>NC_135747.1:16737236-21537236 GCF_041903045.1 Epinephelus lanceolatus | reverse complement strand
TAGTAGATTTGGCTGTGTAAGGGTTAAAAATACTGTACACGGTCAATGTAGCACTATATCCATTACAATTAAGTTTTACATGATCTAAATCACAGACTTTGGCTGAAGTGAGGTGTCTATATTTGCTTGCCTCTTAAGTCACTTTCATATAATTTAGCTCTAAGTTGGCTATAACAAAGCTTTGAGAAAAAGTCGTAACTATGTCTTGGGTGTTAACAGTATTTATAAGTTTGAAACTAATAATCATGGTAACTTTTTTTATGACATAAATGTGTTTTAGGGCATGATCCAACTTCCTGTTACAAAGATTTACAGTATATAATCATATGCAATAAGGTTGTTTGGACTACAAACAGCATTAAAGGAATATTTCACCCTCAAATGATCATTTGAATATCAATTATTCACCCTGTGTTTTGTTTAATTCTTGAAAAAGTAAATGTCTTTTTCGCATGCGTCCACTGTGAACAAAGAATCAAAAAACAAAGAAATTCTTAATTACCTGGAGTAAAAAGGGGGGGCCAAGTTTAACAATAGCAAAACTATACCAAAACATCCATGTACAAAGTCTCAAACAACTTGTGCAATATAATTCAAGTCTCATTAATCCAGTTGCTCAGTACTTCCCAAACACGTGCATTTTAGCTAAAACCTTACTAATTATAACACTTCTGCATACAGTGGCGCCACCAAGGAGGGCCAGGGAGGGACATGGCCCCATGCCCTCCCTGGCCCTCCTTGGGGGCTTATTATGGATGTATTTCTAATTACAGCAGTTTATTTGTTTTTATTATTTGTTTATTTATTTTTATGGAAAAGGACAACCAGTCTATTGGAAGAACAATGACTCGCCAAACATGTACAGTACAGGCCAAAAGTTTGGACACACCTTCTCATTCAATGCGTTTTCTTTATTTTCATGACTATTTACATTGTAGATTCTCACTGAAGGCATCAAAACTATGAATGAACACATGTGGAGTTATGTACTTAACAAAAAAAGGTGAAATAACTGAAAACATGTTTTATATTCTAGTTTCTTCAAAATAGCCACCCTTTGCTCTGATTACTGCTTTGCACACTCTTGGCAATCTCTCGATGAGCTTCAAAAGGTAGTCACCTGAAATGGTTTCCACTTCACAGGTGTGCCTTATCAGGGTTAATTAGTGGAATTTCTTGCTTTATCAATGGGGTTGGGACCATCAGTTGTGTTGTGCAGAAGTCAGGTTAATACACAGCCGACAGCCCTATTGGACAACTGTTAAAATTCATATTATGGCAAGAACCAATCAGCTAAGCTAAAGAAAAACGAGTGGCCATCATTACTTTAAGAAATGAAGGTCAGTCAGTCCGGAAAATTGCAAAAACTTTAAATGTGTCCCCAAGTGGAGTCGCAAAAACCATCAAGCGCTACAACGAAACTGGCACACATGAGGACCGACCCAGGAAAGGAAGACCAAGAGTCGCCTCTGCTTCTGAGGATAAGTTCATCCGAGTCACCAGCCTCAGAAATCGCAAGTTAACAGCAGCTCAGATCAGAGACCAGATGAATGCCACACAGAGTTCTAGCAGCAGACCCATCTCTAGAACAACTGTTAAGAGGAGACTGCGCGAATCAGGCCTTCATGGTCAAATAGCTGCTAGGAAACCACTGCTAAGGAGAGGCAACAAGCAGAAGAGATTTGTTTGGGCCAAGAAACACAAGGAATGGACATTAGACCAGTGGAAATCTGTGCTTTGGTCTGATGAGTCCAAATTTGAGATCTTTGGTTCCAACCGCCGTGTCTTTGTGAGACGCAGAAAAGGTGAACAGATGGATTCCACATGCCTGGTTCCCACTGTGAAGCATGGGGGAGGAGGTGTGATGGTGTGGGGGTGTTTTGCTGGTGACACTGTTGGGGATTTATTCAAAATTGAAGGCACACTGAACCAGCATGGCTACCACAGCATCCTGCAGCGACATGCCATCCCATCCGGTTTGCGTTTAGTTGGACGATCATTTATTTTTCAACAGGACAATGACCCCAAACACACCTCCAGGCTGTGTAAGGGCTATTTGACCAAGAAGGAGAGTGATGGAGTGCTGCGGCAGATGACCTGGCCTCCACAGTCACCGGACCTGAACCCAATCGAGATGGTTTGGGGTGAGCTGGACCGCAGAGTGAAGGCAAAGGGGCCAACAAGTGCTAAACACCTCTGGGAACTCCTTCAAGACTGTTGGAAAACCATTTCAGGTGACTACCTCTTGAAGCTCATCGAGAGAATGCCAAGAGTGTGCAAAGCAGTAATCAGAGCAAAGGGTGGCTATTTTGAAGAAACTAGAATATAAAACATGTTTTCAGTTATTTCACCTTTTTTTGTTAAGTACATAACTCCACATGTGTTCATTCATAGTTTTGATGCCTTCAGTGAGAATCTACAATGTAAATAGTCATGAAAATAAAGAAAACGCATTGAATGAGAAGGTGTGTCCAAACTTTTGGCCTGTACTGTACATGCAGATACATAACACATTAAAACAAGATTGTTGTGGAACTCAAAATCTTGACTGTACTGGTATTAGCCTAATCACATCACATAATTAGTAATATTAACTGTGAATTAAAAAAAAAACAAGGCATCAGTATGAGATTTCTTTACTCTCCATACTGACATGGTTTTCTACTAGCTTCCACACTTCAACAGCATCATCAGATTCCTGAAATTCAGTTTTGGCTTTTGGTTTTGGGGTGAACCCCCAAGATCTTCAGTGGCCCCATCTGGCCACCCCTATGAAAAAATTCTGGAGGTGCAAATGTCTGCATAAACAGCAGCGTTCAAATGCACATGCTTGCCCAGGCACACAAGTCATATGCCAGATGTTTTAAATATTACTATTTAAAACATCTGGCATATGACTTGTGTGCCTGGGCAAGCATTAGACTTGTGTTAGCGTCATAGCATAACTGCATAAGTCATATTTTAATGTTTTCAGAAAAGAAGAGCAAACACGTGTTTCAGCAAACACGTAAGAACTTTTTATTTATACTGTAATAGTAAGTTTGACCAGATGTGTGAACAAGTTTGCAAAAGAAAAAAACAAAAACAAAACAACAACAACGATTGCATAACAAATAAAAGTGACTTAGAGTTAGGCAGATATCACAATTTGGCCAAAATATGACTTAGGCAATTATGCTATGAGGCTAACAATGTATCAGAGACATTTTTCTCTGTTTTTTGATTCTTCATTTTCCATGAAGTCGTGTTATAAAACTAAAGTTCTTCATGAATACCCAAAGATATTTACTTTACTATAATGTAAGACAAGGTAAACCAACAACTTCTTACATTTGAGAACCTGGAACTATCGAATTGGAATTTACTCAAATATTTGGTCATGACAGATGGATACAGCTCAAAATTATTACCTTAAAAACTGCAATGCAAATGAATTCTGTGCAATCAGAAATTAAGAATCTGACACAAAAATCTGTGTGAAACTCTGATCCTAGAAATATCCTTTGTAATGCATACTAGAAAGTTCTTAAACAAAGAGTAGTTTCCTCCTTGTAAGGGTGCTGCGAGGAATGTAAGGACAGCAATCAGATCCATGTCTGGGCCGCACGTCAGATGACTTATTAAAGAGAGAATGACAGGAAGGGCAAGGTTTCAACTAAGCTCAGCAGAATCAAAACTGTATCAAAAGTACTGCTCGGTAGAGTGCTAATAATAGACCAGTACAAACAAAACTCCCGACAGGAATAGAAAGATCAAAACAATGCCTATTTAGTGCTCACGCAGGCGGTGTGAATGGCTTTTGTGTGGCGCTTATTATTGCAATCTCAGTGTGGCAACGGTACAGAGCAAATCTCAGTAATTAACCTATGGTAATGACAAAAGCCAATTTATGGCTCTTAAAGATCAAATGTATCTGGGTTAATGTGAGGTCAATCTAATGCATGTGCGGGAATAGCAGCGCTGGAATTGAAGTAGCTGGTTGTACTGGGATTACTGCCAGTGTGAATGGTGCTGTCAAAAAGATCCATTCTAAACAGACAGTAATGCACAGGCTGGTGTCAGGCTTAATTTGACACAGAAACAGTGCACATTGTGAGCACATTTGTACACTAAATCAGTGGTCTTTATGAAGTACTACGAGCTACACAGACGACAAATAAGCAGTTTTTTTGGGGTTGTTTTCCAGTAGCCTGTTTTCACTACTAAATATGTCTGAATATAAAGCTCGACTTGTCTGCTCACTTTCTTTCACATGCCTCGCCACAATTCAAGGAAGAGCCTCCTCGGCTGCCTGCATGCTCAGGAAGCCCAGCAGTGTCTGCCACAATGGCTGTGAGTACTGTACATTTTACAGCATGAACCCTGTTTCCAATTGAGGAACTTAACGACACGTAACCTGAAGCTTCCCATCAACCTGAACTCTGAATACACTGACGCTTCTGGTACAAGGCTTTGTGTTCCCTCTCCACTGTGATTTACAAACCAAAACATTTCAGACATAAGTCATTAGGAGGAGAGCGCAGTTGTGGGACAGAAGTGGTATTAAAACTGATATTGATTTTCTTTTACATTTAAAGCCATTTCACACTAAGCACAGAATTTTGTCCTAAAAATGTTCACATAAATTTATAAAAATTGATGTGTGGGTTCTAATGCTTGCACACCCCTGGGGAAAAAAACATTCAGACTGACCACATTTTCAATGTATTTCTGCCTGCAGAAATACATGTTTGACCGATGACATTCTTTGTTCTAACTAATGTCATACTTTCAGGTCATAGCTAGCTTGTGTCCAAAATAGGGGAACGTCTTATTGTAAAAACAAACACCATCAAGACTACCTCAACAACCAAATGAGGATATATTGCTCCAGATTACCCAGCAGCTGGGATACAATGAAGATGGTAATGTACAGTAGCTAATATGCACTTGCGAATGTTATATGTTGGCCACTGAATGGGGCTAGCCACAACAGCTAGCGTTAGCATAAAGTTTTGGGTCTGATTAGCTTATGTATTGTGAAGTTAACATTAGTCCCTTTGACTTTCTTTGTCTGGATAGGTTTTTGTTTTTAGAAGAAAATGGAACATGTATTCCCGCGCCATATTTTCATATTGTACTGGTGAGAAACGGCTTTTCCATGTATATAGTTCTAATTAAGATAAGATAATCCTTAAGATAAGATAATCCTTTATTTGTCCTGCAGAAAGGAAATTAGCAATTGTCCAGGAACTCTTAGTGGACAGAGGACAGTAGAGACAAAAGAAAAAAACAGAATCCGTGACAGTAGCTACACGTTAAGTTCCAGGTTATTAAGTTCCTGCTCTAGAGACAGGGCTATAGAGAACCTCAGAGCAACTACAGTTAAGGCTCATTTATACTCCCTTTACTTACGAAAATAGATTAGTTGATTTCAAACCTGACCATCACTGCCTACATGCATCCATGCGCCCTTTATGTTGTCATAGATACATCTATGAGATGGTATCAGATGACAGAGTCAAACGTTTCTGTAAACAACAGAAATGGCGACAGCAGAAGAAATCGTAATAATGTTCCTTTTAATGGAGCCAGCGTTGTAAACGGTGGTGGTCTGTGAGGACATTAAATATATCGCAACATGTGGACAGAGAATTCTTTTCACTATATTACTGATTTGTTCTGGTCTGCCATTTAAAAAATATTTTTATCAATTCCTGTGGCCATGTCTCACTTGAACTACGCTACACTGCCCCCACAATCTCTGGTGGTACTGCTGTGTTTCGTCTTTATCTGTAAGCTTTCAGAAAAAAATGCACAAATAGGGACAGAGTGTGCAGATCAAAAAGCTCCATCAGTGTCCGTGTATGTATGTAATGTTGAGCATAAATGAGCCATTAGTCAGACGGTACAAAAATCACTCATATTATTAATACACAGTCTGATGCCAATATCAATATGTCACCTTGTTCTTTGACAAGATCTCCTTGGATTGCTCCCAAGTGATCCTGAATTCTGCTGCCAAGCTTTCAACCAGGTCTCACAGAAAGCTCTGATTTTGATTTCTTCACACTGTAGCTACCAATCAAATTCAGAATCTAATTTAAGATTCTTATGAGCTTGGCTATGGTGGGGCACCTTCCTACATAAGAGAGCTAGAGTACTGTCTGCAGCCCAACATCACCAGACAGTGTTTAAGGTGTTCTGATGAGGGCTTATTGGTTGTTCCTTGTTCCAGCCTCAAAACTGAAGGAAATACTCAAGTCTGTGGCTTTCTCTCTTCTTTTGGATACTTTCTTTTTACGACTACAATTTTTTTTTCAGTCTTCTTTTACAGGTGGATGACAAATTAAAGGAAAAACAGTATACTGCAGTCTTAGTAAGTGTGCCTTGGCATAGATTTGACAAGCCTCTGGAACTTCCAATACCATTTTCCCTCAGCTGGTTTTTTGATGATGGTTGTGGAG
This sequence comes from Epinephelus lanceolatus, assembly GCF_041903045.1. NCBI lineage: Eukaryota > Metazoa > Chordata > Actinopteri > Perciformes > Serranidae > Epinephelus > Epinephelus lanceolatus. The sequence continues at coordinate 21,530,790 of NC_135747.1, read as the reverse complement.
AATGCTTCGCTCCCTGTGTGGAAACATCTGCATTCATCACATGTCTGCTCTTATTTATTCAGGTTTTTCCTTTAATTTCTCACCTGTTTGCATCCCTGTAGTTGCTTGTTATTGTGAAGCACTCTGTGACATCTGCTCTAAAAAGCTGCTATATAAATGAACTGACTTACTTTCCTCAGGTTATATGAGCCCTCCTGACCACGTCGTAAGGCCCTGCCTCAGTAGGTGGAGGCCAGATGTTGGGCCACCTGGACACAGCGACAGACAAAACAGGCATTAGTTATTCAGCCAGACTCCAAACAGAGCCTACTGACAGATCATGGCTCCTGGGGAGTTATGCTGCATTTAAATAGCACCTTTTGATATTAGATCAATACGACGGATTAACAGTCAAGTCACTCATGGGCAGATGCTGCAGGGAGACAGCATGCTTTGACTGTGATACATTATGTGCCAGAACTAAACAAAGAAGTTATTTCAATTCCAATGGTTTTGTTACTTTTTTCACAAAAGGTCAAGCGCTGTCAAAAATATCAGCATATTGACCTTTTTAAACATTCCAGAAACATTGGGATCATAGATTATGCTTTCTTCCCCTCTTTCTCGCTAACAAAGGGTTAAAACTCATTCACACCAAAGTCGCAGGGGGCTGCAACTCTCTGTGCTTGTCATTTGCAGGTCATTGTACAGTTCATTTGAAGTCTAACATGGCATGGACTGTCCTGGTGATATGTGTGTATTATCAGGAGGACAGAGACACTGTGCAGGATGACAGCAGGCTCTGTTACTACTTAAGAAGATCTATTCACTTTTCACACACCGGTGGCTCATTCACTCACTGTCCAACACCTACACATGTCTCATTGTCCATGTTTGCAGTCTAACTGCGATACCTCCCAAACATTTTATGTTGTAAATCTTTAAATCTTGTTTTATCTGTGCACACCCTGTTACAGGACAACCACCTGTGTGTTGTCACTGTTCAACCCTTGTCTCATTTAGTTTCCTGAGGCTGGTCTAATATCATGTGCTGTAGGATATCATTAAAACTGTCTTTTTAATTTCTAATAGTTCAAGGATTATTGTGCTTAAAGGACAAGACTGTCAATATTGGAATTTTTTCTTATTGTCAACAATGCCCATGAATATACCATAACCCCACATTAACTGAACCCACTGACAAGTACTGTTTGTGTAGCCTAATTTATTTTATTCCTCTGTCATAGACCTCCAAAAACTGGTCAATACCACAAACACCTTCCTGCTGGAATCTCCATCACCCCCTGGTGGCTGGCTGCAGTATGGGTCATAAACCCCGCCCCCTCTTTGAAAAAGAAAAAAAAAATTTAGGTAGTTTTTTATCATCCTGCTGCATGTTCAAGTGTTCATTTTTCTAATAAAGTTGGGTTTTAATTAGTGATTTGATGCTATAAAAAGGGGTGTAATGTCATGATTCACAGCTGACTGACTCACGATTGAGCCGGGTTGGTGTATGGGTGGAGCCTCAATACTGGGGCTCTAGAACCAGATCACGACTGCGCATCTCTGGCTCCAGATGATGTCATCAGCGCAAGATTGGAGCGGTCAATTCTGGGTTATTTTGGCTTTATCTTTGTAAAATGGGAGGGAGTGGAGATGCATTGTTTATCTTTATATACAGTCTGTGGTCTAAATACTCACCAGTGCATCATGTGTGTTAATCCGCAGCTGAAAATAGTCCTTAACAAATATACTTTGTCTTGCTGTTTGAGTATTACTTGTTAAATACTACAGTATTCTCAGACATAGAGTTTGCTTGCTTTGGTCCGAATCAGGGACTACCTTTGTTAAAAAGTTGCATAATTGCCTAGAGTTGGTTCGTGTTCTCACAGCAGCATTTACAAGCACTGGTGGAACTTGTTTTTTAATTTATTTGTTAACATTAACCCCAGAAAATGTGAGCGAACATTCCGACCGGTTCATCACAAGACCGGCTGTACATTTTATGAACGAGCAACACAGGGTTAAATGAGCTAAATGGGTGATTTTGGCCGCTGCCTTGGTTAGTGTGTGTGTGTGTGTGTGTGTGTGTGTGTGTGTGTGTGTGTGTGTGTGTGTATGTGCGCGCGCGCACGCATGGTTGTCGTCCCTGCAAAGTAAACATTGTAGCAATGAAGTCAGTGTTTAGTGACAGTTATTTATATCTTGTCTTTTCACTTTATTAAGATCAGATTCTGCAGGTAAAATTACAATAATAAGGTGACTTGACTTGGACTTGACTTGACCTATTACAGGACTTGACTTGACATAACCTGTGACTTGACTTGACTTGCCCAAGAAAAAATGACTTGGGACTTACTTGAGACTTGAAGGTTAAGACTTGAGACTTACTTGAGACTTGCACATGTGTGACTTGGTCCCATCTCTGAAATGTGACACTCTCTAATGTCACAATGGAGGGACAACTATGCAGGTTGGTTTTAGCGCTGGTCATGGTGGACTATATTGTTCATTTTAGTCAAACCATTCACCCTGTTAGCACCCTAACAAAGCAGATATTTGGGACCAGTTTTTAAAGATTTACATCTTCATTAGGAACCAATAGACCGGACAGGGAAGTCAGAAAGTAATAATAGAAGGATTATCATATTGTTAGCTTTGGTCTTTTGATGGGATTTGTTAACAGTAAGAAAAATATAGAATACAATACTACATACATTATCATTTAAGTCAGTTCCTCATAATAGGGATAGCTAGGCAAATACAAAACTGCTGCTTTGGCTGACTTTCCTTGTCTCTTTCCTTGACATAAGTACACCTTGGTGCTGTTGGTGTATGTTAAAATACTACCATAGATTATCTGCTAACACCAGCCGTTTGTGATAGCCAATACATTTACTGAGTGTGTCTTAAAAATTTGTTATAAACCCAAATTCGGGTAGGGAACTGTCCTTGGAGTAAGCCAAAATTGTGTCAGTGCACTGGAAGTTGACCAGAATCTGTGCAAGCAGTGTGGTGAAGAGGCTGAGAAAATGCCCCTTTCTCAGCCAATACTGGTGTGTTTAAAAAGAAGTGTTCAGCAATTACACTGAAATATCTTTATTCTATTAATACTACCAGATTTGAAACTAAAGCAGTGGGTAAAATCTTTGTGACCATAGTATGGAACAGACATTAGACGGTCACCAATTCATTGTTACAAGTGTTAACATTGTTGTTCCTGCAGACTGACAGAGTGCCCTTGGAGTTAGGCTTCATGACGAGAGGACAAAAAACACTCCAGGGTCCCGAGACATCACCTCTTCTGCCTTAGACAAAGACAGCAGGGACAGGCGGGTTGGCAGACATAAACATGTGGACACCTACAGTATGAAGACACACACATCCTGAAGATATTTGCACATGTGTGTGTCTGTGTGCACGTGCACACCCCTGAAGTGAGTTTTTCTATTCCCTGTATTTCACTTCTACAGCAGAAATATAAACGAGCTCCAGCTGCTGCTTCGCAACAAGCCACTTTTTCTTATATCGTACTGACATATAAAGAATTAAATATTAATACGCTATTGTGTATCGATTGAAAAAATACCTGCCACTGTAATGGGCTGGTTGATATTTCTGAATAAAACAATGACAAACTCGTTATCAAAGGGCATTTTTTAAACATTCATGACAGCAGAGTAGCTGTGGAGCAGAAGGCCTCACATGGGCAATAAAAAGCACGCAGATGAAGACAATACCCATTTATAGTTGTTCGCAATGAAAGTTATGCATGATAAACACTGTCCCTTGAGCTGTATTAACCTTAGAAGACCTGGCACAATGGATTCAAAACTCCAATTGATTATTTTGATGGGTGAAAAAGGTTCAGCTAACACTTCTGGATGCTTACACGTCAGTATGGTGCACGGCTCCTACTAACGCAGGCAATAAAACACATGCTTGCAGAACGTGAACGTAAATGATCACAGTGAACAAAGGGAAGATGTTCCTTTGGATGTGAAGGCTTAAAGACTGGACTGGAAAAATTCAGTGAAAAACAGTTTTTCATTCTTTAATTCCAGAGGCAGGGTGAGCGACACTGATGCCTCCTTTGTTTGGGCTGACTCATGGTTGGGGAATGGAACTGTTGTGTGGTGTGGAAAGATTTCACCACAAAAACAGAAAAGAGAGTCCACTTCAGGCTGCAGGAATTGAACAAAGGGAGTCTTTAAACATGCCAGTCCATGCAGCAGAGAGTCCAGTAGAGTCAAACTGAGTACAGTGGAGATCTGCTGCAAGACATGCAGAGACTCTGGTGTGACTGTGAGAAGCCATGGAGACCCTTCTCCCTTAAGGGGAGGACTGGGGGAGACACTGGCTGTCCACTGTGGGGGCCAGTAGGTCTTCTGAGGTGTCACCTCCACACAATGTGACAAACCCCTCTGGTATGACCCTTCTTCACACTCCCCCATCCCCTTTCCTTTCACATTCTTAGACAAATGAGTGAAGACCCTGGCCCGGGCACTACCACAGGCAAGGACAGAGACTGTGTGGACTCCACCAGTCACGACTTCTTGCTCCATCACTTCACACATATACCCCCCACACTCTCCTCTGTCCCCTTCCCTTCTCTTTTTATTTCTTGGGCTTCAGGCACTCTCTGCTCATTTTGTGACTACAGGACTTTTACCAGGGTCTCGCCCAGACATACGCCACATGTCACCCTGCCGTCCGTGGCCACATGGCCTGAAGCCAGATGTAGTCTGAGGCTTTAAGTGGAGAACCACTGTGACACATCCCCAACAACCCTTTATCTGTCTTGCTCTCTATCTCTTATGGTGATGGAAGAAGCGCTCAGATCCTTTACTTGAGTAAAAGTACCAAAACAACAATGTAGAAATACTCCAAGTAAAAGTCCTGCATTCAAAATTCTACTTAAAGGAACACCTCACCCCAAAATTAAAAATACATATTTTCCCCTTACCTGTAGTGCTGTTATCAGTCTAGATTGTTTTGGTGTGAGTCTTTGAGTGTTGTTTCATTCAGGAACTATGGCTGGGCAATATATCGATATTATATCAATACCATGATACCGTCTAGATATCTAGTAGATATTGTCATAGATTTTGGATATGGTAATATTGTGAGTGTTTTCTTTTCCTGGTTTAATAGGCTACATTACAATTAAGTGATGTAATATTCTGAATTTACCAAACTGTTCTAGCTGTTATTATTTGTCTTCACCCACTTAGTCATTAAATCCACATTAGTGATGATTATTTATCAGAAATCTCATTGTGTAAGTCTTTTGTGAAAGCAGCAATACTCAACCCTACAATATCGTTGCAGTATTGATATTAAGGTATTTGGTCGAATATATTGTGATATTTGATCTTCTCCATATTACCCAAGTCTAGCATGAAGTATGTTCTTCTTCCAAACTGCACCAGCCAACTGTATCACTGTGTCTTCTAGCACCACTAAGCTAGTTACATCTTGTGCTATCACAAGCACGAGCCTCCCGTCCACGAGTAGATGCACAGTTCCTTCTGCGCAGTGGTTGGTGGTTGTAGTTCAGTAGAAAGAAAATGATTTCTGGAAAGAGACCATTTTTCATATATATTCTTTGGCGCTTTGAGCACCACAAGCTAAGCGCCATCTAGTGCCATTATATTGGAGAGAAGGCAGACATCTCTATAGTCGATATCTCCAACACGCGGCAACTCACACAAAAACAATCTAGACTGATAAATAGCACTACAGGTAAGAGGAAGTTTTGTTGGCAAAACATATTTACAGTATCTTGAATAAAAGTAGTGGTACATTATTATATATTACATTGTTAACAATGCATCAGTGTCTAAGTAGCATTTTGCTACTGTAGCTAGTTTCACTTAATTTATAACCTCCTGAGACCCGGACTTTTGTTTGGTTCGCATTTTTAATTTCTCCAAGCTATTGGGATTAGTAGGATCTGATAAGTATAAAAACTAAACATTGTCAATGATAAAGTCCCTATAAACTCAATGTCAACCCAACCCAATGTCCTTCAACAAGCTGATGATAAATTTCTTATGTTCTCCAACGAGTACTTTCTAATTAGCAGCATCTTAGCTTGTTACCATGATCAAAATTAGTGAAATCTGTTGCCTTATCAAACTACAAATGTAATTAATCATAAATAAACAAGTTTCAACCATTAAATTTGATGAAGTTTAGTTCCTTGTCCATGTTTGTGTCGGGGTCGGCTGCAGACTGACTTGGCAGAGATGTCTGCCATCTTGTTTTTACATGGATTAGTGTATTGTGCTCTTACTACCACTAGATGGCACAAAAAAGTGTCCACTAATGAGGACAACAGGTCTAAGTTAAGTAGAATGCAGTATAAGGTCAAGTAAATCCAAAATGTAATGTCCTCGTATGAGGACGCAGAGTCTCAGGAGGATAAACAGCTACACAGTAAAAAGCCAAAAATGTCTGTGTATTACAATATAACAAATTTATGAAAAATCTTATCCAGAAAAGTAAGTGGTTACTATAGTTGTCAGATAAATATAGAGGAGTGAAAAATAGAGTATGTCCCTCTTAAATGCAGCTGTGGAGTCGAGGTATAAAGTAGCATCAATTGGAAATTCTCAAGTAAAGTACAAGTACCTCAAAATTGTACTTAAGTGCAGCACTTGAGTATATGCACTATCACCACTCTCTATCTTTCTCTCATGTGTGTCAATCTGTCTATAACTGTCTCACAATCTCTCCTCCGTACTTCACAGGAGATCAAATGAATTGTGTCAGCTGACTTTTTCTCAATTTTCCCCCTTAAGCATATAGAAGGCAGAGCTATTATTGAGGAATGCAAAAAAAAAAAAAGGAAAAAAAAAACCCTCATGGACTAATCTTGTGCTGAGTACAGCCATGATAATGATGATGGATTAGAAATACAGCAGTGTATTGGGATTACAGTGCTATTAACTGTCCAGGGGAGGAGGATGAGGAGGCAGACCAGTATCAAGCTAATCAATCAAATAATCGGGACAAGCCCTTGTCTACTAGAAACAATTAGACCACTTCTCCAAAATCAATAGCCCTGCATTCTGTTTAGATACCCACTGGTCACTCATTCAATAAAGCCTCCACGGGTTTTGATAAGCCTGCCAGTCGGCCGGGGCCATTTGAGGCTCCGAGTGGGAACAAAATACATCAAACAGGCTCCAGGAAGGCCTCATAAAAATTGCAAATCGAAAACAATATAATTTCATGTGGCAAAGGTTATTTTTCCACTTGTTCATTATCAAATGTCTCATGTGAAAGCATTGCTATAAAGGGGGAAAAAATCTATTTTGTCTTGAGTGTTTGGGGAAAACAATAGGGACATGTATTATGTCTAAAGGAAAACAAAATAACGATGGAATCAAAGGGGTTCATAAAGTTGCTCTGAGAAATAGTCCTGCTAGTGGAGGTGTCTCCTGCTTCCAGCACAGCTCCCATACATAATTAAAGCGGGAATTTGTATCTGTCTGCACTCTGTGGCCTCCTGATGAATTAATATCTGGTGGAAGTCCTACACAGCCATCAGATTAGCTCATTTATTTCTGTCAGCTGCTTGCTCTATCAGCTATTTGTAAATCAGAGAGGGTGGGTGGGTGGGGGGGTGTTGAGATTGTTGGACGTATATTTATTATCATAAATGGCTGTTATGAATTAGGTCTGATTCAAACGTCCAGGCTATAGTGCCGCAAGTGTAAGTGCACAGTGATGACTCATTTTTTTTTTCCTGGGAGAAATGTTATGTTGACATTGTTGTGCTAGTTATACCTTTGCGTCACGGCTGCTCTCTGGATATGCCGACGCTGTACTGTAAGTTTGACTGCAGACAGGCATTTGACAATTTCCAATTCAGTGCAGTTTTGAGATGCTGTGATGATGCTGTGAGAAAAAAAAAAGACAGCACAGAGGTCATGATCAGGTAAGTTTGTGTGAAGATCAGTGTGATGATCACCTTCTGTGTCCTGGCTGAGGTAGTTGTTGACTTCAGTCAAGATGAAGTTGATGTCCTCCTCCACGGGGATGGCTTCCTGTGTGTGGGAGTGTTAGGGCATCCTTTCCCAGTAAGAAGATGACGTGACGGGATGTTGTCGGGACTGGAGGTGTGTGTGTGTGTGTGTGTGTGTGTGTGTGTGTGTGTGTGTGTTATGTGCACGGGAGGGAGCAGGGGTAGGGAGGGGAACAAACAAGAAGACTGCATTAACCTTTGGTCTGCTGTGGAGGGGAGGGCACGAGCGGGCCGGGCTGGTTGAAGGGACACCCCATAATCAGGCTCCTGTCAGCGCTGTTTCCAGGAGATTAATTCAGCTGGTTTCAATTCCAGCCGCTGCTCCCCTTGCTTCAACCCAGGGTGCACATATTGTCCTGTTTAAAACACATGCACGTGGCACTGACTCAATTTAACACAGGCATAGCTGAGGGGGAAGGCTGGGTCACAGGAGTAGCCTTCCTCCCTTGCAAATACAAATAACATGCATCAACAGGAAAGCAGAAATCCCAGCTCCGGCCGAGGCAGAGAAGAGTGCAATCAGACTGGAGTTACAACCTCCACAAGAGGAAATTATGTTTGACCACTAAATTACACACTGGAGATGTAAATCTTCTCTTACAGTTAACAAAATGATTACATGACGCCATGACACTATCCTCAGCCGTAGTGCTTGATATCTGCTAAGCACCTGCTCTGAGCCACTCATACCAACAGAGCTGCCAGACAGTGCCTGGTTGTTGTGGCCAGAGGCTGAGGAGGAGACTCTAGTAGCTAATGAACTGATGAGACGGCAGCGCTAAGGAGCAGGTGATACAGGAGGACAGTGACAGAGATGTAGGGGCCCACCGTTACTTACCTGTAATAGCCCGGGATGACGATGTGCACCCCAGCACTGGGCTGACAGATGTCGGGGTTCTTCTGATCATCCATTTTCCACAGCGCGTCTGTAAAAGGTCCCGTGGCATTGATAACACATTTGGCTCTGACATCAAATTCCTGCCCTATGAAAGAAAACAGCATCAATCACCAGGGGCTATTCATCTGTGGCTGGTGACAAGCCGGATTATTAATTTATCAGCGAACGCCCCCCTCTCTCCGTAATAGAGTGGCTCGAGTGTGTCCATGGGAGACTTCCCAGGATTGTAATTAATAGGAAACAGACATACCTAATTTCCCTCTTGCCTCTTTGTGTCACAGAGTAGCTCAGTGGCAGTGACTGAGGGAGCCTTTTGAAATTGTGGAAGGGAAATGTTTGTTAATGTGATGCTTGATGTTGACGAGCTACAGTATATAATGGGACGCGTATCAAAAGATACCATGAGGATAGCAAATGATCTGTTTTGACAACAAGATGAATGACGGACTACCCTTTCTAATTTGACATGTGATGCTGCCACTGCTAAGAGAGAGGAAGAGGAGAAATAGAATGACGAGGTTTGTAAGCTTGAGATTCATATTTTTGCAAGGAAGAGGAGGAAAAAAGACAAAAGAAAAAAGAACTGATGACAAAACTGTTTCTATTATCCTTTCAGTCTAAGCCCTCCCTATGTAAGGCCCTCTTCTCACATTATTAAAGTGAGACATCTCCTCAGAGAGCACACTTCCATCTTTTAAAACATCAGGGGGTGGTCATGTGTTGAGATCCTCAAATCTTGGTTATTCATGAAATGTTTCAGAATACCATCTTTTACCCTTAACTGCTTTATTCTTCCAAAGCCAGCCCTATGCATGACATTTAAAAGGTAAGTAAGGCCATTTGGAGTACGCTAATTCCGTCTTATGTTCCTCCCTACAAGATCTGAAGCAGCCCTCTGCGCCATAAAACGCTTATAAAATATTAAAAGCCCCTGCATTAGATGTGCAATGACTATGTGCAAACTAGCACTGAGTAAGAAGTGCTGGGAGGGCCCCTGTTGTGAGGGCTAGGGAGAGTGGGAATAGAGTGAGGCAGGAAGGAAGGAAGCGGCTTTTGTTGGATTTACCTGTGATCCCATCCCTGCAGTGCGCTCCGCAGACCCTCTCCTTCCCCGTCTGAGGGTCTGCCCTCTTCAGTAGGTGCACCACTTCAGTGTAATTGGCTATGGCAGCCCCATACCTGGCAGCAGTGAGGGCGATGGCGAGGTTCACTCGAGCATCGTTGTGTTGTCCTGCAGCGGGGGGACAGGACCAGAGCAGGGGGATGTGAGTCACCCCGAGCCTGTGACTGGTGGTATGGAAGTGTGTCGGAACCGATATGTCACATCTGTCCCTGTCACTTTGCATCAGCGCGATGGCTGCTCTGGCCACACAAGGAGCACACTTAAAGCCACAGTGGCCCTTTGGCCTGAGTGTGGGCCCCCCGACCGCCCCTCCCCTTTCTTCTCTCCTGCACTGGGAAGGGGAGCTGCTCCTCAGGAAAAGGCAGGGAATGCGGGGATGAGGAGCAGATGCACCGAAGCCTTAAATATACCAAGAGTGCAGAGGTAGGAGTTGACAAACCTGTTGTTTATTCCTGCCTTTAGAGGATGCTCGGTTACTATTAATATATTTTCTCACATTCTTTTTGTAAGGGCTTCCACCTACATAACACAAAACACTCATCTTTACAAGTTAAATGGGAATAAAAACAACACAAACAACAAACATCTTACATTTTAAAAAGAACACTACATCAAATGATTGCTGAGAACAATCACTCCTCTCCTGATAATCACATTTTTCAACATGTCAATATGACGGTAAACAGCTCTTGACAGCGGCTGATCTGCTTCTCCAGCTGAAGATCCCTCGGCAGAATCCTTTTAATGAACAGAGAAATCTAATATCAAGATTTATGGATTAATCCCTCTTCAGCTCTAAAATACCAGAGATCTATATTCAGAGTCACAAGGTCACAAGTTTTGTAATTTAAATGAAAGGGTCTAAAAGGTGACAAATGAACAAAGCCCGGTTTCATTAGGAAGTGATTCTTATGTACATCTTTGAAGATTTATTGCTGGACAATCCCTTGGTTCAAAAGTAAAGAGAGAATAGAGATGATTAATCACTTTTAATGTTGGTGTCTCGGGTGACTTTCTTTCTATTTGTTATTGCCAGGGAAGTTCAAGTCCTCATTGTTGGCCAGGGAAAATGTTGCTACTTTGCAGGAATGAGCAGGGTCCTTTGTGCCCTGATTTATTTTACGTTTGAGCGACTCGAGGCTAGCTAGCTGGTGGGCCCTGCTTAATGCTACGGCATGCTGGAAGCCATTCCCCCTCTACGGGAAATAAATAAATAAATTGAAAGCAAAAAGTAAAAAAAAAGAAAAAAAAAAAACAAGAAAACAACAGATTTAAAGGCCACATTTTAGAATGAATTACATACAAGAGTATGCACCCTGCCATGATGTATTAGGAAGACCATGGAATCCACTTTTTCATCTCTGTAGGGTGAATGTGACCATTATAGGAGGTGGTTAGCAAACTTATGCCACCGGTGGTGTGTGTGTGCACATGCATACACAAGCGCACGCACACATATATACACAAGCAACCCCGGCTTGAGAGGGGCCCCGGCACCAGTAGGCGGTGTCTGATCCTTGGTGATTGCTGAGCCTCCTAATGACCTTTGACCCAGTGATTCACAGCTCTCTGTTGTGAGCCTGTCACAGATTGGCACTGGGCAAAGAACAGGAGCATTAATACTACATTAAATGTCAGGAATTCAAGGATTAGTCAGATCGCGGTGCCAGGATTTATGAATGAACAGCACACGACGGCTATAATAACCTGACATGCTGATGAAGATAACAATAATGATGATGATAATTATCATCAGCAATTAAAAGCCAAAATGGCCGAATGACAGAGCAGAGCTAAATGAGCATCAAAGCTCCCTGGAAGAACAGGAGCCCCCCTCCTTCTCCCTCTTCTCCCCCTCTTTCCTCTCTTCTCCCCTCCCTCCCATCCCACCCCTACCTCCGCTCGGCTCACACCACCACTCGTTCCAGCCTCCTGGAGGTACAAAACTCAGTGGAGTGAGAGGAACTCTGCGGCTGGACAAAAAGCTGCAAAATGACAGGGACAATAATGACAATGAATGTCATGTCTCCAAGTCATAGAGCCAGAGATGCTTGGCTGGGCTGACTTGTCCAATTAAATTGTTACAGGTACAGTGGGAGATGAAGTTATTATCCCAGATGCTTTTGTCAATTACTCCTCCAGCACAAAGAAGAAGGGCACAGTTGAACTGTGTGTAAACACACAACAAGAGGCAAAATTTCCTTAAAGCACAAGAACTGCCCAGAAGTCAACATATGTAATACTACAGAATATTTCTAAGTTTTTTGCTGTGTGTGAATTTTTTTTGAGTTTATCAGGTCTCTTGTCTGTGTGATTTATGAGCATGGGGTCTGACAGTCTGTTCGTCATTTCCTACTAAATTTTATGTTTGCAAAGACTATGTTTTCTAAGGCTAAAGGATGTCTGCATATTGAAACTATCTGACCATGATGGCTCGAAAAATCCCGAGGAGATGAACCCGAGCAGTCAAAGCCCGATCCCCAGTAAAGAAGGTCAGGACAGAAAATGTCACTGCCATAATGTACCCAGTTACGTATGGGAAAAGGGGTGGAAAAGACAGCTTGAGGAAATATTAAATACATGTAAGCGGTCTAATCTCTGTATTTGTTTTTATTCCTTTGTCTCGTCTGCACTGATTATGGTTTAAAATGTATTTAATGTTGTAAAACTACACATGGTTTTATAGATTTACAGATTTTGCTGCTTTCTAGAGGTACAAAAGAAAACTGCTGTTATAAAACAAATATAAATAGCTCATGTAAAATACCCCCCTCTCCTACTTACTTCTGCTAAATGAATAAGGTTGACAGATCACTGCTCAGATAGTGGCCGTATTCCCTCAGAAGTATGTTGCCTTTTTGCAGTACATGGGAATCCACATATCCTCAAATGCTAAATGAAGTCTGACAGATAGCCTAGAGAAACAAAGTTGGGAGTTTGCAGCTAAAAGGGAGACCTTGAGTGAACAGGACATGCTATGTACACCCTGGCTAACAATCAACATATGCTTTGTTTTTCTGATGCCAACACGAGGCACATATAGCCTGGAGAAAGATGGATTCTGGGACTGGTTGGAACGCGATGCCTACTGGCTATTTTCTATTTTAAAAAATGCTGTTTCTAATTTGTTTACGCTCACATAGACAGCAATTACACGGCTGTGTGAGACACAAGATGCTGTACTGAGAAGGTATGATCTAGAATTTAACATTACCGTCAAATAATAATTAAAAACCTGTGTTTAATTAGAGTTTCTTCTTCCTGGTGCCAAACAGACTGTGATCTAGACATCTTGTCTGTGGTGCTCTCATTTTAAAAACACCTAATTTAAGGGTTTATGTTTGTGTTAAAACTGTTACAGGCAACAAAGAGGCCTTCAAATGTGCATTCAGCTCTTTACACGTTATATTTGGTGAGACTTTCTGAGAAATCTTTTATCACTATAGTCCAAATAACTATTCTTTTAAAAGTCAAATCACTACACTTGTATTCCTCACACTTGTTGTTCACGCAAGACAAGAAAAAAAACAAGTTCTGCAATCACACAAAACAGATAACAGGACAGATTTAGATTTCTACAATTTGCAGTCAGATTGCTGCTGCCAGCGTCTCCAGCTGTGATAAGTGCAATAATTTTTAACATTACAGTGATTCATACACTTTCATGGTGCACTGTGATGTGCACGGCACTCTACACACTGTTCAAGCAACGATGTCATGATTTGAGGCTCTGAGCATCATAATAAACAATGGCTCCCACCAGCTTGTCTTTCATGAGCACGGAGGAGTGCGAGAAACACTACCTCGCAGTACTAGGAAAAATACGACATTACAGGGTTGGTAATATGTACTGTGGATCACATGTTGCCACATAAGCCACACTCTTTTATTCCCTGTGATATGTTCTGCAGCTCTATGGCAGTGTTTGCAGCACTAAAAAGGACTTCATTTTATGATAGGCTTGAACTCTGGTTTGACTGATGATAGCCGGGTCAGATATGGCTTTGTGCGAGTGAAGGAGGGGCTCTGGGATGGTGACAGGCAGCATGATGAGTTAAGACGCTGCCACGGCCCAGCAATGAGAGAGAAATCAGAAAATCTCCTATCCCCCTCTCAGTAATGAGCCACACCTGTACACTGCTTTAAATACCAGAGAGAAGCTTTAAATGTCAGGTGCAATTAAAGCTTATGATTCAAGGCTGCACAAATCAAATCAAGGCCCCGGAGTTCACACAAGTCTGAGAGAGCAAAGGCGAGATGGTGCAGAGATGCCATGGACCGCTCTTCCTTTACCTTACACTTCAATGGGCCTTGCAGCCCAAAGGTGATTGTAAAGTTTACTACCATTCGGCTGAACTTCTCCATCTTCCAAACTCCATGCCTTTATCAAGGGAAAGGTTTACTGCTCTTTCAGGTATATGAGGTGAAAAATGATCGTTGAGATGAGGTTTTAACTTGAACACCTTAAGTGCTATGGATAGGAGTGTTGACAGATAGGGGATAGAAAGTCAATCAACTGGACTAGACATGGAGAAGAGAGTCAAAATGGACCATTTGTCAGACACAAAAATTCTAATTAGGGCTGAACTAATGATTATTTTCATAATTTAACAACTGAATAATTGTTGTCTTGATAAATCAATTAATTGTTCCATGATCGTAAAAAACTTTCCAAGGGTCCAAGATGACATGTACAGATGTCCTTTTTGACCAACCAGTAATCTAAAACATAAAGACATTCAATTAACTGTCACAGAAAACAAAGAAAACGACCAATAATTCACATCTGTAAAGCTGGAACATGCGATTATCTGACACATTAGATTTAAGACTTTTTAATGCCACTCAAAATGCAATTAAAGACCAATTTGACAATAACCAAAACTGCAGAAAAAAAACTGAACTGACATCAGTTACTTCGGGTTAGAGAAAGTATACCAAAATGTTTATTGCAACATGAAATCTGACTTTTTTGTCGCGTAGCAGAGACAAGAGTAGAACAATATTGGGAAGTACCTTCAGTTTGTTGACATGTTTTCTTGGCGGATTTGTGTTTCTCAATCTGCTCGTGGGAATTTGCTGCCTTGATTCCTATTGTGCTGTTTTGGAAAACCTTTTGTATATAGTATATGAGCTTCATTTGCATTGTTTTGTAGTTGCTTCAGCCACGTCGTGAAATCTTGGTTAAATTGCCAATTTTTTATCAAATTTGCACTTCCCAATGTCCGTCAGGGTACAGTGACAGCTATGCAGCTAGCAGACAGGGAATCCTCGTCCAAGCTGTAAACAAAAGATGTGTTTTGGGTTCCAATTTCCTGATATGTGTGACGTTAATTTGAGAGGCACTTAAAAAATACGTAACCAATTATTTTGAGATTTTACACTGCAATGTCAGAAAAAAGATTAATAAAATCCTACTTCCCATGTCTTAGCATTTTAAGACTTTTCAAAGGTTGTTTTAAGACATTTTAATTCCAATTAAGACCCTATTTTTAGACGAATGCCTTTCAAGACGTTTTAAGGATCCGTGGTAAACCCTGATCCAATCGCCCAATTGTTTCAGCCCTTCATTTTAATTCTTACTTTAATTCAGCCTTTCTCTTGATTCCTAAGGTAATAAATTAAAGATAATCGGTGCATGTATTTGAATGACAGCAATGACCTTTTATAGTTTACCTTGTCTTGCTGGTATCAGAAGATTTTATTTCTCTAATCCAGAACCAGACTTTAATTTCTCACCCTTTTGTTAGTTATCAGCTGATTTTGAGACCTGAATTTGATTTTAGCTTTTAAGGGTAAATTAAATTATTGTTACTAGAAGTCTTATGTTCCCAGTCCCAAAAACTGTTGCTTTATTTTGCCCTCTGTTTAATCAAAGACATGTAGCACAGCCTACATTTTACTGTCGAGCTGCTGACTAGGCAGTTGCGTTTCCTGCAATCACACTAATTGGTCTCCTCTGCTGCTCACCTCCAGGACCCTCGTATGTTCATACAGATAGCAAAATAAGGCTCCTAAAGAAAACACAAGCTGAGAATAATGAGATTTCTCATATACTGTGAAATGTAACAGAAAATGGTGACATTTCAGTTTGAACCCAGGTGAGTCGTCTTAAACAATTCACAGACAAAGGAGGACACATAGGCTTCATCCCACCTATTACTGAGGGATAATTTTATGAATTAAGTCACAATATGATAGCAGCAGAGGTCTGCTAAGTTGTAAGAATTCTTTAAAACAACTTCAGAAAATCCCAGGCAGGCAGTCATTCAAGAAAAAACATGTCACTGCTTCCCGTGAATGAAAAATGAACATGGGAGGGTAAATAAAGCAATATGACCAGAGGGACCAGGAATTCTGCGGATAAGTGTCAGCTGCGGAGAAAAAATGAAGCATTTACCTGTTTGTAATCCAATTTCATGATGGCTTTCTGTAGATATCGGACTCCTCCGTGAATGAGCTTGGTGCTCTGGCTGCTGGTGCCTGATGAGAAATCGTCTCCCTGCACAAGGGCAGTTTTGAGATCTGACAATGGGAGCCAAGGAAACACATCAACACTTGGATACTTATTGTCCCAAATCTTTAGAATGGATCAAGATGCTGCTCACATATGCACAACTTTCCACTGTAATATTCATGACGAGAACAATATTGTGAGGCCATACATATTCCATTGGTTAAAAACAACAATCATTTCCACCAGTATGACAGCATGAATCTCAAAAAGGGAGCTGCTTGTTTCGGGAACACAGCTATAGAGCAAGCATAGAAAAGAAATCTAGAAAACTGTTTCTTTCTTCTGAACAGTTTTTCATAAATTTGTTTGTGGGAAATGATATGACTTTCATAACACATTTAACACTGAAATCACTCTTTACTTTGCCAATTAGAAGCTTCTTTGCTGTCCCAGATGGTCTGTAAATCCCAGTTTTGAAAAGAAGAAAGGAAGAATAACTGAGGATTAGAAGAAAGGGTTTGAAAACCCCCTCTACACCGCCATTAAACAACCCGAGTAAATAAAGGGGCAAAACACATTTAAGAAGCCTCCTACTAGCGGCATAGATAATTGATTTGGTATGTAATGGTAACCACAAGAGGATGCTCCCCTCATTGGAAGAGAACAAAAGAGTTATCTTCTTTTTTGAGATTGGACTAAAGCCTGTAGACTTGTTAAGGAGAGAAATCCTCCCAGTCTAAACATGCTGCTGCTGCTCTAGACTTCATAGCAGACATGCGAAGCGCCTTACAGATCAGGCCCCAGAGAGACAGTTTGGAAGCAACTCCATCACAATGGCAAGGAGGTTATGCAACATCAGGATGGAGAATGCCCATTTGTGGTTGCAAGCAGGGGCTGAACAAGAGTCTGCCATGAAAAATCCTCACAGAAAGCTTCTCGAAAAAGAAACGATGGCTCTGGTGCTGCAGGAAAAACTAGGATTTATCAGTTTGTTTGCTCATGAAACCCCAGTACAGTAAACCAGATGATACTTTTTAGTCAAAACCAACAACGTATTAGTTTGTTTGTCAATAATTTCTGATTTTTTACCATATCTGTGGGACTCAGTGAGCCAAGGACATCTGTCTGCCAGGGATGATGTTTTTCTGTAGGTCGACACAAAAGTAAGTATAGCACTGGTTCCCTCGTTGAAAAGCCTAGGGGATTTTTCCATTGGATTTTGGATTATTGCCGAAACAAAGCTCTGTGGCAAACATTTCTGATACATAAACATTTTGTTCAGCAAGAGAAACTACCATTTTCATGATTATTGAAGCCTATATACCATAGCCAGAAGTAAAAAGCTAATGTTATGCCATAAACAACCTACAGGGTTGCATGACCTAACGTCACCACCTTAACAAGACCGTAAAGCCGTGTTTGCATGGCTTGACATGATGACATTTTGTAGTCCCATTCAGCCACTTGTTAGCAATCGCCTTCTTTGAGATACATAGAAGCTTTAAAGTAGGGTATATACTGACGTATTTTATGTTGGAGGGATCTGACAAAAAAAAAAAAGTTAAAAAAAATCTATTGACTTTCAGATGAGGGAACCAGAAGTGGTGAAATGCTTACTCATTTCAGGTTTTAGGATTTATTCTTGGCAGACTATTGGTATTGAAGATGTAAATCTTTTAAATGGATCATAAATATATATGTATAGTTTTATTTAGAGGTGGACAAGACAAGAACATCAAATGTCACAATATTTTTGACTAAAAACCTCAATATTGATATTGTGACCACATTGTATGGTTGACTACTGGAGTTTTCACAAAATATTTCCACAATAAGATTTTTGATAAATATAACAAGTAATGTGGAGATAATGACTAAGTGGGTAAAGGCAAAGAATGTAACAGCCAGAACAGTCTGGTAAGTTAATAATATTACACCACTTAACTGTAATGAGCCCTTAAAACCAGGAAAGGACAACAATATCCGAAATCTAGTCTAGTCTAGTCTCATATTATGATATTGATATATTGCCCAGCCCAAGTTTCTTAAATGATGGGAAATTTCCTAAAACAGCACTGTACTTTTTAACAAATGTTACTCAAACAGTAGTAATTAGTGAACAAACCGCTTGGGTAGGAGAACTTCTTGGACTCAAAATGAGTTTGTTTGAGCTGCTCTTTGCATAAGGACACATGCAGACAGAAAAATCAAAAGAAAGCTCCAAGGTACTCTCTTTGTTAACAACTAAAATCCCTTTACTGTCATGGTATTGTCATGTTAGACATGTCTGATGTATTTCTGCATCAAGCCTTCGTCAGATAGTCAAACAGATCTCATGGAATGACATGGCGCTTTTATAGTTATACTCCACTAACAGGAATCTTCCACTTGGACATGGGGTTGTGGCCTACAGGGGGTGTAATTAGTGCATTTGGGGGACTATTTTCAGCTGTCGATTAGACTCACAAGTCAGTCTTTAGACGCTTTGCTTAACTAAAGACTGATGACTTTATCCCTGATTTTGTGTTTAGATGGGCGGATACAATTTCAGAGTTTAAAAAAACTCCCTACGTTGCAGAACCAATAGTAAATCTGCAGGGCGGTCCTTCGGTGGCTTGCTGAACTCTTGTGCTCGTAAACATAGTCCCACTAGAAACACGTGTAGTGGTACAAAATGGCTCAAGTCGCGCTCGCAGAAAACGCCATCAAAGTTAGTGGATAGTGATAGAGGGAATCGCCTTGTTGTTTACAAATATTTCCGGGTAGAAAACCAGCAGAGCTTTTAGCTATATATATAGCCTATATATCACATTTTTCACATCACTGTATCACCGTTTAGACTAACCCGATGTTTGTAAAGTCTATAAACACAATGATTGAACAAACATTTCTATTTCTGTGTGCACGTTTAGCTGGGCTAACCGTTAGCTGTTAGCCCTGTTAGCCATTAGTGGGGTCTGTAATAGGTAATAACTCATTAAACAGTCCGTGAAAAAAATATCTTTTCCAGCGGGTATCTTAGTTACAACATGATTGAGCTAGCAAAGCAGTTTTGTGTTGCTATGTGTGGTATTTATTCAGTTTTGGGAAATCACGATGTCTAGAAAGCATCAGTGGCTGCAGCTGACAGGGACAGCTAACAGTTAGCAGCAAAGCTAACGTCAGGACGTCATCTGTTAAAAGCCTCCCGTTGTCGGATACGACATGAAACTACTCCAGTTAGCTCAGTCATGTTATAACTAAGACATCTGCTGGAAAAAATATTTTCTTCACAGATAAGCACACGTTTGATAAAATGGAGTTTAATCTCTCGGCATCCATTTTCAAGCTCTCTGTGTGTTTGTTTCCTTGCGGATGAGAAAAGGGGGAGCGCACATTTCCGAGAAGGCGTGTCCTTTTCAAAAATGCAAGAGGCGTTGCTTTGTTGCCAGCCGTTTTCGCCGGTGTGTTAAACACACTTTAGAAAGGAGTGTCCTCAGACTATCAGAAGGCGGAGATCTCTGATTGTCTGGTGGCGAGACTAGCTGTCGATTAATACACATTTGGTGCTCTAATGAATATTAACAGCAGCAGGTGTATGTGAAATTGACCTAAAATAAACTGTTTATGGTAGCGATGTGCTTTTGATTTGGACAACAAATTCAAAGTCGTTCTTGGTTTGTTGGCAAGAAAAGAAATATAGAATATCACCAGACTCATCTTATAAGGAGTTGGAGAAACATGTTTGCTTCTACATAAATTCACAGTCTCGATAAAAGCTGTAAAGATCTGCAGTGCCAATCAAAAAAGCCTGTAGAGTCAAGGTCCCAAAAACAACTGGTGGACTCTGAGCAGCCTGCTGCTTGGATGATCAGTCCAGAGCTCCACCTCTTTATTTTTCAAATCAGATGACAAAAGCAACTTACTCTCAGAGAGTGCATCTAACCTGAGTTAGTGGCTCCTCCTCCACCAATGAACCATTAAAACTCCTGTGAGACCTTAGTGAGGCCACTCTGAACTCCGAGCTCATCCACATACACGAATTTTACCTGTTCGGCCGCCTCCACATGTGATACACGGGCCTACAGCATCCATGCAAAAGAAAACCAGTCATCCATTTCATTGTCATGTGACTCCAGGGGACAGTACACATTAATAAATGTGTTTCATTATTATGCATATGTCTTTATATTCCTTATGATGGATTTAGGAAAAAAGACGCAATGCATTTTCTCTGACAAAGCTGTCAGACACCATCAAGCAATAAAAAACAATACATCACATGCTTATTTATATTCCACTCCCAATAACATTTCAAAATATTGTCTTTCTAGATTAATCACAAAATCTGCATGTGGCACGCAGACAGACGGCACCGAGACAAGTTAACAAGCAAACTTGACTAATTGCGTGGCATGTACTTGGTAAAGAAGATGATGGCACAGGATTATCTAAAATAAGCAAAACAGTAAAAGACAAATGACAGCCATTCTTGAGTTCACTGCAGTTGTTAGTCATGTGCGCATTACAGAGGCACCATACAATCTACCATCTGTTAGAAAGAACAGTGAACAGGATGCAAAGCAACTAAAATTAATTTCTGAGTGGCTCCTCATTATTTATACCATTTAAAATCCATAATACACAGAATGAAAATGTGTTTCAGGCATCATCTAATATGAGCACACTTTTAATTTTTTTTCAACAAATGTAATCTGAAGCCTCCTAATTACATCAGTAAGACTTTGTTAACAACACAGCACGCTAGGCATCGTTCTTGAGGGAATCTCACCTGTTATCTGTTGTATATTCTGCCATCTGAGTAATGCTATACAGTGCAAACAAGCCTGACAGCAGTTCCCAATACTACCCTGTGGAACACCATGCCTCCTCCTGCAATGCACAGATACAGCTCAGTTGGTGATCAACGGGAAAAAAGAGGGGAAAGAACAGCAAAGATTGCAATGTTCATCCATTGCTGAGACAAACTGAAACAGCAGACAGTGTGGCAGTTAGGCTGCATTCAGAATTGATCGTTTCTTAGTTTGCAGGCATTTATTCAGAAAACATGCAGTGATGGAAAGTAACAGATTATCTACTCCAGTGCTGCACTGCACTGAAAGGGATTGCTCAGAATTTTTGGAGTGGGGTTGTGTGAACTAGTTATCCATAGTCAGTGTGTTACCTATACAGTAGATGGCAGGAGCAGGCTGAAGTACTGCCAAAGAAGCTAAGTGATGTACTGCTGTGGATTGGTCAGCAGCAAAACGCATTTTAGCCACCTAAAAAAATCAATATTGGTGTAACTGTATACTATATTTCAAATATTTTTATTGCTTTATCTTGCCATCGGACAGCTCTTACTGACGGGGGCCTGACGCTGTTACTATGCTCTCTTCAAAGCCACCAGACTCCATTGACAAAAACAGTAATTTTACCTCACAGAACATGGAGTTGCTTGTCTACCCCTGCCCTGATCTGTTTGTTTATGTTATTGTGTGACTTCTGTATTTTAAAGGTTTAGTTCAAATTCACCAAAGTCACACAATAACACAAACTCGCTGATCGAGGCAGTGGTAGACCAACAGATCCTGTGTTCTGAGAGGTACAATTACTGTTTTTGTCAAAGAAGTGTGGTGGCTTTGGAGAGAGCATAAGTAACAACCTCAGTTCCTGCTCAGAAAGGGCAAGGTTAAGAGGTGAAAATATTGGAAATATAGTATACGGTTAAACTTATATTTATTCTTTAGGTGGTGAAAATACATTTTGCTGCTGCCTCCGCCCACAGCAGGAGATTGCTTAGCTTCCGCGGTGGTATTCCTGCATGCTTCTCCAAACTGGGTGCTTACCAACTGCCATTTATAGTAGGTAATACACTAACTATGACCAAATACCTCATACAACCCCACTTAAAAAATCTGAACTACCCCTCTAAGTACAAATTGAAAGTATTTTATGTTACTTCATACAAAAAAATGTTTCTTTTTTTACTTCACATTTATTCTACAGCAGTAGTTAGGCCTACTAGTTACTTTTCAGATTAAAAGATAAATAAAACAATATATTATAAGATTGTAAAATACAATGCATTGTTGAGGATTAAACAAATGGTTCTCAACTTTCTTGACCTGTGACCTCTAACAAACAGCAGTGTCTGGTTGGGGCTCCCTTTCCTGTTTCAGATGTCTGAGCTGTTAGCAGTTCCACCAAGAGACATTTCCCCCCGAAAATTCTCAGATGATTTTATTTAGATAACAGTTTGAAGCCCACAGAGGTAAAATGATCAAATATTTATCAAAAAAGCAAATTTAAAGACAGATTTGTCTAACAGAACTTTGTTTTTTCATCCTTCCTTGTCCATTAACCATCCTACAACCTCTCAGATATAACTAGCTCCATCTCGTTCAGCTACAAAAGTAAAATGTTACATACACATTAATGCATTTGTATTAGCAATAATGGAAATATACATAAGTCACAGGGGGCATTTTACTGCAGAATTAGTACTTTTAGTTTGATACTTCAAGTATATTTCACTGGTGATATTTTTGTACTTTTTCATTAGTAGGATCTTGAATGCAGGACTTTTATGTGCAATTGAGCATATACTATATACATTGTTGTACTGGCACTTTTAATTTAGTTGAGGATCTGAATACTTCTTCCATCCCTTGAAACATGACTAATACTACGGCTATGAAGTTTTCTTTGTTGTAAACAATCAGTGGTGTAGTGGAGAGTAGGTAGGTAGGCAGGTATACAGGGTATACCCAACTCTTTTTCTTGCCATTTGCAGTATACCCACCTATCAGCCAATAAGCCACTGGAATATATGATAGTAGCCTATACCTACTTCCTCCTCTGTAACCTACCCATCCACCTACTAGTACACCCACCTCATCAACCAGCACTACACCCCTTCAAACAATGTTACTGTCACAATACTGATCCTTCTACAGGTCTAGTACCAGGTCTGCCTCCTTACGCCACAGTTTGGATGGTTCACTACACTAAACTGAAGCCACGAGGAGAAATATACTCCCATCCAGCTGCTTAGAGGAGAAAGTCTTGCAGCTTAGGCAAAGCTTTATCCAGTTCCCTCATCATCCATTCTAGGACACTTTAGTGGGGCCGAAATGGAGTCGCGAGCAAATTCCAGTACAAAAAGAAATCTGCCACAACGAGCCCACTATCAGTGTGTAACCTCCATGAGCAGGCTTGTGTCTTTGCAAGCTGCTCAATCTACTCACACCTCAAACAACTTGGATAAGAGATAAACTGTTTCTGAGCATCATTAGTGAGCAGAAGCTCATTCCTCATGTAATTTTGGTGAATATTTTTTTTAGGCAAAAGTCATCAATACCTTTTACCAATGATCTTTTAAATGGCCAACAGCCAGTAGCAACAACATGGTATATGGGAGTCCTGAAGGCCTGCATTCATAACTATTACAAAGAGATTCACTTTACACTATTTAGAGTCCTCTCAACCTTTTAGAATTCAGATATATTATTAATCAAAGAGATTGACAAAGAAACTAATGGTTTGTCTGATTTTCACTGGGGCACAATCCAGCCAGCAATTGATTGTGGCACCAGGGACACCTGCAGCTTCAGAATACATTTTCACTTTCAGGAGGAGAGAAAAAAACAGCACCACGAGGAGATATTGCCCCACCACATGAATATGCAGGGACTTGATACCAGCAGTGTCATTACTAATGTTGCTGCCAATTACAGAGCATGTCATGACACTGTGATTCATGAATATTCATCGTTGACTGATATAGACAGCAGCAGTATGCAGAGGCCTCTATTCCCATTTTACTGTCTCATTGTGAACGGTGAACAGGTACCTCCATCATGCCATGGAGGCGCCTTCCAGCTGCAAGACAAGCTGTTCCATAAGGCATTGCTAGTTAACAGTGTGTTATATAAAGGTGTATAAAAGTGATGAAGTGCTCCCTGGCTCTAAAGAGCAGGCATTAAAGCATATTAAGTAGACATTTAAGCTTGTAAAGTGGGAATCTAGAAATGGAAAGAAGACACTGAGCAAAGGGATGCCTTCAGGGTCGGGCTGTTCAATTCTCAGAAAGTTTGATACCTGCTGGTGCTTAGAAATGAAATGAGGTTTGTGTGAGGGACCAGCAGATTTTGCAAACTACCTGGCCTTGGATTTAAGTGTGTCTAAGTGAGCTGAACAACTCCCTCCTAGTTTTTATGCAGATTCAGAGCTAACTAATGTGAAGAAGTGAGTGGTTCAATCAGTGATTATGACATAAAAACAAGTGGGAAGTTTTCTCAGCTGTTTTTATGCCTTTGCTAAGTAATGTGCTTAAAGTGGAAACAAACAACTTGTCAACTTTCCCCACTTAGTGTTTCCAACTGGTATTGTTGATGCCACTTTTGCAAAGACAGCCAGATCGCTTTCTGTTTTTTCAGAGCCTAGCATCTATCAACTGGGTAGAGTTTTCACAGCCACTTCAGTTGTTCCACCATTTCCGCTGCTGGGGATAGTAACCGCAAATAACTCATATCCATACTCTTTGGTAACTTGGGGTTAGCTACCAATAGCTAGCGGGGAAAACAAAAGTGCTATCTTCTTCCTGTTTTGTGTCGTTAATAGTTGACACACGTCCTTTGGGGAAATGCTAGGATGTACCCACTGAAGGAAATGTTTTTCCTAGTCTTGCCCTACTGTGCTGTGAATAAGTGCTGTGATTGGTGTGTATAGGTCACAGGCAGTTAGGGTTAGGAAAAAGATGTCATGGTTAGGGTTATATCTAGCCAGTTACAGCACAGTAGGGTGGGACTAGGCAAAGCACTGTGGGCACATTCTAGCATCTAACCTTACTTTGTGCCATATATTCAGTGTTCATTTTCCTTGGAGATCGTACCCTACGGCATATAGAATTGCAAAGTGAAAGCAGGGCTTATAGGAAACAGTAAATGCCAATGGTGTGACTACTCTATAGCCATTACACTGTGCAATCACAATTTACTTCATAATAGTGACTCAAAGAAAAAAAAAACTTGTCTATTTCCACTCTACATGCAGTTTTGAGGAGGTGGTGCTTCCCAGAATATTTCCATTGTTTTAAAAATCTTTAAACATATGGTGCTCTGCACTTCAGAGATAAATACTGTTCTTATTCTACAAGTTACTTCACAGGTGCTAAACTAAACATGCAATGTACTAGAGTATTCCATATGAAGAAATGCCTGTACTGTAGATTATACCTGCAGCAAGAAAACTGTCTAACTTAGCGCACTACGTGGACCAGCAGCAACATTAAAGGGCTACTTACAAATTAACAGTGGTTGAAGAAGTAATCAGGTCCTTGACTTTTGCTGCCTTCAAATGGAATGTGTGAGCTTGTTGTTATGACATGTGAAGCTGTGTGCACGACATGCTTGGCTTTCAAGTGGTTATGTCATGAGAGCACTGCTGTTAGACAACAGCAACACTGATGCTACTGTTGGCGTCTAGAAGCCACTGACGCTGACAATTTAGCAAGCTAGCGAGCGGGTCTTGTAATGCAGGAAAATGCAAAAGCATGACAGAGGCTGTTGGGAATATCAACATTTTCCTCAAATATATTGTAAAATTACCAAGAAATACTATATGACTAAAACTACAATACATTAACTTACCATCCACCAAAAAGCAAACTTCCATTTCTGAAAATGTCAGCAAACATGTCACAACTCATGAACTCCGAGCTTTTAGAAAAATTTCACTTACGAGGTCCTCAATACAACAAGAGGGGGCATTCATATGGATTCTACTTGTAAACATGGTAAACACAACCCCATTGAAAGGCAGCATCAGTCAAAGTAGCAATAAAACAACGTATTAATACTCCATAACTTCTTACTGAAGTAAAAGCACAGAAGTTTAGCAAGAAAAATGTACTTAAAAATCACTTTATTATGCAGCCTAATGGTGCCTGTTTGAAATATGTTATTATTTTACATTACTGGATAATTGTAACTGATGCACAAACATGTAAGCAGTATGTTGGTATTGCAGGATGAGGCAAATTTGAACAACTTTATTTAGTGGTTAGTCTCGCTCACCAGACCTTTCTCAAGAAAAGAAAGGTCTGGCTGGGCCGACTCTCACTTTAAGATTGGAGAAAAAAACGCCCCGGCTGCTTGTATTTCTTTCAACCAATCGCAATCGTTCTTGGCAGTGCCACAGCATTGGTGCGCTTGCAAAAATATTGCCGGGGGGAAACAGGTTTTGGTATAACACGCCCACAAAAATATCGCCTACAGGACGCGAACCATGGCAGAAAAATGGCTACATCCCCGCAAGATCAAACACCGCAAATGTTAGTAAAGGACGTGTTGAAAACTGCAACCGGAGGTGGTAGGGCAGGACTTCAGTGGGTGGCTCGTTCCACCCAATGAGAGGCTGATCTTTGCAGCGAACTTCCACCCACTCAGACTATTTAGTGGTTGACTGTTAAATCTGTTAAAAAAAAAAAATCATAATTCAAGGATCATAATTTGTATGTAAAATCTTAATCTTTGGTACACTAGCCTACTTTTGGTAGTCCCTATAGAGGAAATATCAAAAATGCTGGGGTGTTGTCGTCATACAGTTGTCTATGACAGCAAACCGCTCTGTGTTCCTATTGGCCAAAGAGACGGCTGTGACGAGAGTCAAAAAGAAATCAACATGCTAGACTTTCTGTCAGCATCTGTCAGATGCTGCGTCGGTTGTCGCCTACTATGACTCATGACACGGGATGAAATAATGGATTATCGCACATGGCACTTATTATCGTTCACGATCTGAGCTGACACTGTAGGACAGCTGCATCAAACTATAATCTGATGCATGTAGAACCTGGCATAAAGTTGTGTAGTGCCACAAGGAAACACTAACTCTGAGTTAGCTTTAAAATGAGCATGCCATAGTCTCTTCAAGACATTAATATTGACCTCCAATGATTTTGTGTGTGGGTGGGGGAGTGGGGGCACCCCTTGGGGGCGCCACTGCATGTCATGGTCAAATCACTGCGCTGTGTTGCAATGACTAAAACCGTCCAGACTCCGAAACTACTTTTGCGCAGGGTGCACACTTGCCACCTGAAGCCAAATTAGAAAGTAGTTGGTTCATGATGAAAACTACGTTCAGCTAAACGTGGCGAGCTGCTCACTTTCCTAATCGCACCCTTGGGCGCCCCTTCGCCCCTGTGGGATCCATAGGCATCCTGCGACCTTGAGATGACGACAGTAACTTATCCATTAATATAAATATTAATTAATTATAAAGTGCATTTCCTGCAGATTTCCGGGTTGTACCTGTAGATAAATTAATATCAGAGCTGTGTCGCCCTGTAAGCTATTGAAAAGGGACCTCTCTCACTCATTCACCCTCACGCGCACACAGTCGCGTGCCCACACACTAAAATGAGTAATGTCACTAGGAATTTCTTCACACAAAGTTAAAAATATAATCTCAGGAAATAACTTCTGTGTGATTAAAACCAACTCCTCACTTTCAAATGACTGTCAATTAATTGCGCATATAAATGGGAAGTTAATTATTCTTCAGTAAAATGGCCAATTAAACTGCTAATTGTGTTTTCATTCCAAATTCTAAATGGATAACAGGAACACAGTGTGACCATGCAGCCTCCTGTCATGGATGCTTTCATACACACAGAAAAGTTCCACTGTACCTACATGCATTTGTGTGGTCAGTCAGCACACAGTGACAGGATGTGTGTTGAAGCCTCCTCAGCTCCAGTGAAAGGTGGTCTAATTAGCAGCAGCCAAAGAAACACCACAACTTTAACTGCATTATTTGACTGAATATTCACAGAGCAGTGCGGAGAATTTGTAATTTACAAATCCTGCCATCTAGCCCACCTGAAAACGACTGGGCGTGACCACACAGCCTTAATGGGGTTAGGTTAATTAAAAGGTTAATTGTAAGAAACAGGAGCTGGTTGATGTATGGCTGGTGAACAATAGTGTCCTCTAGAGGTGAGTGTAACCATGATATACAGTTTTCTTTTTCCCCCCACCTCCTTGCACACTCTGTCCTTGCGTGCACTGAGCACAGGGCACACAAAATAAAAACTGCTCTGAGACTGATGGCTGCTCTGTGGCTCGTATAATAAAGCATCAGCCCGCTAGAAATAACACACGTGCTGTGTGATGCTGGCTGCTGTTACCTGCATGCGGGCATACATGTCTAACTACACGTCTTGTTGCACACTCCTCACCTTGGCTTGCTGCCCAGGCCTCGTATGCATGTGGAGAAAATTCAGGCCACCTTGATTGGCTACAAGGTGTTGGTGTAAGATTACACTGAGATCAGTTATTCCATCGCTGCAGAACAATAAAGCCCAAAAGATTATTTTGGCGACTGCGTCAACTTGAGCGTTTTCTGCGTCACTCTCCATTCTGCCCGCTCCTATCACGTTTCCCTCTCTGGGGACTAAATTGGTTCCCCCATGACAACTGGCTACAGGCCCACTAATTATCCC
Source organism: Epinephelus lanceolatus (assembly GCF_041903045.1). Classification (NCBI taxonomy): domain Eukaryota; kingdom Metazoa; phylum Chordata; class Actinopteri; order Perciformes; family Serranidae; genus Epinephelus; species Epinephelus lanceolatus. The sequence continues at coordinate 21,501,811 of NC_135747.1, read as the reverse complement.
CCCCCTTCCTCCTCCAGCAGCAGCTCACATACAACTATACAGCAGCTCTATGAATAGGCAGCCCACCCCGCAAACCCCACCCCATCTGAGGTCTAAATTTGGAACACAATTGAAATACAGAAATCCTGTCAGAAGATAACGAAGAATAATATTGACCCTCGCTTCATTAGGCCTATTTCATACAAATAGTGAGTCTGGCGTATCAGCCACATTGTGACATAACTGTGCCTAGATGTGCCAATGTACACTCATCACACACACATACACACACAACTATGAGGCTAAAGGTGCACTCAGCACTAGTCAGTAAGGATGCTTCTATGCATGAGCTGTGCGTTTTAATACCTGAGTATAAAAACGCACCTTTACATTTTGGCCTGCTGCAACCTGCTACTTCACCTGCATTGCATCATGGTGGTTTTAAATGAATTACCTCTGTGTTGCTGTGCTGGAGAAACAAAGGAAAATATGCACCACTACAAACAAAACTTAATCAAATGTGCAGAAACTATGAGCTCATCACAACATCTCATTTACTCTGCAGACACGCCACAAACACAGTGAAATCACAGCACATAGATTAATGTCAGCCCACAACAAGCGTGACTTAAGTCCTCTGCAAACACAAAAGTGTCTGCACCGAGCACAGAAGGGTTTACCCTCCACTACATCTCTGCTAATGTCCATGTGGGAAGCAACAGAGAACACATACCACAAGACAAACATACTAGCCAGAAAAATTGGGGCTTGAGAAAGTTCCCCAGCGGATTGGTCCGTGTCTGTGTCGACGCCGATGACGTCGCGCTGTGAAACACGTGGGCCACGGTATCCAGAGCTCACATAAACAAAGCCACATTGACCAGACTGGGTAGTCGAAGCTGGTGTCGCTGTCAGTGCGCGGAGTCACACGGTTTGTCTGCCTGGCATTGTTGGGTACCGCCGCTCATGATTTGGAGCTTTTACACAAATTGATGAATACCCCCTGCATGCTTATCGCATGGATTGAAAGCCACGATCCTGATGTGAAAGAGGTAAGATCCCCTCTTCTCTTTCTTTGCAACATAATCTGTCTGCGCTTTAGTTGCGCCGCCTTCTCCGAGCCCTTTAAATCTTTTTTTCTTTTAGTCTGCTTTTACTGTTAAACTGAAATAACACAAAACTGAGTCTGACTGTGCAGATCTGTTGCTGCTTATATTTCGAGAGATTTTTTTTTTTAGCTTTCTGCTTTCTAGACAACTTGTCACTGATGTCAAGTGCGCGAAGTTGGTCTGATCACCACAAAGAAACGCACACTTTATAATAAGAAAAGAAAAAATACTCTAAGCACGCATTTTGCCGGTTTCAACTCAACATTTTTATAACATATTCCAAAAACGCTGTGCGTAATTGGAAACTGGTTGCGCGCAGCTGTGAAGCTTAAAACTGACTATATCTGGGATATCGTTGTATTTTTTTTTTAAATTGTTTTATTTTACAATCTAGTAAATGTCAAAGTGGTGTGTTTTATTAGGGGAAGATCCAGAACAGAGCCGCTTTCTTGAATCCTGACACCCATACAACTCCTGACAATACCCATTTCAAGTGTCACCGAAAAACTGTCAGAAGACTTGAGGTAGGATATGGAAAATTCTTTGCAAATAAAAAAATAGATGTATTAATGTTTTTAATGGTATTTTATTCTGAAACTACTCGTTAATGTAAAGCACTGTTAATAAATGTTTTGTTTGGAGTAAAATTAGATTAAATAGACTAAAGTGTAAAACTTTCCGATTTGAGCATTTCTTTGAGAAATTCTGATGTCTTTCTACCGGTTTGGTTTTCAGCCATGCCCTGCGTTCAGGCTCAGTATGGATCATCACCTCAAGGAGCTAGTCCTGCTTCCCAGAGCTACAGCTACCACACCGCAGGAGAATACAGCTGCGACTTCTTAACACCTGAGTTTGTTAAGTTTAGCATGGACTTGACCAACACTGAGATCACAGCTACTACTTCTCTCCCAAGTTTCAGTACATTCATGGACAACTATAACACCAGTTACGACGTTAAACCGCCCTGTCTGTATCAGATGCCCCACTCTGGAGAGCAGTCCTCTATCAAGGTGGAGGACGTCCAGATGCACAACTACCATCAGCAGAGCCACCTGCCACCTCAGTCGGAAGAAATGATGGCTCACTCTGGGCCTATGTACTTCAAACCCTCCTCGCCTCACGCCCCGAGTACGCCAAACTTCCAGGTTCAGCCTAATCACATGTGGGAGGACCCTGGCTCCCTCCACAGTTTCCACCAGAACTATGTTGCGGCCACGTCTCATATGATAGACCAGCGCAAGAATCCGGTGTCAAGGCTTTCGCTCTTCTCCTTCAAGCAGTCCCCGCCCGGTACTCCAGTTTCCAGCTGTCAGATGCGGTTCGACGGGCCGCTGCACGTCTCCATGAACCACGACAACCCGGGCGTGCACCGCGGCCTGGACGGCCAGAGCTTCGCGGTGCCCAGCGCCATACGGAAACAAGCTGGTCTGGCCTTTCCTCACTCCCTGCAGCTCAGCCACGGGCACCAGCTGGTGGACAGCCAAGTGCCATCGCCCCCGTCCCGAGGATCTCCGTCAAACGAGGGTCTGTGTGCGGTATGTGGGGACAACGCAGCCTGCCAGCATTATGGAGTGAGAACCTGCGAGGGCTGCAAAGGATTTTTCAAGGTGGGCTGACATGACAGGAACCATGAATCAGTGTTACTGTTATTACATGAAAGATATGCTGTGTGTTTCCTATTATTCTCGGCGAGTTAAAGTCAGCCTTAAAAATAATGAGAAGAATAACACATCCTAAACATATAATACCATCGCATTTACACTAAATATTATCATGCAACACCTTAAAGTGCGTGCGTAAAATAACTTTATATGACAAGCCTGTCTATCCACACAGTTGATCTCAGAGGAATAAGTAAAATATGAAAGACCACGAATGTGTATTTGCTGACGGTCTATTCCCTCTTGTTGGTTTATACAGCGCAGTCCCAAACACGAGATGAAACTGATATTATATCGTTTCCATCTGTTCATTTTTATGTTATATCACTTGTGCAGCAATCCACAGTCCGTGCTCTACATGTTATATAGTCTTGGAAACAGGCCTGCACAGTGACACTGTGATTTTTCTTTCTTTCTTTCTTTCTTTCTTTCTTTCCAGCGCACCGTTCAGAAAAATGCAAAATACGTGTGTTTAGCAAATAAAAACTGTCCTGTTGACAAACGCCGGAGAAATCGCTGCCAGTTCTGCCGTTTCCAGAAGTGCATTGTCGTCGGAATGGTGAGAGAAGGTATGTTTAGGCCATGCATTAAATTATTTTACACCAGTAGTTTATATTCCCCCACTGGTACACTGGGAAAACGTGTGCGTAATATAGCTGGATTGTTATTTATAACCACATTTAAATATTTACGCACAGCAACAGGAGTGCGTAGTGATGACTGATATATCATATTTATTTCTTACATTGCAGTTGTCCGAACAGATAATCTGAAAGGTCGGAGAGGACGCCTACCATCCAAACCCAAAAGTCCCCAGGAGCCCTCCCCACCCTCGCCGCCGGTGAGCCTCATAAGCGCACTTGTTAGGGCCCATGTGGACTCCAACCCCTCCATGTCTGCTTTGGACTACTCCAGAGTAAGTAGCACAATCCCAGAAATAAAACACACACTGCACTTAAAAGAAGAAAAAAAATGTTGAGCACTATTTCTCTGGGTGAAAACAGAGGGAACAAAAAGATTGACGGCCTTTTTAATTTAGCCCTTCCTTTAGGGAACAATTTACAGCCTTGAAAGTTTTCTGTAATACACCGCTGAATTCCTAACTTTGTCAGGCTTTTAATGTGGCATATTTTTTCCTCTAAGTAAATTGCGTTGAAATAGAGAACTTAATAAAAGGAAGACATGAGTTTAATAGTGAAAAAGCACCCTCTCCTTCTTGGAAATGGGCATTTGCAATTTCACGGATTATATATTTTAAAGGACCTCATTAAGGCGCTGTTTAAATTAAATTCCAGTTCCAGGCTAACCCTGACTACCAAATGACTGGAGACAACACTCAGCACATCCAGCAGTTCTATGATCTCCTGACGGGCTCCATGGAGATCATCCGGGGCTGGGCGGAGAAGATCCCCGGCTTTTCTGATCTACCGAAGCAAGACCAAGATCTCCTCTTTGAATCCGCCTTCCTTGAACTTTTTGTCCTGCGGCTGGCGTACAGGTGAGCCGCCTAATTATTAAACAAAACAATCCAGGCTTTAGATAATCATCAGCTCCTCCTTCAAGCTTCATTGCTTTGGGTTTTATTAGCTGCCCAATAATAAGGAGGCTCTTAAATTCCCATTTATTGCCAAGCGTAATTAATGGCATTTTCTTATTAATTGCAGGTCCAACCCGGTGGAAGGCAAACTTATTTTTTGTAATGGAGTGGTGTTACACAGGCTACAGTGCGTCCGTGGATTTGGAGAGTGGGTGGACGCTATCGTGGACTTTTCTTCCAACTTGCAGAGCATGAACATAGACATCTCAGCGTTCTCCTGCATCGCAGCTCTGGCCATGGTAACAGGTGCGTAAAGGCGGCTGCTCCTTTGACTCTCTGCGTTACAACGCGTGCTGAACACAGAAAGTGAATCGGAAATAATAAATCCGTGTCCTTTTTTTGTTCTGTATTTCAGAGCGACACGGGCTTAAGGAACCCAAGAGAGTCGAGGATCTCCAAAACAAGATAGTCAACTGCCTCAAAGATCAAGTGACATTCAATGGCGGTGGATTGAATCGTCCCAACTACTTGTCAAAACTCTTGGGAAAGCTCCCTGAACTGCGCACACTATGTACCCAAGGTCTGCAGCGTATCTTTTACCTAAAACTAGAAGACCTAGTCCCTCCGCCAGCAATAATTGACAAACTTTTCCTCGACACCCTACCTTTCTGAGTCTGACTCAATGGCGAGACCTCAAAGACCTTCCAAAAGACTGTTTATGAGTCAGACTTGACAGATTTTTAACGTTATTATTTCTGAATATCTGCAAGCTCCGTAGGCTAATAGAACACCAGTACCCTATTATGAGTAAGGATCCATGTGAGATAGGGAGAAAAAAGAATAGCAGGAGAAAGAAGGAGAGTTTGATTGCTGTGTAGGCCTTTTATTTTTTGTTTTTTAAATGCCAAACGAGTGAATCATCACGGGGAATTTCTCTCCGGTGGACAAATTGTCAACAAAGTTAATCCGGTCTTGCAATCACTTACTGTTTATTTAACATCGGCTCTACTGATTCAGCATACTCAGATGTAATATATTCCATTTATATATATGAACACACACGCACACACACACTGTATATTATGATAGATTATGTGATGCCTCCAGTGCATCGGTTTATAACATGTGTACAAAGTTTGTTATAATGAAAATATTTAATTTTCTTTTCTTTTCTGACTTGTGCCTATGTGTTTCTGACAGGATCCCAAAAAGTATCCAGAAAAGACAACGCATGTTCTAGTTTTCTTTTATCCCCCTCCTCCTCCTCCTTTTTCTTTTTCTTCTATAGGCACTTGCTGAGGTGATGTCTATATATAATATATACCGGACACTATGTAGTCTGCTAGATTTGATACAGATTCGTAGTTATGGCACTCCTTTTATGTATGACGCATATGTGGAAAAATATCTCATCTGTATAGAAAATGAGGGACCCATGGTGTTTGTAAAACTGTCAGACATTCCTTGTTTGTATGTGCTGTAAGTATTGTTGCTGTTGAATATAAACGTTTCTATATATTTATTATTTCTATTGCCAAGAGCTACACTAAGCATGGTGCAATTTAAACGATTTCAAACCATCCAAGTTTCATGCTGAGCACGTTGTCTATGTTTTATGTCTTATAAACGTCTAGGTAGTTATGATTTAACACGTTTTTTGGAAATGGAAAAAAAAAAAACTTCCCATCTTATATCAAGAGGTTCATGAGTGTGTGATATAGGCCCACATCTTTGACTTCATGATGTACTTAACTTCTGTAACGCATTTGGTGCCGGATTAAAAAAAAAAAAATCAACTTTAGAGAGAAAGAAATATTTAATGTTTACAAATAAAACTTTTAAATCAATTCTTTTGCTAAATAATTTCTCTGGAAATAATCTACTATTTAAATTCTCTGATCGGAAGGAGCTACTTTATATCACTAATATCATTTTGAAGTTTAAACTTATTCTAATTTCCTCAAGTATTGAGATCAGCGCTCACAGGCCTATTTGCGCAAAATCAAACATTCAAGTTAATTAAGTTATTTCTTTGAATATCTCACCTTAAGTAAATGTGAAATTATGTAGACTTATTTATTTCCTTTAACGCATTTAAAGACTATGTCGCAAACAATGTGCAGGCCTACTCCTGTTTGAGTTCTCTATTTTGTTTCGACAAAAATATGTTGCACATATTTATTTTTAAACATTCTAATCGTTTTATTTCAGCCGAAACTGAGCGAAAAATTCAGTCATAAAAATCACATTTTAACACACTTCTAATTTGGGGATGAACTGAGAGTTTTCTCCTGCATGCGTGTCTATATTTCCTATATTTGGATTGTAAAAAAGACGCTTTTATTAAAACATCCGAGGCTGTTAAAAACCTCTTGTCATTCTCTAATGTCTACTTGTGTTTGACAAAGGAGAAAGCTGCAGCGGATTAAATATAGGAGTCTTCGTTTTCCGCTTGAATCCCAAATAAAGTCACATTTCCAGCGAACAATTTCACAAAGAACATCGGGGTTTATAATTCAGCCTGTTCCTCTGGATGCTCTTTGCTGGTGCGGAAAGTTGATGCAAATAAAAGTTTAAGGTTGTCTTTCTGGACAGACTTTCCTTGTTGCCTATAAGGATTTAAAATGATGTCCATCTTTATATTATTTTAATTTGTGTACGGGATCATGTTTGCGTAACTTCACCTGCCTTCACTTTTGGACATTTGTTAAACTGTTTTACCTTGCCGATGAACTCAGACTTACAGTTTCCCCCAATAAAAGGCCGACTACCTTTAACCTGCCATTAGAAATAAGAAGAAAACGCAGTGTGCAGCTCAACACATCTATTGTGAAATCCTGTTGCGCGCCGCTTTATATTGTGCGTCACTGCGCAGCACTTTGCTGCGTAATTGGGGGGTTTAAATGTACAAGAAAGGCATGAGGATGCCACACACAGGAACATTTTCTCTAAGCTGTGGTTTTAAGTTTGTACCGGAGCCGGTAAAGTGGTGTTTTATTGTAGTTTAATAAGCCTGTTACCATCAACCTCCCACAAACCCCCGGGGAATCCGGCTCCGCGCTCCTGGTTTCAGTCAGGTAAAAAGTCCTACCATATATCCTTAAATCCAATTTACAGATCGCCTTCACACAACGACAATACAAGCCACTTTCCCCGCGTCTTGTGTCCGCACACGCAGGAATGAAAGTCATTTAGAAATGTGTATAAAACGGCAGTGATTGGCCTGCACCAAGTGAAGCTGTGCCGCTGTCACAAACCCTTCCCTTTAGTCTGTCAGAGCAGAGAAGTGACGCCAGGCTCTGAGGCATGTCTGGGACTTATCCTCAGTGATTCCACATTTATCACATGATCAAGATGAAAGGAACAGCTTATTTTGAGAGATATTAGCAGCAGGCAATAAATTGTCTAAATAATTAGATCGTCACTGTAAAGTGCTAATTCCAAGGCAAATTGGGATTACATTCAGAACCAGTTTGCTGACATTTAGCAGATCTGTTGAAAGGGGTGCATTACAATGTCACAAGTTCTCTCTATTGACTCAAAGTACAGTTAGGTTTTAAACATGTCTATCTCCACACAATAAAACATGACACAAGTAGCTAATACTTCTGTCAGTGTTTGTGCATGATTATACACGCTGGAGGACTTTGAGTCTAAATTCATTAAGAGCCTATGACTTAATTTCCTCCCCGCACTTGACATCAGTGGAACATTAGACATGATCGTGTCAGCGTAAGCAGGGCTAGAAGAAAGAAAAGAAATAATTCTGCAGTTGTTCATGCCTCGTCTTCGGTTCCTCCTGCACTGAGAACAACAAACCAAAGGCAGCAGGTGAAGGTGGCCATCTCCTAGAAAACAGAAGCCTGTGTTTCTGCTGCTAAGTGCTCGTACATACAGCGAGAAAGGAGTGAAATGATCAAACCCAGAGAGTCCCAGCTTCTGAGAATGCTGCTTCACATTTACAGCACCACTAATAGATGCTACCACACACAGCACACGGTGCACACTGTGACAGTTGTGGATTATGTTGCATGCACAGCTGCACTTTTGTCTAATTCTGTGATGCAACCTGACAGGTTCATGTGTGTGGTGCTCGGTGGATTTGAAGTGCTGTAGCTCGGGAGTCGTTCCCCAATAACAAAACTGAACAAAGATGGACTTTCTTTTTTTTTGACCCTTATATAATTTTATCCTTTTTTATTTTGCTAATCCGGTTCATATGTTGACCGTATCAGCTGTTGAGGTCTAATGTGTGAATTAACATGTAGGGAGGCCAACATAAACCAGACCTTTGCCTCATCTGATCCCTGTGGTGGGAGAGCACTTGACCTTTCACCTTTGCACTACATGAGAACTTGTTAGACATCCAATGAGGAAAACTCACTGTTGCTCAAACTGCTACTGGAATTACGTCTGCAGCAGCCGGTGAAAGACACAGAAAACAGAGCGAATAATTATAAAGATGCACAAATACGCTTGATGCAAACTTCTCTACAGCCTGTTGATAATCTCTACCGTGTACGAGTCTCAGACACAACATGTAATTTTCTCTGACTTGGAAAGAATTAAGCCTCGAGTAAATGACAGCTAACTGTTGTCTTTCTTTACATTTCATGTGAGCTGCATTAAAAGTTATTTTGAGGTGCAGAGTGAGAATCTTATTAGAAAGCTTGTGAGCAGGACCTGAAATAGATCCACGTTGCTTTATGACCAAAACCTTTATACCTCGACTTTCTTTCAAACAAAGGGGATTAAAACCAACTCATGACTTTTGCCAGCATGCCAGTGCACTCTGGCTTTCATGTTGAGGTTATATTCCACCTGTCTCTCCAGCAGTCGTCGGTTGTGTACCACTTCTCAATAATTCTGCCGCTCTTCACTCATTCAGCACGTTCAGTCTACACTCAGAATCACTTCCTTTTATGTTACCTTTCCCTCTGTTCAGACAGGCTGCCGTGCGAGCCTGCAGTAAAACATGTTGATTACACAACTTATGAATCTCATGAGTCCTTCCGACTATAGCTCTAAACAAAATGAATGAATAATGAGTTGAATGATGGCCCTTTGGATATGACTGCCTATAGTTATATTACTGTGACTATTTGATTTACCATATTGAAATGCTCATGACTGTCCAATAAATAATGCAAAAAGCTGATTTCCAAGTGGCGAGGCAGGAAAAAGAAATCCACCTTGCATATAGATGGAAGTGAGCCGTGTCTGTCCCTCTTAGCCTGTGGCCCAGAGCAGCTTTATCATTCATAGGACTAAACAGACAATCAATTCAGCAGCCATGTATGAAGGATGAAGGGATGCGACAAGCTGTGAATGATGAGGAGCCAAAAATCAAAGGCCTCACTCCTTCTTAGCTCTAATGGCCATTACCAGCCCAGACAGCACCAGTAAAATGAGGTTAATCATTTGCACAGATCCTTTCAAAGAAGATTGACTGGACTTGATGCCTAGTCAGATCACTCATAAATATTTACTTCATATTAAACAGCTGTGTATGCTCTGTTATTGTGCATTGATTTCTGACGGCTGGTATCAAATTATTGTTTCAAGTGTGGTCAGTTAAAGCTGTTAATGCAATGCTTGTACCAAGACTCAATTATGATAACCACGAGAAATTAATAATGCAATGAAATTGACAGGATATGATGTTAGAGAGGGGATTCTTCAGGTTTCTACGGGGAAACAAAGTAAAGGTGACTTCTACAAATGATCGTATAATCACCAGAAACCACAAGACTTTGAAGCAGTGCTGATAGATAGTACACTCTGAATTAAATAGCCCTACAGTTGAAGTTTATGGGCATAGCATGTATCAGTATTGAACACACAGGCTCAGTCCTTTGACCTTATTGACAAAATGAAATCGGAAATTTCCTTTATAGAAAGAGTTAATGTTTCCTCAGGCAGACATGTTTCCGATTCAATTAGTTTTAATGAAGCCGGTGCTCAGTGGTTACTGAAGTAGAAAAAACAGGCATAAATGCCTGATGGTAATAGAGGACATATTAAGGAGGAAGGGATCGGACACACAGTGCGTGTTTCTAAGTGGCGAAAAATGCCTCTATCAGGCTGGTAGGAGCCAGTAGCTTGGGAAGCAGTGAATTGTATGAGCCTCAAATGATGCATTAGGATCTCTGGGGCGAGGCTGGAGGAGACTGAGGAGCAAACTGTAAAAACACACGGGAGAAGAATCTGGTCTTGATGACGCATGCAGGGGTATCACCGAGCAGACGGTGAAATCATCCCCATCTCAAAATCTTATCTGCGTAATTTCAACCTACAAATCAATTTATTCTTAGATTGATGCCGCTTTGTAATTTCCTAAAAAAAAGTCTAATCTAGTCTTAAACTGCTTTTTGTATTCTCCCCCATTTACACCTTCCACTGTGACAATGTGACTGAATGCAGGGGCTGCAAACTGCCCCCCCCCCACTACCCCCACTCCCCATCTGATGTCAGTGTGTAAAATGTCAACATGGTCAGATGCACTGGCTCAGTTCCCGCAAGAATATGCCCTCATCCTGTGTTATGGTTTTTGCCGCTGCTCCATGTGAAGTGAAACATATTAAACACACCCATGCACATGTAATCTGCTCATGTCTTTGAGTCTAATCGTGTGTGCGTGTGTGTGTGTGATCTTCTATCTTCTGCTAAGTGTTAGAGTTCTGTCAGTCTTTTGCAGCAATCCAAATTTAAACAATCCAGATTAAAAGGCAGATAGATGGGTTCTTTGGTGGCATAGAGGTTTAAGGTGCTGATGATGTAATCGCCAGCGTCCAGTCTGATTGGGAACTGTGTCCATCCAATACTCTCCCCCCTGATTTCCTGTTAGTCTCGACTGTCTGTCCTCTAATAAAGGTACAAAATGCCCCCAAAAGTACCTAGCTGTAGTCTTTCACAAGAATACAGGTGTAACAAGTTAAGTGCTTCATTTGGACAAATTTAGAGCTATACACAAATAAAACATCTATTGAGGGATTTTTAAAGGTTCACCCAGGAAATTTGTTCTTGCAAGCACCAAACCAAAGACCCAGAGTGTGTCACCCCTTGATTAAAGAAGCAGACTTGCAGCGATAAAGTCCACCCTCCAGTGTAGTTTTGTTCCTGAGCGGATTCCCAGCAGAGTTAAAATCAAATTGGGAAAAGAAATAAAAGCTTTAACTTATTTTTTTTTTTCACTTCACCAACAGCAGCTTCACCACTTATTATGCCTTAATCTTCCCTGCGCTGACTAACAGGGGGTAAACAAGCCTGAAACTCACTCACACCTGCATCTACAGGCCTCTGCTCTCGTTTGCTGCTAGTGTACGCATGAATTTCTGTGTGCATGAAAACATGCGCAATAGGTGTGAACACAAACAGATGCACGTAGTGATGGTTTTACAAAGCTCTCATAGCACATATAAGTACACATCTATAGTGACAAGGTGCCAATAGATAGTGGAGTGGTGGATTCTTGAAGGGTCAAGAGGGGAATATGATGTGTGTGTGTGTGGTGTGTGTGCGTTGGACAAAAGGAAGGGGAGAGGGGGTTGAGGGGTGTGTGTCACAACAGACAGAAGAGATCCAGCCCAGGCTCCCATACAGCTTTGTCATATCACTAGGAGATTAGGAACACACACATGTCAAGCTAGGCAGAGCCTTCTGCAATAATGCACCTGCCAGCTCTCAAGATCCACTCAACCCCTTTTCAACCCCTCGTTCCTACATGCTAACACCAAAGCGTGCGAACACACACACACACACACACACACACACACACACACACACACACACACACACGTTTTTAAATATTGATCTCCTTCCTTAACATGCACATGAAAACTGAAGGCTGTAATACGAGACCAGTGGGGAAAAATTAATTGATAAATAGCATGTGTATTATCTTGTCACTCAGAAGAGGAATAAATCAAATGCGATATGTGCATTAAACTTAAAGGAAATTGTAGTTCAGCACACATACAGAGAAAAACATCTGAGACATGAAAAGGTTGGGATCTGGGAAAGTGGATACTTTACATGAAAAACCTGACGGGAGAAGGTCGTTGTCTTTCTTCATGACAGAGTTCCCCAAGAAAAGGAGAGAGGAGAGGCTCAAAGAGATTCATCTCCACCAAGATTCAAGGTCATCCAACCTAGTCATCCTAGAAGCACTTGAAAAATATGGAGTGAAGCCTGGAGATATTCTTCCCCCCCAAAAAAGGAGTGCTGAGGGAAGACTCTGACTGAAGAGAATCACTGACCTTCAAACAAGCTCTCTATCCATATAGAGTAGGGGAAGACATGCACAATCCATCAAAAATGCACATGAACTTTCCCTCTTCAAATAGTTCCCGCTTGAATAGCAGTCAATGGATCAACTATGAATATTGCATGTACTGAATTGCAGGGGGTTCAGATTGAATTCACGGTGAAAAAAAACACACAAAAACAAATCTGTGATATTAGAATATCATCTTTTGAGATCAAGTCTTATTCTGAGTTTTAAAAAAATGAATGGGTGAATGGATTTAAATCCTGTCTTTGTTAAAATAAATCGGTAAAATACAGTAAGTGTAATATAAATAAAAGAAAATCTAGAATATAGGAGAATTCAGAATCGTGGCCTTTTTTTTTTGCTTTTTGCCACAGTCCCTTTTCAAGAATGGAAAGATCAGTGTTAATTTTCAGCCGCTCTTTGATTGGATGAACCTGCCTCCCTCTTGCACGACATGGCTACCACAGGTCAGTGGCTGGTGCAGTGTAGCATGAAACAAACAAATAGAAAAAGGCACCTTGTGGCACTTGACTCTCGCCAGAATGCAACTGACGGCAAGCCTGCCAGCATCCTGTAATAACGACCGGTGCCTCCTAACCAAAAAATGGCAGAGAAAGAGAGAGAGAGAGAGAGAAAGAGGAGGAGGAGGAGGAGGAGAGAAGGGGTGGAGGCGAGAGAGGAAGGAGAGAGCTGGGAAAGGGGAAAACATGGATTTAGGGCTGGAGATACAGATGGAGGACGGACAGAGGTGGAGGAAATGACTGGGAGAGAAGGGAGCAATCCAGGAAGGGGTGACATCTGAGCAGAACCAGCTGCAGTGGAAATAGATTTACTATTGGACGGCAAAAGTATGCAATAGTTTGGTGGAAAAATATAAATGATGTATTTAAAGGAGAAGAAGACAGTCTGACATTCAGTGCAGTAAAGATTTTGATGACACCCAGAATGCTCTCAGACACCAGACAGGTATTGCTAAGAAGAATCTTAACACAAAGCAATACGTGTGATGGCTTTCTTATTGGGAGAACTTTATGAATTGAGGATATTGGATTTTTTTAGCCAACATCCGATATTTTCCAACCCATTTTGTCCAATTGCCGATGGCTGTACAGATATATGCACACATTTTTTCCACCTAATTGCAGAGAACATCAAGTCTCTCCTGCAGCTGAATTACCATACTATTATGCCTACTCTTATCGTGATGTCCCACTGACAGATGCAGACATAAAACACAATGCTTTCCAAAGTGTACACACTCAGGGAAAAATAAGAACACTACGTCAACCTATAGGTTACGTGTAAAAGATGCCGTACTTATTTTTATGTAACATTTTCAAACAAAACTGTAAAATTCATCTGACATTGACAGACTTAGATGATGCTCTATCCTGACAATAGCCCCAACCAGGGCAAAATGTGACCTATTTAGACAAATTAAAGTCCCAAAATTAAACCATCATCTTATTGGCCTCTCATATAGGCAGAAATGTACATTTGGGCTGATGTTGATATTTAATTTTAAAGCCTTTATCTGCAGATACAGATGACGTGCATCACTGTGCATCCCTATTATGACATTTATTTATCCTAGATAAAATTCAAATCACTGAATTCCATGATGTTTTTCTAACTAGAAGGCCCCTGAACTGCTTGAATGCAATATTTGCAAAGCTACAAATATTACTATCAAAGAGGAACTCCACACACATCGTTTGTTGACAAGGGTGCCGTAGCATTGTTCCGACCTCTCATTGTTCCGACCTCTCATTAGTCCCACGTCCCATTGTTCCGATATGCGATTATACTAGGCTATACTGTATTTGTGTACCATAGAGGATCAGCAAACGCAACTAAAGTAGGCTACTGGTCGAGATACAAGTGTCATAGAGAGGAGAGAATGAAACACCATAACCTCCTGTTATTAACTCTGGGGTCCGGGTTGTGTGGGGAGCTCTCCGCGGTGCTGAACGGCTCCTTGCGGGCGTATTTCTACCTTGATGGTGCGCCGCGACCGGCTCTGGGTCAGCTGGGAAAGGCTTGAGGCAAAGCAGACTCACGGCTTATTTGTTTGTCACTTTCTTTTTCATTTTAACCCACACCATGATCTTTTCCTGACCCTAACCGAGTGGTTTTTGCGCCTAAACCTAACCAGACCTTAACCACAGGGCATCATGATGATTTCGGAACAACGGGACTTCGGAACAATGGGTTTAATATGGTCGGAACAATGGGATGTCGGACCAATGGGCTGTCGGACCAATGGGCAGACCCCGTTGACAAGTCCTGGGGAGTACCAATGCATATGTCAAAAAAACATCGTTCAAAGCCTCTTGTGGCGCAAAGTCTGATAAATTGCCTCAAGGGATGTCACTTGAGTCAGCATCAGTTGGGGCTGAAGAATCTGAGTTAACCGACCACACCAGATGTTTGTAGCCCGCTCTTCATCTCTGCTTTAGGCAAGTGGGCAAAGGCTGCATTAGCTGCTACTGGCATAACACACGCAAACCATGGATGTATAATGAGAACTGGATACAGCGTTGGAGGCGGGGCCCCATTCATTCCTATAAACGCTAGTTAGTTGCGCATGGAGCCAAAAAAGTTCAGCTTCCCAGGTATGAAATTACCCGGATCTTCCGCATCGTGCAGCCAGTCGAGCAAGCACACTGGAAATTTTGCCAGCTTAGCGGCTAACTTCTGCCGCCTCAGTGGCTAGCTTCCATTTAGCCCTCTGTAACTTGAACAGGGACAAAATTATTTATGTAGCTCTTCTAGACTTTCTAAATAGTTTATCGGACTGAAAGAAACAAATTCTCATAGCGAATTGAGTCATTTCATGAGATTGTTCCAAAAATGTTTTTTACTGATTTACAGACGTCTCTTTCACAATGTAAGTCTATGGGAAAAGTCTTGCCAGACCCGCAAGTTGTAGTTCCACGGTTTGGCCACTATGTAAAATTCAATTAAAAGCCTGACACTGTTCCTGGAGGCTTGTCTCAAATCCTGACCGAATTGTCTGTTGCACCATGGGTAATGTGGACGTCGGGTTTTGAGAAGGAACAAGAACACATAGAATAAACAGGACAATTTCTCTGGTTCTGCTTCATCAGGTTTGATCCTTAAAAAAACATCTGTCTATGACAATGTTATAATAATGCAATACTCAGTGGAGTACTCTTCCAAGGACCTTTTTATAAACTCAAATACAACATGCCATACGATATGCCTAAAGCTGGACAACCAAATCTTAACATAATCTAAACACAATTGTGTTTCAAGACAGCCTTAACAGTCTATCCAAAATTAGGAAAACATATAAGCTGGACATGAAAAGGCAAAGAGGATAGGAGGAGGGGTAGCAGGAGAAGGGACAAGACAGGAGAGAACGGAATGGAGAACAGGAGAGCTGGGCCGATCATCCTGTGATAAGACGAGGAAAATAAGTCTGATTATCACAGAGGCCGGGAGCATTAGACAGACAGTTGGAAGTCATCTCAAAACTCAGGAGGGAAGAGACAAGACAAGAGGTCACAATTATGCCCCGCTAGCTGCACTCCCCTCCTCCTCATGAAGTCCTCTAATATATTCGGTTAGTTCCTGTATGGCGCGGAGGGGAAATTCTAATTAAAGGGTGGGGGGAATTTTGACACATGTGAGGCAGAGATCAATATTTAGCACCATAATCAGCCATTCCTGATGGCTTGACGGTGTCACTGCAAGCAGACTGCAGCTCTCCATTAGAGTGCTCGGGAAGGAGCAGACGGGCGGGCCGAGCAGGCAGGCAGCCAAGCAGGCAGGCTGCAGAGAAGCCGCCAAACTCCCAGTCATCATGAATCAAAGCGAGTGATGCCTCTCGTGCTCCATTTTGCTTTGCTTTTTATCTTCATTCATCCTCTTAAAAGAGAAAAGTGAACTCTGTCAGACTGGTTTGTGATAGCGGTGCAGGGGAAGTGGAAAAGAAAGGAAGAAAAATGCCACAGAGGGGATTCGGTAGATCAGGAAGAAGTGCAGCTGTCAGGACTTTGGACTGTGAGATGATTGTAAGGTACACAGATGGTCCTGTCTGTTGAGCGATTGGTCTTTTAGGTTGGGCAAATACATCCCTTCAATTTCAAATGGTGTTTAACTAAGTATTTGTATCTTTTTCTTTCTTTTTTTTAAGTAAAAACCTGCACTGAACATATTACTTTCAAGCAAAAGTATCATGAAAAAAATGTAACTAAAGTATCAAAAGTGAAAGCATTCATAAAGCAGACCCCTGTAAGAGTTATTACTGATGCATTTTACTGTTATAGGTAATGCAGTTCAGCTTTCACTCTCAATTTTACAGTTCAGTTTCCTGGCTTTTCAGCAGTGTAGTGGAATTAATTTTCACTTGAAGATTCTTATACTTTCAGCAGTGCTTCGCAATTTCAGCTGTCAGCATTCACACGCATTTTCTGCAGGAAATGCATTTTCAAGTTGGATTACTATTACCGATGCATTGCGATACTGTAGCTGGTGCAGGTAAAGCTAATTTGAACTATTTTAGACAGTGCTGGGTGGTTCAATCTATAACAATGTGTCCTAGCTTATGAATATACACCATATCTTTTGTGTTTAAAATCCTAATCTGCAAAGTGTCCAATAGATTCAGCAAAAAGTGGAATATTTACCACTTTTTTTGATGTCTGCATTGCAGTGGAGTAGAAATATAAATTGGCATGAAAATGAAGCACTAAGGTAAAACACAAGTACCTCAAAATTGGTGAATCGAAGTTCTTAAAAAAATACCTTTACAAACTAATTTCATCATTAAAACCACAATATCTGTATTAATTTTTCAAACAGATATACACGCCCACTCATACATACACCTACACACACACACCCATGCGCACACACAACATTTGTGGCATGTGAACATGGCTGCTCAGCTGACATGGATAGTGACCACTGACTCAGTATCAGGAACATGGTGTTGTTTCCTGAAGGCAAGGAGAGAGGGCGCGGGGCAAAGGAGGGGGCATGTGGAGGTGTGTGAGAGTGTGTGTACGAGTGTGCGTGCATGTGCATGGGCGGGTGGGTAGGTGGGGGCAGTCCAGCCCAGGGTGTCCCCTGTCTCCATGTGTCAGCCCATCTCCTTGTTCTTGCATGTCAGTGACACACACGTGGGTACTTACCAACCCAAGTTGCTCCAATTAATGGCTGTCCCACTGCGCTGTCCGTTGTGCGGTGTGCTAGCCTGGGTGACAAGATATGGTCTGGGATCTGTCTCTCCAGTGACATAAGGAAGGAATTTTAAGAGGGAAAAGTGATGCAAACACACACCGCCTCATGCTGCGCCCAGATAGGTAGATAACAAAGACTCTTGTAAATGAGTGGCAGCGAGGAAGGCATTGAGGATTCTCTAATTACTCGCTGCAATCTATCTAAGTCACTGGCCTTCTAATTTGATTTATCAGAATGCATGAAATCCCTTGGAATAATGCCCTTATTAGAAGGACAGAATTGACGGGGGGACAAGAGGTCTGCCGAGAGGAGGAGGAGAGCGGAGATTTAAGCATCAATTACAGTCAAAAGGAGAATTAATAGTTATTAATCCACAAACATAGCCATCGTTCTCTCTGCTGCCTCTCTGCCACTTGGAGACAATCCTCTTCACACTTGCCCTGCCACACACACACACATACACACACTTCAACAGCATCCCAGCATAACATACACACACACAGGCGTCTCTCTGTCGGCACACACTAGTGTGCATGTAAACACGCACATGCATGCCTACAAACACAAAGATGCAAACAAACACACACCCACACACATATATTCATGAGATGAAATACAGACATGCATACTGCACAACTCAGTGAAATTGAGCATCTAAAAAAAAAATCACATCTAAAAGCAGAACGACAGTAACAAAGGCAACATGCCATAAATATCTCTTACTGTGGAGGGTTCATATCATTTTGCCCACCGGCGGATCAAAGGTCTTTAACTCTTTAACTAAATTCTTGACTGACAAATTCAATTGCTGTCAGTCTTGCAGGGCCCTCAATGTAATATGTGCATTTTGATTCAATTTGCCCCTGCAAATACATACATATACATATTGTTTATCTGGTTATGGGCACAGAAAAATCAATACTTATATCTGTGCTTTGTCATTCCTAAGTGCATCATGAAATAGCAAGATATCCCTCTAATTGAATCCAACAAAACCACATAGATTGTTAATTTTCTGCTATTAAGCTTTTGCAACATTTACAATGTCTTCTTTTTGCCTGTTGATGACTCTTGTTTGTCCCCTCGTATGGGAACTGAACATTTTATATATCTAAGAATTGAATTTAGAAAGGTCAATCTCTAAACAAATAACAATAAATCAGAGATGAAGCTAACTTGTGTCATTTCTAAGGAGAGGAATTCAAAGTACACAAGAGGAGTTTTCATAAGCTCATATCATTAGAAATAGAAAAAAAGCTGTATTGCTTTGTGAAGGATAAGTATCCTGTAACTGCACATTATCATGATTATTCAAATCATCCTAATTAATTCATATGTTACATCACTTTTTTTTTTGAAACCCCACATGCACACGAATAACAACAAAAGGACAGGTTGTCATGTTAAATAATTTAAAGAGCAGTGAAGGCCGCAGTGCTACATTACAGTTGGTGACACTCTGGTCTGAGTTTTATGTTAAATCCTGTGGTTTTTGTTAAAGGGTTGCTGAGTGGCTGAAAGGAGAATGCCAGTGTGCTGTTGCCTTGCTGTCAGTCACACAGAGGCAGTATTTAGACAGGGAGCTGAGAGGTCTGCTCCGCTGCCAGCTCCTGCCTTTTAAACAGCCCTTTCCTCAGAGAGACAGCTTAGCACTGAGTGCCAGTCAACCTCGCCTGCCCAGCCATGCACCCCCCCATACTCACATACACACACACATACACGCACACTTTGATAGCCTCTTTGCTAAAGAACAATTTGGCAGAAAGGGAGAAATGATCATGTATGGTTCGACCCAAAGGTACATCGTAATGGGTCTATCCCCCTGTTTCAACAAAGTGGAGCGAAAGGCGTCTGGACAGCAGATTCATCAGCATTACTTGAATGGAGGAACAAGCTCATACAGCATTACGTGGCTGACAGGGAAGATGAATCTAGGCAACTCGGCGCATCGGGGATCCTCACAGACCCTCAGTCATGGCCCGTGGTAAAGACTGAAGGATGGGAGAGAGGTTGTGGAGATAACACATCACGCCCTGTCTACATCCCATATTATGATGCTGTCCTGTAGAGTGTCTGGGACAATACTGTGTTAGCTGCCAGAGTGCCGTTGACATCATTGACAAACCTCTATGGTGTCAGGCAGTCACTCACACTTCTACTGGGTGTCTGTCATCATGCTCAAACGGTCAGGCACTGACACCTTTTCACGTGAATGAAGATTCTCCAGTGACTGACAAAAAATAGTGGATGGCCTTTAAGGAGGGGAAAAGACACAGCAAGAATAGCACCTCTCCTCAAAAGGAGAGACTTATAATTTGCAATAATGGCACACCAGTAGCTCTCGGAGAGAAAATTACAGGAAAAAGCCGATCTGAAATATCCTTTTAACTGGCAGAAACACATCCATTGTAGACAGAAGTCTTGTTTACTTGGTAAAATGGCATCAATTAGGAGCGGATGGCAAAATTAGCATATTCTCTTAATGGACTGGCCTTTCTTGTGCGGCGCTCTCACACTGATTGTATGGAAGGGACATGTTAAGGGAGACTGAGAAAAGGTCAGGTGTCTGCACCATTCAGGTGATCATATTTTTCACCAAACAGTTGTGCATTCTCCATGGCTATTGTCATGTTATACTGCAGCTGAGAGCAACATTCCAGTGTGCGAGGAAATTTGATTTTAAATCGTTGCGGAAAACAAGTCACTCATTCTGACACTTCCAAGATTCTGGACATGTAGCCCTGGAAATATCCACTGTGAATAAAATGCACTTCATCCCTATGTTTTTATTAGAAAATAATGTGATCACAAAACACATCTAATGATCTAAGCACAAACAAATTTAGCTACTTCAGAAAAATATTAATTTCAGCGAAAAGGCTCCTAAAAAACGTCTTGATAAAAATTTAAATTAAAAAAGCTACACACCAACATTGTAAGACTTGTTCATCAGAACTTAAGAACAATCTACTGCCTGTTTTCATTCCTGATTGAGCAACATCAAAAAACACTGTTGGGATTTACTTTAAAATCTGTGAAAAAATATAGCCAGAAATTAGAGAAATTAACAGCCAATTTAAAGTGGTGTTCAATATCCTGTTCCTAGCACTGAGCTAATCAATTTAAATGATTTGCCAGTTTATTTCCATTATTAACAGCCCCCCATCACTTTGGAGGCTAATTAATTCTGAAAATGATATTTCACCATCAATGCTGCGGTACGTATCTCAAGCAGCACTCAGCTCCTCCCAGCCAGACCAAAGCCGCAGACTGCAAATTCTCTTCCCTCGTCCTCCGTCCCCCCCCCCTCCTCCCCTCTTCCCTTGTGCCTCTGCTCCCACCACCCCAAATTGACTGGTCTTGCACAGTTGCAGCTGAACAAGAAAGGAATTGCTAGTGTCAAGACACAGTTTACAAATATGACATCTCCTCTGCCATGGCTGGAAATATGAAATATTGATTTATGTGCAGTAAAAGGTCTTATAAAAATGATCACATACACATGAGGGATTAATGCGCAGAAGATCAATAGAAATTTCATTCTTGACACTAGACTGTCACCTATGGTGAAATGCTAAAATAAAGAAATCAATATTATCTATGAAATGTCAAATTTATTATAATTATGTGGATGAAAGCTGGCCAAGTGGCTCCCAGGGGGCTGAGAGGGATAGGGTACCCCTCTCAAGCATCCCTCATGTCCCTCCTTCTCATGCTGCCAATTTTGAGAGCAATATTGGTGTAAAGGGTTTTCACCCGTTATGTATGGCCTTGTTGTAACAAATTCCTCCTGGAATATTTAACTGTGGAGAGACTGACAATGGACAGAGCTGCAGTTCATAGCCTGCAGGTTGCGTAGTTAACAGCCGTTAGCTTTGGCACATATTGTATGACTCTGCCCTCTCGATTGAAACCTATTTGGCAGCTGCTGCTGACATGGACAAGTCACAGGCCACTATAGTACGACATCTCAGCGTGCGTCCTGGTTCAAAGATGACAGATTCAGTCAGGATATGTATTGATCCTAAGGCTTGAATATAGTGCGTAATCATGCAGATTTGTTTCGCTTTGGACATGAACTATTTAACAAAAAGGGATGCACACAAAGCCATAAAACAATCATGGTAATTGAGAAAAGCAATGCCAGTTTATTAATATTTTTAACTAATTTTTAAATCCATAAGGGGAAAGTTTGTGAACAAGCTTCCCTATTTTCAAATGATATCCAGAGATTTCAGCTCTTTACGTGTCACTGGGCTTTCTCAAATCCCCCTCAGTGTTTTATTTGCATTTAAACTAAGAGCTATTTGTGTTCATTCACTTGTTTTCCATGTCTAATTAATATCCTTTGAATGTGTGGGGATCAATTTATTTAATCAATGTTGGGTAGTGCCTCTGGCCTTCTAAAGGTCACTTAGATATGGAATGGGAAATCATCAGAGTCAGATCACAAAGGGGCGAGCAGGTAATTTGAATGTGGCAGGCAAACTTTGCATGTATGATCACACATTTCTGAAAAACTACAGAAAATTATTTTCCTTTCCGTCTTCCCATTTCAGGCAATAGTCTTTTCTCCCCCACCAGAGGCCCACTGTACACACTAGAGTGTGGCAGCTGTGTAATCCCTTTAACAACCGACGGGGCTATTAAATGAACCGGCGGTGCAGCTGCAAATAGCCAATAAAGCCAGCACAATATCATCCCTATTAAACAGTAATCTCGGCAGGCTTAAGAAGTTCTCTGAAAAATGGGAGGAAAACCATAACAAAATGTAATCAAGCAAAACATGGGGATTTTCCTCAACAAAATAAGCCAAACAATTTTCACAGTGGCTTACATGAAAGGTATTGAGCAAAAGCACTCGAGCCTCAGAGAACTTCTCAGCCCCTTCAGGTGACCACGGTGTGCTGGCTGCCTTATCACAAATACAGAAGCACACAACAAATAAAATGAACCTGTCAATCGAAGCAATTTATCGCCACAGATATTAACAGAGAAAGGGAAACAGGGGAAAATAACAAATTGTGCAGTTACATTTTAAAAGTGACCAAATCGAATTCATAAGATCACAATTTGAGAGATAGAACCCAGTTTATTTTTCCTCCCTTTCACCGGCTTATGTGCTCTGTCAGATGAAAGCGGAGCAGAGAGCCGCCGTTGATGGAGCCTTTGAGCCTGGGAGAGGAGGCAACGCAGCCTCTTGAAGGGGTGCCGGGGACAGCGATAACCAGGGAGGCCGCGGGAGCTCCCTCCGCTGCCGGGGGAAGGTGTTCCAACTTATCAGAGTCTGCACGCGGGGAATGATTACCCCTCTGCCGGGCCGATTACTGCTGGCTCTCCGGGTCAAAAGCAGGCCAGGATGAAAGAGAGAACTGAAGCCTCCTATCCTGCCTCCAATCATCCATTAGCACTCAGAGCGAGGGGCTTGTCTACCCCTCCACCCCCTTCACACCCCCGCCCCGACATGGGCTTGTCAGTCTGGTGCATAAGAAGAAGAGGGACGTAATCACAGGCGTGACTTTCACTCACACCGATGTCATGGAGGACAGCGTGGGGCCTGCAGAGGTAATTTATGGATCCGAGTATAAGCACTTCCTTGACATATTATTTATTCATTTGAGTTTGTTTAAGAACAATCCTCGTCATCTGCAGGCCAAGGCAAAGTGTGTTTACACTATTGATGTATGGTATATATGCTGATCCGCTCACATGAATAAGAAACAGGCCAGAAACCACAAAACAACAGACACATCAAACAACAATAACTGATTGCAACACACACACACCGACCAAGATTGTTCTGCTTTTTGTTTGCGGTACTCTAATAATGTAGGAAAAAGCATGCGAAATGCACTCACGCTGGGCTTTCAGTGTGCTTGCTGCCTGTGCAATATCTGCTCAATATATTTTTTACACCATTTTCATGCCTCTCCATTGAAAACAAATGGGACATAGTATTCTCTGTGAATATCACTAAGTACTTTAACAACCCACATCACCCTGAAACTGTTCTCCCAAGTGAGTGAGACGCTACACTTAGAGTATCTACATTTAATGCTTCACTCTGTATGCATTCCCCAGCTGCTGTCATGTTATGGATGGACAATGGGTTGGTGTAACACAGCTGACCAGACTCACCTTTGCCTATAACAGCACAACCCTTCAGAGTAAGGTCAGTGCTTCAGTCAGCTACCTCTCGCTCTCCTCTCTTTAATACCAGAAAGGGACGGGGAAAAACTCCAGGCCAATTGTTAGTGGCATCTCTGATGAACAGAGTGTAAAAATTTGTCTTCCTATGCTTCCATGCACAGGTCAGTGTAGGGGTCTTTACAATACAACAGAGTAATACCTTGTTCGGAAACCTCAATCGTGTAATTCCAGTGACCAATCTATTTGGGGATATGGAGAGCTGGGTCTCAGGGGAGTGGGTCCGGCTGTGCCGTCTCTCCCACAGGTAAGCCACAGAAAGTCGGCAGGTCAGTGCAGAGAAAGCAGGAGTGGGCGCTGCCATTTACAGGCTGCAGCCAAAGAGATATGGAGCCACCACCCACAACACCTGGGCCACTGCTCAATTTCAAGTTTTAGGCCATGGCAGACAAGAAGTCCTTCATGTGCAAGAAAAAAGAAATCGTAAGATTTACATCTCCACAACAACTGGGAAAACCTGCAGAGGAAGTTCATGTGATACTACTGGAAGCTCAAGAAAAGCTACAACTGGACATATCACATGTAGTGAGATTTTCAGCCATGCTCACTGCGTGGTGGAACAAAGGTCTATGGAATGTCTTGACAACTCTTATATGAATTGACTTGAAATTTGATACAGACATTTGTGTCCCTCACTGGACGAATCCTACTGAATTTGGCACCACCATCAGGTTGACATTTGTGGAATAATATAATGATGACATTCCAATAAGCCTCACCTGTGCTTTGTGCTTCGTGCTAATTAGCAAGCACGAGCATGCTAACATGCTAAACTGAGATGGTAAACATGGTAAAAATTAAACCTGCAAAACGTTAGCAAGTTAACGTTGTCATTTGGAACATGCTGCCATGTTGGCATAACTATTTAGCTCAAGCACCACAGTGCTTAACACAGCCCCACAGAGCCGTTAGCTTGGCTGTTGAAACTTACAGAGGAGATGAAACACTGAACAATATGACTGTTGTTTGTTTGAATTTTACCGTAGGCGAGTTATGACACTGCAATCAAACTTGATATCCACCTAGATTTGCTGGAAAACTAGATAGTAGTTCATGTTTTCACCAGCAGGGCGCAGCCATCTTTCAACAAGTTAGCTCATGTCTGCTTGTCCACCAGTAGGCACTGTTGAGCTGGGCTTGGCTGTTTTGTTCTACAGCATTATTTTCTTACAGCCTGTACATGAGATGTTTTGGTCTTTGGTTCCAAAATGTTACCAGAGAGCCAGCCAGATCTTTGTGATGTCTACATGTCAAGGATAACAGTCTATTATGTGTGTATTATGTATGTGACAAGCACAAGGACATGGGACGAGTTCAAGCGATGATTAACCCCAACAGTTCTTCTGATGGCGAGTCCCAAAGTTTGTTTTCTATGCCACTGTTCCAGCAATAGCGGTGGCAAGAGGCATTATGTTTTCGGGTTGTCCGTCCATACGTACATCCATTTGTCCAGCTGGTCCATCTTTGCAGACACAATATCTCAAGAACACCTTGAGGGAATTTCTTCAAATGTCCACTCTGACTCAACGATGAACTAATTCGTTTTTGGTAGTAATAGGTCAAAGGTCAAAGTCAAAGAAAATGCGGTGCAACCTCTGGGACACATCCACAACAAGAGAGAGGAGCAGGGCACACAGTATCATTTCAAAACTCAGATATTACTTTTACCTACTACTTTTCACACGTCAGATAGTAATATTCAGGTGCATGATGATGATGATGATGATGATGATGGATATAGACTGCATGCAAAAAGTGATAGTGGGAAGGCAGAAATGGAGGAGAGCTCAGTCCCTTCAGCCATGGGGCCAAATGCAAGACACGAGGAGAGAGTGACGACAGCCAGGGAGGTAACTCTAGAGGAGAGAAACAAGGGAGCAGAAGTGTCTTTCCATTTCATCTCGTATTGAGAATTTTTGCAACAAAAAGAACAATAAAACGCATTGGAGTCAGTTAGCATGGTGTCTTTATGTAACTATTTTTTTGTGCGCGCAGGCCTTCAGTCTTGGCGATTAGCTTCTCAAGAAAAGTTTACCATCATCTCGTCAAGATCTCTCAGCTGCTGAAGTGTCACAAAGCAAGACCATGAATCCCTACAAGCTCCAGGAGTGCTTTTCTGTATCTTACCTTTCTCTTTTAATATAAATTTTGCTCCAGGGATCATGTCGCCACCTTGCTCAATAGCATGAGGTGAGCTAGCAGTAGATGCACGCTTCTGTCTGCACAGTGATTTGGTTGGCAGGTGTAGTTAGGTAGAAAGAAAATAGTTTGTACATGAAACTGCTCATAGGCTCTGTGGATTATCTTGAGGAACCGGGTCATGATTTCAGATATCTCTATAGCCTATATCTCCAACACTCAGCAGCTCAAACCAAAATAATCTAGACTGATAAACTGCACTACAGGTAAGAGTAAAAATATGTGTTTTAATTTTGGGTTGAACTGTCTCTTTAAGTATTAAATTTATCCTGCAAAATTCCCATGACTGAGACTGCTTCTTGGAGGTAAAAGGGCTAAAAGGAAATATGAGGCATCAGATATGATGACGGAAATATCTTACCAACATAATAGTGCATATTTCCTGACATGGAATCAATCAGATAAACCCTTAATATGACTGATAAATTCTAATCATGGCTCAAACAGCAATTCAAAGTGACCATCTTCATCCTGCGATGTATATCTTTATTAAAAGAAATGATCTTTCAAGCTGAACCTATTAGCAGCCATTTATTGAACAGCAGGACAATAATGTTACCTACATGTCAAGGACTTGTGTATAACAAGATGTGATCCCTGTTCTACATTAAGGAGAGACTTGTGTCTGAGCGAGCGTTTCCTATGCTGTAATAGAAATGTTGTCCCAAATGATGACACTAATTCAGAACAGTCTTCACATTAGTGGAGATAAGAACTGACCTTGGCCTTCTGAAGATGAGTGGACATATAGAGCATGTTCGAAATACTGGTGATGCTATTCCTGAGTAAAATCTTAATGCTGTTTTTTCTGTTTTGACCATCCCCTGTGTAATGAAAGTATTCAGTTAAATATGTTTTCAAATTGATCAAATCTGAAAATAAAATGAAAAGAGTGAAACAGAATTAAGCACATTCATCATTCGGCATTCAGATCATTCATTCATTCAGATGAGACTCCAAGTTGAACGAGGTAACAAATTTCAGAGGCCTGCACAAACAAAGAGGGAGACCACACTACATGGAAAGACCTGTGGAAATGCTGTTTTCAATGATCCAAAGCATCTTGTCTTGTCCTTTTCACATGCTTCCAATGAATTATGTATCTGCTGTGATTTATGGTGCGCCATGCTCAACCCTCTTCCTCTCCCTCAACGTGGAATCCTACATGGATTTTTCACAGGGAGCCAACTGGGAAAACCAAAATTGCTCAATTTAAGGAAGTAATTAAAACTGTCCGCAATCAATATTTATCTTTAGACGGATCCTGGTGGGGGTTTAGCGTCTCACCATCCCCCCACCCTGCCCCATGCCTAGCCCTATGTCCCCCTGCTCTTCTCTTTGACAGCTGTTCAGCTCCTTCAAATAAACCACAGACAGGAGCAAGCTGTTCTCACTCAGGACTAAAATGACATGTGTCTCGTATAATCAAATGACCATAACATGTGAGGCAGCACAAAACATGTTGAGGAAGTTCAGCTGACCAAGAAACTGATCAATTTTTCAGGGAGTCTTTCTACAGAGGGATTACTTTCTGCTCATTATTGTGTACAAAAATAATTAACTATATTTCTTAGACAGTCAGTCCATCATTTTCTCACAAACTAACACATTTAATTTTATTATGAAACTTTCAAAACTCATGAATAATCAAAAGCTGAGCACTCGCCTATTTTGACACTCTGCAGTCACATAATTAATTTGACATTATCTTTTCACCTGTGCACAAGTGGAAGAAGAGGAGCAACACAGATTCCTAAAATGATACTGAGATATTTATAAAAATTAAAAAAACAAAAATCTAGATTTAAACAAAATAGAAAATTGATACGCTGGATACAACTAATTTTTTAATAAGGAGAATAAATTTGTAACATAATCCCTTTTGATCAACTCTTATTCTTAACGCACCTATTTAGCATTTATAAGCAGTATATGAATAGCAGTATATTAATTGCTGAAAACACACTATAATGAAATTGTACGCAGATATTAGACCATTTTAGGTGTTTCTTTCCATGCTCATGTGAAGGGGCCGTTATTGGTGTATAAACAGCTAATGTGTGATTAATACATAGTTACACAAGGATTAAAAATGGTCGATTTCTTCTGGAGCTTTCAGTCACATTTTGTGGCCTTCATCAGTGGAAGGATTTTGCTCACTTGACATGGAGATTGAAGAATTATTTCTAAATACTGAATATAATTATAATTAGTATTTGATAATTAAACATAGTAAGTATATAATCAGCAAATATAACAGATGAATATTTCATATCATGAGGTTACAACTGTCATATTGTCAGTCATTTATAATGTTTTTTATACATTCTTTTTAAAATGGACTTTTCATCTGCTGAAAATGACTTCATAATGTGTTACCAAACAATTTATTAAGTATTTATATGCTGCTGATAAATGCCAAATAAGGGGGTTAAAAGACACTGTTGCCCTCTTTCAAGACAAGTCATGATCAGTCGACATATAGAAATTGTAATCACCTGGTGAGCTCTTACAAAATAGAGTAAAATCCACACTACTCCAATAGAAATCCCTCACATTAACCTAACCACGATAAAGGGTCAGAAAAGGACAACTTCCATCAAAAGAAAGTAACCTCGAGTCCCCAGACTGATATATCACACTTTAATTCAATAGAGAGTATTTACTTGCGATCAATTTAGTAAGGTGAAACAGTCATGTAAAACAGAATAGCGGTGGCATGACAGTTTGGTTAGACTGTCTTCAGAGACCTCTTGCTGCAGGCAGAAATCATGTCTCTGTCATTCTATATCATCAATTTTAATTATCCTCACAAGTGCTCATTCTGCTTCAGGCAGCAGTGGGAAAGGCAGGATCTGGGAAAAAAAATCTTTTAATCTATTTGGGACGTGAAGTGTGAGGTGAGACCTCTGTCTGTCACAACCCCCCCCCCCCCCCCGCCCACCCCCTCCCTCCCCCACTCCGACACCACACCACCTCGCCCCAAAACCTCTCACATGCACACACTTTATGGGCTTGTGCTCGGATGCACATGTGTACATTAAAAGGATCAAATGCATGCATGCATCCCACAGAAATGCATGTATACTACGTGTATAAATAAGTCAGTTTATCTAGTTTATTTCTAGTTAAACTGAAAAAAAAAAAGTTTACATTTTTTGCCATTTTCTTTCTTTTCCTCTTGAATGTTGTTTCTTGTGTTGTTGCAGCACCCCGCTAGGAGTCAACCAGTAGGTCAATATAGCAAAGGTCATGCACCTCCTTGCCAATCTCCTGCTGTAACTGAACACCACACACATTTAGTGATCATTATGACACCCTCAGTTCCTTCTGTCCTCAATAACTTGGTGGGGGTCTTACTGGCCACTGCCCCCCTGCTGGGTTAGACCGCCTCCTGTCTACCAACAGATCATATAGACTGCACAGTTACTGTTTGTGGGGACTTCTAATTGGGTTGCATTAATGGCTTTATGAGGATGCGGTGACACTGAGCTCTGGTTTGGCAGGGAGGGTCTGTTGTTGATTGTTTGAGTTCAGACACTGGGGCCCTGAGGATTAAAGCGGAGCTATGATGATCGTTTTCAGATTCACACTTGTATTTTGGGTTTCTCCTAGAACATGTTTACATGCTTTAATGTTCATTTTCCTGTTCTGGAACAACTGTATTCACCCTCTGTTGGAAACACCATGTTTTAGCTCCTGTCTCTTCAAGCCCAGTCTGCTCTGATTGGTCAGCGGTACCGGTTCTTCCATCTCTTAGCATCTCTGCACTGTCATTGCAGCAGAGGAATGACTAATAGAGGATTGCAGCACTCTGCACACTAAAAAAAAAAAAAAAAAAATCACCTATAAAGGCTTCTGCACCAAACTCTTCCCAGCCAGACCTGTTCCAGCAGGAATATGATCTCAAATCGGGGAGAAATGAACAAAATCACTACATTATTACAGGTTTCCCTGACATTAGCATGTAGCTACATGTAGCAGTGTAGGCTATGTAATGTAAACACTTGCAGTAGCAGGCCTGGAGCAGATGACCATATAAAGAAACCTGTCACAAGCTGATGTCAGTTTATAGCAAAAAAAATGTTAATGTCAAAAAAGTCAAACAAAATGTGGGCAACAGAACTGTCTGAAGCCTGAGGGTTTTGCTCACAGGGAGCTCATTGAAACTGAAGAGTGGACGAGGAGAGAGAGGGAGCAGCAACAGGCAGAGGAACATGTCCGAATCCAGCTAAAGGTAAACACAGACGTTCATTTCTCCTTTCCGTTATGTTGTTGGATAATTATACTAATAATCCGAGTGATCTGGGGGGAAAAAAATGCACTTTTAGTGGACATATTTTGACGTTGTTTGACGCTGTCTGAGTGCCCTATTATTTAATATAGCACACGCTCCTGGGCTGCAGGCAGGTCAGCCAAATATTGAACATTCTATCACTCATTTAGACAAAAGTTGATCGGAAAATAGGGCCCAGGTTGAAAAAAACATTAGTTCCCCTTTAAGAGGAGATGGAAAAGTTAGATGTCATTATAACCCAACTCTTCTTGGTTTATTTGCAAAAAGTCAGTAGAATAGTTAGAATGTCATTCTAACTAATAGAAAGCTATATTGTTTGGAGTCTATCCATTTTTTTTTTTTTTATGCCAAAAAACCCAAAACAAAACAAAAAACTCAAACCTTTTGGACGCCGTAGAAACATCCTGTCACCAGACATGAACGTTCATATTGAATTAATTAAAATTTTCATCTAATGACAATGACTTTAAAATGCTCCCTTTCTACAACGTCTGTGAATCACAAATATGGTATGGTTAAGTCCAGGAAAAGATTGCAGGTACGGCAAATTATCTATGGTTAAGGGTTAGGGTTAGGTGTCTAAAACACTTAGTTAAGGTTAGGGAAAGATTTTGGTTACAGTAATAAAAAGAACATGTTAACTGCAGGATTAGGAGATGCAAAACTCTGATTTCAACCTTGTGTAGTATCGTCTAATATGCACGATAATTAAAGATTGATATTAGCCTTCTGAGATTTCTATAACCCAAAGAAAATAATTGTCTTTAGCGTGACACTGAGTGTTATTTAACCTGCAGTGACAGGACAGAAAAGTTTTGCTGAAGTTCAACACGACTAAAAACCCTCCTGTTAATTACAGCTTCCACTTTAAGACATTAAAGCACTATAGAATAGCTGTGGTATTTCCTGGCTGTTGATGCCATTATTTACCATACAATGTCTGATGCTCAATCAGACCAACAGTGATTGGAAATCTGTGGCACATGAGTATACAGTATGGTTAAATCCAATTGAGGCAAATTGCATGCATTTTTAGAGATCATTAAGTTATTAGCATCACTAGAGGGGGCAGAAAAACACTTGAAAAAAATCTCTCTGCTAACTGCAATCAATTTCTCTTTTCAGAGGAACTTCTGGTGCCTTCCGGTATTCAGCTCCTCATGGATTGCATATGGGGATTCATAGCTCTCATCCTAACAACAGCAACAGCGATGTGGCCACTGAGAACGGATCATGTCCGAGGATATACAGAAAAATACTGTAGTTTACTGCAAGAGCTATTAAGGTACTGCTCTGCATATAGCCTCAGCCATAAAGTGCAGGCAGGAATGACCCATAAAAAGACATAATTAATAGAAAATGGGCAGCCTATGATTGGCAACCGCTGAAAAGTGAAACAGACAGAACGAGGAACTGATAATGAGTTTTGGCGTTAGTGAAAAATTCCTCTTGCTCCAGGGTGAAGAGGAAAGGTACCTCCCCCTCCATAAAATCAAAGGATAAAAGAAATAAGTTGGAGAAAATCACTGGCCAGCTTTTATGTTTCACTCCGTCAGCTGAGTGTCAGGGATTTGCTGTCATAAAGATAGTGAAAGCTCAAGAGCTGGTGCTTACCAAGAATTAATCAGTTTAGGTTTTGGTCCTGAACATAAAATGTCAGACATTGCCTCTCAACTCTTGTAGGTGATTTCTTTGAGCCGAACAACACAATAATCCCACTCTTACTTCTATTGAAGGTCAAAGTTGGTCAGTGAGCCAAGAAATACCATATCAGAGCCTCCTTCCTCCTCAATTGCTGCGAGTATAAATTATGGAATTAGTGTATTGATTGCAGACTATGGCTTCAAGCAATCACTTTTACAGCCATGACAAGATTATTTTATCCTACTTTTCCTGTATTATTATATGCTGTGTTTGAGTTATTCTACCAGCATGGGAAGTGACAGCTTGAATTTATTCAATAAAGCGGGGCAGTTAGGGAAGCCAGTGAGGCAAAAAACAGGATACATGGCATGAAGGAGGGAGACGGCGTTCCTGCCTGCGAGCCTGCCATCCTAAATAAAGAAAGATATCTGCCCAAATGGAGCGCTGATCAATACATTCATACAAACACAAGCACATCATTTGTTAACTCTTGGGTGATAACCTCACGGTGTTGCACATGGGAAACTGCAGGAGTGAGGAAAAAAGACATAAATTACAGATAATAGAGTTTATGATGATTTGTAATACTGCACTTAAATGGGATATGCCCTGTTGTGTTTGATTTCATATCTGTTAGCAAAATACAAATGACATCCCTTTAGAAATTATTCAGCTGTGCCATTACACTATACTAGAAAGTATTATTACATGTATCCAATTGGAGATAAAGGCAACCTGTGGAGTTTTTGACGACTAATGATTTTGGAGAGAGGTGTTTTCCTGAATGCATCCTCGTATTTGCATCGTGGGTTGTAATAGCAGGCACACAAGGACTCACAGAAGTGACGACACACATTTTTGCTGCCTGCTGATGGCTGTAAATTAGCAGCTGTGGCAGTCATGCACAATAAAAGTTCATTGGAAAAGCATTAAATGCGGTTGTTGGAATTACTGACTGAAAACAAAATGATGAACTCCACAGGACATCTTTAAATAAGTGTAACATGAGAGTGTCTAGGAAAAGGTAACAAACGTCTAAAACTTCCTATGTATTACAACTTGTTTTCATCGTTTTAGCAATCTTTTCTATGGGTTTTAAAAACTTCACACTCTCCACAGCTAATGGCCAAGATTAGGTAATGCTGTGACATTACTACAATGGAGTCTATACCAGTGTTAATTCTGTTAACAAAAAATATGATGAAGAATGTTCATCAATGACCCTTTTCCATGACTGAGACAAGATGTTGGCAAGCTAAAAATGAATGTTTTGTTTTTGTTGACGAGACGAGACTAAAATGTTAGTGGTGGCCTATCAGATATTCAAAATGCAAGATATTTTCCCCAAATTGTGTGTCTATTCTGTCTGTCAAAATATAAGCAATGTCACTGGTTGAAATGGTTGAGGGATGTGTGCAGAATCCCAGCCATACAGGGATGTCTCAATCCCACAACGAGTTAATGACAACAACATGATGGCTTCAACACAAAAAAATGATCTGGTCTGAAAAAAAAGAAACCAATCTAAGGACAAACTTAATTTATAATTTTGGAGAAAGAAAAACACAATGCACTGTAGTAACGGGAGACAGAAAGAAGCCCTCTGGCTACAATCGGGTGAAAAGAATACGACCAAGCTGAAGATACACTTGAAGGCGCACCACCCTGCTGATGCCACAGTAAGTTTGCAAACTGTAACTTTAAATGATAAGTCCTAATGTTAACTAATCATATAAATTGCTAACATTAAGTCAGTGTTACTGCCACAACCTGTCACCTTGATTCCAATTTCTGATACTTGTACTTGTACTACATTAATTGAATTATTTTTAAGAAAAAACATTTTAACTAAAATGTAACGACTTTATATTAAAGCTCTGATTGGGCCTAAAATAAAAATAATGGACGTAGCTACCATGACGTCATCCTTTAATTTGAATTCAGCATTTTGGCTGCTGCCATCTCTAGAGATAGGAAGTGACCATATTTGAACAACAGGTTGGAGCTGGGGAGGAGCGAAGGATTGGATCTGACTCACAGACTGTAGTGGAGCCTTGCAGCCAATCTGCCACTCAGTCGGCCCCGCCCTTAAAAAATGTAAATGTGTGAGTTATATAAAAAAATCACCTCCCTTACAGTTGTCATAAATGTTGAAATTAGCTACAGAGACCAAAATTGTTTTATGTACCAGGATGCAAATATGTTTATTTCTGCTGTAACTTTGGGCATTTTAACATGGGTGTCTGTGAGGATTTAATCTGTTTTGGAGCCAGCCTCAAGTGGCCATTTGATGAACTGCAGTTTTTGGCACTTCTGCACCGGCTTAATTTTTCTGCCTCGGAGGTTGCTGCTTGGGCCAGACTGGCTGAGCCTGGTTAAATATCAGAATTACCACTGCAATTTTTTAACTTTAATATTAAGACATTTATTACAATCTGACATCTCCAAAAGTCTTTTCATGCAAAACAGATATTGTGACATGGGGTAAGTTTGTAGATGCCACTCCTAGCACTAGAGCACACTCTGCCAAAACCTGGACCATTTTTAAATTCTGGTCGCTGTACCATTTGGTTTAGAACAATCCATTCTGGAGCAACAGAGCGTACATTGGAGATGGAGCAGCAGATCACCAAGTGCAGTCAAAGTCAAACTTAAGCGTAATTCATATAGAAATAGAACACTCTAACACCGGGAACTTGGCAAGAACCCCACCAGATTTAAACCAAGGTGAATGTTGAGAAATTACAGGTCCAATCAGGTTTGGGCCTGAGCTCTATTTTTCATCAACTAAAACTAGACTAAAAATATTAGGGATAAAACTGACTAAAATATGACTAAAACTATTAAACATTTTCATCTAAACTCTAAGACTACATCTAAAAAAAGCTGTCCAAATTAAGACTGGTGTATACAAGACAGAAACAAGCAGTCAGACACTTAATTTTTTAATGAACCCTAAAGAAAACTCTGTGCACAGCTATGGATTGTGCAAGATATCAAAGTTAAACCAGTAATTCTGTGCGTAAACTGTGATGGTTGGTTACAGTGGTTTGGTAATAATGTTACAGTTCACCTTTATTTTGTCTCTGAAATAAAGTTGACTATTCAAGAGGTTTGTTTAAGAAGCCTGTCCTCATCTGACTGCTAATGTTTAAAGCACCATAGTCCCACAGTCATTTTCCTTTAGCAAAGCCACATTTTCAGTAAACATGGTGTGTTTAAAAGTTATTTTACAGGTTAGATAAAAAGACAAGGTAGATAAGAATTAAACTGAAATTATTCTATAAGGGCAGGGCAGGCAACTGGCAATAAAATTACAGTGAGGATGATGCTGAATCATGCTCACAGTATAACTCAGTCGCACACGTACACACCAAAGCACACACACACATTCACGTACAGTGTGCATGTACCCTCGCAGAAAAATATGTGGCACACATAAAAATTGATCAAAGAAACACAAAAATAAACATGTAATAAAAAACAGATTTTGGCTTCCCATAAAAACAATAATTTGACTAACTGAAGATTCATGCTCTTTTGTGCTGCAGCAGCTGGTCGAGTGAAAAAGCAATAATACACGTGTGCTGTGATTGATGCACCTTCCCATTCATAACCCAATTTGTATTGGTTTTCACTTATTCCCAAAGTGCTTCAAAATTATAAAAGGTAAAGTACGACAATGAGACGTACTGTTTGAACAAGGACAAACTGCAGACATTACACAAAGGCAGTTTTTTACCCGTATTATACACTTTGCAAATTACATTACCGTAGGGTTGAAATACGTGAAACAATATTGTTAGAGTCAGTAATGAGAGGAGTGAGATTCAGTTTCATCAGTGACCAAAAGCATGGCTTTACATTAGACTATCTACAGCTGTTCTCTTCAATTAAAGACGAATATCTGGAACCGACGTGTGAAAACAGCATTAAAGACTGAGACAATGCCTCAGTCCGCACATGACAGACAAGCGTCTTCGGCCTGTATTGCATCAGAATGACAGGACCCAACACAAGTAATCTGACACATCTTGATCACAGCACAGTCCTGATCTTTCTGTCACACTGGGGATTAAAACAGAAACACAGGGCTAACAAGGGTCAGATATGAAATTTCAAGGAAGTGACACATGACAGGACAAACAATTAAGTGTCAGTACGCTGACCTTGGGGCAACAGTTTTACACCATGACCCTCTATGCATTAGTCATTCTACCCAGCAGCAGCATGAAGGGAGGGAAAAAGGGGAGCCACACTGCTCTTGTTCATCCGATGCCACAAGCCCAATGTTGTTCATTGTTTAGTCGTTATGATTAAAAGATGTACAGCGCTATGGAAATTGGAAAGCTTGTGATTTGTCTTTGTCCGGTCAGCCTCCACAGTATTCTGTGTGGGTTGCAGAGGTGCAGCTCAAGGTAGTTGTGGTCTTTATACAGCACGCACAAGCACAGATCACATAATGTATGAACACAAATTCAACAGTGAAGAAATAATATAAATAGAGATGTGATGACTAGTTTAGGTGCTATGGTTTCCAGTCCAAGGAGCTCATATTTAGTATTTGCCTATTTTTAAAAAACACTTGTTTAGAGGAGGAGCCTTTATCAGTCTTTGGGTTTTTTCATGGGGGAGCTATACAACTGCACCTCAGAAATCAAGGATGTAATTACTCATGCAGAAAGTACAACGTGAAGGAGAAAAAGCCATGTTCTGCTGAGTATTGCTTTTGTAGGAGGCAACCAAACAAGCAATGGTGGGGCTGTAATCAGTCAAACCCGACTGCTAATTCTTCAGGTGGTGAAGACTGCAGCATTTTTACCTCTGAAGTGTCAGTGTCCTTTTTATTTATTCATTTTACACAAACTACATTAGGAGAGCCTCCCTTTCATATTTTAAACCCTCTCTGTGACCCAGAAGTTATACGGCAACTTCACTGTTATATGTACATTTTAATGATCCAGATACTGCACATCAGTAAGAGCCAATAAACTTAAAAATAAATAAATAAATAAATAAATAAATAAGTGAGCGCAACAGCTGCAGAATTAGCAGTTTCAGTGGACTTGTTCCTCAGTATAATTGTAAATGACCTTTTTTTTGTTGTTGTTCTAGCTTTGTCTTCCACCTGTTGAACAAATTTTAACACTAAACACTAAATGTTTAATGTTCAAAAACACTTCTACCAATTAACCACTTTATTCAATAAAACTTTCTACAGAACCAAATAATGATCGGTACCGCCGCTGCCTTGCACATAAACAAAATTCAGCTAATAAATTATTAATTTCTAAATGTGTTTTTTAATCATCATAGACGTTGGCCAGCATGGTCTCATTTCTCTGTGACAGCTGGTGATGCTTTCCTGTGATTCACGGTAATCCACTTTTTATTATGAAGAAAATACTGGTATTTTTTTATACAGCGGGGAATGAATATAATATTGTACGTGGCAGGGACATATGGTCTAAACAGAGCAGAAATGACAAGCCAAATTTCAGAGACAAAAATCAGCACTTACTACTTACTAACTGTACTATCTACGAATTATTAAATTGTTTTAGTTTTATTAACTTAAGGACACAGAAAATACTTTAGAAATTGTCGGGATGCTTCATTAAAGCATTTTTACTCTGTCATAAATAAATAATATAATATAATATAATTTGTTTTGTATCCTAAAGAAGACACAGTTGTGCTGGACTGAATATTCTTTATTTAAGGGAGTATTTAATTTAAGGATTAGTGGTGACAGATTTCAGAATGCAACAAATCCACATTCAGACCAATAAATGTACAATTTTGGACAACTCACAAGAAAAGCTGGGCACAGTCTGCATGAACAAATTAAGCTACAGTTGAGTTTCACTGTTTCATCTAACATCCTGTGTTAGCAGGCAGAGCAGCAATATTTACTGGGAATGATACAGAATCGCAGACACATATATTAATGTTTCATGTAATAAGGTAACACACCAATGATTAAGTGTAAGCACTTTGCCTCATACTGTAGTTTACCTGCTTTGATAATGCATACTATTATGTAAATGAACATGACATGACCCAAATCTGCTCTGTGTAAATTAATGTATTTTACCTTTAAGATAAGATGTTGCATATCCACCAAGCCATTTGTGTAATATGTTAACAAGAAGGCATAGCGGAGATTTAGCAGCTAAAAAAAAGTGGCATAAATTACAACAAGATGAAGCTGCTGAGCAATCCTCCAACTAAATGATTTCCATAAAATGCATTAATATTATTCTATTAGTAATAATAGTATTTTCGAGGTGCAAAACAAATGTCATTAGTCATCTGTGGTCTCTATGGTGAAGCTGGCTGCGATGCTGTGTAGCAACTTGTTCAGTAATTTAATTTTGGGCCAGTCAGACCTCAATATAGTTGACACTGCTGTTATCTTAGCTTAGCATCTTAGCTTAGCATCTTGGCTCTTTATTAGTCATTACAAAGCACAAATTAATACCTTATTGTGCACGACCATATTCTACAACTGCTAGGCCACTTTCCCTTCAATAACCTAATAACTGTTTATTGATAGGGAGTAAGGGACTTGTTTAAGAATGACCTATTCTTAAGTGATGGGTTACACCTTGAAAGAACTGAGGTCTATTGAGATGCACAGGTTGTATTCCCATTCAGTGGTAGTAGAAAAAAACGTAAGCACAAGTAGAAATTTCTCCTTTATTGATGGACGATTTAAGAGATTTTCAAACATATCTAATACAATGCTCTGCCTTATCACTTAAGAATAGCGTTTCTTTATTGCAGTAGTCGCGTGCTATCATGGATTTACTATGTGTGAAGAGGAGGCACCCTTAGAGTCGTAAACCTGTGTGGGTTAATAAGTCAAACTAATAGTGAATTAGTTATGAGCAAGATATCACTTTAGAATGGGGGACATATTCTGAGTTCGAAAAACTTGAGTTATTTGAACACCATTAACACTTGTAGTTCTGTTTTGTTACATCAGATAGACCATATTTAGAAAGTGTTATTACAGGAGAATGACTATTGTTGTGGCACAACCACCTTACAAAGCCATCCTGAGCAAAGCATACTAAGATCGGAATTACCGTTCAACAACTTTTTCACTTCTAGGACTGCACCTTGAAAGTCGGCGAGTTGGAGACCCCTTAGTCGACTGAGATTGCTTCAAGTCAGAGCAGGTTTTTTTGTCTTCTAGTGAGTGTGCTGTGCAGTGTACATCTGGGGACATTTTGGTCTCCAAATTTTGCCACAGAGTGAGAATTCTTGACTTTCACGCTACTCTTTGGTACAGGCTGCTGCAGACACAATGCAGCAGCACAGAGGAGGAGGGACTGTGCACCGTAAGGCTCTAAGATAACATTATCTTCTGTCTTGTGCTTAGATGTGGTAAATTAACAGTTGACAGCAGCTTAATACAATCCAGTCTCTGGCTTTTGTTTGATATCTAGTGTCGGCATAAAAATGTTGAACATTTCCGATCAGTCGTTAGCACAATTAGCTTGTTTATTATATTACGTGTTATGTATTACGCCGTCACACTGAATATCCTGCTAAGTGTGTTCAAACTTTCAAACTTTATGTAGAAACAACAACAACAAAAAAAACCTGAATTGTTAAATATCCAAATTGAACAGGCAAACCTGATTTGACAGGCATAATTCTAAGTTGGGAAAAACTGACTTACTTCCCATTGATGGACAGTAATTAAGAGGAGGGAAAACTCTTAGATGATGGCCTCATTAGAGTATGGTCATGCAGAATAAGGCATTAATAAGTGCTTTATAATGAATAATAAAGAGTCAATATGCCAATAATAAAAAAATGTTTATTGGTGAATGTGTGTGCCTTAAATTAAAGAGTTATCAAAACAGTTTTCTAATGGAAAATGTCCTAAGTGTTAATAATTGGGTGAAATAGGAACTGTTCTTTTCCTTGTCTTCAGATCTGACAGAATTGACTAACTTTATGTTGCAGAGGCAGAGTGTATTATGCCAAACTAGCTGATTCTGGTACAGATATATCTATTTCTTCTGCATAATCTGGAGGGCAAATTTTACAAAGAGCAAATAAAGAAAGACAATACAGAGAAATCCTGACAAATGTAAACCTGAATCAAAACCATACAAAGAAAGAATACCAGGCTTTGCACATGAAAACAAACAAAACAAACAAACAAACAAACACACACAAGTTTAAGAAGCAGATAAGTGGGGTTATGACCACTACAATATGAAGCGGGGAGGTTGACTGGGTGGAAACAGAGGGCTGGGGACACCTTTTCTAAACTACTTCTCCTGCAAACAGCATTATCTTGATTAAAGTTTAATTAAGGATCACATTTGGCTGTGCCTTTCATAGCGATCTACATGAGCAGATTTCCTAGGGCTTAACTCTATCGCTGGGAAAATCCTCCTTTATTACTTTCAACCTGTTGTAAAAGCTGTTGGCACGGAGGGACGGCTGCCTCATTCACTGGCCTTGTTTGCTGCTGGAAAAATCCAGAGTCTCAGGAGATCTCCCCACAGTGGTTCAATTTAAT
Organism: Epinephelus lanceolatus; assembly: GCF_041903045.1. Classification (NCBI taxonomy): domain Eukaryota; kingdom Metazoa; phylum Chordata; class Actinopteri; order Perciformes; family Serranidae; genus Epinephelus; species Epinephelus lanceolatus. Next base: position 21,461,147 of record NC_135747.1, on the reverse strand, counting down.
ATCTGTCCTATCACTACAAGGCTCGGGCTCATTATTAATGATACTATTCATTAATTTCTTGTTGGGCTGATGTTATTTATTAAAATATTAAAGAAAGCTCCTGAGACACTCTCACGTAATGAGGGATGTGTCCTCCTTCCACAAACCCCCTCCTCCCTCCCTCCAACCCCCCTCTGCTGGATGGATGGTGGGTGGAATTACCCCACTCGGACGCTGCTAGCCTGCGCACCCTCATTAGTCGTTCTCCAGGGCTGAGTGACACCATAAATCCATTCTACACGTCCACCACCGGCAGCCATATACAAACGCACACCGCTTGCCTCGCCCCGTTAATGAGCCATTCCCATGCACAGGGAATTGACTAGTGTCCATCCACCATAACTGGACAGTATTTTTTGGAAGAGCTAAATTGCAGCCTTGGTATAGATTTAGGGCGTTGGAAAACAGTTTCACTTCTCATTAATAAACTATCATGTTGTAAACTTGAAATTGAACTGATTGGGCATGTCTGCAGTTGTAAACAGAGGGGTGTTGACTGTTAAAGCAAGATTAGTGTAATGCCTGGAGATGGGATAAGAGGAAAAAGCTTTTCACTGACAGACTTAAATTGCATAAAAATATAAATTGAGTAAGTTAATGTCATTAAAGGGTGTTTCATTATCCTTAAATTGTATCAGAGTAATAGTAAAACATCAGGAGAGACAACTACTCTGAAGCACTGAAGTACCATGTTGAAACTATCACACAGGATCACTAAATAAATACACATTGTTTGATGAGAATGTTGTGGTGAATTACTCAAAGAGGTGTGGACACTACATCTTATATCACACTGGCAACTTAAATTTGTGTATGTTGCCTCTTTCAAACCCTTAGTATTAATGGTTGCTCACAGAAACCCCAAGAATCCATTAATCATAATAATTAATCTGATCCAATTATAGTGCAAAGAATATAACAAATTGCAGGGAAAAATAATGATCTATCACTGCCATGTCACAGGGATATGGGACTAAAGCAGTAATTAGACAGAAGGATTTTAAATAGTACACACCAAGCGAGCAGCTGATGGCTCTACTGTTTGAATCTGATGATGTAATTAGAGACGAAGTTGAACACAGTGTTTTTGCTGGTTCAACTAATGAAGGTCTAGCTGGAGGTTTAGCCAGCTTTTCAGAAGCAAGATGTATAAGTAATTAATGCCTTTTTTTTGGGTGACTGTAGGTGCAAAAATGCAGTTGTGTCGTTGGGTGAGATGAGGACTTTTATGTCTGTATGTAGGATTCCTGTTCAGTCAGTTAATAAACTTTTAAGTTGAATGCTTATAAAATGTAATGTTTATTTAAATTTTGTAAGGGGATTGCTGAGAGCTCATGACTTGGTAGAGTATCTGTGGAGTGTGATAGGAATGCAACAAGAGGCTTCAGACTATGATGACTTTGATCTCAGTGTTCGGAGGAGTACAAAGACGTCAGGCGCTTATCATGGCAGCTCAAGAGAGTCTGCACAACAAGACCTCAGTGATGCTCTGAAACATGCAATAATTTTCACAAAGCAGGTAAATCCTCAGACATAAAGCAAATCTGATATAAATCCGCTTGTTGTTTGTTACCAGATAAAACACCATGTACAAACCATCTCAGCGCATGCAGCACTATATGCACTCTGCACAACATTATCACTTAATCACAAGTGAGCTAATACGGGACAATAAAATTGGATATGAAAATAAACAGCCAAGAAAGTAAAGAGCCTGAGTGTTCTCTACAAAAAGCCCTTTAGAAATCCTCCTCTGCTCCTTGTTGTGGAATTGTTGGCTTCTCGTGAGTACAGAATTAATCACCTGCCTGCCTTCCTGGTCTCTGTGCTAGGACCCGAGGACAGAGGTAATAAGACAAGCCCTTCAGGGACGCACTGCCGAGTATAAATATCAGCTGCTGTGCATATGTAAATCACTCCCAGATTTATTTATTTTTTAATTTCTTCTTAAAGGCTCAAGTGTGCTAATATCAAATAGCAAGCTTTTAGGGAGTGTTTAATGGCTGTTGGTGGGTGGTAGGGGAGCGGCGGACTCCGGAGCGTGCGCCAGTTCATGAGTAATTAAGGGGTGTTTTGCCGAGCATAAATAATGCTGTTTGTATTGGCCCTATGCAGGAGTGGAGTGAGGAGAGAGGAGAGGAGGAGGCTTGGTGGGGGTGGGGGTGGGGGTGGAGGTGAGGTGGGTGGTGGGGGTTGGTGTTGGACAGACAGGAACAGCAGGGGTTAAACCCTCAACACACACCTCTCCTCACCACTGTGCACCTCTTAATGCAACACGCAGGCACGGAGAGGCTCATTTGTTAGCTCTATACCACTCAGCATTACTTAAAGAAAATTATCGTTCATGAGGATCACTGTGACGTGGGGAGAATTACTGTGTTTCTTTTCACTAACCTCCTTAATCGTTCTTTGATGGAATAAATGTCATAACTGGGATGCATACACAGCAATAAGCACTAAAACGCTAAAGGTATACCCAAAGGCGCAGGTTTTGTTTTAACATTGGGGGGATTTCGGGGTTCTCTGCTAGTAAATCTTGGGTATCAAACACTTAATTTCCTGCTTTCTGATTAATTTTTATGCACTAGGTTGTGTCTTTTCTGCATCATGTTATAGTGTAAATGTATTTAATTTTGTCAGAATAAAGGTCCTCTGCTATTTTCATGATTTTTGGGGGGAGGGGACAATTTTGCATGTTCTAACTTCCCTCTGTCCCTCCTGAAATCTATACCCATGGTTTTGGAAAAATGGATCCAATATCATTTTATGGTCATTACTTTACCTATAGACAAAGACACCTACTGTAACCTCCTTTGTGAGATCTTTACACTGGTTACCTGTGCATTTTTAAGTGGATCGTAAGATTTTTCTCAAGGTATCTTAAGGTATTTTCGCATGGTTTATCTGTTTCATACTATAAACTTCTGCTTAAAACTATTATCTTTACAGAAAAAAATAATATAAGTTACAGCTTCATTGGTCTAACACTGGGGAAATTAACATTACAGCAGCTTAAGCGTCCGAAACAAGAGAGAAAAGAAGGGAAAAATAAGTGATTGAGTGCTAAAATAAGAATAAAATATGACCAAAATACAAATAAGATAAAAGAAAAATAAAATAATGCAAAATCTAAATACACTACATAAACATTTTGCTTATGATTGATTGTGGATAACTGCCTCTTCTACTGCTGTTTAAATTGATGGTCTCACTGCTATTGTTTGCCATACAGCAATACTTTATGAATGATAGTTCATGATCAAACTTTGGCACATCATTTGTGCATGTTGCTTTCTCGATGGGTAATGACTTCATACACATATTACACCATGTAAACTTAAGGCTTTTGTTACAAATTCCCCATAAAAGAATGATATTCTGAACAGTGTGTACTGTAAGTCATGTCAGAGCAGGTGATTTTCACTGGGGTAGGAAATAGAGTTATTTCCTCACACATTAGTAGAGGAGTTGACAGGCCATAGAATGTACTGCACTTGAGCGCACTAATGGTCAGTGAGTAACCCCTCCTCCCCGACACCGCCACTGCAGACACCAAAGGAGTAGGAGCCATTTATAGATCCTTCCCTCTTGTCTCCTCTCGCCAAAATGTTCACCTGCAGAGATTTCAGAGAGATTTCCCCACCGAAAGAGCATAAAACCTTGTGATTTAGATTTGAATTAGAGCAAGTTTTAGTTAAGAGAACACAACAAAACATTTATCATGCACATGAAATATGTTTCTTGTTAGCATTAGTGCGATCAAAGCACAGCCAGTGCGGGAGATTTGCCATGAGAGAGAAACAAAGCTCTAGAGGAAATAAGTGATTCTAAACGGTGCTCTACTTTATGAAACCGCGATCCAATATTGCCTCTAACAAAGAGGGAATACATACCCTACCCTCCTCCTCCTCCTCCCAGTTTTAGGTGCCACAGAGGACTACGCTCGTGAAGAGAAACAGACTCACAATATAGGCTTACAAGTTCCACTGGGTACAATTATACCATATCTCTCTGGTAACAAGTGGCTTAGGTAAGGGGGACAAGAGGACAACCTCTTCAGTGAAACAATTTAGCTGTCATGACTGTGTGGCAGGACCCAGTCCTGTTTGGGAAGCAGGCTGATCCCCAGAGTCAGAGGATAATCGTGTCCAGCCCAAAGAACCAATAAATCAATCTGGTTTAACAACCGCGTTTCACAGACCTCTGTTTAGCTCCATCAACAAAAAAAGAAATATCGCTGTGTTCTTTTAAAACAAGCCTCGGTTATTTTTCACCATGTGACATCCACAAACACCACTTCACATCAACAGGAGAGGTATCTCATCTGATTATTTCTCTGAACATTCCTCCGTATTCTAGCTAATTAAAAATGATGAATTTGTCCTTGCTGATGGTGCCACCAAACTGTTACTGCTGCTTGATAAAAATGATCAAAGACAGCTAAGAGAATAGAAGTTTATTCCACTATCAACTCCGTGGCCATGCACACAAAAGACTTGTTTATTCATTAGACTTTTAATAAGCTGAGGTATCAGAGCAGACACATGCTGGGGTTGTTTGTGACTCACCGGGAGGTACTGTACAGCTAACAGGGACTGGCAGCACCTGTGCCCCCACGTTCCAGCTGCCAGCGCTGTGCTGCGGGGCCCAGGAGAGGCACATTAGCCGGGGCTGCGACTGGAGCTCCGCTAGCCTGGTCATGCTGGGGAAATGTCAGCCACGAAACCAGCCAGGTCCACTGAGCCCTGAGCCTGGCTCTGGCGCCCAGCATGACTCTGACATGATCATGGACGGCGGTTGTGACACATGTAAGCAATGACTCCACACAGCTATCTGATCAGCATTACGCCACTGTCAGAAGACTCTGACTACAGGAGCGTGATGAGAGCTGTGATAGGGCTCCCTCGCTCATATGGGTCAGACACGGAGGTGGCCGGTCCACCTCCCTGAACGCACTCAGCACTACACACCACCTTCTCTGTATCATTTGATGTGTATGGAATCAGACAAAAATCTTTCACAATCCTATCCATTCATTTATTTCCATTCATCTGTTTATTTTTTTCCTACTTGATGTATTTATTTTTAATGAACACACAAGTAGGATTTAAAATACACCACAAGCAAAACAAGCATTATTTGTCATAAGCCTGTGTGTGCATCAACCATCAATCATTGCCATCAGAATTGCCACAGTCTGCTGTCAGGGCCTATTACCGCTGAATTCATTTCCCTCAATTAATTCAAAATCTAACCCCTTGGCAGCCACCAATGTATGTTTTTTTATATCCATCCACCCACCTATTTGTCAAAATGGACTCAGTGACAGTACAGTAATGCATTCATTATAAAAATGAGAAACAATAGTGCACACATATCATTAATTAACTCAGCATTTAGAAAAGACACATATACAGCAACAGCATTTCTGCAAACACTGTGGTCGCCACTCAACATTTCACACCACATACTTGGATATTGCCAGTAAAAAATTTTTTTTTAAAAAATCCATTGTTAAATATTTTTTTCTCCATAACAATTTAGATTTCAGATAAGAGTTGATGTCTGATAATAATGTTTGCTGACCCCACTCATCTTTGATTGAACTATTTTTCTGATGACAATGAGCTTATAAAGCCAAAGCCCACACACGAGATCCCATCAGTTAAGTAGGAAAAGACAAAGAAATGTCATCAGCAGTGTGTTACTGTCTGATCATTTGTCTTATCTAAGATACGCGCACACACGCGCACACACACACACACAGACGTGAAGATAAACAAGAAAATAGAAAGACAGCATAATTAATAAACAGCACAAAGTGCGACTATCCTTATCACCAAGGTTACTGTATCCTATTATACAACGGTTTTGTCTTGAGGAGGACAAGTAGACTTTCATGCCTAAAATGTAGTGTTTAAATTAATTAAGCGTGAACAAGATTTAACTTCAGGATATCATTTGAAAGTATAATTGCCCAGAGGGATTAAAATGAACTCGGTGGGCTGTAGTGTCACCCCACTGAGCTCCCCATGTTGGGAAATGTCCAGTTTTAAAGATTAATTTGCATCTTTGAGGAGAAAGTTTTAATCTCAATCTTTCTCAAACGTTAAAAGAAAGAAAAAAAGAATTCGCAATCAGATGCCACTTGACTAAAATGTTCACCATGCAGAATCCACGATTACATTATTTTTTCTCCTGTGCATGATTCCAATCTCTTTAGGGGCTGTGCAGGGAGCATTTCACCGTGTATATTAATTACACAGGGGCTTTGTCATGTGAGGGTCACAGCAGCCATGCTAGCTAAGCTGGGTCATTTAAACTGGGACTGCAGCTTTGTGAGCCTGCTGTGCACATCACGGCCTCAGTCAGAAGGCAAAGAGCTGTAGAGATAGGTTGCTGGTGTGATTACCAGCTCAGTAATAAATACCAATTTCTCACCGGCACCTGCAGAACTCATGCGTCTAAGCAGCTCACAATAGGATTAAAATATGCCTATTAGACTGTGTTTATTACAGATTAGAAAGTTAGGACAGCCAATTATTCCGCCCACTTATAGCACAAACCTATCATCACATGTTGCGCTATTCTCCACTTGTGTAACTTTAAACAGTTTTTTAACAAATACAATGCTGTGTCATGTAAACCAAACTGCTTAATTTGCTTCCCATGCACTGTGATGCCATCGCCACAAGTGTCGGCTGACATGAGCTCATGTGACATTTGGGAGGAGGGACGGGCATGAGTCGTGGATGGTTAGGCATACAGCAGTGAGTCAGCTTGTTGATGTGTGGGACATTTCTCACATCTCTTTAGGCAAACAGCTCCAAATAACTCCTAACAATTCCCAGACCAGAAGAAAAGGGATGCTCTTGCTGCTTCAATCCAAGGGGCACAAGTTTTGAAAATGAAATTTAATGCCTTTTATACATTGTTTTGAAATATGTGCATATTACAAACAAAAAAAAATCTGGATTCCTGGCAAACATCTAAAAATAAACATGTAATAATCCAAATGTATTCAGTGACAGTGAAGTGTTTTTCATTAATTATTCTACACAGTGCTGTAACTTTTATGATTATTTTCTTTCTGTGTTTAGAAATGAAAGCTCACAAAAATATAATAAAGTCATCTGCACAGGGCTGATTGGTCATGTCATGTGACACACAGGTGTCTATACTTGTGTGTCTAAATGTAAAGAAGAATGGACTGTTTAGTGAGATTTTATATTACCAAGAATAATAACTGGGGGCTCAAAATATACAGCACAAATAATATTTTCTGTGATATTTGCATCTGAAAGCCACACCTGCAGCAACTCTGTGTCCTTGGAATAATTACACTTGTACTGCTATGGAGGTCATAATTCATCCTCATTGTCCTGAACTTTCCTGCATGAAAGAAAAATCTAAACACACTCATGCTAATGTCCATAAAGCATTTGTTGTTCAGTGGGAAGCATGAATTAGGCCCCACTCAGTATATAGAAGTGATATCCAAATCCTGTGATGTGTCCTTTTGAGGCGCACCTAACAAGTTTGCCCGTTTCTGAGTAGCTCAGCAGAAACTGTGATAGTTTACCTTGATAAATTAGAGGAGGCAAGATTTAATGAACGGAACATGGGGGTCACCTTTGTTTCTTGGGGTGATACAATAAGAAAAAAACAAACAGATTTTTCTTACTGCCACATGCCTCTCCTTAATAATCAGATTTCTCATCCTCCTCGTAATAGAGGGTGCACAGAATCTCATTACCTCCTCTAGCTGAGGGGAGAGAGGCAACACTTCTTCTTTGACTTCCTCTGTAAACCGGGGAGGGGAGGGAGAGGACGGGGGTGATGGTGGGAGAGAAAGCATGGGACACACAGAGTTCTGCTTATTTGCACATACATCGACATCCCCTTACAGATATGTAAATGACTCAGGCAAAACCCAAATGCTAAAGTCTACACCATTAGTTTTCCACTTCATAATCTCCACATGGGGCCGTTAGAGGGATAATGTACCATACAATACATGGTTTACTTTTAATTAATAGGGAAAACGTATTTTGAATCGAATATTAAATCTAGATTAATGTGGAAAACCTCCCAGCTCTTTGTATGTGTAAAGCTCTGCTCCTTTCGAAGAAAGAGAAAATACAGCAAAAGCAGTCCACTTGAGGACGAAAAAAATCTAAATTCAAGAGGCGTGAAATTGTTAAATGGAACAATGGGAGATCACAGTGTTATTTTTCTGCAAAATAAAAGGCATAGTAGGATCATCTTGTCACCAGAGAAGAGACAACGTCACGCAGGAATTCGGAAACTGTTCAAATTGACGATATCAGGCTTCACGCTGCTGTAAATATTGTTTTAAAAGGTAAAACATTAAATAGATTAATCTAGTTGATCAACTAATTGTCAACAATTTTAACAATCAAATAATTGTCATTTATCAAGGGACGAGACAAATAGTCAGCAGCTCTGCGAGGCTGTACTGACGCGCAGCGTTGCTTTGAGCTAAATGCTAATATTGGCATGCCAACATCAGGCTTCAATGTTAATGGTTTTCTATTTGCCAGGTTGTGCAAAGAGGTCTAAAATCTACTTGCCAAAAGTCAGTTTTTATTTGCCCCCATATTTTTTTATTTTCTTATTCAAGATTATCAGATAAAAACATGATGTGCCTTTGAAAAATGACCCCATTCTCTCCGCCTTGCTCTCAAACACGCGGCAAATTGCAAATACATAGTTGGAATTTCACCCACATCCTCGGACTCCACCCAACTAACTCCTGTTTCCAGGATAATTGAAATGCTGACTTGCGCTTCAGCACATAAATATTGTCTTTACCAGCTGTCAATTTCTCGTTAGTGCCCTATTGGTACTGCATATGTGCAACTCTAAAACAGAGAAGTGAGACTGCTTGCTCCTTAGCTACTTCCATCATTGGATCAGAAAAGAAAACCAACAAAACAATACTTGCCTGGTTCTGCCCAGTCAGGGGAGTTGCTTAATTTCCTAGCCCAACATGGCATTTTATTTGTCCTGGGAACTTGGACAATCCTTATCGTAAAGCCCTGAGCAATGACAAAGTTATCATGCTGATGTCAATCAATTGTAATGTTCACCATGTTAATCGCCTTAGTTTAACATGTTAAAGCCTTTAAACACCTAGGCCGGACTGGACCGTTTTTTTTCAGTCATCATCATTTGCTCCCTTGCTTCTCTTCATTGGCAGTGCCACCAGGCAGTCGCCACTCTCTGCCCGCGTCTTACATTTGGTACCACAGCTACCTCATACTGTGCGGCTATTAAATTCGTCATCATTGCTGTGGTACATTTCTGGATAGGCTAACATTACCCTCATTTTGTTGCTTGCATATATTTCCACTTCTTTTTCCTATACTGGCCCCCTGTGTATTATCTACTGTTCCTCTCTCTTGTTGCAGATATGTGTGTCCCGCAGGTTACACCACGTTTTCTTTACTGCTTCTTGGTCAAACAACTCTCTAGAGGCTTTTGATGGATGGAAAAAAATGCTAAATCAAACCTGTTCTGAAAACTTAAATGATGATGAAAGTTTCGGAATCTGTGTGTAAACATGACTGATACAACGAACGGTCAAATTTAATTTTTAACATGTGACAGTTTTGGAAGAAAAATATTTACTCAGTATGCAAATCTTTAGCATGCTAAAATGTGCTAATAAGTACGAGACAGAAATCAAAGTTAATGGGAATGGATATGTTTTGCAGGTATTTAGTCATAAACCAATTTTTTTGACAAAATATAACTTTAACCTGATGATGGCGCTACATCAAAACATGTAAGAATCATAAGGTCTGTAGGATTCATCCACTGGAGAACATAAATATCTGCACTAAATATCATGGCAATCCACTCAAGAGCTGTTGAAATACTTCAATCTGAAGCAAAGGAATGGACTAATTGCCATCGCCATCCTTAAAGCCATATTGCTAGGCATGGATAGTTTTTATACTCCTCTCTACTTTTAATTATTTTAATCATTTTAAACTGAATATTTTTGTGTTTTGGACTGTTGGTTACACTATAGAGGGTGACACAGAATTGGATATTAACTCCTGCCTCATCTCACGCCCACAAAAAATTCCTGTCCCGTCCTAATACCGGAAGAATTACTTATCCCATTCATGAAAAAAATAGCATTTATTCATATTAGCATTGCATACTAATGTATAAAAACTGACCTATTGTTATAATGATCCCTGTTCCACCTGCTCCCATTGACCTTTATTCCTGTCTCGTCCCAGTAACATATAATGAATAGTGGAAGTAACTCCCATCCCGTGCGAATCTTTCGGGAATCCAGTGACCCACTTGATTCCCAAAAAATTGTCAGCCTCTATTGCACAAGTTGATGTTACCTTGAGCACTCACAACTTGTGACGATGTTTTTTCCACTCATTCATTCATTTTCCATAACCATGTATCCTGTTGTGGGTCCTACAGGGGCTGGAGCCTATTCCAGCTGCCATTGGATGAGAGGCAGGGTACACCTTGGACAGGTTGCCAGACTACCACAGGGCTGACACATAGAGACAGACAACCATTCAGGCTCACATCTGCACCAATAACCAATTTAGAGTCACCAATTAACCTTCATATCCTTGGACTGTGGGAGGAAGTCGGAGTATGTGGAGAAAACCAACGCTAACATTTTTATATATTTACAAACTAAACGAATAATAAATTAATTAAATAATAAACTATAGATTCAAAATACATAAAACAAATCAGATGATACAGCCATAATTGGTTTAATTTCCTGCCTTAATTTCAAAACAATACAAGGGTTCATAAACAGTGAAAAAGACTAAATTCTAAATATTAATTTCCACAGTACATCCATGTCAGTGCAACATAAATACAGTACAGCATACAGCAATAATCTAGGTAACTTTTCCCCCAAACTATTTAGGGTATTTCAAACAGAAATGCCGGTACAGAACTTCTGTTCTAAACTCCTACTGACAAAGGCCCAGCAGTGATTTACACTGTAAGTTTGGTGCATCCGTCTTCCTCAGAGGTTTTAAAAAACATCTGTTTGATCTCCTTTGATCATCCTTCCATCTGACAGACCACAAAGTAAAAGCAAAAAGGACAGCTCCTCCACCACCCAATGTGGCACAGTGCAGTATAACCCTCTGCATGCTCTGCTCTCTCCAAATGCCAGACTTTATTGCCAGGTTGAGGCCTGGTTAGACCAATCTGCACTTCTTATATCCCCTGTCCCCACTCCCTTTGTCATAAATCCATCTCTCCAACATCACAAACTCCCTTGATCAATACACTGCTCCATTCCTCCTTTAACTCACAAGCATACATGCCAGCCAAGCCTTACAGCTGAAGGGCTGTTTGTTTATGTATCTGTCACTGATGGTGCTTCATGGACACTGTACAAGTGGCTCTCCTTCTCTGAGCACATGGGGTGTTCCCACTCCCCTAAGCAGGAGGTGACAAAGCATTTAGCAGCTCCTCTACAGTAAGTGACACATTTGGCTTCAGTTTGCATTAAGCACAACAATTAATGCATGTTAATTCTTAATTATGCTAATTTCATTTGAAACGGGCTGTGAGGTTCTAACAGGGTGGCTGGGTGAGAGAGAGGATGCTTTGGCTACATGGGGCTGTTGTTTTCTCTGGTAACGCTCCTAGCACATTCACATGTCCTCTGGTGTTAGGGACCCTTAATGAGGATGGAGGTTCAAACATGACATGCTCTCGGCTCATAAATATAATTGGGCTTTTTTTTTTTTTATCTGCCAAAAAAAAAAGAAAAAAAAAAAAGCTGAAAACAATGTAATTTCATTTGCATGAATCTCTACCAAAATTTACAAGGGCACTTTAAAACACCATGACTGCATTTTTAACACAAAACTGTGGCGCATCCAGGACGCTCTGAAGGTCATACAACACCTATTTGTTTAGTTAGAAACACAAATACAAAATAATAATAACTGCTCGGTGTAGTTTTAAATACTGGAAAAACCAGAAATAGGCCTACAAATCAGGAACTTTCAGTATTGTTATTGAAATATAATTACATTTTTCTAACATGACATGAATTAGTGGGACTTTTAATGTCTTGGTATGTGAAAGATTACAGAAAGGGACAAGAGCGTTTTGGTGGGCAAATGACACTTTTAGGAAACTGCAATCTGCTTTTGACTTTTATTTTTCCATCTATCTGAAACATACCACATGAAAAACAGGACACCAGAGTTTCATGTTTAAGGGCCTGACACTTTGTTGGATAATTTTGGCAGTCTACTAGTGTCTGTCCCCCCCCAGCTTTTGCGGTACATCAGATGACAGATTGCACTAGTCGGCCCTTTTCGGCTTTTTTCCAGCTGATTCAGCACATTGACAATGACTGCAGAGCCCAGCAGTGAATGAAATCACTCCGATTGGTTGTTCAGTTCAGTTCACGAGAAGAGAAACAGAAGTGAGGAAAGCAAACAAATGATTAAAACAAGAGGGCAGGGGATTGAAAAAACTTGTTGTATTAGGTAAGATGATTTTTTTAGCCATTGAACTATTTAGCAGAAATGGTTTGTAATTGTTGTGCTATTGTTAGCTAGCGCACAGTACATATCATCTGTTCTTTTAACATCTGTTAGTTTTGCTAATATGCTAAATGGCTAACTAGCGTCTTAAATCTGTCCTGTTGGTCTTGCTGTGTCCCTTTTTGAATGAATACAGACCATTTCCACCTGCTGCTAAGGAGAGTTATTTCCTCTCACATAAGAGAGCGTACATACTGGTTGGCTTTTGGCTGTAGTCTTTGTGGTGTGTTCAAGTGCATCTTTTTGGCCGAGACAACATGAGATGACGCAACAGTCAGCCTTTGTCGCTACTACGTCTTTGATGTTGGTGTGCTGTGTGCCTTGATAAAGAGCAGTTAAAATTCTATCTCTCTCCACTGGTTAATACACTTTATATCAACAATAAATTGAATCTCGGACATTCTGCTTGGACCATTTTGGCTTTGAATCTTTTAGTGTTTGGGTTCAGCCATGTGCCTGGTCATAGCTTCACACTGATCATAATTCCCCAGAGGAACACAACCAAGCCATCTGTCTGGTGGGTAATGTACTGTACACGTATGCTGTAATTAGATACAGTTAAATAAAACCAAATTATATGGACAACCTAGTGTATCTAATTTCTTATCCTTTTGTTGTAAGCAATTTTAAAGCAAATTTTATCAGATCTTTGAGTCAGAAAAAAATGTGTCTGTGTTTCTTAAAAGTGTGCCATCTTATTAGCGTAATTCCCCAACCAGAAACCTGCAAAATGTGCACTTTTGATTTTACAGTTCCATAAAATGTCTCTAATTCTCTTTATTCTCTTGTGTTTAGGGTATTCAAGGAAAATGAACAAGACATGGTTCGCACTGTTAAAGACTGTGGCAGTCGGAATATTTCACCTGACATGAGCTGTGCAAGTCGCATGGCACAACCAACCACAACTGGGCCATTAAATATATGTAAATGAAGAGAAACACAAGAGAGCCGGGTATAATAGCACGCACAAGGGAGAAATGGATCCTGGGTAGTGATTAATTTATTTGATGATGCCTCTAGTGAGGAATTTTAGGTCACAAATGAAGTGACAGGATGACAAATTACCATTTTAAGGAATTTACTGGGAATCATTAATGAACAATTGTCAAGTAGTTTACAGCAGGCAGAGAAGATGGAATAAATGTAGATCTCTTTCCTTATCAAGGATTTTATTTGATTTTTTTCAGTCTTTGTCTCGTTATATAAAATGCAGCAAGGAATTTAAACTGAACATTAAATTTAAACTAACTTTAAACTATAGAAAAAGGCACAATTAAATAGCTGTTTGGTGGGAGGTTGAAATTAAGCTTAAAGTAGGGCTGCTGCTAACAATTATTTTCACTGTGGATTAGCCTGTACATTATTTTCTCAATAACTGATTACTTGTTTGTTCTATAAAATGGTGACAAATGTCCATCAGTGTTTCCCAAAACCCAAAATGGTGTCCTTAAATGTCTTGTTTTGTCCTTAATTAGCCCCGTCTCCTAGAAATTTCATTTATATACAACTAAATTTAGTTTTTGAGGGAAATGTAACGCCAAGCAAACAATGCTTTCTATTTACATCATCAGGAAATGTTTCTTATTAATGGAAATACTCAAAAATGTGCATACTGAACGTCAGAGGTGGGAGTTAGTCACACACGTGCTAGTCACAAGCAAGTTTCACATCTTAACCTTAAAGTCTCAAGCAGGTCATAAGTAACTGTGGTGATAATCAAGCAGGTCAGGTCGAGTCCCTTATAAGTCAAGCAGGCCACAAGTAAAGTCATATGAAATTCTGATGATCTGGTCAAATGTTTGGTAAATACTTAACGAATATTCAAGAAAAAGTCAAGTCTTTGAGAGTAATCTGCCTCGAGTCTACATCTAATCTCAAGTCATGGATACTAAATATATGTCAAGTTGAGTCTTTTACAGTGTTAGTCAAGCAGTTCTCAAGTCCTCAAATTTGGGACTCGAGTCAAGTCAAGTTCTCCACTTATGCTGAACGTATCAGCAACACCCTGGACAAGCCACCAGACTATCCCAGGGCTGACACATAGAGTCAGACATTCACACTCACATTCACACCTATGACCAATTCATAAAGATGTGAATGTCTTTGGATTGTGGGAGGAAGCCGGTGAACCCGTAGAAAACCCACACTGGCACAGTGATCGCTGCGAGGCAACAAGGCGAACCACTGCACCACCGTGCCGTCCTCTTCACTTGTCGTGACTACAGCATTACCTTTTTATTAACATTTACATGAAATCACGATCTTTCCCTGACCTTAACCAAAGTGCTTTTCTTGCCTAAATCTAACCATAGTCAGGAGTGTGAACCTGAACCCAGGTTCTGATGTCACAGTCCTGCACTTTGTATGTCCACCCTGACTACCTCCCTGCAAATGCAACGCAGTACATTACTGTAGTTTTCCTGAACACAATTCAGGTAGTGATTACCATGTCACCACAACATAATTATGAATGCAATTTAGTAATATACAAATGTAATTTCTGGGGCGGCACGGTGGTGTGGTGGTTAGCACTCTCGCCTCACAGCAAGAGGGTTGCCGGTTCAATCCCGGGCATGGGAGCCCTTCTGTGCGGAGTTTGCATGTTCTCCCCGTGTCAGCGTGGGTTCTCTCCGGGCACTCCGGCTTCCTCCCACAGTCCAAAGACATGCAGATTGGGGACTAGGTTAATTGATAACTCTAAATTGTCCGTAGGTGTGAATGTGAGCGTGAATGGTTGTCTGTCTCTATGTGTCAGCCCTGCGATAGTCTGGCGACCTGTCCAGGGTGTACCCTGCCTCCCGCCCGATGTCAGCTGAGATAGGCTCCAGCCCCCCCGCGACCCTCAAGAGGATGAAGCGGTTAGAAGATGAAGATGAAATGTAATTTCTAGGAGACAGGGCTGCCACAACCCTGTGACGTTAAGTGTACTGTCATAGCAGAGTAAAGAAGAGGCTGGAATCAGAGAATTTGACTTTTTTCCTTAAAAAAATACTCAAGTTGATTAAACAATTATCAAATTAGTTGGTGATTAATTCAATAGTTGACAACTAACCGATTAATTGTTGCAGTTGTAGTTTAAAGTAGACAAGGAGCAGTTGTCAGCTTGTTAATCTGGATAAACCCTGCTGTAACTGCACATTAAAGCTTCTTATCCACAGTGACACTCAGAACCATGCTCTTATCAACATGAAACTTTGTGGTCTGACTTTTAGTCTTCCCGATGCAACAACGCACGAAACTTCTATTATTACAGGACTGTCAACGCTTCAAGGAATTTCTATCAAGCTGCATAGTGTATAATAATCAAAACATAGTGTTTAGAACTAGTTAAAAATAATTCCGATTCCACTGTTAACACCTATAACGATGCTTTGTCATTTCAAGCACATGTCTAATTAAGAAAAGGATTATGCAGAGGGTCTTTCCTTAAGAAGAAGAAATATATAGATTGCTTCTGGCATCTCTTAAACAGTTTGGCTTTGTCACTGACAGAATAAATCAATTCATTAATTAAAATAACGCTCATGTGTAAAAGATGGTATCATAGTTTATTTAAGTGTTAAAGGAGACAGATGCTCTTTCAAGAGTCCCTGTCAAGCTTGTCTGTCCCGTTCACTTTGCTGCCTTTAAATGGCTTTTAAAAGCCAGTGGTAAAAGAGAGCTGAGATGACAGGAGGGATCTTCACTGCGTGTATTAATTCGACAGATTCCTTGATTCCCCTCCTGGGCCCCTCTGGAGGACCCAAAGCTTCAGCGACTCGATGGTGCATTACAGTAGGTGTGACAAATATCTTTGGTTTGGAGTGCTAGTGGTGTGTTGGTTCACAGATGACATGTCACTGGGATGTCTAAAAACACTCATAATTGCACTTTCCAAAGAGGAAGCAGTGTCCCAATTTGGTCCCTGCTGCAATGATGTGTCCCTGAGAGGAGGCTACGCTGTGTCTCGTATCGTTATATTTGTTTTATGTGGGGCATCATGGAAGAGGAGCAGATTTCACTGTGATTAAAGAAATTCAAATAGATTGTTGCATTTAAAAGAGCAGCTATGTAGTGATACAAAAAGCTGCTGAAAATGTTAAATGTGTGCAAATGCCAATAAGTACAATTTGGTTACTGCACAACTACATTTACAAAACAATGTGGACTATTTGTCAGCTCACTCCTGAATAATTAAACTCAATCTGAAATGTATATTAATTTTCAATATGAAATCAGCATATTTCTTTTTTGGTGTTTGATTCTGACTTGTGTAGCTACTTATTGGGTCAAAATTGTAATAACCAAAACAGCACTTTATACATTACTTTACGACTCCATACATTACAAAGAGACATATAACACTATCTGGAGATCTGTCTATGGGACAGATGTGACACTGAGTGTGTGGGAGTTGCCAGTGACTCAGCAGGTGTTGAAATAACATTAACAAAAAGTAACATCTAGTTAGGAAGAACCTGTGCTAACTAGCTTTCACTTACTGAAATTCAACCTTAACTGGGCAGTGAGTCCTCACGAATGTTGAAAGGGACAGATGTCGGCACATATAAAGTGCTATGTGGGCTTGTTGAAAAAAGAAAACTTTTTCCATCAACAATGGTTACATAAACAGGGCTATGACATCAGTGGTGCACCATGGAAATTGACAACACATCTCCTAGCCACTGAAATGTAAGTCAACTGCTACCATGCTACACGCCCTCCTATGTCCAAGTAATTCTCTTTTGAAAATTCTTCTCTTTTGAAAAATGAAAAATTGTGTACAATAGGTGCAGTTAAGCTTGGGCGATATGACGAGATCTTTGTTCAACATGATAATGACTGGTCATGGCAATCACATGTCCGCAATAACAGAAAGATATTCAATTATGCAACGGATGTTGTGAATGTTGCACTGAATTCATTATCCTACTCTTTTTCTCTTGCTTGCTCTATCCTTCACCGTGTTGTTGTAACTTAGCAAATCAAAAAAAAGTAACAACATGCTAGCATATGTCTTACACTGTACGTAATTAACGATGTAGTCCTGCCTCCAGCAGGAAAGATGTCCACTCTCATTAGTAAAATGAATGCCAGTGTTCCTATTTGTCAATTCTTTGGTTTTAAACCAAACAGAGAACGAATTGATCTGTTACCTGGGTGAAGAAAAGCTGGGACTAAAGATGGAAACAACAGTCTTAAAACTCCCCATCGAACAGAATATGGAAGTCTGCCACCGACTCCTTACAGAAAGAGCAGCCAAACCAAAACTCCCACAATGGTGAGCAATCAACCTTCCATCATTAGAGCTTTCACAAGGGCAACAAAATATAAAGGTAACACTCAACAAGGGCAGTTAAAAATATTATTGTATGAAAATAACCTCACCATTTGATTGATCTGATTTATTGACCTCAGCATGCCCAAGTGTAAAATAACACTTAGTGTCTCTACAATGCAGCCACTTGTAGGTATTGCAACATATGGGTCTCTAGTCCATAGATATTTCTGTCAATCTCTCTTTTTAGCTTCTTTTTTAGGTGGTAATTCCATATATAGTTGTCATTCCTATTATATCATCAGTAGGGAAATTCCTATCACCAAACCCTAAGTACTACGCTTGGGTGGGTTTTATTTCATACCAAGATATTTAGAAATCCCAACAGTATGTTTTTCAATATCGTCAGAAATACAGGTGCTCTTCTTTCTAATAAACTTACCGTATGTAGTGAACAGTATGTGCAACTAGAGGTCAGTCTCTGTTGGTGGAACAGGCAGCTGGTGGTGGTGGTGGGGATAACGTTACAGGACTGTAAACAGCCTGCGGGCAACAGTAGAGAGAAAGAGATTGTAAGGAAAAGCAGCATATTTTTACATCTAACTTGGTGAATTAAGGGTTATTTCTACCAAACCAGAGCTGGTGATTGTTGGAACAGTTGACTTACTGACTAGATGACTAAAGACAGTTTTATTTTGTTTAAATTAACCATGTTTACTGATGAGTTAATGAGGCAATTAAGGTGAGAAACTTGAACTCAAAAGATGTACGGTTGTATTTATCTGTGTAATGAGGAAAATAGTTGTAACAATATTATAACTTGACATTTTATGAGTTTCTATTGTGTATATATTATACTGAAAAAGCTGAGAGAGCTTGTGCAAAGTAGCGACCTAGTGGCTTGGGGTTTGGGGGGTGGAGGTTGTGTCGTACACTCATATTGACATGTACCATATACCCCAGTGACAGTTCAGGATGGTTTGAAGATATGAAAAATTAGATACTGCCCAAGCCTACTGGGTGCAATATCATGGGTTTAGATTTTCTAACACAAAAGTGAGGAATTCCTGTTCAACTTAAATGTCTGGTATATGAATGCCTATGCAAGTCTTGTTGCCCATAAATTGCAGTAAGACTCTTTTGGTGTGAAAGCAGGAATTGCACCTTTGCTTGCATTTGAATTCACTGAACACTGCAAACCAAGCAGGTATATAAACTACCTACATGATACAACCATCATAAGACAATATCAGTAACTACAACTGCCAGACAACCTTCTTCTATAGAACATGTCCTGAATGCACTACTCAGGATTTATGTCACAGTACAAAGAAGCAGTGCACCCATACTCCTTTCTCTGTCCCAGAATGCATTAAATCAAATATCACAGAGGAGCGACTTGGTGTTTCTACGATAGATCTGGGTTATTTTGCTCACAAGTTTCCTCTAGATTAATTACATGAATGATTACTTTGCTCAGAAAAGCAACACTCCTACTGAACATAAGTCTGGCAGTAACACAACAGCCTATCACAACTCACTGGTGCAGACACAGCCTATTTTTGCTCACTACGCAAGTATTGCATTAGAGGGAAACGTGGAAATTGGATGCTGAAATTGAAAAGTCTTCTTTGAAGAGCTCCGCAGAAGAATGAACCATTTCTCTTGTTCTCTTTCAACATCCCCCCAAAATATGAACTAATTTATTGATTATCTAATGGGGTGGTTAATCATTTGTCAAGAAGTTTGTTGAAACACAGAGGAAAACAATGTGCGTTTCTCTTAAACGTTTAATTTGAATAATTCAGTTTTGAGAGCAAGCCTGACTGCTTTGAGCTGAGAGGTCATCAATTTACAGTTGTACTTGACTGCAGTTGTTCAGCCGACATGGGCATTACAAAAACAAATCTGCTGTAACTCTTTTAACGTCAGGCACATAATATAATGCTTCTGGTGGAAATCTAGAGCTTAAAGATGTAGACTGCAGACAGAGAAACATGGGAAACAGATAGCTAAAGAGTCAGACATATACAAGAGAGGGAATCCATATCTCCACTGCAAAGCCTTGTTTTTTTAATCTTATTTTTTCCAAGTGAGACATGGATACTCTACCTCTGCATAACCTCTGACCAAACCTCTTTGGTGTCACAACTGAATGCATGAGTGACCAGAGTAATGTTCACACTCTGCATTGGATACACATTGCATGTACCATGAAAGTGACTATGAGCTTCTTTCCAGATTGTGCCCAATTTCATGGTGCTATACACACACAGCATCAGTTGATCAGTTGTGGATAGTAACGGCAACAATAAAATGGAGCCTTTTGCATTTTAAGTTATGCAGTGAGTTCTGTAAGTAGGACTTATCGCACCGATATATGTAAATAAAGATGGCAACAAAGCATCATTTATCACTTCTGTGTTTTAAAGCTGATTGTCTGTGTATATATGTATCTAAGGGAACCTACTGAGATCATCTCTCTGTGTGATGCAGAAAAAAAGCGGATATTCCCTCTCTTCCCTCCTCTCCTGCTCTTGGCCTTTGTGGCGAGAATAATAAGCTGAATGCATGTGATGTGTATGGTTGTGGTTTGATTAACCTCTGCTCCAAGCTGTTGCTCCACACAATATCATTGCCTATTGACCCGCAGGTGCTCAGAGGTGGAGCTGGTGTAAAGGTCTGGAGATGTGGGACTAGCAGTGGTAACAGGCCCCGGCCTAATTGTCTGTTCTTTGTAAGCTGAAGTTATTGGCAGCTGCCACTGTCTCAACCATTCTAGCCCCAGCCAAACGAACCAGGGCCTGCTAATTGCAATGGCCTTTTCATCATCTCAAATCAAACACTTTCATACAAGCCAGGAGAGGCAGCATCCTCTCAGACCATTAGTGAAGGACTGTAAGTATAGCGCTGAGCTCAGGGCTGGACAGGCGCATCACTTACACCACTCCCAGGATGTTACGCACTCTCCCTCACTAGCTATGGGAGTATTTAGCACACAGCCCCATTGACCTCCTCTCTCTCTCCTTACCTGAATGCCATAACCCGATTTTACCAGTCATTTAAAGGGGTGGTTGGCAGGAGGGCGGATAGCAGCTCAGATGGCGGGTATAAGTGGGGGTGTGATAGCAGTGTTCAGCGGTGCTGGATTTTAAGGGAGGGCAACTGGTCCTCCTGACAAGAGATCAATACTGTCCTCAGAGTGGCTGGAGTCAAGCTGCTGGGTCTGACAGGGGGCCGTGTGGCGTAATTGGATCAGGGGGCGCAGCAAGTCGCCTGCCCACCCCCCTTCAGTACTGTCACAGCTGTCACATGTCATCCCCCTGCACTGCTGTCACCCCAGGAGGCTAGTGGTTCTCTCCCTCTCCCCTTCCCCTCGCACCCATGCAAATGTCCACTTAGCAGATGAATGCCGCCGATATTAGGCACATTCTTCATGCTTTTATGCAAAAGTAAAATCTATGTCATTTGAGAATTTCATGGAAATAAAGTTGCCATTTATTCAGAGCCGAAAGAGTGAACCCGCCTGTAAAAAGTGAAAATGGTTTGGTTCAGCTTATTAAAAATGGAAAGAAAATAAGGCTTTGGAAAAACAAACAATGAGTGAGTTGAGGATTAGAGGAAATAAAAAAGAAAAGCGAAAGGAAAAAAAGCTTTATAGACAACATACAGTAATGAAAAATCTCTCACCTCTATATTACCTCATATAACTCACCACTAACACTTAATCCAAAACTATTGATTGACTGATGTGTAAGCCTGCAGAATGTCTGTAAATTGAACCGTGCATTGTGAGGTGTCGGGTGTTTTCCAATAAATACTGTAGCGCCATTGTCAGATATGACTTAGGTCAATAGATCCTCAAGAAGAAATAGACAAAAAAATGTCCAGTATCTTAATTATCTTTATTTAAAAAATGAACTGCATGATCACTTTAATCTGTCATTTTTCAGCACAGCACAAGGGAGATGATGATCGATTTCAATAGGAAAGACTGCACTGTAAAAAGACAATAATGGAGATAATGATTGTCTGCTGTTAATCTAGCCAGTGAGGATTCCAGCTGAAAGCCCTTTAAAAGCAGTGCTCTATTAAATTCCTGGAGGATACTGAGAATGTTTTGTCCACCGTGACTAAAACGCTTTCCAAATCTAACTGTTTGAAAGCCTCAGTAATTGTTACCATTTCATCAAAAGCAGCCTGAGCGTATTTGGAATAATCACGTGTCATGTGACAGACGCGGATATTTCCGACCGCAGACATCACAGAGCTGGATGGATTAAAGACTGGTTAAACATTAAACAGGAATCCATATGTAAATTTACAGCGCTAATTAGGAGATGCTGCCTGTGATGTTATCCTCCAAGAGACTCTCTGCCCTCAATTTTCACACACTTAATCAAATTAAAAGCTTAGGAACAGCATGATTATCGGATTATCACTGATACATGTACAATTCCTTTTAGTTTGGGCAAATAATGGGAGGATTCTCGTACAATCTATCCAATGGCTTAACTCGCTGTTGTTTGTTTTAGATGTCTGTGGTTTGGGAGGAAAAAGAAAAATCACTTCTGTTGTGTCATACTGAATTTATCTCATCTAGCAGTTCCTGGAAACAAATCTTATTTTCTCTTACAAAACACATATTTACACAACAGCATGATTTTGACAATAGATGTGTATTAAAGTCCCCCTTTTTTATATTTCTGTCTCTTGTCATGAGGGAATTGGATGCAGACATCAGTTAAGGCACAGTTCAGATGGCACTGCTTTGATCTCGAGGCCTTAGGACTCATGGACCTCAGGGATGGAGAGGTTTTTCACACAGGCAGAACACATTTCACACATGTACATGCGCACACTGGGAGGGTTAATACACTAAAAGAACATGCACAAGTGAACCCACATAAACACACGGGTGAAGCTGAATCACTGTTTCACTGATCTATGACAGCAAAACCTCCTTCTGGGACTGCACGTTCACCTTGGCAGTCTCAACGGTTCAGCGGCCCCAAGGATGTGGTTAACAAATAGGGAGAGAGCTCGCCAACTTCAGGGCGGTCGCAGGCTTGTGCTAAGTGATCTGTATTCCCTGTGAATCTGCTGTTCCTTAACCCTGTGAAATTAAGAACACTTCCTGAAACTCACCCCCAGACCTCTCACATAATACAAAATTCAAAAAGCACCATGCATCAGTGTCCTTGTGTAATGTAAGAGGGAAAAAACGGCCAAAGCAGTGCCAGGAATTTTCTCCCTTAAACACTACTGGAAAATTCTTACTATTATCTACATTATATATACAGTAACTCCCTCTCACTGTGCCACAATATGCCAAATAAGACGGTCGTTTAATTTATGGGGTTTTTTTCCCTTCTGTCTCTCAATTTTGGAGGCTTTTCTCCACAGTAGGAATTCCACGAGGCTATACCCAAGTTTTGTCAAAGTGTTTTGTAGATATAATTTACCAGATACCACCTGCTGTAAGACAGTTAACAGTAAAAAGAACACGGCTCTCCGAGTATCGAGGAAAGTAAAGATTGGCAGGTGAAAGTGAGGCTTACAGGCTGACCTACACACAAGACCTCTTCATCCGTGACTCATAATCACTACTCTGGGGGAGTCACATGGTCTGCTAAAAGGCAGCCAAAGCCATTATGGGGGTGCTTAAAACTCCACTTAAAGATCACTTTATAGCCTATTACTTTAACTGTGGTTAGGTATTTACATGACACCTCCAGCAGCTTTTTGGTTTGGTAATACATTTGCTTGTGGGTAGAGCATCTTATGTGACTGTCTGCTGTGACAAAAGTAGTCAACATCCAGGTAACCGCTATATAAAGGTGCAGTGTATTTCTGCTCGGCTGCTGAAGATCCTGATGTCATATTAAAGGATAAAGGAAATGATAAAAGGCCAAATATTCATAGATACGTAGGACAAATTTATTTTCAAATGTAATTGTGTATATTGTTTAAAAAAATGCCTTTTTTTTTTAAATAGAGCGTTATCACAAAGCCTGAAATGCTTTCTTAATTTCTTGGAGGACATTTGTATGGTGGCATGAAAGGCTGCTGCTGTTACACTGTGTATTACATGACCAGGGCCTGGTCCCCCAGCAGGGTAAGCTTGGATCAGTGGAGACAGCCCCTACCCTGGGGTCAGCCGCGGCCGTGCGACTACACCACTCTAACGTGACGTGGAGCCGGGGCGATGGTGTGTAAATAAAGGGAGAGAATTGCGAATCTTGTCATGGCTGCAGCGAGCGGAGCAGCTCAAGCAAAGATGGTTGCCCGCAAACCTGACTGGGAGGTGGTTTGTGGCTCTTTGTGGAGGTGGCTGGCTGACCGGCTGGGGAGGGAGAATGACTACCATCACTACGTCGCCTCTCACAGCCTCCCTCTGGCCTGACAGCTCAGGAGCAATTCACCCGGCTGCTCACTGCTGACATGTGACTTAATCAGCCACACGTGCACTAATGAATGGCCATATGAAAACAATTAAAGCTATCAGAGTGGCCATGGCAGGTATTCAGCTGTTAACAATTCAAGTTTTTTTTTTCCTCAGCTGCTTATTCATATCTGAGAAAGTATGAGTACATATACATACAGTAGTTGACTCTGGTCACTGACAATGTCCAATTACAACTTTCATTTTTCTCCGTCCCTTTGAATGTATGGTAGATAATAGCGCTAAATAAAAGGCCATCATCAGGCATTTTCTGACAATTAAGCTACAGATGGATCAAAATTATTATTTTACTTCAATATTTCAATACCCTGCTCTGTGTGAACCCCATGCATTGTGCAAATGTCTCCTCAACAAAGGATTACAATCAATTAAACATTTATGGAAATGGCATCGCTTCCTGTAACGCTGGGCTATTTCCCCTGACATTTTGCACCTATTATATTTTCAGACATTTGATGATGTTTCTGACTCATTCTTGGACATTTTGATAAACAATGACATGTGCAAGACTGAGACGAGGTAACCGAGTGCATGTTGAGACAATATCTTGTGTTTCCCAGAGTTGGAGGATTACAATGGGCTGAAAGTTTGTCAGAATCGGTTAGAAATGTCATAAACTAACAAATTATTTACAATAATCACCTATTTAAGTTTCATTAGAAGGGTAAGTAGCATTTATAACTTTGGGTTGATCTTTTTATAGGCCAAGAAAGCTTTTGGTGTGCCACAGGTTAACAATTTATTTGTAATGTGAGGTTTGTACCTTAAATAACGTAAATGGAAGCAAGGAGAAATAATGTGAAAGCTATCTTTTACTATAAAATGCCCAAGTGAGATTATTCGTTTTTGTTTCTTACATTTCCATTCCTTTGTGAGCCATTCTTTCAACCTGCAGCTTGAAATATGCAAAGAGAGTAAACAAGAAATGTGAATTTGTGTAGGAAAGAGCCCATGGGTTGAACTGGCAGACACCTTTACGACTGAAGAGATTCATATCCTCTATTTATCATTCCTATCTGTGTTTATGCATAATACCACCTCACATTATATGACTCAGTTTAATCAACAGGATTTACGTGAAGCAGACTCCCTTTCTGACAGAGTTTGTCTAATATGAGTGAGGCCATGGGGAGAGGTTGTCAATGTTTGCCAGTGGGTTTGCTCATGAATGAGACTGTGATGAACATCTCACCTCTCTGTGAACAGCTGATTTTAATTCACAGTGAAAAGCAATTCACTTGCCACTCAAAGCTTTATAATGTTTGAAATGTTTCACAAAAAAGTTTATTTTAAAACACAATGCTATAACAGCTTCCAAACTATAAATTACATTAATAGTAAAAATCTTTTGTCTGGGATCTATCAGGGGTCGTTTCTTAAAGAGGAACGACCAAACAGGGCTCTGATGTATTCATTCTACACCTGCCTCCAGTGAAGTAAGAGAGAGTAAACCTTGAAGTGATGCTTGCCTTTATGCATGTACATTGACAAAGGGTATATAATCCATGCTGTTATTCAAGAAAAGGAGAAGAGTTTGGATAAACAGCATGGTTCATTCCATCCTAATTCTTTATTCAACTGGCATATCATGGAAATTTCAACAGTCATAGCAGATTAACCTTGTGTGTGTGCTTTCTATGGGCCCCTCTTTGATACATTTACATGCATCCTGATCAGAACTCTGTTTGGTGATTTATTTCATTTCCATTTTTTTTTTTATCACCAGCTTGACCTTCCTCTTGCAAAATAATCAGAACTGTAATGTTGGAATATTTAGTCATAGTAATTATATAAATAATGAATCCCTTGAGTCTGGGATATTCTCAGTGGACCATGTGCAGAGAGCATGTCCAAGCCACCTCTCTAGTAATGCACTGTATAGTACATAGTATAGTATAGTATGTGTTTCATATCCAGAATGTTAAGCAGAATCACAACTGGAGGGTCATATTAGGTGTTACGAAATAAGGGAAATAGGTATTTCCACCTCCTGAGGTGGAACATGAAATGTTTGTTGCAGTGCTGTAGTGTGAAAATGTCATAACTTCAGTCCTGGTGAAGCTCATATTTTAAGGGCTATGTCCACCTTAAACAGAAGAATATATGGTTTATAGATTCATAAAATTGCTATATTAACAAATAATAACAGATAACATACTGTCAGTCAAATATAATATCGTTATGAGGACGATTTAGAGGGATATTTTAACAATTACCAGATTATTGCAGAAAACCAGTCAGTATGCAATAGTAACTAAGGAGAAACGTTAATACAATTTTGATTATCATATGACTTAACTTTACGTCTCCAGATGTACAATAGATCTTGTATTTATAAAATGCTTTCACCCTCTGTACGCTCAATAAGGCCCAAATTCAAATAATTTACGATAACTTGATTATTTTGTGACACTTTGTATTTGTATAGTGCAAGCTGAACATATTACATCAATTCCTGCCTCCTAGTGCTGTAGCAAATTTAAAACTCATATCTACAGCACAGACAACAGACACAACAAATTGGAGAGCAGCCTAGATGTCTAGAGCAACATCTAAATATCACACTGTCTAAGTATCTTCTAACATGTATGGTTTTTCTTAGATATGCCTCATCTAATAAGATATTTTATATAAGTAATTTAAAAATATTCCTTTTTTTGAGTCATATATCTTTAAACATTACAATTACCACTGAAAATGACAACAGAAATAAACATGTTTGCCAGTTTCGCATACCCAGAAGGGATTGATGTTGTTAGTGTGACATCATTGTGGGTTTCGTCAATACGGTATCTCCCAACAATTAAAGTAAAGTAAAGTGTCCTTGGGTCCCTTGAAAGGTGCTATAAAAAGTCAACATAATATCATTATTAAACATAAGGCACCAGCCGATACCAAGTACCAACTGGATATTTCTTGACCAGGTGCAGTGACTTTCTTAAGTCTCCGCTGATTGCGTGGCAACTGGTCTCTGCCAAGAAATAATCCTAAGCCACCATAAAACATATCATGTTCTTTTTACATTTAATTTTTAAAGAGAGTAAAAATCCAAGATATAACTTTCTAGTGAGCTTTAGAGTTGTTGTTGTTATTTTTGGACAGAGCAATTGTAGCTGTTTTTTCCTGTTTACAGTTTTTATGTTTAGCTACGCTAACAGTGTGGTAGCTGTAGCTTTACATGAACTGATCAGACATGAGAGTGGTGTCAATCTTCTCAGCAAATTCATACCAAGGAAGAAAATAAGCATATTCCCAAGTGTTGTACTATTCCTTTAAGTTCTGGGATTGACTTTCCCATTGATTTTTATTGAACAATTAAATGCTTTTATATGTAGAAAGTACAATTAGTCACCATTAATCACCAGTAGTCCTGAGATGCCTTTTAAATATAGGCCTACAGTCAAAAATGCATGGTTGCCAACCTTAAAATAAGACTGTGACAAACTGATTTTTACTTAAATGTAAACTCAAGACTGACTTTGGGGACAAACAATAACTAGAATTATCACCTCACAGTTGTATGCTTCCATGAACCTGTCAAGTTGCACTTACAGTGTGCATATATGTCTGTAAAAACATGGATGCTTGACACACATCTTGACACCATGAGATGGATGCAAGGTCACACTGACCATGACCTTTGACCACCAAATTGTTGTTAGTTCATCCTTGAGTCCAAGTGGACATTTGTGCTAAATTTGAAGAAATTCCCTCAAGGTGTTCTTAAGATATTACGTTCATGAGAATAAGATAGATGCAATCTCACGGTTGCCTTGACCTTCGACCACCAACATCTAATCAATTCATCTTTGACTCAAAGTTGACATTTGAAAAAAATCTCTCAAAACGTTCTTACATTCTTGAGAATGAGACCTTTGACCTATGACCACTAAAATCAAATCACTTATTTGTTGAATCCAAGTGGACGTTTGTGCCAAATTTGAAGAAATTCCCTCAAGGTGTTGTTGAGATATTGCGATCACAAGAATGGGATGAACGGGGGATGAAGGGATGGATGGATGATCCAAAAACATTATGCCTCCGGCCACAGCTATTGCCAACGTGGCAGCATAAAGACTTAACTGAGCAAACCTGCAATCAGAATCCATTTTCAGTATTTTTAAATTCAGATCAGAATCCTTACATGATCTTTTTAATAAGTACTATTTTTACTTTTATGTAGTAAGAACTATAGAGCACACATTATCATGCAGTCAACAGTTCTTCTATAAGAAAAGGTGCCATTTTTATTTTAAAACCCAACCACTCTGCTCAATCAGCTTTGAATATTGTTTAATACACCCTTAATCCATTTCTCTCTTGCTTCCTGTACAAAGAGCTATGATGTCCTCTCTGTATCCCTGACAGTAACAAGTAGAGCCTCTTTCCATGACATGGTTTGTCCTCTAAAGCGAAGTTGCTGACATTGTTGAGGGATGAGTGAACACATAACAGAGCAGAGCTTGTGATATGCTTCACATTGGACTCTATTCACACCACTTTAAAAAAATTAGTAATGGTATCCCCAGGTGTAGCGCACAAGTGTGATTTCAATATCCATATGCACTGTGGGACCCACGGTATGTAGAGGCAGATAGGAATCCTCCATACAAATATGAAAATCAACAGTGTCCCCCTATTCCATATATAATCAGCCAGCCCATTGCAGGAAGAGATATCAGCCTAGCTTTCCATTTGCTGATAGTGGCATGCAGCGGCATTAAGAAATCACCCTGAATGTGCCGGAGTAGATAACTGAACATGTTGGGTGTCTACGGGAGATATATTTACACAAAACAGGGAGCAGACAGGGTAGATCTAATTGACTAGGTAGCAGTTTGCCGAGGTTGGTACGGCAGGTCTCAGAGTTGAGTGGATGAGGGGCTTACAGAGAGGCTGTCAGAGAGCAAAAGATTAGTGCTGACGTCTCTGCCACATCAATTACAACCCGCTGTTTGGCTGGGGAGAAATCCCCACCACTGTCTCTTCAAGGCCACCAAGCACAAACTGGGTGTGTCAGAGGTCATCCAGGGGAGGAAGCGCAAGGCCTCAGCCCTCCCAGTGGGAGTCACTGCTGTGGGCTGGTGGTTCATAGTCCCCTGTGGAGGGAGGTGCCACAGAGAGTTTCACAGCAAACACCAGACCTGTCATTCACTGGAGCCACATGGTCCTGCACAGTAGGAGGGGAATGGCAATGATGAAGAATATAGTTCGGACTCTGCTATTTTTCATCCTCTGTTTTCATGTTGTTGCATAAACGTGTAACAATGTTCTCGTATCATGTTACCTTTCTTTTGCATTCACCTCTAGATCACAAATTACATTTTGCTTTAGCTACTTCAGCAGTTACAAAAGAAATTTTGGATGAGCACTATTTGTTCTAAGCTTAGAAAGAAAGTCAATTCGACTGTACATGCAGCGTGTGGTTGATGAAAATAAAAGTTTAGTAGCTCAATAGGCAAAATACCATTGAATTTGTGGTGCAGATTATTTAGTTATGAAAAGTACATGAGAGATTTAAAAACAAATCACCCACCCTTCTTAAAAACAATGCAAATATCATAGAAGTCTTTTGTCATTATTACGCCACACAGTTGTGGTGATATGTTTAATCTACACTGCTGTTAAACCCAAACAACCTCTAATTCCAAACACTGCTGACTCCAACACATATCTGAGTCTCAGCTAACACAAAAACAATGTCTTGGTGTGTTGGCCACCGGGCCAGAACGGCATGAAGCCATCACACAGAGTTAGCATGCCCACTCCGTCTGCCTGTTGTTGTTGGACCAGTCAGAACCCCCACCACAGTACATCCAGATCTGCATCCCTGTCAGTGGGGGGCTGACACCAGGCATTAGCCAGCAGGGCCTCTGATAGCACCAACAACTTCACCCGTGGCTTGAACCCCTACCACGAGCGTCGACCACCAGGCAGAGGCACTACGACTGGGGTGGCCAAAATCTTTACAGACTGCTAAACTCTGTTTCTTGATATCAGCGTTATTTCAGACGCAGTGTCAAGAGAGGATAGCTTCCACTGTCATTAGCTAAATTTTACCTTTCCGCACTTATTTTCTCATTTTACCAATTTGCCATTTCTCTGATATTGTCCATACTGGAATTACATCAGTTTTATTTTCTACCATAATCAGTCTTAGAATCAAGTAAATAATCTAATCCTACTACATCTGCAAATATTGTCATTCAGTCAGTCATATGACAAAGCATAATGATGAGGCACTAAGAAGAACAAACCTTTAGTTTCCTAAACAACTATAAAACAGGACTTCAGAGACTCTGAGAATGGGATCATAATCCCATTAACTTTAATTAGATTTATGTGATGCTCACCTTTCTTCTGTGACAACAAATTAATGATAAGCCAAAGAGAATTAAAACAGTGGTAAGTGAAACCCTTTTCTTCCCCCCAAGGCTCTCTACTGGGTCCCAGCCTCACCTAAAAGCTCATGAGAATTTAGATCAAACCCCTCCTGCGTAGAGCTGAGTGAGACCAGCCATAAATTGCTAATAGACTAAATGAAACGAGGTAGGAGGCTCCTGCTCTGCAGCAATTACCCCTTAGATGTAGTCATTCATATCCCTGCATGTCTCGTTTCATCAGGGAAGCGCCGGCATTTTGTCAGGCTGTCTTTGTTGCACAGCTCCAGGTTGGTTAGAGGACTGACCATGGTACCGATATGCAGGGGAGCATTTGAAACAACAAAGTGCTGTTTGACTGGCTGGCCGCTCACAAGAATGGCACCTCTTCCTGCCTTTCATGTAGCACGGGTTTGTATAATCAATTATTAATCAAAGTCGCGTTTTGAAACTCAAACTCAAAGACACGTCTGCCACACTTAAGTATCTCCCTGTGTTTTTTATTTGCTTGGGCGCCTTTTCATGGCTTTATTTATGATGCTCTTACAGTATGTGATGAGCTGCTATTAAGGTACATCTTCAGGCTGTGGTGGGTTCATTTTTTGGGAGGTGATTCATACTAGAGAAAGGACACATACTATTACCATGAATTACAACAGCTTAAATCAATCAGTGCAGCACATCCAATCAGATTATAGGACTTAAAAAGGGTTTTTCTGTTTGTTAATGAAGCTGTGTCTGCAGTATACACAAAAATATTATATCTAGGTGGCCATTTGTCCAGAAATATTTACCTCTGCAAATAAAAGTGAGACATAGAATCACTTTAGTTTCTATCTGAACCCTGTACTTGATGTACAATCATTGCAATGGTACTCCCAGTGTGTGAAAAAGTTCTGTGGCTCATAACAATTTAGCTCCACTTATCCACAACTGAGTACAAACAAGCTGTAATGTGTGCTGCTACAGTATAAAAATCCAAAAGAGGTGCATACAGTGTATATCAACCTTACTATATTCTCATAAAAATATAAATAGTTTAGTGGTACTTTAAAACTTTTAATATGAAATGCCAAATGTCACGTTCCAACAAATACAAAAAAAAAACCCACAAAGACGTAATTCGTCATATCTGCATAGTTGCAAGAAAATTAAACAATGAGACAATATGACGGATTACGAAAAATAGACTCAGCCAAGCAAGGATCAGAGTATCTGCTACATCAATAACATTGTATTAATGTAGAGCTGCCACCTTTAAGTGTGTGCTGTACCTTGTTGGTCTTCACATCGGGAAGATTTCAACAGGATTAATGCATCTTGCTTCTATCTTTTATTGCACCACAAGTGTTAAGAGCCACACTAAGCATGTCTTGTACAACAGAATGGAAAATTAGACATGTATATCATGATTCATTAATCCTCAGTGATATTGACAGGGCTTCACTGTAGTGAGTCCCCGGGACCCACGGGTGATTGTCTGAATAGGTCCCCGATAAAATTTGTGTTTTTTGACAAATCAGTGTTAGACTCTTGTTATAATTATAGTTATTTTCATGTATGTTGAAAATGTAGCTGAAAATTAAACAAATAAAATCTCACATCTTAACCCAGTAGCAAGTAAATCAAATGTGACATAATTGTGATATGTGATAATCTATCAAACTTTACATTAGCTACTGTATAAATTTAATTGATCAGCATTTTGAGAGGTATAGTTATTCTCTCTTTCTGAGAAGATTTGTTATGTTTTCCTTTATAAACATTGAGACTATGAACAAAACAGTCTTGCTCAAGATATATGCACAGACAGTAAGAAAATGGCTGCTGCAAGTGAAAATATTTTTACAACACGGCACACCCTGGACAGTGAAGTATCATCAGGTCATCATCGACATAAGTGAACACAGCATTTGCTGTCACAGCAGATGTTACAAGGTAAAATTACAGGAATCTCTGTAGCAATATCCGACATATTTGAGAATTCAGGTACCTTTTAAGAACCTAAAAATATAAGGTTGTTGTCTACCAGCAGTTCCAGGGGAGCTCTGTGCCGACAGCATGGCCTGTTACACCAGGCAACAGCGGTGCAAAGAGCTTCAGAGAGCCGGAGATGAGGACAGGTTGGTGGGTAGATGTCACATCTGTGTAGAGCACCGAAACAAAGAACCCAGCACATCTCCAACAGTATGATAACAACATCCAAAACACAAGTTTCACTGTCAGTGGTTTCTGTGACATGAGAAACACTTTCAAAATGAGTAGTCACGTGACGCTACTGTTTTTATGATTGTAACATTGATTTGTTGCTCACAATGAAGCATTATCAGAGAAAATAATGGGTTGTTTCCCCTGACATACCAATAGTAAGTTTACTGTGTCCTCAGAGATGTAGGACATGTACCTAGCAACATCACTGAATCCTGTTTATACCTAGCTAGCACAGGATAAAGAAAATCTTGCTTGTATAAACCTCCACACTTGTTGTATCATTCACTTTTCAATGAAATATCTCTGAATAAAGACCTATGAATAAATATTGTGCTACTTGCAACTCAATTCAACCATTTGATAAAAAATTCATCCATTGTTTGGGAAACTCCAACTCCTCTGTCCACGTTTTATTGTTAGACAAATTGAAGTGTGCACTGGGAGGGAGGCCAGCGGTAAACACAGAGAATCTATTTAGCCATCCCATTCCAGGGCCGAGAGGAGAGCTGGGCCCTTCAAAGGCAGAGGCAACAATGTGAGTGACATCAGGTCATCCTGCCTCCTC
The DNA here is from genome assembly GCF_041903045.1 of Epinephelus lanceolatus. Classification (NCBI taxonomy): domain Eukaryota; kingdom Metazoa; phylum Chordata; class Actinopteri; order Perciformes; family Serranidae; genus Epinephelus; species Epinephelus lanceolatus. The sequence continues at coordinate 21,427,636 of NC_135747.1, read as the reverse complement.
ACAGTCACCTGGCTGATAGAATTGTTCTGGGGGGAGATAGGAGGGACCTGTGAAGCACAGCTTTTTTGTCATTGCCATATCTTATGATTGATGGCTCCATGGCCGCAGTGAATCTGCCCTTTTTAAATAATTTATGTTGCCCATCGCTATGGACAAGTAGCTTATAACCAGGTTGTTATTTTTCCATTGACTGGAGAGATCAATACTTTAAAGACATGACATAGCCACTAATGAACTACTTAAATGGCTCTCTGGAGTGCAAAACAATTGCAGTGTTTACTCAAAGCAAAGACTGAAAGCAGTTTTATTACGATGCATTGTAAAGTTCTACTTTAATGGATACACCGTTAACAAAAATAAAAAGGTGCAGGCCAGAGTTGGGGTCAATACCATTGGAATTCAACTATAAGTAGAAACTGCAATACAAATAAAAACAATGGACACTACTGCCAAATTCTCAGTGAATTTATACAATACATTATGACAAAGTATTTGGTACTAGTAGATGTAGGAATCCACATCTTTATAGGACAAAAAGGGAGGATTAATTGCAAGGCTGCTCTGATAGAGTGGATTAGACTGTAAATGTGTACCCAATAAACTGAGAACTTGGTGTATAATCCAAGAAATAAGCTGTGTAATTCCCTAAAATAGTCCAGTATAGAGTTATGTGTTGTAAATGAAGAGGCCCTTGTTCATTCTCCCTCTAACAAAGTGACAAATTAGCTGAACAATAGTGTTTGAATTCTTATTAAAGTTGATTAATTCATATCATTAGTTGATCGCACAACAGCTCATAAAATATACTAAATTAATTTCTTTACTGTGATTAATACATGAAACACTTGAATTAACATCAATAAATCAATTTGTGAATCAATTACATTATCATGTTTAAATACAGAGCTAATAGTGTACATTAACTAGCGGTGTAGAAGTGATCATATATCATTTGGTATTCCAAAGAGGAAGAACAGAGGAGCATCCTTAAATGATCAACGATGAAAGAGATCCAACTCTGACCTTAATAGGTCCCAATACATTTTGCACGACATTGTAACTGTGAAACCAGGGTAAGTTATCTACCACAAAGATTCAATGTAAGCCATGCTTCCTTTAATCTCAGATTTATTATATAGGACTGATTACACTGTTCCTATTAAAATAAGCTACAAATAGCTGCTGAAACAGGGAGGTGATGTGAAAATGACTTATGTCAAATGCAAATACTGCACATATGGCAGGACTTCATTCAAGTAATTACATAGATCAAAGCCAATTCTCAATGTACATATAACATTTTTTCCTTTATATACACTACATAATACTGTAGGTTTAAGTTGTTTTTTTCTATATATGTTAAGTATACTGTAAGTGAAGTGGAGACACTTCAGACAAGACACTTCATCCAATTTAGCACTTGGAAACTGCCTTGTATAAGTGACTGCCTGCTGCAGTATGAACAAGCCAGCTATGAAAAGCATGTCAAGGCTTCTTTGTGGTTGCTCTGCAGAGAGCTACAGACATCACTGCTCCTTATAGGGCTGCTGCAGGTGTGAGAGGTCCTCTCAACCAGGTGTTGTGTGGATCAGTCAACAGAGTTAACGTGACACACTTTGTAGAGAATTACACCTCTACCACAGCGAGTTTTGGGCCTATATGGTCTCGCTAATAAACCTGGACCTTGTAATGGCTGTCTGATCGGTCAAACGTAGGAGCAGCAGCAACGGGAGGACAAGGAAATGTCATCCAACACGGATAGAAAATGTACCTCCATCTTTGTTTAAGGTTCATGTGGGCTGAGTTTGATTGCTCTCTGTGTTTGTGCCAAGGTTTGGCTTGTTACATAGTATATGGGCTCAAGACTTGACTTTTTTTTAATCACTCAGCCTATCTATAAACCTGGTTTCCAATATAGATTGAGTTTATGAATAAATGTATACTACACCTTAAGAAGAACCTGAGTTGTATAAAACTGATCTGACCCAAAGGCAATAGCTTGCAAGACCATTCATGTCCACTGCTTTAATGCAAAAATACAGACAAGAATGGATCAATAATTGTCACCAACAACTCTTCCAATCCATAGGACCACATAGGTTGCTTGTCCTACCCTCTGAATATGACCCACAGGACTGTTTCATAATTAGCACCCCTACCAGTGGATGACAGGATAGCTTGAATATGATCAATAATGGTCACTAGGGCTGGGTAACATCCTCGATACCTTTAACGCATCATACAAAATAACCAGCTACCAAGTTGAATTTAAAGTTTTCCAGTCAAACAACTCAATGCATCCTTTTTGTACCGAGATCTCGAAATACATGCCTATTAATATGGTTTTGCCCCTGATCAACCTCTGCAAGCATTCTTCAGTTTAATACAACATGTGATTGACCAGCTAGCAGCTACAACCCATTCTATCTGTAATGTGATAAATGTAGTGTATTTGACAAAGTTGGCCATTCAGCATCCCAAAATGCTACCAAACCGTTCGAAAGTATGGCTATACTACACACCTGTGACGTATGGTGGCATTTTAAACAACTACAGCTTTCATTCACATAATGGGTAATGAAGAAAGTAGAAAAATCAAATGAAGCACTCAGTATCAGTATCACTTTAAGGGTGATGGTATTGTATTTTTTTCAAATGATTCCCAGCCCTAATGGTTGCACTTTAAATACGTGGTTAGCTTTGTGAAACGGTTGCAGTTACACCAAAACTAAGTGGCTAGGTTTTGAAAAAAATATTATGATTTGGCTTAAAATAAGTACATTTGTTACTAAGGTAAAGTAACATGATGTATCTAACATGACATGCATCATCACATGACATGTGACGTAACCCTCCAACAAACTGTTATGTTGTTAAAATAACTCGTGTTGACTTTTGGATTCATACAGGACACAAATACCGGCCTTCTGGATAAAAGTCCTTTGCTTGTTTGACCCATCCCCCATTATCCCTCAAGTGTACCTTGTCGCTCTTTATACTATGTCACCTGACTTTCTCCCAAGCTCCCGCAATAACTACTATGGCCACTTGGGGAAGCCATCTAACAATAAATATGGGTTGTAATTTCTGCTTACTTATGTGGTCATATTCTGGAGGAGAACAGTCTCAGTTTAATACAAACAATAAGGCTGGGGATATTGTATAGTTTTTTATTGTCAACAAATCTCACGACTACTGAATACTTTACAACTTCCTTACTTGGTCTGCTACACTCAGACCAAAGTCCATTCCTTCCTACATTCATTCATTCATCTTCTAACCGCTTCATCCTCTTGAGGGTCGCGGGGGGGCTGGAGCCTATCCCAGCTGACATTGGGCGAGAGGCAGGGTATACCCTGGACAGGTCGCCAGACTATCACAGGGCTGACACATAGAGACAAACAACCATTCACGCTCACATTCACAGCTACAGACAATTTAGAGTCACCAATTAACCTAGTCCCCAATCTGCATGTCTTTGGACTGTGGGAGGAAGCCACGCTGACACGGGGAGAACATGCAAACTCCGCACTGAAGGGCTCCCACGCCCGGGATCGAACCGGCAACCCTCTTGCTGTGAGGCGAGAGTGCTAACCACCACACCACCGTGCCGCCCTCCTTCCTACATGGATCTTCAAAAAATGATTGAGAAATATATATTTTAATTAATAAAAAAGGCTATATAAAACAGCCGAGCACTGTAGTTTTTAGCAAATCTTACTCAAACATGACTTAATTTTGCATTTTTTGGGGAGTATTTTCAATTACGGACTAATGACTATTTTCCATAGACTCCTGTTAAAAGCCTTAAATATGCCACAATCATGTTTGTTTGGATCCAGAAGTGACCATATTTGGGTTAAAATTAGCTATAGAGACCAAAACTGTTTTTTTTTTTTTACCAGGCTACAAACGTGCTTATTTCTGCTGTAAAGTTGGGCATTTTAACATCAGGGTTTATGGGGATTGGCTCATGTCTGGAGCCAGCCTCATGAGGCCATTTAAGAAACTGCAGTTTTTTTGCACTTCTGCGTTGGCTACATTTTTCAGCTCCAGAGGTTGCCACTTGATATTTAGCAAAAATACTGAAAACCCCCCGATTAATCCTGTAAATTAGTCTGTAGTTAGTACATATCTTGTGTCGCATTATATAATTTACTTGTCACCTATGACATTGATATGCACCACAATGACATATAATCAATAACGTAACAGTCTGTTATTTGCATATTAGTAAAATAAGTTCCAAGTGTCAATTAATCTTAATTTTAGGAGCTCATTTGTCTAAATGTTCCTTTTTATTAAGGTTGACTCTTAAGATCATCCAATAATAAGCATTTTAAAACCTCCAGGGCCAATTCAAATGCCACTTAACAAAAGGACTCTTTGCTACAGATGTAACAGCCAGTGGCCTCTTCTATCTTCTTGTGTAGCTGCTCCCATTGACTCAACTGATGTATCTTTTGATATCATGAAAGACATACTTACAAATGCATAACTGAATCCAAACGCTTACCAACTTGAAACAATCCATTATTATAGAGGGGATCGAATTAATTCCTTCTCTTGCACCAAGAATTGCTTGATGCCTCAAGATAATTTGCCATGTAATTCTTTTCACCTACACAGATGCACCGACATACAGTACATGCTTTTTTTTCTAACCCTGATAACGACCGTTAATTCATCAAGAGTAAATAAAATGTTTAGTTGGGAAGGGACATTAATTATCACATTCATCTGCTTGCTGCTTCCAAACTGGGCTATAATGAAATGTGCTGTAATAGAGATTGCTCTTGGGGAGGCAAGCCGTTTATGAATCGCTAGAGGTGCAGCAGCTGCCTCCCCCTTGAGAGATAGAAATTTATGCCGTATACCCCGCTGATTGTTGAGAAGGTAAAGAACCAATAGCAGCATGTTCAGAGGTTTAATTTAAAGTGTGTTTCTCACTAGGCTGCTCACAACACTTAATTAAACTCTGCTGTTTTGGCAATGACAAATGCTGTGGTGCAGGAGGAAGCTGGGCTGCTGTGACTGAGAGGCTTTTGTAATTTCTTTCATGTGCAGCGATGGCCAGATCCAGGTCAGAAACTGTAGAATTAAAGAACTAAACAAGATTTAGACATGGGAATGGGAGGGCAAGGGGGTAGGCGGATACAGTCATTTCTTTCTCAGGAATACATCTATTTTTCTCTTTTTTTGTGTCCTCTTTCTCATTTTTGGAAAGTTCTGTCATAGATTTATGAGGGTTGAGCTTCTGTGCCTGGTTTTCTGTGCTTATTGCCTTTCACACTGATGTTTCCTAAGGCATGTGTCTGCTTGATGGAGACTTCAACATTTTACTGAAAGGTATGATGAATAAAATGAATAGTAGGTTCCTGCGCAGCACATTGTTCCTATTATTTCACAACGGTCTGATCTTTCTATTAAGTCTCTTAGCATGACTCTTGATTTGCCGAACCATATTTTTTACCACAGGAAGCATTAAGCAAGTGTGAAATTTAACTTCAGAGGTCTAGCACACAAAAACATCAAACTGAAAGCAGTCAACAAACTGACAGGGAGTGACTAATAGCTTTCTTTCTGGGTAGAAATCCAATTCATGCCAAACAAAAACCTTATTTTGTTTCTGTAATGGTATGACTGCATTACTGTGCATTTCATGAGATCCATTTAAAAGGTGGAGCCAGTCTAGCACACAGCCCCTGCAAAACCCTGCCTGCTGCTGTGTTATGAAGTCGCACAACTCTGGCAACACTGCCAGGAAATAACCACAGAGATGCCTGCGAGGCACAAACAGGAGCTGGAGCATTTCATTCAATAATGTAATCCATACTTTTAAGTAAAAGACCTCAATTCTTATGTCCCTTTTTTATTACTTGAGTGAATGGTAGCACACATTATTTTTCTGTCACATGCCAATCTTTTTGCACAGAGCTTTATCACAACTGTATCAGCAAGATGTGGTTTAACTGGCTGTGTATCTGAGAGAATACAGCCACTGTGTGCAGTTTGAAAAGGTGTTTCCCACAACACAATAATTTATACCATTAGAGCATATATGGTTTACGTTTGATTTTATTTCACCACAACGTACTGTCTTTTTATAACCTAATAAATATACCTAGCATTAAACTTTCATAAGCTACATACAAACAAATCTGTATCTTTTTTAACAAAACTACTTCCTATCATATGATTGTGCTATTTATAATTCAATTAAAGGGGGCACAGTCGATCATGTACATTGTACTAAACCAAATTGTGAACACTGATCATTGCAGTGCATTAATATACATGGACAGACAATTATAATTGTCTTCATTATCATGTAAAATAATTACATTTATCAGTTCATTTTGAAATTTGAGGTGAAAAATGTTTTGGCTAATCCAGAGCATGAAATAACAGCATATACATATAAAAACAAACATAGTATTTACCATGTTTTATATAGGGGAAGCAAACAGCTCCATATGTATTTTGGTGTTCTGTAAATGCCAGGGAGACACAGCAGCATCCGTTGGAGTTAACGGTGCAGCACTTTTGTGTTCAGTAGCACAAATCATTAATCATGAGGCCGGCCATATTCTTGTAGTGCCTGTGCTTTCATTACTGGGCCTAATTAAACAGTTCTGTGAACTGGAATCTCAGATTCCTCTGTTACAGATTATCATTAATTATGGTGAAAGTGCTCAGAGATGTTGGACTCAATTATATTCTGCTCAACCCTGGCAGCGGGGTGATTCATTGTTCTGAGCACTCCACAGCCGTACTGTCTCTGCTTATCACCAACCTCCACTTTTGTAAATTGGGCTCTGCCAGCCAACAAACTAAGAATTATGTGCTGCTTTTTTCATTACAAACATGTTGGAGGAGCACAGACCAATTAAGGGTGGGATATTTTGTGTGGAGTGATGAGGCAGGCATTGGTGCAGGGAGATGGGGGTTGGATGGGGGGTACTATGGGAATGAGCTCACCATGCTGAAGTTGTGGCTTTATTACCATGTATGGTGCAAGCCTCCACCAGGTCTACTGACTGATTATGCTCAGCATACTTCCTCAGTATCTCAATTCTCTCAGTGCTGTTACAGTAAAATTATCATTTGGACTGAATATTAAATTGATACTTCTGTGCAAGAAGTGTATACAGCCACAGATTTTCATTGTCCTGTTGGAGGGTTTAAATGGATATTTCTATTACACTGGCAGCGTGGGTATAGCTTGGAGGGAAGCGTTAACTTTTCATAATATTTGTGTATGACATGCAACTTTTTATGCAGCTGAACAATGTCAATATTACTTCTACAGTCTTATATAAGGGACATGGGGGTCTATGATGGAAACAGTGTGTGAATGAGATTATTGGCCACCTCTTTTTAGGGTCAGAGAATTGAGAGGAAAATCTGAATCAAAGAGAAGCAGAAGTTCCCGTGGTAAGCTTAGGCCTTAGTGGTTTGCACAATTTCATATGCCACAGTAGGTAGTGATTTTAATATATATGAAAATCAGCCGGAGCTGTGTGCATGTGTCTCTTATAATATCACCGGTGGGAGATTTTCACTGCCTTACAAAGCAGGACTGTTTTCGCTTCCCCTCACTACAGTGTTGTCTCAGTACGGCTCACAATAAGATATCTGTCTCAGTTTCATTGCGTTCAAGAATTAACGGAATAATGCAGCTTGCGGAAAAAAGGACAGATGTGAGAAGAAAACAAAACAAAATCTGTGACGTCAAAATGAAGTTTTACTGTATCTTTGTTTCTTTCATAGTTCCTTAAACTGTGGTTGCTCTAATCCCATAATTCCCCTGGCAGAGGAGCAAGAAATGGGATTGTTCCTTCTAGTGACATAGCGGCAGCTCATTGAAAATGTAATACACTACTTCCAAGTCACAGGTCAGCTGGCAATCTGAATTTTAAAAGGACTGTGAATAATATTCTATTTTATTTTGAAAATGAACTTTGTGGCCTCCATCATGAATCCAATATATGTCTTAATCTTCTGGGCTCTTGAAGCCCACAGCTCTGGAAGAAGGCCTTTGACTCCTGAACCTAATAAGGAAATCACTTGTTTTCTCATCCATCTTCACATTTTTATAGGGGCTGACACAAAACAGTCCTTTATTTTAAAGGTAATTGATGAAGCATAAAATATGTGTTATTTAATATTAAGGCTTTTCCTCACCTTTTCTACATACATTATTATTATTATTATTATTACTATAATTATGAATATTATTCTTATTTTTTATTATGCCTATTCAGTTGTATAGGTCTGTGTGCACAGTGTATCCTTAAGATGAAAAGATTAACATCTGAGTATCTATTGTTATTCTGAACTGAACATGGCTGACAGTGGCAGTGAATTTAAGCGTTAATTACACACTAACCTTTTCAGAATGGATATTTAGACACGCTGTGTCCTGAGACTCTGAATGTTCAGGAAATGAAAACATCCAACGACCAATCAGTATCTACTCACATTAGCATAGTCTTTTAAAGCCCCAATGCCCCAAAACATGCCACGGAAATCCTCTCCTATTTATCTTAAAATAGCCACTTAACTTTGACTGACACTAATTCTTACTACATGGAACTGTAGAAACCCCCTTCATTTCCCCCTTCTGTTTCTGTCAGAAAATTACAAAAGACAGAGTTTGTGATGTCCCCAGTGTGCAAATCCCTTTATTCTGTCAGATTACAGCATTTGATATGACGTAGTGCGGCATTCTGGCCTCACATGCCTGCTAGAGAGAAGGGACCTGTCAGCAGCAGAGGAGAGCAGTGCAGATCATCACTCTGACTGATCCACAGGCCCAGAGACTGTCATCTCCTCCGACTGTACAAGTCAACACAAATAAAAGTGAGGAAGCAAAAGCCATAATGGCTGGGAGAGATCCAGGCTCATTGTGGCCATTACTTTTATTCAAACCTTACAGATGACATGATGTGAAAAATGAGCCTGTGTCTAGTCAGGTGCCCATTAGTGAGTGAGCACATTATCTCCCCTTTTTCACATTGAATCTCCTCCCTGCATGCAGTGGCAGATGCTCCAGAGGAGTCACTCACTTTTATGGGCTTTTGACTGCCGTACTCTTTTAAATACAAGGGCCTGCACCAGGCAGAGATGACGTATGGCTGTCAGCGCTCTTTACCTCACTGACATATGCCTTCAGTGGATCCCTCCTTAAACCTTCTGTCTAAAACTAAGGGGGACAGCTAACCTCTTTCCTCACAGAGCAGACAAGCATGCATCAAATTGATTATTACAGCAAAGGGGGTGATTTCTAAAAATCTCTATTACCAGACAATTATAGTGCAATTTACTTAAGTAGAGTCTAAAGGCAATCATGAAATACAATTCCCCAAAGCCCTTAAGAATGATATTACACAGCAAAACCTGAAACTTCATAAGTACTGAATTTATTATGAGGATTTTTGGGGGCAAAACTTGTAAATTTGATCATTTCAAAATGATACAAAGCAAACCAAGTTCACATACTATAGTTTATATTATTAAAAAGTACATTTTTGGGGGAGGTTTTGGAATTAACAAACATCAAATCCAAGACCCTTTTCCCTCACACCTCGTTAAAACACCTCCCCCAGCTGACGAAGGAAAATCAATTACTTTGTCAAATCACTGTGTTCCTGTCACATTGTCGTGGCTGGAATTGACATGATGACCAAGTGTTTCATCCAGCCATTTACACTGTGAGAAGTTCACACTACATTAAAAAAATCTATCTGCATCAAGAGGTCTGAACTAATATTTAACACCCCTATAACACTCAGACTAGCTTCCCTGACACAAACTCTAATAAATGAAGCTCAAACAAATCTACAACCTCTTTAGCTTAAGTTTGACATCGGTTTCTTTATAATGTACAGCAGGACTTCCATTTAATCTCTTACCAACAACATACACCCAATCTGTTCAATGGTTGTTGGGAACAAGGTTTAAAATCACCACACAGACCAATTGGCAATGCATGAAATGAGAAATTATCTAAAGGATTAGGTTGTAACATGTACATACAGCCTTGTCTTCATTCCCAGTGGCCAGAAATGCACCACTGTACAGTGTACAATATTTAGCTGTACAGAAACCCCCAAGGAAGGTTGAGCCTATTTGAAAATAACATATTTTATTCTACAATAGGAAATAAATCTGGATGCAGTAATACAGAGCACAGATCAGAGGTTGTGGTCAGTGACAGGGAATCCTGGCTTCTCTCAGGCATGAGTATGAACCAGAGCCGCTTGGTTCAATCTAATCTCTGACAAGAAACAACAAGCCTTTGGGACACCCCCACGGCCCACCTCTACACCGTACAACATCATAAGCAGCTCAACGCAGGGGGTTAGGCCTACTGTAGCTGTCAGGGGAGAAATATGTTTCCATTTTACAACTTCAGTGGCAGAGAAGACCATACAAATGCTCCTCTATTTCCCTCACTATTGCTCACTCGTTTGAATCTCTCTTCTCTCTCTTCTGCTCCTGTCAGTTTTCCCCCAGTACACACTCAAGGGGTTCCCTGGTGACTGCGTCCCATTACTATCCTGAGACTGCTGCACAACAGAGCTGCGCCGCCAATGTCCCCAGTGATACCACTCTAACTCCCTCATTGCCAAGTTGAGCAGAGTGCAGGGTATTGCAGGGTACTGGAGTTGGTGGCCAGCACGGTTTTATCTCAACCTCTTTATTTCAGTCTGTTAAAACTTAAAGACATAAAACAGATATGTATACACATAAGTGACTACACTGGTCACAGACATAACATCAAGATAATGATCCAATTAGAAATTTCTATTCTTTGATGATGCAAATTGCTTGGTACAAATTATCCTAACAATTTTGATTTTTTAAACCAAAATTATAATTTGCGCATATTAAGTTATATAGCTGTCTAAGTCTGACTTCTGTAGGACAAAAGAATTTCTGTTTTTCTCAGTTTATCACAGATATAACACTACAGGCGGGCCTACAAGTTGACCGAAGAGTAACTAAATACTGCAGTACAAAAATGCCAAATACAAGTTTGAGATTATTCAGAAACAGTGATTCATTGCTCTCTGGTGATTGGCCTATTTTTTAACTGTTAAAAAGGTCATGCTCAGTACATATCTGGGTAGAAAATCATATTTAATCAAAGCTTGCATAAAAAATTAACAAAAATATCATCCATTGATGAATTTAAGGGCATCATAAAGGATGTGGTGAGAGAGACATGCGCTTGTTTTTCTTGAGAGGCCACTATGTTTGAATAGTTGTTGTTTTATTGGGGATTTTTGAATTATACGTTGTAGTTGTTGGATTTTAAATGTGTTTTGATTGGCTGCTACCTCAGCCAGGTCTCTCGTGTATAAGAGATTTTCGAATTCAGTGGGACTTTCTGATTAAATAAAACTGAAATAAATAAACAAATAAAATCAACCAATGTTATCATTATTGATTTAAAGAAAAAAAAATCTTTAAAATTGCATCACTATCTACCATAAACAGGCTATAGTTTTGATTATGCGCTTACAAATATTACTGTTATAATTTAATCTTTGACAGTAATTGGATGACTGGGATGACAAGGCCAGCCTACTGATTTGAGAGTGATAACAGCCTATAGTCCTGAGCTTTTAATTATGGTGGTGGGGTACCACTAATGTTGATATCATCAGGGCCATTCTTGGTTATACACAGTGGATTGTACAGTAAAATAGTTGTAAAATGGCTGTAAGGAGTATGCAGGAGATGCAGAGGATTGTTTACATGGTTCCAGCTATCACTACAGTCTGTCTACACTGTCAGTGTTTATCCAAATATACCAAGTTACTATGATTCCACAAGGATCTCAGGCATGATTGTGCTAATCACCTGACACACCTGATTTCCCGAATCATTTTCTCCATTCATCTTGAGCAAATGTAGCGACAGCTTGCAATCTGTTTGTTTTGAGTTGTCAAAAAGGAACCAAAGGCATGTATCAACATGGAATAAATGCTACTGCAAGATGTCACCAGCTGCACATGATATGATGAATTACAATCATATGTTAATCAGCCGGAGTTGCAGTAATGGGTTGTTTACACGGCGTTCCATCACAAACCTTCTTGGACTCTTTTCTCATATACAGATACGGATTCTTGAACAGACAGGAGTACACTGCCGTGCAATACTAATGAACACATTTAAGTTTTTTGTTTCTGTTCCTTTTATTCTGTTTGTTTTCCAGCAGCGTAGGAACAACTAAAAATGCATTTATGAAATAAAATGTGTCCTCAATGAAAAATTAACTGAGTTTGTTCATGCATTTATAATTACTTTGTTTAAATCTGCCTGCCTGTTTTTGTTGTTGTTGTTACACAACTACGTAAGACAACTCCCACCAAGACTGCCTGACAATATTGGAAACCCAATAATGTTTTCATCCTTCATCACTCACTGGATTTCTCTTTGACATGCATGCAAAATCATATAATGTATGTGTGGATGTGGTGTGTGTATGTGTGTGTATGTGTGTTGTGGAAGGTTGGCCACAGAGCAAACAGCAGTAGGTCCAGCAACAAGGTCAATACTAGCGTAAGTACCTTTTTATTTCCCCAGCCACCCACAGTGTTAGATCCTGCAGTTTGTCCAGCAAACTTACTAATGACTGGAATAGCCTCACTGCTTCACTACTGTTTTCCTTATCCATATAGGCGGGTGAATGAGGAGAATATAGCAGGTATATGCACAGTAATTAATTGACACTTATGTTAGAATACATAGATGATCTGTAGCCTATTATCTAGATAAAGGGGATTTAGATAAGAAAATCAATATATAGGCTAGGTCTGAAGAGTCTTGGACACTGTGACATTTCACTATTCAAGGCCTGGTTTTAAGTTATTCACAAAAAACAGTTAAAATACAAGTACAAGTACAGTTCATGAGACATAATAGAGATGAGAAATGGGACACCTCGATAAACCATCTGGAACTTGTAAATTGGAGCCCAGACACTTTGCAGATAGTATTTAAAATGTGTTAACTAACATATTGTCAAGCTTTAAGAAAGAGAAAGTGCTTGTATTATACTAAAACATATAAAACCCACAAAACTCCTAAGTCTAACCAAAGACCCTAAAAACTACCCTAATCCTAACTACTTAAAGGTCCGAAGACATTAATTCCATTAGTTTAAACAGTGGTTAAATAGGTAAGACACAATAAATAAAGACATATGGCAAGTGGATATAGCAGTACAGTTTAAATTGATTGGAGAGTAGAGTAGGGCTGCAACTACAACTATTTTTTATTGTTGATTAATCTGATTATTTATTTCCCGATAATCGATTAGTTGTTTGGTCTATAAAATGTCAGGAAATGGTAAAAAATGTCAGTCAGCGTTTCCCAAAGCCCAAGATTATGTCCTCAAATGTCTTGTTTTGTCCACAACCCAAGGATATTCAGATAACTGTCATAAAAAAACTGAACGTATTCACATTTAATTTTGACCTTTTTTTCTTGAAAAATGTCTCAAACCAATGAATTGAAATCAAAATAGTTTCCAATTAATTAAATAGTTAACAACTAATTGATTAATCCATTAATTGCAGCCCTTAAGTAGATTAACTAGTTTAGAAGTCCCTAGCTGTAACTTTAACATATTTCTTCATATAATCTACAAGATGAATGGATTTTTTTTTCTCCAGAAAGCTATACATTTATTTTGGAAAGTTTTTCAGTAGATTAATTTGGAAAAAACTTATGAGGCATTTTATATGACAATATCTTCAAATTAGTTTTACTGTAAATTCAAATCTAACTTTGCATTTTTGAAATACAAATATGGACAGTGAATATTAAGTAGCAGAAAACACTGACACGAATTTGCATCCAAAAATTCATGTTAGACTACTTACGGTGAGGTGATATGGTAAAACTTTACATATTAAGACAATGGTATGGCAGCTGTATGCAAAATCACACATGAATCAATCTCGGTGTGACCGCTGTACTTTCATCTGACCAAATGTGTAAAACTACTACTTCTTTTTTGGTCTGGAGTTTAGACAACAGAATTTGATAAAGGTAACATGATATGCCCAAAGCGTCCTGACATAATCTCAGTACATACGATACAATAATGGGAACCCTACAGACCAAAGGCAAATGTCCTGTCAACTTAAACAAAACAGCGTAATCCACCCAGTCATACCTCACTAAGCAGTTAAGTGGGCAGATTTAGAGCTCTTCACCAAAAGAAACAACACACCACCTGACAGTTCTGGTGGTCAAAATAGCCACATTCTCATAGGGATTCATTAAATAAGTGAAATTGCAAACAAGGTAATATTTTCAGTAAATGAGAAACGACAATATAACTAAAGTAATAATTGCAGTATATGAAATATCTAGACGGAGGCTACTCTGTGTAAATAAATGAGAATGAAGAGTAAATAGAAACATCACAAGCTCAGACACACTTATAAACTATGCTACAACTAAATTGCTTCCACACTTCATGGGCTCAATATGCGATTTAAAAGAGCCTGGCGGTGGCAATATTCCTCTGATATGGTGTTTAGTTTTAATAGGAACCCTCAGCTCAAATATGAGCTGACAAACACAGCAAGACAAACACAGTCTCTCTCCGGCAATGAAATATACACTATCAAATAGACCTGTACCTTTTTGAATCCGCTGTGTGGGTGAAACTAAAGCGCAGAACAAACAGCATTCTGATATGGCTTTGAGGGTGATAACAGCGTCTGACAGGGTGGAGAGAGCAGGCTTTGGGCTCGGTGCGAAAACACAACCTGTGATTGACATGATTCCCTGGCCTTAGAGAAGTTTACCTTTTAATAAGAGCTCAGAGAGGCCCTCTCAACAACCTGGTCCAGGCTCTCACCGACAGCAGGCGACGGCTGGGGAGGTGTAGGGGCATGTGTTGGCCGTTGTTTGTGTGTGTGCGTGCACATGTGTGTGTAGCGACGCACATGCATGTGTCTGTGCCCACTTGTAGCAGATTTCAATCAAGGATTTCAGCCATGCCCAAATATCCCTCCTCTTTTGGGCCAAGTTGTTTGAAGAAAATGAGTGGATTCAGGATCAAGAGCCTTTCTGGAGGAATTTAAGTCTGTTTGAGGATTATGACTTCTTCATCCTGTACAAAGCCTGCAGAGAGAGCTATATGCTAGCCCTTGGAGGCCAGGCTTACCAATGCATTCCAGACGGTGATATAGAAGTGATAAAACCCAGGGAAGACATCATAGTTTTGGGCACAGATCTTCAGAATAAATAGAGGAGTGGAAAACTTTCCAGTTGATGAGTAATTTTTTTGCAGTGTAGGGATATGCATGATCAAAAATATTATTGATGGATTACATAGATTTGCAATAATGAGACGATAGATAAGAAGGTGACGAGAAAATATATTTTTCTACTGACCTTGCATTGTGACATTCTGCAAACATCTCTCAGTACTTCTAACTCTTTGTCTCCTGTTCCTGCCTGGGCTTGTTCCTCTGAACTCAACAAACTGCTGCTAAAACCACATCTCCTTTCATCTGATTTATGAATTATAATTAGCAAACTAACACATCCCCTGCCAGCTCTGATCAACATCCTCAGGTTTCCACCAGACTTTCTGTAGCATCGACAACGTGCCTTATCTGTTTCTGAGAGATGTCACCGCTGACCTGGCCTTCATCTGAAAGCCAAAATGACTGCGACTCCACAGAAGCTTCATTAGTTACACAGCTGATGAGTGGACTATGTCAGCAAGGCAGCCAGCTAGGTGTGGATCATCTCTGAAGGGAGCTCTTATCAAATCTGTCATTATTTACCCTGTTTACAGCGTAACCCGAAAGCAAAACAAGAAATCAATAGAAAATGGGGACAAATTACTGTAAGTGTCAATATTTAAGACAGCTGAGATAAAGGGCTCTCAGTCTGTAATAGATTCTTTCCATTTACCTTAAGCTTATCGAGCAGAGGGTTCGTCAATTGCTGATAAGACCATTAGTTAGTTGTTGATAAAACAATTTAGTATCATTATAGCGCTAAATATAATAAATGGAGGTTGTTCAAGGGATAAAATCAACAGCCAGCAATTACACACTGCCTGTTCTTTTACAGTGTATTCCTCTTTTGCCGTTCCCTTTGCCATAAGCTTTAGTATAACTCCTGTAGCCTACCATCAGAAAGATTTAAGCTTATAGTGTATGACATACAGCAAAATCCACCATGTAATGTAAGTGGGTTTGTAAGATCATTGCAAGAAACAATCAGCCTTCTGACACCAAGTTACCTTCCAGGGCGTAATAGACTACAATCTGAATTCTGTTATTCTTATTTAGTTAATTGAGAGTTAATTGTATTGTTAAGCCCATGAAAGTATTACATGAATGACTTAATGCATGGAAATGTTCTGGGCTAAAGGGTTGTGAGGCAATATGTTATGGTATGCAACACTTAGCCTATTTAATTCAACACTTTAAAAAGATGCAGACACACTGATCTCAGCTATCTCCCAACGAGTCTCAAGAGAGTCGCCTTTGTTGAGAAGGTTACGGGACTTCGCTTGACCCCAGAGCAGTGCGTGTTTTGGAACTGCAGCTCTGCTGTACTTCACACTTATATCTTTTGTTCTTTATCAAGTGCACCCACTCCAATACAAAATGCAGCCAAACACACCGAGCGAGGTGATCATCCCAGGCAAAGGAAGCCACGAACGAGCAGGAGAGAGGAAGTAGCATCTCCTACAGACAGTCGCACCAGGGGATGGACTAACTATAGCCACATCAATGACTAACTCTCACAGCAAGGACACCTCCCTTCACTTTGAAAAGAAAATAAATTAAACAACAAAGGGTGATGCTGACATTCACCGCCTTTCAGTTTATTGCACCAAATAACTGCTCGTCGTACGTCCAGCACAGGATCATTGTTGAATTCGGCAGCCGGTAAGACAACAGTGACATGAAAAAGCATTTTAACAACAAAGTTTCCTTCCCAGCAGGAATGATGATTGTTCTATGGATTCGTAGATGATGCAGAAAAAGTTCCCTCATCTACTGGCCTAATATGGTCATTCCAACACAGGAGGAGACCCATCTCTGTACTTCTTCATGCATTACATACACAATCAATAATGGAAAAATATACACTGCGAAAGGCCTTAGTCGCACTGCCTACAAGCGGCATTGATAAATGATTTTGTGCCAGTTATGACAGCAAGGTGCATGCAGTGAAGAGAGTAGAAGGCCTTTTTAATAGTGCAAGGAGAGAATTAAATCAAACCCAGGAGGGCCTCCACTGGAAAGGAGAGATGCTGCATCTCTCTGCTCTAAATCACAGCTCTACTTAAGCCCAGCCCTCTCTTTCCCCATTTTTCTACATTATCAGAGGAAACCTGTCACTGCTGTCTATGGGAAAGTTTACAAATCATGATTTATCAGAGAGAGGATCTCTAAACACCTGTGTGAGAAAATAAGCATCCCATGCATTATTATTTATAGGCCAAAAAGTTTTTTTTAGTCCTTCTTTAAGCTGAGAAAGTATCTGAAACATTGTACACACGATGTACTTAGATTTTTACTCAGTGCATAGGTATTTAATGAATCCCTTAGAATCTAAAAATATAAAAAAAAATGCTGATGATATACAATATAATTACCTTTTTCTCTATGGCCTCTATGTACCTATGTAATTTCACATGCAAACAATGTGCTCCTTTCGAGTCCTCAGTGTAAAACCCTGTAGATCACGGCTCCTTATTATCCCAGGGTGGGAAAAATAAAAAAGGGGGCTTAAGAAGGAGTAAAAAGTTTCCAAAGGTCAAAAATTAATCAAACTCATTACCTGTGGAAGAGAAGGATCCTGGTTGCTGCTAACTCGTTTAGCAGATTTTTAACCTCTATTTTCTTTTCAAAGGGGTGGAGATTCCCAAAGGAGCAGACGTCCATGGCTTCTCATTTACAACTGGATAAGTGAATCATAATGATCCTCCTAGGCCTGTTTCTGGAGACACAAACATTACAATTTTTAAAAACAGTAGCAACAAAACATGCATACTGCAAACTCATATCGAGACAAATGTGATTATATCATACAGTACTTGGTTAAATACATTACTTCTTTTTAAACCTGAGACTGTATGCAGAGAACCCTAAACCACAACCTAGTTTCAAGCCACTTTGTGTAATACAAACAGGCAAAGCCACACCAGCTGGGGAGAGAAAATCCTTCTTACTGGCCACCAAGGCCAGTTGCTACCACTTTATCCAGTAAATACTGCAGAAGAAAGCCACAGAGCGAAAGCCGTATGAGGGAAAGAAGTACACCCGGGGTGTTGGACACTCAGTCCACTGTCTGGTCTCTGTTCCTAATGCAGAACTTTCTCAGGGCAGGAGCTTCTTATTGAGGAAACGCACTGATGACAGACACAGGCAGATGGTTGGATACATAGCCTAAGCCTGAATAAGCACAGAGCTTTTGATGTATAGGAAATGTATTAGGAAATCACTACTGCAAATATCTAAAAAATAATTTCCCTGTCAAAGGTGAGCAGCATGCAAATATATTTTGCTGAACATCGTCAAATAATAAAATAAAGTATATAAAATTAATATCATATCTATATATTAACTGTGACAATATGTGATTCAACAAAAACAGTAATATAACAGATAAAATAGAGAAGTGTACACTGTATGTGTGCAAAAAACATGAACAAGATTTAACATGTTGTTTGTTCCCTTAACAATTCATATTTAACATTTTTATACAGCACAAATCTGTAAAAGGAAGTTGAAAGTAATTTGTTTTAAAATCAGGATCAGTGTAAATTGTTTTCTCACAGGGAAAAAGATACGAGACAGCATTTAGAGTAATTTCTCACGCATAAATAGCTTTGAGCCTAATTTGAGCTGAATTGGGTTGTTAGGTTTATGGCCTAAACATGCCGAATGTTGGACAGTAAAATTTTGACTGGCCACAGAAACGTAAAGACACCATTCAGTTGGTAAAAGCTCCCATATGGTGACACTGTGGACTAGTCTTTAAAATCTGATTTAGCATACACATACATTTATCCTCTTACTCAGCCCCCCACCCAATTAGAAAAATTAGCTGTTTTTATAGTTTAGGTGTTTTTATTTTACAACTAAAATCAATCTCTGACAGTAGAACACTAAACAGCATTTTAACATGTTAGGCCTAGACATAAAAAATAATGATAATTTATATTAATTGCAATAGTATTTAAAAAAATGAGTTTTACTTGAGTCTTATTTTCCCCACAAGAAAAAAAAAAATCAGAAAAAAAAAAAAAACAAGAAAACGGCTAATGCTCTAAGGGAAGCCCAGGCTGTAAATGTGCACAATATTCCACATTATATACATGTCATTTCAGAGTGCACTCCAAGTGACGCAGTGTCAAATCTGTGTGACAGATTTAGGTGAACGCTGGTGAAGGGAGCCCTGCGTGGGGAGAGCGGCTTAGGGCTGACTCAAGCAGCCAGTACAAGATCTCCAGCAGGCAGAAAGGAGCCCTGCTCACCGCGGAGCCGCTGCCTGTCCAGCCCACCAACACTGACAGCAGAGCAATAACCTGACACCATTGCCATCTTCTGACTACAGACACACATGACTCTTTGTTTCAGTGCCATACTCATGAACTTCATACTAAGTTAAGAGGCATTGCATTTGCTAAGAGATTGACAAGAACGCAAAGGCAAAATTTTTTGAATGTCACATCGGCCATTTATACTCTGCAAATACAGGAAAAACATATGAACATATCTAATAATCTGCACCCTGATTTGGTCTATAAACTTAGTGGTATAAAGAGCTTGAAGTGAGAACTGAGCCACTGTATGAGATACATACAGTATGTGGAGGTTTCATATGTGGAGTTAATGTTTCTCTGTATTTTTAATGTAATGTCTCCCTCTTTTGGTGGCTGCTGCAGAAAAAAGCAAGAGATAGCAAATCTTGGCAAAAAATTAACAATCACCTTCACCTATAGGATTTAAAATGAGAGAATTTTTTTTTTTTTTTTACTCTGAGCAGTCTATATTTTTATGTATCTTTGAAAGTGAATGGAGTAAAACCCTAATTTAATATTTCTCTGCTACCTAAAATAACTGCGATATAATGTGGGCATTTTAATGTAAGGCATGATGAGATGTCATAGCTTTTTTTGTTAATTCATATTTCATTAAACTAAAGTTAAAGGTATGACATCACTGAGAGCTGAATGCTGGAAAATTCCTTCTCAAATCTGGGAGCTCCCTGACATCTAGTGGACAAAACCTAGACTGTTTCCAAAGCAATAAAAAGGTCAGCTGCATTTAGACATTCGTCCAGACTTGCTATGGCCAGATACCACCCAAGAAAAGTGCTTTACTTGGATTTTAATATACAGTACAATGGCCCTTCCCTACAGTATTCATTTAGTACTATTAATATATTCATCATAGATTACGGATTTATGAATCAGCTTGATGAACTGAAGTCATGGGGACCACTTTATCAAAACATCTGTTTATAAACTTACACAACTCGTGCACTATAATCCAAGTCTCATTTATCCAGTTGTATGCTCATTATTTCCCAAACAGACATCCCTTTAACACTAGGAACTTAAATAAAAGTGAAACTTATCTACGCTCTCTTCAAAGCCAGACTCTTTTGACAAAAAAAAAGTAAGTCACCTCACTGTACAGGGGAGCTGCTGCTGGTCTACCACTGCCTCAGTCAGTTAGTTTGTGTTATTGTGTGACTTAAAGGGTTAGCTCTGATTCACCAAAGTCACACAATACCATAATATTCATTCATTCAACCTCTATTTTAAGCCGGAAATACACTGAGGAAGAGACCTCACTTACAATGCAGCTGAGTAAAACAATATAAAATAAAAGCACTTAGACGCAGAAAAAAAACAAAGAGAACTTTACATAAAAGTGGCAACAAGAAGTAAAAAGCAATAAAACCACAATTAAATGATAGATAAAAACTGTTAAAATGTGGGACGCATTAATCAGGTAAAACAGGAATACCTAGATGTAAAATAATTGTTTATTAACCATAGAGGCAGGCAAGGAAAAAAAGTTGCCTTCAAGAATATATCGTTACATAGAGTGAGTAATTGATATACAAATGTTCATTTGGTGGGTTAAGTATTCATTTTAATAACCAAGTGTGCCTAGTCTCGCTCACCAGACCTTTCTCAAGAAAAGAAAGGTCTGGCCAGAGATATTGGATAAAGTGAGATACCACACTCAGCTCACTTCCTGATTCAGTGACGTCAGCGCCACACCCCCATAGGAGACTTGCGGCAGCTCTGAATGTATTGTTGTCAATGAGGAAAATGAACGTGATCACAATTTATGGTCAATTCTTTCACCCTATAGTCACTAAAGTAAATATTGGGTTCATTTTCCATGGGGGAGGGGGGCGGGGGTTGAGGGAGAACAGACTCTGATTAGAGGGAGAGCTAAGCACGCCCACTTAGGAGACAGGAAGAGTAACCGTTTTCTTAACATTGGATAAGCCTACGGTGGGGTATCTCCTTTATCCAATATCTCTGGTCTGGCTGAGCCAACTCTCATTTTAAGATTGGAGAAAAAAAACACCCCGGCTGCTTGTATTTCTTTCAACCAATCACAATCGTTCTGGGCGGTGCCACAGCAACGGTGCACTTGCAAAAATATTGCCAGGGGGAAACAGGTTTTGGTGTAACACGCCCACAAAAATATCGCCTACAGGACGCGAACCATGGCAGAAAAATGGCTACATCCCCGCAAGATCAAACACCGCAAAAGTTAGTAAAGGACGTGTTGAAAACGGTTGAAAACTGCTACACAACCGGAGGTGGTAGGGCGGGACTTCAGCGGGTGGCTCATTCCGCCCAATGAGAGGCTGATCTATGCAGCGAACTTCCGCCCACTCAGACTAAGTGTGCTTTATGCAGTAGTAAAAGTCACACTTAATAGAAATGCACACTCATAAGCTTAATAGAAAGAAGAGCATCACATAATACTGAAAATGATATTGCTGGATTTCTAAATACCCTGGTATACGATAATACCTTTATATTCTGCCCAGGCCTACTTTATAGTATATTACTTTGAGAAAATGTGAAATAATTAGCAATACAGCTCTTTTGCAGAGTTGGGGAAACTCATGCCCACTGCTTGCAGAGGTTCAATACTAACACTCTGTTGGTATTAAACCTCAAGTCACAAGCCTTTGTTTCTTTAGGTTTTGTGGTGCCAAGAATGTACAGAGTTACCATTGCACATTAGAATAATAACAATTTACTGCGTTGGTTTGCACGTGTCAGAATGTCATCCAATCACCTGCACTCCTGCAATTTTTCTACGTTTATGCCAGAGCCACTGGAAATAGGTCTTGACTTCATCCTTAGTAACCTAAATCAAACTAAACCAACAGAAACTGGTTGCTAAAACATTACTATTGGGTTGAATATTACCATCAAGGCAAGTTGACAATAATATTTGTCACCAGGCTTTACACTGATAGTATTTCCTGCAGAAACATTTCTATAAATTGGAATATATTTATGTTGGTCCAGTTGCTGCTATTCTTCTGCTCACATCCTTGGCTGACAGAAACACCCTAAAAAGACATAAACTAGTTTAGGACAGTGGCAGAAAGTCTGAACTACTTTCCAAATCAGTCTTGCAGTATTCTCATTCAACAATGTTGAACACAGCACTAAAGCTAATAGACCTAGAACTGAAAGCTTGCCAGAATCAATACTCAGACTCAGTTTTACGGGGCCAAATTCAAGATTGGAAATTGTGAAAATAATTGAGGCCAAGAAGTTGCTAAATAGAGGTTGGTTTATACAGTATGGGCCAATAATTGTTAATTACTGAGACATCCAGGTTATGGGCTTAATAAATGTTGTTTTCACAGCCTTTAGAAAATTACCTGAGAAAAGGGAACTGTGCTGTTGGCTGCCAAGCAATTAAAAACATATTTTCTAAAAGCTCAAAGGCATAGTATCAAGGCAGCAGGTGAAGGTCTGGGATATAGTACATGGCAGTAGCAAGAGTCTTGTAAGCAGTGGAATTAAAGTTTCATATTCATGTAATTAGCTCAGATTCAATATTTAGGTGAAAAGGCTTTTTTATTCTAGAAGAAAATACTGATGGATTGTTAATGTTATCTGCAAATTAAGACAGCAAATTCATACATCACTTACAGTAAAATGCAGGTATACTGTTATAATACGTTTTTTCTTCAAGGATAAGATCAGATTATTTTAATACAATACTAACATGCCCTTATGTACAATGAAAGAGTAACTGATAACCGTGCCTCTTGTTTACTGGATGTAAATACAACCCTCCCTGGCACGACTGCAGTGTAAGAGATGGGGGTACCAAAATCCAAAGGCCTTTGGTGTTAAAATGCAATTTGAAGTTCAGCTGAAGTTGACATGAGAAATTAGCAGTCAGAATTGAATAAATCTAGGGGGTATCTTCCAAAATTACAGTCTTTTTGCTACTAAATTCCCTCTTTGTGAGTGTTTACTTGCTGAAGTCGGGTGAATGGATAGGAATACAAAGAGGATATTTAAATGTAAAAATATTTAAACTTGGATAAAAAAAATCTGGCTGACTCTAAAGACAGCTGTAGCCTCATATCAAACTATACACAAAATGAGGAATGTAAATTTTGCACCCTCATCTCTCCTTTAAGTATGACTAAAATAGAGTCATGCCAGGCCTTTCAATACAGTATGTGGTACGTGCATGTGGGTATCGTATCACGACTGACTTGAGAACATTTGAGGCTATCCTTATATCCTTAAAGGGAAATTTCAGTTTATTTCAACCCGTCTCGTATCGTCCTAAATTTGTTTCAAGTCACTAGTGACATAGAAATAATAGTTAGCATGTTAGCCGTTAGCCTAGATACAGCCGTAGCGTCAGACCTGTTAAAACGTAACTGAACGGGCATCCTTTCAAGTGCAAAGTTAGTCCACTAAACAAGCTTTTTCTCCACAAAGACCAGCTCATATCGTTAGGATAAATGTCAGAGAACATATAGAAAATGACATGTAAATGTGTTGTCTTACCTTACCGGTGTGGTGCCATGTTTGTTGTTTACCATTTAGCTAAGGCTGCAACCGGTCCCATTCCTTGCAACAGAGGTATTCCTCTTCTGTGGGCATTGGGGCACAGCATTCACAGGCAACGTTACACCACCAATCTCCAGAGCTAAAGCCTTCCAGCAGCCATTCCTCCTCTGTCGTCCTCTACCCGTTGTGCATCTCTCTCTCTCTCCTCCTCCGTTCTTCAATTTCACGAAGCTCTTCGTCAGTGTATTCTGGCTCAAATAAATAAGGGCGGCCATCGACTCTCGATGTGGAAAGCCTATATACTAACATTCCACATTTAGGTGGTCTTCAGAGTTGTTGTCTTACGGTGTGTTTACTGTTTACCTCTGCTTCCCAAAGCGCGGCCAAAATATCGCGAGAACAAGCAGCGATCTCATACTGTGCCTGAAATCTCAGAAGAACAAGCAGTGGCTGCAAGGCAGAACCAGACAGTAGCCTGAAAGGTTCATTCATTTATTTTATGAAAGACTTATAGAATAATGGCTGACTTTTTGCCAGACTTCGACTTTGTGGAGGAGGAATTTGATTTTGCAGAGTTTGAGCCTTATTGGCCTTATTTATTTGAGCCAGAATACACTGACGAAGAGCTTCGTGAAATTGAAGAACGGAGGAGGAGAGAGAGAGATGCACAACAGGTAGAGGACGACAGAGGAGGAATGGCTGCTGGAAGGCTTTAGCTCTGGAGATTGGTGGTGTAACGTTACCTGTGAATGCTGTGCCCCAATGCCCACAGAAGAGGAATACCTCTGTTGCAAGGAATGGGACCGGTTGCAGCCTTAGCTAAATGGTAAACAACAAACATGGCACCACACCGGTAAGGTAAGACAACACATTTACATGTCGTTTTCTATATGTTCTCTGACATTTATCCTAACGATATGAGCCGGTCTTTGTGGTGAAAAAGCTTGTTTAGTGGACTAACTTTGCACTTGAAAGGATGCCCGTTCAATTACGTTTTAACAGGTCTGACGCTACGGCTGTATCTAGGCTAACGGCTAACATGCTAACTATTATTTCTATGTCACTAGTGACTTGAAACAAATTTAGGACGATAGGAGACAGGTTGAAATAGAACAAAATTTCCCTTTAATCCTATCCTTACTATACGAGGAAAAAATATTGTTCTTATAATATCTTGCCAAAGGACTACATCTGAAAATTAACCAGCTGCCTAACACTGAAACATTTAAAAGAAATACTGATTAATGTGCAAAAATCTTAAAAAAAAAGAGATGAATATTGATCTGCTGCGGAAGAGTGCATGATGAAAGCTCCACAACCTCTACTACATGGACCATGTGTTGAGATTGTTAAAATACTGCTTTCAAGTTCAAGAAGAAAATTTCAATCTCAGTTTAATAGGTTTTTAAATATGATGTTTTTCTTTACAGATGTTACAGTGAAAGTTATTTTTGCCATTTGTGTTTAACCTTTAAAATCATCTTTTTTAACCAGTGTAGCATAATAGACTGATAAAAAGAAAGGACTTGTCACACTTTAGCTTGTAGACTCCTGATATGAAGGCTTGAGTTCGGCATTTAGCTGTCGCCAGTTTGGTTTTTGGAGCCAGAAGTGACCATATATGGGCAACAGAGGCTGGTGATGTAAGTAGTAAGGGAGTGAATCTGCCTGAAAAGCCAAGGACACTATCAATAGAGAGCCTCTCACTCAAAGCAGCCTGCCCTTATACATAACTTTAAGCTTTAATAAAATGTAAAAGGGTGGGTTATATATAAAGTCACCGCCCAGTAGAGTTGTCATGAATGTTGAAATCAGCTATAGAGACCAACACCATTTTTTGTACCAGGCTGTGACTGACTGGCTTCTGGAGCCAGCCTCAAGTGGTCATTCAAAGAACTGATCTTTTTGGCACTGTGTGCACAGCATTTCTCCATGGTGGTTTACCAAACCAAAAAATATTTCAACCCTATCACTAGTTAAATCACTAATTTATAAAGTTAAAATTGTCTACATTAAAGTTAAGATAGATATTACCTAAATACAATAGTAGTGTTTTCGCTGATATACAACTTTTTTTTTTTTTTTTTTTTTTTTTTTTCTTTAGTGATTAAAAAAGGACTGCAGTGATATGCCAAGAAAACTGGACTGATCTATAACAATATTAGCCACCGCATAAGAGATAACACCCTTAGCTAATCTGATACAGGATATGTCTTTGCAGTAAATGGGATTAGATAACTTTCTTAATCCCAGAGGGGAACCTAATATGCTTTCCCATGCACAGAGACAGGTAACAACAGATACACAGATCAGACAGGTTACAGTGGACAACAAAAGGAAGACGCACAGTAACACATATTCCAAGAGGACATTGTTGTAGTTTAGGAGCAGGCAGAGACTGAATTAAGAAAAACAATGTATTTCATACAATCATAAGTGATGCACCTGAAAACTGGACCAATAAAACAGGCAAGAAATATGTAATGAAGCCTTAAAAGACAACAAATATGGTATTGTTTGACGGACCTTCAAACTTAAAAGGGGACTTTACCCATTTTCAAAATTCACACATTTTATTTCTATGGTCTAAGGCAGTCCAAAAATATTAGTAAAAATGAGCAAACCTCTCCCAAATCCAAAAGCTAGAGGGCTACAACTCAACTTTGTGATGTTATATGATAAAAAGTCTGGAGACTAGATGACACTGAGAGGATCCAGGGTAATGTTCTGAGTATATGGGTACATTACCTGCTTCAGAACTGAGAACACTCCAATAGAATAAAGCTTATTGGTGTACAAAGGAAAGAAGAAAAATTATGTAGGTCCACAAAAACAGGCTCCCCTTCATTGTCCATGGAGCAGCTCCAGACTTCATTCTAGGGATGGGTACTGTTAAGATTTTATTGATACTACTACTCTTATCGATACTCGTTATTGATTTGGTAACTTATCGATACTCTTATTGGTTCTTTTTCATTTCTAAATATTTTTTGTAGAAAATATATTCATTTAAAATAGAATAAATTCAGAACAGGATTATTGAATATTTTAAATATAACTACATGTTGTTTCCAGAGCAGCAACAGTAATTTTTACAACAGCAAAGTCACTATATAAATAATATTCCTGACATCACAATACTGGGTGAAGTTAAGTATTTATCAGTCACTGTAAGTCATTCCCCCTGTCCTCTGTCCTCCTGTCCTCTGTCCTCCTGTCCTCTGTCCTCTGTCCTCCTGTCTTCTGTCCTGCTCTCTCTCTGCTCATGTGATTCACTGTGTGCAGGTAACATTACCGCTAATCTCTCAAGACAGATTCTGCAATTTATACTGTAGAATCTGTTGGCAGCCCTGTGCGAAAGACGACTCGAGGGGCGGGGGGAGTTTGAACGATGCTGCGCTTTATCCAATCACAATGGAGGGGGCGTGGCCGAGATGTGCAGGTGTCCCCAGGAAATGTGTACCTACAGAAACAGAAAGCTCCGCGTCCATAGTGACCGCTCCACTCAAAACGCCGTCTCGTCAACATGAAAAAAACAATTTTTTCCAGCGGATGTCTGAGTTACAACATGATTGAGCTAACTGGAATAGCTTCATGTCGTATCCGACAACGGGAAGCTTTTAACAGATGACGTCCTGATGTTAGCTTTGCTAACTGTCCCTGTCAGCTGCAGCCACTGATGCTTTCTAGACATCGTGATTTCCCATAACTGAATAAATACCACACATAGCAACACAAAACTGCTTTGCTAGCTCAATCATGTTGTAACTAAGATATCCGCTGGAAAAAATATTTTATTCACGGACCGTTTATTGAGTTATTACCTTATTTTATACACTCTATGGTTATTACAGACACCGCTAACAGCTAACGTTAACAGCTAATGGTTAGACAAGCTAATCTAGCTCCCGGTGTTAGCACTAGCCGGGTCGGCTAGAGCCCGCCAGGCTGCCCACCTGGCTCACTCTCACTCACGGAGAAGAGGAGGAACATTAGCATTAGCTCCCAGTGTCAGCACTAGCCGAGTCGGCTGCCACCGGCTACTGGAGTAACTTACAGCTATGGAGCGCTTCTATCAGCTCTTCTAGTCACTGAACCTCGCCTCCATATCAGTAAATATATTACAAAAATGTAGCCTCGCGGGGAGGCTACATTTTACAATGCTAATTGAAAATGTTAGCTGGGCTGCCGGGCTAACTTACTCACTTAACACAACCGTAACGCCTGACCCATTGCTGGGACCGAGCCACTAATAACTCAAGCTCCAGACATTAACCCATCCTGGTGTTTCCTCCGCAGCCTCCACTTCACCCAGCTTCACTCAGCTGCTCGATAAACCCGCTAATTCTTCCCACATTAACCTGAATAAACCAGGGCTCTGTGCTAGGTGGGGATTCACATTCACATGAACGTACATGAACGCGCAGCCGGACCGGCTTGTAAACAATGGGCTGGAGATCAACACAGAGAGAGGGTGTGTGAGGTCATGCTATACTCCAGATGAAATTCAGGGCTTGACGCTAAAATTTTCCCAAGGAGCACATGTGCTCCTAAGTTGAAAAAGTAAGGAGCGCACAAAGAACTTTAGGGGCACAATGTAAATTGATCAAATAATGTGTTTTCCATAATAAATGTGATGCAAATAGACATTTACAAGCAAAATTATGTAATGAATTTGTATACAAAATGTACAGAAAGGTAAAATCATCAAGTTTTGAAAAAGTATTGCAATTTAATTTTGTCTTTAATGTTATTATCTTATATTATCTTTGCAATATGATTATCTTATATAATGTTATTACTATCCTAAAACATTCTCCAGGTCCTCTGAAACTCTGCAGGACTTAAGCCTCTTTCACACAGAGCTTTCGCAGCGCCCACCGCGGGGTAGGTCGCAGAGGACAGGATTTGGGGGAGTACAGGCTCATTCAGGAGCTACAGCTCCATGGTGACCACTTCCGGGTCTACTTCAGGCTCTTCTCTGCTACTGGACGCGCGGCGCCGAGGTGTCGTCACAGCACGTTGCAGTGAAATTAAAAAATTTCAATTCGAGCGCAGGCTGGCGGCGCGCAGACGCCGCAACATGCGCCCCCCTCTTGCGCCGTGGTAGCACATACACTATAGGCCCGTTTCCACCGCAGGAACTTCGGGGTAATTTTACGGGGCCGGGGCCGTTGGTGCGTGTCTCCACCACAGGAACCACCCCCAAAGGACAGAGTTCCGGAACTTTTACGGGGGCTAAACAAGTCCCTGCCTCGGAGTAGGTACTCAGAACGGCCCCGAAAGACTCCTGGCTGGGGCTTGGGATTTACTTGGTGCTGACTGGATATACTCAAGGAGGGATGTGATGTCAACAGAAAGCAACAAAATAGCCGGCATTTTTAAAACTCAGCAGATGAGGGTTAGCTCGTTCATATAGCTTCCGCCGACATGTAAAAAAATTCACTATATGGCCCGTGAAAAAAATATTTTTTCCAGCGGATATCTCTGCACTTTGCGCGCTCTGTTTGAAAAGGGCTTTATTTCCACCCTGCCCAGCAGCGGTACCGTGGCAAACGGTCCCTAAAGGCCTCTACTCATGATCAGCTGTAAAACCACTTTGCGCTGGCTGTCCCATTGTTTGTGTATGGAGAGGGCAGCAACGCCTGACAAAGCGGCACCGCTACCCTTGGCGTCGCGCACCGCTCTGATTTTCCGCCCGAGTGCTGCGCTCAGAGTTGAACTACGGGGAGAACGGAGCAGGCTTCCCTGGAGATCCACCCGGTCCATCTCCTCCACACTTTGACTTAGGCTATTTCCACGCTGCTGACAGTGGGACTTATATTCATTGTGCCGACAGTGGCTTGGAAAACCAGCCATAACCGTGTCACACGGGGAAGAGGGAAGGCGGCTGGAGTTCCTCCAGCATTTGCGGTTAGATTATCATATTTTTTTATTGACAAAAATATAGGCTGCTTCGGCTGATTTTTTCATGCGCACATGTGCCCCTAAATATTTTTTACAGTTTGCACACACCTATTTTTAGTCACAAATGCGAGTGAAACGCTTGCACTGTCGAGCCCTGAAATTACACCTCTAGCTCTTCACGTAGCAATTTTTTAATTCCTTCAATCTAGAAATGATAAATTTTGCTTATTGCTCCTTTAACAAACATCAGATTAGTCTACACGGTGATATAGTGACATGAAATATGTGATATATAGCTAAATTCTGCTGGTTTTCTACCCAAAGTATTTGTAAACAACACAGTGATTCTCTGGGGGCACTGCCGGAAGTGAAGGGCGTGAGCGATCACTGAGGCCCCTGCACTTCTGTTAGTCGAAAAACTCCGGGCTGTGCCTCCAGAGGTAAAGGAAGAAAAAAAAAGAAAAGTTTGTTGTTTTTTTTTGTCTTTTACCGATGGATTTCCAGATTGCATTACCGCTGGTAGAGAGCAAGAGACGAGGGCTGTTTGTGTCAGCCAGTAGATTAGTTTAAAAGACTCTAAAATTTAAGATAAGTGACAAACTTAACAGTCTACATACAGACAGTTGTCATTTTAGCTTATTTGTAACAATTCACTATTCACTAGCGTGCAGTCCTTGTGTAAAACATAATGTTAGTGATGGTGGATTAGAGACTGCGGACAGAGCATTTTGAAATATCGCTGTCTTGTGAACATGTGTATTAATCAAGGATTGGCTTTTTACTTGCTAAAGTTTAATTGCACTTAGGGTTACGAGCATAGTTGCCGTCAACTCAAGTAATTTTTGAGTTATCTTCACTATGTTTGCACCGCGGTGTCTACTATTCATTGACTTCACTCCATGCCATGTGGGTGTGGTGTCTGAGACTTACTTCTCTGGTTTCTGGCTTTAAGAGAGAGTAGCTCCTCACCACAAATATTGATTAAACTTTCCTGGACAATGGAAATAACATATTGGACTTCTTAATTTGGTCCCCTTTAAGTAGGCTATAGGTTGAACTTTCCACCTGGTTCCTTCTTCCAAAACCTTTTCCAATAAATCAGGAGTTAAACCAATTGTAGAACCAGTCTTACATTAGACCATTGGTTCCCAACTGGTCCAGCTACTGGGTCAAGATTTCTCCCTAATCATTAGTTCAAGGTCCACACAGTTTAATACATTGTGGTCATCAAGCTAGCTTGCTGTCTCTGTTAAAGCTATAGTTGGTAATCCTGTTCAGAAACACTTCTTGTTATACTGGGTGAAATGGAAATGGCAGCTGCAGGCCTGTAAAAACTCTGACCAATCCCTGCCATTCGGTGCGAATGGAAAGAACCAAACAGATGCCTTCATGCCTGAGCCCCCCCTCTGTCCCTCCCTCCCTCCTCCCTGCGTGCACTCATCACGTGTCACCGTTGCCGGAAATATTCAGTACACTCGTCAGCAGAAATACTGAGTTAGCAGGAGTTTGCTGAACAATGGCAGAGAAAATGTAGCAAAAGTATCACTTCCAGCGTTACTTGTAACGGCTCACCCCGCTAAACAGGCTGAGAAAAGAAAGTCGGAGGCAGAAAAGGCTGCGACAAAAAAGGCTTTGGATAAAGCGAAAGGACAAACCGGACGTCAACATCGGTGCAGCTTTTGAATGGTGGAGACAACTGAGGGAGCTGAAGGGCCTGAAAAGTGATGCAGAGATTGCTGTCTTTCTGTTAGACAGGTAATTATTTGTTTGCTTCGGGGGGATTTGTTATTTCACTCGGCTCTCCTCTGCCCTGCTGACTCCTACTGCAGGATGCGCGTTCAAGTTTGTGGAGCCGTGGCTTTGGACGGAGCACTGACGGGAGGGGGAGGAGGGGGTGGAGCTTAGAGGAGGTGCCACTTTCAAATCTTGCTAGCTCTCCAACATTACCAACTATAGCTTTGAGTAGTTGTCTGTTAGTCACTCACTCTGGAAACGGCACTTCAAAATAAAAGCTCTGTGCTGGAAATTCATAGTGAGTTTTTAACAAACTTGACACGTTTGCAAGTCACTTGTGGTCCATTCAGAATGGACCCAAGACCCACTTTTGGACTGTGACCCGCCAGTTAGGGACCTCTGCATTAGATGTTAATACTGTCAGTTATTGTATTAGAGCCAGTGATAGGTCACCCCAAACACACACCTGCATGAAACATGGCACATGGTTATAAAACTCTTACAGAAAACATTTCAGGGCTTCTTACTAAACTCAAAGGACTTAAGTTGCCTGAGGAAAACTGTCACACAAGATTAATATTTGCAAAAAAACAGTCAAGGTTTCCACACCTTCTTAAGCAAGGATTTCACAGGGCCACTTCCCTTAAATCCAAGCACCCAGCACAGCATAGTTTAAGACACAGATCAAGGATAATTACTCTTACACTGAGAGTCTTTGTAATGAGAGCTAGCAGGCTTTATAGACGCTCAAAAATTACAGTTAAATGAAGATGGGAGAGAGGCTTGAATCTGTGAACATTTCTCAACTGTGCTCTGTTACAGTGACGGTGTCAGTTAAACAGAGCCAGAGAATTTCTATTATTATAAGTGCAAATGCAAGCACTTTCATCAACCACTATCTATTTCTTTCCTCTTCTTTTTTATTCAAGTTTTTATTGTTTTTGAGTGCCTGGTAAATGGCATACATATATTATTTTCTGGGCATATATGAATACAAGGCACACATTTTTATAATATGGAGGTGAACTCCAGTACATTAAAGAATAATAATAATAATAATAATAATAACAGCAACAACAAATAAGTCTGGAGGAGAAGAGAAGGAAACATACTAACAAACAATGACATGACATTCATATGTCCTCATGCATCACTTTGCAGGGTTACATGGTCACAAAGCAAGTCCATAACCAGCCAATGTCTATTTCTTACTATTTTTGAAAACTTTTAACTATTTTCACATCAGATAATAGTACCGTTACACAAGTTTATTTTGGTTAACGTCACCTTCTATGGTAACGGTAACAGTTACTTCAGTTATAGCGTAACTAATTAAGCTAACGTAAGAGCGCACATTTAAGCTAACTAACTTAACTGATTAACGTTTGTGCCTCAGTCACAGAGTCAAACACGAGTTCCTGACTACTAAAAGCAAAGCAGGTTATTTAAAAACACTTACTGCTGTTTTTTAACATCTCCAGTTTCTTCAAGGACTCTTCTATCAGGGTGTTATCCAGGTGAGTAAAAAAAATTGCGTGTCCACGTCCTGCCATTCTCATATTATAACCGGAAGTGAACCGGAACCTCGATATTCTTGTAAGGTGCGTCAACAAAACTTAAACTTCATTATCTGGTCACTTTACATGTAACAAACAAATTTACACAGTTTACAAAATCATACCCCTGCTTAAAAGTGTTTTTGTTTTTTTTAATTTATTGAAGTCTCTTCAACATGTGAATGACAAGAAAAGTCTATCAGCCATACATCATTAAATCCTGCTATTTGGTAATTTGTCTGCTGCTTTATTTTAAATGCTGTCTCTTTGTTTTTGTTCTTTTTTAATTGTTCAATTTTAGTTTTTTACTTGTATTTTTGACAATTTCTGCTCTCTGTGGTTTTTGTCTTTGTATTATTTACCCTGTTCAATAAAATTGAATTTAAATAAAAAAGTCACCTCGTGTGAGGGAAAGTAATGGGAGTGTCTCTCTCTTTGTTTGCTTTATGAAACATGTTGATATTTTTTGTGTAGGCTACTACTAAACTATACCATGACTATTTTTATACTATGTTATGCATACTGTACAGAATTAATATGTACAGCACTGGTATGACTTTGGGACACACTGAATGTACAACTAATCTTAAATGTGCTGACCACTGATAGTTTATTTGTATGTTTCAGATGTAAGAGACACAAACTGTTGTGCAATTTTCTAGGTTAATTCCATCATAATCTCCAAATGTCCATCAGATGAATGATTACTGTGCTGCTTTAATGTTTAAATTACATAATACTTACAGTTCCAGAGGGTTTGACAGCAGATCAGTGAAAATAAGAGACTGTTCTTTACTTATCAGAGGAAGGGGTGGCTGGGATGTGATCATTATTATTATTAGTAGTAGTATTTTTACCTTGAGCCTCCCTGAGTGACTTGGGAAAATGCATGACCCTTCCTCCACCTTGAATTAGTTGTTAGATTTTTAGAAAAACTTTCCCTTTGATGTTTGAAAGTTAAAAGTTGAAGATGAAATTGAAACAGTTTATTTTGGGCAAAATTGTAAATGAGATGTAGAATAAAGTGACTTGATTTCAATTTTAAGCTCAGGTGTGGTTATGTTATTTTCTGACGGAAGTGTCCATCTCACATTGTGTTCAAGGACTGACAGAAATTTGAAAATCCAATGATAATTTCTGTTTTTATAGTTTCTCTCTATGGTAAATGATGTAGTTTTGGTGATTTTTAAAGAAAACCTGTTTGGAAGGCATGTTTTCTTTAAAAAATTGGCTGTAAAATAAACACAAAATATAGCCCCTCTCTTTAGCCACATTAAATACATCAAAAACCCTCCCCAGTGCTTAAAAAACATGGTTATGCCCCCTCTCCCCCTCAGTAATAATGAACTGTTCCTACGTGAACATAAAATTACAATCATTGGCATATAATATTGGCAAAAGAAAAATGGATATATATATATGTATCAATAATGTACTGTATTTATTCAGAATAATAAACAGAGGCTGTGGCCATTTCTATATACACATTGTAAACATATATCACATACACAGAAAACAATTTTAAAACTGTATATGTCATCAGAATTCTTCAAAATACAGTGTATCAGACCCCATTTCAGCATCAGGCACTGTCCATGTTATGATCTTATACTTTTTATTTACTTTTTATTTATTCATTTATTTTCTCCATCATTTTGGTTTGCTTGTGTGTCTGCTTTGCTCTGCCTCAGCTGTTTCATACCTTTGAAGTGTCTGAAATGTTGCATTTGGAGTTTAATTCTATTTTCAGAGCCCTTCAGTCGCTGTTACTCTACGCACAGAGTTTATACAATAAAATGCTGACAGGCTTGTCCTCGCTTACACAATGTCACTATTTACGTGATTCAGTTTTGGCCTTCAAAGCAGCAGGAGAGTCATACAACTGTCTCAATCACTGACACATCAGCTGAAATTTCTTCAACTGCCTTCACATCAACTGACCCCTTATCTACTTTCACAGTTGTTGTTGTTGTTGTTGTTGGTGGTGGTGGTTTTAGCTATTTGGCAACCTTCCAGTGTGCAATACAGAAAGAGTGGACGTAGCTTTAAAGTAATTATTACCATAGCTTTATGGGAAATTCAGACCTGCATGGTAAACCTATTTTCAGTGCAACATTTGTCATTTGCTCTTATGATGTTGTGAGAAAAAAGCAACAGTGTGACCAACTACATCAGTCAACATACGTTCTGCCATATTCTACATACATAAGGTATACAAATACAAATTTCAGCCCATTGGTGGTGCTACATGAAAGGCCAAGCTGTCGCCTAGATTAAAAGTATTCATCCTCATAGAGCATATTTATGATTTTGAAAATATCACTGCAATAAATTCTTTATGGAAACAGTGGTATTTTTGACACTGCTTGTGTGAGGTCATCATAAGCATTAGGATTCCTTCTACAATACAAGAACTGTAATTATCTTCATATCAATTTTACAGAATCATGTGTTTACTTTTCATATTATCTTATAAAGAACCATTGTGGTAGAAAAACAGGAATGGTGACCACTTGGTGGCACTAGAGGCAAAGTCAAGGTTTTGAAATATTTAACTATGGAGCAGGTTTGCATGATACAATCCCCCAAAGCCTCACCACTAGCATCTCACTTGTACACTAAATTAATTTGTCATGTTATAGTGCTGAGACATAGCCAAATGGTAAGTCTCCTTTGCTCCCCACTGGCTGCAGTCTGCCAGAACTTTCCTTGCCTCTGTCTCTCTTACAGTAATTGCTAGGCTCAATTTAACCTTACAAAAAGAACACAGTTACATAAATACTAAAGGAAGAACACGATTGGTTGCACACCGAGTCCCATGGTAACACATTTTCTGTGGTGCCAAAACCATCTGGTGAAGGTATTGTATCTGACACGACAGTAAGGGTGTTGCTACAGCAGGGCAGAGGGAGAGAGAGAAGTGAACAAAGGGACAGATAACACATACAATATGGACCTTTTCCCCAGACAAGGACAGGAGCCTGGTGAACAAATGAGCTGGAGCTGTGAACACAGGAAACATTAGTCAAAGTTTGTCCTGTCGGAAGCATTTTATTGGTAGTGAAAACAGTCATCTAATGTGCTGATAACATTTGAAATGAGTGGAGGATGACGCCTGAGATGGTGATTATCAAGTACTACCTACTGAGTTATAAAAAATGATAACACTTTAACAGGTTGATGTGTGAGGTGTTAGGCCTCTTAAGTGTGTTGTCAGGGTAACACTTCTTTAAAATTTAACCAGGTAATAACGAAGCTGCTACATACTTGCAAAGCCTGTCTCTTTACTCTATGTTTAAAGGGATAGTTTGGAATTTCTGGGAGTGGGGTTGTATGAGGTTCCTATCCAGTGTATTACATACAGTAGATGACGGTCAGCACGCCCCCAGTTTGGAGAGGCAGGCAGGAGTACCACCGTGGAAGAAGAAGATTTAAGAAGATATACTTTATTAACTCTGTTTTCACCAAGCCCGAAATACACATGCATGTGCCAACAGGACCTATACAGTTGGGGGTTCGGTGCCTTGCTCAAGGGCAACTGGCACCTCTGCAGCTACCAGTCCACACTCCATACTTCGTCTGTACAGTGATTTGAACCAGTGACCGTCCAGTTCCCAAGCAAAGTCCCTGTTGACTGAGCTACTGCCACTTCACAGAAGCTAAGCAATGCATTGGAGCTACTGGTCTACCACTGCTTCAGTCAGTTAGTTGTTTATGTTATTGTTTAACTTGGGTGAATCATACTAACCGCTTAAAACAACAAGGTTGCACAATAACACAATAAACTAACTGATTGAGATAGCCATAGACCAGCAGCTCCTGTGTTCAGTGATGTTAAATCACAGTTTTTTCAATGGAGTCTTGCTTTCAACTGAGTGATGTAAAGGCTTCAGTTCCTCATTGGAAATAGTGGAAATTGAAAATTAAGTAGGACATGTTTTAGGTGTTTAAAATATGTTTTGGTGCTGATTGCTTAGCTTTATTGTCAGATTCCTGCCTGCTTCTCCAAACTGGGGGCATGCCAACTTACATCTACTGTTGGTAATACACTGACTATGGTAGTTCATACAACCCCACTTCAAAAGATCCAAACTATCCCTTTAAGTATAGTATCCTCTTTAGAAAGCCACAGCTCAAAATTTATGACTTGAGGCGAAAGTTAAGGAAAATGTAAAGTGTATGTAAAGTAAAAAAAAAAAAAGTTCTGTATGTTTCTATACAGAGAACCTTGCAATTTTTATGTGGACAGGAGAAGTGCTATCAGTCATACTTATACCTGTCTGGATTGATGAAAGGCAAATAACGAACGGTGACACATGATGTGAAGCTTAACGTAGACTGCATCCACCCGACTACATGAGCCTGCTTCCTCTTCAACATGAAAGTGGCTGGGGAGAGTGAGATTTGAGAAGAGACTCTGGAGGACTGCAGGGGACATCAGGCTGAGGTCACCAGCTGGGCATCTCCAACTGAAGTGGTAATTCAGCAGAGAGCAGGTAGACACCACCTGCTTACTTTCAGCCATAGAGTGCACCGCTTTGAAGGCTTTTCTTGATAGAGAGAGACAACCTATGATGGAGTGTCAGTTATGTTTCTTTCATTAAGAAGAAACTGAAAAGAAAAACCCTTCAATGCAGTGTTTAGTCTGAACCGTGCAAATATGGTGACAATTCTGCTTTTGTGCATTAGATGGCACTATTGTCCTGATAATATGGTGGTTAGCCTGCAATCAAATCAGAATATCCTTAAGTCAGCATTACTGAGGCAAGCACTCAGCAAATCTGTTATCAACAAGTTAAAGATGGCTTCTATTTTTAGCGGAAACATGTTGCATGATTTGTATTGTGGTATAATATAGTTATGGGTTTGGTGTAATGGATGATCATATAATGACTCGACTGCAGAGCAAGAGAGAAATGTTGTCAACTCCAGGAAGAACCATTGAACACAACTGGTTCGTAACATGGTTGTCACAGATTGTTGCAGAAAATTATCAAATGATAATTACAGTAATTAAAACAATAAAACCTCCTGTGAAGATTACAAAACCAATATGAGTAGATGGTGTTTTTATGTTCATAAGTCGCTCAGCTGCAAAACTTATTAAGGCATCAGGCACCTACATAGTTTTTGTTGCTTTATAGATCCGCAGCATCTCAAATAGCCTATTTTCTTGATTCCTCCTGACTCTGTAAAGCGAGGTTGGTTTGCTTCATGTACCTGGAGTTAATATCCCACAAGCCCGGTGTTGTCATTTTAAATGAAGATGCATGGTGCTAACAGGCCTACATCCTGCAGCCACTTTGCCTTCATGTGTTGTTGCCATACTGACAGATCACCTTGCATTCTCTCTCTCATATCATACATGCTATAGGTTCCCTGTTTTATGAAGAGAAGCGATTGTAAACACAGAGTGTCCTGATTGTGCTCATGAATTATTTGATATAATTTGATCACAGAGGATAAGGGCGCTGAAAAGGCAGATTGTGGTAATCCTATTTGCTTGGAAATATCTGTGAAGGTGGATGGAAGTGTCACGAATGGCCTCCTTATTAATGATTCAGAGAGCAGGAGAAGTGAAGTATTTGTGTACAGAGTGCCACAGGAATATGGCGTGCAACACAAAGGAATAAATATATAATAGAAGAAGCATAGAATCATTTATGAATCTCTTTGATGTCTCTAGAGATTACAGCAAATCTTTCTGATATTTCATGTAAAGACATTATGTGACAGGCGGTTAGTCGCACAATTCAGGCAAGTTAAATTATTTGCAAAATTCATTCATTCATTTCCCGAAACTGTTTATCCTGTTAGGGGTCGCAGGGGGGCTGGAGCCTATCGCAGGGCTTATTTGCAAGATTATCAAGCACAAATAAACATTGACTTCAGCACTGAGAATTAGTCTCTGTTGCTTGGCTGCTTTTTAACCTATATTTAAACTTTTCTTTTTCACTTGCACTAAAAAAAGTAAGGTTTTTGACTCAAGGCTGCATGAAATCTTTGCCACACACATAACACACTGTGTTAGATATACAGCATGTCCAAGATGACAAAAACATATGTTGTTAATACAGGCTGTATAATTACAGTGACTGCTGTATAAAGGTGTGCAGGGGCATTGTATCTTGAATGATTTCTCCCCAAATTTGAGATTTGTTTCAGGTGTACAGTACGAACAGAGTGAGGTATTTTGCAGGAGAAAGAGAGAGAGAGAGAGAAAAACACTGTCTCACAACCCCTACAGAGCGAGGTGGCCCGCGCTCCACATCAAAATGGAAAATCTTCTACACCTGACAGAGCTCGTCTGACAGGAGAGCTGTGTCTCATTATAGGTGACTCATTATCTGTTCTACTCAGTGTGTGTGCGAGCCTGTGTGTGTGTGTGTGTGTGTGTGTGTGTTTGTTTGCCTGTACTCCAGCATGTGTGTGCACGTCTGTGTGATATGACATTTTCCCTTTGAGCTTACATGACAAGGCAAACGAAGGCATCATGTCTTATCCAAACACACTGTGACCGTCAAAAGGGGAGGCAAGTTTTATAAATTGCACATAAAAAGTGACAACAGGGCAAACAGAGGTCAGCGTTTAACTAAACGTGACAATTCTTTGACCTTTGCTGCGTGTCCGCTGTTGTAACTCACACACATCCTCACACTTTCACAAAACAATGCGACAATGTCTCTCTTTCTCCTCTTTGAACTCTCCTCCTCTATACATCCACAGGAGTGTAACTCTATCAGCTCTTGCTGTGGCTCCGAAACCCGCTCTGTTGAAACCTGCCTTACAGTTTCCTGATTTACATAGGCGTGAACAAAATACCACGTTTTCTATTGGAGTGGCTGTAAGGATGATATTAATTAGCATAATTGCAATGACCATGTGGACTGAGATTATTGTGTGGCTGCTAGGCTGTCTGTTCTATTGTAGCTCCTCTTAGAGCCTGTGGATTGCTCATTGACTCACCCAGCAGTAGCGTTTCCTAGCAACGCCTCTTGAATGTACTGTACAGTACTTCCCCATCTCATGGGCGCCTTTAATAATCTGCTTTGCTATTTCCATGTAAGCTTTGTTAAAAGATTTATGGTGCATTTGCAACTGTTGTTTTTGCTGTTGTTCTTTCAGCGTATGGCAGTTTTACAGTGCACACTCATAGGATAAAACACAGTTTACAGCAGAGCTTTTCTACGCATGGCTGTCTATGACATGAGAATTAACATGATGCAAGAATGTCAGGACTCTGGTTTTTACAATGAGGGGAGAAAATGCTGACCAGCGCTCGAAGCTTTGAATGAATTGTCCCAGAATGATAGCAGTGTTCTACCGAAGAATGACTTTGACCTGGGCAATTTCATTAACTGTACTGCGCTCCTGATAGACAGTTTAATAAGTGAGGATAATTTTCACTGAGCGACCCCGTTGTCATGACAAAGCAGTCGCAATGCATACATCATGGTGCTACACAATGCAGCTACGCTTTGGTCTCAATCAGGTGGAGAAATGCTGCACATTTCAGCTAATAATGACTAAATACAATAGTCCAGGCTTCACAATAACAGTCTATATAAAGCAGGAGTGTATCATAAAGCTGTGAGCTGAGGGCAGTAGGAATTGGGAGAGGTTATCTGTTTCCAAGTGATGAATCCTGACATTACATGTATTGTTGTTGCCCGACTCTGGCCATGAAATTTATGGCCCACACAAAGGCTTCTCATCATGTGGCTGACAGACAGTATATATTCTCCAGGACAGGAGATCATGACTTCTGCTGCCTTGAGAAATTGCGACTGAGTTCTCTCTGAATCACCGTGCAGGGGAATCTGTCTACATGTGGGCTGGCATGTAGAAATCAAAGCTCAGGTCTTGGCATGGATTTGCAATATGTTTACCCTCGTGTGTTTTATTTTTCCAAACCCTCACCTCCATCACCTTGCCTTTATCCTGGGTGATATATTTGGAATTCCACCACAGTTATTCAAAATGCCCTGACCCTTCCCTCCTTTCACAAATATATTCTTCAGGGATCTGCTGTATCAGCTGCTACAGCCTCCACCTAACTCGACATGTATAAATATTAGGGTCTACAGCTTCTCAGCATGCAGCAGGAAGCCTCCCAGGAGCGCAACATGTTTCCCCACGTCGTGTTCACCTTCCTGCACGTCCACCTCTTCGCATTGTTTTGTTTTATTCATGTCTCAAATTGAACTTCCTCTCCCATCATCCAGAGCTAAACTAGATCCGTGATTGCCGCTTGACTGCAGCATCCAACATCCCAGAGACCCAGAGTTAGCTCCTCTAATTCTGTCTCACTCCTTGTTTTCTTTCTCTCCCTCTCTTTTATTCACCTGTTTCTGTCCAGTGCTTTTCCCTGAGGTGAGGAAGATGTTGTCTCCCATCTGGCTGACTTCACAGCAGACTGACAGTCTGTTGCAGTCCTCTTGTGACTCCCTGGTGCATAGTGTTCAGACCACTGCCAGAAGCCCCACTGAATTAATCCAGGCATATTCTTTTAATGCAGCCACGGACAGACGCCTAGTAAAATTTTGGGGGAAAAATACGTTGTTGTATTAGGAGAAAAGATCCTTTATCCAATATACAGCACATTACTTGCCGACTATCTGAATGGACCATTTTATTAAGTGTCTGGGATAATAAAAGATGTTAACTAAGTGTGCAGTGTAGTTTTTTTCCCCCTTTGAATCGACAGTCATCTTGCATGCTTAATCGCTCTTTAGCGTCAGTGACTGCGGGGAAGAAATGTGACACTGATATTACCCCACTGAGATAAGATTCTCTTCAAATCTGTGCCTATATTTAACTTGTTTCCCCCTCAACATCACATTTGGAGCAGTTTTACAAGGGGTTCTGAAATCCTGTGACTAATGGCTAAACATATGGCTTACAGCACCTCACATATTCTGATGTTGTAATTTCTTTTAATATGTGTTTTTTTTACTGCAATAACTTGATGTTTTTTGTTGTGTCATGATCTTATTAAGAGAATAGGGATATGAGACATATTTGGTTTGAGCCTAGATTAAGTTCTGTTTAGACAGTTCTAGGTTAAAATATTACAGTACATGTGCAGGATTATACTTTACACCCTGCAGAATGCCTTAATTAAGCCATTAGGAGGCACATTTCCTGGACCTGGATATGTCTGCTGTTAATGAGCCACCTCAGCTGTCCACTGTGGTTACTTTCAGGGCCATGTGGCTCTGTTTGTGCGAGGATAAAATGAAATGAGAAAGCATGAGTCAGCAGTGAGAATTCACAGTGAGGTGATTAAAGGTAGTGGTGAAGGCCCTTTCTGGGAGCAAAAGATTAAGACGATGCTACTCTCTCATCTTCCTCAAAGCCGGAGCCATTTGATGTGGCCCCTACAGGCTGCTTGTCCAGAGCCAGCATTTCCTCGGCAGCAGATCACAAATGGAAATACACATATTCAAATATGTTTTTGATGAGAGTGGCTATCATTAGACGATAAATTGAAAGATTGGCTTGGCACATCACAGAGTGGATTTGAAACTCCTCCTGCTGAGGATCTGGCAACAGAGGAGATTTTGTGTCCAGAGCCAAACATTTCCAAGTATATATATAGAAGCATAGTTTTTCCTGACTCTGGACATTTGTATAAAATGAGCATTTATTACTCTAGTAACTGTAAAAGGAGGAAACATCATCATCATTACAGCAGAAATGATTAGTTAATACATAAAACAGCAGACAGACGAAAAGGAATTGTCAACAATTCAAAATTGCCAAATTATTTCTGGTTCCAGCCTCTTTAATGAGATGATTTGCAGCTTTTTTTGTGTGTGTTTTTTAAAACTGCATTTCAGCCTTAATATTAGCTTTTTTGTTTTCAGTGTTTTGTTTGTTTGTTAATTAGTTTAATAAGGCACAGATTGTCCTATCAACATGAGTCTGACATCCCTTGAACACTGACAGTCTCCTCTTTAACCCTTCACATGCAGATATTTGCTCTTTGTTTAAAGGTCCAGTGTGTAGGATTTAGGGGCATCTATTGGCAGGAAATGTATTCAGTTTTCATAATTATGTTTTTATTAGTTTAGAATCATCTGAAAATATAATTGTTGTGTTTTGGCTATTTTAAAATGAGCCGTTTATATCTACAGAGCAGGTCCTCGTCCACTGAATCAGCCATGTTGTTCACTCCTACAATAGTCCATAATGGACAAATCAAACCCTGGCTCCCTGGCTCCCGAGTTTTCGGGTTAGTCATCGCACTTCTACACACTTGGCACAGGAAAGAAATTTTAGTTTCAGTCTGCAACCTTGTCGCTAGATGCCACTGAAACCCACACACTAGACCTTTAAAACCTATGGACACAATCAAAACAGTTAGTCCTAGAACAGTGGTGTCCAACTGGTCCAGCTACCGGGTCCAGATTTGTTTTTAGTCATTAGTTTAATGTCCACACAAATTAATACATTCAGTGTCATACTTGTGTTTGGCCATGCTGTCAAGCTAGACAGATTGTTACTGTCAAGTAGCTGTCAGTTAGTCACTCAGTCTACAACAGAAAATAGCACTTAATGCAGCTCTGTGCTGGAAATTCACCATACTTAAAAATAAATTATGTTTTTTACAAACTTCACATGTTTGCAAGTCACTTGTGGTCCATTCAGAATGGACCCATGACCCACTTTTGGACCACGACCCACCAGTTGGGAACCACTGTCCTAGAGCATCAAACTGATGGCATTTCCGAGTATTCCAATTTATTCTGAAAATAACAATATGCAGGAGGCCTGACTGAGACATGTAGTGACCCTGCTAAAAGGCTGTGAATGAAGGAAGTAAAAAAAAGCCTCGGGTTAATTAAGGGTAAGAGAAGAGACAGGAAACAGGAGGAGAGAAGGGGGTGACATACAACAAAGGTCCATGGCAGGAACTGAATCAGGGGCATTGCAATTACATGGTGTGCCTTTTAAAGGCGCAGTCAGTGAATAGAACTCAACA
Organism: Epinephelus lanceolatus; assembly: GCF_041903045.1. NCBI lineage: Eukaryota > Metazoa > Chordata > Actinopteri > Perciformes > Serranidae > Epinephelus > Epinephelus lanceolatus. The sequence continues at coordinate 21,383,349 of NC_135747.1, read as the reverse complement.
CATGTTTTGTCAGATTCAGCAAATATCCAGCCTGTTGTCTTGAAGAACTTGCTTCGTGAGTGATCTGGGTGGTAGATATCGACACACAAAGGTATCTTTCTGTATAAAACAGGCAGCGACAGTTGTTGAAGCAGTGGCCACCAACTGAAGTCGTCAAGTACCAGCGCCATGTCATTGGATGTCTGTGTAAGATACAGACGCAAAGGCACCTTTTTGCAGCGTTATGAAATGCACCAGTCAGCGGCTTTGTAACACTGCTAGTAACAAGGCAATATAAGGAGCTGGAAAAATTGGGAGGAGAGGTGAGATGGGTCAACAAACCCTGGACTTTCCCCTGGAAGCCCATTGTTCATGTCCTGTTCATGTCATGTGGATGCTGAGCCAAACCATGATGTCTTTTTCTGATCCTTACCATGTGCTTTTCTTGCACAAGGAAATAAACGTAAATATGAGATGTTTTACAGATGTACCTTTATTTTGAAAGAGGCTGTATTCATCTAATGAGCAGAAACTGTACACTTCCTGTGAAAACTGAAGCATATTTTAAAAAGACAATGTATGTAACAAGCGTAAATTGACAAGGCATCCCAGAACAGACACAGAAGGATAGCTAGACATGAAAGTCCACAGATATTTGACAAGTTGGGGTGAGAATGCATTGCAATATTTTCTTACAAGACTAGTTGTCTGCTCTGCGTGTGCACAGAAAAAAAATCTGGTGTTCGTACACAGCTCTGGCTCTGTAGAAGGGAAACAAACAAGGGACGGATTGAGTCACGCAGCATTTTTTCAGCCAGTTAGCAGCGGGCGGTGTTTGTTTTCGTGCATAGGAAAGAAGAAAGGCCATGCATATCCATGAATTTGAGGGACGGAGCTTCTGAAGAAGCACTGGCAGCACCAGTTGTGTTGAGTTCAAATATCAACAATCAGTCTCCAGAATCACAGACTCCATCTTTAACCAGTTGGTTGGAACTGCTGGTTGGACAAAACAGGCAGTTTTAAGACAATGCTTTTGGCTCTGGGAACTTGTGCTTGGCTTCTTTTATTTATTTTTTTGTTATGATTTTCTAGCATTTTATAGTCTAAAGGAGTAATTGATTAATTGGAAAAGTAATAATGATGAATAACTATCATTATTTGAATGACATGGCAGCCAAAGCTAAAATCATCCTGACCCCACAAACTTTCCCTGACCCTTTTGTTTGACTCTTTCCCTCTTGACTCTGCTTGGTTTATCTTTAATACACACAGTTCCTGGGGTGACAGGCCTTAAGGACTTAATATTTTAATCCGTCTGTTGAAAGCCTCTTCCCTATATGGCGATAATTTGTACCTTATCAGAGGAAGGTCAGAGCCTGTTCAGAAACTTACACAAGCAGCTTCTTCAGACAGCTTGTTTGTGAAATTCTTTGCTGTGTTGGATTTGCGGTCATAAAATGTGTATGTGAACAAGTCCTCTGTGTGTACAGTACAGTATGTGCGTGGGTGTATGTGTTGATGTGCATGTTTTATATTGAATGAGTGTATGTTGGAGTAAATGTGCCTGAAAGGCCTATTACATATTCCACATCCATATGTCCCTCATATATTTCTCAGGGGTATAATCATATTAGAGTGAGTCACACTTGACCTCACATGCAGAGGATTTAAATAGATCATAAATACTGCTGCAGTGTGGTCAAATTACTGATATGTTACTAACATGTTACTTGTATGTTTGCTAATGTGCCATTTGGAAGGCAAACTGTTGAAATGGTAATGGCAATTAATTCATGTAGTATATCAGAAGGACGATCATGGACATTGTCAATGTTCGAGGCAATGAAGCAAATGATTCAGACAAAAGGTTGTTTCGAAGGTATTCACACAGCCGAGGTCTCCCTCCTTCATTGCTTTTGCTGATTTCCTGATGTAGAGGTGGCTATTGTACTGTACGTAGATGATGCCATTAGCACAGATACATTAAACATGAGCCATGAGCCGGCACTGGAATAAAATGGAACAGATGGTAAGCATATTTTGAGCTGAGCTAGAATGAATAATTCCCCCAACTGATGACACAGCAACGCCAGCAACAGCTTTGAAAACTCCCAAATTGTTGTGTGAAAGTTTTGTTTATTCACGTCATCTTTTTTGTTGTTGTTTCAATATCACAAACCTTGGAATGACACACGTTAAGAGAAGTTTTTTGACAGATCTAACACACAAACACAAAAAGAAAAATCACAACACCCACAAGCTCGTCCTTAAACGTCGTCCAGTCGCAGTGATGATCTTTGGTTTACCTTTGTAAACAAGCTATTGCTGTGTGTGACATTCTGCTTTTACAGCAGCTTAGCTTTCCAGGTTCAGATGCTGGATGTTTGTCCTTGAGGGGACAGCTGCCCTCAGACCTACCTGTCAGTTTAAATAAGAGGTGGCAGAGCATTTTTCGGTACATTTCCTGGAAGCACTCGGGGTATAATCCATTTCAAAAAGGTAATATGCCTTAATAGAATATTTTTTCTTCAAACTGAGGTTACTGTTGTCCTTATGTTACAAATGACTTCTTCACAGAGTCAGCAAAGAGTCAGTGACATGGTCAAGCATACTATGTGTTGGGTCAAATTTTTTCCACACCATGCTCACACAAACAGGGTTGTGCATGAACACTAAAAGAGCATTCATTGAATGTGTTCATATTTTTGTTGAACCATGAATTGAACGTATCCATTTGCAACTAATGAATGTGAGCTTCATTAACTCTCGCGACAGTTAACGACGCTCACACATTGTGTTTTGTGTCAAAGACGGTCTCCCTGTTGATATGCGTTTCCCCCCACCTGAATCTGTTCCAAACCCTTTCCTTTACCTAACCGCAGAGGGGGCGCTGCTAAGCAGCCGCCTAGGGACCCACTCAGAGGGAGGGCCCTAACCCCCTCAATTCCTTGTGTAATAGGGGTACCACCTCCAGTCCTGGCAGTTCACCTCAGTGTGTTTATCAGTAAGTGATAATTGTAACATAATAGAGTAGTGGTTCCTAATTGGTGGATCATGGTCCAAAAATGGGTCACAAGTCCATTCTGAATGGACCGCAAGTGACTCATAGACATGTCAGTTTTGTAAAAAATACACTTTATTTTGAAATACAGTAAATTTATGGCACAGCTTTTGTTCTGAAGTGCTTTTTCCTGCTGTAGAGTGAGTGACTGCCAACAGCTACTTGACAGAGACAGCAGGCTCGACAACACAGCCAAAATCAAGTATGATGCTGAATATATGAAACTAAGGGGACCTTGAACTGATGATTAAAGGGATAGTGCACCCAAAAATGAAAATTCACCCATTATCTACTCACCCATATGCCGATGGAGGCCCTGGTGAAGTTTTAGAGTCTTCACATCCCTTGCGGAGATCGGCGGGGGGAGCGGCTAGCACACCTAATGGCTGACGGCGCCCCAGACTAACGTCCAAGAACACAAAATTGAAACCACAAAGTAACTCCAACATGCTCATCCGTAGTGATCCAAGTGTCCTGAAGCCGCGACATAAAAAGTTGTTTCGAAAAACGTCATATGAACTCTGTTTTTAGCCTCACTGTATCCTGTAGCTCTGACTGCTTCTCTGTGCTTCTCTGTGCTCCACACTCACGTGTGCGCACCTGTGCGAGACCAGCAAAAGCATGAGCTTTGCTTACCCGTGTTTACATCACGTGACACATGCATCGCACGGGGAGACAGCAGTAACCACAGTAGCTAAAAGATAATTTGCACTACGGTCTTTTAGCGAAGGACAGCCCAACATGCCTGAAGACTTTGAAATTGAGGAGGAACAGCATTTCTTTGTTGAGCCGTATTTGTTTGAGCCCGAGTATACGGACACGGAACTCAGGCTACTGGACGAAGCAGCCGCCACAGCTCATGAGCCTCAGCCAGCCGCAGAATACTGGAGTCGAGCACTGGAAACCTGGTGGTGTAGTTGTTTCAAATACAAAGCAATGCCATTGGATGAGTAAAGTCTTTGCTGCTCAGACTGGGAATTGGCGATGCCTGCACATGAGAATCTGGACATACTGACGAGACCGCTGTTCTTCAGAGCATGTTGGAGATACTTTGTGGATTCAATTTTGTGTTCTTGGACGTTAGTCTGGGGCGCCGTCTGCCATTAGGTGTGCTGGCTGCTCCCCCCGCCGATCTCCGCAAGGGATGTGAGGACTCTAAAACTTCACCAGGGCCTCCATCGGCATATGGGTGAGTAGATAATGGCTGAATTTTCATTTTTGGGCGCACTATCCCTTTAAGGAGAAATCTGGACCCTGTGACTGGACCAGTTGGGAACCACTGTACTAGAGCATTGATAGGTTTGGTGGAGTGAAGTGTATGTGGAGAACGTACGACAAAATGAAAAAGCAAATGACATCCAGGTCACAGTACAAAATGAAAAAAAGGAAGAAAATGAAATTTTTCAATTTGCACAAATCATATTCCTTAATTGTTAACTGTTCATGAGTTAAATTGTTTATCTCGGTTGATTTCTGTTGTTTTTGCTTGTAATTAATACAATAGCCTAAATATAAAAGAAAATAATATTTTTTTAAGGGGTGTGGTGGGGGCAGAGGAAGCCTACCTAAAGCCCTTTTTAGATAGGAATTGTGCAAATTTCCAGGAATGCCCAATCAGTCTTTTTTCACCATTGGCAGTATATAAACAAAATTGGGGAGAGTGGCAAAATGCCGCCTACCTACTTTTGTTTATACAGAATGCGCCTTTTTCAGGGCAATGACAAAATGTGGAGCTCAGCGTGTGACGTAAACAGTGACGTGGGAGGGAAGCTGCGGCTAGTTAGGCGTCGATAGGCGATTCTCCCGTAAATCACCGTCCCCGTCATCTGACGATTAATGGCCTCTTCGTTTGCGAGTGCAAGGAGGGCATGCAATTCCTTGTCTCCCCAGTTGCTCATCTTCACAATGTCTGTCAGGTTTGCGTTTCCCTCTTGCTACTAGCTGACTGCTAATTCCTGCGACCAGCTGTTTCCTGTTTATCCACCACCAGTGGCGCGCAGTGTCAGCAACAGCTCCTCCCACAAGTCATCGACAGGAAGGCCACCTCGGTCTGTTTAAACTAAAAGGGTTCCACCAATAAGACTGCCCTACAAGGTGGAAAATTGGGCGCCTCAGATCAACTTGCCATTCCGCCTCTGTGTGTATAAATGCTCGCAGCTGGCCGGCAAAACAGCCCAACATTTGCGGAGAATCTGGCAGTGCAAAGGGGCTTAAGGCGCCAAATCTGCCATTGAAAATGAAGAAATGAAGAATGAAATGATAGTAAACTAGTCTTTTTTGTGACTGTAAACTCAAAATTCAAATTGTGATTTATGAACATGGACTAGTTCCTTTAAATCTGTGTGAACTGAACTTTGAGCAATCTCTTGTTAAGTGTTAACATGCACAACACTGGTCAGGAAAGGCACTCCACTAGGCGCGTTTCTGTCCACCTGGTTTTACATCCATTTTCAATTAGTGCATAAAATACAACAAAAATTTGAAAAAAATAAACAACCCTCAAAATATTGAAAAAAAAAGTAAGCTTGGTGGAGGTGAAAAGAGGTTGGTGCCTCGAAAAAAGATAAATGTGACAAAGTGCATTGGAAACAGTTTTAGGGAATAAATGATGACGTGCATGACGTGCCATCATTGTATAGGCCGCAGCAAGCTCCTTTTTAGCGTTTAACATACTTACATATGTACACAAGACTGTTAACAGAACTCTTCCAAGAGCACAGAGCTGTAATATTAATTGTGCCAAACTCTTTATTTTCATTGTCCAGTGTGCTCTCCATATTGTTTTCCTCCTAGTGCCCTCTTCCTCTGCAGTGGTACAATGATATCTGACTGGACAATTAGTGCCACCCACGGCTTATCTCGATAAACCAACACCCAATATCCAAATAACAGTAGTAGACAGAGAAAGTGTATAAATTTCCTTTCGCCAGTTTTCAGAAAATTCGATAAAATTTTAGTTACATATGGATGGAAACCCAACTACTTGTCACTGACAAGAAAAAAGGTGTGATGCCATACTGTCAACCATTTGCTTTCCATTAGTTACACATTAGTTCATGGCACCACCAAGCAGCTTGAACAGCTCACTGTTCAAGTCTTATTTTTTTGCGTATAGCTCACTGTTTTCTGTTTTTTTCCCTCTTTCTCAATCATGATGGGCCTTGACATTTAAGGCAACCCCACCAAACCACCGTGGTCATTATTTCTCCAGCGTGGGAATATTCTTTGCAGTAAAGTTTTGTTTGACTGCATTATGCATTACAGTTGCTGAATGATTTATTCCGTCTGACAAGTAGCCCATAATTGAATGTAGCCTTCAAATGCAATGCTGTGAAAGCTATCACACTCACCCACGTTCGACTTCATCGCCTCCAGGAAGCCTACTCCCCCCATTCTACCCCAATTAAGACTGTTTCTCTGTGTTATTACTTTCAGTATAACTCTCTAATAATGAAATACGAGGAAGAGGAAGAAGAAGGGTCAAATGAAAGTTTGAGCGAACCAATTAGGTGGTGTTTTTATTCAGCAGCACTTCTCGTAAGAGTTTTTGTTTTTAATAGATGGGCAGGACAGTCATTCAGTTGTCTGGACTTAAACAGATGAAGTGTTTGTTCCACTTCTGTGGAGATCTTACTCACTCCAACTGTGGGAGAAAAGCAATTAGCTTATTCAATTGGGAAACTATCATTCTGTTTAATAGAAACAACAGTGTTTAAGTTAAATTACAACACATTTAGTGGATTATCTGAGGCAAGTTTTGTTCTGATGCACCTCACACGTACAGGAACGCTATGTTAAAACTGACCTTACCTTCCTGCGCTTATCTGTTATCTTCATTGTCCTAGCTCCTGTCACCTATTGATCTCACAGGTCCTTTGAAATAACAGCAGGGGGAGGAAATTAAGCTCCATTGTGCTTGCATGACCCCGACAAAAAAAGTAAGACAGGGAGGGAAAGAAAACATTGCTTCACTCTGCAACATTTAGTCCAATCAGCTCCCTGAGGCTGAACGCCAACGGGAGGCTTGGCTCCTGTGGTGAAGGAAAGTGGAGGCTGTAAGCGTGTTCTATTTTTCTATAGCATCAAAAATGCATGTGGGTGAAGTGCATTATGAATTACACGCAGGGCCACGTCTAACAAATCCATATAGTCCATAAAAACATGGCTGTTTAGCATCGCAGGTTGCTGACTGACTGGAAACTTCATGGTGAAGCATCCAGCATGGATTATTAATGAAGAGTCTGTTTTGAAAAATTCAACCGAAGAGGCACAAAAATCTGACTTTTATTGTTATGTACATGTTTGGTTGCTTGACAACAACTTATGCACAAGCAGTACAGATTCTCCAATAGTGGTTTTACATTATGATTCCTTCATCTGTTCATCTGAGAGTCACAAATTTTAGCATATCAACTGCTTGAAAAACCTTGTCTTGTTGTAATAACTGCAGTTAAAGAAATGGGTGAAGGTGCCAGAATCCTGTTGTAATTGCATATTAGCTAGCAGCCAAGTGTGAACAGTGAAGTTTTTTGGCAGCATGTACACACCTGACTACCCAGGGAAGAGTCCAACACTGTTTACAACCAAGGTAACAAATGGAACACAATGTAGACTCCTGAAATATTCATCCCACCGCCACAGCAGGCACTCAAATGGCAGCGAAAAGACAATGATGAAGTGAATGACCGACAGCAGGACAGAGGCTTTGCCCAGCCAAGTGAAACCACCTTTGAATCTACTATGGGTTTTACTCCTGCTGCTCAAAATACAGAGAGGAGCCATGAATCAAAAAAGCTCCCTCCTATAGCAAACATACAGCACACACGCTAAATCCACATTTAAATTAAAACATGTTAAGTCCTGGCAACATGCGGATGCAATGTATTCTGGTTGCAGTTGCTAGGTAACAAGTGCTTCAGGGGGAAACCCTCATTATGAAGTATTTAAAACGCGTCATTAATTGCTAATTTGCAGATAGAAGTATTTGAACACTTATCTTAAATACTCACATCAGCTTGCGTGCATTTAATTTGATTTCTTCACATAGTTGTGATCTTTTTCTAAAGCAATACAAAGCATCACTTGGGAATTGACTCTGTGAGCGATTTGTTTTTGCATGTAGGGTGTGTACAAATGGCTGGATGGGGCACTGTACCATAGATCAAAAGCCTCCATGTACTGTATGTCACGCTCGCAGAGGAACAGAGGCACACAGTTACGTACAATCTCTTTCTCATAGCTCCACACTTATCAAACAGTTGCCTCCACAGCCAGAGCTGGGGATGCAGCCGAGAATCCGCCACCCTCGTCTGAACAGGCTTATTTTTAGCAGGCATGGATTGTGAGAGAGCACTTGTTTTATTTCAGTCCTACTGGCTCTGCCTGAAGCACCACAATTATATGGTGCCCTTCGAGTATGCAGAGTCATTTTCCTCAAGCGTACATCCACCACATGGATGAACAAAAGGTGGTAGGATTTATGAAGGTTCACTGCAGCTCACAGAAACGTTCCTCGTGGCCACGGATGAGCCTGTTTTTTTTTTGCTCATCCTTTAATATCACATCAGTGAGTTAATGATGGGGTAATTTGGCAGAGCAAGAATTGAACTATTTCACAAATACACATGCATTCAAATCTTCCTTTTAATCCTGTTTTTGTTTAAATGCACAAAGAAGCAAAAGGTGCAAAAATCATTACACACAAGAAGTTAGATTAGATCATGAGTCATTCTTCAGTGCCAAATTAATACAGTAATGAGTTTCAAATCCTTTTCTGCTGAGGATCACATTCTTAACTGGATGACACGCAGTGGCCTCCCATGGCTGGAAAAACACGTATACCCTGCACTGCCCGCGCTCTCAAAGAAATATTTTTTGGCAAAGGAGGGCGACAGTTGCTTACTGATCTTAAAGCAAACATGAAATGGAAGGTAGCAGATAAAGCGAGCATCAGGCAAACAGGCTCAGTATTCTACAGAGAGAGTGGGCTCGGTGTGATGTGTCCTCCTCAGCTCCTTTTTCCCTGCGCTGTTGGCGACTAAAGCAGAGATAGATTTTGACTCAGGTGCAAACTGAGCTGTTTTGCAGACGCCCACACCAGCCCGTTATCTTACAAATACAATACACCAGAGACAAGGCATCTGTTGTGGCTGTTTGAGCGTGTGTGTGTGTGTGTGTGTGTGTGTGTGTGTGTGTGTGCATGTGTGGGTGTGAGGATGCGAAAGTATGCAGGGATGTGTTTTTCTGTGTCTGTGAGTATGTGGATGTTGGAAGACAAACAGATGATGGAATTTTTTCGCATCACTTTCTGTTACCATATATAAAACAAACTTCTAAAAATACACTATAAAATATTATGTATATATACAAAAGGGGGGTGGGACTGATGTCTATGTAAACGTCAAAGACGCTGCAGTGTGCTGTCTTGATGGCGGTTGCATTAGGCTGTGGCAGCTGTTTCCACACCAAATTATCCAGCCTATTTGTATTGCCAGGACGGGGAGCTAAGGGATACAGAGGGAACAGTGTAAATGTAAAACAAGTCATGGCAGAATCTGACAAGAGACAGAAATTTCCTCTCTCCCCCTCTGGTGTTCACTTTTACACTCTCTCAACCATTTTAATCTCCCCCCTTTAATACCATCCCTTCCAGACTCAACTTTGATCACTGTCATTTTGCAAACTTACAGGATTGGAAGGATTGAGACAAATGCATTATTCATCCCACACACCAATTTGGGTCTCCTCTGCTGTCTGTAATGCACTTCTCTCATCTCCTTGTCACTTTTGTCTTTTGTTCGGTTTGCTCTGTCGGGGGATGGCGCTGATCTTTGGGGATCTGTAATGGACTGCAAAGTTTAAACCAAAGGAAAATATCTCACAAGGAATAAAATAATATAAATAAATACTGCAATTATAATTCATATTATATTGAAATGTATTGGCTAGTTGATCTTTAATGTCCACTGTGTGAGATTTAGTTGGATTTAGTAGCTTCTAGCGGTGAGGATCGCAGATTGCAACCTCCAGAAACTTCTTCCAGTTACCACAATTTCCTTCAGTGTTCAGGGGTCTCTTCCTCTCCAAAACAAATGGACAGGTGATTAAAACCAGTAAAAAAACTGAATAATGCAGATTCACATTACAAATCAGAATTTCTCCAATGCTGTTCAGCCTGCCAGAGACAGACCACTAGACCCTTTTACTGTTAGTAAACAGCATGACATTTTTTGGTGGGCGGGGCTTAGCTGGAGGCAAAACAATTCTCCACAGACATTAGCTAGCACTAGCTCGCAAGTTCTGTTGACTTGTTTTCGACAGTCAAGGAAGATCATGCGAGTGGTGCGTTCACAAATACTCATTCCAAGTACAAGCTGGACCGTTCATAAATTTTTTAAATTTCATTTTAGTGTAGAGCGTCACCAGACTGGGACCAGACTGGTCGACCCGTATGCTCTCACTCAGTGGACGGATGATTTGACAGGATTGCTGAAGGTGGGATAGCCGGCTTTGTGGTTGATTACTGTGCCAATATTACAAAGGAGGATGACACTTGAATGCTTTCCTTCAGTTTGTTTTGCTATTGACGCTAACGTTAGGTATTGCACCAAAAAGTAAGTGTTACAGAGAAATCCAATATTCCTCTTAATACCTCCCCAATTTCTGATGAGGTGGACATGATAACCCTTAATACACATAACATTATTCATCACTACAACAGTTAAAACTTTTTCCCTAACCTGATATGAAGTGTGCGCTGTACATGTTTTATGATCACCTCTGTCCAGTCCTTTTGTCTTATCACACTTAACCATAGTTGTCTACATTTTTGTTGACGGGTGTTGGCGGCTGGTATGCGATAAAATTTAAGTGTTGAGCCATGACTCCTTCTGTTCTGGCTCCCAGTAACACAACAAAGTGACATTTTAACACTCCTATGTAGCCTACAGCCCAGTGGAGTCATGTTTTGTCTCCAGCTAATAAAATGGGATAAAAACCCTTAAAGGGTCTTTAGGCAAGCACCTACAAATGTTTGCTGACATTTTTCTCAGATAACCCAACATCCTGACATTCAGGAGGTTTTTAGCAGGAGTCGAATTATACGCACAGGTCTCTTTCTCTCTAAAACTAACAGGCCCAGTGATTTTAACTTAATAAAGCAGTGTCACATTAAAAAAAAATCTGTGTTTTGTCAACTCTGCTCATTGTGGAGGGGCTGCTAACTATGCTGGCGAAAACACAAAAAGCCCTATCTAAAGCTGGTGTTTGGTGTTTCTGTTCTGGGCTACTGTAGAAATATGGTGGTGCCACATGGAAATCTCTATAGATGAGGACCAGCTAGATAGAGATATAAATAGCTCATTCTAACACAAGGACTCTTATTTTCATGTACTTATACACCAAAGAAAACATACTTACTATATTATATTCTATCTCCGCCCTAAAATATCCCCCTAAATCCTACACACAGTGGTTAGATATTACTGGTAGATACTTAATTTATCAAATATATCACTGTACACAGAGAATTTTTTCATTTCATTCCAATAAGTAGCACTCCCTCTAGTAATCTGGCTTCAGTTTATGTTCAGTGTCAGAAGGCATGTTGAGCAACAAACAATAATACCACCCTCAAATTCGTTTCATAGTGCAGATATTGTCTAACCACTGTCATGATCGCCTTGAGCTGGAGTGAGCACTAAGCTTCCCTGCCCAACCTGCACCTCGGTAAATCACACCCAGAGCTCATGAGTCAGGAGCCGCTGCAATAAAAATGAATTGGAAATCACTACCGAGGCCTTGAAAAGTTGATTCACTCTCCAGTCAGATGGACTAAAGACTAATCTTGACAATCCGAAGTATGTGGCAGTGACAAAATCTGACTGTCAGTGTAGCAAGGTTACATTTATACCCAGCGGCAGGGCTCACACTGACAGATGAATAATATCTACTGGATTTTCAATATGTGATAAAACTTAAAAAATTATATCGGGAATGTTTCCGAAGTCCCCTCCAATCACTGGTGATCTCTGGGGACAGTAATTTTTTATGAAAGGAAAAAAAAAAAAAACACGCGTTCATCAATGAGTAGGGCGTAGCATGATAACCCTATTGTCTTGCCTTCTTAGTTACCGTTGCTATGCCTGTTAAGGTTTCTGTTCTCATGGCATTAAGTTCATAATGATAATGGAGGCAGATCTACCACTCAGACTCTCAGTGATTATTAAAACAATGGATCCTTGATTTCAGGCAGAGGTAGACAATTAAAGGTCTTTCATTTCCAACCAGCAACTATCGATTTTGCCGGCTGAAATGTCACCAGCAGATTTGTATCAGGTGTAGCTAGCTGGCTAAATAAGATAAAATTAGCCTCCTGAGTTGGTTTTAACACTGGCCTTTGTTAACCTTTATGTTGCCATCTGATTCTTTTTAAACAACAGAGTAACAAGGTCTTAAATATGCTCGCAAAGCTGGGGTAAACGGTTTTATTTTGGTGTCACTTGGCAATAATCCTAGAATAACTTTTAACCTATTGTAATTTAATTGGTCTGGGAGAAAACTAGACTTCTGGATGTTTTCAGGCTTTAAAAAGTCTAGCCCATTTGGCCAATGACATGTCATTTCTGAAAAGAAACCTTGGCAATAAAATGAGCATAGCGTTTGTTGACGCACGACAAGATGTCAAGCTCAGCCTACATCCCAGCTACATTGGCTGATCTCAAACAGCCCAATCAACTGATGGAGCAGCTGATTGATGGAAGGGAGTCAGCTGATAGATCACATGATTCCTTTCTGTGCAACCAATTTCCAAATCTTATTCAGGGTGCCCTATTTAAACTGCTCTGGTCTGCCTACTGTTGCTGCTTCCTCTGCAAGCTGCTTTGCAACTCTCCTCCACCCCAGCTCCTCCTTTTCATGTCTGACTTATCACCGTCATTTCTGTTTGTTATTGATGCTGCTCTGTTCCTGGGGGTCTTTGCTGCTGCCCTCGCTGTCTTAGGCTTTCCATGTAGGCGCATGGAAGGGCAGAGAGGTTTGCTCTCTCTGCCTCAGGCTTTCCTCGTATGTGCATGGAAGGGCAGAGAGGTGTGCTCTCTCTGCTTTAAGGCTTTCCATGTAGGTGCGTGCAAGGGTGGAGAGGTGTGCTCTCTTTGCCTTAGGCTTTCCACGTAGGCATGTGGAAGGGCGGAGAAATGTGCTCTCTCTGCCTTAGGCTCTGCGTCGGCCCGAGGTAAGGCAGAGAGGCCCCAGAACAGAGCCATACCACAAAATATAATACTGCAAATGGAAATCAAATTTTCTTTGACTAAAGTGGTCCTGACTGAACTGCCTACAAGTATGTGTCAATATCAGCGTGTTTCAGGGACGGAGAGAAAATGTTGCCTATAGTTTAGCCCTCTGTTAACTGAAACTAAAGGCTCACGGCTGCTGCTTCAAGTTCACCTTCATGTAGCTAATGTTAGCTTGTGTCCTCGGCCTCACTCCCTGCCACTATAGGCCACCTCACTGGGAGGAGAGCAGGCACCAGCTGCTGACCGGGGCCCATAGTCTGCAGTCGCAACTATCCAAATCTAGCCAGTGTCTGGGGACTGAGCTGCTGGAGCAAGGTCAACACACTTTCTGTTGCTGCCGTTGCACAAGTTAGACCCAGTGCTGCCTCTGTCAACCTGCTGGCTGTGACCCCCCAGCACTGGGGGTTGTGCTGGCTAAATTCAAGCTGCTACAGCTGAGCTGAAGGTCTGTCTTCATTGCCTCTGCCCGCTCTCTTTCTGGTGAGAAGTCCACAGCGCTAAGGAGCAAGGTGGAGGGACTGTGCTAGCTAGCTAATTCTTGTCTCATATGTCGTCTGATAAACAGAGAGAATGTATGAAGTGCATATGCCCATACTCATGCGGTGGGAGGGGCTTAGGGTGGAGAGGGAAGAGCTGCAGGTGGAAGATGTATTTCATTTTCTGCCTTTTTTGTTTTGGGATTTTTTGCCTTTTCAGAATATTGCATATCCCAGCTTTAAAAGCAAATGACATTAACATTTTTTGTTCAGCATTCAGCTGTTTCCTGTACTGTCTTCATTTGAAATGACCTCATATTTCCAAGCAATTGTACTGTTTGTCCTTGTCATCTGTCTATCTAGTGTTTTTATCATGTGATTTTTTTTTGTTGTTGTTCTTTTTTATGATGAATGTGTTTGTATACCTGACAGATACCAAATTTCTCCTGGTGGGATGATACAGTTTGACTTGACTTTATTATACCATGTTAAAAGACTGATGCTAAAGGCGCCAGTATATTCTTAAACAGAAGTGCTTAAGTATAAGAACACCTGAGCCTAGAATAATAAACTTCTTGGTTTTTTAAAGTGGTTGGCAGAAATGTTATAGGAGCTAGTTATTTTTGAGCATAAACCAGCCTTAAAGTGGAGATGAAACACTGAATGATATTACTGTGGTTCATTTGAATTTTAGTTTAGGCAAGATATGATACTGCAATCAAATGTGATAACCACCCAGATTTGCTAGAAAACCAGATGGTATTCCACTTTTTCGCCAGCTGGGCGCAGCTATCTTTCAACAAGCTAGTTGGTAACATCACAAGAATGGTTGTTTACAAGGAGCACTGAGCACAATGCTGTGCTTCAGACTGGTTAAGTGTTGATGTTGGGAGTTTCAGAGTTTTGATGAGATACAAAGAGCTATGGACAAAGGTAAATAAAACAATTGCCTTTTCTTTTAGACAGCTGGTGGTGGCCACTCAGTTTTGTGTTTGTTTGCAAATCCACTTCTCAGAGTACTTAATAGACTTTTAACCTTGTCATGGAGACACCACCAATACCTTGCTGGCCCAAAACACCTCATAACTGGCCTTAAAAAAAACAACATATCAACAGCCATCAAAGGAGAAAACATGCTTCACAGTACCAGGTTTACCAAGCCTAGCTCAACAACTACTGGCGAACAAGTGGACAACAGAGACAAACCATTCTTGTGATGTCACTAACTAGCTTGAGGTAGGCAACCCATGGCTCTTGAGCCACATTCTGCTTTTTGGGATCAAACTACCAATCTTCTGATAAGTGGACGACCTACACTACCTTCTGAGCCACAGCCACCCATAACTGAAAAAACAGTTTTTAACATTTTGTAAACTAAAATGTGCTACATACATCTATGATGCACATCTGGTGCCTTTTCCTGACCAGACCTCAGTAGCGGTGGCTAGTCTCCAGTCTAGCTCGGCTAACAATGCATTCCACATCCAAAAAAAGGAAAGTCATGGAGGAAAATAGAGAACTTAATAATGCATGGACATTTGCGTTTAATTTTTAGTTAAAGTACCAAATACGCATAAATAACCCAGTGGCCCAGTTTATGATGTGGTAAAACATATTAATGAATGCTCATTTAGACCTGTTAGTAATGTTTATAGGATAATTAAGACTTAATAGGCTGTTTTACCTTCATTATCGGGCTCAAATATATTTTGTGGCACCAGACAGGTTTCTAATGAACCAAAAATGTCTCTTTTGATAGTAAATGTTGTCGACCCCTGAACCAGCTTGTTGAAAGACAGTTGCACCCTGCTGGCGAAAACGTGAAATACCATCTAGTCTTCCAGCAAATTTAGGTGGATATCAAGTTTGATTACAGTGTCATATCTCGCCTACGGTAAAAATCAAATGAACCACAGTCATATTGTTCAGTGTTTCATCTCCTCTTTAAAGCTGTATATCCCAGGCAGTATCCTCACCGCTTGATGATCAGTGTGGTTGACATGGATCTAAGAAACAGTTTAGAGCTAGTAAGTCCTATTATTACAGTGCATACATACACACAGACATACAGTACTGTCCAATGATATGATAAGGAGTGTCATTTTATTCCAGCATAACCCTGGCTGGCTGCTTAGCACTTTGACAAGCAATATAGGTTACGGATTTATGCTTCATTGTCTTTGTTTTGGGAGGCTATGTTTCACTTTTAACATTACAGGCAAAAAGCCCTTGGGGTGAGGACTATTGGGTCTTTTGTGGTGAGTTGATATCTCAATCCTGAATACAGTGTGAACTTCCAGGACAGAGGCTAATGTTAGTTGGCTATGCAAAGGGACAAACAAATGGAATCACCATCTAAAGTTTGAAAGGCTCGCTGTACCTCATCGTGGTTGCAAAGCTGATTCATTGATGATTGGACAATCACTGTTCAATGGGAAGGGCTTAGCAAACTATCAGTTGGAAGGCTAAAATGTAGACAGCCTTTACTAAATATAGGCTGACGCATTGTGTGCCTGGAATTGAGTTTTCCATGCCACACTCTGTCCATGAAAGAAGGCTTTTTTTCCTTTTTAAAATTACATGATGACAGACATTCACATGTTGCATCTGAAATGGTAAACAAGCTACAAGGTAAACACAGCAAACCACTGTAATGGTGGAAGGCCATTTGTCTTGCAGTGCAAAGTCACCAACAGTTTGGTCTTATGTTGCACCATTCCTCATATGTGATGCATCATGTATCATTCCATCTTGACGCTGACACATAGTGATGTGGTGCGAGTGGTGACAGAAGTGTTCAAACAGCCAGTCAGCGTGCCATATTCAATTTTGAATGTTTAATGAGGTTTCACTTTCACTTGTCTTTTTTAACAAGTTGAGTCGAGTTATATTTGCAGATCTCTAACTTGGAAAAATGTTTCTTGGGAGGTAAACAGATTTGATTTTGTGCTGTATTTGGAGGGACTATTTAAAATCAATAGAAGCTGCGAAAGGAAATAAATGCTGATATTTCAGGGCAAAATTGTGTTTCATTTGTCCTGTAATTAGCAAGTGATGCCAGCTGTTTTCTTTGCCACAGGCTGCGTCTGTGTGAGATATTATGTCAAGAAAACTGATAATGGAAATTATCAGAACATCTCTCAAAGAATTACGTTTTTATGGAATGCTAACAAGATTTTAGACTCTAAATAACCCTCTTCTTGCCTCCTACTACAAACCTCCCACATCCTCCAAATACACTTGAGTCAATAATTTTAGTACTGAAATGCTATTTCTGTTTAGATGCATTAATGGCCCTGCTGGAGAGACCTCATGTGACAAGACAAAAAAACAACAGCAAAAAAATAAAAACAAAGTGACATCTAGGGCAAAGATCTCCTTGGTGATAAAGGGCGATTGTTTTCTGGCTGGACAAGTGTTGATTTAAGGTGGCCTTAAGGGATCTGCACCCAATCTCCGAGGAGTCAGAGGATAATGCCGTCAGCAGTTTTGATAGACTGATCCATCCCATGGGTTTATTTGAGAGATTCAGGAGAAAGGGTTTTCTCAAGATAAAGACAGAATTAACCCAACTGCCTGTGATACCTAGTCATGGCATTGACTTTATCTCCACAAGTCCTTTAAGGTATGTCTTGAAACACAGTTATTATTTACACAGTGTATTTGACAGCAACAAAGGGTGTACTGTGAAATATGAACAGCAGCGGTGATTACACAGGGTATGATCAAAACAATGAAAGCACAAGAAGAAAAGGCTTCTCGCAGTGACACTGGCTCTGTGTCGATGTGGGATCCTTTATCTGGCACAGTTTTGGTCCAGATTTAGAAATAGATCACATCAATTTGCAGCCCTGCATGTGTTGTCAATAAGGCAAGATAAACGTACAAAAATAGCACAAGCAATCCATTGTGAATGTTGTAGCTTTTGTGTTTGAAAAAAAAAAAAAAAAGGTCTGCAGACTGTACCACTGACTCTAAAAAGATATAATCGTCTGCATGTCTGCCCCTGAGACTTTTGACAGGGTTTTGGTCCAGTTATCTACTACAGCACATGTTCAGTATCAGTAGGCATACAAAATTGGAGTTATCATCCAAGTATATCGTTTTTACCAGGGCTTTTTGTCTTTAAATGTATACATGCACATGTGCTTGGCGACGTTAACAAAGAAATCATTTCCTTGCAAAAACAGATGGTATTAAAATTAAGGTATGTATTGTCCGGTGTGTCAACCAGCTCACCAGAATAAATGTCGGCTTTGTATGTTTCTGCAGACCACAGATACATTACATTTGTACATTATTATGTAGTGTGTAGGCTAGTGGTTCCCGGCTGGTGGGTTGTGGTCCGAAAGCGGGTCGCAGGTCTATTCTGAATGGACCGTAAGTGACTTGTAAACATGTTTGTAAAAAACAAACAAACCAAAAAACCACTTGATTTTAAAGTGCAGCGATTCTCCAGCACAGAACTTTTATTTTCAAGTGCTGTTTCCTGCTGTACAGTGAGTGGCTAATGGAAAGCTACTTAGCAAAGACAGAAAACTGAATGTATTAGACTGTGTGGTACTTGAACTAATGATTTAAGAGAAATCTGGACCCCGT
Organism: Epinephelus lanceolatus; assembly: GCF_041903045.1. NCBI lineage: Eukaryota > Metazoa > Chordata > Actinopteri > Perciformes > Serranidae > Epinephelus > Epinephelus lanceolatus. Next base: position 21,364,942 of record NC_135747.1, on the reverse strand, counting down.
GACTGGACCAGTTGGGAACTATTGGTACAGGCTATGTTGAAACTTTATGTCTCTTAACGTATCAGCCACACTGTGTTTAGTATGGGATTATGTTTACACAAAAAAACACTTGGTCATGGTCAGTCATGTTTTGGCTTAAAATATGCAGTTTTAGTGCAACAGTGGGCCTTTTTAATAGCAGACTTGTCATAGTAGGAAAAGTGCAGGTGAAACTGATGGCATAAACAATGTTTTAGCTCCATTTAGCATCCCAGTTAGCTATTACAGTGAGCCAGCGTGCAAAGTACCAAAGCTTCCCCTAAATGGAATGCAGCCACCAATAATATTGTTAAATACATCTGTGCTTTTCCTACAAGGACATGTCAAAATGTCTGTCGTGAAAAAGGTCTATCCCTGGTGGAATAGTGTCTTGGTCAAAAAGAATTGCTATTGGTAGCACAATCCACGGTGGAGACACAGCAACTGTAAGCTGCTGGAAATGCAGCAACAGGTCACAAAAAATAACCATCATGTTGTTTGTTGGTCTCGAACAGTGGTCTGCGGTGGTTGGCAGCTCGGCAGTTGTCTCACCTAGCTATCCACATCCCTCCACCTCCTGAGGACCAGTGAGTTCACGTACATGGAATCAGAACTATGTCACTTTATATCTCACTTATGAAACATACAAATGTAATGTATCTGTGGTTTGTAGAATGCCAACATTTTCTTCTGGTGACTGGATGTGGTTTGGAGACGTTGTTGCTTTGTGAGAAAAAAAACTGTACATTTTGAGATTAGGAGGAGATTGATACCATCTCATACCTGAACATTAGAAATTAAGCTACAGCCAGCAGCTGGTTAGCTTAGCTTAGCATAGACACTGGAAACAGGGGAAAACAGCTGGCTTGGCTCTGTCCAAGGGGAACGAAATCTGCCTATCAGCACCAGCAAAAAAACAAACAAACAAAAAAGAATAAAATAATTACCATTTCACGGATTACAGACTTTTTTTCCCCTACAGACTGAGCCAGGCTAGCTTTTGCCAATATTTGTGCTAAGTTAAGCTCACCAGCAGCTGGCTGTTGCTACAGTACTTTTTTTTTTTTTAAAAACTAACCTAAGTCTGGAAAAGAAAGTAAATACGTATTTATCCCACATGTAAGACTATGGCTTTAAAGGAATACTTCACCCTCAAAATGACCATTGGTATATCAGTTACTCACACCGTGTTGTGTTGAGTTCAGAGAGAAAACTTGGCTTTTTTTTGCATGCCTCCACAGTTAATGAAGAATCCTAAAACTGAGAAAATTCTTGATGAATTGAAGTCATAGGGGTCGGTGTTAAACAACAGCAAAACTATATCAAAACATCTGTTTATAAACTGTCACACAACTCATGCAGTATAATCCAAGTCTCATTTATCCAGTCATATGTTCAGTTCTTCCCAAACACATGCATTTTCACCAAAACCTTTCTATTTCTACATAAAATGTCTCACACACAGAAGAGTATTGCACCTGGGCTAGCACCCGCTACTCGTATAAACAAGTGTTTTAAATAATTAGGTCTTAGTTAAAATGCATGTGCTTAAGAAGTACTTGGCTTATACTGCATGAATTGCAGTGTTGGGGGTACCACGTTAATTTTTTAACATGTTATTTTTGTAATATATTATGTAGTGAAGTAATGTAATGTGTCACCAACAGGATTTTGGGTAATATCATTACACTCACAATGTCACATAACTCGTTAATAAAACTCATTTTCATTTTTCGTTTATCCACACTGCACCAATTCCGCCAGCAAAAAAAAAAACATCCTTCCAAGGTCGTTGTGTGTTGTCACGTCATTTATTATACACTACCTTATAGAAGGGTGCCAGTGATTGTGTGCCTTATCATGTACTGTGTTTCCGCTGCTGCCTTTTACTCCAATTCATCAAGAACGTTCTCAGTTTTTCAATTCTTCTGCCATTGTTGAGGCACGCTAGAAAAACGATGTTTTCATCATGAATTCAAGGCAACACAAGATGAGTAACTGATGTACAAATGATCATTTTGTGGGTGAAGATCGCTTTTCAGCTGAACAGTCAAAATTGTTATGTGCACAGTGATTTGAATATGCTTAGCTTTGGGCGAAGATCAGACTTATTATACGGTGGTAGGTGCACACGCACGGGCCAGCTCTCTTACAGTGAGGTAAGCATGTTGTTGCTCTTCCATCATTTTGACCACCCCCTGTAATACGTAATAATAACATTTTATTGATTTAAATGGGTAAAGCATGCGTTACATCTAGTCAAAGTAGCAAGATGCTAAACAGTTATGTTAGATCTTTATTCCTGAAGAGATTGGGTATCATACAATGTCTTTGATGCATTTAGAGAAAACCAGATTTCATGGCATGGATTCAGTAAACAGAATGAATATGGGGCTGCGGTAGACCCTGTGGCTATATAAAGATTATAGTCATTATAATATTATTGCTTTCATCACAGAGGAGGGAGATTATGGGCCCTTAAGACAAAGGTTATGATTTCCTTACGGGCCCACCTCTAAATCTAACCAGTAACACCTAAGTTGAAATTCTAATGAAGTGTTCTGTATGACCACACAGGCCTACTGTAGGTTAAGTTGATTCTGTTATATAATGAAACAAAATGATTGCACAGTACTGAACTACCATCCTAAGCAGTTAATTTATGTCCCTTAAATGCCTTCTAATATCACAGGGTATTATATAATGATTACTTTTGTGCTTATCAAGTAAAAGTATTGATTGACTCTTTCAACTTAAGTGTTACTTTAATAAGCAAGTGAAAATTGTGCCCAGTTCAGACAGGTCATATGATGCAAATAATGCATTTTCAAATTAAAAGAAAAAATGCATCATCTAGCAACATATTCTGTAATTGATCAACTAATAAAGTCATAAAATCGCACATGGTAAAATAGTCTATATGAAATACCAAAAATCCAGCTGTGAACAAACATGAAAATGGAAACAAGGTAATATAGTTAAGGCTAAACATCTTTGTCTATTACCTTTGTATAGCTAAGTCAATAAGAGGAGCATGCAATCAACATAACATTGCCACAATTTTACATTAAACAACAAAAGCAGTCAACTCAAAACAAATGTATGTGCCTTTCGTCACCACAAATTAGAACCATGTAATGTAGGTTTTCCACGTCGTAAATCATATGGCTTTGTGCAATTTTTCACTGTCAGTAAATTCACTAATGAAATTGTTTTTGTAAAATAATATATCAATAAATGTCATGCCGGAAATTATTGAGATTCTGTTCTACATGCGCTGTTTCTTACATGCCAGATTGTGCTAATTGTACATCATCCTAAAAAAAATATCAGAGGTCTTTCGTCATAGCATGTACACTTACATCCAGGGACAAATGTGCTCAATTCCATCACCCTACTTTATATAAGGTATTTGTGCACATATTCTACATTTCTTTTAATATAAGAATATTGTCCATTAATAAATCAGGGATAGTACAAGGGCTTCAGGTAGGGAAATAAAGGTGGATGGCATAAGTTAAAATATGTTGCCTGCTCTATGTAAAGCGATCTGAATTCATCTTTCTGAGTTTGGGTGGCAGGTGTCCGTCCATCCTACCCCCTCCTCCCCCAGCCAGTCGCTGCAGCTTGGGAGGTAAGTCCGCCACTGACTTACTCATGGGCTCTGTGCTGATCTTGACCTTACCGGCCTGCTTATCATCAGAGACGCCGGGAACAGAGCTGATTCGCTGCAGCTTCATGGGCAGGTCTCCAAAGCTGTAAGTCATCTCTGAGGTGGTGGAGCTCATCCTCAGGAGCTTCTTGGGCAGGCCGTCCCGTCCTGTGATCTTCTGGAGCTTGGTGGGCAGCTTGGTGGTGCTGTCATTGTCCTCCAGGGTCTCCAGGCAGTCCAGAGAGCTGTTCTTCTCCCCGCTGTTGCACAGGGACGGAGCCATGAGGGGCGAGGAGAGGAGCAGGGCCTCCTCCTGCTCCTTCACGCTGTACGGAGGGGTGGGCACCTCGAATGTGGCATGGAACTGAGAGTAGTCCACCTTAAAGAAGCCTTCCTCCAAGGAGATAACTGGGAAGAAGCGGTGTCCCCACAGGACCTCGTCCTCGGTGTATGATGTCCTTGCTTGGCAGGTCATCCCTGTCAAACACAAAAAATAAAAGAGGAAAAGACCATCGACTGGATGAGTTGTCAGATTTATTTCTACAAATTCAAGACCTAAAAAATTATGGCAGCTTATGTGTCATTCTCGCTGCAGTGGAAACTAACATTTAAAGATGAAATGTTTCACGACTCTAGTATTAAACTGCAGAGCCCTGATTTAATTATATGCTTGGCACCGTTCCATGAGAATCAACAACATGCTATTCATCAGGATTCTTGCCATTTTCACATCACAAAACAAACAATACTGCAAACAAAAGTGCCTCCATGAATAAGTACTTAATGTATTACAGAGCCAGCTGCCTAAATAAAAAGCCTAATTGATTTTTCAGTTTCCAAACATGATGTTCATGAGCAATTTCCAGCCTAACTTGAAAGATAATTAAAAGTGCAGCTGAGTTATTTGCTGTGTGTGTGTTTTATAAGAATAGCTTATTATTTAATCACACAAGGCCAGATCCATTCTGAAATTAGTGTTCACGAGGAGATGCCAAAGCACTTGTACATTTGATATCAGTATATTTCTTATGGTATTTTATTTTTTACCTGAGGTTTCAACATAATGCATTCAAAACAGGTCAAGGCTGATCCGAGACAGACACAACACAATCACTAGAAAATATGTTGGCATTGTTTCTGCAAACCACAGATACGTTACATTTGCGTTGTTATTATGTAGCAGATACACTGAAACCTTCCTTTAGAACAACGCTGTGGTTAATGTGTTTTGTTAAGGCACAAAATACACTAGGTTATGGTTATGAAAAAACTGTGTTTTGGTTTAAAATATCCGGTTAGGGGGGCACAATCCCTGCAGGAAAAGCAGTGATGTCTTGGTAAAGAACAAGTGCTTTTTATGGCACTATACCCACTAAAAGCCTAAACAAAAAACAAAGGAAACACACTACTGGGTTGTGAAAAAAACACCCATGTTTAAAGCCTAAAAAGTCGATCAAAACACAGATGGATTGCTACAAAGACCCACATTTGGAGCCTAAAATGCCAATGGAAATACACAGACAGGCTGCTAAAAAACACCCATGTTTGGAGCCTTAAAAGCTGATGGAAACACATCAATGTGTTGCTGAAACATACCTATGTTAGGAGCCTAAAAACCCGCTGGAAAAACATCAATTGGTTGCAACAAAGACCCATATTTGGAGCCTAAAATGCCAATGGAAATACACAGATAGGCTGCCACAAAACACCCATGTTTTGAGCGTAAAAAGCCGATGGAAACACATCAACGTGTTGCTGAAACATACTTATGTTTGGAGCCTAAAAATCCGCTGGAAAAACATAAATGGGTTGCTACAAAGACCCACGTTTGGAGCCTAAAATGCCAACGGAAATACACAAACAGGCTGCCACAAAGCACCCATGTTTTGAGGGTAAAAAGCCAATGGAAACGCACTAACAGGTTGCTACAAAACACCTACATTTGGAGCCTAAAAACCTGCTGGAAAAACATAAATGGGTTGCTACAAAACACCCACGTTTAGAGCCTAAAAAGCCAACTGAAACACAGTTTTGTTGTTTGTTGGTCTTGAACAGTGATGTGGAGCTTGGCAAGTGTCTTGCCTTTTTGTCACGTGATCCACAATCTCCTCCTTAAAGCGCATATACTGCGTCACTTTAGAAACGTTGATATGATGCACTTGCAATGTGCAATGTGCAATGTGCATTTGAGGGAGAAAAAAACTAACACTTCATGAGGAAGAATACTTGTTTCAGGGAGAAAAAAGCAGCTTCTAGTAAAAAACGTAAGTATTCTCTACCAGCACCACTTACACTACTTAACAGTTCAGTCCACACCTCAAGCTTGGCTAGTAGCTCCAAAAGATAGAGGATTAAGATAATCAAATTGCTGGAACCCACAGGAGTAACAGCTGCAAGCAGAGGCTTCAGGAGGTCTAGCTCACAGTAAAAATTTCTTTGGACCTCTCTGACACGAGAAAGGGAATCCAATATAATCCAAAGCACAAAAAGTTACATGAAGTATCTGTTACATAACATTGTTCAGCTGCAGAAAAGCCAAAACGAGTGTGACAATTTAGTTAAAAGCGTTAAATTCTGTCATTTGGGAGGCTACAAATTAAAACGAAATATCCTACTACTCTGCATTTTCTGGGTTTGTGTGTGTGTGTGTGTGTGTGTGTATGTGTGTGTGTGTACCCATAAACCCTGCTCTGCAAATTCAGCACAAGATAGCAGAATATGATACACTTAGACTAAATGTTCCCTCACAGGGGACTCTGAATTAAAACCCTGCTTAAAAACTCCCCTCACGTTCTCGGAAACAAATTAATGCAATTAGCAAAATCATGAGCTTTGAATTAATGATCAGCAACATTTTTTTATTTTCATGCAAAGTTATTGGATGCTTATTAGTGATTACTCATCACCACTATTCAGCAGCTGCTGTCATAGCTGCCTGTGCAATACATCGTACTACACTGCTCACAGCAAAGCCCCATCCATCTTGGCATGTTTAATATTCTGCTGAAAAAACAACTTTCATTTCTCACTGAACGTGAGTATAGAAAATCTATAATTAGGTTTACATCTGAATCAAAACACTAAATTGGTTATATCAGCCCTAAAAAGCCTTATTTCAGCGAATGGCTGGGGGCACTCATGTTAAGACTTGTTGAAATCCATTAGGAAATCAGCGACGGCAGTAGGTTATTATCACATGTTTTAATTACCAGCTTAATATTGTTCTAGCAGCGACAGTTGGGTCCAAACTAAGACGAAGCGCTCGCACACAGTGAGACACCGCTGCTGATTGCCGGGATGTCATCATCGAAACTGGAGGCATCTGTGATTCCGCCCGATTCCCAAGGTCATAAAATAATTCACTGATAACAGCTCTGTACACAATCGCAGATGTGCAAGAGACTGAACATCAAGTGCATTTGGGGTATTCAGAGTATTACTTCTGCACTATTGCTTCAGAGTCCCGGAGCCTTTAGGCATATGGAAGTGTGCTGCAGTGAATAAAGCGGGCAAAGCTAATGAGAACTTTAGGGCCAAAGCGATTGAGAGTTAAGTGTGGATGGAAATCTCATTGCATTGTGAGCCTTTTAAATTGCTTCCAGCCAAAACACAGTCACCACTTGATTATCAACATATAGTGATTCTGAGAAAACTGTGGTGCAAAACACTCTCTGTTTTGGTTTCATAACAGCTACTTAATCACCACCAGCAGTCAGCTGTACCTGCTTTATTGAATAGCAGAGTCGATGCTGCGGCGTTATATTGACATCCATACAGTAAATACAGGACTGGAACATCAATAGCAACTTTGCTGGTGCATGATGAGGAAAAAGGTGGGAACAAGTGAAATGAAATTGCGCCTGAGGCAAAAGGTTGCTACAGTAATACACTAGACCCAAATAGCTTCATCTTACATCTATTAATAATGCTCTATTGTTCCTGCAGATAGTGTAGGAGTTACTGTAAGACCATAGTCTCTGGAAACACATGAACCCTGCTGGCCTCGGGCTGAATCTCTCTTCAACCTGTTTCCCCTTCTCAAGATCCACTCGACCCCAACCAAAAAAAACCAAAACAAAATAGAAGAAGAAATCTCACTGATGTGGATGGTCTAATTAACTGTACCCTTTTTCAAAAACCAACAATGGCACTAGACTTAATCATGACCATTAATATGCATTTAATTTCCATACATTATTCAAGCGCTGACGCCTGAGCCATTGCATAATTATAGACATGGTTGCATCACATATGTAGAACTGTGTTGATAAAGACCAGCTGTTGTGCAACACCCACATTCATATGGCATGCAGTGTAACAGACACAGCAATAAACCCTGCGTCTTGACTTTCAGTCAGGACACACAGTTCGAGTCGTGATGGAAGTTTACACATTATGTAGAGAAACATGTTAGGCAGAGACCTCAAGATCGGAGTATAGTTAAAGAGCTAAAAATAGCACGAGTATAAAACAATAAAACTTGATTTCTAAAATGTCTCCACTGGATATAATATTCCTAAAAATAGTAATCCAGTCAAAAGAGAATACCCATATCGGTGTGTATTTCGTATTACTGGTAAAGGCTTATGTAACTCTAAAATACACGCCTGCCCGGGAATCAGTGTTTCTATGGAAACAAAACTGTAGGAATGTGTGCATGTGACAGCCATAAACCTCTTCACTGCTGAGTTTGGTCAAAAGTAACAGCGACAACACAAAACAAAAGTCTCTCTCTCTCTCTCAGATCACGACATCCAAACTGCTCAAAATGGATTTTCTATTTAGGGCAGGGTCAAATCATCAATACGGCTCCAGAGTCAGACCAAAATGGTTTTACTGTCTCTGAAACGTGACCTTTTACAACACAAGAGGTAAGTCATATATTTTGGTGACTTCTCATCAGTGAAGGCCGGAGCTCATATTACAAATGTCATCTTTACTAAAGCACAGAATGATTTTCTCTTCCTCCACCATCCATCACTCTTACAGTATATTGTTTTATATCTGTGTCATCTTCATGGCACCACAGTCAGTATCATGAGCATTGTGTCATAAACACACACATGTGCACGCACACACACACACACGAAGCAGGGGGAAAACAACAATCCTATCCTGTCTCTGCTGCAGTTTGCTGCCGGGAACATGCAACTGTAGAACATCTCACCAGCGAGAAAGAAACACCTCAGATGTGTGGTGTGCAGTGTTGTCACAGCCAGTTAGAGGTGTTGGTAACATCACTTAACATACAGTATGTCAAAAAAGTGAAACCAAACAAGCTCACACAGCTTCAGAGTATTTTCTGTACGTATTTTTACACTCTCTACGAGGCACACCTGCCTCTATCTTTTTTTTTCTTTAAGATCTTTTATGCTGTTTCTGCCTTTGATGGCATGTTTTCACAAATCATAACAGGAGTGTTGCAGTGAAAATGTCCGCCTCTTCTTTAACCGCTTAGACACTAGAAAAATCTGCATCTTACTATATTCAGTATAATAGCAAATTAATTATACTGGCCTGAAATGATGTCATCATGTACTGTGTGTCAACTTTTTTCTTCCAGTGTGTTTTTTTAAAGGTGTTACATAATACATTCAGAACATTAATATAGCAGCAAACTACTATTTGCAATGTAAAGCTATAATGAGTCCTGAGCAGAGAATTAAGTCGCGGTCCGTCTCTGTGAGTTGTAATCCAAGCTTCTCTGTTCTTTGTTTTAGTAGCCGGTCCAGCCACATAATTATTTGCAACCCATTTGGGGGCATTTAATCCTACAGTTCATCTGAAAATTTACAAATTTAAAAGATCAAAATATTATACAATTGGGCCGCTGAGTAGATCAGTGGGTAGAGCGGTACAAAGGCAATTTCCCTGCCACAGCAGCCGCAGGCTCAATTCCAGCCCTTGACCCCTTGCTGCATCTCGTCCCCTCTCTCAAACCCTTTCACACTTGAAACTTCCCTGGCAAAAAGCCAAAAAAAAATCAGTTTATATATATATATATATATATATATATATATATATATATATATATATATATATATCCTGCAATTATTTTTTTAATCAGCTAATTTATGATTTTTGCAGTTTCAGATGGATTATCTGCTGCCTTTTCTCTTATATAAAAGCAAATTAAATATTTTGGGTTTTGTTTGTCAAGGAAAAAACAATTTTAATAGGCTGACTTGGGCTCTGGAGGAATTTTGAAAATATTTTCTGACAAAAAAAAATTGGTTTACGGTGGAAGTAATTGTCAGATTAAATGGTGATTAAAATCATCTTTTGTTGCAGCTCTAACGAGAATCAACACAAAAATCAAACGTAAATCAACACATAGCATATTTATTTATTAATTCTTCAAATCATTATAATAAAAAAATAGAGTTAAACCACACTAGCTTTATTTGGGGGAAAGAAGAGTGCAGAAGAAACCAGGAGGGAAAAACGTCATTGGAATCAATAGAGAGACAATTCCTCACTCAGCTCATTAGGAGAGAAATTTGTAAGTCTGTGGATCTATTACACTTCTAATTTCAGTAAATGATTATCTGTTCCCCTCTGTGACTCAGTATAAGCCAATACTAATACATTTCAAATCTTCAGTGGTGTGATCCTTGCCAATGAAGTGATGCACTATAAGAGATCTGTACCACCTTGTTATATAATCTCTGTTTTAATAAACAGCAATGTTCGGGTATTTTACCAATATTACATACATATATTACATGTTTCATGGTCACAGAAACACACTGCTGTGTGTTCAACATCAACTTACAGTATCACCTATTTCTCAGCAGCTGTACAATGAAATATCTTTGTGTAGATAATGATTCTGCAAATGACTGTTATGCTACCAGTCTCATCAACATGTGAGGGTATCCAAAGGCTCAGTTCAAATACTATCAAAATAATTAATCAACCTAAGTGGTTAAGAAGTACCAAAAAAACCCAATGATAATAGTTTGTTTGCAATCACATGACTATGGTGATGTGCAAAATTCAGATGGAGGGCAGGAGGTGATAAATCCATACACTGAGTGACCTGAAAATTGAGGAGAGTGACTACATTAAAGGGCTGGATCAATCTGCAGGCAGCAGCTATCATCAGAAAATTGAAACTGGTGTCAGATGTGATCTATACAAAACAAAGAAAAGTATTTTTTTTTCCCACAAATTGATCAATTTCCCAGGCGTGGACATAATCATTAATGCAAATGACCTCGTCCTCCAGACCACCTAACGCTACTAAAGTTGCATCGCGAGCCAATGAAACGTACACTCTAATCTATAGTTCACGATAAGCTATATACAAGTCTATATAAGTCTAACTATAAGATGGAGTATAGTGGACTAAAACTATTTTGTGTGCGAATGAGTTCACAACTGAAAAGAGTACCATCTCGTTTTAGGCCAGGTGAGTAAATGTGCTTGGGTATAATATATACGTCTATTATATTTTAGCTCTTTACATGGATGCACCGCTATCAGGCTAATGTTAGCTAACTGCTGTTTTCTACCTGCTAGGTCAACTGTTCCCAAAGGTCTGGTGAGACGCCTATAAGCAAGTCATGTTTTACACACTTCACCATCTATGTTTGAAATTAGACTGAAGAAGGAGGTTTTTGGTCCACATTTGTCGCTGTTTCTTTGTGACGTTTTTTGTTTGTTTTTTTACTTCTCCACTTTACATTCTACTATTTTCTGGACTTAAAATGGCCCCTTTTTTCCTCTACTTTGGTCAACTGGAACAGCTGTAAACAGTGCAAATCATAAGCATCTGTGCAGTGTTTGTAGTGTTTGCCTCCATCTGGACAGCATACTGATGTATGACGTCATATGCAAAGACACTAAAATCCTGTATTTACAAACTACTTAAAGCAGCACTTATCAATAATTTCAAATAAAAAAGGTGTAAAAATGATGTGTAATTGGAAAGGGTCACTTGTCGTAATAAACCCACAGAAAATAACGTTTGCAGTTCCCCTCAGCTCTCCAGAACATTTTAGCACCTTTCAGCTCTTTATTTTGGTTTTACAGCCCACGGCTTTTGAGTCGCTCCCATCTCTCTCATCTGCATCATTTCCAGCAGCAGCAGGAGTGACATAGCTATAAAAACCTCCTCTACACTACCTGCCCAGCAACAAACAGCAGACAGACACAGTGAGCCACTACCTGGTGAACATAGTGGAGCACTTAGCGGCTAAAGAGACAGATATCTCTCCTCAGGAGTTGTTGGAGACCTTTAGACCTGAACAGAGCTAAAAGAGGAGTGAGTAGTGGACTCATATTGCCCAGGTGGCCGCAAACACTACTTTGAATGAATTCAAATGTTGCTTCGTGTCTGCTGGAGATACAATTAGCCAACTGTTTGCTAACACATTGGCTGTAACAAATTTGTAAGGTGTAAATGTGTCAATGCTGTGATTACAGTTTGCTCCACTGCTCCCAAATGCTTAAAAATCAATACAGCCATGAGTAAAGGAACCAAGTATTAGATGAACATGTACTTAATTAAAAACTAAATCTATTTATTGAATTATAAAAACATGTAAGAGATATTTGAATGTTGTAATAGTCCAGCTGTCACATACTGAGGTTCACTTTCAATTTATTGTTGAGTGTAAATTGTCTGTTTTATTATATTGTTGCTGTGAGCAAAAAAAATGTCTCTTTTTGAGGATTTTCATGTTTTGAGAGGGTTTCTCAGTTCACTTGAGCATCTCATTTTTATCATATTTAACAATTTAAATGCAGTGTTGGGGTAACAGGTACTCAAATTACTTTTCGTTGTAACAAGTAATGTGTTAGTTTTGCAATTTAAAGGAGCTATATGTAAGAAATCTAAAGCAAATAGTCGTAAAATCCTCCTAATATGTCACAGAGACTAAGGAATAATGTTTGTATAACATACTGATCTCACTGACAACAATAGTACAGCCAGAATATTCGCATTTAAAAAAAAAATTTACGGTCCGCAAATCATGTTTATGTTTTGAATTTGTGTTTTGGTCTGTTGCGCCACCCACTGCCGCCAGTAGAGTCTCAGCATCAGTTACAGTTACGACTGAACTACAGCAGCACGGCAAGCAGCATTAGCAGTGTCCCGGTACATAGCATTAGCAGTCTCCTCAGCTGTATCCCGGCAGCAACGTTAGCAGCAGAGAAGCCAGACTTGCTTGAATGGTCCGCTGGAAAACCGTCTCCAGCGTGCCGCTGTCCAGCAACCTCGATTCTGTAGGGGAGGGGGGGCAGACACGACTCGCGGCAGTGTTTTGAATTTGAGTGCAGTAACCGTTTTGGCCACATTCTTACATACAGCGCCTTTAAGTAATCAGTTATTTAGCTGCATTTCCAAATAAACAACCTATTACTTTAAAAAATAGTATTATATTTTCCTGTTTCTTTTGTCACCACAAGAAACAACTACAACAAAAAAGAAATGTCCAGATGTATTTGCACTGGGGTTTTTTTGTTTTTTATGCACCTATTTCTACTTCTTCACAGGCAGCTGTGTACTCCAGCAGAGAGGACAGCCCATTGTGGTAGTATTCCTATTATTTTGAATTTGTGGGTGAAAAAGACAAGCCTGCAGAGTTACAGATTATGGGCTCTAGACTAGGCTATGCAATGATGGTAGAGTCAGTACATTCAAAGATAGGCATACAGTAGGTTACAGGCCCTGTGGTAAGTATAACCAGGGGCATTGTTTTGTGGGGGAGAAGTGGGACCGATTACCCAGGGCCCCAGTGGAAGGGGGCCCTGGAAGTAATGAGTGCCACAACTACTTCAAGATTAGCTGAATATTCCGGTTGAAAGATTGAACTTTGTATAAAAAAAATAGTGGAAGCCCACTGAGGCTCCTGGCACCTCTTCAATAAGCAAAATGGTGAGTCCACCTGTGCACAAGGATTCATCTCTAAATGCAACTTGAGCTGAGTGAGTTACTGCTTATGCTGCTGGGGCACCAACGTACACTTTTTCCCAATTAAGGAAAATCAGGGTTTCAAAAAAAGAAAAAAAAAGTGAAAGGGAAAGAAGCAAACTGACTTAAAAAAAATCAAAAGGTACATCAGAGGGACATGGATCAAGAGAAAAAGGGTAGGGGGCCCACAGAGACTGCTCATGCATAGGGCCCAGATTTTGGTGCTACACCCCTAAATATAACCAACATGCACAAGGAGTCGCAAAAGGGTTTTTATTTTGGTAACATAAAAAGAACTCTAAGGAGTTACTTTTCTCAGTAGTATCAGTAGTAATATAGCGTGTAAATGTACAAAAGGATGAGTTACAACAACACAATTAGAAAATAAAATATGATCTGACACATTGAAAATGATATTAACATATCAACCAGTGGGAGCTGTTCCCTGACATCTACAATATTTCTATGCCTTCAGTGTAAAGGTTGCAGCATATATGATCTTTCCTGACTGGCCAATGCAAATCTTAATCCTACACAAGTGTGAAATCCCTTCAGAAGTCCCTCATCGCTGAAGTTCACCAGGCAGTTTACTGCTTTCAAACTGTATGCAATATCCATGTGACAGCATGAGCGGCATTAGAATAATCCTCTGCTGAATCCACGAATTCAAGACAGATGTAGAAAAAAAATGCATCTCATTAAAAGGTAAATTTCAGAGAGGAAATAACATAGAAAGTAGAAGAAGATGCATTTTCAGCATCGATGTGAGCCGGTGTATCACATGCCCAGATTTTCCTGCCATCTCAGCAGCAATCGTGTTTTCATATGAAATCTCCAGGCATAACCCAAATATGAAGAATCAAATGGAATTTTTTAAAAAAGTGGACTTTGGGAGTGACTACAGCAGTGCGATGGGATGTCTGTCTGGAGATTACAGGTGCTCTATCTGCACCGTACAGCATATGCAATATTTCACAGACTCCCAGCTGATTCCATTATGGAGCGGTGAGAAAGAAAAAAACGTAAAGAGGCAGGAAGTGTCAAGAATAAACTTTGAGATTTAGATGCCCAAAAGCCATCTCAGCTTGAAACTCTAAATAAATGCACTTTCCCTTGATAACACAGAGCTGGCTGCTTCTCTGGTCTAACAAAGTGAGGCAGCCGCGCAGTCAGTGAGGTGACAGCAAAGATAAAATGGGTACTTTGGGGGCTGGAATAGAAAAGCACTGTAAACTCGGAGGCAGCCTGCCAGTGTTTCTTGATAGTAGCTGAAAAAAAAAACAACCTAAGTGGTATTCACAGACTCGCATCTAAAAGAAGCTCATCCAGGTTGTAGAAGGATCATATCCGTTTGGTGCCTGGCTCAGTCAAATTCTCAGTGGCAGATCTGCACTTGACACACTGAGGACGGAGTAAAGTCAAGGGCTGGACCTCAGAGCACAAAGCTATTTATTGCAGCTCTGTCAAACCATCAAATGTCTCAATGTAGATTTTTGGAGAATAAAAACCAGCGCTATTATATGATTCAACGACTGACAGGCACCAGGCGTTGCTCAGAACTGACGGAGAAAATGGAGGTTTATTCAAATGACTTCTCTAGATGAAAAAGAAAGGTGGACGTCGAGGAGTTCTTTGCAACCTCTTATTTAGTTACAAAATCACAAATAACCTCCCGCTCTCTCTCTTTTCTGTCTGCCTCTCTCTTTCACTAAGTCACTCAAATGGTCACACACCCACACACACACGCGCGCGCACTCTCACACAAACTCACTCACCAGTGCAGTGCTGTCAGCAAAGTCCCCTGACAGTCTATCACGGCTGTGGAAACAGCTCAAGTGTTATGTATGAGAAAAATGCTAGCAAAAACAAGCATGAGAATCTGGACGGTGCACACACACAGAGAGCACGGCCACACAACACCGTCCAAGATTCATCCTGCTCTCATTGTTGGGCACTTGCTGCGGCCAAGGCTGTCCACAAAATGCCTTTGCTGCATTGCTGGATTGCGAGGAGCGGCAATTAATTCGAGACAATTATCCTGTTCCTCATTTTGCAAAACAGGAAGCAGAATTCCCCTTTGTCTTCTTTTAGGATCCGTGTTACAACGTATTAAGCTGCTGCGCTGAATACTGGAAAGCTGAGGCGGAGGAGAATATAGGGATGCTGGGTGGTGTGTTTAAGCTTACTGACGAGAGGGAAGTTCAATTCACAGGTCGGAATAATATGGTTCTTTGTAGTTCGGCTTTTCACTGCTGACTTGTTATTCTTTTCAATGGGACGTTACAAAGGATAGAACAAAATGTACCTTTTATAGAGTTAAAAAAATCTCATTTAGATACAGATACTGCTATTGTGGCCACAAGTCCTGTCTGATCATCTGTTTCTATGGTGACCACCATCAAGTGGTAAAGTGTAGACAAATCCACGAGCATTCAGTGACCTGTTTTTCACAGTTTGACTTCTCAAAGATGGAAATAAGTCCCCTCCCTCCGTTAAATACTGTTTTCGTGCATGATCCATTTGTGAAGGTGGCTTTCCAGTTGTTTGCGGTGCTGATGTTGATTCCACGCACACAGCACCGGCTGAGCAATGTGAACAAGGGGGAAGCTGATGGAGGGAAAAGGCAGGGAAAGTGCACTGCTGTGGGGGAGGGGAGAGCTTGGATGCTGAGGCAATTGCTTGAGTGTGGAGGCTGTTGGAAAGGGAAGGAAGGGAAGGGAATAGGAGCAGGGGCTGCCAACCATCTCCACACAAGGTGGGGTGTCAGGCAGGCTAGAGGAACATATGGCTGTAGGCCATTAACACAGCCAGGAGAGCACATATTACCAAGTGAAGGCAATCTCAATACTGCCGTAAAGGGAACCAGTTGAGCAAAACGGCAATTGATGGATTTCCTTTAGGCCAAACAACCATTATGGGTCATATAGGAAAAATTACACTGGGGAGGTGTCCAACCCAAATGGGGCTATGAATGATTTTTTTTCCTCATTATACACTGAGTGAAGAAATGATCAGAAAACCATTTTCTTCCCATAAAACAGACTGAATGAGAGAGAGCTGTAATCTCATATTGATCTCGGCTATTAAATCTACTTAACCCATGAAGAGGAGTTACAGCTGAGAGGGGGTGACACAAAAGAAGGATTTTTATGCCTTAAGAGATCTCAGTCTTAGGTGGTGCTAAAGAGGAGTTACGTGCTGGTGAGCAAGTACCCCTATTGTTTTCTCAAGTTGGTCACTTAAACGGATGTTTCAGATCTTTTCAAGTGGGGTTGTATGAGGTACTTATCATAAGTCAGTGTATTACATACAGTTAATGTAAGTCAGCAAGCCCCCAGTTTGGAGAAGCAGGCAGGAGTCCGACACAGAAGCTTAGCAATGTACTGATGTGGATGGGGGCAGCAGCAAAACCTATTTTAGATAGCTAAAAAAGCTTTGCAAAAAAAAAATCAATATCAGTTTAAATATTTTCACTGTTGTCAGATAGCGATTTTTGATGGGGAAATTAAGCGATTATACAGTTCTCTTCAAAGCCAGACTCCATTGAGAAAATATTGATTTAATACTGTTCGTAATATCGTTGGATCACTTAGTTTGTTTGTGTTATTGTGTGACTTTGGCAATTTAAAAGGTTAGTTCGGATTCACCAAAGTCACACAATAACACAAACTAACTGATCAAAGCACCAGTAAGCTAGACCAGCAGCTCCCATGTTCCAAACTTACTGTTTTTGTCAGTTCAGTCTGGAGGCTTTGATGAGAGCGTAGATGGGGAACTGGAGCTTCCCTGTTGTACTTGGCTGTCTGACAAAAAGGTAACGTGATAAAAATAGCTTTTAATAAAGCAGGATTTTACTTCTGCGTCAAGTCGACGCCATACCCTGCGCCGCAGCCTGACGTGCACCTCCCCAGACATGTAACTACAAGTCGCAGCAACACAGACCTCTTGTCTATTTTTGTAAGCTGAAACCTTTTCCCTCAGTGGAAACGAAGCTTGTATTTACTTTAATTTTGCAAATAAAAACAATAAATTGTGAAGACAATAAACCTCCACAAAAAGACTTTTGTGTGATTTATCCTGGCTTCATATGAGCAGAGGAAATCTCAGCTAGTCGCTAGGCTAATCTATGTGATATAAAGTGCCATAGGCTTGTGCTAATAACGTTAGCATCGTATATTTTTAGTATAAGACAGTTGTTTTGTCGGTGAACCTTGTAAATTGTAATGGAGCTGAATTTTGTAATGTTACCTTTGTTAAATGTTGCTGTTGTCCCTGGCTTCAGATGGGTAAAGGAAAAGTCCTCTATCCACTAGGCTAATTTAGGCTATACAATGTAAAATGCCATAGGCTTGTGCTAAAAACATTAGCATATTGTGTTTGTGGGGAAAATGTGTCCAGCAAAAGACAAATGCTTTGTCTGTGAATGCTACAAGTTATAGTGAAGCTGGTTTGTGTACTTGTATTTGAAATTGTCGCTATTAAGCCATGTTTAATGTATGTTTAATGTGTGTTTAATGTTTGTTTTGAATCAACTAATCTTTACAGCACTTCGCAGAAACCCCGTTGCTGACTAGTGTTTTGGAGGTGTAACTGCAGCGTGACACAGACACACCACCACACAAGTATAAATGCTCACAACAGCATAGGCTGACACACAAGAATAAATCCTGCTTTAAACTGTTACAGATTTTTTTAGGTGGGACTTTTTTAGGTGGCTAAAATACTTTTTGCTTCTACTGCCCATCCACAGCAGTACATCACTTAGCTTCTGTTTCGGCATTCCTGCTGCTTCTCCAAACTGGGAGCATGCCAACAGACATCTCCTAAAGGTAATGCAGTGACCATGGATAGCCCCACTTCAAAACATCCAAACTATCCCTTAAAGCTAGAAAGCAGATTATTCCAGTAAACTCAAAACACGTCTGAGTGACAAAAACAGAAAGGGATGAGTCCCAGAGGAGAGTCTCGCTAGAAGACGAGCCTTAAGAGCAGCATGTTCATGTTGCTCTGTGCTTAGGCTGCAGGATTGATTCACCTGCACTTCAGGGACAGTTGCAGCCCAACCAATCAATGCTGCCAATGACCAACACTGCAAGTGCATCACAATCTTCCTCATAACCTCCGAGACAAGTGGAGCGACAATCTTGTCTCAATTATGGCCATGTAACACTTTGCCCCCCAAGTGTCCATCCTCCATCTAGACAGGGGTTAATAGTGAGGTCTACAGTTTGTGCTGTTAATTAATAAAAAAAGAGATCATCTCGCAGCTGCACAGTGTGCATGTCTTCTGAGGTAAAGGCAACCGAGACCCAGTCAATTATTTCTAATTCTTCGCAGCATGACGAGAAGACTGAGGCGTTGTTCGCGAATGTATTCCTGGTGGTTTCGTCACAACAGTTCATCCCAGGTCTACCACCACACCTCCTCCGCCAGTGATTTATTGCCATCCAACAGGGACTTGACAAATCCCTAAAGACACAATTATCGTGCTCCCCCTTGGGAAGCCAGCACAGTTCATCTAAAAGGGGATAATGAATCCTGGATGTCACAGTCGGTTCGCTGCAATGCCCATTATGTGGAGTTCATCCCCAGTGCAATTACTGTATGTACAGTAGACATAAGAGCTATATCTCACAGATATGTTAATAGAATACCTGTGTTTGCTTATCTAAAATTGGCAAAGCTGATTTCCTCTCTGCCCTTCAGAGTGAGTTGTTCAGCAGATGCCAATACACAGAGAGTGGACAAAATATCATGAACACCTTTATAATGTAATCAAATACAACAGCTTTGCAGCAAAGCTTTAGCCAAGCTTATAAAGTTCAGTGAATTTGTAGATTGTGTGAGACTACTCTCTATGGTGCTGAGGGTGCCATTTTTCTTGTTCTAATGAGCTGACTTCATTGTAAATATAACATCAGTGTACAGTCCATGCAGTATACAGTCCACTACAATCCAGTACAACACCAACACCATAATCGAGACTAAAAAGTTGGTCGAAACAACACCTCTCTGACAGTCTCAAAAAATGGAACATACTGGCAACCCTGTCTCAGAGATATTAAGTTTTTGTTTATTATTAAACTGCTTTCATAAATATGCTGTGGTGACAACGTAATTGCTGCCTGGATTATGCTCGGAGACAGCGTTTCTTTGAGTTAATGAAACACTATATTTATGTACTGCACTGGGAGACATACAAAGAGCAGGACTGTGACACCTGACTCCTGGGTCCATGTCCAGACTTCCTGTCTGAAGTTTGGTTTAAGCCCCAGAAACACCAAAACTGACATCAAAGAACTAGTTGTTGTTGCATCGACTCATGTCACCTGTGTCTTGGCCAAAAAGTTGCACCTGAACACATCACAAAGACTACAACCAACGGCCAACTAGCACTTATGTTCTGCGCCTGCATGGGAGGAAATAACTCTTCATGCTAGACAGGGTGGATTCAAGATGCTAGTTAGCACCTTTAAAACCCAACGCTATTATATTGACATGTGCACTAGCAAACAACAATACAAACAATGATGAAATGTTTGTTTGCAAAGTTTGTTTTGATCTCACTCACTCTTGACTTTAATCTTTGTGTAACTTTCTCACCTCTCAGAACACATTCTCACTCCAACCTCGTCACATTTTGATGTTTGGTTTTCACGTCCACACATAACATGCAGAGTACCCCAAGTGTGTTGGTATGATCTGAGACACCGTGTCAAGTTCTGCCTGTTACATGCATTGTCTTCCGTTTTTGCAGGAAATTTAACGTTTACATACAGTCTCTTTCAAAATAAGCGCAGCGAATTGATTTTCCTTGAACAACAAACACACATGGTTGGGTTTAGACAACAAAAGCACGTGGTTAGGTTTAGGAAAAAAGAACAGGGTTTTGCTTTATAATCTTACAGGACGCAAACACCGTTCTCTCAGGTTAAAGCCATGGTTTGTTGGACCAGGCCACTACCCCTCCCGTCTGCCCCACTCGGACTTTTGCGGCTTTATCTTTCATCCTTGTCTTGCCGCATTTCCCTCTGATGCCACTGGGCGCTGTTAAACTATAACAGCAACCGTATCATGCCAGTGTTAATGGAAACCTTGTTTCGTTGGTTTCTGACATCACGAGTCACTGCCCAACTGCCGGATTTCGTTGACTTCAGCATGAGACCGGGCTCTTCCATTCCTCTTCTTGTGCACTGAGCTGAACTGTCAATCAGAGTGAATTCACTCACAGATGGGCATTGCTGTCTCCAACACCGACTCAACAAGCTAAATTGGCTGAAAAATGCCAACAAGGGCCGATGAGGGCTATCAGTACGGGACACAACGCAAAATCTGGTGTGAGAGACACTCACCGACAGCCCAACAGTGACCAACAACTGACTGTTGGTGGCTTTGTGTGTCAAGGCCTTTAGGCAACAAAAGCACTTTGGTTCAGGTCAGGGAATAATAATAATAATAATTATAATAATATTAAGAAAGGTAGTAAGAAAAAAATAATGCTGTAGTCACTACCAGTGGATAGTGTATGGCAAGATCACATATTTTGGCTGACAACCAATGAAATATGTTGTCAATGAACATATGTCATATCAACATTTTTGTGATACTACAGCAACATCTCCTCATTATGTTGATAGAACATCATTTCTAAATGTAATTTAATTGCTATTTTAAATTAATTGTATATAAACTTATATTCTAGGAGACAGGACACTGCAGGACAATTATAACAGATTGCATTACATTATATAGATCTTCATGATTTTGTCTCTGTTCCTTGCTACTGTATGTATTTACTGTAGCCCATATAAAGTATTATAACATCAAGCCTCGGAAATCATTTCAGATCTACCAATGTTGCTTTTACTTTTACAGTAAGAAATACAATCCTGTGTAAAAAACCAGTGGTGTAAGAAGTATTTAGGTTCTTCACTCAAATAAAAGCATCACATTGTAAAAATACTCCATTTTAAGTGAAAGTCCTGCACTTTATAATCCTGTATTTTACCATGAAGATTACCAGGAAAGTGTGTTTTTGTATTCAGGTCCAGACATAATGTATCACTACACCCTCTTCGTGATGCTGCAAATATTACCCACATTTGTCATGCTGAAATATACAAGGCAGGTAGTTGGAATATGTGTTGTTAATAAAGTCAAATGAACCAAAAGCATGAAATACATTTTAACAAAAGAGCTGTAAGGTATCCAACACATGGCTTATCGCTCTACAGGTGGAGCTCAGCAGGGACAGCCGCCTCTCTCCTGAGCTCTCACCCTGAGAACATTAGATTTAATTGGAAACTCCCGCTCACACCTGATCTGCGGGGTTAACATCCCCACTGAACCCGCTTTAACCCTCTGACCCGCAGGGAGCGTGACACCAGGAGGAGAGGACACGCTCTCGGTGTAATGACTCAGAATGAATTATGGTCAGTTTCTCCAGAGGACGGCACAGTCTTGGCTCATATGCTGGTTCACTTGCGCCAGTGTTTACCTAAGCCGGGGTGCTGCTGACATCAGGCGACCCAAGACCTCCAGGACTACGGCCTCCTGCTCATATGATTGAAACTATTAGGGCCTCTGGTGCAACAGAGAGCTCTCCATTTTCATTTCAATTACTGCTGCTGATGATAAAACACAGATCGGGGCATGACTTTGGCTGCATTGCTAATCAGTGGCAATAGATGTTTCCAATTAATTATGCTGGCTGGCTTTACAAGAAAGAGCCTGCATCAATGCAATTATTACTCTTAATTTAATTTCTAAGTATACACTTTATGTGTATTTGTTTCACAACAATAACTTAATTGAAGCTATGAGGATTATTATATAATAACATTATTGTTAGGTCAGGTAATTACTTTTTTATTTACCTAAACTGAGTGGCAAGACTCACTTTAAAGGAATACTTTACCCCCAAATGTTTATCACTTACTCACCCCATGTTAAAGTCATGAAGAAACCTTTGTTTTTCTTGCATGCCTCCACGATAAAAGAGGAGTCCAAAAACAGAGAAAATTCTACATGGATTGAAGTCATAGGGGTCTACGTTCACAACTTTACTAAAACAGAAATTTTACCTCACTGAATATGGGAGTTGCTGCTGCCTTGACCGCTGGTTTGTCTGTGTTATTGTATTAAAGGGCTTGTTGGGATTCAGCAAAGTCAAAGAAACTAACTGTTCGAGATTGTGGTTGACCAGCAGCTCCCATGTACACTGTAGTAAATCACCCTGGGTGTGAAGAGAGCATAAATTTCACTTTTAGTTCAGTTCCCCTTTGTAAATGGCCGACCGTTTGAGAAGTACTGAGCATACTTGAACTGCACCAGTTGTGTGAGAGTTTGTAAACTGATGTTTTGATATAGTTTTGCTGTTGGTAATCGCTGACCCCTTTTGCTTCAATTCATCAAGAATATTCTCCAGAGACTTCCTCACAAATTCAACACAACACAGAGTTAGCAATTGACATACAAATGATCATGTAGGGATGAAGTATTCCTTTAATGCAAAGGGTGCTTTCAGACCTAGAGTCACGGCAGCATTTGTAAGTGGACCAGATAAAATACCTTATCCGAGAAAGCTGTTCTTGATTGGTCAGAATTTCCATGTGGGAAAAATCCAGAAAGTAAAGAAAATGTTGAAGATTGTAAGATAAATGTGACACTTTCTAATGTCACAATGGAGGGACAGCTACATAGGTTGATTTTAGCGCTGCTCATCGTGGACTATATTGCTGTCATTTTTCATTTTAGGCAAACCAGACACAGCTTAAACTAGAAAACAGTGTTTTGATGCATTGGATGTGCCGAATATATATTATTAACATATTAAGGCAGTACAGGAGGAGGAGCACATTAATCCTCCAGGACTGCAACATGCTCATGTTTAACCCAAACAATGTGTAATGTGACTGCAGTTGGTTCGGATCAAGGTCGGAACAACGGTTGTTTTGGTGCACACCCTAGTGCGATTGCTGCGTTCACACCTGCCCATACTTAGGGGGCAAACGAGCTTGAGTTTGATTGAACTGAACCAAACAGGGCAGGTGTGAAAGCACCCTAAGTTAGAAACGAATATATCTGATCATAAATCCTTATAGATTTATCAATGTTCATACACTCGAATCATAATATTTGTGCTTCTACTCCTCAAACTCTAACTCTACAGGTCTGAACCCTGACTTAATTTGAAAAACACAGTTGCGCAGTTTGAAATATGGAGCATACAGGTAGGTGGTTCATTATTTAAAGCTGCTCTCTCCAGTCACATACTACATTTATGCACACATGAATATATATTACCAGTGGATCCAGTCTATATGCAACTAACCCCCTGCCACCCACACTCATTTTAAATTGAGCCAATAGCTGGTATATTCTATTTTCTATTCTCTCACAGTGAATCACAGGAAAGCCTTGTAGCAGTATGAAAAGAGGGGGCTGGCAGCAATCTTTGAAAACAATCGAAATCAACACACGACTTTATCGAAGAGAAGAGAGAGCGCTTTTGATCTTTTTGCTGTCATCTGCCACACAACCTAATCAAGAGATGAAGTGTGACATCACACACGTTCAGTGGGAAACCATTTACAAACGTAGGGGTTATTAGTTAGTTCGGTAAGCAGAGAGTGTTGCCTGCAGTACAAATGTGCTGTGTCGCCAAAAGAGTGAATTAAAGTCTAACTGAAAGTTCTCTGAGCAAACAAATACAGACATTTAAATGAACACCAAGACAGCGGTGTTTATCATGAAGTAAACTTCCTCAAAAACGTTGTCAACTTTGCTAAAAAAAAAAATCTAAATATGACATATTTGCAGCATTTCATGCATACCAGCAGTATATGTAATGATCACACAGAGCACATTTGCATGAAAGTCAAATCACTCTGAAAAGAGAAAAAGGTTTATGCTGATAATACAGTTTATGCTCATGAATTATTGCTTTTTATAGTCGATGAGTGAATTTAAAAACACTTTGCACATTTGGTGAAGATCTGCCACCATGTTAGACCCCAAACACCAGACAAAAATCCAGGGATTGACTAATGGGCTGACAGACTTCTTTCTGTTCTGTAATGAAAATGAGTTCCCTGTGAAATAAATCATCAGCTTGTTTTTCTTTGTTAGCTATTATTTCTCTAATCTGAAAACTGCCTGGTCTTAAATTATATGACATTAGATCTCCAGCATACAGGAGCTGCGGCATTCAGATAGGAGTGCTGTGGTGTAACTGCATCATGTACAAATCCAACACTGAAAATAATGAAATGAATTTAGTTGCAACACACTGATTAGTTTCATGGATGGAGGGACCTAAACGTCTGTTACTGGCAGCTACAGTTTATTTTGGGTTCTCCAGAATCAGCTCCACTAATGAACAGATTGCCTCTGGCTTGGTATTTAAGCCTTTGCAGTGCTGAGCAGCATCACTGGTGTTAATGGGACACTTATCTAAACTTGTGACGTATTTTAAGACTGCATGTAGTAGTTCTGAATCAGCTGATGAGTCAAAGTTGGGTCATCTTCAAGCTCTGTAGTGGCACAGTGAAAATGACCTTGCAATGCTATTAACACAGCATTATACCACAGTTTGTTTGTTTCTTTTCTTTTCACATTCTTGATCAACTTTATATATTTAGAAGAAGCATTTTTCCCAGACAACATATTGACTTGTTACAGCAGCAAAAGAACACTTGTGAATTTAAGCAATAAGCTACAACAGGCCGAGGTTTACAGTGATTTTAGAAAAGATACTGTAAGTTGTGTTGAGTAATTAAGGTCAATGTGTCTCCTTTTTTAAAAGCTTCTTCCTCTTCCTGTCCATCTTTTCCAACCATTCAGCCCACCCAGTCAATCAAAATGTTCAACAAAATCTGACATCTTGAAACAATGGTTAATTGGTGCAGTAATACTGATGTAATGTGGTTACAGCTTCGTAGAGTATTTGAAAATGGCTTTTAACATGTTTAAGCTGATCATAATCAAGGACTTGAACAATCAATTTTATAAAATCACATTAATAAGATTTAGATTTCCATTTATCTGCTTCAGTTTCAAGGTCCTGGTTTTGTGCATGCCAGCACACTGTTATTCTAAGTTTCATTTTTGTGTGCATTTTTAATGTATGCATCAGTAAACCTGAGTGGAAACACTGAAAATAGAAAACCTTGCAAAAAACTTTGACTTTTTGGGGAGATGGAAAAGACTGAGTACTGACAAAAACAAAATGCTACCAAGTGTGAGGAAAACAGATTTAGCGAATATGTCATGACATACGTGACAACATGTTCTCACTCCCAACTCATCAAATACAGCAGCTTGGTCAGCAGCTGTTTGCTTCAAACTATGACACTCTAGGAACTCTCTGGCGTCAGTTTTGGACGTGTCGATTTCCAGTCTTTAAATGCATACAGTGTCTTTTCAAAATAAACTTCTGTGTTGACAGGAAATGTAGGTTTAGGCAACAGAACTACTTTAAAATTAGGAAAATATCATCATTTGAGTTAAAATGATGGTGACTTTTGGTTTCACACAGGACTCTCTCACTCTTTGTACTATGTCAGTTGTGTTTGAGTGTCAAATATTGTTGCAGCTGGGTTTACACTGGAATAAGCTGAAAGCCTGATGCGTCTCATACAGACGCCCAAGGGTGCCTTCTGTGTCAGATGCCAAGGGCCACATCAAAGTTGTGGTATTTGATGACCTGGGAATGAGAACAGGCTATACATGATCATGTGACTTGAACGTTCACTGAAGGTTACGCTCCACTGAAGAGACAAATTAATACATGGAGCAAACATAAATGACATATTTCCATCACATGTTCTACATTGTTTACCATCATTTGAGGTTTGACTGGCACTCTTTTGATTGATTACATCATCTTTCTGCTACCTCTTCTGCTGCAATGGTTTGACCCAGACTGGAGCATTAGCATTAGCATTAGCTGTGTCTCTCAATGCATCAACTTGTGATGTTAAGACAACAGTGATGGATGGAAACGCGCATTAATTTTCATTTTTCTTTCACAGGTCTTCTGGAAAAATGCATTTGCATGGAAACTTTGCTCCTGTCATGGCTTCCTGGGGCAGTTGAACACAACTGAGTCAGTGTTAATGTCATTAATAACACCTGTGCTTTACCTACAAAATGTCAAAATGTGCCATTTTGTAATACTGTCCAAATGAATAGTGAGAATTATTTGCCCTATATAGTGGACTCAAAGTATCCCACAATGCATTGTGACAAGTCGTATACAACCTAACCCAGCTCTAAATACCATTAATCATTGGGCTGAAGGAAAAATGCCAGACGTCGAGAAAAGAAACACAGGCACAATTACAACCTGTGTTGAATGATTTTAGGAACAAAGAATGATTGGTATTGAGTGGCATTTCCACGGAGCTCTAAAAGCTGTTTAATAAAGAGTAATATTAAGAAGTATTTTTTCCTCTTATATCGACGGGCGCAAGACGAATCCATGAGTTGTGGCGCGAAGATAATAGACCTATGTTTAATATGACCAGAGCAGCGCATCACATTCATGTATTTATCACACACATTTTTATTTGGAACGTTGGCACCAATGGCGTAAATAACGGCAAAGAGAAAACTGATGTATTCAACTGGGGTTATGTTTATCATGTTCACAAGAAGGGTCAATATGAGCACCCGCCTTGTGTTATTCACAACCTGGAAAATTTTCGTAGAGCTACGAGTTCAAGACTTTGTGTACGTGGTTTTCCGTATCGTAAACATGAGCTCACAAGTTGAATTTCAATGCAGCAAATGACCACTTGCCACAAAGCTACATAGTTCATTTTTATTGCTTTATATATATATATATATATATATATATACATATATATAAATATATACAATATATAAACCAATGGCGTTTTGCCTTTATTTGATAGGTAAATGGACGCACTTGTACAGTGCCCTTCTAATTTTCTGACCACTCAAAGTGCTTTTACATCATGTCACATTCACCCATTCACACACAGATGCACACACTGGTGGCCGAGGCTACCATACAAGCTCTCACACATAGATGGAACAGGCATCGGAGCAATTTGGTTTCAGTATCTTGCCCAAGAATACTTCAACATGTGGACTGAAGAAGCCAGGGATCGAGCCGCTGATCTTCAGATTAATGGACAACCCACTCTACCTGAGCCACAGCCGCCCCTAGGACAGATTGTGAAAGGGGGGGCAAGAGAGAGAGGATGACGTGCAGCCAAGGAGTGTGGGCTTGAATCAAACCCAGGCCGCTGCGGCAAGGACACAGCCTTAATACATGGGGCGCCCGCTCTACCAGGTGAGCTGCCGGGCACACAGTTAATTAAAGGACCTGTGCACCCAGGGAAGTGTTTTCAATCACTCTGTCTGATTAGCCCACAAGCCAGGCTGAAGCTGGGTGAGGTTCTGCTGGAGATTACATCATGTCACAAAACTCCACAGACCAATAAGAATGTTGTCCTGCCTTAAATGGTAAATGGACCTGCATTTGTATAGCGCCTTTCTAGTCATCCAACCACTCAAGGCGCTTTTTACACTACGAGTCACATTCACCCATTCACACACACATTCACTCACTGGTGGCCGAGGCTACCATACAAGGAGCCACCTGCTACTCGTTTATTTTAACACACTCACACACCGATGGAAGCATCATCGGGAGCAATTTGGGGTTCAGTATCTTGCTCAAGGATACTTTGACATGCAGACTGAAGGAGCCGGGGATCGAACTGCTGATCTTCCGATTGGTGGACGACCCACTCTACTGTACGTCTGAGCCACTATTAAACAAACAGATGAATCGGGGAACTGTCACTCAAGCCCCGTTCACACACACCCACACAGCTCTGAGAAGAGATCTAATTAGGCAGTATAAGTAAAAACACCTGTGTGAGTGTGTAATAGCTTTCAGATGGTGATATTATTAGCTGAAATTATGGCAGAGCAACGCAGAAAACTTCATTTACAGTGTAGCCTACTAATTTGTTTTGCCAGTTACGTTTCAAGTTGGCAACGTGTTTTTCTCGTTTAGTAAGCGCCTTATGTGTGTGAAATACAATACTGAGATTAACTTTGACACTAGAGGCTGCATCCTGATGGCTCATTTATTCTAAACACTAGATACATATATATATATATAATCTTCTGTCAGTACTCTGTGTTTATTTTGTTCATATTTGTGCATGTTGCTTGAGAGCTTACGGATATGGCCAAAACGGAACAGTACCACCAGAGATCATGGGGGCAGTGTAGGGTAGTTCAAGCAAGGCAGAAAACAACAAAGACATTATTAAAAATGGCAGAGCAGAATGAACTTAAAATTTAGTGGAGAGAATTCTCTGCTCACATGTTAGGATGTATTTTATAGCCTCACAAACCACCGCTGTTTACAGCACTGCTTCTGTTAAAAGGTACTCTGTGCATTCCAATACCCATACTACCATACCATATAGTATGCAGGAAAAATATTTAGTGTGTTCTAATACATAGTATGTCAGATACAGTATCCCAACAATACCAGGATGTTCTACTACATCTGGTCTGATTTTGCAGTATGCAAGCCAGCACATTGACTGAGCCGCAAACAGATGACAGCTGATAAGTGAAAGTCGCAATTATGGATGACAGTGCATTCAAGTGATTGATGACCAGTCGAACGGTAATAATAGCAATACTGATTATTTAAGTGAACAAAATAATCATAAATATAACGACAATAGGACATATCCATAAAAATAACAAACTATATACATCACAAAGTAACAACAGCGGGCTCTGTGGGTTGACCTCCATCCGAGTGCTGTCTGTTTTATCTCCATGGTAACGTATATAAAAGCAAGAGGGTCAAAGTTCAGGGCGTAATGTTATGAGACAGTAGTATGTCTCGATTGTGCTCATACAACATGGATCAGCACATACTTTTCAAGGGTAGCTGCAGTACCTACGAAAAGTAAAAAGAAAAATTATGCGACTTGGAACGCACCCAATATTACGACCTCCTCCGCTGTCGCCTTGTTTGTTGTTGTGTGAAAGGTTTGACCCTGCTTTCTGGTGCCATCTAGTGCAGTGGTTCCCGACCTTTTTCCTTATTGGACCTCCTTTTTGTCATTTCGTAAACCAACAACCCCGACTAAGTGACATATTTTATGGGTATT
Organism: Epinephelus lanceolatus; assembly: GCF_041903045.1. Classification (NCBI taxonomy): domain Eukaryota; kingdom Metazoa; phylum Chordata; class Actinopteri; order Perciformes; family Serranidae; genus Epinephelus; species Epinephelus lanceolatus. Next base: position 21,335,172 of record NC_135747.1, on the reverse strand, counting down.
CCATAATATATTCATTCCATAACAATAACATTACAGAACAATTAATAAACTGTACGATTAACCCAAAGTTAGTGAATGCGATAACTGCAGGAGAGTCTGTGTAAACAGGAGTTTTGGATAAATTCCAGGCAGATTATTTCCTGCACATACTGTATTCCCTCATAGATGGATGTTCCTGATATTGTTAGGAACTTTTTATTCAATTCACTGTCTGCGTTGCTTGATGTTTTTTATCAATCATACATAGCTTCTCAACAGGCTTCTTTCCTTACATGTTCATGCTTTCTTCTGCCTGACGCTTGGCCATGTTCTGTTAACTCTTTGGTTATTTTAACAGGGTACTTTTCTAATGCAAGTTGAGGCTGTTTTGCACAGAGGGAAGGCCCTGTGAATAAAGCTTTTTGCTCAGGTCTTCACTGTGCCCCTGTCCCACAAGATTTTTAAAGATTCTTATACTTGAAATTAATTTAGTTTTCTGCGCAAAAATGATTGACATTGACATTGTTAATTTAGTTCAATCAAATATAACTTTATTTATCCCGAAGCAAATTCTTGTGCCAGAGAATGCTTCAAATTCTAGTAACACAGTAACCACATATTAACAACCAGTGGGTTCCCCGGGTCAGGGTCACTCACTGGGCCCAGTTTTAGAACTATAGAGTACTAAATATCTGGCAAAAATATACAAATATACAAGATACAAGTGTTCTCAAGGAGCAAAAGCAAAACCAGTGCCTAATAGAGTAACAACAGGAGTATGATAAGTACAAGACTTATTAAAAATAACCTAAAAATAAGCTTAAAGCCCTAAAAATCCCCAAAGCCCAGGTTGGGAACCAGTGATCTAGAGAATGTGAAGGATATGAAGGACACATGGAAGTATGTGGGTAGTGGGGGTTACAGCGTTTGAAATCAAAGTATCTATTTTTGTATGTAAAGGGAGCATCAGTGAGCTTTTAGTCCCACACGTGTTCATGTTTACTTCCTCGAAAGTACTGTGGTTAATGTTAGAAGACATTGTTTTTCAGTCCCATTATAGAAGTGAATATGTTGTGTCTCGTATGTCAAATCACTTTTGACTTTTCAGTATTAAACCATGATCAAGTCCTTAAACATAACTATTAAACTGTTAAATGATGCTTTAGTTGCTAGAAATAGATATTGTAAAGCAGGAGGGGATACTGTGGAGTAAACAAATGAAATACAGTGTCAGTTAACAAAAAGCATAGTTTGGCCAGCATTACACTTCTTTCAATAAGTTGCTGTTGCAAATAATTAATCTATATTGTGCACAGATATTAGCTGATCATGTAATAATTAAAGGAAACAATATTTTGATGACAGAAGAGAAACTGTGATCCGTTTGTCCAGCTGAATCCACCATATCACAACTGAGCAGATGTTACTGCACTGCGGACTCTGAGAGAATTAATACGCTCATTGTTCAACTGCAAAATCTATTTTTATTTTTAAATTTAAACTTCAATTCATGTATTGTATTATTATTAACTGGTATTATCACTACACACAGACATCTGATATGAGCTGAGCTGTAGTCATTACTTGTTATTCACTCTTGCAGTGTTAAACTCATCTTTTTATATCCAAACACCTGTTGTTCCTGCAATGCACAAATAATGCAGGAGTAACTCAGCTTGGTGTTATTGTGCCGAGATTCACATCAACAAAGTGGCAGGGGGATGACGCGCTCACACATAGAGCCTGACATGCATATTTGCTCTGTAGCCAATGACACTGTAACACTCTATAAAGATACTCGTCGTTGAGTGATGCGGTTTTTGTTGCTCGTATTGATTGTTATTGTGTCAGACATTATCCCTGTTAGTGCTGTTAACTCAAGCAAAACGTGTTAGCACAGGCGTCTTGTTTGTGCTTCTCCCCCCCTCCCTGCAGCTATCCTGTTCTGCAGGGCAAGCAGTCAGACGGCATGTACAGTACATTAATTGCAACGTGATGTAAAGCCAATTCAACCTCAGCAGCATCTTCCTCAGCTGCGTTAGAAAACCAAACTCAATACCACAAAGCCACAACTGGCATGAGTCCAGAAGAAAATCTGCTGCTACCAGACAGCCTACATGTCTCATTTGGAAGGTGCATCATACTGAGGTGGTGATCAAAAACCCCTTGGGCTCCTATTCAAAAGGAATAAAGAATAGCTCCTGCCTTTTTATACAATGTAGAGGTTGTCAGAGGTTACAGCAGAATGTAACAATTCTTAGCTCCTACGTGCTAAGATATTTTTCTTTTCTTGAATATAAAAGAGAACTTCAGTCAGTCCAAAATATTTGGCGTGATCTCTGGGAACAAAAGGTTACTGTGTCAAAAAGGGTACAGAGTTGTGTCTGTTATCATCTAGTAAGAAGGACAAAGAGTCAGTGATTGTGTAGCTTTAATCTGCAGTGGAGAGTATTTTAAGTTGTGTTCCAGACAGTGCTTTTTTTTTCACACATAACCTCAAAAAAAAACAACAACAACATAGATCTTGGGGAGTTGGGCAGCTTCTTCACTAGTAAACACCAAGCCTCATAAATATTTCATCTTATTCTTTCCCTGCTGTAACACCTGTTCTGGCAAGCACTTCATGGTACAGTAACGCCTCCGTGTGCTTTTCACATTTCAGAAGAGATCCTCCTGAATAGCAGGCGACGTTGTCAACAAAAGCAATTTCATCTAATGATCAGCACCGCATGTTTGCCTGTTTTATTGCTGGAATTGTGTTATGATTCCTATACCATAGGAATAAAAAACCTAAGTTTAGGTGCAGTGCTGCAATCCTGAATACTCAAGGAGAGGTTGCCATGGAAACAGAGTTACATTGGCCAGAAATGAAAGCATCTGAGGATTTAGACTTTCACTGTACATAAATTTTTAACCATAGATTGTTTCTACATCAGCCTTCTCGACCGACTTCACATGACCACATCTGCTCGTCGGTGCAGGAGTGTCTGTGACGTGAAAAATGTGAGCACAACAATCCCGAAACGTGAATTCAAAACTGAGACTGTGACTATTATAAATGATACGATGACACATGCTCCTGTGACAGCCACTGTAATACTATTAATAAATGCTAATATATCAATGATAACTCAGTCACATCGCCGCACTGAATATTCTCATATCTTAAAACCAATCTGTGCAAAGCAGCAGTATCACAATCACTCCCATGAAAAACATAATTTTGACGCTGCATGTTCACTGGTTATTAACTGAACACATAAGAAGAAACAGAATCAGGTGTCCCAACCAGATTTTGTGGGTCACATCTAACACTGTACCCAGACTGCATTGACACTCCATACTGTAATACATTTACATCTATGCACACCATGCTTGAGAATATGTCAGCTCTCATCACCATGACATAATGCTGCATGTCATAAACTGAGGAATCTGCATCTCAGCCGCAAACACACTTAAACACACTACACTAAAACTGCACTTAACGATCAGTAGCACCTGAATATCTTTGCTAATTGCTGCCTGCAGTGTCAGCCTCCCTGTCACATCTCCATATGCTGTTTTCTCCGAACTCTCCCATTACAACCGCTCCTCTGTTCGCTCTACAACACCCAAGGAGCTCTCCCCACACTATATCAGCTGTGTCAAATAAACGGTTGAATTCAAAATGACCACAGTGGAGAATTTTACTCGGGGCATTACTCATCTTGTGGAAATGGAATTCCCTAATTCCAAAGGGACCTTAGAAAGCAAATTATTATCCCCTCTGAGAATAGCAGCCATGAGGTAAGTGCTGCACGGGCACAAAGGCGGAGGGATGGAATTTGTTTCAGATGAGAAAAAGAAAATGTATGTAGCCTGACAGTGACCCTGCTGGAGTTTGAAAGTGTTCAACGGCTTTTACTGTAGCTTAAAACTTGGCTCTACTCCTCCAAAACCCAGAAGGTGTTTTAATGCACAGATTAAAAACTGGTTAACTTAATGCCTGCAACACAAAATTAATCACCTATGATGTGGAAAGCTAACCACTGCTATTGGTAGCTTCTCTATGTTTGCCACAGAACAAAAATCAATACAATGCAATAAAGGGGTCAATAGTGAGTCTATTTGGATGCCAGCTATTATCACCTATGTTAGAGCTCACTGTAATTTATAAGATTCCAGAAATAGATGTTGCTGCACTTAAAACCCATTGTAAGAACATCTCCAGCCACTTAGCCTGCAGCCACAACATGCAGCACAACAACAGCAGGCCTACAAAAATGTTTGCAGTTACTCACCTGTTGTCTCTACTATCCCTTCTAGTATCACCACAATTTCAAACTGCTCTGTTTGCATGGACCTCTGGGAGAGGTCGTAGAAGGGGCTTTTGGTGTCAATCACATGGCAGATCGTGAGTGGTGAGACGAGAAAGAGCTGGTCTGCCCCGGTACTGAAACCCACGTCCAGCTCCAACTGATCCAGCGGAAGAAACTCGCCCTCGGGCGTCTGGCGAGACTAAGGAAGCGTACAAGAAGAGACAGAGACAGAGATGTTTGGTGGGGGAAGGAAGGGGTAAGATAGACTTATCTACAGCACATCAAGAGCCTTTGTGGGAGCTGCTCGGGGTTTTATTCGCAATCAGAGCAACCAGTCATCAGTCTATCAGGAGAAATTGCTATAATTTCCTTAAATGGCACCTAAAGAGGCATCTATACTGCAGGAATATGCATCTCAGCATGTGATTTAATATACCGCTGAGACTTAAAACAACTGAATCAGGCTGGTTTTAATTTACTACATATTGTTGGATTCATCTGCCTGATACTCACCTGCTGTGACAGCACACGGAAACTAGAAAAAATCCTTAATTCTCTTTATGAATAACGGTTTTAATAACCTGCTAAGATAGATGTGGCTGCAGTGTGTCTGTGGTAAAACTTACTAAGTTAATACTTACCTTAAACTTTATGACAGTTACACTTAATCTCCTTTATTATCACTACATATGATATGATAATTAGTGGGAACGTGCACTGTAGAGCTTTAAAAAGTTTGTACAAGTTTGCTAAAGAGGAGGTGGACAGCAGGGACATCCATACATGATGCTCTCCTGTTAAAGGACAGCAGGTTGTAACCCACTACCACTTTGAAACAGTTTAAATGTTAGCACATGAACAACAGGGCTACAATGGACAATTATTTTCTCGATTAATCAGTTAGTTGTTTGGTCTATTAAATGTCAAGAAATGGTGACTCAAGAAATGGCCCTCACATGTCTTGTTCTGTCCACAACTTACTGTACAGTGGAGTAAAGAAACCAGAATATAGCTATATTAACATTTAAGAAGCTGGAATTAGAGAAGGCTGACCTTTTTTCCCTTCAAAAATTACTCAAACTGATTAATTGACTATCAGCTTAGTTGCCGATTAATTTAATAGTTGACGACTAATTGATAATTGCTGCAGCTCCAATGGACAGCATGTTTGATAAAGGGACACGAAGGCCTCTTTGCAAACTTGAGGGATAAATGTCCCCCTATCAGTTGTGCAAAATATGTAATCTGTGAAATACATAAATGTCCTTCTGTGCTCTGTCTTGCTCCTGGTCTTGTTGACTTGCTGTAAGGTCTATTTGTGTCTGTTTGCATCACTGTAGTCTCTGAAGCTTTGTCTACCATGGCTTCATGTGAGGAGTAGGCTTAAATGTCAGTGTGTAGGCCTTTCAGCATCAGTTTCCTAAAAAAAAACCTGGACTGAGCCATGATATTAATGGCAATAAAACTGAAATACTGCTTGCCTCCCGACTAAAAGTAGCATCACTTACTTTCAGTAATTTGCAGCGGATCTGTGCAGAGACCATATGGCTGTTACGCAGGTTGCCGACCCTGAACATGAGAGTTAGTTTCCCATCTCGCATAGAAATCGCCGCATGTTCACTGAACATCAAAGTCTCGGCCCTCTTTTTGGGCTGAGACATCTTGATGAACATGCAGCCGATCAAAAAGGCATCGACGATCGATCCGAGGATCGACTGGAAAAGAAAGAGAATGATCCCCTCGGGGCATTTGTCTGTGATGTATCTGTAACCATATCCTATAGTGGCCTCGGTCTCTATGAAGAAGAGAAAGGCCGAGGGAAAGTTATAGACATTGGCCACACATGGAGTGTACTTGTCATTGTGGGCTTTGTTGAGGTCTCCTCGGATGTATGCGATGAACCACCACATAGAGGCCATGAAGAGCCAAGCGACCGTGTAGGTGAGGATGAAAATAAATAGATTCCAGCGCCATTTCAAATCTACTAGTGTTGTGAATAAGTCTGAGAGGTATCTGCTGGTTTCACCACCCAGGTTCCCATGCTGGACGTTACATCGCCCGTTCTTGTCCACGAACCGCTGCCTCTTCCTCTTTTTCTCTGGGGGAGGCTGATTGAATCCAGACCCGCTAGATGAGGTGGTCACTACCTGATAATCGTCCCCAAATTTCTTTCGAAGTGCAGACATACTACGATGACAGCAGCGAAAGAAATAACAAAGGATTCAATGGTATAAAAAAAAGTCTGGGTTGTAGTTGCTGCAGTCGTTAATGCCCGTGCGCAATGTCTCCTCTTTGGAAATAAGGCGATAAAAGTGCGCTGTCTTCGCCCCAGTTAGTCTTGCACCATCCTCTTTCGCCACACACTACTGTTGCTACACTCTACAGCCATGAAATATCAATAATGTAAGAGTAGTTTACAAACCCCGAAGATAGAAGCCATATGAAAAAAATGATAATAATAAGCGACGCACAGGATAAGGTATCCAAACGCGCCAGTCGCAGTCCAGGTTTTACAGGGTTTATCAGTTGCTGCGTCGTGGATTACTCATCGCCCGTGAAGGTTGGGGCTATATCGACCTGTTCAAAACTGTACTCACAGAGTAAGTTCTCATGCGAAAGTTCAAAATCCCTTAACGGCCCATAAAACACCAATATCTCTGCGTAATTAGTCGCTGGAAACGGTTTCCAGGATGAAACGTCTCTGTGCGCACTTGAGTCTAAGATTATTCGGTTTCCAGTCCTTCCTTTGTGATCTGTAGACATAGGAGATGAATTGCATCCAAGCATATGACTGTAAAAAATGACGAGATGGTGGAAGAAAATCACTGTCCCACTGTCGTCATTTTTGGCTGCGCGCATCGACGCTGATTGCCAGGCTCTTTCTTCGGGCACCTTTTCCCCTCTCTCAGAGAAATGTCGACAGGATTCTCATGGTTCAGCGGTAGAGATCCACCAGATGCTCTTTTGGCTGCTTAGATCCTTCTTTCCCGTCGATTTCTCTGCGCGGCTCCTGCGCACTTCCACGTTTCCAGTGATGCACTCACTGTTGCCTAGTGGTACTACAAAGACAGACAATTTGGAGGAGGAGGATGAGGAGGAGGAGAGGAGGAGGAGGGAAGAGGGTTCGCCTGATTTGACAGTTTTTTTCTCTTCTTCTCAAGTGACCAAATATGTGAAACTCCAGCCAAGATGTCATGATGACTTTCAAATAATCACATTTAAAGCCACATTTAGCCTTTAACAAGGGAATAAAGAGGCCTCGGGCTCTTTGCAGCATCACTAAATTGGTTGATATGATTATAAAATGGAAATAATAAAAATAACATTTTTTACACCTTCATGGCTGTGTTGCAGAGGCACTACAAAGCTTCCTGGTTTCATAATGCTAAACGTTATTATTATCCATTATTCACCCTAATTTTCTCTCCAGTGTATCTGTAGCCCGAGGAAAAGTCTTCCCCTCTGCAGTGGACATTTACAAATGCACCTTGTTTACCGCTTGTTTTCTGGGTCACCTGTGTTAACAGCCACTGATGACCCCGCTTCCATCCCATGGGTGACTGCACCCACTTTATTCCTGTGATAGCCACACACACAGGAGATCTTAACAGAGTAACAAGTTCTGCAGGAAAGCTGCTGACACTCACAGCAAACTGTATTAGATCTCAGGGGGAAAGACGGGAGCTGCAACCAGGATGCACTGCTCAGAATTCACTCATCGTATTACCGAGATCATGGCCACAGAGGAATACACCCACACCATAGTTACCCAGGCTCACACTGTGTCTCTCAAAGACACATGAGGCAGTGTGAACATACCACCACCTCTACTCACACACAGCTTCTCCACCCTTTTACCTTTCCTCCACTCCACATTGTGATGCTGTACTAAATCAGAATGCTTGGGCAATATTTCCCCCTGTTAATTATTACTTAATCAAGAAATCACTAATGACTGCAGCTTTGACATTCACATGGCAGTCAGTTTCAGCTGGAGACAAGGTGTATCAGCCACAAAGCAGTTTGGGGATCAATTTTGATCAAATCACCCCAGAAAGAGTAAATATCAGAAGCTAAATAAACGAATAAGCCCTCAAATTAAATCTCCCTCTGAATGAAGCTCATTAGTCACCCACTACTGTATAACATCGCACACAATCTCATGTGAATATGAAACATAATCTTTTCTACACTCTGCTGCCATCTCATGCGGCATCTGTTGATCTTTTATATGCCAAAATAAACTGTAAAAGGTCTGCAGCAGCTTGTTAATTTCATTTTTTAAACCATTTTTGGATCCATTGTCTGAGCTCACAGGAATCAATATGGTGTCGAGTCAGTCTGGTTCCAGGCGCAATCTACTTCTCCTATTATCCTGCAGCTCCCTGTGGTTTACCCCATGATATTCCATGTCCAGTCTGAGCCCAGCGTGCCCTACTGTACAAATGGTAGCTTCTAAAAGCAGCACCAAGGCCTGACATAACCACTTCCAAATGACCGATTGCATGGCAGTGCGGGTGCTACGCTGATGTGTCTCCAAGTGTTGTCTGTGAGGTTCTGTAGTTCAGTCCTCTTGAGGGGGACAGACAGGAAAAGATTTCCCCATCAGTCACCAGGCCCGTCATAATTGCCAGGTGAACATTAGCTACAGCTTCTGCAGGACTCTGTGCTTTTATAATGAGTGTGAGGGGACACAGGTCATCCACCATGCATTCTGGCCCTCATTAGGAGGAGAAGGCTATTCACATATTTGCAGAGCAAAAATAAGGCTATTAGTTTGGACTGGCCAACAGCCAGCCAGCCAGCCAGGCAGCACCATGAGCCAGACATTTTTAATTGCTGTATTTCAAAGATATACTCATTGAGACAAAAGTTTTTTTTTCTCCCTACAACTCTTGTCAAAATGTCTGTTATGCATACACTTTCAGAAAACGCAATTAACTTCAGGATACAGTGGGTTGTTTGATGACACAATCTGTCTGCGTTACTATTCCTGAGTTTTACAGACCCTGAAAACTTCACATCAGAATATTCCTCTATAATATAACTGACAAGATATGTAACATTCCTCCCTTACAGTGTTTAAAAAATGATCAGACCTGTATATTTTGTGTACCTGTGTACATATGTTTCCAACTGTTTTTTTTAAACCCAGGGAAATCTGTAACTTTATTTGAGGTAATGGTGCATTTTATTTGGTCGCCTGTCAATGGCATAATATAACCGTCACCCTCTCTAGTTGCCCTAACTTTGGGGGAAACCCATGAAACACCTGATGATACGTCAGAGAGTGAGGAAGGAATCATCACAGAATACTAATCAGAAATAGTGATACAGCATTTTTTCTGCCACACATCATGATTTTTTTTATTAATTGGATGCCATTTTTCAACAGATTAATCCAGTAGAGACCTAATTTATTGGTATTATATTTTAATATCCTTCCAGCCCACTAAAATGCTACTATGACATATGGGTTATGCGAACTAATGTGTACAGTAACTTTTCATATGATTGTTTTGACCACAGATAACAGTGCTGGGCCGACCCAGATTCACTCCATTGTTGTCAAAATCTAGCACTTGAGCAGTGACTTGCGGCGTCAGACACTGACAAAAGGACATCAGCATTTAACGCAGCCAGTCGTCATTAAAGTTTCAACAAACACCGACTTTCACCCAGGAGAGCAGTCTTCGCATCCCATAAGATTCTCAAGCCAAACCCTGTTCTTTTATGGTAAACCTAACCATGTGTTTTTGTCACCTAAACCTAACCACATGCATAAGTTGTTGAAGGAAAAAAATCACCAATTTGTGCTGTTGTACTGATGTAGTGCGTTTATTTTTGGAAGAGACAGTATGTAAACGGGAAATTTCCTGTGAAAACATAAGTGTATTTTGAAAGAACAGAACTTGACACAGCGTCCCAGAACGTCAACAACCAACGCACCCAGGGTACCTTTCATGTCGTATCTAGATGTGGAAAGTCCATGACCAAACATCGATATGTGACGAGGTTGGAGTGAGAATGTGTTGGCTGGGCTACCACATTTCAATTCACCACATAACATTAGCTACAGCAGCTGTACGGGTAGGTCTGATCGCCTTAATACGAATTAACATTACGTTATCCAACGTTACTTGTGATTAGTTCATTACAATGAAATAACATAATATGAATAAATATAACGTGAATAAAACTTTAAACTGTTTCCTCGTCCGAGAAAATGTTTCTTGCCTGTGTCAGAGCAGTTGGATTTTCATGATGGTGGTTGTTTAAAAATGAAGACAACTCCTGTCATGCTACATCATGATGTCATCAAAGTCCATCTCTTGTTATTATTTTGATGGTGACTTCCAGCAGCAGAAATTACATAATGTCAATTAAGTCAAGGGCTGGGTGGAAAAATGAAGCCAATTCTTTGAATGGCCACTTAAGGCTGACTCCAGAAGCCAGTCAACCCCACCCAGGTTAAATTGTCCAAATTTACAGCAGAAATAAACACGTTTACAGCCTGATACAAGAAACGATTAGCTATTAGCTAATTTTATCATTCTCAACAACTGTAGGGGGTTGAATTTTTACATAACTGACCTGAAATTTATAAAGGCTTAAAGTTATGTACAATTAAGGGTGCAGCAGCTTAGACTGACAGGTGGGTGCCATCTGTTGACAAGTCGCTACCATTGCAATAACTTTTCAGTCCATAAAAGTTAACTGTAACAATTTGGTCACCTTAAAAAAATCTTGTTTAGCATTTGGGTGTACTGAAAGACCCTCTGAAGAGTAACGGCCGGGGTCCACCGGGCACTTCAGCGGCGCGACACGTCTGCAGCGCAAGTCCCGTAGCAGCTCGCCCCCCTGTTGATCAATTACAGCAGCTCCACCGCCAACGGGAGCGGCGCGACAACACCCGTCTGCCGCGCGACAACTCTCTATTTTACGCGGCTCTTCTATTTTTGTCGCGCTACGCTCCCCTACGCGACCCTCCAGCAGATAAAAACTACATGAAATAGTGTACTAAACAAGCACAATGTGTTTTTAAATGAATAAACCATTATCAGAGGTGATATGTGATGATTTTTTTTCATGCATTTACCCATGTTTATCCGTGACATTGTGTAAATGTCCGTGGCGGACATTTGAAAGTGATAAGATGACAAACAGTACAGTAAACTTGTAGATAACTCAAATATGTGTAATAACTTAGGTGGAAAATGCTTTAACATTTCATGCAGCCTACATGCAGCCTCTCGGCTCGGCAAACGGTAAACAACCCCGCTGGCTTCTCTACGTGTCGCTTCCGTATGCAGTCAGTGGAGCCCAAATGAATACGCCGTGACGCTACGCTGACATGACGCTTACGTTTGCAGCCAGTGGAGCCCGGCCATAAGATGTTCAGTTTATCCACTACAGGCACATCTTGTTTTAATGGTTTTAGGACTGTTTTTGTTAGCAAAAATTAGCTTTAGCATTATTACAGTTAACCATAGACTGTTTCTGCACCGTGCTTACCAAGCTATCAGCTAGTGTTAGGGTTTGCTCCACCCTCTTGTCCAGTGGTTTCCTCTCATCACTTCTGGCTCCAAAATCCAAGATGGTGACAATCAAGATACCAAACTTGTGGCCTCAAAACGGGAGTCCACAAACTGGGGCACTTTGTTTATTAATGATACTCGTTACCTGGAGAGGTTGGAAAAAGATATATGTTTTCCCTGTTCCAAAACCAATATCAAACCCTGAAAAATGCAGGGTTAGCTAGCTAGCTACTGAACATATAGACTTTTGCTTTTTAATGACTATAACTGTGAAACAATAACCGACCCTGCTGTACAGGAACCAGTGAAGGGAAGCAGGGAAACTTTGCTGATATTCAGTCAGCTGTGTGTCATCGCAGTGTGTGCAGGTGAACGTTGTTTGACTTCCCCAGAGATTCCTGTCCATCTGGTGGTGGAAGTGCGGGTGCTGGCAAAACAGCGATCATCTGCACACACTGTGATGCCACACAGCTGGTTCAATATCAGCAAAGTTTCCCTTTATATTCATTGTCTTCTGTGGCGATCAGCAGTGATGTGGTGGTTCACTTTTACACTGTGATCTGTAGCCTATAATTGTTTTTGCTGCTGAGTCAGTTTGACATCCTGGATCCTGTACGTTAGCTACAGCAGCTGTACGGGTAGGTCTGATCGACTTTATTCGAATTAACATTACGTTATCCAACGTTACTTGTGATTAGTTCATTACAATGAAATAACATTATATGAATAACTGTAACGTGAATAAAACTTTAAACTGTTTCCTCGTCCGAGAAAATGTTTCTTGCCTGTGTCAGAGCAGTTGGATTTTCATGATGGTGGTTGTTTAAAAATGAAGACAACTCCTGTCATGCTACATCATGATGTCATCAAAGTCCATCTCTTGAATTGTTTTGATGGAGACTTCCAGCAGCAGAAATTACATAATATCAATTAAGTCAAGGGCTGGGCGGAAAAATGAAGCCAATTCTTTGAATGGCCACTTAAGGCTGACTCCAGAACCAGTCAACCCCACCCAGGTTAAATTGTCCAAATTTACAGCAGAAATAAACATGTTTACATGTGTGTCATCACAGTGTGTGCAGGTGAACGATGTTTGACTTCCCCAGAGATTCCTGTCAGGGGCAAAGCCAAACAGTGTTCATCTGCACACACTGCGATGCCACACAGCTGGTTCAGCATCAGCAAAGTTTCCCTTTATATTCTTTGTCTTCTGTGATGATCAGCAGTGATGTGGTGGTTCACTTTTACACTGTGATCTGTAGCCTATAGCTTTAGCTTCTAACTATCTTTGTCTTTTTAACCTGTTGTTGCTGCTGAGTCAGTTTGACATCTTGGACATATCTTTCATTTTGGGCGAGAGGTGGGGTACACCCTGGACAGGTTGCCAGACTATCGCATATAGAGACAGACAACCATTCACGCTCACATTCACAATTAAGAGTCACCAATTAACCTGCATGTCTTTGGATTGTGTGAGGAGGCCGGAATACCTGGGGAAAGCCCACGCTGACACGGGGAGAGCATGCAGGCTCCGCACGGAGGGGTTCCTCCACCCTGGGTTCAAACCATGAACCCTCTTGCTGTCAGGCAACAGTGCTAAACACTCCACCACTACATTAAAAAATAATGATTTTTTTTTTTTTTAAGTTATATAACGTGGGGCAAAAGGAGATGCATATGAGAAAGAGTAAAGATATTGTATGTGCCACAAAGATCACATTTCCATGTGGATTCAGTTGAGGATCAGGAGTAGTCATAGGGACCATTAATATAGCATATGTCCCCAGAATCATCAGCCATAACGGAGTCTATAGAAACCCTTATATGAACAATTATTCAAACACTCCCGACCCTGCAGAAACACTATTCTAATTCAGCTCAACACACAGGCTTTGTCACTGACAGCTAAATACAAGAAAGAGGTTAAGGTCCCGGCTTGTTCTTGTCACACACCAGGAGGCAGCTGATGTGTAACACTGTGCACTAAATTGGAATATATGCAGATTAGTTCATATCTAATAGCTGCTGGATTTGGAAGAGCTGCACATTTTGCCTCTACAAAAAGTTTTTTTTACATCATCCCCAGAAAAACCACTGCTCTTTTTTTTTTTTTTTTTAACAATCTTCCATCACCACATTTACCAGTGCAGTGTGAGAGGTTGGCACTTATTGCACCAGCGCATCTCAGACTTCCGTTAGTCAATGATCAGAAATGCTTTGATGATCTTCTGTAACCCATTTCATAAAAATAGCCCCGGCAAAACCTGATGGGCGGGTGGAAATAGGATTGATTTATTAATCTAATCAGACCAATGTAGGACACGAGATGCATTTGTCCTCCTCTCGGAATCAGCTCGGATAGCACTTGAGGTCATCCTCAGAGAAGATCAGCCAATCACTTCAGGCAATCTTCTGTAATTTTCCATCTTCCTTTATAATCTCTACAATCAGAGACAGAGCAGGGACAACTGCCTCAGCTTTGATGTTGGCTTTGATGGATTTGTCCTTCCATCTTCCCCCCTCCACACACACACCCACACACAAATTCATGACTTCCACACTAAATTTTCCTCTGTAATCATGTTTTTCTGCAGCAATATTGATTTTTTAATTTTAAACAAACAATGTTCTTCTCATGACAGACATGCTCTATGATTTCCCCCCTGTAAAGATAGGGTCTTAACATGATGCTTACTGGATGCCGAAGCACTAACAGGCTCTCTATGCTTGGCATGTAATGTGAAGCCATGTGGTGGATGAGCAGTGCAGCATCTCTACACCATCTCTGATTCCATGGGGGTACGGCAATTGGGTCAAAATATGGTGCCTCTGAGGGACACATGAGATTGTCAGCATCTTGTGGTAATCAAAGCACATTACAGCTGTTCATGAGCGACTGTGGAAGAAGCATTAACCACAAACTGAACCCTCACTGGAGGCAAAATAGCAGCTGATAATGATACAGCCACACACAGTCGTGTCAGATGAGGAATTATTATAGACACAATCCTTAATAGGTGCACTTTAAAGTGAATGTATTGTTCTGGCTCAGACGGCTGTGTTTCTTTCTTTCCACAGCTGAAGCAAAGACCTTATTAGTTGTCGCTGTGGTCAAAAATAGCATCTGAACAGGAGTGTTTTGTGGAACAGCTCCTGGAGATTGATGATTGATTACTACACAATTACTGCTGAAAGCAGCAGGGCCCCTCCTCCTAATCACTGCTTTCGTCGCTAAAAGGAGATTATCACATAGGAGAAGCTTGTTAGAGTCACTTCCTCCTTACAAATCAATAAAAATTACTCAAGAGATTGCAAGCATACATCAGAAATTTTCTTGGTTGAATCCCTGAGCTGGCTCTGCACATTTAAAAAAAAAAAAAAAGGGACTGTACATTATTGTGTGTATGTGTGTGTGCGCGTGTGGGCGTATGCCTCCTGTGGCAGTAGATCTGACCCCCACTGAGATACTGGCCTCAAACCATGTCTAATTAAAGCTGCTTTTTAATGCAGGCGCTCTGGAACTTCAGGTCCCCTCAACAATTAAGTGCAGGATTTCTCCTCTGGTCTCGAGCGAAAAGAAATGGCACATCCAGAGGGTTGATTATCCCCCTCTCTGTCCCCCCAGTCTGTCTCTTCCTATTATTGGATTCACTTAGTTGATGAAACCCCATATGTTGAGCTGGTGGAGACAGGCAGACTGGAGACACCTGGAGAAATAGGACAGAAAATGTATAGCACCGCATTTGAAGTCGAGGCACGAAAGTGTTGAGAGCTTCTTGTCATGATAGTCTAATGGAAACGGGTCAGAGAGACAATCACATAAGCAGAAGGGAGGTTCAATTCCTGCTGCGCTGTCCTTGAAAGTTGCCCCGGATAAGAGCATCAGCTGAGCAGGTAAAAATGTGAGCTTTTGTTTGAGGAGTACAACAGCAGGGTGTGTTCACATTGACTGGATTTACCCTTAAATGCACAGGTGTTTCTCCAAACATTACAAGATGCTTTATAGATATTTATGAAGCACAGATTCAACTTTAAAGTGAAATATTATTGCTTGGAATCTTTTCAGAAGAGCCAGTATGAAGCTATGTGAATAGGTGTGTTGAAAAAATTAAATGTTTGGGGATTTTGGTACTGTTTTGGTAGGCATAATAAACTTAAGCTTCAGACTACAACTTTTCAGTCTATATTTTTTTAATGCCTTGTTGTTATTTCTTCGTTATTGTGTGCATTCCTTTAGGAATGACAAAAAGAAATGTTATCCTTTGCTACACTATACTATACTATACTATACTATACTATCCAACACTATACTATACTGTACTATACTATGCTATATTATGCTACGCTACACTACACTACGCTATATTATACTATACTATGCTATGCTATGCTATGCTATGCTACACTACACTACGCTATATTATGCTATACTATACTATGCCATGCTATGCTACACAATACTACCCAACACTATACTATACTGTACTATGATATGCTATACTATGCCATGTTATGCTACACTATACTATACTATACTATACTATACTATACTATACTATTCTTTACTCTGCTATGCTATGCTATGCTATGCCATACTATACTATGCTTTGGGATCCTATGCTATGCTGCACTACACTACCCAACACTATACTATATTGTACTTTACTATACTATATTCTCGCTATGCTAGGATATGCTATGCTATGCTATGCTATACTATACTATACTATACTATACTATACTATGCTGTACTGCACTACGCTATGCTATGCTATGTTATGCTATGCTACCCAATACTAAATTACAGTGGTAACCAACTGGTCCAGCCACGGCGTCCAGATTTTTCCCTGGTTATTAGTTCAAGGTCCACACAGTTTAATATATTTAGTGTCGTACTTGCTTTAACCATGTCACTGAGCCAGTTTGCTGTCTTTGTTAAGTAGCTGTCCATTACACTAACTAACACTAACACATCACTAACTCTACAGCAGGAAACAGCTCCTCACAATAAAACCTCTGTGTTAAAACTAAAAGATTGTTTTTTACAAACTTGACATGTTCTTAAGTCAATTACGGTCTATTCAGAATGGACTTGCGACACACTTTTGGATAACAGCCCACCAGTTGGGAACAACCACTGATTTAGTTTAGTTTAGTTTATTTACTTTATTAATATACTATATTATACTATACTATACTATACTACACTACACTACACTACACTATACTATACTATACTATACTATACTACGCTACGCTATACTATACTATTGTATACTATACTATGCTGTGCTATGCTACACTATACTACACAACACTATACTATACTGTACTATACTATGCTTTGCTATGCTATGCTACGCTACACTACACCATACTATACTATGCTTTGCTATGCTATGCTATGCTACGCTACACTACACCATACTATACTATGCTATACTATACTATGCCATGCTATGCTACACAATACTACCCAACACTATACTATACTATACTATACTATACTGTACTGTACTGTACTATGCTATGCTATGCTATGCTACACTATACTATACTATGCCATGTTATGCTACACTATACTACCCAACACTAGAGTTAACTGTACTATACTATGCTATGCTACACTATGCTAGACTGCACTGCACTGCACTGCACTATACTATACTATACTACTGCACTATACTATACTATACTATACTATACTATACTATACTATATTTTACTCTGCTGTATGTAATACCATACTAAACTATGCTATACTATGCTTTGGGATCCTATGCTATGCTGCACTACACTACCCAACACTATACTATATTGTACTTCACTATACTATATTCTCGCTATGTTATGCTATGCTATGCTATACTATACTACACTATACTACACTGTACTGCACTACGCTATGTTATGCTATGCTACCCAATACTAAACTACAGTGGTTCCCAACTGGTCCAGCCACAGGGTCCAGATTTTTCCCTGGTTATTAGTTCAAGGTCCACACAGTTTAATATATTTAGTGTCGTACTTGCTTTAACCATGTCGCTGAGCCAGTTTGCTGTCTTTGTTAAGTAGCTGTCCATTACACTAACTAACACTAACACATCACTAACTCCACAGCAGGAAACAGCTCCTCACAATAAAACCTCTGTGTTAAAACTAAAAGATTGTTTTTTACAAACTTGACATGTTCTTATGTCAATTACAGTCTATTCAGAATGGACTTGCGACACACTTTTGGATAACAGCCCACCAGTTGGGAACAACCACTGATTTAGTTTAGTTTAGTTTAGTTTATTTACTTTATTAATATACTATATTATACTATACTATACTATACTACACTACACTACACTACACTATACTATACTATACTACGCTACGCTATACTATACTATTGTATACTATACTATGCTGTGCTATGCTACACTATACTACACAACACTATACTATACTGTACTATACTATGCTTTGCTATGCTATGCTACGCTACACTACACCATACTATACTATGCCATGTTATGCTACACTATACTACCCAACACTAGAGTTAACTGTACTATACTATGCTATGCTACACTATGCTAGACTGCACTGCACTGCACTGCACTATACTATACTATACTACCGCACTATACTATACTATACTATACTATACTATACTATACTATATTTTACTCTGCTGTATGTAATACCATACTAAACTATGCTATACTATGCTTTGGGATCCTATGCTATGCTGCACTACACTACCCAACACTATACTATATTGTACTTTACTATACTATATTCTCGCTATGTTATGCTATGCTATGCTATACTATACTACACTATACTACACTGTACTGCACTACGCTATGTTATGCTATGCTACCCAATACTAAACTACAGTGGTTCCCAACTGGTCCAGCCACAGGGTCCAGATTTTTCCCTGGTTATTAGTTCAAGGTCCACACAGTTTAATATATTTAGTGTCGTACTTGCTTTAACCATGTCGCTGAGCCAGTTTGCTGTCTTTGTTAAGTAGCTGTCCATTACACTAACTAACACTAACACTAACACATCACTAACTCTACAGCAGGAATAATAATATATATCTATTATACTATACTACACTATACTATACTGGTGTTGACCCCCCCCCCCCCCCCCCCAAAAAAAAAAAAAACACATATTTTTGCTTTTGACTTGTTTTCAGGTCTTTTATGGATTTAAAAAATGTATTTGTGTCTTAACACTCAGCTGACAGTATTATCTTTTATATTTATGTCCATATCTAAACTTACCCACAGGCTACTGATTCCACTTCAAACAACTACTGCTACTGTTCCTACTCCTGTAACAGTAATTAGTCAGCACAAATCACAATTATTGTGTCATGATCACAGTCTGGTGGTCATTACATTACATGGCTGTATGCTCTGCTTGCCTACAGTGGTCCACTTTGCCTGTAGCCTCTGAGGTAGCATTGTCGTACTCAGATCTCAGTCTGCTTTTAAATGATCTGATTGATCACTTGGCACAGACAATATAATTCTCATCATCATCTACTTCCATATTATTGTAAATTTCAGTATTTCTGTCCAATATTGCTCTGCTGCAGTGAGCCTGACACACTGACGCTGCACTGTCATGTTGCAGTCAGTCATAGAAAGTAACTGTTTACAACTTTTACTGTACTTCAGTACAATTTTGTTGTTCTTGTATTTTGCACGAGATGTCTAGGAGTCATTGACAGTTGCACCAAAGGAAACTTAGTATTTAGTGGAGGAGTTCTTCCTCCACTGGTGACATAAAGCAACATAAAGAAACCCCTATAGCCTTTTGTACTGATTTGTAGTATAAGCAACACAGAATGAGGTCAACTAGGAAAATAACGTAGCTTGCAATTCTAAAACCTGCATAAAGGGAACTGCATAAAGAAACTCTTACATACCTCAGGCATCTTAAACCCTGTGAATGTTTTGGAGAAAAACAAAAGAAACAGTGGAAAATTGTTAGAACAAATACTTTGAGGAATAACTTTAGGGCTTAACTGGATAAAATGAGGGAATTATGCAGCATGTAATATGGTCTTTAGTCTCTGACGACCCGAGGTGTGTGTTTAAAGGTTCAGGGCATCGACACAGTTATAATTTTCCCAAGCTTAAATGAGCCCATATATAGTCGAGCACTGTACAGCCTGCATAGTGTAAAGCTCTGATTGTGTACTAGCTCCTAGAGCCGCAGTGAGCCACAAATACCCACAGATAAGGCCTCCATTAGGGCTGTTATTTTAAAGCATCTCACCCGTTAATGGACTCCCCTGGCCCAGCCACAGACCCACTATCTTATCCTCACAGGTCCAGTTAACTAGCCTGGGTTTGGCTCGCTACAGGTGTGAGACTGTCTGAAACCGCAGTCGGTCCTCACAGGGCCCTTGCTGAGAGTGTGGTGAGGCACTGATGTGTTGTCAGCTCCACAACAACAACTATTAATACTACTGCAGTGGCTACCTCGGAGAGGTTTACAAATATTTAATAAAAAGCCTAAGTGAGGGAAATGGAAAGAAACAATATATGTGCAGTAAAAGTTATTAAAAAGGGAATACTTCTGCAGCTGAACTGTGGACTGTAAACTGCTTCTCTACATCTATTAACACTTGGGCCTATCATAAAGCAAATAACTTATGTAATAATAATAATAATAATAATAATGATGATGATACTAATAATACTGTATAATACTGTAATGTTAAAGTGATAGGTTGATTACAGCTACAAGAAGCAGCTCGTTAGCCTTAGCTTAGCATAAAGAAAGGAGGGTGTTGTCACATTTTGGATTTAGTACGGGTGAAACAAACAAGAGAAAACATGTTAATTGTGATCTTTAGACATGCTGTCAGGCCAGTCTGTTATACTTTTCAACAGAGGCTAGCTGTTTCTCTGTGTTCCCCGTCTTTATGCTAAGCTAAGCTAACCATCTGCATCTTGCAGCCTCAGATTTACTGACAGACATGCAAGTGGTTTGCCATGAGGTTCAGAACCAGTGTCGCCAACTCTTTTTCAATGAAGGTAGCTAGCACTAGTCCAAAAGTTGCTAAAAGTACCAAGATGACATCACATGCTAAACTGCATGTTAGTGGCATCATCACACATTAATGGAATCTGTACAACTTTATTGAATTAGATCTAACACAAAAATCCTCAAAGAATATTTGAGTGTCATGAGAGCTATGATGTTTATATTAAAGTGCATCACATTCTCATACCAATCCAAAGAGCAAGTGTCAACGTAACCATAGAAACTCACAACAACTTAACTCCCAGGATGACACCAATGTACTCACTCTGATGATGGCAGAACCCTGGACTGTAATTACTCTGAGCAAATTAATTACAATATAATGAATTTCTCTTCTTTTTCCTGATAGCCTGAATATGTTGCTAAATTTGTCGTTAGTCTTAATTCTTTTAGTGTTGCTTAGAGGGTTTGAAAAGTTGCTTAGAGGGGAGATAAAGTTGCCAAGTTGGCAACATTGTTCAGACTTTGGTATCCAATGAGCGTTGCAGGGGCACTCGATTAAGAAATCAGCGCAACGGGCAGGACTAACATTGTTGCTAAACTGTTGTCAAGTGGTGTGCTGTAACCAGTGAGGAGTAATAACAACAATGGTGACCACTAAGATAAATGCTGCTATCAAGGCTGCTCTAAATCACTGTCTTCTCAACATCACCTGACATTGTGGTTTATGTTTACTTCACTCCATTCGTCGCTTGGGACCCTGGCAAAATCAATATGTTGGCACAGCTAGGCATCACTGTCAGCTTAAATTGGCATTGGATTCAGGCGTATATGTTGGTCTCTAATGATTGGTTTGGGAAAATCGAATCCCCTCCACCACATAAATCAGTTACAGCTGACGCAATGTCAGACTAAAGATAGCGTAAAACTTCAATTAACAGCCTGGGCTATTATTTGCTTAAATCACTGAACTCGACAGGCCTATATTTGGGACAGGCCTTTAATTCCTGTCATACAAAACTGTTGCTCAGCAAAGATCAGGAAATGCAATCAAACTGTTTATATAATCCAGTATGAATATTACTTGTATAAAAATTAGGCTTCAAATAACATATTAACTATAATTCATTCATTTGATCTAACTCCGACAGCACACTTAATCCTGTTCAAACAATATTCTCTTGGATTGATTTTTATAAAAAACACACATTGGAAACTAAAGCAATATGAATAATATACCAGGAAAATCAAGACACCACCTTATTTGGCCTCTTGTTTACCATGCTGGTATAAGGAATTATGGTCGTCTTTGGTGCTCAGGATGATATCTGTATGCGTAATCGAAGCAGCTATCTAACATTAGCTCAAGTGGGTAGCCAACAACTGATTTTATACAACCAAGAATTCCTATAAAAATGAACCATTTGGCAACCAGACCAGGCCTCTATTTGAGACACGCCTTTATTTGTTGAAATGTGACGGCACGCTGGGGTAGTAACAATGGAGTGTAACAAATTGACAATATTGTCTGATATCAGGCAAGCAAGTGGTATGATATTTTCATCTAAATCTAGGCAAGAAAGTCTTTTCCCCAAATGTCAAACTGTTCCTTTAATCAATCACTCCATCAAGAGAAATGAATCGACAATGCCAAACATAGTTTCATCTTCTCAAAAGTGTGATTTTGTTGCTGTTTTTCTGTCTAATATCACTGTAAATTGATTAACTCTTGGTTTTGGGCTTTTGGTCAAGCAACCAATTTGAAGATGTCCCTCTGTGCTCTGGGAAATGTGATGGCCATTTTTCCAATTTTTACATTTTGTAGAATAAGCAATCAATTGATGATGATGTTGAGAAATGATTCTGTAATGACAGTAGTTTCAGCCCTATTGCATGTGTGAGTGTCAAGCTATATGTTCCCTGCTGTCCCTCTCCATTGCCCTCTATTGACCTTCGACTGTAGCTCTCCGTTTTCCTGTGTCCCATTCAGGAAGAAAAATTTTGCCTGTCAGATTTTAACAAAGCCAGAGTCCCCCTGAAAGGTCAAGCCTTCCTTGCTTAAATGTACAGAATAATGAACCGTGTCAGAAGTACCTTTCATCAGCTGACAATGGCGGGCACCTTTACAGACATGGGACAAAAGAGGATGGAAGAATCCATTACAATGTTATTCTTCTAACATCCTGTTGTACGAGTGTTGTCCTCCAACGGTCACCATGGAAAAGAGGCTGTAATTTACCACCTTTAAAAGCCCACACACTGAAGCCTGATAATGAGATGTACGGGGGTCTTAAAAGCTTCAAGAACAAGGTTTATTAAACAAATGATGTATCGGTGTGATGTGCTTTGCTTGACACTGAAATTAATGCTAACTATGTTGAGTTGAAGTTTTTTTTTCTCCTACAAAAAAGGCAAAATGTACAAACAGGTAACATCACTTTGCAACCAGTACATTGAAACATTACATTCCTATTTTAACACCATGCACTTTAAGATAATGAAAAACAATAAATGTGTGTGCATAATATGAAAGAGGTGATTGAATTTTAGTCTGAATGCCAAGCAGGCACTTGGCAAGGATTCAGTATTCAAGCAGCATTGATAGTATTTCAGCATTAGTTGCTCCCTCATGTACGCTCGCCTGAGGTCCTTAAGGTGGTCTGAGAATTGGTTTTGTGGGGCCGATGATGATTTCCAAAACACACTGCAATTTCAAAATCCATGGTAAGCACTGGTTTTTATTACCACGATTCCAAGTACAACACTGCAATACCTCGTGATCTTTTTATCATTCAACGTCTC
The DNA here is from genome assembly GCF_041903045.1 of Epinephelus lanceolatus. Lineage (NCBI taxonomy): Eukaryota > Metazoa > Chordata > Actinopteri > Perciformes > Serranidae > Epinephelus > Epinephelus lanceolatus. The sequence continues at coordinate 21,311,549 of NC_135747.1, read as the reverse complement.
TTTTTTTTCTTTTCCTCAGAGGAGTGTTCAAGTTTTACAGCATCTTAGAAAAATAATTGGTTCTGTATGTACAACAACAACAACAATGGTGCTAGAAACATGTTAACAGCCTTATGTACAGTAACATTTGTCGCCTGATCAACAAATGCAGTAAGAAGAACCTGTCATGTTTGCATGTGTGTGCTGATATACTGAGCGTTGATTTCACTGCAACTAAATGTTTGATCGAGCATCAATATGACGATGACATGATCATGGTATGACAATTATTTAATATCAATATGCACTTTTTTAAAATGAAAAATGATATGACATTCCTCTCTTTTAACTCCAAAATAAATAAAAACGTTCTAAAACCAGTGAACCAAATACAAAACAACTCTCTAAAGGCACACGTAACTATCCAGCTCCAAGTCACTGTGATTTCTCAACATATTGGCAGCAGGAATCTGAAATCTTTCAAAAAGTTTAGCACTGACGCTCTCAGATATCTGTCATAACACAGTGCAGTTAAAGTACCTCAGAATACAGTCTTCATCACTTAGATAAACCTTTACATTCGATTACTTTCCTGCAACCACTTCTTTCATTTCTCCAAAATACCTGTTGTAAATGAACGTCCACAGAGCTGCCTCATATTTTTTCAAACTGTAATTCCTGTTTCACTGATATGGAACATTATGTGAATGATCAGGGACGATGTTATAGCTGCACTCTTGTCCTGGACTCATTCATTTTTTTACGATGTTGGTTTGAAATCTCCAGTTTAATGTGTTTTTCCAAACATCTGAAGAAATCCACCTCAATAAGTAGAGCCTGACCAATAAATCGGCCAATACTAGCTCATCACAGACATGTTATTATCTGCCTTTATGTCAGCTGATAACAAGAAACTGCGGTACAGAAATGCCAAAGATATGTGTGAGGTATTTTACAAAGAGTGTGTCTACTACATTCTTTGGAGCACTGACTGGTAAATCTTATAAATGCTATATTTGTTTTTAATAACCAAATTTAAAGGTGCCATGTGTAATGCCTGGCCACATGCTCCAAACTAGGGGGGCAGCATTTCCTCTCCAAGCCAACTGGAAACTAAAAGCAGGGCAAGAAAATGCTAAATTCATACTGACTGCTGAAACTCCAAAAACACAGTCATATTTAAATCATATTTTGCCATTGGGAATGTTTTTTGGTACGGTTTGTGTTGTCATTAGTTGCACTCAGCTTTTCAAAAGTCTTTCCATTACAACAAAGGACTTTGGGTTCCGAACCTCGGTTACTCTGACTCTGTCCATATTATGGCTTTGAACAATGCCTGGACTGAGACAATGATTTAAGATCACGCACTTGAACGAATGATCAACCGTGAGTCTGCAAGCTATCTTCCATCCATCCATTTTCATTCACTTATCTTGGGCTTGGTCGTGGGGGCAGCAGGCCAAGCAAAGCACCCCAGACGCCCCTCTCCCGAGAAATGCTTTCCAGCTCCTTCTGGGGGACCCCGAGGCGTTCCCAGGCCAGATGAGATATGTAATCCCTCTAGCGTGTTCTGGGTCTGCTCCGGGGCCTCCTACAAGTGGGACGTGCCTGAAACACCTCCACCTCCAAGCTTCCTCTGGATGTCCGAGCTCCTTACCCTATCTCTAAGGCTGAGCCCAGGCACCTCACGGAGGGAACTCATTTCAGCCACTTCTATCCACAATCTCATTTTTCGGTCACAACCCAGAGCTCAGCAAGCTATCTTAGCCTAGCTATCTTAGCTTGGCTGTATACCGGCCTGAAGCGGCTGACCTAACCACACCACTATCATGGATTTCGGACCTGGGATTGTCAGAACTGGGACATTTTCTCAGTCGCGCCTGGATCATGAGAGCAAACCTTGACCAAACAGGGCTGCTGAGCCAGCTGGCCCCTGGCTGTGTTGACACAGGTGGCAACTATGAACTTGTATTTTCTGCAAACAATATTTGGATTGTGTCATGCTGGACTGAGGGCAGACTGGACGCTCCTGACTCAGTATCGCCTTTTTTTAGTGATATTTTTAAACAGTAAAATTTGGTCTGCACTTGCCAAAAGGCTCAATAGCTGGTGCACTGTCACAGTACATGGAGTTGATTGGATTATTTCACTGAGTCATCTGGAGTTGGTTTTGGTTCGGAACATTGTTGTACGAAAAATAATGATATAAGTGAGAATTACAATTGTGTAATTACTGAAAACGTCCATTATTAAAGACCATAAACAAAGCTTTCTATATGCAAACATTAATATATATGCACCTGAGAGGACACCATCGTTTTGTTTCTAGCACCATCTGCTGTGACCCTCCAACAACGATCTATGCGGTAAGGAGTGTGTCAACACCCTCTTTGAATAGCCTTGGATGAGACAGGCTGGGGCCGGCTGGTTAGCATGCTCATTTCAGTAGATATCTCTGCAACACAGTACATTTTTTAAATGTTTCAAACTAAAATTCTGGCCATATCTGACACACTGTACTTTTAAGAATCCCGATTAAAAAAATAATGCAAGCAGGTTATTTTAAAGTCAGACTGAAATTTTTTTTTTTTTTTTTACATCTACCCTTTGTTTGTTTTGTCTTGTGTAATAATTTGGTATCTTAATTAAAAAAGGTACTCCCACATGTTAAAAATTGGAAGGGGACACATGGCTTAAATCAGGTTGATAGCCGACACTACGTGGGCTTGTTTAAAAAAGAAAAAAAAAAGCATTATATGGCTCCTCAATCAGCAGCGGACCACAGACACTGACAGCATGACACTGGCCCTGTCAGTTACCAGCTGGCATTGGAGACACTGTTTCTACAAATATGTCTACACAGTGTGTGATCCTCTTTTTAAAAAATATACACAATAGCTGAAATATCATTAGATTGTAGTTTAGATGTTCTGGCACCAAAAGTGATGAGAATTCAAATTTCAGCTTGACTTGAAAATCAAATACCAGTGCTCACACAGTTTCAGATGTTTAACCCTCAAATATCAACTTCTTCAGCTTCACAGACCCAGCATTGGTTGGGCTCTATTAATGACATCACTTCCTGTTATTTTAATGTAACTCAGACACTGATATGGAAACAGGATGAGCAGCAGTCATGACAACAACAGTCTTGTTTTGTTAGATAGTACCTACAGTGGACATGAGTTCACTGCGTGTACACAGCACAGGGAAAGTCATTTACAGTATGGACCGTTGCAGACACGTGCCTTGCAGTATTCTTGTTATAGATGCTCTTCTGTTTAATTGTTTGTCCTGCAGTTAAGCGGCAGTCTGAGCAGCACAGTGGATGCATGGCTAGCAGCTGGCTGACACAGTGTGAGTGCTTTGATTTTAATGTTCTCCATGCTCAGACCTCACACATCGTTCTCCCTGCTCAGACACAACAAGGTCCCCAAAGCCACAGCTCATGGTGTCGCCTGAGCGGCAGGTGCAGCTCCTCTCAAACCTGTTGCGAGCTGTAAAAGGAGACGCCTCCATAATGGAAGATAAGCCGCTGCTGCCTGGATCTCTGTGTTTGCTGGCCAGGCTGTTACAGGAAGAGGCGTTATGATTTGCTGTGGTAAGAGCCACCTGGCGAGGGTGGGGAGAGCCAGGACTGGTTAGGATGAGGACCGAGCAGTGGGGTGGGGAGGTGAGGCGAGGGATCAGATGCTCAGGGTCATGTTACGGAGCAGCCACTGCTGTGCACGGCTACCATTGCAGTCTCTCAGGGTTGGGACCATCTTGTCCTCCTCAGATGGCATGTCCAAACACTGGTTGCTGTTCACATGAAGCAGGGTGAGTCGCTGGAGAGAGAAAGACGACAGGCAGTTAGATATAAACATGCACACCTTTATGTATAAATACACACAATGCTTTATAATGTTTTGTCTGACTCAAGAGTTATTTCAACTCTTCTCTGGAGAAAGTTGAAACCACCTGGATGACTAAGATGAACTTTCACAGACACACTTCCGAATATTGATTTCCCACATTTCACAAAAATACCTTTTGACCCTACTAAATGGCCCGGGCTTGTAATACTCAGTAACTGTAGCTGGAGCAAGAAAAAACAATAGCACATCAAGAGAGCAGGATGTTCTAGTCGAGAAAAAGCCAGAGCCGTGTCCCTTATACAACACGACATGCACTGAGGCTGCTTGGAGAGTTGAAGCTCCTGTCGGTGGGGAGACTGTTGTCATGGCCACTTTACAGGAAGGATTTCATTGTGAATGACTGTTGAGCATCAGAAGCTTCAAAATGTCAAGAGACCAGAAAAAACTCATTTCTTCACTTCAGAACGACTGAAACCATCAGCAAATGTCCATATTTATGGCTGCATTGAGTATATTTTGCACATTTAGGATGTATCACAAGAGTTGCTGTAATGTAAAAGGGTTGCTGGTGGCACCAGTATCACTGATAACTCCTCAGTCTGCCTCTCCTTAATGTTTTTTTATGTTGCTTTTGGCTCAATGTTTTCTTTTGGAGTTGGCAGGCAGACATTGGACACAGAGGTGCAGTCAGGTGCCAGGAAACATAAATCTCCAGGTAGCTTAAAGAAATATGTCACAAAATCATTTGTAAATCAATTAGTCGTGCCTGTTACTTTGTATTTTTGAGGAAAACGTTGTTTTTCTTGCTTACCTCCACAAGAAATGGCAAAATTTTTGATTTACTGACAACAGCAAAACAATATCAAATCATCCATTTGCAAACAACTTTTATAATATAATCCATGTCTCGTTTATCCAGTCATATGCACATCCATTACTGCAAAAAAATACTAAGGTTATTATTAAGCAAAAATACATGTGTTTGGTAGGTACTGAACATACGACTGGATAAATGAGATCTATGCTGTGTCTCAAATCGCATACTTCTGTACTCATACTTACCATTTTGAGTACATGGGTGTGTTGATACAGAGAAGTAACGTTATGGCAAAATGCACCCTCAGTGGTCCCCATGTTGCCTATGTAGTGGAAGGGGCTGGACCGCAAACACATTTCAAACTGCTTCAATGTCTGCCGACTGCCACGGTGAAGACTAGAGCATGGTCCAAATATACATGTGTTTTTTCCTACCACTATACTGATGTCTGATAGAAGTAGTAATAATTTGGTACCAAAGGCGCTACCACAAATGTTATCGTTAGCTTACGAGCTAGCTTACAGTGGCACACTGTTAGGTTGTTTATTGGGTAAATTTGGTAATAATGTGGTAGCATAAACACTACCGTAAATGTTAATGTTAGCTTACAAGCTAGCTCACAGCGACACACTGTTAGGTTGTTTGAGTTTATTTGGTTTATTGGGTTAAATTGGTAATGATTTGGTACCAAAAACGATACCACAAATGCTAACGTTAGCTTATGAGCTAGTTTACAGTGGCATATTTGTCATCAGGCATTGACGTTACATGTGTTGTGGTACAACTATACGGTCTAGGGGGGTAATGTTAGTTCCATTTGGTGTTCATGCATGTTAACTTTTTACTTTTTTGAAGTTTTGAAAATGCAACAGCTATCATTAAGTCAAATCAGCTGGTGATAAAGCCATAAGGTAAGCCACAGAAGTTCACAACATGCTGTGAACGCACGCATTTATTTTGGCGAGTGACAACTGTTCGTCAAGAGATCTGAGTGTAGCTATAGTCTGAAGTCTCAAGATTTAGTTTTGTTGTCTGTTCCCAGTACACAGACTGAGCTGGGAAAGAAAGCATTACGTGCTCTGCTCACTGTTGCCAACTCCTCAGTAAGAAAAGTAGCTATTGGCTGTCCTAAAAGTCGCTAGAAGTCGCTAAATGACGTCATCGCCTAATTTGCATAATTGTCCATATGAATGTAATTGTAATGGCTGCTGTAGGAGAGAGGAATAACGTCATGGGAGAGACAAAAACTGAGTAAAAAAACACCCTGAATATGTTTAGAACTACAAATGAACCTTCTTCCAGTGATTTATATTAGACAAAGAAAATTTTACATTTACATCCCGCCCTGACTGTAAACCAGGTCGGGATCAGCCAGTGGTGGGTCCATGCATGCGCGATTCACTTGCAGTCTGTGCGGAGGGGTTAACATCTCCTGCTCTGACTGCTGCTGGGAGGGAGGACTGGGCCGTCTGTAAGTGCTTTGGGGTGAGGGAAGGGCCCACGGCAGCATCCGCTGCTCATTGAGAAGAATAAGAATGATATGTGCTCTCACAACAGAGTCTCCAGAAGTCTTCAATAACATCAGAAAAAGTCGCTAGATTTGTCGCTAGTTGCTTTTTTGAAAAAGAGTCGCTAGAGGGGTCTGAAAAGTCACTAAATATAGCAACAAAGTCACTAAGTTGGCAACACTGGCTCTGCTACCTGGTTAAATATGGGTTATATAAAAAAATAAATTAAAAAAGGTTGGTGATAATGCTCCATCCAGTTGCAATTCATGGGCAGAAGAAGAAAAGAAAAAGCTGTCAAATCGCATGACCACCATTTTCATCAAGTGAGCAGCAGCAGCCATGTTTGATTAGAGACTGTCAAAATTTGCCCACTGCACAAGTAAGTACATAGTGTACACAGTGTACTACATGCAAGTGTACTAACGTAACGTATCTGATTTGAGACACAGCACTGGAATACACTGCACGAGTTGTGTTAGAGTTTGTAAACGGATGTTGTTTTGCTGTTGTTAAAGCACAGCACTGTGAAACTCACTGACAGGGTGGTCAAAACCCCCCAGTGGAAGCCATGTTTGATACAAAATAGCTGATGTCCAACATAGCTAACTTATCAAAGATAATTATATTGACAGGATATACTGCTTGAAAAATTGGTATTTCTTTAACTTGTTGTTGGTGTTATTGAAACTAGCAAACAAACTAGTTGCCCATATCAACTGTCTTAGTTAAGCTACGCAGTCATCAGTCGGAGGTAACTGAATCCCAGCTATCGTTTTCGATTCATATTCATATTTCAATCAGGTGAAGGAGGTGGACAAAAATCCTCAGCCAACCTTTCATTAGATTGACTGCTATCACTATGCATGCTAATATCCATGCTATCAGTTTGACCTCTCCACTAGAATGGCAATCTGGTTACCATGGTAATGGATTTTGTCTGACTAATAACCACACCAGCTGGGATAGGCTCAAGCCGCCCTGTACCCCTGAACAGGACAAGTGCTTATGGATAATGAATAAATGAATGAATATTAACCACACCCCCATTCTGTGTTTAAGAAAGAACATAATTCAAAAAACAGGCAGGAGTGGAGCTGCTGCTTCTGACCTCAAACATCACTGTTATTTTTGGAGTTCACTCTTCAGTATACCTCGTCCTCTCAGATGTATCTCCTGCACCACTCCACACATTGTCCCCTCTCGCCCATCAGTCCTGTCTGTTTACTCTTCTATCACACAAACCAGAGAAGCCAGAGGACAGAACAAGCACTTTTAAAATGTCCAGACTGGGAAAAACACACCTGTTGTGACGAGCTGAGCTCGAGCACCACGTGAGCAAGTACCACAGAAATCTGTGGCTATCTGCCACAAAGGCTCCAGAGATAACACCCCCCACTAACAACTGGAAGAGAACTCTCAATGGCCTTGATTAACCATTTATGTTCATTCCCTCAGAAGTAACACGCTTCCGCAATTTCACTCCTCACTTGAGTTGCTTTTCTCGTCCTAATGATCACATGCAGAGAAGTAGGGGAGAAGCAGAGGAGCCGAAGTTGGTTTGTAAGGAAGGGAAACAATGGCGTGAGATAAATTGGGAAACTTATGTTAAAAATAAATCATTGAGTGCTACTGAGACACCATTAGGCTCTGTAATGTTTATAAATGGAGGGATTTAAAAGACAACATATATGACCACAAAATGAGTCTAAACTCTGCTATCATGGGAGTCATTTTCAAAGTGAACAGAACAGCACACATGATAGAATGTAAACATGTAAACATCTATAAACACAGTCTGTATGTGCCATTAAAACACGAGCATGGGCATGATTTATCTTGCAGTTAAGGCATAATTCATCATTAAAACAAGATTGTGCTTCGACTGTTGACAGAGGATATTCAGACTAATGAGCACACACAGACGCTCAGGCCATGTTTGATCTTTAGCTATAAAACACAAGGGCCTGACATTCTCTGCCTGGATACAAAGAGGTGCGCACACACACATGCACACACACATACATCTTTCCTGAAGTACACATTACCGGCCGCCCTACAGGGCACATTTGTTCAAACAGAACAAGAACAAAGAGAGCAGGTGGCGTTCGACCTTACACACCTGCCAAAAAACTAAAGAAGAGAACAATAGGTAGCTCCACACTGGAGACATTTTACTTTTCCTGCTTTGTTGAAATAAATTATTTTTTAACAGCAGCTAGGTTTAATGATATGTAAAGGAAATCAGAAATGTTCACTCATTATTTTGCAGAATTTGCAAATGACAAGCAGTGTAACCATTAAATACTTCTCTTAAAGGCGTATTCGTACATGGAACTTCTCCCAACTGGATGTAGCTCAAATCAATAAATCATATGAACCTGGCTTAGGCGATAATGAGAGTTGTATTTTTTCTTCTCATTGAAAGATCCAAACCTACTCTAGCAGCAGAGATGACAGAGGGGGAGCATAATGGTGGAGGGTAGAAAACCCGTTCCACATTTAATGAAAATACTAGAAATGTGGAGGTCTTGTCCTTTGCTCATAATTATTTCATGCCTCCTTTGGGGCAGAGAAAACTCCCATCTCAGCCTCCCAGCAAACCAACCAGCATCTCCGGAGCAAGTCGCTGAGTGTGTGCACAGCTGAGACCGGCTAATTAAATGAGGACGGTTTCTAAACATAAGCCCCGGTTGAGGAAAAGTATCCTCTTTGTCGCCAAGCAGCACAGTAGACTTGCTGAAAGGCACGAGAGTTCCTGCTTGACGCGATCTTGTGCTGACTCTGGGAGGAGATCTGGAGGGCCCGGGCTGCTTTTTGTGGGAAGTACAAAAAACAGCGGATTCCTTTTGTCTCAAGGCAGAGTCAGGCAACAGTCTCACTTGCTCTAATGGTGGCCCGCTCTTGTGTACGTGCTCTCCTCTGGTGCTGGCTATACCATGAGGACCTCTGAGTGTGGACAGCAAATCAGGCCATCTAACAGCAGGTCACTTTACTGCCGCAACTCTGACACACACCAGCAGCCCTGGGAGCTCCTTACCCAATTTACCCTGCTTGGACACAAAAACTGTGGCATGCTACAGTGAAATTGCTCTTTAGCTTTTTGAGAGATACAACAGTGCGGGACTCTGAGGTGCAAACACCATATAATTCAGCAGAACAGAATAGGCCACAGAGAAATTGATAGACTGGGGAAAAAGCAGAAAAACAACATCCCTGAAATGCTGAGCCAAAAAAACCTTTCTTACAAAAGTATGTAAATAAGCAGGCCAAGTGGTGAAAGCACTCACAATTGGAATTCATTGGTTTTACAATATGTACATGGCACACAGTGCACACAGCTGCTTCAGGGCAATAGACGAGTGGCCTGAGAGGCCAGGACCATGAAAGGCAGGTTCACAATGAAGGATCACTTCAAAAGAACTTGTAAACAATGGTAAGCCCATTCAATCAGCCCTGCGAGCAGATAATCAGCTAAAAATAAACACGTCCTTCTCCATCTCCGGCATCATTCACCCAGCGCAGGCAGTCCAGGGGACAGCCGGTGGATTTTCACATCAAAATAAAATATTTATGTTGGAAAATGAATGTCAAATGAGATCTAATTTAGCATGAAGCCTGGCTAAAGGTCCTGCAGATAGCGTCTTACACGCAGAACCATCTTGATGGGACATCTGTCATTGCTTGATGTGTCTGTGCCCCTGTCTTCATGTGTTCCTCCTGAAAGGTCACCGGTAAAAGCTACTTAAAGCTTCCTAAAACAATTTGCATGCACATTGTGCCTAATACCTGAAAGATCAACATCATAACGACAAGCTCTGCATTCATCTGCCCTTACTGACAAAAACTACAAAGTAAAAAAGACTCCTCTACAAACAGAGACAACAATCAGCTACAAAGGTGCCTATTAAAGCCCCAACAGGTCAAACTAATCTACTTCTAACAATGTTAATGACAAACGACATCACTACGGAGCCGCTAAAATGACCACCAGCTTCTACTCCTAGCCTAATTTGTACTAACCTGCTCACCTCAGGCCCTACAGCTTAGAGAAAATAATCAGTGGGATTGAAGTAAAGGCGTCTGGCGACCTCCAGACGTGTGTAGTTGTGGAGGATCCAGGCCTGGATGGGACTGTTGTTACAGTGCTCCACCGTGGGGCCGTAGGTGCCGTCCTCCAGACGGCTGATGGTCAGACATGATTGGGTGATGATGTGGAGGAAGGTGTGCTTCTGCGGCGAGCCAGAAGTGAAAGGGACAGATGGTAGTGAAGGTAAGTCTGAGAGTCATCAATTATTGTTAAATGAATCCATCTGTTCTTCACAGCCAACGTTTCCACTTTAATAACAGGTGATTTTTTTCAATGACAGTTAATTCACATAGAAAATGTGTGTTGTTTATCTACGCTGTTCAAAGCCTGGACTCAATTCCTCATCCCAATCACCATGGTAAATGTTGGCATTGTATGTTTCTAAAAACCATGGATATGTTACATCTGTGCATTATTATGAAGTGTATACACTGAAACTACATTTCAACAGTGCTGTGGTTGATGTCTGTTTATGTTAAAGCCCCACTTGGTTTGGGCTGGAGAGGATATCTTTTTGGCTTAAAGCACAAACGTTTGGTGGCACAAACGCTGCTGGAAACACAGCAACAGTTCGCTAAAAAACAACTGATGCTTTTGCTTGTTGGTCTCGTACAGTGGTCTGCATTTTGGCAGCCATCAGCTCACACGATAATCACTTTAGAAATACTGATATGACCCAATGAAAAGTGCAAATGTAATGCAAATATCAAATCATCTGAGCTAGATTTCATCCTCAGACAATTACCACATTAATGATTGATAAAATGAGACAATGTATTTTAAAATATGTTTATCATTGGTTAGTGATTATTGTCTGATCTTTCTCCTTTACCCGATACTTTCATTTTTGTATTGTATGGATTTTGATATACACTGTTTGCCTTTATTTTAAGAATTTTTTAAATCAATTACTAAGGGGGTAACTGGGGTGAAATTTGGCACAGATGTTTGATATGTTGGCTTTACCTTTTTGATTTTTTGATACAACCTGTGGCTTAAAAATGCATGCATAACAATTTCTGACTTGTGAATAGCTTTAACACCAGCTTTTTAATTGTGACTGGGTAAACTCTGACATCTCTGATATTTCTTACTAAGAATAAAACAGATATGGCCGCCTCACACATTGGACAAAGAACGCCCAATTAAGCCCAAATTTAATGAACGTTGTGTTATATAGTCAATGCACAGAACACTTGTAAGTCTTAACATAAGAATCTTTCCCATCTCTAACATACATCTCATATGACGTGAAGGCGACAGTAGTATAAAGTTGTTGTTTTGAAAATGTTATCTCTCTAATAAACTCGGCACTAACAGGGTGAAGGAATTTACATTATTTTATTTTTCTGAACACCTGCCCTGGTGTAAATTAGAAAACACTGAAGAACACAATCCTACATTTTGGCAGCTAAGTTATTTTTGTGTCTGAGACAACCTGACAGACCTCATTTGGAAAAACACAGAATTCGTCTCTACTACATTAACGCAAGACTTGACATGTACAGGGTGTCTACAGGTATGAACGAGGTAAATTTAGGACTTTTTATGATCTTTAAATACAACTTCAAACTAAAGTTAAGACCAATGGAAATACACACCAAAACTGGAAATATACTATTTCCAAGTAAACACAGTAAACACAGGAAGGTAAAATGACACTGATGTTTCTGTGTTTACCACACAGAGAAATAAAGAGCAAGCTCACTAGCAAGGCCTCGGCTAAACAATACAGAATCATTGCGTGATCTTAATGTGTAGAGGGGGTGAAAACAGGGGCATTACACGCATACAGGTGTTGTGAGGATGTCTGTTCTCCTGTCAAATAGCATTTAAGATAGATTTAAGACATAAGATCTTTAAAGGTCCTGATGTATACCAAGTAAAAAATAGAGCTGGATAGATTTGGCAGATTTAAATTTTCTGTGTGAATAAGATAAGGTGAATAATTTGCTTCACAATATGTATCTGGTATATTCACGTGGGGCTGTTGGACAAAGCAGATTGAACACAGCTTATTTCTGGCTCAAACAGCAGAGCAGGTGAAAAAGAACTAAGGCTGTCCGTCACCGTTGTGAATGAATACAGCAGGAAAAAGGAAGCGTCAGGTATCCCTGTGAAAGTGAAACTGATGAGCAGATGAAATGTTAATGGCACTGTAGTCACCCAGGATTCAGTCCCCGTCTGTCACACTTTGGGCTTAAAATAACCTCGGCCACTGACAGCAGTGAAACCCCACTGCTGTTTACAACAGAGACCGGTCCTCTTAGTTTATGAATTATTCAACTTTTCCATATTAAGAATGCACCCGGAGAACAAAGTGTAATGAAAGGATTTCTCCCAGGATTTGTTCACTGCTTGATGGAAAGGCCTCCAGGCTCCCTCACCTTGTCATATCTACATGCCAGCGATTGGACATCTCAATCACTGATAGATAACACTGTATCCTGTGCACTCTTTTATAACCCTCTCCCAGTGGTTTAAAAGAAAATGCATAAATTGTTAATATAAAAGATGCTTTTTGTGTTGTATAATCCATAATGTACTTTGAGTTCTGAGTCAACAGGGCTCGAGGAGAATATTTTTGTTCTCCTATGAGATTCAAAATGTCTCTCTGTTCTTCATTTACGAGCCCGTAACATCTGTTTCTGTTTTTGACTGAAAACTGAAATTATGAGAATATTACAGCTTGTATAGCCAGGAGTATTAAGTAATATTATTCTGCCAGATTTTTGCTTTGTTACTCATATTGTATATGTTTTTATTTCGGTGCTTCTACAAATGAGTAAACTGTGACTCACTGACACATTCATATGTTGTGTATATACAACAGTGTCACGCCTGAGTGTGTCTTACAGGCCATAAAGTCTGTAATGTACCACACAACATGAGAATGCATTAGGATAAGGTTTGTTTTTCAAATTGGCAGTTGTTTTAATAATTTTGTCCACCACATTAATTTCAATTTGGGTAGATTAATTAAATAGCAGAAACATCTCTATGTTAATGCAATAATGGTTCAACAGCATCATCATAGTTTTTATTTTTATTTCATTTCCTTCCTTATTTTTATTTTCAATTCAGTTTAGATTCAGTTAAGTTTCCAGAGTGGTTGTGCTTGTTTCAGTTTATTAATTTGTTTATTTTTCTTATTTTTATTTTTATTTTATTTTATTTGTTTAAGTATTAGTTTTAGATAGGTATTTTGTTATTTTTTTTTAATTTATAATATGGGAGGTATTTCTCAGGGGCAAGATTTAAAAAGTTCAGAATAGGTTTTACAACACACACACAACCCTTTGTTCAGACATTTGACTCACAGTCAGGTCAATATTCAGCCTCAATAAACATATGCACCGATGTCTCCTCATGCATTTGTGCTGACAAATTTGACCAAACTCACAAACACTGAACCAAAGAGATTTTCTAAACTATTTTTTGTTTTAACATCCAGTGTAACTTTTTTGTTGACTTTTAGTTTAATATAATAACCTTGCTCCAAAATAATCACACAGTTGAATCAACACCTCTCCTAATCAGTTTCAACAAAAACTGAACATACTGAACAAGTTTATTTTGTAGGACTGTATTAGACTGCATTTGTTTTAGATGCATGTACCTGACTTGACTGTTTTTCACTCACTCTTGAGAATAAGGACAAAACCTTATTTGAGTTTTTTTTTGATTTTCACTCTTCAATAAGGGTGGGAAAATGTATCTTAAAAGACAAAGTCTTGACTCTTAAACTCTGTAATGGACCAGCCTCCCAGTGTTTTAAATTATTCTTGAACAGCATACATAATGGATGTCAGAGATCTGACGGAGCTCATGTCTTACAGAGGTGACAAAAAGTTATATATTTATTAGTTTCACAGCAGTCGTAGTGAGTAGCCATTTTATTTTCCAAAGCTGCCAAGCGGCTAGTCCTCTTAATGCTAATAATCAAAATATTCATTTTTAAATCATTATTCTTGTTTCGTTTTGATTTAGAAGGGCTGCGGAGTTGACATGTTATGGCTGAGACACACCCAAGAGCAATATTGTTTAATACTTTAGCACTTAAGCAGCATTCCTGCCTTTTTGGAGACCATAAAGTGAGACAGTGGTCCTTAGGTTACAGCCAACCCCTTTTATGCCTGATTAAATTATGTTTTTGTAGAAATCTGACGGAGTTACCATAAATCTGGGACATGTTTTTAATAGGCCAACACTTTCACAAAAAAATCAATTTCAAAACAAAGATGATTACAGCAGTCAATTTTTACATCCATGTCGTCAACGTTCTGTTGTTGTACTGTTAGTTTGAGATCTTGAAGGCTTTTACACATTTTTTTAATTGTTTGAAGTTGTGAATTCTTGTCTGGAACAAGGGTGTTTGGAACTTTGGAAGTTATAAAAATAAAAGCAGATCAAAATATATTATAAATCAGATTCATTTCATACATATAAATCCTTTGAAGATAATGTTTCACCCCAGAAATGAAATTAGTAGTGTCATTTTAAGGTTTTCTTTTTGGTTGGACATGATTTGTCCCAGTTCTCAAGAATGGGTGATTTGCTGTGCAGAATTTTGTGTGATGAGTAAAATAGAACTAATTTTAAGTAATACATTAGGATCGAAATCCATTAAAGATTCAACTTCATTCCTCTGCAAAAAATAATTAACCATACGACATCTACTTTAATAACCACTGACACTTACACAGAGTAATGAGATAAATCACAACACAGCACAGGACTCAAACTATGGGGGGATATTCAGGAGCTATGAGTTGAACAGCTTACCTCGAAATCATATTCCCACTTGCCAACATACTGAGTGAAAGGAGAGAGCATGAGAGCAGAGACACCACTGAGGCGGAAAAGCAACTGCTGTGCCACTAAAAAACTGACACACAGCACCATCTGGTGGCAGCAGTCTGGTACTCCTTCCCCCACTTAACGCTCCCCAATGACAACACAATCAATTGGCCTTTCACCCAAAATCATTTTTCAAAACATCAGTCATCAGGAAACACAGAATGGCCTCCTGCAACAGCAGCCTGGTTATGGATTATTTGGCCGCTACGGGGAATATGAATCCTACCTCAGCATCGTACTCGAACATCTGATTGCCCTTCATGTGGTGACACTTGAGCATGACGACGGGTCCGTTGAGGCGGGAGACATCCAGACAGAGGTCATCTGTCCTAATTTCTTTATCTGCCGTGTAAGAGAACACCTGCAAAACAAGACGTGAGGCATCATCAATGGGCTTTCTAGAAATACAATCATTGTTCAGAAAAGGGTCTTTGATGAGAGGGTGTGTGAATGATTTAGGCATATTTATTTTGATTAACAGAAGTCATGGTTATTGTAGTGCCAAAACTGATTTAGATAAGGCACTGTATAGGGTTCCCACACATTTTCAAGGACAGAATTCTCTAATTTTTCCCATAAGGACCCACAGTAAAGATTTTGCCATTCCATTTGTTCAGTGTTTAATTGACAGCAACAGAAAATTAATTTGCTGTTATGTTACATGATGTGGAGGGTTATCCATAGAACTAAATTTCATGATTTGTCCATGATAATTTTGACTCATCACATGTTTTTTTCCAGGTCTGGACAATGTGATTGTGAAATTCCTATAGTGCTTTCTGCTCCTCTGTTTGCCAGTTCGGGTTACATTGAGATTCTGCCTCATGTCATGTACTGCAGCTACACACAATATCCCACAGCGAGAGTTACAAGGACAGAGAGGACAATGATTAGACCAAAGTACAATCAAATTCTTGGCTCAGACTGAATGTAAAATGCCAGCGACTTCACAATGACCCACAGCGTGGAGCCAGATCAACAATGGCCTTTAGGAACAAGAAAGAAAAACTTGGCAAAAGCCCCCGACTTGAATTGTATTGAAAATGTGCGGACTGACTTGAAAGTTGGCAATTCACACACACTTTGGGTCCAGCCTGATTAAACTCAAGCTCCCGAGCAAAGACGAAATCCCACAGCTCATGTATCCAGGATAAAGAAGCATCAAAGGCTCGACTGGTTTATGTTCATTTAAAAGAGATTTATTCTACATTCCACTTACAACACTTGTAAAATACCTCTGAAATTTTCCAGCTCATGTTCATGACACATTGTGTGTAGATTTAAAACAGACTCCAGATGACAAAACAACAAAAGTACATTTAAAGGAGCAGTGTGTGGGATTTAGTACCATCTAGTGGTGAGGATAAAGACTGCAACCAACTAAACACCCGTCTCCAAAACCCTCCATTTTCAAGCATTTTAGAGAACCTACAGTGACTTCCAGGCAACATAAAAATACAAAAGGCCCCTTTCTAGAGTGAGTTTTAGTTTGTCCAATCTGGGCTACTGTAGAAATGTAGAGCGCAACAGATTGGACTCTGTAGAAGCGGACCTGCTCTCTATGTAGAGCAGATAAGCGGGGCTCAGACTAAGGTAATGAAAACACAACAATTCTTAGTGTCAGGTGATTATACATTAATGAAAACATGATTATGTATATTATATTCTATTTCTGTTGATAAACCCTTTTAAATCCTACACACTGGACCTTTAAGTGTTCGTATTTTTCCATCTCTCACCTGGTTTCCGCCCATGCCGTGACAGTTGAAAAAGCCGACTTTCTCGTTCTCCTTTCTTCCCATGTTGTCCACACACTGGTTGGTCTCAACATTTCTGATCTGCAGGCAGGAAATTAGAAATACGAGAGTTAGAAGTTACTTTGACTCTGATTTGAAATTAACTTTTTGTCTCTTGAAAGGCTAATTTCATACTTATTAGCGACTTAATCAAACATAGGGTCCTGCTCGATATTTCTCATTAAAAGTTAATCCTCTTCCCTACACTACTTTCTTTCTGTCGCTGTTCATGAATGACCACTTTTTATTGCTACTGTTTTACTATTCTGGGATCTTTAATTGCTACACTCAGACTTTACAGAATTTTTGTTTGTGTGTTTGTTTGTTTCATATAAAGCTGAAACAATCTGTTCCTGGACCAGCTGGTATAAAATTATTTGCAACTATTTTGAAAATCAATTAATATTAGTTGGTATTTTTCATGTGAATATTTTCTGATTCCCGCTTTCATTTTCTTTGTTATATATAATATACAGCCAATCAAAATTATATCATACAATAAATGACAGGCTCATTGTTGTGGAACCTTTCTTTACACACAATTTAAGTGGCACACAGTCACCACAGCCAATTTTAGCCCAAATCTGACAAATTTAGTGTCAGGAGATTTATTTCCAAAAGTCCAGTGTCTTATACTGAATCAGACAGTGGACTAAATAATAGGCTGAAATCATTGGAGCTGCAGCAATTAGCTGAATAAACAAACAGTCAATGTACAGAATATTAATAAGTATTGATAAGCAAATAATTGTTTTAGTCATTTTATTAGCTAAGATAAGAAAAAGATAAAATAAGGTAAGATAAACTTTATTAATCCCACACTGGGGAAATTTGCTTGTTACAGCAGATCAAGAGACAAAAGCAAAAGATAAAAGTGTTGAATTAAATTTAACAAGATAAAAACAGGACAAGAATAAAATAAGAATAAAAACTAAAATAACATTAACACCTTTCGCTTATACAGTCACTGTATGTCCATGATGGATAATTGTAATGCACACATGGTGTGCAGCACTGAAATATAAAAACTACTGTTGCGTAGTAGGAAGTAAATATTATTAAGTAGTGAAGCTGCACAAATTAAATACATATAAACACATGAATATACGTATGAGTATATGTAACCTAAGTTAAACAGTGCATAGTAACTGTCATGTCTTGTTCTCTCATGATGTTGTAGTTGTATTGTTGTTGTTGTTGCTGAAGCCGTTGTGTCGTGAATATGTTCGATTTTGAAATTGTGTTTTTTATATAATAGTGTCTTTTAGAAGAGAAATTATTCTCGGTTTGCTGCCCAGGGACTTCAGATGAAAATTAGTTTATAGCTAACCCTGGTGCAGCTAAATATCTGTGCACTGTCCCTGTTAAATAAATAAAGGTTGTAAGTGATGGAGACAGAGACATTACAGTGTTACTTTGTGTTATGCTCTTAAAGTCTGACTGCTGTCTGAGCGAAGGACCTGCAGTATCGTTCCTTCTTATCCTGTGCTTAAAATTTGCTGATTTGAGACTTTTGTTTGTCATATATCATTGTAAACTGAATATTTTGTGGGTTTTGGACTGTGTGAAGCTGCTGCTTAGGCTCTGAGAAATTACAGCAGCCATTTTTCACAAATATTTTTAGATTAATCAATAATGAAAATGATCGTTAGTTGAAGCCCTAGACATTCTCCATATAACAGATATTATGTCAGCCAGTTATATTAATCTGCTCATTATCTTGACTTTCAAAGCTGAACTGGATAAGTGATGTGACCGCACAGCCTGAGTATCCCCTGCTATCACTGACTTTACAGTCAACTCAGCTTTCTAATGAACTCATACATTCAGAGAGCTAAAGCTGAGCTGGCTCTATATGTTGCCTAAGCGACTTATTACGCCTATCATGCAGAAACAGAATGGCGTTCATAATTAAGTGATATAAAACCTAATGGTTCCAGCTGTTAAAGAAAGGCTGACTGTGTGTTATGGAGGAGGAGAATCAGTGGGGAGAGGTTCTGGTTTAGAGGAAGATGGGAGCTGAGGTGCTGCAGTGGCTAAAGAGAGATGGAGAGAGAGAGAACCAGCTTGTGCTGCAGTACAGCAGAGCAGCACCGATGAAGAAATCCCCTCATCCTCATACTGTATAAATGTTGGAGGATTACAAGCTCATTTCACCACAAGTTCTTCAGCTGACATTACTTTTAAATGGCTCCCGTCTATCGTACAGACCAGACACTGCATGTCAGCGCTGACTTTACCCCATGCTGCACTGCTGTCGACATGGAGCCGCAGGCAGCAAGAGGCAAATTCAGGTCACTTAAAAAAGTTTTCTGTGTGAACTCATAAAAGGAACTTAAACTTCCATTATCTTGAAAACAATTATGCATGAATTCTCACGGCTTAGCTGCAAATTATTGCACAGTTCCCACAATCCCCTTTCTAATTTCTAAAGAAACAACTTTGTATGTTCCATCTCTTCCAATTATCTGATGAATAATGCCCTCTGTTGTTTTTTGTCGGATTTGTCGAAGAGGGAATAAATATTTTCATAACAAACTGCATAAAAAGCTGGTTAACAATTTACAACCCTGTCTGAGACAGATTCTAACTTATATTTGCACTTTACTGACTTTAATAATTCATTTCTGCTTGCTGCGTACAACACAAAACTGTGCCATGAGACTGTGCAAAATGTATACACAAGCCTTATCTCAGCTACCCAGCATTCATAGCAGAACTGTGTAAACATGTGACTGGGATCAATACTGACTGCACGAACATCCCCTTGTTTGTTTATCCTACACGTTGAATACGAACAGCCGGGGATGTTTGTTTTTATCTGGTTTTGTTCAGTCTTTGCTGGATCCTGAGATTTTCTGATTTATCTAAAAAAAAAAAAAAGAAAAAAAAAAAAAAACAGCCCAGAACCCGCAAGGACATATCTGACTGAATGCAGAGCGAGGCAGTCCGCTAAATTATGGGAGATCAGAGTAGGAGAAAGCTCATACTTCACCAAGTGAGTAGTATCTTCTCGGTATCTGGGAGTCTGGGTAGATGTTCTCTAGATACCAGGAGAACGGTTTGCACTTTAAGGCCTCGCGGAGGTTTTTACGAGAAGAGACGTCTCCGTAGTCCACCCGCATCACACCTGTAGACAGAACGCCAAGACAAAGATTCAGCTATATGCATCAATGAACATCATTTCATGTTATCATTCATTTGTCACACGACATCATACAAGTTATACTCCAGTGAAATGTGATCCAGTCAACTCCTTCAACTTGTGCATTAGGGCTGCAACAATTAGTCGACTAATCGATGACTAATCGACTATCAAAATAATCGGACTATTTTAGTAGTTGACTAATCGGTTTGAGTCATTTTTCATAGAAAAGTACTATAAAAGTACCCCAAAATACTCTTATTGCAGCTTCTTATGTTCAAATATTGGCAGCTTTACATACTCTCCCATGATGATGAACTAAAACCCTTTGGCATGAGTACGAAACAAGACATTAGATGACATCATTTTGGGGTTTGGGAGAGACAGGCTGACATTTTTCAACATTTCAACACATTTTTCGATAAAATGATTAGTCGACTAATTTAAGAAATAATCGACAGATTAGTCGACAATGAAAATAAATGTTAATTGCAGCCCTGTTGTGCATTGCAATTTACTACATGTTTGCCTCTTCTTACATTTTAGGCTGCTGCTTTTTAACTGTCCATGAACTGATGGTGACATCACTGACCCCACCTCCCTGCCAGGACCCTCCTTATCAGCTGACACATCTACATTTCAGACAGATGATTTATCTCACTGTTTTTCATTCCTTCGTTACTATTACCACGCTGCTGTTTTATTTATTTATATGTATAACTGTAATTGTATTACTAGTGTATTCATTCATTTCTTTCATTTTCTGTAACCGCTTATCCTGTTAGGGGTCACAAGGGGGCTGGAGCCTATCCCAGCTAACATTAGGCGAGAGGCAGGGTACACCCTGGACAGGTCACCAGACTATCACAGGGCTGACACAAAGAGATAGGCAATCATTCACACTCATTCACACCTACGGACAATTTAGAGTCACCGGTTAACCTGCATGTCTTTGGACTGTGGGAGGAAGCTGGGGCCTGTATCACGAAGCGAGATCAACCTTTCCTGGGTTACCCAGACCTATCCTGGGTTGACTAACCCTAACAATGGCAATCAGGATAATCGGTATCACGACGCTGGATATCAACTCGGTAACTCAACCCAGGGTTGCTTTATCAAGAGCCTTGAACGCGCACGCAGCGGACCCATCACAATCATGAGAGAAGCGCAGCGTCACTGAGCGTCACAGAGCGCCGTATGTGAGGGGGAAAAAAGTATTTCTTGTGAGGATCAGAGATTAATTCTACTAAAATATGAGGAGGAGAAAAGCAACATTACAGAAAAGGCCAACACCGTGGCAGCTGCAGGAGGAGGAAACATGCGTGGCAACGCATAATGGGATGAATAATGTTTAGTTTTAGTTTAGATTAGTTTATTTGCACACAATGTTAAAAATAGACAGTATAACATTTACAAGATTAAAAAAGAAAAGTGCTGGAGAGGTTAGAAGCCACTAAAAGCTTATCAAGGAAGTCCACTGTCAAAACATTAATGAAATCACATAATAGAGAAGAAAAAAAGAAAAACGGGTAAGAGAAGAAGAAATAGAGGAGGAGAGAGGGAAAAATCAAGACAAAGGTAGGTTAAATTACTCATCACTGGTTCAAGTAGCTACAGTACCTGTACCTGTACATCTGACACTGATCACACCCTTGAATCCCATGAAATCAATGCTGCGCAGATGAATTGCGTGTATTACAATTATCGTCTAACATCATTGCGTCTGATAAATTGGTCTTCTTTGTCATAAAGTTATATATGCTACAATAAAGCTTAAAGCTGACGCCACAATTAAATCATATCAACACCAAATTGATAGTTTGAATAAAATCATCCTGATATTGAGCTGTGTTAGAAATTAACAGCTGCGCAGAAATATACCTAGTCTCCCTCTTTAAAAAACAAAAAGGAAAATCCCTCAAACAC
The DNA here is from genome assembly GCF_041903045.1 of Epinephelus lanceolatus. Classification (NCBI taxonomy): domain Eukaryota; kingdom Metazoa; phylum Chordata; class Actinopteri; order Perciformes; family Serranidae; genus Epinephelus; species Epinephelus lanceolatus. The sequence continues at coordinate 21,289,574 of NC_135747.1, read as the reverse complement.
CATGAAGTGTAGACATATAGGCTACTTTCCACATTTCCAGCAGCAAAGCTGTCAGTTAGGCCCATTATCTTTAACAGGGATCATTTCTTCCAACAAAACAAAATGTTAATTAATGGCGTTATTAAGTGTCCGCAAATTATCAGTTTCTTTCTTATGAAGGGGTGGGATGAAATTTCGACTTCTTTCCACTCCTTTTTGAACAATCTTTTCATTGTCTGTTGTTGTTGCTTTCTTTTCTTTTTTTTAATGTTCAAAATAAACTTTCAAATCAAAATCATTCAAATGAATTAAACTTCCCGTCATGACTGGGCTGCATTTCTGTCAGCGGAGTCATTTTTTTTCCGAACAGCTGATTGGCCAGTGGGTGGTGCTTTTTATAGGATCAGATTCAACCCTGAATTTACCCTGCTCCGGAGCAGGATAGCCGTTCAGAGTAAGTTACCATGGTGATCTACCCCGATTAGAACTGAACCGGCTTCGTGAGACCGAAAACCCAGGGTTAACCCTGAAGTTACCTCGCTAAGACATTAATTCTGCTTCGTGATACAGGCCCCTGGCGTACCTGGACAAAGCCCATGCTGACATGGGGAGAACATGCAAACTCCACACAGAAGGGCTCCCCCACCCTGGGGTTCAAACCAAGAACCCTCTTGCTTTGAGATGACAATGCTGCACCACCGTGTTGCCTATCACTAGTATATGGATTGTTGCTATTTTTGATTAATTAACCCCATCATGTTTTTTTTAAATTGATTTTTCACCTTACACACACCCACAATCATACAAATAAACATGTGCACCATATTTTATAAATTTTCCCAAATTTAACTGCTTTTGCAAAATATTATTATAATTATTTGGACAATTATCTCATTTTTTTGTTGTTGTTGTTTGTTTTGTTCTATATATACCATGTTAAAGGTTGTATGTCACCTTGTTTTCCTTGTCTGTTATTTTCTTCTGTTCCAATCATGGTTGTACCTTCAAATCCACTACTGTTTTTTTTGTTTGCATCAAAAAAAAAATATAATTAAAATATTAATCAAAGTAGTAGTAGTGAAAGTAGTGATAATAATAATACTAATAATAATTCATGTCCATGCTTCCAAACTGGCTGTAGTGTATGTGTTTATCCATGGTTTCTGTTTGTGGAATGATTTATCTGTAGTTTTGTGTACAGCTGCTTTTGTTGTTTTACATATTAAATCCACCACAGCCACAGTGAATTCATTGATGTCATCGGTGACGTCTCCTGGAACATGCTCCAGACTCCAGTTGGCTTATCAGTCAGTGTTTAGTTTTTTTTTTGTTCTGAAAACATAAAGAACAGCCCTGTGTTCTTGCACCACCAAGACTAAACACCAGAGGGACCCTTTATAATAAGAAAAAAAAGAAACACCTTGCAACCCTACCTGAAAATATGGACTGTGTGGGTGGTCTTGGAAGATTTTCTACCACACAAATCATCTAATTTCTGCACAGAGGCATGTCAGGAGACTAAGTCACATCCCATTTATACACACACAGTGTATTTCTAAATAAGGCACCTCCTTCAGAAATGCGCAAATGCAACAATTGTGTAGTGCCATGTGCCATGATGTTTGTTATTTTAGCCAAAACGGAGACTGCACGATGTATCAGCCTTGATGCCACTGAAGATGAAGGAAGGATTAGACAGCAACTGGGCACAGACACTTACAAACACATTAGGCAGATGGTTTCTCCCCAGAGTGCCTCTTGAGGACTCATACTGTAGCTTGCATGTAGAAAGATCCAGCCTGGTAATTTATCATCAAAGAGTCTGATTGCAATAAGGCAAAATAGGATACAATATTCAAAAACCAGCCAACATGTAAGAGCTGCAGCGCTGTGTATTTATCCAACACCAGCCAGACAATGCAAACAGCACCTTCTGTAACACCAACAACATCCTACACTTTAATCTGGAGAATAGAAATTTCAAATTGGCAGATAAAAGCCAAGAGCTGAGGGCCACTCTTCCTCCCCTTGCTCTCTATTTCCTCCTTCTCTCTCCCTCTTTCTCCCTCTGTAGGGTCTGCACATCACATGTTGCAGATGATGAATAGCCCCTTTGATCTTGAAATCACCAGTGCCGAGGAGGGACGTGGAGGGAGATGCACTTTTAATAGGATCACTAGATGCCACTCCCAAACTCAGCCTGAGCAGCATACTGCGTTCCTCTGTGCCAATAAGCGAGGTCTGGCAGCAGCGTGGCCCAGATCATTCTCCCTAATGTCCTGGAGGAACAGACGGTCATTGTGGGGCCACAATACGCAGAAAGACTCATCCATCACGACCGCGGCTCTGCCTCCACACCTGCCTGTAGGAGAATCCTGCCTGACTGCACGGAGGAGAAGGTCACAATTTGAGCCATGAGATCGTCAGATTACGGATGATCCCTCATAGGTTGGCTGGCATCTAAAACACTTAACCAGAGATTTCCGGGGCACTGCTGTCTGCTAAAGGGTAATCACATTACTAAGTCGACAGATGGAGGGGTACTCATCTCTCAATCTAGACTGTCCTATTGTTCCGGATTGTCCGGTGTGTGTTTGTGCTCTGTCTGAGACAAGTCTGTGTTGAGACGAGACCATCTATGTCAAATTTCTGAACTCAAGTTCAGAGCAGAACTGAGAAAATGTGTCGGAAAGTAAAGGAATTAATTAATCCCAGTTTGGATACAACAAAAGCAGCGTTCAATACCAATGTGAGCCGGAGCAAAAGGAGAAATATAAATTCTTAAATGAGCAAGATAAAAGTACCATGCAAGAGAAAGAAAGAATAAAAGCGAGCAGACACTTCTTTCCTTTTCACACCAATTTGTTAAATGTAATATCAGCGAGCACACAAGTTGCAAAGAGAGGCCTGGTAATGAGGATTGTTCATATCTGCTTTTAAGCGGCGGTGCACAATGAATAAAACATCTATGTAATTCCTGACTGAACTAAATACTGCCTCAAACTTTTAAAACATGCAGAGTTCATGCCATGTCAGAACAGTCGTCTATATGTGACGCTGCTGTTCCAGTGGCAGAGAGACAGTCAGACAGCTCTGTACCTGGTGATATGATATAGAAGAAGTCCTTGAAATCATCCATCCAGACTTCTGCCAGGCGCCTGTTGTTCTTGTTGATGACTTGGCCCGTTCCACCGGGGAAACTGTATGGGGTGGCCTTCCGGAAAACATGGCCCACGTGCGAACATGTTATGATCTCCAATGAGCCACCGCACTGCCAGATCTGCAGACACACACATTGTAGCTTTATATTGCGTGTGGCATGGAAGAAAGAAAGCATTTAACATCATTTCATGCTCTTGTTGTGTTTCATGTCATCAAGGTTTCTTTTTATAATCTCTCATTTCTCTTTCATCCTGTGTTTTATTAGACCAGGAGAGCAGGAGGGGGGCTTTAGTCTGGACTCTAATATTTCGCCTTGTAACTGCTGCCTGTTGTCTTTAAAACACTTTAAACCGTCTATCTGCATCATTTCCATTCAGTCATGCATGAAGCTGCAGATCAATCACAGTGCAATTTGGTGTGAGCTATTAACATCTTTTTTAAAGATTAAGAGACATTGTAATCAGAATGTGGATTACTATTTTTTATTTTATTTTGAGAGGTAAGATCATGTCATTTTACTAAATATGTATTTCTATGATTCCTCCTTCCTTAAATCTCTCCCTTTAGTCTTAAAGAGACAGCTAACCCTAAACTCTAAAATACATATTTTTCCTCTTATCTGTAGTTCTATTTATCAGTCTAGATTATTTTGGTGTGAGTTGCAGAGTGTTGGAGACATCAGCCGTAGAGATGTCTGCCTTCTCTTGAATATAATTGAACTAGATGGCACTGGGCTTGTGCTGTCAAAGCCCCCAAAAAGTACATTTGAAAAACTCAACAGCAATGTCTCTTTCCAGAAATCATGACCCTGTTTCTCAAGATAATCCACAGACCTTGCTGTGAGCAGTTTCATGTAGGAACTACTTTCTTTCTACCAAACTACACCCACCAAATGTATCACTGGACAGAAGGAGGCGTGCATCTACTCATGGACAAGAGGCCCATGCTCGTGACAACAGCAAATGTAAACATCAATGGCGTCCTTACTGGCTGAGCTGTAACGTCAGCTAGCTCAGTAGTGCTAGGTGAGCTAGCAGTAGATGTGCGGAAAATAGTTCCTCCATGAAACTGCTCACAACAAGTAAGTCTGTGGATTATCTTGAGTAACTGGGTCATGATTTCTGGAAAGAGATATTGCTGTCGAGTTTTTCTAATGTATTTTTTGGTGTTTTGAGCATCATAAGCCCAGTGCCATCTAGTTCCATTATATCAGAGAGAAGGCAGACATCTCTACAGCTGATATCTCCAACACTCGACAACCCACATCAAAACAATCTAGACTGATAAACAGCACTACAAGTGAGAAGAAAAATACATATTTGTGATTTTAAGTGAAATCGGCTATGATTCCACGAGGAGATGCAGGTGAGGGAAATGTGGATTAAGGATGCTGGCGTGTACCCGTTGACATCAACCAACATGATGACATGATAAAATCGAGACACCTTCCTCCCCAGACTGTCACTCACCCGAAAAGACATTTCCAGGTTCTCTCCGCCCCAGATATCCATCCCTGGATCGTAGCTTCCTATTTCTTCAAAGTATGCTTTGTCTATGGAGAATAATCCTCCTGCCATGGTGGGAGTCCTGCAAGACAAGAAAAAAATGCTATTGTAAATGTGTGTCTTTGTGCCGTATTTATTAGTACCTTGGTGTAACTCTGAGGGAACATTCAGAAAATAATAAAAGACCAATTTGTTTGACAATTTGAAACAAAGCCTTAGAAGGGTAATTACTTTTATCTTTTAATTCATTCTATGTTAAAGTTGGCCCTTAATTAAGGATATTGTTTGTTGCTGGGAGTGATTTGCATACAGATGACAAACTGTGCCTTGCTTTGTGTAGCCCCCCAAAAATGGCAACTGTCAGCAGAGTTTCTGTTTGTCTATTTTTAAAATAAATGCACTCATATGTACTTGGACTTCAGCAGGGCACAATCACAAGTATCAGGATGCTATTTCGGCAGTTGCTTGCACAGTGGGATACACAGAGGGAAAAAGATCTATTTCTATCTGCAGGATAAAAATGGCACTTTTTATTGTGCGGAGAAATCTAACTATCCATGTCTTCTGTAGCCTGCTGCCGTCACAGATAAACCCACTCTCAGCCCAGATGAGAAACTAAAACTAACATCTGTCTGAACTTAGGAAAATTGTCTCTTCACCTTTTTTGTGTGTACGTTGACCCCCTCCATCTTAATTCCTCATCAGAAGACACTGCACAAGTCGAAAGTCAGTCACATATTCCCTTGAGAAATGATCTAGATTTTGAAGACGGATGTTTTCTATGTGTACCTGACAGGAAGTGTTCTGTCCCCCTTGCGTCGGTCCATCTCCCGCTGGGGAACAGGGTACCAGCGGAAATTCAGCTTCCAGTTGAATCCACCATAGGTCATATCTGAGCCTGCCATGTACTCGAACGTCTCGTCGCTGATGACATCGATGATGGGGCACACCACTGCTGTCCTGAGAGACACAAAATAAAAAATACAGTGTAAGATTCAATGCTGAGTTTAATTATTCCTATTCCGTTGCCAGGCCAACAGCTTTGGTCTCTGTTTACTTCCTGACAGCTACCAAGGAAACTGTAGAATATAGTTTCCTTGTCAGCCACCGCCTTAACAAACATTCCAAGAGTGTTGATGTTGTTAAGTTTGAAACGGTCTATAGTAAATGCTGCCCTGATTAAGATAAAAAACAGATAATGCATATGATGAAAGGTGTGGAGGTTTTATTTTTATTGTGGTTTCTACATCACAACCCACATAAAGGAGCATACACACTCTGAATGAGAGCAAATTAGATAATGGCTGGTCTTTTAAAGGTTAGAGGAGCCAAGTACTGAACACACCAGGCCTGCAGTTAATGATTATTTTTATTACTGAGTCATCTGTGGATATTTTATTCATCATAATGGACAGAAAAGTTTCAATCAACTGGATGTTCATTTGTTGATGAGTTCTTGAAGTGAAAGCTGCAATGAAGAGGAAACAAGGAGGGGAAAATAGCAGCCATTAAGTGAGGGGCGGCATCTTCAGATGTCTTGTTTTGTCTGGTAGAGTCCAGAACACAAAGATATTCAAATTAGAACAATATTAAATAAAAAAAGCAGCAAATCTTACATATTTTTGGTTGCTTAATTAATCCATTAGCAAAACTTTTGCTGATTAAAGGTCCCTCGTGTAGGATTTAGACACATCTATTGGCAGAGCTGGTAAATAATAATCACAACAATGCTTTAATTAGTTTATAGTTTATGATAATTTAGAATTAAAAGTTGTTGTGTTTTTGTTACCTCAGAATGAACCCTTTATATCTACATACCGAGTGGGTCTTCTTTCACAAAGCCAGCCATGTTACATAGACTACAGTAGCCCAGAATGGACAAAATCATTGCTGGCTCTAGAGAGGGCCATTCAGGTTTTCATGTCGGCTGCCGTAGTTTTCCTACACGCTTGGCACATGGGAGACGTTTTAGTATTGCTACCTCACTGCTAGATGCCACTAGATCCTACACACTGGACCTTTAACCTTCTGTTTGACTAATCAGTTAATTGGCCAATTGGGGTATCTTAACCATAAAGGACCAGCCTGCAAATACACCGATCACACAAAACATTAAAACCTCAGGCAGGTGAAGTGAATGACATTGACCATCTCATTTCAATCCAATGTTTTGCTGGGAAAGCTTTGGTCCTGGCATTCATGTGGATGCCACTTGACGCGCTCCACTCAAACACATTGCAGACCAAGTACATCATAGCAATGGCACTCCCCAATGGCAGTGGCCCCACAGCAGGACAATGCACTATGCTACACTGCAAAACTGCTCAGAAATGGGCCAAGGAACATGACAAAGAGCTCAAGGCATCAAAGTGGCCTCCAAAATCCCCAGATCCCAATCTGATCAAGCATCCATGGGATGTGGTGGTACCCTACAGGTATTTCCAATCCACAGTTGAGCTTCATTGGATCTGGCTTGGCTCTAACATGTTGAGGCACAGGACCTCGGGGGGGTTACCTGTGGTGTCTGGCACCAGGGTGTTGACATCAGAACCTTTGAGACCTGTGGGTTGTGAGGTGGGGAACCAGCACGTCTCACAGATGCTTGATTAGTTTGGGATCTGGGGAATTTGGAGGCCAGGTTGATGCCTTGAGCCTTTTGTCACGTTCCTCAGGCTATTGCTGAGCAGTTTTTACGGAGCGGCATGGTGTATTGTTCTGCTAGAGAGGGGGCACTGCCATCAGGGAGTGCTGTTGTCATGAGGGGGTGTACTTGGTCTGCAATGGTGTTTGGGTGGGTGGATCGCATCCACCTGAATGCCAGGACCAAAGATCTGCCAGCACAACACTGCATCGTAACAAGATGATGATCCAAGTTATTCACTTCACCCGCAATGGTTGTAATGTTTTAGCTGATCAATGTATATCAAAGTAAATTGTAAAGTCTGTCCTTTATCATAGTGTGTTATGTCTAATGATAACTAATTTACTCACTTTGACATCAAAATTTTGATATTATTGTTATTGAATTTCAAGTGTAACTGTAAGATAATATAACAATATCATGAGCTTTGTAATTACAACCTAGCAAAATTAGTTACTGGATTTTTTTTCTGATGAAATTCACACAACAGTGAAACACAGTCAACTGCATTTTGAATACATTTGCCAGTGTATTTAAGAATCGGACAAAATCTAACTGCCTCAGTCCTTCTTTGGAGCTACGAAAACAACCTGTATCATCAATCATGTGATCTTGCAGTTAACGCACCATATACTCTGCACCATCTCATCAGTCTGCGCTCATACTTGTAGACATCAATACATCTGCAGCAGCATTCAGTAAAAGTGTAATGGCTCCATAATATAATATTCTGAGTCATATGATACTGATTTCTTCCCTGAGGGAAAATGAATGTGTCTGACCTCAGATATGAGATGGATCGCAGGAGAATCATTATCAATCTATCCATCTATTCATGTCACTCTCACACACACCGCAGATACACCCTCTGTTTTTTTAAAAGGCAGGAAGAAAAATCCTGAAATAATACCTTAATGTTGTCATATGTTACATAAATCAAGTCAATGCTTTGTCACTATAAATTAACACATCATATTTGTCTCTAAATGTGTCTTTGTCCACGTTATCCTGACTTTACCAGTGTCTACTAGCTCCAGAGTTAACACAAAAACAAAGCTACAGTAACTGGAGCTAGCTTTACCTCCGAGGCAGCAGCAGAAGCAAACGATGCAAAATGATTATCTTCTCCGATCAGCAGCGTCAGGCTCAAACTGTGTATTCATAACTGATAGTTTGCTGTCCCATCAATATTCAGATAGAGCTTTGGCTCAAGCACACGATGATGCAACTGAAGTGAAATGTGATAATGCCAGTGTTACTAAAGCATGTTTCAGGCAAAAGATTAAAGTGACTGACAATGAAAAGCCCATCAGCACCGAAGCAACTGCTTCTAAGACATAGAACCTTGTTGTTATTTCATATCAGCATCTTGAATGTCATCATTAAACCTGAAACATCAAGTGTGGTTCATTTGGGCTCCCACCTGTCCTCTTTGATGCGCGCCAGCAGGGGCTCCAGCCAGCCAACAGTACACTCGCAGTGAGCGTCCAAGAAAGTGATGACTTGACCTTTGGTGGCAGCTGCTCCCCTCAACCTGGCTCTGATTAGACCTGAACGCTGCTCCATCCTCAGGATCCTCACTGGCACCTCCAGAGTCCGCACATAGTTCTCCAGCTTCTTCTTTAGAAAGTCTGAGACAAAACAACAGATATTTCAGCAAAGGTGCACCTGCAGAGTGCATGCTGTGCGACCTTGAGTTCAGAAAACGCAGATCATACTGATTTATTGAGTGATTGGGTGACATTTTTGACAATAACAAAACTATATTGAACATCTATTCACAAACTCTTACCCAACTCATACAGTGTAATCATAGACTGAATAAAATAATGGCCGTAGCTACTATAATGTCATGTTTGTGGGCTTCAATTTTAAAGCCTCAAGATCATTTTGGCTGTCGGCATCTTGTTTTTTTTGGAGCCAGAATTGACTGTACTGGGGCAAAAGGCTGGCACTGTGGAGAAGCCAAGGGTGGATCTGACTGAGAAGCCGAGGACACTATCGGCAGAAAGCCTGATCTTAATTTATGGATAACTTTATGCCTTAATAATATGTATAAGGATGAGTTATACAGTTACCCCTTTACAGTTGTTCTTAAAGTTAAGAGACCAATTCCATTTGTTGTACCAGGCTGTAAACATGTTTATTTCTGCTGTAAAGTTGGGCGTTCACCATAGGGGTCTATGGGGGTTGTCTGACTTCTGGAGCCAGCCTCAAATGGCCATTCAAGTAACTGCGGCTTTTGGCGCTGCATTGGCTTCATTTTTCAGCCTTGGAGGTTGGTGGCGGAGTATAATGCAAGTCGTATGCACAGTACTTCCCAACCACATGCAGACTTGTTGTTGGATTTTGGCTTGAGCAGAGCATACATAAGTTTCACTTTCAGTTCAGTTCTGAATAGTAAAGATTGAGCGAAAATGCATGTGTCTGGGAAGCACTGAGCATACAACTGAGACTTGGTTTTTACTGCATGAGTTGTGTGGGAGTTTCTAAACGCATGTTTTGATATAGTTTTTTGTTGTTAAAGGCAGTCCCCAATCAATCAGTAAATCAATCCCATTTTTTTCTGGAGGTATTTGAGATTTGAAACAAATTTGTCAGCTGATCGGCTGATTAATCCAAAACAAAAACAAGTGTTATTTGCAGCTCTACATTTCAATTTAGTTGACTGTATTTATTATCAGATCCATGTGACAGTGATAAAAAGCTACACTGTATTCATTATTTCTTATATTCTAAGTTTATTGATTAGAGCCTTACTCTTATTGTTCACAGTAATCATCAGCCTACTCAAATTCAAAACATAGGTCCTGTATCCTTGCCTCCAGAGTTAAACCTGTGATTCTGTCAGATACTACATCAGATAGTAGTTGGGATGAAGACTACCAACCTCGCTCGCTGGCATCATCGACTAGCACAATCTCCACTAGCAAGTGTCTGGGAGAGCGGTTGATGACACTGTGAACTGTCCGCAGCAGTGTGCTCCACGCCTCGTTGTGAAACACGATGACGATGCTGGTGTTTGGCAGGTCATCTGGATACAGCTTGGTCTTACAGCTGATGAAGCAACAGAAGACAAAATGAGGTCGGTGAAGTAAAACTGAACAGCAAGTAATTAGTTAAACAGTCTCACTGAGCTATGGGTATAACGGCAGTGAATATAAAGCCATGTCTACTTATGACCTCTCATGACAGGGCGCACATCTACTGCATGAGTTTGAACATGTGAGCAGTTCAGTTTAAGAGTTTCTCTCATTATTTCATTCTAACATTTTCTAGATGCCTGTAGAGGTAAAAAAAAAAAAAATCAATTCACAAAACAGAAAGTGATTATTGGTTGATTATTGTGAAGCAAAAGGGTTTTTTTAACCAGCCGTGACACAATAAAAAAACTGGTATTGTTTTCACCTTGTGAGTCTGTGTGTGTGTGTGTGTGTGTGCGTGTCATCATGGCGAAATGTGGCGGTTTTGAGTACTTCCACAAGTGTTCATATGTCTGTAAACTTGTCTGTCTGTGGACAGATTTTGTCACCTCGGTATCATCACACAGATCAAGCAGACACAATATGCACAAAATGCTTTACATGTGTGTAGTTGAGAGCAAACTGAAGGCCAAGATCGAGCTGGAAGTAAGGAAGGGGCCAGTGGCTCCCCCACTTAATGCACCTGGCCCACATTCATTTTAAGTTGCGGATCACGGTATAGCGGCCGGTGTGATCCTATAGACCGTATCAAACTTGACAAGATGAACAGTCTGAATGGGTCCCTTTGTATTTCCTGTTGTAATGTTTTGCAGTGTATGTGAACGCCATCAACTAACAGGAAGTAACCATGGACCAAAGCTGCTGCCTAGCAATGCAATTTCAGTGAAACAGTCTTTACTAAGATGGTCTGAAGCTCAAATTATTTACTCATCTGTAATCATTTAACGAGCCATTAGATTCACGTAAGGTCCCCTTGTGAGGGTCCCCACCCTCAGGTTTGGAACCACTGTTTAGAGTTCACCACTTACAGATAAAACCCTGATTCACATTGAGTTGTTGTTCAGAAAAAGAAACAGATATAATCAATAACATTTTTGGTCATATATCAATCCTATAACACATAGAATCTCACACATTTGCTGTTTAGAGCTTCTCAAGTGTCAAATATTTTTAATTGAATATGGATGTCTTAAATTTATACTTTAAAGATTCATTTATTCTACAAAACTAAAAAAAATCATTAGTAGCAGCTAAACTTAACTGTGACTAATATAATACCTGAAAATAACCACTTGTATTCTTATACCTAAACCTAAAATAAACCCTGTCTACATACTGTAGTCTCAGTGGTACTCTGCGCCTGCAGCTCATTATATTGTATCAAAAGTGTCTGAGAAGAGAATCTGAGAGTATCCCGCTGCTATTCAATCCTGCCATCAGTGCAGAAACACTGTCACACGAGATTCACTGACAAATATCTCTAAAGAGAGTAGAAAAAGTAAAACCGGTGCTGACAGCTACGTCAGCACGTCCTCAGCTTGATGGGCTGTCTGTCAAAGCCAAAGACTGAGAATGTGGCAAAGTTGGGATGGCATGAATGATGTTGAATAAAGAATGAGCTGCATTACAGGAGTGGAAGAGGTGGATGGCCGGGGCAGGAGGAGGGGCATTGGGAGGTGACGGAGGGTGAAAGAAGTCATTGGAGCAGACAACACAGCTAGCTCAGTCCTGTCTATTCAAAGCGACAGCACTGACTGACACAACTAGGCCAGGAGGTTGCCTTCAAGACAAAATGTTATTGCCGTTCAGAGGCAACGACTGGCAATTCTGCATAGCTCTGGATAATTTTCACCACACAACTGGAGAAATTTTGCACAGCTAAGCTGTGTTCTGTAATAAAACTGCTGTAATATTTATACTGAGAGAAGGATGGAGCCATAATGGACAGAAAAAAAATGTTGCAATCAGCTGAATGTTCACTTCCTCTCAGAAATATAGGTCTTCTTTTGCACTAGGCAGGCAAAATGGTCTTTATATTTGCATCTCCATGTTGCAAAAAGTCTTAGAGTTGGCATTTTCTTCATATAGGCAAGAAAACTGTGGAATGTAGGTGTGAAAAAAAGACATTCTTGTGGCCTATTTCTCATGGTGTCTGACTGGCAGAGCATTTGGCATCCACTTAATGAAAGTGCTGTGGAGAACTCGTGTTCAGTTGGAATATTTAAACATGAATCACTTGGATAATGTCTCCACGAGAGGCGAATGCCGGTGCATATCAGCAGCCCGAGACGAATGTGCTCATGTTTCACACAAATTGCTCCTTGGATTTTCATTAAGTGCTCAAGTGGATCTTGAGTGACAGTAAACAAAACCCCACTCCCATTCAAATGTCGGGGATAATGTACACACTTGAGAGATCTGATGGATTCTGCAGTGAAACGGCGGCCGTAATTAGTGATGTCTTTTCACATTAGATAATGTTATTAGGCCCAATAAAATCTAACTGACTCAATAAACAGTTTAAAAAATACTTAAATCATTAGAATAATCTTGCCTTGATAGTTTGGAGCATTTTGTCTGCATCACTGTCTGCAACCCTGTTGAGACTCTTGACAAGAGAACGAATCTCTGCTGTCTTGCTGAGCCATCCAACACATTTGTCTAAATACTGGAACAGTTTCTGATGAACCCGGCATACAAGTTTGCACACATTAAATGGATACGTTGCCAGTTTTCATACAGTTTTGTGTGATAACGAAGTTAACAGTGGGCAGTATGTGTAAATAAACTATGTTAAACTTCCCTTCATCTAGCCAGTGCCCAGATCTCCCTGCTTATTTGTTGGCTCGAGTGCTGTCACAGAAAGTACAGATTGTACTGCATTTCTGTATGTCCGCCACAACAGACACAAAGAGTATACTGTAGCCTCTTCCTCTCTGTGGCTTTCTCAAACTCAGAGTAGTAAAACTAGGCAAAGCTGATCAAATACAAACCAAGATTCTGTTTGCCTGTATATTTCTTGCTCTTCTTTCTTCTTCAGAAACATATTTGAGTGCACTGTTTGGCAGTAATATGAAAGTTTGTGAGCAGGAAGTGGGCGCCATACTGTATTGTAAAACGGAGGCTAAAAAACTAAAATCAGTGGTAAAACAAAGCAGTGTATTTAGCGTATTGTTTAAATGTACTTGAAGATCATTTGTTAGCAACTGGTCGCCATGTTGTTTCCTGTGGAAAAACGGCCACGCTCGCATTACGTTGCCCATCAGTGGGAGCATTTATTGGTCTAGTGTGATGCAGTGCATTCTGGTAGTTGTAGGTTTTCTACCTATTGTGCAAAAAAGCAAATGCCACAGTCCTTTGTTTCCGTTTTCTCTCATCATACACCACCAATTTCAAAAGTATTCGCCTCTGTCTACAGCAAAGACAGCCCAGTTTTATGAAAAGGCCATTTTCCAGCAATGAAATACTTCTTCAAGGAGTGAAATCCCAAGAAATAAAGAAGACAAAAGTTGAAAATATCAGCCAGAATGTCAACTCTTTCATAAAGAAACCACAGCGCCTTGCAATGTGTGATTGGTATCAAAGGTACCAAAGTTTTGCAGGCAGCGGAGGAGCAGGGTGAGGACTGTGCAAGGCTAGTCTGGTCTGTATGCCTGTGTAGGTGTTAAAGGGTCAGCAGTGTGATTCACAGCATGCATCTGGAAGACACCCAAGCTTACTCACCCATCCAACCTCACGTCCGGCAGACTCCTGTTGAGTGCGATCATGTCGCTCGCCATTAGATTGAACTGGTTAATCTTAAAGAGCTCCTTCATTTTCTCCTGGTCGTCCTTGGGGATGTTTACTGCCTTGCCCATCTCCCCTGGACCCTCATGGCTCCGAGATATTACCGCTGTAACACAGCAGAGGCAAGACAAAAAAAAAAAGGTGAGGAGAAATCAAACCCCTTATTGTTTTATTCTCCAAGGGGGTGAGAAGTTAATTGCAAACTTCACTGCAAAAATAAATCACTTTGTATATACAGTCTTATTCAGTCATATTTTTAATAAAGAAACAATATAAGAGGAACTACTACGTTATATAAGACCACCAAATTACAAATGCTCCACACCACCTCTCAAATGGGGCAGATAGTAATGAGTGCAGACTGACCTCCCTGACCCCAGTCTGTTGGCTGTGTGCCCTGTTCTAACCAGTGGAGAAAAAAAAAAAAAAGGTTGTGGTGGTTTTTCAAGAACTCGGGGCAGAGGTAAGAGTGCAAAAGTTGAACAAATACATTATAAATATAGCGCTGTTTTGACTACAAAGTAAGCTTCAATGAAGAAGAATGATCTACTTAGTACAAACTGTATATGTATATGAAATTAACTTCTTTGATCATTTATATAAATATATAATAGGGCTGCAACGTTTACAACGTTAACAACAGCATGATGGCAGCACATTTACAATCAAAACCCTCCAATGTGTGGGGAAAATTTAGTGTTAACTCAGCTACAAAGGTTGTTACCTGTAGCATTTACAAAGCTGACCTTGCCTGACATGAGACCACATCAGTTATGCTGGAGCATCTTAACAGGAGGCATGTTGGCTCTCTGGATGATAAAGAATCCTCTCTATAAGTTAGTTAGCTTGTTAGTTAGCTAAAATTTCCACCAAACACATACCTTTGGAACCAAAAATAACCCTTCAGACATGGTACCAAGACCCCAGCGTTTCCACCACAAACAGTACCCTTATATGTGAGCGGGCTTATTGTCACTCACTGCTCCATCCCGCACCCACTTTATTTCCTCATCACTTGTGACACAGATGGAAGTCTGCACCTTGATTATCGTCCACAGAACGAAGTTGCCCGCCGACAAAATAAAACAGGCTGCAGTGAGAGTCTCTCTCCATGGGATATTTAAAAATACCGCATTTGTGTATTTAGTCCTTCTCAGGCAAATTCAGGGGTTTAGTGTCACTGGAGCCCACAGGAACGACGCTCCGCAACGCTTTTTATTTTCTCCGCATGAGGATTAGAATATAACCCGGTCGAAATGAATACATATAAACACTTGAAGATTCACTCATTACTAAAAGTGTATGTCATATGAAAACTAAAGTGATGGTCAAAGTTGTCACAGAGGAATTTAAGGTGTGCTGATGGTTTCACGTCATCAACTCATGGATTTAGTAACGTAACAGGGTAGCGTTCCACCTTAAAAGTTGCCGGCAGTCGGCCCAGTGAATTAAGTTATTTTTTCTACGACTCCAGCTGCTGCGAGAATCAGCAAAACATCCTTTCATTTTATAGTTACAGTTCACTAATAAAACTCTCCATGGTATGAACAGTGATTACATAACCAGCCACAACTCAGCCCTGAGCAGAATGTTCACAGCTCCACCTTTTAGTACCAGATCTGTGTACTAAGTACCCCAACAGAGGGGGGACCAAAAATTGGGAAGGAACAGAACGGTTCCATTGGCACCATGCACAACTTTTCAAAGTAGAAACGGAAAAAAAGGGTACTAAACTGAACTGAACTGTACCGTACTGCTCGGTAGAAACGGGGCTTAAGTAAGCTTAACGTTAAAAGCCATGTTACCTTACATTATGAGCTGTAATGTTTATTTTCTGAAATACATTTTCTATTTATGAATAAATTAATGGCATTGAGAGTCATGTTAGCAGATAATTATAATTTAAAAAACAACCCTGTTCACATGTGCCCCCACTTTACAATCTTAGATGCTGCAACGTTAAACTTTAAGGCTAGAGAATGTGTTGATGTCATGGGTGGTGAGTGCACAGAACACAAGTTCAGAGAACACTGGAGAATTTGATAATTTGTAAATCGCAAAGTAATTTATGACTTCTGTCTATATGTGTGCCAAAATTGGGTTGCTGCTGCCTGCTCTCTCCGGTTTTACGCCAGGCTCGGCTCCTTTCAAAGACTCCTTGCAAAGCACTCCTCTGGGGTTTTTTCGGACCTAATTGTATTGCGGAGTTTTACACATCGGCAACCAGATCTTTGCTCTCAAAACACAAAAAAATGTGATGGCACAACAGTCTCCTTCAGTACATTATTCTATGCTTTCTTTTGATTAATCTGTATCTATAATCTATTACTGTCATGGCATCCGAAGGTACTGATGTGTTGAACAGGTGACAGTCTGCGGTCGTTTTCAAAACACACTTGTGTCACACACTCCAAAAGAAACTTGTTGAAACAATAATTTATTGTACAAACAGGGGAATCAAACGTTGACAAAAACAGTTCCATAATTCATATTAAATTCAAAAGATAACGAAAAAACAGCTACAAGTTAGAGGGAATAGTGATAAAGTGGTAAAACTTGGCATTGATCCACAGCCTCAAACAGATGCGCTCAAGCCTGCCGTGCGCACAAGCTCAGTTGGTAGGCGATACTATATTTTCACATTTTTAACAATGCAAAGTCTTGATTTTTATTGATAACCTACATTTACCAACAACAAAAAGACTACATTTAGCACCAAAAAAATATGTAAAAAAAAAAAAAAAAGTCAACAAAAAAAAAAAACGAATATCGAAATACCAAATTTTAATAACGAATACCTACCCATAGAAACGAATATTCGAATATTTGGGTACAGCCCTACTGTTACTATAGCAACCTGTTTAGTACACAATGACAGGACTGGATTCCAGTTGAAAATTCCTCTGTATCAGCAGGGAAGTTCATTTAAAGACCTATTTTCAAAGTATTCATCTATTAATCAGTCTTTATTTTTAGATATCCAACACATAAAACCACACCAAGCTAAATTTAAAAGCTGAGAGCTTTACAAGAGCCATTAATTAATGGCAAATGAGCCAATCAGACATTTATTTCTCATTAAATCATATAAAACCATAAAAAACTTCCAGTGTTTATCTGAATTGTACAA
The DNA here is from genome assembly GCF_041903045.1 of Epinephelus lanceolatus. Taxonomy (NCBI): domain Eukaryota; kingdom Metazoa; phylum Chordata; class Actinopteri; order Perciformes; family Serranidae; genus Epinephelus; species Epinephelus lanceolatus. Next base: position 21,272,387 of record NC_135747.1, on the reverse strand, counting down.
AAAATGATAGATTATTCGACAGTCAAAATAGTCGTTAGTTGCAGCCCTAATATATAATCTGCTGTTCTAAAAAAAAATGTGGGCCTTTTTTTTTAATCTTACTTGACATTCATGACAAAGGGAATGAACAACAGATAAATTCTGAGAGATCCCTTTTGTACAATAAAAGCATTGGGTAGAGTTTATTATCAGTCTCTTCAGGCTGCGGAGAGCGCAGCAAAGCATGCTCGTTCTATCTCTGTACACTCTGTAGAGTTTAATTTTCTTTACTGGCATAAAGCCAGGCAACGTTAGATAGGCGTAATTTTCCAGATCAATGTGCATGTACCAAACTTGTGTGTTTAAAGAGCAGATCATGTACTGGCAGCACTGTGCTGTGTACAAGGTGTGCACATATAAAAAGCATGCCGTATTCCCTTCCATAACACTTAATAACACTGCACATACAGACAATGTGATGTCATTCTCACTTGCACTTGTAAAGGTTCCTCACACATCAGTGGATGTGGAGAAACAGTGTCAGACGTTTAATACAGACTTCTGCTTAAGCTCTCTCCTGCATGCTGCAGCTCGGGCGGACTGGGTATTAAGCACTGCACAGTCTGGCAGCTATATTTAATTTTAATTCAATCTATTACGAGGTCTTGAATTCGAAGATTTAGGAGAACGTCGGTATTAATAGATGAAAAAGTAGTATGAAAGCAAAATCCTTTCTAGAGTTACTACTGGTCTTCTCAGCTATATGCTATACAGTCAAATGCCTGCAAAACATCAGCATTGCTGTCGTTGCCGCCACCACCACACAGAGCCAGCTCCCTTCACCAAAGGTAAATAACCTCCCACGGATTTATGACTGTGCTCTCTTTAATAATCTCTGAGCAGAGCCAGTGATTTCCATGAAAGGGGGACACACATTTCACATTAGCTGCACAGTCCCAGGTTAAGAGGATTCCCTGTGACCCCTCATGGAGACGGGCTGGTGTCTGCTGGATTGTTAACCTCAGTTGATCCAGCTCTTTTGTTTACGGTGCTGCTGACACTCTCCATTTGGACACTGGCTTAAATCTGATGGACGCAGCTCGAGAGCTGAGCTGGATGACTGAATAAAGTGTCGATCAAACACATGCTGAGCCTCTCCAATCCATCAGTCAACAGCTACGGATAAACACAGCATATGAATATATGATATATTCGCCTTCACCACAACATAAACAACTAATCCTACAGATTATACATGAAGTGTAAAATTATTTATACAGTATTTCAATCTGACTGTTAAAGTGAATTACTGAATAATGTGTGGAGCATTACTATCAGATGTGAAGAACTGCAAAGAGCAGAATACTTTGTAAATTTTGTAGGAGAAAGTCCTCAGGCCTTGATATAACAAGGCAAACTGTCATTACCACTTTACTACTACAATTCTATGTCTTTGTTACAACTTCAATGTTAAAAAATAATGGACAAATTAATATTTTTTAAAGCAGCTGTGCGGAACTTTTCGTTTTCGTTGATTATAGGGCCCCTTTGGTCGAAGCGGTAGGACACCCTGGTGTCGTAAAATTCCGACTGCAGCCGGCAATTACCGCATCCATTTGTTTTGGAGAGCGAGAGGATTAACTAACGTCAGGTCAGTCCAGGTAATTAGTGGAAACAGCAAAATTACTCAGTAAATTCTCCTGTCGTGTTTCTGTTCTGATCTAATCTGTTGTGTATTTTGAGCTACTAAGGCTACCGTAGTAGTGTGAGCCTCAAGTTATTTTGGGTAATGTAGTAACCGTTGTTGTGCTACTGGAAACAACGAGAAGCAGCCGTGTAGGTTTGGTGTAAGGAGAAATAAACAGTTAACAAGTCATCTGCTGAGTCCGCATTATTATGTGAAAAGAATACGCCGACGATTTGGGAGTTATGCCCTTTCTCTATCATTTTCATATTGAGACAGCGGTTAGCATGGCACTTGTAGGGGGTCAGTACATCTTGCGGAGGGATACATCGGTGAGCAACAGCTGGCTCTGGGACAGGTACGCTAGGTCACTCGGTAAAAGCAAACAAAGAGACGACACGGACGATATTACTCACCCGACTGAAAGCTGTCCATCAGCTCCTGCAGGCCTGGTGTGTTTTTTCCAATTCATCTTAGGAACATGAAAAAAAGTTTCAATCACGCCAGGATTAGTGATTGCTGCAAAGTTTTCATTCCTTGTGATGCACTCTCTGCGGCGGTTTTCCTCCTGATGATTTATCTCCCCAATGATGGTAGCACCGAGTCCCATTCTGTGCAGCAAAATGGGAGCGGAGGACTCAGCCTCTCTTCTCGCCCGCTCAGCATCCAACACATGGAGTTCCTCATCTGTGTACTCCGGCTCAAACAGGTATGGCTCTGGATCTGTGTCCGCTACAAGAAACTCTTCAAAATCGCGTTCAAAGTCGTCCATTGCAGCTACTAAAATCCGGAGATATCGCTAGGCTAAATAAACAGCTGAGTTTTGTTTACAAGCTACGTCTGTGCCTGCTCACCGGTGTATCCCTCCGCGGATCACAGCGCAGGACGTACTGACCCCCTATAAGCGCAGTGCTAACCGCCACTGGACGTACAGAAACAAAAAAGATATCGATCATGTTGTCTCAATATGAAAATGATAGAGAAAGGGCATAACTCCCAAATCGTCAGAGTATTCTTTTATGTGAAGGTACACAGTGAAGACATAACATAATCCTAACACAGCAAAGCTGTTACCTGCAGCCTTCGCTTGCAAAGCTGATGCTACTAACATTAGGTCAGTCCAAGTAATTAGTGGAAACATGCTAATGTTACACACAAATTAGTAGTAAAGTAAGACCTGTTCATAAATGTTCTGGTGTAGCTCTGAATTTCTTATAAACTGAGGACAACTGCCTGCTGTATATTTGTGTTCATGGTCACAGTCACAGGTAATTTTAGATGATGCTCCTTCGTTATCCACCATGACATCAAAAGTACAACCAAGTCCTCATAGATACATCTCTGGTAAAACTGTTAGGTGTTATGTGTTCAGCAATGCCCGTTGTGTACTGCTTACTCGAAGAACACTGTAAACACGGCTCCTTCTTCTGTGGTTTAATCGCTGCGGGCCGCTGCGGGCGAGCAGAATCACTTCCGCCTCGGGTGCCGTATTCTGGTTTGCTGACTTCCGCTGTGTGTCCGACCCGAGTGAGGCTACGCTAAATAGCCATATAAAGGCTTTTTTGTCGCTGTTGGGGTCAAATAAATATGCGGATCTTCAAGGGGGGGTGATATGAACTAGGGGCAGTTTTATTAATGGTAAAAAGTTCCGCACAGCTGCTTTAAGCAGCACAGTTTACATTTAAGATAAACTTTGATATTTGTGCCACAGTGTATCTCTGTCAAAACTGCAGAGGCTGCTGGAGCTTCTGTCAACTAATTGTTAATCCTTTATTCCAATTTTATGCGTGCTGCAAGGCTCTTTGGATTGTCCATCGACTGGAATACCAATTTGTTCCAGACATTTGTTACATACATTGCTGTAAAAACTGTGTACAGGCATTCATGGTCCCCTGAAGATAAAGCCTAATGACTGAAACAATCCCCTGACTTTTCCTCAAGCGCCACCTGGAGGTTGACATTTTTTGTTTTTAATTAAAGATCCAGTGTGTAGGATTGAGTGGCATCTAGTGGTGAGGCTGAAAACTGCAACCAAGGGAAACTTCTACCGTGTGTCAAACGTGTAGAACTACAGCGGCCGACACAAACAGTCAAATAGCACTCTCTAGAGCCAGTGTTTAGTTTGTCTGTTCTGGGCTACTGTAGAAACAACATGGCTGAATCCATGGATGAAGACCCACTTCATAGGTAGATATAAACGGCTCATTCTAAGCCAACAAAAACATGATTCATAGTTTCAAGCAATTATAAACTAATGAAAACATAGTTATTAATACTGCATGTAATTTCTGCCAAAATATCCCCTTAAATCCTACAAACTGAACCCTTAAATGTCTCAGCAACTATTGGAAGGTCTGCAGTAATTTGGTTCAGACATTCATGTTTGCCTCCAGATGAATTACAATAACTTTTGTGATCCCCTAACTTTTCATTTAACGCCAATATCTTTTCAAAATTTGTATTTGTCCGATACTGTATGACTAAATGTCTGTATCTGTATCAGCCTCAGCTTTACTGAGGCACTAAAACTAAACTACGATGGTAAACATGGTAGGGCTGGATGATTAATTGAATTTTAATCATGATTTCGATTTTGGCTTCTCACGATCATAAAAACATTATAATCGAAGAAAAACGATTAATGTGCCACACGTGTATGTAATTTCCTGTGCTGGAAAAGCACCGTGAATGCACCTGTGTTATGTGCAGCAGCAGCAAGCATGTGACGTGTGTGGATCAATAATATGTGGAGTGAGCGATTGAGAACATGGCAGAAAGGCAGTCTTTGGTTGAGAAGAAAGCTAGGACAACTTCAGTCATCTGGAAACATTTTGGCTTCAAGTTGACGGATGTCGAGCAAAAGGAAATTGTTTGCAAAGTTTGTCATCCTGTAGTGTCTGCCCCCCAAGGCAACACGAGCGGAAAAAGTTCAAAAAAGTTAATAATTTAATAACGAAAAAACACTTCTGGTTGCTGCTAAGTAGTGTTTAAAGGGGCAAAAAGCGAAATCGTTTCACCACTAGGTTTGCTGTTATGCACTGCCTGTAGACCAAAACAAAGTGTGCTTGGTGCTCCGGTTGGATCTAAACGGAGAGCCGGGGCTAACGTTAGTTGGGAAGCTAGCGGAGGCTAACTGGCTGTGCTGGCAGCTGAGTGGAGCCTGAGGAGGAAGCACCGGTTAGTCCCCGCTAGCTGGGAGGCTAGCGGAGGCTAACTGGCTGTTGTGAAGTGGAGCCTGAAGAGGAAGCACCAGTTAGCCCCGGTTTCACTACAGGCAGATTCACTCGCCACAGGGGTGAGGAAATAAAACCTAAACAGCCAACTTAGTTTGGCTTAGTTTAGCAGTTAGCGATGTCTTTCACTCACTCTCAGTCTCTGCTGTGTTTAGCTATTTCCCTGCTTTCCTGTTAGCATTAGCACTAGTCGGCTGCCATGCTAACATCCCTACTCTTCACCGTGAGCCGGAGACGTGAGCCCGCGAGCCCGCAAGCCCGCAAGCCCGCCAGGCTCACGGTGAAGAGTAGGGACATTAGCGTTAGCACTAGTCGGCTGCCACGCTAACATCCCTAGTCTTCTCCGTGAGTCCGTGAGCCCACGGCTCATGGCTCCGGCTCACGCAGAGTAGGGACGTTAGCGTTAGCTCCTGGAGTTAGCACTAGAGCTACTACGGCTACTGGAGTAACTTACAGCTATGGAGGGCTTCTACCAGCTCTTCTAGTCAATAAGCCTCGCCTCCTTCTCAGCAAATATATTACATTTATTACAGGTACCATCATCATTGAAGTAGGCAGGGAAATAGCTAAGCTACATGAACGTACATGAACGCGCAGCCAGACCGGCTTGTAAACAAGGGGCTGGAGATCAACACAGAGAGAGGTTGTGTGAGGTCATGCTATACTCCAGATGAAATTTACACCTCTAGTTCTTCACATAGCAATTTTTTAATTCCTTCAATCTAGAAATGATGAATTTCGCTTATTGCTCCTTTAACTTTTGATTTAACGCTAAAAATTAAAACCCTTGGTGCGCACTGCAGCGCAAGCAGATGCGCGACTCAGAGCAGCATGTGTCACTGACACCAGACTCAGAGCGCAGTGGACCGGTGGAAAATGTCATCATTAGCATATTATTTTACATCAATAAAACATATTTTATCATTATTTTGAGTCACAATGTTGAAAGAATTTAGCTGTCTGTGTTCAAGCAGGATAATAGGTCTCCATTCATTGCACGTCGGGCTTTCTATTTCCTTGTTGGAGATGGTGTTGCGTTCAAGGCCCCCCCCAAAAAAACAGGAGAAAAAAAAAAGGCCAAATATTCGAATTTTTTTTTTCCACAATCGAATCTCGTGCCATCGAATGAAGCTTCGAAGCTTAGAATTTTTTGGGTCAGCCCTAGTATTTATTTTAATTTATTGTTTTTATTGCTATTATTATTTTAATTTACTATTATTATTTTCAATTTTTTTATTTGTTTACTTGTTACTAATTTATTTCTGGCTGTTCTTTTAAGTTATATTTAAAGTTGAGTTTTGGTGGAGTTTTGAAATCAATGAATAATCGTGTTTATTAATCATGATTTCAATATCAATCAAAATAATCGTGATTATTATTTTTGCCATAATCGTCCAGCCCTAAAACATGGTAAACATTCAATCCACTAGACATTAGCATGTTAGCATTGTCATTGTGACATGTTGGCAGACTTATATTAGCATTTAGCTCAAAGCACTGCTGTGGCTTAGTACAGCCAGAGCTGCTAGTATATTAGCAGACTCTTAGCTTTGTTTTCACTAAAGCATGTATTATTTGTAGGTTTCAGGGACGGCTGTCGTTCATGTCACAAAAGAAACAATTCAGTGAAGGGAAACATCAAGGATTTCCTCGATATCCTTAGCATCCTTTACATGCTGAGTTCCAGATGCTTCCATCAGGGTAAAGGTTCAGTCTCTCCATAGAGGTAGCACAAATAGACACAGATTTCCTCTTCGTTTTTTAAAACAACCTTTAACCCTGGATATTATGTCATTGTGTCTTCTTTTCTCTTCTTCTTTGGTTCAAGGTGGCGGTGTAGGAGACTCGGATCTTGTGCTGTATTGTGCATAATTCAGGCTATTCTATATATTTGTGTTGTACTACCGTGTGTAAAACAAATTGCCCCTAAGGCACATTTAAGTAATTTGAATCCTGAATCCTTGCTAACAGGAAGGTTTTGTTTTAAAGCCTTTAACTTCATCTGTTACTAGTTATTTGTACACCAACTGTCAGAATGCGTGTGCAGCGTTCGGCAGCCAGTTGTTTTTCTTGCAGAAGCTAATTACATCAAGTCTGAAATAATATATATGTGACTAATTAACAACTTTGCTCCTTCATTATGACTGTAAATCATCATTTCTCATGCTCATCCTTTCAAAGTTATCCATCCATAAAATGATACAAACTGATTGAAAAAAAAAAGTCTAGGAACGCTCAAATGAATCTGGTTTTGCTAAGCAACGCACAGATCAGAGGAGCCTCAGGAAACAAACTCTCTGTGGTATTTTCAAGCACGACACACACTCTCCCCCCTGACACAGAGCATTCATTATAAAAGATGACCACGATCATCTGGGAAGAAAACAGTGGCTCTGCCTGTCCTCGGATCAATCAATCTAATTCAATGTCCCTGCCTGCAGTTTTATCCCAAACAATTACAGTGAAAAGGTTCCCCTCACACTCACAGGTAATGAGTCTTCTGACTCATTTCAGTGCTCAACAAAAATAAAGTGCCACATGTCTTTCTGTCAACCTGTCCGTTACGTGATTCATACGCTCATATTCCTGAAAAATTAGCAATACATGTGCAACCCTAGACTCTTTAAACAACATTTGCCACATATGCTACATGTTAGCCTTCTCTGTGTGGTTATTGAAATGTCTTGTGAGCGCTCAGCTGGACTCTTTGATCCTCTTGTCAAGGTGGACTCAGACACTAATCTGCATGCAGATTGTCCTCTAGCTCTTTTCATTCTCATTACGTTGTAGGAAAAGGCCTGTGTAGCAGTGCACAGTTGGAGGCTCCATCACAAGCTTGAGCCATTCTCTTTCCTTCATACATTTTACTCGTACTGCTTCCATGCGAGTCTGAACCAGCTGGCATTACATTATATATCAGAGAAGCTCCTGTTGAACACAAAACCGCATCAGGCCGGGAACAAAATGCCCTGCAAAGTTCGACTATGCTGCCCTGATGTGCACCTTCGGCCTAACTGCAACACTGAGACGATGCTTTCACAAAGAACAAAGATTCAAAGCAATTAAGATGAGAAGTCTTGTATGACATTAAGTGTATATCTGCAAAGGTATGAGTACCTGGAGGGGAGTTACATCTCTAAACACTAATTCACAGTAAGAATTACATTGTTGTCTTCTGAAAAACAGCTGAAAGCATTCTGCAGCACACCCCGAGGTGTCATCTTACCTCAGCTCTGTGTGCCACTGCAACATTAATGCAACCTTGTGGTATCACATTTAAATTAATAGCAGATTATACACAATAAAATATAGCTATATGTGATACAGACAGACTGAGATATGTGAATGACAGATGGCTTACTTCATGGGCATAAGAATAAGTGAAAATTCCTGCTTTAAATGATGCTCTTGATAAATAAAGGTGTTTGTTCTCACTGTTGTAATTATTCCTCCTGAATATTTTAATGAATATGCTTCAGCGCATCTTTAGGAGTAACACTGCAGCTAAAATCAAACTAAAGCCTAGAAATTTATCATGTTGAGGATGGAAAATATTGTATGTATATACGTACTGCAATAGTAAACACAGATACTGTGATTTACAGCAGAAGTGCACTGCAATCCTGCTCCATCATTGAATTACATTTGCAATGGTTCAGCTGTGGACGCACTCTACCAATTTATAATGTTGAAAATTATCAAAGTGTTCAATTCTATTTAGTCTCCATAAACTAACTGACTTTCAATCAATTGATCAGTTAATAGTCTTATGACATATTAGTTTCAAATGCAGAGGAACTGATTGTTGTAGCTTTAAGGGGATACTTTGGATTTTTTGAAGTGGGCTGTACAGGATACTTATCCATAGTCAGTGTATTACCTACAGTAGATGGTGGTTGGCACACCCCCAGTTTGGAGAAGCAGGCAGGACTACCACCACGGACGCTAAGCAATGTCCTGCTGTGAACAGGGGCAGCAGCAATATGTATTTTAGTCACCTAAAAAACACTATTATCAGTTCAAGTGTACGCTATTTTTAGAATATTTTCACAGCTTTACCTTACCGTCAGACAAGACTTTTGGGAAACTAAACTGAACCTGAAACAAATTCCTGGTCTCTTGAAAGCTACCAGACTCCACTGACGAAAACCAAAGCACAGGAGCTGATGGTCTACCACTGCCCAAATCATTAAGTTTGTTTGCGTTGTTGTGTGACTTTGGTGAAATAACCCCTTAAAACACCAAAGTCACACAGTAACCCAAACAAACTAACCAATCGAGGCAGCCGTAGACCAACAATGTGTTCTGTGAGGTAAAAAATTTTGTCAGTGGAGTCTGGATTTCAAGAGCACAGCCAGCAGCGTCAGTTCCTTGTCTGACGTTAAGGTAAAGCAGTAAAAATATTTGGTGACCACCATCTACTGTAGGTAATACATAGACTATTAATAAGTACCTCATACAACCTCAACCTCAAATCCACACTATCCCTTTCAGGCAGTGATTTTTATAATAACAAATTTTGCAACTGTGCTTTTGACTTCTAAAATGGCAAAACTGTGTAAAGTTACTTTAGATGATCACCAGTGAAAGTCTAATTAATGCTCACAGAAGGAGCTGTAGCTGTCTGAGTGCAGGTCTTAGTCCAGTAACAGATTGTTGGTTCAGCCACATTAAAACATGCACATCTGAAGTGAGCAGAAAAGAGCAAAAATACAGATTTTTAAATGTTTTTTCTAACATTCCTACTAAACTTAGTCAGTAATGGAAATAAAAACTCTCTAACACTAAGAAGTGGGTGAATTTCTCTAAGACTGTATGTATATCAAAGAGACATTTCACTGATTAAAAAAGTTTGTATTGTAGATTTTGTCACTCTGTCACTCTTGCATCAGATAGATTGAGAAAAGATTTTTTAATACAAACTGTCGGCATGGAGGTTTCTTTAATTTTTCCTTGCCTAGTTTACCAACATTATGGAAGTGAATTAGTTATAATAAAATGCAAAGAAGGACAGAGTACGGCAGAAAAGCCGTAGGCTGCAGAAAAGCACATGTCTATGCAGCATCCTTCCCTTTACATCTTTACAAATGCACCACTACCACTACAAACAACTTTACCTTAGGATGTCAAGCAAACATAAAACCTTCCATAAACATAATGGGCAGGAGGAGTGACTGGCCATAAAGTTCAATATTGTTAAACTGACAAACACTGACATGAGGTCAGGGGTGCCCGCACTAATCAGGCAATTAAGGCAGGCATTCTTTAAAAGATCATTATCACCCTGGTAATGACCAGTGTGGGATCACCAGCCAAAATCGATGCAATGGAGCAGAAATTGGCTGCAAACCATAGTGTCAAACTATAGGCTTGTGCAACTCATACTATGGTTAGTAACATTTTAGCCTCTTTTTGCTCATTGTTTTGGTTTAACAGTCTCCATATTTACTGTATGGTTCAGTCAGAGCCACATGTGAATAGCATGTTATTAAGTGTAGGCTGTTCAAGGCTTAGTAAAAAGGATTAAACTAACTGCAAAAACAGTATTGGAAAATATTCTCAATACCTCATATCTTCACCAAATCACCATATTTAAGCTATTTCAAAGTAACTTCAATGTAACGTAAGACTTCAGTATTGTAATCAGTGTCAGTAGCTTGCAGCTCAGCCTCAATCTAACCTTAAAAGCGGCTTAGCGGACCTCTTAGAAACCTGCTTACTGCAGGGCATGTGAGGAAATGAACTCTGCTAAACAGCTACTGTGCTTTAGGTGGATCTCTCATACACAAACAAACACACACACACACACACACAAACAAACAAACACACAGACACACAGTTCGTTTCAAGCTTACTGTACATACCACAGGTAATTAAGTAGATCTTTTTTTAGTCTAATTAGACAATCACATTACGCTGGTAGAGATTCACAACATCACAAAACTCTTAAAATAACACCTACGCTTTTGCATTTTACACATGAATAACCATAAATCATCTATTTGTGACACTGGTGTCATCAGTTAAATATGACAAATTTCTACAGACTGTTTTTCTGACCTTTCAGGCAGTGTTTTCCTCTCAGTGAACTTCATCTTGTTAATAGGATTTGTGACAGATGATGAAGATTAAGTTTAACACCCTGGTGAAATGATGGAATGTTTTAAGTCTACAGCTTATATCCACACGCTGACGCTTGTTTGACTTGATGCCAAACAAAGTTGGATTCTACAGGATCAAAAATGCAGAGACCCAAAAAAGGGAATCATCTGTTCATGTCTCCCTCACTTATAGACTGCAGCTGAGTTACAACTTCTGCAAAGACTAATTGCACTTTTCTTTAATTGGCATATAACATTAAAGATGGATTGATAAAGGCAGATTGGTGCCTCAAGTTAGCTGATTAACCTGGTTGTTTTGTGATAATAGTGCTGAAACCTGACAATTCCACACCCAGAATCACAAACAAAAACTAAATCAAAGCTCCATTTCATGTAATTCTAAACAAACATGTATGTAATTGAGACCACTGTCATCGAGACTGGCTGAAAGCAGAAGTTGTATCAGGAGAGATCTCACTTTACATACGTCACAACACACTCCGCTCAGCTTGGCAGTGGCAAGTGCTATTAATACCAACAATGTATTTATCTTTATTACCTGTGCTGTGTGCTCCCAGTTCAAAGCACTTCAGTGAAATATTAAAGTCTATTTGTTGAAACTACAACCCTGTCTCCTTAGAAATAAGTATTTCATTGTTGGGACAACTTAATCACTGTCTGGATTAAGTTCAAAGACATAAAAAATAATGCTGTAGTCATGACAAGGAGATACTGCATTGCAAGATTGACTATTTTGGTGCAGAACGAATAAAATACGTTGTCAGTGTAGGGATGCACCAATCCGATATCTGGATCGAACATCGGCCCCGATATCATCAAAAAAGATGGATCGGGTATCGGAAAATGCAACCTATACCTGAGGCGATCCTTTCCACAGTCATACTGTACGTCATGGAGCAACGGAGAGAATCTGCTGTGTGGAGGTATTTCACACTATTTCAACTGCTGTTGCACAATTGTTTATTTTTGTTAAAAATAAATAGTTCATCATTGCATTAATCTCTCTCATCTTGTTTCATTTTATCTTAGGAAAGAACTGTGTAGTCATCAACGCCTGATGCCTCTAGTCTTTTCTGTTCTACATGTAAAGGTATTTAGCTTTTTAGGTCAACCATAGTATCGGATCGGTATCAGGTATCGGCTGATTCTCAAAGCCACAGCATCGGGTTCAGTATCGAAACTGAAAAAGCTGGATCGGTGCATCCCTATGTCTGTGAACATTTTGATGATATGTTCGGTATCAACATTTTCACAATTTGCCAGGTACGTTAGAGGGAAACACCCAAATGTAGAATTCAAATATGATACTTCCATGGCCTCGAAAAGTTCTGTCAATATTTGTGAACATCTCTCAAAGCCAGAAACAAGAGAAGTAAGTCTCAAACTTGTGATCATCACATATACAGTCTGAAGCTGCTCCACAGACAATGGATGAGAGCCTGAATTTGTGGACCCAAAAGATGCTTTTCTTTTTTTATTCCCAAATGGGCTGTATTCTATCGTAGTGCTCTCAGCTGTGAAACAGATAATGGACCCATATACTCAGAACGTTCCCCTGGGTGCTCTCAGTGTCATCTAGACCATCTTTTCCAATTCACTGTCTATGGAGCAGCTCCAGACTTTATATCCTGTGACACCAAAGTTGAGTTTTAGCACTCTATCTTTTGAATTTGGTTTTTCATACTTAGTAAAATTGTCGGACTATTTTAGACCACAGCAGTAACGTGTATGAATGTTGAAAATGGTTTACTTTTAGGTTTACTTCAGTTTATAACATTTCCCTCAAAATGTATTGCTCCTTTAAATTAGCTGTATATAAATGTAATTCTGACATGAGATGGGTTCATCCATTACAGTGAACATCATGCCTCTATCTATCTTTATCATATTTGCAACTTTGTTGAGCGGAAATGCAGAGAAATCTTCTCAAATCAATCTGCACTTACACCTGCATTTACTGTGAAAATATAAAAAACAATTCACTGTAATGAATGCATAAAAACAGTATAACACCAAAAGTGGTAGACAATGTGCCAGATGTAGTTTAGTGTATACTGTGTAGTGTGTACAGAAACTTAAAGCGGTTTGAAATGTCATTGCCAAAAATATGAACAGAGATTGAAATGTCTCTTTAAAGAACAAATACTCACATATTTTTAATATAGAAATGATTATTTTTTGATAAAGAATTCTCTAAACAAACTTGAATTCACAATAACTGCGAGGACGTACGCACATGTATCGACATGTTCACGCATTTACACACACACACACACACACACACACACACACACACACACACACACACACAACCACACACACAACCTCACACTCAGTCAAATGATGCCTTCCTTAAAACTAGTTCGAGTTATGAAAGGGGACGTGGCAAAATGGTGTGTGTATGTGTGTAAGTGTATGCCTGTATATCCATATAGGGGTGTGTGTTTCTTTGATGTCTGGACATGCTATGTGAATCCTTTCAGCAGGTATAAACCTCTTTGCTATAGGCAACTACCCCCCTATTCGCCTCAACACACCCCACCACCCCCACCACCATCTGGATGTCAAACACTGAAGTATTGTGTTAAACATGATTCAGGTTAGATACAGCTACACTGTGCTGTGACAACTTCTCTGTGTTTTTCGCCACGACCCAGATTTTTAATGGCACTTCAACAGACCTGTGGGAACGGTGGACCTAACAGGTAGAAAATAGCAGCTATAATTAGGTAAAGTTAGCTCGTAACATTAGCCTGACAGCAGTGCATTGATGTACACAACTGAAATATTAAAGACAGGAAAAGTTTTTGGTTGCTGTAATTGTTCCTCCTCTCCATACTGGTCATGACAGGATCCCTTCCTATGTGATTCCAATGAGGAAATAGGGCACAAACCACAGTCTTTCAAAAATGCATTTCAAAGTTTAAAATCTCAAGCATGTTTACTCACTCGACCAAAAAGAGGACGACAGTTGTTATTAAAAAGTTATACATAATCAAAAATCTATCATTTCTCAATGCAGTTTTGGACTAACTAATTCCCCTTAAACACCTACTAAAGCCCTAGAAATCCAAAATATCTTTCTCTGAGAAGTCTTAAAATTCACTCAATGTAACCCCCCTTTGTCTCCTTGACATACTTTTTATAAGGAGAAACAAAACCAGTCCTGAAAACTGAAAAACTCACATCAAAACCTAAAGAGAGGGGAGTAGGAAATGGAGAGGAAATAAAGTGTCTAAGTTCATCTGAAGACTATCTGCCCCATCACATCTAATCTGTGAATGAAAGGTGAAACAGCAGCGGTGGTGTGGACTCACCTCGCAGGGCAGGGAGCAGCGAGCGGTCCTTCCTATCATCACATTTGTTACACTCGCTGAAGTAGAGCAGCAAGAACACATCCACCAGCACCCACACTAAAGAGGTGGTCAGCACCACCTTACAGTAGACAAACCGTCGCATCACCTCCCCGGGACGTCAGCCAGGAAAGCCAAACAAGAGCGGGTTACAGCGAGTGCTCAGGAGCGCTCAGTCTGCTGACAGGGCGTTTGAACTCTGGAGATGGGGTGAGGAAGCAGGGAGGAGACCGAGCAGGTGTGACCGAGAGGTGTCATCCTATGGGAGAGAGAAAACACTAAATGAGAAGGTGGGATTTCAAAGCTTCTGACGACAGGAATGATTATTTTCGTCTTCCTGCTGAGATGCGGGATGAAAGTCAATCATTAAGCTATGACGATTTAAAACAATCAGCGTAGGAGGGAACATGATGTCAGCGAAATCTGTGAGTGAACCACATTTAAAGTGGATCAATATTTGCCTTGTGTAAAAGTGATTAGTTACCGTCTCCAGACTTCATAGCTCCGACAGAGCACTTTCCAATTCCTTTATTTATTTCACTTTTTCTATTTTTATATTAGTAAAATGTCACATTACACAAAAGGTTGAATAACAGACAGACACAGGTGCAACAAAATCAGCAGACAACAGATACTGACACAGACACAAAACAAATATTGTGATACAGTGATACAGAAAACACAGGTTATGAGTAAGAGTTGGTACAGATGTGCAGGTAAATATGTTAATGAGAGAACTATTGAATTTGTGTACAAATGAGGAGGGAGAAAAGAAAAAGGAGAGGAAGTGAGAGGAAAAGTGAAAAGACTAGCATATACAGTAACGCCTAAACTATACTGGATTTTTTTTTAGGATTTTCAAAAAAGAAACTAAGAATAGCAATTATCAAAAAAGAATATATGATGTAATGTTTGTGAAGGTTATGTTTTGTGCAGTCACATATAGTTCATGAGCCTGGGTTATGGGCTCTATTGGTTTGCATTTGGGATCTATTGATGAGATGACACTGTAAATGTAAGATAGCTGTCTTCTGCTTGGGTTTCTATTTAACTTTGTCGATGTTGTGAATCTTCTACGATCATAATTTAATATTTTGTCTTATTTGTGTGTTTTGTGTGGACCCCAGGAAGAGCAGTCCTTTCTACAGTAATGACTAATGAGGATCCTGAATAAAGAATAAAGGATACAATACTAGACATCTTGAGCAGCGGTGGATTCACGGGGCTAGGATGTGATCATAAAACAATTATCTATGCATCTTAATGCATCAAATTATTTATTTATATATGATTTGTTTTTCTCCCTGTGTGACTACTTGCCATTTTTTATACATAATTGTAATGATAATGTAGAATAATTTACTTCCAATATCTTTTACTAATACATGAGGAGTAACAAATGGAAGCCCAGCCTTAGAACATGGATGCAGGATGCACATGATGACATCCATTACGTTTCATCATCCAGTAAGTTCAGCTGTAAGCAACATCCGGTCTTACACATGATCATAATGTCAAGAACTGGGTTTTAAATTTTTGGTCACTGACATTTCTGAATCATTTTTCCCCTCACCCCTTTGTTTGAAATGCTTAAACAGGTGTAAATTCGTAATAGCAGCGACTGTGTACATGTATGCATCCACACATTACCCCCTTTTGACCACCGTCATGACTAGTCTTTTCACAAAATCTCGGGCAAGTCTGTGAATCCATTTGAATCCGTATCGCTTTCTGTGATCAGCCACGCCACTCCACCTCCACCATTTTCACCAACTGGCATGACCACACATACACACTTGACCTTCATGCCAAATTTCAGCCTCTGAGGGCATAAACTGTGGCTGCCAAAGGGTGGCAAAATGTTTGTGGACTGACCAACCAGCAAAGCACCCTATAGAGCTGCTGGGCACAGCTAAAAATCTAATAATGGGGTGCCCCAGTGGGTCAGGGGTTAAGGGTTAAACTATATTTAGCAGATTCTGTATCGACCAGATGTGACTGCTCCCCGCTGAAAACAGTTGCTTTGACGGTGTCATCATAAAATTCGGCATTTCCACGATCAGTTACATTCATTAAGTCCTGGCGGGTGGCCAACTCAGTTGTAGTGCCACAGCAATCCCTGGCATCATGTTACCTTACACAGAAATGATCCCAGTGAGTTCCACAGCAAAGAGGTACACAGCTTTAGTATTAAGGGAAAAGACAGAACTGGTTTCACATCAGAAATCAGTATTGGCAGATACTAGGGTTGGACGATTGGAGGAATATATCAGTGATTGGCTGAGGGCAATGCTGGTCGTTTTGTTGTTCAGGGGCGGTTTTTGTCATTTGAAGAAGAATTACTAAAAGTCACTGCTCAACAGGCAGGGTGGAAAAAAGGCATGTACAGCCAGCATATTTCCACATTTAACTCTGTGAATTAAGGGTTTATTTCAACCAAACAAGAGTCAGTGATTGTTAGAACGATGTTAAGACAAACCGAAATTCTGACACATCCCCCAACCCTAGCAGATACCCTGAGCTGAGGTATCAAGAATTATACTGGGAGGGAAAAAGTTGGATTGGTGCGTTCCAATTGCGACCAAAATATGTACTAGGCAGGACAGTTTACAGTTCAGAGTGTATTTAATGGGATCACTGTTTTAAAAACTACCTCACACATATGTTTGGCATTTGTGTAATGCAGTTTCTTTCTGATTATTGCCCCACATAAAAGCCAATACTGACATATGTTAAGTAAATTTAATAATAACAGACAATATATTGTCCCTGATAATTTATCCGTAAAGCTCTAAAATACATTCCTTATTTGATTTTTCTTATCGTCACTGTATTTTTTTAAAGAGATTTACAGGTGTCAGTTTGGTCACGCAGACCTTCACGACAGGGATGGTCCAATGGAGGTCACATCCCACTTTCCCACATTGGATTGACCCCAGACCCTCCACATTTTTCCATTTGAAAGGATGAGTGAATGCTCATTTCCCCTTTACAGACTTCACCCACTTCATCAGCAGTGTTGCTCTGACCATCTGGGAAGCTTTCACACCAGAGGCAATTTGTGGAGGTTAGATATCTCATTGGCATGGAATGTATGCCCCGCAATATTTCTGATGAAAAACAACATCGTTTTCTGTCAAACAGGATTTCTACTTGACTGAAATTATAGGTTGTTGTTGACTGAAAAGGCTTATGAAAGTATAATCAGAACGAAAGTGGAATGATGTGGGGGGAAAAATGCTTTCAGACACTGAGAGGCGAACACAAATACCCAGTAGCCTTGAAGGCACCAATAACAGAGATATAGGCTACAATATAGTGCACCACACAGTGTAGTACATGTTGCTTTATCCTAAAGGGAGATTACCTAAAATGTTGTGGTACATGAGACGCATGAAAGCCAACAAATGTAACATATCCTTGCGATACAAATAGGTTTGTGCATATGAGTATATATTTAATTGTGAATGCATGTATGTATAACCCCACCCTTTAGTTCTACAACTAGTGGAAAATGCCTGCAGCACCTCCTGTGGGGAATCTGACAGATTTCCTTATCTTTCTCCTGCAGCATGGTAATGATTTTGCTCTCCACACACACACACACACACACACACACACACACACACACATTGTCCTCTCCGCTCCCTGTCTAAATGTCCATCACAGGGTCTGAAACTGCTGCCCTGGGCTAACTCTTATCTCATTCAAAAACAAGGCAGCCTCCATCCGCCTCCATCCACAGCTTCAGACTCACATCACGGCGTGGCGGATGATTTCAGTGAGACATTATCCAAACAACATTCACGGACTTTTAACCCTAGTAGATGTTTGTGATGTAGACGTCCAGGTAATGAGTCTAATCAAGAAAAAAAGTCTGAGCAAAACTCTGCTGAAATCCATGTCCGTCTGTGTGTGTGTGTGTGTGTGTGTGTGTGTGTGTGCGTGTGTGTGTAGCGTATCACCTCAGCAGCTCACACCGTTGACAGATCAATGATGATTCTATCTGTTTGCATCTCTAACCATCTGCTTTGGTGCGTCAGTGGCATAGACATGTTTGGGTTTGGTACCACCAACCGTGCTGCCAGCAGCTTGCTGGAGTCTCGTCCGAAGAAGTCTGAGTCAATTAGTCTTACCATCTGCACAGAGGAATATTTCTCCCCTGCTGTATGCGGTGCTAAAAACAGGTCCCTCCACTTCTTCCAGTATTTTCCGAGACAAGTGTAAACCACCAGGCAGCATTAATTGCTTCATGAGGTGACAGTTAATTGTAATGTCAGCAACTCCCCTTTGTTGTGAAATGCCTGTGCGGTGAGTTAAGTTCCTCATTCATCCAGTGCTTCTGCTTTAAGCCACACTGTTACCTTACTGCTGTCCACAGCAAAACAACTGGACTTGACACTGGAACCATGGCTGTAATGTGAGCTGCAGAAATGTGACAACAAAGCTGAAAGAAAAGTGGTCAAACACAAAACTAGACTGTTCTCTGCTATGGACACTGGCTGATTTAAGTGCCTTGTTTATGGGTACTTCAGAGAGTCAGACCTATCAGCAGTGTTCCAGTTTCCTGCATCTCTACTGTCACAAGCAGTGTAGCAGTGTCAAACATAAGTTTTTGAGCAAAGAACAAACTGTATGTGGCATCAAAGACTTGAAAGTTGGCACTCATTGGTCAACATTGTGAAAGGGATAAATGATTTCTCTCTTTTCTTTAAGTTTGGATCCGTATTAGCATTGGCACTAATAGTGAAAAATGCCAATCTATACCCAGCCCTGTGAGGAACAGGAGGTGATTATAGAGCTGATCTCAATAAGCCCATTAGGCCAATGACTGCAGCTTCTTTATCACCCAAACAACACAAAAGATTCCACTTACTGTGGCAGTATTGACAGGACAGACTCATTCATGTGCATGTACATCAGCTATAATAAAAACACTGTAACATAGCTAATGACCACTCATTCTCACTCATATTTAAAATGGTTACCTTGATTTAAAGCAATATCAAATTATAACCATCACCATTTAATCCACTGTCATGTCGTGTGAAGCCATAAACCAGCGACATTATATCCCCCATGAAAGGTGTGCACGCGACACAAAATGAGGATACTCTGTGCTTACCTAAATAATGGATGGAGTGAACCAGTGACCTGCTCCAGCCTCGCGCTCAGGCAACGTGTTGAACGCAGACAACATGATACACAGAACAATTAGTAGTAAATTAAACCGGGTGAATTCCTCCTGTAAGCGCACAGCATCTCGAAACGCCACCTAAGTTACAGTCCATCTCAGTACGGTGAAGTCCACAATGCAGTGTGGTGCTGTCCGTCCAGTAAAGCCTCTCGTGGTACCTGTTTGGACTCCTGGATATGATGTGTGCCTAGTTGAGCCGCATTAAACCGGCGAACACAGCCAGTCTCCATTAATGTCCCCAATTCGTCTCTACGCGGATGCGGTCAGCGCTACACGGCGTCACAGCCACGGCACGCACCTGTTCTCCGGCTGAATATTATAACGGTGAGAGGACAGGCGAGATAATATTCAGCACAATCTAACCTCAGCTCAGACCGACCTTCAAAATGTCTCGGCTCTGCTCTCTGATTGGCTCACAGCGACGTCGCTCATGAAATCCGCTTCGAAGTGGACCGTCACGGGCGTCTGGTAAATGTAGGCGCGTGCACAACCACCGCAGGCTGCTGGGTACAGTGAATAGTACTGCGACTTTAGTGTAGTACTGATATATGCCAACATATATGACATATACATGTACATATATATGACATACATATATGTGCGTGTACGTGTGTGTGTGTGTGTGTGTGTGTGTGTGTGTAGACTATATAACTATTACACTATATATAAGTATATGTAGGATATATTATAAGTAGCACGAAAGTATTACGTATCTATCTATCTATCTATCTATCTATCTATCTAATATGTCCATATATATCTAGGCTGTATATATCTTTTTTGTATTTAGAAATAAAAAATATATTTAGAATTAGTGATCTTTAACAAGGGACATCTCATTAAGGTTCTACAAGAATTTACTTGGACAACTTTTTAAATCCATTTCATACAGGGTCCAAGTTGTCTGTGACAGGGTTGAAGTCAAAGCGACAAAAGCATTATCATGATTAGTCTTTTTTGCCTGAGGTGGGAAAATAGATTTTCTCAAGGGTTTAACTAGTCTACTATCAGATGTAGTGATCAGAAATACAGTTATTTGAGACCATTTTTTCATATGTGTTAAATTGTGCAATATCTATAGTATAAACTGTACAATATATATACATAGTTGTTGTTTTTTGTTTGTTATAGTTTGGGATTTGTAAATGCAAAAGTCAAAGACTATCTTGCCAGGAAAATATCCATGATTCAAAACTGTCTTTAACTGAATTGTACAAGTTTTATTTCCAATAAAAGGGCTGATTTGACATAATTGAATGGTGGGACTATAGATATTGCACAGTTTAGCATATATATATATATATATATATATATATATATATATATATATATATATATATGCACACACACACACACACACACACACACATATAGTTGTTGTTTTTTTTGTTTGTTGTAGTTTTGTGAATGAAAAAGACAAGGACCCCCTTGCCAGGAAAGTATCCATGATTCAAAACTGCCTTTTTAATGATATTGTACATTTTTTCCATTCCTAGCTCTCAGAATTGTTTGCTTTGAAATTAAGCCTTTATATTTTTGTATTTTTGATTGCTGTGGGTTGTCATTTAGCTCAGGTCACCTATAATACAGTAATAACATTACATCACATAACATAAGACACTTTATTGTCCTTGTAGATGTACAATAAAAGTATGCTTGGTGACTCTCAGGCTGAGAGCTGCACACAAATGAAATGAAAACATTAAATTGAAGCTAAATGTAAAACATTAAGACAAGAAAAGAAAAACACTGAGACAAGATGAGAACAAGGTGAAACCACAGATAATGATGAGATAAAAACAGTGACAAATAATAAGTCTAAATGGCTCTGGGCATCTCACTGTAATATAAATCATAGTTGAGAGGGTTTTTTAATTAACAAAGCAGAATAATAATGTTCAGATTTGTTAAAAATATTCTGTTACAGCCTGGCGTGAGTTTCTAGTTTTACCATCATGATGCATACCAAACCCCACAGGGAGTCTTCACACTGTTGATGTTTATTTTCACATTAGGTACTTGATTTAAGAACAACACGCAGGGAGCAATTTACAGTCAGACAGCATTTAAACACTTAAATCAACACCTTCAATTACATACATCTTGGTGCGTGCCAATTAATTTAGATAGTCAGATTGACACTGTTGTCTATATTGCAGCTATTTTAATGCAGGCTCTCAGAGGATGGTGTTGAACAATACTGCCATCTGCTGCTTTTAATGAGAGACCTTCGTTGTTGCATCGGCCTCTGAGCAATGTAGGAGATCAAATGTGAGCCCAGCATTTAATTATCGTCAGTAACTCTGATGTACTCTCAATGAAGCATTGTCAACTGCATTTATATTCAAGGCTCTTATTTTTATTTCATTAAAATCAACTATAATGCAACAGCTAAGAAATATACTGTGGTAGTGTGGAGCACTGTGAGTCTGACGAACATTCATAATTGCATATATGGTATGTAGATGAACAAACATATTGTCCACCACAACAGACTCAATGCATCCACTAGATGTCAGTGCACATCCTGGTTCCTCTTCGAGAGCTAGTAAGACCTCATGTCATGGATTTGTACATTTGGCTGGAAATTTTGTTGGAAAATTTTAAATAAATACGTTTTTAAAAAGAGTAATGAACACTTTTATTTGTTTTTATGTGTTTTATGTGTTTTTATGTCTTTGTTTTCACCACCTACATCTATTGTCGTCAACCTCTGCTTGTCGTTGGTTAGCTTTTGTTGTAATTGCTCAGTATGGAAGACAGTGGTTGTTGCTTCCAGGACATTTTGACACGTCACAGTAGGAAAACCACATGGTATAAATAAAAACAATAATAATTAATGATGGCTGAATTCAATTTAGTTGCTTCAGTTTCAGGGTCTGTGTATTGTGTGTGCCAAATCACTGTCACAATGCCTTACTGGGACACTTGAACAGAACAAAGCCATTGTTAATATCATTGGTAACACCTGTGCCTTATTATTTTGCTTGTTTATCACCATTATCATTGCAAAAGAAACCCTGTGATGTATATTAAACACAGTCACACTGAATTCGGTTATCATTAGTGACAACATCTACAAATGGCTGGATTACTCTACAGGTTACTGTTCTGAAAAAGTACAGAAATGTTTTGTGTTCTTGCTATGTGCCAGCGTGTAGGAGAGCTATGGTGACCAATGTGAAAACGTGAATGGCCCTATCAAGAGCTAGTGTTTGGTTCGTCTGTCTGGGCAATGTATCCTCAACCAATGATATCTCATGAAAATGCACTTACAGTGGTTAGTATGAATTAGTGGCCAACAAATTAGTGCCTTTATATAGTTAAAGTAAAGTTATGTAGGTTAGGCTGAGGAAAGTAAAGTTTGTCGACTAGGTTTAGGAAAAAAAATTGTTGTTGGCTGTTGTCATGTGTTGCACTTACTGTGAAGTTCTACTTAACATAACGTGACAACATACCCTAAAATAACTCAAAATAGTATATGATATACTTTGGTTTCTTACTTTAAAGTTAAAGTTACCAATTATCTGATGTGCATAGATTAATAACAGTACAGCAATCCTGTTTCACTGAGTTATGTATCTGTGTGTACCGTCGCATCCAAAAGTTTGGACACCCCTGGAGAAAATTTCTTTTACTGTGGCTAGTTATGTGAGTAGAGGATGAACTGATCTCCAAAAGGCACGAAGTTAAAGTTAGTGTATTATTTTTGTTTTGTACAATTTTAGAGTGAAAAAATGGATAGGAGCACCACGCAAAAGTCTGGGCACCACAAGACACTTAAGCTCTCGGACAACTTTTAAAAAAATTCTCAGACCATAATAATAATAATAATAATAATCATCATCATCATCATTACTAAAGGCCTGGTGATGCAAATTTCAAAGCTCTATAAATACTCTGACTCCTGAAACCATGTCCCAACAATCAGCAGCCCTGGGCTCCTCTAAACAGCTGCCTAGCACTCTGAAAACTAAAACAACAGTAACAAATTTCCACCCATGGAGGACAATAAAGACATATTATATTCTGAATGATGCCTACAAAGCAGGAGAAGGCTGTAAGAACATAGCAAAGCATTTTTGGGGAGCTGTTCCCTCAGTGGTAATGTAATTCAGAAATGGCTCATAGGATCGTTAAAAAAGCAAATGAATAGCCCTGTTAGACTGCAAAAGACCTGCAGGAAGATTGATCAGACTCTGGAGTGGTGGTGCACTGTTCTACTGTACAGTGACACCTGTACAAATATGACCTTCATGGAAGAGTCATCAGAAGAAAACCTTTCCTGCATCCTCACCACAAAATTCAGTTTCAGACATTTGCAACAGAACATCTAAACAAGCCTGATGCTTTTCAGAAACAAGTCCTGTGAACTGATGAAGTTAAAATAGAACTTTTTGGATGCCATGAGCAAAGGTATGTTTGGAGGGAAAAGGGTGCTGAATTTCATAAAAAGAACACCTGTCAAACTGTTAAACACAGGGGGTGGATCAATCATGTGCTGGGCTTTTGTTGCAGCGCAGTGGCACAGGGAACATCTCAGGGGTAGAGGAAAGAATGGATTCAGTTCATTCCAGCAAATTCTGGAAGCAAACATCACACCATCTGTAAAAAAGCCGACGATGAAGAGAGGATGGCTTCTACAACAGGACAATGATCCTAAACACACCTCGAAATCCACAATGAACTACCTCTAGAGGCACAAGCTGAAGGTTTTGTCTTTACAGCCCCATGACCCCAACATCATTAAAAATCTGTGGATAGACTTCAGAACAGCAGTGCGTGTAAGACAGCCCAAGAATCTCACAGAACTAGAGGCCCTTTGCAGGAAGGATGGCTGAAAATCTCCCAAACAACAAATGAAAGAAGTTTTGATACTTGCCAAAGGGGGCGCTACTAAGTACTGACCATAGAAGGCGCTCGAACTTTAGCTTCAAGCCCTTTTTTTTGTAATTATAAAAGATTTCAATTAAAAAAGGTAATCTTGCTTAAAATATTGAAGAAATGTGTCATCTTTAATGTTTGCCTTGTGAAAATCAGAAATTCTTTCTTCAGCTGGTTGTCTTTCTCCTTAAAAAGACAAATACAGGCTACAGCTTGAATTTAAAGGAGTATATTGATTGTAAGAAACAAAACATTTATGCCATGTTCACACTGGACGTAGAAGCGATCCACTATGTCAGTATGTTGTGCAGCTGCCTGTCAGTTGCCTGGCAGTTTACTCCAGAAGCGCATTTGTTCGCACAAGCAATTCTGCTCCCCTGCTCTGTTGTAATCACATTTAGAGCTCTGCCTATCATAGGCGTTTCTAGCCCATTTTTGGGGCTGAAGCACCCCTAAATTGAATCCCAAATATGTGGCACATTTCTTAACTTCTACCACTAAATACCAGCACATTATTATCATTACCACTCCTCATTTTTGCTGCATTTAATTGTAGGTCACTGTTTATGTTGTTAGGTAGGAGTTAGCTGATGTTTTTTCTAGCTACAAAACGTTACAGGTGGTCAGTACCACTGTCCTCTGTTTGAATTGGAATGAGAGAAGCTAGCTGTTGTGTCATGTGCATGTGTTAATATTAAAGCCAAGGTGCTACTGACTAACTGACTGGATGTCCATTAACATTATAACTCCTATTGTGACAAGAAGGGAAATGGCAGAGACAAACATTGAAAAAGTCAATTACTGTTAATATGTTAATGTTACATGTTGTGCATTGCATTTCAAATAAAAGTCCAAAAAATACACCCAAGGTCCATTTTTGGTATTTTTGGTACTCACTATAGGGGGCTGGTTTACTCCAGAAACATACATACTGTTTATGTGTATGTTGAGGAGCTGCTGTATCAAAATGAGTTGTCTTCCCCCAGAAATTAGGGTTACGATATGTTTCTTTTATGATTCCAATCCATTCCTCTTTTGCTGTGGCTCAGCATTTAAATAACCTTTATCAAATTTGATGGTTTAGTCACAGACTTTCCCAAAAAGTGTTTTTCTTTCACAACTGTGGGAATGAAATTGCATTAAAATGTACAAAACAGTGAAATTTATCTTGCCTGGCCGGGCAGCTCTCTGGGTGCTCAGACTATGTTTAGACAAAACTGACAAATGTGTGGAAGCATGGGATGCATATTTTACCATTTATCATCATTAGATCATTTACATAATAGATGTAAGGCAGCTACCTGTTTGAGCCAGTAGGAGGCAACTGATACTGTGTCAGCCTGGTGGGACGGAGCATTAGCTTTTCTGTTAACTGCTAAGTTTACTTGAGAATGTGTGTTTTATTTTGGTAATTTATTCCTTACAGAGAGTCATAGTTTACCTTGACAGTTATGTTCATTTTCATTTGATGTATAAATTTTTTATGTTAATTATTGTTTGAGTAAGAGATGCAGTTTTTAAAAGATGTTTATTTTCTCTTGCCCAGCAAGGCTGACGATATTGTTGAGGATGTGGCCTCACCCACAATCCTGGATCCTGCGTCTGGTGCTTCCTTCTTTCCGCATGACACTCCACCACAACGATAAAGAAAAAGTCACAATGCAGATTCCAGGGAGTCTAACGACTGGCGTGCAGAGGCAATGGGTTACATGAACAGTATATCCTTTATATCATTCATAATAGATTATCAGTGTGTTTCTTGCCTGACATGCTCACAGCTTGTGGAAAAAAGACCAGACTCCTAAACTATCGCTGCAGATCACAAGCCAGCCGCGGAGCTCAAGGCCATGGTGCGTTCTGTGCGAACAGCCCAGTTGCTTTACATGGGAGCCTAAAGGATGTGGGCAGCGCTCCACAGAATATGGTTGTCTCCTTGTCCCGTGTGAATGTGGCGTTATTGAGAGGAAGACTACTCAAGTTGTAAAGCACCACACAGAGGCCTCTAATTATTTTTGACTGTCTTCATGAGGGTGGCCATGGCCCCCGTGGCCACCACTTGGCAGTGCCACTGCTTTCCAGCACTAGTATTGCACTTAAATTTGATTTGATTTTTTATGGTGAACATGTCCAAACTGGTAGAAAAGATTTCCACACACTTACATCTATGCAATTATTCACTTAATTCTTGAGCTTTGGGTCTATTGGACCTTAATCAGAGGACACATGAATCAACAATAGACAATTACATGAGTTAATGCATATGAATCAACCCTGTCCATTGCTGATTCATGTGTGCTCTGATGAAGATCTTATGCACCAAAAGCTCAAAGAATAAGGTGAAACACTGCACAGGTGTACGTGTGTCGAAATCCTTTCTATCAGTTTGGACGTATTGATGTTTCCAGCACCTTGCCAAGACAAAGCTGAGTGGAGCGGTGGTTGTCCTGCATTATGTCAAACATGTAGAAGAAGACAAAGAAGGATAATAAGAAGAAAGAAAGAGAACAAAACATTAAACATTTGGCAAAATGTCAATAAATTCTCATTAATATGATATATGATATGAGCTAAAAGGAGCAGGAGGAAGAGCACTTATAGCACTTACAAGTTCAAATTAAAAACAATCAATCCTTATAAAAGGTCATTTATATTTAGCCTATAATCCACTAGAAATTGCAAAAACTTAATAAATATAGATTTGCTGCAGGCTGCATATTGTGAGTGTGTATCTGTAACACTGGTAAACACAATAAGAAAGCATGCATTCACACACACGAACACACATTAGGCTGCAGGAACACATACATACATAAAGGTACATAAACAGAACATAATGTACTCCATACAGTACAGCCCATGCCTCGGTGAACCTGGACACTCATGACGCGGGTGCAGTCTGGTCGTATGGTGGCGCTCTTGCTGTGTGGTCGTGTCACTTGAGCGCTTTAACGTAGACATGTACTGTCTGGCTATTTAACCGCGGGTTGGTGGATTCACTCTGCTCTCAAACTGTCTACACACCACATGAAATCTCCAGTAATGCGATGCAAAAGCAGCTTGTCAAAGTCCAGAGGAGCGCTGTGTGATCTGACGGAACTTCTTCAATTGAGCGCCTCATCATCATCATCATCATCCTCACTTTTCACCTGATGACACATTGCGCAGGGATTGTTCCAGGCGCGTCTGTCCCCTCTCTGGCTCTCACATCTCTCGCACTTAAAGTTTGATTTCTTTTTTTTTAAAAAAGTGGAAATGAATAACACCGGGTTCAACCAAACGGAGGGCGGACTGCTCAACAAGACCGAGGAGTTTTTCTGCTGCAACTTTTCCTCCGTGGTGACTGATAACGGCTTTGTGGCGGCCGCACCGGATGAGAGGAGCCTCTTCATCATGAGGGTGGTCCAGATAGCCGTCATGTGCGTTTTGTCCCTCACGGTGGTTTTTGGCATATTTTTCTTGGGTTGCAACCTTCTCATAAAGTCAGAGGGGATGATAAACTTTTTGGTAACGGACAGGAGACCGTCTAAAGAAGCGGAGGCAGTTATTGTGGGAGCCTATTGACTGCTGGGGACCTTTATATATAATGATTTGAATCAGATCTGAAGTCTGGTGGAGACAGCTGGGAGACAAATGGGATGATCAACTCACTAAACAACCCCCCTGTTTCCATATTGGTATTTAGAAAAAGCCTCAGAGGTAACCAAAGCCTGCTGGTGACTGCGGTTCACAGGTGTCCACCTTATTCCTTGTGGCTTTTTAAATGCCTACAAAGACTGATTCATCTCCAGGAGGTACTGTGCGTTTTAAGCCTCTTTGTTTATAAAGTATTCAACCAAGCACTGTTGTACTTTCAGTAGTTGCAGCACCGTTTGTCGAGCAGCATCCTTTGTCATGGAAGTGGCAAAGTCTTTGTATGTGCTGCTTCAAAATGCCCTTTCATATTGCAAAATGCAATGGAGAAATTAATGTTAAACATGTTCTGTATGTTGTATGTGTTTTTGCATACAATATGCAACATATTAATTGGTGTATTTCTCTGGATTTCCTGGTGATAATTGTATGAGTGTCTGCATGGGCGGTGGAGAAAAAGCCCAACATGACGTGTATCCTGTTAATTGGAATAAATTCGTTCTGTAATTAAAGTTTTCCTCTTAATGAAAGTCTATTTTTCCTTCCATGAACATCGCCCTCGCCACGCCCTCTGCCAAAGTGATTTAGATTTCAGACACTGAGAGAGCCACAAGAGCTGTTTAATTCAGATGTTAGTTATGTTGTGGTAATTATTCTTAAAAAGCATGTTAATAAGACATAATGTAGGTTATTAGTGCTGCTCAGTCTATCAGGGATCTGGGTAGCCTATATTATGGGCATTTATTCATTAAATCTGACATCAAGATGTGTGTTTTCTCTGGCATGTGAGGAGCAGTGTGTGAATGGAGAAGAAATCGGAGGATATTTCACTGAACTGAAAATCATTCTTTTTTTTTATAGCTACTTGAAAAATACTCCAAACATAATAGCCTACCTGTTATCTGATGGTGTTGTGTAAAAGTTATATATTCTGTCTGGGTCAGATTTTGATCAATGCAGCATTTTACATTGTTCCATCTTCCTGTCAAAGCATCTGTTGTGCTCGGCTCCTGGCTCGCCCTGGACGCCAGCTCCCCAGGGTGAGACCAGCAGCTTCAAAAATGACTTGTCTTGTCAACCCAGGGAGAATGGAGCCACCAGGCAATATGCTGCTGTCTGATTGCCCACCTGTGCACAACACGCAGAGTTAAATACTTTGAATCTCGCTTTTCTTTAAAAGAAAAAGTCCTTCACCTCAGTTTCCCCCCTCTCCATTCTGCCTTCCATGTCCCACTTGTCAGGGCTTTATTCTGTCAGATGATGGATGGCTGCAGCCTGTCAAGAAGCACTGGCTGCTGTTTGAGGTCACACACTTGATATCCTCATGTTGGATTTGAAGAAATCGACACGATCATTGGAACAACTACTGATAAAATGTTTTGTGAACTTAAAAATGATGTACTGTGTGTAAGAAGCCAGCTGATAAAACTGAATGAGGCAAAAAAGTAAATCAATCTATTTGAATCCCTATAGTTTTTGCAGGGGTGGGTACTGGGGATGGACACAATTAAGACAACCCCTGTTAAGTATACAAACCAGTACAGTGGCAATATAATTGAGTTGCACTAGATTGCAGTTGTGCACAATAAAAACTTTCAAGACACTATGGTAACAATTTGCATGCATCTTTTTAAGTATGTCCAACTCTGTCTTTTATAATCTGACAAACTCAGTTTAGTTCAGCCAACATGATTTGCTTTGACCTCAAAAAGATAAATTGAACCAACTTAATATTTATCCAAACGTTTGGTGATATTTAGCAATCAAATTGTTTTATTTAAGATATCCTAATTTATTATTTTAATTCAATTCTACTCAGAAATGCTGAAAAACTTATTTATTTTAAGCAATATCCACTAACCCCAGGAATCATTTTTGTTTTGTTGAGTGAGTTTATGGGGAAAAATATTAGATACATCTTGTACCAACAGTATTATTTTACAGAACATCACCAACATCAAGGGCATTAGAAATTACAACATAAAGTCTCCTTGAAAACTCAATATAAACCTAACAAACACAGCATGATATTTATTGCCTACTGTACTGAATTGTAATGCATTTAACAGATATTCAGCCAGGAAATCATATAATAGATTGTATATGTACTCTTTTTGTCTTGCCTTGTTTAAACCTCCCATAAGAAAAAGGCTGCAATGACGCATGATATCTAAGTTTAAACAAGTCCTGTCAGAGCACATTAAAAATGTCAAGGTAAATTGATTCTATACAAGTATAAAAAATCACACAGAATTAATTAGCACCTTGACAAACACTAGCAAATACATTTAGTTTATGCATGATAAAGTCGTAACTATGCAGTGTATTTGTGTCATTTTCACCCCGAGGCAGGATTCTACGTCGTTAGAATTACACCTCAACAACGTAGCCAATTATCTTTAATCAAGACTTTTGTCATGGAGGTATGGATCAGATTCAGTCAGTAGTAAAAACAAATCAGACAAACGTTTCTGGCTCTCTAAATTACAAAATAAAACCTCATTTTGTAAATTCATCATCAACCTGATTACACAGGTTGGTGAAGGGTCAGAACAATTTTAACACATCACAGAAGGGAGAATTAGTTTCTATATGTCACACCATGTGTTTCTCTCTGCTTTGTGTGATTGCTTTCATTAGAGAGGGCTGGGAATAGCTCCCAGGAAAGTGTTGTGGCAGTTTAATATCCAACAGAGAACAATCTTCCGTCTGCAGCTGAACCATTGTTAGTTCATCCGGCGGTGTCTCACGCACATTTATTCAGAGTGGATTCTGATCAGTTTCGAAGAGCCTGTAAGAGGTGGATGTAAAGCTGGAGATTAAAGTTTAAACATTTTTGTAGGAATGCACTGTGGAGAGTCAATTTCATGATGGACAGTCGGTGCTGCGAGCTCAAAGATTCCACACAGCCGTCTCACACCAGTGCTCGGAGAGATTTGGGAGATATTAACAGCAAACAGTCATCTGTACCCCTGGCACTCCTGCTGTCAACAAACTGATAGTCCTCTGCAGGGCTTATGAGCAACTCCACATCAGATACTGAGGAGTGTGCCGGGAGTTTTACTCTGCAAAACACAAAGGTCAGGGCAGAAAAACAACATGATTCAGCTCAGAACTTTTGCCTGATTTTACAGTATGTTCTCACATTTCTTCTCCGAGGAAAACAAGGAAAACAAAGTTATCACATTTTCATCGTGTACTTGAAGTCTGGTTATATCATCGCTACAGCACAGGTCAAAACAGCATCACCATACTTTATACCATGTCTACTGTATGTGAGCTGTGTTCAACTGTGGCAGCATCTGCAGGGTGTTGATTGCAGGCTAAAAGAGGCTTCAGGTCCTGGCTTGCTCTCGTGTGATTGGCTGTCGAGTCGAGGTCCAGTCGATGAACTGGATAGCGACTAAAAGCTCCAAATAGCAGCAAGGCAGCCACAATCATTCCCCCACCGTTTCCCTCTGTTCTCCCACAGCTCCTCATCCATCCTTCCTCTCACTTCTTACATTACATTCTTCCACTACTTTGCAGTGGGAGATACACATCTCTTAATGTGCTTTATCGCTTGTGTCATTAAACAGTTGTTGTTTTATATTACGAATTTTCCTAAAATGATATTTGATGCACACTGTATTGATTTTCTACTGTGGTTCCTTTAAAGCTAGTTCTGACTTGAGTTGGCATCTTTGACCCCAATGGGATCTACGCTCTTGAAAGAGACTTAATAGATTTTTTTTTTTTTTAAAGTGAACACAGGCTGTGAAATAGCTGACATTTCCATCAGCAGCAATGCCTATTCAGTCTAAACCGACATCATGTGGCGTTTGGGTTCTACGACAGCAGCAGTAATTGTTGAAGTCAAGCTGTGATAAATCCATGCAGACTGGTTTTGAAGAATGATTCCATTAGTTGACATGTTTGATTCCAGTTATGGGATGAGTCATGGCTCTGTTGTAGCGCTGATTGTTTCACACTCAAACGTCAGAGGGATTTAACATCTGAACAATCCTGCCACTAACACTTTACTGTAATCCACTGTGTGTGTAGGTGTGTGTGAGGGGACCCGTTGTAGGAACAAAAATCTGTTCATGCAGTCACACTGTGGGGACTCACTAGAAATGCAGGGACAAAATGCTGGTCTGCTCAGTGTATACCGTTAAATTTAAAGGTTTAGACTTTTTGTTGGTGGGTGGTGGGTCAGATTAGCCAAAGCCACATTACTGAATATTTTTATTAACAAAGAGTGAAATTAGTCTATTTCAAAAGTTGAAGCTTGTGGTGAGGAAACCACAGAAAATTATCATCAGATGAGTTGCCCTCAGCTTTGTATCGCCTTTTATCTCTATGTTTTAATTTTATGGACTGGAAAATTTACTGTGTCGATTTAGTCTCACCCACTGGGTCAACTTGGGGTCTGAAAAGTGAAACCAATGCAAAAGTACACTGAGCCATTTTTTCTTAATAGATGGATTCGCCCATCGAGTCCATCAGTTGACATTGCAAAATGAAGTCCAAGTGTATGAAAGATTATAGGAAATGACCCTACTTCTCACCTGATTCACTACCCCAGTAAATATTTTTCTGATAAGTTTATGGTCTTAATCGCTAGTTTAAGGTTTTCTTCAATACAGCCTGATGATCAGTGGGTAAATTATGGTCCCACTTAAAGAAAAACAGATGATAATTCAGGGTACACTTTGGGGTGTGGCTACTTTTTGATTGACACATCGCTGCCACGATGGTGCCCTCAAGTTCTCAGTCGGATCCACCTCCCACTCCTCCACATCTCCACCCTCTTCTGGTCACTCACCAGCGAGACAAACCCACCAAGGTAATGGCTATTTGAACCTTGCTACAAGGCTATGTTGTAGTGAATAAAATACACGTAGGCTAACTATAATCCACTTCATAATTTATTATACACAAAGATGTAAATCACCTTGACAATATATAACTATTACCCTAACCCTAACCATAAGCACTTCTGTTTTAACCTAGCACTTCATAGCTAGCTAAACGCTACCTCAGCATTGTCTGCAGGGCTACCACTTACTTCCGTACACCCTGGACAGGTTGGCAGACTATCACACCACCCAAGTATAGCTACTTCTGGTCAAATATTAGCCTACTCCAGTACAAGTTAATGTTGCTGAGTCAAATTATTTCTTGATTAAAAGTACTGGAGCATTGCTTTTAAAACAACTTAAGTATTCAAAGTACTTTTTTTAATATGAAGGCATTGTTGTTCACACACATACACATACACACACACACACACACAAACACAAACACACACAACAACGCGTCCTACATGAATCCACAGCTTAGTTGAAAACACCGAGTAAAAATGTTTGTAACAGTGTGTGACAACTTTGCAGCAAAGATAGAGGTTAGCCAGTGAACACATTGGAGTATCTAGCGACCTAAAGATTTAGGAGCCAGTTGCATCAGTTCTTCAAAGATTCAAACTTAGCCTAGTTATAACATGAGTATAAACTGGAAAATCAAATTTCTTTTTTTTTCTGTTACAAAATCGGATGCTAATAACATAGCAACACAAGCAAACATCTTACTAACTAAGACATACCATCCATCCATTTTCATCTGCTTATCCGGGGCTGGGTCATGGGGGCAGCAGGCCAAGCAAAGCACCCCAGACATCCCTCTCCTCAGCAATGCTTCCAGCTTCTCCTGGGGGACCCTGAGGCATTCCCAGGTCAGATGAGATATACAATCCCTCCAGCGTGTTCTGGGTCTGCCCCAAGGTCTCCTACCAGTGGGATGTGCCTGAAACACTTCCAGTGGGAGGCACCCAGGAGACAACATGATCAGATGTCCAAACCACCTCAACTGACCCCTTTCAACATGAAGGAGGAGCGGCCCTACTCCGAGCTTCCACTAGATGTCTGAGCTACTTACCCTATCTGTAAGGCTGAGCCCAGGCACCCCATGGAGGAAATTCATTTCGGTCGCTTGTATCCACAATCTCATTCTTTCAGTCACTACCCAGAGCTCATGACCATAGGTGACATTGGCGTTAACCGGATATTCTCGGTCATTGACCGGTTTTTTACAACAATGACTGGAAAATCTGAAGGCCGTCGGTCATTTTGACCGGTTGCAATTACCACCACTGCCCACTTGGCGGTGGAGTGCACAGTCAGTGGTTTAAGTGGCTGCCGTTTTCACACTGCAGAGAAAAAGTCATTCATCTGCTTCATGTAGCGTTGTTGACATAACGGCCTGGACACACCAGATGCATTAGTGCCGCAGAAGTCCTGCGAGTATACTCACAGGTGCTTGACTGTCCACACAGGCAGCACATTTCTCCTGCCCTCTCCGCGCCAGTTAAACATCGACTCCACTCGTCTGTTCCCGTCAGTACTCGTTTTTTCACTTCAACAGGTCATTTTAAACATGGGTAAGTCCATATTTTAATCGTTTTTTATAACGTAATAAGTTAATGACAATTTGTCATTGCATGTCCATGTATTGAGTGTGTTGGGTAAACACTGAATGAATAGGGCATATTGTTCTGACCATTTTATTTATGTAGTTATGTCTGTAGGCTCGGTGACACAAAATTAAAATTGTAATGAAGTGATTAGAGTATTGAAAAATGTGTTCGGTTATGCACTGTTGTGTTATTTTAAATTATAAACATGGTATTTTCTCCTCACGTTCCTCAGTGCGTGCTGTTGTTATTTTATTTTGAAAATTTGGCCGGATTCTCTTATCTTTTCTGTGTCCGACTTCCTGTTTGGTACGATCCGCTATATCCAGCTTGACAGAAGCGCTTGCGGCTCGTGTGAAAAATAGACCAGACGCCGAACTGAAGCGCTGCGGTGTGTGGATGTCTGTTCATCTTTTTGTTCATGTCCTTATTAATGCACACTTTATAACTTGCTTGTTGGATTTATTAAAAACGAACGAATGAAAACTAAATGTCTCTGAATATCTTTATTATCATTTAAAAACGAAAATTAAAATGACTGGTAAAAATAGATTATGACCGGATTTTTATGACCCTGTCGGTCAAAATAACCGGCGACGAAAAAGTCTAGTGCAACGTCTGGTTGGGACGTAGATGGACAAGTAAATCCCTCTTCACCGACGCAGTGCCTGCATCACTGCAGGAGCTGCACCAAACCACCCATCCATCTCACGCTAATTTCAATAGTGCAACGAGATTTAGTCAATCACTAGTTTGAAACTAGCTAGTAGTTACCAAGAACTTAGGAGCTTAGGCATATTACCGAACGGGCCTACTGGACCCAGGCCCAGGGCCCCATTGGGTCATAATCTACCCATGTTTCGGAGGGATATACACACAACCGTAGTTATGGATTTAGGAAAAGCTGCATACAACCCAAACTCGATATTTCCTAAAGAAATGGTGGAGACCAAAACAGAGTTTAAAAGAGATGTGAATATTGGACTTACATTTTGTTACTGGAAAGAAACACTTTTTCCAATCAGTGTTTCTCAATGTAGCTTGTTGTGAAATTCTTCCCTCAAGTGGACGAAAATGACTTATCTATGGAGGTTTAAGGTTAAGATTAGGATAAGGTTGGGTTTATGACTCCAGGGTATGGATGTAAGTGAAACAAGTCAGTTGTCAGTTCAAGAAACATAAACTCTTGTAATGAGAGGCTTATTTCTCTAAACTAAATAATTTCCTATTTGTCTTTGCTTTTCTTTACACAAGTGACATAACGCAGCACCATTAAAGGCACCCAACAGGAAGTCATTATTCATTGCAGTCATGCAAATGTGTAATGAGTGTTGCTTGCTTTAGAAATAATAGCTGTGATGATGTGATATTGACCCTGAAATCCATTTCAATTCTTGCGTGAGCGTGTTTCAGGCTTTATTGACCTTCTAATCATGCAGCTCTCTGACAGCAACGTCAGCTTCGGCACAGCCTTGTCTCTGAAAGCAAACCATTACTTTTGCTTTCAGGGGAAGGTTTCTCCATACACCATTACCACAAAGGTAATAACCTTTTCAAGAAAGCACTCTAGGCACAGATGGAGTTTCAAGTGTTTTTTCAACAGTCAGAAAAACTTTCAAGCGAGCTTTCGAACTCACTGCTGAAGACTGTGAGCAATTTGCCATTGCTCAGTGGTACAAATACAGTTTGATTGGGCAGCCACGCTTTTCCCGTGGAGTAAGTGTACAGTGCGTTCTGCATTATTTTTATCTCAGTGAAATCATAATCACCTGAAGTATTTTTCATTTAACATATTCTAAAGAGCTTAAATTGACCGTTGGTACATGTTGTATAGTACACCCTGTAAGCATATGCTGATACTATTCAGCTTAATGCCCTTGAGCCTAAGTAAAGATGCCATTAGCTGTCATTTTCTAAATCCACTTTGACTTTGCATATAACATTTTTTAATGCATAGCAGGCTGTTCGCTTGGGGATAGACATCAATAGTGTATGTCAGGTGTAGGGAGCAAAGCTTAAAAATCATTCAGCAAGATGTTTAATAGAAATATGCATAATTTGGCGAACAGCTTGTTTCGGCACATGTGACCTGTATCTATCTGCTGTTATATCCTAGGTCATGCATGTTTGTTACACTGTTCTCACTTTTCTAGCATCTGAAAGTTAAGCTCATCCAAGCCTCTTGTTGTGTTTGTATACAAGATGCTAGTGGGGCTAACTGTACAAACACTCATATACTGAATAGGCTGTCACAACAAGGGATACTCAGGAAGGCACTGTAAAGCTTAACACCACCTGATTCCATATGTGTCTGTCTGTGTGTAACCTTTGGACATTTTCTCCTGCTATGGTATTTCTATTTCAAAGACGACTTCAGCGGATCCACCAGCATTCTTCTTCCTTTTATAGTTTGCAGCACCACATTCTCCTGACCTGTCAACACAACTCATGTGTATGTGAACATGTATTTTTCATTAGACTCTTGAAAAGGACTTTGAGACGATTGTGCACAGAGCTCTTTGTGCTGAGCTCTGACAGGTGGTTTCATTGGCCATGAAGACACCTCGAGAAGTCAGCACTACACCTGGCTCACACTGGCATCACAGATATTGACTCCTCCTCAGGCTTTATGTCGTCATCATCATCATCATCATCATTATCACCATCAACCTCATTTGCTTCCCCAAGACCTGACTGATACAGGCAAGCTGTTACTGACACACAAGTTTCGATATAGATGGAGAAAAATAGCAATAAAGAATACTGCAAACATCCATTATTAATTAAAGTATCTCTATAAATGCAAGATTTGAAACATACCACAAAATAAATAATTGTATAAATCATAATTATTACATTTGCAAAGGTCCTTTCCAGTACTCTTGGCTGAGCAAAGATACACTGATGAAAAGCGTTCTCTTCAGACCTGACTGCAGGAATCAGCAGTGACAGTTTGGACCTGCCTGCCAAGGAGCAGTGTCCTGCCTGCCTTATGTGGTGCACTCCCGTGCCCCAGCTGTCAGCTGCATTCAGTCACTGTACCAGTTATGTACCACCTATGGCGAAGCCATCCTTTACCACTACATAAGCACATTCTCCCCGATCATCTAACAGCATCGTCTCTACAATGCAGTCATGACAGCATTTATGCATTTTTTACATTTTTCTTCCAGATTAAATCAGTTTTTTACACTGAAAATCGTTATATGTCATTCTCATAGACTGTATAACAAATAATGGACGTAGTCATCATGATGTCACCCATTGGTTTGTGGACTCCCATGTTGGCATTTTGACCGTTGCCATCACGGATTTTTGGAGCCAGAAGTGACATGAGGTGACCGTATTTGGATAACAGGGCAGCACTGTGGAAGAGCGAGAGCTGGATCTGACTCATGGACTGGTGATGCCCAGATGACAGCCTGTCACTCAAATTGGCCATACCCTTAATTATACGTAACATCAATAACTGCACAACTCTGAGGTATAACTGTTGAGTTGAATAAAAATTCATCCCTATACAGTTGTCACGAATAGGAAAATTTGCTAGAGACACCAAAACCATTTTTGGTACCAGGCTGTTTATATCTGCTGCAAAGTTGGGCATCTTTACCATGGATGTATAAAGATAACTGGATACGGCATTGGAGGTAGGGCCCTGTTCATCTCTACGAAAGTTGCTCAGTGGCGCATGAAGCCAAAGATGTTTGATTTCAGCTGTGTGAAATTACCCAGATCTTCTGCACTGTTGGGCCCACAGAGCATGGGCACAAGAGAATTACGGAGGCCAAGCGGCTGACTTCTGATTTATCCTTCCACTAACTTAATCAGGATGTCTTCTAGACTTTCGAAATGTTGTCGGACTGAATGGAAAGTCATTTCATGGGGGTTGTGATGCTAAGAATAAATTATCCACTGATTCACAGATGTCTCAGGGCTTGACTTTTAACATTAGGGTCTGTGAGGATTGACTTGCTTTCAGAACCAGCTTCAAATGGCCATTAAACACACTGCAGTTTTTGGCACTTCCGTTTTAGCCCCGGATATTGTTGCCAGGTCATTCATTGTAGGGAGGTTGTTGAAGGTTTTATAGTGTTGTATAGGAAACCTTAACATAGGAGCACTGAGTTCACAAACTATACTGTCAACATATAGTATAAACACTAATCTGATTTGCCAGCTGTGCACTGTCCCATGTTTCACATGCTATACCTTAGGAATTCATGCCTACTAGTGCACCTCGTGGTTCTGTCGCAGCACATGAAAGTAAGCCAGAGCGCTGTATGATAAAACCTCTACAGGGTCATGACTTATTGAGCTTCCTAAAATTGCATCTCACAGTGCTGCGAGCTCTTCCTCCCTCAGGCCTGGCTCCATTATCGCCTGGCTCTGTCTGCAGGTGCTCTTCGGTCACATCACTGACTTCCTCCATTTAAGCTATGCTGCAGTTTAGCTGGAGAGAAAACACCCATACTGTGTGCTGCTGATAATCTCCAAACAGTCAAATCAGCAGTTCCACCTATGGAAATACAAACACTGTCACATGATAATGAGAGTAATAAAGTTAAACTGTGCCACTTCCAATGGCATATAGGTAAGGTAGGTACATTAAAAACAATAGTAACTAACTAACAGAACTTTTTAAATGACAATTCTGCCTTTGTGAAAGAGAATAATCATTCCCATGTATCATATTTTATAAAAGACAGAATCCTTAAAGGGGAGTCTTGGCGAGCAAAGATAAGCAGCTGCACTGACAGAACAGATCTATCATAAAGCAGACGAGATACAGGGAGACAGAGAGAGAAAAAGTAAAGATTAGAGGGAGAAGGAAGTAAAGCAAATGAGTCAGAAAAGGAGATGACTTATGAAAATGTTATTCTGTGGCGATGATGATATCTGGGCGCAAAAAAAGAGCGTCAATCACTCAGCGTCAGAATCAGCCACTTCACTTCACAAGCTAGATGTGCGACTTCACAGCCACTGAACAGGATGGCATTCAAAAATGTCACCAATATAACATTGCCGGTCACACTTACAATCAATGTATGGGCCTGGAACTGTTATTTACATGCTGAATCTGTTGTTATGTTATTTCACACCTCCACGTGCCAAAATAACAGTGAATAATCTAGAAATTGGATTTTTTTTTTTTATTACCACCACACTGATAATATCTTCCTTTCAGGGTTCTTTTGTTACCTCTACTGCGTAGCGTGTGTGCGCACGTGTGTGCAACACCTTTGTCTCCCGTGCTCATATGTGCTATGAGGGCCAGCGTCACAGGTGCAGCAGTGTTGCAGCAGTGTGTGTGAAATGACATCCCCAGCCTAGCAGAGCCACACCTTACAACACAACAGCTGTCACTAAGGATCAGCATCCAGGCCGCCACACTCCAGGAGCCGCTTTCTAAAAGACCTCTGCTGTTCTGTTGTCCTCACTGTTTATTCTTACAAATGAAAGGTCAGCTGCATCACGTGACCAATAAAGTCCTGCCTGTTTGAGTGTGTCAGTTTGCATCGGCTCCGGTCAGCAGTCCAACAGAGCTGATTTCTGTGGGTTTTTCAAGGTATAATTTTCAGTTAAAAATAGTGTTACTATCCTTTCCATAGTGATGCCATGAGCGACACCAGCTCATCTTAAACCCATTGTCTGAAATCTAACATAACATTTTAATTAGTAATCACAAACTCTCATGAGATTTCATGAATTTGCTACAAACCACAGCTCCTCTGAATCACCAGTCATCCAATCAAGCATATGGGATATGATTAGTCTATTCATGACCATTGTGTGTGACCTCATACCATTTACATTGGGAGTGGGCCGTAGAACCACCCATTTAAAAAAACAAAGCCTGGCTGTAATATTGTGGATTACCCACGCAGCTGCTTGAGTCGCCACATAAAAGGTTGGATTTCCTGGCTTTGCACCTGGTTAGTGTCGGAGATGCTTTGATCTATCTCTCTGCTTGTTTTCCCCTCTTTGTAAAGCATTAAACAGCTCCCCGGTCACTGGGAGAGGAAATTGATTTGTGATTTAAAAAAAGGAAAGAGGAGAAGAGGTGTCTTTGTGTCCAAACAGACTCCCATTTGTGTGGGTGTTTTACAGTACAGAGTAGCTGTGGCTGTGACAGGGCAAAGACGTCAACATAAAAGCAATTTAAGGGTGAAAGTGTCCCCACCAGCATTTTTAGATCATTCCAAGAAAATTTTCCATTCATGTTCAGTGAATGAAAATAATCTTCTATTTGTTGATTGGGCAAGCAGCAGCTTGTGTGCTGCTCTACTGAGATCTGAATGTGGGTTAATGGGTAGGTCCACATTTGTTCAAGTGTTAAAACAACACTTAGCAGTCTATGTGCATGTTTAAAGAGGGGATATCATGTACTAAAAAGTTGGGTTGGGAAAAAGAAATCAACTTAGGTATCACAATTTTTCTTCAACAAAGTTGAAGTGAGGAAGAAAAAAACAGTGGACAGTCTGAGGGCATGGACCTCCAGCTGCTCAAACAGCAACTCAAATTCAGCCAGAGCAGTGCAAACTTTCTGTTGCTGCCATTACACAGATTAGACTCAGCCCAGTGGGACCCTCAGCGCCCTACGTCCACTCTCTACCCACTCTCCTTCCAGCAAATAGTGGCGGGCAAGGCGGAAGAACTGCAGGGTAGCTAGAGAGAGACCAAGAGTGGGGCAAGAAGGGGCTGAAACACAAAACAAAACAAAACAAAAAATGAAATACTAAATACTAAAAAAGAAAAATAGATAAGCATATTGTCCCAGACTAACTAAAAAGACTGTTACTTTGATATAACTTGGACTGTTGAAGCCCCATACAGTATTAGCTTAGCAGAAATGTGGACTTTGGATCTCGATCCCCATTTCTTTGGTTGGAGAGATTCATGGCCAGTGTAGGAACAACCAACCAACAACTCTACATGTGCTCAGACAGAACGCCAGGTGAATATTGGACATGATTGCTCATAAAGTCAACAGATAGACTTAAATGGGTGCAAATAGAGGAGCAGCACAAATTCAGGCAAAGAAATTCCATATGATTTACATGTTGTTTCAATTTTTAGCATAAAATGACTTACGTTAATAACTTACCCCTGGGCTTT
This sequence comes from Epinephelus lanceolatus, assembly GCF_041903045.1. NCBI lineage: Eukaryota > Metazoa > Chordata > Actinopteri > Perciformes > Serranidae > Epinephelus > Epinephelus lanceolatus. The sequence goes on along the minus strand of NC_135747.1, from coordinate 21,230,735 downwards.
ATATACTATAAATGTACAATGATGGGAAGAACAAGAGAAACTGGAGGATAATGATGGATAAAAGAAATAGAGTACCTGGTGAGCTCACACACAAACATACACAGCACTCAGACATGCACATGACAGGTGTGTAATTTGCTAGCTAAATTACAGCTAATATCTGTGCATTCAGCTGGTTGTTTAGGGTGAATAAAGACAGACTACAGAGACTGACCAGTGGACAAATTCACACAAGTAAAGGCAGCCAAACATTTGCTTTGCTTTCTATCTGAACTCATGTTTATGGACGTCTGTGTTGTATTGAGATAGACTTGATCACAGTCCCTGACATAATACGGGCAGGCAAATGTCATCTTTTTCTAGAAGCTTCAGGGCCAAAATATAGAACAATGTATGGCTTTTCAAATTTAGATGTCTTACCTCATCCAGGATTGGTTTAAAGCAGGTAGGTCTATAAATGTGAGTGAGCTCTAATGTGGACATACTCATAAAGTGTGAAATTAAAGGTGTTTAGAGTGCTAACAACCCGCCACGCCACTGCTGCTGTGAGAGAGGTGTGAGAGCGCCACGGCTGTCATTAATCTGAGCCCTGTAGTCGCTGTCGATCTCGGCAGCTGCAGCTGGTGTGTACCATTTTAGTCTGACTCCGACTCTGATCTCCCCTCCTTCACCACTTGCAGACCTGATCACATCCCTTGACAACGCCTCAGGGCTTCACCTGACCGATGGTACCTTTCACTACACCTCTCATCACACATTTGCCTGTCAATGGGATTTGCTCTAGTGGCTGACACAGAGCATCTGTCCTGTCCGTGTCCTTTTCAAACCTGTTAAAGTCATAGCTGCTGAAGTTTTATTAGCTTATTGACAACTTCAAATTACATTAAATTACTTTTTCTTGCCATATTAGTACAAAGTAAAGGTAACAAAATCTGCTCACCTGCACCTCTAAAGCTCTAAAGCGTGTTAATTACTGTAATGAGCTCTAGAGGTGCTGGTAGCTGGATTTTGTTACCTTGACATAGTGAGGCTTGCTGTTTCCCCATGTTTCTGGTCTTTATGCTAAGCTGAGCTAACCAGCTGCTGGTTATAGCCTCATATTTACTGTACACACATGAGAGAGACCAATCCTCTTGGCAAGAATGCAAGTATGCCTGTTTCCCAAAACATCTAAAGCTGGGCATACACTGCACAAACCATTTCTGTCAGGATTTTATAGTAGGACTGAATTTTTAGCTTTGTTGGGTATTGTTTGCTGCGCAAAGAAACAATAAATTGTGAAGACAATAAAGCCCCCACAAAAACAACATTTTATTTCTTGTTTGTGCTTTATCCTGGCTTCATCTAAGCAGAGGAAATCTCCGCTAGTTGCTAAGATTATACATACAATGTAAAATGCCATAGGCTTGTGCTAATATCTTTAGCATTTTGTATTTGTGTCGCGTGTTTAGTATAAGACAGTTGTTTTGTCAGTGAGCCTTGTGAGTTATAATGTAGCCAAATTTTGTAACGTTACCTTTTTTAAATGTTGCTGTTGTCCCAGGCTTCATTTGAGTAGAGGAAAAGTCCGCTAGCCGCTAGTCTAATTTATACAATGGAAAATGCCATAGGCTTGTGCTAAAAACATTAGCATGCCGTATTTGTGGGGAAAATGTGTCCAGCAAAAGACCAGTGTTGGGCAGTAGCGTCACTACAGTAGCGGACGTTTGTAGTTTAACTACATTTCTCAGCAGCTTGGTGATAGCGTCGCTGTTTTCTGAATCAAGTACCTTCTCAGTAGTTAAGCTCTTTTATTGATCACTTAGCGCGGTAGCGTCCACACAAGCTACATTTCCAAAATCATTTCTGAAGCTCAAACGAGGCGGGGATTTCTGTTATGGACTGAAATAAAACTGTCACTGCTACCACACAGAGTCACTTCCGCATGAACCTGACAGGGGACAGCCCTCCATTCCGAAACACCGCCGTTCCGAAACCCCACCGTTCCGAACAACCCCACTCCGAAATTGATTTTCAAGTCCATATAGAGTTACTGCATCAAACACTGCCACCCACTCTCCGGCCGCACTCGCAGAATTCTGAAACTCGTTGTACTACAAAAGCTTGAAATGAACGTTCAACCCATTGTTTTTTATTGAAAATATGTCACTGTCTTCATTTATTATGTATAATTTCGCTAGCAGCAAACACATTTAAAGGAGACGCTTGTCAAGTCTTTTTATGCGCGCCGTCCATGGTGCTGAAATCCCCGCTGCAGCTGCCGCTCTCTGCTGACAGCAGACCAGGGGAGAAAAAAAAAGACATTTCTTTGCTCTGTGCTTTCAGAAAATAACCAGGGTTAGGGTAAGAAAGACCAACGGCCTGTACAGCAGTCCCACTGTGTTTGCCAGGGCATATCAGGCTGTGTGATTATGCACAAAGATTGGTTAACGCATTGGAGCAATTTCATACAATTTTGGACATTTAACGTTAGTTAAAGCCTCTGGAAACCCAAATCCACAATAGCCTTCTAACTATGTAATTTAGGGTCTTATGTACATAATATTAAACATGTAAAACAATTAGAAATCTGTTTCCATCCAAATTCGAAATAACTGTCTTTTAAGTTTTTGTACATTCTTGAAATTGGGTTTGATTTGGCCGTGGTTATCTCTGAGATTTATTACGCAATAAATTCCAAACCAATCATAAATCATCAGTCAGTTGTCTCATCCCGCCCCCCAGTGGCAGCGCAACAAAACCTTTCTGCTCCAGCTAAATCTGCCTCTTTGAGTCTGAGCCAACTCCTCTTTCTAGTCTGATGTTTAGAAAATACAGATCGTAAACTGGCTGAACCGCTCGGCTGCAACCCAGCGAAGGCTCTGCCTCCGGCGGGCTCCCAGCAGCACTCGAATCAGGTTGACCGGCTCCAGAGCCCGGACAATCCGAGCCTTTGCAGCTCGTGGAGCTGCAGGAAGAGGGGGCTTGTGAGCAGCCAGGCTTGCCCCCCGGGCCCGGTGCCCGTGTCGACTCGCGGGGAGGGGACGTAATGTGCACCCTTCCTCACCCCTAACCCCAAGCAGTTAGCTTTGCTACGCATAAACATATCCCCAATCACGGAGGTGATGCTGCGGGAAACAACACAGTTTTAGCCAGAGGGGAACATTATTCGAGGCGGGCCAATACTTCAATAAAACCCCAGAGAGACGGCCGGCCGGCACCGGTCTCTCCCGCTTTGACGGTCGGTGTGTGTGTCAGAGTAAAGACATATTTAATCTATTAAGACTGGATGTGTTTGAATGAAAAAGGCTATTATCAGAAGAACGGAGCAGATTTATGTTTTCAGTGAAAACGTATCTCAATGAAGAAAGGCAAAGCGCTAGCCTCCCGTTGTCATTCATCTCAGCTGTTAATCAATTACAGCGGCTCCACCGGCAATGAGAGCGGTGCGATAACTCTATTTAAGCGGCTCTTCTATTGTTTATCCGTGACACTGTGTCCGTGGCGGACATTTGAAAGCGAGTAGATGACAAACAGTACAGTAAACTTGTAGATAACTCAAATATATGTAATAATTTAGGTGGAAAATGCTTTAACATTTCATGCAGCCTACATGCAGCCTCTCGGCTCAGCAAACGGTAAACAACCCCGCTGGCTTCTCTACGTGTCGTTTCCGTACGCAGTCAGTGGAGCCCAAATGAATACGCCGCGACACTACGCTGTACGTTTGCAGCCGGTGGAGCCCGGCCGTAACATTGCATGTAAAAGTTATGCTAACTATTCTACGAAGTAACATTAATATGAATCACGAAACATTTTGAAACTTACCATTCAGTGACCACCTGAAAGGAATCATTTTCAGCTTCTGCTTCGTCCTCTGAATCATCAGAGGGCTCAAACATGTACGGCTGGATTAAATTTGTGGCAGCCATTACTGAGCCAGGGAGATGTCAATCAAAATGAGGGAGCTGTCAATCAGAGCGTTATCTGCCATGCCCCCTCTGTCCTGGCAAGTGGTCTAAACAGCAAAATGAGCTGTTTTTAAACCAGGTTTTCTAATAGTTATTAATGGTTATTTTCACTCAGACTTTTGTGGATGATTAATGAGACACTCAACTTTGATATAATATATGCATTTTTACTATTTCAAGCTGTGTTTCCAAAGGCTTTAACATTAGTGATAAACTAATTTCAGTTCAACATTGTCATTTGCTTAGAGGATTCAGCTGAATCATAATGAGTGTTATATGTCATTAAGATGAAGTATTTGGTTGTTTTGTGGTTAATAATGCACATAATCCATTTGACCCCATCATGAATGGGATTTATATTCATTCCTGCAGACAGAGGCAAAAGGATTGATGCGCAGCCTCCGTTTCCTTTGCGTCCGTCTCGTTCATTCAAACTTAGTAAACACGGTTGGGATTTGTAGGGGACATACATGTGTATGCTGCTCACTATAGAATGTGTTTACTAGCCTCATTTCTAGTCAAAACAAATCTCTTTACACTTAAAAAAATACTTGTTTCAAGCAAATTTTCACTTGAAATAAGTATGAAAATCATACACATACATACACGCATGTACGTTTTTGACCATGTTGTGACTGTTTGAAGCAGGTCTTCATTCTTGCTGTTGTGGTTTGAGTCGTGTTGGAGTTAGTGCAGCTCACTGTTCAATAAACAATTGAACTTAACTTTTTTACCTGCCTATCTGTTTGACTGACAGTTTTATTGATCAGTAAGATAACACTGACTTGGCACAAAGTTGGTTCAATTTAGTAAAAAGCTTGGATGTAGTTGCACTAGTTACTTTCATTTTGCTGTAGCTTAGCTTGCTACATTTCTGAGGGTGATAGCTTTAATGTAGTGAAGCTTCATTTAATATTAGAGTAACTAGTAGCTTAGCTCACTACACTTTCCAAGTAGCTTGCCCAACACTGCAAAAGACAAATGCTTTGTCTGTGAATAACTTGTGTTTGAAATTGTTACTACTAAGCCATGTTTAATGTGTGTTTTGGGTGTGTATCAACACAACATTACTACACAGAAGGTGTAACTGCAGAGTGATATAGAAACACCACCGCACAAGTATAAATGCTCACAACGGCGTAGGCCAAGTGCGTAGGCTATGACATAGGCTATGCATAGAGCTGACGCACAAGTATAAATCCTGCTTAACTTGCTTCTTGTGTGTATGTGTGTGTGTGTGTGAGAGAGAGAAACAGGGAGAGGAAATCAAAACTTGGACAGACCCATTTTTGAAATGGACAGAAATTGACTTTTAGGCTCTTTTCGGGATGACTGTCTCTAGATTATTGTGAATCATACCTCCGCTAGAAAACAAACTTCTACCTGCCCACAGCCCTAGAGCTTTCCAGTAAATTTTTATTGACAATTATCAATAGCAAGATCAGTCCACAGGGGCCAGTGGACCCTTTTATAGTCTTTTTTTTTTTTTACATGTACAGTGTGAGCACTAAGGTCGTGGCTTGACGGTCAGACTGCACCATGTGAGCACATAAGTTGTGAGCTTTTGCTGTAGAGTGTATGTCCAGCTGAACCATTCCCTTAAATAACTAATGCCCAGATTAGAATTCCTAAGTCTAAATACTAAAAACAAAAGAAAATCTTGCATTCATTTCTATGACAGGACAATCATGTAATGTAAACACACTGAATAATTGCACAAAATAATTGCTCTTGCCAACAACAGCATAAAAAGATATTACAGTAGAACTATAGGATTGAACTGAGAGTGCACCATGTGCAGTAAATAATGTTTCTTTACCAACTGTCTCCACCTGACAGCCATAAGTTTGAGGCTCCATGCTGCACACCGACTTTTTAATATTTAACACGAATCAAAACTGCACTGAATTCAGCTCTATTTAAACTTCAGTACACACACTGCCCAAATGATGTCCCCTGCTGCTGCCATCCCTCACGTTGATCCCAGCAGTTTTCATTTATGAGACAGAATTAAAATCAATGTGTATGAGTCCATGGGATTTTCCACTGCTGTGAACAGCAACCCGCAGCCTGTCACATGTTTTGCTCGACTGAGTGCAGACAGGAGCACCACTGTTTCATTAAATGACTGTCCAATATTGCAGATTGATAACAGCACAAATGAGTCTACCGGTTACACTGGCCAAGACATTTATACATCTGCAGCCAGCACAGTAAGCTTGCCAGGTTAGACCAGTTCAACATAAACTCCCCATGCTGCCAGCCAGTAAAGGCTGAGCAGGTCCCTGTTGGAGCGACCCCAGGGCACAGCAAGAGAAAGCAGCGCTCTGCTGCCCCCCACTTTCATCACGCAATTCACATCAGAGCATCCCAAAACAGGCAGCCTCAGAGGGGGGCCTCTTCATCATATGTCAGACATAGACAGTACTTTGTCTGGATAGTTGGAGGATTATTGGAGAGGCAAATTGGTTTCCAAAGGTTTTCACTAAAAATAGCTCAGTCAGTGTGGTGCCCTGCCATGTTAGGTTATTTTTACACAGCAGATGTGATGCACAGGGAGTGTCATGGCACATAATGAATGGATCTGGCATTAAATGGGCTGATAATATTGTCCCTTTAATCTGTGCTAACTCAAGACGATATCTGTACACATACAGTGGCTGTGGTGAGAGGACTAGAGAGAAAGCACTTCCCTTCTCAGGCATGACATTGTGTATGTATTCTCAGGATTAATGCCCTCTGACAGCTAAGTGACAGCAGTCACCTCTGAAGTCTTGAAGCGATGGGCATATAGGGGTCAGTGAACTCCGAAGCACTCTCAATACAAGCAACACACACATACAATACATAAGTACATGTACACATACACAAATTAACTGTTGGAAGAGGTGGTGGCTGCGACAAAAACCCCTGGGAGTGTGTGACTCTTTGTTACAGTCCATTTCTGCTGGTCAGCTGCTGATGGATGAGAGCCCAAAAACTACAGGTGACATTTAGAAAATGATTCATTTCATGATGAAAATGTAATCACAGGGTATGTCAGCTGCCGGATTTCTGAGGTAGACCTGGGTTGAAATGTAGCCTGTTTAAGCAGGGAAATATGAGAACTTCATGGTGAACAAAAAAACACATCTGTCTGTCTCTGTCGCTGCATCTTTCTCTGTCTATTTGTCCCTCTGGTTTTCAATGGTCTTCAATCCTCTCTACCTTTTCCCATCTCTCTGTGAGTGTCACTCTCTCCGGGGTCCTCAGTGTCCCTCTGCTTGCTTTCAGCCTGCATTTTGGTGACAGCAGTGTCAAAACACATCAGCTGTATCCCGAGCAGATCAGGTTTCAGTGCCACCAGGCTCTACCACCTGGCTCTGTGAATGCAAATGCAAAATCTCTCACGGGGGTTACAGACACCCTCATCTCTTCCCTAAAACCACGACATTAAAGCCGCTCCCACACCCAACAAAATAAATGCAATGTTTTTGTAATCAGTGCCTGACAGACTGCTCTGGGCTAAGAGGAACGTAAATTGAACTCTAATAATACCCATAAATGTGGTAATGTGTTTACTGAAGAATGATGGGTCTGTAGATAGCAATGTACATAGCAACAAGACCCCTGGAGACGAGCACAAGGAGAGATGTAAAAGATAGTGGATCTGCCACAGCAAACAGGTACAGTGATTAACTTTGCCATTAACAAGCGGCACATTTTTCAGGTGAACTGACATTTGGTGTCTCATTGGAGAACAATACAACCCTGTTGGATTATGAAAACATTTGGCAGTCTGTCTGCAATCAATCAGTCATTCTCATTGTGGGTGAATAGAAATGCTCAGCTCAGGCCTCTGATCGGAAATGACACAAGTGTACACTGCTGTCGAGTGTCTCAGTACTTATTAGCCTCATAATCCCCACTTTATTTTGTGGCATCCAATTTCAGAGGCTCTTCTCGAAATACTCCTTTGTGGGTACCGCCCTCATGGAGATGAGAAAAGGAACAACTGCAGCTACAACATGTAAATGACATCATAAGGGTGAATATAGAAACTACGAACTGTGCGTTGGTCTATAAAAAGCACAAGGGTTGTGCAGTAAAAACAGAGCCTTCTTTACAGGTGCAGTGCTCGGACGACGCAGACTCTGAGTCGCTTGGATGAGGTCGAATGAGTCCCATTCAATAAATAAAACACCATACATTCTTGTCAGATATTAATTTGTTAACAATTTATGAAATGCATCTTTATTAATTTACTATCTGTGCACCCGCAAAAAATCTTCTACTTCTACTGCTCTAATCTAAAGAGACACTTCGACCCCAAAAACAAAAAGACATACTTTTCCTCTTACCTGTAGTGCTATTTATCAGTCTAGATTATTGTGGTGTGAGTTGACGAGTGTCAGGCTTCTCTCAAATACAATAGAACTTCAATCAGGAGAAACTTGTTTGGAAAGAAAATAATGTTTATATGCACATACAGTCAGGTCCATAATTATTTGGACAATGATACAGTTGTCGTCATTTTGGCTCTGTACACCACCACAATGGGTTTTAAATGAAACAATGAATACCTGCTTAAAGTGCAGACTCTCAGCTTTCATTTAAGGCTTTTTTCAAAAATGTAGTATGAACCGTGTAGGAATGACAACCATTTCTTCACACAGTCCCCCAACTTTAAGGGCTCATAAGTATTTGGACAAACTAACATAATCATCAATTAAACACAGTTTTAATACTTGGTTGCAAATCCTTTACAGTCAATGACTGCCTGAAGTGTTGGACACATAGGCAACATCAGATGCTGGGTTTCTTCCCTGGTGATGCTCTGCCAGCCCTTTACTGTAGCCGTCTGCACTTCCTGCTTGTGTTTTGGGTGTTTTGCCCTCAGTTTTGGCTTCAGCAAGAGAAACGCATGCTCAGTTGGATTCAGGTCAGATGATATGACTTGACCATCACAGAACATTCCTTTTCTTTGTCTTAAAAGTGTCTTTGGTCGCTTTTGCAATATGCTTCAGGTCATTGTCCAACTGCACTGAGAAGCATCGTCCAATGAGTTTTGAAGCATTTGGTTGAATCTGAGCAGATAATGGTGCCCCAAACACTTCAGCTTTCATCCTGCTGCTCTTGTAAGCAGTCACATCATCAATAAATACAAGAGAACCAGTTCCACTGGCAGCCATACATGGCCATGACATAACAGTACCTCCACCATGCTTCACTGATGAGGTGGTGTGCTTTGGATCATGAGCAGTTCCTTCCCTTCTTCCTTCTCTTGTCTTCCCATCATTCTGGTAGTTGATCTTTGTTTTATCTGTCCATAGTATGCTGTTCCACAACTGTACAGGCTTTTTAGATGGTTTTTGACAAACTCTAATCTGGCCTTCCATTTTTAAGGCTAACCAATGGTTTACATCTTGTGATAAACCCTCTGTATTTATTCTAGTGAAGTCTTGTCTTGCTTACAAGAGCAGCAGGATGAAAGCTGAAGTGTTTGGGGCACCATTATCTGCTCAGATTCAACTAAATGCTTCAAAACTCATTGGACGATGCTTCACAGTGCAGATGGACATTGACCTGAAGCATATTGCAAAAGCAACCAAAGACATTTTTAAGGCAAAGAAGTGGAATGTTCTGCAATGGCCAAGTCATATCATCTGACCTGAATCCAACTGAGCATGCGTTTCTCTTGCTGAAGCCAAAACTGAAACACCCAAAACACAAGCAGGAAGTGCAGACAGCTACAGTAAAGGGCTGGCAGAGCACCACCAGGGAAGAAACCCAGCATCTGATGATGCCTATGTGTCCAACACTTCAGGCAGTCATTGACTGCAAAGGATTTGCAACCAAGTATTAAAACTGACTGTTTAATTGATGATTATGTTAGTTTGTCCAAATACTTATGAGCCCTTAAAGTCGGGGGACTGTGTGAAGAAATGGTTGTAATTCCTACACGGTTCATACTACATTTTTGAAAAAAGCCTTAAATGAAAGCTGAGAGTCTGCACTTTAAGCAGGTATTCATTGTTTCATTTAAAACCCATTGTGGTGGTGTACAGAGCCAAAATGACGACAACTGTATCATTGTCCAAATAATTATGGACCTGACTGTAAGTACGAGAAATGTGAAGTCTTTGATGATTTGACCCCGCTGTGATGTCATATATTTAATGAGGTTGGTAGAGACGTAGTAGATTAGGGAACCCCTCCTATTCAGTCTAGACGCTGGTGGTGGTGATGAGATGGGTTGAAGAGGGAGCTGAGGATCTGGATGTGAAGAGGAGTGGGCTGTTGAAGAGCTCATCTTGGGCTCTGGATGAGGTGAATGAAGGTGAGTGAGGTGGGGGAGGGTGCGACGATTTCACCTACAATGACAGCAGCAATGGCTGGGAGAGATCTTGGCAAAGTTTGATTGGTTAAGTAAAGAAGCGAATGCCCATAATTAGCTGATTGGAGGAAGTGGTCGGAGCGAGAGGGCATTGTGAATGAATAAAGCACAAAGAAAGTCTTCCTGATTGACCTTACACTGAGCTTTATCAGATGGCACTCAGCTTGGGGTACTTGAAGCAACATTATGACCCGGTTCCTCAAGATAATCCACAGACCTTGCTGTGAGTAGTACTGGACTATTAGTTAGAATAGATAGTAGATGCACTCTTCCTTCTGGGCATCTCTATGGCTGATTTCTCCAACGCTCAGCAACTCACAGCAAAACAATCGAGATTGAAAAACAGCACCATAAGTACGAGGGGAAAAAAAAGTTTTTATTTTAGAGTGAACTGTCCCTTTAAGGCTGGATCAAACAACTATGTGTTCAATGAGAAGGGTTGCTCATAGTGATGAACCAACAGATTATTATCACTAACTCTTCCGTTTCCCTCAGCTCTACAGAGCACATTAGCGTCTTGTGCTGACATCAGCCCTGTTTCCAGTCACAGCAGGCAGCTGTCTTCAGTGAAAAAGCAGCTGTGGAAAACCTGCCCAGCACCAAACAGCAGACCGGCAAGAACTAGCTGGTGAATACAGTGGAGCATTTAGCAGCTAAAGAGCCAGATATTAGGTAAGGAGTAGGTGGAGACCAAAACAGAGCTAAAAAGAGAGTGCGTACTGGTTTTATATTCATGAGTTGGCCTAAATTACAACTCCAAATTACTCATGTTGTTACATACATCTGCTGAATGTGTAAATAAGCAAGTGATTTACAATTTTTTGATAACAAGTTCATCATAACGATTTTATAATATATTTATACTTTTATTTATTTTATGATGTATTTATTTATTTACATATATATTTATAATATTGTCTTAAGCCTTGATTCCACCAAACACTTTCAGTATAGTACCTTTGGAACCAAAAGTAACCTCTCAGACATGGTTCCTAGACCCTAGCGTCTCCACTACAAACAGTACCCTTAATGCAGGCAGGGTTGTTGTCACTCACTGCTCCATCCAGCACTCACTGTACTTTCGCTTTTATCAGTCTGAACCTCATTTATTGGCTACAGAACGAGCCTGCACATCGCCATTTTCAGGAAAAACTACAACAGACTGCAGTGAGAGTCTCTTTGAAAATATCCCATCGGGAAAAAGCATCATTCCCACAGGAGGACTGGGATACATGCAGTTCACATAATGCAGTCAAAATTATTATATATTTTTAAACACTTGAAGATCCACTCATTCCTAAAAGTGTATGTCATCCAAGAGAGACAATAAAAACTAAAGTAATGGTCGAAGTTGTCACATTGAAATTTTATGTGTGCTGATGGATTCACGTTGTCAACTCATACATTGAGCAACAACACAAGTAAATGTTCTACCTTAAGAGGTGCCGGCAGCTGCTGCAAGAGACAGCAAAACATCCTTTCATTTTATAGTTACAGTTTGCTTATATATGCAAAACTCTCCACAGTATGAACAGTGGTTACATTAAGCCACAAAACCAGCCACAGCTCAGCCCTGAGCAGAGTGACCATCCGTTATTGACCAATCAACGGACTGCAGTGTTCACAGCTCCACTTTTTAGTATGTAATCAGTGTGCTTGGTACCCCAACAGAAGGGGTACCAAAAATAGGAACAGTATGGAACGGTCCACAACGTTTCACAGTGGAAACGGGGGAAAAAACGGAAGAGTTACTCCTGAGTATTGTGTTGTCAAAATTTGTCAGTGTCAAAATTGTAAACTCTTAGGCTTTTTTTTCCGTTTCCACTGTGAAAAGCTGTGGACCGTTCCGTACTGTTCCTATTTTTGGTACCCCCTCTGTTGGGGTGCCTAGCACACTGATTCGGAACTAAAAAGTGGAGCTGTGAACAAGGAAAAAGTACGACATGTGCAAAACAAGGATTTACAGACAAACAGATAAAATATTAAACTAAAAACAGATGGATTTCGGGTTTGCATAGGCTATAGCAGACAAACTGAAGGCAAACAATTCTAAAAAAAATCTTCAATGTCCAGTCTTCAATCTTTCACATTGTACATCCCTTGTAAACATCTTAATTCTCTATTGTGTACTTGACAGACACTCCTATAGCTTTGACAGCATTATTTTCCTCCTCTGATGACAGCAACTGTCTAAAAATCAATTATCAGACCAACAGAACATCTATCTTTACGGCCTGAACAAAGAGTAAAGACATGTTGTAGAGATGGACACACTCCCATTGTCAGGACGGCCATAAATAGCTGTGAGCAGTATACAGTGTTTTCCAAGAGGGATGTTGGGGGTGACATGCTGCATGGGTTTGACAACTGTCACATTATATTAGCCTTTGAATGCAGACTCTGATTACTGGCAGGTTGGACAGATTTGACAGAAGGCAACTGACACTTTGAGATGAGCCAGGACACTGGGGTGGAATCCGAGAGCTGGTTGATAAATATTCAGCTGCGTCTCTCTCAAACCTAGTTTTTGTCTGGTCAGAGCGTCACATGCTGAGACAACAAATTGCTGTTCAAAGGATTGTTCTCTCCTTTTCGGTCCTTTATAACTGGATGAACGTCCCCAGCTCCTGACCTTTACTTCCATGTTCAGGTCTAGAGATAATAGGCATGGAGTCCTTCAGAGATTCTTTTTATGGAAATGAGCATGTTAGTGGACTTGTGAGTGGGCTTGCAGATTTAATAAGTGACTCTAACAAGGAGCAGCTGCCACTCAAACATTAACACCACAATCACTGGTAATGCATGAAATTTATATCAGTGCTCGAAACTAACAGACTCGTGTTAACTGCACTGTTTATTTCTATTAATGTTGCCTTATGAAATGTGATCACTTTACCGAAACCCAAAAGCATTCAGACAGATGAGAAATGAATGCAAACAAAAAAGATAAATGAGTGGGGAAATGTGGCAAATGCTTCAATACAAGTATGCTGCATGATACAATGACACAATTAGCATCTTTTCATGCTCTGTAACGTGTATAAAACTGCAGAGCTTGTCACCTTAAAACCATTTATTGCCTCTCCCTACCTGCTGCCAGATGCCCTCATACATTTTTACCACACTGCCTCATTCAGCTGCTCACCAGAGGCATATTCAGCCCTTTTAAAACCTGGCAAAATGTTTACGGTTGTGTTACACAAGTGCAGTGCCTTTTAATACGATGGCGTTTATATGTATGTTGCTACTGACTGGGTAACACCTCTGACACACCCATCAAGAGAGAGTAAAAGAATCAGCGTATTGCACTTTTTCAAGGACACATGTTGTTCAACCCATTAACTGGTCTGTAGTAAAATGGTGCACTCTGTGTTCAGATTAAAAGTGCCTCTGTTCTTTCATTCCCTCATCAGACCTGCAGTCACCTGACCTCAGTCATCTGAGGCATGTTCAATCTCAAGCGATGTGCACCGTTTTGCTACAGTTTCCAGGTTAACAGCATGTTTCTTTGAAGCACTGTGTGCAACAGACTTTGAGGTTCTCACTTGCAGCTCGTCAAATACCAACACTTTGTCAGTGATCTCTGCGCCAGATACTGACACAGAGGCACCTTTCACGGCAGTACGATACACCCCAGGTGGCAGCTACAGTACTGTATTTCTGACACCACTGGCAACAGAACTATTTTTCAAAACCTAACCTCATGCTTTTGTTGCCTAAACCTAAAAACAACGGATTGTATGCATGTAACAAACAGAAACTGTACATTTCCTGTGAAAAGAGATGTATTTTTGAAAATACATAATGCATGAAACAAGTGTCAATTGAAACACCATGCGAGAATGTCCAAACCAATAGTGCGTCATATTTTGACATTAATATCCACTGACAGAGCGGCAGTATTTGACGTGTTGGAATGAGAACGGGTTGCATTTGCTGTGTGTGTCAGAGGTTTTACCCAATTAGCAGTGATGTGTATATAAAAAATGCCAAGTAGATCTTTATCTATATTTCTTACATTTCTAGTTTATATTTAACACTTGCTTTGGCAATGTAAGTATATGTTTCCAGGACCAAAACAGCCCTTTGAGCTGAAAAGAATGAAACCCTAACGTAGCTACTATAAGGAAGTGAGCTTCCATAACACAACAGGGTGTTCAACGCACCACTGATTTCATTTGAATTACAGTTTTGCCACCCTTTGTCAGCGCTAAACGCGACTTTCCTCATCTATCAGTCACTTTAAATACCAGCCCACTTCCTTTGTTCCTTTGCCAGATCACCGTAGTTGCCATGCACATTGTACTCTGGATTTCCAACAACCTGTGAACCCATCTCTGATTCTGCTCCTGGACCTGAATCTGTCTGTCTGTAAACAAGTACCTGTACCTGCCTGCCTATCAGCACCATAGATCAGCACCTGCCTGTGAGATCATTTATCAGTAAATCCTTGCATCAGTCTCCCTGTTTCATCTGCGTTTGAGTCCTTCCCCTGCTGCCTGCACTCCCTGTCTTAACAGAGCCGGCTCAGTTGACCCCACTTTTGGATCACGATAGACCACGGCAAGAGGAAAAATCTAAGAGACACTTTGAAAGATGGTTCTTTATTGCATAGCAGGAGCTTCAGTCACATGACTGCTAAACTGGGTAACATTTCAATAGGAACAGTGATTGTAGTGACATCCTCATTTGTAATTACTGGAAAGATGTTAAATCTAAAGAAAGACAGAGAAGCAACTGTTCCACATGTGACTGAGAGAGTCAACATGATCAGACTGTGTCAGCAAGAACATAGAGAGGGATATTGTAGGAGGGCTGCAGTATATAACCCCTCATTACAAAGATGAATGCACATTTAAGAGTTCAGTGGTGCAAAAAATACAGGCACCAGGTTACACAGATGTGGGGGGAAAATGTCAATGGTTAGATGAGTCATCCTTCAGTGCCACAAGTGGGCGAATGCATGTGTGGTGTACAATAGAGAACTGGAAGCTAAAATGTCATTATCCTAATGTCAAATGCTCCGGTAACTATACTGACCAAACAATGATTGATTGTGTTTATTTGTCATTTGTGTAATCAGGTTTTATGGTTTGTTGCATGCATGTATTTTTCATTATGTTAAGCATGGTTTTGAAAGCAGGGTGACCTCAGTGAAGTGATTAGTTCAGTTGGTATGCTTTATCGGCAGCAACAGGTCAATGCTGTTATTGAACCACTTTCCCATCCACAGTGAAGGCAACATCACCAGTTGTAAACACAACACCACTTAAGGCCTGATCTCATTCACTTCTGTGATTTACTGAGGAAAAATTGTGTGGAAACCAAACAAAACAATCAAAAAAAAACACATAAAATTAAATTAATAAATCTAAAAAAAAAAGACTGTTGTCCCACTGCAAGTTAGGAGGCCTTGCACACCTACCTGCTACACTGCCCAACAGGAAGCCCTCATTATCACCTAGCTGGCCTTGTGGACTCTTCTGTAACAACTGGGGATGAAGTGGGAGTCTGAGGCTGGTAATCAGCTCCCATCTCCCCTTCAGACGGACCTGGGCGTTGCCAATGTACGAGGGACCCCAGATAGCACCACTGCAAGGAAGTGTGACACAGAGGAATGACATTAGTGCTGTGTACATTATCAGAATCAGCACACTGTTATTAATCACGTTCAGATCACACACTAGTCACAGACATAAAGTATATGAGGAAGTCCCGCTTGTCTTGCTTCTGCTGCTAGTTATGCTTTGCTCCTACTGTACGTGTTTCTGCAATGCAACTGTAACTTTTGTTGGCTGATTACCATACTAGCTGAAGGCATCTGCTGCTTTGTGCATGTGTCTCATATCTCAGCGATATGTGTCAGCTGGGTTCAGCTCTGTGTAGCACAGAAGCATTTACTGCGCGGTCCCAAAAAAAATCTTGCACCGCTGCTTAAATTCTCTGGGGACCACTGTCAGGAGCAGAGCCTATTCCGCCAATTGGTTATGCTCTAAACCGGTGTATATCTTCTGATGTAAATGTCCCTCACAGAACCACGTTGTCGAAATGGTTTGGCAGCTGTACTGCAGTACTTCATATTCTTTTCCGTTTATTATCTTCTTCATCAGATGAGGTCACAACCACAGTATTTTGTTTTAGTAAGTATGGATATTATTTAAGATTTAACTGTACTCATGTTTCTGTATTTGCTTCATCTGTTGTTGCAACTTTGTTTATGTAAAAAGCTACATTCAGTGTAATTACAATAGTCCAGATTGACATTGTCAATCATAAAGCCATTCTAGTTAGTGTGGCTGAAAATCCCATTGGTTCAACGTCAACAATACTTTTGCCTGAATGTCATATTTTTGAGTCCCCCTATTCCCAGACCGCATTCAGTTTGTAATGGAGCTGAAAAATGGTCTTTCAGTGCTTCCCCTGAGGTTGCTGGACTGATGAAGTCCCAAGATGGTATTACTTTGTAAAGGAGCTGAGGGACAGACAGAGAAATCCAGGAAACAGGGAAGGCAGACAAGCAAAATCGAACTTCTAAAACTGTAATTCTGTTCATTCTTTTCAGAACATTTTGACTTGTCCTAGCAGGAAAACCACTTACAATACTGTTAATGATGGCTGCTTTTCATTTAAGTTTCACAGTAAGCCAGGCCAATTTGCGAGCAAGCACAATACCTTAACCTTTGAACTATCATATCTAAATAGCATGCAGCCATCATTAGTCTTATTGATAGATTTCCCCTACTGGGGCATGTCAAAATATATGCTGGAAAAAAGACAGCATTACAAATCCGAACAAAACCATCTAGATATAGGGGCATTTGTTCCCTCCAAACTAGCATGACGAAGCACCAGTCTCATGGACTACGTTAAAAAAGGGATAAACCAAATTTAATAAAATAATACAGATAAAATAAATAAATAAATAAATATAGGGGAAGAATAGCTGCTGCAATGCAAAAGCCAATGGGGATCTTAATAAACAAACACAATATGATTGTTAGTGTTACTATTGCTGCCAGACATTTTAAATCCACACTGACTCAGACCCGCGTTCAGCGTCTCTGTCCACAGACGCCAGCTCTGTCCATCAGAAGCAGCTATTATACTTTATCTTTAGGCTGGTCAAACTGCCTTCACCAGGCTGACTGAGAGCAGACATTTACCGAACCAAAAAACATTCCATGCCAGCACCACGGGAGCAGATCAGCAGTGTCTGTATTTATTGATTCATGGATTTTATTTCCCAGCCCACTGCTGCGCCCTGATTCACATCTCCTTGGATTCTCCGGAGATGTGAATCAGGTATAAATCTGCCCAAAAACTTCAGGCTTCAGGGTCTCAATTTAAGCAAGTGGTTACAAAACGTTATGTCTTTGTTTTAAACCAACAGAGTTTTAGTTTCAAGCAACACATTCTCACTCTGACCTCATCACATATCGCCCCTTGGGCATGTATTTTTCACGCCTACATATGACGTACAAGGTAACCTGGGTATGTCTGTTGTTGACTCTGGGACATCGTGTCAACTTGAGCCTGTTACATGCATTCTGTCTTTACTAATACACTTCCATTTTTACAGGAAATGTAATGGAATTGTTTTTCTTCAACAACAAACACACGTGGTTACATGTAGCCAACACACGCTAGGTTAGCTTTAGGCAACAAAAGCAAGTGGTTAGGTTCAGAAAAAGTAACAGGGTTTGGCTTTACAATCATACAGGAAGCAAACACCAGCCTCCCAGGTGAAAGTCCGTGATTGATGGACCCATCCACCACCCCTCTCGCCCACCCTTCACCCCCTTAACTTTCATTGTAGTCCTGCTGTGTTTCCTCCTGATGCTGTCAAGCACAAATACACACTGAGGGCACCAGGCCCTGCAACCAGCCGACGCAAAAGGACTGCTTTTCTTGTCAATGTTTGAAGCAGAAGTCACTTCCAAAGTGCAAGTATTCAACGTCTTTGGAATAAGACCAGGTTGTTTCAAGTGCCAGCCTAGAAGGTCCCCCACTTCGCCAAACTTCGATCTTTCCTCAACACTATGTTATTTGTGTGTCTAAACCTAACTAAAACCTTAACTAAAGCACTGTCAGATCATAAAACAGTTCTAGCTTATTTCTGAAGCAGCAATGTTGTGTAATCAGTAGCCGTGTCAGATCCTGCTGGGCAACAGCGCTAATCAAGACTTCAAACAGCATCACACGTATCTCCAATTTAACATTTGTTTTGTATTTCAATATACTGAGAGGCTGAAAAGAATAGCTGAAGGGAACTTCAAGGCAACTCAGTTTTTCAGGTCCATTTTACCTGCTGTGCAACATGTGTCATCTAATTTGAGTGAAACGACGTTTTCAGTCCGAGTAAATGAACACTGGAGGAAATGATAACACAGCAGGCATTTTATTGTTTTTCTTAACCGACTGTTTCCACAATCCAATAAAACGAGAATCTCTATCAGTGTTTATCCTGGTAAAAACATTTCATTCACTTCATTTGAACAAATCTCTGAGATATCCCTTAAATCCTGCGGCGTATTTCCACCTTAATTCACATCACTGATCACAAGCAATTTTTAATCACCATAGATCTGATTCGCAGACCATTCAAAAGAGGCCTAGGGCTTTATCAATTTCTATCAAATGGCTATGCCATTTAAAAAGATGAAATACCAAAAGTTAACGCCTCAGAAACCTCTTGACCCAGTGAAGTGGGAGTGATATGGCTCAAGGCAAGCCAGCGGAAAAACAACTCAGCAATGGTCTTTTAATTAAATGCCTGTCTCAGTTCTGACAGGACAGACCTGTGGTATCAGAGCTTCTGAGGAACGGCACAAAAGGATTGCTCCATGTGTGAAGTCAACAGGATTGCTGCAGCCTAAATGAGAGCCAGCGGAGAGATGGCGTCAGCCCAACTGTTTCCTGGAGATAAGGGGGAACAGAGCATTTGGGATGGAGCAAATTAAATAAGTCAGGCAAACACAGAATGACAGTTTAACATGATATCTAATTAGCAATCAGGAATTGCCAGATGCAGACACATTCACAAGTGTCCAATTTGGATGAAATGCAGCACTGAGGAACTGTAAAATCCTCCACATCATTACCAGCTTTTTCTTATCGCAGGAAAAAACATCTGTACTGTTTTCTTTGGAGCTTGAAACTTCCAGAGGTTTTGAGAGGACATAATGGTCAGCATAAATACTATAGGTGTATAAACAGTGATGAAATTCCACAAACTGCAAATAATGAGTCAGGGCAAAGATCAACAATGCACAAATAGCAATACACTTCCATTATTAACAATTCTGGCTCTAGATACGGCTACATGCATTATCTTCTTTAATATATTTCTCTCTCTCTTTATTTGGATCCCCATTAGCACCAGCACAAGCACTGGCTATTCTTCCTGGAGTCCACACAACAAACAAAACAGCTAATCTTGTCAGTTCAACACTGAACACAGAAAAGAAACAAAATCGTCATCACTTCAACAAAAAATTAAGTCAGACACAGAATTATAATTGAGCCACAATTCCCAAGAATTCATGGCAGACCTGATTTTGATCTTTATACAAATACATAGTAATTTTTAATAAACATAAATCCTAAGATGCCTGACCTTGAATTATATTATCCTGTGCTTTCACACATTTAAGTCCAAGAAAATCGGGTATTAAATAACATATCGCATCATCTTCCAAGGTGTAGTTCTACTTTCACCCAGGTATATTATTTAATTCATGCACCATTTCCATAATTTACGAACACAATTCATTTGTAGTTCCTGAAATGTTCAAAGATGCAACACAAACATCCTCTTGAACAATATGTACTGGCTATGAATTACACCTGACCATCCTTTGTATATGACTGTTTGCTACATCATACTTGCTTTATCTCCCTGTAATGCAATTTAAGTGTGAAGACGTGAACAGCTGTGCCCAGTAAAACTGAACACGTAGTCTGTGCTTTGATTATAATGTGATTCTAATGTGAAAATGTAGAACCCTGACTCACTGTTCACGAAATATGGATGACAAAATACTAATGACCTTTCACTACGTGGTGAGAAATTGCTTCGCAGGTTGGAATAATTATGAAAACAAACCCCAGAAGTGAGGCAAGAGAACAACATAAAATCGGTTCATCACATTCCAGTGGTGGCTTGAGGCATCAATTTAATGAAACATCAAATGTGTCAGCGAGTTAAAGTGGTGGGGGAATTTTTAAATAGAGCCACTCCACCTGAGCATCAGACATGAGGTCAGTACTTTTTGCCCGGGCTCACAGTTTTCATCAGGTTTTTGCCATTTGGTTCATGTGCGGCAAACTCTGCATACTCATTACAGATTGGGAGCAGGTGCTTTCAGCTAACTGAATATCATAATGCTGTGTCAGTCACATCACATCTGAGGGTACAATGGGTCTCTCTCTGACTCATTAAGGGTCTCATGGGTCCCAGGGAGGCTTGGAAATTGAGTATTCAATGTAGGTCAGCAAATAGAGCTGCAGGGAAAAAAACTCCCTCTTAATACATTTAGAAAGTGTTTTCGTATGGAAGTCATGGAATGGACAAAAAAGTAAAATTTTCACAGGAGTGAAACGTGACATGGGAAATTAATTTCCAGCCCACTGGTAATATTGAAAAATAATGTCTGAGGTAATGACACAATAATATATATAAGTGACATTTAAATTAAAATGACTATCGTTGACTGCCCATTTTAATGATGCACATCTCACACAATAACACCTCCAACGCAAAATATATATACACAGTGTATATTTTGAGTCATTTAAGTTTAGCTGTTATTATTTAATATTTGCTGTCATTATAATTACACAGTATTACATGAGTACATGTTCCTCTGCCTCCACAAAGTACTTTTACTGGCATTACTGCACATGAATTAAAACAACCAATCAGATCCAAAGAGTCTCTAAGGCAGTTGTCAATCATGTCAATCACGGCTTGTTAACTGTGGTCAGTGTACGGTAGCACATGAGTGAAATTAACATTAGTGAATATTCGGCACCCTTTAACTTCTATTCAGCTTGATCATGGGGGCAAATAAAACATTTGCCTCTGGTGGCAACTTCTCATCTTTACATCATGTGGAGTTTGGTGAACTGTGACCGTCGAAGTTGCAGTTTCATTCAATAACAAAGGAGCATTTAAGGAGGATACATTGATTTTTGCTGTGTGCAACCAGCTAAAGAAGCATATGTCAGTGTACTGTTTGCTGTAAAATGAGAGTTTGCTCTAGCTGGTGGGCGGTGCTCAATTTTCAGCTCTGCTGTCTCCATGGCAGCTGGTTCACAGACTTCCTCATTTTACAGCTAAACAGTACACTAAAATTTAATTATGAAAACAGATGAGGTGAGAAAAAGGCAATGCAGTAAAGCAGTAATGGGTTTTCTGCGGGTACTCCGGCTTCCTCCCACAGTCCAAAGACATGCACGTCAGGTTAATTGGTGACTGTGAATGTGAGCACGAATGGTTGTCTGTCTCTATGTGTCAGCCCTGTGTCTGGCAACCTGTACAGGGTGAACCCCGCCTCTCGCCCAATGTCAGCAGGGATAGGCTCCAGCCCCCCTGCAACCCCTAACAGGATAAGCGGTTATGGAAAATGAATGAATGCAGTAACAGAATCATGATTAATATTTAATCAGCGCTGCCTAGTTTGACAGTTTGAGCACAGTTGACGAGCAGTGATTGACAGCTGCATTATAGACTCCTCGACTCGGATTAGTTGTTTTCATTTGCATGCTGTAACGCTATTAAAGGCACTACAGGAAGGCAGAGGAACATGATATTTTTCACAGATTATCTGTCTCAGGCGATACTTTGTGAATATAGGGACAGTTGCAGCAAATATGACAACAGGTATAATGTTTACCATGTTCACCACCTTATTTTGGCCTGTTAACACACAAACATTTGCTAATTAGCACTAAACACAAAGTAGTTCAAGTAGTAATTCCTTCCACTGCACAAAAATGAAGGCAAAAATATCCTGGATATGGTCGCTGTCATCTTGTGCTGGTGATGTTGTAGCCAAAGTCTGCACAATAGCGATTTCCGAGAAAAATGAACACTTGAACATACATCAGCATGATAATGACAGAAACCTTTTAGTTTGGCCCACATCCCATCCCCAAACATTGAGAAGGCAAGACTTATGACCTACATTGCAGCCAGCCACCAGGGGGCGATCAAGATATTTTAGCTTCACTTTTGTGGAGCTGTCATGTCGTCCATCTTTATTATAGTTTGTGGTGTGTACATCATTTCATGGCAGTCCATCCAACAGTTATTCAGATACATCAGTCCAGACTAAAGCATTGGACCGACAGAAGGAACAATATCTCAGTAATCACGTTGCATTTGTGGCAAAAAGAGACTTTGATCACGACTGACTGACCAAAACAGAGACATTAAACTGAGGACCCCTTTTTATTTATTTATTTTTTTTAAGATATTTTTTGCCTTTATTTGACAGGACAGTTAAGTGTGAAAGGGGGAGAGAGAGAGGGGATGACATGCAGCAAAGGGCTACAGGCTGGACTCGAACCCGGGCCGCCGCGGCAACAGCCTTGCACATGGGGCGTCTGCTCCACCACTAAGCCACCGACGCCCCGAGGACCCCTTTTTATATCATGTATAGTCTATATTCAAAGAATGAATTAAGTTAACTTCTAACAACAAAACTTCAAAACAAAATGTTCTGTTCTCCTGTGGCCCAAGTGGTCAATCTTGCATATCTAATTGGTATTGCCAGATGTTTAGAAGCATTCCAGTGTATTACAGAATTAGTCGTCTTGCATAACAGATGTCAAATGTTTCCTCTGAATGAGCATTTTTGGGAGGGAGGGAGGTATTTATCTGCAGTTTGTCAAGTACTGTGGGATTCAACAAGGTGTGGTGAACCTGCCATCGCTGCCCCATTTTACAGTACACTTCCCACAGCGGCCCCCCTCTGGGATCTGTGTCTCATTCCACACCTGATGTTTGTTCCCCACCTGATCTCGGCAGTCTTTCAAAAACAACCACGCTCAGTTTCACAAACAGATGCCACATCAGACCTACAGATAGTTCAGATCATTTTTTTCTCTGATTGTTTGCACTGTGCCGAGACGACTCCGGTGCATTTATATTCATAAAGTTTAGTGAGCATCATTATCGCCATGGAGTCGGTCTGTCTGATTGACAAGCAGGGTATTACACACAGACAAATGAGCACTGTAATAGCTAATTGACCACTCATTCATGTCCTGAACACAATGTTCTGTGAAGAGGGGAGGGACTGTGTAGCAGCTATTACATTCAGCAGTAGAAGTCAATGTGCTTATCGATTCTGTATATTTTTCTCCTCCTTTCAGTAAGAAAGTCTATGCTGTTCCTTGAAGATAGGACTAATATCAGATGGCTTAAATTGGCTATACTTTCTTGAAAGCAGTCTATATTTCAGAGTAATCTTGCAAGAGCAGCGTGGTGAGTATGGTTAAAAGCCATAGCTGATCCATAGATTACGCTGCAACCCACTCACTCTTCGTCGAGATAAGCTGGGAAAAAAAACAGGGGCTAAAATATTTATCCTGCATTTAAGCATAAGTTCCCATGGTATTAGTATATGTAATGCTGCACTTACTTGGCGGAGAGCTCATGTTTTAATTAAACCTGTGGTGTTTAGTGCAAAGCTGTAATAGGTGGCTGCATAATGCATACATTTAAGTAAAGTGCCTCACATATGAAATACTGTACAGAGCTGCTGAAGTGATTTAAAAGGCTGCACAGAAGGAGTGAAAATGAGATTTATTCATGGATATGTTGCTGATTATGTGATGGGCTAAATAAGCAAGCAAGGAAACAGGCAAGCTGTTACAATACACTGCAATACATGGACGCCAGGGGCCAGTTAATAAACAAATATTCACAATATTTATCAGATAAAATTAATCAATATTTAAAGGCTCATAACTCATCTTTATTTTCAAATTTTACGTTACCATGAAGCAAATCCAAATGCAGCAGCCCCGCACAGGTCAGGTGAACAAAGGGGCATTTCAAGGATTTGAGAATATACGGGGCTCAGCTTAGCTTCGGGGCTTCTGTCAGGGGGTCTGAGGGATCCTCCACCAGCATTTCTTTTCTTAATAAACAAGCTTAATTGTGATGTTTTTTAGTGCATTCTGGCAACTTATTTACATTACAAAAGTACAAAACAAAAAAAGAAAAACTGAATCAATTTATTTTATTGTAAATTAGACAAAGGCTGACAGGCTATCCAGCCGTCTATCGTAGGCCAGGCTTAGCCACGTATGTTGAGTATCACTGCATGATAACATTTTCTATAGCCAAACGCTTCCACTGGTAATTTTTAAGTAATAATAATTCATTCAGATTCCATCCATTTCAATGGAAACAGCTTTTCTATGATATCTATATCTATGATTACTGTCAACTGCACAGACTTATTTGGTGGGATGTCTAAAAGCCAGTCAGAGTGATTCCCATCATCTAAAGTGGACTGCACTAGAGCCTCGCCCCCTGTTTTAACAAGCATGGCTCACAGTGAGGCAAGGACAAAGTACAAGGCACGTTTCAATCTATTAATCGTATTGTTAAAGTACAAGATTTGTGTTTAAACAGTTTTAAAGTTAACATGAGATGTTATATTACATGTCAAAAAAATCCCATTAAAGATTCATGGCTTTTACTCTGGATTTTTTTTTAAATATCCGTCCACTGGAATGGAAGGGGGATCTAAGTTTGACTGGAATTGGAGAAACACTTTGATTCTCTAATGATACAATCAGCTTTTAAAGCATCATATTGATAATGATCACAGAATATTCATCTCAGGAGGATTCCAACATACTGTTTTCAAGAGATACTTCAGATATTGAGGATCTTTTGAGTCATGATGATGAATACAGTACAAAATACATATGCAATGTGTCTTAAAGCGTCACTTAATTCACTGACATGAGTTATCATTCACACAATTAAATAAACTCATGTTTCTGTTTAAAAAGGTTCTGTTAATATCAGGTGGTCTCCGCATTCAGATTCTCCATCCATGGGAATGGACAGAATAAATAACACATGATAAAGTATCCTAATCAATTTTTTATTACTAATGATTTAGAGTACACTTATAGTAGAAATCCACTATTACAATCCTTTTTTTTTGGAACATAATTAAGTTGTTAACAGGTTAAAGGAAAATTAATTTCTGATAATATCATAGGTTGTTTTGGCTCCTTTGGATATGTTATATCGTCTTTTATATCCTCAAAATGTACATCATTTTAAGTTTGTGGACATAACTTGTGTTTTGTTGACTTCAAGAGGTATGACTTTTGAGTTTTCCGTTTTGTAATCCCCTTGATGCAAATATGGCATTTTAAAGAACAACACCAGCACAACACATGAGGCTACTGGCCCGGAAATGTTCAGGCTAAAAAAATAAAAGAAAAGAAAACCAAATAAGCCATCACATATTGGCCTGATATGAAGAGATTTACTAGAAGAATAACCAAATGAAACTCCCACAACATCTCAAATAGTAGCAGCCATCTTATATTCAGATATAACACCAGTTGCTCTGTGCAGGACAAGTTATTTTCCAGAAACTAGCACAATCACAAAACACACTGGAGCAACAAGATATTCTTTAGAAAATTTGAAACGAAGGACATGGAGCATAAAGTCCCATTTCGTAGACTGCTATTAGGCTACACATAAATCTCCTGGCATCCTCTTTGTGCTCATGCTGCTCTCCCTTTTTTCTGCAGCCATTTCCTCTCATTATAGGCCACAGACACAGAGAGTGCCCACAGCTGGACATCAGTCCTCAAATTAGAGCCTCTCACTATCGTCATTCTTATCTATACGCATCAAGCAAGAAACTATATTTTATGCTATGTTCCAAAATGGAGCCGACGTGAAAATGCTGCGTGCACTGAATGATTACGACTTAGTGCCTAACATCTCCAGTAACTGAAGTTGCAATTTAAATAATTACGATCATGCTGTGAATGCATTTCAGACAAGCAAGAACAAGGTTTATTACATGTCTGAAGGCAGTCATTGAAATCAAACCAGTGCTTTTGCTAATGCATTGAGACAGTGGAGTGGTTAGGTCAGCCACATGAAAACCCATAAGTGTGTCACTGCTGGGTTAAAAACTAATCACCAGACCTTCATCTCCCTTGCACAATACAACTCTTCTTTTCTCAGTCATGAAATAAACCATTGTGTCAATAGTTTATGGTGGTGCTTTGTGAGTTTGAAATTCTATATTTGTTTAAAGAATGTCTTAAAACTTATGGTCTAACCCTAAGAGGATAGGTTTACATTTTGGGAAAAACATTTATTCGCTTTACTGTCAAGACTTAAAAAAGAAGATCGATACTCTTGAGTCTAAGGCGGAATTTATACTTCTGCACTGAATTGATGCCGCAACTATGCCGTAGCCTGACGTGCACCTCCCCAGAAATGTAACTACATGTTGCTGTGACGCAGATCTCCTGTCTGTTTTTGTAAGCTGAAACCATTTCCCTCAGTGGAAACAAAGCTTTTATTTAATTTAATTTCACAGATAAGAAACAAAAACTTGTGTAGATAATAAAGCCTCCACAAAAATAGCATTTTAAGTGTGTGATTTACCCTGGCTTCATATGAGCAGAGGAACTCTCTGCTAGTTGCTAGGCTAATTCATACAATGTATAACTTATAACAATGTATTTGTATAATGTATAATGTTAACCTTGTTAAATGTTGCTGCTGTCCCTAGCTTTATATGAGTAGAGGAAAAGTTTGCTGGTGGCTAGGCAAATATTTACCATGTAAAATGCCATAGGCTTGTGCTAATAATGTTAGCATGTTATATTTGTTTAGAAAACAAGTTTAGTATAAGGCAGTTGTTTAGTCGGTGAACCTTGTGAGTTTAATAGAGTCGAATTTTGTAACTTTACCTTTGTTAAATGTTGCTGGTGTCCCTGGCTTCGTATTAGAGGAAAAGTCCACTGGCCACAAGGCTAATTTTTACAATGTAAAATGCCATAGGCTTGTGCTAAAAACATTAGCATGTTGTATTTGTGGGGAAAATGTGTCCAGATAAAGACAAGTGCTTTGTCTGCGAATGATGCAAGTTATAGTGAAGCTGACTTGTGTTTGAAATTGTTGCTATTAAGCCATGTTCAATGTGTGTTTTGGGTGTGTTTTGCATCATCTAATCTTTACAGCACTTCACAGAAACCCTGCTGCCAACTAGTGTTTTGGAGGTGTAACTGCAGTGTGACACAGACACGAAACGTGCAAGTATAAATGCTCACAACAGCGTAGGCAACGTGCGTAGACCATGTGCGTAGGGTCTGCCGCACAAGTATAAATCCCGCTTAAGAGTGTTAGCTGTCTTATCACTTTTGGCAAGAAAGCAAATGAGCAAATTTCCCACTATGACCAACTATTCCTTTAACGTTACCACATTTTCAGTGCAACATTTTTAATACATGTAGCCTATAGCAACTCAAACCCACAAATCCCAACCTATATTTAGAATATTTAGCTGCACTTTACTCGCATTTGCCAGAAATTTATGTAAATCTAAAGCGGTTTAGAAATCGTGCAAATACTCCACGTCAATCATTTTTTTCCAACCTACTTAAGATGAAACCACAGCCACTTCCATATGACAAAGCCTGAATGGCTGCATTCCCATGGAAACCATTCTCACGCTGGTCCCACGCAATGTTACAGCTTTAGTGGCTTGAGTTGGAAAATAACAATATGGGGCACTAAATTTAATCAAATGCAGTGTTTATCAGATCACAAATGAGACAATTAGCTAGCTAGTGCACCCCACAGTCCCTCCACCTCACTCCCTGCCATTAGAAGACTACTTCGCCGGGAGGAGAGCAAGCAGCAGCGACAAAAAGTTTGCTAATCTGGGGGGGAAGCCTGAGTGGACAGGGATCAGACCCCTGGCACTGGGGTTTGCGCTGGCTGAATTTGAGTTGCTACAGCCACTAACTGAAGGTTCAGCTGTGGAGCTGCAATCCAACCTCCTCCCTGTGAAGTCTCTTGGCGGTGGGGAATGAGGTGGAGGGACCAAAGGGTGTGCAAGCTAGCTAAAGTATAGGCTACATGTGTTATACAAAAGTAGGCATGTTGTCATGTGTAGAAAATTGACTGAATGTGAGCAATGTGAATTGATATTCAAAGTATTGACTTAACAAGAGTTTCATGCACTGTGAAATATTTTTAAAGTGACGAAATTGATTACTGCATTATAAGTATATTTATTTGTGTTGGGAATCAATTTACATCACACAGCAGGGTATCCAGTATCCTTTTTGTCATTTCAGCCCTAATCGAGCGTGTATGTGTGTGTGTGAGACACGATCTGTATGTCCATGTCTCCTAAACACACATACAGACACACAGACACACACAGACACACACACACACACACACACACACACACACACACACACACACAGCCTTTTCTGAGTGACAGCCTGTCAGCAGAAGCCTGACCAATTCATTTTCTGACAGATGACAATGCATCTCAGATCCTCTAAAAGTGCTCACACGTCCTCACAGGCCACAGAAGAACACATTCAGCAGAAGCTCGCAAGTGCTGAGCATAATGTCGGGTTTATCAGGAGATATTCATATCTGAGCCAGGGGATCTTCCTCAGTCGTCAGGTTGTTCAGAAGAAAAATCTTTTTTGGAGACGTTCTATTTATAGAGTAAAAAGAGTAAGAATTACTCAAAAAATAGTATCTGACATTTACTCTGACATTCAGCAGACCTGCCTTATTCATACTTTTTTTCTGCTGCGCTCTGACGTCACGCTCATAGGCTTTCTGTCATCTCAATCAAAGAAAGCTGGAAAACGTGGTTTATGGTGTGTGAGCGTGTTCGTGTCATGCATCGCAAAGGGGAAGTACAGTAGACCCTTTGACCTACATGGCTGATATCCATAAAATCAGCCGCTCTCTCGGAACAAGAAACCGTGAATAGCAAGTGCTCGGCAATCAAAAGCTTTGTGTGTGATAATTATAACCCAGAGATGAATCTTACCAAAAATAGTTTCTCTACCGCTGATACAAAATTGCTGTGCAGAGCTCAGTGTAGCCGAGATTCATATTTGTGATCCCAGGGTTTGATAGAAGCCAGTGCCATGTAAAGGCACAGATAAACCAGACTGCATGTAGCATGTAAAGGGATAATGTTTGATTTTTTTTTTTTTTTTTGGCTCAGAGGTCATGCTTTCATTGATCATGTGGCACAGTGGTCAATAATCACCCAGAGGATAAATATGCTTTCAGACAAAACATGTTCCCCTCAAGCAACAAAAAAACATAGAGGTGGACAGATTACTGCTATACAGCAATACAAAGTCCGTAACTTTAAAGATATACAACAACTCTTTTTTACATTAGTAGCTCCTAAATCAATAACCATATTAAGCATCACTGTGGCTCAAAGGGCTCAATACATATTTTTCCCATAGATTTACAATAATACCTAGATACTGGATGCCAAGATGGTGGCTATTTATTCAAATAGAGTTGCTCGCCTGGCACATATGCCAAAAGTTTCTAGCATCCAGGTTTACTTACAGGGTATGCAGCCGACTGAATATGCACAGTAGTGTTTCTCCCACTGGCCCCATCCACCCGCTCGGCTCATAGACTTTACATTATGATGACAACATGTATTTTTAATACCCTTGTTTTAGCCTGAGGAAAGTTTTACAAATATAAAACCTCCATGGATCAAAAATTCATATAGAAAGAGATATAACTGACCTTGTTTGCAGTTCGAGGTGACCTGTCAACAGTTTTACAGACGTCTCTTTTACAATGGTGGCCCATAGGGAAAATGCTTGTTGGGCCGCAGGGGAGTTTTCTGCTGCAATAGTGCAAGTGGCCATTGGGAAAAATTGGCTGCAAGGCTGAGCAGTGTTTCTGGGTACCTGATTTTTCCTCCTATTTGTAGTGTTGGAGTTGCCTTCTCTCCAATTTTGCTGGCTCTCAACTCTCAACTTACTCAAAACATCAAAAAAAAATGAAATTGAAAATTCAGCAGCAATGTCTCCTTTCAAAAATCATGACCCAGTTACTCATGATAATCCACAGACCTTGTTGTGAGCAGTTTCATGTAGGAACTATTTTCTTCTTTTTTCTATTTTTCTTCTTTCTACCAAACTACACCTGCCAACTGTATAACCGCACACAAAAAAGCAAGCATTTCAATCTGATGCTGCTAGCACCACTGAGCTAGCTAACGTTACAGCTCAGCTGAGGAGGACACCATTAATGTTTTTGCTGTCATGAGCACAAGCCTCTTGTCCAGGAGTAGATGCACTCTTCCTTCTGAGAGGTGATACGGTTGGAGGGTGTAGTTTGGTAGAAGAAAATAGTTCCTACATGAAACTGCTCACTAGGTCTGTGGATTATCATGAGTGACTGAGTCATAATTTCTGGAAGGAGACATTGCTGTTGGTTTTTTTGTTGTTAATTGGGTTTTTTTGGGGGGCATTTTGAGCACCACAAGCCGAGTGCCATTTAGTCCCATTATAATGGAGATAAGGCAAACATTTGTACAGCTGATATCATCAACACTCAGCAACTCACACTAAAACAATCCAGACTGACAAACAGCACAACAGATAAGAGAAAAATAGATATTTTTTTTGTTTTGGGGTGAACTGTTCCTTTGAGGAATGGTGTTAAGAGATGTGAATACACAAATCTTCACCACATGAAAGAAAAAATTATGAATCATGAAAAGAGAATTGTTTCCTCATAAATCAGCTTTCTCACACAAACCTTTGTTTGGGAAAAGCTGTTAAATGGACTCATATGACCTAATTCAGATCAGTTCTGATGCCTTTATTTTTAAAGGAGGAATTCAGAGGCATGCCCTGAATGTAATACTGTTTGTTGTTAATAGTTAATGTGACCGTTGCTGACAGGAAGCCAATTGTTGGATGAGAGAAGAGTGCCTGTAAGGCAGGTCAGCAGCATGCTGGACTCAAAGCTCACTGGGTAAAATGGCTGCAGGCAAACATTGACCACCTCATATATTGTGAATCAATCACACACACACACACACACACACACACACACACACACACACATACACACACAACAATGAGGCACAGGCAAACTATGTTAGGATGTATAAATAGAACACTAAATCATTTAAATATACTGGGCATATATCTGCAGTCTGTGGAAACAGCTGAGAAATGGTTTAAGCATATAATCAACATTAATCATCATACAAAAAAAAGCAGAACAATAAAAATATGAATCCAGAGACTTAGGTCAGAGTGATATTTGATTTGTGTAAAAGATCTTTAATTGATTCCTTTTGGGAAAATCCTCTTTGGGCCTATTCTACAGTGAAGTCTGGACATGTTGTCAGCTGCATGACAGCGCCCCTGCTGGTAGGGCAGGGCATTGTGTGTTGCTGAAGAACACCAAGGCAGCACCATAACAGACAATTTAACATTTCTTCAGTTCTGTCTTTTATATCACATATTTACTTGTAAGGAGTTAAATATCAGGGATAAAATTTCAAATACCAAGAATTCTAAATGTTTTTCTAATTAATTCCAGTTGGATACATAATTCTAACTATATATTAGAAAAATCTACTAAATTCTTTTTGTAAAATTTGTTTTGTTGAGATCAGAATTGTAAATATTTAAATCATGAAATTATACTTTTTTTTAAACAAAGTGTTAATGTAATTTTTGATATCATTATTTTCAAATTAATTTTACATATAATACAAATAAGATTTTTACTATAGTAACAATTTATTTATTTACAGATAAATATTATTTCTCTGCCATCAAGAATTAGCGTTTTAACTAGTTTAGGAACTGTTCATTATTTATAAGAGGGCAGAGGGTGGTGCAAAACGGGGGATGAACTTCAAATATTTTTTAAGCCCTGGGGAGGAAGTTGTTTTTTTGGTTTGGCTAAGGGAACGGACATTCAACTTCAAATAGTTGTATTTTGTATCTATTTTCTACATACTCTCAGAAGCCAACAACCTGCAAGTGGGGTTAAAAGGCATGTTTTCTTTTTTAAAAAATCACCAAAATTTCACTATTTATCATAGCCAGAAACTGTGAAAACAGAATTTATCATTGGATTTTCGAATTCCAAATGGTCCTTGAACATATCATGTGCAACAAAATAGTTCAATCAAATTATATTTGTTATATTTAAAATGTCACCAAAAAGACACCGTTTGCACAAACTAAATGCTGTAAAAACATTAAATTCTGCTCTCCTGCATACATTTTTCAACTTCAGAATTTCATTTTTAACTTTTACATTTTGATCATCAATGGGTACATTTATTCAATCTAATAACGGCCATTGTGTAAATTACTGCTGGCCGCTTCTGCTACCATTATATATGTAATGCTTTATTTGGTCAGTCATTATGTTGCTATTGCCAGCTGCTTGCCCGCTGGGGTGTGTGTTGACATGCGTGTGATGTGTAGGCTTATTAAATTTTGTTGGTTTTGTGTGGTAGGACAGGTGGCTGTCATGCACTCATATTCTGCTTTGGTGCACACACAGCTTGCGTGATGATGCGATTTTTAGGGAGGATTGCATTCTGCTGAAGAAGTTGTTTTGGTGATAATTCCTACTGTGCTGTTTGCTCGTTGCATTGGCTCCCTACCTACGTTATATACAAAAATATAGTCACTTATGTTGCAGGGAGGGTCATACCAGTCATTAAGGGAGGCTCAAGAAAAAATGTTTGTAGCTCCAGGAGGGTGAAGATAACAAACAAAAATCAAACAAACAGAAAATGAAATCACACCCCAGCCATCTCCCTCCTCTGATAAATGAAGAACAGTCCCTTAGGTGGATTTTTTCTTTAACTGAATTTACATATAATTCTCGTCAAGAACACCAGGTTAAGGAGAAGTCTAACCTCTGATACTATTTTAGCTTTTTGTCTAGTATAGGCCTAAGTTTAACACTGTTTTAAAATAATCATTCTTCTTAATCATTCTGCACAACCAAAAGCATTTGCTGCTATGCAACAGTGTTGATTCATGGCTTGTTTTATGTCTGTTTGTTTCTCTGAAGAAGCAATGCTCTGTGGTTGACTGACTCCCATCATTAGGTTGATGCTCGATCCATCACTGCCCCTCACTGTCGCCTTGTTGTCTTTTTGGCTTGTTAAGAGAATGGATAGGGAATTCTCCTGCACTTGTCAGTAAATACATCAGAGTTTATTGCAGGCTACCTCGAGTGTGGGCTCATCTGTTTTCCAACTCTGTTGCATGCTTCACACTCCAATAGCACTAAATCCCAGGGACAGCTCCACAGCAAATAGCAGCACTGAGTAGCATATAGATTTGCTGCACATCACATACATCTGTAACGTTCATTTTTCACACCCTGGTCAGTCAAAATGTGCACATGGCATCTCTACAGAACAAGAACAGCAATAACTGGAAATCAATGTGTTCATTAGGCCATCAAGCTAATTTTCTGTTTGAATAACCCTCATAATGGGTGAGCTACTGCTTAACCTTGTTTTGTGTGAAAAACATATGACCAGCCTGCATGAACAGGAGAGACAATGACAGAATAAAGACCATGTGAACAGCACTTAAAGAGGTAAGAAATGTGTGTGGCCCGTCCTGACCACTTTCTAATTTCCCATCGTCATTGGGAATCATTCCAGCGACACACTGCCAGGAGAACTCTCTCACAGAAGCCAATAATTGGAAAATCACAGCCACTTCTCCAAATGATCCCCAATACACCAAGGTAATTTTGCTGTGTCTGAACAACAGCTACTCCAGCTCCTGAAATGGACACCTGTTATAACATCTAAAATAACAGGGGAGAAAATCAGTCATTGTAAAAGAATAAAGAATAAAATCTTTGGCCAAGAATTCTGTATTATGAACATGTAGTGTGGGTGAGGATTGTAAAGAAGCGGATTATCTAACACAGGATGTAATTGAGGTCATGATGACATTTCAGAAATACCATTTAATGCAGTTACCTAATTATTTATGTCCTTGTATTTTAGATTAGATTTTTGTGGGGCTTTTTAGCCTTCATTTGATAGGACTGTGTTAGCATGAAAGGGGAAGAGACAGGGGATGACATGCAGCAAAGGTTGGAATCCAACCTTTAGCCAATGCAGCAAGAACATAGCCTCTTAATATAAGGCACCTGTTCTACCAGGTGACCTACAGCACCCCATATGTCCTTGTATTTACCTATTTTAAACAATAGATCCCTTTCAGTGACTGTAAGTTAACTGCTGTGACAGGAAAGTGATAATAGTCTGCCCAAGCTGTATATAATCCTACCACTTATGATCTAGCATAGTATGCACATAGAGACATTCCTATATATACAGTACATTGCCTTATTGTATTGCCAATTCAATATATAGGACTATTTGCGAGTGTTCCTTTATTTGTATAGTAGGCTATCAACTGGATAGCCTGAATTTGACCTGTAAAGAAACTGTATGTTTGTTTGTTGACTTGTTTTTTGGTGTTAATTGCTTTTTTTCTTTTCTTTTTTTTACTATTTGTCTATAAAATGTAGCTCTGTAACTATCTTCACACACAACCATCTCTAGGGTTCACAGAGGATGGTCCAAAAAAGAGAAAATATCCAGTAAGCGGCAGTTCTCTGGGTGAAAATGCCTTGTTGATGCCAGAATTGAGAATGGCCAGACTGGTTCAAGATGATAGAAAGGCAACAGTAACTCAAATAACCACTCAGTACAACTGAGTTATGCAGAAGACCATCTCTGAACAAACAATGCATCGGACCTTGATGCAGATGGGCTACAGCAGCAGAAGACCACAGCGGGTGCCACTCCTGTCAGCTAACAACAGGAGATTGAAGCTACAGTTCACACAGGCTCAGCAAAACTGGACAACAGGAGATTTGGAAAAACGTTGCTTGGTCAGATGAGTCTCCATTCTGTAGGGTCAGAATTTGGTGTAAACAACATGAAAGCATGGATCCATCCTGCCTTGTATCAACGGTTCAGGCTGGTGGTGGTGGTGTAATGGTGCAGGGGATATTTTCTTGGCACACTTTGGGCCCCTTAGAACCAGCTGAGCATGGTTTAAACACCACAGCCTACCTGAGTATTATTGCTGACCGTGTCCATCTCTTTATGACCACAGTGTATCATCTTCTGATGGCTACTTCCAGCAGGATAACGCACCATGTCACAAAGCTCAAATCATCTCAAACTGGTTTCTTGAACATGACGATGAGTTCACTGTACTCCAGTGGCCTCCACAGTCACCAGATCTCAGTCCAATAGAGCACCTTTGGGATGTGGTGGAACGGGAGATTCACATCATGTATGTGCAGCAACAAATCTGCAGCAACTGTGTGATGCTATCATGTCAATATGGACCAAAATCTCTGAGGAATGTTTCCAGCACCTTGATGAATCTATGCCATGAAGAATTAAGGCAATTCTGAAGGCAAAAGGGGTCCAACCCAGTACTAGCAAGGTGTTCCTAATAAAGTGGCCAATGAGTGTATGTTTCTAATTGGACAAATAAAAGCTGTTGCAACTGTCCCCGGCCTCCCCTATTTTCACTGTGGTTATTCTACTTTTACTTTAATAAAAAATATGAGCACTTCTTCCACCTGTGGTGTTTAATCACTTTGTAATTTGTTCCTCTTTCTTTCATTGAAAGAATAAATTGTTAAGTTTGCAAATAAATACTTAACTAAAGGTCCACTTACTGGCTTTTTGCATCTCACAGTCTTCTTCTTTCTTGTGGAGGTGACTCAGTTGTTGCATATTGTTGGTGCAGGTTGTATTTTTCTGTAACACATCCAGTTATAGGATCACAACATCACCACTGTGTCACTCATTGCGCATTTCTGCACATTACTGACGCAGTATGACGCCACAGAATCTTTACCTTTGACCTCTGTCCACGCAGAGGGAGCTGAACCAATCGTATTCCTCGTTGTTGAGAGGTCCTCAAGTTACTTGGAGGTTCATACCCTCTCGTCAACATGGTGAGTACAACCATTCAAAAGAATATAATTTTGACAGTAAAGTTAAAACCAGTAAATGTGAAAAGTGTATGTGTACGTACTTGTCGTTTGGTTAATGACCGGGTCTTTGTCTCCATGATGCTATAACAATGTCGCACATCCTATAACATCACAGGTTAGCATGACGTGCTAGCGCCAAGCTAAGAAAGCGGCACACATATCATCGGGGAACAGACTATATCCTGGAACTGATGCTTATTGTAAAATGAAGATAGAGAACACTAACGTGCCGTTAGCTTTAGTTATACACAATATAAGTATATACGTTTAACGGTAGTCTTAAATATAATCCTAAGACCAACAAAAGGTTTGTTTAGCTAGCTGAGTAGTTAGCTAACTAGCTAAACTCTCGGGATAGTAAATGGTTATTCTTCACCAGGGTTTAGACAGAGGCCGTCCTCATTCATCGCTAATAGCATTTTACATGGAAGTAAACGTTAGTTACCTAGCATGTTAGCATTACTCAGATGTACAGGTTTTTTTGATAATACGTGTGCTTGCTATCAATTAGAGCTATCGTCAGGTTAAATGGACAGAGATAAATCAAAGTAGTAAATTTGCTGATAGATAACCTGTCAGATAAGTTAACAACGCTAATATAGCGTTAATTTAGTAATTTCATTCACTCATGGCTGTGGTAACGTTGCTTTGTCATTTACAAATAACCTAATATCCCTTAATATGAAGTCCCATAAGCCTAAATTAAAACGTACAATTAGTGGAGTCCGTAGAAGTACGAACTTAAATAATGCTAATGCAACATTTCGACAGGACCTCTCCACAAATGATGGGGTTAGGTCAGACAGACTCATACGCAGAAGTTAGGTTAATAAAGGTGCTTTTAAAAAAGAAAAGATATAGTCTTTGGTTATATGTAACCAGTTGTTGAGCATGTCAGTTTGTGTCTTGGCTTATGGGAGTATATTAACAACAAAATATGTGACATAGCTGAAAACAAATTCGAGCGCTTAGTCTAGTCTAGTCTTAGTCTAGAGCACAGGATTTGTTAAAGCAGGATCAAATTTGTGCACAAGCAAGGACATTATTATGGACTTCATCAATAATATGCAAGAGGAATTGTATAGCTACATTTTGCCACCAATAGAGGCTATCACACTCATAATGATTAAAGTTGCCCATGCTAACTTTTGGCAGCCTGAATCTTTATTAGAATATGCAGTCAATGGTCTGAATACCCGCAATGCAAATCTCTTCTTCTTTAAAATTTCACTGCAGTTTGCATCCTCAATGTCACATTACAGCCTCTTTCTGGATGTAGTATACTTACTTGATACTTACTAATAAGTCCAATAGCTAAACCACAGAGCCATTTCCTTCCCTCCAAAGTCATTTTATTTTTTTACACCGACTTCCACTTGCCATGTTTTTTGTAACTGTGTCATCCTCACCTGGCTTTCTTTTATGTTTTCTGCATCTTACTATACTTCTCTGTCTCTTTATCATGACACTGAGTGGTCACAATGACCTGCTGGATGTTTTCCCATGTGATAAGTGTACTGTTAGTGTTTCTGTGCCTTCCCACTGCCTCCCCAACTTCTCAGCATAGGTGCTTTGGATACTATTTTGGACTCAGTGTAGACATTGTCCTTTTGTTTCGCTATCCCAATATCCTCATGAACCCACCCTTGGCTAATTATTCTTGTATTGGTGAACACAAGTCCATAAAACAGATCCTGATGATTACTGGCTGCCTCAATGCTTGTGAATGCTGATACAGATTTACCACTTATGAGTATTTTGACATACCGCTATGAATGAGCTAGGCCAGTGGTTCTCAACCAGTGGTCTGGGGACCCCCAGAGGTCCAGGGTGTTCCAGGAGGTTAAAGTAGAAAGCAATTAAGTCTGCACACCAAGCAACTCTTGTTTAGAGGGATTTTTATGCAGTGAAACGTTTCAAGCCTACAGCTCCTCCTCAGACCGAGGAAGCCTCGTCAGAAGAGTTCCAGGATGTCTCAAGACAAATGCAGCATAGTTTATTTTCACACTTTAATTTACTACAGAATGGAGCCCAGTCTGAGTAAGAGTCATAACAGTGACTACTCCGATCATTGATGTCACTCCCTCTAGTTACCTCCTCATCTGTTGTTGAAATTTATAGAATTCTGGTCTTAATCATATCTAAAACCAAAATCTTATCAGATAGGGGGCCCTGAAGCAAAATCTTATCAAATGAAAGTCTGTGACCAAAAGTATATACATTTTGGGGCCCTTGACATGGAAAAGGTTGAGAACCACTGAGCTAGGCGAAAGTTATTGGACTGACAGAAATTTACTAAACATCAGTCTATAATGCAGTCACACGTCCACAAAATATGTAAATGGCATGTCTTAAGCAGTCATATGGTTTCCTGTCACTCCATACAGAGGAGCAGTGTATTCAGAAGCTGACTTTTTTTCCTTATGTGGACTTTCAAAAAGGTGTGACCCTTACATCTAGATATGGATGTGTCCTGCTGCTGCTTGCGAATCAAAAATAGCCAGCAATAGACACTTTGCGATCTCAGGTGTTTAGAAGCTGCCAAAAACAGCTGGTGAAAAGAGAGAGTGGACTCAGAAATGAGTGCATGCATAATTGGGATTGTGCGCTGAAATCTGATTCTGCTGTTATGCTTCCTTGCCTGTGTGCTCACAAATGTTGCCTTGCAGACTGAGTAGTGCTTAGAATTTATTTTGTGCTCCTGCAAGTCTTTTATAGCCAATATACTTCCAAGTTAAAACAAATGCAGGCTAATAAAACAGCCCTGAATTAAATAATCATGAAGGTTATAATGTTGAGTTTTTGTTCAAACAGCTTTAAAGAGGTATTGATTTCACCTAATGGTGATTTTGGAGGCTGTAGTTTGTGGTGCTGTTGAATTGCCTTATACTCTCTTTTTATAAACAAATAGTAATGGGATTTAGGTTGTGCATGTAAATATATAACCTAATTTCTATTTTAACTGCAGAATTAACAGTAATATAGTAGAAAGAAAATCTAAATCACATTTTAAAAACTCAAGGACATATTTGGAGAAACAGCAATGGTAGCTTTATTGAATTAAGCACGCTACTAATTGCGTTACACCACTGACTGTTGCGAGTTCACTAACTCTGTGTGGTGTTTCTCATTCATGACAGTCTTCGTCGGACGCTAATAATGGCCCGAGCCAAGCACCACCTTATCCAGGCGTACCGCCCTCAGGGATACCTCCCCCATTTGTAAGTCAGTGACAGATATGTTTATAACAATTAGCTTCTCACCTCTTATTTCCAGTCGTTATACAGGGTTGAACTGAGAGTGGTAAATATTAAAGGCTTTCATTAATGCTTAATGTAGTCTAATGCATCTCTTCTCTCTCCATAATCATTTGTCTAGATGGGACCACCAGGAATACCGCCTCATTTCCCTCCCATCGGAATGCCCCCCATGGGACAGAGACCGCCCAGCATGACACCTATGCCTCCTGGTATAATTCCCCCTGGTATAATGCCGCCAATGGGGGCACCGCCAATGGGACAGGTGAGCCATTTGTCTCTATTTTGTTGGATTTGTTAGTTCTTAGGGCTTGCAGCTTGTGTTTCTGCTGCTCCACACACGGCAGTATATCTTCTGCTTTGAATCTGAGTCAAACAAGGACTTACCGCTTTACACATCCCAAAGCAGATTAAAAGCTAGGTGAGTGATGTTATAAGATGATATTACTTAAAGAATGACACTTGGTGCTGTTTCAGAATATTTCCTCAGTGATTTAGGTTTATGTTCTTCAAACCACGGTACTGAAAAAAGAAATACGTTTTTAAGCGACTCCACTGTTCATCATTTGTAGCCTTAAAGCATTGTGAAGTGTCAGAGGGAAAAGGTTAGATATTTCAAGGAATACCACATGTCACCACAACTTGGGTTTTTTACAGTTTCTCTGGTCATTGATTTTATCAGTGATAACATTGTACTTACCAAAGTTAATGCTGAGATATTTCATGTTGGCTGCATTACTAAAAAATGGTGAGACTCCAAGGTTTCCCACGCATTCATTTGTTTGTGGCGCCCCACCACAATATCAACATCGCCTGTAACATATTGATTTTCTATTTTTAGAGCTGCACTCTGGCAAACTGGATGGTTCATTAATGTCGTTAGTTATATTTTTACCGGCACACTCTCAGAGCAGCAGGGCATACTCCAGGCAGCCTGAGGAGATGAGGCGGCAAGCACCGTGAAAGTGAAATGTCATTGTTCGTTAATTCATATCGAAATAGCAAAACAGCATTCTCACTTTAGTGTAGAGCGTCACATTGGATATATGGATGCAGTCATTGACAGCGGACCCGTCTGCGTCTGTTGTTTTTGCAATCTACTTAAGATGAAACTGTCTGCGTTCCCATGGAAACCGCGCATCCTGCTGTCAGGCACTGGGTCTAACCTGTGTAAAGGCGGCAACAGAATGTTTGTGTATGCGGTGCACCCCCCACTATGTCAGCTACAGCCACGAATAGAATCTAGTTCTGTGGGAAAGACAGGACTCACAGGGCTTGACACATAAGTGGTCAGACGATAGTATGTCCACATTACACAATTTATTTGGGAAAGAACCAAAAGCAAATGCTAAACACCCCTGGTACAGCTTTGACCTATTGTAGTTCTCGTAGATGTGTGCACTCCTGGGTTCTCCTATGCAGTGAGGGATGATCAGCGACATCATGGTGCTTTCACTTTTGGTTTTACCTTGAAATAAAGTGGCAGCTTATCTGGCAACAATGGGCCTCATTCACTAATATCGGCACAGAAATGTTCTTACTCTCCGCAAAAATTAAGTACTTGCGCAAAATCACCGTCGGATTCATGACACGTGCGTACCGGCCAATTTTGTTCTCACCACCTGGTATGTTAGTAAATCAGAACCATTCTAAATTGACAGGCGCGTGTCCGCGATCTGCAGTCAGCATGCTACCACGCCCCCATTTCTCCATATAAGGAAACCGCTTGCCTAGAGTTGATTCATGAATGAAGGAAGCGGTTACGTGAGGAGAGAAGTAGTAAATTTCACAGTTTGTTAGAAGCGATGGCGCCGGGTCTTACAGGAATGCCATGGGTCATTGTAAGATTGTGGAGGACACAGCATGCCAGGATGATCTTGCACACCTTCTCAGGGGTATAAAGTAGTTTGCCACCGGCCGTATCTGATCCAAACACATCCAACGGCCCTTAAGCACTCCAAAAGTGCGCTCTACGGCGTGTGTGTGGGCATGTATGTTATTATAGCGCACCTCTTGAGGGGTTTCAGGGTTTGCGTATGGTGTCATCAGCCATGTTTTAAGGCCATATGCCCGGTCACCCAAACAATATAACATTTTAATATTAATGGAACAGAGACTTACTGAAAATACTAACTTAAAACAATTGAAATAAAAGACTAGAACAAAAGATGCTCACCAACAAGCCATCCACTTCTCACAGCCCCTGCCTCCAAACGCATTCCCACTGTACTGTTTTGCAAAATACATGAGTCGTGGGTGCCTCCTGGCCAGCGGGCCACAGCCTTAAGGATATGGCAGTCGGCGTTACAGATCATCTGCACGCTGATGGAGTGATAGTTTTTCTGTTCATGTTATTGTTAATATTTTAATTATCACAATGATGAGGGTGAACGTGTGTCAATTTCATGGTAATTTAATCCATTTGGCCAATATATTAGTAAATTAATTATTTTAAAAAATGTTAATTAAATCTCTTTTTCATGAATGTGGTTTTAGAGATTCTGCATGTACTTAAAAGGTATGTTTGCATTTTCTAAGTCAGTTCGGCCTTCCTCATTTGTGCATACGCATGGTCTGAGGCAGTTCTAAATTTGTTCGCAGAGTGAGAACAAATTCGGGTAAGAAAATATTGATGAATCCCGGATTTGTGCGTCAAACAATCATACGCACAGTTTAAGCACAGATTTGTGCGTACGCACTGTTTGTGAATGAGGCCCATTGACTTGTATGCTCTTCTAGATCTGTGTGATCATTTGTCTGCTTGTGTTTTGCCACATTAGACCTTTTTTTTTTTATCTGTATGTGACATTTCGCTGTTCTGAGATAATCAGAAA
Source organism: Epinephelus lanceolatus (assembly GCF_041903045.1). Classification (NCBI taxonomy): domain Eukaryota; kingdom Metazoa; phylum Chordata; class Actinopteri; order Perciformes; family Serranidae; genus Epinephelus; species Epinephelus lanceolatus. Next base: position 21,188,196 of record NC_135747.1, on the reverse strand, counting down.
TGACTTTGGTGAGCACAGTTTTACCACAACTAACAGAGCTGGTGGTCTGAAAAATAAAAAAAATTAAACCCAATTTGTAATTGTAATGTTTTCCTTCAACTCAGTTATGTGTTAATATTAATCTCACTGCTTTTCTTTGCAATTCCCACACTGCTATGCTGTGATTGGTCAGTACTAGCCCTAACCATGACCTCTTCCACTAACCTTAAACATGTCCAACTATGACACGTTGACATGACAAGTGGTAGAGTGTCACAGCAGGGCAGAAATTGACTTTCCTGTTTTGTTTAGCACTGCTGCACAGAAGCTAATGTGTTATGCGATAATTGTTGCTGTTCCATGTAGCACTTATGTCCCTCTAAAGAGATGCCATTTAACTTTTTCATCTTCCTGAACCTCTGCCATTGGTTGAGTGAATACTCCTGAGGTAGTGACACTCTATTTAAAAAAAGATCTTTTAAAGCAAAATTGGGCCACATTTAGCAAGCATATGTGGTCCCGTCATACATATAAATAGATGAGACACTGGGGGGGGGGGTGTTGGATGAAGGTGCAATCAACACAAGTCTAGAAAGGTGGTGAGGGGATGTAGTTTGGTGTGTTGCTGCTTCACAGATCGCAAGCTGTGGCATCACACCATTAAATCAGCACAGCAGACTCGGTTTCAGTCTCACCTTCTTCTCCCCCAGTTGCAAAGCAGCCCTCCTCACAGACACCAACACCCTGTCTCACACTGTGTCTTAATACTTCTTCCTGCACTGGGTGGTATGGATATGCCAGATGAATATTTCATGATGCTTCTTTTATTAGATGCCAGGCATGATGCCACCTATGATGCCAGGGATGATGATGCCCCCTCGCATACCAGCTGCGGCTGTACAACCAACGGGACCGGTAACTCTCCTTGCTACTTTTCCCATCATTGTTCTGCTTCACACTTCTTAAAAATACAGTGCAATCTGTGAAATGCCAAGTGAATCATTTGCACTGCCAAGTAACACTATTGGATATGAATTGATGTCACTCCATTTAAAAAAAAAAATCATTATATTCTTAACCACAAATTTGAATGAAACAGCTGAAAACATCATTAAATACAGGGGCTGATTAAAATTAAAATGAACACCTGCGTGCAATATGTCCCTTATTGTTTTGTTTTGGCTTTGGTTCAGCTGTGAATCACTGTAAACGTAATGAAACACATGAGCCCTTCACTGTTGATGTTCTGTTAATTTTTCTTTTATACCGATGGGTAAGCAAGTTATGCAAATGAGCAATCTAACATATTTATTGTGACAACATCCAGGCGGCTTTAGAGATCATAAGACATCCACTTTATCATCACAAGTATATTTTTGCATCTTGAGGGTGTGGAGTTTTGCACTAATTAGCAAAGCTTTGTCAGTTACTGTTTATTATGATTGATGAGTCTGTATTCCCATCATTCCTGTATGTGTGTCTTGGGCAAAAAATCCACTATTAAAAATTTGTCTTTTTCACAGCCCGGTGTCGACCCCACAGGTAAGATCATTTAATTTGTCACTTAACATACAAATCATACTCTTGCATATTTTGTGTTCATTAGAAGTAAAGCGTCTGACTGATTTGTGCCTTTGTCCTCACAGCTGCTGCACCTGGAACAGCTGTAAGACATAATTTGTCTTTATATGCAGTAATTGCAAGTTTACAATTTCGACAATTTAGAGTTCTCAGCAGTAGCTTCAGTCTTTTGTCTCCTCAATATCCGCAGTCTGCCAACCTTTCATTTTGTTGTCCCTGCAGAGCACCACAAATGGATCTCCACAGGAGGAGCAGCCAAAAAAGGTTTGTGCACAATGAAAATGGAAAGATAGATGTGACAGATTTGGAGCTTAAAAGCATTTTATATGGAATAGAAGTAGAGTGGTTTCTTGCTTTGTTTTTTTTTTTTTGGGGGGGGGGGGGGGGGGTGTTGTTAACACCGGAACAGCTGATTTATTTGTTGTGTTTGTCTGCCTCAGAAATCTGTGTGGACAGAACACAAATCACTGGATGGGAAGACCTACTTTTATAATACAGAGACTAAGCAGTCCACATGGGAAAAACCAGATGATCTCAAGTCTCCTGCAGAGGTACAAACCTTTATTACGTACATAACATGTTTAACAAATACTTGTAAAACGCTGCCATCAGATCGAAGATACAGGGTCCCATGTTGTAGAAAGGGTAGACTAAAGCACTTACTGTGCACCAGGCAAATCTAAATATGGAACTTAATCTGCGATCCAATGCACGTTGAGGTGTCTTGAATGTTGATAAATGTATGTGTCTTTGTTTCCTGTCTTAAATATTTGTCCTTTTTATATTGCAAACAGAGATGCTGTGAAAAAATAAACATTTCAGACTTGATCTGACAATATAGGTATCATCATCGTAAAGGGCCCCCCATTTTTTCACTCACTTAGATATTCATACACCTTTTACACATAAAATTCAGTGTAACTTATTCCCCACTTACTTCAAGTTTTTATCAGGGGTCGTGCACAAAATTCATTAAATTGGAAATATGCCAGATTCAGGCAAGGTTTTTATCTGCAGTCTTTGAAGGCACTTGCATGTATGAAAAGTCTCTCATACTAAATACAGTTTCACAGGCATTCATCTAATCCACGACAATCAAAAATACAAAAACTTGGCATGTTTCAAGGAAGTCAGAAATTTCAAACCAAAACAAACAATAGCAACAGACAAGAAAACAACTTACCCCCTATTCACATGGGACTAGTATAACTTGGGGATCTCAAGTAATTTGTAGTACTTGCAGGGTCGTCTGTGATCTCAATCTCACGCACACCTGTCTGTAATTTCTCATGTTAGACTTCCACCACAAATTACCTACCATGTTTCCCAAAACAAAGAGGTCATGATAATATTAGTACAGTGCGTTTTGTCAAAGCAGGACAAGTATAACATTTACATATGTGAGCATTTCACCATATTTTTCTTTTACTGTAACTTTAACAATCACAAACTCAAGGAGCCACAAGAGAGAAAAAAATCACAAGGGAAAAAGAAACAAACCAAGATACAAAACAACATAAAAGGATAGTAATTAAGTAAAATAAAGAGAAAATTGGGTTGGAGTGGGGGCGGACTCATCAGGGAGTTAAACGTTGTTATTTAACGGAGTAAATGGGATAAGCAGACTGGTTACTTTGTGATAATTTCTAAATCATACGAGGTCCTTTTGTAAAACTAGTCCCTGCAAATAGAGCTTTAAATGTAATTAGGGTGGATGTTTTCCTTTCCCCTTCTCCCCAAACAAATATTCAAGCCACTGACAGGGACATCTAACTGGAAAATATCACATAAATATAATTCAATATGAAATGATTAACAAAATAGTTATAAAAGTACTTAAATAATTATTTCATATGGATCCTCCAACATCACAGAAGTTATTACAACTAAATTTCTTTCTTTTCTTTGTTTCCCTCTTTTAGCAAATGCTGTCTAAATGCCCTTGGAAGGAGTACAAGTCAGACACAGGGAAGCCTTATTATTACAACTCTCAGACGAAGGAGTCCAGATGGACCAAACCCAAAGAGCTGGAGGATCTGGAAGGTAAAGAGCCGCTGTCTGATGATGTCAAACCTGCTGTGAGAAAGTCAGTAATGTTCCATGCCGAACCATGCTGCGCTCCATGGATAAGCCTTTGACAGTGTGATGAATGGCAGGCTGCTGGCTTGTTTGACGAATAACGCCACACATTAGAGGGGGCTTGGGCATCATTGATGTACAAACACAGGAAACACAAATACAGGAACACATTGTGGCTCCTGCAGTACATCTATCTCTCTGCTGTTCTCTTATCCGCAGTGTGCTTTGAAATGAAAACAAGTACTCTAACAGCTATCTCCTTTTGTCTATTCCAGCTATGATCAAAGCAGAGGAGAATGGGTAAGAGCTTCCTGTTTACCTTCAGTTACTCTCGCGGCTGCAATATATATTATTAACAACAAATACGACGGTTATATAATATTATTTCTTTCTCCATTATCAAAAACTTTTTTATTATTAATATGACAGATTTTCATTTCCATGTAGTGACCCTTCATATTCCAGCCAGCGACGTTGTAATGGTATTCTTCCCATCATGTGCTGTGGTTTGACCTGTCGTGGTCTGATTTCAGAACGGCAGAGGCGATGGCTCCTGGCACCACAGCAGCTCCTGCAGTGCAAGCAGATAATACAGCCACTATGGCAACCGTAATGGAGGCGGAAACTGCAACAGCAGTCTCAGAGGAACACCTGTCTCAGGCGGCCGTGCATCACACAGCTGAGGTCAAGGCTGTAGAAGCACCTGTGGCTTCCTTAGAGAGTGCAGTCGCCACAGAGGCCACAGCCAGGTAAACATTTATGTCTGACACAGAGACGGATACTGTCTCCAGTACTCAGACACACACCATATACATCACGCCAGAACCATAGTCATAATGACACTGGGTTTATGTACACAGCAGCCTTTTACCTTAATGCATTCATGAATGCGGAGGTCTATTTTTGTGTCTCATAAATTTATTAAATGTATCACATCATCTTAAATACTAACACAGCCAAGTTAATGCATTAACATCTTCCTTTTCCCTCAGTGTTGAAGTCACAAAAGAGGAACGGCCAGAACTTCAGAAGAAAACTTACAAGTGGAACACGAAAGAGGAGGCCAAGCAGGCATTCAAAGAGCTGCTGAAGGAGAAGGTGAGTCAGGCTGTCAGATGGGGTTACCATGTAGATGAACTAGAGGCCACAGACACTGTAGGAGAGTGCGAAGGTTGTTGTCCCCCGTCAGCCTGTCGTGCACACTTTACATTACTTGACATTTAGCAGGTTAAATACAAAAACAGTTCAGCTTGTATCAGCATGCTTCCCTTGACATACTTTAGTGTACATTAATGTGTTTTTCTGTAGCTTGGACTGTTTTTGATTTCATTTTGCATGTGCTACTACTTTAAATGGAGCTCAGTTTGCAGTGCAAAAAATCAGTAAGGTGACAGTAGGTTGCCATTGATTATGTTTTTGTTGTTTTAGCTCTTTTCAGAGCTGAATGAACCACTAATATAGTGTTGCAGGAATGATACTTAAAACGTGGGAATGAGTTAGCATTTTAGTGCTCCGTTCCCTCGTTTTGATGTCAATGGATTTTTTTTTAATGGCTTTTTGTTAGATGTTTGAATTATGGCCTGTGGTTAACACAGGCTAAAGGGACTTTCACATTTTGCTTGATAACATCAGTAAATATTCCCTTGTGAATTTTGAAGCTGTTATGTGTCTTTAAAAAGGCTGTGGTGAGCAAGTGGCTAAATGAGACTAAAGAACATCATCATATGGACCCAGGCTTTACAGCCTCATTTTTGTTTTGACATTGAAGTCATGCAGCTGTGGTGTAGTTTGTTTATAGCCTAACGTTAGCTTTTTACTTCTGGTGATTGCATTTGTGCCTCAATAATCATGTTAGTGGGGTTCATTATCTCGCTGAACAAAACGTGTAAGTATCATTAACTTCTGTTTGCCACAGAGCTTATTTCCTGCAACAATCCAAAAGTCAATGGATAATTCCAATTGGCTTTCTGTCGAGGGAATCAGGGAAATGGTAACTTCCGGGTCAGTCTGTTGTTAACCATACAATTGCTCACAAGTGTATATAATTCCATTCTAACAAGTGTTTTAATGATGGAGTGATACACCATCATACACAGATGGTCTATTTTTAAGGTTAATTTTACAGTCGCTCTTAATGACTGATGTGTTTACCAGCACATCCTTTGCACTGTGATCTGAATCTAATCCCTGTCCCTCCTCATGAGCCCCTGGGAGGTCTTAGCTTTGTTGTTAAGCTTCACCTCCTGTTGCTGTGGATGTGTTGTGTCGCGAGGCGGCCGAGCGCCACCCACCTTGAATGCTGCTATATTTAGGCTCTTTTTAATTTTGCGCATAAAGCTCTCCTCTGAGATTGCTCGCAATTTCCTGCAAGATCTTAATGGCTCTGTCTTTATGATTAGCTTTATTGGATCAAAGGCACGAGGCTGGCTTGGATTAAGACAGTAAGAGAAAGTGGCATGCCTCAGTGAGCTAGAATAACTGTGACAACTTACAAGACGGAGGCACGCGGTGGAATCAGTTTATAATGGATGAAGGAGTCACTCCCTGAGAGAGCCAAGTGGCAGAAAGGGCGCTTACATAAGTCCTTTAGTGGCACTTCTTTGAATTATTGCCTCTCCACACCTCTTAACCAGGCATCTATTAGTAATTAAGAAAATGTGTTGCCTTCTAGGAGACAAAGCAGCACAGCTCATTGCTTGTCTGCCTGTCTCCTGTGCTGTTTTTCTAACAAAGAAAACAAAACAGTCAGGGTTCCCACAGTCATTATATTCCTGGAGAAGTTATGAAATTGGAATAACTATTTTCCAGGCCTGGAAATGATTTGGAATTAACAGAATGAATACACATTGTTTTAGTTATTGTATAAAAAATGTTTATAGAAGTCCCAAAATGTGTCTAACATTCCTTGTATTGCTAATTGCTATAACAATCTAGTGTTGTGTTGCATGATTGTTAAAACGTCACTAGTATCAAGGCCACGCCCCTTTTTGGGGGACAGAAATGTGCTGTCCCATCAGGAGAGAAACAGGAAAATGCTGGAAAACTATTGTGAATGTCATGGAAATACCTGAAAATATAGAAAAGTTGGTAAAAAATGTGTTCGTTAATACATATACCTTGAGCTGTCATTTGAAAGTGTTGAAAATTTCACATGTCGATTTAACTTGGTTGCTTTAAGAGTACAGGCCATCATGACTTTTAAATTTATTGTCTGTATTTCAGGGTGTGTCCTCAAACTCCTCTTGGGAGCAGGCTATGAAAATGATTATCAATGATCCTCGCTACAGGTACACTTTTCCTCTGGTATCTGTTCATCCTGTTTACAGTAGGTGATAGTGACTCTAATCTGACCTCACATTCTCTCTTTTCATTGTCAACAAAGTGCACTTCCCAAATTGAGTGAGAAGAAACAGGCGTTCAATGCCTACAAAGTCCAAACAGAGAAGGAGGAAAAAGAGGAGGCCAGAATTAAATACAAAGAGTCCAAAGAGACCTTTCAAAGGTTCTTGGAGAACCACGATAAGATGACGTCTACCACCAGATACAAGTAAGTACTGCAGTGATCTCACAAAGTTTTTTTTTTTCCCTGTATTGATTCGTGCTTCCCTGAATTGTCAATATGATTATGCAGATGGGATCAGTGAGAGGTCACCTATGGCTTTGTGCATGCCATGCTGCAGTTACAACACTATTGGCTTCCTTTTAAACTGCGGTGACTCTTGTCACAGTTTCCATTAATTTGCTTGGTCACAGTTTAGTGAGCGAGCGGACTTGAGGAACATTGTAATTTGTTGGTCTTGATCTTGGGGCCAAGGTACATGTGACATCTCGGATGTGAATGCAAATTACAGTCTTGGTGTTTTATCCTCTTTCTCAATGAATTTCACACATAAATGCCACAGAGATGCTTGAAACAACAACAATAAATAACATCTTTCTTTACTCAACATACTAATTCAGTTGGTTCACAGTTTCTTTCTCTTATAAACATGCAGTAAGTAGTCGTGCATCAGAAATTATGCAGACACCAATTAAAATGTTTTGGTCCTTGGTCTTGCATGAGATCCCATTCACTGGCACTCTTTGGTTTGGCATTTGTGTGAAAGTCATCGTGACAGACAGAGGGGATGGACTGATCGACTGGTGACCTTGACAGCGAGCCAGTTTCAGAGTTCTTCTGGCACCGGGGTTGTTGTGGTGACTGGGGCTGTAATCTGGGATGGCACACAATAGGCAGTTAGACTGGATAGCGGGGCTTTCTCATTGTGTGTGTCTCCTTCAATTTAGCTCCTTATTTCACTGCAGTCAACCACGGCTTCAGACTCCACTGACTGCTTGGAACACTCATCAAGGGATGAGATGATCAGATATTTTTAGTCATCATGAAATATAGGCTGTACTTCTGAAGAAGTTTCTGTTTTTATTTACATGTAATAAGTGTTGTATTAAGTCCACACAACTGCATCTGATAGCTTGCACTAAGCACTAAAGATCAATGTGTTAGAGGTAAATTTGGCCTGTGAAATGCTGCCCTCATGTGGGTTGATGAGAATATCCTAAACGAGTGTCTGTGTCTGTGTGTGTGTCTGTGTGTTGTTGTCTGTTTGTACTTGCAAACCAGGAAAGCAGAGCAGATGTTTAATGAGCTGGAGGTGTGGAGCTGTGTACCAGAGAGAGACAGGCTGGAGATATATGAAGATGTATTGTTCTACCTGGCTAAGAAAGAGAAGGTAAGGCTTTGTTCTACAGTGGAACCAAACCTCTCCCAGAGTTTTAGTCTGTCAAGAGATTTTCAGACTGCAGATTTATCAAAATGATGGAGAATCATAGGTGTAGTTTTCAGGGGGGATGAAAACATGGGAGTAGCAGAGCGCTCTTATTTTAACAAAATTAAATTGGTGCAGAAAAAGTACAAATAGGTGCATAAAAATTCACCAGTTTCATAATAAACACAGCACAACTGACATCCTGGTTTCCTGCTCTACAAAATGTTTCCAGGAGCAAGCCAAGCAGCTAAGAAAGAGGAACTGGGAAGCTCTTAAGAACATTTTGGACAACATGGCCAACGTCACATACCGCACCACCTGGTCTGAGGCCCAGCAGTATCTGCTAGACAACCCCACCTTTGCAGAGGACGAGGAGCTGCAGAGTATGAGAACACAAATTCATGTCTTTATCTACCTACTTTAGTTTGAAACAGATGGTAAAAGTGGGAAGACAAAGTTTCTACTTCATTTTATTTGAAAAAAATCACAAGTTCACTTCTATGTTTATGGTATTCTCAGATATCCCTGTTGATAGTGTTATGAACAGGGTTTAATCCCGGACACTTCCTGGTAAATCTAGTTAGGTTCAAAGCGTAAACCAAATAGGCTGCTATGTACAAAACATATGCATCACTACAGAAACATGTATGTGCTTTATGTCCTCCGGCGTGGATGCAGATCTCAGAGTGGACAGGGATGCAGTACTCAAAAGCACAACAGTAACTTCCGTTTTTGCCCACTAGATTCATCTATTGTAGGCTCTACCATCTAAATGAGACTAACACAATCACAACTCAATGTCTGCTACCAGCTTTGCATGGAAATACTTAAGAAGAACAATAAAGAACAGAATATGAGAACTATCTCAGCCTAACAGAATGACTTTGAAAACACCAATTTAACAAATTCAGTTTATTTGTACACTAAAAAACTCTCAGATACCACTTCACTGAGGCTGTTCTCCGCAGGCAGATGAGATCACAGGCAGTGAACTTGGTGTTTCAGATTTCTCGATACCACTGTTAAGTTTAAGCTGCATGTGAGGTTTATGTTATGGTCATTTTAACTGGTGTGCTTTTGCCTTTTGCCTTAAGGTTGGAAACCCACAAGTTAATACATGTTTCTTCTCATTGCATTTAGTGTTGAAATATGACCAGCGTATTCTGACTGTAGCTGAAATTATACCTAAAAAACAAGTCCATTTTCCTGGGGTTCCTGCGATTATGTTCTTCTGTTCCTGCGACAGATAATGTGTCATTATCTGTAAAAATATTAACCCGTAGTTGTTACCTGCTGACAGATATGGACAAAGAAGATGCCCTCATTTGTTTTGAGGAGCACATCCGGGCGCTGGAGAAGGAGGAGGAGGAGGAGAAACAGAAGACTCTTCTCAGGGAGAGGAGACGACAGCGCAAGAACAGAGAGGCCTTCCAGGTAAAAAAACATGTGCATCTCAAAACACTTACAGCCTGGAAGTCACCACGTTAGGGAAAGAAGTGTCAGCTTCATGTCCTAAATTTACATTTTATTTTTCTCACATTGTCAGAGTAAATTGTTGCTTCAATCCATTAAAGTAGTTGTGTATTTTCAGTGTTGTTGTTCAATAATAATCTAATTCCAAGTCACAGAAGGGACCAGTTCCGCTTGTATAACCATCGGATATCAGTTGCTGCTCTGAATTCATGTCTTGTTGTTTTCTCTCAGAAATTCCTGGATGAGCTCCACGATCACGGTCAGCTTCACTCCATGTCTGCCTGGATGGAGATGTACCCGACCCTGAGCTCAGACATCCGCTTCGCCAACATGCTGGGCCAGCCAGGTAGGACAGCCGGCTGTGGCACACGTGGCTTCACACGTCCACATGAGCCGAATGCTCTGAAGCACGTGGATGTGATGTGCAGACAACAGCACGCAACATAAACACAGAAATAAAGCAAGCACAGCTCAGGAAGTAAATACTGTGTGAACCACCGCAATTCACTGATGCATAAATATTGTTTTATCTGTTCATTTTAAATTTTACATCGTTTTTGCAATCTAGTGGTCTACTGTTTGACGCTGTAAGTTAATAGCTTTTTGCAGCATAAAAAATTGTCTACATCTTTTGCCTTGTCTCTTCTGCAGGTTCCACTCCACTAGATCTGTTCAAATTCTATGTGGAGGACTTGAAAGCCCGCTACCATGATGAAAAGAGGATCATCAAAGATATTCTTAAGGTGAGTTCCTTGTACCTCTGCTGAGAATCTTACTTATATCTGTCATGCAACAAACTGTTAACTTCACATCTGCTCATATCAGTGTTTCTTTTTAAGAGGGTTGTTGTGTCATGCAACTTGTCAATCCTGTGCTCCCTTTGTGCTGCCAGGACAAAGGCTTCCTGGTGGAAGTCAACACCAGCTTTGAAGACTTTGGATCAGTCATCAGCTCAGACAAGAGAGCCACCACACTGGATGCAGGAAACATCAAGCTGGCATTCAACAGTGTAAGACTCCTTTCCTAGATACATGTTTACACACTCGCTTTTCTTAAATCCTACGTAGTTCCTTCAAGAGGTAGTTATGATATCTATGCTCTCTTTAAATTATCAGGTAGTATGTTTGTGTTGTGTGACTTTGACCTTTTAAAGGGGTAGTTTGGATTCACCAAAGTCACACAATAACACAAACAAACTTACTGATAGAGGCAGCGGTAGACCAGCAACTTCCTGTGTTCTGTGAGGTAAAATCACTGTTTTTTTTTTTGTTAAAAGAGCCTGGTGACTTTGGAGAGACCATAAATGATTAAACAGCTTCAGCTCCCCGTCGGAAAGGGCTGTCTGATGGCAAAGCAAAGCGGTGAAAATATTCTAAATAAAGAGTACACTTAAACTTATATTGTCCACAGCAATTTATTGGTTAGCTTCAGTGTCAGTAGTTGTGTCTGCTTCTCTAAACTGGGAGTTTGCCGACCGCTGACTGCTGTAGGTAACACACTGACTTTGGATAAAAACCTCATACAACCCCACTTGAAGAAATCAGAACTATTCCTTTAAGAAGAACACAAACACTAGTAAACAAATATATTGACAGTAGAACATTTATCAAACATTTAAAATAACTTATTGTAGTAAAGGTTAAAGAATTTAAAATTGTTATTATAGTTAAGCAATCATATTACTGACTCTTAAGCAAAGTTTATCTGTGTTCTTGGACCTCATGCTTTAAAACAACCCACCTTTCATCTTATGGTAAAGCCTTTTTGTGTGTGTGTGGTTTTTTTTATTGTTTATATTTGTTATATATATTTATATTTTATTTTACAATCTCTTTTTTGTTTAGTTACTGGAGAAAGCAGAAGCCAGAGAGAGAGAACGAGAGAAGGAGGAGGCCAGGAAGATGAAAAGGAAGGAAGCAGCCTTTAAAAACATGCTGAAGCAGGCCACACCACCGCTGGAGCCAGAAACCACATGGGAGGGGGTAAGTCCGTAATGCAGAAAGTATTCTTATGGTTTCCTAGCACAAACTGTGTATTGTATTTTATGTTGTGATTGTTCTTATTGTCATGTTATTGTACTCTGTGATGATTTCAGGTCAGAGAGAGATTCTTAAAGGAGTCTGCCTTTGAAGACGTGACTCTGGAGTCAGAGAGGAAAAGGATATTCAAAGATTTCATGCATGTCTTAGAGGTCAGTCTGTCAGGACAGTGGGAATTAATTTATTTATCTTGATGACAAAGACGATGGTGGTTAACATTGCATGTATTTCTTGAACAGCATGAATGCCAACATCACCACTCGAAGACAAAGAAGCACTCAAAGAAGTCCAAGAAGCACCACAGGAAACGATCCCGCTCTCGATCGGTTAGTAGTCCTCACCACTGTGCCTAGACAAGACAACGAGCTGTGGACATACAGTTTAAGCAGTTAACAATTGACAAGAATACCTTGCTGTTAATCTCTGTATTACTCCATTTAAATGTTTTGACAGGGCTCAGAGTCTGAGGATGAAGATTACCACAAGAAGAAAAAGCGGTCACAGTCCAAATCTCCTTCTGAACGCTCGTCTAGTGGAGAGTCAGGTGAGTGGCTTTCAGAGCTTATATGATCTGTATGGTATCATATGGAAGTGCAGAAGTGCTGCACTGTTGACATTTACTGACATTTTCTGCCCGAAACCAGAGAGAAGCTATAAAAAATCCAAGAAGCACAAGAAGAAGGCAAAGAAGAGACGTCATAAGTCTGTGAGTGTACAGGAAAAATCCATTTATTATGAGTATATACAGTATAATGTGAATGTGCGTGTCTGTATGTGCACTGATGATGATTATTCCAACCAGGCATCGCCAGACTCTGACGCTGACAAGAAAGGAAGAGAGCGCGATGGAAAGCGTGAAAAGGATTTAGAGAGAGATAAAGAGAACGACAAGTCTCGGGGGAAATCTCGCTCTGACTCTAAACAGAAGTCTCCGAAAAGAAAAGCTGCAAAAGAGGAGGTTGGTTTTCTTTATTACTGCATAAATATACACAGTGAAAACCGCGATCAACAGTGATCATGTCTGGCTGGGTCATTATCATAACCATTTATCTTTCTTTATTTCTACTGCAGATTAGCATCTAATTGACATTTGTATATTTAAAAAAGAATATAAAGTAATGAAGCACCTTAGCTGTTTTACTGAATCATACTGATTCTTTAAAAACAATAGATGTTTCATTACTGGGGCATTACATAAGCAGGCAATATTGAGGGCGACTTCAATCGTAGGTGCATTCATCATGCGCATTCATTTTGACCATGACCAGCAGTAATAAGCTTCGAAAGACAATTTCATTAAGAGAAAATTACTTTCTTTGTCCCGTCAGTATTTCAGTGAGCATGCAGCACTAGCCTCAGGTGGCCAGCTGGAAACAGACACGTTACCGCGAGGCAAATATCATGGATTTTAAAAAAAAAGAGAGAGAGAGAGAGAGAGAGAGAGAGAGAGAGAGAGAATTCCTGTACTTTTTTTCAAAGCGCTGTAAGCAGGATATTTAAACAGCATTTGAAAAGGAATGATTCTCTCCCAAACTTTTTGATCCATATAAGCAGGTGATCACTGTCATTGTGATCACTATAAACGGTTTCCACTGTATACATTTCCATTTTTTAATCAAGCAAAATTATGCTTTAATGGCTGTTGTCAAGGATGTTGAAGTTGATGGAAATTTAAGTAGTGACAGTTACCATGTAAATTATTTTTCTGGTCGCCATAAACGTCTCGCTACGCTGTCAGCCAAAAGACAATTGAAATCTTTAGATGAAGCGGATTTATTGTCCACTATAACCACAATTATCATTTAGAAGTCGTCATCTGGAAACTCAGTGGCTGTGTACAGAATCACTTACTACAACCGATATAGTCCACTTCATAGTGAGTTTGCCATTTTGTAGTGTTGTGCGAATGTATATTGAGAATTATTATACCCTATATAGGCTAAGGAAAAATGGCAGACGGATGAGATGAGAGAGCAGGGCTTCATACAAATAGGAAAATTTATTTTGGATGGGATTTTCACAGAGGTCTAAAAGCTGTTTCATAGGATTATTGGGACAAATTTTCAATGGGAGTATAGTTTGTTCTTCCTTAGGACTAAAGTATGGAGACGAATTCTCTAGTTGTGGCACAGAAATGATGTGTTAAATGTAAGCAGCGCAGCACATCACAAACCACAGAGTACTTGTTATTAATCTGGGAGAATACACTCAGTAGTATGTATTTATCACAAAAATGCGTGTCAGCATTTATTATGGATGATCTACCAACTGACGTTGAGCTCGCAAAATAGTCCACTACATACTGAGAAGGGAGTAGTGAATAAGTAAATGATTTCAGACTGTTTAAACAGTTTGTTTACACAGTATATGACTGAGTCTGTGTGTTGTGTTCAGGGCGGCTGGGACACGTCAGGCAGTGAGCTGAGTGAAGGAGAGCTGGAGAAAAGGAGAAGAACTTTACTGGAACAGCTGGATGCACCTTGATGATCACACGTCTTGTATTTGTACACCTCTACAAACATGCATTCCCCTCCAAGCTCATCTGACTGTACCACGCCGGATGGACTGTGTGACATAACGCCATCCTCCGGTATTTATGGGAATGTGTGACACTGAGCTTAAAACACTTATTTGGTGAATAATTTGGTTGTCAGGAAACTGATGAGCGGATCAGCCTTTAAATGTCACGTTTGTTGCTTTTGTTAGTATTTTTTTAGTTGACTGTAGTTGTACATGTTTTCCATTGCCAATAATTTTCATACTCAATTAAAAAATCCATCTTTAATGTCACACTGACTGACTCTCACCTGGAAAAGTAGCCTAAGAAGTAAAAGGTTTCAGGAGATAGATACCATGACATATCTTTCATCATCTCTGGACACTGTCAGAGATCATGAAACAATGCTTTTGATTTGGTCTTAACTGCAGCTGTATTCATGAGGAATGATCCAAAAAGGTTTTAATTGGAGCATCTGTTAAAATTGATATACTGTAGTGAAATGTAATAAAATACTGTTTCAATGGCTTACGTCTGTAATGGGATACTTTGAGATCAATAAGGCAAATGTTCTCGTATTTACTCATGTTGTTTGTGTAGGTTCTCACATTTGAGACAGGTATATCAAACCTTCCAGTAACTGCATGCTGCTCTACAGGATGTATATTAAGTGTCAGTGTTTCATTAATAGATAAGCCAGCTGCCAGGACAACTAATCTGTGGGAGCATCCATCATATTACATGGATGACGAGTATTTAATTCAGTTCTACACTCTGCTAGTTTATTAGCCACACCTAGCTTAAACTAACGCAGGCTAATGCAAGAATCCTGCAGTCAATTCTAATTTTAAAGGTTGCCTTTCAACTTTATGGGCATTTTTGACACTTGTATAAAGCTGTTTAATTGTACTGAGGTCTTTCTACCTAAAACTGTAGCCTTAAATGACCATAAAGTTGAATCAACACCTCTCTATAATAGTTTAAACAAAAACTGAACATCATGACTTTAATGAAAGTAGAATTTATTGCATGTGTGTTCTATTAGACTGATTGTTAGACTGCCTGTTTTAGCAAGGTGACTGAGTATATGATTAAGCTTAAAACCTTACAATTCAGCTGGGAGTTAGTCAGAAACACTGAAAGATGTGGCATTATTGCCCAAGTAATATGGTCATGTATTGATAGCTCTGTCAGTTTTACAGAAGCAGGGGGCCATGCTTGCAGTCATTTTTGGTGTTGGTATCTTGGGATCACAACCTAATTATTCTGCAATCTCAAGAAGAAAACAAGTCATTTTCTTGTGATAAATGATCTTGTTATCTCAGGAATCGACTTAAATTAACCTGTAATTATGAGAAAATAAGCTTTATTATCTCAACAACAAAAAAAGTAACTTGTGATGTCAAGATAACACCATTAAAAATAATAGCAACCACAGCCATTCTCAACCATTACGTCCGTTTCAGAAAGAAAAAAAAAACAGTTCCCAGTGGTATCAGTTTTATATTCAATGTAAATAGTTTATTTGATCATATTCATTGAAAATCTCATATAACCTAATTAAACAACAACAAAAAAAAAATGTTATTTTGTAATAAGCACAAAGTGCCTAAAATACATTTCTGGTGAAAGTAAAAAAAAAAACATGCCAGTATTATCCAGTTAGAGAAATGTCACTATTACAGACAGTGAAGCTGAGAGAAAAAGGAGATGAAACGGCAGCACGTGCTTCAGTGGACGTAATTACAGGAGGGTGAATCACTGAGCCACAAAACCAGCTAATCACAGGACGACTAATGGAAACTAGTTTATTTTAGGTACAATACATGTGATTAAAAGTTGAAATCTGTTCAAATGTACCAACAATTGCAGATGAAAGGTGTTGCATGTTTTTATAGCTGGCTTTGATGCGCCTGTGACACACCCACGAGCAAACTGGGTGATCTGCTGCCTCCTGCAAGACCGTGAGAAATCTATGATTCAACACTCTACTGTAGACTCTGGCTGCATTTGGCTTAATTAAATATACAAAAAAAGAAAACTATAAGTTAAAATAACATTCAAGTTGTATAGCACAAGGCAATGAAAACTTTTGTTTAAACAATATGTACAATATTAACCATCTGGTAATGTGAAGTAAGTAAAAAAACAAAAAAAACAAAACATGGTTTGTTGTAAAATATCTGTACATTTAGGAAACTTTTTTTGTGTTGTGTACTTTGTTTTTAATGAGCACGGACACACATTAGATGAAAATATGAACTTAAAGGAACCCTTTCAGTGGTTAAATACTATACATTAAAATTACAATAAAGTAAGTAAACACAGTAGCCTGGAATATAATTAATCTGTAAAAAAAAAAAAGTTGACACAGATGAAATGTGAAATTATATCCAGTTCTGACAATGAGATTCCCCAGTAGGGTTTTCTTTCGTGCAGTTACTGCGTAGAAAATGTGTTTTTTATGCTGCTTTACAGGCTTGTTTACTCAAAATTTGTTCCCAGAAACCAGACAAACTGCTGTGCTGCTACAGCAATGCAACATTTTAAATGGACGGTAGAGTTTAATGTGAGCAGACAGCCTTCTTCTTTGACTCAAGAGCTACAAACTCAGGCTTGATTCATAACTGAAGTGGCAAATTATGAAAGAGAAGTCAGCATGGAGATAGACACCTGATGTATATACAATTTACATTGGTTCGGTCTTGTTTTGAAGTCTTTTGTTAATTTCCCATCATTCTTATACTTCCTTTAGTACAAATATAGAATTTTAATTACTTTTCTGATCGCCGTCTTCATGCCTGATCATCAGCCCTTTTGGTCAAAGTCGAAGAATCATGAGATGTAATGAAAAAAGTGCAGGTTGAGCACGTTTGTATAGTCAGAGGAATGGAAAGAGCACCGGAATGTACCAAGATACGACAGATGTAATATTTGTAACAGCTAAAGGGAACTCGTCCCATACATTCTACATTAGGTCTCCAGGGAAGCATCTCTTCACGTGGCTCTTAAGGCCACCGTAAGTCCAGTTTTACACATCTTTAAGGGACAGTTCAACCCCTCCAAATCATAAATATTTTTCCTCTTACCTGTAGTGCTATTTATCAGTCTAAATTGTTTTGGTGTGAGCTGCTGAGTGTTGGAGATATCAGCCGTAGAGATGTCTGCCTTCTCTCATATATCTTTAAACTAGATGGCACTCAGTTTGTGGTGCTCAAAGCTCCAAAAAATACATTTAAAAAACCCAACAGCAATGTCTCTTTCCAGAAATCATGACCTGGTTATTCAATAATCCACAGACCTTGTTGTGAGCAGTTTCATGTAGGAACTATTTTCTCTCTACCAAACTACACCCACCAACCGTATCACCGCGCAGAAGGAAGCGTGCATCTACTGCTAGCTCACCTAGCATCTCTGAGCTAGCTTACAATACAGCTCAGCCATGGAGGATGCCATTATTGTCATGTCACGTGCTGTCATGAGCACAAGCCTCTCATCCATGCACAGATGCCATCGACTGAAAAAATAATAGTAGATGCAAGCTTCCTTCTGCACGGTGATGTGGATGGAAGGTATTGTTCAGTGGAAAGAAAATGGCTACTACATGAAACCGTTCAAAACAAGGTCTGGGGATTATTTTGAGTAACCGGGTCTACTTTATCTTTACTCAAGGTAATCCACAGACCTTGTTGTGAGCAGCTTCATGGAGGAATTATTTTCTTTGTACCAAACTACACCCACCAACCGTATCACAGAGCAGAAGGAAGCGTGCATCTACTTGTGCATCTGAACTGTAACGTTAGCTAGCTTGGTGGGGTTAGGTGAGCTAGCAGTAGATGCACACTTCCTTCTGCACGAGTAACCGGGTCATGATTTATGTAAAGACAAGATCCACCTGACAGGTGTGACATTAAAAAAGCATGATTACAACTACCTCCTGAATTTGCGACCAAAACTCGATGCGTTTAAATTTTGTTCAGTGTATTTCCAATGTATCTCATCTCTACAGCCGATACCTCCAACACTCAGCAATTGACACCAAAACAATCTAGACTAATAAACAGCACTACAGGTAAAAGGGGAAAAATATATTTTTGACTTTGGGGTGATCTGTTCCTTTAAAATTAAAGCCAGGTCAAGTTGTATTGCTTAAAGTGGGGTAATATTAGAAACAGTCATCAGACAAACAATATAAGTTCAGGCACTTGGCTTGTCTAAGGTTTCTCAATCAACCTTTCAGACACTTAAAGTTCAGTCCCACACATGTCCCAGTCCTTCATCGTGAAAAGCTGCTACTATACCACAGACATGGAATAACGTGTATTCATATGTAATATATATACATACTCATCTCTATGGTTGCTACACTTGTCATCTTTCACTTATCATCCTTCAAACCTCCTGTCTCTCCCTCTCTAACGCATCCTCACTGTCGCCATCCCCTCCCAGCACATGCACTGCTCCCTCGTCACATGACCACTTCGCCGTTGTTCACCGGCCGCAGGTTCTGATCATCAAAGCGTCTCCTGACACTCCTCCGCACAGCGTCTGCTCGCCTGTAAGGCTGATTCCTCAAATCTGAGATGGAGGGAAGGGATTGGATGGGGAGGAGGAGGGGGGATAAAAAGAGCTGTCAGTCATCTTGTCGAGGCAATTTCATGAGCCCACATGCTCAGGGTGCTGGCAGCCTGTCTTTCAAAGCAGCATGAGTTCTACACAGAAAAAAAAGCCTTGTAGGTCTGATGTCTCTGGGTGTTACGACTGAGACAGGCCATAGTGGAAAACCTTGTGAGACTAAGATGATCCTTACCCAAAAGAAGGGTGAGTAAACTATTGAAAAGAGCTATTTTACAGTGTTAGACTTTCAAACTTACTGATATGAGGTAGATAAAGTGAGGGGAGAACAGAGAGAGGTACTGAGTGGTTCTACATGAGAGGACAGTAAGACAGGAAGGGAGGTAATAAAGAGATGCTTGCCAGGTTTGGGACACATCCACCACTACAGGTGTGCTACTGGAGGAGTTCCTTACCCTCGAGTAGACATTGGGAAATTTAGTAATATTATTCTTCTTTAGGGCTAGATGAAGAGAAGACAAAACGTAGGTTAAAAATCGAGGAGGAGGAGGCCGACCAGAGCATGTCGGCCCGACATATTCACACTGCCTTTGCTAAGAGAGCGCTGCGAGAGCAAAGCAAAGTGGCAGCAGGCTGCATGAGGCGGGGGGAGGCCAGAGAAGGGTGAGGGCATGAGAGGGGACAGAGCTGGAGGATGGTTAACCAGTTCAGGGAGGAAGATGGAAGAGTGGAGGATCAAAGCTTCTGAAGGTTTTTTTTTTCTGTGTTATAAACTCAGTCTGCTTTGCAGAGTGGCTACCAGCAGGACAGGAATAAGAGCCCGTTTCAAACTCCCAGTACAGAGCAATTGTGAACTGAAATAAACAAACATGGTTCCAGGACACAGGAGGATTGGGACGCCCGACAGCATCTTGACCAAAAACCAACCAAAGCATGCATGCAGCCAGGGAAAGCACTGATTACTGTTGAATTAATTACCACAAAACAGGTGTAATCTCAGTGAAACACCCTGGTTGCATGTTAGTAGCAAACACAGAGTGACGACAGACTGCTGCAATGTGAGTGATTATTCACATGTAGACGTCATGCATATTATTAGTGAGCCAGAGAGCCATTTGACAGAGAGGTGACCTGTCAGCAGACACAGCATATGGGCTAACTGGGAGAGCAGGACAGCATTGTGGGAAAGTGGGAGGGATGAAGCAATCAGCATGCAAGAAGCTGTATCAGCAGCAGTTATGATTATGTGATAACAAACATACAAACATTCATTTTTCATTAAAACACTGATTGAAACACACAGAAAAGCAAATATAATGCCACAGGCACCTTGACAACCATGACATCGGTCATATCTGCCATGTAGGTGATGACTGATGTGTACTACAGTCAAATAAATCACTTTATTAGTGATAAACCCTCAAGTATTTGATTCATGAGTCAGTTCTTGTTTATAATCTGTCACCACTAGATGGCAGCATGCAGCTTAACCATTACTTAATGAGAAAAAGAACCCTCTTCACCAATTTTAATCTCCTGTCAGTGCAGATAAGAGTACGACCTTGGAGACAGTTTCCTCTGTGACATTATGGTTTGCCGTGGTTGATAAAATAATGATGATAAATGAGTGTGTCACACTTCATGCAGGTGTGCAGAGAAAAACCATTACACCGACACCGTGTCATGCTCAGGAGGGAGAGAACACGTGTGAACACACACATTCAGGCGTGTGTGCAAAAACCATGTGATCGGGCACAGTGCACACAGTGGGGAAGGGAAGAGGCATGCAAGGATGGAGGCAAAGAGACAAAGAAGAGAATGTTTTGTTCCAGCAACCTTAGAGAAGAGAGACAGTTCTACAAGCTTAGTAATGGTACTCCTCATTGAGGGCGGGCTCGCAGAAGAACCGAGAGCCACGCTTGGCTGTGCGGGCGGTAAAGGGCACTGTCTTCAGCACTGCATTGAGAACAACAAGGACAACAGCCAGGACAAGACAGGACAAACACAGTATAAGAAAAGCAGACTCCTACAGGGGTTTAGCACTGGTTAGCGCTAAGCAAATATCCAACAACAGCATCAGGAGGGGCCAGGGCTAAATGTCTTCTACAGTGTTTGAGAGTGAATAACGCTCTACTGAAGGGCCTGACAGTAATTAATTTAATTTAATCTATAATTTCACTATAAACTTTTTCTAGCTATGTTTGTTAGAATACGGCAAAGTTATATTGTTACTACGGAAGCCCTGAGAGGCAAGTGAAAAAAAAAAATATTGTGTTGATCTATTTTGTCTGATCTCAATAGTTTTCTCCCGTGTTTATGATTTAAGAACAGGAAAACATTTTTGTCAGGATAATCTTTCGAATTACCTTAAAAAAAAACAAAAAACCGAAGAAAGAAAAAAAGGTTTTGGCAGGCGACACTTTTTTGTGTTTCAGTGTTTGTTGTTGTAATACTCATTTTGGCCACAAGAGGCTGAAGTACACCACTACCCTATGTTCTAAATGGGACTAAGACAGATTAGCCCCAATAAAAATACATTTCTATCCAAAAGAATGACATGACACATAAATGTTACATAATCTGCTAATACAGTGGCTTTTTTTAATATTTCAATTTTCATTTAAGCAATGTTGTAGACCTAAATTACATTCTCCAATTGTAAAAATGTGAAGCCGATACACCGAATATTTTATTTTATTTATTTATTTATTTAACATGTCAGCAACTAAAATGTGCGTAACACATCTACCCCCTGGCACCTTTTTACTCAAATTTTTGCCAAACCTCAATTGCAGTGGCTAGTCCTGAGTGTCCCTAGCTGGTTAGCTATGGATACCAAATCTAAAAAAGTAAAAGCCCTGGAATAAAATAGAGAATTTAGTAGTTCATGTTTGCTTTCACTGCCAGCTCTGCAAAGTTAAAGCACCAAATAATCATAAATAGTGCCCAGCACAGTAGCCATCTTGTGGGAAAACATATTAATGAATGCTCATGACTACTAGTACAGACTAATTTAAAATTAATAGGCTATATTACCTTCATTATAAGGCTCAAATATGTTTTGAACACACTTTTTTTTTTTGGTCAAAAATAGCTCTTGACAGTAAAGGCTGCCAACCCCTGCACTAACACAAATATGTACCTTGTGTTTAAAGTGAATACATACATTAAACCTCACAAGGAAGAAAACATGACAAGTGACAGTCGTATTTAGAATATGGAGTTGTGGTGCACTCCAGCCTCTTGTGGCCAAGTATTACAAGAATTAACACAGAATCCTGATCCTGACACAAAAAAAAAAAAAAAAAAAAAATCACTGGCCCAACCTATTTACAGCTAATTTCACAGATGAATAAAAGTAACTTAGAAAACTTATCCTGGCAAAAACTTTTTTGTTTGTTTTTATTTAACCTGGCAAAACTTTTATTTTCACCTTTCCACAGATACATTTTTTTAAGGAACTGGCAAAACTGTCCCCAAAACCACATGTTCTTTAGTCATAAACACAGGAGAGAAAAAATTACACCATACTTTAAAAATAGAGCACCAGATTTTTTTTTTTTTTGCATTTGCCTCTCAGGGCCTCCATATTATATAGAGATCTGAATTAAAATCATAAGGAGGTCTTAAACACTTGGGGCACATTTACATTATTCCTGTGGTTAGTGGTGGAAAAATATTGTGAACCTTTATTTTAAAAGCAGCCAAAATCTTACTTAAGTAAAACTGAAGAAGTATTAACAACAAAATGTACTCCCTGTATTTAGGGAGGCACATTAAACATAAAAGTTTTATAGTATCACATGTGATATTATTGTATTTCTAATACTAGTAGTTCATAAGTAGCATTACACTGTTGCTGCTGGATTGTAACTTCTTTAAAAACACCCAAACATTATGAAATCTACAATATATAGTATTTAATAATATAAGGTAATAGCTTATTACATGTTTTGTAGGTGAAATCTTATTTTACAAATTAAATTATTAGAGCTAGACTTGTATTAGACGTTATTAGCTTATTACTGAAATATGTACCAGTATCTGTGTGAATGACGGCTGATAGAAAAGTATATACTGTCCCTATTAAATAGTTTTTCCACCAGAGAGCACTTGAGTAGATGTACTTAGATAAATTCTATCACTGCCCCTGGTAATTTATTCTCCTCTGATGAATTAATATGCTAGGAGCTAGTCACAACCCGGCCCCGTCTACGTACAGATGGTGTTACAAAGCAGTGACAAAGCAGATAAGATAAGCAATGATCATCAGACACACTGGAGCTGAATATCACTGGATTAGCTGGACTGTCAGGTCATGTTTGTGCTCATCAGGTTCCACCTTTAGTTCTCAAACATCTGACAGCTTTATTTAGAAAGAGCCACAGTCATCGTGTTAGTCGGTTTAGAGTCCCTTTGTTAATGACTGAATGTAGAGCACCAGAGAGGACCTTCATGCAGAGCGCCCTGTACTGTATATGTGTGTGTGTGTATGTGTGTGTGTGACAAGAGACTGCAGCCAGGCCCAGGTGACGTTACCCGTGATGATGTCCTCAATCGCTCCATCTTTGCCTTCGTAGACATGGCGGCTGTCTTTCACCTGTTTCCTCCTGAGCTCCTGGATCAGCTCTTGCTGCTGCCGCTTGTTCTTGGATGGAGACTGGGGATACACACACACACACGCACGCACACACACACACAGCGAGACACCATTTAACATTTATTAATAACTCAGTCATGAGTCCAGCGTATTCTACAAAGAACTCTCCCACCCACAGTTTCTTTTAGCTCCACACATCACTTTACTCTGTCAAGTTTGTGCATGTGTGAGTTAATTGAACCATTTAAGAAGTACAACCGCTGATCCTGAGTCGATGTGATGTGGCTCAGCAGGGTGTCAGACTGTGGAACCAGATATAACTATACCCAGCAGGCAGTCGGTGCTCAACTAATCCTGTGATCAGGAGTCTGGAGGACGGGAGGATGAAGCAGAGAGGGGAGGAAGTGGAACAGGCTTACCTTCTGGTCGATGTGATCCACAGTAGCCTCCTGCCCTAGAAAGCAGGAGGAGGATACAGGGAGGGAGAGGCGGAGGTGATAAAAAAGAGGAGGGGTTGAGAGTTGACATACCTTCTGGTCTTCCTCCATCATGGCCTCCTGTTCTAGAAGTTTCTCCATCAAAAGCTGCTCCTGTCTCTTTTTCTGCTCGTTGTCCTCCTCTGCTTGCTGAGGGGGTCACATGTACACGTCATACAGTTTAAACTTGTTTAATTATACTTTTCTTTTTCCCATTAGTCACTTAGACACAAAAACAGAGCAAAATAGAATCCATGTTGAGAAATGCCAAATTTATCCTTTACACAATGCAAGACACTATCATTAAAAAAGCATTCAATAATTTCACCACATGTGCAATGCGAGCTGAGATTCTATTTCAGTTTCATGAAATGAGATGAAGTCATTAATGTGGTTTGGAGTCGTTCAGGATCACACTAAACAGAGCTGACACACAGCAGCTGTGAGAGACTAACAGCTATAAACAGTCAAGATGCTGTGAGGTGCAGTAACACATGGTGCAATGGGTTTTCATTTGTTGTGTTACTATAAGACGTCATGTTTTAAATTTGATAACTGATTCTCTCCACTCAAAAAAAAAAGTGTTTTCCTTGTGTTAATGTCCCCTAAAATGTCTGACCTTGACTAGACTGACTTGTATCCATGCAAGGTTTGTCACTAGAGAAGTGTTTTCACATTACTCTACTGAAGGAGGAGATGTCTGTGCACTTCCCTCGACGCACTGGCAAGCTAGATTAGGTACGTCACTAATGCAAAGGCGAATCGCTATCTAATAAACGAAATGCACATCAACAAGGAAACAGATTTCAACACAACACCGGCAAAAAAAAACTAAAAACTTGTCGGTACAGGAAGCAGTTTGCATTAGCATAGTGAAAGTTTTGACAGTAAACATGGTGGAGTGTGTATATTTTGGATGTAAACCAGACCCTGAAGCTTCCCTCCACTATCTACCACAACACACCCTAATCTCAGACTGAACTTTGGTAAATATCAGGAAGAGGAATGCATGGAATAAAAAAAGACGATATCTCTAGTTTTGCTGCATCAATTTTGATCCTTTTTGAGTCCAATTTTATAAACTGCAATATTAAATCAGTTGAGTACCCCTAAGTCCTGTATCTAACCAGCTGGTGGGGTGTGTTCTTTCAACTAGTTTTGTGTAACTGTGTGAGACATGATCATCCAACTCACCCTGTACGCCTTAACAAATCGCACAAACACAGGGAAGAAGACGGAGGGCGGCGTCGTTTTGGAGTTCTCCCCGAAGAACTTAACAGCTTCGTCAAAGGCATCCTTTCAAAGAAAGACAGTGGACACTTTATTAAAACCATGTCACAACAACAGAGATACAAAAAAACCAAGACATCAGAGCAATACAAAGCGAGGTGAGCTCATGTTACCTGTGCAATCTTGGCGTCATCCTGCAGCTTCTTCAGCTTGCTCTCATTGTGTGTGATGAAGTCTTTGAGCATGGTGTTGTGGCCGTGCATGCTGTACTCTCTTTTGGTCAGCTCCATGCCTCTCTGCAGCTCCTTAACATCCAGCAGGACGTTCTCCAACGACACTGTGAGCACGAGCCGACATTTGAGTACACACACCACTTCACTTTGAACTGTAAAAAGTCAGATAAGGATGCAAACACATCTCCACCGTAGGACTCACCTGCTGCAGCTTTCTCCACGTAGTGCAGCTCGTTGTAGAAGAGAGCAACTTGAGAGTATTTCTCCTTTACTACATTGGCTATGTAGTGTAACAACGTTATCTTACGGTCTGTCGACTTGGTATCAAGTAGCTGGAGAGAAAATAATTGAGAAAACACATAACTTCAGAAATAATTTGTAACGGAAAAGCAGGTTTTAAAGTCAGAGGGAGGCAACTTACCAAGTCTAAACTTTGCAGCTTGAATCCGTACACGGCTCCTCTTTTGCTGCTGTTCATGTAGTTTCCAAGCGCCAAGATAATCTGACGAACAAGGAACAAGAAAGTGAAAAACAGAAAAACATGCATTCATTTAACATAATGTTCAGTCAAGAAACAGATGAATGATTTACCTCTAGAATTTTCTTTAACTTCTGTGATGACTTGATGGACACAGATGCTGCGATGACTGCGTGAAGTTGCTGTGAAGGAAACAAAGAACGATGTGAGACAATGTCATATTTAATAAACCTCTGCCATGTTCTGTGATTACAGCATCCCATGTAGACTGCCCCTAATAATTTTTATTCCAACACAAAAGAGATCCCAGTTCTTACCGGCGTGAGCATCTGCACACTCTCACAGAAGTTGCCGATGAAGGCCATGATGGTCATCTTCTGCATGAGCCGCTCGATTTTACTGAACTGCATCATGAAGCGGTCCTCGTCCGTCAGGCTCTCCAGCGGCTTGCGCTCCTTCTCAAACTGCCGCAGGACTTTAATCTCATTTTCGGTGGGTTGGAAACGCATCAGACATTCCACGAAGTCCACGGGCAGAGTTCTCAGATCAAAGCTGGAGGATGAGGAGACACAAAAAAAGATTTTACTCTGGAAACTCAAAAGTAAAGGACACAGTATATCTGATAACATATGTTCACGGCCAAAAAAAAAAGAAGAAAAAAAAAAGACTCATGATGTGAAATTAAAGGACTGTGTTCATTAACAAAAAAAAAAATCAAATGCTAGCACACTCAGCACAATTGTATGTGTCACAAGAGGGTGAAGCTATGGAGGAGCGAGGACCACACAGCAGAAGTAACTTGTCAATCACAAGGTAGCAACACCGTGCTTTATTGTCTGTTTTACAATAAATGGGACCTTAAATTACAACATGAACCATGCTTGTATTGAAGACGACTTCAAACTAGTGATTGAGACCATAAACTTATTATGAAAATGTTTACTGAGGTATTAAATCAAGGGAGAATTTGGGTCATTTTCTCATTCACTTCTATACAGATTTCTCTTTGCAACCAGTGGAGTCGCCCCCTGCTGGCCATTAGAAAGAATGCAGGTTTAAGGCACTGGCTTCACTTTCCCTTGTTCAGGACCCTAAAAGGATTGAGGTCTCGTGTTTTACTTTGAAGGGGCTTACATCTGTATGGCCTTGCAGATCTCCTCAGAAGTCTTGCCCACTTTTCTCAGCGTGATGGCCAGGTTCTTCGCTCTGTTAGAGTCCAGTAGCGCCACCTTGTTCGGCCCCTTCTGGATGACCTTCTGCTTGTTTGAGGTGATGTCGATTGCCGGGCCCTGGGCTTTTGTCTTAAACATCTCCTCGAACTCGTCCACGTTCAGGTCCTTGAAGATACAAAGAGACAAAGAATTGGTTAAAGTTCTGTTATCGTGGGAATGAAGCCAGAGGTGGACTAAATTGTCGACTCTTACCTCGAGTATCCTCTCATCATCAATCTCATTGAAGACGGTCCCGTTGATCTGGTTTGGTTTCAGGGCGACCCAGTTGAAGACAGGCATGCGGAACTTTGTCTTGATGGGTTTCTTGATCTTAACAGCTACATCAGAAACAGCAGAGTTAACACAGAGTCTCTATCTGCTGTGAGAGTACACACACGCACGCACATTCACACACGTGCAGGTGAAAGGGTAGACAGTTATCTGTGGCTCGTGACACACATGGATGTGACTGTTTTTATCTCTAAAAATACACAACCCTACTTCAAGCTGATAGCTTATTTGATTTATTTGGAGAGAATGCTTCCTTTAAACTAAATAAAAAAGACACCTGGTCGTATTGGAAGCAGAGTGAAGCCTGAGAGTAAGGCCAAAGGGTATACCCTGAACAGTTAACGGTGCATATGGCAGGGATTTCCTGCCTGGCCCGGTGACACACTATTTATTGAACAGATTATGACTATTTGTGGCCACCTGGGCTGATTCACCGAAGCCAAACATCAAGGTGGCGCCCTGCTTAGCCAAACTGGCGTGGTGTCAGCAGGGACAGAAAGATAAGGCTGTCACGAGAAGAGTAAACAGCATTCCAGCTTTGCCTATCACTTTCTACCATCTGCGTGCCACAGCAGGTAACTAAGTCTCAGCATGCAACCGACACTCTGAGATGTGGCGATACACTTAATTCATACAAACACACACACACACTATCACAAAACTATAGCAGGGTGTGAAAGTAAAGCATGCAGAATTTTGAAATTTGGTATTTTCTCTGTTGTTTGAAACCATGTAAATGTTTCACAGAAAGTCTCACTGCGAGAGGAAGAACAGCAGAAAGAATTCATGAAGTCACAGTTCATGTGTTTTGGAATATGTGGTTTTATGTGCAGCTGAGCTCATGTTACGAGCAGCCAAAAAAAAAGGGAAAACATTTCTAAATTATTTCTTAGAGACTTGAATCACACAAATGGGACTTGTCTGTTTGTTTTTTACTGGGATTTAGGGACTGAAAATACCAAATTCAAAAAACTTGTGATAAAGGAAGGGAACAGTAGGGGGGACAAGACACCAAGAAACATGACAAGCAGAACCTACAGAAAAGTTTGATGGGTCCCTCTGGTTGGCAAAAAAAGAAACAATTCAAAGATAAATCATTAAGAGATTGGCAGAGTTAGTGAGAAAGCTTACACATGCACATCTCAAACGCACAAGGCACAGTTAAAATATATGAACTTAAAGGGATTTCCACTGTTTACTAACTGCTATAACCAGCAAAACTGTCAGCACTGTATTTTCAGACCTCTCAGGGAGGCTGTTACATCACTCTAAAAGCTTATCTTACACATGCATACCCACATCTACTTACTGTATAGTACAGTAAGGTCTAATTTAATGAGTCGCATGAGGGAGTGGCCTCGTTACTCATCAATACTCATCATCTGAGCAGGAGCATGCCCAACAGTAAGTTTGGTAAGTTACAAAATAACTATATTGTTCAACCTGGATGCTATTTGCCATGTTTTGTGTTTAAGTGACTGATGGGAACAGCAATTTTTGAAATTGGTCCAGTATTGTGCAAGAGTGCTGTGAAACAAGCTGCAATATAGCCACTCACGACATGTTTGCCCATTAATTTATGTCCACTAAGATGCTTGTTGTTTCCACTGACAGACTCAGATTATTATCATAGATGTCCAACAACAATATAGAAAGCATCCCTACAGAAACAGACCTTTTGGTTAGAAAGTAAGATCCTTTTGTTTAACCAGAAACAGCCCCAAAATCACTACCACCAAACCCACCAGACTCCATTTAAATAAACTGTAATTTTATCATAGTAAAACACACTTCATTCAAAGTCGACAGAAAACCATCTTGGTTCGTTTTTCCATTGTTCCGACAATCACCAGCTCTGTTTTTGCTCAAATAAACCCTTAATTTACGCAGTCAGATGTGAAAATATGCCATACACGCTAAAATTACAGTTTATTGAAATGGAGTCTGGTGGGTTTGGCGATGGCGATTTTGGGTCTGTTTCTGTTGAAACAAGAAGGATCTTTCTCTTTAACAAAAAGTTCTATCTCTGTAGGGTCCTTTCCAAAATATTGTCAGACACTTAGAATAACAATATGAGCCTAGCAGTGGCAAAAACAAGCACTTCTAGTGGACTGATGGTGCATAATTGCCCTGAGTAGTAACACTGGAAGCTGTTTAGCACTCTCACTCAATGCTGGACCCGTTTCAAAAACTGTTGTTCACATTAGTCACTTAGACACAGAAACTTGGGGGGGAAAAGCCAGACATTAAAGCTCTCAACTCAACACTGACAGGAAACCTTTGTACAAACTGTCTTTAAATACTGAAATTACAATGTTTGGCAAGAGTGATAGCTGAATCGTTGACCCTATTTAAGATGTGTTTGTTTATTATTCCATCTATTTAATTATCATTTCATAATGTATTGTTTTGATCAAGCAACCAATAAAATATAGAAATACACATTTAGACTAACTTTAACCTTACCCGCTAACCCAGAGTTCATGATGACAGTTGGTGTCCCACAGCCGGGCAGTGGAGGCGCTACAGGAGGAGGCGGAGGAGGTATAGGTACTGAGATCTGTGAGGCTGGCCCTGGAGGAGGAGGGGGAGGTGGAGGGGGAGGCGGCGGAGGTGGGGGAGCTGCTGCTGCTGCGGGAATGGCTGACGAAGGTCCATTTGACACTGTGACAGAGGAGACTCTCAGTGCTTAGTATCATCTTATATCCGACATGTAAAATGTGTCGGACTGGACGAATATTTAACTTACATGTGCCATTCACTGGTAGTGGAGGGGGTGGAGGAGGTGGTGGTGGAGCTCCCGCCACGACTCCTGTATGATTTGGACTGACAGCTGCACCGGTTCCTCCAATCACAGCACCTGGCAAGCCCTGCACGGCAGAGGGCGGTGAGGGCAGGATGGAGATGTCTCCGTCTCCCTTCTTCTGGATCTTGATGGTGCCTTGTTTCTCCAGCTCGTGGATCTTCTTTTCCAGGTTGCTCTGTCGCTGGATGGCCTCGTCCTTCTCCTTTAACATCTGCCGCAGTGTGTGCACCTGTGAGCTGGTGTCTTTGTAGACTTCCTGTGTTGGAGAGAGACAGAAACAGGGAGTTAAGAGTTATATTTCTGCTGTAAGTGTGAGGGTAGGACTTCCATTTGTATTCAGTGGTTACTGTGAGTGCTTAATGGCAACTTTAAAGATGGATGTGACTGTTCAGAGTCTGACCCTGATCGATTCAAGCTCCTTGTTCCTTTGCATCAGCTGCTTCTCCAACTCCACGATCTTTGACATGGCCTCGTTCTCTGTGTCCAGCAGCTTCTCTGTCATCTGTCAGAACAGCCAGGAGGAAAAGGGTGACACGGTGACATGAAGAAAACTGTGTATGTGTCTTAAAATGTCTTAAAATGGTGGTTGACAGTTAAGGGAAAGCATGAGATCATCATAAATCCCATGCTGACATCCTGGACATTAATACATAGAGAAGATAAATGAGACTAAGGATTCAGTTTTGTGGAATTTTAGAGAGTGAAATCAAACAGTCGGGGTCTCTCACATGTGACATGTTCTCCTCCAGCTCCTCTACCCGCTCCAGAGCGGCGTTTTTGGTCTCGGCATCCTCCAGAAGGGCTCCCACGTCAAACACATTATCCAAGTAGGCCTGGATCTGAACCTGCAGCTTATCACTCTCTGTATGCTTTAGTTTCTAGAAAACACACACACAAATGAAAAACTTTCTCAGTTCACTGCATGAGGTCGACATCTCAGACCTCACGGCCAGCACTGATCTCACCTGCGCCTTAAGGCAGGAGGTAAGGATTTACACATCTGACAGATTTTTTTTTTTCTGAAGGAATGGAAAAGCCATTATTGACTGCTTTTTTTGTCTGGTTGCTGTCTCGAGGGTGCTGTAATGACAACCTGCGCGCTGGACTGAGCTGAATATCAAGAGCCAGAGTGCTTCTGTCTGACAGTGCTTTTTTCTCGCAGCATTATGTCTCGACTCACGTCTAAGTAGTCGTCCAGACACAGCTTGGTGAAGTCGTACTGTAGGTGAACTCTGAAGTTCATGTCCTCCACCGAGTGCACCACGATGTTGATAAACTGCATACAGGCCACCTGGGGGAATTAAAAGAGAAAGAATACGGTTAGTGAGTGCCGATTCCACACAGTCGGTTTTCTCAGTGTTTTTAAAACCCTGCTTTAATGTACTCTGTGTGTCTGCTGACTATGCAAGATAAAAATGTGTTAATAGACACATTTACAGCAGGTTTGAGGTTTTTGAACATCAGCCAGTTACTTCTGTGAAATGGCTTTATGCTTATTATCACATCCAATTCCTTTTAATATGGCTTCCACTGAAATTGTGTGTATAAATCCTCCTTATTGTGCTTGCTTGGCTGGCAGAGTAGCTTATCTGGCAGATTAAGAGGATCTGAAAAAACAAATTAACAAAATCAGCCAGTTCAACTCCATCGGCTGCCTTATGGGAGCCTGCGTAAACAGATCACGGGGAATCCTCAGTGTCTATAACGTACACACACACACACACACACACACACACACTGGCTTAATCAACTTCCGGTAAGAAGCTCAGTTGTCTCGGTGCGACACGGCGCCTTCAACAAAGTCTGTTTGCTTTAGTGCTGCTGTCAGATGACGGCCCGCCGAGGGACTGTGAGCGGACTTGTGACATAAGACCTATTCAAACACAGCATCTGTTGGGTTTCGCACACATGCAGTGTTTGCCTCACATAAATTCAGACACTTAAGACGAACACACACACTGGATAAAATACTGTCGAAGTTGGCACTTTCTTCACATTGTCTTTTATTCTTATCTGCCAGGCTAATTAGCACTACTCAGCCTGGAAATGACAGACTTGGCATGAGTTCCTTGCTTTGGGCCACTCCAGTTTGATATATTGTGCCACACATCTGTAGGTTGAGCTGTGATGAGAAAAATTAGAGGGTTCACAAACACTGATAGCCCTGGGAGAGTGTATCCTCAAACTAAAAGCACAACTGATCCCTTCTGAGTTATTTTTAAGTTTGGTCAAACATATCGCAACACAGATGGAGTAGTGTTCAAAATACTCAAAATATTTCTTAAACTGACGACCCCTAACTAAGTGACATATTTTATGGATATTTAATTTATGTTATATTTCATGCATTTGAGAAAGAACTGGTAAACTGTATACTTCATCCAAATTATCCAAATAGTTAACAAAATAACAGCAGGAAGTTTGTGTAAATCGAGCAATTTGGATGAATTTTGGCAAGGTTACTTGTAAATGCTGCATCAGAGATGAGTTCCTGATATTTTTAGTAGCCTAAATCTTCATACAAATGTCTGTCTGTACTGTTATTATTTTTCTAAACAAGCACACAACAAGTCCTCCCTTGACGCTTGTCCATTGTTCTCTAAAATCTTTGGTTTTGTCTGTTTAGCAGAGAGTAAAGTTAATGTAGGTTTAAAGTGGGCCTTAATAATCAAAATTTTAAGTCTATTTTAAGTCTAAAATTTCATCTTACTGGGAGGATTATAGAGATGAAATCAATAATGAGTAGAGCTGGATTTTAATTTCAGTGTAATGTATTTGGGAAGTGTGCCAACTGGGCTAACAAAACAGGACAGATATTTATTACAAATATTACTAGCAGGTTGTAAAAAAGCAATAACCAGGAAATGGTTGAGTAAAGAGTCTTCAACAACCTCTGAATGGACAGAAATAGTTAAGGAAATGTATGTTCTCCAACAACTGACTTTTTCCCTGCCACTAAAAATGTGAACAATATTGGAAAAAATGTAAATCGTAGTTGACTTTATTTGTGTGTTTGTTTTATTTGGTGAGTGCTGAGTGGAAGATTTCTCCCTCCCTGAAGGTACCCTGGATTTCCAGGGGTCAAAGTTGGGGAACATGGGGACAGTCATGGACATGAAGGACCTGTTGTCTGTGGAACTGCGGAGTCGCCTTGATGCTTCTTATTTTCTGTTTTGCTGGATGTTGCGCATTTTGACTTTACCTATGATGTCCCTGCCTGTTGTTGTTGGTTTTGTCTGCTTTTTTCTTTTTGTAAAAACTAATAAAAAATTAAGTATAAAAATAACCATTTCATTTGGTTTTCTTCACAGAAATTAAATCTATACTGAGATAAAGTCTTACTGTTTCAAGTTGATAACAAGTGTTCTAAAGGCTTGAAACTAGTTGGGTTTCCATCCAAATGTAATGTAAATTTTAACCAAATTTTTAAAAAAAATCTGCAAAAGAAAATCCGGTTTTGTGTCCTTTTCCAACCATTACTGTTATTCAAATATTGGGAGTTGATATATTGACATAAGCTGCGGGAAGTGGCTCTAATTCTGCAGTCAGGTGCCACAAAAGAAGAGGGTGCAATGAAATGACAAAATTAAAAGGGCGCCAGTCAAACCTCAAACAAAGGAAAACAATGGATGCATAATGGAGATCACACTGGACAATGGATATAGAGAGTTTTAAACAACTAATAGTACAGCTGTGTGCTGTTGAAAGGGTTCTGGTAACAACACTGTGTTGCATTTATGTGTGTTGTGTGGCCTACATTGTGACGGTGTGTAATGGCTGTATGTCATCATTCATTCACTGAATCGGTTTTAATTGCACTTAGTTGCATTTATAGTACCTTTTATCAATAAACCAACTTTTCCACCTTTTGCTATATTTTGAGATTTTTTTGAAATGTTGGCGTTTCCACTCAGTTTTTTTTATGCACAAATTGAACTTGCGCATAAAAACAGGAGGGTAGAAACACACCTACTGCTGAGAACAGATAGCATCATTCACTCAAAGCTTCTTCATCTCAAAAACCTTCCCAAGCCATGTGATTTTCAAGGGATTGCAGTGCAATCAATACTCATTAGGAGTGTGTGTGTGTGTGTGTGTGTGTGTGTGTGTGTGTGTGTAGGGGAGGGGGTGAACATACCATGAAGTCGATGTTGTTGTCTTCGTTCTTGAAATACTCCATTAGCTTCTCAAACCGCTGCTCCTCCATACACACCTGCAAAACAAAGCACATCTCACTTATTGTATTTACTGGAGTTCAGGTGTAGAGAGCGATGTGCAGTGATTAATGCAACCAATCAGTGATTTACATAAATGACACAACTAACTCCTCCTGATTCACATGAACCATACAGTGCTTTGCCTGAGACAAAAACACTCCTGATTTCAGCATTAACTTCAGTACTGCGAATATGCAGTGACACTAGAGATGATGCTTTTTACCTTTGAGCTTAGCCAGGACTTTTTACCTCATTTACGTTTTACTGATACATTTTAATGACTATTATCATTCCCAGTTTGGTTATCAACAATTTGGCGAAGATGAAAATTCAGTGATGTGACATCACAGCTCGCCCTGACCTCAGTTATTCATGAACTGCTGCTGAATGTACACACTGCATCTGTGTTCAATATGGCTTGTGGCGCCACTTTTACCACATACACTGTAGGGTTTCTTTGTCCTGCCTATCTGAAGAAGAATTTGAGAGACAGAAGAGAACAGAGAGATAAAAAGAGGCAGAGAGAGAGATAGAGAGATGCTCTGCAGTTCAGACAGTTCATCTGGAGGGCAATGAGGGAGATGGAGCATGATGAAGAATTGAGACGGAAGGGAGGAAGAAAGAGGAGGGGTGTGTATCCAAAAACCTCTGAATAATGTGTAGAGTCTCGGCCTGCAGCCCCTTCATCAAACACGGGATATCAAAGTCACTTAGCAAACTACATCTAATGACGCTTTTTAACGAAAAGGAAAAAACTAACAACCACAAACTGCCTTTACAACACTGCAAGAAGAAACAGAAACACGAGTGAGTGCTGAAATGGTTTTTAGCAGACTCCACTATCATGATGCTAACCCTCTTCTCATTAGAGGAGCTATGTTCTCTCTAAGCCTTATTCTCCCACTAATGCCAATGCTACTGAGAGCAACACTCAATATTTCATTCAGGGGTGTAAATATTGCATTAACTGCAGTCGGCCCATTTTTTTTTTGCAGGCCGTATGCTACAAAATGGGGCTGCTGTTAGCGCCCACTCCATCATAAACCTCCCACTCTTTCCTCCAGCAGCCAGAATACCTCATCCAGACAGACAAGGGTCAGACTAGGCTGTCTGTTGCATCTTTCTGCGTGTGCGTCTGAGCTTTGATGTGTCAGCCAAATCTAGTTACCACACGTGTAACTGTTTCCTCTCGAGTCCTGCTGTGTGTTGCAGCTAAACCGGTGTCTCTAATCTGTTGACAAAGTTCCTAGATGCTATCCTGAGGAATCTGCTGCTCCTCACATCTGCCAGGGGGGGAGCATTCCTCCAGGGCTGAGTCACCGTTTGAAATTGCACAGTCGAATTGTAATGACATATTCGTCTCCTCGGACCCCACTTCCCCCCTCTCCGTGAAGCTCGTACCTCCTTAAAGTTGTCGAACGCAGAGAGAATGATTTCGTGGCCTCCTCTCACGAGACAAACTGCCGCCAGGAGCTCTAAGACCAGAGCTTTGGTTCTATAAAACAGGGAGAAAATAAAGGCGGCAATGGTTAGTAAATGACAAGTGCCAGCGCTGTGGCAAACCTGTACTTAGACACGGAGCAAACAAAGTGGAAAACAGTGTAATGAGTAAAGATCCTGCCAACGCTCAAACCTCTGCGTAGATCTACAGGGTGTTTAGTACAGTTACTGTCTTGAAGTGTTTACATCTTTGTAAGTATTAAATCTAAAACTTTTAGGTGGAAATGGATACATTTTTTGCTTTAAAGGAATACTTCACCTACAAAATGATTATTGGTTTATCAGTTAATCATGACATGTTACCTATAATTTGGAAAGAAAACTTTGTTTCTCTCACATGCCTCCACAGAAAGATGGCAAACATACTGATTTATTAATTGATTGGGGACCATGTTTAACAAAAGCAAAAAGTATATCAAAAACTATATCAACTACATCAGACAGGACACAATGTCAAGTTCAGCTCACATCCCAGCTATATCAGCTGATCACAAACAGCCAATCAACTGATGGAGCAGATGATTGATGGAAGGGAGTCAGCTGATAGGTCACATGATTCCTTCCTATGCAACCAATTTGCGAATCTCATTCAGGGCGCCCTATTTAAACTGCTCTGGCCTGCCTACTGTTGCTGCTTCCTCTGCAAGCCGCTTTGCATCCTGCCTCCACCCCAGCTCCTCCTTTTCATGCTGTGTCTAACTTATCAGTGTCATTTCTGTTTGTCATTGATGTTGCTCTGTTCTGTTCCCAGGGGGTCTTTGCTGCTGCTGCTCTCCCTGCCTTAGGCTTTCCATGTAGGCGCATGGAAGGACAGGGAGGTTTGCTCTCTCTGCCTCAGGCTTTCATCGTATGCACATGGAAGGACAGAGAGGTGTGCTCTCTCTGCCTTAAGGCTTTCCATATAGACGCATGGAAGAGGCTTTCTGCCTAGAACCTAGGAAAGGCAGAGAGGCCCCAGAACCGAGCCATACCACCAAATATAATACTGCAAATGGAAATAAAGTTTTTTTTGACAAAAGTGTTCCTGACTGAACATTTGTTTACAAACTCACACAGCTCTGGCAGTATAATCCAGATCTCATTGATCTAGTCGTATGCTCACTACTTCTAAAACATATGTAAATATGTAAATTGTAAGGTTATAGCAAAAATGCATGTTTGTGAAGTACTCAGAAATGCAGTCCCAAATCAGTCTATAAATCAATCTGTTTGTGGTTTGAAAGCTTGCGAGAAAAACAAAGTTTTCTTCACAAATTCAAGGTAACACTGCATATACAGTACAGGCCAAAAGTTTGGACACACCTTCTCATTCAATGCGTTTTCTTTATTTTCATGACTATTTACATTGTAGATTCTCACTGAAGGCATCAGAACTATGAATGAACACATGTGGAGTTATGTACTTAACAAAAAAAGGTGAAATAACTGAAAACATGTTTTATATTCTAGTTTCTTCAAAATAGCCACCCTTTGCTCTGATTACTGCTTTGCACACTCTTGGCATTCTCTCCATGAGCTTCAAGAGGTAGTCACCTGAAATGGTTTTCCAACAGTCTTGAAGGAGTTCCCAAAGGTGTTTAGCACTTGTTGGCCCCTTTGCCTTCACTCTGCGGTCCAGCTCACCCCAAACCATCTCGATTGGGTTCAGGTCCGGTGACTGTGGAGGCCAGGTCATCTGCCGCAGCACTCCATCACTCTCCTTCTTGGTCAAATAGCCCTTACACAGCCTGGAGGTGTGTTTGGGGTCATTGTCCTGTTGAAAAATAAATGATCGTCCAACTAAACGCAAACCGGATGGGATGGCATGTCGCTGCAGGATGCTGTGGTAGCCATGCTGGTTCAGTGTGCCTTCAATTTTGAATAAATCCCCAACAGTGTCACCAGCAAAACACCCCCACACCATCACACCTCCTCCTCCATGCTTCACAGTGGGAACCAGGCATGTGGAATCCATCCGTTCACCTTTTCTGCGTCTCACAAAGACACGGCGGTTGGAACCAAAGATCTCAAATTTGGACTCATCAGACCAAAGCACAGATTTCCACTGGTCTAATGTCCATTCCTTGTGTTTCTTGGCCCAAACAAATCTCTTCTGCTTGTTGCCTCTCCTTAGCAGTGGTTTCCTAGCAGCTATTTGACCATGAAGGCCTGATTGGCGCAGTCTCCTCTTAACAGTTGTTCTAGAGATGGGTCTGCTGCTAGAACTCTGTCATCTGGTCTCTGATCTGAGCTGCTGTTAACTTGCGATTTCTGAGGCTGGTGACTCGGATGAACTTATCCTCAGAAGCAGAGGTGACTCTTGGTCTTCCTTTCCTGGGTCGGTCCTCATGTGTGCCAGTTTCGTTGTAGCGCTTGATGGTTTTTGCGACTCCACTTGGGGACACATTTAAAGTTTTTGCAATCTTCTGGACTGACTGACCTTCATTTCTTAAAGTAATGATGGCCACTCGTTTTTCTTTAGTTAGCTGATTCTTGCCATAATATGAATTTTAACAGTTGTCCAATAGGGCTGTCGGCTGTGTATTAACCTGACTTCTGCACAACACAACTGATGGTCCCAACCCCATTGATAAAGCAAGAAATTCCACTAATTAACCCTGATAAGGCACACCTGTGAAGTGGAAACCATTTCAGGTGACTACCTCTTGAAGCTCATGGAGAGAATGCCAAGAGTGTGCAAAGCAGTAATCAGAGCAAAGGGTGGCTATTTTGAAGAAACTAGAATATAAAATATGTTTTCAGTTATTTCACCTTTTTTTGTTAAGTACATAACTCCACATGTGTTCATTCATAGTTTTGATGCCTTCAGTGAGAATCTACAATGTAAATAGTCATGAAAATAAAGAAAACACATTGAATGAGAAGGTGTGTCCAAACTTTTGGCCTGTACTGTATATATGTATATGATTTACAAATGGTCATTTTTTTGGGTGAAGTATTCCTTTATGTTAGACTTATGAAGTAAATGTTGATGACACAGTGTAACAGCTATAGAATAATGACACCATCTGCGTTTAGACTGGTTCTCTAGAAGCCTCGCTTTCACTACACAATTCTATCTGCCACAGGGTCCCAGAAAAATGAAGGGTTGATTTGCAGCACAACTTAAGTGCTTCAACAATTGTACAACCAAAACAGGAAGAGCATGGCACTTTTGTTTTCCCCAGCAGCTATAAGTAGCCATCCCCAGTTATCAAAGAGTATCAGTGTAAGTTCTTTATGGTTACTATCCCCAGCAGCAGAACTAGTGGATGGTGGAACAACCACAACAACTGTGGAAAACAAAATGCAGCATGTCCTGTGTTAGGCTCTGAAGGAAACGGAAAGTAATCCTGTTGTCTTTGTGTCAGTGGCGCCAACAAAAATACAACTTGGAAACACTGGAAACTTTAACTTACTTTGAATAACTTGGGAAAAAAGTTTTGTAATGTCACATCCTGAGAGGAAAAAAAAAAAAAAAGAGCTCCCCATTTTTATCTTATCCACTGGATTAAAAGGCAGGTATAAAAAATGAATACTTGGGGCCTAATTCGTGTGTGTGTGTGTGTGTGTGTGTGTGTGTGCGTGTGTGTGTGTGTGTGTGTGTTGGAGCACACAGGACAGCGACATCCTGTGCGTCCAGTCTCCAGCTCCTTCATGCAGGAGCTCTCTGCCTGGATGAGACGATATGTGACAAGTGATGCGGAGTGGTTTCACATCCACTTTTGAGGAAATCCTTGAGTCTCGGGGCATGAAGTGAAAACACACCCACATACATACACACACACACACACACACACACACACACACACACACACACACGTGCACGCACAGAAGTGAGTCCTTCTGGTTGCTGTCTCAGTGAGCAGCTGCCAGTGTAGTGGAGTGTGCCAGCGGTGCCCTGACCCGTCTGTCGAGATGAATGTGCCCCTGAGCTACAAAGACACTCACTCTGGATCAGACTGTGCAGGTGCACTGAGGCTAACTGAGAGGCGGACTCTGAATGTTCCATTATGGATTGAGGTCTTTGTTGGTAAAGTATCTGGACTTGTTTTGCTCCAAATGCAACATTATTCTCGTTAGTTAAATCTTTTATCTCCTGGTTTCTTTATAAGAAAAATTTAAGAGCAAACACATAATCTATGTGCAAAAAAACTTGACTTACCTCGGGTTTTTATTGTTGAGACTTAGTGCAATTTCATTCACAGCATGTGGGTGTGACATAACCATGTTGAAGCCATACTGGGAGATGAAAAACAAACCAGAGGGAGAAAGACAGAGACAAATAAGCTAATTAACAAAGAAGAGGAGCCACTGAATAACTGAGAGGAGCGTTCCTCTGCATAATAAATGAAACATGGAGATCGAGCA
This sequence comes from Epinephelus lanceolatus, assembly GCF_041903045.1. Lineage (NCBI taxonomy): Eukaryota > Metazoa > Chordata > Actinopteri > Perciformes > Serranidae > Epinephelus > Epinephelus lanceolatus. The sequence continues at coordinate 21,147,815 of NC_135747.1, read as the reverse complement.
GAGGAACTAATTGAATTTGGCTTCAGTTAGATAAGTGTGCTTTAGTTCAGCCGGATATGCAGTCTGTGTGGACGGGGAGTGCAGAGGGCTGACCTGATAGTTCATGATAGCGCGCAGGCACATGATGCAGACGTGGACGTCGTCTTTCTTGCAGACCAGTCTGGAGTTTTTCAGGGTTCTCCGGCTCGGCAGTGTGTTGCAGCTAAAATATTATTACAGAAAAGACAAAAACAATTCAATTAAACTGTGTCAAGTGAGTCTATGAGCATCTGAACACAAACAAGAGCGCACGAGGCTCGGATAAATAAGGAAACAGATGTTGTTTTTGATGCTGTTTGATAATGAGCCTCCATCACACACCTCCTCCTTCACATAGGGAGGCTGTTAAACTGCCACGCCACCTTACATTAACACGCACAAAGGCCATATAATATACAGCCACGCAAGGGGCCATGGGATGCCCTCTTCCAATTGTTTTAATTTTATGTCCTTCACAAAGATATCACTTACAGCTAGCACAATAGCAGCCAGTCATTTGCATGCAGCACACTGATTGTGCAGCTTTACGTGAACAAAAACAAGGCCTTTTCTCCCGGTGCAGCTCTCACAATAAAAAGCGAAACGCTGGAGCAGCAGTATTACTGAATAATACGCAGAGCCAGTCGGAGCAGAACAGTTTATTTTCAGACTTCTGTCACGAGGTTCAATTACCGGCTCGAGTTCTGGGGAAAAATGTGTCTTCAGGCTGCTGATAGACACGCCGATTCGTGTCAGCTCCCATACTTAAAGGCGTGACTCCTGTGTGAGTCACAACATGGTGTTTGTGGGACTGAAAAAAGGCTCAAACTTCCAAGCAAGAGTCAGCAGTTTTAAGAGAACGATAGAACTATTCTTTAATTAGGCAACTTCACATTGAAATGTGCTGGTAAACAGTTAATCATGCCTTGAAAAATGTTGTGTATGTCTGACATTTACTACGAGAGTTTGTGTGTCTTTGTAATTATTCTCCATGCTGTGTTCAGCAGGATGTGGTGCCGGCCTGATGCAAAACAAGTCTGCTGTTGATTCAGGAGACATTCTGCAACTGCAGCGCTGCTCCACAGCAGCAGCAACAGAAACGAACTTAGAGGAGTTCATCCCAGGCTTTTTCCTCTCCTGGTTAATCAACATCTAAACAGAGGTGTGGCACGGTCGTGAGGAAATGAGTAACAATATTTCTTCATGATAAATGATTATGTAATACCAGCAAAATGCAACACCTTGACCTGCGTTGACTTGCCTGACATTGCTTCAATAACTTTACAGAACATATCATGTAACACAGTTGATTCAGGGGGCTTTACAAAGAAGATTTTGGATTTGATTCATTAATCTGTCAAATCTGATTGCCAAATTGGACTTCAAAGAGACAGGGCGCCCAAACCTAAAGGTTGAAGAGAGGTGAGAGGTGCTGTGGGGTGGAGAAATTTCTGAGCCGTCATGGGTTACAAAACATGAATCAAAAAAAATCCTGCCTGTTTTCTCAAAACAGCAGGACCACAACAAACAGAGCATGTTCTAAATAACACCACAGAACAACATCAAACACTACAACTATAACTATAACTACAGGATACAGGTCTAACACAGCTACTTATTTCTAGCAAACTCCATACCGTCTTATTTGAGAGCACTTTGGACAGCTCAGTGTGCTCGGTGTCCTTCAAGATGGCAGTTTGAAGACGACATATAACATGTTAAATTTGACACTGAGATGTTGATCTTACATTATTTTTATTTGAAGCCAAACTAAGGACAGATTAAGACAAAAAGGGGCATAGATTCTGTATGATGGACATTTAAGAATTAATTAAAAGAAAACCACCAACAGAGCAGAGCAAATGCCTCATAATTAGTGTGACGTCTCTTATTAACCAGAAAAAAAGATAACATATCCAAAATACAGAAGATGTTTGGAGGCTACCTAAGCCTAGTAAAAGCCTTTGCTTTTACAGGGCTTTTGTAGAAACTAGGCTAGCTTCTGCACAGAATGGCATTTAGGGAGCCACACAAGCAGCACACAGGCACAGAGACAAGAACAATGAGTGCAGAAAAACCCATTTGCTCCAAGGAAAGGAGAATTCAGTCTCGAGTGCGGGAGGGGAGGCTGGCAGTACAAATAATTCACATCCCCGACACAGACGGGGACAAATAAACTGGGCAGCGCTAGCAGGGAGGTATAAAGTACAATGAGGCAGGGGGATTCTGTATGAGTGAGTGTGTGTGTGTGTGTGTGTGTGTCTTGGGAGGGAGCAGGGATGCGGGGTTGAAGCTGCTGAAAGCTCACTGTGAGCTAGCAAAGTGAGAGACCTGCCTGCTGTCGAAGACTGGCAGACAGAGGAGCAGATGACTATGGAGGAACACCGGGGCAGAACAGAAGAGACAGTCAGCCTCAGTGAACACACTCTGACCTGTGACACACACTGTACGTGCTGATGACACAAGGCTACATCCGGACGAGGCTGTTGTGTGGGTGAAAGTCAGTTAGGGGCTAATCTTTATAACAGATATCTGCATATGTACTTGGGGTGGGAATCATCAGAGGACCCATGATACCATATTATAACAATACTTAGGTCATGATATGATATTATTTCGATAAAAATAATAGTAATGTTCCAAATGGCATATAGTGACTTTAATAGGTGGTTTAAATGGGTAATAGGTATGGCTTTACAAACAGGACACACCTTCCATATCTATGGCTGTGTATGACTGATGTTCTTCTGTAAATAACTTCTTTTACATATTATTTCAAGTACTTCTGAGATAATAATAGGCAATAAAAAACAACTGACTTGATTGTCATTCAAGGATACTATTTAAGAGGCATGTGCCTCATTGAATCAATAGAGCTCTTTGTGTAAAATTAGTTCAAGTTAACATATTCAAACTGAAGGATTAGAGGTCACAGAAGTCAGGGCCAGCGCTGTACCGAAACATCAATGGAATGACAGGGAGGATTAGAGAAATAATGCACAACTGAATGGGATTTGTGCTTCAGAGCATACATTAGCACGGACTTATGAATTAACTGCTGTGAAATCCTCTGTGCGCAGGATTTGGAGTTGAATGGTCTGTTTGGTGTTCATAAAAACAAAACATATTTGCTCCATGAAAGAGATTTTGCCTTCTACTGCATCGACTGTCATGTGAAAACTTGCTGTCAATCATGTGTCATGATCATGTGCAAAACCAGCCTGGGTTTGACAATCCTTAAAGTCCAGACAAATGGTTATTGCCTCCTGCTGCAGAAATGTGTCTTAAGCCATTTAAAGTCTTACAGACCTCATGACCACACAAAGAGGCTGCTGAGGCATCATATGAAACGTGTGACTTCTTAAAATAATACAATAATCAACAATACAGCCACACTGCTCTGCCTCGACACTCAGTGACTAGAAGCCCGAGAGGCAAAGTCATCTGTAAACACTAACAAAACCATACATGGGTAAAGGAGTCCTCTTTATCATCAATGACTGTGTGTACCGTACCGTATCGTGGAATGTCGCCCAGCACGTGTGATGCCATTCCCGGTCATGGAAGATGGCAGGGTGCTTCCTCCATGCAGGTCTTCTATAGAGCGGCTCCAGGGCTTAGACTTATCCATGGCAGCCTCTGGATTGTTCTCCACACAGTCTCCATCAAACCTGTTGCACCGTGAAAACAACAGAAACCAACTCAGTGAGCATTAACTTGCTGATAGTGGATTTTTTAAGTTGATATGATACTGCCATTTGAAAATAATACAAATCTGAAAAGATATGACCTTAAGTAAACCTACAGACTTATGTTCACTAAGCCTTATGTTCCCTCAGCCCTATCCTCACTCAGATCAGTACCTCCGCCAATGACGTAATGTTTTCACCCCTGCAGTAACACTGGCAACCATAACCTCCAACCCTAACCTAACAAGTTATAAAAGGGCCGGCTCTGATTTACAGGGAACATAGGGCCTAATTTGGATGGGGGAAAGAGTTCAGTAGGGAACACAGGGCCTGATTTGCAAAGAAGAACTTTGATAGGTGCTGAGGGAACATAGTGCTAAGGGAACAAAGGGCCTTAATTGGATGATAAATAGTTCCTAAGGGAACATGGTGCCTGATTTGGCTGGAAAAAAGTTCGCAAAGGAACATGGGGCTTAGGGAACATAGGCCCTAATTTGGTTGGAAAATGTTATTTGGTGCTAAGGGGAACATAGGGTTAAAGGAACACAGGGCCTAAATTGGATGGAAAAGAGTTCCTGAGGGAACATAGTGCCTGATTTGGCTGGAAAAAAAGTTAAAGAAGGAACATGGCGCTTAGGGAACATAGGCCCTAATTTGGTTGGAAAAAAGTTCATTTGGGAACATACTGCATGGAAAAAGAAGGGAACATAGGGCCTAAACTGGATGGAAAAAAAGTTCCTGACGAACATAGATCCTAATTTGGCTGGAAGAAAGTTTGTGAGGGAACACAGACCCTAATTTGGCTGAAAAAAGGTTAATGAAGGAGCATGGGGCTTAGGGAACATAGGCCCTAATTTGGATGGAAAAAAATCCATAGGTGCTGAGGAAACATAGGGTTGAAGGAACACAGAGCTTAGTTTGGATGGCGAAAAAGTCCATGAGGGAACACTCGGCCTGATTTCGATAAGGAAAAAATCCTGAGGGAACATAGGCCCAAAATTGGATGGAAAAAGTTTATAGGTGCTTAGGGAAAAAAATCCATGAGGGAACCTAGGGCCTACTTTGGGTGGAAAAAAGTGCATGAGGGAACACTTGGCCTGATTTGGAACATAGGGCTGATTCCATAAGTCCCATACACTGCATCTCATATCTGTCAGGCGCTAGCACTAATGAGCAAAGGTGAAACTGTGCTCAGCTCTGATGCTAACGCTCACATCTTAGGTTTCTGGGTTGGACATGATAGGTAAGCAGAACGTCTCATGTTTTGTTGTACTTGGCAGAAACCTTGGAAAGAGCTGGTAGTTATAGCATACCTGTTATGATCTATTTCAGTTTTTAGACCGGTCGTTTCCATGACTTTTAATATGCTGCTGCTGCTGCGGTGGTACTGAGGGTAAACACACTTTTACGGCTAACCATTCATAATGTGGACAGACCATAATAACATATGGTGAAGTGGGGAGGGTGAATTAAACATTTAACTGCGTGGCTCTTTGGCCCTGAACAGGGACCTTGTGACTGACTAATAATCACACCATCAATCTATGAATAGAAGCCTATGGTTGGTATAATACACAGTGCCAATGTGTCAGCAATGGGCCCCGAGTGACTCAGTGTTTCTGACAACCAGGCAACAGCAGCGGTGACGGTGGTGGTGGCGGAGACGCATCAGCGGCTGTGCATAATAGCAGCATTGTGTCGGTTGTCAGTTCTGCATATAGACTATAGTGATGTAGAGAGAAAGAGCTGGTAGTGACTTACGTGACGGCATACTGTGCAAAAGAAAGATACTCCACCAGCACGTCCAGGCCCTTGTTCTCTTCATTTAAGAATTCTCTCACCCACCTGAAGAGACAGAGAGAATAAAGTTTATTTTGACAGAAGTTTATCAGTGCACAAACTTTCAAGCAAGAGCACGTTTTCAAATATACTTATAAAAGCTGGTTCAGTTTCAACAATAACTCATCTCCTCTAGTGTAATCACGGCTAAAAAACTCATTCTCTGAGTGTGGAAGAAAAAACAAACATGCTTTGAGAAAGAAACTTGGAGAATTTGCTTTTCTTTGGTCTCTTATCTGGAAATAAACATCCCCAGATGCTTCATATTAATGGGTAGTGCCTAATGTCTTTCCATTTTTCCAGTTTATTTGTATATAATACGTTTTAATTAACTATGCCTGCACACATCAACGGGTATCAATGTTGAACATGTCTAATGATCAACATGTGTCAGTCACAATCATAAAAAATGTCCACACAACCTGCACAAAAAATTAGTTCGCTCATAGAAATCTGTTAGAATAATATCTAGATTTATCGGAGATGCTTACTTTAAGTATATGATCTGTAATAACACAATGAATGCTTTGACCGACCCTGACCTTGGAATACAGATATTTTCAGATTATTCCCCCCTTCTCCCACAATTCCTCCCTCCCTTCCCCAAGAAGAATTGTAATGACCCGTTTGACAGACTTCAAAGCTTCCTGGCTCAAAGCAGCAAACATATCCCCCATGCATGTGTTTGCAAAAGCACAAGCATGCACACACACATACAGAGAATCTCATTACTGAGTCTCCTGTTTTCTCTGTTTCTGTTTCTCTTCCACACACACACACACACACACACACACACACTCACAGTTTCTCACTGTGGTAAAGACTAGCCTCCAGAATGATCAAAAGCCTATTCTCACCTTCCTCACAGGCACTGAAGTGGGCCACCCATTCAGCGCCCGGCGTGCTTTCATTTTTTTTATTCTGCACAGAAAAGCCCAGCTCTTCACAGGGTGAAGCTCCCGCTACCTTTGGCATGTGCCTCTCTTCCTCCATATTTATAAGCAGTGTGAGTTGAATCACAGAGCATCTTTATTTAATCGCATCCTACGATGGTGCTTTTTATCGGAGCCCCGACGGCTTCGACGGGCCTGATTGCTCAGTGATTAGAGAAATTTGTGGGGCATAAACATAATGACATGCGGGCAGGCTTTTGGGGTGGTACTGTGCTGATGAGGATGTAAGGTTAAACTGCTTTTAAAATCCACTAGCTGCTTCTTTATTAGCTCCCCTGCGGTGAACCTACATGGGGCGAATGAGGCTAACGAGTGCGTCCAGTAAAGCAGTGCCTGGTGGGGCCTGACGTGTTTTTAAAAAAGAGGGCTTCTCGGGCCACATGGTAATCATTACCACAGGACACTAACTAACAATCCTCCTATTCACCACATGATGTTGACCAGTGAGCACCACGTGAGGAGCAAGCAGGCAGGGAGCGGTGTTATCATCAGCAGCGCTCATACAGGGACAATCTACCCATTATACACAGCCAACATGATAGATATATTTCCCTGTTTCACCTCTGAAAAGAAGCAGTAATTATTCACTGTCTGTGTTGGTGACATCTTGCTCCCTCCCTAGCCCCCTCCCCGTTCTCTCCCAATCTCTCTCCCTGCCCCAGTGCCATTATGGTAATGCTCTGTCTAATCTAGATTAGGTAGATTATTTATGTAATCTAGTTTACCAACATAAGGTCTCCAGAAAGGAATTAATCCATGTAAACAATGCCGCAACTGATTTGCCAGACAGACGTTGTCTCTGGCCGTGGTCGGAGTTTATTTTGCTTTGAAAAGCAGAATCTGATCGGTGTGTAAACAGTGTGTAGGAGTGTGGGAGACAGTGTTGTCAGATACATGAGATAATTTGTGCGAGAGTCGGTGAAGGAGACAAATTGAAGTCAAGCAATGTGTGTGTAGGAGGGAGGAAAAGAGAAAAACAGAGGGATTAAGAGATGTAGTTTAGATTACGTGTGTGTGTGTGTGTGTGTGTGTGTGTGTGTGTGTTTGAGGTCTTGTGATGGTTGTGTAACCAGCGTATCTCTGCGTCTTTGCTGTCACAACAGTCTGTGGCCAGCAGACCACTTGTGGCTGTCTCCTCATGTCCGAGACAAGGTCTGTGGTCGAATGGTCTTTTTTGCTTGGAAAGGTTCCTAACTGAGTGTAATGACCCGTTAGTATCTCAGTAACAGCTATGAGAGCTGTTCAAATTCTCTAAATGCCAAGGAAGGGTGCTTTAATTCTTCCTTTCTTATCTCCTTTAGCATCGTAAACACTGGACCACCTTTTTCTACAATTCCTTGCGACACAGCAGTTGGGCATTCATTTAAATAAAAAAACAATTCTAATTTCAATTCCAACCTTGATAATAAAGTAATATTTTTCACCAGCCGGGTTGTCCACATTTATACACTCACTGGCCATGTTATTAGGTACACCTTGTTAGTACCAGGTTGGACCTCCTTTCACATTCAGAACTTCTTTAATTCTTCATGGCACAGATTCAACAAGGTGCTGTAGATTTTTTGTCCATATTGACATGATAGCATCACACAGTTGCTGCTGATTTGTCGGAAGATGGGTACACTGTGGTCATAAAGGGATGGATGGACCAGGCAACGTTTTTCCAATCTTCTATTGTCCAAGTTTGGTGAGTCCATGTGAATTTTAGCCTCAGTTTCCTGTTGTTAGCTGACAGGAGTGGCACCTGGTGTGGTCTTCTGCTGCTGTAGCCCATCTGCTTCAAGGTTGGACGTATTGTTGGTTCAGAGATGGTCTTCTGCAGACCTTGGTTGTAACCAGTGGTTATTTGAGTTACTGTTGCCTTTCTATCATCTTGAACCAGTCTGGTCATTCTCCTCTGACCTCCAGCATCAACAAGGCATTTCACCCAGAGAACTGCCACTCACTGGATATTTTCTCTTTTTGGGACCATCCTCTGTGAACCCTAGAGATGGTTGTGTGTGAAAATCCCAGTAGATCAGCAGTTAATGAAATACTCAGAGCAGCCCGTCTGGCACCAACAACCATGCCATGTTCAAAGTCACTTATATCACCTTTCTGCCCCATTCTGATGCTCGGTTTGAACTTCAGCATGTCTACATGTCTAAATGCATTGAGCAGCTGCCACGTGATTGGCTGATTAGCTATTTGCATTACTACTCAGTAAAGTGGCTGGCCAAGTGTCTAAGAAGTGCTTTCAGTTGTCCACCTTTGGAACACTGTAGTTTAACCAGGGCAGACCCACATCAATAATATCCGCTGTCTCTTAATTACATAGCCTAATGTAAGTGTGGTCAGATTCTCGTAGCGGTTGTCTTTTCCTCATGTATCCTCCTTCACATCTCTCCCTGACCTCACGACATTGTCCATCAAGGTCGTGGAAAAGTGTTTAGGAGAAGACACAGGATGTACATTTTTTGACTATTCAACCGCAGCCAGGATCTCCACGTCTCCTGTGACCGCCCACCTTCCACATCCCTCCCATCTGCTGGCCCACATCCTATTCCTACTAAAGAATCCTGGAGCCTCATTTATGAACCATCTCTATGGACAGTGTTGTGCTTTAACCAAGCATACGCTAATTTCTACACAAAGAATCCCATTTAGATTGATATTTCCAAAATATTAATTAAATATTAATTTAAAAAGTACTGTACAACATAGTCAAACTCACCATAGACAGTTAAAAAACTGTTTTTGTGTACTGCGGATCTTTATTTGACCATCATATATAGTTGAATCATTTTATATCTGTCTCCGTGCCTTGATAAATGAGGCCCCAGGATCCTACAGATCCCAGAATGCATCACGTCTCATTAGTGATGCTGAGCAATCCATCACAGTCTTCAAATATCAGGGTCTCTAATCACAGAGACAGACCCTATGATCTTTAGCCAGACAAAACACTGAGACACTGTGTGACTCTCATTGAGATATTGATCTTTCCTTGAGGATGACTGTACAACAGTGAATCAATAGCAGCTGCTGCAGGCTGAGGCTTGTTACCCTGAAATACCTGGAATTACACACAAATATTCCACTGTTTTTATCTGTTGTGAAATCATGATCTCTTTGGTAACATGCGCAAGAATATCTTCTAAGGATGGCAGATTCAATAACTGATGTATCAAGTTGTGCAGGAGGAAAAATATGTTTTCCTTTCAGAAGCTGTTCACGTGTCAGACGCCCCCAAACAATCAATCGATTCATCTGTTCTCCATTGCCACATGGCTTTCTGTGTAATTTTAGGCTGGAGCACTGTGATGAATGGGGGATGGTGGTAGCGGTGGTGGTTAGTGTCAACGTCTGCATCTCTGAGTGTCTGGAATGTCAGACTTTTCCCCCTGAATCTAATATAAGCAGGTCCGGGACATTCAACACTACACAAGCTTCACACAATCCTGCAGTGACTCACCCTATATGATTGGTGCGTAACGAAATTTCCAGTTCTCTCAGGACTTGGGTGGACTCCTGAACTCTCCGTCTGAATTTCTGAGGAAGGAAAGAAGGAGGGGGAGTTAATATTTCATCGTACCACCAGAACCGTAAATCATCAAGTGGTAGCGCAGTGATGTTTTGGCTGGGGAAAACTTTGCCTGACTGAAAGGTCAGACAAACAGACAGACGCAACCACAGTAACATTAAAATGTGAAAGCGCTCAAGGCGTGCACTGATTATAAAATAAAAAGTTGGGATTGGAGTTGTTCTCATCAGATTTTTAAGTGGGCCTTAAACTTGCCAGTAACCATTCAACAGGCTAACAGAGAGGACGAGCTGACTTATTGGAAACTGTGAATATGGAGTGGTTCCCGTTATCTTGTTTGCTCACATTGGTTCTTTATATAGCAGTAATCCCTCCTGGTAGCACCGTGATAAAATCAAGTAACCTAATTGGTTACCTCTCAAGCCCTACCAGCACACCCAGGAGCCAGCCACACAAACACACACACATTCTCTCTCCTGTTACTGTGGCTACCGCTGTAACAGAGTGTGTGCGCGCAACGTGCTTGGAGGTTTGAGCTGCCAGTAAACGAAACAGAAAACAACAGAAGAGAGAACATGAGCGGGTTCCTCTTTGATTTCGTCCTCTGATAGGAGGTGATCAGCAAGACCAAACAAACAAAAGGCCCTTCAGGCTGTTAAAACATACACCCCAAAATAAATTAAGTTTAAATTTTTGTTATATTAGAGAGACTTACATATTGCTGTTAGAGTCAGAACTAGAACCTGACAATGCTGGACGTAAGTGCATGCAGCAAAGTGCAATGTGTTACCCGAGTTTGCATCAACATTACAAACGCATGTGCAAATCTATTCAACTGACAAAGAACCACATGAACCTAAACAAAAAACAAGAGTACATTTGTTTTGGGAGGCAAAGTGTCTCGGCATCTTTGAGGTAGACAGAAAATTTTACTGCAAAACATGTACAATATACACCCTTAATTACTTAAAATATAAGGCGACTAAAATGGCTTAAGTTTTGAGCCCTGAAAAAGGTTCGATAATCGTCAAGGGGTTTTCTGCCCTTTTTTCTAGCTATATTATATACAGAAGAGAAGAGAAGAGAAGAGAAGAGAAGAATCCACCCAGGGTTGCACTTTCCATGATGCGTTTGTATCAGGGAGGAAACAGAGCTCAGGCCTGTGTTAACCTATTACTGCCATCCACAGAGAAGAGACTTGTTCCCATAGCTAGGGTCTCTCTCTCTCTAGTCTGTGTGTTTGGGCTTGGGCGGTGTGTTTGGCACATGAGGAGATGAGAAACAGAGTGTTTTTATTAGGGAGGAGCCCTTTGTGTGTTTGTGTGGAAAGCAGAGCATATTTAGGGGTACTGCGCAGGCTCCCAGAGGCACCCCCTCCTCCCCCTCTTCTTCTCCCACCAAAACGCCCTACACTCCACACTCTAAGTACTACCAGCTGCAACACAGAGAGAGCAGGAAGAGAGAGGAGCCGACAGCGGGGGGAAGAGGGTGCAGACGGTGTGAGGGGAAAGGAGGAGAAGAAGAGGAGGAGACAGGGAGGGAGCAATGAAAGGGGAAAGTGAGAACAGAGAGACAGCACTAAGAATGTGGACAGGGGGGAAAAAGGAGAGAGATTTTGGGGAGTGTGAGCTCAGGAGGGGTCATCCTGGAAACAAATCAATGGCTGATACATTCTTGGGGACTAGTTGGACTGAAGCTCTTCCTCCTTGGCTGCCTATTGGCTGGGAGCTGCCCAGAGGAATGCACCGGAGCCTGCCTATGGAAAGCAGAGGCAATGACCTCCAGCTCTCTCACAGCGGCACAAAGTGGCAATTGTTTTGAGTTTGAAGAAAAGGGGGATGGAGCAGGAATGTAGAAAGAAGCCCATAACTCTCTTTTCCTCCGTGCTTCTTTTTTTGTCTCTCTCCTGTTCTCTGTCCATCCATTTCCCCCCTCTAACCCTCTCTACATAATTCAGTCTTCCTCGCTCCCTCCCTCTCCTTTGCCCTTCTCACTTTCTTCTCTCATGCAATTCCTGTTTCCTTGTCTGCCTCAAGGCTTTGATCAAGGCGACAACGAGGCAGGAGGCAGAAATTTGAGGCAGGATGATTTTCCAACATCCCACGTGTTTCTGCCCATGAGACTAAACATTAAAAACAAGATGATAAATAAACAAAAGGAGCACAAGCGTGTCTCTCAAAGGTTCCCCCATACAGAGTGGTTTAATATAGACCCAACAACCTGTTAGTCATACCGCCACGGATGAGTTCAATCACAAAAGAGAAGGTGGATGTGACTCAGCTCTGTTAGACAAACAAACATTTGTAAATTTCTGTCCAAAGTCCTTCAACCATAAACATGTTGAGTGTTTATACCTAGAGAGCTTTAAACAAGGTCACCACCTCCGCCAAGGAAGAGTCAAGACGTCTTGTAAAATACACTTTTTTGCATTTTTTGCAAGTTAGTTGAGAAATTTGATAGCATTTTTGTGTCTGTGAGCTAAATATGAGGCTAAAATCAGGAGATGGTTAGCTTAGGACAGAAGGACACAACTACCCTGGTTGTGTTCAGGAAAGAAATGATACCTCGACAGCTAATAAAACTAGTTTTTAAACTCTATTTTTGTACATGTCTAAGATGTAATTAGTGAACTGGTGCTGGGAGGATAGCCATTTCCACCATTTCCAGTCTTTCTGCTATGCTAAGCTAATAGCTTGCTGTATCTTCATATTTAACAGACAGGCTTGGAAGCGGTGTCGAACTCATCTTACCCTCAGGAAAAGAAAGTAAACAAGCACATGTCAAATTAGTCTTTAAACATGGGACGGATCCTTCCAATTATCACATCTGAACATTCCCAACCGCACCAAAACACATTCATACATCCAGTGCACCCACCCTGTATCTCTGACTGACACAGGAAATACACTGCACTGGGAGATAAGTCAGTGCATAATGTCCTGTTGGACATTATACACTGACTATCACCCATGGGGGCAGTTGGATTTGCCTTGCTAAAAAACACTTCAACAGTAGGTGTAGAAACAGGGAACAGGAATACTTATTCCATCTAGATTTTCAGAGCCAGTCTGAAGATTGAAACCAGCTGTCAACAAGCCTGCGTCTCTACCCTTGAGACTATCGCTGCCCTGGCACAAACTGCCACGCTTTAACCTTTATTTTGTCTGCTTTAACCTGCGTCAGTCTGCTGTCGCTTCCTGCTTTTATCAGATCTATGTGTGTGTAATCTCTCAGGCACTACGTTAAGCGTCACAACCACTGTCACAGGAGTATAGCAGCCTCAGAGACCGGTGGTTTCCAAGCCTGTTTTATCTGATACACCCCCACGGGCCTATCAGATGAGCTCAGGTGACCACTCGTCATGCTCTAATTGTGTTCACTTGAAAGTATTTTAAACTGTTTGTTATTTGGCACTATTAACTGTATGTTTTCACAATTAAACTGTATGTTTAAGTTGGTTTGAAGCTGGATGTTTTTACCACTTATCGCTTACTTTAAGTTATCTATACAGACTGCTACTTTCATGAACTTCAACTGTTTATCCATTAGGTTACCTCAGATTATCCATTTTTTTTAGCTTCAACTTCTCTGATTGCTTGTAAACTATCTACTTGTATCACATCCATTGATGTACAAAGGGAACTGAGTACAGCATTGGAGGCATGGCCCCGTTCATTGCTATGTAAGTTGCTCAGTTGTGCGTGAAGCCAAATAAAGTTCAACTGCTGCATATAAAATTACCCGGATGATCGACACTGCTTTTGCTCTGTGTTTCCCACAGAGCAGGAGCATTAAAGACTTCTGCTTAGCGCTCTACTGAATTTAATGGAGATAAAATGATTTAATCCTGACACTCTTCCAGATTTTCTAAATGTTATCAGACCGAATAAATCAATAGTTTCCGATAGTGAAACAAGTCATTTCATGGGGGTTGCGGCACTTAAAAAATATATCCACTGATAGACAAGGTAATATAAAACTCTCTGTCATAGGTGCAGATATTTCCCGTCAATTTGTGCCAAATTTATGCTCTTGTATCTATTTTTCAAGTCTTGGTGGTACTTTTTTTGGTCGACGTTGGACAGTGATGGCATGGGCTGTCACTGGAAATCAAGCACCAGCTTAACTAGCATCCTGCAAGCCTTTGTACAGGCGTTGGTAATAAACTGGATGACCTCCGTGTCAAATCAGTTTCCAAATGGATATCAAGAACTGTAATATCCTTTGATTCACCAAAACACCAAATGTGAAGTGCTTTCCCATGCCTGCTGTGGATCACTGCTATACATGGTTCAGAGGCAGCTGCAGAGCAATGCCATGTTCGGGTGGAGCAACCATACAGCAGTGATCTTGTTGAGGTTGGGATTTGTGGACTGGTAAATCATTCCGCAACCAGACAGCATGGATTACTAGAACCATCCGGAAATATGGATGATTATAAAGCAGCAGCCAACAATGTCGGAAGATGTAAAAAAGGACTAAATGATGGTGCACAAGTTAAAGGAGCTGATGGGATCACATTTTACTAGAGTTGTACCTTGTATAGTTCCATGTGACAAGTAAATGACTGAGTGACTGGCTGACTGATTGAATGATTGATTGACTTAGATCTCTTTTGCCATGTAAGTCAATTGGAAAGCATCTTTTTGGGCCCAATGGTGTCACGTGACAGTGTAGTTACACTGTCTGGCCACTAGGAGAATTGGCTTCAAAAGCCCAGTGCACTTCTTGGGGGCTTGATAGCAACACATGTTGTCCAGGCGTTATGACTCAATATGTGGATAAATGTTTTGAATTAAAGAAGAAGAAGAAGAAGAAGAAGAAGAATTACTTCATTAATTTTTAGGGGGAAATTAATTTTTTTTCTCTACTGTAGTAAAGCTACTCCACAGTCTTTCCATGTACCCCTGGCAAAACCACCTAACTGAGGTAACACCATTTGGGAATCACTGTCCTGCGCTTCAATAATGCAGGTCTGAACCATGTCACACACAAGATGTGCTGCATGACACACTTTTGCTCTTTATATTATCAAATCAAGCAAGAAAACTGTAACTTAACAACTCTGTTTGTGTGCTGCAATTTGTAGTAGTTTTTGTGTCTCTATGTGCCACTGATGCTCTCTTTTTGCTGCTCTCATTATAGCTCTGTGCATGTTGCTCTAGCTGCCCTATTGTGATGTAAAATCTTAACTCCAGTCAGTGCAAATTGAATTATTCAGCGATTTGTTGTTATTCTGGCACAGTCTATTGGTTAATTTGTTTATCACAGAGATTGGTCTCCCAGCACTGCCCCCACAACTCTCTCAGGCCAAAAAGACTTCATTTTGGCAAAGCCTGAGAAGCTGGCTGATACTTTGCTTCATGGAGCCCCTCCTCTCACTCCCTTCTGCTCCCTTCCAAGCAGCCAGGGAAACAGATGACACGAGACCATATTTATCATGTAGCTTAGACACTTCTGATATCTCCTGTTAGCTCCTGCCAGGCTACGAGGCAATGTCAGTGCAGCAATTAGCAAACTGATCCCTGTCTTTGACTGCCAATACCATTATTCTCTCTTCTGCCTTTAGGTATGTTGTGTTTTTTTCCTGTTTCTCTTCCTCACAGAGAGGTCAGAGCGCGCTGTCACCACAAGGGATGGGTAAGGTTTCAGTGTCATACTTAATGACACTTCAGCTGGGGCAGAGGTTTCTGAAACCTGGGCGTTTCAGATAAACAACTGTCTCCTTTCCCATTAAGTCGCACTGTTGACTGTTAAGTTCCCAAGCTGTCTGCTTTAGAAGCCATGTGTGAAATCTTTCCTCAGCTGTAGGGATATCCTGGACAAGAGATAGAGGGTCAAGGGGAGAAAAAGGAAAAGCTGCAGCAGTGGAACAGGATAGCACATTAGCGGGGGCACTCACCTTTCTTGTGACTGCTGGGTCTAGATAACTCCTCAGCTTTTGGAGGTACGTGTGAGGCGGGTTTTTCACTTGGAATCGCTCCTGTCAAAAAAAGAAACAAGAGTGAGATGAGCAAAATAAAGGGAACAGAAATGACAGAAAGACGACAAAGACAAGGACAGTAACAAAGACAGAAGTCACAGTTAGAGTAATATGAATTTCATTTTTTTTATTCTGTTCATTAAATATGACACGTAACACTAAAAAAATCACATCCCCACAAGTCTGAACACATTGCCAGTACATAGTTAGCTGTTGTAAAGCCATCTGATTGAAACTGAAAAGGCTTTGAGTAAATAACAGTCATTGTGACTCATTCCTCAATTGGTGGGAACCCCAGATTATGTCCGACTTTAAGAGGCGGAAAGAAAATAACAATGATTACACAGAACCTGTTATAGTGGACATGACATGTCTGAGCAATTAACATGACTTTGCTTCTCAGAAAACTCCCTTCTGTGTCCATTTAGGGATAACTGTGGTGCTCTTTACAAATGGCCCTTATGTGGACAGTTGCACTGTACTCTAAGCGGAGGAGTTTGATACATGACCACAACATGAATCATCATTATATTTCAATTCTTTTGTCAGCTAAACATTCAAAGGTTAACAGCGATTTATTTATTAATAGTTTTGTTCAGCTGACGGACAAGCAGATAAGAGCAGGAAGGAGATGAACGCTTCAGGTGTGAGTCTTAATGTAACTCAGGCTGCATGAGGTCATAAACGACTTTTCTGTTAATAATTATGATTAGTTTTAATGAGCTACAAAGCAAAGCCTGCCTGGGGCTTGTGCCCAAATGTGTGTGACTGTGTGTGTACATGTCTGAAGTTCACAGCCAGGAACAGGTTTTAGGTCAAATCCCGTCACGATTGTGCTCTAAACATAAATACAAGAGATTAGTGCTGGATTTGGATCAGAGTGTTGAGCGGGAAACAGTATTTGGATCAGGCTGAGCGCCACACCACAGCAGCATGAATGGTTCTGTTTAGTGATTTACCACACTACACTGCACCAGACAGTGTGAGACTGGAGAGCACGCCACTGAGGAAATGTGTTCTTCATATGATGTGGGCAAAGACACTCAAGATATATCCCGACTTCAGCTATTAGCTAGAAGAGCTGACTATCTGACTTTCATATATCATCCATCTTGATTTTCAATGGATACTTGAGAATCAGAGTACAGCAGGAAGTCACACATTCATTCATCAGCTCAGCGAGAGCTGCACATTAACATACCAGGAGTTAGTGCTGTTGGTATCTCTGTGGTGTGACTTCCCTGCAGTGTTTTCTAGTGGATGTGGCCCTCCTAACCTGAAACCAAGACCCTGTTTCCACTTCGTATTAACATATGTCCAGGGTGATCAGATCACAAGTGGACAGCAGTTCAAGTGTGAATGCTCCCAACGCATCCTCAATGCATCTTTTGTTCCGATCACTAAGACCACATTTGGAGATGGTCTGGGCTACATATGACCACATTCTTTCAGCAGTGTGTATGCTAGGTGGAACATATTACTCTCCCACCAATGACATTGTTTTAAAGTGCAAAACAACAATAAAAGAAGACTAAGAGCCCATAACAACAAGCAAAATTGATTCTGGAGGATGGAGTTCACACAAAACATGCTGTCTGATTTACATTTGGGCTTAAGAGTCAGTACAACAGAAACTTTACTATTCACATCCCAACCAGGCAATTAATGAGGATGGCAGACCAGACACAGGAGGAGCATTGCTGCCTCCCAGTCGTTAAAAATAACCCATTTGGTCAAACAGAAATGATGCATGTGTCACTTGAGAAGCATATGACGGCGCATTCTAATGCCAGGTGTGAACTAACATACTAAGAGCTGTCCACATGTGATTAGATCACCCAAGACACATGTTTACACCAATTGTAAACAGGACCACCTCCACTGAAATCAGAAAAATATTCTGAACACTGTGCCACCATGGCAATTTGGTGTTTCCCTCTTCCATTCTGGGATGTGCTATTCCGCTCTGGTTCCTTGTCTCTGTCCAGTTCACCATCTATCTTGGGACAGACACCTCTTTAAAACACGATGTGTCCCCAGACTGCTTTCTTTCCACCTGCCAGTGAGAAGTTCATTGTCCTGGCTGGATCCAGACCCACATCATTCAGGTGCCCAAACCAACCAGTAGGAGTTGCAAGTGCAGCAAAAAGGATCAAGGATACCAAGGATACCTAAATGCCTTCGCACTGACGAATTGTCAGTTCTGATCACAGGACTGCACAAGTCAGAGGTGCCATAACTGGAAACTGAGCCCTGAATCTCTGCAGGGGTGGTGAAAATTTCACCCCAGTAGCACCTGTGTGCAATTTGCTGGAAAAAAGTAAATTTACTGATGACAGTCCCAGTTACACACCCATGACTCAACCTGATCACCTAGAAAGTGCTATTAAACAGCCATCCACCTTCAACCTGTCATGTCTACTTTTCATTCCTTTCCTGGAAGTCCTTTTATCATTTAAAGACAATGGCCATGAACTTGTTGCTGAGAGGGGTGTCGGGTTTTCCAAATGAGACAAGAGTAAATTTATTTCTAAAATGTGCCCTCTGTAGCCTAAACTATATACGAGGGATTAAACTGAACACAACAGCACCACAAACTACACCTTAAAAGTAAGAACTATTCTCTGACGGTCTAAACAAAGTCATAAAGAGGTAGCATTTACTACAAGGCTATTGTACTGGATTGCATATCGTAGGGGCGTTCACATCATCGTGCTGCTCTCTGTTTATAGAAGCTGATATCAGATCAAATCTCTGGGATACACTGCTGAATTATCAGCAACATCACATGTATCACTGCCAGAGAGTGTCTGTCTCACAAAAACAGGAAAGACGACAGCGGCGTCAGGAAAGAGAGCTGGCAGCTCAAACCTACTGGAGCAAGAATTATCTGCTGGTGTGCAAAATAATAAATGTGTCGACAAGCACTGTATATATCCTGTTGCCTGCGAAGAAATGTGAGGAATGGAGGGCGGTAAATACATGTGGCAAGAGACTTTATCACTGAGAGCACACGTGAGGTTTTAGGAGAACATATAAACAGGCTCTAACATGTTGTATGGATGTTATAGAGTTTGTCTGAAGGAGCTGCTTTGGATTAAATTCAAGAGGTGAGGTTCACTCCCCCCTCTGCACCTGAGGAGCTGAGCAGAGACTCAAGAGGGATCAGCTAACAAGCAGTTTTTTGCCGTTCGCTGTGTATAGACATGTTTAGGGCGCTTTCAAGGATGAAGAAAAACCTATCCATGTGAACTTCTGTAGAGAACACTTTCTTGGTTGGGAGAAGCCACAAGATGCAAACGAATTCTGAAGAGTCTCAGGATTTGACAGTGACGAGTTCATCATACCCCTTTCTTTGTACCCTGGATGTTTTAACCTTGTGTCCACATCAAGAGCATCCTCCATATTTCATAAATCCCCATAATTGCCTGGAAAAATGTTTAATATTTCAACCTCCGGCTGCGTCTGCGGGGTCTGTTTTTTCAAAGGGGATGTACCTGTCGTCTCTGCTTCTCTGCCTCCCTCCATCACTGTTGCCATGGTTACATAAAGAGATTCACTGTAGCTATGACACAGAAAATACTTGACTCCCAGAGCTCCCTGCGCTGTCATGGGTATAGGCTCGTTGGAAAAACAAGTAAGGAATAAAGACATTGGAGGACTAGTTCAGCAACATTCTTGGGTGTCTGAATGTTCAAACAACAAGAAAAAATGGATTGCCTTACATCGTAAACATCAACTTCTTGGCATGTTATCAAGCAGCAAATCATTTATGATGCTATGTAGTTCAGCAGGGGCACACCTATAGTAGGAAGTGAAGTGAGGAAATGAGAAAGTATCAAGCAACCAATATGGTTGACATCAAAATCACTGGCCAATGTTTTTGGAGACTGCTTTACTGACAATAAAAGGGAAACCACCTATTTTCACTTCAGTTCTGACAGGGGAACATAAGAGTCCACTCCAAACTGAAAGAGGATCTCTGACTGCTGGTCAGCAGCCTGGTGGGCTCTCTTTGGCTCCGTTCCCTTCGGGGTCACTGACTACCAATACAGTTTGAGTGGGTGGTGGTCTTGATCTTGTCTCAGTTTTTCTTCTGTGCTCAGAGAGGCAGAAAAACTCTCTGGCACGGAGGTTGAGGGCTGAGTGAAGCACTCAGACCACAGCTCACTGCACAACGTGCCACCTCTGTTATTTTCTTACACGCAGCACTGACGCCAATGACCAACTGAGTTCTTTAACTGGATAACTGATGCTTGCGCCCTGCTGCGCCGCTTAACCCACTTGACCAGGGAAGCCAGGGCAGTGTGTACAGAATAAAGGTAGGGCAATGGAGCATGGGTGCTGTGGTCACGACACACAGTGGGACAGACGTTCTCCAGGATTGCATATTCAGCAGATAAGAGAGATGGTACATGCAGGATCAGGGTGAGTGCAATAACTCATCACTGTGAAGCCATACAACTGTGCACCTAAGCTTAATTAATTCCAATATTTTTCCTTGTGTGTCTGGTAATCATCCAGCCACGGTACATTAAGTGCGACTTGTCTAACACTACATGGCACCATATCATACAGACGAGTAACTGACGCCCACCTGATCGCAGATGAGCTCCCACTTCTTCTCATTGTCATACTGCCGCAACAGTCGCGCTTTGTCTGGAGGAAGATTCATCGAGTTCTGAAAGAGAGAAAAAGGTCAGAGTTAATTGGATGTGGATGATGAAACGGCGTCAGTTGCATGAGCCTGGTAAAAACTGACATCCCAGATTAACTAAAAAACAATGAAGCCCACACACAGGAGGGAGAGGTATGCAACAGAATAGTTGATCATTATTACACAGAAGCCAATGTCTTCGCACTTTGTTACCTGGTGTAAAGAGAGCTGGTCTTTCACATTTTTTAGGTGGCATTAAACACAATTTACACCAACAATATCAGGGTACGTACAGACTGAGAACAAGACAAGGGCACTTAGAGCTAGGACTGTACAATTACTCGAAATCACAATATACCAAGTGCAATATCCAAATCGCAGGAGCTTCAATTTTTTGGTAAAAGTAAAATGCGTCACAAAATACTATTGTAAATAAAACATTGTGGTGCTACAGAGATGCCCTGGCCTACAAAGCACGACATGATTTGGCCAAGTAGGACATGCTCCTGTATCAACATTCCAGGACCAACATTACAATCAACCAATCGCAGCCCCCTGACATCATCAATGTGCTGCTCCTGTGCACTTCGTCAGAGCTAAGCTAGTTGTCCGAATTGAAGTTAGTACAGTTTAACAAATCCTCAGTAACATTGAGCAAAAACTTTATAAGCTACTGCAGGGTTAGTGAGTTAGCTTGCTAACTAGGTTGGCTATGCTAACAAGTAAGCTTGCCAATAAGCTAAAATATTGCTCATTAACATTAAACGTAAGGATACACAAACCCTCTAACCGTAACCCTTACCCTTAATGTTATTTAACCATATTTTAGCTTATTGGCAAGATAACTTGTTAGCATAGCCTACCTAGTTAGCAAGCTAGCTCACTAATATTCTAGTCTATCAGCAAGCTTATCTGTTAGCAAAGTCTACCTAGTTAGCAAGCTAACTTGCTAACCCTGCAGTAGCTTATAAGGTTTTTCTTCAGTGTTACTGAGGATTTTAATTGTGCTTGTTTGTGTCAATTTAAAAAACTAGCTTCGCTCTGAAGAAGCACAAAGGAATTTTGAAAGAAGAACAGGAGCAGCACACTGATGATGTCAGAGGGCGGTGATTGGTTGATTGCAATGTTGGCCCATGAGTACGCCCTACTTGGCTTGACGTAAGGGAACATGCTTGTGTGCTACAGACGCCAGCAAAAACCACATCATCATTTTTATTTTGTTTTTAGTGAAAATAAAATATCCATTCCCACTAAAATCACAAGTAATATTGCAAGCACTAATGCAGGTCCACTTGGCCATTAACTTCATACTCATTGTAATGAGCAGGTGACAAAAGACGCACATTAACCAAAGGGCTTTTCTCACTTGTCTATTTTGGGCCTCCCCATTTCCTCTCTGGTGGCTAGGAAAGAAACTGAGGATGTACAAATTGAGAAATAATAAAAGTGTGGTGTGATGGTACTGGTGGGGAAAGGTCACACGGTCACCTAAATTAACAGGTTGCTTCCTCTCTCAGATCCCACGCTGTCAAACTGGCCATCAGTTTTAAAGTTACAGCATGTTGATCGAGTGTTCACATGTGCTCCATCCTCATCCTTGTCTCAGGTAATCAAGACACCAGCGTACTTCTTCCTCTCTTTTTAGATTTCTTGTGTTTTCTTCCTCGACAGTTCGGGATTCAAACCCTGATACAACCACCCAGCTCCTCCTGATTAAAACATCTTACCTAAATATTTTCCATTTCCTTCAACACGTTTCCCAAATATATGCCTGACAGAAAAGCCACTAATGAGACAATCCCAAAATATCAGCGGAGCAGTCTTACAACAAAGCTGGGAAAAGGAGGTCTCGCCTTAATGAGTTAGGTTGCGACACAGAGGCAGAAAGGAGAAACATCTAAGCTCCGCTGTCTGAGTCAACGCTTTGAATCTGACAACCAGGCGACCAAGCTTGACCCCACCATACTAAACTGCATCACATGTATCCAGTAGTCACTTGCAATCCCAAAACAGTGCACTGAGAGTGAATGAGAGCATTTAAGAGAAAGTGAAAAACAAGAGGCTTTGAAGTAAAGGAGGACACTGCGAATGATTGTCTGCGCTGTCCACCCAAACTTTCTCTTCCTGATTACAGTAAATAAGATATTTGTCTTTCGTGACGTTCGAAATAATTTCCTGAGAATTGTGTGGTGTTCAGGACAATTCTAATCTAACCCATGTGTATGAAAATAATAATCGTCCAAAAACTGTTACACAACTCTCTTTCTTTATCCTGTGTGATTCACCCCGCCCTCATGTGACTTAGAAAAACCTTGAAACAATTAACCAGCACTTAAATAGTGCCACCTACACTATGTAGAGCAGGGAGCATGTAAATATGTCACCAGAAACTAAACAAAATAAACACTTTTACAGACAAGAAAAATTCCAAAGTGAGAGCATCAAAACATGTAAATAGTACAGATGTGTCCTCCTCTAACAACAGCCTTTAGTTGTGTATTGTGTTTCATCTGCATCTACATTTGCAGCTTTCAGTTCTAAAAGATATCACGTGTTTTAGTGAGAGTTTTTTTCCGCTGCTAAGAGTAGAAAAAGGGGAAAAATGTGTCCATCGAGCACCGCTCAGCTTGGGGTGCTTTTCCTCTCCGCATTCAATGGGCCGGATCATCTATCAGTGTGTGTTCAAGCCTCCACTTTTACTCCACTGGATTTTCCAGCGGAGCTCGCAGGGGGAGCGAGAGGAAGATGGATGAGGAATATCCTGGGATCCAGCCTATTTCCATGAGCGAGTAATACCAGGGTAGAGTCCGACACTGATCGAGTGGTCTGATCCCGAACTTGCTTTGGACTTCGAATTTTTTTATAATTGTGTATTATAATACGGACATCTATAAATCATCCATTTTAATTTGTAAAAGAGTGCGTTTGGAGAAGAAAATCAATGCAGAGAGAGTTTCTCGTGAGGCAGAGATAGGGCGTTCACATATCTTGCTCATGAGAGGAAGACTAATGTAAAGACAACAACAGATGTATAGAAATGAGTTAACCGGTAGCAACAAAACAAAAGAAGCGTCAGGATCAACCAGTTTGTAGATTTATATGCTGATAATATCATTATACTCATCATATTATGTTCTGTTCCTTCCTTAGTTAAACAAGTTTGCTTTTCTAAAGAGACACTGATGAAGCTGAATTGATTTTTTCCACAGGTGTGCCGATAAACCTGCAAAGTGAATTGAAATCCCAATATAGAAGCACAACTTGCTTTCAGTGTTTATCAGTGTCTATACATGCATCAAACTCCATTTAAAGCACAACAGTTAGGTTTTGGTACAAACGCAGGGTGCAGCCTGTCAGGTCTCCTCTACGAGAGCAAGCAGGGAAATTACATTAGTATTCAGCAGATGCTGCCAGCCGGCTGATTGCTGCTGTGCTGACTGCAGGGAATTGGGAGTCGGAGAGGATCTATTGACTCAGTCTGGCTGCTAACCAGAGGACTAGAGTTAGTACCCACTTTCCTCCCCTAAACACATTAAAATACAATTTGACACCTGAGGAGACGCTCACATTAAATGACAGAAAGCCACAGTCTATTACACAGGAAAGTAAAGGAGGGTACATCATTAAGGTGTTCCTAGACTCCTGTATAGTTGTGTTTAGATATTAGAGTACTGTTGGCCTGGAGACAAATGGGTTTGCGGTGATGATGTAGGTGCTGGATATAGGTGCTGTGCTCCTGCGGACTGGATGGGTGGTTTTCCTGAGTCGCTGTGGGTGCACTGAGCTGTGGGCTTCCTGCCTGGTGAGGCTCCAACTAAAGCAAAGAACCACTTCTACCAGCTTTCAGTTCATCCCAATGCTAATGAGCTGTGACAGGCACTCAGCTCGCCGGGGTCAGGTTACCCCATGCCAACAGCCACACTGTTCCTGCAAGTGTGTGTGCTCATCTATGGTATTAATGGGTTGATGCTGAGGAGGGTGTGGCAGCTTTTCACCAACACCTGACGGCAGACCACCCTGGCGAATACACACACGCTCACTCATTAGGGAGATTATGACGTTTGACCCACACACATGCAGACAAACTGAGCAGAGTCCAAAAGTATCACATGGTTCTGCCACAGTAACTAGAGATACACTGATTCAAAGCTCAGTCTGAAACAAGTCAGGAAAAAGAAGCTAAGATCTAGTGTAACCGAGGGACAAATGTGGATGTAAATACATGTATTTACTCACGTAGCTACTCTTTGTGCAACCTGCTATTATAACAAGTTCAACATCGCATGATAGCAGCTGCCTGACATCACCCTGTCAGCTGGGTGGAGATTTTATTCCCTAAAAGCAAAACAGCAGAATGCCAAATGTGTCGCGTTTCGAGGGAAGGAATCCACACTAAGAAGCTTTAATATAATAAGAGCATCATGCAAAGGAATATGATGAAGTTTAACAAACATCAAGGAGAAAAGCATGCCAGTCAGTAACACTCAGAAATCATGACAAAGCACAAGAAACTCCTTCCAGACAGCAAAAACATGAAAATGATAATGGGGGAAAATGATGGAATTTACTGTCCTGGATGACCAACCCCTCTCTGTGAATTGTGGGGTTTCAGTGCATCTCCAGCCTCACTTCACGCTTCCAATCTGACATTTCATCTCCACAGCAGCTGTTCTACATCTGTACTGCTGGCCAGTAAACTCCTTCAGAGACAGCTAGAGCTGTGAATTTCAGCTCAAACATGAATCCTACACCAGACTCTAAACCACTCCAGGCACTCCTGCAGTTTTGGGGCTCACACATGGGGGAATTCCCCAATGTATGACAAACAGGAAACACGTCATGTCATCTTACAACCAAGTGGCAACCTCCAGGGGCTGGAAAAATGAAGCGAACGTTGAAATGCCAATAACTGAAGTTCTTTGCAAGGCCACATGAGGCTGGCTATAAACCCCTTTAGTAAAATTGCCAACATAACAACAGAAATAAACACGTTTAAAGTCTGGTACAAAAAAAGTTTTTGTCCATATAGCTAATCCCTGTCCACCTATTTACGTTTCATTAAGGCTTGAATTTATGCATAATCAAGGGCGAGTCACTTTGAGTGACAGGCTGTCTGCGTGGCATCACCACAGCTCCACCCTCTTGCCTAATATGGTCACTTCTGGCTGCAAAAAAAACCAAGATGGCGGCAGCCAAAATGTCAAACTTTAACCTTCAAAATGGGAGTCTATAAACCAATGGGTGCCTACATCCATCATTTTATACAGTTATACTTCCATACAATCCAAAACCAATGTTTGTAGATAGTGATATCTTACACAAAGTTTATATGAATTAGTATTCAAAATTAGTATTTGAAATGTAGATTATTAGAAGGTAGTTAATGCTGTAGTATCAGTATTCCTTCTTGCCAGTTTATCATCACAATTTTTCACCCTTCTGGTTTTAGTGTGTAAAAATCTTGCAAAGTAGAGCCATGCAAGTCAATTACAAAGACACCAAGCCAAAGGAAGAGCTGCACATCTTAAAAGGCACAGATAATAAACCTTAACCTTTTGGTATTAAAAGCGATGAAGTGATTGCTGCAGACTTTACAAGAGGTGTGTGTGTGTGTGTGTGTGTGTGTGTGTGTGTGTTGGACCATGGCCTTTCTGAGTGTTACAATTATATCCAGGTAAAATGTTGCACTTATAAAAAGACACGGGGAAAAGAAATGTTTTCGTGCTCAGCATTTCATGCAGCGCTATGCTCACTGTACATGCTGTAAGGTCAGTCACAACAACTTATCCAAAAAGGCACACTTATTCTACATTTAACATTTGTATATAGTCAAACATTAAACCTGTATAGTATTAGATCCTTAAACACAACCCTTCCATCTGTTTGAGGGAAGTGACTCACACAGTGTGGACTGTTAAGGTTCAGCAGGTTGACATGACCCCAGGTCAGAGCATTTTCCTCTGATGTGAAGGTGCAGTGGAAATGCCTGTGATCACCTCTCACCACACCACGGTGCAGCTACAGTATACCACACCAGATCCAGCCACAAATGTGTAAATACTACAATCAGTAGCTCGTCTTCAACAGCTGCTACTGATATCAATAAACGTCAATGTTTAACTCAAATCAAACCACAAGGCTCAGAAATATGGACACAACTTATTAGTGACCATGTATCCTCTCATTAAGCAGCTTGAGTCATAAAAAGAGTAAAAATAGGCAGCTGGCTGGAAGCCCACCAACCACCCGCTACCTTCCAGGAGGTCTGCGGAGGCACGGCCTTCACAGCACAGCTGGGTACAAAGGCAAACACACAGCCACATGAAGGGCCTGCCTTGGTTGCTGTTGCTGTGAAAAGATGTAGACTATGTTTAAAAATAGAGAAGCTACACATCTGAATGACGGTGAGTCTTAAATACAAGTATATACGTGGTCAAACAGACCTAAACTGACCTATATAACCTGGGAAAGTAACAAGTCACACTTTTATATCAATGTTCCTCTGCTCCTTGCTTCATTCCTCTGAGTACACTGTTACCAAATCAGCTCAGAATGGGCCTTCATTGTCACACAAATGTTACAAACTGAATGCACAAAGCACAAAAAAAATGACCTGACGATGCAAGTTAGCTCCAAGTCTTAACTCAAGTTAAGAGGAAACACAAGATCACTTTTACACTCTAGTGTTGATGATGTTATGGTGCTTTCATTTGATTCAAATGCTGCTTGTCTGGATGACAGAGCTGCAACGATTAGTTGAGTTAATTGGTTAATCCATAGAAAAAAGTTAACTGGCAACTTTTTGATCATCCAATACTTGTGTTTGTCATTTTTTAAGCAAAGAAGCCAAACATTTGGTGGTTTCATGTTCCCTAAAATCAGAAACACTTTGCTGATCCCCGCAGGGAAATGTGAGAACTTGCTTTTCTTTGTGATACATGATAATAAACTGAATAGCTTAGGATTTTTGGACCGCTGGTTGGATAAAACATACCATTTAAAGGTGTCACCTTGGACTCTGGGAAACTGCACAGGTCATTTTTCACTATTTTCTGACATTTATTGAAAAACAAAAACAAGTAATTAAGAAAATAACAGGCAGATTAATTAATAATGAAAATAATCGCTAACTGAACTAACAGAACTACTGAACCATCAGGTGGGTTATCCTCTTTATCTTCTTGCACAGTTTGTGCACTTACTGTAAGAAAATTCATCAGAAAACCACACTGGGCATGTTCAATATAGGCACAAAGTACTTCACCAGGAGTAAAACTATGGTACAATAGACAAAGCGGACTGTTGCATTACAGTTAACTTCCACATCCTGGCTTTCACATCATCACTTGACTCTTGAGGAAAGCTGTGTATAAGTGCTCTCCAACGTAAAAGCAATTTTGATTTGAGTGCACTCAACAAAAGAGCTAAATACAATACAAGAGGTTTTTTTTTCGGGACGAGGGGTTGCGGTAAATGTGATGTGCTGTGGACAAAAAAATATAAAGCAAAGTCAAAAACTGGAGGTGAAACAGATGAGTTCTTTTAAGTCAGTTTTTCCAGTTCATGCCCCATTACAATCTAAAAACCAAATTACCACAGCAAGAAAACTGCCTTCAAGAAAGGTGGTTTAAGTGATTGAAAACAGGCCCATACTTCACTGTGTAACTTCCTCTAATGTCTGTATTATAAACATTAACAGCAGACAGAAACAGACAAAAGTGTGCAGCGCAGCACCTCTCAGCCACCCAGCCTCCTCTCAGATATCTTTCAGAGCAGGGATTGATTTATCCTTGGGGACTCGGGCTGCAATGAGTTTGAGACACGCCCACGCTCTCTTCTTTCTTCCAGCTCTACCTTTTTCCCTGCTAATGCACCACAACCACAGAGAAACTCCAGTCTCACAGACCGAGCCAGTAGATCTCGCAGTATTTGATCCAGATCATCAAAAGAGTTTTCTCTGCTCCTATAAGCAATATGACAGGGGGCAAAATCAAACTAATGACTTTAACAGAGCTTGCTGTTGTAAACACCAAGTTTGCATCATTCAGAGCAATGTTCCAACCACTAATTTATTACTGTTCTTTAAAACCAATCGCTCCTTTTCAATGAGCATTACAGACACCGCACTGCCTGCCACAACAAGAAAACCTCTGACTGCATCAGTTATTGAAGACTAGTCATAACAAATACTTTCAAATTGCTCAATACTCCGGAAATGACTGAATGCTGTACTGTTCTCTCCCAATGCTTGCTGCGTCAGTCACAGGAGTGTTTAAGTCTTTCAAGGCATTTACACAGATATAATGAGGTTGGCGCTGCAGGCTACTATGAGTTGTAAAATACCTCCACAAGTGTACCAGTATGTGACAGACTGCATGTCTGCATTACATTACACTCATGTAGTTCCTTGTTTACCCTGCAGGGAGGTGGAGAAGCCCTGCAGCTCAGGCATATAACAATCAAAATCATTTTCATGGTGAGCAATAACTGCCTACATGAGGGAGAAAGGAGTAGCATGGCCCTGAGACATGTGCTATCCAAACCGAGCTGTCTTCCCCTCATTAGAGCAGTGTGGATTCATAATCCTCGGCGTTCTTTGAGGGCACAGGTGTCCCCTGTCTGTCCTCAGATTAGGTCTGTAATCCCCAGGACCCCCTGCTCCGGCTCAGCAGCCCCCTCCATCGGGACTGTAGTGTTTATGTTTGTGAAGCTGTGCGCTGGAATGTCTCTCGACCAAATGGGGAGCCTGGCCTCTTGTTTTCCCCCCCGATACGAGCACATTCCAATAAAATTCCAGTCATTTACCTCAGTGTGAGGACGGTGTAATCTTACTGTACTTCTGCCAACCTCACATACACTGATAGAAGCTCATTACCAGCTACTCTCTGTGAAAGATACCACCTCATTGGTAGGCTTTTCATAATTACTACTTTTGATGGACAATACATTGTCCCAGAAATAAACAATATTGTCATTTTGAGACCATTTTATACCACTCATTCATTAATTTTCCGTGACCCCTTATTATCCTCTTGAGGGTCGCGTGGGGGCTGGAGCTTATCCCAGCTGACACTGGGTGAGAGGCGGGGTACATCCTGGACAGGTCACCAGACTATCACAGAGTTGACACAGAGACAGACAACCATTCACGCTCACTTTCACACCTACAGGGCAATTTAGAGTCACTAATTAACCTGCTTGTCTTTGGACTGTGGGAGGAAGCCGGAGTACCCAGAGAAAACCCACGCTGTCACAGGGAGAACATGCAGTCTCTACACAGAGGGGCTCCCACACCCCGGGGTTTGAACCCCCCACCCCAGGTTCGTCTTGCTGTGAGGCGACATTGCTAACCACTGCACCAGAAAGGGCATATAAAATTTTAGTACTTCTATAGGAGTAGCCCAAAATTACTCAGTTTGAGACTTAGCACAAAAATTGGCCAACAAAAACAAAACCAAGTGATGCCTCTTACGACTAAGTAACAAGCATAGCGAAGCTGTGAGAACACCGCAGTTGCCTACATAATCTGGCCGGTGTGCTGCAGTCATCTCCCAGGGATGGATGGCTAGTGCAGGATGAAGTTACTGGAGGGTAAAACTACAAATGACGGACTTTTTGGTTCATTGCCAGGGGTTGGCAAGCTAATTACTACCAGGATTGTGCCACTTCCACTCCAAAGGTGTAGCTACACTGTGTCGTCTTTGAAGTTTTGTTGTCGTTTTGTTTTATTTTTTATCCAGATTCATGCAGGTTGGTGGCGATGGAAAGAAGAAAAAAAAAGGGAGAATCTCTGCGCCCAAGTTTCATAATGGCTGGGAAAACCCTGCTGTTTATTCTGGCATCATGTTAGCTAAAATGTTGATGATATTGTTAGGTCTACAAATACACATGTAAACACAACGGGCAATATCAAGGTCAGCAAAATGATTAAGGTCATATCTATATATTGTATCATAAGATGGTAATATAACTTTTATAACAGGCCTACCCATTGGTGTAATTTTCTCCACAACGCCCCATCTGTCATGAAAGTACTTTCTGAAAGTGCACTGAGTGAGCCTTACCACAGACATGCATCATCATACTGTATATGATTGATGACACAGTGAAATCAACAGTGATACACACAGAATACAGCAGCTGCAAGAGGGAGGAATCAAATAACTTCCGTTTTGCAAAAATAAAGACTGAGTGTAAAGTCAAGCTTCCCTGCTTCAACTTTAACACAATACATCTTGCAGGAAGACATCTGAAAAGCACTTACATGGGTGTGTTGTGGGCAAACATACAGTACATTGCAAAAAGGCTGGTGCAGTGTTTACATTGTGGGTAAAATCACTTTGGCCTGATACAGAATGACTTTCATGCTGGACGTTATCCAAATACCGGAAACATTATGGAGATGGTTTGGAGCAGCAGAAAGTTGTCCAAACAAAACAAGTGATACATGAACACAGATGAGTTCCAGCCAGGCCAGATGTTACGAGGTTGCGAAAGTGTCTGGACTGAGGTGGAGTCCATGTTCTTGTTCAAGCGAACAAAGAATATGAATCCTGAAAAAGTTGTTTATCTCTAAGATAAACAATGGCTCACAGGAGTGTAAATGCAGCGGGTTATCGGATGAAATCATCGGTTTACTTGAACGTTGTTATATAAGGTTTGAAGAAAACAACTTCAGATAAAGTTTTGTTACTTCTGCATTAATAAACTTTACTTCAGTGGGTGGCAGAGGGATGAAGAGGGAATTTATGAGCTCACAAAAAGGAGGCTGACTAATTTAATGATGCTGCTAAGTATAATCCTTGAGAGCTTTTAATCTTCAACATCCCATGACATACACCACCACACACTCATCTGTGAAGTTGTGCTGACAGTGGTCCCATGACCAAAACAGACACGATTTTCATGTTCTAAACAATTTGTCACCTTCTGGATACGTAAAAAATGACCCCTTTTGACAGTGTGTGGGCATCCTCTTCTATGTTATGGCAACATCTTGAGATGAAAAGTGAAACTGGGATAGTTTGTGGTGCAATACATCTCCACCTCCTCCTGCACTAAGGCCACAATCAAGCAACTGTGACTTACATACAACATAAAACAAACCTTTTCTTCATATAGTCTTAATCTTTAAATAATAGAATAAGAGTGGAAAGCTACAAACTAGAACACACTCAGTGCAACATCTCACAAATGTGGAAAATAGGGTTGGGCTATTGGTCAAATATATCGGCTATAGGCGACTGACTGAGTAAATGGCCAGCTGTTATTTTAAAATAGATTTTTGTCATTTTATTTTGCTAATTTTAACACTCCATGGACCAAGAGAGAGCTGCTGTTCAGCAGTCATATCTGCTCATGTAACAGTGGGCAGCAAGAGACAGGGGAAGGGAAACAGCGTTTAAAGCCAACATATTTTCAAATCGATGAGTTAAGGGTTGATTTTGAACAAACCAAAGAGGGCAAATGTTGGAACAGTGGAACCACTAACGAAAGCCGTTTTCTCATATGAACTTCGGACAATGCAATGCAATTCAACTTCAGGTTAGAGGCGTTCTCACCTACTGGACATACTCTGCTAGGTTAAGGCGAGGGGTGACACCTAGGTAGAACATGCAGGGGCAAGACATGATGCGGATTACACTGTAGCTATGTAGCTGGTTCATAATTTGGTCTTTAAAAACAGAGTGTTTTGCTGTTCCTTAAATTTATCTGACAATTATTTTTGGCACTTACAAACAGAAGTTCCCTAATGTTATCATCTCTCCAGCTAGATATTTTTGTTGCCATCTTCATGTATATGACCCTTGTTATTCAACCTTGGATGTTTGTTTTTGTCTGGATTTGCAAAAAGCCTCATGATAGAAACATGATGAAAACGTCCACTTTTCTCGCTGTGAATTCTTCGGACAATTACTTGCTCTATACACAGATGAGCTCAAAAGACATTCAACAGACTTTGTTCAAGGGAGTTTGTAAAATAAAGTCAATTTAATGTCCGATTCAACTGATTCGGACATTTGCGTTCTCACACACAGCTCCTCCAGGTAATTTCTAGATAATTTTGGACTGCAGTGCATGTATGAAAGGTGCTCAAGATGGTTTTGGGGAGTTTTATTTTGTTTCTGTCAAGTTTGAATGAAGTGTGTTTTTACGATAAGTTAAAAAGTTGTAAGAGAAAGAGAGAAACTTGAATTCAGAAGGTGTACGGTTGCATTTTTTCTGTTTTCTTAATATTTTACGTTCATTTTGTTTCTTTATTAGAGTAAAAAAGCTTAGAGAGCTTAAAGACATAAGACATCCCATCACAGTGATTTCACGGACATCCAACAACATCATCTCTCCAACACAAAAAGTACAATCATTTCTACTGATGAGATGATTGATGCACTCTGAACTGCAGGGTGGCTTACACAAAAATATCATTCTGTATCATCCAATGAGGAGAAGCTGTATGAGAGCTATATAACACAAGAATATACACGGTCGCTGTTCACATTGCTACCTTTTTGCCAACAAAAAAATAATATAGAAAACATTGCAGCAAGCAGCAGTGTTGGGGGCCAGACAGAAGTGCATCAAGCAGAGTAAGCTGTAGCCTACATGGATACAGTGCGGACAAAGTACCAGCCCACTGAGCAATTTGTATTATGGTTGGCCCCTTTCCAATTTGTGTCTTCAATGTCAGATTTGTTAAAGCTAAAACATCTGAGTGCCTGACTGAACGTACTCACTCAACACGATAAGAAACCGATACGTCTACGTATCCGTCGTGCACTGTGACTCATGAGGCATCTATTACAAGCTTCTCATTGAAATTACCTGCTCACATATGGCTTTGATCCTGTGATAGTAAGTTCTGTGTTTTGTGGGAGAACTATTTAAAATGTGTTCAAGTGAATAAACTGGCTACAGCAGGAACAACAAAGCCAAAAATATCAAAAGGGTGATGTTAATCTTCAGGCCCTCTGAATGATGAGCTCTTCTCAGGATGACATTTTGTTAAATCCCTGCGCTCGCTTTTAAGTTTAACAGGAAGTACATAATTACTTAACCTAAATCCTAACCTATGAGACTTTGGCTCATCCACTCTGCATTTGTTTTACGTGGGGGGTCCAGGGTGAGAGGCACATCTTCTGTCCAATAAAGCCTGAAACAACAGACTGCTACATTGTGTGGGGCTATGATGGGGCCTATATCAAACTCTGGAGAGGTTCTGTTGCATTTGAATGTACTTCAGAGATTGTACATTCAAATGCAACAGGACCTCCCATTCTGCTCTGCAGATGTTAATTCTGGCAAGTCTTTACCCGACAAAACCTGCCTTTTTGACTCTGGCAGCGTCAAAGGCAGCATATGTCCCAAGAAAAAACACTCAGAAGAAAAGGCTAAAAAGAAACGAGGCAACTTTAAAGTGAATTGCTGAGTCTTTTCATTAGACTGTAAGTTAGAGAACTTGGTGGTAAAGCTCTGTCTGAACACTTTCCTGCATTTGGATGGAAGAACATTGTGTAACTATTGTACAAGGTTGTAAAAAGTCCTTGATGAACTTGTTCTAACAACTCCAAAACGTCAGCTGACAGACCCTGAATTTGCTTCCTTGTGCTGGCCTAAAAAACCAACACCCTGCAGATCCAACAAAAAACACTAAGTCAGCAGATCAGGGGAAGTCGAAAACCAAACTGTAAACGTACTCGACGTAGCTCAAGGTCCCTAAAAGTGAGCAAAAATATTGATGCCACAAGATAAAATTGTCACTGAAGCCACAACACGGCACTAATTTGTCACAATGACACCGACATTTGAAAGATATCCTGGACTTGGTTTTGGATAAAAAGCTGAACACAGTGAAAATCAACTAATTCTCAACAGTTCATAACACAACACCCACTCTTGTGCAGCCCTTTGGCCGAGCAACCTCACTTTATTAGCCCAGCTGCCATCTTGGACCCCGGACAGATCCTGACCATAATGCACTTCTCCACAGAGCAGTGACTCTGCTGTTCTTTTGTGTGGCCCTTGGACCGGTTCTGTTGGACAACACTGGCGACTGGCTGTGACCAACATGAAAGGACTGGAGTGGCCTGTTCCAAGCTGCATCATCGTACACCTGCTCCTTACGCAGTTAGACCTACAGCAAAGATATCCATGGCCAAGTGCTAAGCTACATCCAAAACTAAAGCCTTACTCAGGAGTGACGTCAAAAAGCTGCTGGGGAAAGTCTTTGAAAACAGTTTCTATTGACAGCCGGCATTCAGTACAACATTTAACCGGTAGCCACTCAGGGCATACATGTGCACCATCCAATTATGTCCACTAGAAGTGCTTGTTTTTGCCACTGACAGGCCTAGATTATAATTCTAAGTGTCTGACATGTTTATGTAAAGCATCCATACAGAAACAGACTGTTTTTTAAGAGTAAGATCCTTTATGTTTAACCAGAAACAGCCCTGAAATCTCTATCATCAGAGCCACCAGACTCCATTTAAATAAACTGTAATTTTATCCTAACAAAACACGCTTCATTCAAAGTTGACCAAATCAAAAATAAAACTCACAGAAACCTTTTTGGTTAGCTTTTCCACTGTTCCAGTAATCACCAACTTTGGTTTGCTTGAAATAAACCCTCAGGTCACCCAGTTCGATGTGTAAATATGCTGGCTCTATACATGCTAAAATTACTGTTTATTTATATGGAGTCTGGCTTTGGCGATAGAGATTTCTGTGCTGTTTCTGGTTTACCAAAAAGGATCTAACTCTTCAACAAAAGGTCTATCTCTGCAGGGATCCTTTCCACAATGCAGTAAGATATTTTTAACAATAATCAGTGGCAAAAACAAGCACTTCCACACATGCCCCGAGTAGTTACATTGCAGCCTGTGTCGTGGCTGCCGGCTGCAGCCACGACACAGGCTCGCTCAATACTGGACCAGTTTCAAAATCTATTGTTCCCATTTCTCACCAAGACACAAAAACATGGGAAAATAGAGTCCAGGTTGAAAATATCAAAGTTACCCCTTAAAGTTAATATTGCTTTCCTTGGTCAGTGCTTGTTGCCACCCACGCTGCAGTGCAAAAAACCAAACCACCCCCAAATGTGCGGATGTCAAAACTGACCTGAGAATAACAATAGTGATTGAAGCCCCAGTGGTTTCATCTCAGTGGTGCCTGCACACAGCCAAGAGAGACCTGTTCGCACATAATCAGCTGACCCTCTGCCAGCCAGGCAAGATGCCTCCAGGCTCCGCTTCAGGGTTCGAGCAGCACATTATCGCTCAACACCACAGCACCTCACATTCCTTCAGAGAGGCTGCAAAGGCCAGCACACTGGCTGACGGATCTCATCGCTCCCCAAGCATTTCATGCTCAGCTCTGTTACGGCTAATTGGTGGGTGAGCATCCCGGGGCTCCGGCTACACCACAAACACACATGCCCCTGCACAAGCATGTACGCACACACACGCATATTTGGGTATGTGTGGTGGCCTCTCGCAGCCTGCCGGGTCTGGGTCCAGTGCCAGGCTCCGTCTTGGGCTCTCCACAGAATAAAGGGCAGCTCTGTTCCCCGGGCCTGCTGCACGGGATTCAGCCAGTGTTCACCCTCTGCTCCTCAGACAATACCCATTGTTCTGCTTTTTAATGAAGAAGAGTCGACATGGAAAAACTAGGAGGGTTAGCTTAGTCACTTCCTGGGTCCCATGTAGCAATGTAGGAGACAGATACATCACTGTGTTTGCACAGAGGTGAAAAAGTAGATGGCATTGGGAGAGACAAATCACAAGCTCAGAGATGGACAGTCAAATTCTCAAAGTCAGACTGTCTTTCGGAATAAACTAAAGGTGTTCCCATAATTCCACCATATAACCTGGTTAAAGATGAGTGCATTTGTTTCTTCACAAGTCTGTAAAACTCTTCTGGAGAGATGAACTCGTTTCGTCTCTCAAAGGCATTCAGGAGGCTTGAGACAGCCCAGTCGACAGAATAAAATGTTGGCATTGTAAGTTTCTGCAAACCACGGATAGGCCTTTTAGCACGTTTTATACGTATGATGTAGTTCATCGGAGGAGGAGGGGATGGTGGATGGCGTGGCATCCAGGCAAGACAGATGCCAAGAAGCAGACCAGTTTTTGCAACCAACAAAAACAGGCATTTTTAACCAGAGTTCTGGATGTGTCCGGCCATGATTATAGCAACCAAACCCGGTATTTTAAGCCAAAACATGATGTTTTCCTAACCCTACCCAAGTGGTTCTTGCGCCTAAACCTAACCACATATTGACCACAGCGTTGTTACGACATCAAAATGAAATTTAAAATGTAAAGTTTGAACAAAGCTGCTATATATGAAACACACAAATGTAACACATCTGTGGTTTGCAGAAATGTTCATTGCCAACATTATTCCAGGCGACTGGGTTGATGGAGATTTCGCACCTACACCATTCAGAGACTACTCATACTGTGTTTGAGAGCATCTGCATCTCTTATGTTTCTTCAGTATTTATTCAGGTTTTTTCCCTTTAATTTGCCAATCATCTGTGCTTACACCTACTGTCTGAATTTAGGTATATATGTATATGTATACTGAATGACAAAATAATAGTTTTTACAAAGGTGCAAAAACATAAAAAAATCACCTTTCCAATGGCAAATAATGTTGGAAACAATGACAAAGCAAATGTTTAAAGCAGCATTAATCAATGTTTTTGACTGCCTGAGGACAGAATGTCTCAAGCTGAACATGAGGCACACATTTGACATACTATGGTCGAATTAAGATGTTATGGCTAATGTTATCTATTTACACATCATGCAGATCGGAAGCAACATTTGCAATACACCCTCAACTCTGTTCAGTTTGTTAAAGCATAGCTGAATACTTTTGGTAAGGCTTTCCAGTTGAACTGGTGTGTGCAGGTAAAAAGCACAGCTAGCTTGGACCTGTCAATGTGACAAATTACACTTCAGTTGGACATGACAGCGCTCATGATTAATCTGAGGAGTAGATTTCAGATGCAGAGCGTCGCAAAACAAATAACAGCAGCTCAGGGGTGCTTCGGTGGCCCTTAAACAAAGTAGCTTAAATGTAATCTGGACAGACTATTAAGAAGAGCAGCTACAACAACAGCTAAGCCTATAGTCCCCATATGGCATTTAAACAAGTAGTGGCTGTGAACGTCTCTGCCTCCCTGACAGCAGTCATGATATTCGCCCAAAACTACTGCCCTGAGATTGAAGTGTATGGTATCCTGGATGTGGGTTTATTTGATGTCAGCTCTGTGGCGAGCCGAGGCAGAGGAGCAGACACGAGGCCTGAGTTGAATTCCTGTTACACAGAGTCATGTTCCTGTGGTTCAGCATGAAGCATATAGACTGGCTCATACTGTACATGTGACTCACAGAGATTGACTGCAGTCATTTCACATGCTTTCAGCTAGTGTGCACTTAAAGACCGAGAGACAAAATTGCCACTTTTAAGCGTTGTTTATACCCTCTAATGGTTGGCTAAACGACAGTGTTGGATTGATTAGGCAATAAGTGCAGACCAGATTGATCTACCGGGATGTTGATATGACCAGCAGATACACTGGGATATCAGCTAGTGCTGTGTAGAGTAAACACCAAGAGGGCTGCTCCAATCCTGGCTAATCATCGTGTGTGACCCATCTTCTTCTTCTAGACTTGTCTCACCAACGCTATGGCAACCACCAGAGAGGTGAAGACTTGCAAACATGCTTTCCAGAGAGCCATTTTTCCCTGGATGTTTCCCATAATAGAGCTATGGGAAAACCTAACCCTCAAAGCACAACAACTAGTAACATTAACAAGACATAAAAGGCAAAGAGCAGACCTTAAACACATGGCAAACTGCTCAGTAAAAACTTGTAAGCAATGGATAAATTCCATCTCACACCTGCATGGAAGTCTACACCCCCTTTGGTGCTTTAAACAATGAATATTTGGGTTTAAACTACACCTCACTTCACTGCCAAGGTCACATGTGAATTAGCCTCTTATCAGGGCAGAGGCCTTGCATTACAATTACCCTAAGTCTATTTCGAAGATCAGCCCTTGGCCTCAGGGATTCATGAGACAGAGTCTTCAATGGGAGCTTTTCATTTAGTAGAAAATGTCGACTCAGGGGGCATTTAACCACAAGGTTTTTCCAGAAAGTGGTACTATGATTACACAAAGCCAGATCACTCTATCTAGGCTTAATAGACAGCTTTATTTTATATATGTTTCATATACAAACTTTAAACAGTCAAACCTAGCTAGAGATAGAGTTAACTCCAAAATTATCTTATATCCTGTACCTTAATTGTTTTGGTGTGAGTTGCCAAGTGTTGGAGATATTGGCTGTAGAGATGTCTGCCTCCTCTGAAACTAATTGGTACTAGATGGCACTCGGCTTGTGGTGTTCAAAGTGCCAAAAAACACATTTGACAAAACTCAACAGCAATGTCTTGTTCCAGCAATCATGACCCGGTTACTCCAGATAATCCACAGACCTTGTTGTAAGCAGTTTCATGTAGGAACTATTTTCTCTCTACAAATTCTTCTTTCCTTAAACTACATGCGCCAACTGTATCACTGCACAGAAGGAAGTGTGCATCTAGTGCTAGCTCAACTAGCACCACTGAGCTAGCTAATGTTACAGCTCAGCCAAGGAGAATGCCATTAATGTTTACATCTTGTGCTGTCACCAGCACGAGCCTCTCGTCCATGAGTAGATGCACACTTCCTTCAGCGGAGTGTTACGTTTGGTGGGTGTAGTTTGATAGAAAGGAAATAGTGCCAGCTAATTCCATTTTAAATCGAGAGAAGGCAGACATCTCCAACACTCGGCAACTCACACCAAAACAATCTTAATAAATAGAATTCCAGGTAAGAAGTGAACTGTCGCTTTAAAATAAAATGCTGTCCCTGGAAAAAGACAAACGAGAAAAGAAAAGGTCATATCCTGGTGAGAACTTTTGCTTCTTACTGTTGTCAGGTCGCTGACTGTGAACGTGCACAGAGGAAAACCACTAAGCTTAGACATAAACATCAACTGCATTAAGCTTTACAGTTCATTCTTGACCACAGAAAAAGCAGTTGACAAAAATGAAAAAAAAAAACCCTCCACCCATGGTCAGTTTACTCAGTTGTTCCATGCACCACAAGCTCCTGGAGCTTTTGACCCATAGCGGCTACAGTTTTGTGAACCACAATCATGTTTACAAGGATTTAACGGCTGACAAGCTGTTGGAAAATGGTTTTTATACTGTGCAAAACTACATGGGTGTGAATGGCTTCTTGGATACAAAAACAAACAGCCCCGGTATCTCTGATCTTGAGGAAACACAACCAAATATCAGGGCTGAGTATCACAAATCAATACTTTTTGGATGCTGACAAGTGCTTCATGGCGGTCTATTTATTCTTTGATTCGGTGATTTTAATCTAAAGGAGGAAACTGTGAAACATTGCTAATTTTCTGTTCTATTTTTTTAAATGCAGAATTCTTGTGCAACTGTTTGAATGTTAAGGCAACTCTAAGCACTGACACACAGGGAAATTCAGCTTTTTTTATGACAAAAGGGAAAAGTATGCCTTGAGAATTGACACAAAAGAAGCAGTGTCTCCTTTAACGGCTGCTGATAAGGTATTTCACTTTCATCATCAGCCAATTCTTGTACAACAGAGGCGAATATTAGCCGCAGGCCTATGAATCAAATAACTTACTTACTAACTTCTTCAGCTGATGATCTATACACAACTCTTACTGTGGGAATTGGCCTTATTCTCTGTGTGTGGTTACACACATGTGGTTTGCTCAGATGATGGAGGTCATGAGTCAGTATAAAAGACAGCTTTTCACATCGTACGGCATGGACCCAAATTCAAACACTTTATGTCCTTGATAAGAAATTCAAGGGTTTAGCGAGGCGAGTGTTTGAATGTGGTGGCTCACAGAGCGAGCCTTTAATCCAAACGGCTCCCTACTGTGATCCAGTGCTTGCCTGTTGATCAAACATATGAGGAGTGGCAGGTAAACAGTGCTGCTGCTATTCCATCATGGAAGGTGGAGAATATGTTGAAGGAAGACCTGCATCACGTCTAAAATAATCTGTTAGGCATTTTACGATTGATAAAGGAAGCGATGACAGAGAGGAAAGATTAATGAGTAGGTGAAAGGGTCGTTGATCGGCAGCCAAGTACACTTAAATGTTGATTCATCAGCACTGGTAATGACTGATGTGTTGTGACACAAAGACGACCGAGAGGCGTGATGAGGTATCAACCTAATCATCTGCTATTCAAATTGAAGTGATGTCATCAGAGTCACACAGTGCCACTCACTCCCGCAATCAATGGAGCCAACTGCCATCAGGCACGGCCGAGACATATTAGGGTTTAAATGGCAGTAAATAACACTAAATGCGGTGATTATAGCACTAAATTCTTCTAATGCTGGAGGGCTTCCATCCCGCCAAGAGCTGAGGCATCATGCTGGCAGCAGGGGAGGAGGAAGGGAGGGAGCGGGGGAGTTCCTGACATGCTGTGAGGATCAGCTTTTCTGACAGCCAGCCCACAAAATCCTCGAGTTGGACAGGTAGATTTTTTATTTATTCTGGAAAGCATAATATGGGATTAGTTTTGTACACCGAATGTATGGATCCTAACCATTCTCTCATCCCTGACATGTACTGCTTAGAGCGTTAGAGGGGGAAACCTTGATGCTTCAACAAAAAAGTAGGTGATTCTAAAAGCAGACGTGATTAAGGAGAAGGCCTAAATCCCTCTGTGGTGTGACGTCAAAACCTCTCTACCCCAAAGTCTGCTGCCTCCTGCACAGAATAGGATTCATCAGTGTCTGACAAGCAGTAATCACACCCCAACACAACACGGTGACCTACACAGTATCAGATGATTTGACTTCCACCTGAACTCGATCCACTTTTCGTAATGGGCTTAAAAAAATCCACGCCACTGACGTTAACAAAAACAAATCCCTGCATTAAAAAGAAAGACCTTTTTCTCATCTTTAAGATAACTTTACAATCACGCCACTGCTGTGAGAACCTGCTTGCTCAAGTCGAATTCCTCCTTCTGAGCGGCTGATGTTTATGGGAGCAGTAGGCCAGGCGACAATCACATTTGACCCACATTTTACCAGCTCTCAAATTTCACCATCACTGCACTGTTCTTCTATTTCGGCCTTTATTCACAGACTGGGGAGCTGTGTACTGGAAAATCTCCTTGTCAGCAAAACGTTACAGTAATTGCCTTTATAATGACTTTAGTCCATCTTACAACTAAATCCCCACAAATCAGTCAACATATTGGTGAAAGAAGTTTTCGTCAACCTTCAAAATAAACACTTTCCTCCTATTAAGAGACCTGTTAACACTTTAAAGCCTGGAGGATCCTTTCAGCAACAACAGGAATGTTCAGCCTTCGCTCCCAGGTAGCATAATTGTTGACATACGCTGTTGACACTTTATGATGTGACAGATGTTTCAAGGAGGAGCTGGCATGCTGGGCACTTAGAGCTTCAGTAGTGGGCCAGCGTCTGCGGCTCATAAAGTTGGAAGGTGCGGGGAAAGAATGCCATAAAACCAATAATTTGACTGCAGGTGTCTCATGTGGAAATTTACAGAAGCACCGAGGCTGGACGTGGGCTGCTAAATGAGAACTGTCCAGTAAACATTTATTATCTTGTGCTTGGAGTTGAGGGAGCCAAAAGTGGATGTTTGATGTATTTGGGCATGATGTGGAAAAGAGTCTCCGAAACTTGTTGAGTCCAAAAAAAAAAAGTAGTGGATTGAATGCTCACATGTAACTTCATCACTAGTTTGAAAGACCTAAAAGTGTTATCTAGCCTTCAGATTTGTAGTCTAGCTGTGCAGTGTCTCTCAGTCTCTGATATAAGTGCCCCTTTTTACTCGGATTGCCCCTTTTTTCCTGAACAACAAAGGACAGGCGTGCTGGACAAACAGAGGTCCAACCTACACACAGCTGTCCCGTCCCAGGACACTGAAGCATGGAGGGAACAAAGAGCACAAATGAACATTTTTTTTACATATATATCTTACCAAAACAGTTGCAAATCTTTCCTCCAGTTCCCCAGGGTCGGGCATGGGTAATTTCAGAGGCATGTTGTGTCCTCTGAAATCAGTGTGCTGGTCCATGCTCCCTGCGTTCCCCATGTTTGACCAACAAGTACAACTTTTCCCCCTCTCTGTTTTCCTCTGGTAAAAATCTCCGCACGGCAAAAAAAAATAAAACAGGAGGAATATTTATATATGTATATCCGCACGTCCTTTGGTCCGTGGTCCTCACTTACAGGTTGATATCCCGGTCACTTGTTCAACATAAAGCACATGCGAGGGACGCAGAGGAGTAACGCGACGGGTCCGAGAGGCAGCAGCAGCGGTGGCGGCAGCAGCACAGCCCCTGGTGAGGCATTTCCACGGCAGAAAGAGGAGCTCTCTGGAAACTTGACTCGATCCACACGGACCTTTCTTCGCTGTTATCCGTATCTTGCACAATTTCGGCTCCACTCCCAGCCGGTAGTAATGACGACGAGCATGATTCACGCTTATTGCAATACCCCCCTCCTTCTGTTGGTAGTGTGAGTGGAGCTGGCTTCACTAATCCCTCCGCTGCTGACCAGCTAGTTAAAGGAGGAGGGGGCTCCTCCACAGTCCTCATACACACACACAGAGTCACACCACACACACCGAGGCTTCACACACTCTCATCCCTCCCCTACAATGAGTCCTTTCAGGGGCAAGCCTCCCACTTCTTCTTCTTCTTCTTCTTCTTGGGGCGTAGCTCCCAAAGCCGTAGCTAAGGAGATGATATTTTCTGTGTTGCATTGTGGTACTTAGAGTCCTTTGTGAGGGACAACAAACTTGGGGCCACAGCGACCCTCCTCAGACAGCTCAGAGATGATTACATGAAGCTCTATGGAGTGAATTCATCAATTACTCTGTGCATATTCCTCTCAATTTAAATATGTGTGGTGTTTAAAATGTGTGTCCAAGGGGTTTATTTGTTGTATTTATGTGCCAGCTGTTGATATATTGATCATAGGACCACTCCAGCAGTAGCGGTTCTAAGGGGAGGCAGTAAGGGGGCCAGTGCCCCTGTAATATTAAAGTCCCCATGTAATGAAAATACATTTTGAATTTGAATTTAATATGCACACAAGATGTGATAAAAAATAAATAAATAAATAAAACACACATATAAAATATACATTGTGCAGGAGCGGTAAGAAACCCAAAACCTCTCCTATAGAATTTCTAATCTACCGTAAAACTTCAATTAATAGCCCGGGCTATTATTTGCTTGAGTCACTGAAATCAATGGGCCTATATTTGGGACAGGCCTTTAATTCCTTTCATACAAAACTGTTGCTCA
Source organism: Epinephelus lanceolatus (assembly GCF_041903045.1). Lineage (NCBI taxonomy): Eukaryota > Metazoa > Chordata > Actinopteri > Perciformes > Serranidae > Epinephelus > Epinephelus lanceolatus. The sequence continues at coordinate 21,103,739 of NC_135747.1, read as the reverse complement.
GCAAAGTTTGGGAAATACAATTTAATTGTTTATTTAAACCAGTATGAATGTTACTCGTATAAAAATTAGGTTTCAAATCATGTATTAATTATGAATCAATCAATTGATCCAGCTCCAACAGACTGCACATCAAAGAGAGAGAGTGTTACAGCACTTGAGGATTACAGCACCCAGCATACCGACACGACAACACTTTATCCTGTTAAAACAATACTTACAACTTGAATTGATTTTAATGAAAAGCCCTTTTGATTCTTTTGATCTGAGGACCCTTACAGACTAAAGGAATATGGATAACTTAAAGGGTAATCAAGGAACGAACACATAATTTGAGGTAGCCAACAACCTGCTTTTATACATCCAAAGAACTTCTATTAAAGAAAATGAGCTGCTTGGCAACCATCCAGGCCTCTAATTGAGACAGGCTTTTATTTGTCAAAATGTATAGCCACACCGGGCTAGTAAAAGGGGCTGGGCGTTAAATTGGGATGAGGCTTTTAACTGAAGTTTTACCATATTCTGATACAAATGGTATTTCTCTCATTAACATGACAATATAACAGACAAAACAAGTTATAATAATCATAAATGAAACATACACATAACACAACTAACACATTAACTATGGCACTGGTGTTTTTCATATTAGACTTTCTGTAAAAACAGGTTAAAATTTTTTGAATGTTTGAAGACTACTCCTGCGCTCAGGGGTGTTTGAAAAAGCTCATCCAATCAAATGAGACTTGGTCAAATATGTTGCCACACTGGTCCAGGCCACCAGGAATGCTGTTCAGTCTTGAAGCCAATTTTCCCAGTGGCCACTTGCGGTATTGCAGCGAAGAATTTCCCTGTGGCACAAAAAGCCACTACCATTATAAAAGAGATGTTTGTAAAACTGCTAACAGGTTACCGCAAAACGCAAACAAGGTTAATATTGACTTTTCTACTGTGAATTTTTGATGCATGGAGATTTTATATTTGTAAAACTTTCCTGGAGCCAAGAAAAACAATTTTAAAGTCTGTCATGTGATCGAAATGTAAAATCTATGATCCAAGCGGGAATTTGCGGGCGAGGTCAGAGAGAGAAACACTACTGCACATATTCAGCAAGTCGAAATACCACGGAAGTAAACCCGGTAGCTAAAGACCTTTTTGGCATATGCTCCAGGTGAGCAACTCCACTGGAATGAACAGACGCCACTTTGGCATCCCATATCAAAGTATTATAAATATACACACCTTTTACTGTTTGTGGGTTGTAGCTAGCTAACAGAGCAACATGGAGATAGGATGAGAAGTGTGCTTGGATATCAGAGGGCAAACCTTTGTTTTCATTTCCAAAACAATGTGGCAGAGGTCGAATTATTTAATTGAGGTCATCGTCTCTTCCTCCTGATCTAACAGCAGTCCGCTCAGCAGTGGAAGGATTTGATTTAAATCCCTCTTGTAACAGTGCACTGCTCAAATATTCTGTTTCACTGGAAAATACCTCATGGTACAGAAGTTGAGGAATTTCTAACATTTCTGTGATGGTGACTTTAAGCCTGGATCCCCCTCTGGCCCTTATAACTGTGGTGAATATGTTCGTACATCTTCGCCCCACATTTCTACAACAGAGGGAAAATTGTAACTATTCATGGTTAGTGATGAATAAAATGTAAGTTAACGCTTAATTAGTATTCTTGTGTTTATGTTACGACAGACTGTATATAATCATGGACAATGCATCTCTTCTTCCTCACTTTGTAAAAAATGAAGCCAAAATATCCCAAATACGGGCGCTGCCATCTTGTGTTGATGCCATTTGGAGCCAGAGTTTGCCGGGCAGCTATCAACTTCCCGCCCATTCATCTGTCCAACCCAGTTTTGGAAAAACAGATTGACACAAGACATCAAACACTGTTTTATAGCCTCAAATAACTAATTAAAACCGAACTTAACAGAAAACATTAATCAGCATGATAAGAACTACATAAAATGACACAACCATCTTTGAGAAATATTTATTTGAAGTTCACTTTGATTTTTGCTTGGCTCATGTCCCATCCTAACATGGAGGGGGCAGGGTTTATGGCAGCCAGCCACCAGGGGGCGATCAAAATGTTTTGGGTTCACTTTTTGGGGAGTTGTCATACTCACTGAATGTTACCCAGCTTACGCAGCAGCTTACACCATTGTGAGCATACTTGTGCGGTCATGTGTCACTCTGCAATTACACTTCCAAAACACTAGTCAGCGGCGGATGTTTCTGTGAAGTGGTGTTAAGTTTAGTTGATTCAAAACACACCCAAAACACACACAAAACAGACAATTTCACATATCACATTTTCCCCACAAATACAACATGCTAATGTTTTTAGCACAAGCCTATGGCATTTTAAGTTGCACAAATTAGCTTAACGGCTAGCAGACTTTCCTCTACTCATATGAAGGCAGGGACAACAGAATCATTTAACGAAGGTAACATTACAAAATTCGGCTCCATTACAGCTCACAAAATCCACTGACAAAACAATGTCTTATACTAAACACATTTTCCAAACAAATAAAACATGCTAACGTTATTAGCACAAGCCTACGGCATTTTCCATCGTATAAATTACCTAATGACGAGTGGAGAGTTCCTCTGCTCATAAGAAGCCAGGATAAATCCCAAAGTATAAATCACACACAAGACTTAAAATGCTAAAATCACATGTGACCCAAGCCTGCACCAGAATATTTACACGAACCAAGTAACCAAGTTCGAGTGATTACTTTAAAGTCATATTAGATAGTACTTTCCAAAGTGGCTTGTGAATGTGGAAACCAGCAACTCCAGTCAGTGCATCATTACTTGTTATCAACTGAACTCTAATTGTTAAAATCACTCCATTCAAGTGACAGTTTTGCCTTTTCCACAGCATTTTGACTGTGCCATGACAGGAAGAGCACAGATGTGTAACATACAACACTGATTAAATCAGCCATGGCAGTGGGATAACGTGCACATCACCAAGATCCCGGAAGTAGCACACCTGAATGCAGCAATTATGATCATTATTGGTTACACCTGTGTTTGACAAGTGCCTCATTAATTGCACTGCACTAACAACTCCTGAAATCAAACTACATGTGGTTTAAAACAGTATGATTAATATTAGTTGTATCCTGAGTTAAAGCATGTTTGAAAACCAAAGCAATCAAAGTGGTGGCAGGCTGCTGCATAGAGTTTAAGCTTAATTGTGAGTGTGGCTGTGATGCTTTTACTGAGAAATATATGTCTTTATTTAATCTTTTTTCTATAATAAAATTCTCTGCTTGGAGGGAATGTGTGATTAGTTTAACCTTTCCTGTCTCCTGCTCTTGTCTCTAACATCTCTCCTCTGGCAATATCCTTGGGACCAAACCTTTAGCAAATACAGACAGGTCTTTTATTCAGATTATCTGAGGATTTTTGACTTTTAAATCATCCCAGCGTGAGAACAATGGGCCTTTTGGACATGACATGAAAAGCACAGATGTTTTCTTACGCTGACAAGTTAAAATGTCGACTGTATAACAAGCGTCATCACTCAAAGTTATCTAAAATCCACTGTCTCTGATACATGTGTTTACTTGTAGTCTCAAAATGTAAGAATTATTGTACAACAACAACTTGATGGTAACACTGACACTGACACGTGTATGGTCCCTCAACATCTCAACATGCACTGGGATGAAATCTGATCTGCTGGCAGGGTGGGGACCACATTACGCACAAGAGGGTGACATCAGCATGCAGCAGTCTGGAGACGATCCAGAGGTTCTCCAGATGCACAGTGGATTCATTCAGGCTGCTCTGGACTGATTTGACGGGGGAGGGTGTCACATCTGAGGTTGCTGGCTGGACACATTGAGGAAGCGAAACGCGGCTGACTGACCTCATACGATCATTACGTGTTCCCAGTTAAGCTGATTTGCCCTGTCTGAAGACCCCTCCCCTGCTGTTGTGTAATGTATGTACCGAACATGTTTGTGCACTTAATGGATTTTATTTACTGACAGGATGCTGCTCATTCTGGTGATTGGTTGAACAGTAACACGTCAAAAATGTGACTGTAAAGGACAGAGCTTAAAGATCAGAATTCAGACCTACATATAGAACCTGGGTTTGGATGTTTTTTTTTTTTTTTAAAAAAATCTATATTATATATCTATATAACAGGAGTTTGTACACATAAATCCAGCATTTGAGCTAAAATGAAGAAAGATGATGTGGAATATAAAATGTTTACTATTATTCAGTTTAACAAAGTGTACAAATAATTAGTGATAATAACCTAATGAGTAATGTTTATGCTCTAATGTAATATTTTTTGTTCACTCTGTCATTTTCTTTTATCATGACACTAATTACTTGTTACACATTAAAGTTTCCTGTTGAAATGAATACAAAAATATACCGTAATACAATTAATCAATGAATGATCAGTAAATAGGGAAGAAATGGTGGTGTATTTAAGGAACATGATCAGCGTTACCTACCAGAGAGCCCTGTCATTGAAAGGAGAAGGTGGCCCCTTGTTGCCCCCCTTTTCTGTGCGTGTGAACAGTTTTCCTATACTGGATTATTACATGACTCCATGTTTTCTGTGTGGTAGTCTGATTCTATTTATCAATCTAGATTGTTTTGGTGTGAGTTGCAGAGTGTTGGAGATACCGGCCACAGAGATGTCTGCCTTCTCTCAGATATAATGGAACTAGATGGCACTCAGCTTGTGGTGCTCAAAGTGCCAAAAAATACATTTGAAAAAGTCAAGCATCTCCAATGCTTTTTAATTCACAGCAAAACATAGATAAATAAACAGTGCTACAGGTAAGAGGAAAAATATGTATTTTTGATTTTGGGGGTGAACTGTCCCTTTAAGCACAGCATCACAATCTTAAATCTGTTTTTGACGCAATCTTCAAAACAGAGCTCACCTGAAGGCTCTTGTCTTATCTGTTAAAAATGTGCTTTAAAAATGTGCATATATTTTTCAAAAAGCAGTTGCCGGTTATATATCACCAAAATCCACTTTCTTTCACACACAGATGCTATTAGTTATTCATGTGAACATAAACTTCAAGGCATCTGTTTCTCAAATGAAAATTATTTTTATTGTTTATAAATGTAAGTGACTGTATAGTTGGACTCAGTAATCCACCTACTGTATCATCTTGTTACAATAATAAGCAAACCGACCTCAGTGTATGCTGACAGCAGGGCGGTGCATGACATAAGCAAGATGATGAATGAGCTTTAAAACCATAACAATAATACAAGGCGTCTCTCCATTAACTGCAGGGAACAATGAGGGTATGTGCTGCTTTACAAGCGTCCCTGACACAGCTGATGATGACGCACAGCACACACCAAAAGAACAGTAATGCATTGATTGGAATCTTGTCTGTTACAGTTCATGTCCGTGTGCTCTTATAGTAGATACATACAAACTGAGGAGGTTTTTGAACGTATGGGTTGAGGGGGTACCTTGCAGCTGTGTGTCTGAGAGGTCCGGGGAAATATGAGAGACTCCAGATATATCCACAAGGAAATATAAAATGCAAAGGAGATGCCAGAAATAAAGGCAGCACAATCAAACCACTGTGTGAGGAGCCTCACAGGGAGTTCATTTGGCTGCTCAGTTAAGTAACATCTGTGAAATCAAGTTCTCTTAAGTAAGAGAAGACTCGTGGAGTTATGGCCCTCACAAGGCTGAAGTGGAGCAACAAATGTGTCTTTGTGTTTTAATTTAAGGGCCGGAGACTTCAGTGAATCAGACAAGTAGAGATGTGGATGCAGAAGTGATCCTGGGAATCCTCAGAACAACAATGCCCTCTAATGTATGTAAAGTGTATTGCCCACTCTGCACCAGACTGCCTCATTATAAGCACAATTTAAACACATCTTTTGAGCTTAATTCTACAATCTTTTTCAAGGAAGACTAGACCAGGGTGTCTACAGATGTCAAAAACCTAAATTTGGTGCCTTTAAGACCTTTTAAAGATCATTATTAACAAAATTTAAGACAGATTTTTGGACAAATCATCTTGTCATTATCCAAGCATTGCAGATAAGTGATTATCTCTGTCAACTTTCACTTTCACTCCACTACATTTCTCCAAAGCATCTTTGTTACCAGGGAGGGAAGGGAAGAAGGAAGCAGGGAGGAAGGGATGGCCAGACTAATGAAGGAACTGCAGGGAAGGAAAACGGGATTTTGTTCTTTAAATCAGTGATTCCCAAATGGTCCAACAACGGGGTCCAGTTTTCTTCTGGTCCACACAGTTCAATATATTCAGCATCATACTTGCGTTTGGCCATGTCTTCAAGATAGTTTGCTGTCTCTGTCAAGTAGCTGTCCGTTAGTCACTCACTCTACAACAGGGAATGGCACTTCAAAGTAAAAGCTCTGTGCCAGATATTCACTGTACTTCAAAATAAAGTGTTTTTCACAAACCAGACATGTTCGCAAATCACTTGCAGCCCATTCAGAATGGACCCAGGACCCATTTTTGGACCAGGACCCACCAGTTGGGTACCACTGCCTTAAATCATTTAAGTTGTCATGTGTAATGTACACTCAATTTTTTGGATGGTGTACATTTTAGGTAGAAATAAACTTTGGAAGTCCCCAAATTCTGACTACCTGCTTTTATATTAACAGCTTTCACTTGTATTTCTACTTCCAATACTTAATGACATTCAACATCATCAAATTACTTTTGATAATTAAGTACAATAATTATCAGTTTCTTTAAGACTTTTATTCAATATACTAATATGTGACTTCAACTTCTACCAAAGCCATTTTCTGGTAAAATATCTGTACTTTTACTCAAGTGTGGCTTTCAGGTACTTCACCCACCGCTGGTTATGTATGTGGCCCAGCACAGAGGTAGGTTTTATGTGGGAATATGGTTATTAGAATGAGTTAGGTTTTTCTACATTTCGCCAACATCCAAGTGCAAGTATAAAGTGAAAATATAGAAAGAGGGTCAGTGGTAAGTTTAAATATTTGCATTAGAAAATCTTAGACAAAAGAGCTTGACTAATTTTGACAAAAAATAATAATTAAAAGATGCATAAATGGATTTAAATTAAATGTTTGCGGCAATTAAATCCTCAGAAATCCAGCTTGAAGACTATTTAAGGAATTTTAAGGCCTAACATCTATTTTCTAAAGGAATTTAGGACATTTTGAGGTTGCAGGACTTGCAGAAACCCTGTAAACAATCCACACAATTACAGGCGTGCTGAGATTAACCTCTGTTAATAATTGACTCTTTAACTTCAACAATAGCTAAACCAATGTCCAAATTTTTTTTGCACCTCTGGTTACATGAATCAAACCACCACCAGGTTAGGAACGATTTTAAAACGCAGTCAACCCTTTAACAGTTGCATGTTTATTTACACCCAAGATGTGAATATTTCAAAGCATTCACCCTGCATTGTGCATTTCATAGCAGGTCCACACAAGTGGAAGGGAATATATAATGCAAGAGGCTGAGTATCAAACTATATTTATTGTATACAGTATAGGGACAACAAATGTACAAATAAAAAAAAAAAAAAAAGTGGGGGATATCTGTCAATGTCGCCCTGCAAATCTAACAAATGTTAAGTTTTTTAAAATGAAGGTGAATTTTCTTATAAAACAAGATTTCTACCAACACACAAGAATCAAACAAACTAAGCATCTGTTTGGATATATTATGGACAAATGTATTCAAATTGGCAATACAGCATTGACTCAATATTCGCCTATACACTGGGTGACATATATATGAGACACTCAATATCTGCACTGGTAAAGGTGACTTAGTTTTATTCTTAAGTCCTGAATGGGTGGAGAGAAATCAATGTACACACTGAGAGAACGGTTCTTCTGCTGTGCAACAACAAAGACCACTGTTACAGTCACGGTAACCCTTTACATCGACATGTTATATATTAACCAAACCCCTTTATAAAAGAACACTATTCATTTAGCTTTTTGGTCCAGAAACATTACTGTACTTTATTTACCATTGAGTCGAGGGTGACAGTATTGAGGTAACTCATTCATATGGATCTTTCTCGGCACAAGCATTGTTTTCTTGGGCATGGATACACCAAATTATTTTGAATGTTCCATTTAAAAAAAGAAGAAGGAAAAAAAAAAAGACTATTAAAAGTTTATTACATGAGAAATATGTCATAATGTCATTCCCATCTACAGAGAGAAACCACAGGCTCCCATCCGGCAGATTTCCTCCATAGCTATCCTATCAAGTACACGATTTAAAAATAGTCGAGCCCACCCTGAATTTAAATGCTCACGACAATTTGGAAAACTTAAACAAAAAGATAAAAGAAAAAAAAAAAAAGATTTTGGCATGTAGTTCAGCTTATGGTTTATGAGACATGCATGAGGTCATTTCAATTCAACATCAAAAAGAACGCAGTGGTTTCTTTTCATTACGAGCCAGATCTGATCTGAGATGTGTCCCTGCCTTGGACAATTTCAAATCATCCATTTATGTGAATAAAACACTTTTTAAAAAATTACCCTGCATCTCAAAGTTAGGATTTAGCCCCAAATGAAAAACCATCTTACTTCTTTTATGTTGTGTACAGCCTGACCAAGCACAGTGGAGGAAAAAAGAATAAAGTAAAAACAAATACGACATGAAAATAATGATGGGGGATGTTCTTCCAAGAGTCCACATCCAACTTAAGAAAAGACTCCTCCTGTCTGTTGTTGAAATACATCAATAGTGTCCTCATCCTCCATCTCCAGCTGTAACAACAAAAAATATAGATTATTCTACAGCAAAGGCAAAAACGAAAAATTAAGATAGGGCCAGCTTGAAATTAGCTTAGCTTAGCATTAACACTGGAAACAAGGGAAACACTCAGACTGAATATGTCAGATGAAACAAAATCCATCTACCAGCACCTTTAAAGACTGCTAAATAACACTTCTATACGCAAACAAAAATGACTTGTTGTGATTAAAGGTGGGGTTACTTGCTAAAGCATTACAGATCAAACATATTTGAGGGAGGGGGGCATTAAAATTACCACAGAAAACTGATTGAGAGGGTTGTGATGATTATTTCTTCTTTTATTACTGTACATATTTGTTAGAATATTGCTTACATTGTGCAACTAAAATGCTTGATTAATTTAATATGATCACTGCAACTGGGCCAAGAAGTGAGGATGTTTTAACAGTGGGAAAATGCCCCTCACTTCGCTGTCATGAGTCTAACACAAATTAGACATTGCAACAATATGTACAGAGAAACTGCCTGAAGATGAAACATTAAAAATCACCACTGGAACAATGTCCATCAGCTTGCTTGTAGATAACAAAGCAAGTGGAAAAATCAGTGGTTCAGCATTAACTACACTAACCTGAGTTCAACACTGAGTTACAATGGAAGAATTCATTCTTCATTCATGAGTGTTGTATCTATTCAGTGATTATTCATTGAAATACAGGAGGACCGTCTCTATGAAACAGCCTTGTTCCATCTCTATAATCATCATCTACATTAGTTATTCAAAAAACATCTGAAAAGGGCTCTAATTTGCAGTTCTCTTAACGCTTCATTAATTCATTTGTAATTTATTTGAATGTTTTTTTTCTGTAAATTGTACAACTCTAAAAAGTTCATATTACTTCTTAGTCTGGACCTCTTGTTCAATTACACAGGCTTCACTTTTATCTTTTTTGTTTTGATGTGATTGTTGTTATTTAAAAAAGGGGCCATTTTTGGCTTCTAACCTCTCCTGCACAATGTTTTAACTTTTAATTCCCCCCCCCCAATATCTAAACATGTATGTGCAAATGAACTAAAATAAATTATACAAATTAAGAAGGGATACCAATCAATCACACTAAATGCAAGCCTTTAAACTTGATCAACAACCAAGATACTGATTTAAACATTCAAGTATTTTTGGAATATCTGGTTTAAAGAACACTTAATAGTATTTTCCATTTCATTAAAGTCCTTTTACAAGTCTCAGCTCAAGAGGAGTTACAGTACAGACACTAGACAAACTTAAAAATTGTACAAAGGCCAATGACATTACTTGTGCTGACACATTTACCCAAAAATAGAAATTAAACATGATTGACCTAGGAGAAACGCATACTCTGAACTCCAATCAATATCATCTCCATAACTAGAATACTCGAGGAGTCCAGCTTTCACCAACCTGTGCAGGTGTGTCTGTTTCGTTAATCGGCTGTCCATCAAACCTAAACCTTATCTGACGAAGTGACAATCCCTGTAAGAGACAGAAGAGACAGAAATAACATTGTAGTGAGATTTGCATTCAGTTAGTTATCACCAAACAACAAAAACAACAGTAGTGTTATCAATTAAGACAAGTGTTAGTAGTAATGAAGTTAAAATCTATTGTTAATGTTACAGTCTTTCATAATGAGCTCACCTGTCTGTCGCAGTACGCCTTCATTAGTTTGCTGAGGGGAGTATGCCTTTTGATTTTGAACTGTACAACTGAGCCATCCTGACCAGCTACCTTGAGGTTAATGTGGTCGTTCTCCGTCTTCACTCCCTCCTGTAATGAAAACACTCATCAGCCGCAGCAGCAACATACCTGCCTTATCTGAATTTAAACTGTGATTAAAAAGGTGGATTACTGCAAATACAACACTGCGGATGGTGTCACATATTACACATCATATTGTAGGTTGTACAAATCAGGTGCGATGACAGTCTGTGCAGGATGCATGTACCATTAAAGGCCTGGTTAGTGGTGATACGTGTAGATGCTCGTTTTTTTACATACAGGAATAATATCGACTCCCACATGCTGTTGATCTTTTTGGCATTCAAAGTGAATCCTGCTGGCGACCACATTTTGCTCACACACAGATAAGATGAAAAATAACAGGATGGAGATGTATTGTTGATTTGATTAATTGATGAAAAAAATCATTAGTAAGACAGCAACGTTTCCTCTTCCTGTTTTCAACATCTTCCGTTACAAGAGACCGACAGTATCAGGCGAGCGCCACCAGGTAATTTAATGTTAAATGAACGTTAATGTAACCACAAGGTGATCTGCCGGTGTCCGCTCGCATGATATTAATCTATATCAGCAGCTAATTTAACTAGCCAGCTAGCTTAAGTTAGCTAACGTTACATATATGAGACAAGCTTGGTCCCAGCGGCAAGCTATACCATCCAATCACCGCACACACACACACACACACACACACACACACACACACACACACACACACACACACACAGTCGGCTCTACCCTCTGTTAGCTTAGCATGCTAGCCCATGTTCAAACTGGCGCAGACAGCCACAATGGCGCAAATGAAAGGAAAAGCACAAATCATTCATTTCACTGCCCGTCCCTGGTGCCGACGTTACCCAACATATCTTTATTCAACTGTACACCAAGTAGTAGCTAACAGTAGCGGATGTCGACACTATTGAGACGCTGCAAAGACAAAACTGCGCCTGGAGCCGAAAGATCCGCAAATTGGTCAACCTTTGTTTTCTCCGTCGACCCGCTCAAATGCGGTATCCGTAGCCTGGAAGCGGCGCTAGCTTAGCAGAGTGTGCTAACGGTAACTTGCAACCGGCATCATTAGCAGCTAAGGGCAAATACAGACGAGATGTTTCGTCGTAGAAACACAGTACTGACCTTTGGCTTCTCTTCAGACATTGTGCTGTTTTCCCGGGGATTAATTTATAACACAGAGACCGAGTGTTAACGGTGAAGCAGGATATCAGTTCCTCCGGCTCTTTCGTTTGGACCAGGAGCGCGCACTGAAATTTAAAATGTGATTCGATCAGACGGGTCACGTGCTCCACTTTTCCTCGGGGCCGCGGATACGTGAGCGCGCAAGCTAATTTGCGCATGCCCGCGAGATAGGTGAAACAAAAGGGCCTTCTGCAAAGCAGGCCTTGAGCCTAGGCCAGGGCCCAACAAAAGAATTTAACCAAAAATACGAAGAGTTAACCTATTAAATTGAACTCTGTTGTAGTAGGAGTCAGAAATACAACAAGCCAACTAGAAATATAATGGTAATCTTTCACTTTCTTTCAGTTTAAAGGGCAAGTACAGACATTTTCTTAATTCATACATGTGATTCCTATGGTGTAAAACAGTCCAAAAATATGAGCAACTCTCTCCAGAATCCAAAAAATGGAGTGCTAAAACTCAAATTTGTGATATCATATGGTATAAAATCTGGAGCTGCTCCATGAATAATGATTTGGGAAAATGTAAGAATCCAGGCATGTCCAAAGTCTGGCCTGGGACCCAATTATGGCTCGCAAGTCATCTCAAAATATACTATATGTGGCCTGCCACAATGCTGGTTAATCAGGTTAGTTCACTTTGCATTTTCTGTTCACCTCATAATGGAATGAATGAATGCATGTTCACATACAATGACATTTGCTCTCATAAAAGAAAAACTGCTCCATTCACTCAACAAACACTCACACACCCACACACTGAAATAGGATAAGGCTAAAATATGATGAATATCATAAATAAGGTGCCACAAAAAGGACAAGATAAAGTGCATATGCAGTTTTTGTACATCTGTCCAGTCCATGGTAGTGCAATTCAAAGTTGTTGGGGAAGTTCAGTTTGTGTATGGCTGTGGGGTGAAAACTGTGTCTCACTCTGGAGGTGCAGCATTTCTGAGCCCTTTAGCGTCAGAGGGCAGCAGTGTGCACAGGTGGTGAAAGGGGTGAGTACTAATACAGTTTGTAGGCATGCACCAAGTAGGAACTACGCATGTGGAACTAATAGATTTTTATAAACAGAAAGTAAATAAGCAAACAAATGGTTAACTACCAACAGATATTTCCTGCTAGGCCGCATATGTACACAGCAAAGAAGTGACAGCAAGGGCAGCGGCTTCCAGGAGCAGTGGAAAGTTGAATACTTGTAACTGAAAGACAAACTATTTCCATTGCTGTCTCAACACTTCAGTAGAATAAAATACATTTGGTTATGAAAATAGAAAACAAACCGTGGGTGCATAAAATCAGTCTCCCTTCCATTGTCTATGGAGCAGCTCCAGACTTTGTACCCTATGACATCACAAGTCTCTGAGAATTCCTTCTGTGGTTTCTGGCTTTGAGAGAGAGCAGCTCATGTTCACAAATATTGATTGACCTCCCTCTGCCACGGAAATAACATATTGGAATTCTTAATGTAGGTGGCGTTCTCCTTTGAGAGAGCAGATCCTCTCTATTATATAAGGTCGAGGCAATATTCCAGGTATCAGGATAAACATTTCTTACTCTTGGGATTATCTCCAAAGCACCTCTCAAAAACAAAATCATGTCTCAAAGGATTTTGAAGCAAGGCTCATCCAAATTAGCATTTTCCATCATTAAAACTGGTCTCTCTTTTGGTTATATATCCTTTTTAGTAGAGTGATAGATTTCAGAAAGCATGCTGCAGATATGTGAATAGGGCAGAAAAATATTTCCACTTGTGGAATTGATTTACAATTAGAGTCACAAAAGAAAATTCATATTTATTTAATTTTCAAATGGCCACAAGTTGTTTTTAACAACAGCTGCACAATAATCAAATCTTCACATGGATTTTAACAACACACATTTCTTCTATCCAAGAAAATTCTGAAACAAATTCTGATCCTGATATTCATCCACAGATAAAAAAGCCAAGAGAACAGTGTAAAATTAGTTACATGTTATAAATGAACTTTTTATATAAAAATAAATGCTGACCTTTAGACATGACTGGTGATCAGTAAAATAATGTGCATTACAAATACTGTATAAAAATGACACTGCTGGTTATAAAAGAAGCACCACAAGCTATGACTTGCTCTGGAGTTGTAGAAATCTTACAATACTGCATTTTATGCAGAATAACACAGTCATGTTTGCAAATCATGGTTCAAGTGAACTGAACAGATTCTCCTACAGTCATTTACATCAAAATTAAGGCAAAAGAAATATTGATAAGGCATAAATGCAGAGAGCAATGTGTATAAAATGTGAATCATTAGGTGAAGAAACATGTTTGAAATATAGTGCACACTCAGTCAAAATAATTTCAGAACATCTCGGGGACATTTTGGGGCAAACACTGAACTCAGATAATCACAGTTTCTCATGCTACATGTGGATCTCAATGTTACTGGCATCAGTAAAATCATCTTAAGGGATTTTTTTAAGGAATCATCTCTGATGTTCTTCTCAATGATCGTCCATACGGGCGTATGGATTATCCTTTGCTATACCTGAAAAGAACAACAGAACACAAGTCATATGTCCCATTGTATGGCTGCACGTGACTGAATTAGGAACAGGACATATACAGATTAGTGAGTGTTTTGACTGTTGCATATAATTTAACAACAAAATCACCTTGGAATTGAATCCTAGTGTATCAGTTTATCCTCTAGAGGGAGCTACTGGATCAAATTAGTTGTTTTTATTTCACTTCTTTCTCTCAATTCATGAATACTTCTGTTTCCCTATTGTTTCATCTGCTCAGGTATCATAATCTCATCCTCTTATCTTTCCCATTCCCCTTTACACATTCATTTAGCTCCTGTTTTATCACTGTGTGCATGTAAACCAAGCATCTCGAGCACAAGCATCTTTGATATTCCAACATTTGCATTTATTAACCCACTCAAACCACACAAACAAGAAATTTATCTCACCATATTTCTTCCTGATTTCATCATGTCTCATCTGCATCTCATTTCTCCTGTAGGGGCAGAAACAAAGACAAATTGTTGGGACGATGGAGAACACTGGACGCACTCAAGCCTACACTGTTTGAATCCTCACTGAAGGATCGACACAAAGTACTGCTGTAATGTGATGATGGTGTATACCAAACTCTGTCAAATTTTACAAATCTGCCACGTTAAAATACAAAAACATTAATACAAAATCTATCTGCATCATTAATGAGACGACAGCAAAGTTGTGTGTGTTTTTATCTGAATATATAGCTAAATAAATTATTTTCAGATCCCCTCCTCAGCAGCCATTTACTTTGCTTTCTGACGGGTCTTCCTTGCTCGGTTTTGTCGCTCCACCTTTGCATCTTCTCTACTGTTCCTAGAATATAAGAATAAATATATTGTAAATATATTGACATTCATCCTCGTCATGTAAATAAAAGTTTCATTACAATATAAATGACAACAATGTGACTAAAAGCCTGATATGCTTTGCTTTTCGCTTAATACAGCACAAGTAAATCAGTCTAATAAACTTACAATATATATCAGTCTCCTCATCCAAAAAGCATCTTTAGATTACCAAGTTTCTAGAGGAGGCTAGCCCACATCTAAATAGAAAGATCAATGTTATTTTCAGAGCTAAGCTGCAGTTACAAATTCTGGCAGGCTTTTGGAGACGGCGGTGTCAGCCTGGCCTCGCAGGAAAAACAACCCCATTGTGTTTCCCCCGTCCTCCTCCTTCCACGTCGACCCAGACTTCACAGCCAACGCTTCACGTGACTACACTTAAAGCTCACCCATGTCTTTCACACTTGCAGCAGCAGCAGAGGCAGCAAAGGAGGATGGCGATGATGATGATGCCCCCCAGCACGGACATGGTGATGATCAAAATCTGGAAGTTGACTGGAAATCAAAAGGCAGACACACAGAGAAAAAGAAAACACTGGAAATAAGTCAATGATAAGCCATGCATCATATTATAAATCCTATTAAATAGACAGCACCGCCCCTTTTAGATTTGAGGACTTAAGGAACAAGAAATTTTGGCCAGTTTGAAGTTGTTTTTGCTTCTTCTGCAGAGAATAAGCACCATAATTAGTAGGACTGGTAGAGAAAATCAATACAGCATAGTATTGTCCTTATTTTGTGTGGCATTATTGTGTCAATACATAGATGCTAAGTATGGAATTTTTAAAATTGAAAAATGATTAATATTGCAAATACAAATCGAGCTTTTGGTAGCCTACTTGAGAAATAAAATGAGTTGCTTTTTCAGTCCACTAGATACATTTTGTGCCGATAAAAATGAGTGAAGTGATATGAACAAACTGATGTTGACATAGTTTCCTTTGGAGACATAATTTGAATTTGAGAAAATGTACTACATCGCAGTATATTCCAATATATGTTAACCAAATACTCATATGGCAAGCATATCATGTGTATATGTTTAAAATCCAATAATGTAATGTGACCTAAGTATCATGATAATATCATGGGCCCTCTGGTGATTCCCACCACTAATAATTAGTCAGATGAGTATTCTGATTATGAAGATTTACTTTACCTGAAAAAAGTCCTACATTAGGGCTTACACGGTCAGGCTCCCTCTCATGTAGCTGAACTACTTCACCTGTGTTCTTCAGCTTGCTCTCTTCGATCAAATACGCTACATTTGTTATCTGTCCCTGGCACTCGCCTTAAGACACGAGGTGATTGAGCTTTTATGGCCGTAGCACCTAAATTTTTATATGCTGCCTGCTCCCTTATGATCTGCTGACTCTGTGGTTTCTTCTAAAAGCCAGCTAAAGACACACCTGTTTTGACAGGCGTTTGGGAAACCTGCATGTACCAGAGCTGTACTTTGTCAAATTTTGTGTATCATTGTTGCGTGATGTGAATTCTTCTCTTTTTTCCTTGTGTGTGCAAAAAGTTTTGCTAGTTGTGCCCTTTTTACTTCTTGGCTCACACGGTCACTTTGCCTTTATGATTTCTCTCTTATCATATGTTGCCCTTGTGAAGCACTTTGTGATCTACGTCTGTGAAAAGCTCTATATATATACATTTTACTTATTTACTTATCATTTCATTATTCTCCTGATTATTGTTTCTATTGGTGGATTAACTGCTTGATTTCTAAAATGTCAAAGTAGAGATAAGTGCCTCACAACTTCCTAAAGAGCAAGGCAATGTCTTTAAATAGCCTTTTAGATATTCTTTACTCTCAAGTAAGGCAGAAAAAAGCAGCAAATCACAACTGAGAGGCTGTGACAAATGTTTGGCATGTTCACTTGAAAAATGAGTCAAACAATAGTCAAAATGCTGTTAAATTTTTCCAGGATATATACCCAGGTTTGGCACTCATGGTATTCTGAGGCCTAAGGTTTGGTCAGTCTTACCCCAACACACCCCCCATCGTGCATCATTCAGTGGACACACACTCCTGGGGGGCAGGATCCTCCTCACTGGGTAGTCAACACATAGTTTGGTAGGTTCACACCACAAACACTGCAACAAAGAAGCAACAAACACTGGGCTTAGTATCTTATCTTTGATATTTACAGCAATACATCCACAACAAAAGTGAAGACAATGATAGTGTTTGTGTTTGGCTGGAGTTTGGGAGACTCACTGTCACATTCTGCAGACATTCAGCACAGCTGGTGTTGGATCTTAAGGCACAGGGAGCTGAAATAGAGAAGTTGCAGTGTGTGTTAGGCTCAAGACAGGAAATCAAATTCTGCCCACAGTGATAAATCATCAACAGTTTGCAGTGACTCACACATTCAGGCACAGTTTGTAAAAAGTAAAACTAGACCAAAGTCTGCTTGGGATCCATTACCATGAATTATTAAGATTATTTCTGCTCCTATGATGAGTGGAAATCCATTTTTCTGCTGTCATGTGACACCCTCCTGACCCAAGTCTTGCAACATAAAACAAAGCACAACAGTTGAAGCTTTAACAAAACACACACTCACCCGGAGCTGGAGCAGGAGTGGCTGTCTGCGCCTCTGTGTTTATTATAACACCGTATAAAATCAGAGCAAAAACAAAAGCTGGAGCTCTGTAAGCGCCGGACATCATGAGACGAGTGAGAGCCATCGACTGCGTGGAAGCAGCGACCAAACTAAAGGTTTCTGACTCAAACTGGAGGGTGGGCCTCATAAACATAAGGGCTGACGTCATGAACTCCTGACGCTGGTGTCATGAAAACAGCTGCAGAGTGAAACATGTCACTGAAATAATGTGTTAGTGATGCCAGAGGATGGAAGACAACGAGGCACCATCACGCTTTAACTAATGACTTCATCAATGGTTATCCGGTTTAAGCTATTAATAATAACGTGTTATGGGTTGCCAGGTTGTGACAGATCTCTCAAGCTGTTTATCCTCCTTCGGCATTATTTGTCTTTTACAACTGCAGACATTTAAAAGCAGATTGTTGTAAAAGCCCTTTATTAATGTCTTAAAATTATGTGTTATTTTCAGAGGTGGGACCAAGTCTTTGATTTACAAGTCACAACTAAGTCTGAAGTCTTTGCACTCAAGTCCCAAGTCAAGTCTCAGGTCCTCACACATGCACACGTCACCAAAATGCCATTTTAAATTTACAAAACTCAGAAAGGTTTTTTAAACACTGTGTTTTTCTGTTAAAACAATTGTGACTGAACTTAATCATTAAAAAAAGGAGTGTTGATATTTCACTTTCATAGCATACAGGCTGCTCTATATTGTATGTCCCTCTTGAGTTGCCGTAGGGCAGAGGAAGTTTTAGGGGTGACATTCCGCTGTTATGAGCATGCATGTGTGAGAGTTTTGGTGTGAAGAAAAATATATGGGCAGCGGTTGCTGTTGGAGCTGTGAAAAATAAATAAAATAAAATAAATTAATTAATTAATACATACATAAATTGTGAGCCCCAGAGTATTACACCACAACTTTAACACATGCATGGGCCCCCTATAACAGCAGAACGTCACCCCTTTCTCTGCCCTATGGCAACTCAAGAGGGACATACAATATAGACTATAGTCTGTTACAGCACTATTAACCAGTACCATCCAATCACAGCACCCACATTAGCTCACAAACTATGTTAATATTCGCCTCAAACAAAGTTGGCAGGTCTTGCATCTCCATCTGGTGGATCTGGACAATTAAGTGTTGACTTGCTGGGAATAAATAGTGTCAATGTTAATTCAGGAAATGAACTGATTCATGGCACAGTGTTTTAATAACATACTTTTTAATCTTTGGCTTTGGGGGAAGGTAACACGTTTTTTTTTAAGTCAAAAGTCCAACAGGCACCTCCTGTTAAGGGTGATCTGGGCACACTGGACTGGTAGGAGGCCCCGAGGCAGACTCAGAATATACTGGAGGGATTACATATCTCGGAAAAATGGATGAATGGATGGATGGAAGTCCAATTGAAGTCACAAGTCATTGGTGTTAAAGTCCAGTTGGAGTTGTAAGTCTTTTTTGATTTTGACAAGTCTAAAGTCATATAATTGATAGCTATTGGAGAGTTACATCCATTACCCTTTAAAATGAATTAATATAATTTAGAATTGGTCCATAAATATTTTATGAGTATAACTTATTTGTTGCAACTTTAAAAAACAACTTTATGGGGGTACCTGTTCATGAAATTTAGATAAATGATGGCTTTTCCTGTCTTTACATCTTTGCTGCACCTCAATCCAAACTACTTTAGCTCACAATAACATATAAAATAACAAAAGAGCCAAAAATTCCAATATCCAGCCCTTTACAACATGTTCATACATAAAATTCTAAAGTAAAAATATAAATATTAATACAGTATTTGTTACTGTAACCACATGCCTGATCTTCCAGAGCAGTTTATATTTATAATATGCCATATTATTATCACTGACCATCACCTTGTTAAAAAGAGCTACAGAAGAACACACTGCTAGCAACAGGCAAACAACACTGGGTAGTTATATTTAAATTAAATCCAATTTTAACATCAATGGAATAATTTCAGCCCATTTGAAAGGAACAATGCAATGTTTGTATGTACTTTCAGTTGTTAATGATCCACCATAAATACATTTCATTAGGCTGTTTATTTAGTTTGAAAGCAAGGCCAGCACTGGGAACATCTTGGAATACACATGAATACCACCAAGTTAAGGGGAGTTTTTCCTGTTCCTCCCTTTCAGCCAACAGTACATCAATGCAGCATATGTGCTTGAATGCAGCACATGATGGGCAGGGCTAAAGAAATGATGTGATGTCACCAAACTATATGTAGGTTACTAATAAGAATGCTAAAGGTATAATGACGGCATAATGTAAAAACACCTGTGCAGGTGCACTATGGATGTATAAGTCCTTTATTTGTTGTGATTTCACAGTAATGCATTCTGCTGGTGCAGAGTCAGCTGTGGCACAACTTAACAACGTGGTTATTTCAATGTTTTTTGTTTTTTTTTTTGTTCTTCATTTATACACAAAAATGCTTGTGTACAAATTCCAACTTTGGTGTTTCAACCCACATTAGTATTAGCTGTGATAATCTGTCATAATGTGTTCATGTCTGGCACCTGGTGCACACAGATGGAGATCCACAGAGTTGGCGAACACATTTACTGTACGGGCCGTTTGTCCTCTGTGAGACATGACAATGAGACGGTAATTAAAAACACACAACAGCATTTTCAAATACAATAATTTATTAAAGCATCTTTAAATTCTGATATAAAACATTTTCTGATTCTTCTTCTTCAAAACAATCAGAAATCTCAGAAATACAGTCATCGTCAATGGCAAGATCAGTCTCTGGTGTGGCCGCCGGCAGCTGACCAGATCGCCTAAGTGGGTACGATTGGAGAGCAATGGAAGACAGTGATGCAATGTGAGGTAAATACTAAGCTCATTATGTTTGGATCATTATCACGAACTATACTGTAAGTTGACTGGCATAGGCATCCTTTGTGTTCATTTACACTGGAAGAGAGAAATTATCCAACAGATTAATAACAGGATGTGAGCATGTTGGGTGTCGAGGGGCAACACACTTCGGTTACTGTATGTTGACAAAAGCTTAAAAACAGGGCACAAAATGGAGAAAATCAATAGTAAGTTATGAACAACTTGTCTATTTATCTAAATTTCTGTGTCCCTGAATGCACAAATAATAGGAAAAAAAACAAAATAGGACATTTCCAGCACACTGCTCACCTCTTTCACTCTGCTTATTCTCCCAATCCATGGATACTTCCATAAATAAATACCCCACCCTCACATGACCTTTGACATCACTGAATAAAACAGTAAAACTATCTTTAGACACAGACATACTACACAAGCAACATCCTGTTTCTCAAAACCTTGAACATCAGTTTCAGCAACACACCCTCGAGTCAGCACACAATAAAACAGCTCAACACAAAGTACTTGTTCTAGGAGAGAGGCACAAATACTGCGTGCCTTTTGAGAAAATACTCAGTGGTTACAGACGTTGCATCTCCACTGATGCAGTGGTTATTCGGGGCGATTTTTTTTATTTTTTTAAGATAGGGATGAATATATATATTCCATTCCTGAAAGGCCGCATCTGCACTGAATCTTTTAGTCCAGAATGGTTCAAATAAAAACTTAAATAAGGCAAAAAGAGGGAGACAATCTCCCTGGGACAGTTACGTTACACACTAACCTGAGGGGATCTCCATTCAGAAGAACATTCATTAAAATGGGGTGTAATATCTGGTGACCACTCAGTCATTTATCTGGTCTGGATGTATTAAAGAAAATTCTGGAAATTAAAAAGTCCAAATTCAGATGTATAAATATCTGTTTCGAAATGTGAGACGCAAGGTTTGGTTTTCTTGGATATTTTGAAAAGAAAATCCACAAACATACACCTGAAACACATTTCAAGTAAGATGTGAGAAATGACCAGTGTAACTATTAAGAGCGAGGATCAGGTTGGGAGACTGTGTGGAGGGAAGCAGCACTCGGGACGACTGTAAAGCTTAAAACGATGCAGATGTTTGAATGTTCCCACTTTTGCCACGAGCAAAAGAACCATGTTTTTGTGTCTCTATAGAAAGGAATCTATCTGGATGAAATTTGTTTACATGGAGTTAAAAGCTCTGAAACACAGTCTCTGTTGAAGTGATTTGTTCCTCTTGCCGTCTCTGTATCTTCTCTCCTTGCTTGCTTGTTATGTGTCGAGTGTACTGCAGCTGAGTACACCTTGAGTCCTGTAAGTTGATCACCTGATCCAGTTGGTTCCATAACTGGACACCGACTTCACACTGCAGCGTTTCTTCACAATCATGTTTATGTAGGCTTTCATGATCTTGGTGATCTCTCCAACCTGTAGATGCACAGATGAAACACAGTCAGCAGAGACGGGAGGCAAATTCTGAACTCCTGTTTCCTCTCACAAACACACACAATCTAATATCTACATGACAGATCACGTACCTGTGGTGTGTCAAACAGCATTTCTCTCTCATCCACAGTGATCTTGTAGGTGCAGGGCTGAGGAGCACCAAAGAAAATGATGTGCTCATATGGGAAGGTCTCCAGAGGCTTGGGCTCTCCTCTCTTGTAGACAGACACATTTTCAGCGCTCACACTCAACCAGAGGTCATGAGGGAAGCCTCCTTCTTTGCACTAGAAGGACACAAACACAGGAAGTTATAAACATCTTTAACGTGTGCAGACGTGTGAGAAACAACTAGAGATGCACTTGTCTTGTATAGCCAGGCTGACCCTAGCATAGTTTCCACACAAAGGGAAAAACACTCTGGTTTGTTTGTATTTCTTTAAACCAATCACAATCATCTTGTGTGGCTTTAAGCCCAGGATGCAGTGACTGTGCTGTTGCGAAACTGTCACGAGTTTCAGACAGCATCAATGATTTTGAGAACAGTAACACAGGAACTTGGCCCATAGAGCAAGCACACCAGAAATTTACGCTGGCTTACTGTTTAGCCCTCTGCTAACTTGAATGGGGATAAAATTATTTAATCGTCCAGCTCTTCTAGAATTCCAAAATGTTACTGGACCGAATGGATCAAATCCTGATGGTGAGAGGAGTCACTCTGTGGGCGCTATGATGCTCACATGGCTGATGAAGAAGTTGTAATTCCAGATTTAACCACTTGGGGGCTTGGTTACTGTCAGATAGGTGGCCAATAAAAAGGCTTATACCCACTGTCTACATCCCATAGACAGGACAGGATCTGATCTACTGGAATGGTATCAAGGTTGATTCTGACCTTGTTGAGCAGATCAGGGATCAATCAAAGACTTACACTTACCTCAACATCAAACAGCGTGGATCCATATCCAGGCCACTCCTTGATGATGGTCATGTATTTGAGCATGGCCTGGTGCTGGTCCAGACCACTGAGACGGGACCATTTCTCCATGATGCTCGCCCTGGTGGCCGACATCTCCTCCTTTATCCACATCTCCAGCATCTGCTCCTCCTCCATGCGCTGCTTCTTCATTGAGCCTGTCTTCAACCCCCGCCGCAAGGTCCCGTCCAGAAAGCTGGTCCTCCGACGCTCCAGAGTTTGGCCTGAACTCGAGGCACCACCCACTTTGGTGAACTGGATGATGCGATTGCGCAGGCGGCCAACAGGGTAGACGTTTTCCAGACTCCAGGTGACCTTTGCCTTGTCTCCGAACAGAAACTGCAGGCGCAGAGCGGCCAGGTGCTGCAGTGTCTCCTCACGTGCAGGGAAGTGGCCCCGAGTCAAACTCTCATGGGCCTGGTGGAACAGTAAATGAGTTATTATCACCAGCTAGCTTGTGATTGAAAAGACTATCAATAAAGTTTAAAAAGATTAGTAAAACACACCTGCTCAAACATAAACGCAAACTCCACTCCTTCTTTCGGCATGGACTCCACATCCAGGAAGCAGTAGAGTTTAAAGTAGAGTTTCCACTGGCCTTCATCCTCAGCTTCCTCACTGCCAGCAAGTCTGGGGGGAATCCACAAACCTGTCACTTACATATCTATATTTTGGTCCTTTCTTCACGTGTTAGGTCTCCTAATTACTGGTGTCAAATATTACATGTCATAGAAAGAAACCTGGGATCATAACATACCTTTCAAATTTAGCCAAAACGTCAGCCACAAGAACCCTGCTTTCCACAGCTCTGTCGATAGTGTTGTTGTGTTCAAAGAGTGCAAACATGTTCCTGCTGTCCTCCATGGCCAGACCTCGGATCAGCTTCTCCACCACCTGGACAAAGAGATAGATAACAACAATCAGGATGCTTAGTATGTATTGGTAAAGCTCCTCCTCTTCGTGTAAAGTTTTCCACCAGTAGCAAACTTGTTAGACCATGCAAACATGGAGTCACTCTTTAATTCCTTTAACCATCTTCTTGGTGGTTAGTCGGTGTTGCAATATTTGCTTATACCCAAAAATCTGTTGATATCCAAGCCTTTTTAATGTCTAAAAGTAGGTGTGTTTCTCCTTCCAAACAGAAATGTGGGTTTTTCTTTTGGGCATGCATCTCAAAAACAACCTTGCAAATTGTTGGTGAGTTGGTGTGTGTACAACGCACAGTGCTGACCACAAACAGGCAAGAGTAAAAACTGTGGCAAAATCCCCAATTGAGATGCATATTCCAAATATGCTGTATACATGTCCAAAAAATGCTCCTATAACCTGAATAATAGCGACATATCCCACATCTTAATTGGAAAAAGCAAAATTTACAATTAGAGATAAGGCCCAATTCAAATCTAAATGGAATATGCTACTTACATAACCCGCAACAAATACGTTATATTGTCATATTCGGAATAATAGTGGAGTACTGATGTGCGAATAAATGTAGTCTGTCATATCTATTTATAAAAGCAGTAGCAATGACTTCAGCTCGCATACCTCTCCAGCAGTGGTGTGTGAGTTAATGGAGATCTTGCAGGAGCCTCCTCCATGGCAGTACACTGTGGTGGTCATTTCCTGTCTGGTAAGCAGTGCCATGATTTCCTCTTGGGAGGGAACAAACTCTCTGGTCTTGGTCTTCTTCAGAGACTCGCCGATGAAATGGGCGAACATTTCGATCTCTGTGCTGGGGAACAGTTCCTTAATCCTGAAAACACACAAAGATGGAGACAAAGTTAAGCACAAGTTTCAACCAGTCATAATGTGTGACCATATGATTGTTATGAATGATGGCGTGCGTGCAAAAACACACTGCACCTTTTGAGGTGAAACTTGAGGTAGCGTAGGATGCCTCGGCTGGGCAGGAAGGTGCAGCTCATACAGGTCAGGAGGTGCCAGTGGGCGCGATTGGCAGGACTGTTGGGGTGCGGGACGTGATTGGTTTGTTTGATCAGCTGACAGTAGACCTCATCTCTTAGTGGCCTCAAGTCTTGACAGGTCTGTAGGATTCCCTGGATGATCGGGACAGGGTCTGACACGGCCTCCATCTCCTGCAGTGAGTTGAAAATCTTCACAGCCTCGTCCTGCAGGCTGGTGTAACCCTTTTCCTTTTGCACTGGGACAGAGAGAACAAGAGAGGGGAGTTAAATTCCAGCCCAACCAGTAATTTATTTATTTTTTTAAAGATTATTTTTTTGGGCTTTTGCCTTTAATTGACAGGAGAGCGTGAAATTGGGGAGTGAGAGAAAGTGGGGGGATGACATGCAGCAAATGGTCGCGAGCCGGAGTCGAACTATATCTACTTGTTATTAAATTACATTGGATCATTTTCAAATATTGTGCCTTTAATTTTTAATTTTAACGCCTTTTAGAACTGATCGAGCTGCCAGTGTGTGGGAGGCTTATCATTTGTATATCAGTTACTCACCCTTTGTTACAATTAATTTGTGACAGGGAACTGAGCTAAAAGTGTGGGGGGTGGAGTATTGCTTCAAATAAAAAAAAAAAGGTCTAAGTACCTCTAATGGTTTACACCGAACAGTACAATTGCAGTATCTCATTTTGTCAGGATCAACAAGAGCCAGTAACTTGCAAACAGTAGCTGCAGGCCAGAACACTCACAGTGGATGCTGACATCTCCGTAGGGCAGAGGTAGAAGAGGGGAGTGCAAAGGATGCTGGGTATATCTCAGGATGGGGTTCCTCCAATATGTCTGCTCCACAGCCTCCACGTTCAAACTGCTCTCCTGCACAGACACAAAACTGGATCAGTGACCTTGCATTAAAGTGGTCATGAAGTATCATAAAACAAAAGTAAAAGCAAAGTGGAGCATTCTTAAATAGTTTGGTTTAGGAGATATAACAGAGTGAAACTGGGAAACAACTTAATGTGAGGAAGAGAGGTAAACATAAGTGTTTTGAAAAAGGCAAGGCCAAGACTTAAAGAAGATCACAGCAGACACTCAGTGAGTACAAGTACCTCACTTTACTACAGTGTGTGTCCCTGCCAAACGTTTGCATGACTGAAAAGAATTGGAGTTATAATAACATCAATAAGTTAATGAAATGCCATGCCGAATTATTTGTGAAATGATTATATGCATATTTAGTGAAACACATGAAATCTCATAGTCAGGGAGAAACAGTCAAGTGAATCCTTTCATACCTTGATGTCCCTGATGAGCTGTTGTGTTGGCGTTTCAATGGGAACTTTGCTGTCTATTGCTCCCTGTATGGCATTCGCCCACCGCATGGCTTCATTCAGCATTTTGGTGTAAAGACGGTACGAGTGTTTACGTCCATGGATGATTATATTCCAGTAACCTGAGACGAACAAGGCAGAAAGTAATTAGTGGTCAAATAACACACTGGTGGAGCTTAAAGAGACAGTTCACCCCAAAATCAAAAATAATGTTCAAATGTATTTTTTGGCGCTCTGAGCACCACGAGCTGAGTGCCATCTAGCTCCATTATAGTGGAGAGAAGGCAGACATCTCTACGGACGATATCTTCAACAATTTGCAACTCACACCAAAACAATCTAGAGTGACAAATACCTCCACAGGTAGGAGGAAAAATAGGCAATTTTGACTTTGGGGTGAACTGTCCCTTTAAGACAATTTAACAAATAAAAAAAAAATCCCTACAAATTGCCCAAACCTAAAAATGATCAGATTAACTGTAAAAGATAAAAGCCTAAACTGGTAAGCATATTTCTCTTGCTTAAGCTGACTGAGAGTAATGTTGCCCATGAACTAACCAGTGTCCTTGAAGACCTTCTCATCTGGCTGCACCACAGAGCAGAGACTGTTGAGGACCAGAGTTCCCAGTTTGGAGGCGCTGCGCTCTGACGACTTGTAATAGTCCAGAGAGTTGGTGGTGAGAACAAACCAGCGCTTCTTCAGCTTCAGAGAAGTGCTTTTGGCTCCTGACTTCATCTCCTTATGTAGCCAGCCTGAGGGAGGACAAACATTATTGTTAATATTTTTTTAATATTTCCATTTCTCAGGCAACACATTTT
Organism: Epinephelus lanceolatus; assembly: GCF_041903045.1. Lineage (NCBI taxonomy): Eukaryota > Metazoa > Chordata > Actinopteri > Perciformes > Serranidae > Epinephelus > Epinephelus lanceolatus. Next base: position 21,076,585 of record NC_135747.1, on the reverse strand, counting down.
GTTCTGTCACTGCAAGATCATACATGTACATGAATCAACCCTCAAATTGTAAAAATGTGTGTGTTTCCTCTGACTGACCTCTGACTAAGAACTCCTGTCCATCAACCCTGGAGTCTCCCTTGGATTTCTGCAGCAGGCCAATCCAGTGGTGCATCTCCTCAGGTGTGTCTGTGTTGCAGTGGATCACCCGGTTAGCCGTGATGATCACGAAAGAGTTTGGTCTGCAGGACAGAACACACATCATTTTTATTACATACATGCTGTCATACTATTTAGACTGCAGATTTAATACATATTTCAGGCTTACTGGCTGTATCTCACCTGTCGGGGTTGTCTGATGCACAAACAGAATCAATCAAGCCCACGTCTAGTGTGCCCTGGACAGAGAAAAGAGGGGTGAATTTTAATAGTGTTATTAGCTTTTTGCCTATTTGCAGATATTTTTCTTGGTGGGTTTTCTTCGAGAGCAACCCAAGTTAATGCTGGAGTTGCAAAATAAGTCGCTTAAGATTTTGGATATCAGAATACTGTTCGTGTTGTCTTTTCCTGGTTTTAAAGGCTGCATCACAGTAAACTCATGTAATTTTCTGAGCTAACTGGACTGGATTGTGTAAAGCACCAGTTTTGCGTGGGTCCAGACCTTTGAGTCCGCCCACTCCACTGAGTCCGAGTGGACTGATTCATTTGGCAATGTGGCATGACAAAGCAGTTTCTCAGTTGAAACAAAAAATGACCAATGAGGGGGAACTCGATTAACCTATCAGCTCCATGGGCGGGAAAAAAAGCCGCTGTCAAGCTGTTGTCAAGTGTTGTGGTGTCAGGTGGCACACCAGAGCCAAGAGGAGTAATAACAATGATGGCGAGCGCTGTAGACAAACATAGACGCTGCTACTGGGGTTGTTCTAAATCAACATGTCTTCTCAATATTGTGTGACATTGTAGCTTGTTTTACTTTGCTCCTCTCCGCTCTTTAAATTCGGGGCAAAACAGGTACGTTGGCATGGCTACACATCAGTGTGGACTTAAAAACTACGCTAGATTCAGGCAACTAAATTGGTCACTAGTGACTGGTTCGGGAAAACTGAATCCCCCTCCCCCACAGGAATCAGTTAGAGTGGACGCCATATATGAAGATGGAAACAGAGTGTAACAAGTTGACAGTTCTGTCTGATATCAGCCCTACATTACTGTCTCAACATCAGTATTGAGGTATTTGGTAAAAAATATTGCGATACTTGATCTTCTCCATAACGCCCTGCCCTATTTTAAAGGGAAGTAAAAGGGTGTATAGTGCAGTAATATGTTAGTTACACAGTACATATGTTATCTTATTTCTTTATGATGTGGTTTGCATTTTGTCTTTTCATCATTTTGTTATCCTGTTACCTTTTCTGGCTCATTTAAAGTCTGGGAAAACCATTAACGACACTGTAATTGTTTAACATCCATTAAAATGAACAATAACACCCCAGTGTGTGTATTCTGCTTCTTCAGCTTAAATTACTATAAGACCCAGATCTGGACCATCATAGTTCAACTGATTCTGTTACACGCTTCATCATTACGGTTGAAAAATGGAGTTGAGGCTGGGGCCCCGGCAGCAGAGAGGTAAAACAGCACTAACCACTGCATTCTTTGGGTTGGCCTGTTCATGGTGCATCTCCATGAGCTGCTCTGGGCTGGCGCTGTGGACCCGACTCAGCACATTGAACCAACCACTGGATGGGGTCAGAGGGAGTTCAGGAAGTAAAAAGTCAGCAAACATATAATTGTAAATTACACCATGAACTTCAGCTGGCAACCACAAGGGGGAACTTTATTTCCACGCATCACTTTCTCAGAGAGATGATGACAAAGCAAAACACACATACAGCACAGCCACCGTTAGTTGGTGATTTCTTTAGAGTACATGCATGTAGGGTACCTGGCATCTTCTGGGGACTCTGCGTAGATGTGGTAGGTCCTCTCCTCTGTCACAATATTCAGTGCATTTTCCTTCTCATGATTGTCCACAATCTCCCTACAGAAAGAGCGAGAGTAGAATACTGACCCATATATTGTTTATTTAAAGTAGTTACACCCCCAAAATAGGTGAACAAAAGGAAAGAAAATCACTATTTTTAACACCAGTGTGTGAGAAGAAGGTCTTACTTGGCTGTCTGGATATCAATGGTTCCTTTCAGCTTCTCCTCGCTGTCGCTCTCAAAGTACATGAGCTTGGACTCCCGCAGAACGAACCAGCGCATCTTCCAGTTGCGCCGAGACAAGGTGGACATTCCTCCTCCTTTCTTGTAAAGCCAGCCGGATTTAAGGGAGTCCTGCTTGGCCCGAAACCACATGAAGGTCTCATCCTTTAGGACACACCAGCGACGACGCCATGGGATCATCAGACCGCCTGAGGGTAGGAAAGGTGCAGAGAGAAGAGGGAGACAGAAATTATTTATTTGTGATTGGAGTAGTAAAAACAGACAAACACCTTAAAAAAACTTTAACACCTCCCACCAACACAGAAATTCACACACATGCATGGATCCTCTATAAACCAAACACACTACACATGCAAAACAAAAATAAACAGTAATAGTAGACAATTAAACTGATGAAACAACCAGACAAGTCGTGTTCAGCTGTGCAGAAATCATCTGCATGCCTGCTGGCCAGTGATTTGGTAAAGCTACTCACTCTTCATGTAGAGGTAGCCATGGAAGTACGGAGGCCCGCTGCCATTCAGAAGATTCACTCTCCCATTTGAAACCTCCTCATCTGTGTCCACGTAGCCATCGTTGTCCTCATCGCTGTCGATGAACTGGAACACAAACACCAGCATTTATGACGACACGTGTCCCCCATGAGAATACCTCGCCCTTCACAAGCAATTTATACACGCAACAGAGGTACCACATATTTGAAGTCAAGAAAGAACTGGTTGTTTTTTCATTTTCTGAAGACTACAGGATGTTAGAGTCTCCATTTTGCAATTTCAGTATTAAAATCAGTGCCGAAAATCTGTCTGACTTTGTTGTCACTTTGTGGTCAATTATTCTCGCCATAAAACTGACATATACACAGCCTCACACTCTTGCACAGAGACCCTGCCTTCTTTCCCTTTGACATTTTGCTGATGTGACAGTGTTGGGTTTGGGCTCTCTGCTTGACTTGCAGTATCTGGGAACAGATTCACATGCTCATCAGCAGAGCCCAAAAAATAATGATAATAATTACTGCAACAGTGTTTGCCTGTGCATTTGGAGAATAATATACCCAGAGGAAAGCTTTCTGTATGTCATTATATATGTGAACAATGGCTTATGTTTGATCTGACATGAGAAATGGAAAATATCTGGCTTCAAAAGACATAATTTTTGGTTCAACTGCTATTCCAGTCACTTTTTTTGTTCACAATATTACTCCAAATTATTACCCATCTGGATCAGATTCTGCATTTGACAGAAGTTACACTCAGCCTGTCAGTTCTCACCGAGTCCGAGCTGCCTCTGAAGGAGTCCAGGCTGTTTTGGGTGCAGGAGGATTTTCGCAACACCTCCTCATCAGTGATATGGCCGTCATTGGTGCTAGCACCCGAGCTCCCATGAGCCTCCTCAAACTCCTCCTGGTCGTAGTCTGACTCTGTGTCTGGTAGGTTCGACTGGGACAGCTGTTCGCTCACAGGCTCAAAGTCCAACCCCCTGCTTGCTCTCTGGCACGGCCGCCTTTCTCCATTAGTGACTACAGGAAGAGGAGGTCTGGAGGTTTGTGAGTCAGTGAGAGCAGGGGGATGACTCAGTCCGTTGGGGGTAAGTGGGGAGAGCGTTGCCGGTGCAGGAGGGGAGGCAGAGGCAGAGGCAGAGGCAACTAGTCCTTCTGCAAAGGCTGGCGGAGGAGGGGGAATACTTTGGAATACTTCCTTGTCCAAAGGAACCACAGCCGGAGGAGGGAAGTCAGGCAAAGCAACACACTCGTCCTCAGCGTGGAAACCCTCATCCACCTCCTCCTCGGCCAGAGGGGCTGTAGATTCAGTGGGGTCATGGAGGTTCTCCTCGCTCGAGAGGGACGGCTCTAAACCGCCAAAGTCCAGGAGCTCCAAAAACTCAGTAGCTACACGGGAGGCTTCCTTCTCCAGTCTGTAGATCTCAGCGTCTCGCATCTGCCTTAGCTCCTCGTGGGAGATGTCTCCGAGGAGGGACACGCCATCTTCCTGCTGCTTCTGCAGACGCTCGATCTCCCTCTCCAGCCGCAGGATCTCCTCCATCTGACGGCTCTCCTCCTCAGAGGTGTGACTGTTGGACAGAGTCTGGGACAGCTCCTTCTGTAGACGGGACAAGGAAAGAGGAAGAGAGCAAATTTAAATACTTGATGCCACCACAGTCCAACCTTATGATGTGTTTTGTTTATGAAAAGAAATTACCTTCTGACAAACGCCATTTACCAGCGAGTTCCTAAAAATAAAACAAAAAACATTCGGGATGAAAAATGTGCACATAAAAGAACGATCTGAGTCATTTGATGTGACACCTCGTCCACATATCACAGAGTAAATTATTCCTTACCTTTTCTCATCTGCTTTAGCTGCCATTTTCTGCCCTTCCTCTTTCTCCTTCATCAGTCTCAGCTCCTCCTTCCTCATCAACTCCTCCTCTTCCTCCCTCCTCTTCATCTCCTCGTCCATCAGCCTCTGTCTCTCTTCCTCCTCCCTCTTTTTCTTCTCCTCCTCCTCCTGTTGTCTCCTCTCCTCCTCTACTCTCCTCCTCTCCTCTTCCTCTTCTCTCCTCCTTTTCTCCTCCTCCTCCTGCTTCCGTTTCTCCTCCTTGAGCTGGCGATGGAGGGACCGGGCCAGCTGGCCTCTGTGATGCTTCTGCAGGATGATGGTGGCGAAGCGCAGGCGCAGGAAGACGCGTCTCCAAAAGTGAGCGCGGTAGTTCTTCTGGATGGTGATGACGCTGGACTGAACCCTCTTATACTGTTTCCTGGTGAGAAAATCAAACACACATCTTTCAGTCAAGCACAGCCCCATATTTAATCCATGGCTGTGTGTCACCACACTCTTATTTGTGACGTTGCACAGCACTGCAACACTGTGCAATGTTTAGATGAGCTTTGCTGTTCCATTGTGGCCGCGTGGGCTTCTGTGTTTAAGTGACTAACCCCATCACCCACACACTGCACATGCATTGAAAACACACATATAAACAGTGCACAAACACACGTGACTCGCAAAAGGACCACACACACTGCTCTGACTCTGACCCGTAGCCTGGCCTAGTCTCCACAGTAATCACTCTGTGGCCTCTGGCTGATCTCAGGACAGAGATAATGTTACACATAATAATACAAAGACTTTACTTGTGACTTAAGGGAACTTCCCTCGCCTCTGTCTTTAGTACTAGCGGCTCTGAGGGGAAGGGAACTCACAACCTGAACACTGTCATCAGTCCCATTATACTCTCCCAGCCTTTCAGAGGACTGTATGTGACCTTATATGTTGTAGCACGCAGGTGGAGCACAGCTAGATTACATCCCTGAGGGTGTCTGCATGTGCAAATTTTTAAACCACCACAGTGATGGATGTCCTCCTGTCTGACAGGCAGAGCGGAGAGGTGGAAAAGTTGCTGCTCAGCTGAAAAGACTGAGGATTATTCAGTAAATAAAAACAGCATTGACTGTGCTGCCGATGGTGGACGCCTTCCTGATGTGCACAGATAACTATGCATGTCCAAGGGTGTCCAACGAGGGGGCTTGACCTGTGCAAGAAGTGTAAGTCAAGTACATGAGACACTCTAACTGCCAGAAGAGATAAACTGATGACTGATGTATTTAAGTGAGGCAGAGTGATTCAAAGGGCAAGGTTTGTTTAATTCTTTAGCAATCAGACTTTATGATTCCACACACCTGTCTTTAAGACTTTCTGGAGTGCTGGAACTTTGTAGTTCATTTTATCCATAACTCTGTATGACACATTTGGGATCATTGGAAACACTGGTTTTGTGGATTTGAGCAATGCACAGCATGAGTTTGTAATGGCTGATCCACCAGCGAGATGAAATAACTGTATGCCTTTATTGCACTAGTGAATCTGTGAAACAACTTCAGCCCTGATACTGTATATAAACCCCTGTAGCACACACACACAACAAAAAGGTAATCATGTGAGCAAAGGCATGCACATGTGCACATATCCCCCTTCTCCCCCCTCCCAAAACCACACAGGCTGTACACCTCTATTACAAAACAAACACTGACAACTGTCGCTGCCGCTCAGTCCTCCACCCCTCCTCCACACTCCACCACTCACCTTGCCACATAGCTGAGGATGTGGGCGCGGATCACCATGCCAGCCCTGCGCCGCACCTCTTCCCTCTCCTTCTCCAGCCTTTGCTCCAGGGCCTCCTTCAAGAACACCTGCGGGACGAGCAACGCCACGGCCGACAGGGAGGGACAGAGACAGAGAGACACACAGAGGGAGATTGGGGAGGGAAGGAAACAGGATGGGTTAGTTCCTCTCCTCGGTAAGGCTGCAAAAGAGGGCCCACAGAGATGTGAAGGGCCCCTGTTGTCTGTTGGCAGCACCCTGTGCCCACTGCAGAGGAAGCTGTGGTGCAGTTGAGGCTAGCAGGCTAGCTGCTCTCCCTGACTGCAGAGCAGATCAGAGGGGAAAACTGGCACGGGGACTGCAGTGTTGCTGCTGATGCCGCTGCTGCAGAGCCTCATTGTGTTCAGGCGTCCTTCCTGAGCATTTCCCTACTGCTGCTGCTGCTGCTGCTGCTGCTACCGCTGCGTTGGTAGCTCGACTGACGTGCACAGGCAAAAAGGCACGGAGAGGGGAGGGGAGAGGTAGGGAGAGGAGGGATGGAGGGATGAGGGGGAGGGATGGTGGCTGGTGTCCAGATATAAAGCCACACCCCTCCTTGCTCTTATGAAGGAAGGAGAAAGAGTTTAGTTAACCCTTCCCTCACTCCTGGAGACTTTTGTCAAAGTTGGTACCGTCTCTGTGGGACATATGACAGCCTACAGCTCCTCCCAGACTGAAATGCATACAAGAAATGAACATGCAGCCGTGACACATCATAAACCATAATCAGATTTCATCAGTCTGACCGTGTAAGCAGGCTGGCAGAACCAACCAGCTGTGAATCTGGGTTTATGTGATAATGCGATATCTGTTGCTAGCCGGGAGGATCAACTGCTTCTATAAGGGAGGGGGGGACCTTTGAGTAGCTGTGTGTGTGTGTGTGCATGAGTGTGCGTGTGTGTGCCCCAGATGTTCCTCTAATCAAAGGATCCCACAGCTGCAGCCCTGCCTGCCTCTGTAAAGTCTGTGAGAGGAGGAAGCTTCCTCTTCGTCCACATCCTTCCCTCGTCTGTATAACAAATGTCTTACAAACACACACACACACACACACACACACAATTCGTGTAACGTCACCCGAGCCCCTAATTCTGGGTAACACACTTCCTCTGCACACAATCAGCACGTATATAATTACACACAGATTGTTTCTCCAAAGGAAATGTAGCCCCCTTCTGTCTCTCGGCCCCCTTTCCCACAACCCACACTACATTTCCCTGAGCCCAAAAATATTACGCTGCCATCAAAAACACAGGCATGTGAACGCAATGACACAGACTCTTAATTTGAAAAACTAGACCTTTTCTCCTTTTTTTTCTCCGTGTAAAGTGGAGCAGTCATAAGCAGAGGCGGCCAAAGGTCAAAGTGCTGACCCTGGATGCATAATTAAGTTTCACCCACACAGAGGAAAAAACGGTTTCTCTCTGAAGTCAGATTTATCCTGTGTGCACGTGTCAGAACTTTAATATAGATAGCCATGTGCACATTAGTGGTTATGCACTGGTTATATGCTCAATAAGTTCCAACACATCAAACGTTTTTGGTCTCTACGTACATTTCAGCACGTGTGCAGCTGACACCATTCGTACATGCCAGCCAAACGTGGTATTGCGACAAAACTGTCCGACAAATTTGAAATGTCGCAGTGATTTAGGCTGCAGAGGAACCACAACTTAGAGCAGGAAGTAACAGTGGGACAAATGTGGATTCAGCCGAATTCAAGAAAGCCTATAAAACAGTTTTATTTATATCGTCTTTCTGCTGCGCGGAGGCCGTCTATGCTGAGATCAACATGACGCAAAGAGGTTTTGCTGTCCAGATCAAACAAGTCATTAAAGGTTAATCATTCAATGGGAGCGCAGAGAAAAAGAGAGAGGGCTTTGTGTGGGGGAGTTGATGATTGTTTGAAATGAAGAGGCCGAGAGAGAGAGAGAAAGAGAGAATGAGGGAAGCATCACTAAGCTGTGTTGCAACAGATGGCGATCACAAAGCTATGATAACTTTTCTTAAAGGCGAATGCATGACTTTCCTCTAACCTCTGCAACGCTTCATCACCGCCTCCAAATCACTCGCCGGGAGTTTAGTTTATTAAATCAACAGCTCCGACGAGTGTCAAGAGGCTAACACTCTTCCAGCTACAATAAGACTGCCTCAGGATTACCGTAAGCCCCCACACTGGGTTACAGTTACAGTAACAGTTGTTGGTGTCAGGGGTTTTTAGGAGTAGCCATGTAACTCTGCGGTTGTCAACAGGAGAGCAGAAAATTGACCACAACCGGCCAGAAAAAATCTTTGAGACATGAGTCACGGTTGGGGCCGTCCAAGCTGTGGCACACATTAACAGCTTGGGAATGACAGCAGCTTGATTTTTTGAGAAAGAATCAGTCTCAGAAGACGGCAGATTGAACCAGTATGCTGTCAGGGAAAGCATGAAATGTCTGTATCCCATATGTTTCAAAAAGCTTAAAGACGACGATTTCTGATTTGTTGAGCAAGTTTTGAAGAACATATATGTCAGGGATACTCAACTTGCTTTGTCTGGGAGCCAGACTTATAAGACAAAATGAATAAACAAGGCAAATCCAGTCACAGCAGCCGAGTGCAGGTCCTCCCCGACACATTTTTTTGGACTAACAAGCTCTATTTTGATGCTTTTTAATGCACTTTGACACCTGATATACATTCAAAGTAAAAAAATGTTCCCTATTGTGAATCAATTTGTTTTCATTGTGAGTTACAAAATGGTTGGCGGGCCACCCTGCACCCTATCGCGGGCCCAGTTTGGCCCACAGGCCTTAACTAAGTATCACTGATGTTATTGACTGGTGTTCTGCAGAGTACATCTGACAGAAAAAACATGTGTGTGCATTTACACTTGTATTCATCACATTGTGGGGACTCTCCGTTGAATAAAGTTGCATTATGGGGACTTGCCTCCCATTCTGCAGACAGAGAGCTGGTCCCCACAACCTCAAACAAATTTTAGGGTTAAGACTTTGTTTTTAGATAATGTTAGGGATGGGGTTGAAAGTTAGGTTAAGGGCTGGGGCTGGGTTTTGGGCAGTGGTTATGGTGACTGCAAGTATCCAAGGCATAAAAGTAAGTCAATGCAATGTCCTCCTAAGTGACAAAAACAAGTTTGGGCATGTGTGTGTGTGTGTGTGTGTGTGTGTGTGTGCTCCACCTTTGTCTTCCCCAGCTGCCACTCTGTCTTGGCTTTGTCATGAAGTGTGAGAAGCTCCGAGCAGCTCTGCTTCTCATCGTCTGTGGGGATTTTGTTCTTCAGGATCATCTTGTACCTGTGGAAACACACACACATATAAACCTATGCATTGGTACACACACATACATTAGTAATAGATAAATATTGGGTTTCTTAACACTTAAAAAACTTTTTTTTGGTTTGTTTTTTTTAAGTTGTCCAACATGATTCAGCCACTTATAGGTGACTCATCAACTTTGGTGTGTACAGTATTTTTGGGGGGTGTTTTTGCTGACCTGCTGTAGAAGTCCTTAAAGGTTCTACGGACAGGGAATCCAGCCCTGCGGATCTTCACAGTTTCCAGCATCCCAGAGTATCTCAGCTGGTTCAGGACCACATCAGGGTCAAACTGGTCGGCCTTCTGCAGATGACACACAACAAAACAACATGAAAATCACAAACACCAAAATGCCTGCATATTTCTCTGAAAGGATACACTATCAGTTAGGACCCGTGTCCACCAGAGTATTTTCTTCCCAGCTGAAACTACCGGGCTCTCCTCAGGATACACCTGGCTGGGAGCACTTGTGAGCACTTTGGAGGTGCAGCAGCTGAGATGCTTTGGTTGCATCTGATTGCGATGATACGGAATATCCGCAGAAGTAAAAATGCCAGTACAAGGTGCTTGATCTTAGGAAGGGAAGGCTGTTGATGTGACAGTTTGTCTTTGTGGTATTTGTCCAGTGCATTCAACACTGATTGTACGACTGGGTAAAAAGTTACAATGATGTTTTTTTTCAAGTTTTTTCAACTCTCTGTGAGCAGAATGGCAAACATAGTGTAGCGTCTCACAAACTGTTGGTATGTTTTTCTACAAAAAGTAATGCACCCAAACTCATACAAATCTCACGTATTTTCAAAGGCTGCAATGTCACCAAAGCACTGATGGGAGTTAACAAGGAAGCAGTCCTGGGCAGTCTTCTAAGGATGCCGGCTGGAGTAATGGATGGGTCACCAAAACCTCGACTTTCCCCTGGGACTTTCCCCTGAAGCTGTGTGTTCGGAACCATGTGAACTTTGAGTCATTTCAAGGCATGTCCTTGCTATGTTTCTTTTTCTAAACCTACCCTCTCCAACTTTTCATCATTTACATAACTGTATGTAAAGGATGTAACGTCATTCGTTGGGCACTGATTCGTAGGATATCATACTGTTGTGCATGCATTTTTTGTAGGATATCATACAAATCTTTCTATGAGAATATGTTGTGTAGCATAAATACAAGGCGCTCCCATTGCAAAGAATTAAATAAATAGCCTTAAGAAGAAAAAAAATAAACGCTGTGGTGGGCACAGCCTCTTATGACTGTATATTGGCAAGGATCTGCCGATACAATACATATTAAGATATAGTGGTTATAATTTAATATATTGCAATATATTAAATTTTGTGATTTTGTCACTGTATCTAATTTTAGGAGATAGCAGTGCACCCTTTATTACTCTGCCTGTTTCATAGGCCCATGTTCTTTGTGTTTATGCTAGCAATATGTTACATTGGAGAGAACGAGCCAAACAGCTTAAGATAGATTACAACACTGCCATCTAGTGGTCAGGGGTTCAAACAAAACACATCATGACACAATGCCACGAATTTTCACATGTAATTTAATAATCAAAAATCAGTAGTGTTTTTGAGAATCAAGACAGTGTCATCAAACATGATATCACAACACTTAATTGTAATGCTATTTTCTTACACCCCTACTGACATTTCTATGCTAACTTGATTGAGGCCTTTCATATATGCATTAAAAGCTGACCTGCATACAGGGCTTACTCAGCACGACTGATGTTTTGTATCTGTGATTGAAAGATATGGGACAGCTAAACACTGTAGACAAATATAATCCTTCAGTGTTGAGCCCACACACCTATTCAAATCATCTTACTGCTGAGTCACGTTAAACTTGAACTAAAAAGTAAATTACCGCAGGGAGTGCTATCATTTTACATTAACAATCAGGTTACTGCAAAGAAAACGCACACCATCAGAGAGAAACCTGAACAGTGTTGAGCAACACCAGGGTAGGCCTTTCTTTCTGGAATAATCAGCTGTATTGTTCACAGCTCTGCGTTACCGATGATCCTTGGGCCTGCTTATTGGAAAGGATCTGTGATGTCTGCCGCACTACACCTCTACACAGGCTGGGCTGCCTGACCACTCACAGGGAACTGCCCGAAGGCCATTGTCACCCAGAGGGCACACAGCGCCAGATAAGCCCGACACAGGACCACGGCATTCCCCAAATGTGTCAACCTAATTACAGGCTAATGCTACTATGCATGGAAACAGACACACTTGGATAGCCAACGGCACACTTGGATGTGTTCATGTTCATAATCAAACACACACCCACATGAACGTGCACCCCTCTGAGCTCTGAACTCTGCTCTTTAGCAGAGGATTTAGGCAGCTGAAAGAGGTACTGCATGTTGACTCATTTGAGTGAAAACAAGCTGCCCCTTCCCTCAGTGACATTTTTTCCAAGGAGGGTGGGTGCATATAAATCACACAAATACATTGTGTGTGTGTGTGTGTTTGCATGCACACAATCCTGTCATTCTGCAGGATTAACAGAGGCATGGCTTGTTCCATCTTGACCGACCAAGGCCAGGTGAGCGAATGCGAGGCAGAGCCGGGGACGGGCGAGAGAGGAAGATGGTGCAGTTTCCATGCTAATAAGTAAGCGAGAAGGTGTGGAATGACGCATATGGAGTGGGAGCTGAGAGAAGAGGACAATCACCCCACTGTGTACATTAATAACTAACAATAACAGAGAGAATGCCACCGGATTAAAGAGCGGCCAATTCTCTCTCTCACACAGAGAATAAAGAAACATAATACAACCGATTCAACAACTATCCAATATCAGAAAATTGGATCACAGTGCAGATTGTGAAAGGGTTTGCAGCTATGTGGTAAAGAGCAGTAGAGGGGTAGAAGGCTAGTAAATAAATGTCCCCCTGGCTGCACCACAGCCACAGCACTGTGGTCTTATCTTGGCATTCCACTGATGCGGCCAGATCAGCGGAGCATCAGCCAAGCCACTACAGCTGGAATGGCCAGCATTGACCCCTGACCTCGGGTAAAGGGGATAAAGTGGTAGGAATGTGCCAGTACACAGCCCTTTTATTTGAGGAAGCATAATGAGTGTCTTTGCATTAACACAGGAGAGAGTTATCAGTTTATTAATAAGAAAATTTGCAGCAAAAACAAAAAACGAGTAGTTACTTTTCAAGTGGAACATTTGTATGACTAAAGATAAGCTTTGAGCAACGGGAGCTATGAATAGCACCAAGGCGGTTTAACTTTGCAGGCGCTGACCTTGACAAGACCTGGCAGGGTTTCTGAGATTTTCTTTTTTTTTTTTTTTTGTGCAATGAAATTTGCATGACCTACCTTGTCCATGTTTGGTTTGATGCAGCGTACAAAAAAGGGGTTGGAGGCACTTAGTGTGGCCATCAGGGAATGGAGAGAGTCCTGAAACACATCAGCAACAAGAGGATTAAGATAGAAACAGCAGAGAAGATAGTTTTTCAATCCAATATAATCCTTTATGTCTATTTATTTATGCACATGCATCACTGCTTTAGAATCAAGAAAAATGTCATAAAACTTGTTCACTTCTGTTAAAACAGGTTGAAATTGTCTCACTGCAATGGCAGATTTTAATAACAGACATAAATATCTTGGTAGGATGAAGATTTTTTGCACTATGCAAAATGTTAATCTACAAAGTAGGGGTAAAATATTAATTATTATAATATAATATCTGAAATGTAGTAAAGTAAAAGTATAAAGCAGCAGAAAATAGGTGCACTATAGAAGAAGTTTTTAGACCCTGCTTATGTAAAAGTACCAATAAAACAATGAAAGAATACTTGAATACAAGTACAAGTCCTGAAATAAAAAAAAATATTAATCAAACGTAAATATTTTTTCTCTTATGTGTAGTGCTATTTATCAGTTTAGACTGTTTTGGTGTGAGTTGGTTGCGTTGACATAGAGCCTACACCGTAGCCTGGCAACGCAGACCTCCGTGCAGTTTTTGTAAGCTGAAACCATTTTTCTCAGTGGAAACTAAGCATTCACTTTTATTTCACAGATAAGAAACAATAAACTGTGAGGACAACAAAGCCCCTCACAAAAAAGCATTTTATGTCTTGTGTGTGATTTATCCTGGCTTCAAATGAGTAGAGTCCGCTAGTCGCTAGGCTAATTTACACAGTGTATAATGCCATAGGCTTGTGCTAATAACGTCAGCATGTTCTATTTGTTTGAAAAAGGTGTTAAGTGTAAGACGGTTGTTTTGTTGGTGAACCTTGTGAGTTGAAGCTGAATTTTGTAACGTTACCTTTGTTAACGGCTGTTGTCCCTGGCTTCATATGGGTAGAGAAAATATCCGCTAGCCGCAAAGCTAATTTCTACGATGGAAAATGGTATAGACTGGTGCTAAATATGTTAGCATGTTGTATTTTGTGGGGAAAATGTGTCCAGCAAAAGACAAGAGCTTTGGCTGAGAATGCTGCTTGTTATAGTGAAGCCAATTTTTGTTATTGTGTTTGAAAATGTTGTTATTAAGCCATGTTTAATGTGTGTTTGATGTGTGTTTTGAATCAACTCAACATTACAGCACTTCACACCGCCAACTAGTGGTTTGGAGGCGTAATTGTAGAGTTTTACAGACAGATGCACAAGTATAGTGGCTCACAATGGCGTAGTCCATTTGCGTAGGCTCTGCATAGAGCTGACACACAAGTATAAATTGAATTTCCTCCTTGGAGAATAATAACGTATACACAATTAAATAAAAATTAAATCGGTGCACATCTGCGCTGTCACGAGCTAGGCCCTCTCGTTCGTGAGTAGTTGCTCGCTTTCTTCTGAACAGTGATAAGGCCAGTGTGTGTTAGGTCAGTATAAAGAAAATAGTCCCTTCATTAAACTGTGCACAACAAGGTATGTAAATTATCATGAGTAACCGGGTTATGATATTTGGAAAGAGACACTGCTGTTCAGTTTCTAATTTTTGACAACTCAAGCTAAATGCCATCTAGTTCAATTATATATAAGCAAGGGAAGACATCTCTACAGGTGATATCTCCAACACTCAGCAACTAACACCAAAATAATCTTGACTGATCAAAAGCACTACAGGAAAAAAAAAAATATTTTTCATTTTGGGGTGAACTGTCCCTTTAAGATTAGTAAAACAGTATATAAGTATTGTTGACCAAATGTATGAATAAGTACAGATTAAATACACTTTGTTACAGTCCATGCACAAACACACACTCCAAGGACCCTTGAAACTCGCAGGCTATGTCAGCTTCGCTCTCCTCTCTGCCTCAGACAGTCTGTCTCCAGCGAGGCCTGGCCTGGCAGAGCTGTGCGTGATTGGCCCCCGGTTGGCCCCTCGCTGCCCAGCCATCAACCCTAATCCCCTGCCTTTAGGAACTGTAGGCCAGGGCAGCCTGCCAAATCCTCCCCTGCTCCTTCTCTCCACTCTGCAGTTAGGACATGCTAAGATAAGCCCTCCACTGCATCCCCGTCCCCCCTACCGCCACAACCACATATTTCATACATCCCATCACCCATCGTTCTCTGCAGATCAAATACACTGGTAGCATTCTCTTTCCCTCTCTGTCTCTGCATAATTTCTATCCTTTTTTTTTTTTCTCTGCCCCCGCGCTCACACTCATCACGCCAAGATAGACAGCCAAAAGTTACAGGGTTAAGTGATTCTTATATGCAGCGGCACATGGGAGACAAATAACTCCTTGTGCGTGTGATGACACAATCATACGATCATGCGCTAAACTTGGAGAAACAGTTAGGTCACAGAAGCTTTGTCCTCACCCTGAACTGAGAGCTGACGGTGGGCTTGCGTCGGGCTGTGCCCATCTTGAGGGTCTCATCTCCACTTCTGCTGCCGACACGCTCAAAGAGGTCATAGATGAAGTCAAGCCTGCAGACATAAACAGCAGAGCAGGGCTTTGTAAGAAACCTGCATATGAACTGAATCATACAGGTGTGCGTTCAGCATGCAAGAGGAGAGGAGTGTGATATGCTCACCTGCTGTCTTTTAGAATAAACAAGATGTCGTCTCTGAAGGTGTCTCTGTTCTTCTCCAGGATCCCCCGCACATCATAAAGCACCTAAAAGACAGCAGAGTATGTGCAGCAGTGTGAGAAAAAGCCAAAAGAGCTTGGAAACTAAAAGATATTTAAAATAAATGCAACTAAACAGAAAAAGAAAATAGTACAAATGAGCAGAAGTAATGAATTTGCAATTTGCTTCAGAGTGATTTGCAGCATTATCCGAATAAAATCCGAGCTAATCAAATATTCTGTAAAGCAATGAACATGTCCACTCATAAATGTCAAATAAACTTAGATCTTAAATTACTATGATGACATAAAAAAATGCACAGCAATAACTACTTACTGTCTGTTTTTGTTGATGGTAAATTTATGATTCTCAACCACTGAGATATTTGCAATTTTAATGTAAAGGGAGATGGAAAAATGTTGTTCCAAGTAAGCTTTAATGAAAGATAATGAGCTATGAATGGGTGTAAACAGACAGATTTTACTGCTGCTGAGTTTGTTGCATTGTTAGCACAGTTTTTGCTAACTTGCTCTTTGAGGTGCAGATGATTCAAACTCTAAAGGTGTCATTATTGACCCATAATTCAACTGCTAAAAGGTTTAATGTCAATCCAGCACAGATTGAACACAAGAATTAAAATATAGCCTATTTGTCCATATTCATATGCACTATATTTATCTTCTGGAAACTTCATATCCAGACTGAGTGATTAATGTTTTCACATGGGAACATTCACACACACATGTGCACAAAGTGTGACATGAGTGGGGACTATACTGAACGCGTGTTTTGAGTGCTCTGTGTGGCCAAAGAGGAGGGGGATGGGCCAGCAGAGTGCCTCTATGTTAATGCAGTCACCTGTTGAATTCTGTTCAGGCCTCATCTTAGCAACACGGCATTCCTCTGCCCGCCCCACATGTAATGCACTCTGAGTTTGTTTGTGTTTGCGTGTGTGCATGAAAATAAAAGTGCATATGAAGTATTTTATGCATAGAAATAACATGAAACACTGTAATCTAATCACAAACCCATGTGAATGTGCGTGTATGAGAGCTTGTATTCACAGCTGTGTGCGTGTATACTATAATCCAATAACAACCCCCATCCCCCATTCTCAAGCCTCGAGGCTCATGGGGAGCCATGAGATCCAAACTTGACGACACATGTATTTATAAATCACAGACACACTAATTACACTCCATTCCTCTCACATAGGAATAGACTCGTACAAAAGGCTCTGTGTGTGTCAGTTGCAGGTTGAGTTAACTGGGATGGTCTCATGACGCCGCAGAGAAATGAAGAATTACACACAGTCGGAGTGCAAAGACTTGCAGGTGCACTAATCGTGCAAACACAATCAACAATAATAAGATACAGTAAATCCGCAACATTGCATTTGGAAAGTTCCTTCACATAAAGACACAAGATCAGTCTTTTAATATGTGCCTTTTTCCACGAATGCATGAAGCTTTAACCACATTAGTCTTGCGTGACCAGCCTTTGGTTCTTCGCAAAACAAGATGTGACCACGTGAGATAAGCAAACCTCAGCTGAATCAAACACGCTGGGAGCTGCTCCACCGAACGGTTTGGTCTGGTTGCATTTCAGGAATTAAAACCTATGACGACAGAAGGGCTGAACAAAAGCAAAGCCATATGTAAGATGTGCTAAACATGTGCTAAATATTGTGGAAATGCCATTCTCCAAAACCATTTAACAAAACATCACCCAGATACCCATTAAAAAAAAACCCCACTGGAGATGGCATATGTGTTTCGGTTACCATCTAATTTTCCACGTGCTGCGAAAATAATTGAGGCTATCGCAACTTTTTTTCTGCACCACTTTTTACAACGTACATTTTTTCTGGTCGCTCAATAGTCACTGATTGTTGAGTCCATAGAGTTGGACTTAACTGTAGACTGCTGTTGTGAGTGTCAAATAAAAAGTACATTAATGTAACTGCTGTAGGGCCAATTAAAGGTTCACTATGCAGGATTGAAGGTTAGTGTTTGTGAACACACAAACCAGCAAAAGTAAAAGCAAAAGTCAATCCAAGATTCACTCTGGTTTGGTGTTTTGCCTTGCTGTCTCTTGGATACTGGTTGCTTACAGTCTGGCACCTGGTCGCTACTTTTTTATGAAGCCTGGACCTACCTGAGCACTTTGGGGGTACATACCCATAAACTTCCCAAACACAGAAAGTAAGAAGAAAATACGACAATCTAGGGAAAGGTTTGTGCAGATGAATACACTGGCATACACTTCTAGTGGGTCATAAGTAATGATTAAGAGGGACTGCTCCTGTATGAGTTTATACATTGTTTTTAGTTAAATCCTGTATGGTATATCTTTAATGTAAACAATATTTTTCAAAATGCACTGGGTTAGAGGGTTTCTTGTACAATTTACAGCATTAGTTCTGTAAAAATCTCTTTCATATCCAAGCAAAATCTGTACTGTAACGGAAATGTCTCCAATCAAATTGATACTGACTCCAATCAGAAAGCTGATCAAATTGGGACTTTGGAAATTTACCAGATGAAACAGATGACATACTCCTTGAGACTCCAAAAAGAAATATTTAATAAAAGATGGGGCCCTGCTTTCACCATACTAACATAGTGAAGTGATCGAGTATATGTATCTTTATCTCCCCTACCTGACTCACCTCTTGATGCATATACATACACTCAAGCCACTGTATACACACATGCAACTTCCCTCCCTAACCTTTACATTTTTTAGTCTTTTTTTGTCCAACATTTCTTTTGTTTTATTTCAAAATTAATACTTTAAGCTTGGATGTGTTTGGTTTATGTCAGTTTAGTGTTGTTTGCCTGTAAGCCACATAGGCACAGCTGCAAAAAAACAGAAAAAAAAACAGCATGGAAATTCTGAAAATGATTGTATAAGTTGCTGAAATTGAAATGAAAACTAAGTTAAAAAAAAAAATTGTGACCTTGTCAATCAGACTCGATTCAGGAAATCAGTGTTGACACCCAGCCCTGAAGTTCACGTCAGACAACAACTTAATCTAAATCAACTGCACTTCCCCGGCACCACACATATAATCAAATCTATGTGGTGATGCTACTATTTCCCTGCTGGACTCACGGCACCATTTCAGATAACAGAAGGAGCTTTCAGAGAGGCGACCAAACTCTCCAGAGAGACACACTGGACAGAGAGAGAGAGAGAGAACAACTGGTTGGACTGCCTGTCCTCTCTGGACCGAGTCATTACCATACACATCCATGCCAGGCTTGTGACTGAGCTGCCACACTCACACTGAGGAGACCTTGTCTGAGGCAGGCGCTTCATAAGGCCATTCTTTATCAAGGCAAATCTTTCTACTCTCCCCACACACATCCCTCCTGCACTGTCCACTCTCCCTCTTCCCTGACTTTGCCTTTCTCTACACTTCCGTCAGGAGTAATCTCCGCTCATCATGTAAGCAAAGGAAGGGGAGGATGACGGTGAGGCAGATTCTCCTGACTCAGGGAAAAAGACAGTGGAGGATGGGCGCGGCATCAACATCCTGTAGCTGATTTTGGCAAAGGCGCCCACGCTGCCCATCCAACAACTACCTCACTTCCCCGACATACTCATTCAGGAAGCTGGTTTTACTCGGTATCTGTGTGTGTGTTTGTGTTGTTAATTACCTCTCCGGCGTAGTGCTTAATGCCAAACTGGTGGTCGGTCACTCTGGGCTTCACATAGTATGGGTTTGTCTGGGGAGAAAGGACAAAGAGACCACTGACTTTTAGAAATGCTCTTCATGTCTGCCTAATTAGTGATAATCAAACGAACCAGACAACACTGAGAGGTGCAGGGGAGAGTTCAAAGGGCAGCTGAAAGGCCGTTAACACATTGAGGGCTACAGCTAATGGATATTATCATTATCACATCAACTGTTGACAAGTTTATTCTACAGATGTTGGTCCCCGAGGTTAGAAAAGAACAGGCGAAAAAGCTTTTAAATACGATGCCAATTCTTCCTGGAATAATGTTCAGAAGGACCTGAAAATGTCGGAGCAGATCACTAGGGATGAATTTAGGTCAATTTTGAAGGACTGAGAAAACAGTACTCTTGGTGAATGTAATTGCATCTAAATTTTCACTGAAATTGTTTTGGGAAATTATACTTGCATCATAACTGTTTTTTTGTTTTCTCTCCTCTTCTTTTGATCTTGACCTTGTACTGCACATTAACTGGACATTGCTCGCTAATTTGTGGTATGTGACAGTTGTAAATGTCTGTTTGTATGGTTTGTGTGTATTGTTGTAACAATGTTCATGTTAAGGACATGCGTGATTAGTTGTCTAAATGATGAAACGTCCGCCCCCTCGCTAGTCAGCACCAGAAATATTAGTCGGTTAAACCAATTAGTGTTTTATTCATGTACAAGGCCGCTTAAATGTCATGCAGCCGCCCACCACTAGTGGGGGCTACAGAGCGGTCAGACAACAGTCTTCCTCCTCACGGTAATGCTCGAGTAGACTGGAGTTTTAAAACAGCACTGTGGGAAATTGGAGAGGTGTCATCTCGCAAAAATGAAAACAAGGTTGCATGTAGGCTGTGTCACTCGAGTGGAGCAATGCACAACTACATTCGACTCAAGCATCTGGCTGCTGCTGCTAGCGGTGCTAGCCCTAACCCAGCTCATCATGACAACGACCTCGCAAGATATGCTTCCACTTAACTTTGTTGAAGGTAAAGGCTTCAGGAAGTTAATGGAATGTGTTGAGCCTGAATACACTGTGCCGATACCTTTTTTTTAGACTAGTCGATTAGTCTTCTAGTCTAAAATTTTCGTTTAGTCGAAAGGGAAATTAGTTGCCAGGAACATCCCTAATTCATGCTGCCCTCTTGATCAGATCAGGTCTGACCAAGGTCTGAAAATGAGATTTAAATCTCAATGAGAATTTTACCTGGTTACATTTTTTTGTAAATAGCTTATGAATCTTAGTCTATATCAGTGGTTCTCAACCTTTTCCATGTCAAGGACCAATATATTGACAACATTAGTTAATGGACCCCCATTTGATAGGATTTCGCTTCAGGGAGCTAGGTTGTTAGATATCTACTAGGACCAGAAATCTATAGCTGTCAACTACAGTTGTAGAGATAACCGTGGAGGAAGTGATCAGAAAAGTCATGCTTATGACTCTTACTCACATTGGTCTCACTTCTGTGGTGAATTAAATATTTAAAAAATAGTTTATACTATTCCCCTACTATTTTTCTAGGGACCACATGGAACTCCCCTAAGGACCCCTGGGAGTCCCCGGACCTCTGGTTGAGGACAATTGGTCTAAACAGTGTTGGGAAAAAAGTGAAGAATGTCTCTAATTATTTTCCAGGGCCCCAGCTGAGGTCTTTTTTTTTCTAAAAAATAGTCAATACATTTACAATGACAACAATCTCAACCTGCTTCCAAAGGTGTATTTGTGTTGGGTGTGTTTCTGTGTCTCTTGCTTCAACTAAGTCTAAAAATAAATTAATTGATTTACAATTATATGACATTTCTTTCACACATGTTTAATTATCTTGTTATTTTTGTTTTTGTTTCAATGTTTTGTCTAACTCTACTTATATTGTATTAATGTCACTGAGAACCCCCTTGAAAACCAGATGTTACATCTCAAGGGTTTACCTAATAATTTCCAACATTTGAGAAGCGGAAAAATTTGGCATTTTTCCTTGATAAATAATGATTCATCATATTATCACAATTATTTTCTGCCAGTCAACTAATCAACCGATGTCATTTCTCCTGCATGAAATGGCACAGCATCTCTCTCTAACTCCTTCGCCTGTGACCTTAAAACTCGACATATGCTTCAGACACCTGAGGGAGAGGTCAGCCAGTTCTTAGGTCTCACTTTGTACCTCTTCTGTTTTTCCCATCAGCCATTGAAAACCCAGCTGGGTTTTCTGAGGACACTCTTTTCTCCTGCACACAATGCTGATCACATTTCAGCATTGTTGTGTTTGCATGTGAGAGCGCTCGGGGGCGTGTATGAGTGCTGCACGGACGTTCAACTCTGAACTGAAGGCAATTCATCGGCCGGGGGAGAGGTTTAGCTCTTTTGGGCTGTCTGAGCTGAGTGGGTGGTGGAGGGATATGGATCATTTTTATGTCTTTATGAGTTTCTCCCCGGAGACATGTGAACGATGTATGTTTTCGTATGTGCATGTGGACTCACTGCGTGTCGGCTGTGCAGTTTCTCCAGGAGGGTGTAGTCCGTGCCTTTGGGGAAGCGACTCTCCTCATTGATAAGAGCCAACATGCCCAGTTTCTAAAGGGGAGACAGACAAGAGGAGCAGAGAGGGTGAAGCACACCGCAGTCATGATGGAACTAGTTATAATCCCATTGGGGCACATCTGGCAGCTTTTATTATAACAATGCGTCCAGGAAACTCTAAACAGCAGAAGAATTAATTCAATTCTCTCTTTTATTTACAAAGCGAAGGTTCACTGAGCAGGCACGATGTTTGGCAGCAACACCTAACTTCACAGTTACACACTAAAACAGCAGAAATCCTCTTATGAAGGGCCATCAAGCTAAATCACACGTGTAAAAGGGGAATAAAATGGTTGCAGTGTAGTCTTTTTGCTTTCCCTAATTTTTTTAACATTTGTGATTCTGACCCAGAAACCGTTCAGACACACGCCCACCTCTGTAGAAGCTCAGTTTTAACCCACATTATAACTATGGTGATAAAATAAAACAAATTATCTTAATGCCTCACTTCAACCGTACCTCCAGCCACTGACTGGTGTACATTACTGTGCACACAACATGCAAAATGAGACTATATAATGATAGAGTAGGAGATGGAGGTCAATGTAAGCACAGTGTGGCGTCTGGGTCAGCAGCACGCTCTGGCTGGCGGTTAGCGGTCGATGCTGGTGGTGACTTTGCTCTCTAAGGGTTACCTTTTCTATGAGATCCAGACACTCAGCGTTATCCATCCAGTCTATGGCCTCCCACTGGATCCCCTCCCTGTCAGGACACACACACACACACACACCATGTATATATATAAATATAAACAACTGGGAAGACACAATGGCTGTATTGTCCAGCGTGAGCATGTGATGAAATGAGCCATGTCCAAGCTGCTGGCCAATTATACAAGAACACAACTGTCTGTGGGAGAAACTGAGCCTATTCCAAACCTCTGGCAGTTTGCCTGCATCCCCGTGAGGAGGCCCAACCCCCATCCCCAGTCCTATCTGTCTGTGGGACCGTCTCCAGCACATGAAAAGTCTTGTTTTGTTTTCAAAGTATCTACCAGCGCACAAGCCGAATTTGAAGACATATAGTGTGTCTCTGAATTGTTTGGATATGTTAAACATCTTTACCTGTTGTACTCCAGCTGTTCCAACGAGAAGATGTGCTTGTTGAAATACTCCTGGAGTTTCTCGTTGGCGTAGTTGATGTTAAACTGTTCAAACCGGTTCACCTGCAGGATGAAAGCATGATTTGAAAGCCAGTTCTGTAGCTTGAAGATCCCCCTTAGATACGTTTTAAGACACATACAAATACTCTGATGGATTAATGTGATTTTACCACAGAAAAGTTCAAATACTTTGTTAAAAATTCTTAAAATCATATTTACTTCATCTCTCTTACTGAAAAATCAAGGATATATGAAAATGCAAATGTGACTTTCCTTCAAAAGTTTAACTGCTAAACAAAATGTCTCCCATTTCACTGAAAGGTCCATTTTCAGTGCACTAGAAGTTTCAAGTATGCACATCAAACTTGCAGAAGTGGGACTAAGCCATTGTCTTGTAAAGCTGGATTAAGAGCCTATGCTGTTGTGAGCATTTATACTTGTGTGGTGGTGTGTCTGTGTCACTCTGCAGATACACCTCCAAAACACTAATCAGCAGTGGGCTTTCTGTGAAGTGCTGTAAAGTCGAGTTGATTAATTAATGTGGAAACACACATTAAACACATATTAAACATGGCTTAATAGCAAGTAAGTACACAAATCAGCGTCAGTATAACTCGCAGCATTCACATACAAAGCACTTGTCTTTTGCTGGACACATTTCCCTCCACAAAAAAACAACATGCTAATGTTATTAGCGTGAGTCTATGGCATTTTACCTTGTATAAATTAGCGCAGCGGCTAGCAGAAATTTCCAGGGACAACAGCAACACTTAACAAAGGTAATGTTACAAAATTCAGCTCCGTTACAATTCACAAAGGTTCACCAACAAGACAACGGTCTCATACTGAACATCTTTTCCAAACAAATATAACATGCTAACATCATTAGCACAAGACTATGGCATTTTACATTGTATAAATTAGCCTAGCGACGAGTGGAGATTTCCTCTGCGCATATGAAGCCAACACAAGACTTAAAATGCTATTTTTGTGGAGGCTTTATTATCAACACAAGGCATTGCATCTTGGTCTGTAACTTCTGAATGGCACGGGTTGCATATCGCAATTCGTCCTTTGTTGACCACTGCATAGTTTTTCTTTGTCAACGAGTCACTGGCGTTAAAGTCCAGGTCAGGTTGCAAGTCTTTTTTGATTCTGTCAGGTCGCATCTAAAGTCATCAAATTTGTGACTCAACTCTGACTCAAGTCCACACCTCTGGTAAGTTGCATATTGGACTAAGATTTAAATGTCACAAAATCCTGCTGGTTCAGAAGTAAAGTGATCTCACCAAGTTTTGAATGATGATTTTAAAGCCCCTGGAAATTTGGTTTAAATTTTTAAACATAAATGTCTAAATAAACAGACAACAATTAAATATTGTAATCTGCCACATGAAATAACTAAACCTGTTAGTAGTCTGACAGGATTTTGTATTTATGTAGGACCCAACTGACTTAAGTGAAGTATTTTACTGAGTAAAGCTTAAATTAGACGAGTGAACATTCACCTCAAAGTTCTCAAAGCCGAAGATGTCCAGGATGCCGATGGACTTGAAGTTATCTTTGCCTTTGATCTTCTGGTTGATCCTCATTATGATCCAGGAGAAACACTGAGAATAAAGTGCCATGGCAACCGAGTCCCGCGAGTCCACTGCCTGTGAATCATGACACGGAGAGACGAGGGTTACCATGGCTACCAAAGCAGGAATAAATAATAAGAGACAAAGAGAGGAAACTTTGCAGACTGTATGCTAAACACCACATACAGCACATCACCATATACATTTCGTCTGCTCTATCAGATGGCAGTTAAAGCTGTTAAAAACAACGACAGGTTTGATTGTAATGGGGTGTGTGTGTGTGTGCCCATAAAACAAATAGTGGTTTGAAAACAAAAGACGTGTTATGTCGGCGTCTGTCTGCAGGCAGCAGGTAAGACGACGTCTGTTTGCACAATAGACAATGCCGTTTATCACCTGCATATCTTAAGGGTGATGCACTGTAGGCACTAGTTGTTATTATATAATTTTTTAACCCAGCACCAGGAAATGACGCCTCCCTTTGCGTTAAGCTCCAGTAAAAGAGAGTATGAGTTATAATTGTTTCAATCATAATCTTGGACTCATCTTTTCTACAGCTGTTGTAATTTGTGACAAACTCCACTAATTGAACACTCTGCACACAAGTCAAACAAGCGACTAAATCTATTTCACCGTTTGACCCAGCTCTGATTTTCTCCAGCTGCCGAGAAGTCGGCCTTCCAGCCAGACACCATCCGTGCGCGAGTATAAAAAGCTTGAGCTTGCCAGCTACACTTCCTCCACAGGCATTGTGCTTGAACTGAAAACAAAACAAGAGTGTGGCGGTGTGTACTGTATTTGGGGGGCAACAATGCTCCTGGGCTTTTGAGTAATCCATCATGCCCCGTCACCTCTTGCAACTAGCGGGTGTGAACAGAGCGCCGGTGGCTCCAGGATCTCCGTCACAGGGGTGAGAAGAATGGCTGTTTGTCTAGGATGAGGGGGTGGGAGGGGCTTAGTGCAGGCAGTCGTGGGGTGGGTGACCCCTGGCCGCTGTGAGAAGAAGCCATTCTTACCGACTCCAGGACTGGAATAATGAAGTCTATTAAGAGACAAGCTGCTTCAAAGGCCAGGCAGAACAAGCAGCAGCAGGGTGACAGCACAAGGTCTTTGTCTGCTGATGAAAAGCTTTCTTGTGACTTTCGTGTCGCTGTGATAATAGTAAAGGTCCATTCTGCATATTCGCTGATATTTATGCGTGAGTGGGCCGAAGGCTTGAGCTCAGCCAAAAAGGATTGTGTCATGCGTCAGAATGTTCTTGTGGCGTATGGTGGAAAGGATAACAGCACATGAAGACTTGTGAAATATTCACATTAATTACAGACATGTGAAGCCGAGAGAGGCTTATTACGCCAACGTCTTGGTGCCTGGCCGCGCTGCCTCCAGAGGAGAAGACTCTCACTTCACCCTCAGTCATTGCCTCTATTGTGCTTTTGACTCAGATCACTATCACGATGGCTTTATTGTGCCAGGAATCTGGCAGACAAAAAGCAGGAAATGGCTGGGAGTCACGCAAGGGATCTGGAGAGGCATGTGGGGGAGAGGAGCGGAGAAAGGCTGTGTGTGTGTGTGTGTGTGTGTGTGTGTGTGTGTGTGTGTGTGTGTGTCACCAGGACAGGGGAGGGAGAGGGGGTGAGGACACGGGGCAACAAACAGGCACCCACTGTATTTTTCAGTGTCTTTAATTCAAGAAAAACAGACAGAGCAGACGTCAGAACAATCCCTGAAATCTGGGACATAACGGGGCTGTGTTAGCTGTGTGATTCCTGTAATGAGGCTGGATGTGTTGTTACCTGCTCCACAGTGAGTGGTGAGCAGATCTCCTCTCCTCTGAGGATCATGGAGCGCTGGGTCAACACCTCTGACAGCTGGAAGGAGTCCAGGCCGAGCAGCTCGCTGACGTTACTGACAACTGAAACACACACACACACGCGCACACACACAAATGCATTAGATGTGGCGTATGTGCAGTGTTCAGGTGTCTCCTCTTGATGTCAAACAACAGACGTGACATATAGACAGTGATCCTATACAGTCTATAGGAAACTCTACTCTGCTGGCTGGGTTGTAGCGCTCTGCAGTCACTGTAGTTCACTGGTTTGTTGGAAAAGAGGTCAGACACAGCGAACAAAGGAGCCTTGAGCTCATGTTACAGCCTGTTCAGAGCTCTGTCTGCTAGTGCAATGTCAATCAAATTCAGGGCATGAGGAGTACAGCAGAGTGGTCCAGCATCAGCGGTGAGCTAATTATCTGTTTTAGAATATTTAGGTTTTCTGCATATATTTAGGTTTTCTGCATTAAATTCCAGCAGAAACAATCGCTCATTTGAACTGGACTTTTCTTCACCACTTCAGCCCGAATGTTCTATGTTTTTCCCTAAATAGCATTAAAGATTAAATTTTATTCTACTGTTTGCTAAACATCACATACATTTTAGATCCACCACTTCAAGCTGTCGTTTGCAACTGTTTTATTCTCATCACACATTTCCCTATCACTGCTGTTATGTTTAGCTCACAAGGTAAAAAAGTTAGTTGTTCCTTTGTCTGGTTGCCAATACAGCTGCAACAATAAACTGATTAATTGATTAGTTATGAACTATTAAATTAAACACAAACTTATTTGAAAATTGATTAATCTATTTAAGTGATTTTATTAAAAAAAAAATCAAAATTATCTGATTTTAGATTCTTAAATGTGAATATTTGTGACAGTGAACTAAATATCTTTGTGTTGTTAACAAAATAAGACAACTGAAGACGCCATATTGAGCTTTGAGAAAAACTGATGGACATATTTCACCATTTTCTGACATTTTTAAGACCAAACAACTGATTGATTAATTGATAGATAATTTACTAAAATAAAAGTTAATAAAATTAATCGCGAAATAATATAATCATTAGTTGCAGTCCTATTAAACATACTTTGGTTTTCTAAGGAAATGGGTAATTTCAGAGACGCTTTGATATAGCTGCAATCATTAAACAATTTCCCCATGATTTCTTAGGAAATATCCTAGAAATAACTATATAATTTAGTATTAATTACAGGTAAAACGGGAATTTCCTTCAAAGTCAAAAGTAAAAGTAAAAGTAAAAGTAAAAAGTACAGGAAAAGGAAGTAAATGAGTGATAAATAAAACCTGTAACAAGTCAACATGACAAAAGTACAAATAAGATTAATTAAAAATAAAATAATACAAAAGCTATATTCACTATAGACACCTTTCACTTATACAGATACTGATAATGCAGAAAACCCTTTTGTGGTGTTTATCTGACCGTCTGTGCACTGACTAACAGACTGCAGACTAATAACTATAATTAGTATCAAATGACACAGTTCTCTGGGAAACTTGCTTGGGAATTATTAAGAAATTATTCAGTAATCAAAGCGATAAAGCATTCCTGGCATCTCATATTTTTATACTTCTGAGGAACAGACTGAGGGTGTGTCACTTTTGTCAGGATCAGTCTAACACGCACTGTGTAGTAGATCTGTTATGTAATATTCTCTTTTTTTTTTTCCTACCCCCTTTGGAGGTGATCTGAGCCCCGCCAGCAGTCATGAATTCAATGTTGCCCATCTGGAGGACAGCAGACAGCAACTTGAACACGTCTCTGATCTCCTCCTCAGTGAACTCCATCACTTTGAGGGCCTCCTGCGACACAAGACAAAGTTAGACAACATGTCACTGTAACGACACCAGAAACACACAAGAGCCATTCAGGGAAAACATGATTGTGTTTTCCCTTGGAGCTATAAACCGCTTATATGAACATGATTCAAAATGTGACATGACACAATTAAATAACATGTTTCCCCTCAGGCTCATGTTCTCTGGAAGTCTGTCCGGAAAGGTGGGGTTACAATCCTGATAAAGGCTTATGGCGCCCTCTGGGGGTGAAACAACACTTACACACACACACACTTACCATCACACTGTCAAAGAGCTGCTTGTCATCCAGACTGTTGTCTTGCACGCAGCCTGACTGACTCAGGTAGTGGTACGACTCAGGACCCTCGGACAGGAGGTACATGTCTGCAACAGAGATGTAAAGAGACATATGACCACATATAACAGCATAATGATTTTATGTATTCTGTTGCCAATCTCAACCCTTTCCTGTGAAAACAAACAAAGAATAGTTAGCTTGTGCATTAGCTCCTGTTTGTTCAAATTGTGGATTTGGATTTCTTCATATTTATTTGACTGATTTTTTACACAAAATTTCAGATTGGCTGCCCACCATTAAATTATTTTGCATTTCCTTTAGAGCTGAGTGAAGCAGATGTCTTTATAATTCTGATATTTTAGGCATTAGTCAACTGTTGTGGTCAGAAACTTGGTGTCTTCTTTTAAACTCTGTAAAAACCAACCTCTGTGGTCTCTGTCCGCCCCTGCTAACAGAGAGTAGAAGATGTGGTAGTTTCTCTCTCCAGGATTCTGTCGAACCACACGGTTCTTGAGGAGAAGATGGTGAGAAGAAATGATGAAACGTGTTGATGACTGATTCATCAACATCAATTCAGCCCCTTCTACTGAATGTTTCAAAACAACCCAAACTTACCTTTTCCAGCAAATCTGATGACTGAAAGTCAAGGAGAACAATTTAAACTTACAGTGAATACGTGTGCTGAAAACAGACGCTATGATCATGTGACTTCTCTACGGTGCATCTCAGTGAAGGATACAGTCAATGATGCAGCCACCCTGAATGTTTCCGTTCTGGGAAAAGTGAAGCTGGATGAACTTTCCAAAGCGACTGGAGTTATTGTTGTACACTGTCTTAGCGTTCCCGAAGGCCTCCATGATGGGGCTGCAAAGAGGAAAAACAATCAAACAAGTCAAATAAGGAAGCCTTTTTTACATCAACAGATCTTCCATCATTACATCTTGATCAAGATCCAGAAGCAGATTCTATGCAACCTGACTGAAAGTACGCACTCTAACAGTATATTTACTCGTCTATCATGAATTTTGACTTCTATACTCTCCCTGAACTGCATCAGTGACGAGAAGATTTTTGATATTTGAAAGGAATTTAGCATATTGATCAGTATTGTGGCCCCAAAGAGCTACTAAACAAAATAACACTTTCTTGTCCTTTCCTAAATTCTACTGTGTTTGACGGGAATGTCTGATGAATGTGATGGCCAAAAAGATGTTTTAGAGATTTTTGAAGAGATTGCAGTTTTGGTGGAGACTCTGTTAATGATTACAAGGAAATACAGTTTAATATCACAAGGATGACATCCACGAGTAACAAGATGCATTACAACAAACGTTAAAAACTTGCAGAACATCACAGTGTAGGACAGACATTCAACATAGCTTATTACTAAAACTATTATGTAAACAAAACATATTAAAATAAACAAAGTATCACAGATAAGATGATTAAAAAATATTCCTTAAAGTGCCAAAGGTTTATGATTTATTGGTCTAATAATCTAAAAATGAGCATATACAAAATATCACTAATAATAACAAAGAAAACATGGCCGAAACTTTTCAAATGTAAAGGGGACAAGATAAGGGTGCTTTTGATTATGCTAACATGTCTCCTTGCTCCCCTCACACAAATCTTTTCCTCATGTCTTAGTTCCTCCCAGCAAGGATGTGAGAGAGAGATGCAAGGAAAAGATGCAAGGACTTAGGAGCCGAAGCTGCCACACGACACATCCTTGGTTCCACAGCATCAAGTCTTAAGCAATGTTAGTTACTATGCCACATGTGGAGGTGCAGCATTTCTACGTCATGCTTGATAGAAGAATTCCACGTAGGATACACCTATGTTTCCTCACTCTAGGCTCCTAAAGAACCCTCCTCTCTCCTCATCTCCTCATCTCCTCAAGACGCATTTAAGAGATTGAAAGATTCTCCAAAATGTTGGAGGGGGAATGATTTCCGGGTCACAGGAAGAAAGAGAATTCAGTGAAGGAAAACTTAACATAATGAAAAGCACCTCAGGTGTTGCTTCTTGAATAAAACACAGACTTGTGGTCAGAGGTCGGGGTTCAAACAGTACCTGCTCTGGACGAGAGCCTGCTCCACCCTGGTGGTCCTCTCTGACACAGGAGCACCTGCTGAGTTTTGACTCATCACTGAGAGAAACTTCAGCAGCAGCTTGGTGCTCTCCGTCTTTCCAGCACCACTCTCCCCACTGACGGCACAAAGACACAGAGATAAATAGGCAAATAAATGAATCTTTTAAACCTGTTAAACTCATTTCAATGTGGATGCTCACCTGATGAGAACACACTGGCTGTCATGTCTCTTCCACAGGCAGCGGTAACACTCATTGGCCACGGCAAAGATATGAGGAGGCAGCTCCCCCATCTGGTGTTTGCTGTACAGATCGACTGCAGTACCGTCATAAAGGCCTGCTATCTGCTTGTAGGGATTTACTGCCGCCAGGATTGAACCTATGTTGGTCTGAGGGAGATAAAAGAACAGACAGAAGTACAAAGGAGAAAGAGAAGAAGAAAGAGGAGGATAAACAAATCAAAGGAAGATGCAGATTATCAGTGAAAGATGACAGAATACTTTTACGATACTTACGCAACTTGTACACTTTGTGCAAACACTGAACCCATGTTTCTGATCTACACTCCAATTTCTTAACACTACCAGTTCAGCAGATTCACCCAGTTTCCTGTGACACAGTACCTGTAGCCAGTAATACTCTAAGAGTACTGCATATGGCCTAGTTTGCAGAGAAGCTGGTAGTATTTTAGGATCCATTGCTCCGGCTCGGGTAATGCGCTTTGGGGAAAGTTCCTAACAAAAGTGTGTTTGTGGGTCATCTTTTTACAATGATATCTTTCTGCGATACCATACAGACACACTGGTGCAAACTCTCCAAGACGAGATTAGGAGATAGGATTTCAGAAAACATGGTTACCATGTGACTGTGTGGGGAATGATTATTTTAATAAAGCCTGGGTGGTGTTTTAAGAGGACTTCAGGACTCTGCCCTGAAAATAATCCTGGGAGTGAGACAGGGCCAGAAAAACACATCTGAAATCTTGCATTGTTGAAGGAAAATCCAACTCTGAAAACTCTGCAGTGCACTCCAGGAGTGAGTTTAGTTAAGTAAAGTTATTCAGGATTGTTATCTTTAGTCTACTTTGCTTGCTTTTGTTAAATTTAGTTGTAGAGCTTATTTCCATACAATGCCCTCTGACAAGACCAAGAAACAGTGTGTAAACTTGTTTTATTCAGCTGTGCAGTTTTAACATGCATTACAAAGAACAATCAAAGGAGGAATTGCAGAGAAATAGCAAGAATGTGAGAAGAAATGTGGGCCATGCTCCTTACTCAAAACACAACAGATCTTGTTGTTGCATTGCATTTATCTGCCTCACAATAACCTCTTCCATGACACAAGCAGCATCCTTAAGCGGGAGGAAATCCTTGAGCGGAGGAAATCTCTGCTTAATGCTAGGCTAATTTATACAATGTAAAATGCCGTAGGCTTATGCTAATAACGTTAGCATGTTATATTTTTAGAAAAACGTGTTTAGTATAACACAGTTGTTTTGTCAGTGAACTTTGTAACTTTGCAAATTTTACCTTAATTTAAATGTTGCTGTTGTCCCTGGCTTCATATGAGTAGAGGAAAAGTTTGCTAGTCGCAAGGCCAATTTGTACAATGTAAAATGCCATAGGCTTGTGCTAAAAACGTTAGCATGTTGTATTTGTGGGGAAAAGGTGTCCAGATAAAGACAAATGCTTTGTCTGTGAATGCTGCGAGTTATAATGAAGCGGATTTGTGTACTTGTGTTTGAAATTGTCTCTATTAAGTCATGTTTGATGTGTGTTTTGAATCAACTAAACTTCACAGCACTTCATAGGAACCCATCGCCAACTAGTGTTTTGGAGGTATAACTGCAGAGTGACACAGACTCACCACTGCACAAGTGTAAGTGCTCACAATGGCAAAGGCCATGTACGTAGGCTACGGCGTAGGCTCTGCATAGAGCTGACGCACAAGTATAAATCCGCTTTAGGCAACATTACTGTCTTGAAAGGATGTAGTGTTTGGTTTTAAGCTCATAGGAAACTTGAAGACATAAGGAATCCACTGGTTACAACCATGCCAGCTTTATGCTAGTTGGCTTCTCAGTCTACTTATGCTGAACATCCCATTTCCCAGAAATATGAAAAACCCCACCCCTTAACCGGACAGTGGACCCACAGGTTGCACTACCATGGTAGTACAGGGTAAATGTGCTCAAAGATAAAGACGATGTGCTTACATAGATGTTGTCTTTCTGGTAGCGCAGAAAGAGGTTGTGCATGATGGCAGCTTCATGCAGCTCTGCCAGTGTGGACATGTCCTCCACTCCATGGATGCTGCTGGGGTGCATCGGGTACACCGTCTCCCTGTTCAGCTCCGCCTTCTGTAGGTAGATCACCTGGAACAACACAAACACACACACGTCAAAAAGTTAGCTTTCACAATCCTGTATGTCAGTGCTTAAATCATATAAACCAGTGGCCTGTATAGCATGAACATGCAGCACCCGAGGGTCATCATGAGCCATGTGCTTTATTAATTTGACGGTACAAAATGTATCATTTTGCAGCAGTGAGGATCGGCACAATAACTGTAAGTCCAGTGTATAAATCACACCCCTGCTGCTTTTAATTAACGGACTGAAATGAAAGGATGACAGTTGAATACATTATGGCTGCAACCAATTATTGGTTTCATTATATTATTGATCATCTGATTATTTTATAGCCAATTACTTGCCTAAATGTCTTAAAAACAGTTTTCAATAACCTAAGGCAGAGAGGATAATTAAATGCATTTAAGCAGTAGAACCAGTTAAGGTTTTTTATTTGATAAATGAATCAATTTATCGATTCAGAATTTCCTCAGACTTGTTTTTTTTTTTCTTTTTTACTAAACATGTTTTTGTAAATTGGATGTCATGTCAACAATACAAAAGTTCAGTTTCAGTATAGAAAGGACTGGGAAAGCGGTATGAGGTCTAAGTTTTCATTTTATGAATGTGATGAGTATTTTTTTGTAATTATTTATAGGTGCAAAAAAACAAAACAGTAGTGACTTTAAACCATTTAGATCCCCAAACCATTCCAATGGACGTAACTTTTCTAGCATGTCTAGATCTATGATTACTGTCCTCTCACTCCACCCAAGTGCACAGATTTATTTGATGGGATGTCTCTAAGCCATTGACAGTGTTCCACATCATCTGAAGTGGACTGCAGTAGAGCCATGCACCCATTTTTCACAAGCATAGCTGACGATGATGCAAAAACGAAGCACAAGGCACGTTTCAAACTATTAATCATATTGTTAAAGTAAATAATTTGTGTTTAAACAGTGTTTAAAGTCAGTGTGAGAAGTTACATTACTTCAACATGTCAAAAAAATAAGGTTTTCCTCAGGACTTTTTAAAAAATATCAGTTATCAGTCAGTGGACAGTACATCTCAATGCCACCAGAAAATGAATAGAGGAAATAATGTGTATATATATATTATCTAAAGAAAAAAATAGCTTATAATGCATTTTATTGATTATATACACTGAATATTGATCTTAGGATGTTTTCAACATACTGTTTTTGGGAGATACCTCAGAAATAAAGGAAATTTTGAGTTGAGATGACGAATACAACACAAAATAGTTATGCAATATGTTTTAAAGCATCGCTTTACTCATTGATATGAGTTAAACATTCATGAAAAATAAATGATCTCATGTTTTTTGTTGAAAAAGGTCTATTAGGACCATTTATTATTATTTTTTCCGATTTCTGCATTAAGAATTTTGTCCATTGGAATGGACGGGAAAAAACACATAATTTAATATCCCAATCAAACACATTTTTGGCTGCTGATTTATGAGCGCATTTAGAGTAAAAATCCACCATTACAAAAATGTTTGTGTGTATTCCAAACCAGCTCTGAGTGGATTAAAGGTACAATAATGATAGGAACAAGGGTAAATATCCAAGGACAGACAAATAAAACAAGATGACATACAGAATTATTTAGAAAATCAAGTCAGAGATATCTATGATAGATAAATAGATAGATAGATAGATAGATAGATAGATAGATGAAATATATGACCTCTGTAGTTTGACATAGTGCTTGCCAGCCTTGCGATACACTTTTAAATAGATAGACTTAAAATTTCAATACTATAGCAGATTACTGTCAAGGTGAACTGCATCATATATATCTTTAATACTACAGAGGCAACAACTTTACGCTCACTTATCCCATCACAGCTGACAAAGGCAGCAGACAGCCACAGGCCTCCAGTACACTCACCACAGCCTCAGGGTCTGAGCAGCACTTATGCAGGAGGAGGGCAGGTAGACAAGTTTACACAGATCTGAATCTGACTCTTCCACTGTGACCGTGGCACACACATGCATGAATGACAGGCAGATTCAAGCGATGATACAGGAATAACTGAGGTCAAAATGACAGATCGAGTCCCTGATGAGTGCCTGTCTGTGCCTGCTGCCAGCATACCTGTCAGATAGAGAGCCCCCTGTCTGACTCATGCCCGGACTTCTCTCCCTGTATTTGTTTGATTCACTTGTATATAACATCTCTCACCATGTCGCATTCCTGCAAAACGGCCAATAAGATACAGCAGTGGAGTAAGTGTGATGATTGGAGATGTCGCTGACTTGGCACTGGGGGCCAAGTGTTGACATGAAAGGCATCAAAAGGGAGATGGTGAGAAAGATGAACAGATGAATGATAAGAACCAGTGTCTCTATAGTGGTGGTGAAAACAGTCTCATAAACCAGCACAGACCTGGAGAGAGTCTCGCAGACTTTCTGTCTATCACAACTCTAATGGAAGAGACATCAGATAAGAGAAAAGACACACTACAACTGTGCTGGTCACTTGATGGGAAGCAGTGTGTAGATTAATACTGATGGACAAGCAGCTGGGGGTTGTGGTGTCCCAGTGCATTTCTGTTGGCACAGAACTGCTGAGTCAGCATAGAGAAGCTGCTGATTGAGTGTAGATGAAGCTTGAGACGGGTTTAGTTGGTTCTTTGAAGGCACAACTACTGAATCTGAGATAAGAAAGGCTTTCTTTGAATCGATGTATTCTGCTTGGCCAGGCTTTGCCAGTTTCTGGTTTTAGGCAGCGAAAAATACAACTTAACGTTAGATTTACAGTATGTATGTCATGTTGTTTTCTTATTGACGGCTCACTCAGGTTAAATGTTGCTGTCTTTGTGATATCAAACATTATCTTAGCAGGTTTAACATAAACATTATGGCTTTGTTATAGGTAGTAGGACAAATGTAGTTACACGTTTGTTAGATAGGCTGTAGCCTTGTCACAATTATGAATTCTCCTCGCACAATTAAATTAGAAAAAACAGAAATGCTGTAACATTTATATTCCTCCTTGTCTGCCACTGATGCGAGGGTGTTGCTGTCTGCCACTTTTAAACGACCAGTTGTTTTGACTGTTTGTGATACAGTAGGCAAGGTAGACTGGGCTGATGCATACTGGAGATTCAAGGCATCCAAGTATGTTAGAGCCATTTCTAGCAAGTCCTAGTTTCCTATTATTTTTGAGTCACTCTAATGCACCACCTGACCAACCTTTAATTACAGGCAGGTGCGCTGAGGTGAGTGTGGAACAAGGAAGACCCCACAGGGTTATTGTCTTTAACTGCTGTGTGTTTGGTTACTCTTAGTTTTTTTATTGTTTAATTAAGTCATTTAATACCCCATTGATTTGACATTTGTTTTTTTAAAGGCCTGTTTATTTGGGGATTTTTCTTTTCTTTTCTTTTCTTTTTTTACGCAACAGTGAAGAAAATCAGTTCATAGTGTCATCTTGCAACTCTCCACACATCCTGCAAATCAGTCAAATCTAAAATCAATCGAAGCACCCTCAATCATCAAACAGTGAGTAAAACTAAACCAAAGACAGTGAGTTCATCATATCTCCCGTTATGGCGTCTGTGGGCAGCTATTTTTGAACTTATTTGGAAGCTGCAATAAGGTATTTTTGGCATATTGTAGATTTTACTTTCTTTGCATACTGCATGCTACATGCTACATTTTGGCCAAATCATTACGTACTGCTGGTGTAGCAGGCGGGTTCAATTACAGGCAAAAACTTGATGCAATGGATGAGTAATGTTTCAGAATAGAGCCATTTATATTAACAAATCATTTACATATATAAGGCAGTATTGGTTTATCTTTTGGGCCATTTAAGGCAGCCGAACAAGCTGTGAACACACCATTTACATATTATCACCTTCTGAGTTTCCTATTGACACATCTAGCCAATACTGTTTGCCACTTTTACACATAGTAATTTGACTCACTGTTAATATAAAAATACTGATTACTGCAGCTTTAACAAAGTCAGTGACATCATGAAAAGGCCTCAAGGCCTTCCATTACTGTCAGTTTGTCAAATCAAATATGCCTCTATACCTGAGCTATAATGTAATACGCAAACTCCTCTTCTCATGCACACAATCATTTGATAGGTTAAACATATACTACATAGTTATATATAAGATGTGAGTCAGCTGCATAAGAATAAGATACGTGTCTGGAAAGATAATACTGTATAAATATTTGCATTGATATGCTGGTGTGGATTCCATCTACTGCATTAACTAAAGTGAATCTGTATAACAGTGTGGGAAGAGCCCTCTCAGTATATGAAATGATAAACTGGTCTGGCAGCCACATCCATTTCAGCTCTACACGGCCATTAGAGAATGGGTGTACACTGAGGCGATAGCACAATAACAATGCGGTCATCAGTGGGTTGCAACATGTTTTTGTGGTATTATAAGGTTTGTGAAAGGCTGAAGACAACCTCAGGGAGAAAAAAACAGCACATGCAGTGATGTCATCCATTGAGCAGAAGCTTGCAGATTCAGAGCCAGATGTCCCTAAACATTTGGCTTTAACCCCACCCTCTCTGCTCTGGCAAATTGGCCCTGATTCAACAGGCAGGGTCGTACTGACTAATAAATCTAACAGTCTTTTCATTTGTTTTACAACCTGAATCAGTAAAATCATCTTACATTCGATGACATCACTCACTTAATATGATTAATGTCATTGTTAACACCTGGGCTCCGGTGGATTACTGCCTAAAGTGTTGTCATACAGAACCATATTTTACTGTATTTATTTGAGATGAGCGAGAGTGAAAAAAAAAAGCATAGAAAAATATATCTGCAGGCCAAAAGCTTTATCTTCGATCCGAACATTATTTCAAGTGGACAGAATATTAATTAAAAGCATCTCCTGTTAAAGATTCTGCTTGTAGTTTTAAAGCAAGACCATCGCGTCACTGGAAGTTCCACTTGCATAATGGTAAATATAAAATGTAACAGCACAAGTATAGAAGAGTCATGGCACAGCAACATCTATCTACGGTTAGCTAAATTTGCTAACATTAGCCACCATAAGCTAGTATTAAGCACGGGGTCATACTGGACCAAGAGAGGCTCTCGCAGCAGAACCCCTGAGGGTCCTGAATAGAGTAAGCATTTATTCAAAGACTAGTGGGTAGCACTGTTGCCCCACAGCATGAGGGTTCCTGGTTCGAACCCAGGGTTGGGGGCTCAAATCTAGGAGCTTGTGGAGCTTGCATGTCCTCCCCATGTCAGTGTG
Source organism: Epinephelus lanceolatus (assembly GCF_041903045.1). NCBI lineage: Eukaryota > Metazoa > Chordata > Actinopteri > Perciformes > Serranidae > Epinephelus > Epinephelus lanceolatus. The sequence continues at coordinate 21,038,193 of NC_135747.1, read as the reverse complement.
GGTTTTCTCTGGGTACTCCGTTTTCCTCCCACAGTCCAAAGACATGCAGGTTAATTGGTGACTCTAAATTGCGCATATGCACGAATGGTTGTCTGTCTCTATGTGTCAGCCCTGCAACAGTCTGACGACCTGCATACTTGTGTACCATGCCTCTCACCCACTGTCACCTAGAATAGGCTCCAGCCCCCCCTGACCCCCAACAGGATAAGCGGTTACAGCCTATGTGATGTCATCTATCGATTGTAGACTCCTATTTAGAAGCCTCTTGTTTGACTGTCGACATCTCGGTTTTTTGGAGCAAGAAGTGACCAAATTGAGCGAGGAGTGATTCTGAATGAGAAACTGAAGACACAGCTGTGGCGGCAGCTTGTCAATCACAAGGCAGCCACGCCCTGAGGTGTCCCTTGCTTTATCATCTATTTTACTTTAAATGAAAGAAGTAGGGCCATTTTGTCACAGACTTACATATAATCAGACTTCCTTTTGCAGCCTGCGGAGTCGCCCTCTGATGGCCATTAGACAGAATGCAGGTTTAAGGAACTTGACACATGGCACATTTCTTACGCCCTTAAATTCATTGTTGTCAATGTAAACATGTGGAAGGCACGCTCATAAGCAAGAGAGACGCCGAAGTGCCTTATTCTAATTCTTCCATTTGTTTATACTTTTCATTTAATAGACAAAAATGTACTGTGAAATGGAAAATAGAGTTCACTTGAGTTCAGTGTTCACTTTCTGTTGACACTGATGGAGAGACACTGAGTCAAGCCCTCAATCAAACAAACCAAAGAAATCTGGGATACATCTTCTGCCGCCTGTGTGTTATCATTCCTCACATTCCCAAAGCACAGGTTCAAAGTTACGCTGAGGTGGCCGAGAGCAAAGATAATGCATGATAACAAACAACTAGGAGAAGCTACAGGTCTATGTTACACTCTCGACTGCTATGAAGTTCCACGGGTTCCTCAAGTTCCACAGGAGGAAAACAAATATGGCTGCTTTACCCAAACACACAATGAGCTGCATACTTGGAAAGCACCCTCACGCCTCCAGCAGACAAAATATATATCACCAAAGCACGTGTGTGCATGTATGTATGTATGTGTGTGGGCAGATAGTCTTGTGTGTGTTGTTGTTCCTGTCTCTATATCACATGATGTGAGCTTTGTTTTTGATCTTCTTTGGATGAATTCCTGTTCAGACTTCACAGAATGAGCCTCGGGAAACTTTTCATGCCTGAAACATTATAAGAGATGCTCAGGGTAAACTGAGCTGGAGTTTCCAGCATCAAAAGAGTTTCACATTCCTCTGTTTTGCCCCCACTGAGGTCTTTTAGCACGTGGTTTCATTGTTCACAGACACAGCATTTCTCATCAGTGTTTATTTTGGGCTCCATTATTTCTTTCCAAATGATTTACAACATTTATAACAACATCAAGTAGATACTGCTATCAAGAAACTAAGATGGAACAAGAGAGCAGATGAGGTCTAGACGCAGACTAGTACTCTTTGATATTTCCATTTCAATCCTTAGGAGGTGCCATAATGTTCTGTTAGTGTCCATAATAACAATTAGACATACTGGAACATTTCTCCTACAGGAGCTGTAGAGCTGTCATGACCGCCTGACTAACCCAGCAGCGATGTAACATCTGCTCTTATGATGTTCACTTTCAAAACACAAATCACAGTTTGGATCCATGACTGTGCTCTGAAGTCACGATCATAACACACTGAGCGAACAGTTTATTTTGAGCACAAATGGGCTCTAATTAAAGTGATTACTTCATTTCTGCTCTTGATTTCGGTCGGTGCATGTCAGGCAATTATTGCAATGTTTCACATGGGGATGCAGCCTCATCAATGTTAATGATTCCAGTGGTGTGATGATGGCTGGAGATAATTTCATGCCGCTTATAACGACATGTGACTCATAATTGATTGGTGAAATTGTTCACAGTAAAAATCAATCCTCTCCAAATGGAGCCTGGTGTTGACACTAGTACACTACGCTGCCGGCCACGAGGCCAGACACAGAGCAGACAAGTCAACAACACCAAACTTAAGCTGATATGAAACTCAGAAGTTTCTTTGAGTCTTAGCTATTTAAACAAGAGGGAGAGATGGCCAGTTGCTTCTGCTAGTGTCTCCTTTTCTTTTGGATTGTTTTTTATATTCTTTCTTCCTTCTCTAATAAAACTACCGAAAATAAAAACCCAAACCATTGTGCACAGCCATCTGGTCCTCTCCAAAAGAATGCATACTCAAAATGGGAGATAGAAGGTTTCAGGTAGATAACTTATTGTTAATATAATCCATAAATCTTGAATTTTGACATACTGTACTTCATAATAGAAATCAATGGTAATAAGGTATGATATATACAGTATTTATAGTATTTTATTTTATTTATACACAGGGAAATTTTAAATATTAAGGGAAACAAAACATTCACAGTACTAGTATTATTAGATATAAAAAATAAGTTGATTAAAACAACTATTTTGACAATTTATTACGCATTTTTCATGCAAAAACATCACCTGTTTTTTGGTACCAGTCCCTTCTTTGTGAGAGTTCACTGTTCTTATTTGTCTTATGTGATAATAAACTAAATATCTTTCAGTTTTGAACTGTTGTTCAGACAAAACAAGAATTTCAGTGAGTGTGAGGGGCATTTTTTTAAAGGTTTCTAGCATTTTCTAGACTGATAAATCAAGAAAATTATCAGCAGATGAATCAGTAATGAAAGTCATTGTTAGCTGCAGCCCTCCTTTTAAGTGAACTGTGATAAATTATGATCATTTTCTGTCCTTTAGACAAAATTTGCCTTTTCATTAATTAAAATGCATCAAACTCAAATGAAATACAAGGTTTTCCCAAAGTGACACATTCTAAACACAATAATAACCATCTGAATCTGAAACTTTCTTGCAGCTGTAGCGCTGTTTCCTTTTGTGTCCTCCTCACTGAAACCACACCCTGCTGCTGCTTTGTTTGACCAGCTCTGCTGAATATTCACAAGTAGGCGCGGCCCGCCTCTGTGGCTCTGTGGCTCTGTGGTCTTCTACTGGCAGATATATTCAAGCCTTTAGAAATGACACATGGGCAGATAGAAAATCACAGCCGTGTGGACACAAACACAGTCTTGTTTATCACTGTCTGCTTCTGCCTCCCTGACTCTTTATTTTTTTTACTCTGTCTGACTCTCTCTCTGTCTTGCAGTGAATCCATCTGCTGAAGGGGGATCCCACCTCCCACCCAGACCCCCGAGACATGGGGGGAGGAAGGAGTTAGGCTTATTAATGGGGGAAACTGTAAAGATAAATAACACAGAGAGTTTTACATTTCATTGCTCAAAAATCAGGCCAAATCAAAATCTTAAAAACATGTTTAGCACACACACAGAGAAGCTCACAATAATGTTTGTGTGTACATGTCATTTCTGTGGTCGCACTCGTGAATACACATCATTCACATAAAAGGCTCTCATAATGGCTCCATTGACCAATAATCCAGCAAAAACTGAGGGGGCATCAATGACCTATTTTAAACCTCAGAGACTGCATGGCTGCAGGCAACGGACAACTTCAGAAATAACACTTGGACGTTAAAAGGAAAGCATCTGACCAAAGAGTAAATGAAAGGCTTTGTTTATTGTGTTGATATTAACTGTTTTAATAAAGGGCTGCAATGAACACTTATTTTTATAAGTAATTAATCTGCTGATTACTTTCTTGATTAACTGATTCAGATTTGAAAACAGTAAGAAAGAAGCGGCCATTATAATTCTCCAAAGACCGACCATCAAATGGCTTTTTTTGGGAACCCAAAGATTTTCTGTTGAACATCAAATTAAACAAACACATCCTCAAAATTTAGAAACCGTAACTGTGGAGAATATCTGGCATTTTAGGTTGCTTGAATTTTGGGGGTGGCTATGGCTCAGGAGAATGGGTCATTCTTTTATCACAAGGTGGGCAGTTCAATAATTGTTTCATAATAGACCAGTGGACTAATTTTTTGTGCTTTGTATTACATACCAAAACAACGCCTGCATAGTTTTGCTGCGTTTGCTTTAAAACTGCTAAAAATATGAGCTAAAGCAATATTATACACTGTATATGTCAGATGATTGGTGCAAAATAATGGTATTTGGGACATCTAGACTGACACAGTTCAGTCTCAGTGTTATTGTCCAGTAAGCCGAAGATGACATCACCAGCAGGAGCTATTTAGTTCAGGTGACGGAGCCTCTTCCTGCTTTTCTTTACATGTGCGCCCCTCTGGGGATAACTCACACACTGTTAATCCAGCTGGTGCCATCTGGCCACAAAACACACACACACACACACACACACACACACAGAGATGAATGCAAACATACACACAAAGCCACAAGACATTCATCTCAGCCTCAGCGTGTCTGCTGTGTCTTACTGGTGCACTCAGGTCTGTGGTGCACCGGGGACGAGACAGTGATGAATGCTGATATGACGGTTAATGTGACAGCAGCCAGGTCAGCCCGTTAAAGCCGAGGCAGTGCGGGGCGAGGACACACTCTCAAGTCTGCAAGCCCTAGCACTCAGGCAGGGAGCTGCACCTTGGTGTGAGCACTGAAGCAATGAATAATGGTACATCCCACCCCCCGAGGGGAAAATGCTGCCGGGGTACATTTACCAAACCACCTCTGACACTGCGCACGGGTGTAAAGACACCAGGACACAGACAAAGACAGACAACACACACACAAATACCCTTAACATACTAAAGGAGCTGGGCTATAAAGATTACAGCTAAATCAGGAAATGTAAATATTCCTTAGCAGATATGTCATCCAGGAGGTGGGGATCACGTAAGGTCAGCCAGCGATCCTGAAGGTGGAGACAGTCTGCTTTCCAGTCTCACATTCTTGTCATTCTCTGCAGAGTCTTTAGACCATATGTCTGCAGATGACCAACACATCCTGAGCTTGCTTGTGAGGATCATATGAAACAGTGCAGCTTTAGTTCAGCTGCAAAGCCACGATTCAAAAATGTTATTCCTTTAAATCCTGCTGAGGGTGGCGAAATGTGTTTGGACTGAGATCAACACCCTGTGGTATTCTCCAGTCACGTTAACATGATAACGAAGATGAAGTGGGGTCTGATTCATTTTCACCCCCTGACCTGTGCTGTGAATCCTTCCTCGCTGTGATCGATGGTGTTTCCGTTGGTCGGAGTCATCCCTGCCCCTTTCTCAACACATGGTGGACTTCTCACACCACAAGAATCCCTACCACTGACCATAGGAACATCAAACACATATGCCCAGGATGAGTTCATATGTTCCCTCTCACACATCGTTTATACTCTCTACCTATAACGCACCACTCTCAGCCCACGCCATGCTAACCAACACACGTGATGTGAAAATAAGAGCCATTCAGAGCCATCTCTCAGCTAAATGCCCTTAATTTCCACAAAGAACACACATGCTGCTCCTCAACAGCTTGGTGACCTCTCTTTCATATGCCACTCTTCTTTTCAGTCAAGGACTCCAGTGAGGGAATAACCATGGCTTGTGGTTGGGGTGATGGCTGTGTGACAGATTCTGGATATGAAAATGACGTTACACGTTGAGATCCAGCGGACAGAGTCAGTCCTTGGGCCCTATCCTGTTCCTTCCCGAAACCCTGACCTGACCAAAGATCTGCCGCTGAGTTTGGACAGTCAGTCAGGAGCAAATGTGGACCTATCATATGCATCCCACATCCCACAAGATAAGAGTTGTCCTGGAAGCTCATTTTTGACCTACTCTCTGACCCACAGACATTTGACAGAGAAACTATTTTTTTAACCGTCTATCGCCACCCCTCTCTCTCTCTTTCTATGTCTCTCTCGCGTCTCACTCTCTAACAGGATTTCCTCCAGACACAAAGACCACCATGCTCTGCCAAACAGATAAGCTCGGGCCAGTGACTTGACACAAGGAGCCCATTCCTGTCATTCTTACTTTATTCAAAAGGTGTTGATCCCATCGCTGTGCCCCGAGATGAAACACATGTGTGCAAACAATTAACCTTCTCACATACACACTGGCCCACTTCCCACCTAGGTTGTACTATAACCTTGTATATTACAACTGAAAGACGGAAGGGAGGCTCTACTTGCACCCTATATCAGTTAACGCCTGTAAATGCATCAATATGACTTGAATGTGTGAGTAGTTACTTTTTCTTGGCTTTAAGGGGTTTACAAAATCATGTGGGAACAAAAAACAATGAAAAATGCTTCATGGTGAAGACACTGTGCAGATGAGAGTTCGGGGTGGTTTAAAATTACTCATGGGCAGCTTTAACCCTTCAGCAGGGAAACAGAACTCTTCTTACCTTCCCATAGTCGGTGGTGAGCACCAAGGACGAATCATCACAAGAGCTAACGGTGGAAGGGAGGAGCTGTTCTTTGTGTCTCAGCCAGACGCAGGCCCCCTGCAACACAATAGGTAGAAAAAAAACACCATTAGCATCTGGACACAGAGCTCATATTGGAGTCAGCTGTGTGAGGAAGAGGGTACTGCACATTTGCATTATAATCGCACTTTAGGAACTTCACTGATTGCTGAGGGAAAGACAAAGCTCAACCCAGACATAAATATATTCCTAGCTATTTAGGTGTAATGTGAATGTGGCAGGTGAGTTAGTAGCTGCTCAGTCTGAAGAGACAGCAAAGATATTCAAAAAAACGCAGGGCTTATGTCTTCTGGTTTGTGTCCTTTTCGCCATTTTTCTGTCTTTCTCAGCATTGCTCATCGCTCTCTGCCACATTGCTGCTCCCTCACCACACTAAACTGGCACAGCTATCCTCTTATTAAACTGTCATTGCCCTTTAGTAGAGAAAAGCTGTTTGCCAGGCCTGTATGCAGAGGGTGTGTCAGAGACTAAAACTACCAAGCAGAGTCACACACACGGTAAATCTGTCAAAACGTCTTTCAGTCTTTGGTTGTGAGGGCTACTTTACTCCATAAAATGGAAGAAAATTAACCTAAATGAGCATTTGCCACTTTAGCAAATCAACCAATGCAAATGTTTCTATGCCCATTATCCTTTCTTCTTTTCTATATTTCAATCAGACACACCACGACATGCTTCTTGCTATTGTCCGAGACCAGATCCTTGTTCCAGACAGAGATTAACACCAGCACTACAGCTGATCTGGGCGGCCTGTCCTGTGTTTGTGTATCCATGTGAAGTCACAGACCTTCCCAGACATGTTTGTTAGCAGCTCAGTAACCAGGAGCAATAACAGGAATCTGAGGCTGATTGCTCAGACTGACTGTCATTTCCTCACAGCGGTGGACGATACATTTATAGAACCGGCTGCTTTAAATGTCTGTTATGTTATGAAGAAGAGTGAACGCCTGTGTGGTCTAAATTGTAAATCTTTTAGGATGACTAAATCCACATTTGCCACAGCCTACAACAATAAATGTGGCATTTAGTTAAACAATATAAAGTATTAAAAACCATCTGGTAGTCAGACGAATAGATCAACACCACTTACAAGTTTGTCTGTTAAGGGAGCTGTATGCAACATTCAGAGCATATCTATGGTTCAGAGTCTGAGCTGGAAGTCACAGCACACAGTTCTCAACATGGAGGTGACTGAGCCAGTGGCTAGCAGCTAACAGTGCTAACAGCTGCAACAATGCTGACAGAAGTTACAGTGTTAACCTGGGGAGAGACTGAAGGTGCGGTGCTACATTTTAATACCCATGACTACTGCGAGCCTGTTCTCTTTACTAGGGGATGAAATACCAACGCTTAGTCACACTGCTTAGCATATGATATCTCTTTATAAGATGCACCAGGCTCCAGCGTAAATCTATCCGTTACAATACCTGATACTAAGAGCATATAACTTAAGTATAGAGAATGAGAAAGTCTGCGTTGGGGAGATGGGTCAAACAAAACCGGACTTTCATCCAGAAGATCCCAGTTCATGTCTTGTGTAAAACCAAAATTCAGTGTTGTTTTAATGTAACATTACATAATTTGCTACAGTCATCAGGCACAGATATTGTCATGTTTCTTTACGTAATGTAACAAACAAACTTATTTTAACCCAAAACATGATCTTTTTTCTCAACCCAACTGGGTAGTTTTGCTGCCTAAACCTAACCATGACCGTTTCACAACATTTACCACAAGATACAATGTGTTTCAGCCTTGTTGAACAAAAAACCAAGGAAGTCTTGCTGTTTGTAAAAAATGCAGACAACCAAGGAAAAAAACTGAGGCACTCCGTCTTCAGGTAAAAATATATATATAAAGTAACTTTTATTAGAGCAAAGGCAACAAGACAGACCTACGCGTATCGACCAAACTCTTCTTCAGGGTTTCAGCCTTGTGTCACATTGGCTAAAGGGTGCCCCTACATCGCCATGAGAGGACAGGGAGAGTGAAAAACCATCAGTATGTAACGACCTGAAAATGAGAATGAATGAACAGGTCATCACTGTTATCATCAGTAAACCCCGTAACCACCTCATGAGCGCAGTGCAGAGCGATGCTAGCCAGTAGGATAAACACAGGGTCTCACATGCACTAACATGCATGTAAGGCCAGATCGTCTACAGACAGTGAACAGAGAAGCTGAGATTACAACACACAGAGGTAGTGTGACTTCATTTCTGCTTAGGACGCCATTATATCTTTCCATTGAAAATTGTTGTCTGCTGCTGATTACCATATAAATAACCTTTAATATTAGTTAAGCTTAGCATAAAGACCAGAAACAGGGAAAACAGCTAGCATGGCTGCTCTACTCTGAAGGTAACAAAATTTGCAAGCATCTCTAAAGCTCACCAGTTAACCTGTTATATCTGGGGTTGTTTAAACCTGTTTTTTAAATGCAAAAAATAAATGTTGTGGTTTTATGAAGGGTTATGAGAGTGACCTTCACTCACTTTCCTGTATGCAAGAAAACCAGACAGCGTATGTTTTCCGAAATGTCAAGCCAGTTTGGATTTCCTCAGTATACGGTCACACGACTACAAATCATGTAACACAAACTGAACATTTTGGTTTTCAGTGTGAGATTAATAGGATGTGCACTTTGAAGAAAGTCACCACCTCTTCTGAGAATCCTGTCTTTGACTAAACACCATTAATCATCACCACCATTGAAGTGGCCCGAGGAAAACACGTAGCGAAAGGGAATGGTGTGTCCAATAGAGCATAAAACTAAAGAGATCAATATGCATGGATTCCACTAGGAAACCTTATACAAGGTCACCACTTCCAGACATCAATCCTCATTAACTATTAACAACAGGCTGCCACGTGTGCACACACACTGTCATCCGTGGAGCACAAATGTGTTTGCCACCAGGGTCAGAACAAAGATCGAGATGCTTTTGTTTAATACACTAGATATTTGGGTGAAATGCAATCTGCTTAAGACACTGCTGGATCACAGAGACAAAGAGGAAATAAGCTCAATAAAGAAGTCCATTAAATTAACTTGCTCAGCCTCTAAGAGTGATGATTGGGCTTTCTTTTGTGATCCTGGCTTCCTCTCTGGACAGACGGTCACTCAGTCCAACCAACCAGTCTGCAAACCTACTTCCATCATCATCTAGGATTTTTTTTTCTTCCAGTCAGCTAATGGAGCACAGCTAAATGTAGCTCTCTAAAACCACAGGGGAGAGCGGAGAGTGGGATAAAGGGGGTCGTGTAAATTAAGAGGAGGCTGGGGGGAGGGTGAGAGGGGAAAGAGGAAGAGTGCAGGCACCTGATAATGTCCCACCTCCCATTGTCTGGAAAAAAGAGGTAGACAAACAGAAACATCAGTACACCAATATAACAGAGGTGATCTCCACCACGGGGCCACACATAATCTCAGTTTCCATTTAATATGAGACGATTGGTGACTTCCATACCGACTGTCGACTGTGTTTGCCTGGTACCAGCCTGGCCTGTTCAGGGAAAAGCTGCTTCACGTGAGTCTGCTGAAGTCCAGTGAGGAGATTAATCGTATTTACTCTATAGATTTTTAAGAAGATCAGTTGCTGTTATGTAACTGGAAATCACAGGGACTCAGCAGAATACTGCTGGTACTTTTTGTCTTGTAGAGGCTGTTAGTATTTGTAACTGCAACAGTGGAGCTGACAAAGTAAAAAGAAAATGTGCATGGACTAGGTAATAACAAAAAGGTAGATCCCATGTGAGTAAAACAGGCAAGTCATGGCATGAAAAGCAGTAGAAAAGCTCATAATACTGTGTGCTTCTACAACACTTTGTGGTATTGCTTCAACTTCAGTGACGCATATATTAAAAGAAAATTTTCCAGGATTGAATGGTTCAGTTGCTGAGTCAGACTCTCAGAGGTTTTCCATTCACACGAACAAAGAGATGCCCTGTAACAATTTTATGGTTACAGAAAGATAAAACTATCCAAACAACGTGCTCACAGCACACAGGTCAGGAGTTGAGAGACCCAATAATTCACATAATATCTGGCTAATTAAATGACTCAACACTATATGCTAAACCAAAAGTCAGCAACAAGCTGGCCCATAAAGATGCCAAGTCTGGATTGGCTTGCTGCACCAGCGTCTGTGCAGAGTGACTGGCTCTCTGGAGATCTGCCCACCAGGCACTATAATCAACATTGTGCAGAAACAGCCAAATCAGTAGTCGCTTAACAGGCAAAAAAGCTGTAGTAGTCATATTTTACAGATGTATCAGATTCTACCAGTCAGTCAAATTTGTTTTTTGTTACTTAAGTTTTTATTAATTTTAACACTTGGTAACATTATTCTACATCCCAAAATAGCAACTTGCATTTCATTTATTGTACAATCTAGCATAGTAATTCAGAGATATTCAAAAATAGAAAGATGAAGTAAAAGAGAGAAAAGCAAACTGGACAAAACTATAGACAGAAACTACTAACATCAATAAACTTGAAAGGCAGTCATTAGGAACAACTCCAGCATCCTTTAATATCCATTACCCTCTAAACGATGTTACACCCTTATGATCCTTGTTTTGCCTTTTTGACGTTTTTTCTGCCTTTTTTTGCCACAAGCATTTTTAGCATATTTTAGGAGTCAGCAGTAAAGACCACTAGCTGTGGGGAATAGTCATACTACGTATAAAAAACACTCTATCCCAATGTATATAAAGATAGATGACATGACAGCTCCCCATAAGTGAAGCCAAAACATCTCAATTGCCCCCTAGTGGCTGGCTGCAGTACAAGTCATAAACCCCGCCCCCTCTGTGTCAGCAGATGGAACATGGGCCAAACTAGAATATAAAAGACCCCTTTTCCACCCAAATAAACATGTGCACACAGGTTCTTAAACTCAGGAAAACTGCAGCAGACGAGTATTCCTTTCTGTTTCTTCTTACTGATGTGTCATGTTAAACAGGTTAGTAAACAGTGGAAAGCAGCATGGAGGCCAGTGAAAATGTTACAGTGGTTACTTCTTTTTATCCCTTACTTATTCAGTCTTTCTCTCTCAGATTTGGTGCAGACTAATTTGGAACAATGCTGCTTAGGCAGAAACGGATGGTATTTCCTGATGGTGTGTCATTATATCCTGCTGGTAAAGGGACCAAAATTAACTTGTTCATCCGGGCGTTGTATTTCCATCACTGCTAATCAGAGCTGATGACTACTGCAGAGTCATTTGACCCGGGTGTGAGCGACGATTGTAATCTTTCATGTTACATACAAAAGCCAGTTGATAGCAGGTGTTAGTAAGGTTTTTTGAGCCATGGAAAAGGAGCTTAAATAGATGCAAAATACATTTTTCCCCAAGGATGGTTTCTGTCATTTTAGGTAATTCTTGTCACACTGATGTACGTTCAAGTGTTCATTTTTCTAATAGGTTTTTTTTTTAGTAAGTTATTTGATGCTAGACATCATGATTGACAGCTGTGTGTGTCAGTCGGTGTGCTTGTGATCAATTACACTGCTCACGACTGGGTAGGATGGGTTCATAGGCGGGAACTCGGTACCACGGCTCCACTTCTGGCTCCAAATGACCAAGATGGTGATACCTGGATCCAAGATATTTTGGCTGTATTGTTGTACAGTGGTAAATAGTGGAGACACATTGTCCATCTTTATATGCAGCCAGTGATACGTCCTGAAAACATTTTGACTTTTAGGTCTGCTTTAAATAAACACAGTGATTTGTCTACATGACTATTAGCCAGTAAATTTAAATTGGTAGAATTGGTTCTCCAGTGGCTCAAGACCACCAACATCAGATGTGTGTGTCCATTTTGTTTGTGTCTTTGTATGTAAGCATGTGTGTGTGTGTGTGTGTGTGTGTGTGGGTGTGTGTGTGTGTGTAAAGTGTCTGAAGCTGGAGGGTATAAATCTGTTGCTGAGATGAATTGTCTCAGCAACAGATGGTCTCACCAAAACTCCTCCCCCTTGTCTCCTCCATCCTCAGGAGCTCCGTCACTAAGTCAGGACAAAGGCAACCACCTCTGACTGAGAGCTCAGAAGTTAACCAGGCGGAAACATCCCAAACAAAGACCAGCTGGGACACAAAAGGGACACGGGTATCATCTTGTGTTTAAGTCCCCTAAACTTGTAACCATTCTGACCAAACCATTGAGATGGTGTGTATTTCCTGTATAATAATCATTTTAAACTTCACTCTTATAATGAAACGCAGCCGTCACTGGGTTTAATTATCAAGTTAACCCCCGCACCCATGCCTCTGGTAACCAGATGTTTTAACCGCACCATTAAAAAGCAAAGCTGAACCGCTGCCATGATCTTCCCAGCTCAAGCTAATTTGAAATTCTTAATGCTGCATGTCACTGAGCACGAGTAGCACTGCTGAGGCAGAACCCAGCTGACAATAGTAATCTGACCCACCAAAACAGGCCGCACGCCGACATCCCATCATGCTCTTTGACACAGAAGCCACTCAGGCTGAATGATGTGATCCCAAAGTTGGAGGCTTGAGTTTCTGCAGCTTGTATAATGACATCCAGCTCAGAGATTGGCTAATGAACAAGCCTTTAATATTAAAGGGGCATACATAGTACGAGGTGCAACGGCTCTTTCTCTGCTGTCTGGCGTAGCATGAGTGCAGGCAGTATCGGGTGATCGTATCAGCCAGGACAAAAGAAAGCTAATTAACTCATCCTGACTTGGACATGGTTAAACAATTAAGTTATGATAAGCCAATTTCTTGGATCATAGCGTGGTTTCAAGGAGCGGTGAGTGAACGCCTGCCCAGCGGACAGCAGTGCTGTAGGTTGAGCTGACAGCTGGCCAGGACTGATGCCTGGCTAAGAGCAACGACCAGCTGGATTCTTGACAAGCATCTCATTTGTTGTGCTAAGATAACACCAGAACGTATCCACCAGGAACAAATTCATCTAAAAGAAACTCTAGATGTTGCTGCTTTCACTTGTCCCCCTCAAATTCCCTCGCTTGATCGTATTCGTTCATGAATATTTGTTTTGCAATCGTGTTTATCTCAGATCGGAATAAACTCAAAGTTCTCAGTGACCTACAGCATCTCATTTAGAAGCAGATGTTCCAAAAAACATTTTGTTTATATATATAGGACTGTGGTCTAGCACTACATTTACACTTCAAATACCAGGACACGACAGCATTATCATAACAATAGAGAGGCATAAGGCCGAGTCACTAACCCTTTATGACCTCACTTGGACAGATGTGCAGTCCAGAACACTGGAGGGATGGATGGCCTGCTTTTAAAAGGTCAAACAGCATATTGACACTTGCATGTTGCCAGTGTGTGTCCTTTGTCGGTAAAACTGTTAATTTTTTCCTACATTTTGCAGAAATTAGACTTTTTAATTTGGTTTTGTATATATATATATACAAAGAATAATAAAGCTACAGGAATGTAAAGCCTTGTTTCCACCAAGCGGTCCAGTTCAGTTAGTTACACATTAGAACGGTTATTTTTGTGTTTCCTTTGTCAAAAGTTGTGGAAGGTTTTAATAGAACTGGTCCAGTCTGTCCTGTTTGTTCATCACCCCTCTGTTGAGGTACCTAGCACACTGATCCAATATTAAAAGGTGGAGCTGGAAACACAGCAGTCCATAGATTGGTCAAGAGAAGATCGAAACTCATGCTCGACAAGGGCTCAATACACAAACCCACTATCTTCAAATATTCTATTAATTGCAACAGAGACTCCGAACACTCCAGTCTGTTCTTTTGTCTTTTGAAAATGTTGCATAACCCTGTTCCATGGACAGTCAGCGAGGTTTAGACGTTCCTCTCCATTGTCAGTAAAGAAGAAACACAGAGAGAGCTGAGCACTGATGCAGCTCTAACTGTCTGATAGCAACCCTGCCTGCATAATAAGAATAATGTCTGGGGTGGAAACTCTGTACAAATCTAGGGTTTAGATCAGTGGTTCCCAACTGGTCCAGCCACGGGGTCCAGATTTCTCCTTAGTAATTAGTTCAAGGTCCACACAGTATAATACATTCATCGTCATACTTGTGTTTGGCCATGTCGTTGAGCTCATTAGCTGTCTATGTCAAGTAGCTGTCCATTAGTCACTCACTCTACAGAATAAAACAACATTAAAATAAAATGTGTTTCTTGCAAACTTGATACGTTTACGAGTCACTTAAAGTCCATGGACCCGTGACCTACTTTTGGACCACGACCCAACAGTTGGGAACCACTGGTTTAGATAAATGTCCATATGGGTTGTGTATGGTTCTAAGGGATATTAAACCTGTTTGGTGGAAATGTGGCTAATGTAACCAGAAGCATTAACAGCAGGTAACAATGCCGGGGTTTATTTCTTTGTCCATCAAAATGGAGAATAGCCAAATTCAGGGATTGTAACCAAATCTCCTGCATGCTGAGTGAGTGGAATGAGGAGGAATCCGCCAAGTAGCTGGCGAGATTAAACAAATGGGCTGACTGCAGCTGGGAGGGAAATCTGGGCAAAGGTCCCTCTGGGTCTTTGACCACAAGCTTTCAAGTGGGGCAAAAACTGGACATCCTACAAAGAGCAAAACCTCATCAGAAAGTTACTGGATATAATTTTAAACATAGAAAAACTCTTGTGATCTTATTTCAGAAACATTTTGACTCAGCTTGGTCGTTGCCAGGATGTTGAGATTTTTAAATCTATGAAAATTAACTGAATTTACATGTTGTCATTATGTGCATATTTTATGTATTTTCCTACTGTTCCTTTGAGCAGCTCCTCTGGGCCGATTAGGGGTTAAGTGCCGTTCTCAAGAGCTCCTCAGTTATGGTTATTGGGGAAAATTTCTTGCACCAATTTTCCAAAGATTCGGTCATGCAACTCTCTGGCAAGATGCTGGCTTCTGTAACCATCAGGCAGCTGTCATCAGGCTCATCACAATGTATATAATTACCGTCCAGTATAAAGAATAAATTAGGGATAACTGCCAGTGATTTAATACAAGTGTGCCCCTTTTACATTTTCTTTGTTTCCCCGTTGCCACTGTAACGTCTGCCTGCTGGTGCCCGCAGCCAGCATGGGGTGAGGGCGGGGAAGGGCAGGGTGTGTGTGACTGAGGGGAGAAATCAGATGATTAAAGGCAACCTTCAGCATCTGTGCTGGAAGACGTATGAATTAATGATGGAGGGAGCAGCTGATCAGAAATTAGCTAATGGAGGAGGAGGAGTCCCTGGGGGAGCAGGGCTTCCCCCAGTCTGTGGTGGAGGGGGAGTGAGAGGAAAAAAGGGTGCCGCTCATCAATTGTTCTGGACTCAGAGGAGCTGCGCGAACCCCCCGCTGAGGAAGCTATAATCAGACTTAAAGCAGGATGGCCTAGAGGCAGCAGCCTCACCAGTTAACCTGAGCCTCATTTGCATATTCATAGACTGTTTTTGTTAAAGCAGAGGGTCTGAGGATGATGTAGTTATGAATGCAACTGTGTCACTAGGTTAATGGAAATCAAATGCGGCAGCAATTTGTTGCTATCGCTGTCTTTTAATCTATTTTCATTAACATGCTAAATGGAGTCACAACAGCAAGTAAAGCAAATATGTGTAAGTGTGTGTGTCTGCATGTGTTTGGTACTATGAGTGTGTCTGTTGTCTGTCCGTCTGTTTGTGTCCGGGGGGTTAAAGAGCACCTCCCTTTGCCATCGTCTGATGTAGCTAATCTGCCATGTTGCTAATGAGTGTATCGAAAGATAATTTGCATAACAAATTATGTCTTCAGGAGCACAAAAGAAAGAAGAGGAGCACTTGACACTGTGGCACAGACTCCTGGCACAGGCCCCTGCTTTACATCCTTATCCTGTGTGGACATATTTTCCTTCCTGCACTGTTCTACAGTGATCAAAGTATTAGTATGATCCTGTGCTCAGGGTTATGATTCCTAACTACAGAATGAATTCCAGGATGGGACGAAGAGGCAACAAATGATGTGATTACTGCATGTTTGATTGGATTGTCGGCTAAGCTGCGTGACTTTGAATATCTACACAGCCACCTGGCATTCATCCTCCTGTCTGTCATCTACATATCTAGCCCCCTCTGTACTCGTCTGTGGACTGTTATGGGGTCACACAGCAGGAATCCCTGAGATATTTTAGGAATGCTGCTCAGTCAGGACTGACAGACTGAGCCCCTGTGTGTTTGATTGTGTGAGTCATCTGGGGCACTGGCCAGTGGGGTAGTGGTTGTTAAGGTTGAGGGGAGCCATCGGCAGGCGACCTGGCTCTTGTTACACTGCCTTTGACCTTCGCCCATTCCTCACAAAGTCCCAGATTGATCACAATAGCTCAAGGGGACTCTCCCATTTATAATTTTGGACATGTGTTGTATTGCTGACACAAATAATTGAGTATTTGCCCATTACAGCTTCTCAAAAATGTGCTTATTTGCTTCTTGATTTGTCTTATTTGATAGTAAACTGAATATGTTTGGGATCTGGATCACTGGTTGTATAAAACTTAAGAGAAATTAAGTTTTATTTTTGAGAAATAGATTCTGCAAACTACATAATGCACCCATTAGCATATATTTAATTACCACCAAGTGTTGTTTCAAGCATCAAGCTCTTCTTCTGACCATATTTTTTTATGCAAATGATTAATCCATTACTCAAAAAAACTAGTGGGAAGATTAATGAATAATGATGAAACTAATTCAACTACTTTCGGTACCCTCACAGCAGTCTCCAACTCTCCAGCTACTCACAGGAGCTGCATTACCAGCTGCACAGGCACATCACATTTAAAGCTTATAATTTATATGAGTAATCTATAGTGGTAGGTAGGGAGGGAGCATTAGTGGTCAGGATGATGTAACTGTGCCGAAAAAGGATTAGACACATGATATGCTCCATGCTGTGCAGCATTTGAAAGTTCAAACAACACAAAAAGTGCTGCAGTGCCTCCGTCAAACTGCTACCTTTTCTCTCTTATTGGGGAATGTGGAGGGTATTTTGATGTTCTCTCTGAGGATGAGGATGAGGATGTGAAGGAAGGGCTGGTTCAAGTGGGAAAACACGTAACATTCCTTCACATGCGAGTCTCAGTATCTCAACGTACCATCCTACAAACAACCTCTGGCCAAACCACACACACTCATGTCTAATAAAACAGACTGGGAATGGATGGGAACGCTAACAGGTCATGATTGTGGATTGTGCCACGCTGTGTTGTTTGTGTTTTTGAAGCACCAAGGTGCCAGTTAGGCTCTTCAGGCCACGGCAGTCAAGGCTAACACAGCGTGGGATGTGTACTTAGGCCCGACAGGGTGTTCCTCCTGCAATTAGTTCTGAAATTACAACTGTAGCAGTGACCTCATCACGAGGGAGTCAACAATTTTACACTTTTTAAAAAAATTTTTTTTTACCTCAGGCTATATCCTCCTGTGGTTGCTGCAATGTGTTTAACTTACACACATAGGAAAATGTAATATACAGGCAAGTGTGTAGAGACATATTC
This sequence comes from Epinephelus lanceolatus, assembly GCF_041903045.1. Taxonomy (NCBI): domain Eukaryota; kingdom Metazoa; phylum Chordata; class Actinopteri; order Perciformes; family Serranidae; genus Epinephelus; species Epinephelus lanceolatus. The sequence goes on along the minus strand of NC_135747.1, from coordinate 21,020,243 downwards.
CATCCCGTAATAGGCTACCTCTGTGCGCAGTAATCATAGGGGGCTAAAAAAGGAAAGTCAACATCTGGCCTGGGAGCAGTAATCACAGGTTGGCTGTTATTAAGCTGCCAGACGAGACCTCTGAACTGAGAGGATTTAAGCTGCACTCATTACCAGCTCACTGTGTCTGTCAGGTAGGGCGGCCAAGGTGAAGGCCAACAGACATTTATTGTGTGAAGGGTAAGCAGCGATAAACAGCAACTTTAATTTTCTTTACTTTCGCACAAATCCACTGCACGCTAATCTGGGGGGAAAAATGGTTGTGTTTGTAGAGTGGAGGGGTTGATCTGGTTTAGAGGCCAGATTCAAATGCTGGAGGTGAATAGGGGCATGACTGAAAAATCTCACTGAGACACAAAAAAGAGAAAGGAAAGCACACAACACACAGACCCCAGTGACACTAGTAGCTTACAGTATGAACAACTTATCATTCAGAAACCTCTCTGGTGTCAAAAAAGGTGACAATCTATTCTGCAAGTCATTCTTTCACCCCAATTGTTGAGATGTGAAAATAATAGTTCAGCATTTTGAGAAACACTCTTGTTCACATTCTTGCTGAGAGTTAAATAAGAAGCTTGTTAAGTGTTTTATGTCTGTATGCTGAATAGGAGGCTGGAGCCAGCAGCCGATTAGCTTAGCTTAGCAAGAAGCTAAACAAATGAGACATAACATGTTAATTAGTGATCTTTAGAGCTGATGGTGGATTTTGTTACCTTTGGACAGAGCCAGCCGAGCTGTTTCCCCTTGTTTCTAGCAAATGGCAACCTATGGTGCTAAAAAATGTAGCCTACGTGAAAATGCCAAAAACTGCAGTTCCGTGAATGACCACAGGAGGCTGGCTCCCAAAATGAGTCAATCCCCATAGAACCCCATGTTAAAATGTCCAACTTTAAATCAGAAATAAACATGTTCAGCTTCGTACAAAGAGCAATTTTGCCCTTTCCTAAATTATGACAACTTTACAGGGATTGAATTTTTATATAACCCATTTCAATTTTCAAAAAACTGAAGTTATGCATAATTGAGGGCCTGGTCACTTGTGGCTCCAAATAAAACAAAATGGCAACAGCCAAAATGCAAAGGCTTTAAAACCTGCCTACAAACCAGCGGGTGACATCACAGTGGCTACTACCATTTATTTTCATACAGTATATGATCTTCAGTCTTTGTGCTAAGCTAAGCTAACTCCTGGCCTCAGCTACATATTTATCGTACAGACATAAGAGCAATGGTGTACTGATACTTGATGAGGTGGGTGTACTACTAGGTAGATGGGTCAGTTACCAAGTAGGAAGTGGGCAGATCTCCTATGTCATCCAATGGCTTTTTGGCTAATAGGTGGGTATACTGTAAATGGAGCAAGCTATCAGTCTTCTTATTCAACTGTCAGCAAAATTCCCAAAATGTCAAACTATTCCTTTAACTGCTATATCGTAGGCAACTGGGTTGATTGCGTTTCTTCTTTGCCTCTCATCCAAGAACCTTCTGAAGAAGGTTCTTGGATGAGAGGCGAAACGTCGTCAAGAATCGCAAGCAAGTCTAGTTGCAAGTCCAGCCTACGATATAGCACTTATGAGAATCTTCACCAACAAATATTCCTTTAACTAATCCGGAAGTGTTTGAACTGGAATCAAAATGAAAATAAACAGCTTCTTTCTTTCAAAATGCTGTTTTTGTGCCACTTGTACTCTTCCATGTCCCTGTTGTTCTTACACTAAACAAGGCAAGTTAAAAGCTATCGCTTTTACAAGTCCAGACGTAACTCATGACTGCATGACTGTACAATGATTTCTTCATTTGGTTTTAAGTTCACAAATAAAGCAAAGGGTTGAGGAAGTTCTCTTTCGTCACAGCTTTGTTGAGATGACAAAAACTTAGTGATACACCCAAGTGCCCTAAGGTGATTTATATTTCGGAGAATGACACACCCAGGACGGCCCTAAAAGGGACACACACACACACACAGGGAGGGCAGGAAGGATGGGTGTTGGAGAGTTGATTGAGTAGTATTTTTTTTATGAGCTATGTCTTTTTAACATATGATGAGACTTTTTCTGTTAGACACTACAGTATGAGAGACTGGAGGGAGTAGAACTGATGGGTTTACAAACCAGCATCAGGATGGATGATAGTAAAGGTCACCTATTAAAGGAATAGTTCAACATTTTGGGAAATGCAATTGCTACCACTCTTATGTCTTTACATTAAAACGTTTTAGATAGGCTAGCTGTTTCTCCATGTTTCCAGTCTTTATGCTAAGCTAAGCTAACTGTAAGGTCATAGCCATATGGTGACAATCTTCTATCTTTCATCTAAGGAACTGTTCTTTATTTATCAGAGGACGGGGTGACTGGGGTATGACTTTTTCTTTTCTTTTTTTAAGTTTTGACCCTCCCTGAAGCTATAAATATTTTTTCTTGAGCTTCCCTGAGTGACTGGCAGAAAATGCATGACCTTCCATACACCATAAATTAGTTATTAGGTTTTTAAAAAGAACCGTTTGATGTTTGAAAGTTAAAAGCTGAAGATGAAATTCTGGAGTTTAAAAAATCTTCTGGTTTCACTTTTGCCATACGTGCTGGTTAGGGAGTGCAAATGGTTTATTTGGGTCAAAATTTTAAATGAGACATGTGGAATAAGTGATTTTGATGAAACATCACTACTTTAAACTCAGATTTTTATTTTTTTCTGACTGAAGCGTTTGTCACACATGGTGTGTCCAAAGACCGACGGAATAGTTGAAAATCCAATGTCTGTTTTTACAGTTTCTGACTAATGGTGTAATTCTGCTGGTTTTCTGACCAGGGAGATGAGCTCCTGCGCTGCATTATTTGTTCTTTGTGAACAAGCTGTGGGATGGTGAAGATGTTCTATTCTTTTATCATCACGAATACATAGACAGCTTTGTCTGAAAAGCTTGGTATAACAGGTTAAAGCTAAAGTCAACAGCATGGTGTCAGCAGGAGGTTATCACAGCACTGAGCTCCCCATGTGACGGTCAGCTCGCTGATAAACAGGGGTCAGGTTACTGATAGAGACATAAGAAATGCAAACACAAGCTAGAGAGATTTTTTTAAAAAGCCTAAATTCACTATCATCAAATAGCTGACTTAAAATATAGGAAACTATTTGTTAGAATGGAAACTCCAAATTAATCAAATTCCAAATTTTTATTATCAGCGGTGCTTTCCACACGTAAACCCCCCCCCAACACTGGCATCTGTGTCATTATGAGAAAGGATTATCCATGTTATTTGGTGTGTGGTCAGACAATGCCTGTTGGTAATTAGTCCCAGCGCTCTTGTGACAGATTAAACCACCTCCAGACTGTACAAGACCGTACCAAAGCTGCAGGAGTTCTGCTGACACATTAACCACTGCCTTAATAATCTGTTTGTTCATAAACAACCAGCGCCGTTAATTCACCACAACTTTAACACAGTCTAAAGCATTGTTTCAAAGTGCCCTAATTTGATGGGATAATGCTCACAATAACCAATTCAACTTTAATTACAAGCTAAGACAGAGAAAAATTCAAAGGAATGCAGGATCCATTAGCCATTTTTATACCTTTCCTTCCTTCCTTACATCCTAACTTGACATCCTGACTTCCTTCCGTGCTCCATCGGCTGTCCGCATGGCTGGAAGTTAAGAGCGATGATCTCAGATTCTCAGCTCTCTAAAGTGGCAGCTGGAGGAAGTGACAACTGGGTAGAAAAGACTCTGGGTAGAAAAATAGTCCACCCTCCGCTCCAGAGCAGGTTGGCCTTTCTCACATTACCCATTTCAACAGAGAATGCTTACCGAGCATGCCGACCCACGGCTCCAGCTTCAAAGACCTAGACATAAACAGCACATAGGGCTGTGAGGGATGTTTTAGGATGGGGTGAATGTGTCCGTCTGTGTGTGGGGGGCGGCGGTGATGGTGTGAAACCTAAAGCCTTGTCACCACAGCTCTACAATGCGAGGATGACAGGCTGGCCATGACCGGGAATTTCAGGGGTCAGGGCTGGGAATCTGGGATTCCCTCTGTCAGAGTCTCTTTAAGAGAAAGGAATTTGGTGTGTAATGCAGAGAAGGAATTAACGGGTGTGGAAAGGTCCTCGTGTGACTTTACAGTGTAGTGTGTTGCAGCTGCTGCTATAAAGGAACTGATTACCAAGTTTAGAAATATAGCCAGGATTCAACTTTGTCAACAGGATGTTTCACAAAGACATAAAATAATCAGAAGGGTTCCATGTTTATACACATATACAAAAAGCCATAGATGTAAAGATATAGTACAGGAATTTCCTGACACATTAAAGTCCACAATGGCCAAACCTAGCAGCTTGGCAAGCTCTCTGACACACTGCAGGTATTTGTGTGTGTTTAGTGGGTCACATCCACTGAGAGGACGGATGGGGTGTGGAGTTGAGGCAGTGTTGCTGAGGGTTTTACAGTGTTGTGTCAGCTCCTAAGAGGAAAAGACACGCTGATGGACAGGATGGGCTCTCAGGATAAACCTCTGAGCACACACCCTTGTACCTGCCACTCCCTCTTACTCCACCACTATCTCTAACCCCGTCACCATCACCGACAGTGACGTGCAAGGGAAAGCTGATTCTAGATTGGAGCAAGACAAACTGACATTTGATGAACACTGGTACGATTTTATCTCGATGAACCTGATCTGCAAAAGACTCCTCTCAGGTCAAGGAGCAGATTTAAACATGCAGTTATTTGCAAAGGCTTAAAAAGATGATGATATCATTCATGTGTTGACACCTTCATCATGTTAACTATCAGGCTGATTGTTTCACTGGATGGGATGCACAGTAATGAATCATGCCTAAGATTTATCCCGCTGCACTTGTTTTCACTGAGTCGAGTTTAATCCTCGCCTTACTTCACTTCCAGAATTCCCGCTTAATTAAATCCACCCTGGTCACACTGAGGAGTTCAGGAAGCTGTTTTTTTCCATGACCCAAAAGTCATCTTAAAAACCAGGACAGTTCATTCATTCATTTTAATGCAATTTTTCATTAAAAAAAGTGAAACAACCGCCACAAATACCTCTGTTTTCTGCTTTTTCTATAGTTGCTACTCATTAATAAACAGCGTTTCACATCGGCAGCCAAAAAACATTGATATATTTTGACCAAATTACAAGTTGAGACTGTCAGTCAAGACACAGGACAGCCCTTTTGGTTATATTGCAGGATGAAAAGCAATATACTACACAACCACATCACAAAAAAAATAATAAACAAATGCACGTTGGATGAAATTGAATAAACCTTTGGGGAAATCTCACACAGTTGGTGAAGGACAAAGGACACACACCAAATTACAACAGTTATCACTGCTGATCTGGGCTGAGCTGAAATGATATCCTTCCTCTGGACAGCATATCACTCTAATAAAATCAGATTATGACCCAAAATCCAGTTCACCTCAATCTGTTCGCTACAGGGTTGGTTTATGCAACAGAACATTGAAAACTATACTTTTTTATGAGCTTCTGAAGGTCGATGCTTTTAGTTTCAGAATGAGGTCACCAAAAGATGGAATTAAGTTGAAAAATGTTTCTCAGTCTAATCACTTTCTTGCCAAGAAATGACAAGAATTCAGTCATTTCCCCATCCTTGTAATGCAAGAAAAAAACAGTGTCAGACCACTAGTTTCTGAAACTCACAGCTGGACACCATTATAATGACATTTTTTTGAAGATTAGTGAAACTCAGAGACTCATTACTTATTTCATTAAGCACTGAACTGGCATTATCAAATTAGTTTTTAAAAATGAATATAATTAATGAGACTTTTCCAAGGTTTTACATAGCTTTGTTCAAACATGAATCTCTGTCATGTCAAAGGATGACTGTCCTCAGTTGGTTTCATATTCACTCTGTGTACAGTTTCAAAAACAACCTCACTCTGTTGTGACATGCTGAAGTTTCAACTTTCAACCCTGTAAAGCTATTGGAAAGAGATTGTAGAGTATGGAAACAACATAACTCAGGAGTCGCCTCCTGACTGAGTCACAACACAGATCATCACCGAGGGTCAGGTACCGCTGATGCTGTTGGTAGAGACACAGGAGGTGAGTGGAGGGCCTATGAGAGGAGGAGACTTACATCACTAACACTGCCTCTCTCTGTCTGTGACTGCGTGTGTGTGCCCTCCTCTGACTCACAGGAAGATGACAAATCAGACCTATAGCCGGTTTTTACACAGTGAGAGCGTGTCAGTGTCTGGGCTGATATGCAGATGACACATCTGATCTACTGTCCACGGGCACTCACTCAGGTTTTACAGGCAGTGGAGCCTTTACCATAAACTTAAATTACATTAGAGGAACAGAGGAATGGTAGAGATGCTGTCATATAAGTGCTGTTTGTGCTTGTTTTGCCAGTAATGAGATTATCTGGGCAGAAGTGAAGAAGAGATTTTAAAAGTCATGCAGAGAAATAGGAAATAGTGTCCTTAAATGGAGGCTTGTGGAGGTATTACAACTACAGCTGCATCCTACATATATCCTATATCCTATCTATGTATGTGTGTGTGTATGTCACATCTGTCTAATTATCTATCTGGTGCTTTTTGGCTATATGTGAACTACCCCTTTACAGAGGTTAAAAGTGGAGCAACCAGGCTGAGGCACGCGCACAACCCATCATGCTAAAAACAAAACAAAGACCGTCGAGGTCCCAAAATAAATTAGAAGTCACGTTTAAAGTAAAAAGCTAACCCCAAAACACTGTTTCTGTGTGGAGAAAGTAATTTTAACATACCTCTACAAAGAATGTATCCATGTTTAAGCAGTGTCCAAAGCTCACGTCCCTTTGTAGTCTGAGTTCAGGGTACCACGGCTGAGGAGGAGAGGAAGCTGTATTCCCAAATGATTTCCATCCGCTTCGTTGAGATAAAGAAAAGTTCTTCCGTCCGTCCCGTCGCTCAGAAGTCTCGAGTCATTTTACAGCCCTGCTTTCTTACACTTGGGAGTCTTCTTCGCCGTTTGTTGGGTGTCCCGTGAAGCCTCTGTGGTGCTGTGTTGCTGCTGTCTGGTCGTTTCAATGAAGCCGGCACATTATGCAGAGGGGGCGGAGCCTGCAGGGTCACAGACCTCCCCTCAGCATACGCCCTCTTTGTGTCCAGGCTTACAAAGGCTCTGATGGTTTTAAAGGATGTGCACATTTCCCCTTGCCTTATTCAACACACGGTTACTGTTTTAAGGGATACTTAAGATAGGAACATGAGTACAAAAGGAGGAATCGTTGCAAAGTCATTTGCTTCAGCATACTGATTCAGTCCCAGGTATCCATGTATGTATAGACTGGGATCAGAGAGATCATTATTTGGACTTCCTCCTTTGGGAAAAATAAACTGAGAAGGAAGAGGAAGAGGCAGAAGAGGGGAGCGAGTAGGCTTTGTTTCAGTCAGCGATTGTTTACCAAGTGATCTGGCTCTTAGGACATGTGCAGTCTGTTTTTTTTAATTGTGTGTGTGTGTGTGTGTGTGTGTGTGTGTGTATTTGTACATGCTACAAAGTGAGGACCAAAAATAAAAGCAAAAAAAGTGAGGACATTTATGCAAAGTGAGGATATTTTGGTCGGTCCTCACTTTTTCAAAGGCCTGTTTAGGGTTAAGACTGGGTTTTAGGGTTCAGGTTAGAATTCATTTTAGGTAAAGATTAGGTTTGGGTTCAAATGCAACGCTTTCAAAGAGTGCTGCGGTTACAAAAACCTCAATATACTCCTTAAAAACAAACCAAAATGGTTGTTAAGAGCCCAATTAAAATCTAGGGTTAGGGTACGGGTTAGGTTGGGGGGCTCTGAGGGGTATGGGATCTCAGGGACTGGTAGTATGGGAATACTTAAAAATGTCCTTTTATGAGTCCCGATACAGGTTGGAAGAGCAGCGTGAATATTTCAATAATTCTAAATTTTGGATAAAATCTGAGGGTACTGGGCCGCTGCACATGTGGGGCAACGGGAACTTTGTTATTTCTTAACAATGCTTCCGTCCCCCAGGGTCTTTGGAGAAATAACCTTGCGACTGCTTATGAGGTTTATTAGATAAGGAAATAGAAAAGTAGGTTAGGCATTTAGTTGTGATGGTTGAAGTTAGGGTAAGGTGCTAGGGAATGCATTACGTCAGTGAGGGGTCCTCACAGAAATAGTATATATCTGTCTAACAAAAATATGTAAAAAATGAATCCTTTAATTGACTAGTTTTATAGAATATTTATAGCTTTTATAGCTTATGTATAAAAACATATAATTTTGTTTTATATAGCTACTGACTTTTTAAAAAACATATGAGAACATATAGCAAATGGCACCATTTTTAAATCAAGGTGGCAATCTGAATCACTTGTAAGGGCCCCCTTTCTCTACAGGCCCCTCCAGCCCATGAGCCCCAGTGCAACCGCACTTCCTACACTGTCTATATTTACGGCCCTGCTATTAGCTTATAGCCACCTTTAGCCCATTCATTGGATTATGTGATCTTTGCACTATCCAGAAAAACGCTATATAAATCCAGTGTATTAACATTATTATTATTCTATACAAACCTGATTTACAAACTCAGCAGAAAAAAATAGAGTAAAAGATGGTCAGTGAAGAGAGCTCAGCACCTAGCATGCTAAGGGGACCAAATATTTTGATGAAGACCTCAACAGAGCTGAATAGGGAGCAAAGATTGGACCCACATCAGATGAGTAGTGGTGGAGCACACAGTGAATTTTACATGCAATATTTGTGCAACTTACACTGCTGGTCTTGTTGTACAGTTTGTATTTGTTGACCCCTAGCAGCCAATGTAGCCTACAGACAGTACATTTGTTAGCTGCAGCTAGCTCAGGATGTATAGGCTGCACATCAGTCGTGTGGTGAGGGGTGGATGTGTTAATTATAAAAGAGCTCAGCCTCTGATACCAAACTCACCTGGAAGTGCTATTGCTCGAGCCTAAAAAAATGTAAGAGAGAATTACATAATTACTGACAATTGCTTTAGATTTTACTAACACTCATTTTTAAGATAATAATTAGCTACAGTAGGCCTATACTCCAGTGACAGGTGTGTATTTGCATAGAAGCAAATAATCTCCTTTGGATATGTAGATGATTGTGCACAAGCTGGCAACTCAAACAGAAATTCATTATTATTGTACACTTTCCCCACAGCCACCAGATGGAATCTTGTCTTTTAAGCTTGAGAGAGGAAAAACACAAGCTTTTTAATCTGCAACCTTATGCCAGTAAGATCAGCAACCCACTTGTGACCTGTGGATGACAGTGGGTAGTCAGACACAAATTAATCTATATGCAGTAGTCATGCAAGAAATCCAGACTGGCAAATTGTGTTGTGTCTGTTATGTAATCAGTGTTGACAATGTGGCGGTTAATAAAGTGACATGGCAGAGCTCAGTCTCTGAGAGTCATTCGATAATGTTGTGTGCATGTTGTCCTCAAATCTGAGTATTATTTCCAAACAGAAATGCCAAGACGAGTTTTTTTTTTTTTTTTTTTTTTTTTTTTTTTACTTTGAAGACAGTTCATCTTCTACTCATCTCCTTTTTAATCCTTGCTCAACTTTCAGGATCTCAGTTTTATTGATGCCAAGATAAATGTGGCCATGTAGTTTTGTGAATGTAGTGCTGCAGGGATGAAGTTTTTTTTATAGGTTGACCCAGAAGTTAGCTTCACCCATTAACTTCAAGACAAGGGAACTGGAAGTGCAAAAAAGCTAAATAATTTCTATGTGTTAGGACTCATTTCTGCACCACTCCATTGCCAATCATTAGTAGGTTATCACTACACTGTACAGAGCAAAGGACAATCCCTAGATCTCGCAAATGCTCTTTTGTTTATCCTTAAATTATTAATGTGAAGGTGAACTCTTGGTGAACTCAGGGTACTTTTGAGGGACCTGCCTTTATATTTACATATTAGATTAAATGTAATGATTTAAGGTAGGCCTATGTGTGCTGATATACCTTTCTAGCTCTTTTCTGTATAGTTTTAGACCATATCGGAATGTACTTATAGTATTTTTATGGTATTTTTTTTTGCCAAGATTTGACACGATTAATGTAGTGGGTCAGTAATTCCTGATTATACAGTTAGGAGCAGCTTTAATAAGAACAGCCCAATCATTGTTTTATGTTCCTGTAAGGACTTTTAGAGAGTAATACTTTAATGCCAAAGCTACAAACTCACAGACCTTCTGACTGTGGCAGAACTGACCAGGCGCTCGTCCAGACCAGACACATTCTCCTTTCTCACTCACTACATCTTTTACCTGTTTCTGGATAAATATGAATAAAAAACTATGTCGTTTCCTGATATAACTGTAAAACAGAATTTCATAAGTACTCCAATATAGACCACAGCTTAGTATGAAAACATCAACAGTGTGCTTGGAGGAAGTTTCAGGAAGTGGAACTGTATTCAGGCTGTTCTCTTGCTTCTCGAACACCTTACAAAAAGTAATGTACCAGAATTTGTGTATAACCTATATAATTATGAGCCAGTATATAAGCTAACCAACGTAATTGTGAAGGTTGCAACCATGTGGCCAATGTGCTGACAGGAGTAAAGAAGGAGGAAGTATAAAGACTGCAAGTCCATGTAAAGAGGTATATTCAGGTGGTGGTTGGGTCCAACAACCACAGGGCTTTCACCCTGGGAACTGGTGTTTGTGTCCCATGTGAAACCAAGTGAAGTTTGACATATATTACCGTGCGACGTCACCATGTCTCTTCTCGTAAACCGAACCTACGTAACTTTACAGTAATCACGTAACTTTATGTTAAATGCGTAACATGATGATGCCCAGTCCTAGCTAACCTACATGACTTTACCTTAAGTACAAGACAAGGCAGGTTTAATTATATAGTACATTTCAGCAACAAGGCAATTCAAAGTGCTTTACATAAAACATCAAAAGCATGGCGACAAACTCCAAAAGGAACATATTATAACCTCAGTAAAGAGCTAGAGAATAGAAAATAAAATTAAAAACAAGAATAAAAGTTACAGTGCAGTGAAACAAATGAATAAATATTTGGTTTAATAAAGGGCAGATGCAAAAAATAAAGTCTCCAGTCTTGATTTAAAATAACTTAGAGTTGCAGCAGCAACTCTAAGTTATTTTAAAAAAAAAAAAAAAAAAAAAAATAACTTAGAGTTGCAGCAGCCCTGCAGTTTTTTGGGAATTTGTTCTAGATAGCTATGTGGAGCATAAAAACTGAATGCTGCCTCTCCATGTTTACTCTTGACTCAGGGGACACAAAGCAGACCTGACCCTGAAGACCTGAGAGGTCTGGATGGATCATAGTGTAGCAGAAGGTCAGAAATGTATTTGGGCCCCAAAATATTCAGTGCTTGTAAACCAACAGTAGTATTTTGAAATTGACTGTCTGAGAGACATGAAGCCAGTGTAAAGACCTCAGAACTGTAGTGATGTGATCTACTTTCTTGGTCTTAGTGAGGAATCGAGCAGCAGCGTTCTGACTCAGCTGCAGCTGTGTGATCAGTACAATACATGACACGCCTAATCCTGTTTCTTTCCTAAACCTAACCTACGTGTTTCTTTTCCTTAACCTAACCTTCGCAATGTCTCATTAAGTATGTAACTTTACAGTAAGAATGTATCATGATGGGCGCTATTTTGTAAGATATGCTTTCTCCATTGTGTGAGGTTACATTGCAGGGTGTACTGGGCAGCATTAGGGAGTGTATCTTGCTAATGGAATAAATTTTGTGCAGGACCAGTCCACATCATGTCTCAGGTGATTTAACTTTAATCATAAAATCAGGGATGATTACCAGCTCAGTCTGAGAGCAGCCAAGGTGGCACACTGAGGATATACAGCATTGCGCTGACTGTGCATGGCCCATTACACATTTGCCAAAACCAAACAATAGTGAAAGAACTGCTGTTTGAGTGAGTCATGACTAATTCGACCCCTCGATGTTAAACTGTGGCAATGTTGTCAGGCTGAGAGTAGATTTAGAGCGAGCCTTTCTTTCACTCTACCTGAGAGGACAAAGAGCACAAGAACAAAACATCCATTTGGTCCATGAAGATCCCCAGAGGGACTGGGGGAAGGGACGGGGAGCCTGCTGTTCTTGACTCCTGCTATGGTCTCAACATATGCTGGATTGTTCCACTGAAGAGATCAACCGAACAGGTGTAGTGTGAGCTTTTGAAGCGGATTCAGTATTCAGTGGTAGACCATCACAATGAGACAATGGCTCCTCATATTAAAGAGGAAAACTAAGTATTAATGATTTAGGAGCGAATAACACCAACACACTTCAGAGTGCTTCTAATTCAACTCTGGCTTCAACCTTGATTACAAGAAATACTATCACTCTCCATCACATGTTGAGATATTACTTAATATCTCCTCTTATTCACAGCCTTTCAAAGTATTGCTGTCAGGGTCAGGGAGGTATTTGGAAATGTATTTTGCTATTTCTTAATTGGGATTGAAAACATACTGAAGGAGACACCAGACATACCACGGGTGACAAAAACGATCAGCTGAGTGTCAGATCTGCAGGGTCGATAGCAAACATTCAGTGTGAAATTGAATGCTGTGCTTTCATAATGGAGGATGGTAATCAGTCCTTCACCTTACAAGAGTGCCCCGGGCAACTGGAGGTCTTGCTGTTATCATACCAGTGAAAAGGACATGGATGGAGTTGTAAGGGATATAAAATGTTTTCAAAAGCTCTCAACTGTTGTAATTTACAAGCTGTAAAATGAAGAGCCTTGAGGCGGCACTCATACAGAGTAACTGTGCAATCGTTGCCTCCACTTCCTGCTCTTACAGCATGCGGTACATTTCTGGAAAGATCTGTGGCTCCAGAAATGGTCTCTACCACCACATGTAGTGGCACCAACAAACAGAGCCAGGCAATAGACATACATCATGCATGAAAGATTTTGAAGGACCTCTCAAGCAGAGGTACCAAGCCATGATAACGTGACCATTTCAGATCAATGGCTCTATTATATAAATGTCTGATTAAGTGTGAAAACAGAGCATGACAAGTGAGGAATTGTGTATTTGGCAGGCTAATGGAGACAGAGGGGCTGTGATGACCCTCCCATTAGCAGACAAGACCTCAGGCAAAGTCATTCAGGGCGGGTGGAGGACCCTTTTGCAGCCTCACGTCAAATAATGAGTATACATGTGGCTTGAGCACATGTGATGGAGGTCCCACTGACTGAGAGTGACTGTTTGATTGGTCTACACAGACATGAGCTGTTAGTCCCAACCAGACCATGATAATCACTTAACTGTAGGTGGTCTGATTATGTAAAAAGCACCCATCCATGTATTATTGTCTGAACCCCAAGAGCCAGCTGAACAACGAACACAAACATTGATCCACACTGGGTGCATGACTCATTGTGATACCATCTGCTTTTATATGATTTATGAGATGTTAAAGTCAGTGGCAACACTGTCGAATTCAGTTCAAAACCAAACACTGTTTCTTCATAGTTACCTGGAAACATTACACAATATGGCCGGTGTCAGACCTGCAGATACTGATGTAATGAAAGTCATTTGAAATCTGTGACATCGACACAGTTAATCTAAAAAATGAAAGCTATTCTAACACTGGCATTCAACTGCTGCTGTAATAAAAATAGATTTTATTTTAGATTTTAAGACCCATCCCCTGGTACCTATGCATTGACAGATGTTAAAGTACTCTAAAATCGCAAATCAAAGATTTGACACAGAGGGCCTTACAATCTGTGCAACATACCACACCCTCTAGACTCACACTGTCAATTCAGATAACAAAAAAAATCACCAAAAAACCTTACATAATAAAAAGTGAAAAAACCTCAAGATAACTACAAAATCATTTAAATAAAGTATAGATTGATAATAAGGAGTAAAAATTAGGTGTAACAAGAGCTTCAGAGTGTAAAGGGATAGTGTGTAAAGATGAAGGCACACATTACAAGATTAGTCATTCATGGGAGTAATGACGTAATGATTTTTATTATTGGACTACTCTAATGAAATTGATGTGGTCATAGCTTATTCGTCTATCAGGATGGGGACCGCTGTGTCAGGGGAGTAGTGGATTATTGGACACACCCAGGGAACAAAGCAAACATAGACGGGGGGAGGCAGGGAGAGGGTCGAACATTGATTGAAACAAATGTAGTTTAGCCAAGATGGATGGCGAGAAGAGAGAAGGTGAGCATCGAGATAAAAATGGAACGTCTGACAATATCATTAAACAAAGGCGATTCAATCTTTATCGGATCACTCTCGCTGGCAGCATCACATTAATGTGTAAATATGGTCGATGACAAATCCTGGTGCCACATTAATTTGATTATGTGGCTGCTCCTGGAACACCACTGAGCCAACAGGTCTCCAATTGAAAGCATTACTCACACCTAGATCAACAATGTCTGCTGTTTTTATGATAAAGGGCACAAGATGTTGGGACAAACATTTTCTCTAAGTGATAACGATTCAGTGGGTTCAGCCCGAGGTGTTTATGTGCAGAGCTTAATATGTTTTTGTCACTTGCTGGGTCAAGCAAGTGGGTCAGAAATCTACTTGTCCGAGGTCAATTTTATTTGCCCTTATACATTTTTATACATTTATTAGTGGTTATCAAATAATGCAAAGGCTAAAAATATTTGTTGTGTTTAACCATTATTTAAGTAAATGAATCAGAACAGTGTCGGGAACAGTGCAACTTGCCCTTTAAATATATAGCTCTGAAAGACATGAATCTAAAGGGTCAGTGTGTTGGATTTAAGGCCAGTTATTAGAAATTAGATATAATATTCATAACAATGTTTTTAGTAGTTTATAATCACCTGAAAATCAGACTTATGTTTTTCATCGCCTTGGAACAGGGGTTGGCAACCTTCACTATCAAAAGGGCCATTTCTGAACAAAAATAATTAAAAAAAAAAATCTATCCGCAAAATATATTAGGCCTTAAAATAATGAAAAAAAAGCCTATTAAATCTAGATTAGCCTGTCAACATTACAAATATGTCTAAATGAGCATTCATTAATATGTCCTACTACCAGGGGGCACTGCAGTGGGCTGTTTATGAATATTTGGACTTCAACTTTGCAGAGTTAGAGGTAAAAGCAAACAAATCTCTTCATGCACAATTAAATTCTATATTCTACCTTCATTTTTTGGATTTGGTATCCATAGCTAGCCAAGCAAGGTAGAATAGAGACCACTGTAGCCATCGCTATTGAGATTTGGCAAAATGTAGAGGGAAAGGCGCCGGGCTGAGGACGACTGACGCGTATTTTAGATGCCAAAATGTTAAAGCTTTTTTCATTATTGGGTGTATAGGCTACACATTTTTACAGCTGGAGAATAGCAGAATCACTGTAGGCATACAGTATTGATCAATGAAAATAAAAAAAAAAGTAACGGTTATTAATTTTTTGGTTTTTCGTCAAAGCTAAAGGAGCCACTACAGAGGGGCTAAAGAGCCACATGTGGCG
Organism: Epinephelus lanceolatus; assembly: GCF_041903045.1. Lineage (NCBI taxonomy): Eukaryota > Metazoa > Chordata > Actinopteri > Perciformes > Serranidae > Epinephelus > Epinephelus lanceolatus. The sequence goes on along the minus strand of NC_135747.1, from coordinate 21,004,687 downwards.
CCAAAGGCACAGGCTGCCTACCCCTGCCTTTGAATGAGCCGTTTACATCAGCTGAAGAAGTGGGTCCTCTTCCATGGAGTCCGCCATGTTGTTCTACAGTAGCCCAGAACAGAAAAACCAAACACTGGCTCACGATGGGGCCATTTGTGTTTTCCTGTTGGCCACCATAGTTCTTGGCACTCTGGAGCTCTGTAACCTCACTGTTAGATGCCACTAAATCCTACAAAACAGACCTTTAACAGAATGGGGAAGAGGGAAAGCAAACCCACATTCAAAAAGATACATTCAAAAAGATATATACAATAATAATAAAATAAACAAATAAATACATTCAGTAATAAAACCAGGAGTCTACAGCCATGCTAGTGCCACTGTGAAGCTGTACTTATGAACAACAGTGAACAGCAATGCTAACATGCTGACAGTGGCAATACTAACATGTTTTTATTTATGTTTAAATAATTTTGGATTGCCATAAAAAGGATTTATGGCAATCCTTTTGACAGTTGTAAACATTTATCAGTAGTATTTATCAGCAGTAGCAGACCCAACTCTCTGACATCCATAAAGCCCTGCTGCCAGTGCACTAAAAAAAGCTACACATAAACAGAGAAAGCTTATAGATTGAGAATCAGCATGTTACTAGAAAAGGAAGGGGAAAGAACGGAAGAAGGATGGTCTTCACTGTGATTAATTTGGCCTAATAACCCTCTCCACTGGCTATATATCTGACCACAAACATCCCTCCTTAGACATACTTGCACCCCAAACGCATACCATACCTTCCTTAATGCTGAGGAATGAGGCCCAGCTCACACACTTCCCATGCTCCCCCGCACTGTCAACTTCCTGTTTGTTTATAGAGCTTCATATTGCAATGCTCCCACAGCAAGATTTTATTTTACTCCCTGTCTCTTCTTGTCTGTGGATTAATATCTTTCAGAAACCTGGAAAGTTATGCCAAGGATGCTGAGGTGAATCAGCTGTAGAATGCAAACATTCCAGTGGAGCTTTATCATGTTACTGGGATGTTATTGTTTATTGTTTTGTTCCTCAGAACAGTTTTCTCTCAGAGTCCAGAATATCAGTATCAGTGAGCCCTGCAGTGACTCACTGGCCATTCAGAGCCTGAGAAAACAGAGAGGGTACATTCCTCATTGTATCCTTAGCTCAAGACTGATATGGAGACCTATGTGGGGAATTCTGCAGCACTGCCTCATATCATATGATTCAGCAGTGTGAATCACAGACAGCTCAGCATTCAGATTCCCCTTAACTGTTATACCTCAGTCATCAATGGGCTTTACCTTATATGATCAGAAGTGGCAAGGACAGCTGGTGTTTAACAAGAAAAAAAAAATCTCTAGTCAAGGTTAAATGTGGGAGACGCATTGAGATCCTTTATGTCAATGTACAAATTCTGTTTCACAAGTAAAAGTCCTGCATTTATAATTTCCCTAAAGTAGAAAAGTAGCAAACCTGATAAGTATAAAAAACGAAACACTGTCAGTGTCAACGATAATTAAGTCCCAATGTCCTCATACAAGACGATAATAAAGTCCTATGCTGTGTCTCAAATTGCGTACAACGCTAGTACACTTCCATATAGTATACCATGTGCACTGTATTTATTGGCGTAGTGCGTGAATTTCAACAGGGTAGTGTTGTCTCAAACCATACACGGCCTTTGTGGACTTACCGGAAATGACGACCACAGCTGTTAGCTAGTTAGCAAACTAGCATTAGTATTTGTGTTATCGTTCGCGGTATCAAGTTATTACAGACTGCTAAATCAACCCAATAAACATACTGCTGGCTTATACCCGCCAACAGTATAGTGGTGCTTAGTGCAAAAAACACATGTATTATACAATGCAGCGACGTTCATGGTTGCACAGTCCTTGGCCGCCATTTCCAGTTTGATAAGTGGTCCCTCCCCTTCCGCTACATAGCCAAGATGGCAACCGTTGAGGGCGAGATTTGTCCATAGTTCCACACTCAACTTCTTGAACGTTTTGAGTGCACCATCTGGGTACTCATAGTGCACTGCATTTTTCCATACTTCTTAGTGACACACTTATGCACTCAAAATATTAAGTGTAAGTACAGAAGTATGCAATTTGAGACACAGCACTAATGTCTTCAAACGAGTACTTCCTAATTAGCAGTGTCTTAGCATGTTACTGTTGCTAAAATAGGTCAAATTTGTTGCAATAAACAAGTTTCAACCACAAAATGTGATCAGGTTTTGGACCTCGTCCACTTTTGTGTCGGGATCCGCTGCAGACTGACTTGGTAGAGATAACAACCATCTTCTTTTACATGGATTAGTGTACTGTGTTCTTACTACCACTAGATGGCATAAAAAGTGTCCACAAATGAGGACAACAGTTCTTAGTTAAGTAGAAAAATGTATGAGGTCAGGTAAACTCAAAATGTGATGTCCTCATATGAGGATAGCGGGTCTCAGGAGAATATTGATGGAGCATCATTATATTATTGTAGCTGGTCGAGGCTGAGCTACAGTTGGTTTCTAGTTCAGTCTATAGCAATGGATCATATTCCATAAGTTGTTCATATCTTTGTATTAAACCGTCATCCTACCAACTGGGGTACCTGCAGAGGTATACTCTTTTTGCGTTTATTACATAACTAATAATTTTTTTGAGTGGAACAAATTAGCATTTTACTATGATTGTTGTTTCTTAAAGTAGTTTAATCCCCAGCCAATAGTCCTTGAATGTTAAATATGTTGGTATAATGAAGGTTAAACTTCTGTCAGACAGATGCGGTGGAATAACAAGTACAATATTTAGCTTTAAAATGTGTTAGAGTAGACATATTAAGGTGGCTTAAATTGAAATACTCAAGTAAAGTAGAGAAGTAGAGGTACACAGCCACTGTTTTTAATAAAAAGTCACCTTGATCGCCAGGGGCTTCGTGTTTTTATAGCATGTCCATGAACTCGGGGCACTTTAGAGACAGATTTTAAAAAGAATGGTCAAAGTCAGTGCTTTAGGGGCCCATACATCTTGTTTTTTCCATCCCTAGACTCTACAAACTCTCACACACTCTGCCTGAAAAATGCTTCATACCAACAGATGTCAGGTTCACAGTTATTAACGTAGGCTGTTTTTCTTTCTTTCTGTTATAAATGAATAGTCTCCAAGCCCATGTTGAGATGTCAGGTCTGTTTTTTTAATGTCAGGTCTGAAAGAATAATCCAGGGTTGTATTTTCACACTTGACAGAACCACACTCAGGAGGTAGAGCAGGTTGTCCATTGATCAGGAGGTTAATGATTGGAGTAGCAGCTCCTTTTGTCCACATGTTAGGGTTTCTTCAAGCAAGAGAAAACCCCAATGTCCCCTGATGGCCAGGTGAGCACCTTGGATTACATCTCTGCCACCATCAATGTGTGCGTGCAGCGGCCTAGTGTAAAGCCCTTCGGTATAAGCAGTGTAGCACCCCTTATGACAAATAAACTGTCCTTTGCAACATTAAGGAGTGTAAATAGGTGGAGTACCCCTTTAACTTCAGCTGTTCTAAATGAGCTGAACTGTATTTCCAGGACGTGGGGGGTATCTAAATACACCTGCTTCCACCAGGAGCAACAAAGAGGGCTTATTCTGGGGGGTGGTGAGGCAGAGGGGATGCTTCAATCTAATTACAGACTCCAGGGAGATGACTTCATTGAGGTGACGCCCGACCCTTGGATGAGTGTGTTTCTGCATCAGGGACAGGCCTCTCCAATTAGGGTAGGCAGGTCTGGGCTCTACCTTTACGTAGTAATTAAAAGGCTGTCTATGGTGTTATGCAAGTCAAATGAGGAGTGTTTTTTAAACCGTTTGCAATGTAGGAAATGTAACGTGATCTCATCTGACAGAGTCTGAGACTGCAGTAATGAGACCAAAGCAGTCTCTCTGGTGTTTGTATTAGTCTCAGTCACTTCCCCTAAACTATCTCAGTAAGTGGTGTTGTTCTCAGTGCATTTAGTCACTCGGGGTTTTTGTGGTTTACACATCCATTTTCCACAAGCTTGGGGGCTTCCAAGATGGGATGTTGACAAGGTCTCCTCAGGCACTATCACGCTGATAACCAAATTACAAGCCCATGTATGTCTCTCCTCCTCTCATTCCCAGGACAATTAACTGCATCTGACAGTGGGCTAATGAACCACAGAGCCACAGCATTTGTTCTATCTGCAGTCAAGATCAGTTGCCATGAGTGATTGTGAGCGCCCACCCTTCAGTCTTCTTAATATGGAGATAAATGAATAAAGAGGCAGAGCAGGAAATGAGGTTATGGATAATCATTACTGTTGAGGGGGTGGGACTGAAAAAAAAGAGATTAAAAGCATCTGGAAAAGTGTGTGTACATGTGAACACAATGACAGGCCGGCAGGCAAATGCAGGCATTATTAACCCAAATTAGCAGGGTTTACTGCTTAGTGTTTACATGACAGACAGAGTTAAACTGTTGCTGCTATTACAACATGAGCCACTTCACTCACACATAAAAGCTTTCTGGAACCATAATGATGTGCAGGCCAGAGGTAAACGTGTCCTTGAAGCATCTTTGATGTTCTCTGAGTGAGTCAGCACACTTGGGTACAAATGACTGCCTCAGGTATGGTGACAAGAGAGCTTCTTTTTGCTGGAAAATGGAATTAAACAGGCATAAAATGCCTTCGTCAGCGGAGAAAGGATCAGTCCTGAGCAACGTAAATTGTGCTTGTTTCTTTAACCAACAAACTTAAAATATAACAAATAGTAATTTCAAAAATAAAGCTTGATATAAAAATTTTACTTTTCCTTGGAAACCTTCAGATTGTTTCATCTCAGACAGGACTGTCAGCTCAACTTAGCTCTCATTAAGGTACTGAAGCGCCATCTAGTGCTCTTTATGAGAGCGTGACACTACCACACACACCAGACCTTTAACAGAGGACTGACTAGAAATGTATTTAACATAAACACATCAACATTTACCGCTACATCACAAAATTAAAGTGTCTGTCGCAGGGTCCTGGTATTAAAAGTTCACATTTATCTGAGAATCTATAACATGAATAAATCTGTGTTTTATGCTGAAAAGTTGACATCATTCAAACAGCATGAAAAGACAGACAGAGGCGGAGCAGTGTCCTGCAGCTATAATAAAGCAAACTTTTCCTGAACTGGCTGCTTTGTTACCTTGCCATGGAAACACAATGGAATTGTTCTCAACCTACATAATGCATAGTATGACAGTATGTTGTGGCAGCATTATATCACAGAGTGGCTCACTGTTTCTGTTTCCTAAGCCCACACAGTTGTATACTTCTATAACTCTATTTCATCATTATATATTTTGGATTGTTCACATGTATAATTCAAGTTCTTTATTCTTATCATTGCACAACTATTAGAGCAAAGCAGACACTGGCAATGAAATCTTAGGCCTCAGGCACCCCCAACAACCCTCATTAAATATCTATAAAGAAAACAATCACGCAAATAAAAGCTTAATTTGAATCTAAGACATGAAACAGTGCAAGTTAAAAGACAGGACTAAAATATAAACGTAAATAACATGTAAAAATAATATAAATTTGTGTAGACAGTATTTCAAATGAGTAAACTGAAGTTGAACAGCAATGTAAACAGCAATGTAATAAAAATGTATAATAAGAAGCAATAAGTATATATGTACACAGAGGAGTAAACAGTTTGTGAGTGACAGTATATCATTATAGTACAGCCTAGTACAGAATGAATAATTAAAGAGATATATAAACTCTCCAGCCAGCTATTTTAAGATTCATGATTGACTTTATTGTTCCACAAAAATCTCTTCACCCATGCTACAACCTTAAAAATAAAACATACAACATAGTAAGTAAACAAATCAACAGGTCCGCAACATGGTGCCAGGCAGTGTATATACCTAAAGCATCTCAATACATGTATTTATCTATGTACAAAGTGTTCGAGAATCCACTCACAAATTTTCAAATAAATAAACAAATAATTAATAACAACAATATTGTTATTAATATAATAATAATAATAATAATAATAATAATAATTATAAAAAAAAATAAATGTCAAGTGCCAAAAATAATAATTCTAAAAAAAAATATATATATATATACATGTACAAAAATGCAAATCATTATAATCCAGTGCCTATTCTGGCTATTGCATCTGCCCATTTGTATTGCTTATAAGTATTAATATGTCATTTATTTTTTGGGGATTTTTACATTTAAAGGTCTAGTGTGTAGGATTTAGTGACATTTAGTGGTGAGGTTGCAGATTGCAACCAACTGAAACTTCTCCTGTGTGCCAAGTGTGTAGGAGAACTATGGTGACTAATGCAAAAATAAGAATACACGAAAACGCAAATGGCCCTATCTAGAGCTAGTGTTTGGTTTGTCTGATCTGGGCTACTGTAGAAACAACATGGCAGAATCCATGGAAGAGAACTTGCCTGTATGCTAGATAAAAAGCTAATTTTAAGATAATAAAAATACAACCATTCTTAGTTTCAGATGTTTAAACATTAATATTGCACTCCCCTGAATCCTACACACTGGACCTTTAAGTCTATTTTCCCCATCAAGATCAACAATTTAGCTCCAACAGTGACACCTGGTGGTCAAACATATTATTTTAAAGTTTTATTTTCATCATTTCAAAGTGGACCGAACATTTCTCTGGTAAACAATTCTGTATTCTTTATTTATATTATTATAAACAGATGAATGTCAATAAAACTCATATTTTCCATGCAGCGCTTCAGTAAAGGAACTCACACACAGTCAGGACGAGGTTGAACTCGGCGGAGTTTAGGATCCTGCAGAGGTCCAATGAAAATCACATGACAGTGCTTTAGAGGCGGGCAGGACGACCATGGTAGCTTCCCTCTGTTCACAGACTGCAGGCAGCGGCAGAGCTGTAATAACAGACATGAAATAGTAATAGCATGATACAAATCAGTGATGAATTAGTTTTAGGTTCAGTCCTCGGGGGTCGGCAGCGGACATGGCTGCTGGTGTCTTACTCTGCGTTGCTGTGAACCTCGTCTGTTTGTCTGTCTGTGGAAACTTGGTAAGAGAGAAACTGTACTACAATAAGTTAGTTTAATTATAGAAAAAGTCACCTGATCACTCACAGGTCTGTAGTTTCTGGAAGGTTTTCTACCAGTAAAAATAGAATCACTTCCTTGTTTTATCTTGGTTTTATAATAGAGGAGTTATCTTTCAGTTGAAGGTTAACAGATTTTAAGTGTTAAATGTAATGCTGATATAATTTCCAACCCAGAAAGGTGATAGATAACCTACTGGGGTATTTCTGTTTTGCATTCAAAGTGAAAGTATGTGAGTATTAGCATCAAGATATTCTTAAAGTACCAAAAGTAAAACTAATCATCATACCGAATGGCCCATTTCTTAATAATACATATATTACTGGGTTACATCCTGCAGCTGTGACTATTAACTAAAGCTTTAATGTAGTGTACAGTATTTGGCTTCAAAATGCACTTCAGCAGAAGTAGAAGTATCAAGAAATGGAAATACTCAAGTAAACACAAGTACTTCAAAACTGTACTTAAATGCACTGGATGTCGACTGTATGTTGTGGAGATGAAAGAGTAGACACTGTGCCATATCTTGCAGGTCTCTGGAGAACGATCCTTCTCTATAGACTACAAAAACAACTGTTTCCTCAAAGATGGGAAGCCTTTTCAGTTCATCTCAGGGAGCATTCACTACTCAAGGGTCCCACAGTACTACTGGAAGGACCGGCTCATGAAGATGTACATGACTGGACTCAATGCTGTCCAAGTGTAAGTTCAACACATGACATTCTTAAATAGGTCAGAAGGTGTGATCTTTCTTTAGTGTTCATTTACTCTGCCTCCACACAGGTATGTGCCCTGGAACTTCCATGAAACAGTGCAGGGCGTCCACAACTTCACAGGGGACAGAGATCTGGAGCATTTTTTGGATCTGGCCAATCAGACGGGGCTTCTGGTCATCCTGCGTCCCGGACCGTACATCTGTGCCGAGTGGGAAATGGTGAGAAAGTGAACCGTCATTGAGTTCACAACATCATAGCCCAAGAGGAAGTAAAAGGAACTGATAAACAAAAAGTTATATCTTATCAACAAAGTGTCATAGATAAAAAAAAACAATGTGGTATTCTCAAAAACAAACCATGGGATATCATAAACACAGAAAAATAGTAAGTAGAGAGTAAAAGATTTACCTGTCACATCTTTATAATGGGAGATTTTGAGTCAAAGTAAGCAACTACAGATCTCAGCCGAGGCCAAATGCCCTATTTTGCAATGTTAAGAAATGTGAAAAATAATTTGTGTATCCAACCTGTGATTCAGATCTGCCCATGCTACACCCTACCAACAGAAAAACAAACTAACCAACAAAACAAGCGAACAGAAAGCATAAGCTTCCTTGGTGGAGGTAATAATGTTGTTATTGAACATTGCGCTTTACTTTTCTGATCACCTAAATATTCATCACAGTATTTAAAAACTTCAGATGTAAGCATTACTCTCCTTATAGTCTGCACACTAATAATGAATGTAAGTAGCAGGATTTATATTTAAAGGAGCAATATACGACATTCATAGCATATCTATGATTCAGAGTGTGAGCAGGGATTGTCTGCACATGGCTCTCAACATGGAGGTGGCTGAGCTGGCGGCTAGAAGCTAAGGGTGCTAACAGCAGGAACAGTTCTAACAACGGTAACAGTGCTGACAGAGCTAATGGTGATCTGTGACAACGCTGTCCCACCACCTTGGGTCAGGATGACGTTATCAGCATTAACTGCCATATGAGGACAGTGTAGAGTGGTGGTGGTTAGCTAGCCAGTGGGATACACACACAGGGACTCGCGCACACTAACATGCAGTCGCTACCAGACCATCTACCACAACAAGCCACAGAAAAATCAGATAACAACACATACAGAAGTAGCGTGACTTCACTCTCCGCTTAGAACATCATTACTCCACCATATTGTTACATAACAAATAGATGTTTGCTGCTATATTAATGTTCTTAATGTCATTTATAGAACCTTTAACATGCACTTAATACACATTAAAATACAGTTCAAAAGGATGGATGTCATCGTGCATGCCAGTTCTCTTTTCGTGCATACCACTTAGTGAGAAAGAGACTGATCGTACGATAGATAACCTGGATTAAGTATTAGTCACCTTACTAAGAAATCAGTAACATGATCTCCAACTGTTTCCTGTCTGCATTCTTTCAGTGATGTTGTGCATTTGATAAACCAGTTTTCAGTATATCTGTTTGCTGATGATATTTCCTTCCCAGGGTGGATTGCCAGCATGGCTGCTTCAGAAACCAAACATCGTACTCCGCTCAGCTGACGCAGGTATAACATGTACCTACTGTATGTGTCTTTGTACTTTGTTTTAAATCGTAATATGCCGCTCATTTTCTGTCTGCTCCAGATTATGTCCAGGCAGTCAGCAACTGGCTGGCTGTTCTTCTGCCCAAAATGAAGCCATGGCTGTACATCAACGGCGGCAACATTATCACTGTCCAGGTACAGCATCACGTGGGTATGCTTTTTTTATTAGTCAGTAATTTCATATTGGTTTTAATGAACGTCTTTGGCTACAGGTGGAGAATGAATACGGAAGTTACTTTGCTTGTGACTACAACTACATGCGTCACCTGCGGACTCTGTTCCGCTTCCTCCTGGGTGAAGACACGGTCCTGTTCACCACTGACGGGAACACAGACAAGGAAATGACATGTGGTAGTCTGGAGGGGTTATATGCAACAATAGACTTTGGCACAGGTTGGTACTTTGTGGAAATAATTAACAACACAGCATCCTGTATTTATTATTAATAACTTACATTTTTAACAAGGGAAAGTGGTAATTTCTACTATTTATTCCCTCCTGCAGACAACAACTTAACTGAAGCATTCAAGCGGCAAAGACGGTTTGAGCCTCGCGGGCCACTGGTCAGTAACATATTACATTTCACTTACCATAACATGCAGTAATTACTGACTCATCAAACTAAACATATGATGGGAAAATGTTTTACATGATGTCACAGGTGAACTCAGAATTCTACACTGGCTGGTTGGACCACTGGGGAGATCCACATGCTGTGGTTAATGCCCAGAAGGTCAGCAGAGTGTTGGCGGAAATGCTGACCATGGGGGCCAACGTCAACATGTATGTCTCCCTTGATATTTCCAGCCTTTTCTTTCGGACGCATCAGTCACCACTTCAATAAACCTGCTCCACCCCATGAGGTGAAAAGCACCTGCCTATGTAATAAACACAGCTTTTCCCACTAAGTAACACAGCGTACCTATCTCTCCTCTCAGGTACATGTTCGAAGGCGGCACTAACTTTGGCTACTGGAACGGTAATGCCTTTGCTTTTCATAATCTCAGTTTTGGATCATCTCAGGCGTTTACATGATACAGATGGAGATAAAAGGCTCAGCTTGTGGTGCATTTACGTCTTTGTAACCCCCCCCCCCCCCCCAAGGTGCCGATCATGACACGAGATTCCGCTCAGTCGTGACTAGTTATGATTACGACGCCCCGCTGTCTGAGGCAGGAGACCCCACAGAGAAGCTGTTGGCCATCAGAGATGTTATTAAGCAGGTACCACTGATTGAACTGCCCCCCACTAAGGCTGATGTCCTGATTACACTTGTTCATATGTCTCAGATATGATTAATGTGTCACTGCTTCTCGACAGTTTAGAGATATTCCCTCTGGTCCCATGCCACCAGCAACTCCCAAGTTTGCCTATGGCTTTGTGACCCTGAAAAAGGTAATATCATTTCTGCTTTAATAGGGCAAATTATTACAGAGCCAGGGGTTGCTGTGATTGATCCAAATAACGGTCGCCTTTTCAGGTTGGCAACATCAGTGATCTGTTGAAAACCCTATCGCCCCTCGGGCCAGTGGAGTCTCAGTATCCTCTGACGTTTGAAGAGATGAAACAGGTATGGTGTCTGTCTGAAGGCAACAACAGTAAACCAGTACAGAGGACAGTAAACCTCTTGAAACATGGAGAACTTCTAGACTGTTGTGTCTGCAACCTGTCATGTCCATTGTGTTCAGTACTATGGATACATGCTTTATCGGACCACGCTGCCCCGGGACCTCTCCGAGCCTACGCCACTTATCTCTCCACTGAATGGGGTTCATGACCGTGCATATGTGTCCGTCAATGGGGTAAGCCTTCACAATGAACTTTTGTTGTCAGACTTTGCAGGTCAGATATAGGGAAAACATCACAGGTTAAGACCAGGCATGATTGCTCCTAAAATGTTGGTTGTAAAAATTTGTAATTCTTACTGAAGTTATTTTCTGTTTTTTTTTTAATGTTCATACTGAGTGTCTGTGTGAACAGGTTTTCCAGGGTCTGTTGGAGAGAGACACTGTGCTTGTGATGAACCTCACTGGACAGCAGGGGGACACGGTGGACATCCTTGTTGAGAACATGGGCAGGGTGAACTTTGGCAGCAAAATAAATGACTACAAGGCAAGACAGCAAAGTCCAATCCTGTAGAGAGGAAATGACACTCTAGTTTCTGCACACACATTCACATTTTAAGGCTCATGTTGTGTCTGTTTAAATCAACTAACTAAATCAATTTGTCTTATTTTTGTTTTGACCTCACTAAAACCCATCAAACACACAAGTATTGACATATTTATACCCCTTTATGTCTTGCACATTTGAGAAAGGTGACAAATAAAAAATATAAACCATCATTATCAAACTAAATAGGGGCATGATCTAAGTTCTATATAGTCTTGCATAGCCAGACTTGTTTCATACTTTGCCCGTGCTTGAGAAAGGTCTGGCTGAACAAATCAAAATTCTGCACTAAGGCAAAAAAAATGCTCTGGGTTGTTTGTATTTCTTTAAACCAGTCACAATTGTCTTGGGCTGCACGAAGCCCAGGATGCAGCAATGGCGACCTTGCACAAGTTGTGTTGGGAAATATGAACCTTAAGATTGATACAGCCACAGTACGTTGGACAGTTCTTATCAGAAATGTGAACAACTCTAAAATATTTATGAAAAATGTAAACATTCCCACTTACACAAACCTACTTACACAAAGTACAAGTAATAGATGGTAACCAGTGTGTGTACTGCAGGGCCTTCTGAGCAACCTCATCCTGGGTAAAGATGTACTGACTAACTGGAAGATCTACCCTCTGGACATTGATGGAGCCATCGCAGGTGGATGGCCTCATTCAAACAGTCAGAAGTCTCCCCCTGCTCCTCGGAAAGAGCCTTCACTTGGACCAGTCTTCTACAGGGGGACCTTACAGCCCAACGGCCTTGCCTGGGACACCTTTCTCAAGCTCAGTGAATGGACAAAGGTAATGTTGTTCATTTGGGGTTGACACTTCATTCTTATGTGTGTACAAGTAATTGTATCATCGTCATTGTTGTCTTCCTTTGTATCAGGGTCAGGTTTGGATTAATGGTGTGAATCTGGGACGATACTGGCCGGCCAGAGGCCCTCAACAGACTCTTTATGTCCCTGGACCCCTGCTCAGCACCACCCAGCCTAACAACATCACAGTGCTAGAGCTGGAAGGGGCCCCAGCACACCTACGGGTTCTTTTTATGGACCGGCCTCAGCTTAATGTCACCGCTGTAAAGTCTTAACACAACACAATGAGTTTTGTGCCACATTTACACAACACTGATTACGAGTAGTCCTCTGAAAAACTCACCTGACGTCAGAAGATGCTCAGTGCTTTTTTCTGCATTATTTCTGTGGCATCATTATTCTCTATCACTTCAGATATCAGTGTCGCACTTGTTACTAATTCCTCTATCATTGCAATTCAGTGTCAAGTGCTTTCCAACAGCAGCTTCAGTCAAACAGTGATCCAGTGATAATTTTGTCTTTTGATGCCTGTGGAAAAATATAACATTGATATACAAACAGTATTACAGTTTTTTATTGCATTTGATTTTTTTTTTTTTTTTTACCTTTTCCATATTTGCAGATACCGTGAATAAATACTACATTATGTTTTATTACAGTATATGCATCCAGTTGTCTGTGTTGATCTACTACAATTTAATTATATCTAAGTGTATGTTTAGAGTTGAAAATTAAACTAGCACCTTGGCAAGACACAGCCATATCAGAATTTTATCAAGGCTGCACAAGTTCACTGTTAGTCTGAATGAGGTAGCTTCCTTCCAGGTAAGATTTTCCGCACGGGTTTTAGGTCTTGCCTGGAAGAGCGTTGGCTTTTCGATGTGCTTGGACACAGCGAGGGGTGCAGAAGGAAAACTCCAGGTACTGAAATGGGATCTTCCCGAGCAGAGACTCTCCACACATCCAGCACCTCCTGGAGATAAAGACAAACAAAAAGCATGTTAAATTTTCAGATATGTATACGTCAAAAAAATGACAGTATTGCTTTTGACTGTAAATGTATGAGCTCTTGAGTGTTAACTCTACAGTATTATTGTGACAAAGCTCAATGAGAGGATGGCTCTTGTGGGACTTACTTGACATTGGAGAGGCCGACTCCTGTTGCAGCTACTTGCTCCGCTAACCTCCTCTCTGCTGCCAGAGCTCTCTGTAATCAAAAAGGTAACACTTCACTCTTTCAAGATGTTTTAAAAAAAAAAAAAAAAAAAAAACAATCTAAATTTCAGAGTAAAATACACATTAATTCACCTTTTCACGATCAGTCAGAGATGCAAACCTCTTCTTCTCTTCTGCCTCCGACTCTTGTTTCCTCTTTTCCTCCTTCTGCTCTTTCTCTCGCTGTTTCCTCAGCGCCTTCTGTGCCTTTTTCTTCTCCGTCTTTTTGGATTCAATCTCTGCTGTTAGCGGCCCGGGGACCTTGAGGTGCATGAATGTAAAAAAAAATAAGTGCTATGCTTCTATTTAATGGGATACATGTCAAAAGTTAAGACTGTGCATTATTACCTGCGCCTTGATGTAGTCGTATTTGTCAGGATTCTCACCCATGTATTTACGAAAGACGTTCCTCGTGTCTTTGTCAGGGGCGACGATATACGGCGTCTGCCCTTTGTTATTCCTGTGAAGGATTATTGCAGAATTAATGTTTAAGTCTTGATTCAACTACAACTGCTGCAAATTATCATGCAGAAATTTTACCTTTACTACTTTGGAGTATATTCATTTTTATACCTGCAGGCTGGGTCTGCCCCTGCATCCAGGAGCAGCCTGACCACAGCCTTCTGTGCAGCTGCTGAGGCAACATGCAGCAAAGTGAACCCTGTTGAGTCTATGGGCTTGTTAAGGATAGTTAGAGGACTTGGGATATCAAAAGGGTTGCTCTCCGGCTGCTCTTGACTCTCTGACTTTTCTCCAGGAAGCTGAAGGAGTCTGCATAGAGCATCCACATCCCCAACCTTACAGGCTGTAAACATCTCATCCCTCAGGGCATACTCTGATGATTCATCATCAATTTCTACAGACACAAAAGCTAAATTAGTATCTTAAACCTTGTATATTGCACAAGTGACAAGTTGCAACAATGAGAAACAGGCGCAACATAATAGTGATAAAGAAACACTTACTCACCTTCTAGTTGTTTCTTACTCTGTGCTTTCCTCTTCCTCTTGTTCTTTGATTGCGTCTCTTGAGGGGTGTCTTCTGCTGGTGTAGCCTCCAGCACTTCCTCTTCTTGATTGTCTGCCTCTGTGTTACTCAACTCTGTCACACAGGGATGTGAAATTTCATTAACCTTGCAGAACTTTTAAGTGCTAAATAAGCATTCCTTCAGTTTCTATAGTGCAGCTATAGGAATCTGTGTGACGACACACTAGTCCAGACCTACCCTCGTTTTGCAGTTTGGTTTCCTCTTTCTTTTTCCTCCTTCTTCTCCTGTGCCTGGGGGGATAGATTTCAGACTCCCTGAGGTCCAGAGTTCCTATTGCCAGCTCCACCGTCTCCAGCTGGATCTCTCCACCATCTTCTTTGTCAGAGCTATCGGGCTTTTCTCCTGCTGATGCCAAAAATAAAGGAAGTGTACTGCAACATTAAAATTCACAGTAAATAAACCTTGTGTTAGCTTAATTTAAAGCTTAATTTTGCCATCATATTTTATCAACAGTGTCCATTTTAACCTCTTAAGCTTACCGGTCTCTTGACTGGTATTTATTTCTGCTGTGGGTTTGACAGTTTTTTTCCAGGTCTTCTTAGCTGGACTGAAAACTGCAGACACGTCTGTTTCTTTCCCTGCAACAAGATATTTCGCACACAGTATTGATTATACCCTGGCTGTATGACAATGAGCAGATTACATGTCATTATTCCAAGGATATAATTCAGCTCACCATAAACATGGACGGCGGAAAGCACCTCGTGTACCCTCTGTGCCTCTCGAAAGGTCGCCCTGCGTGTGGGAAATGGGAGAGTGCGGACCCTGGGATCTTTTTTGTCAAGTGGAGCCAGGCGACCACCAAAAAAGATGCTTTTGTTATAGCTGGGGGCTCGGACAAATATCGCAGAGGCCTCCTTCAAGTGTTCCGCCCAGCTGACCAGAAGATCCTGAATGTCCTGTAAAAACATATATAAGTGATAAAACATGTCATCTCACCTTATCATTGAGGTGCATCATACTATAATACTGTATTAAATTATTAAAATCAGTTTAATTAAGCACTGAACAATTCATCGCCCTCCCTTGACTTTGTATTGCCTGAAGGTGCCTCCTTATCACTTATGTCAGCTAGCAAACAACAGAAAAATGCCTGAAAGCTGCTGTGTTTTGGGATGCACTACCAACAAGGCAAAGAACCCACAACTTAGGTTTTATAAGCTCACAAACTGAAAAACTGAGCCTGTATCCACTTTAGTCTTGTTACAGGCTCAGCTGCTGTAAGACATGAGGCATCAGAAGGAAGAATGGGAAAACTGTAGGATCCTGACACTCATAAATAAGTTACGGGCGAAAAACTGGATTTTCCAAGCACAGTAAAAACAGCCAGCACCTGTAATGTAGTCCAGTCTTTTGAGTGTGTTTGATAAGGGCCCACATTAACCCTGTAGCAGCCCTGACACAGAGAGCAAACTGGTTTTGTGAATAGGCAGCACCCTGGCACCACGGATGCATCAAGGCGTTCTCACAGAGGTAAATAAAATTGCCTCTCGTAGAGGAGGATGGACACCCTGACAGAAACTTGTACTACAGAAAAATTTACGGAGCTCAGCAGGAAGTATAATCAGGCTTACATTGATTATCAATAGCCAAGCAACTAAACACCAGGCTTAAAGAGCAGCATCGTTTGTTTGCAAAAATCTATCAATGTAAATGACAGTGCTGTTAAATGGACTTGCCTTGACTAGTGCCGCCTCATTGTGCCGCCTCAGAGCAGCTCCTGCAGACTTTGGCGTGTGACTGCGGTTCTGAGAGTCTCTGAGTCCTTGAGCGGTGCCTCGCTTCGCCCGCACCGTGTATCGGTGGAAAGTCTTGTGCTGAAGGACTTCTTTTCTGTAAAATAAATACACTGTGTTGGGCAGACACTCACACACTGCTGAACTCACTGTCCTGTAATTTAAGGCACTGAAAGCAAACATGCCAAAAAAACTGTCCACTCACCCTTGGAACACAGCACCAGCAAAGTGGCCTCCACCTGTCATTAGCATGACCCACACAGTCTTATTACTTATGGCCTTCAGCAAGGATGCTGCGTCTTGCTCATCACCCAACTGAAATATTACAGGAACAAAACATGTAATCAGAATAAAAAAATCAAATGTCTGTTAACATACATATTACTGCACCATGGAACTGCTGAGTCTCACCTTTCCCTGCAGAATGCAGCGATACACTGACAGATATTGTCCAGCTGAGTTCTGGAAAACCACCTTGCTGGAGAGCCGGCCACTAAATAAACTGGTCTCAGCTGAGCTCTCATTATCAGTGCCAGTGACGTTGCTGTATGTTCCCCCACTCTCACTATCTGAGTCTTCCTCTGAATCGGACTCTGAGCCTGAGATACTTGACATGTCTCCTGTAAAGTGATAACTAAAAATCAATCAACTGTAACAAACACTCCTGCAGTACATCACTGTCATTTAGGTGTCAGACTCTGCTTTCCTCACCGGCTCCAGTCTTCCTCTCAAACTCCTCAGCTGTGACCGACGGCATTCCCGAAATCTTTAGCCTTAAGTTGAAGCGATGCCAGTCGAGCTTGTAGTGCTCCATCTGATAAGACAAAACATGTTTTACTCAAATGAAGACCCATGCTCGAGCATCAACAGATATTGAGGTTTAAAGTTGTGTGGTCACCTGGTCTTCACGACTAATAAAGGGGCATTTGCAGGCTGAGCAGACCATCTTGTCTGACACCTCTCTAACCAGGCTGGACTCCCGCTGTCTTTCATCCTCTGAGGATTTGTCTTCCAACTCTGTGAGGAAGGAAATACAAGGCCAGGTTCAAACAGACAGAAAATGAAGAGTATTGTCTTTAAAGGGTTAGTTCAGATACAATGGCTTCCCCATCATAACGGGCTGTTGAGAGGCAAAGCAGTGAAAATACTCTCAGTATAGCATACACTTAAACTGATATTGATGTTTTTTAGTGGGACTTTTTAGGTGGCTTGAATATGTTTTGTTGCTGACCCCCATCCACAGCAGTACATTGCTTAGCTTCCGTGGCAGTACTCCAGCCTGCTCCTACAAACTCGGGTCGTGCTGACTGACATCTACTGTATGTCATAAACTGACTATGGATACGTACCCCAATCCAGAAAATCTATCCCTTTAATACAGACACAAAGTGGTGGAATGTGACTGCATACACTGACTCAAGTATTGTACTTAGGTCAGGTACCTAAGTACAATACTTGAGTCAGTGTATGCAGTTTGAAGTACTTCATACACTTTCTGTCCAGTTAAAGCCCTATATCTCCAGATCTCGTGATTATGAATTTGAATTTTTCTGATAAAATCTTCCTTTATGTGCTGAGAAAATTCTCCTACTTGTTAAAGCGAAATAAACTCCTTTCAAAAAAAAAAAAAACTTGGATTAGCTGTATCGTTACTAAATTGAAAACAAGGCTGTTTTTTTGACACCATGAAAAGCTGACTTTTTTAGAGGTACATTGGTTCTCACAGGACATCAACACTACAAACATATAATGATCATATAGAATATAATGCATTGCTGTAGATTAAATTACACAACAGCTAACAAAAGGAGTTAAAATAAGCACAACCTTGATCATCTACAGAAGTAAAACGCAATACATTAATGCAGAGGTAATTCATAAACATCATAACCAATCCATGTATGAATGTAACTAAGTAGATTTACTCCACCAGCACTGTACTTAAGTACAATTTGGAGACATTTGTGCTTTCCTTGAGTATTTTCATTTTCTGTGGGTCTATACTTTTACACCAATACATTTCAAAGCAAATACTGTACTTTGTACTTCACTACATTTTAAATAATCTTTTTATCTTTGCACCTCTTGTCTGCTATTTTAAATGGTCATCATTTAGTAATTAATTTGTCCTTTTATAACTTTTTTCTCTTTTTATTCTTTTCTGTATCCTTTATTATGTTCTATATTTTATTGCTCTGTAAAGCACTTTGAGTTGCCCTTGTGTATGAAATGCCTATATTATGTTAGAACTTTCATCACTAGTTACTTTGCAAATGTAGATTATTGATAAGAAATATAAACAAACTAATAGATTATAATATATCATTATAGGTAAAGCAACCCTGCAGTATACAGAGTAATTAAGCGTATCCCCATCTTTACCAGCTGCAACGTTAAAGTGATGTACACATGAATGCATCAATAATTGTAATCCAATAACAGGCCATTCTGCATGAGTGCATTCACTTTTGCTTCTTTATTATTTTTTTTAATGCTAATTAATTTGCATTTTCACTTAAGTAAGATTGCTGATACATGGCTTTTATTTTTAGTATTTTTACACTGTGGTACTGCTATTTTTGTTCAAGTAAAACTCTTTCACCACAGTACATAATAATAAAACATTGACAGGAAACATTTTACTGCACGATGAGTAAGTTTGAGTACATTTTGCTGGAAATACTAAGATACTTTTACTTAAATACAGTTTGAATGCAGGGCTTTTACTTGTAGTGGAGTATTATCTGTACTTTTACTTAAGTAAAGGATGTGAATACTTCTTCCACCAATGCAGAAAGCACAGCTACAGTCCATACATACCTTCTGGGGCTGGGTCAGTGTTTACAGCCTGCTTCAGGACGGAGTTCACTTCTCTCAGTCCAGTCAGAGCCTCATCATTTGGGGTCAAATGGAAAACGGAGCGGCAGTCGGCACCAGTCGTCATTGTCACTCCTGTTTTCTTTTCTACCTCATGACCTGCTAAGTTACATTAGAAACAGAGAAACATATGTTACGTTTTGTTTTGGACTTATCCAAAATAATACGTTTCATTCGGACGCATTCACAGTAATTAACGACACTAGTGTGTTGTTAGCAGCTTAGTCAAGCTCTTACAACATCACTGTCAATAGCTGGAAACAACGTAGAAACCAGTTTTACTCTAAAAGATAACGTTATCTTAGCTGATGTCACTGTGTCTCTGCTCTTTGAACGGCACGTGCAGCACTGACTAACAGTTAATAGTGACTCATTAAAGGCTGAGCTGTCCACCTTTGCGTATACGTTAGGTCTTTAAGTATATTACAACTATTGTAAGTTACAATTAACTAACTTAAAAATAGCAGACAACTTACCTTAAAAGGATGTGTGGGTAAGGAGCGCTAACGTTGTGTTACAGTGTTACCTCATGACAGACCTACGGAAGCCCGAAAGCGACAATAAAGCAAAAATGAGCAGGCGTCCACAGATTAAAGGTTGCAAACTAGCCAGTGTTTGCTGCAGCCATCCATGGACTCTATGTACATTTGCTTTGTACTGCACTGATATATATTTTGCTGTACTTGTACGCTGAGTGACTATTTACATTAGTTTACAACATTTATATTTTATATTACTTATATATATATATATATTACTATAAATATTACATTACTTATACTGTGCAAATTAAGATTATGACTACAACATATAATTAATCACTGTTTATTGATATAGGTTATGCTACCCAGCAGTATACAGGCTAAAGTAAATTAAATTAGCCCCATCCTGCAACAGTAAAGTGAGCTATACAATAATGTTTCACTAGTTATAATCTATTAATAAAGTTTGAGTGCTTTTATTTTTGGTAGTCTACTTTAAGTATATATTAATTCTAATACTTTTGTTGTTGTTTTTTACATACTAAGTGTTTTAATCGGGGGTTTATACTTGTAAATGGCTGTGTGTTCCAATACCTCTACTACCGTACTATTTAGTGCGCCAGAAAAAGATTTAATATGTCCCAGTACATAACATGTCTAATGAAGTATGCCAAAAATACCAGGACGTCCTATTACATCTGGTTGCATTTTGCAGTATGCAAGCCAGCTTTTCTGGCTATTCTGACCCACGATCCTCTGCACAGCAGAAGTTACCTTACATACTGAGCTGCACACAGATGACAGCTGATTGACAGCTCGTTGGCAGCTGAGTGACAGCTGTCAGAAGCCACAATGACAGTTGACAGCACATTCATATAACTGATGACCTGTCAAATAGGAGTATTAATTGTTTAAATGGTAAAGAAAATGCATATTTATTTTCACTGTCATGAATATAACGCTCTCTGGATTGACCTCCATCTATGGCGAGCTTGGTTAACAGAGGTTTGTCTTATCCCCAAGGTAAAGGACATATGAGAAAGAGGTTCAGAGATCAGGGTGTAATATCATGAGAAAGTATTATGTCCTGATTGTGTGCATGCTGCATGTAACAATACACATTTTTAAGGACAGCTGCAGTATCTACTAAAAGTAAAAAGTATGTGATTCAGAACACACACAGAGTGTTTCTACACTGTGGGTGGGAATTATAATGTCAGCAACGGGATTTCAGGGCCATAGGCCATAGCAATGTGGAGCATATTCAATGTGTCAAGGAAGACAAATAAATTTCAAACAAAGGGGCTGTTACCTGAGTGTAAGAGGTCCCAAAGGCTTTTAATGTGACTTTGGTATCTGTTTCATTTCAGACTATATCTATCCCCCTGGTTGTTGATCCTAAAAAGCAATTTCTTATAATCTGCTACAGTTCCAAGATGAGAGAGCCATACATGTCCTGGAGGGGAAATCAACATATTTCCTCTCTTTAACACTTATCGTCTTACCCAGCATAATTGCTTTGTGAATCCAGTCCTCTGGAGGCGTAGGGAGGTTGCTCAGCGGCAACAGATCCCCAGAACATACAGACAATGTGTGTAAGGTAATTTAGCCTTATATTTTCATGAATAGCACACCATGAAGTCTGTACTTTGGGACATTCCCAAAAGAAATATATAAGTGCACCATGATGTGGTGTCCACACACATTATCTGGGTTTTGTCCTCTTTTCTGGTTAATTACTAAGGCGGAAGGTGGTTGTTTATTTATAAGTGATTATAACTTGTATGCACAGGTAGAAAAGCAACACTGATTGAAGTTTATATGTATGCGCAGGCCTTTATGTTGTATACATGACTCTATTCAAACAAAAAAATATACTGGGTGTGTCTGTAATGAATGGAGAGTTTTCTGATACATCACCGGCCAATTGCTGTGTGAAACAACACTCGACTGATTAAGACAAGGACAGTATGCCAGTAGATGTCAGCACCGTAATAGTAAGACAGGCAAAAGATTCACACCAGGGGCCATATTCACAAAGCTTCCTAGTACAAAGAGCTGCACCTTCCAACGAAATTTGAAAAAAAATTATTGGAATATGAATTGTGATGTTTCCTTAGAATTTCCCCTTAAAGTTAAGATTAGGTTCTTGTAGAGATAAAAGTTATTCACAGAGCATCTTAGACCTTAAAAGAATGCCTAGGGTGAGAAACTGTTAGGAGCAGGGAGAAGGACTTTTACAGTAAGAGGCTTAGGAGTTTCTTAAGCAGAGAAGAAAATGGTGGAAACGCTGGATGACAGTGAGTAAATGAAATGCTTCAGATCATACTGTGCAGTGACAATGTTTGTGGTTGATCTCATTAGGGAAAGGCACACAATTCCCACCCACTGCAATAATGCCATAACGGCAGAAATAAAATGATCACAACACTAAGATATTTGGAAAAATGCAACAGTGCAGCAGTCATGACTTGGGTCTGTCTCAACCCTCCAACAGCAGAGTGACACTAACAATCACAACACTTTTACAGTCTCATATTGTGATGTAGTCCATTTCATTTCCACTGGGTGTCCACACCTTGCAGGCTCACAAAAGGGCGTGTCTGAGACAACCAATCACATCTGTTAAAAGAATGCATCATACTTAGCAACAGGGTCAACCACACCTCCTCACTAAGGTTAAAATTTATGTTCCTTCCTTGCTCAGAGTTGCTCTGAAGCCTTTCCATAATCACTCCTAGGCTACAACATCCAAAGGTTTTTATGCTAAGATAAGAGCTACCTGGGAGTGTTCCCAGAATGTCTGTGAATACAGCCTTAGGTGTATCAGCGTCCCAAATGATCTTTTTAGATAAATTGAAATTAACATTCTGCCGTATTTAACCTCCTTTCAAATATCGTTTTATGCATTGTATATGGTTGCCAGCCACTGTAACAGCTGAATACCACCACTCACTTACATTTTTAACTAACCGGATGTAGGTTTTCTTTAACGTTGACATGTTCTACTGCTGAAGTGTGTATTCATGAGGGTATACATTTTACACTTCTTTAATCAATATTCTGCCCAAAACAACTCCACAACAGCCTCCTAATTAATATTCAAGCAACAAGAAAATATGGAAATGCTGTAAGAGAATTAAAAATGTTGTTTTTCTTTGAATACCCAGGTTTACAGAAAACTGCAATATTTCCCTCAGAAATTAAGTGGGGCACAAATACAGAAGAATGAACTCAGGTAAACTCTCAGTACACTGGATGAATTGGTGGATGGAAATTATATATTATCAAGAAAGAAAATGTACTTCAGGTCTATTCTGGGACAAGGTCGAATCAAACACTTTATTATCAGGTGCAGCAAGATATATACACAGTTAAGATGATAAAATGCAATTTAGGTAAAAACAAATGTGCCAGCAATCCACGAAACGACTACACATTTTAGATTGCCTTGAATTTCTGTTGATTTCTCTTTGATTTGCTGGTTGGTGCCTGGACCAAAGCTTGGGCTGTTGGCAAATAAAAGAAAGCAAATTACAAATTACTGATTTTCAAATACAAGTTAACCGGTACGTAGACGCCACCCAAGCTCCCCTTACCAGCTACATTACGAGCCTTTGCCTCGGCCAGATGCTCTTTCACCTTCTGAATTTCAGCAGTGAGGCTTGTTGCTTTGTCTGTGAGGCACTTGCTTCTTTCCTGCAAGTCGTTTCCTTGACTTTTAGATACACAGTGAAATCAGTCTGGTTAGGGCAACAAGTTTGGTTTATGCAGGGTTGGGGTGACTCTCTGTCTATGCTTATAGCACAGCACATTACCTGTCTGCAGAGTCTTGACCGTTCAACTGTTCGGAGAGGTGCCTCTCCTCTTGTAGCAGACAACCCAGTTGCTGCAATCCATCAGCACATTCACCTGTGTCTTTCATCAAATCCCATCGTCGCTCACTTTCTCTTTTACTGCAAATGAGAACAGGACTCGTAGGACAAAAATGAACTGACAAAATCAATACTGTATGATATGATATGCAATGTATTGTTTGGCCAACCTTAAGTTAAGCTAAAAACTGTTGGGTAACAGGTATGGTTCCTCCTTAACTTTGTTTGAACAGTGTTTCAATGTACACTTGTACATTATAGGATAATTTTCGAGTTGTCATGCAAAGCACTTCCTCTCACAGATGTTAACGGTTGTTAGGACTGATTATATTAAGATTTTATGGGTGAGTTGAGTGAGTTAGGGGACTCCATGACAGGAATTATGGTAGTTTTCTAGAAACCTGCCTTGCCGTTCTGTTTAAAAAAGGCACAATCATGGAATGGGGGGACAAAGTTGTCTCGCCTTTAAGCCAGCATCGGAGATAGTACAGGTGCTGAATGATGTCTGTTTAAAAGTGACAGCCAGCAGGACAGGATCATGGGCAGCACAGGTGTGCCGTTTTGACAACGTGTTATATGTGCGACCCACTGCAGGAGATTTAAAAAGTAGATGATAGCAGTTAGCAGCTAACTAAAAGAAGAATAGTGGCTGAAAATGTCTGCAAATAGGTAAAACAATGAGCTCCGGGAGCTCCTTACCCTCCAAGCAGAGGACGAAATCAACCACCATATAACAGGGATGACAAATAATTGTCATTGCCATATTAATGCCATTGTTGTTGTCCATAAAGCCCTGCTGACACACATGTTATATGTCATGATAGAGACCCACGCTGTTGTATTAGCAGTATGCAGCATAAAGAAGGGACTTCATGGTGGCCCTGTCGTGCGACCTCTGTGTAAAAAGAGCTATAGAGACACACACCATATAAAATGACTACAAAACACCTATAAAGACACGCAAAACAACAAACACAACATCACAAGACAGACATTGTTTCTGTGCTGTTACTACCTCTGTTCCTGGTTCAGCATCAAGACAACTCGGTACCCCCATTCTGTGATCATACCCTATATACAGAATGGTGAGGCAAAATAATGGCGCGATATTCCCGCCTTCAACCGGAAGTCTGAAAGGAGCTTCAGTAGGAGAGGTGGTGGGGCCTCTCATGTGTGTGCCCAGCGGCCCACTGTATCATAATCTGCCCATGAGTTAAACACATTATGAAATAATTTTGCGCCTGACAAATGGACGAAAACAAAATTTGTAATGCTAAACTTGAACTCACACGTGCAGAACCAAGGTCTAAACAAGGTGTGCGTTCATATATCCAGTCTGAGGCTCACTACAATGACAGCACTGTTGTTCGTAGTAACAGAGCACTCTATTTCTACATGAATTAACAAACAGTAAAACTGATCACACGTTCGCTAACTTCGGCGCTCTGCTGCTCTGAGAGTGTGGTGCTCTGAATATCCAAATGGTAGAAAATTTGGGAACTGTGAAGTTTGTGCCAGGGCTGTTTTGAACGCATCCAAGAAGAAGAAGCCGCCGAGTGACGTCAGCAATAACGTCGCATGGGGGAAGACACAGGTAGAGACAAAAAACGTTTTTTAAAATTTTACCTTTTACATTCTGGAGACATAAAAATGAACTCAAGTTAACCAAACCAACGTTAAAAAACATGGACTACAATAACTTTACCACTCAAGGATCTCGTCCTCGGCGCGCTGTGTCTTCTGCCTGACCTCCGCCAGTTGGCGTCTGGTTTCTTGGATGGCACGCTGCAGCCTTTCGATCTGCTCCTGCAAATTAACGAGGGGGGAGTGACAACGTTAACATGCCGTACCCTAGTTTTCCAACAAACAGGTGACGTTTACTTACTAACCCTTTGTAATGTTGGCAAGCTGCCATAGCAGTTTCTGTACGTTAATGTCATGTGCTTGATAGTTTGTAACGTTTGTAAGTTTGCCACTGATATCAAACTTTGCACATTTAGCTAACATTAGCCAAGTTAAGCTAAGTAGCTAGCTAACAGTTAACTTATGTCAGCGTCAACCTACCGCAGAATATTGCTCATGTGACAGGCACCTTTTCCCAAATGCGGTCATGTTGTCACGTTGTAGGTAACAGTGTTTTTTCTTTTAGCGGTTGTTGACCCGCTCTACTAGGATTCCTACTCGGGTCTGACTGTGCTGTTTCCGCCGCTTTATAAACGTATTTCCGGTGTTCATTCTCAGAGCCCGGATAGCTCAGTCGGTAGAGCATCAGACTTTTAATCTGAGGGTCCAGGGTTCAAGTCCCTGTTCGGGCGATAGTGTTTTGCACTTTCCACAACCTAACGAGGATGAGTTGTTAACACATGGGTTTTGCGAGAGTTACGTATTATCTGAAATTAGCAACGCAGCATTTTGTGTCAACAGTTGGTAAGCTTACCTTCAGCAGAAAGAAAACAGCACTCCTGGTAAATGTATAAGACACCCGAAGCCTAAAATTGCCCAAGAACCTGTGCCAAACATTAAACCATTTAATTTAAAGCTAGTCATTGAAGTGGAGCTGTTATTACCCACAGTGAGACCTCACATTATCCTACTGTTGGAGTTGTTGTTTATGAAAGAATCAAACTAATTTGGGGATTAAACTCGCTCACAAACAAATAACAGTAACCTAGTAATTTACCTGAGATGATCATGGGTATTATCTCTGGACAGTGATTGGGAACACCTATAAAGCTTGGTGTTTGTGCAGGTAAAATAGCAACACTGACGACGTATCAGACTGGCAAAGATGGAGCGGATTATCCTCTTGTGCCTGGTTTTCACCTGTCTCTCGGCCGTGCACGCTCAGGTATGTATGCATTGGATTGGAGTGGAGCTGCCACTTAAACAAGAACAGCAACAGAATTGCAACTTTGTCTGTCTTTTTTGCAGAAATTTTTGTTCAGCCCAAAATGGGGACCCATTGGCTACAAAGGTAAATGCAATTTTTATTTGATTTAAATGTGTAACAGCAGTAAAAACACATGCTGACTAAAAACTCTTCTTTTTAAGAACGTGAGGAGCATGACCGGACAGCTATGGATGAAATCATCAAAGCGAATGAGTTCCATGGTAAGTTGCACACAGTTTACTTAAATTCTTCAGCAGTTCACACTATCTACTATAACAAATGAGCTCCTGTTGACGTGTCTAGAATGATTTCATTTTCACTGATTTCTGTCTCAGCTTCTCGAATCATAGACGGCACCACCAGCCTCAGAGAGGGAGACATTGCTGTGTCTGCTGGAAGACGCTCCAAAGTCTGCTTCGCTCGTAGCTGCCTCTGGGCTAAGTCAGTGGATGGACATGTCTACATTGCATACAAGCTCTCACCTGAATACAGTATGTTATTTTATTTTTCTGAGTTTAAATAAATGCAATACATTACAGTTTGATACATTTTGAGATTTTGATGATTTATGAATTGTCTGTTCCCCGTCCACTCTGTCTAAACAAATGAACAGCTGAATCGGAGACAAAGCTGATAAAGAAAGGGATGGAGAACATAGAGAAAGGTACCTGTGTGCGCTTTGTTCCTCGGACTCACCAGCGTGACTACATTGACATCCAGCCAAAATCTGGGTGAGAGCCTTCGCTTGGACAGTTTGATCCCTGCAGTCTTTGTTTTAAAAATGTTACTCCTTTGGCAAAACATTTCTCTGTGTGTAAAAGATGTTAAATGCAAAGTATTAGTAGAATTTAAATAGATTATCCTTCCAGTATAATTTAGTTTTCTGTTCTACTTTACAGCACTTAACTCTCAACTTGTAGTTGTAATGACATGTGCTGTGTCTGTGTGTGTGTGTGTGTGTGTGTGTGTGTGTGTGTGTGTGTTCATGTAGGTGTTGGTCCTACCTTGGTGCGCGTGGTGGAAGACAGACCGTGTCTCTCCAGAGCCCTGGCTGCATCCAGACTGGAGTGATCGCCCATGAGTTCATGCATTCCCTGGGCTTTGTGCACGAGCAGTCTCGCTTTGACCGGGACAACTATGTCACCATCATGTGGCCAAACATTTGGAGGGGTAATTTCAAAGGGGCGGGAGGGGGGGTGGCACTGGGGAGTGAGATCTCCACAAACAGTAAATTAAAGAATATTTAGAATTGAATGTATTTTTATACCAGCTTTAAAAACAGATATATAAAAGGCTTTATATTGTTTACAAAAGAGCAAAAATAATCACTCACAAATATTAAGTGTAAAATATTTTCCAATTTCCAACAGACCGGTTGAGGAACTTTGAGAAATTCAAGACCGACAATCTGGAACTACCATATGACTACAGCTCAATCATGCACTTTGGGATGTACGTAATGTAGTATAAATTTAATGTGGATCACTTTATATATGTAGCATGGTTTATGTGTTATAAAGTGATACGTATTTGTTTAGGTATGCCTACTCTCAGGATGGGGAGCCAACCATCATTCCCAGGAACACCCAGAACAGCAAGGACATAAAGCTGGGCCAGGCGTCGACTCTCAGCCACATCGACAAGATGAAAATCAACAAGCTTTATAAATGCGGTTCGTGCCAATCACCCTGAACCACCCTCCAGTTATTATTTCACAGCTAATAACCATATTGCAGAACAGTCAGATAACACCATCTTATAATACATGTCACTTTTTCTGTCTCTCTGCAGGTGGCAAGGATGATAACTAACCAAACTGAACTGGAGGTGCTGAGCGGCAAAATAACATACGGATGTTAAATCATGGAAATAATTTCAATAAAGATTGATTTAAGCTTTTTATCAGCATTACCTCTGTGTGCATGCAGTCGTGTGTTTGAGCAAGATGTCGCTGATGTTAAGGTTAAGAAATTGAACAGAGGTGTCGTAGAGATGTAGTCCTTACCCACCCAATATATATACAGAATACATGAATCAGAATAGATGACTTGAATGTAAAGGAAATGTAATTCTTCTAACATGTACGCTTGCATACACAATGCTGCCGTAAAATAAACGTTTTTGAAGAATTAAAGCATGGGTCATGTGATCACATTGAACGAGAAATAAAGGAGGAATAGGTGTATGTTTTAATGTTTTCACAGGAAGAAAACACATACATGACATGAATGTATCTATATTTGAAGTGATGCACACTTAACTCAATAACGCAGGCAAGATTTCATAAACTGCTAACAGATGGGATTCTTTCCTCGGTCATTGCCCTTCAAATTGGCCCCTTGATAAAAAATAAATAAAAATAATATTTGGAGAAGGATAAGGGTGTGTTTTTATATATTTACTTATGTGACAAAATGATTGTTGTCAAGACAGCTATCAACTGATAGTTTATCACAAAATCACCACTTGCCAGTACAGTCAGACACAAATTGCCGGTCTGTCAGACTGGGTGGACAGTTATTCCCGTGATGCTGAGTTGTAGCACATCCAACAGCAAAACACCCTTAAGTCTCTTCATTTCTGAAAGTGCTGAATCTTACATGCGCTAAACACGGGGCACAAGTGAAGGTCAGCATCGGGACCACCTGTTAAGGATCAGCAGTGGACTTGAGCAAATTACACACGCCGGATGATGAGGGGTCTTTAATCATGCTTCATCATAAAATGTACCCAATCAGTACAGAGCACAGGAGGAGAAGTGGGTATATAGATTCAGTGGAGGTGAGGAGTTCATTTAGCTCTCGCATTGGAGGACTGTGGGCTGAAACTGGTGCACCAGTCTGACATACAACAATGCATTCTACCATCATTCTTCTGGGTGTCTTGATTGGCTTGCTGGCCCAGGCATATACTCTTCCTCTTAAGGTCAGTACCAAGAGACAATACTTCAGAGCAACAGTCCCTTTTAGTTTTGCTTTGCAGCCAAACTGTATTAAAATGCACCTTTGTGTTGCAGAATTCTACTGGAGTGCATGAGGGGAAAGTGAGGTTGAAAAGGAAATACTCAGGTGTGAAAAAAAGTTAGTGTTTCGTACACTTTGTCATGAATGTATATAACAAATTTGAAAAATGGAGGAAGACTTTAAGATCTGTCTTTACTTTTGTGTTCAGAAGAAATTTTCGAGCGTGATGAAATGAATGCAATGGATCAAATCCTGGCAGTCAATAGCAGTAAGTACTGTAAATGATCATCAACCTGGGCTGATTTAAGTTGTTTTATGTATACCCTTGACTAATTAATGTTGTTTTTCTCATCAGGGTTGCGAGCCCCTCGAGGACTGTTATTCAGAGAGGGAGATATTGCCAGCTCATACATACGGAGTGCCATAACCTGCCCTGGCAACGCCTGTCTGTGGCCTAAATCAGTTGATGGATTCGTTTATGTTCCCTACATGCTCTCTCCACTATATGGTATGAATCCGCCGATTTAAAGAGGTGTCGCAATGGAGGTGGGAGTACTTTCTGTTTAACTCAAATTTTGTTTTTTCCTGAGGTAGACGACATGGACAGAATCACCATAGAAACTGGGATGCAAGACATTGCCTCTGGAACATGTATTAAATTTGTTCCACGCACCCATGAAATCAGCTTCCTTGATATTCAGCCTAGATATGGGTGAGTGTGACTGCTACATGTGGCTTTTACACGTCCTGAAATTTACTGTGTATATGATGCTTTCGTGGTGATGATGACACATGCTGTATCCTGTTCTGTACCTCCAAGCTGCTGGTCATTCTTGGGGCAGACTGGAGGAAGCCAGACCCTGTCACTGCAGACTCCAGGGTGCATGTGGTCAGGAGTGGCTGCTCACGAGTTCATGCACGCCCTCGGCTTTGTGCATGAGCAGTCTCGCTCGGACCGAGACCACTATGTCTCAATCGTATGGAAGAACATCATGCCAGGTTGAAACAAATCATCTAACATTATGTAACTGCATTCACAAAGTTTGCATTCAAAGTTTCTCACCATATGAGTTTGTGTTTTGACAGATCACCTCCATAACTTCAGGAAGCAGGTGACAAACAACCTCAATAGTCCATATGACTACAGCTCTGTCATGCATTATGGAAGGTGAGCTGCTCTTTGAAGCAACATAATTAATGGTTTTGTGTGTTTACTGGGCGTCACAATAACATATACTTTATGTATCTTTTAATCCAGATATGCCTTCTCTGAAGACGGTGGACCGACAATAATCCCCAAACCAGATCCTTACATTCCCATTGGCCAGCGAGATGGACCCAGTAATCTAGATCTTCATAAAATAAATGTCCTATACAACTGTGGTATGTGATGTTACACATATATTGTCTGAAAAAATATTTGTTTCATTCAAAATGACTGATAACAACTTCTCTGTACATCCCAATGCAGGTGCCAATGAGTAACTGGATCCAGGGTGTTATATTCTGTTATTCTGTCATAGCCTGTTGTCAGATGTGGAAATGGTTCATTGTAACTCTGGTGTTAAGTAGATAAAATGGGCAGCATTATTGTATGGCAATTTTATTTTCTATGTTAGTATTTTAAATCAATTATCACAAATTCTAGCCTGTACTAAGATTGTCTGCAGTTGGCTCAGTCTACTAATCTAGGATAAAAATAAGGTGAAATAAGTAGTAAGAATTAAAAGCTGCTTTTCTCTAATGTAGCTAAAATCAGTGCTGTGACAGTTTTGATGTGCCTGCTGCTGCCAATTCAAATATCTGAATCAGTTTCTTCCACTTCCTGCCTCTTTCTCAGCTTCTGCTCACTTTAAATAAAGAAAAAGCAACAGTAATGGAGTAATAGTCTATTTTACACAACTTTTGTCCCACACCTGTCCTGCAAAAGTTTTGCATTGTGGTCCATGGGCTCTCTATTATTGGTTTCAGGTGGAAGATATACAATACTAATGAATTTCAGTCTGACAGGTTTGTCCTTTTTCTGTTCAGATCTCTGTGATAATGACAGATCCCATGTGGAATGAATCAGGGTTTTACTAAAAAAAAAAAAAAAAAAATTCTTTACCCTTCCACTGCACTAAACCTGCTAAGTGTCAGGGATTTGAAATCAGACAAATTAAATCAAACAAACACAAAGTTTATTTCCACCACTGGTTTATTAAGGTGCTTCCCTGCCTCCTTACAGTCACTTATAGTAGAGCTGAGGGCTCTTACACTGGAATGAACAACCTCATAGTACCCTCACCTTATCCACAGGATACCAGGTGTCATTTTCTGCTCTTCACTGCCTAAATAGAGCTGCAGCAGAGGAGGAAAAAGAAGAAAAGCAAAGAAATATAGTAAATAGGTGAGGAATATGTAGCAGGAACAGCCCTGTGGTATGGTGTTAATAGCATGAATTCCTAGTGCCGACAGTCTGTGAAAATCTAGTTTAGCCTCTAAAACATGGTCTCATTGGCTCCCATGTGAAAGCATAAAATTGCAGGCATCTCATATCAAGTAATTATTTGTTATTATTGATAATTATTTCTAAGAATTTTATGAAAAATCCATAAAAAAATCACTATCTATTTGCACTGATTTCCGTATACTCCTTGATAAATGGCTTTGACAAATTTGATGTCTCAGTGGTTACAAAATAACATGCCCCTAGGTTCTCTGTATCCAAAAAGACTTAGCAGCACTCAATATGGTTGTTTACACATGGCCTAATATTAGTCAGGCACTTTGTATTGTAATTTAAAAGACTATGTTGTCAGATGCTTTCTATAAATCCCTCAAGGTAAAAGATTTAGATAAGGGACTGTTCTTTACTTGTTAGTGGAGGAGGTGGCTGGGATGTGGCTTGTACTTGATTTTGTTTTGTATTTTTAATTACAGGCAAATAATAATATACAAAAGCATAGATCACAACATGACATGATAATATGATTTCACAAAGAGAAACAAAAACAAACAAAACAAAAGTTAGGCTTACACAGACCAAGGTGGATAAAAGAAAAGAAATATAAAAGTTAGTAGGATCAAATCAGTAATTCAAATGATTAAGTTATTTGTACTAGTAAAAAAAAAAAAAAAAGGTAAGTTCAACTTTTCACTAGAGCAAATTTTCTCCCATTTTTATATTAATGTTGTGCTACTTTGCAATGGTTTGTAGCAATATCTTTTCCATAAGTTAAGTTTCCATTTTAAGAAAAACTTGAATTAAAAAATTTCTCTTGATTGAGCCTTAAATAAAAATATTTTACACAACATGATAATTGCATTTATTATCTGGGGACAGTTTTAATTCAGGTTTTTTCTTTTTTTGACCCTCCCCAAAGCTACAAATATTTTTTTCTCGAGCCTCCCTGAGTGACTGACTGGTGGAAAAATGCATGACCCTCCCTCCACCACAAATTATTTAGATTTTTGAAACTTACCCTTTGTTGTTTGCAAGTCAAAAGCTGACAACGAAATCCTGGCGTTAAAAGCCTCAAATGGTGCAAACAGTTTATTTTTGGCCACATTTTAAATGAGATGTCGGAGAAAATGATTTTGATGAACTATCACAATTTCAGGCTCAGTTTTGTTAGTTTTTTTTTCTGACAGAAGTGTTTGTTGCACATAATGTGCACATGAATTATCGGTCTCAATGGTAACTTGTTTGTACAGTTTGTGGATAAATGGTGTAATTTTGGCAATTTTGGGGGTTTGTAAGGCATGTTTTCGATAAAAATCAGCTGTTAATAAATACAAAATACAACCATTTAAATTTGTATGCCCTTCCATATGACCAAAAAGCGTCGCCCCAGTGCTTAAAAAAATATTTTATGTCTACCCTTTTTTGCACCACCTCCTCCCCCTTCATCAGTAACGAACAGTCCCTAACTTGATTAGTTGATCACTTCCCAAAACATGGTATTTCGCAGTAGTGGGCTGTTAACTGTTACTGGGATATAGATTAAGACGGTGCATACATACCTAAGTAACTCTTGAAAGTACCAATTCGTTGAAGAAGTTATAAGAGTTTATTTTTAAAGACAGAGCTGGCCTCATGGCATCTGTCTATCCCAGGCATGCTGCGCAGGGGGGAGGGGGTTTATAGTCGCCGCTGCAGCACTCACGTTTACCACCTCTCATACACACACGTACTATCGAATGCAGCTAGCTAGCTAGCACCGCGGCATAACATTTGTCATTGTAATATATTCAGTGGCACTAAAAATGAGCGATAGCGGCAAAGGTTACGGCGACCGGGTACGTATAAGCTTTGTGAAAGCTTTGTAATGTTGTAATTGAGCTAACTTTTATGTGTAAGTGTCTCGGTTGTGTGGAGCGGCAATGGTAACGTCTTCACATTGTGTCGGCTAACGATAGCTAGCTAGCTTAACTCTCCAGTGAGAAATCCATAACTGCATTTTTAAATGATTTCACAAGATATATCTATGTCCAATTTGATATTAATTTGCTTATACCAACAGTTATGTGATCAAAATGTGCTCCCGGCAATGTAATGTTACAACACATCATGGCGTCTGTTATAACCGTTTGCTAAGCTAGCTAGCTGGCTAACGCTAGCTGATCAATGTTAGCTAGGCCACATACTGCAATATTAATGCAAAATTTAGCCAACCAACAAGGTTATTGAACACCAAACCTCTGAATGATCAAACTGAGGTTTCAAGTGTTTATCGTTTAACTTTAATCATTCGGAGGCACGCACTTAGCTAACGTTACGGTTGCAAATGGCGCTGTAAGCAGCCATATGAGTTGAATGCCTTGACTGTAACGTGAGCTAATCGAACAGACGGCCTGTGTGCAGAAATTGTAAGGAGTATGGTTTGATGTTCACGTTAGTTTAACTTTGCTCTAGTTCTACATGAGATGATCATTTGTGATCCTACAATTGCAAACATTAATCCGAAACTGTAATTGTGGTTTGTCTCATTTTGGGCGCGGCAACTTTGTGTCAATCAAGCGACATTATGGTGTAAAATAGTTTACCCAACGAACCGCCTCAAGATGTCTTGTTATTCATTTGCATTAACTCGCACATTGAACCCTCGTATTTCCCGTTCCCGTTGCAGTTGCATGTTACCTGTCTTACTCCCCTGATGTTTTCCATTGTACATACATACATATATAAATATATATAAATATATATATATATATATATATATATATATATATATATATATATATATATATATATGATAATGCAAGTCAATACAAATGAGTAGCAGAAGCATCTTGAGGTCATTGGCTTATTTTAAATGAAGGTACTGTTGGTGGGGTGTAATCATAGCTATTATTCACATTCAGTGGTTTCATACACACCTGGATGCCTTAACAGCCACTTGACAAATTATGTGAGCAGGATCTATTCAACATGAAACACCATACATTTATTGTTAAAAATGGAAATGTAAAAATGAGAAATCATTTCATATTCTGTACCATCTTGTGATTGTGTATATGTATAGGACCTTATTGTTTGTTCTGCTTTCCTGTCTGTGTCTGATTCAACCAAGATGCTTCGTACACCCTACTGAAAGTGGCTGATAGGGCATAACAGTGTACATAGAAGCACTGAAAGTGAAATATTTGTAGAAATTAACATTTAAGATTTGTATTATGTGGTCTTAAACATTCCCATGCATGTTATAAGATTACAATAACACATTAAAATTTGAATGAGGGTGCAGTTTTAATTGCAGTTATATATTCTTCATCCTTTTCTTTTTCATAAAGGTTAAGGTTGGACGAAGAAAATGCGGAAGAAGTCCACTTTATTTTCAATAATATGAAGCTCAGATGTGTGAAGCTGAATTGTTGAATGCATGCTAAAACAGGAGGGAAGAAGTATGGGCAGTGTGTGAGATGGGGGAAGTAAGAAGAAGTAAAACAATTGAAGAAAGAAGAATAATGTGAAGTAATGAAGTTACAGAAATGAAGTTAAGGAAGTAATCTGGATAAGGCCACCGCGCTAAGTAATTTTCTGGTCTGTTTGTCAAATGCGTGCATGTTCTTGTTATTGAATACAACAGTTTAAATCATTACAATTTTTACACAACTGACAAATTTCTGTTATTCATCATGTTGACAGTTTAATATTGATTAATGTAATCTTATTGATATTAATTATCCATGGCTACAGAAATAGCATTAATTTGCATTTCTAACCCACAATCCTAAATTCTGTTCTTTCCTGTATTTTCACAGGATAGTCTTAATTACCATATATAATTGTTTAGGCATATGTCTCAGTTTGTCCTCACACTGGTGCTGACAAGAGTTGTGTTGGTGTGTGTGGTTCGTTCAGGAGTCTCGCTCTAGATCCAGGAGTGTCAGTCCTCGGGGCTCTGGGAAGTCGGCAAGCCGCTCCCCAGCTCGATCGCCTGCTCGTTCTAAAGAGGGCTCCCGCCACTCCCGCTCTAAATCTCGGTCCCGATCCAGGTCAAAATCTGGGTGAGTGACAATTACTAATACTTTCCCCTTGCTAGTTGAGAAATTGGATATAGATGTGTGTTCCTTTTGACACAGTTTTAGAGAAATTGAGGAATGTGAATAACCATGGGACCATTATGAATGTTTGAGTGTTTTTGTCTTTACAGGTCCCACTCCCATCGTGGCTCCCGTAGACACTATAGCCGATCTCGCTCCCGCTCTAGGTCCTATCGTCGCCGATCTCACAGCAGGTCCTACAGTGGAGAGCGCCGCCGCAGGAGCCATAGCCGCTCACCGATGTCCAACCGCCGCAGGCATATCGGCAACCGTGTAAGTACTCTATGGCCCTTGTGGGTACAAGAGGTTTGACATATTTTAAAAGTTGAATTTGTGTTCTTCCTGCACAATATCTGAAAATATTCATCCTAGATCCTAAACATTTCTATAAATTAATTCATAATTTAATATTCGAGAAACTCTGCTGTAAAAAACACCTTCTTGAATGAGTATGGACTCTTCAAAACCTGAATATTTTTTAATTTTACAGGCTAATCCAGACCCGAACGGTTGTGTGGGAGTGTTTGGCCTGAGCTTGTACACCACAGAGAGGGATCTGAGGGAAGTCTTCTCTAAATACGGCCCCCTGGCAGATGTCTCTATTGTGTATGACCAGCAGTCGAGGCGTTCCAGGGGCTTTGCTTTCGTTTACTTCGAGAACACCGATGACGCTAAAGAGGTAAAAGAAGATGAGACAGCAAAGGCACCTGTCAAACATATTTGTGGAATTTTGTGGGTCTAAAGATCATTTTTGTTTGTTTATCTTAGGCAAAGGAACGAGCCAATGGCATGGAGCTGGATGGTCGTAGGATCAGGGTGGACTTCTCCATCACAAAAAGACCTCACACCCCAACACCTGGAATCTACATGGGCCGGCCAACATAGTAAGGCATCCGAAACATACTGATTGTTTGTTTGGATTTGTTAGATTTAGTTCTAATCTTTAAAAGATGAAAGTGACAATGCAGAATAATGGGAAGGTGGATATTTCTGGACATGCAATTTCAGCTGGAAATGAGTCTACTCATAGAAAATTAACACCAGGTTGAATATAAGGCATGTTGTTTCCTCTTAAAAGCAGTGACCAATCCTGTGACTTCAGCAAGGGAAGGTTCTGTTTTTATAAAAATGAAAAGAAATGTAATTCCTGATGTTTTACATTACAATTAAATTTTTTTTTTTACCTGTTAAGTTGGGCTCGCAGAGTGTCCCGTGGCCTGACCATATGCTTGCTAAAGCCACATGTGTGGATGAGTACAACCCAGAGAGAGTATAAACAGCTGCATTAACAGCAGACTTAAAAGATGACTTTATAAGTGGAGCCTTCTTACTATAACAGTAAAATAAACTGAATATAACGTGACATATTGGATACCTGTCTTTCAAATTTGAAACAGAATCGTAAAAATGAAACCGCTGTAAGTTGAGTTAAATATGAAACAAAAGCCTCATCCATGTTTTGTCCTTTGTGTAGTGGTGGAGGTGGAGGTCCCAGTGGTCCTCGACGCAGCTCACGTGACTATGACCGTGGATATGATCGCGGATATGACCGTGGATACGACAGAGGCGGCTATGATCGCTATGACGACAGGGACCATTACAGATCATACAGGTGACTATCATCATCTTTTAGAAGTCCCACAGTCTCCAAAATGGGACTTTTATCACCAACTTGTATTTTTACATGTGAAACCCTCTGAAAAAGGAGAGTATGACTGTGTGTTTTTAATTTGCCTGTTTTCAGAAGGCGATCCCCATCCCCATACTACAGAGGGGCCTACAGGTCTCGATCCAGATCACGGTCTTATTCTCCCCGTGAGTGCTTCTCATAAATGATCCAGTCTGTCATTGAAGCATTTAACAGGTTTTAATGTGTCTAATGATACTGTTGTGTTTTGTTTTTTTTTTCTTTCTTTTTTCTGCAGGTCGCTACTGAGTGTTGCCGTCAAGCCCCTCCACCTCCCACACATGGACAGGAAATGTTTCTGAGTGGAATGATTGATTTCAGAATAGGTCTTCTTTCTTAAGGTGATCATCACACTTCTTGTTTGCTAACGTACATGACCAGTAAATGTATACCGAGATCAGTTGAAGCAGTGTCATTTGACGTGACTCAAGCTGTCCCCTCATGTTTTTAATTTTAAATGTATTGGCAACATCTGCCGCAAAAAATATATTAATGTTTTTATTAATGTATTTTTTTTTTGTATACAAATCGAGTGAAAGTCCACCTTTGAACAGATTAAAAGGAAATTGATTTTTTTTTTTCCACTGTGACTCATGTCCTTCCTTACAGCAATTCTACATTACTTTGTTTTGCTGTTGCAAGGTTGTTATAATACTTCGGAAGGATGCATTAAAGCCTTCATACTATCACATTGCTATGTGCTGGTTTCTACAGAAATTAAGTTTCTCAGTTTTGACAATAAAAGCTGCAAGTGTGTGTCTTTGCCGCAGTTTCTCTGGAGAGCAACAATTACACTATCACATCAGCGAATGCATGCTGACGACATGAGCTTATATCAAGTCTAAAATGCTTTCCTCTTAAAAACTATAAAAACAGTCAAATTATATCAAAGCTACCAGTTAATATCATAAATTCATACTTCATACTGAAATTACCCAGAAACAATCCCATTACTTCCTGTAAACTATAATAACATTGACTGGTCTGATTTAAGTACATCCCTTGAATGAATATGGCTAAATGCATTAGTAAAGTTCCAGCTATCTAATAACTCCTAGGAAAAGAGAGCCACACACTCCCTTCACCTGCTTCCAGTCCTTTGAATCTTTGCCTACATCTTAGTTGTTTTTTTTTTCAGTAATTCAAATAATGATGTCAAACAAAATGGGAATTCTGTCTAATGATCAGGCTAATATTCCCTACATCTGTCTTTTGAATGCTGCTGTGTATCAGTAAGGCAGCCAGGCTCAAGTCTGAAGAAATATATATATATATATA
Organism: Epinephelus lanceolatus; assembly: GCF_041903045.1. Classification (NCBI taxonomy): domain Eukaryota; kingdom Metazoa; phylum Chordata; class Actinopteri; order Perciformes; family Serranidae; genus Epinephelus; species Epinephelus lanceolatus. The sequence goes on along the minus strand of NC_135747.1, from coordinate 20,965,671 downwards.
TACAGTACAGGCCAAAAGTTTGGACACACCTTCTCATTCAATGCGTTTTCTTTATTTTCATGACTATTTACATTGTAGATTGTCACTGAAGGCATCAAAACTATGAATGAACACGTGGAGTTATGTACTTAACAAAAAAAGGTGAAATAACTGAAAACATGTTTTATATTCTAGTTTCTTCAAAATAGCCACCCTTTGCTCTGATTACTGCTTTGCACACTCTTGGCATTCTCTCCATGAGCTTCAAGAGGTAGTCACCTGAAATGGTTTCCACTTCACAGGTGTGCCTTATCAGGGTTAATTAGTGGAATTTCTTGCTTTATCAATGGGGTTGGGACCATCAGTTGTGTTGTGCAGAAGTCAGGTTAATACACAGCCGACAGCCCTATTGGATAACTGTTAAAATTCATATTATGGCAAGAACCAATCAGCTAACTAAAGAAAAACGAGTGGCCATCATTACTTTAAGAAATGAAGGTCAGTCAGTCCGGAAAATTGCAAAAACTTTAAATGTGTCCCCAAGTGGAGTCGCAAAAACCATCAAGCGCTACAACGAAACTGGCACACATGAGGACCGACCCAGGAAAGGAAGACCAAGAGTCACCTCTGCTTCTGAGGATAAGTTCATCCGAGTCACCAGCCTCAGAAATCGCAAGTTAACAGCAGCTCAGATCAGAGACCAGATGAATGCCACACAGAGTTCTAGCAGCAGACCCATCTCTAGAACAACTGTTAAGAGGAGACTGCGCCAATCAGGCCTTCATGGTCAAATAGCTGCTAGGAAACCACTGCTAAGGAGAGGCAACAAGCAGAAGAGATTTGTTTGGGCCAAGAAACACAAGGAATGGCCATTAGACCAGTGGAAATCTGTGCTTTGGTCTGATGAGTCCAAATTTGAGATCTTTGGTTCCAACCGCCGTGTCTTTGTGAGACGCAGAAAAGGTGAACGGATGGATTCCACATGCCTGGTTCCCACTGTGAAGCATGAAGGAGGAGGTGTGATGGTGTGGGGGTGTTTTGCTGGTGACACTGTTGGGGATTTATTCAAAATCGAAGGCACGCTGAACCAGCATGGCTACCACAGCATCCTGCAGCGACATGCCATCCCATCCGGTTTGCGTTTAGTTGGACGATCATTTATTTTTCAACAGGACAATGACCCCAAACACACCTCCAGGCTGTGTAAGGGCTATTTGACCAAGAAGGAGAGTGATGGAGTGCTGCGGCAGATGACCTGGCCTCCACAGTCACCGGACCTGAACCCAATCGAGATGGTTTGGGGTGAGCTGGACCGCAGAGTGAAGGCAAAGGGGCCAACAAGTGCTAAACACCTCTGGGAACTCCTTCAAGACTGTTGGAAAACCATTTCAGGTGACTACCTCTTGAAGCTCATGGAGAGAATGCCAAGAGTGTGCAAAGCAGTAATCAGAGCAAAGGGTGGCTATTTTGAAGAAACTAGAATATAAAACATGTTTTCAGTTATTTCACCTTTTTTTGTTAAGTACATAACTCCACATGTGTTCATTCATAGTTTTGATGCCTTCAGTGAGAATCTACAATGTAAATAGTCATGAAAATAAAGAAAACGCATTGAATGAGAAGGTGTGTCCAAACTTTTGGCCTGTACTGTATATATGTATATATGTATATGTGTGTGTGTGTGTGTGTGTGTGTGTGTGTTAAGGTCTCTGCAGGTCCTAAATTCAATTTTTATTAATATTAGGCCTTAAAACTCATGCAATAGTCTTAAAATATGAATTGAAAAGGTCTTAATTGCAACAAACATTTGACTTATTTCACTTATTCTTCATGATTTCTTTGCATCTAAATGAGTTAAGCTCTTCTGCGTGTTTTAATATATTCTACTTACCTTTATATTTACCTGCAAAGCTTGCACAAAAAAATATAATTTGTCCACAAATCTGTCTTAATTTTTGTTTAAAATTATGTTGAAAGGGTCTTAAAAAGCTTTAAAGTGTATATATGTGTTAAATGTTGATTCTTTTTGGCACTCCTTATAATAATTAAACTTATCAGGCTGAGTGATCCATGAGTAAATGCAGCTACACAAGTTACTCTCACCAAGTACAGTGTTTTAACTGCTACTCAACATGTGGTAAAGCAACACTTGCCAAGTCCAACATCTACCCCTACTGGTCACACAGGAGTCCAAACGTGTTTCCTCATCCATGACATACAGTACAGTATATTACATGGTAAATAAATGACTTGTTGGAGTCTCTATTGTAGTCTGAAGATGTAGTTAAAAGGGTTTGTTCACCCATATTATTAAGAGAAAACATCTAGTCGGATTGATCAATTCAGACAAGTTTTATCTGTCTGTGTTTTGAAATATACAATAATCCCTTCAACCTGATACAAAGGAGGTGGATAGATTTCAGTCATGAACTATCCTATTAAATTAAAGTATCATAGTATCAGCAATGGAAACACATTAGATATCCTGTGGTAAAAAATATTGATTAACACATATAAGATGGAGTTGATGTAAATTGACTCAACTGTTCTCTTTGTATTGTATTTTAAAATGCTTTACTTGTGAATTTCCTCCTGAAATACTGGCAAAAAAAAGAAATATAGCAAAACAGGAAAATCATGTAAACTGCCAGTTCCTCAAAACTGCTCGTGTGTGCAATACGTAGCTATTTTACGCTTTTTTATTTCACAACATCTGAGAAGAATGGACCTTTGACACAGCCTAGATATTAAGTACAATATATAAACTGTTATCATGGATGTAAGCTGCCATTTTAATTCCATTTCAACCCTAGTTTGTTTTTATGCTGCTGAATACATCTTTCATCCAATCCCACCCCCTCTCTTTCTAACAGTTTTTATCTGCTCACGTGTATGTATTTTCTGTGTTGTGATAGCATTTTCACAAAGGTGGAGTTTTTCTGCTAAAAGGTGGTGACCATCATTAACAGAAAATGTGATGCAGCGGTATGATATAAAGAGCAAAGTGAAAGGACACCAGTCACACAGCTTAACCACACCTTGGAAACTGCATCAGCCTGTTTCTCTCCCTCGTCTACCACAAGTCTGCGTTTGCTGTGTGTGTGTGTTGTTCTGTTGAGGTCAGCAGGTCGCTCTGTGTTCCCTAAATGTCACATCCCGTCTGGTTAACTTTCCCTTTTTTGAGTGGAATTTATTTTTGGGTGGTTGCATGATGTGACTTAATTGGGCATAACATGTTAACAAGAGAGGATGCAAACAAATCCTGCTTTGAATTTATCCACTTAGAACAGTTATAAAGATGTAACTGCTATTTAAATGGTAATGAAAGGCGATAATTGGATATTGTTTATAAGTTACAAATTAAATGTCAAGGATTGTAAAAATGACTGTCAACTAATGTGACTGAAACAAATGGGTCATTTATTTGAACTCTTTGAGTCCCAGCCGGAGGAAGCAGGAAGGCCCCCGCAACAACTGTGTTAGCATGTCATTAGCAAAGCAACTAAAGAGCTGTTTTGTAAATAGGCCATAGCTTGGACATTCCTCTGTTCACACAGTGACGTAAACAAGGCGAGGAATGGTCACTCCTGCTGCTGGCACTCTCTCCACTACAGTAGGGTGGCAGTAATGTTCCAAGGCGCAGGCCAGTCACATGTAGAAACACTCAAGTGCTGTAGGCGAGAGGCTCCTCCCCTTGGTAACCGGTGAAGGTACACATCCATGCACGAGCACTGCAGCCTGCCCCCCCGCCCCCCCCGCCATCGCCACGCAGCCCTCTCCCTTTACATTACCAGCTTTTGACTTGGCTTAGCTCCCCTCCCAAACACACCCACATGCACACACCTACATTACAATAAAAGATGATATGTATACATGAGTGAGTGACTCCGCCTCCCCCCATTGCACGGATAAAACCGAGGGCCAGGAACCCCCTCACTTCTCCTTATCAGTGTCTAAAAATAAATATTTGCTCACTTTTACAGTTTGGATCCATTAGCACTATCCACAGGTTGAAATGCAAAGCGAAAGTGTCATCACCTTTAATGGCATTGTGTAAGATTGCAAGCCCTTTAACCAGCGGGGCCCTGACCAGGAAATGGTGTTTATTTCAGTGGTATTTCTACATAAGGACAGAATGTACAAAAATGGCTGCTTTAAGGTTTCACTTTCTGTATTGCTGAAATAATGTTTCTTATTTTTAGTTTCATAAATCCTACCTAAATATAGTCACAGATGTTTTTATGATATCCAAAACAGACATCCATAGCGAGGCTAGGACCCCCTGCACACTCCGCTCCATAAATCCATATTTCTGTGTGTCTCATAAATAAATAAAAGGCAAACTGTGGGGATCAGTGACACTGTTTGGGTCGACAAGTACAGTGACAGCGACTTGATTTTCCACACAGTAGCCCTTTTTTTCTCACTCCCCCAGCCTGGAGGGACCCAAGGCACGGCCCTTATTATGATTTGATGAAATAACCCCTCTGCCTCCTTTAAGCCCATCCCTTTGCTCAGTGTACCCACTCATCATCATGCCACTTTCATACCCTAATGTACTTTCTACGCTGGAGAATCCACATGCACCTCCAAACATTTTTTTCTTGTGATTTTTAAGGGAGATTTTATTTAGAGGCGGTGCTTGTTGGCTCCAGAGTAGCGTCGTAACGACACTTTTTCCCCCAGTCCCTGTTAAAAGAGTTAGACCGGGGCCAGAGTTGGTGCTGGGGGGTCGCCTATAGTTTAGTAATTTCCTGGGGGGTGATAATTGCAGCGTTTTTTTTATTTTAATGCCATCAGATTTTTTTCTACTTTATTTTATTTTTTATTTTTCTACTTCTCTGCAAAAAATCGCCACTCTCTCTCACTCTTAAGATCTGATACCCCTTCGAGATTTTTCCTCTCAGATCATGTACAGACTATATATTGGGAATTTAAGTCCTTCGGTCACTGAGGAGGACTTGAAGCAGCTCTTTAGGGAGAGGAAGCTGCCAGTGCCCGAGCAGGTCCTACTGAAATCCGGCTATGCTTTTGTGGACTTCCCCGACCAGAACTCGGCCATAAAGGCTATAGAGACTCTTTCTGGTAAGTGTGGATTTGATAAGTGATGCTGTGCTGGTGACAGGGAAAATATCACAGCGAGTCAAACTGCAAGATGAGGTTTAAAAAAACACAAAAGCTCAGGGTGTCCCAAATGTGGCATATAACGCATTGCTTGTGTTATTATTGTTATATTTTTGTTGTTGTTGTTGCTCGGGACAGTGTTTTGCGATCACATCCGTGTGCCATCAGAGTTTTAGATGAACGCTCAGCCATGCACGCTCCAACAAAAATTGGATAAATGATCGATCACAGGACACACTCAGGGCTTTAGTGCCCGTTTGCCTAAAGAAAACACGAGCCGTCGTAACGCTATTTACGCGCACAATAACCTATATTTTGGAGATTCCGATAGTGTGGGGCGCTACTTTGCAATCACCCGCTGGAATGTATGGGATGGTCTGATGGTTCGGGTAGGCATAATTATTTTTCACTTATTTTTTATCTTGATTTTATTGAAGAGAGCAGAGCGACGCGAGCGCGGAAAACTTGTCAGATCCATGTTCCTCTGATGTCTGGGTATGTTTTTACGAGGTGTCTTGGAGGTGGGTCATGGGGGTCCGGAGGAAAGAGCTAATAAACAGGTAGCTGAGGGGGGACGAGGTGAGACGCTAATTCCGTGCTGCGCCAGGCCACTCAATAGTAACGAAAACCCGTGTTCAAGCTTCGCCGAGGAGCGCTTCAAATTCAACCCCCTCGGGCTGGGTCAACACGGAGAATTAAGAAACACCTACCTAGAATAGAAAGAGTACAAGTCATTCTCCTTTCAAACCATCTCTTCTTTGATGTTGCATTCTTTACTCGGAGCTGAAAAAAATACCCCTCATTGCACTGTGTGAGGGTTGTGGGAGTGGAAAGCATGGCTGCCCATTTCCCCCCCACACTATAAGCTTATCATGCTTCATTTTGGCGCCGATTCCCCCCAGTTGTGACCCCCAAAATGTCACTGTGTGCTTGTTTTAATCCAAACATACCCAGTTTAGCCGCCGCCGTGCGCACAACGCGCCCGGGTACAGTACTTTTTTAAGGGGTTGGCTGTTTGAATGGGGACGCACCTACTTGGTGAAGTGATTCAAAGTGTTGCTGTGTAGGCCTACCAGCTTTGCATTGTTGCTTTCATGACACACAGCTAATGTTACACTATCAATTCTCGCCCCTACAGGTAAAGTTGAATTACACGGCAAGGTGATAGAGGTAGACTACTCTGTTCCCAAAAAACTAAGGTAGGCCTACAATCTGACACACACACATACACTCACTTACACGCACACACACACATTGTGTCATACGCCTATACTGTGCCCCATGGCAGACTGTGACCTGTAGGCTTCCGCTGAGAAATATAGCACGCAGCTTTTTCCTTCTTCTCTCGGCTCCTGTGCGTGATTTTGAGCCACGCTGCTGTTGTTTTACTCCCCGGCGATGGAAGTGTAACTGCATGGCGTTGAAACAAAAGAAAGAAAGCGACAAAGAAGCAGTTTAGCACCAACATCCGCAGAACACACGGTTGCTGCTGCCATATCGCGTGATCTGCAGCAAGGCCTACCCCACTGTAAAACATGGACACACACACACACACACTAAGTGCATACGTGTAAAAAATCATCTCAACTGAATCTTATATAGGTTGTACTCTCACTTTCATATAGGCAGCTGCTTAATGCGTAATGGTTTCCCTATAAGGCCGTTTTCCCTGTATGTGAGCGATAAAGTTAGGTTTCATTATTGACTGTAACACCGCAATGCACGATGAGTTGCATACCAATCAGCCAAGCCTCTCCTCTGGTTACTATATGCATGTGTGTGTATGCATGTGGGGAGCACAGATTGTATGTGTGTGTGTGTGTGTGCGTGAGGAAAAGTGCGAGCTGGTGTTTTTTTTGTGAGTAAATCTATACGTTAACCCTAAAGTCCACACACCTCTGTCACATGTTGTGCTTTTGTACCAGCTTGTCTTCTCACAATTAGAAAAGGAGCTTTTAATTGCACGGAAATAATAATTAAAGATTTTTCTCTTGTGCGTAATGCGTAATAAAGTCATCCGTTTGTGGCAGATTACGCAACCTATAGGCTCCCACCACGTATAGACCCACCCTGTTTCACAACAATGCCTTTGGCTTTAGGGTAAGACTACATTGCGTGACAAAAAGGTAAATATTCAAGCCCCTTGTGGAGGAACACGTGACACATACTTTATGCGCTTCCAGTACAGTCCTCCCCCCTTCAGTGCAGGCTACACTTCCCTGCATTACAGCCCTCGCCTTTTTTCTGTTTTTTAGCTGTGCCACACCGTCGAGAAAAAAAAATCTGTATGTTCAAAATGTCTTCAGATCGAGCTGCTGTGTTGTTGCCTCGCTTTGAGGCTCGTTTTTCTGTGCTGAAAGGCGCAACATGGTGTAAAAAAAAGCCTGCGCCACTCCCCACAGAAGTGTGCACGTAGGCCATGGCAATGTTGGAGAGCCTCATAATGGCTGCCATGATGGCCCCGCATACTGCACGGCTATAGGGCGGAATCAGATGGAGCAAATGTCCATACATGTGCCCGCTTGTGTCCAATCGGCAGTGTGTGAAGCTGCTGAACGCGTGTGCGTGTTCTCAACAGGCCTGTAAAGCGAAATCTTCGCCATATGAGTGGGGCCGACACGAGTGCAGCTCGTGACACGTACAGGTGTTCATTTTGAGTCAGTGGAAACTGGGCGAAATCACACGTGGAGGTGTAACTCCATATTTTGATGGTGGAGAATTTAATTTAATAGTAAAACCTCCCCACTGTTTTTCCTTTCGTCTGTGAAAGCTTTTGTCTTATAGTGCAGAAATATTTACTCTGATTTAAAATTTAAAGCTTAAAACGCGTATTTTCAAACCTGCAGTCGTAATTTACAAACGTCTGCCTTATGCAAAATTTAAATCACATTTAAATATAATTTTAATTCACTCAAGCTGTCTCAGGCATATTTGGAAATAACTTTTTTATTTAACAATACGTGTTTAAAATTCTAAAACTGCATTTCCTTTGTGTTATTTCTAAATCCTGTGTTTAGATAATTACGTGATAATTACGTGTATCGTTATGGATCTGATTTTAAAATATATTTCTGGTTACTATAGTGACAGGGCTTAAAGAGTAAATCAATGATTAGTTTTTGTTTTGTCATTTAGGAGGCAGTGTGTGAGCTCATCTTCAGGCCTGCTGGTTTATCTTGGTTTTGTGGGGCTGCTGTAGTTTCAGCTGCTGTTTACTGTTTGTTTATATATTTCTGTTGTGTTTTGCTGTGTAGAGCCTTAGGTGTGCTAATAGGCACTGTGGGATTGGCTATTAAATTATGTCTATTTTACAAGGCAGAGCTGGTTGTTCATTATATCATCTACTATAATACAGTTTTTGTTGTTGAGTTTATTCAGTAAAAAACTGGGCTTTTAAAATGCAACTTTGAATAACCTAGAAAAGATAAAGCTGTGAATTGTTGTAGTTTTGATGCCCTGCTTATTTTTTAAATGTTATTTCACTTAAATGCATTTTATATATTGTTATTTCAAATTGCTACAGAAGTGTAAGCTTTTATGTTATTTTGATAAAAGTAATTTTAGCAGAGGTAAACAATCTTTTTGATTTTATTTGTACAAAGCTTTTGAAGCTACTTGTCACAGAAAATACAGATTAATTAATTGCTTTTTATCAGTCATATTTGTAATATAGTTTCAGAAAGTATCATGGCTGTTTTTATCAAATTATTGATGTGATTGGTGTTATAATAATATAGGTCACTTAATGTTAATTGATCCTGTATTTCAGTGCTCAGACAGCTGTTGTTAAAAATGAATAAACTATTTTTAACTGTAAGTAAGTAAAACATTTTTTAAAATATGCTATTAAATTTATATAATCACCTGAGCCTATTATGTAATTGTAGGTTTGAAAAATAAACTATTACATAATTGGATGATGAAATAATCAATGCAGCAAAACTCACAAAACATTAGAAAATAGGTAGATCAATGTATAATTATTATTTATAATAGTTTATATTGTCTAAATTTTAAAGGAGGACTGACTCTTAGTTTGATAAGTGAATTAAGTTTGTTTGCTCGCTCAAAACTAAATATGTTTGCTGCATTTTGCTTGTGTATTTTTTTACATTGTGGCTTACTTTGGTGTCAGAACACAATATTTTTCTCACCCTTAATGAGTTTTCTTGTTAAGCAAGGCATGAGGCTGAATCTCTGTCACACACCAGGAAACAGTGTGACTTGGCGTTAATTGTTTGTGGTGCTACAGAAACGACATGCAGTGTTGCTTGACTGTCACACAGGCTAAATGGTGAAGGTGTGGACAGGGCGGCTGACGTGATCCCTATCTGTGGGCCTGATCAATGAGTATTATTAAGCATGTGAAGACAGCCTTGTTGTTGTGGTGTAAACACATTTAAACCCTGAGTGGTAGATAAGTTGTTTGCTTGCTTGTTGAGCTGTTAGTAGCAAAACCAGATTTTTCTCCTCCTAATTATCTCTCTGGACCTTTGACTTAACCTGGAGTGAAAATGTGCTCAGATAAACAGGTGCTGATTGAATGCTTACACTCCATTAGGCTGTATCACAATAAACACCACATGAACTGTTGTGCACTCTTCATATAAATCTAAGTTTGCAGCTCAGCACCGTTTGATACAGCTAAATTGATTGCGAGAGCTTTTTTTCTCACAAAATGATCCAAACCAAGACATGGGTGTAAACATCTGCATTGCACCACAGTGGTGCACATGCACATGTGTGTGTTGGGTCGTCCGTGCACACTGAGTCAAAACAGCGAAATACGATAGCCATCAGTTGATCCACTCCGAATCCATTAATACTCCCTAGTTGATCCTGGGTGTAGGGGAAGCTCTCCAATTTAGGCTCCGGTTTTGTCCGGAGTGATAGCAGGAGGCACTGCACTGCTCCCCTCTAAAGCCACATCCGCTGCACCCTCCTCATGACTCCTCATGTCTCCCCTCACCTGTCTGCGAGGAGGGATCGCACTAAGTGATCTGCAGACGCCCAAGGTGGCTCTCTGCTATGTTCATTTTCTGCCTTAAAGAGCATTTGCAATGTCTTTTTAAGTCATGGCTGGTCTCAGGTTTTTCACTCATTAAGAGCGAAGACTTCACGTTGTAGAGCAATTTATCTCAGACTGAGCCCCTATGGTGTAAAATAATCCTCATGAGGTGTGAAAAAATAATGCCAAATGAGAAAGTTCTTCATTAGCACTTCCAGGAATAATGACTATCTGCTTGTCAGGTATCGGCGTAAGCCTTTTATTTCCAATGTGTTCAAGTTACTGCATTTAAATTTCAGCCCTTCTCCAGCACTGCTAGATTTGTATAGCAATTATTAACTTTTTCATGAAAGTGGAGTAGTGTATTTTTCCTCCTGAAGTGATAACAGACTCACTACAACGCTGCAACAGAGTATATAGCTTAAGGGAGCAGCGAGATAAGATGTGAGAGCATTGTAAATTCATTGTGTGTCTATCAGACCTGTGGGATCGCTGTGTTTAAGCTCCCTGAGAGTTTGAATCTCCTCCTTTTTTTTTTAAACAGACACTTGCATGTGCATCACAGCAGCAACTGTAGAGATTCATTACTCAGTTAGCTGTCGTTCACATTCCACTCCAACCTGTTGCATGAGTAATATGTTGCTGCAGAGTTACACTCATTACAATCAGGAGTTAAGTAATCAGCTAGATGACTCTCAGGAGCAGCAGTGAGGAGTTGTGGAAGGTGGTGTGATGAGGAGGATTGCACCGGTTGACCGTCCCCAGTCTCACATTTTTCTGGTAATACTAAATCACTAAAATATACTGAAGATGGGAGGGTGGAACAGTAATACACTGAGGTTGTGTCTTTGTCAGATGGTAGTTAAATTGAGAAACACCTTTCATTCAAGAGGAGATGCTTTTTTGCCTGTTTTATTTTTATTTATTCATCTTAATTTACCCAGGATGTCCCATTAAGATACAAGGTGTCTTTTCCTGGGAGTCCTGGTCAAGATGGCAGCTTCACGAACATATGAGAACGCATACAATACACGACAGCAACACAAGGGAAATAGTAAAAACAAATTGCATTTCTGTTTGTATTTGTGACCTGTCCATTACACATTTCCTCTCACTAGTTGTTATTATTGAATGATGTGAGTAATGGAGAGACAGCCCATGGCAGAAGTAAAACAAACCCTCATTGATTAGAGATGAGAGGCAGGAAGCCTCCTTGAACTGAGCCACTGAAGCAGTTTTTCTTCTAACAGTCTGGAAGTGAATGTGTCACTGATGATGCATTCTCAGCGGCTCGTCAAAGTTAAAATCACTTAGTAGAAAATAAAAGAAACTTTAATTTTTACACACTAATAGCATGGTGGGCGTAGGTTTCGTTTCAACACGACAACACCAGAAAAAAATGAGTCTCAAACATGTAATTTTCTGCATTATGGTGGAATTTTATGCAACAATTTCTGCCTTTATTGTATCAATTTATAGCCCAGCTCCTTTTTTTGTTTTAACAGTGGGTGCTACCTGAATATACCCCCCCCCCCCAAAAAAAAAAAAAAAAAAATCTACACCCATGGATAGCATTGAATTTTGACCGTATTTCCAAATTCAGTTTCAGTGCCGACAGTGAGCTCTTCCTACACACCTTTCTGCCAGGTGTGCATTCAACAACTCTTCGTTTGCTGTTTGTACAAAACACAAGTGTGACTACCATCCCAATCCTCGACAGGATAGGCCGACATTGTTCAGAGCAGATGTTTGAGGATGCTGTTTAGCTAAGCAGGGTTTGATGAATTGCTGGAATCTCAAATGTGCTGCATGTGAATATTTAATGAATTATAAATAATGATTCTGAGTCGAGCAGTTTTTACCTAAGTTCTTTTTTTGGGGGGAAGTAATTTGAAGATGTAACAGCTGCTCTGTCTCTCCTTCCTTTTCTGTATCCCTCTGTTGCTCAGTCTGTCTGCGTGTGTGTGCAGCATGTGTGTTATGTACATGTAGATAGGTTCGCACACAGCTTCAGCACAACACTGGAGAAACAGAAAAAAGCTGTAAAATCCCAGCTGAAAGCTGCATACCGGATGTAAACTTCAGTGTTTCTCACCCCTCCGTGTGCTAGTGCTCCCCTCCCAGCCGTCACCCAAGGGTGTGGTTTCTTTGGAAGGATGGGCAGCTGAGACGCACAGCAGGTGGCAATTCTCACACAGCCAGACCCCGTCCTTGTCCCATATCAACACCATATAACCCTGCCGGAACTTTATAGCTCTGATGGGTCTTGAACAGGTGAAATGAATATGGAGAAAACTCCCAACAGCCAATGGGAGCGAGCCATGAGCTGTAATGCTTACACGCAGCCAATCCTATGCAAGCAGGTCGAGTGGTAGTGATCGAGGCTCATGTAGAGACTTTGTAAGGCTGGCTTAGAGCCTCAAGTTGGGAATGCTGTTGACGTGAAGCTTTACCCAGGTCAAGTTTGTCTCTTCTTTTAAACCTTCGCACCCAGCACATTTCTCAAGCTTTCACCTTGCTTTTGGTGATACAGGCACAGGTGGGGCCAGGGATTGCATAGCCCTTCCTTAAATATTTTGGGCCCCCTTATCAGAGTATATAGGTAGTTGGCTTATTAGTATCATGGATGGATTACTGAATGGGACTTGCGGGTACAGGCTCAGGGACCCTGGAGCAGAACCTCTGTATGAAGTGACTGTTAACATATGTTGTTGGCAATTAAACGACTGCAAAGAGAGACAAAACCTCCAGAAAAAGATGCAAAATGACCATAAAAGATGTAAACCAACAACAAGAGACACAAACAGCCACAAAAAGACAAAACATTTCCCTCAAAGAGACAAAAAATCATTCCAAAGAAATACAGATTCGCCCCAAAGAAGTGCAAAATGACCTCAAAGAGACAAAAAATGTCCACAAACTGACACAAAACAACCGCAAAGAGGTACATATATCTTACAGAGACATAAAACGACTGAAAAGAGATGCAAAACAACCACAAAGAGGCACAAACTGACTACTAACAGATGCAAAATGCCCACAGACTCACAAAAAGCGACCATACAGAAAACTGTGTTTGCGCTCTGCACGTGCACAGACTTTGAAGTTAGGTAGGACCATGCTTGACCTCATGTTTGTAATTTAACAAAGTAACTTGATTGTTGCTGTTTAACTGAACTTCACCTTGTTCAAAGTCAACTTAAAGGGTAACTACACTCTCAGATCCTGCTAGAACCCTCTCTCCAAGGATATTTAAAAAATAAAACAAAGGAATGAAGCGCAAGGACTGTAGGAGGCGTGGCCTCGGTGTGTAGCTTGTGGCACATCTAAGCAGACACATACAAGCTAATTTTGAGCAGGAAAAGCTGTAATAATCACCTGTATTAACATCATATGTCAGCAAGAATTAATGTGATTATGTGTGCAGTGAAAGAAGTATTTAAGAAGGTCTTTTCATAAAACTAGGTGTCTGCGCTGTAGAAAAATGACAATACTTTTTAAATTGGTGCTATATGACCAGAGGAAACAGAAATGTGGCATTTGCATTTTTTACTTGTGGTAGAAAACCTACAACTACCACAATGCACTGTGTGGTACCCGACCACTAAATGCTCCCGCTGGTGGGTGACATAATGTGAGCTTGCCTGTTTTTCCACAGGAAACAATATGGCGGCTAGCTGGTAACAAGTGATCTTAAACAGCAAGCTAAAAATATGTTTTTGATGAGGAATTCTCCTAGTCAACCAATAGTCGTCATTTTCGACTAGTCGCCTGCATGTTTATGATATTAATTTGATTATTAAATGATATATTTTGGGCGGGGCAACACAATGGTTTGAGTTCAAGGTGTGAGAAAGAATAGTATCAGTAACATTGTTAACACTGTGCTACATTACAGAGAAATACAAAACTGTACTAATGAACCTTCATTAATATAGGCCAATATTTTATCTACAAGTGCACGTCACACACTGAGCGAGCCGCCTGTTAATGACGCTGTCAGCAAAGCAGTAATGATTGTGCTAAGTGGCTAATGAGCATGTAGCTACTTACATGTTTCAGATGATACATCATGTTTGTAGTCGACCAATGAAGATGAGTTTACATATCACCTTGGGTTCGTCCTTCACCTTCTCAAATTGATCCCACACTTTGGATTTCCTGCCCGACATGTTATTAACTAGCCTGTGGAATCACCGCAGGTACCAGCCCTGGAAATTAAAGTGACTCCTGTCTGACTGCTGAGCGTGGCCACTTCCTGTGTCTGTCCATTTAAATTAAATTCCCACATGGTCCAGTCATATAGGTTTTGACTTCCACATTTTTTTTGTGACTAAGTGACCATTGAAATCTTGCCGACTAATGACCTTTCTGGTCGATGACTAACTTTTGGTCGACCATTAGTGGGCAGCCCTAGTTTCTGAAAACATTATCTGTGAGAAATAGCCAGCCTGGTAGCAGAATCTCGGTTCAGATTTTATCAGCACTGCTTAGTTTTAGAGTTTGATCTCAGTTTTTTCAGCCTCAGTTTTTACAATACAGGAAACAGTATGGCGCCCACTTCCTGTTCACAAGCTCTTGTATTACAGCCAAACAGTGCACTGAAATCTGTTTCTGGAGACATATTAGGAATAGGCAATACAGTAGCAGAATCCTGGTTTGTATTTGAGCAACACGGCCTAGGTTTACACTTTGATCGGAGTTTGGACTGAGTTTTTGAGAGTCTTTCAATCCTCTTCTGTACTTTCTGTGTCTGTGGTGGTGGGCATTCGAAAATGTGCAAGTACAATCTGTTGTTTGAGCAGCAGCCAGTGAAAATCTGATGGATGATGGCAGATTTGAGTTGGGAGATGAGCAGGGAGATCTGGGCATGGGTAAGACGGAGGGAAGTTTACCACAGTTCATGTACACAGACTAGCCACATTGTTATGACACAAAGCTGGTTGAGAGTATCTCTTTAACTACTTTAGCCTGGTTTGGCCCAATGGCAACACAGTGAGAGCAATGCATTACAAAGCAAAATGCAGCCCTGTGCTCAGAGCTGTCACTTTTTTCATTCCACTGGAGTTTACAGGCCTTGACAAATTTACAAATTTTACAAATGTGGCGCTTTTCTTTAAAACAGTGCCCCAGTCAGGCCCCCTCATACAGTTTTTTTAAACCCGCCCCTGGTTCCAGAAACATCCAGATATGTTGTAATAATTTGAAATAATATGCATGGATTGTTTTCTATACGCCACCTGTAGAAGTGTGAATTTCTTCTGCCATGTTTTTCTGATGTCAGCTCTCTGTGAAGCAGCAAATGTCGAAAGATACAGTCTTCTGACATTTACGGCACCTTGATGTGGGAGCAAAACTGTGCTATTGTACTCGTGAATATGTGTGTCCGTGTGTGTTTACAGGTAGTGCTGTATTCAGTTCCAACTGTTCCAGGTTAGGTTCTCCACGTTGCCATGGGAACCAGTTTTGAGTGTTTTGCTTAGTTATAGGAGGAGAGCTGGAACGATGAAGGCTTTCAGAAAATGAACCCAAAGTCCTCCAGTGTACAGAACACCGTGCAAGCTGCGTAAAAAAAAAAAAAAGTTGAGTTTACTGCATGCAACACCCTGAGATGCACCCTACAAGTGATCATTATAATATCTTTTGATATCACTGTCAGAATCCTATGATTACAGCTTAAATTTGTTATGAACTGCTGTCAGTTTGGGGACCCTGTAATTTCCACCCATTTCCCAGGAGAGCTGAGACTGCCTACTGGTTATAGCTGCAAGCCCCGGCCTGCAGTCCAGCCATGTGTTGGTGGCTCACACTATGGGCGGTGCAGTGGTCAGAGTGCTGATTTTATATGACAGTGAATACATAGCCTGGAAAGGTGCCTCAATAAAAACGCCTGTGTAAAGCTATCGCTTCATTGAAACCTTCAAGTGCTCATTTTCTTCCCACAAGAGAGGCAGGGAAAACTGCTGAGTGGGCTGTCCATCTATGTCACAGCCGCAGCCCTTTTGTGACCTCTCTTATTCATAAACCCACTTGGAGCCACCATTTCCATCCTTTTCCATATGTATGCAACGGAAGCTGGGAATCCCCCCCCCCACCCCCACCCCCCCACCCCCCAACAGAACAAGTCAACTACAGTAAGGTCTGCACGCAGCTGAACCTCTGACACAAACCTGGAGCACAGTCTGACCATTGTGTTTCCTCTGTTTCTGACGGAAGAGGAAGATGAGGAGAAGACTTCCGAGTCAACGACGTGTGCATGACCCACACGCATGCTTATGCTTTCCTCTCAGTGTGTGTGCCTGCTCCTGCATGGGGGAGAAATGAGCACTGCTGGTAGAGGGCAGCATTTCTTTCCCCTGTCAGGGAGGCTTGCTGGCTGGCTGTGTGAGGTTGCTGCTGGTGGCTTGAAGTGGCTCTGCTGCTCACAGACAGGACGGTTTCTGGCTGCGCTTTTGAGACTCACAATATTGGAAATCATGTTTATTCTCACATCAGTTCTCACTTTTTTACCCTCTCTTGACCCATCAACTAATTTTATTTCCTCAAGGAGTTTGTACCCTGACTTATATGCAGCCTCCTGACTGATAGTCAACTCCAGTTTTAGAAAGACATTTTGATTTTTGGTGTCAGGTGAACTCAGAGGTCTGCTAGTCAGAGGTAAAGTGTTTATGAGTGTATTATGTTTTTTGCAGCGGTGGAGGAAGTATTCTGATCTTTAACTTGAGTAAAAATAGCAATACTATGGTGTGAAAATGTAACAGGTAAAAGTCACACATTCAAAATCTCACTTAAAGGAATACAATAAAAAAACTACATCAGTTCAACTCAGTAGCAACATATACTACAGGAATTAAATTCAAAACCTACATCAATGTCATCTGTTACTATATTGAACATCTATTAAAGACGACTACATCATGTTGACAAAATTACTTTTAACACAAGGTCTACCTGTAAATACAACACAATACCATAAGCACTGCTACAATATTACTATAGTAAAATACAAATTCAATATGATACCTAAGTCAGATACTCCTTAATAATAAAATAAGGTGAAAGGGATATCATAAGTTTTTTGTTTGGCACGGGAGAAATCTTAAAAGTCAACCCTGTAATTCACTCTGGGAGATATTGTAGTGCAGTATGAAAGGACTCAATAGAGTCACAGCTGCAGGAATGATACTCCTCATCCTGGATGTGCACTCAGCATCATAGGTAGCTGTTCCAGTCAGCTCCTCATTCTAGACAACGTCGTGCTCCTCCATTTCTCCCAGTTCAGCTCTGTACACTTGGTCAGCAAGTGCCACGGCGATGCAGTCTCCCAAAACACTGACACTAGTGTTGCAGCATTTTAGCAGCCACCAATATGGCAGTTTCCTTCACAGGCAAATGGACTGCTGTCAAAATAAAGACAGTGGTCACTGCTCCTGTCACTGGGATTCCTACTGCTCTGGTGCGTAGGATTGGTGATGTCACTACAATGGTTACTATCTGCCTCAAGTCCAGATTGATGTGACTGAGTTGGACAATGAAAACTGCTGTGACAATCTTGTAAAGGGCGGTTCCATTCACACTGACACTGGTCCCAGTGGGCACCTGTGTTTCTGCAGTCGATGTTGTTGTTCTCCTCACAGCATCAAAAAGTGAGCGGTATGGCAGAGCTGCAGTCAGTAAGGCCGGTGAAACCCCCCTAATGACTGCCCAGGGGTTAAGTCTCAACCACAGGAGATAGACCAGTGGTAGAACTATTGTTCCATGGATAAGGAGCTCAGTAACAACCATAGACATGGACTTTCCCAGTTGTGAACCTCAGCAACATGGCTTACAATTGCGATCAGCGGTCCTAATGGCAAGAAACACGAAATCAAGTTAATACAAATTTCGTGGCCGCTACAAACACACATCTCTGACCTCTGTCTCTGCCTCTTTCGGCTTGTCTCCCACTTTCATGCTTTGCCACATCAAAACAGTGAACAGCAAGTTGACTGGCTGGTGGGGAGACATGGCAGTGCGGGATCAGATCCCCACTACATTTTTTATACCGATTAGTAATGCAATGTTGCCTTAAATTTTTGAGGAAACTTTTCTTGTATTCCTCCACAGAAAACAGGGGACATTTTGATTTATACTCTTACACAACTCGTGCAGTACAATCCAAGTCTCATTTATCCATTTGTATGCTCAGTACTTCCCAAACTCATGCATATTCACCAAACCTTACTGTTTAAAACTGAACTGAAAGTGAAACTTATCTATGCTCTCATCAAAGCCAGACTCCGATTCTTGGGTTGTTTTTTCTTTAGAAAGAATGAATGTGTCTGGGAAGTACTGAACATACGACTAGATATATGAGACTTAGATTATACTGCACAAGTGTATATAGTTTGTCTTTTAAATGTGGTCCCCAGTCAATCAATAAATCAATATATTTTCCATTATCTTTGAAGGCATGTGAGAAAAGCTAAATTTTCTTCACAAATTCAGGGCGTGGCAAACTAATTTTCTCATGGTCATTTTGTGAGTTAAGTATTCCAGTAAGTAAAAATAAAAATGTATTAGCATTAAAATATCCTAAAAGTACCAAAAGTAAAAAAAATACTCATTATACAGAATGGCTCTTTCAGAATCATATTATATAATATTTTTGGATTATAATTATCTATGTTATTTATTTATTTATTTATTTATATTTTGTATCACATCTAAATTAGCAATATAACTTGAGCTTTTTTATTAAATATAGTAAAGTAGCAATACTATATTTGCTTCTGAAATGCAGTGGACTAAAAGTAGGCCTATAAAATGGAAAAATTCAAGGTAAAAGTACCTCAAAGTTGTGTTTAGATATCTACTTTGTTCCACTCCACATCTAGTTTTTAGTTTTTTTATTTGCAGCCTTGATAGAAAAAGTAATTATTTCACAAAAAATGTCCAGAGGAAAATCCACATGGGAAAAATAAAAATGCATTTGCAGGCTATGAATCATTAAACATGTGGTATGTCTTGTTTAATTGTCTGTTGGATATGACGCTGCCCCGGGGCCATTTTTTTTGTCCTTTAAATCCACAGCTACAGCCAGCAGCCGGTTAGCTTAGCTTAGCATACAGACAGGCTAGCTCCCCTGTTTCCAGTCTGTATGCTAAGCTGAGCTCAAGGGTGTGGGCTTTGCTTTAGTATTGTTGGTGACACATATGAAACAGGGGGTGCAGGGGTTTTTAACAAAGAAAACTTCAAGCATCAAACACTTTATTTCCTGGATTCTGGTAAATTTTATGCATCTCTTTGTGCCTTTTCTGCATCAATATATGATGGCAATATCTTTGATTTCTTCAAAACTTAAGTCCTCTGCTACTTTAATGTTTTTATGTTGGGGGGAGGGATGAAAAATATGAAATAAATAAATATTCCACACGGCTGCTGGTTAAAGCTTTATAGTCAGCATGGTATCGATCTTCTCATCTAACTCTCAGCAGGAAAGGGAATAAGTGTAGCATAGCTGTTGAACTATTCCTTCAAACTATTGATGTGAACTATTCCTTTCCACTTTTAAGTGTAAAAGTGTTGGTTCCGCTCTTAAAACTGTGCTTTTTTCTTCGATTAAATGTCCGTCTGTTACTCCTCATTTTATTACATTTACCGTCTGCACCCCTTATGTTTTACTGAACTGAGCTGCGGCGGCACTTCCAGGCTGTCCTTTAGCTTCAGCAGAAGTAGCGTTGGCAATTGTGATATGCCATAAGCCTGTTGTTTTATGCAACTGTGCTTGATCCTGACTGTGATTCGCTGAGCCCAGAGATGAGTCGGGTAATGTGGGCCAGGCAGGTGCTAGAGAGTAGGACGGCTCCATCTGCCTCGCTGCCAAGTGACCCAGCACATGCCAATACCCAGTCAGTCGCAGTGAGAGAGAAAGACAGAGCACGTATGTGAAAGAGAGTGATAGCGAGAGAGCGATGGAACGACAGAAAGAAAGAGGAGAATAGAGTTGCAGGGGAAAGGGAGGACCCTATGGGATTCCTTTTGATTGTATCACACCAAACGTCGGGTTGCAGCGGAGTATTTTCATACAGCCGAGAGCAGCAGAGAGCTGCACACACAGGGGCAGTGAACAGAATGTGGAAGAAACTGTTTGTAAATAGTTGTTGTCTTGCCGACCCCTTGGCTAATATTTCCCTGGAGGCGCAGAATGTTTTATCGTGAAGTGTTCAATCTGTGTGTGTCTCGCTGAACAGTCTATACTCAGGATTTCCCATGGGTGCAGTAGCTGCTGCGATATCTCTACTGTACGCGGGGAGTATTATCTCAGTCCAGAGGTTTTAAAGCTATTATGTTCCCATCTTAAATGTTTCAATGAGTAAAACGTCAGGATTAAAATGTACGTGCGAGTTGCTAGGATACCAGCGGATTGATTGATTGGGCGTGTGTGTTTAGCATAGACTTCTTGATATGTCTTGTTGCCATCTGTCTTCACTGGTTGCCCAGCCAGCAATGCAGCACCTCTGTCTCACGCATGCAAACAACATTATGACACTGATTGATGAATTGCCCGTCTCTGTCAGGTTAAACGAAGCACACACTGACACAAATCCAATTAAAATTGACGAGTGCCCCTATAGCAGAGCACGATCTTGTTAAAAAACCCAAAGGCAAAAACACGGACATCTTCAGCTCACCAGGATGGTAAATATTTGATGCCGGAGCAGCCATGCATGAGTTCTTGTTGGAGGGTTGCAAAAGTTAATGGCGTCTTGTAAGACTGCTCTTTTTTTTATTCACCCACGTACACTAAACATCGACACATTCTGTGCAGGTGATCTACATTTTCATTAATTGTGAATTCCACAGGATGCAGCTGTAGTTCACCTCCTCGCTCTGGGGGAGAGTCACACTCTCTTTCCACTGCAGCATTCTGTGCTTGTCTTCCCTCCATCCTCCTCCATCCTCCTCCTTCTCCTCCTCCTCCTCCTCCCTGCATGTGCATGTTTTGTGTCAGTGCACCATGTCATGCGTACCACCTAGATTGCGTGCATTGTCTCTCACCACCTCCCTCCAGCTCGCAATGTCACCGCTCCCCTGGCACAGCATGGCAGCGCAGAATGAAGCCGGCTGTGTGTTAGCATGAGCGGGTGTAAATAGCGTACAACTCTATGTTATGTACTGTAAGCTGAATGTGAGCCACCCTATCAGATCAGTGTTACAGAGACAGGCAGTTTATTCTTAGTAGAGTGGTGGTTACCGTTAGTGGAATTCTTCGACAACAGTAGACATCTGTGTGTGTGTGTGTGTGTGTGTGTGTGTGTGTGTGTGTCCATGTCAATGCATATATGTGTGTTTGTACACTGCCTCTGTGTTCCTGCCATTCCCCCAAGCGGGAGGCAACAGTTCATTTCAGCGATGGTTGCTGAGATGGTTTTGTTTTAAGTGGTGTGAGGAGTGACTCCAGGCAGGCCAGTTTCCGGTCGCTTGACGTTGCGGGAGAATAAATTACAAAGATATAGAATGACAAGCTTCAAAGGCGAGTTTGATGTCAAAGAGACAGCGGTGGAGATGTGGAGCCGCCGAAAGACGGCACATCAAATACGCTGCACTTGAGGAAAAGTCTAATTTAACAGGACTTGTGTTTGTTCTTCCTGTTGTCAACTGTAGTTGTTGCAACCTTTGATGGATGCACGGCCACCTCGGGCATTTGTGGAGCATTTACAGTATGGCTGCTTCCTCCCTGTCACCGCACATCATCAAAGCTGGCGTATCCCTACGCTCAAGGCATATGATTCACAACTCAGGTCCCCACACACACACACACACACATACACACACACACACACACAGATGGGCTCTGATTTGATCAAACATCAGTGCACATAACAGAAATGCCACCAGACAAAATGCAGCCCTGATTTGCTTTCTCACAACACTGGCCATTTTCTTTGCAGGCTCTTAGTGTTTTTATAAAACGCAGTCCACCACTGCAGATGTTTCTACAGAGAGATCCGATTATGACAAACAATCTTATTATTTGCGCTCAGATCTGCCAGGCCTTCACACTGACTCAGTGCTTCTCAGAGCAGTTGTGTTGTGGCTGTCTTAAGGAATGAGCAGCCAGGTTTTCAGGTCAGCCCTCACTCCTAATAGCCCCTTCAACTTAGACATGGTGTTTGTTAAAGAGGGGAACCAGCCTCGTATGTTTTCTGCCAGGAATGATGAAAGCAGCCCGCCTGTAAATGCTTGCAGATTTGTTTTGGTGTTTCTGTGCGGAGGAGAGTCGTAAGCCGGAGTATAGGGCTGGAAATAGTTGTTAAATTAGTGGACTGCACCCTTGAATATCCTGTCTAGCAAAACAGAGAGCGTCTCTAATTGTTATTAATCCTTCGATAATGAGCCTCAGGTGGTACAGTGACATGTGTTTTGTTTGTTTTTTAAGCTATGTATTTGTGTGCTGTTGCGTTCACAGACTGTAGGATTTTGTCAGAAAATCAAACCTGGAAGACAAACAATAAACAAACATAAAGAGTTGCGGAGGCTGCAGCTTTTTTGCGAGTTGGAGAACCGCACTGGCTCCGCAGACGTTCAGGGCTCTTCTGAGCACCTTATAGTCACATATATAAGAAGCACCAACAACAAACCTTTCCCTCAGGCTTTCTCACAATCACCAATAATTCTCCCTCGCCTTCTCTGTCTCACTTTAAATGCTGCCCACACAACAGGCATTTCCACCCGCTCCCCTCTGCAGTGGAGCTCAGGCTTCCACACTTGAGATATCGATGTCAACTCAGGATATTTACTCAAGTATTTATCGCATATTGATCACGGCTGGCAACCCTGTGAGCATCTCCGATAATTGAATTAGTCTACATGTTACATTCCCACACAGCGTACAGGCGTCCTCCAAACTTGTCACAGAAACACACACACACACACACACATAGACACACACACGCACACAATTCTGAGCCTGGACCATCGTCAGCCTCAACTTCCTTCTCAAGCCCCCTGCCTCATTTCAGAGAGTAGGTCAGGATTTGGTTTTAGCTGCAGGATTAAAGTCTGACAGGGATAATGCCACTTCAGCCACTTGTGAGTCACGTGACGCGATGATTCAAGGTTTTGGGAGGAGGACTACGTATGTAATTAATGTATTGGAAGCCCTTATCCGTTTGACTCCACCCATAGTTGAGTTCGGCCGGTGGCTCATAAATGATTATAAAACTGCTCTTTTCCAGACGACGGTTACAAAAAAAACAAAAAAAAAAACAGTGATGTGTTGTTTTTCCACGCTCACTTATGCACCCCTCCACTCTCACCCTCTGCAGTCAGTAAATATAATCCAGCCTGTCTAATACTCAGAACTGCCTATTGATGTAATTTTAACCTTAAACCCGTTTGTACTGTCCCCCCCATCCCGCACAAGAGTGTCCTATATAGATAATCCCACCGCTTTGTTAATCTCTTGATGGCTTATCGGGGCTACCGCACTTTATTTACTTTACTACACTTCACTCACTCGTGTGAAACTGCTGCTGGTCTGCAGTTCATTTAATCTCTTTATTTGTTCTTATCTATCAGTGGGTCTGTTGTCCTTTGCTGACATGTTTATTTTTAAGAGGCATCATTTTTTTTAGATGTTTAAATTTGCTTTTAAAATCAAAGGTGAATTAAACTGCTAAACTAATAAATAAATAGATAATACTGTTAATTTGCAGTTTATTTCTGTTGTCTTTTACATTTTTTATTCTTAAACACCAGATCTACATTAATTTAGAGTGCTGAGACATTTAAATATATATTTCAGGGCTTTAATTCACAGTCATTTTCATTACCAATTGATCTGCTTGTTATTTTCTTGAATTATTTATTAATTATTTTGTGTATAAAATGCAGATTTCAAGCTTCCAGTGCTCAAAGTGACGTCTTCAGATTGTTTTGTTTGACCAACAGGGAAAAAACAACAACAAAATATTTAATTCACAATGACATCAGACAAAAAGGCAACCAACAGTTTATTTGCTGGAAAAAATATTTGCTGATTACCAGAATTGCTGGCAATTAATTTTCCGTCAGTTACCTATCAATTAATTGACTTGTTTTAGCTCTAGAATTACTTAACACTTGTTGCATTTAGATGAATATTTAAATTAATACTGTTTGATTAAAATTCAGATATTGCTTCCTTGATTTTTATTTGTTTTTGCCTTTATCTAAGCAGGTAAAAGTCTGTTTTAGATTTAAATAAATATATAGATAAATTAAAAAAAAAACACCAACAGGCCAAAACAACTGTCACGCAACTCAAAGTGTGTTGACAGTATGATTTTCCCAAACTATGTAAAATAAAGTAAAAACAACAGAAGCACACACACAAACTAAGATTGCTATTTTTTAAGATCCTGTAAAATGTACTTAAATGTACCAAGAGTCATTCTGTAAGCAGCACTGTAATCAAAAGCAAACACTGCGCTTTAATCAGACTCCTGCTCCACCACATGCATGTGTCTCCCGGCCTGGCACCAGCTCTCGACCCTGTGTTTGAGCAACACAGTGTGCGTTTCGCTGTTTCCAAAAGCTTTGTTCTGCCGCTGTTTGGAGAGTGAGGACTCCTCGGTGACAGCAGCTGTGACTGGCAGGGGTGTTTTTGAAATATGCTGCTTATTGACCAGGCTCGTCCGTGTTTCTGTTTCTCAGAGGATGAATCTTCACTCACCTCCTGCTAGTTGCTTTACATGTTTTCACTCTCTGTGAGGAACTTCCCCGCAGACAGGGGGAGGGGAAACCAGAGAAGAGGTAGTGCGTTCATGTGTGTGTGAACAAGTAAAGCTGGCTCTCCAGAGGGAGCTGGAGGGAGCGGTGAGACGGGTAGAGAGAGGGACGATGAGAGACAGACTGTAGGCGAGCAGGAGACAGGCAGGCAGGCAGGAAAGCAGGCAGGGAAACAGTTTGAGGGCTTTTGTAATGTTGAGTGGTGCGCGTGCGGTATTGATCCAGGTTAACCCTGCCGGGACCTACACCTATGGCAGGCAGGCTCAGCCTTCCAGCTACAGTATAATACCTCATGGTCGGCAGATTAAAGGATGAGACCTAAGGAGCAAGCTGCACAACTCAACATAAAGCAACAGAAGCAGCCATGAGGAGCAGCTAACAGCGGACGCACACTGCACCGCCGCAGTATGAGCTGGTACCCACCTGTCAGTAGCTCTTAGCACTGAGGTGTGTGAGGGAGACACGGAAAATACATCAGTGTGTGCATGTAGAGAAAAGTAGGCACACTAGTCGGCTATACATTAGTGTGTGTGTGTGTGATTGTGTTAGATGTGTGTGTGTATGATCGCGTGTCAGCTGTGTGTCCCTGCGGGCTTGCTGTGTGCCTGTCAGTGACAGTGCTGACTACGTGCTTTGTAACGGGGGACTCAGAGGAGCCCTAAGTTAGCGAAGTAGCAGTGTGGAGGAGCAGGCAAGCGTTTGATGTGCGCAGGACAGGACAGAGTGGTGTGGCACATGACTCTGCACGTCCTCTTGAATCATCTCTCTGCTTATTTATCTATTTATTTATTTATTTCTTAGTCTCAGGCTTGCGGCTTAGTGGCAAGGGAAGTGGTTTTAGCACCAGTACACTGAACTGTAAATGTTGTAATTGCAGCTGATTAAATGTTTGCTGCATTCTGCATGGTAAGCAGGAATGATTTCTGCACAGGAATGCACATAATGTTTCTTGTCCATCACATTAATTAGCTCATTTATTCAATTTTAGGTGTTTCTTTTTGAGGGCTATTGAAAGGTCTTATTGATTAACTGTACATGTGTGCGTGTGTGTGTGTGTGTGTGTGTGGTAACCATTTTAAAGCCTCCTCCACTCACATATGTATTTTGCTTATTGTTACTTCACTTTGATATTTGACCTTCACTGTGCAGAATGATGTTTGTGCAGAGTTGGCTGTTTTTCACACCTTAAATGTGAGTTTAACACGTGTGCATAGGAGCATGATTTTTTCTTTATATCACACATAGTTTGGAGACCAATCAGGATCCAGTATGAACCTAGCACAAGTTTGATGTGGAAACTTGAAACCTCTAGTGCACACACATTGGACTTTTGTGGAGTCTTGTGTCCTGTGTGCGTTTATATGAATATGAATAATGTTCACACATTCATAGATCCTAGATATGTTAACTCAGCGAGAAGGAGTAAATGCATGGATGGATTATGAGACAATGGGCCCCTGGGCACAGTAATGGCCCCGCCAACTCTCCTACATAGGAGCAAGACACACAAAGTTTGTGGTTTTGCATCTCTTGGTAGTTGTTATGCTTTTCTGTGTCTGTTTTATTTTGAGTCTATTCTTAGTCAGTACATGTCACAGTAATTTGAGTGATATTTTGTAGATGAAGGTCAGGGGGCCCTGTCACTGTGGGCCCCAGGACCTGTGCCCAGAAGGCCTGTTCAGTAATCGATCCATGAATCCATGAGTAAATGTTTAATAGGCTAATATTTTAACTAATCAGTTGAAGTGGAAAAAACATATCTGACACAGTGTATTTTTTGTGGCCAGGTTTGTTTGTCATCCTGGTTAAATAAAGGTTGAATAAATAAATAAAATGCATCAAATATATATATATATATATATATATATATATATATATGTATATATATATATATAAAATTTAACTATAAGCATGCAACACATGAAGTTTAGGTGGTACACATTGAGATTAAAACCTCTTTTGCAAGTGAGACCTGGCCAAGACAGGGTCAAATAGCAACATCAAATCACAACAGCAAGGCTAGGTATGACAAAATACACTACATAATAATAAAGTGCATTAACAGTAATAACTACAGCTGGCTGCAGTGACACCTCCTTTATTTTGAGTTTAAAATTATTTAAAGAGAAGAGACCCAAAGGGACTGAAGGTGAATTTTAAATATTGTAACTGGGCAAAGATCGCCATGTTGTGTGTTTAAATAAATATATGGGATGGAGTCGGTGTGCAGATGTTCCTCTATCCATTGATAGGTCTTTGGAGGCTCCCCATTCATTGAGATTTTGATGACATTTAATCTTTAAATATTTTATCCCTCAGGGGAACAGTAGCATGTTTCACAGTCAGGCAGGTATCAGTATCAGACTATCACACATTATCCAGTACAGTTCTGACTTGTCATTACCCTTTATGAGCTCCCTGCTGCAGAGTAAATGACTGCTTCCTGCCTCTGTAGTCGTGTAGTTGTTAGAAGGTTCAGCAGAACATGTATTGAGATAAACTTGGGACAAGATGCATTTTGCACTAAATGTAAATGCCCAGAGTTGATTTAGAATATGTGGATGTATGTTCTGAGATATACTGAGGGGCTTCAGTTGCCGCGTTGGAGCAAACAGTTTTCAATTAAATAGAAATACATTGTGACACAGCGACAGGCAAATGGAACATTTTAAAATACTCATTTCATTGGCTTAGTAGGCGTGACGGGAGAAAATTTGTTTTGTGTCAGCTGGGCTCCCCGTGGCATTTTAGCACTGACTGGAAATTAATTTGTAGTGATTACACCTGAGAACTGGAAATCATTTTATATCTGCTGCAGTATGCAAATAGCTTTGGACACTCCATGAGAATGTGTGTGTGTCTTATCTGATGTAAATAGTTATTTTCTTCATTTTTTAAACTGTGTTGTGTGAATGTCTTTGAGCTGACGTGTAGTGACAATCAGAACACCTACAAATGCCTCTGTTGATACAGTTGATAATAAGCGATAATTCAGTTTGAATCAGAGTAAACAGGCTCTCACGCTGCGCGGATCTCAAACATGAATGTTTTGCTTCGCCTGAGTCATTGAAAATCTAATTTGAGTCACTTGTAATTATCCCCATCATGTGACACTGAATCATTACCTGATACAAGATATTAATTTACTTCAAATTTCCCTGCGTACCAATAGACCTCGTCGGTGAACTTTGTACCACATGTGATGGATGAAGGAGCAACGTGCAGTCTCTCCTTATTTACATCTTTCTATTAAGCAGCTGAGTGAGTGTCAACAGTGAGAAGCAGACAGATGTCAACAGGAAGGCTGTGGCTTCCATCAGAACGGCATG
The DNA here is from genome assembly GCF_041903045.1 of Epinephelus lanceolatus. Lineage (NCBI taxonomy): Eukaryota > Metazoa > Chordata > Actinopteri > Perciformes > Serranidae > Epinephelus > Epinephelus lanceolatus. Next base: position 20,937,477 of record NC_135747.1, on the reverse strand, counting down.
TGCCTACCTGCCTGCCTCTCGGCCTGTGCCTCCCCGCCTCGGTGCCACAGAGAAAACTAATGCGTGAAGAGAAACAGGCAGGCAGGTAAGCCTGCTGAATTCTGATGAGTTCTCACCCGCCGAGGGCTGGGAGGGAAAACAGAAGCAGGCACCTGAACGCTACACACTGAGATGAGATGGTTAGCAGCACCGTGGAGTGGCAGCTTTGTTCACTCTGCAGTATCAGTGTGAAAAATATGTGGTTAGGGAACAATGAAGAAGAGCACATACAATGGGTGTTTTCTTACTTAGGATGATTGGGGGAAAGATCCTTGATGAATGCAAATGAATGCCCGGAGGAATAAAAGGATTTAATGAGACTGTACGTGAAGGAAACTGTCACCAGTAACACTTATTATTACTTTGGACATTTTAGTACAGCATATATATTCTTTTAGATGAACCAAGGACTGCCTGATTTTTTTTTCTCTCAGGGGTTTCTCTATAATTTAAGGAGAAATAAGCAATTTTCCTACAAACGGTCTCTGAAGGTTTTCTCAAAAACAACCGGTATGACACTGTTTTATTATACTGATTCAGGAAATTATTATAACAGTCAGTCAAAGCTGCTGTAATTAATATTTTTTACATTCAACAGTGGGTCAAGTGATGACATGTAACAGGTGTCATTTGCAGAGATGAAGACAAGAGTTTTTAGCATCTTTCATCTCATTTTTTGGTTTTACAAAACATAACTTCACTGTTTTAGTCGACTCTCACAGCTCTCAGCAGCGTCGTTTTCATCTGAAGGGGCTGAAGTTAGCAGCTAGCTAGAAAACGTAGCCAGATAGCCAGATATATAGCTCAGGAGCTGGTGGAGACCGAAAGCAGAGCTAAAAGTGAGCAATTATTGGACTTATATTTACCAAGTTGCCTGAGATACAGCTCTAATTAAATGCTAGTGTTGCTCACTATGTGCTGGATGTATAAATCAGCAATTGTCAGCTAAAGTTGTTAGCCATATCAACTTTAAGTGTGATGATAGGTCAGCAATCCTGTATTTTTTTTTTTCTTTTGTCCAAGGTTTCTGCATCACTAGGGATGTTCTTAACGGCTAATTTCCCCGACGTTAAGCACCGAAATTAAGAAAACCCTCGGAAAACAGTCCAAACTGAGCACAGTTTCATCGGTAACATTTAACATTGTCCAAAAAAAATAGTGCGTATTTTATAAGAGCCATTTGAAATCGTTAATAACCAAAAGATTATAAATGCCACTGAAATGTGTGGCACTTTGAACAACAATTCACTCAATAAAAGTTAACAAATATTTGTATTAGTTTTTAACGTCCTGACTCATCTCCATTGAAAAACAGATACATAGGCATGTGGTATCTCGCTCATGCACGAGCGAAATTTAACACACATACGTGTTCAGGTTTCTCTTGTTCAGCTTTCTGAGAAGACATCCAGGCGTTGTGAGTATGTGTGAAGGCTCAGACTTACTTTCCGTGTGGGTGGACAGCTGTGGACTTGTACCCTTTTGCGCAGACATGCACGCGAGTCTGAGAGCACATGAGTTTGTTCATATGTGAAAGAGAGAAGTCGATCAATCGCTAGGTATCCCTAACCATCGCTGGTCTCAGAATAGTCTCTTTTTTAATGTCTTATCTTTGTTTTTAGGCCTTAAAATTGTTTCAAAATTTTCCATTGGGTTTGCTAGTAAAATAGGGGAGACTGGGGCCAATTGTAACATTTCAAAAAGCACCAGTCAGAAACAAGACAGAACCACGCGTGCTCTGCTGTGAATTTTTTCAAGGTTGTAGAGGTTATTGTGGTCCTTGGTATTTATATGAAGGTATTACTTAATTATATTGTTACGATTGCCCCCGGTTTTTATACAATGGCCCCTTCATGTGGGGGCAGATTTGTCTTCTGGTGTTTCAATAAATATTGTGAATCTAACATTGTTTGTAAAAACATTTGAAGTAGAACACAGATGCAAGTGACTTACATAAAAACTATCTAAAACATGAAAGAAGTTTTTGAGTAAGTACATCAAAAACAAGAATTGTGAGAATTGCCCCCAGTCTTCCCTGTGGCAAAGATACTTGACTCACTGTCAGTCATATAGTGCAGGGAACAAAGAAAAGACGTGTGGTTTATTGTTATCAGCAATAAACTAGCCCTGTCGTGTACCTGACGGCTGTGCATCACCACCACAGCCACAAGCTATTACTTTGTTGGTGTGCCGTTAGGTGACAAAAATACTCGCTCAGTGGTCATCAGCCCTCTCAGCCTGCTGGCCTTGGTTCTTTATTTTCCAGTTTATTTTTGGGATCCTGAAGAAGGTCTCCAGTGATTTTCTCACCGGCCACAGTTAGCCCAACAACAGGGGGCTGCTGATATGTTCAAGCACCTCTTTCAAACTCAACAGAAACAAAATAAAACTGTATAAAACCATCGCGATTAGTTAGTCCATTGTTCCAAAAATCACCAACTCTGATTTGGTCAAAATAAACCTTTAATTCACTGAGTTAGATTTAAAATGCTGAATCACACTGTCTCTCACCTGACAGCAGAGCAGCAACTCTGTCATTCTTCGAAGGCAGAAGCAAATTAAAATGACAAAAAGCCAATTGTCGATACATTTGTCCCATAGTCCAGCAACAGTCTCCAGCACACCTCTGTCCAAGTGAAGAGCAAAACTTTTATGCACAGTAACGCACACATGGACTCCTTCTGGTTTGTAGTTGACAACAGCATCCAACAAAACCACCCACACTGAAATCCAGTGCAGCAGAATGATTCCCTTTCTGTTGGCATTTGAGTGCAATTTGAGCAACAGCACCACCAGTCGCTGTTCGCTCTCGGCTGCTCAGGCTCTGGAGGGCCCAGCCGGCAGTGCCCTCCTCTACTTCTCAGCTGCAACCTCAGCCGCTCTCCACTGTATTTCTTCCGGTGGGTGGAATAAAACCCTGCCTGAATATCCCAGTCGGCCAATACACTGTAAAAAATGTCCTTGTCCATAACATCCTTTGCACTCATAATAAATTATGCCATTTTGGTGAGCATGCAGCTTGTTTGCAATGCAAGACAAGAAGAAAGAATTGTTGAGATGGATACCCAGAGGTGTAGACTACCAATCCAAGCTGAAACAGTCTGTAGTTTTTTCCTAACACTTTATTTTAACCATCTTTAATGTCAGAATAATTTTCAAGAATTTTCCAGGAAAGAGTAATTTGGTATTAATTAAGAGCAGGGGTCAACAATGTTTTTTTAAGGCCAGGGACCCCTTTGCTCAAAGAGAGACGGAGCAGGCACCCCTGACCACATTAATTTATTCTAAATCAGAATATTTTCGAGTCTTGTTTGCCTGTAGCTGTTACCAGCAGTTGTAGTATAGCCTGGTGCCTTAGCTTCACCCTCTGCACTTGTGTTGGTGGTTTCTGAGGTCTCCCGTTAAAAAAACAAAATGACCCATTGTGGCCCACAAGAATATCCATACACTTCACATACCAGTAATAATACAGCTACTGGGCCAGTATGTGGAATAAAAAGGCGCAGCACAGTGGTTTAGAGTTTGCTAGCTTACGTGATTGCACAGGGATTAATTGGTAATAGCTAGCCTATCGTTAATGTTGTGTATAGTAAACTAAATAGGTTTTATGAATAGGCCAGTTTATCTTCATTAATAATATGTTGGATTCGTGTTAATTTCAGACACATCTTACTTAAAAATTATTCAGAGGTAATTTGGTGGCCCCTCTGCAGTCACCCTGAGGACCTACTCAGGGTCACGGACCGGCTGTTGAAGACCCTGGAATTAGGGAGAAAATATGCATGTCTTTAAAAGTAAAGCTCAGTTGAAGCTCAAGTAAAAATGGTATTTCATTATTAATTTGTTATTGGAAATGTTGCCCTTCATATATGCTGAAGTGTTTGCTTGCCTGAAGACAAATTTCCAATTTTACATGCAGACCTGCTGTGACTGCACTGACAAGTATACAAATTAAACACTGTCTTTATGCTGCTGCTTTTCATACCAAATGGCACATTTCTCTACAGGAAACATTTCGGAAATGATTGAAAATAACAGACATGTAAAACAGAAGATTACCGTGATCTAGAATACAGTGCAAAATATGTTTTTTACACACTCTCTCTCACACACATACACACACACATTCAGATGTTCTTTCAAAGATGAAAAAATGGCTCGACTGCTACGTAATAAGATGTTTTGTGTTGTAGTTTATACTGTATACATAATGCACCTTTACATACAGCCTGCTGTGCAACATGTGAGCTGAAGAACTGCCTCGGTGTGTTTGTCCTTCTGGAGGACAGATAGCAACACATCTTTGTGGCTGAAGGACAGCAACAATGCAAAGACACTTCTCTCATACAAATCCTGTTATCTCTGCTCCACAACAATTGGATGGGCCTTAGAGAAGTGCTTAGGAGCACTACACAGAAATGGCCTGAGCTCTGTCTTAATCCAGCAACAGGGAGTGGGACACAGTGGGAGTGCCGCCGGAGTTTGAAAAGAAGAGCCAAGGGACATCGTCCACGCAGTAGGGTCTCCTGAATATTGTTGACTTGTTGCTTCCTCTCTGAGATTTCAGGGCATTTAGGCGCTTAAGAGCTTAAGGGTCAAAGCTAGAAATTGGGTTAATTCAGATTAGACGAGTCTGTGGTTGGTGTATAAGGACCACCAGACTGTTTGACCAACCCACCCAAACTGACCCATATAGGATGGAGCTGCTTCACTGCTAGGCCGAGTATGAATTAGACCTTTTATCGATGCCAGCTGCAGTGAGATGTAAAAGAATAATAGCAGTGCTGACGCATTTGTCAGCTCAGAGCTTACAGTCTTTACCATGCCGATGCTGTGCGAGCTCACACACATGTACATGTAGCTGTAAATGTAGCCGATTGTCAGATGATCACATTATACTGCACTCAGCATAGAAATGTGGGACCATTACACATAAAAGAAGCGGATTAGTGTTGCTTAGACAGTGCATATGACTGGATTTGTAATATGATCGTGTAATAGGTGCATAATCACACGCCTCCAGTGTGATTTACGACCGCAGAGGTTTTCATTTCCTATTTTATCTGGTATGGCTGTGATGAAGGCCAGATCATCTTTCATTTTGAAAGTCATCAATTATCTTGTGTGCAATATGAAGTCTTTCATCGGACTGTTTCTGGACCGATGGAGACTTCCTGTCTTTGTTGTGTCATCAAGTGGGGAGCAAATGCCTCGTCAGGAGGGAGGGGTGAAAAGTACAGATTTCTGATTCTCTTGCGTAAGACTGATCTGATGATAGTGCTCACCATTTTATCACAAGGAATGAATAATCTCATTAGGCATTAAATGCGTGCCTATATTGGTGTGAAACAACGGCAAGGCAGTTTTTAATCGGACATCAGGATGAGGATCAGTCGGTGAGAGCACTGACAGCTAAATGGACACAGGAGGAAAAAAATGACAGTTAAATGGAGAAACTTTATCAGTCAGGTGAACTTTCCATGTAGAAAAAATTAGGTGCGAGGTTTCTAGTAGAGGTGACTATGTGCGCAAAAGTGTTTGTGAGGCAGCATGCTCCGGACTGAAGGCTATTTAGGATGTCTTTTTATTCGTCCAGAGAGAGAGCCTCCCCGCTGGGCACAGGGCGGCATGCCTCGTGAGCTGATCTCTGACAGCACGGGCATCCACGCGGAGGCGGGAGGGGAAAGGTAAACAAGGCTTTTAAAGGCCTCATTAGACAGAAACCTTGAGCAGAGAAGGAAATGTTTAATCATTCGCTCGTGAGTTTCTGTTAAAAAAAAAAAAAAAAAAGGGAAAAAGGTTTTGCCATCATCCAAGGAACTTTAAAAGGTATCTGAAAAAAGACACTTTGACTATTTTGTGTCACAGTTCATAATGACGTGAGTGATTTTACAGCACATGAGTTTATGACAAATTGAATAACCACTATGTCCTGCTGATGTATGTGCAAGAGATTTTTCAATATCACATATTTGGAACACAGAAAGAAAATTATCTTTCTTCTCCTTTATACTTGAGATTTTAAAGGTCATACCGGTTATTAATCTGCGTGCACCTTTTATTGCACTATTTTATTTAAAAGGCCTTGCCACATGAGTTCACACAAAGCCGATTAAGCCTATCGCCGCCAGGGAAAACTCTCTATATTTTGCAGTATACCAGAGTTCTGTGTCGGGTGTCTGTGGAGACGTTCCCACACTGGCACACTGGAAGTCATGTGCTTTACCATGCAGCGCTAAAGGGGTTAGGAAGAATGGGCTTAATTCATTCATTTAATGTCAAATTTGTTTCATTTTTGTTGTCCATTCTGTTTGGCAAATGCTTTTCATTTATATGTGTGTGATTCTGATGTTTTCTTTTGACAATATGGTGACACTTTGAAGTTAGGATATATAAAAAAAGGAAAGGAGGAGAGACCATAGCAGGAATACGGTGGAAACTGTGGTGAAAATTTTAAGAAACATCCAAGAAAAGTCTCTGGAGTAGATGCTCCAGATATAAAACAAACTTGGAGTTTAGAGGAAAGATTGAAGTGAAAGATATATTATGCCTTAGGGATCAATCAATCAATCAACCAATCAATCAATCAATCAATCAATCAATTATTTATTTATTTGTCACATGAAATTATACAAAGTAAAACTCCACTGAAATGTGATCCCACCGCTCATTTAACTTGTGCACTTTAATTTAGTCCCATGGCTGCTGCTTCATTTTTGTCAGTGCTTCTGGATGTGGAGTGATTTAACTGTCCACACAGCCCGACCCCAACAAGATGGCCACATGGTCACTCCTCTTGAACACGGCAGCTCCACACTGCAGTCACATCAGTCCTTATTCCCCGTGAAGCACATCTTCTCTCCTTCCCTCGCCAGAGTCCTCTCCAACTTTTGATGAATCTCAGAATACAATTCCTGATATCCCCATGGAAACGGATGCAGCAGGGAGGTTGTCCAGTTCATTTTGCAACACCTGTACAATGGCTATTTATCTGTATTTTTATCTGTCCAACCAACTAAATTATCTGTATCTATATCTGTACTCAGAATGGGTGCATTTTTTGTTGTTATTTTAAGCCTGAAATTGATGTAGATTGATCAGAAGTTGCTATATTTATTATTTATCAGATAATTATTTACAGAACAAGCTCAGGATTGAGCTTCAGGTCATTTTTGATCACAAGAGTAAGAACTGAACGCCAAAATGAGCCGTGCCTTCGCCACAGTACGGATATTGACACATTTTACTGTGATGATACTCACCAAATATTCGGCCCAACCCTGCTTAGGCAACATTTTCCTAGAAACAATGTAAAGACTCATACAGAAGTAATCCTTCTCAGTCATCACTTATGACACACTCTCAGTGTGTGGTGGTGTATTTGTCTGATTTTCTTCTATTTTCTATATTCGGGACATTTATGGGTGTGTACCCCCACAGCACCCAGGTGAGGTAAAGTGGTAGTGACCAGGTGCCATAAGCAGCAGGTAAAAAAAAAAAGACAAATATAGTGAGGTGAAATAGCAAAGGAGAGTGTATCTGGGGTTGGCTCTTACTGTCACTTTCACTGGCGAGCATGTTTACAAAAAGTAACTGACATCATGCATAGTAAACCTTATAAAAAACGGAGACTTGAGGAGAGTGCTCCAGGGGGCAGGGGAGATGCGTTAGGCTCCCCTGCAGGCATATGTTATAAGCACACATAGACAGTGTTTGTATAATTAGTCTGGCTGCCGGAGGGGGCGAGACAAAAGTTCTGCACTCCAGCTTTAATTAAAATAAAACAGAAACCTTTAAAAGCACTCCAGTGTCTCTAGTATCACTCCAAATTAATCCTTTACATTAAGGGAAGCGTCTGTGTAACAGAATAGTTTCCCCTCAAATATTCATTCATAAGTCTTTCAGAGGTTTTAACCACATCTCATGGTCTTCTTCAGCGAATGAAGCTGACACAGGTGTCATCACATGGCTACATTTTGCTGCCAGGAAGATTTTAATGCAGGATTTTTAGTTGCAAAGTGTATTTTTATATTATTGCTCACTCAGTGCATCTTCCACTGTGGGGCACAAGTGTAGGTCACATGATAACAATCTGTCATATGTGGTCGTTTGTAGTCTAGATGTAATAGATCATAATCTCCCCAAACCTTTGACTCACAGTATTTTGTAAATGCCTCCTATATTTCAGATTGTGTTATGTTTTATGTCTATCATTTGTGGTGGACTGTCCTCAGCTGTTGACGTCTTGTCCCACCGCTTTTCTTTGCTTCCACCAAAGAGAGTTTAATTTCAAAGGCAGATACATGCTCTTTATTCAATCATCTCTGTCCACATGCAGCTCTGTTGTGACTCATGTACCCTGGACGCTAGTTAAAGCTGAAATGGATCAAAACACTTTTCTTTAGGACATAGAAAATGGAAAGGTGGTAGTTCAGATGGAGAGGGTGTTGTTCCTTACTATAGAGCTGCAGCTAACAATTATTTTATCAATTAATCTGCTTTTAATTTCAATCTTCATTAAGTGTTTGAACTATAAAACATTAGAAAACAGTGAAATAAAGGCCTTCACAATATCCTGCAGCCCAAAGCAACATCATCAAATGCTTTGTTTTATCCAACCAACAATTCACACCCAAAGACATCAATTTTGCTTTAATGTAAGAGCAAGAAAAGCAACAATTCTCACCTTTGAGAACCTGAACTACCAGGTTTTGAACTCAACGATTAAATAATCATCCAGATTACCAGCGCTCTAAATGGGTCTGCATATCACAGTGGAGGCAGTCTGCCAACAAATACATGGCACTTACCACTTATCGCCATGGATGCAGCCTAAGAGACCAAAACAGAAATCTTTGAGATTATAACGTAAATTTTTGTTTGATTTTGACAGTTGCTTGGGCCATTATTTTATGGGGGCATGTTTTTTTTCTTTTTACTGTACTGAAAGGCGTAGCAGGTGGGCTAATGTCTACTTAATCGACCGTATCACAGTCACTGTTACACAACTCTTGACTTGACTTGAATTTTTACTGATTTTCTCAACATACAGAACAAAAAGATAGCATACTTAAACCTTATATATGCAAAGGTACTTAAACCAGGTAAGAAAAGAAAGGCAAAGAAAAAAAACACAGAACAAAGGGGTAGTGATTACAGAGGGTTTATGTGTGTCTTAGTGAGTTGTGGATCTACAGGATAAACTAAACAAAATAGAAAGGATTATTGGACCATTGAGTCCGTCTCAAGACTCTGGGAAAAGTATGTATTTTATGAATAGTATCCAGTTTGACCTTCCACAGCTGCTGTTCCTTACTATAAACTTCCGAAAGGTTAGAAGCTGCTCCCTCCATGGAGATCATCTCCGGAAATGATTGAAGCCACAGTCCCTCTTTCCAGTTTGTTGCTATCAGTCTTTTAGCTGTCTGGCATCCAGTTGCTATAATTTGTGTATTGTGTTTTGACCAGTTTCCTTTAACCATGTAATTCAAAAGACAGCGACTATTACACAATTCAAGTACAAAATATTTATAAATGTATATATATATTTGACAAATTTAAAAGCTATATTAAATTTTGCCCCTGGAATCCACCCTGAATCCGCCCTTCTGCTGCGATCAGGATAATCCCGATTATTTTAGTAAAGGTATAAAAGTCCTGCTAAAAAAAAATTTGAACAACATACATTAAAAGTTTGATCCAGAACAAAGAGTGGATCACGTGATCTAATTTGATTTAAACAGCCCATTTTCAAAATTTGATCCTACCTGATCAAAATCTGATCAGATTACTTCTGGACACCTGGGCTGTGGTTCTAATTTAGTTGTGTATTTTGCAATATTTCAAATAATACTGGAAAAAAAATAGGTCTGTTAAGTCAAATTAGGTGTCCAGTCATCAACACATTAATTTTTACTTTGAGTTTTTGCTTTCTGTACACACAAACGTGGGGAGGAAAACCTTGGAAAATGAGTGTCATTGTTTTGTGTATTAGCCTGTCACAAACAATACAAATGAACAGATTTTCTTCTCTTTTTTTGTAATTAATGAATCATTGATCAACAATCATGATGCATAACTGTAAATTCGGTGTATCATCTTGAGGCTGTTTGACAGCAAATTCCTGGGCTGCTTTTTCTTGCCAGCCCACCTCTGATAGTTGCTGATTAATTTTTTGACAATCAATAAATGGATTAAACAGCTCATCATAGCAGCTCTATTCTTTACAGCTTTTTAAACCTAGTTACAACAACGTACGCAGGCCAGCTGAGCCTCTTTGGCCTCGAGACACAAAAGTGATCAAAAGGTAAAAAAAAAAACAACAAAAAAAAAAAACAGGTTAAAAAACAAGAAAAAGATAGAAATGAAAAAATAGTGTTTAAATGTATAATGATGATGATCAGACTATCATCTTTAGGAACACTGCAAACCTCTGGCGAGGGATGAATACCCTCTTTCTCACCTCTCTGTCCACCCGCCCTCTCAGAGGTTAAAATTCCTTCGACTGCTCTGCACACATGTGTGTGTATTAGTATGCACGCGTGTTCGCAGACACGGTTCCTTACCTCGTGCAGGTGGGTGCAGTAAATATTAGCTTTTCAAATGAACATGGCCACCCTCAGATATTTAAAGGACGAAATTGAGAGGCTTTCTTTTTTTATTTTTTTCCTGCTGGCAGGCTGCTCCAAACCAACAGCAGACAGCTTGGTCACATTCAACAAACATTAAGTAACCATTGACTTCAGTCTGTATCTTCTACTGCAGCTCATTTTGGACTTAGGGAAAGGAGGAGCTGAGAAAGGGCGCTGGGTTCACCTTGACTGCAAACAAACAGATATTAGCAGAGGCCTGCTGCCTCATATGATACCAGTGGATTATAAAGCAACACATATAACCTGGGGACATACAGTTGCTGTCTGTAGCTATAGACATAAACACTGCAGACACACAATAGTATATGTTGCAGGGTGGCACGTATCGTGGGCCTCTCCCTGCCCTGGAGACAGACAGACTGACAGAAAGCAGTGATCTTATGGTTAGCCAGAGGCCACAGGCACGCTGAAAATGAGACCTTGAAGAACTGTCGGGAGACACTGTCACTTTTTCCGAGAGATGTCCATTCAGGGAGCTACCCCTGCATATTTCAGCATGACAGACAAGCAAGTGGCCTTTAAAACATGTGCAAACTACAGAAAAGAAATTGAAGAAAGGGAAGTCTTGCTGATGTAAACACAGTGGGACAATAATGATAAAGAAAACCTAGTTTGTATCTGTCCTTCAGGAGTTCAGCTCACCTTACAGCGAATCCACTAGCATGCTTATTAACCTTAAAGAGCACAGAGGACAGCATCACAGTGCTGCTGTTCAGCGTCATGTAGTGTAACATTACATCAAGGTTACAGTTGGCAAATCAATTAGCAAAAACACAATAGAGAGCTGGGCCCTCAGAATCCACGGGGCTATTTAAGCAGACGATGCTGAATGAAAGGAGCTTTTAGTTTCCATATTGGGCAGCTTGGGGATGCCAGCGTTTGGGGCTGTTTTGAGGTTTGGAGTTGGCCTGAAACGCTTTTCAGCTATTGGCTGCTTTTGGACTGCAGGAGGTTGTTTACTACGCTGGAAAAAGGTGATGTGTTTTAGTGGCACAGGGTGATTTTTATCGGTTTACCCCGTGTTTGGGCACCGGTTGCCAAGAGAGATCTTTCATCGAGCCACTCGCTTTAAACCGCCTTCAGTGACAGAAAGCTTGCAGGCCACCGTGTGGTTGGACACGCTGGGGATTGTCAGGTTTTGTTTCTGTTTCTGGGCTTTTGTGTCCGCTGTCACTGTTTCTGTTGAAGGAGGCACATAACAGAGGAAAAAAACAGACTTCACAAATTTTTTTTCTGCTGTTGTATTTATCAAAGTACAGCTCAGTATAAACAGGAAAGGATCTGTGACAACACCAGCGCTTTTCTGAAAAGTTCAGAGACTTTCCACTTCCGCAAAAAAAAGGCTATGTGGACACATGCCTTTAAAAGTTTTTCCATTAAAAAAAAAATCTCTACCTGCCCTGAAACGGCTTGTATGTAACACCTTTGTCTCATTTAGTATGTTTGGTGCTATGTACATGCAAATTAATCCCTGTCTCTGTGTCCACCCACCCCTCATTCACTCACCTGCAGCTTGAGCACATCTGCTTACCTTCGTTTCGACTCAGCTCATTGTTCTCTATAAATATAACAGTAATAAATAACAGTAGCCTTTGGCCTGACTACAGTGTTATTAAACAGATGATAATGTGTTGCTAATGTTGGATAAACTTCATTCCCGATCACGAGCTCTGGCAAGTCGAGTGAACATGAATTGTGTAAAATGCAAAATACTGATGCATAGGTACACCTGGTTTCTCCCTGCAAGTTGGCCGGATTGGTTCCTTAGATATGCAGTGGTGCCCCCAAGAGGGGTCAAAGGGGGGCATGGACCCCTGTTACAATTACCCACCCAATTAATGAGAATTAGAAACATGTAATGTAAAATAAGAAACCAAAGTATATCAGTATTAAATTCCTTAACTCTCATGTTGACATAGTTTTCAACTAGCCTAGGTGAAGTCCTGAAATTTAGTTATGGCTTTTGATTTCGGTGTGCCACCCCAAGATTTTCAGTGGCCCCATTTGGCGACCGCTATGAAAAATTTCTGGTGGCACCACTGTATATGTGATATATGAAAACCTGGCTGTCTGAATCTGTGCCTCTGAGACTGTAATCGCCACTCTGCAGTTCCAAAGTGGGAAAGCTCAGCCATTATTTTTATTGGAGGGCAAACAGTTTCCACTGTTCGTGTCTTACTTACATTTTAGTCAATAATAGCAGTCCATTCGTTTACTCCTCAGTTTTTTAACAATAGTGTTTAAAGTTCAGATGGGTGGATGAAGAGAGGAGAGGAGACGAGAGGGCTGTCCTAAATCCCTGTGACGCTGTGTTTCTCTCCTTCGGTTTTTTTTCCTTCCTGGAGCAGCACAATCAGAAAGAGTCATTCATTCATGTCCAGCTGCCGGCTCGGTCCTCTCGTCCTCTCCTCGCTGCTGACAGGAAATTCTGACCTGTGGTCTTTTCGGACGTGTTCGGAGAGAAAGATGTAAAACCTAGACGGAGAAATGTGTGTTAGTGTGTGAGCACAGGAATGAACTCTGTGTGTGTGGGTGTTATCTGCCTGCATCTGTGCGTTTACGTCTCCCATGAAGAATCCTCCTGAATTCTGATCCACCTCTCGTTATCACTTACCTTTCCTCCCCCACTTTGTCCCCGTGCCTCCGTCCCCCCCACTCTCGCTCCTGTAATGCCTCCTATTTGTCCCTAAATGATTTTTTGGGGGATACGGTTGCTCAGCGGTGTGGCTTTTTCTCCACCAGCCTCTCTGCTTTTTAAATCAGCGGCTCTCATTGCAGAGCTGGACTCTCTCACGTTAATGTAGTTGTTAACAGCCTGTGGTCACCGGGCGGTTTGTGTGGCTGTGCTGTTTGAGCTGACACGCTCACTGGAGGGAGAGTGGAAGGCTGTGTGGAAGCTCTGGATCCCAAAATGACCGGGCAGAGAGGGACGCTGTGTGTCCCATTTGTACTTTTGTCTGTTCACACTCAGGGTTCTTTATTGTTAATCACAAATCAGATTCACAAAGTTGACAAGCAGCAAAAAAATAGAAATGGAGAATTTTCAAGAAATTCATTTGTTAGAACAGTTTTTTTGTTTCTTTTGTTCTCTTTTCTAAAATTACAGTCCAGCCACCTGTGACTTCATCTTCCCACTGATCATGTCTCTGAATTTGTGTGTCCTCTACTTGATTTTGTCACCTCCTTCCTCCAGGACAAATCTCAAACAAAAACAGCTTTGTTAAATTACAAACAAGTAGGGGACAAATGATAGAAAACACGGTGCTAATCTCTAATCAGAGCATCTTGGATTGAAATTCAAATGATGTTATTGTTGTCAAACTACAGTCGTCTTTTGTGTCACATCCACGTCTCGTAGTGAGAGTAGAATAAGAATAGCACTCGTAGGAGGGTGTTACTGAGAGTCACTAGCCGCCGTCTAATAAACGTCTTCACCTACACACCTACGTATCCTTCAGCAGCTCTGTGATCATCCCTTGATTTGTGATACTGTCTAATGAGCCGTGGGTGTTTCAGAAACTTAAGAAGACTGTTAGATTACACACAGTATTCAGCTCTGACTCTGCATACCTGCCCTCGTCACCGCAAATGTCTCCGCTTCTCAGCTGTTGAATGTGTGTATTTGGGTGAAGTTTGGCTGTTCTGTAAACACGACAGAGGACTGTAACTCTCAAGTGTGCGAGTGTGTGGTTCAGGTCTGTTAAATCCACTCCGTCTGTGTCTCTCATCTCTGCAGGAGTCGGAAGATCCAGATCCGGAACATTCCCCCTCATCTACAGTGGGAGGTCAGTTGTTTGTCTGTGTGTGTATGTCTGTGTGTGTATGTCTGTGTGTGTCTGTGTGATGTCCAGTTGAAGCACCAGGTAGCACATAAACCAGTCTCCGGACCATGAGTCATCAGCTGTTATACTGTATTTCTCTGTAGACTTGAGTATTTGTGTGCATGTGTGCTTATATTTATGCCAGTGTTTGTTACTGTGTAGATGACAACGTGTCTGTGCATCAACATCTGTGACCTTGTCGGGGTCCAAGTTGTTTTTCTCTGTGTGAGTGTCTCTGTCGTCATGCCTGACGACTCTCCTGTGTCTCAGGGTTGCTATATATCTTCACACTTGTAGAAAACTTCCAAAACTTCTCAGACTACGAAGAAATTTAAAAGAATCAACACATCAATATCGACACAAGTGGACCATCACTCTCTGTGTTTGTTGCACTGGTATAAAACATTGCCACATCTCTTTTTTTACACTTAACTTTTCAGTGCAACCAAGGAAAGGTCAAAACCAAACTGACGATAGCTCATTAATATATGCATGAATATATACACATACATAATATGATACTAGTCCATACCCACAGGTAGTTTTGTTACCTTCTACCTATGCCAATCCTCAATGCCTATGTGCAGTTTCACATAGATTGACCATGTCAGTGAGTAGAAAAACGTGGGACAGACAGAATGACTGACTGACAGAATGACACACTGACAGTTTCCGTGATTATGTACAGCATACCATAACATGACTTAGTCATACCAAAAATTAGAAAAAACAAACAAACATTTGGCCACAGGGGGAGCCACAGCGATCGGTCTTATTTTAGCCATTTTCTGTTGTTATAGCGCCACCCAGTTGCCAATTAGAGCTAAATTTCTTCAGTCACCTTGAGGCGTCCTGTTCTACATATCTACCAAGTTTAGTAAAACTCGATATGGCAGTTACGCCTAGATAAGAAATTAGCTCTCTAGCGCCCCCATTTTGTTTGATGGGGTCAATAATGGAGGGGGTCCCCTCAGATTATGTGTGGTCATATGCCTACAAAGTTAAGTGGTGATTGGTGAAACCCCTGAGATGTTATACACCTTTATGTGATGAGCCACGCCCTCCGCAATATTCATTGCCTTACAGAAGCTCAGTTTTAGTAAGTTTTCCAACTTTTGCCAAGAGGGAACTTTAGATATTGGTCCCTAGATTATGTTCACCCAGTTTCATGCGGATCGGTCAAACTTCCTAGAAAGAGATCGATTTTAAGTGTTTTTCAAAAAATTCAAAATGGCGGAAAATCTATATAACCGGAAGTTATGGGTTCTTGAGGCAAATTTGTTCCTCATGAGGAGAGGCATCTCTGTGCAAAGTTTCATGTCTCTATGACATATGGGGCATGAGATATGCCCATTCAAAGTAATATTGCTTCATTCGCATCCTCCCATGACCCTCTACCACTGTGCCAAATTTCACATGGATTGACCAAGTCAGTGAGGAGAAAAACGTGGAACAGTGACACAGACAGACACACCCACAGACAGAGTTTTCGTCATTATATAGTAAGATGTATATTATGTGTCTTTGTTGAATACTCGACACTGATTGGTCAATCATGGTATTCTACAGTCTGTAATTTCTTATTTCAGACCTCTGAATGACAATAACAGACTGCTGCTATGGTTTGCTGTACTCCTGATCATAGATGCTCAGCAATATAAGCAATAAAATAATTTTCAAATCACTATTTTGTGTCAAATTATTGATTTAATTAGTAAGCAGGATAATGGACAGCGGTCATTATTGCAAGAAAAAGACCCTTCATCTTTCTCTCATCCTGCATCACCTCATCAGGGTTATTTGGCAATAATGACCCACTTGCGATACATTATGCCTTACATACGCACTGTATGTGTGTGTACAGTACAGGCCAAAAGTTTGGACACACCTTCTCATTCAATGCGTTTTCTTTATTTTCATGACTATTTACATTGTAGATTCTCACTGAAGGCATCAAAACTATGAATGAACACATGTGGAGTTATGTACTTAACAAAAAAAGGTGAAATAACTGAAAACATGTTTTATATTCTAGTTTCTTCAAAATAGCCACCCTTTGCTCTGATTACTGCTTTGCACACTCTTGGAATTCTCTCCATGAGCTTCAAGAGGTAGTCACCTGAAATGGTTTTCCAACAGTCTTGAAGGAGTTCCCAGAGGTGTTTAGCACTTGTTGGCCCCTTTGCCTTCACTCTGCGGTCCAGCTCACCCCAAACCATCTCGATTGGGTTCAGGTCCGGTGACCGTGGAGGCCAGGTCATCTGCCGCAGCATTCCATCACTCTCCTTGTTGGTCAAATAGCCCTTACACAGCCTGGAGGTGTGTTTGGGGTCATTGTCCTGTTGAAAAATAAATGATCGTCCAACTAAACGCAAACCGGATGGGATGGCATGTCGCTGCAGGATGCTGTGGTAGCCATGCTGGTTCAGTGTGCCTTCAATTTTGAATAAATCCCCAACAGTGTCACCAGCAAAACACCCCCACACCATCACACCTCCTCCTCCATGCTTCACAGTGGGAACCAGGCATGTGGAATCCATCCGTTCACCTTTTCTGCGTCTCACAAAGACACGGCGGTTGGAACCAAAGATCTCAAATTTGGACTCATCAGACCAAAGCACAGATTTCCACTGGTCTAATGTCCATTCCTTGTGTTTCTTGGCCCAAACAAATCTCTTCTGCTTGTTGCCTCTCCTTAGCAGTGGTTTCCTAGCAGCTATTTGACCATGAAGGCCTGATTGGCGCAGTCTCCTCTTAACAGTTGTTCTAGAGATGGGTCTGCTGCTAGAACTCTGTGTGGCATTCATCTGGTCTCTGATCTGAGCTGCTGTTAACTTGCCATTTCTGAGGCTGGTGACTCGGATGAACTTATCCTCAGAAGCAGAGGTGACTCTTGGTCTTCCTTTCCTGGGTCGGTCCTCATGTGTGCCAGTTTCGTTGTAGCGCTTGATGGTTTTTGCGACTCCACTTGGGGACACATTTAAAGTTTTTGCAATTTTCCGGACTGACTGACCTTCATTTCTTAAAGTAATGATGGCCACTCGTTTTTCTTTAGTTAGCTTATTGGTTCTTGCCATAATATGAATTTTAACAGTTGTCCAATAGGGCTGTCGGCTGTGTATTAACCTGACTTCTGCACAACACAACTGATGGTCCCAACCCCATTGATAAAGCAAGAAATTCCACTAATTAACCCTGATAAGGCACACCTGTGAAGTGGAAACCATTTCAGGTGACTACCTCTTGAAGCTCATGGAGAGAATGCCAAGAGTGTGCAAAGCAGTAATCAGAGCAAAGGGTGGCTATTTTGAAGAAACTAGAATATAAAACATGTTTTCAGTTATTTCACCTTTTTTTGTTAAGTACATAACTCCACATGTGTTCATTCATAGTTTTGATGCCTTCAGTGAGAATCTACAATGTAAATAGTCATGAAAATAAAGAAAACGCATTGAATGAGAAGGTGTGTCCAAACTTTTGGCCTGTACTGTATATGTGGTGGTAGAAAAGGAGGAGTAAACCCAGCTTAATTTAAGATCTCCAGCCAGAACTTAACAGATAATTAGATAGACCTGTAAGTCTCTGTTTGTCAATCTAACATATAACACAATCATTGTGGTCTGTATTTTAGACCAATATTTGCAATATAACAGAATAAAAGAGGTTGGCAGTCGATTTGATTTAAACTTCAATTGTCTGTCTATTATTAGGTATTCTGTATTGTATACCCAGTAAGTGAGCAGTTTGACTGTGAAACTCTGCCAGTTTTACAGCTTGGCAATATTACAATTCTAATGTGAAGAACTTTTTAACAGCACCAGAAAACACGAATAATTTAGTATAATTTTTGTGTATTGTGGGTGTATTCAAATATCTGTCACTCATTTTGGGAAGTATAGCAAATTCCAGTCTTGTGCTCTGAACGTCACATTTGGATTACAGATTGTACCTTCATTGAAAAAGTAGTCCATTAAAAAAGTAGTAACTACAAGCTTGTTTCAAACTGATTAACTAAGTCTCAGGTCTCACCATTACAAACCTGTGGAATGTCTCAGCTAGTAAAGTCCAGTTCAGACTAAATATTTGAGAAAATATTGAGAAAAGTTGCAGCGGTGTGAACTGGCCAGTCAGAGCTCAACTCAAGCCGGGTGATGGGGTCACCTGCAACCCAGCTGATCAAATCGCCGGCAGGTGGTTTTAGAATTTAATATATATAAGCACATCACGTCTTTCAACAGTCAATTATAGTCAAGTCCGCTGGTCAAGTCAAAATGACCGCAGACGGCACGTTCGCTTGCTGCGGCAGGTGCTCTGTCCCCACCAAGCCCTCTGTTTTCATCCACACTGTGTCTCGGTGCCAGACTGTGGGTCGTTGCTGCTGCTCGCTGTATGTGCGTATGCCCCCCCACCCCACACACACTCTCATTGACTGAGTAATTGGTGCTTGTTATTCATATTATCGTGTGCGCATTTATTATGAATACAGTCCATCTGATGCTCGTTTTGTTTCTGTTTTCGCCATTTCATCACTACTACAAATGCAGCTGTAGCCAGTGTCCCACTATCACTATCCTTATTCATATTTTAAGAAGCTACAAAATATATTCAGCTGCAAATAAGCCCGAAAAGCTAAAAAATCAGAACAGGAATACAGAGAGTTCTTGCATAGAGATGAAACACCATCTCATCTAGCGGCGTTGGTGTGATCCGGCAGGTTTCAACTCGTCTCGTTGTAAATCGTTGGTCTGAACTGGCCTTAAAACCTATGTTTGTGTAAACTGGTTGCTAGGAAACATGTGTAGTGGCATCCAATCACAGGCAATCAACTAAACACATCATTAATATGTATTACAAATGTCAATGGGATTATGAATGAGGCTCTGAAGGTCCAACTGGTCTCACTCCCAACATATCAAATACCATCGTTAGTCAAATACCATAGCTGGTCAGTGGCCCTCGGCATCAGATACCGATTCAGTGTGACATTGATAAAGTCTGCACATGGCAGGTGAAAAGGGAGATAGATGGGTCAAACAAACTCTGGACTTTCACCAAGAAGACCGCTGTTTGTGTCCTGTGTGAAACCAAAGGTCAGCTGAGTTATTATAACAACTTAGAGTACTAGTATGTGCACTAGTGATGTGATGTAACATTACATTAGTAACACAGCCAAACCATGATGCTTTTTCTAAACATAACCACATGCTTTTGTTGCCTAAATGAAAGGGAGCAAACCTACAAGAGAAGTGTTTTACTTCTGCTATAAGTTTATTCTGAAAGGAGACTGTATGCATTTAATGAAAAGGAAAAACTGTACATTTCCTGTAAAAACAGAAGTTTATTGAGAAGACACTATGCATGTAACTACTGTACTGACTGCTGTAACAGCATTCTTTATAGTACATCATCCAAAGCCCCTAAATAAACTCCAGTTCACCCAGAACTCTGCTGCCCATCTGCTCACCCATTCCTGCTCCCACGATCAGATCACCCCTGTCCCCCAGAACCTCCAATTCAAAGTCCTTCTCTTCACTCATGAAGCCCTCCATAACCAGGCTTCCTCCTACCTCACCAACCTGCTCCACCATCACACTCCTTCCCGCAGTCTCTGCTCCTCTGATGCCAACCTCCTGATTCCACCACTGGGGGTGACAGAGCCTTCTCCATAGCTGCCCCCTCCCACTGGAACTCTCTCCCCAAACACATTTGAGGATGCACCTACCTGTCCCAGTTCAAGTGTTCAAGAGTCTTTGAGCACTATGAAAAGTGCTCTGTAAATAAAAATGTATTATTATTATTAAAGAGTGTAAATTGATACGCTCTCCTTGAGCGTTCAAAACTGACGCTGGAGGCATACCAGAGTATCATAGTTTGATGACCACTGACCAAGCGCCGATATTTGACAAGTTGGGAATAAGATCACTGGCCCAAATAAGCACCAAGAGCATCAAGCGTGTGTGTGTGTGTGTGTATGTGTGTGTGTGTGTGTGTGTGTGTGTGTGTGTTTGTGTCTGTATCCGTGTGTGTTCTTGCGTTTGTGGCCGTAGGTGTGTCTCTAACCCACGCTCTCATTCCTCCCTCAGGTTTTGGATGGCCTTCTAGCTCAGTATGGTACTGTAGAAAACGTGGAACAAGGTACAGAACTCTTCTCCTGCCTGATTTTTTTCTTCTGCACAGCTCATCATCACAACTGTTCAATGCACATGTGTCTATTTAGCAACGTGCACGCACACAAGCAGACCTCCCAGTGAGTCAAGTCTCCCTGTGTGACTTGACTTCCTCATTACCATCAACCCACACACCCATTATCTAAACATAACCCATCTCTGGATATAAATCAGCCTTTATCATCTTGTCTGTGTGCGCACATGTGTGTCTTATAAGTCTGACCCAGGGAGAGCAGCGTTTGAATTACTTGCAGCCTCTATAATAAGCACTGTGTATTGCCACGGGTCCCCTTGGCCTCAGCGTATGGATTGAAGTGGGCAGACATGGCAGACGTCCAGTAGTAATGTGTCCATATGTGTGTGTGTGTGTGTGTGTGTGTGTGTGTGTTTATGCCTGAACGTGTTTGCTTGTGCGTCTGTTTTGGGGAGGTGCATCGTGGTAATGAGGGAGGACACTGCAGGCGCCTGTGGTGAGGCTTTTGCACTGTCTGATGGAGTACGTGTGTGTCTGTGTGTGTGTGTGTCTGCAGGGTAGTCAGCCCTACGAATTTTTCGCTGTCCACACACACACACACACACACATGCAGGAGTAGTCGACGTGCACACACAGGGACAAACACGCACAAATACTCACACACACATGCACACACACGGTGTCTCTGCGTGTCAAAGCAGCCAAGACCAACTACCACCCACTGTAGTCATGACAGGTGCTAAAAGAGAGCCCAGCAGAGAAATTACTCCACTCAGAGTTTCCCAGATGCTGCCGTAAAACAGCCCACTTCATCTGTACCATAACAGACACCAGCGCAGCATTTCCTCGTCTTCCCATCTTCAGTTCGCCAAACGCTAGATTTGCACAGTATGATCAAAGATTCCAGAGAGCCAGCTCACTCGTGTATCTTTCCCCATCTTAGTTGCTCTCCCTGTCTCTGTCCAACTTCCTGTCTGCCTGTCACTTTTTCTCTCTGCCTGCGTCCGTGCGCTCTGGTTACAGGGTGAGGTTTTGGAGGAGTCCCATGTTCTTGTGTGGCATAGTGAAGGCTGCCCGTGGCGGGGCAGGGCAGGCGGGGCGGGGCAGAGCTGGCTGTGAGCACCGGGGCTGGGCACCATGCCAGGCTCTGCCCACTCACCCTCTCTAAGCCAGCTGGGCACTCTCACTGGTTTTAACCCTTCCAAACCTGCTGTCCACTGTGCACTAGCAGGTTTGGAAGTCTTCGTTGTCACTGACAGACAGACTTGATGTCATGCCTAAAACATTTGTTTCAGTATTTCTCTGATACTGGTAACAACCTCGCATGTCCATGTTCTCTAAGATATCTAAAGCATCTGTGGTGGATGTTTCCACAGCAGGCTTTGACATCAGCCCTCACAATCGAAAAGCAGTGGCTTCTTTGTTCATTCATCATTTCGACATGTAGCGGTTACACAAACAGAGATCCTTGACAGAGCCGAGATGTCATTGTCTCTTCTGACAGAGGTCTTGGTAGACCAGAAGGCATTTCGTCAATAAGACATGCTGTGTGTCTTTTTCTCTCACTATCACTCTCAGTCTCGCTCTCTTAAACTGCAGGTTCAGGAAGTTACACTACACACAAAATGAAACAAGTTATTGTTCTGTGAGATAAAGGAAAATTCAAGCTGAGGTAGAATGAGACAAAACAGGTTCAGGATATGTGGACTGTCAGCCTGTTTTCATTCCCACTGCGTCAGATACCGCTGCTTTGTTACAACCCTCGGAATGTGATACTGACACTGGAGGCATCCTTTAGCATGTTTATGTGACACCCCGAGTTCTCAACTAACTCCAATGTAAACCCATCCACGGCAATACCTGACACTGAGAGCGACTGATGTAATATAAAGAACAAGAAAGGCTGCTAAGGGTGGGAGAGAGGGGAGGAGTAAGGGTCAAACAAAACCGGACTTTCACCCAGGAGATCCAACACGTTCTCATCCCAACTTTTCAAATACTGCCACGTTGTTAGTGGACATAGACTTCAAAATATGACGCACTAGGCCTAGGTAGCCTCCTTTGTCTCTTTTGGATGTTCACTGACTTTGTATCAATTTACGTTTGTGACATGCATTGTGTCTTTTCAAAATACACTTCCGTTTTCACAGGAAATGGACAGTTTCTGCTCATTACATGCATAAAAAGAAATGTATTTATTTTATGGTTGATTTCTTTAGGTTTAGCCATCAAAAGAAGTTGATGGTGGCGTTAAAAACTGCCGCCAAACGCTGCATATCATTACTGCCTCAAAGGGTGCCTGTCTGTGTCTTACATCCACTGACTATTTGATGACTTGGTTTTTTGCCCGCTGCCTCTAAAACTGACGTTCCTGGTGCGTATCATACCACCATGAAAGGGGCCTCAGTGCATCTCTGACGCTGCCATCACTGACAAAGCGGTGGTATTTGACGAGTTGGGAGTGAGAACGGGCTGGGAGACCACAGTTTGTGTCCCGTGTGAAACCAAACATTACCGTCATTTTAAAGTAATTTTACATAATGTACATACATTACACCATCATTTTTCTAAACCAACTATGTAGTTTTGCTGCCTAAACCTAACCACGGCCGTCTCACAGCATTAACCACATGGTACAGTGTGTTTTAGCTGAGCGTCACATAGTATGTCACTATCTGATGCCGACAGGCGTGACAAAGCGTCACCATTTTGCGGCCTGAATGAGAATGGGTTGAGACTGTATACACTAGAACACTTAATGTACAAAATGACATTACGTACTCAACTTAAAGGGCACTTGGAGAGCACAGACCTCCACTGAGGCCAAATGCCCTATCTTACGATGCTATCGAAAGTGTAAAGTAGTTTAATGTATGCAACCCATGACTCTGATCTGCTCCAAAATTTATTTCTTAATACAAAGCTACACCCTCCCATTGAATTTCATAAAAACTGTGCTTGTAGTTTCAGAAAACAGAAAACATAACCTCTTTGGTGAAGGTAATTCCCAAAAAGCATTTTTTTTCTAGTCAGTATTTAGTATATTTTTGTTTTTGGTGTTTGTCATTTACTTTGGGGCTTCAGCTAACAATAACTGTCATTGCCCATTGATCTGGCAATTATTTTTTCAATCAAAAATCTTAATTGAGAAGTTGAAACTTAAAAATGTTTGTTATTTTTGCTTAAAAAAGTATTAATTAATTAATTAATAGTTGCAAATTAATTTTCTGTCAGTCAGCTAGCGAAGAATCAGCTCACCTGAGGTTGTTTTGACACTGTATGTGCTGTGCAATGGACACCTCAACCAAAGTTCACTCTGTTAAAGCATTTGCGGACTCAAACCCACGACTGTGCCAGAGTTAACTCTGCTCTGAGCAGCAGTACAGGACCACAGATCTTCCCAAGGTGTGTCCCTGTTGTCGCACGTTACCACAGATTACCTGCTTTGTTTGGGCTGTCATGTCAAACTTAAATCCGTTATTGTAGAAGTGGCAGAGGGGCTATTGTGTTTAGCAGCTCCTGTCTGTAGAGGCAGCAGCGAGGTCTGGAGGGAAGCCAGTGTGGTGATGGCTGTAATGGATTCACACAGACGAGTGGCTCTCTGGGTCACCACGGGAACCTGGATGCGTGTGTGACTCACCTACAGCAGCAACAAAGACTTTCTATGTGCATGTGTAAATGGGGCCCAAATGTGTGTTTACTTTATCTCACGTTTTCACTTTTTTTTCTCCCTCTGTGTCTTCTTTTACAGTGAACACTGATACAGAAACAGCAGTGGTGAATGTTACGTACTCAACCAAGGAGGAAGCTAAAGAGTAAGCAGCACAAATAATGACTCTGATTAAGCCTAGCACTTAGAGTACAGGCTGTGATATACTTGTTTTTTACCTGTGTGTGTTCAAGCAAGCAGCGTAACACGAGCAGCATTGTTCACCTACTTTTCTGTGTGAGGATTAAGAAGAATATCCACCAGTGAGAGCAGGGCCGAATCACGCTCGAAACTGGAATATTCTCCTTGAGAACTTCTGGTTCTATAAAATATGTGTCATTAAACATGGTGGTGCCCAAAGAAGTTACTACATAGGTAATGTTCAGATGACGGCAGAAAAAAAGCAGCTGCGACAACACTTTCTGTTGCAGCATACATCCACATATCATCTCTGTGCATGCCACAGACACCCATAAACTGAGCTTTTTGAAAATGATGCCAAGAGTGGATTAATCTTAAAGCACCAGCTTAGCATTTTAGTGTGCAAAGACAAAATTCATGTAAGCAAGAACAACTGAATTGTGAGTATGGCTGTATTAAAACACGATAAAGGCGATCACAGAGAACAGGAGGAGACTTAGTTGAGGTTAAACCTGCTATGACTCCAATCTACTCCTCAATACATGTTGCGCTGTGATTTGTAGGTTAGTTGTTTGACTAAAAACAAGGCAAAGAAGGC
Organism: Epinephelus lanceolatus; assembly: GCF_041903045.1. Taxonomy (NCBI): domain Eukaryota; kingdom Metazoa; phylum Chordata; class Actinopteri; order Perciformes; family Serranidae; genus Epinephelus; species Epinephelus lanceolatus. Next base: position 20,912,376 of record NC_135747.1, on the reverse strand, counting down.
ATCAAGCTGTTTTTCTTGCTGGTTTAAAAATTTACACCATTATTGTTGTCATGTGTTGCTGCTGATGTTAACTTGAATGACATATTGTCACTAATGTTTATGTGCATCTTGCAGATGCTTAGCATTGATTTCTCATAATGTGCACAACCAGTACTTGTAAGGAGGTAGCATTGTGTACACGCATTAAAAGCAAGTATATCATAAAGGGACAGTTCACCTAAAAATCAAAATACATATTTTTCCTTTTACCTGTACTACTTTTTATTATTCTGGGTGTTTTGGTGTGAGTTGCCGAGTGTTGGATATATCAGCCTCCAGAGGTTGGAAAAGAAATTGATGCAGCATAGTATCATGATATTTTGTGTGGCAATATTGTATCGATACATGGAGGACAAGTATCAGTATTTTATTATATAAACTATTAATGTTGCAAACACAAATTAAACTCATGGTAGCCAACTAGAATGAAAAAATAAATTGCTGTTTCAGTCCACTAGATGCATTTTGCTGCAATAAAAATGATTCTTGTGAAATAAACAGACTGGAAACTTTATTTAATTGGATACAAAACAGATGTTGACAATGTTTTTTTCTTAATTAGCAGTTGAAAAAAGGTAATAAATTGCAATATATATATCACAATATATGTTACTGCAATATTCACCATACTGAAAAACATTTAAAATTGCAATAGTATTGTATCGCGGCCTAAGTATTACTATAATATTGTATCAGAGTATTACCTCTACAGCTGTAGAGATTTCTGCCTTATCTCCAGTGTAATGGAACTAGATGACACTCAGCTTGTGGTGCTCAATGCATCAAAAAAATGAATAAAATAAAATAAATTGGAAAAACTCAACAGCAATGTCTCTTTCCAGAGATCATGACCCAGTTACTCAAGATAATCCACAGACCTTGTTGTGAGCAGTTTCATGTAGGAACTGTTTTGTTTCAACCAAACTACACCCTCCAACTGTATCACTACGCAGAAGGAAGTGTGCATCTACTCATGGATGAGAGGCTCGTACTTGTGACAACTTGAGATGTAAAAATTAATAGTGTCCTCCTCAGCTGAGCTGCAACATTGGTTAGCTCAGTAGTGCTAGGTGAGCTAGCAGTAGAGCAGTCCATCCACATGGTGATCTGGTTGGCAGATGTTGTTTGGTAGAAAGAAAATAGTTCCTTCGTGAAACGGCTCGCAGCAGGGTCTCTGGATTATCTTGAGTAACTGGAACATGATTTCTGGAAAGAGACATTCCAATTGAGTTTTTCAAATGTATTTTTTTTTGGTGTTTTAAGCATCACAAGCCAAGTGCCATCTAGTTTCATTATATTTGAGAGAAGGCAGACATCTCTACGGTCGATATATTCAACTCTCGGCAACTCACACCAAAACAATCTTAACAAAAAGCAATACAGGTAAGAGAAATAATATGAATGTTTGATTTTATTTCAGTGGATTTTGCAAACTCTCAGACAAGAATTAAAACAGAATCTCTATACTGTGATATTATTATTTCTTTGCATTGTAATTTGACACTTAGACCCATAATTTCATTGTTACCATCTTACACTTCCTGTTCCCACCCCCAGAGCCATTGAGAAGTTAACAGGACACCAATTCGACGACTACTCCTTCAAGGTGTCATATATTGCTGACATGGATGCTGCTCCGCCCGACCAGGCTCCCCGCACGCGGCGTGGGGGACGGTCGTCCCGGGACCAGGGCACCTGTCAGCCTGGGCCCTCGGGAGAATTCGGTGCTCCACGCTCCAGACATCATGACTACCCCCTGCGCATACTCGTGCCTACTCAGATGGTGGGAGCCATCATCGGCAAGGACGGTCAGACCATTAAGAATGTCACCAAACAGACACAGTCCAAGTAGGTTTGATGATCTCGCCTGGTTCCTACTGTTTTGTTTGTTTGTTTTGTTCTGTTTGTGGTTTTATTAACTTCTCAAACAGCTCTGCTCTAATACTGCTCAAGCTTGAATTAATTATGCATTTTGATACTCTATCCAGACTTGGATTTGAAGACCAGATGTCTGAGATATGATGCAACATAGCACACAATAAAAGCTTTAACTTAGCCTGTATTGTTTATGGCTTGTTTACTGTCACCTTATGTTATTCTTTTGTGACAAACACCATACAGTTTTCAAATAGTTTCTTTTCTTTTGGATGCCTTCAATTGTTGTCTTTCTATTCTTCTTTTCAGTACCTTAATTTTCTTTCTTTGTGTGCTTTCGGTCTGTAAGGCCCAAATGACAAATGTTTTTATTAACAATGTGAGTAGATTAGATGTTGTTCTCTCGTCTCTGTCTCTTTCCTTCTCTATGCTGTGTTAATCTCTTTGTCTCTCTCTCTCTCTCTCTCTCTCTCTCTCTCTCTCTCTCTCTCAGGGTCGACATCCATCGAAAAGAAAATGCAGGTGCGGCAGAAAAGCCCATCACCATCCACTCAACTCCTGATGGCTGCTCCTCCGCCTGTCGCATGATCATGGACATCATGCAGAAGGAGGCCAACGAGACCAAGACGTGAGTCTGCACTTCGACATACGCCAACATGCATAAGCGTGCATATAAATGCACTCAGGTGTAGCTCACGCAGAGCACATATACACTCCCAAAGGGAGATTAGCCATAATGTCTGCAGGGCTGTAATCTTATCCTTTAACCTGCCTGCACACCTTTTAATCTCACTGTGCATTCTCTCGCTTGGACCACTAACACAGTAAACACAGTGCACACGACATTCTCACATAGGCGAACACGTGATCACAGCTTAGTATTAAAGAAACGAGGCCCATTTGTTTAATTGGGCTTTACGCTTTACACCTTTTGCACCTTTTAAAACTCTTTGAGCTTCTCCTGGATCTGAGCCTTGTTTGTCAAAGGGTCTGCGCACCTTTGCACTACCCGATGATGTTTGCACACAGTCGATGTTGTGTCAGTGAGATCCTACGTTACTAGACTCATAAAAAAGACATTTGCCTACATTTAAATATGAAAATGTCTTGCAAGACTTGCATGATAGATCCTAGAAAACATAACACTTAAATTACCCAGCTTTTTTTTTCTGTGATAACTTAAAAACCTTGCTTCCTGCCAATGTCCTGACATCCAGACTAAGTTGGGTCTTAAATGTATGTGACCATGTATGTGGTCTTCTTCTTTTTTTTGTTTGCTAGGCAAGACATCCAAGCCAGGTTTTTGTATCATTAAAGAAACATAAAGCTTTGTATCATTTTGGGAAATATGACTGGAAAAGAGGGAGTGTGGGGAAAAAGCAAGTCTGACTAAATTTAATTTGTTTTATCTGTACAAATACTGAAAACAACAAAAAAGACAACAACAGCTAAAAGTTTCCTGTTTTAGTTAGTGAGGCTTTCATGTGCTGTTAGGTACATTTTGTTACTTTTGGACAGAACCAGGCTGTTTTTCCTCTGTTTCCTGTCTTTATGCTAAGCTATGCTAATCAGCTGCTACCTGTAGCTTCATGTGTTTTTATGGATCTTCTCATCTAACTCTCTGCAAGAAAGCAAATGACCATATTTCCCAAAATATTTAACCGTTAATTCAAGTTTGTAAATAAAGAAAATAGATAATCTTTTGAATCTGTTTTCATTGAATTTTTTTTACTACATGAGAAAAAAATAGAGGAACAAAGAAAGAATCCCCCACCACCCACAGCCTAGGCGCATTATGGTAGAAATTTTACCCTCATTCACGACTGGAAAATAGAAAAAAGCTCCGGAGGACAAATTTCCACACTAAATCACTAGCCTATGGGATGTAATGATATAGGCCAGAAAAGAGCCCCATTTTTTTCAGATGTTGCTGCTTTTCCTCCTCATACTGAACATGACCTTTTCATGGAGGGTTGTCAGTTTTTGTGTCAATATTGAGGGGTTCTTCCACCAGAAAATTTTAAGTCAATATCTGAAGTTATTGCAAGGATGTATTTCCAAAGCTCATCCAGATAAGAGCAAGTCCAGAGCATGTGAAGTAAAATTCCATCGTAGGTTTTACATCTTTGGAAAAGAGTGAAAGTTTAAAAAATAAAAATCTTGCATCCCCTCTGGCCCACCAACTTATTTTCCTGATGTGGAAGGACAGGGCTCCACCTTCACATGCCCATTGGGTCAGAGAGGTGAAGGTACACCTAAAGCTTGAAGAGCTGAGACATTGCAGTCAGGGCTCTATTAAAAATACTACAAGGCGTGGCGTATCTACTCATTTATTTAATTGTCTTAATTATTTTTTGATTTATTCTTACCATTGATTTGTTTTTAGTTATTTATGTCTTGCTTAACCTCCTACTTGTTATTTTAATTGATGTTTGCCAATGTGCTGTGTTCCACTTATACAGAATCCCGAAAAATGCAATAAAAACAGTTGAAAAATAAAATTCAGATGACACTAGTGTGGGCTGTAACGCTAAATGCCACCAACATTTTCCTCTAAATTAAAAAACAAACAAAAACACTAAAAGCAGCTCAAAACCAGAGACCAAAAATAACACAAGTTGCTACTTTCTACCTGTGGTTTGTGGACTACTATTTTAAAGCCTTGAGTTCAGCAAATTGGCCGTCGCCATCTTGGTTCATTTGGAGGCAGAAGTGACCATATTTGGGCGAGAGGCTTGCAGCCCGTCACTCAAAGCGGCCCTGCCCTTTATAATGTGTAACTTTAAGCATTAATTAAATGTAAATAGGTGAGTTACGGAAAAATTCACCCTTCGTACAGCTGTCATGAACGGGGAAATTAACTGTATAGCACAAAACCCTTTCTTGTAACAGGCTGTAAACATGTTTATATCTGCTGTAAAGTTGACTAAACAACATCACCCTTACCATTCCTACAGGTGTGGGTGCCACACCTGTAGGAATGAACATGTCACCTCTACCGCCCCACAACCTGTAATTTCAGTGAGCATAAGGAGGCCCAACACCCAGTGAAACCCGAAACACTAAACTCGGCCCCTGAAGGCACAACACTGTCATCTCCCCTTACTGCCCCACAGCTCACCCCAAACTAATTCAACTTTAAAGATCTTACAGATTATTACACACACCACCAAGTCTGTGACACAGCCCAAAAGAAACCCACAGAATCTGCTTCTCCTCCACCACAACCTTTTTTCTTTCTTCTTTTAAAAACATATTTAATTTATAGATTTTCAGTTTTTCTGTCAGCCAGGTCTTGAAAGAGGGCACATCCCCAGTTTTCCAGAGAGCTGAAATATTCCTTTTTCCATAACCATGCCATACTGTATTGTCTACTGTTGCAAGTGGGATGGTAGTGCATCAGTCTGGTGTAATATCACAGTTCTCCACCACAACTTAAATCCACACTTACACCCCGCAATTGTCCCACAGAGCAGAAAAACGGATCATTCAGAAGTTACGCTACTCCTGTCCCAATGTTTTACCATCTCCATCTTAACACACACACATGCGCACAAAAATAGGGTTTGCTGTTTTGAATTTGGTTTTCGGAAAATAGCTTTGCTTTTTTGATGGCTTCCTTATTTTCGAATAATTTCATAATAGTTTCCTGGAGAAAACTGTAATTTGGTGTTAAGCATGTGCAAAATAGAGACAGAGGTCTAAAACTTGAGGTAGAGTAGTAAGTTGTGTTGAATTTAAAAGCAGTCGATGATTTCCAGAGAAATTTATTTGAAAGAAGGGCTCCATTTATCTTCAGGCTTTCATTGTCTACAAAACAATTCATGAATCACTGGCAAAAACATTTACTGTATAATAATTGAGAAATGACTATAAAATATTGAATATTAGAAATAGTTCATCTTCCCTCCTTCCTCATGCTTTTTTAGTAGAAAGAGGGACTTAAGCATCAAAATTAAACAACCATTACAATTTTTGTCCATCTGTGCACCAGACTATTTAGGGGTTTCGAAGAGCCATTTCATGGAAAATTAACTCTCTTAAATCATCATAATTAGTACGGCACAAAAGAAAATGGAACTCACTTTCCACTTTATCCAAATTACACAGCTTACACAATTTGTTTTCCTCCTGAATACTTTTTAAACCTGCCAACCCCAATAGCAAAAGGAAGAACACCAGTTCTCAACAGTGACACTGAAGATAAACCTATGAGATAAACAAGATGTAACATTTGATTCAGGGCCAAGCTTTTGTTTTAAATTCCATATATGTCCTTTAATTTGAAGCAACATTATTATTAGAGACTTTATTATTCGTTTGATTACGTACTTGCCTTTAGACAAAATTTAAGCTTCTTACATGTTCAATTAACCCTATGGGCCCGAACGACGCATAGTGCGTCCAAATTCACACCTGTTCTTCTCTGTGGATTTTCTCCACGACCGTGCGTCATAGCAAGAAGCCACGAATATCACTTGTCAGTAGTCCAATGTTTTCATAGAGAAAAAAATGATAAACTTACACTAAAATCATGAATAACAGAGCTTTCATACAGCTCTGCACACACATTACTCTTGGATGGATTACTCGCGAATACAGGCTAGCACAGAAATGCCACGCATATCACATGAAAGCGCAGGAGCAGAGCTTTCCAGTGATACCACACACATCACTGTGTTGTTATCCTATCATGCTATAAATACAGATTTATTGTCTACAAAATAAAAACCTGGCGAATTTCTTTACAATCCATTATACAGATCTTGTTATCAGTCACTTCATATAGTGAGGAATATCATATCTTACCACGTCTTAGGCTTGTGTGTGTTTCTCCCTGTCTATCCACATTTGTAGTCCGGCTTTCAAGATGCAAATATCTCCATATTGTCCAGTTGATACTCCATCAAACTTTGTATGACAAGACCAGCCACTTCACCTTTGCGCACCCAGACAACTGAGGCCTAATTATGCATGCATGACAGGGCCGTAGTCACCATATACATTGAGGGGGACATGTGTGCCCCCCAATGCCCAAAATGCCCCCCCAATATATAACTGAAACTGAAAAACAACAACAAACTTTGTTTACTGCAAACAAAGTGGCAAATATCTTGGAGGGCATCATTGCACATGGTTGACTATTTTTCTATGATTTTAGATGTAAATATTGCATGTTTCTTTCAGATAAAACACATTTTTGACTTGTGAATGAGTCAATGGAATTTCAATGGAACATGTTTTGGACAGCTGTGAAGTGACAGAATGTCCCAGCATCATGGTTCTTATATTGCCAGATTCCAGAGAGTCTCCCCTCTTCATATATGGCAGAATATGTCAACTTCCAACTTGCTATGGTGAGATACATGTAAAAATGTAACAATTTAGTTACACGGATTTGTTTTTTTCCATTGATATAAAAATTAATATAAAATACAGGCACATAGAAGGACATGAAATGATGGCAAATCTGGTTAGCTCAGATTGTCCTGAAAAAAAACAAGATATAGCGTGTGTATGTAGCCTTTATAATGACTGTGATATGAGCTTAAAAGTAAAGGCAGTAAAAATACCCCAAAAACGCCTAGGGCCCATAGGGTTAAACTGCTGTGCACTGACTATAACAGGGGATGCTGGTTTAGCAATTAAAGGAACAGTGTGTAAGATTTAGGCGGATTTAGTGCCATCTAGTGGCCAGGATTGGCAATTGCAATCAGCTTAAACTTCTCCTGTTTAGGATTCCTTCACTGTTCATTGTTCAGGAGGTTTTTATCGGGAGCCGAATTATCTGCAGAGGTTGCCTCCTCTCCAAAACAAACAGACCAAGTGATTGAAACTTGTAAAACATTAGATAAAGTAGTTTCACATTACAAATCAGTGTTTCTCTGATGATGTTTGGCATGTGGGAGAGAGGACCCTAGCGCAACATCTGCTAGTGTGTACTTAGATCCAGACATTCAGGGGGTTTAAGCGGGAGACAGATCATCCACAGTGGTCTCTTCCTCTGGTTTGTCCAGTCTGGGCTACTGTAGTAACATTGCGGTGCACCATGGCGAACTCCGTGAATGATGACCCGAATGACTTATTCTAAGTTAACGAAAAGGCATAAATTCCTAATTTCAGCCGATTATACACTAAAGAAAACCTACCCATTATATTATATACTTCTGCCTATATATCCCTCTATGTCCTACATACTGGACTTTTAATTAGAATGAATTATTTGCCGATTGAACACTGTCACTATTTAACCTATAATTACCACCAAATTACACGATTCTTTTCAGGAAACGTCCGAGGAAATTATGAGGAATTAAACTAAAGAATCTAGTTATGTATCAGTTTTTTTATTTTGATGATTAAAAACCAAAAGAAACAATACAAAAACCCAGAACAAAATCTGTTGTTTTACTGTTTTCACTTGGGACTCCGGCACATTATCAGCAGATTTGTTTTCACTCTGTTCTTCTCTTCTCCTCCTGTTACCAGAAGTATTTTCTGAGCTGTGGTTGTTGCAGCAGTACCTTGTTTACTGTAAACTGTGGTAAACAGTGTCTACTTGCAGCAGGAAACTTTTAGGTGCATGTGGACCAAAACTCTACAGGGATTTATTTTTCTTTCTTGTATAAATCTGGGTGCTTTTCTGTGAAAATCTGTAAAAAAAAAAAAAAAAAAAAAAACACCATTGTGCACACATGGCCAAATAAAAGGCTCATGTCTTAACATTGTGCCCTGTGCTTACAGCAGCACTTCCAGCTGGGCAGCTGTCCACATTCCTGTTCATCCCCATCACACCATGGCATTCCTCACACCACATCAGTGACACTCAGTGAGACTTATCTTCTATCATCCAACCTAACCTGACTCTGTGTGTGTGTGTTTGTGTAGGACGGTGGAGGACATCGCTCTGAAGATCCTCGCCCACAACAGCCTCGTGGGCCGACTGATTGGGAAGGAAGGCCGCAACCTGAAGAAGATCGAGGAGGAGACAGGGACCAAGATTATCATCTCCCCGTAAGTTGCCTCTCCCGCCTTCCTCTTTCACACACGCCCACGACACTCTGCGGCGATGCCACTGGCCATACTAGCACCCTCAGGAAAACTCACGCACACACACACACACACACACACACACACACACACACACACACACACACTTGAGTGCTTGTGTGATTGTGACATGATGGAGAAGCAGCAATTTTTACTATCATTAATTTAAAGAAATACTTCACCCCCAGATGACCACTTGTGTATCAGTGATTCAGTGTCACGATGAATTAGTGAAGTGTTTATCTTGCATGTCTCCATGGAGAACGAAGAATCCAAAAACTGAGAAGATTCTTGATGAATTAAAGTGACAAGGGGCTGCATTTAACAACAGCAAAACATCAGTTTACAACCTCTCACACAACTCGTGCAGTATAATCCAGTCTAAACAATCAGCCTAAACCACGTAGTTTCCCGACCCAAGCCCGCACCATGGCAACAGTTTTGGGCCAGAGTCTGAATAAAAACCTGAAATTCTCTTGTTACAAAATATATTGTACTGTACATATCATAATATATATTTTTTACAAGCTGAGGGCTGACGTGTTTCCTTGCACCACTTTGCTTTCTTCTTTTCCTAATTTCAATAGTGTTGTCTCGTGCACAACAGGTCCGGCAGAGCGGGCTGCGGCCCTCGGTGTGTTGACTATGCATGGCAATTTATGCTAGTGTAGTGCGCAGATGATGACCACTGCTCTTCACTGCATGTAACACACATCTCACCCACTTCAGGGGTTGCAATCAAACACTGCCAACCAAGTCGTCTTGCAGCCCCGTCCTCTTTTTCTTTTTCGTACTTTTTGTCCCTTTCTTGTGCGTGCTCTATTCCTCCTTTTAGACAGTCATGAGCTGGCTTGGCTTGGTATGGTCCGTCAGCCCAGCACAGCAGGGATTTGCATTTCCATTACAACAGGGCTACTTCGTTGAAGGTGTGTCTTAAGTGATGATGTTTTATGTTGGGGATTAGCTGTGGTCGGCGAGATGTCACTGCCACTTGAGGGCTGGCGGCTTTTGGACCATCCCCTGTGAGGCTCCATCTCCGGAGCGGCTTGATATGGCACGGTGTGTCTAAACTGACAATGGAAACAAAAATCGGTGCGTCATTACTTTACTCGGCGTGGCCAAGAGTGCTAATGGAAAGGGTAGGCTATATCTCTCTCCCCCAGTTCTCCACTATATTGCTCTGTTGTTCTGTCACTTTCCCTCTCTCAGCCTCCCCTTCTTTGCCTCAAAAAAAAAAAAAAAAAAAAAAAAAGTAAATTGGCCAGAACCTGAACCGATTCAAGCCCAGTGAAACAATAAGAAATTACTGCCTGGCCTAGCCCAAACATGGTGGGTCAAGGCGATCCCACTTGGCCTCGGACAGAGAATCAGAGCTCTTATATTCGGTACTTCCCAAACAGGTGGCTCTTTCTGGTGGGGAACTGAAGTAGAAGTGAAACTTATCTATACTTACTCTATTGACAAAAACAGTCATTTTACCGCCCTGAACACGAGAGCTGCTGGTCTACTGCTGCCCGTCTCTGTGTGACTATGGTGTTTTTAAAGGGTTAGTTTGATTTCACCACAGATTGAGGCAGCGGTAAACCAGCGACTTCCGTGTTTAGTAGGCTAAAATGACTGTTTTTGTCAGTGGAGCCTGGCTGTAAAGAGAGTATGGATAAGTTTCACTTTTAGTTCAGTTGCCTGTTGGAAAGGGCCGTCTGTTTGGGAAGTGCTGAGCATACGACTGTATAAATGAGACTTGGATTACTGGATAATTTGATGTAGTTTTGTTGTTGTCAAACCTGGACCCCTCCCCTTTACATCAATTCATCAAATATTTTCTTCCTTTTTGGATTCTCCATTCACCCTGTGGGAAAAACAAATTCCACGTAACACAGGGTGAGTAACTGATAAATGGTAATTTGGGGCTGAAGTATTCCTTTAACAAAAGCACAAACAACAGGCAGAGATTTCATCTTCTCAGCGCCACACCTTTGTACAAGCATGCTCATTAGCCTCTCAGCATGTGGTTTATCTGAACTGAGTTGTTAGGGAACAAATGTGAAGAGTTGCTTACAGCTCCTTCCCTCTAGAACATGATATCGGAGAGGTGGTGATTACACCCCATTTAACGGACCGTGCTCACCAACCTTCATTCATTTAGAGCTAATGAATTGCTCTGTCTCTGTGAGCTCTGAGGACGTAATGAGCCTTGAGAAAGAGACTGAGTTGAGGAGCGAGAGACAAAATGGGCAGGAGAGGATCCCTCTGAAAAAGGAATCTTTTCAGAGTGTTCTCCTCGTCCACAGACGCCGAGTAGAGGAGATTGGTTCTGCTTCAAAGTTATCATTTGTACAACTTCCAGGCTTTATGGAGCAATCGCAAATTTGATTCATGGATGGAGTTGTTAAAAAAGATTACGTTCTGCTGTAACTGCTGTGCTATTTTCTCAGTCGCACTGTGGTCAGCTCACCTGCTGTATAAGTCTCTAGTAAAGGTGAGAAAAAAAAAACTTGTTAAGATGTTACTGTACCCAAGTGAGCTTCATAGTTGCACAATCAGTGCTTTGCAAAAAATGTGAGAACTACTTTCAGGGCAAGAGTTTTGTTCACTCAAACTTTTTTGACCCTAAATGATGTTAACTATGGTTTAATTTCAGACAGATTGAGTCGTGATTTGGCACAGAATAAAAGGATCAAGCTAAATATCTTGTTGCAGTGTTTTTACAGTAATGCTTCTTGTACTGTTTTGCTCCTCAGACAATAATAAGAAAGGATGGAGGATGGATGAATCCATTTCATTGTCACTGTACTCAGGGATGGGCAGTATTTCTATTACTTGTATTTAAAATACATATTTCAATTAGTATTTTGTAATTTGTATTTGATAAGGCCTATAAAAAGCAAATGTAATTTGTAACAAAATACTTTTGAGTGGAATCATTTTGTATTTAAAATACTCAAAATACTTTCTCCATGAATCAAAAAACAAAAATAATAGGCTACACATTCTTATAATGTTGGATGTAACTATATATATATATACATATATATATATATATATATATATAAAATATTTTTATCTGTGTGTTTTTTTAAACTTGGGCCATTTAGTGTGTCTTTCAGTGACCTAGTGGTCTGTTTTAATGGACTGTGCATAACATAGGAAATTATATGTTGTTGTGGTTGATGCTTGGCATAAGTATGCTACAAATGAATTGCCTCACATGGGATCAATAAAGTTGTCTGAATCTAAATCTGAATCAATAAATAATATTTTAGGGTACCCTACATGTCCCTAGCTTTTTTTTTTCTCTTTTTCATTTGAAAAAGTTGAACACAGGACTCCAAAGGCTCCAAGTTAGACAGCAAACAAGTTAACTAGCTACAGTAGCTGCTACAGTATCTTGCTGCTGTTTAGCTGGACCGTTGGTGGACAGTTCACAGCACAGCTAGACTAGAATTGCCAGGCATGCTGCTCATGTGGATGGACCCACACTACCAGTAGACTACCTTGCTGCTCACGTCTTCCAAGTTCAGCAGATTTTCTGTCAAGGTAAATATTTTATCCGAGTGTGACAGATGTCAGCTGGCTTGATGTATGATTTATGTCTGGGTTTGGCTACATAGCCTATTGTATAAATACATGGTGATGATAGTTATGATATCAAGCTAGTGATACTTATGCTAACTGTCTAGGTTAGTGCATAGCCAGTGTTTAGCAAAGCTAGCGATTGATGCTAACAATAAACAACATAATCAAGTTGTCTTTACATGGCTTTGCTTAGTTACACTTAGTTAGTTCTGTGACTCTTCTGCCTTTTTGTGGGGTTCACCAGAGCTTTGTGTATATCCTATAGCCCAAACCTGAACACTGCTATACCAAATTGTGAGAAACAAGCGCAAATTTGCAATAGCTGTGACCAAATTTGCTACTATCATGTCATTAATGGATGAGTCATGGTTGTTCTTTCTGGCATAGTTACTTGAGCATTTTTGGTCAAGGACTTTTTGAGTTATTCACAAAAAGATTTGAATCGGTTAGTATAGCGCCACCTATGGACAAATTGTGAGCATTCTTTCTGGTATAGCTACTCATGGTCTCTAGTTGCAGTATGCAAATGTTGAGCTTTTTTGATCAAGGGCTTTTTGAGTTATTCATGTAAAGCTTTGTGGACCGCCCGACCAACCAACCGACCGACAGAGTGACCTATAGAGCTGTGGGTCGCTGCTTAAAAGAAAAAGAAAAAGAAAAAAAGTATTTTCTGTATTTCAAAATACAAAATACATGTATTTTATTTTGATACATTTTCTGCCACCAGTATTTTTGCCCATCTCTGACTGTACTGATACTGTATTCACATCCTGACCTTGAGAGGGACAAATTAGATTCAAAGGGACACTCATTTTACACATAAGCTTGAGTTTACTACTGTGAAAAGAGTTGTATAATACTGTCTGTGTTGAGTCTGAACGGAAAATGACCTTAAAGATGTCGTCGGGTTCATATTGGAGACTTTGAGGTTATAACATAAAGTCTGCATTGCAAACTGGCAGCATAGAGCCTCTGAGAGTTTCCGACTCGTAAATAGCATTCACATCGTCACCCAAGTCCCTAAATATGCCTGGGAAAATCTTTTTTTTTTTTTCTGAATGTTCAGATGATGATGTGATGTGAATGAGGCATATTGAAACCCTATTGAGTTGCATTATGGGAAGTGTAGGAACCAGTGGAGTTTGACCCCTCAGATTCAGTCATTGTTTTTTTGTGTATCCATACCGGTGACAGCCATAGCTGGAGGCATTATTTTTTCAGGTTTTCTGTCTGTCCATCTCATTCATTTGAATGGGATATCTTTGGAACGCAACACATCACACTCCGTTTTCAATCCTCAGTCTGACATTGCGTCCACTCTAACCAATTTCTATGAGGTTGGGCGATTCAGTTTCCCCAACCAACGTACTCACCTAAAGCTAACGTCATTTTCAGCCCACACAGATACGTAGTCATGCCAACATACTTGTTTTGCCGGGGTTTTAAGAGTGGAGTGGAGCAAAATAAAACAAACTGCAATGTCAGGTGATATTGAGAAGATGTCAATTTGTGACAAGTGTCTGGCTTGTCTGTAGCTCCAGCTTGTTGTTATTATCCTTATTGGTTCTGGTGCACTGCTTGACAATGGTGTTAGTCCCACTCATGATGCTCATTGGTTGCTTTTTATGTTAATCGAGAATCCAGTGTTTCATGTCATGATGCCAGACGAATCGGTCAAACTCGGTGGAGTTGGCGGATTAGAATATGGTGGTTTATGTTTATGACAAACTTTCACACAAATGTCTCGTAGGATAAATTTATGAAGTGATAATGTTTCATATTAAAAAGTTCAAAGGTCAACTTTACTGTGACATCATAATGCTCTGCAAAAACACTTTTCTGGCCATTATTCAACACCATAACAAAAGGGGAGACATTTGGTAAGATATTGAAGTGGCGACTCAAATCTTGGGTGTCCACCTTGAAACTGTGCTGATTGTACAGATCGTCTGTGCATTTGAAGCATTGTCAGCTGTCATGGCTACACACTGCTGTTCTGTCCTGTTCCTCTGGTAGTCCACTAGGAGATCGTTGGTTTTGCTGAAACTGAGCTTCAGGTGATTGTCTTTGCACCATGTGACGAAGCTCTCTATCAGTCTTCTGTACGTTCTGTAAAAGCATGAGTAATGTGAAGACAGCATGTTTCTCACTGGAAATTATTCATGTCAATATAATGATTTTACAAAAAATACTTGTATACCTTTTATTAAATTTCTTCAAGTCTTCACTGCTTATATTTTATGAGTCTGGGTGGTTTTATTTATTTATTTATTTTGGTCCAAAAAAACAACAGAAAGTGTAAAACAGTAGGAGCTTTACGTATGACAGAATATTTAACGTCAGACAAAGAGATAGATTTACCTTTCGCCCAATACTCAATTTGAAATAAAAAAAAATCATTAAATAGTCACAATAATTAAATTAATAAAATAAAATAAATAATAACAATAAAATTATAATAATAGTAATAATAATTAGAAAAAATGTTATTATTATTATCATTAAAATACACAGAATACCTTTTATTCAATTCCTTTTAAGTCCTTATATAACAAAAAAAAAGATAAAATAAAAGTCACAATAATTAAATTAATGAAACAAAATCAATAAATAATAATAATAATGATTATCATAATATTACTACTACTATTTAGATGTGTCAGCTGTTGTAGTATGGAGAGTCTGGCAGGGATACGGAGGTGGGGGCACTGATGTCATTGCTGCAGGCGGTGATTGTTACCAGGGAGAAGACATGTCTGTGTATGTATGTATATACATTACGGCGGTTTGTGTTCAACTGAAACTTGACAGACTGGTTGGCGGAGGCATACGACTGTGAGACAGTAATTCTAGTTTTAATCTGTGTCTTCTTCCTCTGTGTCCTCCAACTTTATGGAAATACTGCAGCAATTTGCTTGTTAGCTGAGCAAGAAATTGTTATGTCAATTTCTGGTGGTGATGACGCATCCCTCAACAACACTTGAGTTGGATAAACACAGAGAGAAGAAGCTCAATTAAAAGCAGCTCAGTCATATCCACCTTCTGAGGAAACAGTCAGCAGAATGTGAGCGTTTCTGTTCTCCATATTTGTAGTTGCAAATGCATATACTTATTTCTGTGTGTGATCTCCCTTGCAGGTTACATGAATTAACTTATTACAACCCTGAGAGGACCATCACGGTGAAGGGCTGCTTGGAGGCGTTGATTAAAGCCCAGGCGCAGATCAGTGGGAAACTGAGGGATGCCTACGAGAATGACGTTGCTGCTACACACGTAAGCCGAGTTTGAAGGTTACCATCTGCAGGCCTCTTGAACGTTGAGTGTGTATGTGTGTGTTTGTGTGTGTGTGGTTATGATCTCAGGTTGACTCACACAGACTGACAGGTGAACAACGAAGAGGGAGCGATGATATACAGCAGGATGATGCCGCCTCCCCCATTCAGTACATGTTACCACCAGCATTAGTAATCCCCGTTGTTGTCTGCTTGGTAAATGGATAACAGTAAACGATCGCTGAATAGCTCATCAGCGAGTGTTTGAGCACAGCGTGTCTGCGTACGTGTGTGTGTGTGCCTGTTCCATGAAGCCTCTGACTCACACTCACTTCCCCGCTGTGTGTGTCTGTGCTCCTGCTGTAACACACTGCGTTTCCCAGCATCCATCTGATATCTGTAGGCCGCTCTCATACCCAGCTCCTCTTTCACACTGCTGCCCCAATGACATCACCAGTGCTGCAGCCAGCCAGAGAGGTCAACCTCAGAGGAAGAGAGATAGTGATGATGATATCACGTGGTGCACACTCCCTATAACACAGATGAATGCTGATAAAGTGTGTTTGCTGTCATGGTGATCAACTGCAGCTACTCAGAATTAGAGCCCTAGTGTCTTTGTTACTTTCACACGAGCTGCCAGTGTTCTCCCTCGTCTCAATCGCCCAAATATTGGCTGCGAAATAATCATCAAGAAGTACCACGCAGCATGCGGTTAAATTGTACTGGCTGGTGAGAGCAGTTCTGGCACCTGTCGGGCTGAGCGCCGGCTCTACAGCAAGCGGTGAGGGCCATCTAGCGTGACACTGTGGACATTACACAAAACTTTCTGGGAACAAGGAAGTGAAAGGAGGCCGCGTGTCTCTTCATGGACATGAAACCAGAATAGCTGACTTGACTTTGAGGGAGAAATATTTCTGTCGTGCCATCACAACAGCAAACAGAGCTATTTTCAAGCGTTGTGACAAAGCATTTTCCACATCATCCAGTGGGTTGGTAAACGGTTTATTCAGCTGAAGAAGTAGGAGAACTTTCACCACCCACAAAGGAAACACTTGACCCTTTATTTTATCTGTAAAATTTAAAATCATCACATTTGGAGAAACATGGTTTTCATTGGACAGTAGAGCTGCAACCAACTGGTGATTAATCTGTCAGTTATTTCTTGAAAGTTATTTGGTCTGTAAAAAAAAAAGTGTTGATCAGTGTTTCCCGAAGTGTCTTGTTTTGTCTACAACCCAAAGATAGTCAGTTTACTGTCATAGAGGAGTAAAGAAACCAGAAATATTCACATTGAAGAAGCTGGAATCAGAGAATTTTGACTTTTTTTTTTTTTTTTTTTTTTTTAAAAAATCAAACTGATTAATCCATTTTGAAAGATTAGTTTTATAACACTTTTAAAAGGAGCAGTCTACACAACGAACAACTAATTATTTTCATTATCAAACTGTTAATAATTTGACATATGAAATTGTGAAAAATGCCTGTTAGTATTTCCCGCAGCACAAGGTGACATTGTCAGACATTGCTTGTTTTGTCACAACAATGATCAAAACCTGAATATAATCAATTTAGCATAACAGAAAACAAAGAAAAAGCAGCAAATGCTTCTATTTGAGAAGCTAGAACCAGATAATGTTTACTGTTTTTGATTAATTAATTATCTTTTTTTATTGTGCAATAAGACATTTACAAAATGAGTGAAGACAATTACATAAACAGACAAACAAGACAAACTCATCACGAGTTGAGACGTCTGGGTATGCAGTAAACAATGTGTGTGTGGTCGAGGTAATGGGTGGGTGGGATTGGTGTGGGGGAGTAGGCTGAAGGACATAAGACATCCTGTATATGTATATATATATATATATATATATATATATATATTCCTCCTCCTCCTTTTTTTCTAGCTTACAGAAAGACAGTAAAGAAAGAGAATTAATTAATAATCTGAAAGATACTTCTGTTATCAGGATTGTTGGTTTCTCCTTGGGACATATTTTAATGTCTTACACTAAAAGAATATTTCACCTGCATTTGTGTATTAATTACTCAGAGCATTACCTTGAATTCCTGTAGAAAACTTTGTTATTCTCCTATGACTCCACGGTGAACAGATAACCCCAAAAAGGCGAGCATTCTTCATAAATTGAAGTCCTTAGGGGAAACTATATATCAAAACATCCTTTACAGACTCTCACACAACTCGTGCAGTGTAATATAATTATACAATATAACCCAGTCTCATTCATTCAGTCGTACACACAGGTCATTTTGCTGGTTTTCCTTTAAAGGTGATGTACAGAAAAACATTAATATACAGCAGTGAGATTAGACTGAATCAAGCACCTTTTCTTTGTTATTTAAAACAATTTGATCAAAAAACGTTGCTTACAGTAGAAGGAGACATTTGTATGTTCTCCTAATTTTTTTCTTTCTTATTAGTAGTCAATTTTCTAAGCGGTGCTCACCAGTGCTGGCCCTGTGCATAGGCAGTATGGGCGAATGCTGAGGGTGCCATCAGTCATGGGGTGCCACAAATAGGGGAAGGAGAAAACAACACAACACATAACTTTTACTATTCTTTACTAATACTGTTACTAGTATTATTTTTGAGATATTACATAAAGCCACAACAACATAACTACACCCTCCACCCTCCCCAGCTCGTAACACTTTACCTGCTTTCTGGGGGAAATGGGTGAGTCATCTGACGTCATGTGAACCCCGAAACACACTGTATTGTTAACACGTCAAAATGACAAGAGCTCCCTGGTGCCTACTCAACTACCACTGCTCTACTGAGAGGAGTGTATGTGGAGAGAAAGAACATGACGTCAGCAGGAGGAGAGCTAGTTATTGTTACCTCTAAGCAGCCAGTGGCTACACAAACAGCTCACCGAGGTTGCATTGATTTACACTGTGAAGCGTTCAAGCTCTGTTCACTAAAAATGAGTATTGGGCAAAGGTAAATTAAAACGTTCTCACGATGTGTTCAATTCAATCTTGTAAAAATGTTGCATTTGGTGAGAAACTTTAACAAATATAGCTGTTTGAAGGAGAAATTTGTTGATGTTCTCACAGCACTAAAAAATAGTAAAAAGGTTTATTGCTAATTTTTTAAAAAGATGTTTTTTGTGTGAAAGACGCTTATGTTAATCGTTGTTTTATAAATGTGTATTATTGAATTTGTGCTCATTCAAAGGTAGTGTAATGAAGGACTGAGTAACTTTAAAACTGCGCTTTTTTTACTGTGTAGATTTCTGTTTCCCTGGCATAGAAGAAGAATAAATAACAACAAAAAAACAAAAGAAATACCAATATATAAACATCAGTATTTGCTGTTGGCAAAACTCGTCCCAGTATTGGCCCAAAATTTAAAAATCGGTGCATCCCCAGTTGAATTAGAAAGTTACCTTGTACATTTTATTATTATTTTACAATGTCATATATCACTTAGGGCACCAAATGTGCAAGGGTCGACACGGGTGCCAGGGAATATGACGACTCTGATCTGTTCCTCCTCAGATCAGCATGTTTTTCCTGTGTAAATTGTTAAAAAAAAAAAAACATAAATAGAGCCTTAATAAAGTCTTAATTAAATGTTCTTTCTTGAAAGTTTTTAATTCATGGCTAAAATCTGCCTCTCTTCTTCTGCACAGCAACAGGCCAACCTGATCCCAGGCTTGAACCTGAATGCTCTGGGCATCTTCTCCTCTGGTCTGCCGGTGCTGCCCCCTGCTGCTGGACCACGTGGTGCAGTGCCCCCTGTGGCGACAGCAGGATACAACCCATTCTTAGTGAGTTTAACCTCTTGACACAACCATGAAACATGGTGGAAAAAAAGACATTTAGATTATGCTTCTTCCAGAGAGGCCTTACCGCTGCTGGTTTTACCCGCCCAACGCAGCGATGCACGGCCCCTGCAGGGATTAGTTTTGACTTGATAAAGCAATTTGTTTCCAACACGTGGTAAACCAGGTTTCCCCTGAAGTGCTTTTAGAAAAAACAACACAGTGTTGACTCAGGTCTTCCTGCATGATGTTGTACACAGTTTGAAACAACCAGAATTCCCCCATCTTCTCCAGAGATGAGTCAGTTTGTCTGTAAAACAAAGTCTCCACTCATTGCCTGACGAGGTCGAGCCAAAGTGGTGTGAGACAGTGTGTGAGAATGCATTTGCGTGCTTCGTAGTCAAGAAAGCTAGTGTGTGATTCACTGTGAGTTTATGCCCTGAAATTCCCCCTGACAAGAGCTTGAGTTGTGCATGTGTCTGTAAATGTGCGCGTTTGTGTGCCATCTGATCGGTCTGCTTGTCACTTTCAGAGTCACTCTTCTTCACATCTCAGTGGCCTGTACGGGGTTCCTCCAGCAAGTGCCATCACCCACCAGCACTCAGTATGTTCCCTAAAATCTGCACTACAGTCAGTGTTGCCTTGGTGATCAGAGACGTGACCACTAATTTCTTGATTTTTTTTTTTGTGACGCTAGATAGATATTTTAATAGTTGAGGGTTTTTTTGCACACGAGAAGCTCAGAAAAAGCCTCAAGCTCAGGATGTAGCAGTCTACCAAGTGGTTGTGCTGAGGAAAGTCTCTCATTGCAAGTGACTTACATGGGAGGGACTGCTACAGTATCATGAAAAAGAGGAAGACATAATACTAATGGACAGGGAGACATAAATAAGAGACCACAACAACCTCCCAGTCAGCGAACAGTGAGTCTGGCATTCCTGTGTACCATCACCCAGTCACCAGAACACCACAAATATTTCTGGAAGGGGACTTTTCAGCCCAGAGTTGTGCTGTGGCTCATAAAAAAAATTCACTTCATAAACCTCGAGTACATGAGTGTTACCATGCTAAGAAAAACAAAAACATAGCGCAACCATTGGGGCTTAATAGCAAATATTCCATTCAGGCCCAGCCAGAGCGGGATGTTTACCTAAAGAGAAAACCCTTGAAGAGAGCTCAATTTAGCCTTCCTTGCATGTGGTGTCATCGTTGTTGGCTGCTCTTCAACTATCTGACGAGTCAAATCAAATTTCTGCAACTGTTTAAAGCCGTTTTGAAATGTTTTTCTCCGCCACAATCAGCAGCAGAGTTGAGAAAAAGTGGAGCGAAATATATTTCTCCTTGTGGTCTTTTTCTTTTCTCCAGCAACAGGCTCCAGAACAGGAGGTTGTCTACCTCTTTATTCCATCTCAGGCAGTCGGGGCCCTGATCGGCAAGAAGGGCCAGCACATCAAACAACTCGCCCACTTCGCTGGAGCTTCCATCAAGGTGGGTTTGTCAGCGTCAGTAGAGCGCTGGCTTCAGTTAGGAAGGAGGGAAAATGGTGGTCAAAACCATCCTTGCGCCGCATTCTTTGAAGCTCCACATCGAGAGTTAAGGTGAGGTTAACAAGTTGGCAGCCAGTGCTCGCTGAGTCAGCAGCGTGTCACGGACCACAGCTGAGGATGTTAGTTATTTATGGTCAAAAAAGGACATGACTAGTGAGCTGAGCATTTCAGAAATCCCCTCAAGCCCCGTCTGGAGAGGTGGGACAGCTGGTCAGTGAATTCTCATAACGTAATCTAGAGCTATTTATTTGTAGGAATTTGTAGACTTCTCAGATGATTCACAGGGTTCCCGCGAATCCTTTAAAAGTCCTGAAAGGCACTGAATTAATTACTCTAACAATGAGGTTTTAATTGGTATTAAAATGTCTTACATCAATCTTTCAAAACTCTTAAAAATACAAAGACATGGGAAGTAGGATTTTGTGGGACTTTTTTGTATTGTTAAATCTCAGTACAATTGGTAACATGTTTTTAAAAATAATTTATTGAATGCCTCTCACATTAACGAGCGCAGATCAGGAAAGTGGAACCAACAACACTTGTATTTTGTTTCCGGCAGGATGCTCAGAGCAGAAGATCCACTGTCTGCTAGCTAGCGGTCACTGCACCCTGGATGCAAATTTGCATTTCCTTAGACTCTGCCTTACTCTGCCTCTGATTGGCTTACCCTGCATTCTTACCCTAACCAATCTCACTCCCCACCCAGACTGCAACACCCACAGTGCAAGAAAGAGGCCACCACAGGTCCTTTATTCCAGCAGCAGTCAGACTCCTACACAAGACAGCATGACATGATATAATACCACTGTTGTCTCTGTCTCCATCACCCACCACTTACAACACAACAGCTAATTTGCACTATTTACCCTCAGGTTATATATATTTTGTGTTTATCAGGGTGTCAACAGGTCCTTAAAGAGTCTTAAAATGTCTCAAGTTAAGTTTTCTTAATATAAGGCCTTAAAAAAGTCTTAAATTGTGTTAAATTCAGATTTGATGGGTCTTAAATATTTTCAATTACATCACCATGAAAATCTCTGCAGTCTGACAGACCCAATGACTCTTTACAATCGCAATAATAAATAGCAGCAACAGCAATGAAATTATTTAACACATTGAACTTAAACTCACCCATCATTTTTCCTTACTGTTCATTTTGAACTGACATCAGTGTGTTTACTTGGAAAGAGTACTTACACATGTGTTACACACATACACGTGTACATATAATGTTTATTTCCATTGCAGGTGTGGTCTTAAAATTTCATACAAGGTGGTATTAAAAATGTCTTAGATTTAACTTTGTTATATCCGTAGACACCCTGGTTTATTTATAATCATGCATATTCACATCATATGCACATATCCATATTTTTTATATTTATATTGTGCAACATGGCTGTGCAGTTTCCTGCTGTGCAATGTTACCACCTACTGTGCAGTAATATTTCTAAACTGTATTTCTATATCTTTAAATATCCTACACACCATGTGAGTACATCAGTTACCCTGTGCAACTTTCAATCATAAACATACAGTATCTGTATGAGTGAAAGGTGTATATACATAGTGTATATCGATTTTATATTATTTTATTTTTATTTTATCCAACTTGTATTTTTGTAATATTGTCATTCTTTTTGAGCACTCAATTACTTTTTTATGATTTCCATTTGCTTCTGACTGCTGCTGTAATGTGTGAATTTCCCTGGTGTAGGATTAATAAAGTCTTATCTTATCTCTCTTGCCTAAATCTAACCAGCCCAACCAATAAAAACCAATGAAGGCAATGAGTACTAACCAATCAGAAGGAGAGTAGGGGGAGGTCATACCCTCACTATCATAGAAAACGCAAATTTGCATCCTGATCAACATGGGAAAGTGCAAATTCATTGAAATTTGTCTATTTAAGCAACATTTTGTGGCATGACTGAAATTGCTACAGAGTAATGCATATGAGGCGCTATGTATTTTATGCAAAAAAGTTTTTCAAGCTCGGCACAGTGGGAATCAGTGGGATCCCATATGCCGAGTGAGAAAACAGCAGGTATTTCTCAGTTCTGTTTTAACCTCGTCTCCACCATCTTTGATACCAGCACCAGGGTCAGCAGCAACAGATCTCTGAGCAACACTCAGGTGTACGCCTACGCAGAAAGCAGAGGTGCTGTGGAGCCTGAACACAGTGACAAAACACCAATCATACAAGTCAAAAGAAGGAGCAGGAAACCCACTGTGTGTTCCAGTGCCCATGCTACCATACTGTATAGTATGCCAGAAGAAGATTTAGTATGTCCCAATACATAGTATGTCAAATGCAGTTTGCCAGAAATACCAGGATGCTCTACTACAACTGGTTGCATTTTGCAGTATGCAAGCCAGCATGCTTTGCTGGCTACTCTGACCTCTGTCTCTGGTGAGCTCAGTAAATGGCATTTTGTTTTATCTCCATTCTGAGTGGCAATATAAGTCTTTAAAAGATGTAGGAGCTCTGATTCAGCACTGAATGACCACAGAGCAAGATCACCAGCTTTTGGACACATTTTCTCCCTATTGTCTTCATAACCCTCTGTGTGTGTGTGTGTGTGTGTGTGTGTGTGTGTGTGTGTTTGTGTGTCAGATTGCTCCAGCTGAAGGCCCAGATGTTCCTGTGAGGATGGCTATCATTACTGGACCCCCAGAGGCTCAGTTTAAGGTAAAAAAAAACATAAATGTGTGTGTGTGAATATACATCAAAATTAAGTTATTTAACACTGAAACTGTATGCAACCATATGAAACCGCCACTTAAGATTATTATTAAATTTGTCCTGTATTATAGTAAACAGCCGTGGATGACTGTGTGTCCCCGTTTTCCCCAGTCTCTCCTTGCCTCATTCCCTCCTCTGTATTCCAGGCCCAAGGTCGGATATATGGGAAGCTGAAAGAGGAGAACTTCGTCTCACTGAAGGAAGAGGTCAAACTGGAGACGCACATCAAGGTTCCCTCAACTGCAGCTGGCAGGGTCATCGGTAAAGGCGGCAAGACGGTGAGTTGATGTCTGAACTGAACTGAATTTTAATTAAGGATGGACCTTACTTTGACACAAGCATCTAGTAACACCCGGTTTGCTTGGGTTCATCACGGAGTATTTCAGTTTACTTTAATTTGTCAGTGAGTAATGTAAGTGTGTTTAATAAATGAGGCTGGAGGTGAAATTCAAAAAAAAATTTTTTCAGGTAAACGAGCTGCAGAACCTTACGAGTGCTGAGGTCATCGTACCGCGGGACCAAACTCCAGATGAGAACGACGAGGTCTTTGTGAAAATCAGCGGGCATTTCTTTGCCAGCCAGGTATGTAGAACACATTTGAAGGCTCTGTAAACCAGGTGTGTCAAACATATGTCTTTGCATGCCTGATCAGTCCCTCCAGGATTTTGCAGACTTTTTGGGGGATTGTTGCAGCCTAAAATGCCTCATTTCAGGGCAGCTTTTCTTAAAAAATTGTGATACATGATGCGACGACTTTAGCCGTTTTTTTGCAATGAAATTGCTGGAGCTAGTAAAGACAGTTGCAAAGACAGTTGCAATTTATTCGTATAGTTTGATAAAAATCAAAGGAAAAGGAAACTTATTCCAGGGACAGATGACCATGCATATTTAACCTAACTCACCTTGATTCCGTTCAGCTCTTGCAATAGATCTGGATGCAACAGCAACAGCCTCTGTCATAGTGATTTGTCTTGTCTGTTATCAACATGTTACATCCATTCCCTGGGTGTGTTTTGTGGTGGAACACACAGTGCGAACAGTAAACCCTCGCTTTCGTGCAGAACATTAGCCTTGCACGGTCTTAAGCAGTAATTTTTGTCGGTAAATGTGAGACGCTCCTGTTAGACATGTCTGCATCTCCACAAACAGAGACAAGGAAGTTAGTCTGGTGATGCTGTGCAGCCGGGGGAACGCTACGATTGGTGAAACTGACAGGAAATTACGATAATCGGTTAAATTTGTGGAAAAGTTGAGGTGATAGGACAAATTTCAAGGTCATGCAGAATTCATGGGAACTGGTTGAAACTGTGTGAAGTGTTGTAATTGCAACATCCTGGAGGGGCTGCCTACTCACGCACTTGTGAAGGCTAAGAGGTGTCAGGAGCAGGTTAAACAGTGAGTAGCCTGCTTCATGTAACATGCTCCCTCAGAGGCTTCTCCACCCTGACCAGAATACCGTTCTCTGAAAAAACAATGCATGCTTATTGTGGTTATATTTAAAGATATTGAACATTATGCAAAATATTGTCAACCAGCTTCAGTACAAAATCAGGCGTCTATCTTAAAACAATATTGGTGGAACCACATTGCTGAGACAGTGCCACAACTTTAGATTTGTAAATGGTTTGTAAGGCAGGGGGAAACTTAACCTGCTTCCTCAGTAGCTTCCACTTTAGTTTGATGTGGTGATGTCAGCATTACGACACAGGAGAGGAAATGTATGGAAAAATGAACATGGAGAGACAGTGAGTGGCAGACTGACTGAATGTGGAAAATCTGAGACATATTGCTGAAGATATTTCAGGCTGTTCATCATCTGTTATGCAAGAGGATGAAGATTTCAGAGTGTACCTGCACTTCTTTACACTAAAATAAAAAGAAACTTCAGGAGTTGTTGTTATTTGTAGGTTAAAATGCAGTAGTTTTACTGGTCTGACTCACTTGAGATCAAATTGGGCTGTATGTGGCTCATGAACTAAAATGAGTTTGACCACCCTGCTGTCGATAAACACAGGTGTTGTCAGTCGTTTGGGCGGGTTGGTTTGCCGATGTCAAATACAGTACGTGTACCAAAAGAACGGCTGCATTTTTTTATTAACGCAGTGGCAGCAGGGTGTCACATAGGTGGCGCGTGTAGAGACAGTTACAAATAGAACAAGAGGAATGTGACAAAGTCATGCATGTGCTGGTAAAACATATGATATGTGGGTGATCAAATGTGGGTGAATTTATTCACAAGATTTCACAACAAAAATTCTAATCTGTGCAATTAAACCACAGAGCATGGAGGTGTATCTTTCTCTTGAGAAACTTTTCCTCACATGTCTTTGTGTCACTGTGTGCTCGTCCTGGCTTCCAGGCTGAATCTGCAACTTTGGTGCACTCAGTTTTCATTTCAGTCGTCACTGTTACTCGGTGTGCACCAGCTGGACTTAAAAGTTGGCCAATTTATGAAGCCTTAGAGCTGTAACAGTCAGATAATATATGCAGTCTGTACACACCCACACAGTTTAGACCTGAGAGGAGGGCAAATCATCCAGAAACTCAGAACACCTGTGTGAGTGTACCATGACTGTGTACTATCTGTTAACTAAAACTATATCTAATTTTGTGTTACTATGTAGCAGTGTATGTGCAACAACATTCAACTGAAATAGAAATTTTAAAAGTAAATGTACATAAATAAAGTTAAATTATTATGTCTTACATGAGTGTAGTTGACACATGTTATTTGGCTAATTAGACCTCTGCTCAGGTTAAAGGAAAATGAAAATTATATGGTGTCATCAGACGTCATGCACTAACATGAATTATCAAGGTGTAAAACTGTCAGTCAAGCCCAGTGTGAATGCCCACATGCTCCTGATAAAGGCTCTAATTAATCAACACAAGTGAAAACACCTGTGTGTGTGTGTGTGTGTGTGTGTGGACTTTGCCTTTAAGTAAAAACACCTATTCATAGCATTCTGTGGTAAAACTGTGTTTATGTTTAATGACACCTTTGAAAGTGAGCCAGCTAGATACAGCTACTGTTGGCATGTGTACTTTCATGATACAATATATAATATAGAAAATACTTATTTCTAATTACCTAGCAGGACCCAGGGAGCAGGAGTTTCACCCACTTTCCAAGCTAGCTTGTTCTTCTCTAGCCTCAGCCTGGTAATGCATTTTCTTACAAAAGATTTTTCTTTAATTATCTTAAAGTTTCCAATTCCAGTTGTGTATTTACTACAGTACTGGCTGGTATGAGCATATTGTCAATTTAATTTTAAATTATTTTTTGACAGAATGATCCCAACTCTAGGTCCACTTACTGTAATAGAACAGATCTGGAGCTTTCAACCACATCACTGTGGCTGAAATTCTAAAATAGCATGCCATTTAGTACGCTGAAAAAGTATGGGATTTTTTAATAGTAAACCAATAGTACATGTATTGCGTTCTATTTCTGATAAGGTATTACAGTTTGCAAACAGTAGACACCACGGAGGCATAAATATCCCACACAACGATGCTGTAGTGATGACGATGTTCATAACATAAAACAATTTACACAGCTCTATAATAATAATAATACTTCAGTTTAAGTGTAAGTGTAAGATTTCACTTTGCTAGGTATAATACATTTTTAAATTTATTTTTAAATTGATGTAGAGCTGAGGTTGGCATGGGTTACCATGGTTATGCATCTTCAACCAGCAAGAAGGCTCTCAAGGATAAAATTGATCAATTATATAAAATACTTAATCGTTTCCTTGGAGGCTCTCAGGAGGTGGCGTGGTAATAACAGCACAGAGCGTCTAAAAAGATACAAACTACTGTTACTATACACAAAAGTATGTTTGACACTAGTACACATATTGAGTATGTGGTGCGTAGTCTGTGATTTTGGATGCAGCAGTGGTCTTTATCAGTGTACAGTTTCCTAAGTTGAAATGGAGATAGATCTGTTTACAGATCAGTAAAGGTGCTATAGATGAAATCATAAGAGCTTTGAGAGTTGAAGAGAGTTTGCATGTCAGCAGATTCATCTATGTGACTACTGAGCAACTCCATGTGATAGTGAAGACTGTGTGATGTGGTGTAAAGCTCCAGAAGGAGGTGGTGGAGTGAGTTGGGACTGTTTTGTCATAAAAAGGTGACACTTATCTGAATTTCCACAGAAGAGTTCATCTGAATTGCTTCACATAAAGGATTTAACTAAATCAGTCTTTTTAATTGTCACATTTTTGTTGAATTGTCCTTTATTCCATTTGTAATGTATCAATTAACACCTGCTCCTGCATGTGACGTCTCTCCCACAGACTGCACAGAGGAAGATCCGGGAGATCATTCAGCAGGTCAAACAGCAGGAACAGAAGCACCAGCAGGGCGCCGCTGTGTCACCGTACCACTCCAAGTGACCAGCGGGGTGGCTCAAGTGGGCGCCAGCCAATGAATGTAGCCCTCCCAAATGGACAGAGACCTACCCAGACAAAGGCCAAGGCCAAGGGGGACATGCAGGGCAGACCAGCAGCACCGGGATCAAAACCAAAGAACTTCACTAGGGGGGAAACAAGTGAGAGCCAAAGGCTGAGGGCATTGTGTGCACTGCCAGCCCTGTGAGAGCAGATAGAGTGGGAGAAATCGTACTGATATAATATAATAAAAAAAGACCAAAAAAAAAAAATACAAAAAAATACAAGAAAGGTGGAAATGGCAGAGGATTTGGGAACTGTTGTCTTCACAGTTAAAAAGGTTAACAGGAAGTAGAATGTCGCCCTGCATAACGTTATCTCTTTAGTTGGACTAACATAGGCCTAACAAACTGATAAAGCAACTGTATTAACACGAGCGTATACAAGGCATTGTGATTGATATTTACGGTTAGAATGAGAGCGAGTGACAATGGACGCCCTCTCTCACAAGAGTTTGAGATATTCAGATTGCAAGATTAAATATCCTTAGCAGTATTAACACAGAGTAGAAACGTATATTGATACACACTGAGATTGTGCACTGTTATTTTTCTACCAAAATGACAGTACAGCTTGGTGTAGTTTTTTTAATATTTTTGCTTGTTCCAGAGATTGATCGGGCTGTGATGGCCACATAAAGTGGTTTCCCTTGTTTGTTCACATTATAGGCCACTGAAATCAAAAAGAAAAAAAAAACCCTATAAGTAAATATGGTGAATGGTTCTGAGTCTTTGTAACAAGCCTGTGTGTGTGCCAACGCAAAAGATAACGTCCCTTTGAAATGTCTCTCACCATTCATATCTGATGCAACACTTCTTTTTTTAAATTTACTTTCTTTTTTTCTGCTAATTTCTGCTTCACTTTCTCATCACTCTCTCTCATCTGGCATTGTGTTGGTTTTTTTTTAAATAGGATAAAAATATGTCATCAAGAAACACTTTTTTTCTGTAGCCTTTTGATAACATTGAACTGACTGCCACTTTCACTCAACAGAGGTTAAATGCAACAGAGGGATTTATTTTAAAACCAGTAAACTGGTATCACTCCCATGCTTTATGGTAGATGTACTATATCTACAGTCATGCTTGTCCTGATGTAAAAAGAATAATCAAGTAATGCCTCTAAAGGCATTCCCCTCGACGATCAGAGCTAAAATTGACGTCTTAAAAAAACATTAGTGCACTTTGCAGTCATTTTGAATGTGCACCGCCACACGCTCGGCCTTATGAGGACTTCAGGGCCGACACAAGATGTGAGCCCAGAAAGGGGATTTAAGGGAGGGTGCAGACTCGTGGTGTGTGGAGTGGCAGTAAGGTAAAGTTTTAGGGTTAGAAGGTGGGAGTTGGTTGGGGTGGTGGGGTGGGGGGTTTATGGGGAGGCACTGTATGACCTGTGGTACACACACAACCGCAAACGTGACCGCAGCCGCGTTTGGCTTTAACCCTCTCTTGTCAGGGAGCTTTCTAAAACGGCATGACAGCTGTGAATGTACAATATGCAGCCTTTTTAGAAAAAAATCACCCCTGCGGTGTCCAGCAGGCCGGGCCAGAGGCACAGACACACAGATTGTCATTCTCACTCTCGCTCTTTCTTTCTTTTCTTTTCTTTTTTTTGGTTTTAATTTGGCGAGCTGGCCGACCGCTCTGTGAGTGCGCTGGACACGCAGGTCCTGGTGTCCCTTTGTGCTTTACTTTGGAGACCATGGAAGCTTGTTGCCTTATTTTGTCACCTTTCAGACATCACCCATCAGCTTCATCTTCCAGACGCAAGGTTATTGCCAATACGCACAGCTTCTTCCGTGTGTGTGTATGTGTGTGTACGTGTGTGTGTGTGCGTGCGCATGTGTGTGTGTATATATATATAAAAAGAGAGAGTAATATTTATGAATCTATTTTTTTCCTATTTTGTGATGAGAGCTATTGATAAGAAACAAAAAGAAAAACAAAGTCCTTTTCTTTTTTTCCTCAGTGGGACACTGCCATATTATTTTGAAGGGAAGTGTTTATTTTCTTGAAAACTAGACTATGAATAATAATATAAATGAAAAAAAAAACCTGAAAAAATAGGAGAACAGTAAAGTGAACCACCGCGTTAACTTTGGTCAGGATGTGAACAGTGCGCATGTCAGTATTGTGATCTACCTCAGGCTTCAGGGTACCTCAGTCCAATCTTTCATTTCCCCTTTTTCCACATTTTGTATGCCTTGTTAACTGATCATTTTGAGCGTTTTTAATTTTCTTTTTTAATGAAAAAACAAAAAAGAACAAGAGAAAAGATCTTCAGTAATCTCGAAAAACTCTTCAGGTCCAGCCGACTGGTGAAACTTTGTAAACCGTAGTCAACTCTGTTGGACTGTCTTTGCCTGGACGCCATACAACCTCTTAATGATACACGTCAAAAGGATTTCCAAGTACATTTTTTGTTAGAAAGGAATGAAGAGCAGGATCTAAGGGGTACATACCTGCCCGAAGTGGTTCTGAATGTGGATGCTGTGTACTGATTTCACCATCAAAGAAAGAAAAATAAGATACGAATCAGTTGATCGAAACAGAAACTGTACCTCCTGTTTTTCCCAACTGTACCTCCAGGTTTTTTTTAGACTTAAAAAACAAAACAAAAAAAACAATGAAGTTTATTCACTTGTGAAAAAAAAAACAACTTAATTTTTCTAACAACCCAATTCAATCTTACCAGCTCTATTTGATAACAGCATACTCTGGGGTTGATTTGAAGAAAACACAAAGCTGCAAAAATACACTGACGGGACTCTTGAACATGGTGTAAAAACCCTAGTCTTCTGTGTAGAATGTAGAACAACTCTAGTCGTTGAAATGTCACTGTGTACGACAAGATAACTGTATATCTGTAAACATGTACAATAGAGTCACACATAAATGCATCGTTCTCTGTCTCTCTATAACACTTATCGGTCTGCACCTGCGTTGGGAGAGATGGTGGGAGACGTTTAGAGCGTCACAGCTTCCCTCAAAACTGACCTCTAAATGCTTTTCTCATCAGTCTACCGATTTTATTTTTTGTTGTGCTGTACATTTCAGAATTACCTCTCAGAATCCAAGGCTGACTTTAGTTACTAAAACCGATGTAGGGCAAAAAGAATTAAATAAATGAATGAAATAGTGAAAGTTAGTGTTTGTCTTTGGAGTTCTTTTAACTGTCGAAAGCTGATTTGTACTTTTTTCAAGGGCAGACTTCTTGTTGTCATCAGATGAGATGGATTGTTTTTGTCCCAGTGAACACAGACTAGCAGTGCTAAAATAAAAACATAAAAAAAGGTCTATCAAACTCACACAATGCCTGAGGCTGTTTCAGCGAGCCTCCCCACAGCCGGTACAGTACCTCATACTGATGATAGCTCACCAGACCTGATTCAGATACCCTGACCTTACCCACACGAATGCAGTACGGTGCTTCTACTCGGACGCGTGACTCCTGTGGCGGTCTGCTTCACTGTAGTAGGGCATGTCGTGGAGAAAAACAGCTTTTCACAGTAGCACTGGAAATTGTAGTTTGTCACTCATGGTTTGTTGACTTGTCAGGAGTAGCTTTTTAGGGCAGTTTTTGAAGTTGAGGCTCTTTTTCTTGCATTGCGGAGGACTCCTCAGGCCTCTGTCGCTCGTGTTTTTGGCTCTTTACACAGTTAAGTGCAGGTTTCCCTCCAGCTGGTTTGGTTTCACTGTGGTGTCGTGAGCTGCCTGGTCGTCGAGACATCTGTAAGCCGACCGCAATCTGAGGCGAAACTTGTCGAGATGATAGTAACCTTTTTCTTTTTTTTTTTTAATCTTCCAAGGATTGGTGTTTCTAGGTTTTGTGGGGTGTTGCTAGACATTAATATTCAGTACCAGAAAACCACAATTACACACATCACTAAGGGTGTACTGTGTTGTTAGTCATATCACATGGTGGTTGGATAGCTTAGGCTTTTTTTTCTGTTGATCTGGTTTTCTTGTCATTTACACTGACTTAATAATGTAGTCTGGAGCAGTAGCTGGGATTCTTTGCTTTAATATTCATTCCTGTTAGATCACTACCGATTATACTAGCTGTTAAATTGTGGTTGAAAAATATTCTAGCTAGGATTTTGAACAGATTTGGGAATCAGAATGGCAAAACAACTCAGCCCCTCCAGGATGTTGCGATCACAGCAGTGAACCCAAATTCAACCAAACCCTGTGAATTCTTCACGACTCTGGAATTTTGTCCAATCGCAACGCAACTTTCCCGCAAATTTAATCAATCACTGTAGTCTTCCATGAGTCCCTAAATTCACTTTCTTGTTTCTGGGTGTGAGGTTGCAGATTCGTGCAACACATACGTCACATTTACTAACAGGAATTACAGTGAAAGATCGTAGAAGGCGATTCCCTGATGTTCTGCATGAAAGCAAGGGTAAAAAAGTTTTGCACCAAGTGCACAAAACCCAACCAGAGCATGGCTGAAACACGTAGACAACAGACAAGACAACTCGTCATGACAGAGGCTGTTGCATCCAGATGAATAATGGTAAGATAGATTAAATATGCAAGGTTACATTAGGTAACGTAACAAAAGTCTACGTCACAAAGTCACACAAACAGTGCGGTTTTAGTCTCTCTGGAAAAGTTGCCTTTGATTTTTAATGAATTACACAAAGACATGCAACTATTTTTTGCAAAAAAAAAAAGGCCTTAAAACACTGCAGCATGCATCGCACAATCCTGGAGGGACTGATAATGAATCTGTGACATGCAAAGGAGGAGGGTTGACAGAGTATCCAGGTCTGATTAAATTTAGAAAAAGATGATAAATCTCGTTCTGCCTTTGCAACTGAACAGAAAAAGAGGGCATTCAACAACCATCCAAAAATTAATGAGAGTAGCTGAGGAAGGATTAAGTAAGTCTGTTTGGATGTATGCAGAACCACAGCAGTGTTTTTTGTCCTGTCTTGTTAAATGGGAAAACACAAAGCATTGCATGAGACTGTTGTAGGCGATCCAGTATGTACTACACTTCATATAGCACTAGACTTTCAGTAGTGGTTTTAAATGGATCCATTTCTTAACTGCATTTCACCATTTGGGATATTCCTTTTGTTTCCTCGGTAGGTCACAAACCCTCGAGTCCTACATTTCCCACGGGCCAAAAGGTCCCAAACACCTCAAGGTAATCGGTGACTGTGTGCTTGACAGACATAAGATCCATTTTTTTAAATCCATCTCGTGGATCCATGCCTTTCTGGTAACAGCCACGCTGTTGTTTTGAGTTGTGAGTGAACTGTATTGCTGAGCAACCTGGATCTGAGCAATAAAGACTATTTGAAAAAACAAATGCTGTTTTTTTTTACGTTTACAGTTGTTTTATCAAGTTTTTTTGTTTCTGAAATACAAAAAAAGGTCAGACGCACCACAAATGTACATTACACTAAAAAGAATTTACATCTTTCAAGAAACAGAAAGCTGACATTACATTTTACATCTTAACCGGCACAAAGAAAGAGCTGTAAAGTAACACTTTGCAGCGTTGGAGCAGTACAGTACAAAAGACACACAGAGCGTGAAAAGAGGCAGCAAAGAGAAGCAACATTAAGGCTTGATTTAACAGAAGCCTCACATTGCCTGAACGAACTGCACATTCACTTTCAGATAAGAATCCGGCTGATTAGATATCATGACATTTAGTCACATAAACCATGATGTAATTCAGCTGGTTGCTCAAAAAGACTCCGAGGCCAAATTACACAATTTGAAAAACTTGGAGATCAGACAGAGTTTAAAAAGAGTACAAATTGTCCAACGCATTGTATCACAATTATACTGAAATTGCAAAACGTGTTTGTCGTACAAGAAAAACACAACTTCACGTTGTATAATAATGCTGCAAATATGATACCATAGAAATAGAGTGAGAGTAGAATGGACATTTGCATTCAAATCCACAAACATCTACATCTGTACCGTTGCCAGTGCAACGGTACAGATGTAAATGTATGTGTACTGTTGCCAGTGCAATTGTTGTAGTTTGTAAACTTCTATATACTTCCGGCAAGTTGCTAACTCACTGACGTGAGGTTTTGCATTAACGATCAAAAGCAGTGGAGTAATATGTTTTCGAAAAAGCAATCCATTACTTTTAAAATGTCACCATAACCCTGTTTCTTTTTTGGCATCATTTACTTGTTTGTTGAAAGATGATGTACTGTAGCTGCCTCTGCAGAAGGAGTGAGAGCCGCTGCTCAGTGGACAGCTGAGAGGCGGAGACCGCGGGGATAAACAGTGTCCAGCTTAGCATGTTTTCACATCTAACTCAGTGAATTAAGGGTTTATTTCAATCAAACGGAAGCTGGTGATTGTTGGAACATAGGACCAACTACCTAGATGCCTTACAATGAGTTAACAAGGCCATGAAGCTAATGATAGTTCGGTGAAAGAGAGAAACTTGGACTGGTGTACCACTGTATTTTTATGTTTAGGTCAAAATGACGTTCTCAGACAAGACTGTGAAACATGTTACTGCCCCACTGACGTGTTGTCACCATTAATATCAAAAATTGCCATTTTTGTATTTGTCAAATGACCACAGCAATCAGTTCAACGTCCTTTCTATTCACTCTATTTCTATACAGTATATGTATTTAATTTACGAATAAAATAATGCACACAAACCCCAAAAACAATCTTCTGAACCATCCAGCCACAGCAAACATGAACAGGCCGTTACATTAACTGTTCCACAAGTCCATGTTGGAGGTAGAAGTTTGAAACACTGCATGACAGGCACTTGAAACACAACTCTTACTATATGATAATAGTCAGCAAAGTCTCCTCAAAATCCTTCCCTCTCTTAACTACATTGCTGTACATTCAAATATCTATATACATATACTGTGCATGCTGTGCCCACAAAGGTTGCGGCACAGAAACACCAACATTTGGTTACACAGAATACATGGCTTTAAACACTGACTGCGCCAGGCTTATTTCTCTCTCATCTCCTGTTGGCTCCAGAAAAGTGAAGCACTCCAGATATAAGACGTGTATGGGGGCAAAGTTTTTCTGAAGAGTCGCCTCTTTAAAATACATTCAGCCTTGAGGGCAGAGGGCATCAAAGCGCCAGGGAACAAAATCATTCCCAGAACAAATCATTGGACCTTCTTATCTGTGATGAGTCCGTTCTGTGATTGCACATCCAGTTTGAGACGCTTCTGACTGAAGCGGCGGATAAGGGCGCCGGGCAGCAGAGCCATGCAGGCGATGGCCAGCAGCTGCAGCAGCCTCTCCCAGGAGAACAAGTCGTCCAGCGACGACACCTCAGACAGCATGACACCCGTCTGGACACAGATGAAGTTGTACGGCAGGAGACCTTTAAAAGCAGAGCAAACACGAAATTGCAGTGATTGTGTGGAGCTTTAATTACAGCGTTGAGAGATATGCTCAATGAATACTTTAAATCTGAGGGCACGTGATGAAAACATGTCTACATATCTGCAATTTGAAGCTTTGTTAATCATCACTGTTTGCTTTGAAACTCATTAACAAAGGTCACATGTTAAAACTAACTATTTAATAGAGGGTAAATACAGTTTGTCACTTTAATTAGCATGCAATCTAAGAAGAACACACAAAGTGGGTTTTTCATTATTGATGGAGGTGGATCTGAAGTATTTGGGGTGCTTTCACACCTAAGCAACTTGGTTTGGTAAAAAAAATGAACTCAGGTCTGTTTGTCTAGTTAGCACAGTTCATCTTTTAAAGCACTTCTTAAAACGTATCTGCTTAAAAAGCCTTTTATTGGGGTGCCCACTGTCCCACCTGGTAGAGCAGGTGCCCCATATACAAAGACTATGTCCTTGTTGCAGCAGCTGTGGGTTCGATTCCAACTCCAGCCCATTGCTGCATGTCATTCTCTCTCTCTCTCTCTCTCTCTCTCTCCCAATTTCAAGCTAGACTTTCCTATCTAATAAAGGCAAAAAGGCCCCCAAAAAGTCTTACAAAAAAATTATAGAGCCTGTTATTAATTTTAACACACTGTCTATTTTAACATGTCTTATATGATTGTTTTTATTGGTGGCATTTATCTTTATAGCTGGGGTTCCTGTTTCTTTGTAATTCTTGAAATTACCTGATTTTATTTGTCTAAATGCTGCAGTGTTTAAAATCCAGCTTCAACCATGTAAAGCACTTTGTAACTTTGTTTTGAAAAGTGCTTTATAAATAAAGTTTATTATCTGGGCTGGTGTGAAAGTTGCCAATCAAACCCTGGGTGGGTCTCGGCCCGCCACTCTGGTGCGGTTCGTTTGTGGGGTGAAAGCAAACGAATGAACCACAGAAGTTCATGAAAGCAGATGTGATTTTAGCGTGATTTGAAAAGCTTAACTACTGATAAATCCATCTGTCAATAATGGAACATGTTCAGGAATAAGGACATGTATATAACCTATTTAATCTAACCATTTGGTAATCATGGAAACACATATGCACGTAACATGGGTATTTTCCCTGTTAAAACTTCTGTGTTTTTATCTGACAACTTTTTCTGACAACTTTAAAACTCCATTTTAAAGTATGTGACAGTAAGCCATCAGTAATAAGCCCCAAATCATTTCTTGACAAGATGCCTCTTTTTCATCCTGTCTCTACCTGCTAACATACCGCTAATTTGCAATCTACAAAAACATAATAATAGCACTCACAATCTGTTATTTATTTGTAAGCTCTTTTTGACACCAAAGAACACAAGTATACACATCAGAAGCATTAATGTACTGCATAAACTTCTCAGTCAACAGAAATTGACTTCCCCATGCTTGTCCTGATGATGCAGGATAACAATCACCAAAACTGCCCAATCAAGTTAGTTACCTGTCAGTGTGAACAGGAACCAGACCAGAGCCAAAAGCAAACCATGTATCCCTTGGTCTGCGACCAAATGAGCTGAACTACAGGTGTGAAAGCACTTTTATGGTTTACAATATTTATCTGGGGGAACCCAAAAATAAAAGTGTCTGTGCTGTTTTGACTTAGAGGGAGAGCTTCCTCAGTACTTGACTTACAGTGTGATGAATGTGTGTCATGTGATCCATGTGTGCTTACCAATGAAGACTGAGCCGAAGAAGAAGGTGATGGGGATGTTGACAATCGGGGCAGACATGTTCAGAAACCAGTTGGGAGTCATGGGAAAGAATCGCAGGAAGAGCAGAAAGAAGAATAAACAGTCCTGGTTATCCTCGACCTGGGGGATGAAGATGAGATGTTAGAAACTATGAAGAAACAGTAGCATGTTTCTTTTTTGTGATTTCTCTTTTGAGTGACATGTTATGTCACACTGTATTTCTGATACTGTAATTTTATAATCCAGCAACAAATGACCACATTAACTCAATGTGAAGCTTATTATCAAGAACATGACAAGAGTTGTTTGATTATTACACCATAGCAGTTGGTGAATAACACTGCAAAATGAAATCTATTATCACCCGTGGTAGACTTACACATAATAATTACATGTGTAAGTAGAGCTCCCAGGTCAGGAAAATATAAATAACTTAATATTCTAAATAGAGGCATTCATTTTCTGAGAGCAGCATCACCTCCTGTTCACATAGGTGCCATGTAAACACACAAATGTTTCTGACTAAATGATGAAATATTAGTACATGACACATCCTGGGGGAGGTGATAAAACTGGGAAATGTTTATTTATACAACTACCAAGAAGAATGGCAACGCGCCATGATCCACCTCACACACAAACTAGCAGCACAGCACTGGATTACACATGTGCTGCGGTAACTTCATTCATCTCACACACTGATTTAGCGTAGCACGTGCAACATATAGACCAGTGTTGCACTGTAAACTAGAACGAGTGAGTGAGTGGGGCGGAGCTGGAGTGTGAGAGAGGACAGACACATTCTGGTATGCGTTATGTAATGCAACTTGACCCTTTATCGATATAGACAGTGTTGTCTACATTTATATCTTGCTTCAAAATATATCAATATATCATACATAGTCATTATATTGCCCAGCCCTGTTAAATGTTTGGGTGCTTTGTTTACTGTTACACCCCTCGTCTCTATGTGCTGTTGAGATGAGATACACATTGCAGTGCTGTCTTTAAGGGTTTATATGTGATTTAGACATATGGGCCAGTGAGGTGAACCTGAGATCAATATGGTCTACGTCTGACTTTAGAAGGCATCTTTACCGGGAGATTGATATGATAATAATGATTGTTAACACACCTGGAAGAGCCCTTAAT
The DNA here is from genome assembly GCF_041903045.1 of Epinephelus lanceolatus. Classification (NCBI taxonomy): domain Eukaryota; kingdom Metazoa; phylum Chordata; class Actinopteri; order Perciformes; family Serranidae; genus Epinephelus; species Epinephelus lanceolatus. The sequence goes on along the minus strand of NC_135747.1, from coordinate 20,873,763 downwards.
TGTGGAGACTTAAACTTGGTGCATCAGTGCTTTACATGTTCACAACTATAATAGATGTCACAGATTTACCTTCCTCTGTAGCATGGAGACTTTATCAGGGAAGAGATTAACGATGTAGTGCTTTCCAAAGGCCTGGGACAGGAGGTAGCACATCGTGGAGCCCACAGTGGTGAGCACACAGGCGAGCAGCAGTCCTTCATATGGTCCAAATATAGCTCCTGCTAAAATGTTCTGCACAGCGACAATTTGAGAAGGCCAGGTTACTAGACATCATCAATAATACGTGTCTGTAATGATCAGCTCTGATGCGCACAGCTACTCTTCCTGGGAGAGGAGAGAAAGACTCTGTGATCTAACTTTGGTTTTAAAGTGTAAGATGTTGGGTGTCACTTTAACCAGCAGGTGGTGTGTGGTTGAGGTCTCTTCTCTGTGCTGCACACACAGTTGTGAAGATTAAACTCATGTAGGTGGGGAAGAAAAACTGTCACAAAAAACTAAGACTGCTGACACACAAAAGGAAGTCTGAGTCTTTGTTTTTTGAGCTAGGTGAATATTTTTATCTTCTAGAAGTAGAGACCCAAGCTGCACACCAACATGCAGGACAAGTGCTATTTCATTTTTCCTTAAAGTACATCTTGCATGCAAGCCTAATTTCCTCTACAGCCACCAGACTAGGTAGTTGTTGTTTTTTTAGCAAATTTAAATCTAAGTGTCACATTTTTATGCCAAACGTAAAAAAATACTGGGAATTCTCACCCATGGACTTTAAAGTAAATAGCTTTAATCATATTTTAACACATTCAACATAAGAAATGTCAATGTCCACTCTTTTTGTCTTGTACACAGTGCCTGCCTTCTTATCCAGCATAAGTACAGATGACATTTGAAACGGTTTTACTTTACCAGGAAGGAGGATCCAGGAATAGCAAAGGACTGCTTATAGAGATATGCACTACTGAAGAGCAGCAGAACATATCCAGTGTGCTCTGTCTTGTAAAACTGCAGGAGTTCAGCAAGTTCCCTCAGCTCCTCCAAGTCTGAGGGGAACTTCAACCTGCGAGAACATCCATACTTCAGTTAGTCACATTTGTCCACTATGGACAAAAGTTTAAACTGTAAACAACAATATTTCAATATTGACACAGTCAAATAAGTACAAAATCATATGTAATACAGTCAATCAATTTATCTGATAATCAATTAATCATTTAAGTATTTTTCAAAGCAAATACAAATCATTCCTATTGTTTTTGATATTTTGTAGACTTAATAATTATTTAACCAATGATTAGTTTCTTTTTATATGAGCAAAATAACTCTCCTTTGATGGTATTAAGTGCATAAATTCAAATACTTACTTGTTATTCTCGATTCAGAGCTGAACAATTTGAGTTTTTGGCTTCTGGTAAGTATGAGGACTGCAGTTAAAACTTTTGCCTAAAACTTGTGTTGGGTTAGCAGCTATGTTGTTGTAGTTAAATAGTGGTTTTATTCTATTACACAACTGTGCTGTAGTCAATCAACAAAAATTTAACATTATTTTGAAAATCAAATATTGTTGTTGTTTTTTTTTTCCCAGCAAAACCTGCTGATTTCATGATTCTTAAATGCAAGAATTTGACGCCTCTCTTTGTCATACACAATAATAAACTGAATAACTTTGGATTTTTGGACTGTTAGTCAAATAAACACACCATCTGAAGATGCCACCTTGGAGTTACACAGGATGAGACGCAGGGCATTTTTCACTATTTTCTGCCATTTTATTGAAAAAAAAAAAAAAAAAGATTGATCGATTAATAGAAAAAATAATGGGCAGTTTATTAAAGAATGAAAATAATTGTTAGTTGTACCTTTACAATTGTGTAATGTAGCAAATATGCTAACTTACGAGCTGCTTTCTAAATCTCCTAGTGGTGGGTCACACATATAAAACTGCGTCAAAATGTCACACACATCCCGTCCTCTGTCCTGTCTTGCCGGCCATCCCTTTCATACAGATGTCGTTTTGGTGCAGTTACTATCTCCACTGCTGGCCTATAGATGAGACAACTCTGTCTCCCCATTCCGTAACTGTACCTTTATAGAGAACGGTGAGGTAGCATAACAGTGGCAGTGTAATGCACAGTTCAGAACTGCTGAAACAGGCAACTACCTGCAAAGCGCCATTCTGCAACATTTTTAAAAACCTGCCGGTTCACACCAATGCAACTACATGAGTCGATGCATCATCTCTATGCAACAACTCTCTGTACTTCCCTTCTGATCTTCAGCCTCTCAGGCTTATTTTGTGGCTGAATATAATTTGTATCTTCTTAAAATATGAATGAGGATAGTGAGATACTGGCTACGGTTGCATTTGCTGTAATGATGAAACGGCAAAAAACATAGTTTACACTGCTGCAACTTGCCCCTGTAACGGTTTTGTCTCTTCATGAATCATTGGTCTGAACGGCACTTAAAAGGGGCTAGTGATTGCTTATACTGCCTGAGCACTCACGCACAGTGTTTCCCAAAAAAAGGGGAAATGGGTGTTACAAAGAATAAGGAAGAATGGAAAGGGAAAGAAAGCAAGCTGACTGTGAAAATATATAAATAAATAAATATCAAAAGGTGCTTGAGGGCAACATTTATCAAGACAGGAAGGGCAGGGGGCCCACGGAGACTGCTCATGCATGGGGCTCAGAAAATGGTGCTACGCCACTGCTTTACCACACTGTAGTGTATAAAATTACTCATGACTGTATTCTTGGTTATGTGAGAGAGAGAAGAGTGAGAGCTAACGTTACATGAAGGAGAGACTGGGTAAGATGGGAGCATGCTACAACATTATTAGCGTGCGTTGGTGATGGCATCGTTTCTCTTATAATACAGTTGAGAGACTTAATATACTTTCTGTTCTCCGGCTGAGAGCTACTAACGGTGCCGTCAGTTACCTGCTGGGCTCCTCGGAGCTGTCAGCGGGCTGCTCGGACTCCGCTGTCTCCACATGTTTGGTCTCAGCAGCTGGATGAGGACGTCGTCGCGGTGCCGCAGGAAGGTACAGGGACAGTGAATACAGGTACAAGCTAGCTGCGGCAACAACAACGACTAGTCCGACAAGTGAGCGCATATTCCTCACTTTGTTAGGCACGGATACACCTCCTTGTTGTCAGTGGGCTCTACAGAAAGACAAGTAATGGCCAACCATCGGCTGTTGATGGTCCTTCTTCTTCTTCTTTGAGGTTTAACGGCAGCTGGCATCCTCGGTGTTGCTTTACTGCCATCTTCTGGAGGCAGTTGACTCCTACAGTTTCCGGTTGTCTACTACTCGCCACACTTACTATAATATCTGAATTTAAATATGTAACATTATTATTCTGTAATCACACTCTACATTCAGATAGCAGAATTAACGGTATATTATTAAATTAAGGGAGCAAGACAGCGTTTTGTTTTCTGGCTCCACACCAAACGGGGGCGCTAATGCTCTGGGTCGTTGACATCAACCGCCAGTAGAAACCAGAAAAAGAGGCGACGAAGAAGTCCGTTTGTAAACATGCCTGTATGGAGTAAAGTGTGATAAAGGTAATGCAGTCGTGTCAGTTAAAGTATTGCCAGGTGAGGTGCGTCGACTGAACTTTGTCACTTTATTAAGTTACAAAGTTCAGGCAGCACAGTTAAAAGAAGTGCGATAACTTGCACTGTGTGGTCGGCAGCTTCCATGGCTCAACTAACGTATGTTTCGAGGTCGGTCGGCTTGATTACTCTCCAAAATCCGCCTGTCAACGCACTCAGGTGAGCTGAAGCCAAACTAACACAAGGCTGCAGAGCTTCTTAATACATTATTTATGATGTTCACACACAAGTTGTTTTATTTGTTGTGGGAGTTTACTGCGAATTCATATGTTGGGGGACTTTTCTAATCGTTGGAGATGCAATGGGTATCCCACACAAAGCTAGCTGCACACTGGATAACTTTGTCAGAGAGAGTACCTTGATTTAACAACAGAGGAATATACTGTTTATAAGTTATATATTTTTTTGCCAGAGGGTGGCGTCAGAGGAAAGGCATTTCTTGCCTAAATTCTTTGTAAAGGAATTTAAGTAGTATATTAAATCAAGTAATAAGGTTTTGCAGTCCTTGTATTTTTCTTGAGCATCTTCATTTTATACTATTTTATACTTATATGCCACTACATTTCAGAGAGATATATTGTACTTTTGTATTGTACTTAAACAATTTCCCCCCGGGGATTAATAAAGTATTCTGAATCTGAATCTGAATTTTGCTGCACTATGTTTATCTCATTTTACAGCAGCTATATGCATTGTTTGTCCAGCCATTTGAGATAATAGAATGCTGAAAATCTTCATACAGTTGTAAAAAACATGGTAGTTGCCAAGCAAAAAAATCATCCCGTAGAACAGTGGTCCCCAACTGGTCAAGCCAAGGGGTCCAGATTTCTCCTTAGGGTGCTTTCAGACCTAGGGTTCACTTGCTTTGGTCTGAATCAGGGTCAAATTTTGTTACAAAGTTGTATAATTTCCATGCAGGAAAAATCCAGAAAGTAAACAAAACGTTGAAGAAGAGTACACTTGCAAGATAAATGTGACACTTTCTAATGTCACAGTGGAGGGACAACTCCATAGGTTGACTTTAGCGCTGGTCATCGTGTACTGTATTGACTGCATTGTTCATTTTTGTTCACCATACAGTTTGAAAAGGAGCAGCACAGGAGGAGGCGCATATTAATAATCCTCCGGGACTGTAACATGCTCATGCTTGTTTAACCCAAACAATGTGTAATGTGACAGCGTTGGTTCAGATTGGTGCAGATTGTTCTTACCAAAAACAAACCGCACCAGAGTTCGTTTGTAAGCTGACCGAGACCACCTCTTTAAGAAGGTCTCAGTCCGGTTGTTTTGGTGCACACCCAAGTGTGCGATTGCTGTGTTTACACCTACCCAAATGAACTGCACTTAGGGGGCAAACAAACTTGAGTTTGATTGAACCGAATCAAACAAGGCAGGTGTGAAAGCACCCATAGTCGTTAGTTCCAGGTCCACACATTTTAATACATTCAGCATCATACTTGTGTTTGGCCATGCAGTCAAGCTAGTTTGCTGTCTCTATTGAGTAGCTGTACATTAGTCACTCACTCTACAGCATGAAACGGCACTTTAAATTAAAAGCTCTGTGCCGGAAATTCAGTATACTTAAAAATAAAGTGTGTTTTTTACAAATTTGATACATTTGCAAGTCACCTGCGGTCCATTCAGAATGGACCCGTGACCCACTTTTGTACCACGACCTACCAGTTGGGAACAACTGCTATCCTATTTTACATCGAACTGCTCTCCAACTGTCTTCATCATTTTGAAACCATAACACAAAAAATGTTGAGGATGACTAATTTTCACTCCTGCCACCTAAAAAGAGGCAAAAATTGTCTGATGTTACTGTTTTAAAATAAAACAATGTCAAGCAAATGTGGTTTTCAATACTCTGCAATTTGATATCAGGCCAAAAGAACAACATTTACTCAATTATAACAGATTTCTTTATGGAACAGCATAGGAGGAAACACTCTGGGCTGGAGCCTCAGAAGCCATCCGCTCGCTCCGTCACTGCCTTTTAGGATATGATGCATGGTTGTAGATTGACAGAAAAATGTAGGCCCTTGACCTGCTATAATTCAGTGTTGCTGCTTTTGTGAAAATGAATAATTGATATCAACAAAGTGTCATAATATTGTTATGCTGTATGACGAGTACTTTAACTTTCGATTATTCAAGTATATTTTGCAGATAATACTTCTTTACTTTTGCTTAAGTAAAATCTTGAATGCAGGACTTTTACGTGTAGTATTATGGTATTTCTCATACATCTATCACTCAAGACTTCCTCGTCGTCAAGGGGAAATTCTTTTTCCCAGCACTTTATACTATCACTTTTATACAAAGAAAGACTGATGTGCCGGTCAATGAGCAGCTCTACAGGAGCAGTATGGGGTTAAAAGCCTTGCTCAATGGCTGCCTAGTCATGGTGATGAGGGAGGGGCACTTTTATCATAAAAATGTATCCTGCGTGCGTCACTATTAAGGCCACCACTGCCTGATTTTACAGAAAATATTCCGTATTTAATGTGTATCATATTCTGAATAATGCATATCATTTTTATGACGAACGATTGAAATGTCTGTGTTGTCTTTTAAGCCGAACTAATAACATTTTGCAGGTTGATTAAAAGGTAAACTCCAGCACTAGTATGCGTCCAGTATCCTTTAAAAGCATTTGTCTTTTTTATATAGTGCAGCGGTGAGGCAGGGCATTGTCGACACGGTGGAGAGAGCACTCAATGATCCGAAGGTGAAGTCTGTGGTCATCTGTGGCCAGAATGGAATCTTCTGCGGGGGTACAGATGTGTTTTCTTTTTCATTTTCCTGTAACTTTTCAATGGTGGCACAATCTCACATGAGTCATTTTCTTTGTTCCCTCCAGATATAAACTGTCGTCAGTGTGCCCTTAGAGATTTGACTGAGACAAGAGTTTTGAAAATCTTTTGAAAAGGCAAAACTCCACGACTCTGTTTACAAAGAATGGCTGCATTTGGTCCCTTATCACACACTGTGCTTTGCAATAAGCAATAAAAGAAATTGGATTTAAAGTTGAATTGGATTTAACTGGAATATCTGTATTCAGCACAATTATTATTTCTTGTGTTAAAAATATACAAAGTGGTGTTAAACTGTACAACTTTCAATTGTTATATAACAGACTTTTCCTAACTAAAGTAGACTACAAGACTACAACTAGTGCAAAGCAAAACAGATTTCATACATTTGAATGTTATAATTCAAGGTGTTTATTTTCACTCCGGTTATATAAGAACAATCATGTGAAATACCTCCGCTGGGAGGCTCCATTAAAGAAAAACTGTAAAGAGACGGCTTTAAAATAGAACAATTTGTGTCATATTATGACGATTTGTGGGATACATTAAAGCATGGAAGCAGCCATAGAGGGAAGAAATGGTTTCATTTTTTAGGTATTTTTGCCTTAATTTGACAGATGACAGTGTAGAGGCAGATTTAAAATGGGGGGAAGGAGAGAGGAGTAGGACAGGCAACAAATGCCCCAAGGCTGGAATTGAAACCGTGACGTTGCGGTTATAAGGCATGCATTGTAACCACCCACCCACCAAGGCCCTCCTTCCCTTGTTTCATATAAATTGAAACTGGATTTCATGCGAGCACAGCATTCATAAAAATACCTTCATGGGATGCAGGAATCATATCATGACAAAATCAAAAGTACATCACATACCAGGAGGCCTGTATATGATATTCTTCAACAGTTTGTGTGTTATTTAATAAAATAATGTACATGAACTACTGAAGAATATTTATATGAGCCTCTTGGTGTGTGTTGATTCTCTCAAAGACACATCCAATAGCAAATAGTTTTGTGGTCTCAGATATATTTCATATCACAGTATATCATTTCTTTCTTGCAGTTCCAACCCGCCTGATAACGTCAACAATTAAAAAAAATTTTTTTAACAGGGGCGGACATCACAGAGTTCCACAAAAACATGACCGGGCCTCCACTGGTACCGATGATCCACGCCATCGAGGCTATGAACAAGCCGGTGGTGGCAGCCATAGAAGGAAGTGCTTTAGGCGGAGGCCTCGAGGTGGCGCTGGGCTGTCATTATCGAATCGCACACTCTAAAGTTAGTTCATGCTTCAGATCTGTCTCTGTTTCTCTAATGTCAGTGTCAAGCTGCGTCAGTGTCTGACTGACACGTGTTACTGTTGTCACTGTTGAATTGTTTTCAGTTATTGCATGTAGGGAGTAGGTGATCTGAGGGAGAACGAGGGAGGATGCCATCCTGCTTGTTAGCAAAATGACCAAAATTCATCCCTGCTGTTAATCTGCCATCCCTCTGTATCCTCCGGGTCCAGACCCAGACCTATAAGCGATTTTGACAGAGTGTTTCTGTTTTAACCAGCACAGCATTTGTAGCACTGGTTTAATGACCAGGAAACTCTCAGACCAATTGCATGTGTTGTAAATCACCTCATGTGATACTATTTTAGCCACTCAAATCTGTGAATTCCAATAACCATTGCGACTTGAGAGTGTGTGAGATAAACACACTGTGCTGTTGGAAGAACTTTGCCTTCAGGCAAACTGGTTGCGTCGAGGAAAAAGATAATGGTTTGGGTTAAAATCACACGATCTGTACCCGAAAGCGCTTTTTGGCAGACAGACATAAAGGCTAACTTCTGCCATGTGTACACACAGGAGAGACGAGACATATCCTCATGTCCCCCCTGTTTAAAAATTAACAAATCGCCTGGGACCTGGGATCTGGGACCAGATCATTTATGTTAGGTCAATAAAGAAAAACATGTTTTTGACATGGTCGAATTTTGTGATATAAAAGAGGATTTTTACCCCTCTAGGCCATGTAATATCTTATGGAAAACCCACTCTGTTCAGTGCCGTCCATCCATCAAACATTGTGCCTTTGTGTCCTTTCAGGCCAGACTGGGGCTTCCAGAGGTGACTCTGGGTCTGCTGCCAGCTGCAGGGGGAACCCAGCGTCTGCCAAGGCTCATTGGTGTCCCAGCTGCCTTGAGCCTCATCAGCACAGGTAGAACCTCAGGTTAACCTTGCCTGACTGTTACAGAATTGATAGTTTAATAACTACTCAAACTCAACTATGAAATATCAATCAGTACATAGAGGTGACCATATGCAATAGTCTGTTCTTTTTACAGGGTTCTGTTTGTGCACCCACATGTTTTGTTTTTTAGTTGTGCTTCAAAGTGAACACAGCATACACATTTAAATGCTTTGTGTGCAGCTGCCATAATGTAGAGGTTGGTAGTTTACTCTGATGACCAGCAGAGGTCAGCATGTGTTTAGTTTTAGTTTTTTAGTTTTAGAAGCCTTTCCTATGCGAGTCTCTGCTCTGTTCTAAAATTTTCTAACCAAATCAATTTAGGCGAACAGTAATTCTTCACCTTTTTACTTCTAAAAGACTATCTTTGTGTCATTGTTTGATCAATGTCAGAATCTAACAAGGGGGTTTTGCAGTTACACTGAATGCCTGGACAGCTTGTTATTCCTCATTTAATCATTTGAAATGTCACATGTCACCCAGACAGACCTTTGATGCCCTTCATGTCTCCCACAGGCCGCCATGTGACTGCTGCCGAGGCACTTCAACTTGGCATCATGGATCAGGTTACTGATCACAGCGCTGTGGACGCAGCTGTGAAGTTCGCCCAGAGTGTTGCAGGTGAGGCACAGAAAACAGATAGCACAAGGTTCCTGCTGGTACAAAATCCACTCACTCTTCACTGGTTTAAAAATGGATTCAGTGGAAGGAAGATAAATTCCTTCCAGAGCAGTTATTTTGGGCAAGTCCGACATCAAGAAGTGTCGACATGTAGGTTTGTGGAAGTCAAAGGAAGCAGAAAACACGGCAGGCAGATCCTCCGCCACAGAAGCCATAAATGTTTCATGGCTCTGTCAGATGTGCTCTGATGTCTTCACTGCTTTTGCTCTATTATTCAGAAGGGCGAAAAGGGACAAACTTTCCTAGAATATTAATAATGGGCCCTCGCCAGTCATTTAACAGGATGAGGATCTTTCCGTGCACGTGAATCAGACTCATTTACCCACTGAATGGATTGCTAAAGTGTGCCACGTCCCTACAGTTTACTAGGAATGATTTCTCAGTCTGTGTAAAGAGTAACCTACTCAGATGTGTTATGTGCTACACTGTAATACTGGCAGACAACACTACTAGGCTCAGCTAAAAATTATAAATGATCTGTTTAAGATTGATTTATTGTGCATTTTTTGACACGCTTCAATTTTCCACTGCTGCTTTTATGTCGAGGATGATTTTATTCTTTAGAACAAATTAATAGCAGCTCTAATTTATTTATATTTTATTTTCATTTGAAAGGAATACTTTGACATTTTGGGAGATGCGCTTAATGGGTTTGTTGCAGAGAGTTAGATGAGAAAATCAATTCCACTCTCACACTAAAAAAATTACCACCAGCAGTTGATTATCGCAGTTTATACCAGCGGTCCTCAACTGGTGGTCCGTGGACCCCCAGGGGGTCCCCAGAAAAATGGGGAATAGTTTATTTTCACACTCAATGTAAGTGAGTGTCATAAGAGTGACTATTCTGATCAAAGGTTTCACTTCCTCCACAGTAGTTTCCTAAACTGATCTAAATGTAACAACCAAAATCTTATCAAATGGAGGTCCATGACCTAATGTTTATCAATCTAGGGGTCCTTGTCACAACAAAGGTCGAGAACCCCTGGCTTATATCATGCTCTGGGTAAGTATCTGACTCTGACTGGCTTCAGGGTGTCCATCCATCTGTGATGTAAGACATGTACTGAGTAGTTCCAGTGAAGCTGTCTGTTCACTATTCTCATTTAATTCACTGGCTACATAGTATCAGCCTGTACCTAAAACGAGTAACCATAGCAACAGGGACGCAGTCAAAGCCTCTGTTTACAATTTATTTACAACACTGAGTGTAGTTCTTCGGTGCCTCATCCTCTGAACACCACAGGATGTGGACTGTAACACACAAGCTGCAAGAAGTAAACTGGCCCTCTGAATGTACTGAGACTTGGTATCACATAAACGATCATCTCACATCTCATTCGCTATTCAACTCGCTACTTCAGGCTGCGGCTGACAGTGACATTACACATGGCCTGTTATTTGCTCGTGAACATCTTGATATTGATCAGGGGACATGGCTGGATAAGCAGCTAGTCCTGTTGTTAAACATAGTATCAAATTCAATTGACAATGTTATTGACTTTGAATCTTGCTAGCATAATGTTAGCCTTCTGGTAGGGTGGAATGATTATGACAAATTATCTAATTGCAGTCATTCTGACTGATATTGATATTGTGACATGATTTGCGATATCAGATGAAATTATAATTTTAACATTGTTGTTCTCAATTTTACTGAAAAACTAAAGGGGTGTGACTTTTGTGGAGATCTGTACCAAAGAAAGATGTTTTCTAAAGTCTGTAGAGCAGTGGTGTCCAAGTCATTTTAGTTCATGGGCCACATACAGTCCAATTTGATCACAGGTGGGCTGGACCAGTAAAACCATGGTATAATATCCTGTAAATAATAAACACCTCCAATTTTTCCCCCTGCTTTTTGTTTAAAGGACTATATTTAAAAAACGTGAATCCAATTACGTGCACTGTGTAGCAACCTTGACCTCAACCACACCAAACTAAAGTGAATGTAAAGAGCTGTATTCTGGTCGGTTTGGAAAAGCCTCTGAAGCAGCATTTTACATGACGAAAGCTACTCACTGTTTAACGCAATCCTGAAACCTGGCGCCTCTTAGCCTTCAGAAGTGCATCACTATTAGGTGTGCAAGGTTATTCACTGGGCTGGATTGGGCCCTTTGGCGAGCTGGTTCTGGTCCCCGGGCCGTATGTTGAACACCCCTACTGTAGCGTGTGATGTGGAAGCCAGGACATCGCTGCAGCATGACAATATTTAATTCAAAATGGTATTTTGACACACATTTTGCCTTTGACAAATATTGCAGGAGGCCATATTGCGATTTTTTTATAAGATTTTGGATTAATTGTTCAGCCCCACTTTCTGGGAAATAGCTGGGCTAAAGGGTTCTATGGGCTGAGTTCACTACAAATATCTCCCATTGCCAAGTTGTATGTACGGTTCGTCCTATTTACTGAAGCAGTGAACAACTATTCCATCACATAAGTGCTTTATAGGATGGCAGTGATTGTTCAGGTATTAGTCAAACCCTCACTGGGAAAACTGAGTTATGGCTTGTCCCTTACTTAGTTTAGCTTAGCATAAAGATTAAAAGCAGTGGGAAACAATTAGTGTGGTTGGTTCTTCCCACAGTTGCCTACCAGCACCTCTGATGCTCTCTAATTAACACATTATGTCTTTTTTTATCCATACAGAAGCCAAAATGTAAAAACAGCAAGTTGGTGGTTTGCAGGGACGTTACGTGCCGGACTATTGTGAACTAATACACATACCACCCACTCCTGTGTGTAGTTTTGTGTGTTGGCATTGTCAGATTACATGAGGGGAAGGTGTATCTTGTTCAGTCTTGTCTCAGCAGAGCTCTGGCTGTTCCACAGCTTTTGATTCTTCTGCATGAAATGAACATGAAAGATGTTTTCATGACTGCACTGTATGTCATTTTTAACTGTTTGTTGCTAGCTTACGTGGCAATGACAGCTCACTCCTAAGACATTTAAGGAAGTACGAACCCTGTTAGTTTGTGCCGAATGTTCCGCCTTTAGCAAACAATCTCACTACGTCTGTGCAAAATGTCAACAGCAAAACAACATTTCACAATCAAACGATGATTGCAGTCTTGTGCTTTTTACAAACACTTTTTTTTCCCCACACAACACTGCCAAGATGACTTTGAGTGGGTGAGAAAGTGAGTGTTGTTAGTAAAGCTGAGGCTTAGAGTGAGTCAGACAGAGAAGCCAACAGTATACAAGATGGGAGATTTGAGGAGATAGGAAGGAAATCTGCGGAGACTTTGACCGATACTCCAGTCTCGGGTTGATTAGCAGGGGTGTTAAGCAGAGACGGGAAATGTGTTTCTAAATTTACAAACAAAACGTGTGAATGTTTGTGACATTGAGATGCACGGCTGGTGAGTCAACCTGCGCAGAATAGACATAAAACAGTACACAGCAGTAAAGCTGGCACATGGGTATATATTTGGGCAAAAAGCAGTTTGTGCACTTATACTGATGCACGTGTGGGCTCATACACACACACACTAACACACATATACACCCCACACATGCACAGATTCAAGTCTCTGCTGGTGACGAGATTAACTTTTTTACCCCAGTAGTTGCAACATCTGCCCGCTACATCTGTCAGGACGACCAGGCTTTCCACTCGCTGCACAACAAATCCATCGACACAGCTCAACCATTTACAGATTAACCACTGCAATAATGCCCTTCTAAAGTACATTGGAATCACATTGCACAGCCACACACAGCATCTCATTGACATTTCAGAATGGACTTTTAACTGACCTGAAACGACCCTCACCATCTATTCTTCCTCCGTGATGTATTGATACTGACTTTATTAGACAAAATTGTTAGTTATTGGACTAAGTGGAGGTAACAGATCAGATGCTGCTGCTGTCCCTTTAAGCTTTGCCATGGTGACCCAGTTTCTGGCCCAGACCCACGGCTGAGTGTAATTCAGTAGAGCTGTGAAGGATTCTGACTACTGTCTCGTGTAATCATGTCAGAGGAGACAGGAATGGGAATTAAGATGCTTTTAACAAGGTTTTAGCGGAGTGGCCCTCCCCTTCACTCTCATTGTTCGCAGGATTTAATCACTTCAGACAGGAAGTCTTATGTTGCAAAGTTTTTAGGGTCTAATATTAAATCTTCTCATGTAGTTTCACTCGGAAAATTGCTCCAGTAGTGTTCTGTTGCTAATGAGCCTGAGAATCACAAAAATTAAATTTCCCCCCTTGTGCTCTCAGATTTGGAAATTTACCAACCATTTTGCCCAGATTCAAATTGTTGCTTTTCATTTTCGTTTTCAGATTGGTGTTATTCAAGGTGAACTGTGACACTGGAGTCCCTCCAATTATGTTGGAAATGGTCTGTCAAATCACTCTGCTCTTAGAAGCTACTGGGGTGTCTAGTGATTGAGTGGCCAATTATATGTAGACTGAGTGCTGGCTGACAAATTGGAGAAAGTGGGAAAAAACGATACTAATGGAAACTAGGAAGCGCATTTCAGTTTAGAAAATAAAATTATGCAGGTGTACATGTACAGAAATGTCATTCCAAAGTAAATTTTTGATTTGGCAAAAGTCAGAGAACTATAAGTAGAAAGGTCATGAATTACCCTTACGAATCAGTCTGGGCTAAAGTGCTTCCATAAAGGTCAATTCAAGTTCAATCAGACTAATTTAAAAAAGGTTCAAGTAGTCAAGATAATTGCGTGCACGCTGTTCCTAAGCAGCGCAAGAGGTCGTACATGGATCAAATCAATACACATAGCAACCAGCAGAGAGCTGGATGTTCACTATGTTTTCACTTTTAGACAGCAACAACTTAAGAGGGGAGGCAAGAATGGTCCTGCAGGTGAAAACTCAATTTAAAAATATTGCTCGGAATGGTAAGTATGCCTTTAGGCGATTTAAGGACTTAAAGGTCCAGTGTATAAGATTTAGGAAGATTTAGTGGCATCTAGCAGTGGGGATTGCAGAATGCAACCAGATGAAACATCTCCTGGTTCGATTTCCTTAAGTGTTCATTATTCAGGAATTTTTCGCAGTTAGCTGATTTATCTGCAGAGGTCTCTTCTTTTCCAAAACAACAGACCAGGTGATTAAAACAGGTAAAAACACTTTATCAAACAATTTCACATTACAAATCAGTGTTTCTCTGACGCCATTTGGCATGTCGCAGACAGGTTGCTAGCCCAGCACCTGCTAATCAGTGTTGCCAAGTCTGCTTATTATAAGTGACTTTGGGCTTGTTTTTCTGTAAAGTCGCTTACAAATATTGGTAGTCGCGGGTCGCGTTTTTTTTGGGCTTGTCTCTAAAGCGTAGTTGCTTATTTGGGCTTGTTCCCAGCTCCATAATAAGTTGTCAAGCAGATATTTTTGATATCTTATTTAAACGTAGGATAGTTTGTCTTGCCTGTACCCTCTGTCCCTCCCCTTTCCCCATATACACAGGAGACAGCAGAGTTTTTTCCCACCCGCATCCTGCTTCTAATTGGCTCTGACTCTGATGTCAACGAGTACTAGCCAATCAGAGGCAGAGCAGGGTAATGTGTTTTTTTTCTGGTTAGGAAAACATCAGTCCTGTAACTAAAAGAAAAAAGTTAGATGAGTGCATAAAAAGCAATAATAAATAAAGAATTTGTGAATTCAGGATGATATTTATTTGTGTGTGCAAATTTTAATTATCAGAGGTTTACTGTGTATATAATGTACTTGGTACATCAGTCTATATTTGATATCCCATCTGTTTTCTAATGTTGATTAATGTTAAAAGGTGGTTTAACTCCCTCTTGTAGTCATTGTCCTGAAGCTCAGGGGGGAGAAAAATAAATAAACTGTGTACCGTGGGTACAGTTTTGCAAAACTGCGCACAGTTTACTAATCTGTCCACATGGATGTAAATTGACAATCTGTACCCACAGTTTTTCTCCTCCTCTCCAAATCAAACAGACCAGGTTATTAAAACTGATAAAAACACTGAATAAAGCACTTTCATGTTGTGTTTTTCCAACACTCTCGTCACGGAGGGGCTGCAAACTATGGTGGCCAATTCAAAGACACAAAGACGCAAATGGTCCCATGTAGAGCCAGTGTTAGGTTTGTCTGTTCTGGGCTACTGTACAAACATGGCAGTGCAACATGACTTTTTTCGTACACAAGTACCTGCTTCCTATGTAGATATAAACCGCTCATTCTCAGGTAACAAAAACACAATTCTATTTTCAGGTGATTAGACACTAAAGAAAACATACTTTTTATAGTATATCCCATTTTTGCCAATATATCCCCCTAAATCCTTCACACTGGCTGAACTTTTTACCAAAATCAACTTGATGCTAGAGCTGTCCAATCTCATGATGTTTCCATATAAACACATCTAAGTTTACTTTTTTGACACTGCTTTAAACATAACAAATGAAATTTTGAAATGTACCTTTACAACACAACCATGTTGCCTACACGCAAGAGATGAGACGTCATCAGACATTGCCTCATGCTGTTGAGTTAGTTAAGCAGCGATCTTGCTACAAACGGATACCTGTTGCTGAGCTCCTGTTTTGTTAGGGTTAGGGTTAACTCAAATCAACTCAACGCATGTGTGATGTTTGGTTACATGTAGTCTCCATTTTGTTCATGTATGAAAAGATAGTAGTCGTACAACCAGGCTTGGTAAGGTTGATGTCTGTGTAAGTAACATGAGCATTATGGAAATTCCAATAGCAGTGTTGCTGTGAGTTTTTGACTGTCATCTTCTTCCACACTATCCAAGATACCACAACCAAGAAGCATGGACCCAAACTGTCAAAAAGTATTAATCAATACATAAACGTATACATTTTTAAACATGGTTTCCTGCTGGGAAAATATAGGAAACTTATTATGTAGCGTAAGCCTAAACGTTATATATCACATACTATAATAATGATAATTAAACATGTATGTAGGTTTATATGTTGTCATTTATCATTATGTAATTCATTCAATTTATTATTTATGTAAGGTGATTTTCAGTAAACTTTAATTTTGTGACTGATAGTGGTCAATAAATTAAAATAATATGGCAGCACACTAGGAAGTCACTGGTAAAATCATTGTTTCTTGTCAGGTCAGCAATACAAGAACTGTGGTTAAACTCAGGCTTAGCCTGACCTGAACCAGGTTAGTTTCCCAGCATTTGCCATAGAAACGGAACTTGAACTCTATTTTATGGAATGGGCCCCTGGAGTCATGTTTCTTCCATCTTTCTGTTTTAGGTCAGCCACTGGATTACCGTCGTATAAGTAACTATCCATGTCCACGCCCGTGTGATTTGGATGCTCTGTTTGAGGACATGATGCAGAAGGTGCGTCAGAGTGCGCGTGGAGCCATAGCACCAGTTGCATGTGTCCAGGCGGTGCGGGCGGCTGCCACCCTGCCATACACTCAGGGTATGGAGCGGGAGCAAGAGCTGATGGCCACTCTCTTCACCTCAGGCCAGGCCCGCGCCCTGCAGTACTTCTTCTTTGCTCAGAGAGCTGCTGGCAAGTGGATGATGCCCAGTGGAGCCCGATGGGACACAAGCAAGCCCAGGCCCGTACATAAAGCAGCTGTCATTGGTAAGAGCTTTGGGCTTCCAGTTTGTATTAGTCTGAGCTTTCAATAAACACATTGACTCATCAAGCTATCTGTGTGGCATCTCCAAATTCACGTTGCCTATGGAAACTAAGCCCTCAGTTATAGTTTGGCTGAGTGTAAATGGATGAACTCTCTCTTCCCTGCAGGGAGGATTGGATGTATGACAATCTGGATATGTGAAGCTCAGCAGCTTGTGCATTAAAATTGCAAGCTTTGGAAAAACTTTATGCTCCCAGGCCCAAACTAAACAGCCTAAGATTGTGTAGTGTGCACAAAAAAGAATTTACTGTAATTTTTCTCTGTCAGAAATGTCTGTGATGTGTGTGACTGGTCATTCTGAGGTAATATTTCTGTAGTCACCATGTGATTTTGTCTGCAAAGGTCTCGGCACCATGGGGAGAGGCATAACAGTGGCCCTGGCCCAGACAGGGTTGTCTGTGGTTGCTGTGGAGACCCAGGAGAAGCAGTTAATGGAGGCAAAGCAGGAAGTATCTGGCATGTTGCAGCGAGGAGCTAAGAGATGTGGGGGGGCTCCTGCACTTGATAGGATCAGCTACAGCCAGAACATCCAGGCTGTAGCAGACGTCGACCTGGTCATCGAGGCTGTGTTTGAGAACATGGCCCTAAAGAAGAAAGTCTTCCAGCAGCTGTCTGCTGTTTGTAAACCAGGCACTTTCCTGTTCACCAACACCTCTACACTAGACGTGGATCAGCTGGCCTCTGAAACCCCCAACCCAGAACTGGTGGTTGGGATGCATTTCTTTGCCCCAGCCCATGTCATGAAGCTGCTGGAGGTGGTGTATGGGCCACGGTCCTCTCCTCAAGCTGTGGCCACTGCCATACAACTGGGAAAGAAAATGGGCAAAGCCAGTGTGGCAGTCGGCAACTGCCATGGCTTTGTGGGGAACCGCATGCTGAAACCTTACATCAACCAAGCTTCCTTCCTGTTGGAGGAGGGAGCCACACCTGAGTTGGTAGATCGAGCGCTGGTGGAGTTTGGCTTTCCAATGGGTGCGTTCAGAATGTCTGACCTTTCTGGACTCGATATAGCCTGGAAAATCAGGAAGGAAGAGGGGATGGTGCAGCTTGGCATAGCATCAGGGCCGTCTGCTAGAATCCGACATGGCTGCAGGTACAGCCCCCTGGGAGACCTGCTCTGTGAACAGGGACGGTTTGGCCAAAAATCAGGCCAAGGATGGTACCAGTATGACAAACCAGGAGGTCGTATTGCCAGATCTGATCCCTGGCTGCATAGGTTTCTGGAGGAGTACCGAGCCCAGCACGGCCTGGTGGCGCGCAACATAGACCAGCAGGAGGTGCTGGAGCGCTGCCTCTATTCTCTAATCAACGAGGGCTTCCGCATCCTGGAGGATGGAATAGCTGCAGGACCTGAAGACATCGATGTCATCTATGTCTTTGGCTATGGCTGGCCCAGGCACCGTGGAGGTCCTATGTTCTACGCCAGCATGGTGGGGCTTGCGAAGGTCCTGGAGAGGCTGGAGCACTACCACCAGGCTCACCCTGATGTACCCAGCCTGCAGCCCTGCGGCCTCCTCAGGAGGCTGGTGGCCAGTGGCAGCCCACCTGTCAACAAGTGGAGGGAAGCCATCAAGAAACTCCGCAGCCATCTTTAAATCTGGAGATCATCAGCTTTAATCTCTTCATTCACTTTGATAATGAAGGTCTTACACTGTGATTAACTTTTAATGAACTGCATTTACACAGGCTGTTCTTTTTTCTTTTTCTATACTGTGATTATGGATGATATTCAAGGAGGGATTAATTTCAGGGATTAATAATCATATCTCTGACTGTGGGCCAACTCCAAGTTACCAGTTTATTTGTCAGGAATATACAGTGTAATAAACTTCATCACATCAACTATAAACCAACACTTATAGAGTTTCTGATGTTGACACTATCAGAGATGTTGATTCAGCTTACAAAACACTGATTGTACTGTATCATTTCTAATATTTCTAATATATCTTTTATTTTCTAATATTTACCTGTGTATGTAAATGGGTGTGGTCAAAGTGCTAGAAACACTTGAAATAGGGGATTTCATTGAATGTCCTATGTTAGGCTTGAATCATGTTTAATACATGTTGGTACATTTAACTGTATGTACAATTTGTAATAATAAAAATATATATCATCTGATGCCTTAATAAAGATCCGTTATATACTCGTGTATAGACTTTTTGGTGATTTGTATTGTTTTTATTAACTTCAGATATTGTTTGGGTTGGTCAGGTTGTTGATGTGGCATCTCATTTGATGTGTTTCACCAGTCAAACCTTCTCTGGAGGAGAAAAAAGTGAAGACTGCTCTTCATGTGGTGTGTGTCTCTGGTTTCTGTTTTCCTGCTGACTCAGCTGCAGCGGTGACAGAGGAGAGCTGAGGGAGACACGCAGCGCTAAACTGCTTTTATATAAATCAATGGCTCACTCCCAAAGAAATCTCACGCCCCAGCAATGAGTCGATGTTGGGGTTGCCATCTAGCGGCGGCTGCAGGCTCCAGACTGAGCAGCTGGATTGTACAGCATGATGCTCCATTTTGTCTGTAACTGCACTATTTCTGAACCTTTCATTGTTTAAAGGCGGGGAACTGCATGATCAAAACAATAATCACGATTTAGTGAACTATTGGAATATTACCAAGATTATATAATTAGGAGATATTCTAAAAATGTGGCTTATTTGCTAATATTATTTAGGTGAAAGTGAGTATTTGTCAGATCCAGATCCAGGTGTTGTGAAGTTTTTAAAGGAATGAAAGCCTGGATGCGTGTTTGAAGTGCGCAGAGCAGCTGGCTTTGTGTTTGTGGACTCCTCCCGTTGTGTGATGAAGTTCAGATGCGCGCCGTTGTTCCGTACGCGCGTCACCAGCGCACAGAGGAGCTTCCCGACGCGAGGGGAGGATGGAGAGATATGTTGATCACGACCATGGGAGGCTTTAAATGTCACATTACACGTTGCTAATTGACGCTCTTGTACTTTCACGGGATATGTTTCCACCCTTTGTGTGAGCAGCTGCTCTGGATACACAAATCCAGCGCCGCCTTTCGCGTCTGTCTCCCAGTTGAGAAGCTTCCTGGGCTGCGTGGACCGTGAAACCTCGGCACGGTCCCTCGCGGTTATGTTGTAGTTTACTCGGACAAAGCTTTTCTTTTTGTTTGGATCCAGGAAATGTTGGCATGGCCGCCTCGGGAGCACAGAAGTGTCCGAAGAGTGAGAAGTTGGACGAGGCGCAGGCTTTGGCCAAGAGCTGCGCGGGGAGACCAGACTTCCTGCCTTGTGATGGGCTCTCCATCTGCGCTACCCACAGCCACGGGAAGTGCTTCAAGCTGCACTGGTGCTGCCACTTGGGCTGGTGTCACTGTAAGTTTGTTTTACACGGTTTAATAGCTCACTGTAATACCAGAAATCTATCTCACTCAGTGTCACTGTGGTGGCAGAATATGATGATAGACAGTCATGGCCGTGTGAGAGCGTAGAAGCATCGGCTCACTTGGGTCTCGACTATAAAGGACAAAATGAAGCAGATATTAACTCCATACTGACGCGCTCAGAGTGAACATTTGCTGCCTAAGTGCTCTTAATCTGTTTGTTTTTTTAAACTTGTCTGAGTTGTATTCACTGCCATAATATCGAGGTCAAACTTAGTCACATTTATCCTTGATCAGAGACCTTCTAACAGACTGAATAGTTTATGTAGACTAAACAATGGAGGCTGCAAAATTCAGAAGCAGATGTTTAATGGTTTCAGTGTTACTGCCATTATTCTGTTCTGTACTTGTGCCTCAGTGTTAAATGTTGATACCCACTCCAGATTTTCAGTAATTCATTCATTCGTTCAAATATAGTGACTTAAACAGATTGCATCAAGGCAGTTTTCCTGTATCCATGTTACTTTAGCTGTCAGCTGTAATCAAGGCCGTAGCCATGGAGTCAACACTGAGGAGGACCAAATCTGTTGGGGTGGGGCTGGTCTTCGTAAATATGAAAACTAATATCCTACTCGGGGTGGGAATCACCAGAGGATCCACGGTACAGTATTATCACAATACTTAGTCACAATGCAATATCATATCATATTGTATCGTATCGTATTATTGCAATTGTAAATGTGTTGCGATTGCACTCTTAAGATGACTGGACTCATCTTCTGTTTGGCAACTTTATTCTCCCTGGTACTGCATATATAGATTTTTAAAAGGTTTGCTCAGAGCAGCCGGGCTTCACATGACAATGCAAACACAACATGTCCTCCCAAAACAGGAAAGAGAAGAAAAAAGACGCCCCCTCGTGACATTTGTCGCTCACAGATTATCACACTGTCTGTATACAGAGTGAACTAGGGCAATATAATAAAAAAATATTTAACTAAGGGACAGAGAATGAAATTAAAGTATGTTCTGCTGGAGATGCCTTATGCATGACATTTTCATGACGTTTATTATGCTGAAAACCTTTTTTAAAACTGTAACTTATGTCCCTAAAGAATTTAATTTCTTAACATCTATTTTATCAAATGAGATAAAGATTTTCAGTCTGTTCATCTCAGTCTGTATCGATTTTTCCCCCACCCCTGTTTCTTACTACTACTACTGTTTCTTACTATGTTATATTATTTATCATAAGCAAGTACAGCTACACAGTACCGTAGGCCTACAAATATGCAATAAATTAAAGGCACTACTGTCTACATAAATTAAACATGCAGGAAACATAAATGATTGACACTTTGCTCACACATCACGCAGGCTTTTCGACAAATATAATGTAATAAAGACATTAATGTTAACTGGATACGCCTGTGGTCCGTGTTCTGCTGTGGTATGGCAACACCACTTGGACAAACCACGTGCAGAACTGCAGTACATAGTAATACCAGGGTTGGTAGCAATTATAATGACATTTTTAAAGTTTATTTATGATTTATGATTTGTGAATGTGTGGAGTTGCTTGCCATAGCATAGTAATAGTCAATATACTGTGGGGGGGGGGGGGGCATTAATAGCATATTTTAATAGGGGGGTATATTATTTTTCTACTGTAAGTCCATATATTTACTGTAAATGATGACTATTTGAGGTATGTAGGGGTGAAAAACACTAGAATAATCTTAACTTTTGATATTGTTTCCTAGTTCACTTTGTATTGAACTCTAAGGCCTTCAGCTTATACTGTAGCATATTCCTTCGTGGTTATCTGTCCGTCTTACATACTAAATATGAGAGTACATGTGTATATTATGTAAAAGAATCAAAAGAAATGCTCAGAAAGATTAAAAAAAAATCAACCTTCCTTTACTTCACTGTTAATGCAGTTACTTAGAAAAATGCTGCGTGACGTGACACTTGAGTCACAGCTTTCATTTCTGCTTTAAAATGCAAGTCTTGTGACAATTTTCTTACCATCAGCAAATCACATGATCAGATGGGAACCAACAATGGATTATTTCTTCTAAGAGTTGCCTGAGTAGCCAAAGCCTGAAATAGCGTATTCCTCTGAGCCGTAGACCATTTTCAACATACCATTTCTTCATCATGATGAACATGGGCACTGTAGTTTATTTTGAGTCGATCCCACACACACACAATCCGTGTGCAGTAAATACTGTCTTTATTAATCCGCAGCAGAGAAAGTCCCCAACAAATGCAGTATTTATTCCTGTTTGAGTAATGTTGCTAAAAACTACACTGTCCAGCTGTTTTGGGGAATTATTTAGTCCGTTTACAGAATGAAACTGTGCAGGTGTGACCCAGATCTAAAGATTTACATTTTGCATTTGAAGGAACGGGCTTGTGGCTGAGTGCTACACACAGTGTCGCGACATCGGGAAATACTGAGACTCTCTGAGAAATTAACTAGCATACTTGTCTTGTGTTTTCATGGGATTTGTTGACAATAAGAGACATTTTGAATATCATCAGTATTAAAGCAACAACTATAACAGAGATAATGTGAGCATCCACACTAATGAACAATAACATTCGGTGAACAGTGGGCGCCAAGCACACGCTGGGTGCTCCAGCTGTGTTGCCCTGTAAATTCAGATGGATTTTGATTGGCTAATAGTGTTTCTATCATTAATCAATTGCTGTGAATATCTGCTATTGTTCACCACTGTTGTTGTCTTTATAGTTGTGGTATGAGCTCCACCATCTGCTTGAGTTAGAACGATGTTTTAATATATTTATAGTTACTGTTGTAGAGAGAGCCCTTTATTCTTTAAAGTATAACCTCTGGCCACAAAATCATCAAGAGAGACAAAGTCAAACAGGTACAGCAGCATATTCTTCACTTACAGGCTAAATATTTGATAATATCAACTGAACTCAATAGTACAACAATATTATAGTTAAAATCCTTTATATTGACTGTATTGGCAATAGAGCTCAGCTCCACTCAAACGTAGACAGTTTCCTTTTCACTTTTTTCAAGTGTCAGTGGCATTTGCACCACTTACGCACCTCAGACACTTTCTCTCCATGTGAACCGACTTGACACTTCCACACCACCGCAGAACCACAGTAGCCGTGCCTGAACCTGACAGGATGTCCGTCTCTTTGTGTCGCCCTAATTTATCCCATCTCTGGCTGCCCTGGAAATCCTCAGATCAGTGTAAAACACAATCACCCTCCACTCTGCACCACGCAGTCGGGGCTTATAGTGTGCAACTGCACAAGTCACATTGTAATCTTTGCCATGTAATCATTGGATTTAGATGCCTGCCTGCGTCCAGAATGAGCCAAGCGATTTGAAATATCTGATGTGGCAGAAAACTGATGAATTCTTTCCACTTTATTATGAGCCACATCTGGGATTTGTGTTTCTCAGCAAAGCTTGTTCAGTGTTGCATCATTTGTAAAC
The DNA here is from genome assembly GCF_041903045.1 of Epinephelus lanceolatus. Taxonomy (NCBI): domain Eukaryota; kingdom Metazoa; phylum Chordata; class Actinopteri; order Perciformes; family Serranidae; genus Epinephelus; species Epinephelus lanceolatus. The sequence goes on along the minus strand of NC_135747.1, from coordinate 20,849,933 downwards.
ATTTGGACTTGCTCCTCCTTTCATCTCTGAAATATTCATCACTCTGGCTGGAAATGTGCTGCACAATGGACATGGAGCACTCTGTCCCCATTATTTGATTCAGGCTTGTTATGGTTTAGAGGAAAGAGCCAGCCACATCCTGATGGAACTTCTCTCACCTTCACATCTCTTTCCATTGTAATTCACAGGTTCCCCTCGCAGGACACTCATGCACCACAGTGAGAATAAACCAGCTTAGACTGCTGAATCAGGCAGAAATAGGGCACCCAGTGAGAAAAGTATAGCAGCGTGATTCTGCATGCAATAGCCGCCTGCTCTTTCTGGCTCACACCCTTCTTTCTAGCAACACACAATAACACTGGATGCAAAAGAGTGAAATGTTGTAACGCCCCTTATCTCACCACATTCTCATTTTGAACGTGCCTATGACTGTCGCCTGGAGTATAAACTTGTTCTGAGGCTGATAATTGCGCATTCACCACAGGGAGCCTTGCTAGACTGCCTTTTTAATTACATTTTTAATAGGTTTCCAGGCAAACAAATACAAAAGGTCAATGTTTAGTAAGACTTTGGCTCAACATTTGAATTTTCAAACACAAATTATTTCCATTATCGCACCTGTGGCGCAGTGATTACCTGTGACTTAATTCCTGGCTTCTCCTACTTCCTACGTGCCATCGCATAAGAATCAAGTTATTGTTGTCTTCCTCGCCCCTTCAGCACTCAGTCTGTGCAGGCTACAGCAAGAAAATGAAGCTTTGACGGCCTTCCAGTAGTTTCCACTTAGTTGTAGCTTTGTTAAACCTTTTGCTGAGAAACTGGGGAAAACTGGATTTGGATGTATGTGGAGGCAGTGTTCCCAGCTGGTGACAACATCAGTCCAAGTCTCTCATTAGTGGTAATTAGCTGCGTTTAGTGTCACCGCCAATATGTCATGTCTGATGAGAGCTTCTGCTCAAAGCAGCACTGGAACCACCTGGTCTGAATATTTTTTTTCTCTCTCTTTATCCTTTACTAACTGATTACAATTACCAGGCAGAGCAATGAATTACTCATTAAGAAAGTCTAACAGAGTCTAATGAGTCCTGAACAGTCTTGTCAGTCTGCTCATTCTCTGCCAGCTTCAATTTTGCACGTTACAAGTTGTACTTCTCTTGTAGATACAAGAAATGGGGATCCTTCTGTCAAATTTCCTCATCTCATCTGTCACACCACGCAGCTGTAGCTTGCAACTATTTCTAAAGGGAAATATGAAGGCTTATTGGATAAAGCTCTGCACTTTATTGATTGATTTGCTGACCAATTCAAAATTTGCCGCAGTGCTGAATCATAAAATGCTTCAGCTATTATTGAAGGGTCGATACATTGTTAGCACAGGCCAGAGGGGATGTTTTTTGATTGATTGTTCATGTTTGGGAACCACTCTAACTGCTGGTCTCTCAATGTTGGAAAAAGGGCAGCACCAAAGAAAAGTTCTGAAAGGATTATTGCAGAATCTTTTTGTCCTCTCTCAGGGGCACAACCTTGAGGCCTATCTTTCAAACACCATTCAGGCAGTCTATTTGAGTCCTGACGTACTGTGTAAAGCATTTCCTGGGCTTTCTAGTGATGTAACACACAGCAAACACATTATATTTTATGGCAGTAAAGGAGATAAGTGATCAAATTTATATAGATATTGTTCCTGTTCTTCATTAGGATGTTATTTTGTATTTATGAGAGTCTTAACTATATTAGGGTTTTAGAAGTGTGTGTTAAAAACATACATTTAAACTCATGGCCTTTGTGGGGGAGGGACAGTTGGACTTGCTTCTTCTCATTTTCAAACTTTTGGAGGCATAAGAAGGAAGGAAAGAAGGGAGAGACATAGATTATTTGTCTTGTACACACACACACCCACGCACACACATACACTATGTATAACCACTTAAAAGCATGCACAATACCACAGTACTCTAGGGGAAAACACGAGACTGCAACTTTGTAAGACACCAACTTGACTTGACTAACTTAGACTGCTGGAGCCTCATATTAGCTTTGAGCTGAACCTTAGGAAACATACAGGGTCACTTTTCAGTAGAGCTGCAACTAACGATTATTTTCACTGTCGACTGATCTGTCGATTATTTCTTCGATTAGTCGACTAATCATTTTATCAAAAAATGTGTTAAAATGTTGAAAAATGTCGGTCTGTCTCTCCCAAACCCCAAAATTATGTCATCTAATGTCTTGTTTCGTACTCACGCCAAAGGGTTTTAGTTCATCGTCATGGGAGTGTGTAAAGCTGCCAATATTTGAACATAAGAAGCTGCAATAAGAGTATTTTGGGGTACTTTTATAGTACTTTTCTATGAAAAATGACTCAAACCGATTAGTCAACTACTAAAATAGTCACCGATTACTTTAATAGTCGATTAGTCATCGATTAGTCGACTAATCGTTGTAGCCCTACTTGTCAGTTGAGTCAAATGCAACTCAAGTAGCCTGTTGTTTCGTTAGTCACTGGTGTCTCCGCTACCTCGCTGTTTTGACAAGCTCACAGGTGACTTAAGTCTTGGTAGATGAATGCCTTTGAACAGGAAGCAGCCTCACCTTTATCCACAAATTTTCCATGTAAGGTGTTGAATCCAAAGATGGTTTTCACATCATATATTCATCATGTATTGATGAAGACGATTTTCTGTTGAGAAACTTGTGGTGTGTCACGGTAGGAAAAGCACAGGTGTAAATAATAAAATGAATGGATGCTTCAGTTTTAGGGTCCTGGGACTGTGCAAGCTGGATCACTGTCACACTGCCGTGGCTTACTGGGACACTTGAATGAAACAGAGTCAGTCAAAATGTCCTGATAGCTAATTAACTGATTGTTAAGGGTATATTTGGACATGTCAGTATTGTAGTAAGATAGCCTTGAAGAAATCTGAACCATCCTTTCAGGCCTTTGCAAGAGTTGAAGCTTAAGAGGAAACTTTGCCAATTTTCAACCAGCTTTGTCTCATAGCAATGTAGGCAGTATGTGTAAATGAACTATGGTAAACTTCCCTCCATCTTACCAGCCCCCAGATGTCCCTGCTCATATCTCTGCTTAAAAGGCATCATCCGTTTTTCGGGCTGTTGTTCGGGCCACCACCATGGACACAGGGTATAGAAGCAAATCAGCAAACCAAGATTATGTTACTGTATTGCCTAAAATGTTTTCAGAAACATATTTTTGTGCACTGTTTGGCTGTATTACGAGACTTTGTGAACAGGATGTGGGCACCATACTGTAAATACTGAGATCAAACTGTAAAACTGTAATTCCTGATCATTTGTCACCATCTGGCCATCATGTTGTTTCCTGTGTCAACATGCACAAGCTCACATTACATCATCCAATAGTGGGAGTGTTAATTGGTCTGGTGCGGCACAGTGTATTCTGGTAGTTTTAGGTTTTCTACTTCTTGAGCAAGAGCAAATACCAGAGCCCTTTTTCTCATTTTCCTCTGGTCATGTAGCACCAATTTCAAAAAGATTTTCATCTTTTTTTTTTTAAAGATTATTTTTTTGGGGCTTTTTTGCCTTTAATGAACAGGACAGAGTGAAATGGGGTGAGAGAGAGAGAGAGTGGGGGTTGACATGCAGCAAAGGGTTACAAGCCAGAGTCGAACCTGCAACTGCTGCAGCGAGGCATCACCTCTATACATGGGGCGCCGGCACTATCCACTATGCTACCGACGCCCCAAGATTTTTATCTTTCTACTGAATAGACAGCCCAGTTTTAAAAGATGATCTTTCCAGCAGTGAAATACTTCTTTAATGCACTGTGAAGAGGAAAAACAGTCCAGAGAGTTGCATTTTTTTCTCTATGGTGACAGACTAAACAGTGGATTTCAAGCTGGCTGCAAGTCAGGAACAGCCTTTCCCCTCTGGAGGCATGAAACAGGAAACAGGAAAGGAGTTTCACATGATGCTGGGTCAGACCATCCCCTCCGTTGAAACCTGAGACTTGTGTTGTTACCCCAGGCTGCAGCCTCTTTGTTGGACAGATTTAAACACAAAGAGCAGCGGATGTGTGAGTGGACGTATCCACCGGCCAAATGGGTGCAGCAGCTGTCGATAAATGAAAACAGTCTGCTAAAATAATTGTTTTCGCTCACCTGATTTTGCCAACATGCTGGTTTGAACTGGCATGTTGCATTTACAGTACAAGATCTGCTCAGACTGCACATGAAGACTTCTGGCTTCAGCTCAAATGACAAAAAAAATCAAACTGAGGGGGCTGCTAATGACTCAGTCTCCACTGAGGCTTTGATATAAGCTGATATTAAAATGACATAATCTGTGTGAGACAGTCGTGCTCATTCATCTTCACTATATGTAGAGTTTGTCGACAATAAAACCTCAGTCTCTCAAGTGTTTTCCCCTCCAGCTGCAGCGACAGTAGAGCTGAAATTTGGACGGAGTGATGTCGAAGCCCTGTGTGAGAGAGAGTGAGAGACTGAGGAGGTACATGCTGCATTATTCAGAGACACTATCTCCTGTATTAAACCAGACTGTGCAGCCGTTGGCCAGCCACAGGCCCAGGAGAGAGCGGGGAAGGCATGCAAGATGGAGGCAGGTGGGAGCAGAGGAGTTTGAGCTCCTTGCACTGTAGCTCATCCACTCCACTCCCTCCTCTAGAGAGCACTCTGTAACTTCCTGGGAAAGAGCTGCCTGTTCTCCTGTTGTCTCATTAACCTCTTGAACTCTAGATTTTTATCATAAATGTATTTTTAAAAACAGCTCCTGGCTATATATAACACTCTCTATCTTCTGGTTCCAACACCTAAATGAAACTAATAGATTCTTACACTGACTTAAATAATGAATCCCAAGTTCCCTAATATATATTGCAGACATTTTGTAATACTTTGGACACAGTTCACTCCCTCACTGTAAAAGTAGGCAAGAGAGTCCCCTCCACTGCTTTTAAACTGTAGATCCCCTCAATTCATTATTACATTCTTGTAATGAAGAGGTGTTACTTCCTCGTTTGATGTACCCAACTGCCTCATTAAGATCTCCTCCAGTTCATGATCTCCTACATCCCCCAGAATGCCTTTCATCGGTCCCCAGTGAACTTGTTGCTCTCGGTGGCTTTTAATGATAACGTGATGAAAGGCTTTCCAGTTGAGAAAAAAAGTACGGAGTCATTTGCCTTACTCAAAGTGCAAAATGTCCTGTGGCTACGTACTGTATTATTCTGGTCTATTGAGGCTGCTGTCAGTGGAAAATATTGTGCCTGCGTTTCCTCTGCAGTTGATTTTTCACGGAGTGATTGTAGGTGTAAAGTGGTGGGTCTGCAGAGAAGCTCCTGCTTTCGGTTCTGAAGCATTGACTCAAAAACTCGTACATTTACTGCTGATGCTTTTTTTTAGTCTGTCAGCCTTCATTGCAGCAGGGATAGAAATGTCTCGTGACAGCATGTTGTCTCTGTGAGGCCAGTTATCTTTAGGAAGGAGAAAATACACTACAAAACAACAAGAAAGAGGGGAAATGTAGGATGGATTGCAAGCGATGTTCACCATTTTGCACTCATTATGTGACATTCAGAGCATTAATATGGCAGAAAACAACTCTTTGCTGTATAAAGATGTAGGGTAATTGATTATACAAATCAGTAATGGCGTCCTTACCAGAGAATGAAGTCACGCTCGTTCTGTGGGTTGTAATCTAAGCTTCTATTTGTTGTTGTGGCAGATGGCCTTGCAGCGCGTGCATGTTAGTGCGTGCAAGGAGACGTGTATATCTGCAGACACATTCTGTTTGGAGTGTACGCAACACACCCCTACAAACCGCACCCACCACTAGTACAAGACAAACCTACCAACATGACAACGGCATGTTGCAGCGAACAAATATGAGGCCAACGGTGGCAATGATCCATTTTATGATTCATCATAGGCCTACATGAGGACGTGATTCGTCTTAAAAGTAACAAGATGTGACCCTTACCCTAACCGCCTCTCTTTTAACCACTTTTTAATACTTCATAGCTAACTAAGCGCTAACTTAGCAACATGGGCTGATCACGTAGCTGCTCCAGCCGCAGCTACAGAGTGCCACAGGAGTGAGTCTCAAAACCCAGAAATTGGGCAGCATTTTGCCACTCCCGCTTCCCTCGTCTTGAAGTGAATGGGTTATAGATTAGATGCGTGAAATAAAGTTGATGGCTAACACAAGCTTAGGAGACTTTCGTGCTTTGTTCTACAACATGAAATACGTCAGTAACTCCCCACTTGTGAATTTTAAAGCTTTTATGTGTCTTAAAAAAAGTGGTAGCTAACAAATGGCTACATAAGACAACAGAACCTAATGACAGCAAACACGGTCTCACTGTGGTTAAGTCATGCGACTGCGGCGTAGTTTGATTATAACCTAATGTTAGCTTTTTACCTCTACTATTCTATTTGGGCTTCAAGAGTCATAGAAGTGGTGTTCATCTATGAGGATTTTCTTGCTGAACAAAATGTGTAAGCCTCATAAACATGTGTTTGCCACAGAGGTTATTTTCTGCAATAATCCATAGGCCATCCCATAGGCTTTTTGACGAGGGAACCAGGGCGACACTAACTTATGCATCTGCCTACAGAAAAACATCATCCCAGGAGCATTCTGTACCTACTCGCATGTAAGTCCCTGTGTGTATCTCACTGGCCAGCTAATTGCTCTGCACTCTGTTCATACGGTTACTGCTGATAACACCCTCTAGGTCCACGTTGTCTTTGCAGAAGCGTAGCACCCACCCTCTGGTGACTTTGCAGGTTAACACTGTTAGCTCTCTCTGCGTTCTTAGCGCTCTTTGTGCTCTTAACACCCTTAGTTGCTAGTTGCCCGCTGAGCACACGAGAGAAATCTCATTTGGTTGCAATCTGCCACCTCACCGGTGGAAGCCACTAAATCCTACACACTAGACCTTTAAAAGACCAAATCCAACAATGAATCAGTCTCACTAACAAGTATTTTCTGTGAAGCCAGAGCCTGATATAGCTCTCTCCTCTGTGCTGTAGACCTCCACTGCAGTACAGAAACTATTAGATACACTCTTGCACAGTGAGACATGTTTCTTCATTACCATGAACATGGACACTGTAGTTTATTTTGATTCAATCCCACAAAGACCGTCCGGCTGCCATAAATACTCAGCCCACTAAATGTGTAGGCTATTAATCTAGGGAAAATAGTCCCCCACAAATGCACCATTTCTTATTGTTTAAGTAACATTTGCTTAAAGCCACAGTGCCTAGCTGGTTGGGAGACTGATTTAGCTTATATTTTTAAAATTGAGCTATATATTTGTGACCCATTTTTAACGATTTACGTCTTCAGTAGAAATCAATGGGTGTCTGGCCGAGCGCCACAGGCCGGGTAGGCAACTCAGAAAGTATTTAAAGATCTTATATATTGTCAGTTTTGGTCTTTTTATGGAATTTGTGGACAGTAAGAAAAATATAGAATGATGCTAGTCTCATCTTTCATTTCATAACCCTGAACGAAAAAGTGGGGGGTGGCAAAATGCCCTCAGAATTGTGAAACAGACATTTTTTCCTTCTTTGTGAGGACATCTGGTCTCTGTTAGCATGGAAATACAAACACACGTACACACAGCGCAGAGGGAGAGGGTGCAGAGGCCACTTAACAACTGACATTGTCATGCGAGGGCTCCAGCACTGGGAAACACAGAAGGGTAGAGTACAGCTGAATATCAATAAAGCTGCATAGACAGTGTTCACTGGCTGTCAGTCAATGTTTGTATATCTCCAGTAAAGGGGCACTTTGCATTGGCTCATCTGTTCTGCATTGTTGAGGTTTTGTTTCGTCCATGGTTGAGTCCGTTGAAATTAAAGGTTAGTTTTCTTGTAAACAAACCATCATTGTTGTTGTTCAAAGTTTATTAAGGATAAACCACCAGATCACACTTGTATCATTATGGCTTGATGAACACACTAAATGCATTTCTCCTTCATACAACATCTTTTAAAAATATTTTAAATCATGCATCTCTTACATTAATGTTTGCTGGCTTGTACACCTCTTCTGCTGTAATGGCCAGGTTGCTACTGTTAGCACGCGTGTGAGCATGATACAAACAAGACAGGAACCCAATTGTACAAACATTGCTCTGTAGCATTACTAGTGGTCAGAAACTCCATAAGACACCTTTAAATGCCATAGTCAAAGTATATGACAGGAATTAATCCCATTAGAGCTGCAGCTAACAACTGTTTTCATTATTGATTATTATGCCAAGAACTCTCTTGATTATTCTGTTAATATTTTTCTTTCAGAAAACAGTAAAAATGCATGTTATAATATTTTAGCCAGCAGTCTAATATTGAAAAATTTCAGTTCATGTTTATGTGTTACACAGAAACACATCAAATACTCATCTGAGAGGGTAAAACTGTATAAAACAATGAATGTAGCTATCGTGACGTCACCCATTGGTTTGTGGACTCCCATTATGGAGACTCGAGTTCAGCATTTTGGCCTTCACCATTTTAGTTCTTTGGAGCCAGAAGTGATTTGGACAAGAGGATAGAGCTGTGGAGGAGTGAGTGGAGGGTCTGACTCACAGAGTGTAGCGACGCCTCAGAGACAGCCTGTTACTCAAAGCGACCCACCCTTAATGGACCCACTCTTAATTTGTAACTTTGAGCCTTAGTAAAATTTAAATGGATGAGTTAAATAAAAGTTCACCCCTATAGTTGTCATGGAGGTGTAAATTAGATATAGAGACCAAAAACTTATTTTGTATCAGGCTGTTAACATGTTTATTTCTGCTGTTTTAACATGGTGGTGTATTGGGATTGACTGGCTTCTGGATCCAGCCTCAAGTGGCCATTTGAAGAACTGCAGGTTTTGGCACTTCTGTGTTGGCTTCATTTTTCACCCCTGGAGCAAACTGCTCAGTTAAAACCTGTAAATGTATGCCATTTTTACTTGAAAATGACTAAAACAATTATTTTTAAAGATATTTGTTGGAGCATTTTGCCTTTATTTGATAGGACATCTATAGTGTGAAGGGGGGACGGAGAGGGGGAATGACATGCAGCAAAGGGTTGGAAATTGGAATTGAGCCCCTGGCCACTGCAGCAAGGACACAACCTTTTGTGGATGGGGCGTCTGCTCTACCAGGTGAGCTAGTGGGTGCCCCAACTAAAATATTTTTTTAATGATGATCAAAATATAGTTGGCGATTGATTTCGTGTCAGTCGACTTGTCAGTTGATCAACTAATTGTTGCAGTTCCACATGCCATTAAAAGAGTCTTAAAACAAAGTATCTCAAAGTAACTACCACCACCTACATTATTTGTAATAATAATAATAGTATTTGTAATAATCTAATTAAATGTATCTTCAAGCATGCAATCCAAAAACAGAAAGTTGTGTTTTGCTGAAAAAGAAGCCTTGGTATTTCTGGAACCTGGACCCTATTTCCACATGTTTTTGTGTCTAAATGACTAATGGAAGCAACAGTTCTTAAAATTAGTCCAGTGTTCAGAGAGAACATATCAGCCACAACGGTGAAACAGGCTGCAATGCAATTCTACAGGCAACTGAGCACCATCAAATACTGTTTGTTTTTGCCACCGACAGCTCAGATCAACTGCTCAGATTGCTAGCATAATTTCTGACAACATTATGTAAAGGATCCTCCTTGAGAAATAAAATGTTTTTCTTTACCTTTTCACTGATCGGCTGTTGGTTAACCAAGTCCTGCTCAGGGAGAAGTCTCGTTCTGAAAACTCAGTGACTTTTCCACATTGTTGAAATCACTTAAATATTCAGCCATGACACCCAACATCTTACATAACACTAAGCTAAGCTTTCGCTACTCCAGCACTCTCATCACCCCTCTCTCCAGCTCTCACTAACATTTCCACCGATGTTTTTCCTTCAACAAGTCACCTCTCTCGAGATTTCAGAACGAGACTTCTACTTGAACAGAACAGTGAATGGTAAGAAATAACATTTCATCTCTCTGTAGAGTCCTTTCCATAATGCTGTCAGACGTGTGAGCGTGTCAGTGGCAAAAACAAGCACTTTCAATAGATGTAAATTGACAGTGCACAATTGTCTGAGGGGATTACATTGCAGCCTTTTTTGCTGCAGATTGTTGTTTCCATTTGTCACTTAGACACAGAAAAAATGGAAAATAGGGTCCGGGTTCTTTAACATGTAAGGATTCTCCCCTTCTCCTGTTTGCCAGACTAGGTGAGATTAATGTCCCACATAACGCAGAGCTCTGGGCCTGATGGAAACAGTGATATTTCTAACTTAATGCAAACTAATTCTGCATTCTGTGCACACCTTGTAAATCTACAGACAGCCTGTGTTCCTTCTGCAAGGCTGCTGACGACAGCCAGTGTTAGTGTTGTGTTAGCTCCATATGTCTGTCTGTTTTGTTGTCTGCCCATGCATCTGTCTGTCCCCCAGTATTGCTCTTGGTATTTGAAACTCCAGATGGATGAATGCAATTAGGTGTAATATGCTAAAAACTAAATGTCAACACATTGCCTTCTACAGCTTTAGCTCTCATTTGTTGCCTCTGTCGTGTCTGCCTGAATGGGCTCGTCTCAGTCTGAACATGGACCATTGAGTTTCTCTCATTAAACAGAGGACGGCTACTGTTTCCCCGCTTTCGTCTGTATCGACATTAGCTCCTGTGTTTTCTGTTAACAGTGTTTACAAAGTATACGGACATCAAGCCTCTTTTAAGTGCTTGGCACAGGCGGATGATGCAGTTTTGTGTCCTTAATGAAGAGCTGGTCACGTGAATGAAGTTAACTCTTCTTGTGAGCTGAAAATAAAGATTTAATTAAACTAAGTATCTTTTGTGTGGTGCAGAAACGTCTCATCAGCAAACTCTGAAAACAGAGCCACTTCCCTACTTTGAAGTAGTTTGATGTTTTCAGTGTAACCTGGGAAAAGATTTTTGATTGAATGGGTCCCCCAGCCAGCGAAACAAAAGACAAGGACACAGAGTGAGAGGAAGTGATGCGTAGGCCTGTCATCTTCTGTAGTTTCTCCCTCTCCGGGGAGCCAGTTAAACACACATCTGAGCCGCACTATTCAGGCTGCACGGCTCAGAGTTGGAGGCAGTGGGCTGCAAACAATGAGTAACATTTGGGAGCAGTCATTTTGCACAATCACCACCAGTATATGAGTTGCCAGGATGGGAGGCATAACTCACACAGAAGGCGTTAGAAAATGTGTATATGAACATAGACAGAACAAATGTATGGCCTTTATCTCAGAGAGGATGTGACACTATATTCACCATCACGATCCATTATGTAAGTGATCCAGATGTAAATCAGCACCATGGTGTTGTTTGGCCTTAATCCTATATGTCCGTTTTGAATTAAGTCTTGCATCAGCTTCTTAGGGTCCAACATGATTGCTGCTCGGCTCAGGATAGCCTTACATTTAAACTATGTGACACTCTGGCTGCAGCTCCACCTCAGATGGTGGTGGCGAGGCAGGTATTTTTGCCTTCGGCGGCATGAAATGCTTTGTGATGCGAAAATTGGAACCACCTTTAAGAAAGGACAGAGTTATCACAGACACACTCCTCACTTGTGCCTCCCAACTCACTTTTTGGCATCTTCAGAAACTGTCCTCACTTGAGACTAACTGAAAATAGGCTACACATGTTTATTCACTAGTATTATTATATTTCTCTACTTGCGACAGCAACCCATGACTTAAGGGGTTGAGCGCAGTTTTACATGATGGAAGGGTTCATACTTGATTGGATAGATGTATGTATGAAAAATACCAAGTATACAGTTGACAGGAAGAGAAAACAGGGATTTTGATATGTACACTCTTAGAAATCCGAGTTCTTCCTGAAGGGCTGAAGTTCTACCTAGGACCATTTGCTTCTGAAGTACCCTTTTTGAAGAGAGGGTTCTTCAGGGGTTCTTAGTAAGACTAAAGTCCAGCTCAGACTAAAGATTTGGGACGAGACGAAACCGTTTTAGAACATTGCAGAGAGTAGTTGCTGTTTTGTGAACTGGCCAGTATGAGCTCGACTCAGGCTGGCTGATGGTGTCACCTGCAACTCAGCTGGTCAGATCGCTGGCAGCTGGTTTCAGAACTTAAAGCACATCATCTGTTTCTACAGCCAATCAGCTTGTAGTGAAGTCCGTTGGTCAAGTGATCACAGATGGCGTGTTTGCTTGCTGCGTCCCCACTGAGCCTGTTTCTGTCCTTAAGGTGTGCCATTGTCGGGTCTGAATCTTTGGTCTGAACTGGGTATAAGGGTTCCAATAAAAACCCTTTTAATCCAAAGAACCCTTTTTGGAAGAAACAGTTCTTTGGATTGTTGAAAGCGTGGGTGTTAGAAGATCCTCATTCTAAAATAAAATGTTTACCCATGTTTCAGATGGTATTTTTAAATGTAGATGTGTCAGGAATCCTCTAATCCATTCATTGTTTTGTGTTATGCAATAGCTGAAATCTTTAACTTCATTTCATGCCATACAACACCATATGGTCTTTTTTTAATGGATACTTGGCATCTCATATTCAGTTCTAATTTGGAACAGAGTTTTGGTTCCCAACGCAACTGCAACATTGAAATAGTGAAGGCTGTAGTAGTAGGTTTTAATGAAATCTCTACCCCCTAATAACATGATTGTGAACCATGAGTGTTGTGGGTTTTGCTGGATTGTATCAGCCTTGACCTTTTAGGAGCTTCATGAAACCCAGGGCTACTATGTGGTTCCCTTGGCCCGCTAAACTAAAACTATGAAGAATGAGAGCAAGATCTGTGGGTAAAGAAGGCAGTTACTATTTTTAGAACCCCCTGGGTGGATTCTAGATGAAACCCTTGCAATATATAGGGGATCTTGGAAGAGCATCCTGGATGGGTCCTTGTTTCCACCCTTAGAAGTCAGAAGGTTATGGATAGAGGGTTCTAGGTAAAGCCATAACACCATAGCAGTGTTCTCTGTAGGACCTCTCATAGAGGGTTCTGGGTGGGGATGGGATGGGAGTCCCAATCTGATACTTCTGTTTTCTGGTGCAGCTGATTCCTGTATTTCATTCAGTGTTTATTTTTCGTTGTCTGCACATCTTTTGCATGGATTAGGCTACATTAATATAAAACTCTTTTGTGTTTTTGCAGTGGTGTGGTGAGTGTAGTTGCTGCTGTTGCTGTCTCTCCTCCGCCTTCAGATAAACATCGTGAGCCATAAACGCACAAGATTTTCACACTGAGCTGAAATGAAACAAGGGCTCATAATTTTGGTGAAAACCATAAATAAACAATCTTGTACTGTGTTTTTGCTGTTGGTTATGGCCGTGGCGGGGCTCAGCCTCTGCTCTTACACATGCACGGGGAGCTCAGCAGAGTGGAGGAGAGAAAGAGAACAGAGAGTGGGAGACAGCTGCACTTAGCGTGTCTCTGCATGAAAGCTTTGCAAGTAAAAACACCTGTGTGACAGCTGATGTTAAATAAAAGATTGCGTTCTCATATAGCTCGATATACCCGATCCCAATTTGTTAAAAAATGCCTTGATCGGCCCTGATTGCGATCTTTGACATCGGATTGGGACATCCCTAGTTCTAGGTACAACCCTTTATGTTGGGTTCCAGGTAGAATCCTCTTAAAGAATTCTAGGTGTAACCTCTCCTATTGGGACAAACTGAAGAACCTTATATGGTTCTAGTTAGCACCCTTATTTCTAACAGTGTAAATGCTCAGAAATGGGACACATATTTGGTACATACAGTACCAAGAGATAACAGAATAATTAATGCACAGACACAGGATAACAAGTTGTAAAATGAATTTCTATTCCACTGTGTCTTTACAAAGCAAAGCTTATTTACATGAATTAGAATTTTCAGAGTGCATTTTCATGCTGCTGTTGGGATTCCTGCCACATGTCTCCACATGGTGCCATGGTTTGGATTTATTCACTATTTTATTGATTTAAACCTGCATTTGATTACTGTTCTTTTGGTCGCTCTGGGGCAGTGGAAAGAAGCTGTAAACACAACAATGACATATTATCACTTTTTAATGGGGAAACACCACCTAAATTAAGAATTAAGTATGGTATTTCCATGGCCAAGGAAAGTTCAATCAATATTTGTGAACTTGAGATATTCTTTCTCAAAGCCAGAGGTCTCAAACGTGTGATGTCATTAGATATAAAGTCTAGAAGTCTCCATAGACAATGACTGGGTGCCTAAATTTGTGGACCCATACCTTTGCTTTTTTATAGCCAAATGAGCTTTAATCTGTTGTAGCGTTCTCAGCTCTGAAACAGAAAATGTACCCACATATGCAGAACGTTCCCCTGGGTGCTCTCAGTGTCATTTAAAATATCTTTCTCAATTCATTGTTTATGGAGCAGCTCCAGACTTTATATACTGACATCACAAATTTGAGTTTTAGCACGATAGCTTTTGGATTTTTTAGAGAGTTGTTCATGTTTACCAATATTTTTGAACTGTCTCAGACCAAAGGAATGCCATGAAAGAATTTTAAAGTGGGCGTAGTTCCCCTTTAAGTTCATATGATAAACATGGTAGTAAAACATTCAGCTGACACAGAGCTACATTGTCATTCATTCAGAGTGGTGTTTCTGGCTCCCTGATGAATAAGTCCAATTTTGTTATTCATTCTCCTTTTTGACTCGGCTATGTCTCAACCTCAAATGTCTGTCTCTGTTTTGTAATGCTCCACTGTGTTCACCAGCTAGTCACTAACTGTCTGCTGTTTGGTGCTGAGCAGGTAACACACTGTGAGCTAATCAGAGCTTTTTCTGTTCTTTTTTCTCCCTTCAGGCAAGTATGTGTACCAGCCCATGACCAATGTGTGCCAGCTGCCCAGCACGACCGTGCCAGCTGTTGGAACAGAGTACAGTAACACCATGGACCTGTCCGTGTCTCTGGCTGAGCGCTTCCTGAAGCTCGCCCCCTGCTTCCAGTCCCCACCTCACCTGGAGTCACCCAAGTACTGCGTCATCGCGGATCTATTTGTGGATGACTACATTGTCAAACGTATAAATGGAAAGATGTGCTACGTGCAGCGCCCCCCGCCTCCCTTACCAGAACCACCTCATCCCCCAACACCTCCCCCACCTGCTCCAGCTACTCCTCAGAAGCCCCAGAATCCTGCTCAGCCTCGGCAACAAGTGAAGCCTGCGCCGCCAGCCCAACATACACCTGCACTTGCACCTGCGCCTGTGCAGCCGGTCCAGGTGTACAGTGAACACAAACATCCTTCCCCTGTGGATAAGATAAAAGGCCCTAAAATGGACCACTGCTCCTCCCCATCCAGCTCTGAGGACTCCGGCATCAACGCGCTGGGTCTGCACTACCTGGAGTCCTGCGAGGAGGAGAGCGAGGAGGAGGACGACGAGTTGAGCACAGACGGGAACTCCAGCCCCGGCAGTCTCTGGGATCAGGACGACTGTTCTCTGCTCTCCCCCTCCAAGTCAATGATAGAGATCATCGAAAAGATCGAAACAACTGTGTAACTGACACAACATCGACATGGACACCAGCTGCGAGGGAGCGCGAGCTACAGAGCAGAATCGTATTATTGAGAATAACACATGAAGATTTATGCTACATAGACCAATAGGACACAAACCCCTCTCTAACGCTTCAGCAGGGCTTCGCTGGGTTGTTTAGCTCAATTTGTTTTCCTGCAGGTGGCCGAGGACTGTACATCTGCGCTCACACACAGCCTCCCCTCTGTCCACATCCCCTGCATGGACTGAATTTCTAGAACTTATTATAATACAGGAGAAAGGCACAAGCACAAGAATATTAAGCACATGCATAGTGGACCAAATAGACCTCCTGTACGTAGTACTTACACAGACTAAAATCTAAAATACAAAAGGAATCAATAGTAAGTGCACTCAGAGGAAAGTAATTGAAAAAGTGAGACTTTATTTCAGAGATTTTTCTTTATGTATACATGACTGGAGCTGAATTTTGTATGAAAGGAGGCGGTATTAGGAGGTTTTCTGATGATAATGAGCAGTTAGATAATTGTAAGTGTTCTCCAGTTATTAATCTGGCAGTCAGACTTTCTTCTAATTCAACATTTAAGTGGCACAGAAGCGTGCTATTTCTTTTTCTCCGGTCAATGGCTCCACCCACATGTATCTGTAATTCTGACACTTCAGCATAATAACTACAAGGCCATCTACCTCTCATGGGGCCTAATGCACATCAGCCTTTTAACCCGTTAATTACTCAGCTCCGAGCTGCTGGGACGCACCTGCTTTTCACGTCATGTTAATAAAAAGATCCCCGTGCCCACGGTTTGTGCGCACTTTACTGACACCAACACGGGCAGTAGGTAGGTAGGTCAGTGTTCGACAATCAAGGATTACACAGAAGCACATTCCTATACTGTACCTGCCAGCGAGGGCCAAGGATACCCTTCTAAAACCATTTATCAGACATTAACACATTGTTCCGACCACCTTTTCTGGTCAAGCTGCAATGAACTGCAGTGCTGTTCAAGGTTAAATGGGGCGTTAAGCAAAACATGGCTTGTATTGACCTCTATTAGCAGCCAAGAAATTAAATAGCATGGACATGTTCCTGGCAGAGTGACAAAAGTAGGAGTCACGCTGTCACAGCAGAAAGACATCTAGTGAAGAGGGAATATATCTAATATATATAAATATATACATATAAACATATATAACAATAAAACTGCATTGTTACTTGCTTTTTGGGCTTGACGGTGAAATGTGTTGTGATGCCAGCTGAAAGGGGAGTCTTGGAAAGGTGTGCAGGCTAGACTAGTTTGTCACAGATTATTTTGTGCATTGGGGCAGGAAATGTCACTTAACGCACCTCTTAAAGGAGGTTACAGTTCGGAATAGGATGCCATATAGGTGTTGTGATGTTGTGATGGACATGATGTTTTGAGAAATGCACTCAAGTATAAAATTTGTGAGACAGCCCCTTATTAGTCAGTTAGTGAAATGAAGATGGGCTGGGTCTTTTTGGATTTTTATTTTAATGTTTACAGAGTTATTTCCTGGAGAGTTATCTGCAAAAATCACTGAAATATTCACAAGTATATATTGCTGCAATGATACGCTAGATGTTAAAAGTCATTTTGCATGACTGCATTAATTTGCAGAAGTCCCTCATGTCAAAAGCCAATTTAACAAATTTGTGATTCAGAGTGTTCAAGCAGTGAACAAATCTGTATGTCATTCTATTAAATTGTTTTTTTCTTTTTTTTTCAATCCAGGGACAGCCCTTGACATTACACTGAACACAGTCCCTATTAATGCAGTTTAAACATCTGTTATGTTCTTATTATTGTTATATTATTTTCATATGAATAAATCTTAAAGAAACTCACACTCTTTCTCCCCCCGGTTTGTCTTTTGTAGCCAGTGTGGGGCATTTTTTTGCCAGAGAGAAATCTTTAAAAAGCACTCAAACTTCCTACACCTGACACACAGATGACTAATGCTCTCCAGAGACTGAGCAGAATAGCAAAGCAAAGTGAGAAATATACTAAAATTGAGTCATTACTTTAGCTTTGGTTGTTTGTCTCCTTGGAAATGTCTTGACGAATGTGCTTTGTTTCTCACATTCCCTCCTTTGTAACCTTTACTTTCTTACACGGCACCACCATGAAAAAATTACAATAAACCAGGTGGAAAACAAAACTGAAGAGAGAGGAAGAGGATGACCTGCATATCAATTTTAGCATTGCATAGAATCATTATAGTGAGAGAAATACAATACGGGGTAGCACCTCCACCTCTGACCTCCATGCTTCCTCTTATTGATCCGCAGCGATAGAGACAGTCCGGCCATGTCCTCTGGGTCTCTTTCCCAGACAGTCTTCGTCTAGCAGCTGATTTTATGAGAGATCATGCAAGCACCTTTCTCACTTTGACTTCCAGCCCAGATTGATTTCTTCATACTTCTCTTTTCCCGCTGCATTGTGTCTATTGATTATTTGTGCTCCGCTAGTGCTAAGAAAAGGCTGGGATGAAATGTTAATCACTGTTTTTTTTTCCTTATAAATGTACACTCATTATTCTGCTAGGTGATGAAGAGGAGGAGTTTGCAACTGGTTTCTGGAGAGCCTGGATAGCAACACAGAATGGGAGAGGAGAAGAAAGTGGGAGCGCATGGAAGGAGTGTAGGCAGAGGAAGCTCAATTAAAAGGATGATGATGCAAGCACGTGTAAAGCCTTTGGACAGACTTGCATGTGTGGATGCCGGCACACAGAATTGGGGGTAGTTCAACATTTTGATATAATTTTTTTCAAGAGCTACAGAAAGATTTCATGAAGAGATAGATCGCTGTTACTGTTAATCCCTTGCAGCAAAGTCATTCAGTTGGCAGGCACCTTGAGCAGTGGAGAACTCTCTCTCTCACACACTCTCATACTCACACACACTCACACAGAGGAAGATACACACCGAATCAAAAAACGCCCTTGTTCAAGGACTGCTTCACAAGCACGGTTGGCACAGCACAAGTCACACAAGCTGTAGAGAGATGTTGTCAGTGCCACTTTCTCTTTCGTTTGATGTGTGTACAAACACATTACCTTCCTCAGGAGGTTTCCTTTTAATTTCATACAATTGCATTTTCCCTCCAGAGGCCAGTTATTAGATGAGCATAAACCCAAATACTCTGAGGAGATTTTAAGTGATAAAACGAAAACATGGAGTGCCAGCGGTACCTCATCTGAGTGAAAGGAGAGGCATTAGGGTGAATCAACGAAAAACATTTGCTTTAATGGCATTGCTGTTACTAATTTTCAGGTAGATGGAATAGATGCAGACAGTTAAGTATTCACATAATACCTTATTGTGTCCTCACAGACTCATCTTACGGTATGTCTTAAACCCTTAAATGCATGCTTCAGTCTTTAGAGGCACCTTTATTCATTAATTTGATTCAGTTAAAGTTGCTTCTATACCTCAAACTATTGTTCTAAACAATATACTGCAGCAAAAATGTTAAAAAAAAATCTTATTTTTCTTTGCTTTTCTCTAAAAAGTTGTTTGAGTTCAAGAGAGGCACAGTATGTAAGCGTATGGTACAATATGCAGGTAGCAGGTAATGTTGTGTTTTCCTGTTTCACCTCATTTTGGCCTCACTGTGCACACAATCATTTCACAAATGCCACGAGACAGTGACGGTGATTTGGGATTTATGTGCTGACTGATTATATTTGTAAATGCCCGTCATTGAGCAGTAATAGTATGGCCAACAGTTATTGATCCGTACAGTGGCATGTAATTATCATCTTAAAATGTCAAAAATAAATCAGAAATGGCAAAAGCATTTATTACCTCAGGTATGTAGTAATATTGGCCAAAACATCCATCCATCCCACTGTCATTATATTATTGTTGTTGAAAGGAGCTGTATGCAACATTCACAGCGTATCAGAGGAGTCAGAAGTTGTCTGCACATGGCTCTCAACATGGAGGCCACTGAGCTGGCAGCTAGCAGCTAACAATGCTAACTGAATAAACATTGCTAACAACAGCAACAGTGCTGACAGAGCTAACATTGTTACCTGGGGAGAAACCAGAGGGTGGGTGCTACACCTCTGTGACACTGCCAACCTGATATCAGCGGTAACCTACATGAGTGCAGTGTAGATTGGTGCCGAATATCTAGCCAGTGGCATCATAGATGGATGATGCACCCCTAGATATGCCAAAAAGTTCCTAGCTTCCCGACAGGTCACAGATTTTTAAATCGCTTTTCTTGGCTTTAGGAAAGTTTTACAAATATAAAACAACATGGTTCAAAAATTCATAATACAAAGAGTCATGATTGAACTTATCTACAGTTCGAGTTGTCCTATCACCAGATGTGTCTTTTACAATGATGGCCCCAGGGAAAAATCAGGTTAAAAAGACAAAGATAGTTAAAAGCTAAAGCTGAATTATAGGCTACAGATCACAGTGTAAAAGTGAACCAGCACATCACTGCTGATCGCCACAGAAGACAATGAATATAAAGGGAAAGTTCACCTATATTGAACCAGCTGTGTGTCATCGCAGTGTGTGCAGATGAACGGTGTTTGGCTTTGTCCCCTTGCTGCTGCCAACACCCAGAACTCTGCTGCCAGATGGGCAGGGATCTCAGTCAAACAATGTTCCACTGCGCACAATGCGATGACACACAGCTGGTTCAATATCAGCTAGTGTAATAATCATTAAAAAGCGAAAGCAGCATGTGTATACATTCAATAGGCTATATCTTCAGTAGCTAGCTAGCTAACCCTACACTTTTCAGGGTGTGATTTTGGTTTTGGAACAGGGAAGAAACGTATATCTTTTTCCAACCTCTCCAGGTAACGAGTATCATTAATGCACGACGTGCCCCAGCACAACATTTAGCTCCAAATCCACAAAACCAGCCTGAGAATGAAGGAAATCTGTAACAATTGCATTAGAGTCAATGGAGCACAGCTGTGTGTCGTTGGACCCTGGTCTGAGACAGCACGATGCTACGTTACGATTGGCCAATCTGTGTCCAGGGGCGGGACTTATCAAAGGGCCAGTTGAATGCAAGGCTGAGCACAAGTGGCAACCTCTGAGGCTGAAAAATGAAGCCATTGTGTGTGCCAGAAACTGCAGCTCCTCAAAGCGAGTCTATCATCATCGACTCCCATCTTCAAATGCCCAACTTTACAGCAGAAATAAACATGTTTACAGCCAGGCAACAAGAAATGGTTTTGGCCTCTTCAGCTAATTTCAACACTCAACTGTACAGGGGCTGAATTTTTGTCTGCTGATAGTGTCTTCACTTCTCAGTCAGATCTACCCCTTGATCCTCCACAGCACCAGTCTCTTGCCCAAATATGGTCATTTCTGGCTCTAAAAAACCAACATGGCAATGGCTGAAATGCCAGACTCGAGGCTTCAAAACAGCAGTTCACAGTGGGTGACCTCATGGTAGCTGCGTCCATTATTTCTACTGCTCTATTTCTATTCTCTGCTCAGGACACTACTATATCTTTACTTGGCAAATAGTGGTTTGCTGCTATGTTAATGTTCTGAATGTTGTACAGAGCTCCTTTAAATCCACATAATTTTATTTCGAGTTCTAGTAAACATCCCAGATTTTTGGAAAATGTTTATAAAACAATGCACCACATTTCATTAAACATCATATATGGAGATATACTGTATATATATATATATCATATATACATATGTATATATGAGGGCGGCACGGTGGTGTGGTGGTTAGCACTGTCGCCTCACAGCAAGAGGGTTGCCGGTTCGATCCCGGGTGTGGGAGCCCTTCTGTGCGGAGTTTGCATGTTCTCCCCATGTCAGCATGGGTTCTCTCCAGGCACTCCAGCTTCCTCCCACAGTCCAAAAACATGCAGATTGGGGACTAGGTTAATTGATAACTCTAAATTGTCCGTAGGTGTGAATGTGAGCATAAGATTTTTCCAACTTCAAAGGTCCTTAAAGGAGAGTTAAAGGGGGAAACCAGAAGTTAAGGGGTTAACATCATTTATAATTTGACAGCGCACCTCATGAAAATCCATATCAGCTCCCTACAGGGATCCAGCACTATATTGCAGGCATACAGCTTCCTGATATAGCCGGCCTCTAATCTGAGACATTCAGAGCCAAACTTCAACAGCAGCACTCCATCAAAGGGTCATTTATATGTCCAATTTACAGCATAATGTCCCCGTGATTGGCCTGATGCAGGCGGTGTGCAGGTAACGGGGGGACCACCAACGGGCTGCTGATAAACAATCAGACACATGGCTTTGCCTCGGCCGTGCTCAATGGCTGATGGGTTTCTGATAAGCTCTATAAACGCAAGAGTGTCACCTGGAGTGCAGCTCCGCACTCCCAGCCTGTAAAATATTCATTACTTTTTTCCGTCACTGTCTGCCCTCGTCTTTGAAATGGATTTAGAGCACTTTCTCCTTTTACACACAGAGCATGACTTTCTCTGTGGAAACTCCAGACAACAGCTTCAAGTTTTTACTGCGGATAGACAGGGCTGTTTGAAAGTATTCCCTTTTTGTTGCTTAAAGCTACTTGGTGATTCATCCTTTCACTACTTCTGCTGAAGAGCCTGCAAGTGCTTTTGTGTGATGGCAGAATGACTCACAGTGGTGCACCGTAATGTGATTAGTTGGCTTTGTTGCTGTGGATTAGTCTGTATTAGATGATGATTCTGTAGGTGCAGAAAGTGCTGGATGAATTATCACATTTTGCACATAAAATTTGCAACACCTGCTGCACGTTTAAAATACTGGGCTTTCCATATCTCACTCAACGATCCTGAACTAGTTCACATTTACACAATATTTCCCAGTTAAAACACATGCTAATTGTCTTCTTGCTTCTCTGCAGTGCTCAGGGTTTTGGTAGTGGCCATTAGCAGAGAAATTGTGTGGTTTTTGTGCACTGAGGGAAAGTCTGAATCCATCTTAATCACATCAAAGAGTCAGAGGATGTTGGGGATGCCTACGCTGGCTTTCAACTTGAAAGCCAGTGAAGTCAATATGGCCGCCTTCTCTTGTGTCTGCTTTCCAGTTTGTTAAATCTTTTCTTCTATAACTTTTATTCTTTTTGTGCTTTTGATTTTTAGAAACAGGATAAAGGGAACACTAACTACCATCATTAGGAGTGGGCAGATGTATGTACTCTCTACGGTTTGTAGGAAAACAGGATTAATGTTTTACTTCTCTCTTATCTGAACCTTTTATTTTCTCAGAGCTACACATGAGAGGACGTGATTTATTTTGAAAGCAGTGTGCTGTAGAAATTGTATTTCACATCAAAGCTGCACGTTGTTGTGTAGCCCCGTTAGATACTGAACATTTTATTTGCATTACGCATGATGAAAAGAGAGTAATTTTCATTCTTTTCATCCTCACACGGCACTGAAATAAAACACAAAGCACCTGTAGAGAGCCTGTGTCCCCAATTCAAAGGTCCATAACGCTAAAACCACTTGAGGAATTCATCAAAAGCAGGTGGACAGAGTGTCAGGTAATCACTTGAACTCTGAGGACACACAAGTGTAGTTCCATATCACGTCAATGCAACCCTCATGCACGCACAAAAACTCTACATCCAGGAAATGATGGAATTACAGAGCAATTACAGATGTGACATTAAGAGACGGTGACATCATAAAACTCTATTTCCTCTCTGTCTGCACCAGTCGAGGGTTGATTAGTATCGCAGTCTACAGTCACATGATTGATGTCACTCCAGTCCTCTCCCACAACACTTTGAACAGATGTGGCCCTCATCTGCGAGAGTATTTCATAATGCCGCCGCTCAAAAATTGCATTGTTCTCCTCTGTTTAATACTTTCTAAAGGCTTGCCCAAAATAGAGGGACAGAACTAGGCCAGCGCTGGACCCAGATTGCTTCTAGCAGATATGGCTGAAAATATATGGGACGTAAGCTTTCTAAATCTAAATGCCTGCTGCCTGTCAACCATAAAAAACATTGGTTTCGGGGGAATTATTGCATTAGATCTTAGCCATTATGGCGCCCCAGGATGAGCTCTGTGGATCCATTAATGTGCATGGAGATCTTGAAGGAAAATGATGTCCTCAAACATCATCCTTGAACTCAAGTATGAAAAGCAAGAATAAAAGTTTTAGAAACTTGTACAGGCTCTTCATGTTTTCCACATTCTGGTTTCTTAAATGTCAGAGTGTGTAACGTTACATCTAACCAGAGGCAATAATTTGTTGTTTCACAGGTGATTGGCATTGTTATGAGCGTACTTCAGTTATCAAGGAGGCTATTCTTGAGCTTTTTCTTTGGACAGTTATAGTTACAGTATACCCACACAACTCATTTTCTCACACTGGCAGTAGCTTTTGATTATATGATTTCTCTTTCAGTGAACTAATCATCAACAACTGTACTTAAGACAAGCAGTGATGTAAAAATCCAAACCATAGACTGCATAAATAACGGATGTAGCTACCATGACATCACCCAGTGGTTTGTGGACTGCCATTTTAAAGCCTCTAGTTCAGCATTTCGGTTATCACCATCTTGTTGTTTTTAGAGCCAGAAGTTAACATATCTGGACGAGAGGTTGGAGTTGTGGAGGAGTGAGGGGTGGATCTGACTGAGAAGCCAAGGACGCCATCAGCAGACAGCCCGTCACTCAAAGCAGCCAGCCCTTAAATGTATGTAACTTTGGATGTTGATAAAATGTAAGCACGTGTGTAATAAAAACTTTTACCCCTGCATAGATGTCATGAATGTTGAAAGAGACGAGGCTGTAAACATATTTCCTTCAGCTTTAAAGTTGGGCATTTTAACATGGGGGTCTATAGGGACTGACTCTCTTTTGGAGCTAGCCTCAAGTGGCCATTTGATGAACTGCAGTTTTTGGCACTTCTGCATTGGCTTCATTCTTCAGCCTTGGAATTTGCTGTTTGGTCCAAACAGGCTGAAACTGTCTGTAAACAGACACAGTCCAGGGACGTTCAACAAGTGTACTTTAAAAAGGATAGTGTAAAGTCACGTCAAGTCAGTTTTATTTATATAGCCCAATGCAGACTGTTCTCATGTACTGTTCTTACGTATATCTATGTAAAGTACTTTCGTATAACCCATGTAATCATCAGCCAGTAACTTGTATATGACCCATGTAATCGGGTAGGCTGTGATCACATGACCAATGCACTGACAGGAGTGAAGACAGAGGTAGTATAAAGAGCGAAAGTCCCCATGAGGAGGCAAGTTAGGGTGGTGGATGGGTCAAACAAACACAGGACTTTCCACCAGGAGACCAGTGTTTGAGTTCCATGGGAAACCAAGTGAAGTGAATTTCAAGGTATGTCGTCAACATGTCTCTTTTCCTCAACCTAACCTACGAAACTTTACTCTCCTACACCTAACCTACGTAACTTTATGTTAAATACATAACGTGACAAAGCCAAACCATGTTTCTTTTCCTAAACCTAACCTGCTTAACCTTAAGTTTTTAACTTTACATTAAGTACGTAACATGACGACGCCATTCGTGGGGTGTCATGAACCATCATATGTGCATTTTCATAAGATATACAATCTGTTGTATGAGAATGTTGTATGAGAATGGGGGAAAAAAGTGGAAGAAACCTCAGGAAGAGCAATTAAGGAGGGATCCCTCTCTTAGGATGGACAAACATGCAGTAGATGTCATGTGTACAGACTAGACGAACATAATCAAATTGACAAATGATACAAAGAATGTGAACATACATGAAAAAGTTGTATCCAGGAGGATGTCAAACAGATTCCAGGTATCACCGAACAGCCAAAGCCTGAGCCGCATGACCTCCTCTCCACCGTGTAACCTGGAAAGAGGACAGGCAACGAAAGCACACAAGCACCATTCACACAGACAGGAGAATTAAACAATCACAGAGAGGGGGGAGAGGAGGAGAAGCTGAATTTCCATGCGGACCAGTTCCAACATGTGAATCTCTAAATCTCACTAATTAACACGTTTATATCTTGCTGTAAAAATGTCAATTAGCCATTATACAAGAGGGTTATGTGCTGGACCATTTCTAGAGCAAAGCTAACTGGCTGCTGCCTGTAGCTTCAGATTTAGTGTCCACACGTGAGAGCTGTTTGGTGTGGTTGCCAGTATACTTCAATCACAGCTCAAGGAGGCTATTCTTGGGCTTTTCCTAATTTTTTTTTTCTCTGGATGCTTAAGTCGCAGTACACCCACACTAACCTTTGAATTGCATCTAAATAGAGGACGTAACACCTCCACCGACCACACAGTGAGAGTGTGGGTGAGAAATAAAGGTTGCTGATGTCTATATATCCTCGAATCCTTCTCTCGGTAACACAACATGTTATGAAGACATAGTACGTTGTAATGTGTCTACACAATACACAGAATATCCAGATATTTAAACTTAAAATACACATAAATGTCCACAAGCGTTTGCATGCAGCTCAGCCTTATAGAGCTGAGAATGAAACAGATTTCTCCACACTGCGAGACAGTTTAATGGTGACCAAAGCCAGGTGCACAACGGCACCAGCTCAGCAGCAGGAAATAAGACAGACTCATTTATGTTTGAAAAGAGACCTGGCAGCGTCTGTGTGCCAGCGAAGAAGAGGAGGAGGAGCTTCCAACAGACACATCTGATTAAGCAGTGTGTAAATGGACCTGCTGGCTGGACCAGATGAGGACCAGCAGATGGTTTTCCACTCTGTGCGGTTGTATCTGCTGTGCTGCGCTGTGCCGAACCACGGCCCCTCAAAAAAATGCCTCAACTTGCAACACAGCGTGGCCCCCTGCCCCGGCCCCATTCTCATCGCCTCCACTAACACCATTAGCATGTAAATGACAGCTGAGCCCCTTCGCCTGTGGGTGCTGATAGGCTGCACCAGACTTCCAGCTTCTCGGTGCATTAATATCATTTTCTTCATTGTTGTGGGATTATGTGGGGGGCTGGGTGTGGAGTGGTCAGGTTGGCTTGATTCTTGGTATGAATATGAAAGGTTGTGGTGTTGTAGAGATTCACACCACTTCTAAAGGATGAAGAGGCAGCAGCGAGGGATGTGTTGCTCCCTCAAGGACTACGCTTCTGCAACAGAACACCACACAGCAGAGAAACTGTGACATATATGATCAGGGAAAAACAAGATGCAGTTAACAGAGTCATTTTCAGTTTCTATACAGCTTCATGTTGCTCTATTCTTTTTTTATTCTCTCACTTATTCAGGGTCATGTGGGAGGTTATTGTTTGTATTGAATCTACCGGAAATTTCATCCATGTATCTGCGTATTTAGAAGGTCGAAGGATATGAATATGAACACAGGAGAAGCATGTGAACTAATCAACAACTGCTGTCTCCACTTCTTTAGATTCTATTTTGAACTTTTTTGAACAAGCATACACAAAAACACAACAAAGAAAAAGCAACATGTCTGTAAATGTCCAAACAGGCAGAAACTGTCCACACACAGACACATTTTAATATCTAATGGGTGTGCTTACTGAAAGGTAACTTAAAGAAACAGGCATTTGAAGAAATATATTTATTGGCATTATTGATGAAAGTTAGATAGGAAGTAGATTGATGCCACTCTCATATCTGTGCACCAAATATAAGGCTACAGCCAGCAGTTGGTTAGCTTAGCTTAGCATGAAGAAGCTATGTTGTTCTGCATGCAGCTACTGTTGATTCGTCTTTAATGCTACTACTTTGTCTTTATTTCCCGCTCCATTTCCTGGCTTTGTTTCTCAATGTTTGCTCCTCATTTTTGTACAGCACATCGAGCCTTGTGAGCACAATTACAATAAATTCGATTAATAGCAGACTGTTAGGCTGGCATTTTCAGCCCAAGGCTGCAATGCTCTCTTAACCAAAATAACAGGCATGATTGGGCTTCTGAAGCGTATGCAAATACAGCTAACAGCCATACAGAAAAACTTAATGAACACCACATCCTGCATCAGCCCATCCCCATCCAAAACAAACATTCACAAACACATAAAGTACTTCATTTCGGTTTGTTTATTCACAAAACAGTTGCAATACAAGTGCTCATAAGACATAATGGAACTATGTGAAATGTGACACTGATAAGCTATTGAAAGCTTGAGAATAAGGGCCTAGACACAACGCACATAGTTATGTTGTCTAGATTTGAAAGAATGCATGTGTGTGTTAACCCGAACTACAGTACTAAATGGTCCCGAGACATTTATTCCATCAGTCTAAACACTGGTTAAAGGAGCTGTATACAACATTCAGAGCATTAATGTGGCAGCAACTCTTGAAAAGATATGTTGGAGTAATGGCGTCCTGAGCAGAGAATGAGGTCACACTCCCTCAGTGTGTGTTGTTATCTGAGATTCTCTGTTCATTGTTGTAGTATGCTAGTGCATGTGAGTCCCTGTGTATGTATCCCATTGGCTAGTTAATCGCTGCTATGAAGTAGTAGGTCAAAGAGCAACTTGCACGTTAACGCTCTTGCTAAATTTATACTTAATCTTTCCTGAAAATGTCCTTTTGAAAAATTTAATTCAGGACTTTCTGCCCTTATGTTTTACAAAACATAAGGGCAGAATTTCAAAATGGAAAAGTACCCATTCTGAGCAATGCTTCTGAAAAGGCTCTATTTTAAACATCACATGTCAAACGTGTCATATTACACAACAGGGGGAGTCGTTGTACTTGACTCTCCCTAAGTACACTGCACAGTATTAGGCGTTATCGGTTGTGAGTTAGTACTTTTCAGTAGATTGGCATTGTATTTCATCATTTCATCAAGTCCACGGTTTCCCTGACAGGAAAAAGAACGGAGTTAGCTTTCGTGCCT
Organism: Epinephelus lanceolatus; assembly: GCF_041903045.1. Lineage (NCBI taxonomy): Eukaryota > Metazoa > Chordata > Actinopteri > Perciformes > Serranidae > Epinephelus > Epinephelus lanceolatus. The sequence continues at coordinate 20,821,572 of NC_135747.1, read as the reverse complement.
GCGTGCAGTTTGAGGTGAAGAGATGGGACTTCACTGCGGCATCAGTAACGAAAAACACGGTCTTTTGTGGTGCTCATTTTAGACAGGAGGATTATGTTGTGGGTGACATGATGGAGCTCAGGACGGGATTTCGAAGCCAAGACCATGTGAGGCTTTTAAGGACCACAGTTCCTTTAGTTCGGGTCCTCCAGCAGCAGCCTCTGGAGTGAAGGTCAAGGATCTGTCAGAGATTCAGCTCAACGAAAACCTGAACTGTGCATGGTAACTCAGTTAACGTTAGGGTAAGGGTAACATCTCATTAAGTGGATTATTGTTACATTGTCCTCATGTTTATTCACTGCAACGTGGCGTTGTAGCAGGGTTCAAATAACCATCCCCTTAATGGGTTGGTCTTGTACTTGCGGTGGGAGCGGTTTGTAGGGGCGTGTCTCCAGATCATCACCATTAGCTCTGTCAGCACAGTTATTAAGATGTTCACGCTGTTAGCACCATTAGCTGCTAGCCGCCACCTCAGCCATCTCCACTTTGAGAAGCTGAATCAGACTTTGAATAACAGATGTGCTCATATAAAAAAGTCATATAGAGGTTCTTTAAACAGGTAAGATAACATCGGCACAGAGCAGGTGGAAATAACAGTACAGTTTAAATAGATTTCATATTTTTGGAGCTGGAGAGTAGTTAAGTTGCAGTAACTTCGCTATTTTTCACATAAAAGCAAAGAATTTGTATTCAAATACCATTTTCTCAGTCTCTCACATCTTGATTCAGCTTCCTTTGATCAACCTCCTTTTTTAATGTCTCATCCCGACTGCTGCAGGAGTCCAGTCGATGCACCCCTCAACTGTATCCACTCCGCTGCCTAGCTTCACTCTGTATGTGTTCTCTTCAGAGTCTGAACACGTCATATCATATATAAACCTTTAATTTGCCCAGTTTATAGGGCAAAATGTTCCTTGTACCTTCTGTGCATTATTTGGTTTGTGTTTACATCAAGTCAACTCAGCTCCTGTATTTTATTTGTTGGCATCCTGATCTGAGCGTTTTTTGCAGTCTGCACTCTGAGCTCCATGAAACTGTAGGTATTCATACAAACTTACCTCAGTGAACTAACACATAATGTATCTAACCTGACACAACCTTCGCTGTGTTTTCATTTGTTGTGAAGTCGGCATCTTTCAAGGTAGTTCCTTTAGCACTTGGCAAACACAAAAACAGACACAGATGTATGAAACACCTCTTCCTTGCAATAACACCAAACCTGTGGGGGGAAACAGAAGGTCAGTGGTTAGCTGCTAGATACAGTGCCATAAGTTTTTATCAGTGAGTGCCTGTGTCCTTCACTGCTCTGAGCTTTCTGTGGCTGCACTAAATTATTTAAGGGACAGCAGTCAACTCTGAGGAAACCCAACAAACTCTCTCCTCTGTATCCCATGAGCCCAAGACGAGGCAGACGGGTAGCTGGGGCAGCGATGCCGGAAATAACATACATGGCAGAGAAATTTGGCTGTGGTGGCTTTAGCACACAGCCTGTATCTGGTTCAGAGACTCCTGCTGCAAATGGAGTATAGTCAAGGTTTCCAAGCAGATGTGCTGATGCCAGGCAGGAACAAAGGCCTCTTCTCTCGGATGGTGCAGGATCACAGTGAAGAGGATGGCTGTGTGTCTAAAGAGCATTTGAGAGTGGCAGGCGCAGCCAGGTCCAAACAAAAGAGACTCAGTACCCGACTCAACCTCTGCTGCCTTTTTGGCTCGCTGCCGGTGCCCCCACTCCCCCGCACTGAGACGCCTTTCCTCTGTGGTAAGTGACAGTCCATCTTTCCTCATCCTCAGGCATGACCAATCAACCCTGAGAAGGGTGATGGATGATCACTGAGTCCTCTCACTCCTGCTTCCAGCACTCCGCCACTTCAATCTTTTGTTTTGCACCTATCACCCTGCAAATCCATGTGTGCAGAACCGTACAGTCTGTTTTTCCCCCTGCACTTACCTGGGGAAATACCACAGCGTATATATTTGCACTTTAAATGGTTTAAAGACTCACCCACACACAAACAGTTGTGGCAAAGTTTTCCTTCTGCAGAATGATTAAGAGGATTTCTGCACTTGGTAAAACAAATTATATTTCAGCCTGGTTTCCATTCATGGTGTAACAAGCAACAGTAGCTTCTAGCTTCAAAAATGTCAAGAGAGGATTGTACTTTCTTTAGCCCACAGCCAAAACCCTCCAAGGTACAAAACCTGCATGCTGCTATGTATTTATCAGCACGTCTGCCTCTGTTTCACGGTTTGTCAAAGTTGTCTGCGCTTGCATGCTCAGCTGTGTCTGTGGCAAAGGCAGACAAGCACGCAAATCTTTTGAATGAATATGGTGTAATTAGATTAAAATTAAAAATGACGGGAGGCAAAGTTTTACTCGCTGTCACACCTCCATGTGCGCACACACACACAAAGTGTCGGCAGTGCATCCTTTCAAACTGACAAAACGCCGAGTCAGGAGATGTCTGGTGTCCGTCTGGAGCCTGCTGTCATCCTTCTCGCTCCAGATAATCATCACCCATCATCTCCCTCATGGTTTGGATCCATCCTGTCAAACCACCCGTCTGTATTTCCATCACGCTCACCGTCTCAAGCTGCATGAATGCATGTTGCAAAGGTCACTGTGGAGAAATGATGTTAAGCAGCAGATATTGACTCAGAATTGCCTCTGGCTGAAAAAACACACACTAAATGAAGACTAAACTGTTTCAGTCGGTGTGTCTCAAATGTCTCGAGAGTGTTTTCTCATCTCTCCGCGCATCCCCAGACACAGCTGCACTGGGAAGGAAACCTGTCATACAGGAGAAAAAAACCTTCCTCCTGTTTCTTTAATTTGTCTCCTTTAATTAAAACCACAGTTACTCTCTACTTGCAGGTGTGTTATGTAATTTCTTTAATAAGTCCCGGAGATTTGCTCTGAGAGAGATGTTTTTACGCTCACAAATCTCATCCTATTTCCCAGGGACAGCAGTGAGGCTATTTTTTTCTACCAAGATGTCAGGCTCATTTTGTTTTGTGGATGACATCATGCACAGCCTCCGCTCATTGTGGAGAATACACACAACGCATGCGGGACCATTGTTAGTGGCTGTCTCATTTTGTCTCTGAAATCATTAAAGGCAGGCTGGAGCTGCAAATATGCAAGTAAATAAAAACAACCAGGACTGGGAGGCCGTGCAGAAGTGTTGAATGTGTAAAGACTGGGACTATTCGCACTTTAGGAGAAAGAGGCATTGATTACATCATACTTCAAGTGTAGATGCAGAAAATAAGATGCAACTTTAGCTGACAAGTGAGGCTGCTATTTCAGAGGCTGGTAAGGGAATGAGAGGATAAATGCATCAGAAATGTCTAAGAACTTTATTCTAAAACCAGACGAAGTAGTTAACAATATATCCTGTAACATGATGCCCTGACTTTTTAATCTTAAGACCAGGCAGGAGACTCAGAGAGGAGCATTTCAGCCTCACAGCTGGACCTCTCTTGTTATTATCAATAGTTCTGCCTCCATAGTGAAATTTGATGCAAGCTTTTCCCCAGTTTATTCCCATACTCCATTACCCAATTTAATTTCCTATTGTCTTTATCTGGGTGTCTCTTTGATTTATGCTCCGTTCTTTTCCATCATGGATCATTACAGATGTTGTAATAAACCTCCCAGCATGTCTCCGCTTTGCATTTACTTTCTCGTTCTTGTAGAAACTGGCGGGTTTTTGTGTTGTGCTGTTGACATTATGGTCAACACCAGACACATTACTTTTTTAAAAACTGATTAGACTCCAGCTGTTTCTTTTCGTACTTTCCTGTGCCAGCCACAGCTGTTTTAGAGGCGCGCTAATGAGAGAAAAAAGTGTTAAATAGTCAGTAAATTAAGAGATATTCTCAGAGATGAGTCTCTGGGTTACTCTACCAAACAATTAAGCCTCTATAATCTTGTCATCAGTACATGTGTGGGTGTGTCCTCATGTACTGTATTCAGTATCTTATCTTACTATATAATGATGAAAACTCTGTCTGTGTGTGTGTGTCTGTTCCACGTTTTTCTCCTCACTGACTTGTGTGTCTGTTCCACGTTTTTCTCCTCACTGACTTGATCAATCCATGTGAAATTTGGCACAGTGGTAGAGGGTCATGGGAGGATGTGAATGAAGCAATATTACATCAATTGGCCAAAGGGGGGCACTACAGCAAGCGATTGAAATTGCAAACTTTGAATAGGCATATCTCATGCCCCGTATGTCCTCACGAGGAACAAATTTGCCTCAAGAACCCATAACTTCCGTTTATATAGATTTTCCGCCATTTTGAATGTTTTGAAAAACACTTAAAATCGATCTCTTCCTAGGAAGTTTGACCGATCTGCATGAAACTCTGTGAACATAGGGACCAATGTCTAAAGTTCCCTCTTGGCAAAAGTTGGAAAACTTACTAAAACTGAGCTTCTATAAGGCAATGAATATTGCGGAGGGCGTGGCTCATCACATAAAGGTGTATAACATCTCAAGGGTTTCACCAATCACCAAGCAACTTTGTAGGCATATGACCACACATAATCTGAGGGGACCCCTCCATTATTGACCCGATGAAACAAAATGGGGGCGCTAGAGAGCTAATTTCTTATCTAGGCGTAACCGCCATATCGATTTTTACTAAACTTGGTAGATATGTAGAACAGGACGCCTCAAGGTGACTGGAGAAATGTAACTCTAATTGGCAACTGGGTGGCGCTATAACAACAGAAAAATGCTTAAAAATGGCTAAAATGTGACCGATCGCTGTGGCTCCCCCTGTGGCCCAATGTTTGTTTTTTTTCTTCTAATTTTTGGTATGACTAAGTCATGGTATGGTATGCTGTACATAATCACGGAAACTGTCAGTGTGTCATTCTGTCAGTCAGTCATTCTGTCTGTCCCACGTTTTTCTACTCACTGACATGGTCAATCTATGTGAAACTGCACATAGGCATTGAGGATTGGCATAGGTAGAAGGTAACAAAACTACCAGTGGGTATGGACTAGTATATATTAACACAGATCACAGCCTGTACTGTACAGTTTGTGAGCCTGTAATTCTTCATATTGTGGCAAATTTAAAGACAAATTTTAGATTATTGTAATTTTCATAGTTTCAGTCATTGTTTCTATCAGTTATAATATTGTATTTACCAAGTTAATTGCTGATATCTGTTGCCACATTTATGAAGTTAAATGAGACAAGAAACAGGAGCAATGAAATGATCAGACAGCTTGTAAACAAGCCAACACTTTAGCTGGATTATCAGATTATCCAAACCTCTGTATTTGGAGGTAAAACTCGAAGTGAGCAGACCCATAATGTTGGTAATAATCCCTCACTGCACGGGAAAAACTATGTCAGTGCACAACTACAGTAATTACAGTAGGTCAAGGTTGAACCATGAGGCCGATCTGTGAACACTAATGGATGTTTACAGGCAGTTTGCGTAATAATTTCACAGTCCACCTTCATTTCTTTTCCCCAACAACTCTGTGCTCTTATTATTATGTTTATTTGCTACTAAATTGCAATATACAATTTGTTTTTTAAGAAATGTATTGCCTCACAGATTAAATGTCAAATGTTGATATTGATTACATCTGCACAATGTTCACTGACAAAAATGATCTTATTCCTTCTGCCTACAATATCTGCTAGAGCAATATAAAATCCATCTGTAGCAACTTAATAATGTTTAAGGGAAAGATCATGATCTTGGTTTGATGTTTTAAAAGTCATCAGGACATGTTTATCAATAATAAGACATTCAGAACTTAAATATAGCAGCAAACAGCTATTTGCTATGTAAAGATATAGTGAAGTAAAGGTGTCCCAAGCAGAGAATGGTATGACACTCCCTCTCTGTGTGTTGTAATCCAAGCTTGTCTTTGATTTGTTGGGCAAGCCGCTCTAGCCACGCGTACATGTGAGTTCCTGTGTGTGTCCCACTGGTTAGCTAATTCCCACTGCTCTGCGCTGATACGGCAGTTACTACTGATAATGCCTTCCTGACCCATGGTGGCAGGATGATGACGTCTAAGAAGGGTAACAAGCACCCCCTGGTTCGCCCTCAAAAAGTAAAGTCCTCACTTGTCAGCTAAAGTCCAGACTTTACTGAGCATGGTCTGGGTAAATCCTCGATTCTGACTGGCTGCCAGGGGTCCATGAATTCCTGAAAATGGACACCGTGTCAGGCATTATCCCTTACATATGCAACAGGGGAAATACAACATGATTTTGACTCTCCAAAGCGAAAGTGACTTTGCTTAGTTGAAGCAAGGTTAACTTAGTTTGCTTCAACTTTCCTTTTGCAGGTGTGAACGCAAATAGAAGAAAAGCCCTTGAAATACAGTATGTTGTTCTCTGGGCAGCTCCCAGTGGGCAGTTCCTCTCAGGGAATCCCCAGAAGTGTTTAGTCCAAAAACATCTATTGATATGCTCTGACTGTCTTATAGAGCTGCTTAAACTGAAACCACAACCTTCCCCTATGTAAGCCTAACCATAGCAGGTCATCACTAACACAACTTTTGAACTACCAACATGTAATTCCAAATCCTTTCTCCATTCATTAATATTTAAAATCTCAAATCCCCAAAAAAGCAACACTTCTAACAGTTTGATGTTCCCATATTCTTGGTTTAACGATGCTGAGAGCTGTCACAGCTACAGCTCGCATGCTGTAACCTTCCTAATTCCTCTCTTGGGGAGTTGTAAATTGGCATGTCATTATTGCTTAGGTGTCAGGACAGGAGTTCCTCTCTCTTGCTATAGGGGACCCAAGTGTAAAAGGCTATGTACAAAGGCGAACTGAGCTGTCCTTGGGCAGAGAAATGACACATTTTTTATTGCTGAAGCTCTACACCCTGCCTTTTTGAAAGTTGCAGGTGACTAATCTTCACTTGTCAAACAGACAGGTTAACTTTTTTTCAAAACTAACACTTTGAAGGTCTCAGCACACTCCCTTGACTTTTTCACTGCAGAGTTCGGATGTTGCTGATTCATCCTGTCCCCTGTAGAGAAAATAACTACAGTGTGATACTTGTACTTCACAGGCAGGGCTCTGCCTTAAGGAACAGATTCTCTGAGTCACGGCTTAGTCAAAGTCTTTGAAGGATATCATTAGCTGCTGTTGCAAATGCCAGGTTGAGATTGACATTGCGAGAAAAGATAGGGGAAGCAGTTATACCAGTGTTATCCACTGTGATGCAACTGTGTAAATGCTGATTAAAGTATATGTTGCTGCATATTGCTGCAAAACAATCAAATTTGTTATGAGTGTCTCATGTACAATTGGTGGTTCACGTTTCCCTGTTGCACATGATTTTACTCGACACACGTTTTTTGAGATACACAAAAGTCATGCACTTGAGTTTACTCCACTAACCTCTTCACCTCACATCTCTCCTTCATTATATCACCAAACAGAACAAACACAAGGCTGACACTGTGAGGTGAAAGAGGAAGGAGTGCAGAGAAGAACAGAAGAATGCAGATGAATTGGCATCAGAACTAAAGGCACAGAGGAACAGCAGGTCCCACATGCCCCAGCCCCCTCAGCTGGCTTTGTTCCTGCATCTTCTTTGCAACAATTCAAAAGCAGCTTGCACAAATTAGACCCATGGGAAGAGAGAACAGACCAACGTGCAGCAAACTAGTGTCACTCAGACAGCCTTATGCTGAGGAGAGCAAGGAAGGGGACACTGGATACGCAACATGCTCGTGCAGACGAATTGGTCACGAGGGACCAGATGTTCCTCTACAGTGTAGCCTCCTCTCACTAATATATGCTCTTGGAATTGCACTGCAGCGTATACCTACATCCCCTCGTCTTTATTTGCAAGTTTATTGATTTAGAGACATGGTGGTCCTATGTCTGCCCAGGGGAAAATTATGACATTGAACTTTTCTGCAAACCATAAAAATGTTAAATTTGCACGATTCAAACTATTTTATCAGTGTTTCTGTAGTGATGTAGTTCATGAACTGACGTTGTCACTGGGAGGTGGAGGGGATGGTGGATGATGTGACACCTTGGTGAGACAGTTACCAAGCTGCAGATAACTGCTCAAGACTATCAACAGCAAGTCATTTCTGTGTTTTCAGCGGATTTTTAGGGTCCAGATATGGGTGTTTTGTAGCAACCAGTCAGTATGCTTCCAGTGGCATTTTAGGCTCCAAATATGAGTGTTTTGTAGCAACCCATCAGTGTATTTCCATCTGTTTTTTAGGCTCCGAACGGGTGTTTCGTAGTGACAAACTGGTGTGTTTTCAACACCTTTTTAAGTTCCAAACCTTGTAGCGACCTGTTGGTGAGTTTCCATCAACCTTGTAGGCTCCAATTGTGGATGTTTTATAGCAACCCATCAGTGTGTTTCTATCAGCTTTTTTGGCTCCAAACATGACTGTTTATAGCAACTAGTCTACGTGTTTCCATTGGTTGTTTAGGTCCCAGTCATGGATTTTGTAGCGACATGTGTTTCCAACAGCTTTTTAGGCTCCAAATTTGGGTGTTTTGAAGCAACATTTTTGTGTTTTTCCAGTGGCCTTTTAGGCTCAAAATATGGGTGTTTGGTAGCCTCCCATTGCTGTTTTTCAGCAGCTTTTTAGGCTCCAAATATGGGTTTTTTGTAGCAACCAGTCCGTGTGTCTCCAGTGGCCTTTTAGGCTCCAAACATGAATGTTCTGTAGCGACCTATCAGTCTACTTCCATCTGTTTTTTAGGCTCCAAACAGGAGTGTTTTGTAGTGACCCACTGGTATGTTTTCAGCATCTGTTTAGGCTCCAATAGTGGATGTTTTGTAGTGACCCATCGGGGTGTTTCTTTCAGCTTTCTAGGCTCCAAATGTGACTGTTTTGTAGCGACCTGTCAATGTGTTTCCAGCAGCTTTTTAGGCTCCAAACACGGGTGTTTTGTACAGCAACTTGTTTGTGTTTTTCCAGCAGCTTTTTAGGCTCAAAACTACGGTGTTTTGTACAGCAACTTGTTTGTGTTTTTCCAGCAGCTTTTTAGGCTCAAAACTACAGTGTTTTATAGCAACCCAATGGTGGGGATGCCACGGGGGTGCCAGGAAAAGCAGTTGTTTTACACAGAGACATTGCTGCTTTCCTGCCAGTATTGTGCTCACAAATGATTGTGCCCCTACAATGTATCCACTACATAATAATGTGCAAATGTAATGTATCCATGGTTTGCAGAAACAATGCCAACACTTTTTTTCTAACGATTGGGTTGCTTATCTAATGTGGAACACAGAACGCATTTATGGTGTAGAATATACGCATTGTTTTCCGCTCCTTGCAGCAGCTAAAGACAAGCGATACTTTGGGTGTCACACATTGTACACACACACACCTGGTACAGATGGTGACAAGAGGCGACAAAAAGAGACAGGAAGAAAGAGGGAAAGACATGCAGAGAGAGAAACACGCCTCACCATGGGAGGAACTTGGCAGCTTCCTCAGCTTTGTAGATCGCAGGTGTTGTGTTCACGATCGTGATCGAGTTAGGAATGCCACACATCAGTGCAGGCTGGCAGGAAGAGCTGGCAGGTGTTGTCTATGGAGAGACGCGCTGGCAAGCATGAGGTGTCATTCGCGGAGTGGATTGGAGGAACAGAACAAACCCTTATTCCGTCAAAGCCAGGCTTGTGATATTCATCATGCTTAGATCTACTGAACTCATGCACCCCAACATCTACAGAAAAAGCTGCACAGAGTGCCAGAGGACTGTGTGTTTAAGTGTGTGTGTGTACTTATGTGTGCAGCTGTGCGGTGTAGCGCTTGAGCATGTTACTGCTTAAATTGGATTCTCCACACTTATTAGTTACACATTGTATTTTATCCAATAGAGGGAATTAAACATACTTAATACTTGAGCAATGATGCTCAACATTATGGACCTGAAAGTACATGAATCATCAACATAAAAGAAAAAAACAGGCTTTTTAAAGGGACAAAAAAAGGTTTTGAGCAATTCAGTACATAAAATATTTACTGAACAATTAATTGCAAACGAAAAATGTTTCACAGCACAGCAGATCTAGATAAAAGTAATTAAAAACTATCTAGATTTTGTATTTGAACAGCACAGTAGAAAAATTAAACACCACATTAGAAACACACATTCAAACAATGAGCTCGTTCTTTTGCTCTTTGGCAGATACAGCATTTCAAAAGATGGTAGGGAGAACATGTTTCTTTTCTTTCTTCTCACTGCCATTGTCAAGGATGGTGTACAGTTTGTAATGGCAGCCAATTACAGAGGCTTTTCATCCAGGAGGCAGCATCAAACGGTTCGACTGTCAGCTTTTGTTGCTGGAGGCAGACAGGCAGACCAGCCTGGGGAGAGACTGATGCACACAGCAGCACTTTCTTCTTCTCAGAATGCCCATCTCTGCGTGATAAACGGCCTTCAGAGTGATCGGTCAAACTCCGCAGCAATTACGACCTCTTACAGGTGAAAGGGGTGAAGGCACTTGCACTAAATAACACACTGAAGCTCTTTTTCAGTGTGGGAACCCAGCTCCCATCATCACCAGGGCAAAAAGTAAGCAAATGATGCTTTAAAACTGTACAGGCTCAAGTGTTTGCTGATTTGAGAGGTCCTTACTTAACCTTACCTGTTTGTCAGTCTGCTGTGTCACCCCGTTGCCACCTGAGGGACTTTCCTGAGCACTGGGACCTGATAGAAATAACAGATGAGGCATCGGGGCAATGAAAAAGCTCTTAGCTCAGACACACACACACACACACACACACAATGTATGCATACACGCAGACCGAGCACAGACGTAAAGGCAGCGAGGGACAAACGGTTCCTGCCTGGGAGGGGGTATATTTAGAGTCTTGCGTAATGTGCTTTTAACACAACACAGAGTGGATGAATTTTTAATGCCAGGCAAGAGAGAGGGTGGGAGAGAGGGAAAAAAATGAATAAAGTTAAGTATTTAATCTGTGCTATTGCTTAGGGGTGAGACAGAGATCTGAGAGCAGCCTATAAACATCGAGCACGGCACACAGGATAGCCACCGATGTACCGGCTACGGATGAATGGATCTGCAAGAGAAGGGATGGAGAGCAGGAGAGAGAGCAAAGAGAGGGGAGGCAGAGAGAGAGGAATATTTGGAGATATGTAAGGCAAGAGGAGGAGAGAGCTTGCATGAATGAGCGAGCAGGAATAACTACGAGCCATGTCAATGCTGTGTCTTGGTAACCCGGGGGAAACAGAGGAGTGCACAGTACCATGGTTTTTCTGGCAAAGCCTTTACACTCTGATGTGAATGTTTACGATGCAAAGACATGTGCAGACATGTCGCACACACTGTTTGGCTGGCAGGAATATACGCCTCAGCATGATTAAATATTAGAAAAGTCACTGGCTAAATAAGATAACATTTCTACATTCATAAAGAGTTTCCATTGTAGGAAAGGCTGTGGAGAATAAGGAGAAATCGTCATCAGATAATTGACAAACATTTATTAGAAAAACCTGCAGATAGTGGTGGTCACCTTTTCCAATATCACAAAAAAGCAGCAACATGAGATACCGGAGGCAACATTTTCATGACTGTTAGTCACACGCTAAAGGGCAGCGATAAGGTGATGTGCAACGCTGTTCGCTCCCCCACCGGGAGAAGGTTTCAGCTTGCAAAATCTGATTTATTGCTTTGTGGATTTTAAGTTCATATTTAGTTGCTTTCACTCCCAAGAGAGTTTCTGAACCACAGTCTTGTTCAAAGCACACACAATATTTAGAAAACATAAGCCGAGGGCATACAGCTATCTTATTAACCACTAAACTATTGAGCTTGTTCATGTTCATGTCAGGGGCGGAGCCAGGCAATGTAAACATTTGGGGCTCAGTCAAAACCTTGGGGGTCTGGAACCATACTCCCATGGGGAGATTCTCATTTACAGCAGCTATATGCTTTATTTTAAAGCCATTTGAGATCAGAGAATGTAAGAATCGGTACATCATTAGGGAAAACATGATAGTTGTCAAGAAAGAAAATGGTTCTGTAAAGCCTACATCGTATTTTTAATCTAATTGTTCTCCAAATGTCTTCATCATTCTGAAACCATAACACAACAAATGTTGAGGATGACTAATTCTCACTCCTGCCACATAAAAAGAGGCAAGAAAGTGGACCTAGCTACTGTGATGTCACCCATTGGTTTGAGGACTCCCATTATGAAGCCTTGAGTGCAGCCATCGCCATCTTGTTTTTTGAAGCCAGAAGTGACCATATTTGGGCAAGAGGCTGACACTGTGGAGGAAAGAGGAGTCGATCTGACTGAGAACAAAGATGCTATTGGCAGACAGCCTGTCCACCCATAAATCTCTGATTTTAAGTTTTAAATGTTAACAGGTGGGTTATATAAAAATTCACCCCTGTACAGTTGTCATTAAAGGGCCAGTGTGTAATATTTGGCATGGTTTATTGTCAATCTGAATCTGAATCTGAATATTCTACCCATTAATATGTTTATACAAGTGTATGATCGCTATAAAATAAAATTTGTTTGGTTTTCGTAGCCTTATAATTATGCTTTTATATATATATATATATATATATATATCAAGGGCCTTGCTTTAGAGAGGTCGCCATCTTGCGCCGCCATGTATGTACGGCAGACCGATTGGACAATCCAGCCACCCAGAGAACGCATTTCGCATGTATAAATGAACCAACAAAGACAGCGGGAGGAAGGAAGAAGGAGGAGGAAACAGCAGAGTGTTAGTAGTTCGTCGATAGAGAGTAGTGAAAAGTTTTTTTAGTTATAAAGTTTGCGAATGGACCACACTTACCACGCAACAGGAGAGAATGAACCCGAACCGTCATCTGCGAGGAAAAGAAGACGCAACTTCACTCCTTGTGATGCACTCTCTGCGGCGCTTTTCCTCCTGGTGATATATCTCCCCAACGATGGCAGCAGTAGCACCGAATCCCATTCTGTGCATTCAGCCTCTGTTCTCGCCCGCTCAGCATCAAACACATGGAGTTCCTCATCTGTGTGCTCCGGCTCAAACAGGTATGTTTGGTAGTTATGAAGTGTGTCTGTTACGCCAGAAGAGTCAGAGTTTGGGACGGAGTGGAGTGTTACTGGAGTTTCTGGAGTGCTCAAATAAACGGGCCTTTTTCCCGAACGCTCCTCTGGTCTCCTGCTCGTGAGGGATTCATTACAATATCGTAACATGGTTTAGATTTCTAAATAAACATTCACCTCGTCGCTAGATAGACCTACTCCTGAAAAAGTTGTGCGCAGGGCTTTTTGTCCCTACGAGGCCACCGTCATTTACCCGACAGGAGGGGTGAGCGAGTGAACCCTGCAACCTAGAATTTGACCACCGATGTCACTGTTTCCAACGGTTTTCAACCCATTTTACACACTGGCCCTTTAACAGGGAAATTAGCTATAGGGACCAAAACTGTTTTTTTGTACCAGGCTGTAAATATGTTTATCTCTACCAAAGATACTGGATTACTACAAGATGGCCCACCTAAAATATACTGTTGTATGAAATGGTATAATTTCCGGTCTCCTAAGTAGGCGTTGTCCCCCGTACTCCAATCAAAGACAATGGAGAACCACCAATCAAAGACGAGTATCCCCAACCTCGCTTCTGTCAACGTGTGTGTACCCTTACTGGCCGTAAGCTAAATAAATAAACGGTCCGTGATTTTTTTTTTTTTTTTTTTCAGCGGATGTCTTAGTTACAACATGAATGAGCTAACTGGAGTAGTTTCATGTCGTATTCGACAACGGGAGGCTTTTAACATTTGGCGTCCTGATGTTAGCTTTGCTGCTGCTGTTAGCTGTCCCTGTCAGCTGCAGCCACTGATGCTTTCTAGACAGCGTGAATTCCCAAAACTGAGATATCTGCTGGAAAAAATATTTTTTTAATCCAGTATCTTAGGTGAAACTGCACTGATTTCAGCACCAGAGAGGAGATATCTGTTGCCAGATCTCGTGAGAGTGTGTTGTTGAGACAGAAACAGGTCTTGAACAAAGTAAATTTTCTCCTGATTTGTCTGTCTGAAATTTGCCATTTTGGTGTCGGAATGTTCTGAAGATATGTGGCTTGTGATAAATGGGTCCAATATTTGCTTCTGTGACTATGGGTGAAAGAATTGGCCATAATCTGTAATCACGTTCATTTCTTTCACTGAAGTCAATGGACTCAGGACCTGCTGTTAATCTCCTAAAGGGGCGTGGTGGTCGTGAAACCCCACGTGACACTGATACAGGAAAATGACTCGCAGTGGACCGTCTTGGTTTATCCACCGTTTTTGTCTCTACTGTATACTGGGCATTTTATAACATGGGGGTCTATATAGTCTATGGGATTGTGAAGACAGCCTCAAGTGGCCATTTAATGAACTGCAGTTCCAGCACTTCATGTTGGCATCATTTGTCAGCCCCAGAGGTTGCTACTTGTTTTTAAGTTACAAAATAGGTAGGGTAGAAATTTGGCATCAACAACATTACTTATCTTGAAACCTGTTTTAATTATACTATGCAGGAGTAAACAGAATGAATGTTTAGCTGACAAATCTGCTGCATTTGAATCCAGGCCATAATAATCTGGGCTGCTCTCAGATCCCCAACAATGCCAAGCAAATGTGGTCTTCAGTGCTCTGAACTGACTATTATGCAAACAGGACAGCATTTACTGTATTTAGGGAATAGCATAGATGTAGAGCTTTTGAGAAAACATTTGTAGCTGCCTGCGCCCTCCCGCTTCATGTGTTCAGTAAGGAACATGGTTTTGATGTCCAACACATTTTCCCAAAGATAGTTTCTTTGCTTTTTAAAGTAAAGGCTGGTGTTATTCTATATTTTTGTCATTGACAACAAATCCTATTAAAAGTTTAAAATCAGCAATGCATTACTCTGTCTTTCTGAGACTACTTTCTGACATGTGTTTGTCACTCAGTCTCAGCCCATTTGTTCCTACAGAGGATGTAAGGATTTAAAAATGTCTCTCAAATACACAGTTTAAGATTTTTCTTATGAACTGAGTACTGTCCTAAAACAGGTAAAACAGCTGTCATTTTTGGCAAATATTACTCAAACTGAAGTAAATTGTGAATTTGTTGGTGACTATTTTCAGCTGTGGAATAATACACATCTGGCGCTCTATTAAATATGTGTGGCAGCAGGACATAGTATGTGGGATTAAATAAAAAACTACATTGCCCATAAACAGGCAACATGTCACCTCATGAAACAGTGTAAATCACTGATGTGTCTTCAATAGTTTTTGATATAATGTATAATAGCTAACAATGAAGGTCTGAGGCTCAGTGGAATAAACTACATCAGGCTTTACATCAGGATGACATGAACTCCCAGACTTACACAACTTAAAATAACTCAACAATGATTTTTGGTTTTGGACACAAACCTTTGTCTCCTGGGTGAAAGTCCAAGTGTTTGTTTTCCCATCCAGCACCTCAACCATCCTCTCTATGCAGATGCTGTCACTCCTTTAAACTACGTAGCCCGACTTTGTGCTTTGCTCCCATCATATGAGAGAGGTACTCCAGCAGAGTGGAGGTCACAGATCATGGCTTCCTGGTCCTGATTACGTGGGATATGAACAGAGTTGGGTATAACACGTTACAAAGTAGCTGTCGTTTGGTTCTAATAACGGAGAAAACGCTAAACCTATCAGTCTGAAAGAAGCCACAGAGCTTGTGGCTCGCTACGTGGTCGGAGAAATGCTGCCGCTGTCTACAGTGGAGTCTAAATAGGTGGAGTAGGACTCGCTGACAGACATATTTCAGACTCAGGACTTACATTATGCCTGGTACACGCTACACGCTGGTACGCACCAATTATCCCCGGTTGTCTTTCACGGCGTGTGTGATGTCATCGGGTTATACTTGTCCTATTTTTAATAACTTTTACTATTATTTGAGTCATTGTGTCTGTTCATGTGCCAGCCGACATGTTGTTGTAGTCACCTAAAAGCGTCAGCAGATGGCAGGAGCTACATTTGAAGCGCCATACGTAAACTATCAAGCTACTGTATCTTCCACAGGAAGTTCTGACAAATGTTTCAGAATAAAAGCCTATTTAGAAAATGGAGGGATTCTCTCAGCCGAGGTTATAAGGGGCTTTTAATTTGAAACAAGTGTTGAGTTTGAAATGACGGTGCGATATGTTAACTTTACAAAGACAACGGAGCGGATAAAAAGTAAATATATAAACACACAGAGGGATTAATAAATAACAGACCGTCTATAATGTAGTTTGTTTCAAATGAAGCTGGGAGCCTCTGCAGTTGTGGTGAGTAAAAGCTATTTGTTAATGTTATTACTTTATGTCCGACTGTGAGGATGTACCATTGTTTGCTAGCTTGATGCTAATGACAGTAACGTTAACTCAGTGGGTTGACAAAGTGCCTCTGCTGTTTCACACCATCATTTCCCCCTTTTACTCTGTGTGGTAACATCCCTAGAGGAAATATTAAAAATGCTGGGGTTTTGTTGTCATACAGTTGTCTACGGCAGCAGATCGTTCTGTGTTTCTACTGGTCAAAGTGACGGCTGTGATGGGAGAACTGGATCTCAGTGAAGGGCAAGTGGTCCATAACTTTAATTTTGGAGACAAAAAAATGTAGGCTGAGCGCCCTGTGGTCCATTGCCCAATAGGAAATGTAGAATACTCAAAAGTACTTTAAAAGTGCTTGAGTTACTTTTCTGAGGGAGTAACGTTGGAAGTACTTTTAAAGTAATTGAGTTACTTTACTCAGGGAGTAACGCAGTAAAGTAACTGGTTACTTTTTTAAAAAGTAACGCAGTAACGTACTTTGATTACTTTTAAAGTAATCCTTACCCAACACTGTATATGAATTACAGTACATTAATTTTTGTAAGTATCAGTATGAACAGTAAATGAGAACAACCTCATTAATTGTTGGTTTGGTGCTTCTGAGGGATTTATTGATAATTAGAAAAATATAGAATCACCAGACTTATCCCATATAAGCTGAGGTTAAATAACATTCTCTAAATATGCACAATTAGTAGTTGTTGATGCTAACATTGTTTGTTTGTTTTTTTTTTGTTAAAATGACACATTTTATGTCTAGTACAGCAGTTGATGCACAATAAACTGGTGAATATCAACACCAAACAAATATCAAAATACATCAAGGACACAACTGAGAAGTGTTTTCTTTCTGTCTGACTTTTAACATCAACCAAAAGCAGCCCACTGCTACATCACTTAATTTAATTATCATACCACCGCCCTGTCTCATTTCCTTTAGCTGCTCTTTACCTGCAATGACAGGCTTTCAGAAACTTGCCAAATTATTTGTGCCACAAGCTCAAGGGGTGAAGCGTGCAATTACATGCTGGTGTGCCGCCAAAAGCTTGAGGAAGACTTCATCAGGGTTGGGCTACATGATCAACATACTAACTCCCTGACCTAAGTATTTAAATACTCTGAAACTAGTGCCAAGATAAAAATAGACCCAAATGTCATGAGTAAATTAGCAACATGTTTCCCTGCTGTTGGCTTGAAAACAAGAAAGGAAATAAAGCATACTAGAAACGTCTTGAAATGTCTTGGAAACACCTGCCTTTAAAACCAGCTGGCTAGGCAAGTCCCACAGGGAGCTTCATCGCCTACTGCATGACTCACTACATGGTTTTCCTCTCAGCCTTTCTGCTTTCTTCGCCAGAATAATACTTGAGAGAGAACAAGATGACAGGAAACATACCACAAAGGCTGTTTTAGGCCCCTTGCCCAAAAACATTATGACAGTCAGTGTCACTGAAATGTATGTGAAATAGCCTTTATAGTCAGTGTGAGCCCAGTGTTTTGAGAGACGATGGCAGCCGGAAATGACAGATGGGCAATGAGGAGCTGGCTATCCGTCTTCTCACATGGCTTTAATGTACGTGGGAATCTTTAAGGGCAGAGGATTGAAAAATGATCAGGAACATGGATCAGCAGATGTATAGGCTCACTGCTGCTAATCCTGCCCATATGTTCAAGTCCCCCACTTGAGGAAGAAGACATGACAGTGAGTGATAGTCACATTGCATCAGCTGTGGGTGACGAGGAAATAACCTGAGCACAGGAAGTGGCAATGAATAGGGAAGAGGTCAAAAAAGGTGCCACACATTCAATCATTCTTTCAGATGGCTCTGAAAGCACTGTGCAGTAGTTACCCTCTGTTCACCTTTTATTTCACTACCTGTCAGTGAGGCCGAGGGACGACAGCCTGCAATACATTTTCTCTCGCAGAAACAGTAACCTGCAACTCCACTGCTAAAAAACATCCTTTTAAACTGTTATCACCCAGTGGGAGATAATGGTCCTAGGTTGGAAAATCACACAGAGGGTCTTTTGGTCCTTAATTGATACTTAGCTTGTTGTCCTAATTAGCATTTTATGCAACGGTCAATTGAATGAAACAATAAACTGATATTAAATTGAAATCTCTTTCTCTTAAAGGGCTCAGAAAATTGAGCCATATGCTGACGATGATCATGTGATGAAAAGCTTCAGAACAGCTATTAAACTGACTCTGTGGTGAGCTTTTTTCGAGGCTCTTTCTCTCTAAGTGAATTAATAACATGTGGAGCACCATTTCAGTGTTACACACAGGCACATTTTGTTTCGTTCCTGTAAAAATGTTTTGATGGGAGAGCGTTATGAGCCGGGGAATCACACTTTCTCTGTTCTCTACCCTTTGAGCTGTTTGTCATGGGTGTCCCTACCAGCAGTACAAGACTCCAGCTGACATAGCTCTCGGGGTCATGAAGATGTGCAAACCGCCCCCACCCCCATTAAGTGGTGATTCCTTTGCAACAATGAAAGCCAGTGGGTGTTAATGACAAAGTACAGAATCCAGGAGAAGATTGTGAGAATGGTGAAAATATTCTATGTTGACTTCCAGTGTGCATCAGAAGACCAAGGATAAATATGTGAGCATTTTGACATAAAAAACTGACATCACACAAGGTTGCAATATGTTTTTGACCATGATTGTTATTGATTGGGTTGTGAGAAGAGCAGCTGGCCATGGGGAGAATGGTCACATCAAAAACTAGACGAGCTGGACTTTACAGATGACAAAGTGCAACTCTCCTCTACCAAACAACTGATTCGAGGTAAAATGTCAAGACTGGAAAAAAGAAGTTGATGAGTGGGACTCCAGATCAACACAGAAAGGACCAAAGTGATGAGTATTAATGCAAGAAACCAGGACAGGATTCAAACTGATATTGAAGCCAAAGATGAGTTCATAGTTTTTAAAGAGGCAGATGGAATAAAGGACCTGGAGAACAGACTCCTAAAAGGCAGGGGTGCAATCTAAAGAAGACCTAGAGAAGGTTGCATCGACTTGTCCTGGTCCTTACTGCTAAGTCGGTCATTGTTAAGTCCAGTTTTTGGGATGGACTTGTGTCAGTTGCACGAACCAAACTTAAGCCTAGTCTTAAAGGGAACTAATCTTTTTTTCAACCTGGGCCCTATTTTCCGATCTACACTTAGACAGCGTCAAACAACGTCAAAATACGTCCACTAAAAGTGCATTTTTTCACACAGATAGGCTCGGATTGTTAGTATAATTATCCGACAACATAACGGAAAGGAGAAATGAACATTTGTGTTTACCTTTAGCTGGATTCAGACATGTTCCTCTGCCTGTTGCTGCTCCCTCTCTCTCCTCGTCCCTCTTCAGTTTCAATGAGTTCTGTGTCTGTGTACGTAAGCCCTAGCTTCGTACTGGGGAAATGTCAAATACTGAACATCCTATCACTCATTTAGACAACAGTAGATCGGAAAATAGGGCCCAGGTTGAAAAAATATTAGTTCCCCTTTAATTAGGCCCAGTCTTAGTGATGCTCAGCTCATTGCGTTGCCAGGATATACTGTTGACAATCTCCCGCTGTCTTGCTAACATGTAGCTAATCATTTAGCATTTGCGGCAACTTTATCATGAAAGATCAGAGAAAAAGGAAAGGAAATTCTACAGGTCCAGATACAAAAATTATTAGAGCTGTTTGGGACAATCGTATCTGTGTTTGAGTGACAGTGGCTGGCTGGCAGAGCTCCATAAGAAGGAAGAGAAAAGTGAACAAACTACTGGGTTTTTGCTACAACTCATGGATGTACAGTGTGTTGTTAGCAGTCAGTATAGAGAGCAAGGAGCACACCAGCATCTGAACGGACCAGTGACATTTGCAGTTTATATACTGCTGCTTAATGTGCTGCAGCTGACCAGTTAATTAGCATGCGATCTAACTGACATTTGCAGTGCCAGTGAATGTTGTTGTTGTGTTGTGTGGCCGTTGGTTCAACAAGCTAAGGGGAAGGACAAGATGTGTTCATGTTTGTAAGTTAGCTAAATAAAAACTAGACTTTAGCAGGAAAGATAACGTGGCTTGTTGTCTACAGTTTGTGGCTGTTGTGTATCAGGCTGCTGATATGGAGCTCTAACAACATCTCATGAAGAACAAAGCTGAGGCTGAATAAAACACTGGTGCTTGTGCCTGTCTTGTTATATGGATGTGAGACATGAAAAATGAACAGGGAGACAACAAACTATTTCATGTGTTTCATAACAAGTGTCTGACAAAGAACCCTCAGAATTCAATGGTAAGGCCATGTTAGTACTGAAGGGTCACTGGAAAGAGTCATAATGAAACTGCAGAGAGAGGAAATGAAGTGGCTTAGATGGAAGATGGATGAATAAATACTGGGGCAGAAGCAAAACTAGAAATACCTCCTCATGGCTCTATGCCTCTGCGAACCAGTCAAATTGCAATTACAGTTTACATCCATGTCGGTCCAGAGTCATATATAGCTAACGGCTGTTGACAGTGCTTCAAATGTTGCTGCAAAGACGCTGCATATTTCAAAACATAGATGCCTCACACACGTCTATACAGTCAACAGTGTTTCAAGGTGGGTACCCAAGATCAGTGTCACTAATTCAATGTCTCCCCTTCTGTTCCTTTGATATGATGCTGAGTAATGGCTGCAGAACATTATGATGTCACAGTGAAGCTGACCTTTGATCTTTTGGATATAAAATGACATCACTTACCCAGTTTTGTGTGAAATTTTGTCCCAATTGGCACATGAAACTCTCGTGAAAGTTTATTCAGGAAGACAATACTTTTCATTCTAGGGCCGTACAGTATGTTTCTTTCTCACCCTGCTCACTCACTGTCTCTAGGCGACATCATCTGGGAAGGTCAGTTGAGTCATCAGCTGATTAACAATCAACCAACAGCACAGCGACACACCATCTCTGTCAGCCCATCATCTTACTACTCCTCACTTTAAATATGGTTCTTTCTTTGCCGTAGTTCTTTCTTGCTCCTGTCATGCGCTCCCTCCACCTCCCCATCACCACCTAGTCTTCACAGATTCATTAGTCTCTTTTGTCTCAGCAGTCAGCAGCCTCAGAGTCATCAACCACCACCACCAGTGTCTGGACTCCATGGGGAGATTTATCCTGCTGCCACTCAGATGTTCCTCGATCACAAAATATCTCCCTCTAGTGTTGAAGCGCCAAAGACTTCTGTTAAATCTTAATCAGCCCAAATCATCTGTTAATCTGTACACTCGCATTCTGTATTAAATATTATCTGTACTTTATACTTGTGTCTCTCCTCATTGAAATGGCTTCTTGAGTTATGCCCAGGGAGGTCACAGTGATCTTGATATTTGACTACTGAATTCTAATCAGTTCATCTTTGCATCCAAGTGGACGTTGAGGAAATTCTCTTATGGCCTTCTTGAGATATCATGTTCATGCGAATGAGACTGATATGCGGACATATGGATATACAGATGTGCAGATGTACAAAAACATGATGCCTTGGTTCATAGCTAGCCAAAGTGAGGGCATAAAATCAACTGCAATACAGAACTGGCCTCGGCGCCAGGAGGAAAAAGAAGAGGAGGGAGACCAAAGACTTGCTAGAGGTACACTGTGGAGAAGAAAGTGCTAGAAATTCTGGAATGAGGTGCTGACCGTAGCAGCTGACTGGGAAAGGGGGAAACACCCTGTGAAGGCACCAAGAAGATATGTAACAGGTAACATTTGGTTTGCAGATATTTAACTCCTGATGGTTTTACATTATAAAGGCACATTTGAAATGTAGGATATCACATATAAAAACAATTCACCACTTAATGAGGTCACATGAAGGCACATCTGGTTTCTGACATCCCGTGATTAAACATTAATTTCATATGCTTTTTGTATGACCCTATGTATTTTTGCTGTGCCCGCTTTCTCATGAAATACTGTGACAAATACAAGCAGAATACTGATGAAATAATGACAGTTAATCTGTGCTAAATTCCCTTACTCTTAATCTGCTTTAGTAGACCTGCACTAATTTTTATTTTCATCATCAATCAGTTTGCTGATACAAATATTTGCTTAATTATTCAGTCTAAGAAATTACAGAAAATAGTGAAAAAGAAAGAAATGTTAAATATACAGTGATGTAACTGATTGAAAATACCAGGCTGCATCCAGAGAATATATATATTCTTTAGTGCATGTCAAAAAGAGTTGAATAAAATATTTATTCAGTTCTATATAGTTTTGTTTATACCTAAAAAAGTTGCACCATGCCTCTCTTGCTCTTTCTATTCAGCTGAAGAGTGGCAGCGTTATCCTGGAGCATCAAACATGTTTGTATACACACTCAGGGGGCATCTCTTCATGCTGACTTTGCTGATAGCAGAAATAAATTCAGAGGCCCATCAGTCAGAGAGGTAGGAGTGATCTCTCTTCCTCCACAGTTTCACACTGAGGCTATAAACTGATCTCTGTCACAGGAGGAACAAAGCAGCATTGCCAGACAGTACACAAGCAGCTGTAGCATATACAAGAGCAGGATTATTGCCACAGTGGAGCTTTCTATTTGGATATTATACTGTCTGCACTCGAAGCTGAAGCACCAGATGTGCTGGTGTGATTTCCTGTTGGATTTCGAATACATGTGATGCTTCATAAGATGGAGATAGAGTGAGGAGAGGAGATTGCAGAAATCATGTAAAAAGGAGGAGGATTTGGTATGTGGGAAAAACAACACAGCATCAACACATATAGTTGTTACCATACAGGATATCAGATGCTATATTATTCTGTCCGATGTAAAAACTGACCTTCCACATTGATTAAAAGAAATATTAAAGTCATCCTTAAACACCAGCAGCATCTTAACTTTGTCGCGTCCTCTCTCTTACAGATAAGTTGTGACTGATGGAGCCCAGAGGTGCGTGAGCTGCCATCCCGGACTCATCTGGCCCATGACGGCCCTGAGGCGGTGGCTGTCACCAGCAGAGCAGACCTCCTGCTCCCGGCCGCAGTTTCCGTTGGGGCGGAGGCTGGCTAATGAGGACGTTATCAGATCAGTGTCTTCACCCTGACACAAGCGTAGCCGCCAGCACAACGGCTTCGACCTTCTTCCACCTGCTCTCAAGATGAATGACCAGGAGCTTCACGCAATATAGTCATAGGAGGAGGGCGGTCATAGATATTGTGTATTATTTCCAGGAAGTGAATAACTGCAGAGATGAATAAGAGAAGGGAATGCGATTTATGTGGCAGGATTCAATTTCAAAAGTATAGTGTTCATTTTAGTTGACTCACTTCTGAATTTTGTATAGTCCAGATCTACAGACAGATTATGGAAAAAATAACTTTGCCTTTGTCATTATATTTTTATTTTCCCATTACATGTATTTTCACAGTAAGTTTTTAGTCCATGATTGCTTAAAAAAATCATTTTCACAACAAATGGGTAAACTCCATGTGTGGTTAATAAATGGGCCTTGAATTTAGATTTTTTTTTTGTCAGCTGCTGTTTCCGAGGTCAAAAATGAACTTTAAAAATTAAATTTAGATAAGTTGAGTCTACAGTGCTGTTTTGAGCGAATGCTAACATTATAAAAATGCTACCGATGGTAAAGGAATAGTTCAAACATTTTGAGGAATACATGAGTTACTCTCACCGTATGTTCCTATTATAGACTAGACCCGCTGCCTCCCTGCCTACCCTTTTTGAAGAAGAGATGAATGTTACCAGAATGAGACACCACTACGAGCCGACCAGGATCCAATCTTGTGGTGGAAAACTACGCACTGAAGTATCCAAACATTGTTCAGATGGCGAGGCAGAAGTTGGTCATACCTGGCACTTCAGTGAGGTCAGAACGGGTGTTTTCATCTGAGTGTCACGTTCATATTGCATCAGCAATAAGCATCTTATTTTTTGTGGGTTTTTTTTGTAAAAAATACAAAAATAAAAATAATAATAATAATAAATTTGAATATTATTCGAACTCTACTAAATTAATTCGAAAATATTCAAACTCAATTTCATGGTGCTTTTGACAGCCCTATTTCCGCGGTATTGAGTTCCCGCGCATTCACCTGTCCGACTATTCGCAAGCAGCACCATTGATCATGAACACACCCACTGGCACACATAGCTGTCTATCATGACCCCCCCCCGCAAAACCAAGCCTACCAGAAAAACTGAACACTGAACATACATCAGTGTGATAAGAACTACCTAAAATGAAAGAAACTATCTGTAGGAAAAATGTATTTGACGTGTACTTTGGTCTTTTAGTTTGGCCCCTGTCCCATCTGGTAACATAGAGGGGGCGGGGTTTATGACCTATACTGCAGCCAGCCACCAGTGGGCGATCAAGATCTTTTGGCTTCACTTTTTGGGGGGGCTGTCATGTCCTTGAAATAATTGTGGAGATACTTTTTTTAAAAACAAAAACAACAACCTGAAGGTGGGGCTGGATGAAAAGTCAGGGGATTACCAAAGTCATGAATGTTTGTGCAAAATGTTATGGCATTCCATTAAATAGTCATTTTAGTCTGAACCAAAATGGTCGACTGACCAACTGACAGACCAACATTGTCTCTAAAAACCACCCCACTGCTGTGGATGACAAAAGTTTCTTTCAGAAGTTGTTGTAAGAAATCATTTATGTGTTTATAATTAACACGTGTTAACATGACACAAAGTGTGAAGTGATTAAACAAGTGCTGCTGTTATTTTTAAAAATGCTCTGAATCAGTGACAGAGCCACTTAGGCACTGCCCTCAATACGCCTCCTTGGTGATGGGTAATTGTTGTGTTTGTATACGTGTGGCTCCATCACTCCGCTGAATGGTGTCATTAGCAAAACCATGCACCAGCTGCAGAGAAAACAGCGTCTCGCTCTCACACTGTCATATGCTGAAAACCGTGCCGTTGCTGCATAGAGAACTCTGCGAACTTCAATGAGGCACAAACCAAGTGTAAAAACTAGCTGTGATTGCTGTGCATGCACTGCTGAACATATTCTTGACAGGACAAAGTTACAGCAGATGAGGACTGAGCAACAGAACCATCTGTTTTACCTTTAGTCCTGAGACGACGGTAAACATCTCAGTGCCACTCACTGAGGTTTAGATTATGAGGGATGAAACAGCTGCATTTATTTCAGCTGTTTCAGAGCAAAAAAACAACCTTGCAGTCAAACATCAACCGCTGACTCCGCAGCCAGAAAAGCATCATATCCTCACACGGGAGACCTGAGCAAATTAGCTTTGTTTACGGTTTTGCACTAATACATCACCATAATCATCATCACTGTGATGGAAGAGAGGTGTCTATAAGCTGAAACCAATTTTAACTTTAAATTGTCATCTCCAGAACAGAGCCATTCTATCATTTTGAAGGCCTTACGTGGGCCATTAGTATGCACAATGAGGTGCACTTCATCTTCGCACACAGGGAGCAAATTAACTTCAAGCACTGGCACTGTAGTGGTTGTGTAACGGTGGACTATGAGGGTAGGTGTTGTTTTTCTGCAGTTGGTTGCACAGTCAGGGAGAGACAGTAAGGCTGTAAACATCACATGACATCTTATTCATGTATTTATCCATCCACTCAGCTGTGTGGGCAGAGAGACAACATACTGTCCTTTACACAGTGCGTCTATTTCCAAAATGGCATTTTGGCCAGCGACACTCACAGAGCATCTATATGCTGGAAACATGTTGGAGAAGAACCTCAGAAGATGACAGATTAATGTCCTCGGTGACAGCTAATTTGGCTGTGTGGGAGTGAGAGGGAGCTGCCGGAGTGTTTATTTCCCTCAGAAAAATCAACATATCTGATCTCGGGTGGGAGGGAGAGTCATTTTCCAGTGTGAATTTTCTTCCTCGCCGAGAGTAGCGGCTGTCAGAGGCTGCACAAGATCACTGCCTCCTATTTTCACAGGATGCCTTTCTAAATTGAGATTAGTCACAGAGGTCGTGCTGTTACTAAATGCATGCGTTCGACATCTTCTTGCAGGCAACTTAATGAACCTAGCAGCCTCGGATAAATATGTATGCACCAAACAAAGACACAGTGAGAAATGCGCAGAAATACACGGAGCAGGTCCAGCAGCATTAAAGCTGGTAGCATCGACAATGTGGTGTATCCTTCTAATTTTGGTAGCAGTAATTACTACCCTAATTCACATGCCAAGCACAGAAGAGTGTATGTTTTTCTACTGTCCATTTGCAGAGAAGTTGTTTAAGAAAATGGTGAATTTAAGGCCAAAATATGCAGGCAGAGTTTAAGTGCTCACACTATGTCCCATATGGAAATGAAATATATGACTTATATGCCCCTAAATCAAGATTAATGTTGTCATATGTTACCTATAAGGCAAATATTATCATTGCATACATCCTCTGGATATATGAAGATATATACGTTTATAACACATGAAATACCCAAAGTAAAATATGTGGATCTATTAATATTATCTAGGCTATATGATTCATACACTATATATACTTATATAGGGTATCATAGCAGCAGTAGCTCAGTCTATAGGGACTTTGGTTAGGAGCTAGAGGTTTGCCTGTTCAAGTCCCCGTCCGGACCAAATATGGAGTGTGGACTGGTGGCTGGAGAGGTGCCACTTCATCTCCTGAGCACTGCCGAGGTGCCCTTGAGCAAGGCACTGAACCCCCCAACCACACGGGGCACCTGTCCATGGGCAGCCCCCTCACTCTGACATCCCTCCACTTATATATAAGTGGAGGGATGCATATATAGGTCCTGTTTGTGCATGTGTGTATTTCAGACCTGTGTGTAATTGATAACGAAGTGAAAAAATTTAATTTCCCCTCCGTCCCAATAATTAAGTCTCCAGTAAGAGTAAGAATACTCGAGTATATGTACTACTAGTACTATGTTTTGTTTATATAAATTACATTTGTATATGTATGTGAAATATTTATTACTCATTTATACAAACATAAATAATTACATAATGACATATATGGCAATAAGTGTATTACACATACACCGATCACCCAAAACATTAAAACCACTTGCTGGTGAAGAGACTTACATTAACCTGACATGTTCCACCCACCTAAACACTTTTACAGACCAAGTAACCCCCTCACAACAACAGCACCCCCCAAAAGCAGCGGCTCCCAAGCTGGACAATCTGCCACACCACACTGCAAAAACTGCTCAGGAACGGCTAGAAGGAATTTAACAAAGAGCTCAAGGCACTGACCTGGCCTCCAGCTTCTCCAAATCCCAATCTGGTCGAGCATCCATTGGACATGCTGGTACCCCAGCAAGCAACCCACAGGACTCAAAGTCTGCGCTAACGCCCCGGTGCCAGACACCACAGCACACACCCCAGAGGTCCTGTGTCTGTGTGCTGACAGGTCAGAGCCGAGACTGATCTAGGGAGGCCCCACTGTGGATTGGGGGTATAGGCATGTCCCACAAATGCTCCATCAGATTGGGATCTGGGGAATGAGGAGGCCAGGTTGATGCCTTGAGCTCTTTGTCATGTTCCTCAGGCCATTCCTGAGCAGTTTGTATGGTGTGGCATGGTTCATTGTCCTGCTGGGGGACACTGACATCGAGGAGTGTAGTTGTTATGAGGGGGGGTGACTTGGTCTGCAACAGTCTTTGGGTGGGTGGAGCGCAGTAGGTGGCATCCACATGAATTCCAGGACCAAAGGTTTCCCAGCAGAACATTGCATTGTAACGAAATGGTCAATGGTATTCACTTCACCAGCCAGTGGTTTTAATGTTTTGGCTGATAAGTGAACATAAGCAGACATATTTATACGGGTGAGACATATATGCCAATATATGAAATTGTTCCAAATTCTAATAGGTTTCATATATAGTTAGTACATATATGCACATAAAAATGTTTTTACTTAATATGTACATATATGAAAATCCAATATATGTACATATATTACATTTCTGTATCGAGTTTAATTACTTTAATTTGCCTAAGCAGCCAAATGAGCTGAAACCAAAACTGTACATCAGCACATAATTACCAAGGAATTTTAAAGGACAAGTTTCTCTTTTATTCAGTCCAATTACTCAGTCTGTGGTGAGATTTATTTGCTTTGTTAGAGAAAATGTGAGAGCTTGCTAATCCAATGAAATTAATGCTTGCACCAGTGAATCTTTTTATGCTGCTAATTGTAAGAAATGAAATGAGTCTAACATCATTTGATGATCCAAAAGTTTTGTATATTTCATATCACTTTCTCTTGTGCTAGAACAAGAAAAAAATGCACACACACACTGAGGGATTTTGAATCCGTCTTTAACTAATCAACGCATTGTGAGATTTAGTAAGTAAAGCTGTTTAAAGAGTGAAGAGAGTAAATTAGAGGAATGGAAAGCTCATTATGTGTGCAAACATGTGAGGGTGTTTAAATATTAGAACATACGGCTGAACACTGCCTGCAGCAGCCAATTCCCACAAAATTAAGACACATACATACACCCACTTTCTTCTCTTAATTGTGAATTTGATGAACATCTCTTGTGCGTGTGACAGCCTGAAATGCTCAACAGGTTTCAATTATAGTCCAATATCATCAGTGCAATATCACTGCAGCAGCCTTCAGCATGAGCCTGTCCCCGCGCCCAGAGGTAATAAAAAGGTGAACAGTCGCATTATTGTAGTTGTTTGAATCATGCTGTGTCCCCTGACAGTTTGAGCGGTTGTCACATTTATTAACACTTCAGACAAAGCCCGGTGTTGTTGCTGCCTCAGGTGGGAGTAGCTGGCCACATGAAACAAAGTGAAAGCCCCAGAGAGAATCTTAAAGAAAGAATGACAGGGAGACGGCCAACAGAGGAGAGAACACATTTCTTTGAGTGTGGAAACGAGATTGGTGTCTCATTTAACTTTACAGAGTGTTCTGTATCAGTACAGTGACCGTTTTTTCCTATAACTAAATCCAAGGACGTGATAGATGTAGGAAAGCATTTGATATTGAATACCTGGTGCATTTAATGCTGCACTAGTTAAAACATTATGTAAACTATGGGTCAAATGACTACATGTAATGTGAAATGGATAACTTGGAGTAACGAACCAGCAGACCATCAACTCTGCTGTCCCCATTAGCTCTACAGCTCTACATCTTGCAATTCATTGTTTTAGTTTTACAGTCCACAGTGACACTAATAAAGGCATTAACTAATCACGTTGCACCTAAACTTATGAGGACTGCAACAACTCAGTCTTCATAGTCTGCACCAAGATGGCAAACTTACTTACTCCTTTTAGCCTTAACAAATGCAGCGCACACCAGGTCC
This sequence comes from Epinephelus lanceolatus, assembly GCF_041903045.1. Taxonomy (NCBI): domain Eukaryota; kingdom Metazoa; phylum Chordata; class Actinopteri; order Perciformes; family Serranidae; genus Epinephelus; species Epinephelus lanceolatus. The sequence goes on along the minus strand of NC_135747.1, from coordinate 20,791,861 downwards.
ATTCCCTCCTTTGTTACCTTTCACAGTAAAAGCCCTAGACATTTACACTGCGTAACTGTTTACTAGAGGGAGCTCAAATCCACTCAGGGCTTTTTACTAAAAGGAAACCCAACAAAAATAGCTTACAGTAGCTTTGGCTATACGACAGCTAACCACAGACAGACTGCCACTCTGGGGATTCCGATAGTTATCACAAATTTGCATTGCTGCAGGTATTAATAGTTTTGATGCAAAATATTAGCAGGTGAGTATTTCCCATTTTCTTGTCAGTTGTTTGTCACACCCCCACTGTGTAAAGGCCTTAAACATCAGATATTTCCTCCAAAAAACACAGCTAAAAGGCGAATGACTATTGAATATACATTCACCAGGTGGCTTTGCGTCCAACACATTCTCACTCCGACCTCGTCAGGTATTGACATGCTTGGTCATGGACTTTTCCACATCCACATACGACGTACAGGTACCCTAGGTGCGTTGGTTGTTGACATTCTGGGACACTGCGTCAAGTTCTGCCTGTTCAATATACACTTACGTTTTCACAGGAAATTTAACCTTTACATACAGTCTCTTTGAAAAATAAATGCACTATGTCAGTACAACACAGTGAATTGACTTTTCTTTCCTTCAACAACAAAAGCAACTGGTTAGGTTTAGGAAAAAAAGAACAGGGTTTGGCTTTAGAATCTTATGGGAAGCGAACGCCGCTCCTTTGGGTGAAAGTCGATGTTTCTTGGAGACCCGTGACACCTCTCCCGCCCGCCCCACACGGTTATTCGCCGCCTCAACTTTTGTCCTTGTCCCACTGTGTTTCCCTCTCATGCCGACGTTAAAGGACAGCTTTATTCGTCAGTGTCTGCTGCCGCAAGTCACTGGCCAAGCGCCAGATTTCAATGACTTTGTAGTGAGACCAGGCTCCTGAAACTGCTGTATGTGTAAATAGACTACTGTCTGTTAACATGTTTGCCACATATACTTTAAAATGTGATTATATGACAATATTGTGTTTACAGTTGTTGTGCTGCCCCTAAGTGGCCAAAAAATGAATTGATACAGGTTTGAAGAAAATGCAGAGAGCGTGTTTTCAGAATTTATTGCACTTGAAAATAAATACTTCCTTCCTCCTGTCTCTCCCAGCTCCTCCAATTTCATAATCATTGCCCAAAACTGATGAAAGTCAGAGATAATCACCTGTGCTGCTGCTGTTTTTCAGGCCACTGGTTCAAACCTCTTCACCTCCACACTGGAAGAGGCTAAGGACATTGTGAAGGTGATGAGAGGAGAGCGTCTGATTCATGCAGCCTTTCCCTCTGTCTCCGTGAGCAGATGGCGAGTTGGATCAGTGCCTTTAGATTGGCTGCTATCTTCTCATCTGTGGCCTGTCTGTGGCAATCAACAGCTGCCTCTCAGGCAGTAAACGTATTGATTACAGGTGGCACTGATCTCTAAACAGCCGAGCTGAGGCATCTGGGGATCAGTGAAAGCAAGAACACACGGACAGGCACATTGCTTTCCTACCAAACAGCAGAACAATAATATCCAGATTTATCTCACACACTGAGTGTTTCTTTAACAGCCCCGAGGAAGTTAATGACTGAAAACCTTCAGCTTCTGCCTTCCTTGTAGAAAGGGTGTGAAGGTGATGTTGATGCTGCAAGGGTTGCTAAATACAGAATACCACTTGCCTAGAAACCAGGTAACAAGTCTAATTAATGTCAGTGTACATGACAGACACACACATGCACATGCCCTCCCACACACACACAAACGCACACCAAGTAGTCAGAGTGTACTTCCTGGTGGATAAATGATTCATGGCTGTTCTCTCTACAGGAGTGACCCAATCTACAGGTGTTCTGTTTCCAAGTGTCCTAAACTGTGTAGGAGACGTTCTTTGTTAACCCTCATTAAAAACCTGATTACACTGGGTGGCCTCATTACTTGGCCTCTCACAGTGTCTATTGTACCAGGATTTACGTTATCTCTCATATTCCGATGAATAATTAACAGGCGTGTGGTCCACAGCGCTCTTTTTTTCCTCTGGATCATAATTGTGTCCATTAAATGCATGTCAATGCCAAAATGTGGATGTCTAATCACTCAGCGTTTGTCTTGATTATGACCACATTTTTCTGACCAATTGACTAACCTTTACAGAACATACACACAACATATCTGAAGAGCTGTATGACTTACAAAACATAATTGCACCAAAGATATTGATTTTGTACATTACAAAGACACAACAATGTAGAAAATGTGACTTTATTTCAGAGTCAATTCATTTATTCATAACAAGACAATTTGAAACTATCAGGGCATCTGTTAAAACAGAGCACCCATCTGATACCTATCATATACTTGTAAATTGCAGCACTAAATGTTGAATTTTTCATCCACTATGACAGATGGAACTGATAAAATGATTTTTAAACTGACACTGATGAAGAAACTCCATGTGTTCATAACTGTATTTAATGTGAATTGCTCACATCTGGCCAAATCCTGACCCAGTTGATAAGGTCTACATCAGTGCTGTTACTGATCCAGTGGGTCTCTACAGAATACAGTATATTGCTCTTTCTGTAAATGCAGATATGTTGGTAAATTGGTGTTAAAGGAATAGGTTGACATTTGGGAAATTAGCTTATTTACTTTCTTGCATAGAGTTACATGAGAGTTTCCGCCACCGGTGAGTCTAGCTTAGAATGGAGACTGAACAGAAGGGGAAACAGCTAGTCTAGCTCTGTCCAAAGGTAATAAAAGCAGCCGGCCTTGACTTCTAAATCTCACTTATTAGGCCATACCAGTGTGAGGACCCTGTTGAAATTGTTCTGTTTATTATATCTCATGAAAAGAATTGTCTTTTTGAGGGGCTAAACATGCTTGAGAACTCACAAAACTTTGCACGCCCATGAGAACTGGTGAAAACTTTGTGTTTTGTGCTTAGGTTTCCAAAAATGGCTTAATCAATGACGCAGCCCTCGCAGTACATTTCACCAGGTATGAAAATTGGGATTTACATTAAACATCCCAAGGCCTCCTCTTGGAGCCATACCCTAAACGCAACAGGAGGTCAGCCATTTTGAATGAACATCTAATTTTTAGGGCATTTTTAAATTTTAAATATGTGCAGAACAATCTGAAGACCTTGTCAATACTAAAATGTGAAGCTTTTGAGTTTTTGTTGAATGGCACAGCCATGGCGAGGTGTTACATTCCCAAGTTTTGCCACAAAACAGGTAATATTTCGTAACAATCTACATGCCAATACTGAATTACAGTCAGAACACCACCAACTGGCAACAGAAAGTGATGTGTGTCATACTTTGATGTCCTGCTACTGACAAATTGACCAGATCCACCTCACATTTGGACAGACAAGCTTTAAGACCTTGATGACACTTTAATGTGAAAACTGTGAGATTTCGTCAAACGGCGTTGCTGTGACAGTGCATTGAATTTTGATGTTTTGACATGACACAGAAAGTCCAATCTGCCCAAAATTCCACATGCTGTCCAAAAAAGTTCAGGCATGAAGACACTTACAGACCCATACTGACTCATACTCATAGTGGCACTTACTGGCAACAGGAAGTCAACCTGATGAGACAAAGATCATTCAATTAACATGAAATTTATGTCATGTGGTCTTTACATGACATTCAGCAACGTGACGATAATTAGTGTATGTTCTCTAGTGCCGCATAGTGGACACAGGAAGTGGTACACAATTTCTAATAGGTCATTTCCAGCACAATGCACTCATACAGGAACTGTCTAAGTTGTGTGCACAGTGTCGAACTGTCACAAAAAACAGCTGAGTCAATTAGTGACAGTACCCTTGTTGTTGGAAAGAGTTGTTTATTGCTGCTTGCAGCTTTAGTGACACTTTGTATCTGGTTAACTTAATCCTTTAAAAAAACTGAAGTGTAAAAGCGACCAGTTGTGTTTTCTTAAAGGATTAAGAGCCCAACAATTTCTTAGCAGGTCTCAGCAACTTACTGAAGTCTCTTCTCGTTGCCTAGCAACCTTAAAGTGACCAAAGAACTCCAAGATGCCCCCTGGCCAAGAAATAGTCAGGCACATAACCACCTTTGAAAAAACAAAAAGATTTTTATATCTTGTTATGTTGTATGGCTTAAGGGCTGTCCACACCAAGAATGATAACTACAAGAGTAAATGAAAAAATAATTCTATCTTAAGTCCGCACCTCAACTAAAACGACAACAACAATAGTGGCAAAAAATATTGTTTGGATCACTCTCAGAGGGATTCGAGGGATGGTAGAAACATAGACAGCCAAGCAAAATTCATCGAAATTTTCAGGGCATTACATTCAACATGGCAGATGACACCGCAAGACTCATCACTGAGGATATTTTTTTTTTTTTTTTTCATCTGGGGTTCAACTGGGCTCACCCTCAGAATCAGCAGTTAGTGTTTTGTTATTATTATTGATGGAGGTGAAGAGACGATTACATTGTTCTGGTTTACTTTTTGTTTTCTGCGCAACTCTCAGCAGTAACATGACATCAAAATCCATTTTTATAAACTGTCAACACAGCTGGAGTGATGCAACAGTTTACAGCACTTTGTCATTCATCAGTGTGGAGGCTCACATCTTTATCATTATTGTTACAGATATAGTCCCATATGGTCCAGGGGTTAGGATTCCTGGTTTTCACCCAGGTGGCCCGGGTTCGACTCCCGGTATGGGAACTGGTTTTGGGGCGGCAGTAGCTCAGGGTTGGGAACTGGAGGGTTGCCTGTTCAAGTCCCCACCCAGACCAAATATCCACATATCCACACTCCAAATATGGAGTGTGGACACTCCAAATATGTCCACACTCCAAATATGGAGTGTGGACACTCCAAATATGTCCACACTCCAAATATGGAGTGTGGACTGGTGGCTGGAGAGGTGCTGGTTAACCTCCTGGGCACTGCTGAGGTGCCCCTGAGCAAGGCACTGAACCCCCCCAACCACTTGAGGTGCCTGACCAAGGCATCTCTCCACGTCTCTGCATGTATCCTGTTTGTACATGTGTCTTTCGGACCTGTGTGTTAATGACGAAAGAGTGAAAAAATCTAATTTCCCCTCAGGGGGATTAATAAAGTATATAAAATAGTTATGGTTCTTGGTGTAGACGGCCCTTTAAACACACAAGATAGCACGTGTAGTGAGCCTCAGACGTGTTGCTCCTGCCTTTTTCCAGTTTTTATGCTAAGCTAACAACTGGCTGCTGTTAGCTCATCTAACAGAAAAGCCAATGAGCTTATTTTCCAAACTGTTTAACCATTCCTGTAAGAAATTGACAATTAAAGACCACCGGAGTGTAAAGAGACTTGTGGCACCTACTGTAGGCTTTGGTTAATATTTTTGAATCACACTGCCTGGACTCCCCACCTTGAGAAATGTGCTCTGACTGTGTTGGTATATTAATGATGATGAGACTCAGGAGTAAAGACCATGGACACAAGCAGCCTTGTCCCCTGGAGAACACAGCCAACATGTTTTGTACAGTAACTATGTCAGCATCATGTGAGGTTCATTGGGTGCAAGTCAGCATGAAAACATGCTGCATCCTGGAGCTAAAGAGAACAAAGCTGCAATACAGATTGTGAAGCAAAGCCACTCCTAATAAGAATGACTTTTCGCTTTTTAAAATGTCACAGCGTACACTGACGCAGAATTCGTTCAGACCCCTTAGTTTAAAATGAGCTGTATTGCCTGGGCCCATTGAGGAGTGTTTAAGAACATCTGAAGGTATTTCTCCAAGGCTGTGGTAATAAGGTTAGGGCCTTGCGGAGCACTTTTTAATTACGTAGTCGTGGCCAGAGTCCTGCGAGGAACGTTTTACCTCGCTCCCAAACTTCCCTGCAGAGGCAGCAAGGTCAAACACTTAAAGAAATTAACAGAGTTAAAACACCAAAATCAAAGAGTCCCTACAGGTACTTCTCTTAATTAGCAAAGTTTTACCTAATGTGTTCCACTTTTAAACAGTTAGGGATGCAGAGCAGGGCTAAATATGAATATCTAAATAAGAATGACACCGTAATCCTCCACAGCACCTTAAACTCATTGAAACGGTGTGTTACAGCATCCCCATGAGCCTGATACTGTTGCTAAATGTCATGGTAACAACCTTGCCAAGCAGGGTGCAGTCTCCCTCCGACACAGCCTCCTTCCTGACTTTCATCATTAAACTGCACACATGGGCAAGAGGCTTTGAAAAGCCTGCCACTATTGAGCACCCTTGAAAGGAAGGCTCTTTTCATTTAGTGGTCTACTGAAGATGATTTGCATTCAGGCGTTTTAATTGTGCCGTGTGATGTTCAACAGGCTAAGCTGATCCAGAGAGCTTGCTTTTCTCATCTGCATTAGTGATTGATGGAGGGCTGATTTTCCCTTGAACTTTCAGGGCTGTAGTGCTCAGAGTGCCGGGGGCGGGTGTGATGGTAAGGGCGGAGGAGGAGAGGAGGGGGAGCAGGCAGGAAGCAGGGTGGGCTCAAGGAGGACAAGCACTTTAGTCAGCCCATGTTCATGGATAATCAGACAATCAGCCAGAGATGCCTTTTGAAAAGGCTTGATTGTAGTTCTCTATGACAGTAAATAGTCATCCAGTAATCTTGAAAATAGGGCTTTTAGCTATCACTCCATGAGCACTAAACAGATACATTAACATTAAACTCACAGCAAAGCAGCACTTTGAGAGCACCTTGCATAATTTTACATATGTTCTGTTGAAACGAGATGTGAAGTAACACATGTTGAGATTGCTCTTATACCTGGGGAAATTATGCAGGGGAAAAGGGCAATCATACAAAGCGTGGCAACTCTGTCTCCTAGAAATTATGTTTATGTACTAATTTGCAACAGCAAATATATTTTATAAGAAGATGTGTTAGAGCCTTTTTGCATTAATTGCAAATTATATTCCCACATTCTGCTCATTTATTGAGGTGATGTAAATCTTTTTTTTTTTTTTGAATGAATTGATGTGTTGACACAGTGGTGCAGTGGTTAGCACCATCGTCTTATGCATGAGGGTTCCTGGTTTGAACCCAGGGTGGGGGAGCCCCTCTGTACATGTTCCCATGTCAGCATGGGTTTTCTCCGCGTACTCTGGCTTCCTCCCACAATCCAAAGACATGCACGTCGGGTTAATTTGTGACTCTAAATTGCCCGTAGGTGTGAATGTGAGCATGAATGGTTGTCTTTCACTATGTGTTAGCCTTGCCATAGTCTGGTGACTCTCACCCAATATCAGCTGGGATACCATAGGTTCCAGCCCCCCATGCATCCCCTAACAGGATAAGCGGTTATGGAAAATGAATAAATAAATTATTATTAGATATATTGTGATTACTGTGATAATGATCAGCCGAGCTAGAAGAAAGGGGTGGGACTGAGTCATGATTTTCTTTAGCAAACAGGGTATTGGTACAGTGTTTGTCCTCACATTAGACTTGACAATGTTCTGTTAATTCTGTTGAGAATAAATCAGCTTAGTGAGAGCAACAGAACCAGCAGCTGCAGCATTGTGATTTGTTTTACATGAGTCAAGCAGAGCCCTGTTAAGGTGGCATAGTAAAAGAAGTTCAAAGAACAGGCCGTGATAAGATGTCCCCCAGATTATGTTTCCCTGTGTTAAGCAGTGTGTAGCATTTAGTTAGCATTGATTAGCATACAAATAATTTATTGGAGACAGGAGATGAGATGAAATTAGATTTCATTAGATAACAAAACCTTTTTAAACTCTTAGTCCACTTAGTAACTTGCTCTGGAGCTTTTGACTGTGTAACATGTTCTTCATCAGCATGTTCTTATGAACCAGCCCAGTCGCCAAAATAAAATTTCTCATATTGTACGTTTCTGCAAAACACAAATAAGTTACATTTGTATGTTTCATATGTATCATATCAACATTTTTAGGGTAATGTAGTATATAAGCTGACTTTCTCATCAGGAGCTCAAGGGGATGGTGGATTGTGTGTCACCTAGGCAAACCAAGCTGCAGACTGCGTCAGACCACTATACAAAAACAACAAACAACAGGCAACCCTTTCTACCAGTGTTTGTGGCACATAACCTGAGAGTTTTTTTACTGACACATGACAGCATTTCCCAGTGGGGTGTGACTCACTAAACGTGGGTGTTTTAAGCCAGAACATGATCTTTTCCCAACCACAACCATGGATGGAATATTGAATGGGCCTCTCAGGCACACGGGACACAAAAAGACGTCAAAGAGATGCAAATGAACTGCAAAGAGACATAAAATAACTACATAAAAAGAGAAAACGTGCACAGAGTCTGTGTGTCTTGCTTCTGGGCCAGAGGGGTGGTGGGGCCTTTTGTATATCTTTGCCCAGAAGCCCATTGTATCATAATCTGCCCATGACCATAACCAAGATGTTTTTGTGCCTAAACCTAACCAAACCTTCAGACTGGGGCCTGTTGAATCTTTCGGTGTTTCAGATTATTTTAGATTAAATTATATTCACTGTCACATTTTTATCATATGTGTCTTTAATCACAAGCGTACATATACATTTTCTGTAAAAGTGAATGAATATCTGAACACAATGAGTATTCTGCATTGATATTTTATACAGTTACACTGCGTTTGATTTAACTGCCTCAGTATTTGGTGCGCAGCCAACTATCCACCTCACTAAACCAGCCTTATATCTCTGTTTTAACACTATGCTCCACATCCTGGCTGACAGCACGTTGCCCTTGGCCTACTGTGAGCCCATTGTGTTGTTAAACAGCTTAATAGATTGAATGAGCTCTTCAGCCTGTTCAGTCTAACCTGAGACACCATAAACTGTCTATCATACAGTATACAGGCTGATAAAAGCCCAAATAAAACACCCAGAGGTATCATTCTTTGTTTTTACTGTACAGATCGACATTGTTTTGTGTAGCATTTCACAGTGATGATGTGTTGGGTAACACCATGTTGGCTGCACTCTAATATTATGCAGTTTGTGGACAAAATTACAGAGGCACCTGTGTCTTATTATACACTCTGCAATTTATTTTTCCAGCCACAGCAGGCAGCTGTATCAGTGAAAAGCCTCAGACAAACCTGATGTACACAAACTGCTCAACAGCACACAGGCAAAGTTAACGATTAGCAGGTGAACACAGTGGAGCATTGAGTAGATAAAGAGACAGGTGCTTCTGTAAAGAGACCAAAACAAAGCTAAAAGGAGAGCGAATGTTGGATTTATATTCATGGGGCAGACAAATGAACAGAAATGCTGATCTATGTCTTTGGTTCATAATGTTTACATTCCCTTGAAGTGGCTTTGACAAAATTTCAGTTTTGTGTACCAGTGTCAACTCTACGCAATCCACCATGTGAGGTTAAAGGGATAGTGCACCCAAAAATGAAAATTCAGCCATTATCTACTCACCCATATGCCGATGGAGGCCCTGGTGAAGTTTTAGAGTCCTCACATCCCTTGCGGAGATCAGCGGGGGGAGCAACCAGCACACCTCATGGTTGACGGCGCCCCAGACTAACGTCCAAGAACACAAAATTGAATCCACAAAGTATCTCCATACTGCTCATCCATAGTGATCCAAGTGTGCTGCAGCCCCGACATAAAAAGGGGTTTCGAAAAACGTCATATGAACTCTGTTTTAGCCTCACTGTAGCCTGTAGCTCTGACTGCTTCTCTGTGCTCCGCAGTCTCGTCAGTACTGATGTCCAGATGCTCAAGTACTGATGTCCAGATTCTCATGTGCAGGCATCGCCAATTCCCAGTCTGAGCAGCAAAGACTTTACTCATCCAATGGCATTGCTTTGCATTTGAAACAACTACACCACCAGGTTTCCAGTGCTCGACTCCGGTATTCTGCGGCTGGCTGAGGCTCATGAGCTGTGGCGGCTGCTTCGTCCAGTAGCCTGAGTTCCGTGTCCGTATACTCGGGCTCAAACAAATACGGCTCAACAAAGAAATGCTGTTCCTCCTCAATTTCAAAGTCTTCAGACATGTTGGACTGTCCTTCGCTAAAAGACCGTAGTGCAAATTATCTTTTACCTACTGTGGTTACTGTTGTCTCTCCCTGCGGTGCACGTGTCACATGATGTAAACACGGGTAAGCAAAGCTCATGCTTTCGCTGATCTCGCACAGGTGCGCACACGTGAGCGCGGAGCACAGAGAAGCATTCAGAGCTACAGGATACAGTGAGGCTAAAAACGGAGTTCCTATGACGTTTTTCGAAACAACTTTTTATGTCGGGGCTGCAGCACACTTGGATCACTATGGATGAGCATGTTGGAAATACTTTGTGGATTCAATTTTGTGTTCTTGGACGTTAGTCTGGGGCGCCGTCTGCCATTAGGTGCGCTAGCCGCTCCCCCCGCCGATCTCCGCAAGGGATGTGAGGACTCTAAAACTTCACCAGGGCCTCCATCGGCATATGGGTGAGTAGATAATGGCTGAATTTTCATTTTTGGGTGCCATATCCCTTTAAGGACCAAGAGTGCCTAATAAGCATGATAATAATTTGTATTTGTAAAAACACATGATCCTAGAAATGTTCAATCCTGTTAAAATGATCAAATGTAACTACGACTATGACTTTTCAACTATATATATCCCAGTTTAAACACTGCCTGTTCAAGATGGGAATATCACTCTGTTACAGTATGCTGCCTTGCCATGCTGTACCAGGTACAATTGTGGAATGGGGAGACAGAGTGGTCGCCATAGGAGGTAGTAACAGCGTCAAAAACTGTCTATATAAACAGGACAGCTGGCAGGACGGGACCCTGGGTATGACAGGTGTAATGGTTTGATGACGTGTTATACATACTATCCACTACGGGAGATTTGAAAGTAGCTGTTAGCAGTTAGCGGCAAAGTCAAAGAAGAAGAACAATGGTCATAAATGTCTGCAAATTTGGAAAACAGTTCTGGGAGCTCTTTCTCCTCCGAGCAGAAGATGACATTAGTTGCCATGTACCAGGGACGGTACATGATTGTTATTGCTGTGTTTTGCCATTGTTATCGTTTATAAAGCACTGCCGATAGGTATGTTTAATGTCACACTAGAGGCTGTTGTCACACCTGTCACGCCTTTTCTGATTCCGCAATGCTGGCATTCAGTCTATAATCACACACTGGAAAGAAGTGATTATTCCTTTGTAAAAATGCAAAGACGGCATAAAGAGGGGACTTTGTAGCGGCCCTTTAGCAACCTCTCTGTAAAAAGGGCTATTGTAGTCTAGACATCTTTTAACCTGCAAATTCCCATTTAGTGCTAATTGTTTACGGTTATTCATTGTGCCCCCTTGTCTGGCTGTGGTGGTTCATCTCTCTACCAACAGGTACACCATGAAACAACACACAGAGGCAGGCTGGCAGGCACTCAAGGCATTTGGTTCTTTCGATTAGGAGCACCTGTCAGGCAGCTTGTTCACCTAAAGCGTAAATGCCTTCAGAAGAGTACCCAGCTTTATGAATCGATTCAGGTAGAACGTGCAGTTAGAGACAGCCTCTATTAGCCTCTGTTTGTTGCCAGTTTTTTTTAAAGGCAAATCAGAGATCCTAAATGCATTCAGTCATATTCTATACACCAAGCCAATTCCTCCATTTTGGGATGTCACCAGTTAAACCATCTTGCACTGTGAGTGTAATACTGTGGAGTGGTGGCTACCTTTCAGCGTTGAAGCAAAGAAGATTATAGCCCAGCCTACAGACGCTCAGTGTGCTGCTAACAGCATCTGGTGATAAAAGCATACCCAGCTGAATGAAAGTGAATGTGACAATCAACTGCAATTCACTTTAAAGACAAGCCTAATTCAATAAACCTTCATTTTCCGTATATACACCCTAAATGGGGGCAGACGTTTACTGCTGAGAGTGTGAATAGATCTAGAGATAGAATAGAAATAATAGCATCACAAAGACTGGTTTGATGCATATTTTATACATTTTCAGGGAATACATAGTTAATGGGGCTAGCGGGTTAGATCAATTTTACTAATGCCTTAAAGGGACAGTTCACCACCAAATCAAAAATACATATTTTCCCTCTTACCTGTAGTGCTACTTATCAATCTATATTGTTTTGGTGTGAGCTGCTATGTGTTGGAAATATTGGCTGTAGAGATGTCTCCCTTCATTCCAATATAATGGAACTAGATGACACTTGGCTTGTGGTGCATAAAGACCAAAAATCAAGTTAATCTCAGGATAATCCACAGACCTTGTTGTGAGCAGTTTCAGGTAGGAACTGTTTTCTTTCGACTGAACTCCACACCCCACCAACTGAATCAGGAAGGAAGAGTGCATCAACTCATGGACAAGAGGCTAGTGCTCATGACAGCACGAAATATATAAATTTATGGTGTTCTTGGCTGAGCTATAACACGCTATGATACTATGTGAGCTAGCAGCATGGATGTATTAATAGATGTGCCTACCCTGCACAGGCCCAGGGAAGTGTTAGGGCCCCACCTGGGTTTCACCAGTGAAATTTCACTCTAACTAACACGCACCAACCAGGAAGAGATTTCAAATGACCAGAAAAAAAAACATAAAACCACAACATAGAGACACAAAAAGACCACAAGAGACACAGAATGGCTGCAAAGAGATGCAAAAACAGCTGCAAATAGACACAGAAGACCCTTTTACACTGCCAGATTTTCGGTGAATGTTTTGTTTTGCTGGCTAGCTGCGAGCGTTTATACACACAGAGCTGGACTGGCGAGTTGATCCGAGGTGCTCAATTTTCCGCCTCGTAGGGTAGTCATATTGGCGGAACCTTTTTGGTTTAAAAAGAATGAGGTGGCCTTCCGCCACGGGAGGGGCTGTTGATGACTTGTGGGAGGAGCTGCTGATGATGCCACATGTGTGACCCACTGGCGGTGGCAGGAATTAGCAAGCAGCTAGTAGCAAGAGGGAAACGCAAACCTGACAGACACTGTAAAGATGAGCAACTGGGGAAACAAGGAATTGCGCGCCCTCCTTGCCCTTGCAAAGAAGAGGCCATTAACTGTCAGATGACAGGGACGGTGAAGGACAGCCGACTTATGAGAGAATCGCCAAAGGACTGACCAGCAGCGGCTTCCCTCCCACGTTACTGGTTACGTCACATGCTGAGCTACACGTTTTGTTACTTGCTCACGCCCCCCATTGCCCCAAAAAAGGCGCATTCTGTATAAACAAAAGTAGGCAGTAGGCACTCCCCGATTTTGCTTTTATACTGCCAATGCTGAAAAAAGACTGATTGGGCTTTCCTGCAAATTTGCACAAGTCCTGTTTAAAAAGGGACTCACAATGACTACAAAAAAGGGCAAAACAACTACAAAAATAGGCAAAACCACTACAAAGTCTGTGTGTCTATAGCTCCTATGTAGGAGAGGTGGTAGGGCCACCTGTATGTCTGTGTTCAGGGATGCATTGTCTCATAATCTGTCCATGGCTAGCAGTATCAAGCTACTGCACACTTCTTTCTGCACGGTGATCAAGTTGGCAGGCGTAGTTCAGTAAAAAGAAAATAGCTCCATGAAACTGCCTACAAAAAGTTCAGTAAGTTAATTGGTGTAACCGGGTCATGATTTCTGGAAAGAGACATTGCTGTTGAGTTTTGCAAATGTATTTTTTGTCGGTGCTTTGAGCACCACAAGCTGAGTGCCCTCTAGTTGCAAAAAATTTAAGAGAAGGCAGACAAACATCTCTACGGCCGGTATCTGCAACACTCAGCAACTCACACTAAAACAATTTAGTTTGATCAATAGCACTACACATAAGAGGAAAAATATGTATTTTGTATTTTGGGGTGAACAGTCCCTTTAAACGAAAGCTTTCCCGCTGCAGAGTTGGGAAAGTGTCTAAGCAGTGTTAAGGGAAACAGCTAACTATAGTATAAGAGTTTGTGGTGGCAGTCCATCCTCCAGTGTGAGTCAGGCACATCATCTTTACTGCATTCAATCTTTGAATAATGCATGCTAGCGAGCCGCATGCATCAGCAGCAGATGCACACGCCTCTTTGGTATTTCTTCTCCTCACAGCCAGACTGTAGGCACCCCATCTGCACCCATCAGCACGAAAAATAGGGGGCAGCAGTAGTGTTACTGTGTCCCCAAAAAGTTGTGGCTTGAATGTTGCACTTCCACAAAGGGAACACCGCCTTCCTGACAGTTCAGTTTTAGGATGATTTTGTCAGCGGTGGATGTCATGGCAGGATAGAGATTTCTCCTGCTGCTGTAACTACTCGTCACTGTTTCAGAGACGTGAGAGATGAAAGACGGAGCTGGTAGTTGAGCACCTCAGCTCTCCCTCTGCATTTCGATGCCAAAGATCGCAGCTCATTTTGTGCCATCTGCAGCACTCTGAGGACACACAGCTCATTTGAGAAGCTTTACCATGAGGTTACATGACCTCGGAGAAATCCCCCGGGCTCTCTTTGCATGTCTCCAACTGTGTAGCGTTAGTCATCATCAGAAGGATCAGGGAGCTGCTGCGCTTTCTGTGGTTTGACAATGTGAGATCCAGAACCTTTTGCAGCCTCCACAGATGTTTTGTTTGTTTCACATCTCTCAGTTGTTGCAGCTTTGTCTGAGATTTAAGGATTATGTGCTTTGAGTTTTAGACAGAGGCATTTTTCATCTTTTATTCTTTCGTGCTGGTCACGGCCGAAGAGGTCTGGCAGTCGTAAATCAACTGCTGCCATGTAAAACCTGTACGCCAAAAATCAAAGAACTTGGCAGTCACATTATAGCGTCTGGAGTCTGTGCTCTCTGTATGAATGCTCACTGTTATTTCCAAACACTTCAGCTGCATCAAGATACCTTTCATACAACAGACAGAACAACTGAGGGTAATAAAAGTAGCATTTCTGAGACAGTGCTTGTCTCTAGCTCTCAGAAAAAGCCCCACAAAATAGATTGAAGGACTGCTTGTTTTTCCTTGTGACTCACAGTGGCCTCGGACAGATTGCTTTTGTCAAGTACATAAGAATGCCACTATAAGAGCCCTGCAGAGCTGTAAAAAAACTGCTGAAAAGTATGACACTACAAATAAAATCTTAGCTTCAGAATGATACATATTATTACCATGACATTGAGTTCTGTTCTCATAAGACTTGCAGGCAGAGTGAGGATGAAATCAGCAGAAAACCGGCAGGGGAATAACATCTGAGAGAGCTGCAAGCTTCAGTAGGAGCAGTCTATTATCTATAATCATTTGGGAGGCTATCTGAAACAAGACCTTTAAACCACAGCCCAACCCTCTAAAGACTGTCTCCCCACTAATAAACTGGCTTTTCAATTAGCACCTATCTGACGTACAACGATAACACAAAACCAATTACACGCTGTGCTGCAGATAACTCGTAATCCACTTAATAGGTCTGATTTGACTTCTTCTTTTTCTTCTCCCCTTCCACCACTGCAGCCCCGGGGCTTTTTGCTCTCCAACCAGGACAAGGTATCACTTTGAATTATCAGTATTGAAGGCACATCCGAGATAGCGGGCTGGCCAGTCTCCTGGAGGTCCTGATAGTGTTTTTATGTCTGTGTAGGGGGTGTTGATGACAGCCTTGGAGGTGAGACGGGCAGAGCTAAGTTGTCTCTTAGGTGCTAACACATGGATTCACAGTACAGCATCACGCCTCCAATACACTTCAGTGCTCCTTTCTTAGATAATGTTGTTAATTAGCTTTGACCTTAACCACAAGTTTACATGCAAAATATTCATCTTTTTTCTGTATTTTCTTTGTATATTTTACACAGAATGTATTTTATCTATCAAGTCCCCCTCCACTCAAAAATGTGGTGTTATGTTTATGTCCACTGAAATGTTTGACCTTGACTATACTGACTTCTATCTGTGCAAAGATTGTCACTAGAGAGGTGGTTTTAGATTCCTCTAATGAAAAGAGACATTTACCTGGAAACACATTCATCTGTACCCTGCTACAACGTGACACTGTTGTAATTAAACAAGAGGCCAAATGAAGAAATAATCCAGTTTATAATTCATTATGCACAAAAATGTGATTCACTTTATAAGTAACGAAATGTAACCATTCCTAATACCCTTATCCTGACCTTAACCGTCACTCTTTTATTGTAATACAACACGGCTCACATAGCTGCTCCAGCTGCAGCTATATCTACTCGGATTAAAACATTCCACGTACATACTAGATTAGGTATGTCACATATACAAAAGATAATCGCTGTCTAATACCGGAAGCACTGTTCAATGGGGAAAATGACTTCAACACAACACCAGCAAAGAAACGTGAAACCTCATGCGTGTGCAGTTTTTGCATGTAGACCGGATCCTGGAGCTTCCCTCTACTATCCAAAAAACGACACCATAGCAGATATTATTATATGTTTCACAACCATTAACGCTGCGTCACTGCCAGTTACAAGCTAACAAGCTAAACTGGGCATACACTTTAATTCCAGCTAACATTGTACGAGTAGATGGTCTGCGATGTCAAGCCAAAGATCATGATTTATGTGCTCACACTATGTGGTCCAATTGTCAAGCCACGACATGAATGCTTTCACACTATACATGTTAAAGAAAATAAACAGCTTGCCATTCCTTGAGCGCTGTTCTGGCTATTGGCAATTGTCAATAAAGATTTGTTTGGAAGCTCCAGGGCAGGTTGAGGTTTGTTTTCTGGTGGAGGTATGATTCACAATGTTGTAGAGACAGAGGTCCCAGAAAGAGCTTTAACGTCCATTTCTGCAAAACAAAGCAAAAACAGGTCAGTCCAAGTTCTGATTCCCCCTCTCTGTCTGTCTGTCTGTTTGTCTCTAGCAAGCAGCACCAACATACTTGTTTGATATACATAGGATCAATTAAGAAAAAAGGAACTGACCATCAGAAAGCTGAATCTCTCCAATGTTTCCTCTAACTGTAACATTAGCCATCTTGATCTGCACTGCTCTTTCTTTTTTTTAAGATATTTTTTGGGCATTTTTAGCCTTTATTTGACAGGACAGACAAGCATGAAGGGGGGAGAGACAGAGGGAGTGACATGCAGCAAAGGGCCACAGGCTGGAGTCGAGCCCGGGCCGCTGCGGCAACAGCCTTGTACATGGGGCGCCTGCTCTACCACTAAGCCACCGACGCCCCCTCTTTCAATGGTCAACCTAGCACTAGTCTTGTAAAGTCAGACCTGTCTCCACACTTTGTTTTAGTGCTGTGCCAGTGCTGGAGAAACTGAACAGAGGCAGAGGCCAGATCCAGAAAGGGACAAAGAGAAGGTCTGCTGCCAGTTTCCTTTTTTTATTCCTTTTTTATTTTATCTTAAGTGAGAAAATTTCCCATGAAGACAGCCTCTCACTGCAGCCTGTTTTATTTTATTCTGAAAATGCTGGTGTGCAACCCGATACTGTGGACGATAAACAAGGTGCAGACTTCCCTCTGTGTCACCGGTAACGAGGAAATATAGTGAGTGCTGGACGGAGCTAGCCTGAGTGTCAGACTGAAACTCTCCATTGAAGGCGATTTACAAGGGGGAGGGAATTTGATTTTTCCCTAACCAATCAGTAGAGGTCAACGACTCACCCAGAATCTGACGTCATTAGTATCCATGCCTCGGGGGTGCCGACAACAAGCGAGCATTGCCCATTTAAAATGTCTCCGTCGTCGTGCACGCCCAGCTGCATCGCCGTTAAATCCAGTTTAGCAGCTTCCTTAATTTGGTCCTCCATTAACGCGAGTAGTGGCGAAATACCTTGATAGCATCATTAATGTGGTCTGTAGGATCTGTAGCGGTCGCCATTGTTGCTATCCTCACCAGTTACCCACTGGCGTACAGCTTGACATCAGCGTGGCGCTGATTGGCTAATCGCTAGACCCGCCCCCACCCCCGGCATTCATTGGTCCGTCCATCGTTTGGACGAGATAAATCGCAAATTCATTGCAGTATGCCAGACCAGAGATGCAAGCCTACTCAGTTGAGTGGGCGGGGTCTATGGTCTGGAACCAGGCTAGGACAGAGCGGTGAGTGACAACAACCCTGCCCACATTTAGGAGTGCTGTTTGCAGTGGAAAAGCTAGGGTCTAGGTACCATGTCTGAAGGGTTACTTTTGGTACCACAGGTACCGGAAGCGTTTGGTGGAAATGGGGCTGTAAAGACAGACAAGCATTCATGCTCACATTCACACCTACGGGCAATTTAAAGTCTATTTTTTGGGCTTTTAAATCATAGGACAGTGTGGCGTGAGAGGGGGAGAGAGAGAGAGAATGACACGCAGCAAAGGGCCACAGGCTGGAAGCAGATGTTTTGTTTTGTCAGACCAGCAGTCAAAAAACTGCAAAATATACACTATAAAATAATCTAAACAAGAAAAAACAAGGTCAGAACCACAAAATATTCGCCGTGAAGCTATTAACTAATTTTAAGTAAAGCTGCCAATTTATTTTCTTCCAATTGTCTAATCAGTTAATCAACTAATTGTTTGCTCTACCTCTGTTATTTTTGTCTCACTGTAAAGCACTTTGTCACACTCATTATCATTAATTTCGCAGACAGAAAATAGATGTAAGGGATTTCTGCAACACCGTATGCAGAAGAAAGAGAGCAAGTGAGCTGCAGATTTGGGAAATGAGCTCCTGTGGAAGCAGCAGAGCTGAATAAGTAGACTGAGTGACTGCAGCTATTAACCTGGAGCTGTTTCAGCTGTGACAGATAACAGAGACCTGCCTCTAATGATGCCACAGAGTCGCAGCAACAATCGAGCTGCATTTTAATTGAGAGGAGAAGCAGCAAAAATTAGCTGCCTTAGAGACCAACATTTAAACTACAATGTGGAGCTATTGGCTGTAGCTTTGCTGCCTGTGCAAGCTAACAAACAAAAGATGAAAAAATAATGAAATAAATTGCAATAATAATGGTGGCATCCATGCAAAAGTAATCATGAATTTTTCACATTTTAATCAACACAGGTCTACAGTATTTAGCTCAAGGTGATTTTCTTTCATTGCACACCTGATACGAGGCAAAGCATCCTACAATGAACAGATCAGTCATAATTTGCATCAAAATGATATTTCAGTGGAATCTTTTCTTACATCTCACTGCACGTTCTCCCTTTTTAGGAAAGCAAACAAAAGCCATTTTTCGCTTCAGGCTGATTTGTACGAATGGGTGCAAAAAAAAAAGATGGTAGATGCATTTATCAAACATGGCAATTTGCTTAATGGACTCTGACAAAGCCATTGGCGGTCTTTATTTAGATGCAGATGACTTCCTCCATACTGGCTTCCTCTGTCACTGGTAGAGCCGCCTGTCAGGGAAAAGAGAGGAAAGCTCCCTCCTGTTTCTACAGACTGACAGTCAATCACCGCTGCTGTCTGTCTGTATATGAGACCGACTGAGTGGCTGTCTACACTCCCCCTCAACCCCCTTTGGCTCACACTATTTCCCCTTCGCTCTGTATAAATTCTCCATTAGAGCAGCAGAAAGAGAACACCACTCAGCTGGACTCCTCCATGTATATGAAGGCACTGAGCCTCGCACGGTCATGGTTGTCATGATGTAAAAGAAAAATTGGGAAGTTGGCTGAGAGAAATACTAACAGGTCTAAAACTGTGTCTACGCTTCATTACATCCAGCGCCATATCACTCAAAAGCATAGCTGTCACTCTTAAACACAGCCTGGTGAAATACTGAGATGAAATAGCGTTTCTAATTCTTTCAGTTTGACAGTACTCGACATTATACACCATGACTTTTAACAAAATATGCCAGCAAAAAAATTAAGCTATTCTGTATTCAATTGCTGTATTGCTTACGGGATAAGTTTTAGGCCTGGAAGAGCTGATAAGCATGCAACCAGCATATTGAAAGCACGGGGCTTTCCTGCTATTAAAAAACTCACTGAGCAGTGTTTGTGTGTCTGTGTGTGTGTGGGTGTGTGTGTGTGTTGGGAGGAGGGGTGGTTTAATGCTGAGGCAACAGTGCCCTCTTGGAGAAAAAAAAAGCATCAGTCTGCTGTCGGATGTCTTTTCATCACATGATTCTGTTGTTTGATGCAGCATGATCTTTGTGCATAAAAAATGCATCAGCATTTGCAAATGTGTCAGTTTAACATTTCTGACATTTTCTCTCATTTAATTTCACTGCTGTCACTATTGAAATAAAATACACTCGTGAAAACTATTTTTGGCAGTCTGACACTTTTCTCCTTCTTCTGCTGAGGCTGTATTAAACAGCCCAGTCACCAGAAGGAAATGTTGGCATTGTACATTTAAGCAAAGTACAAATATGTTACATTTGCATGTGTCATATGTAATATAAGGCTGTGGCTCAGAGGGTAGAGCAGGTCATTCAATTCCCGGTTCTTCCAGTTGGCATGTTGAAGTATCCTTTGGCGAGATACTGAACCCCAAATTGCTACCGACGGCTGTTCCATTGGTGTGTGAGAGCATGTGAATGGTCACTGAGTAGCAGGTGGCACCATGTATGGTAGCCTTGTCCACCAGTGTGTGAATGTGTGATTGAATGTGACTAAAGTGAGTATGTGAGCTGACTTTGCTATTGGTAGGTATAGGTGATGGTGGATGGCATGTCACCTTGGCGAGATGGGCTGCCAAGCTTCAGACCACTATTCGAGACCAACAAACAAAAAAAGCGGTTGGGATTTAGCGAGTCATTGCTGTGTTTCAAATGTATTTTTAGGCACCAAATGTGGCTGTTTTGTAGCGACCCATTGCTGTTTTTCCAGCAGTGATAGTGGCACTGAGACATCCAGTGCTTCTCAAAGTCAAGGATGCTTCCTTGGTAGGACAGGTCCCTCCAAGTCAGGTGCTACAGAGGCTAGGCAAGACCCCTTCTTAGCACTTGGTGAACACACATTGGAACAGGCTAAGGTGTTCCCAGGTGTGCATCACTGAAGAGGCCCCATCTTTAGTTTAAACAAATCATGCACAAAGTATTGTGGGCACTTCATGCCTGCCGAGGACGAACTCAGTAGAAGTCGGAGGATCCTTGACACTGGCCGTTTAAGGATCTTCCCTTCACTTTAAAATGCACCAATTGCTGCCCAAAATGGGTATTTAAAGTCAATCATGATCTTTTCCTATCCATAACCAAGTGGTTTTGTGCCTAAACCTAACCACACATTAAATACAGCGCTGCTGAAGAGCAAAGTTTCAATGTATCCGCTAACGTACAAATGTAATGTATCCATGGTTTGCAGAATGGTAAGGTTGTATTAAAACGTCTTGTGCGAACTGGGAATTTGTGTTCTCCATCCTCACTTCCAATAGCTATTAGCTATAGATGTCTGCTTTATCAATTTGTATGTGTGCATTTTGGTTTACACTGCAGAGCTGAAACAATCAATTCATTATTCACTTAGTCAATCAACAGAAAAATAATCAGCACTTAGTGTGTCAGTCATTTTCCAAACAAAAATAACTAAAAGTGGAGAAATAATTTGGTTGAACATAAGAAGACTTTGTCATTATGTGTGTTTTTCTACTACTTTTAGACATTTCATAGATTAATCAAGTAACCAAACAATCAACAGATTCATTAATACATTTAAACAATTGTTAATTGCTGCCCTACAGCTGCCTCTTTAGTCTAATGTTTTTTTTTTAAATACTGTATTTCACAATAGAGACAAAAAAGACAATGACAAGAAAACAAATTAAGATATTTTGTTTGTTTTGAACAATTCCTTAAAGGCATGAAGCTCCAGACCAACTGGGATTTCTACATTCGTTTCTGAACAATTAGACAAAAGCCCTTTGGGCCTGTGCTTTGAGGATGGTGGGATGGAGCCTCTTCCAAAAATAAACACAACAAATGGAGTTCTTCTTTAATGAGGCTTAATGTGACTTCTGTTCTTACGACGTGCTAATGGAGATTAATCTTCAGAACTGTCGTAGCTTCAAATCCTCTGTGTCTTTCATCGCTGAGGAGAGATTAACAGCAATCCACCAGAGAAGATGATAAGTGCTTCCTTCTAGTCCACATGGGGACTGAAGGCCTACTGAGAGACTGATGAAGGACCTGCACTGTACCATTGAAACCTTTTACATTAGCATGGTAACCAGCTTCAAGCAAAGACCTTCAAAGTCTGTTAAACAAATGGCCCGTGACTCAGAGACTCAGACATCCTGCATAATCATTTTCTCTGAATCCAGTCGAGGGTCAGTGGTGAAGTACTGCTGGATTTACACATCTTTCATTTGAAGTATTTTGTTTGACATTTATGAGGCACAATGTTTTGAGGCCAAAATATAAAAAAGCTTTTGCTTTGAGACATAATGTAAGCAGACAGGTTCAGAGAAGTTTGTCAGTTATTGCACAAGGAACCTAAATGAGTCAGACAACATTCTAAAATCGGAGCACAAAAAACTTGCTTGTCTGTTTTGTTGATGAATCCAAATTTTAAAGAGTATTTGTAACCTAAAGGTGAACTCTGGGAGCATAACCACTCACCACCTATGAAGATATAGCCAGAACAGCGTATCATTTTGTGTGTAGAGTTATTCAGTGTTTGAACACGTGCTGTACTGACTTACAGTGGTGATTAATTCAGCTCCACAGCTTTGAATGAGATAGTGACGTCTCATACCCTCCAACAATCTTCTCTCACTGCATCCCCCTGGGATAGTGCAATCAGATTTCAGTTTGCAGGAGCATATCTGTATCCACAAGCACGCAGCGGCAGTCATTACTGATGACATTTGAGGGCACAAAGGCCAATATTTGAATTGGGCACATGGGACAAAAGCATCAAATCAATGTTTTTCATTGACTTGATAGAACAAAAGCATTCACTTCCTTGCATCTCTCGGATGAAAAGCAGAACAAAAACACAGGCCTGCACATTACGCACTATGAATCTTATTTCTGAGGGCAAGGACCTTGTCATAGCCGCCATGATGGAGGGGAGGTGATTGTAGTTCCCATCTGGCTGCATAATGAGCTCGGAGCGAGACACGGTTACGAATAGAAACCTGTCATGCACACAGTGGGAGCAAAACAAACTGCGGGGTTGTTGTCGATCGCATAAAGGACCCTGCCATTTCTTTCTGAGTGTCTCATTTTATGATTCTCTTTCTTGCTCACTGTCGCAGCGCACCGTGATTTGTCCTTTTACAAAATTACTCTAATTGTTCAACTTGTTTTTCTGGGCCCACTTTGTGAGGGAAGAGGCAGTGGAGCTGAACCGCTTAAGTGAGATGCAGTTCATTGAAATTCATGCAGGAAGAGCATGCAGAAGTGGTCTGCTCTCTTCAGAAGACCTATTTCACTATTAAATGAAATGTTACAGTTGGAGGGAAACCTCTTTGAGGTGTCAGGATGGCGCTGAGTGAGGAAGTATGACAGTTTCAACACCAAAGGGAAAACGTAGGCTACTCCTATAGTGTGCTGTGTGGAGGGAATGACCTAAATAACTTGCTGGGAGCACCTATTTCCATACACACTACGATGACATTTGCAGCCACCCAAACAAGCATATATCACACAAACATAATGCTGTCTTTAGTAGGTCAAGAAATGCAAGATTGTGATGGTAATTCGTTGTGGCCTTGAGCAAAGCAACTGACAAGCAAATGCATCCTTCATCAAGACTGGGCAAAGATTAGAGCTGAGCAAAGACTAAAAAAGTTGGGTAGCATTTTAGGTTACAGCCTTCAATTACAAGGAAATTTTGCTGAGTGTAAGGTGTGAGAACAAAATATCAGTATTTACAGCTACAAAAATGTAAGAGCAAAGAAGAAGCTAGGGCTCTGTCTTTGTGGGGGGCTGTTCAAAAATTCATTTTGAGACATGGTGTGAAACATTCCTAAATAAATCTGTGCTTGAAGGGATTCTCAAGTGGTTTAACATTGCACTTCCATTAAGTATCGGAGCTTGCAGGAGAATAAAGAATGAAATTGAGCAAAATTGATGCAGCGAGGCTGAGATAACCTAATCTTTAGTCTCTAGTATGGGTGAAGCTCTTAAAATGCTGGATGCTACACTTCCAATAATGTAACTCTACTGCAGAGGTACTCAACTTATAGCCCGCAAGCCAAATCTGGCCCTTCATAGGGTGCCATGTGGCCCACTGACCATTTTCAAATTCACAGTGAAAATGAATTTAATTCACACTGGGAATTTTTTTGTTCTTTGAATGTAAATAAGGTGCCAGAGTGCATAAAAAAGCAACGAAATACATATTGTTTATAAAGAAAAAAGTGCCAAGGGAGGATCCCGCGGACATGCAGCAGAGGTCTAGGCTAATCATTTATACATTAGTTATTTATGTTTGTTTATGAACTGGCCCCTGGCCTCCTGTCATTTAGCAAAGGTGGTCCCAAGGCAAGTTGAGTATCTGCTCTACTGTATATTTTGCTTTTCAGGGTATTTCAGTAAAAGTAGAAGTACCGCACTATAAATATACTCAGAACAAGTAATTTCTGCATTAAAAACTTTACTTAAGTAAAAGAACATTTATGTACTATAAATATAAGTAGTAAGTACTCATTTTACAGAAACGCTCCTGTCAGTCTCATATTATTATGTAATTCAATCATTACTCTTAATTCATTTACCTGTAAGTTGTAGTTTAATGTTGTAGCTGATTGAGGTTTTCATAACTTCTTTATACTGTTGGGTAGTTTAACATGTGACAATGCATTATATTTTGAGAAGTGAATGTTTTGTATGTCCAATTTTAATCTGAAAAGTAACTAGTAGGCAGGGATGTGTGATTTTTAAAGAGCTGTGATAGAGAAAGTTCTCACATTCTCTATCACAGTGTGGAAACTGCTCAGCCGATGACAGAAAGGAGCTTAATGATGTAGTGAAAGCAGCATCAAACATCACTGGTCAAGATTTGCCAAGAATCTGCGAAATTTATAACACCTATTTGTTTAGGATGGGTTTTAAAGTAGTCAGAGAGCTCTTTCATTTAGCAAAAGCACTTGTGGCCCCCCTTCCTTTAAGAAAAAGGTTGTGTAGTATTAAGAGCAGAGCTACTCGTCTCCATAACACCACATATCCTGAGGCGGTGAGGGCCCTGAGCTCCTCAACATCAGTTACCCTAGAGGGTTTCTTAATGCGCCAGACTCCAGACACTTGTATTTTCTTTCCTCTGTTAGAGTATTTTATATGTTTATGCTGATGTTTTATTTACTTTGCTGGTGTATTTTTGATATATTTATGCTGATATGTATTTGCTTTGTTTTCTCCAACCCAAGCACACACCAAGAATAATTCCAATCAATGTTTCATAGAAACAGTAATAAATTATTGAATCTTTAGCTGTCAACCAGGCTCCTCACAAAGGTCAAGGAGGTGGGATTAAACACCTCACTGTGCATGTGGATCCTTGACTTCCTGACAGGCAGACCCCCGGTGGTAAGAGAGGGCAGACACTCCTCTTCCACCCTCATCCTTAACACCGGGGCACCCCAGGGCTGCGTTTTGAGTCCCCTGCTGTACTTCCTGTACACATGACTGTGTAGCCACTTAAGACTCCAACAGCACCATTAAGTTTGCTGACAACACAGCTGTGGCAGGCCTAATTACAGATAACAATGAAAAGGCCTACCTGAAGGAAGCAGTGACCCTGACCCACTGGTCTCAAGACAGCATTCCACTCCTGAATGTCAGCAGAACTAAGGAAATAATAGTTGACTTTGGAAAAAAGCAGCTAAGAAATTACACCGCCCTTAAGTCCTCAGTGGAGAGGGTGGATAGCTGCAAATACCTTAGTGTCCACATCACCGAGGGCCTGACTTAGGCGCTGCATGCTGACTCAGTGGTGAGATAAGCAAGGCAGAAAATGTTTTACCTGAGATGCCTGAGGAAATTCCAGGTATCCCCCTCAATTACTGAGAAATTCTCCACCACGGAGAGCCTCCTGATAGGAAACATCACTGCCTAGTATGGACTGCACTGAACAGGACCGCAAGGCCCTGCACATATTGGTTTGTTAGGCTGAACATTCTATAAGTACTCTTCTACCCTGCATAAAGGATGTTTACACCAGACGCTGCAAAAACAAGGCCAGGAGAATCGTTAAAGGTCCCAGCCACCCGGATAACTGCCTTTTCACCCTGGAGAAGGTACCAGCTACACCAGACCAGCACTGAGAGGCTCAGGAGGAGCTTCTACCCTCAGGTCACAAGCATACTGAATGATGACCTTGCCTTTTCCTGTACATTGACATTTATTTATCATTGCTATGACTATAAATTGACAGAACTGGTAACGACTGCATTTCACTGACAATGTTTTTATGGTTTCATGTGACAAATAAATTGACTGAATGCATAAATGTAGTGCAATTAAAAGTACAATACAACCCTGTAGTGGATTAGAAATAGTATACAGTTCTACAATATTCTATCTAAAGGAGGTTGTTCATTTTCCCAACTTATAATTTGGAAACGATCTAGGGATGGTTTTAAATGTTTTAAACTCACTCCTACAAAGATGCATACAATTTCCAAAGATAACTCACCAAACTGTCCTGGATACAAAACTAAAGATGGAACATTTATTCATCTGTATTAGGAACGTGATCTGCTAAAAAATTTCTGAAATTCAATTCACCTCTTCACTAAATCAGCTTTGGAAATAGAATTGGATTTAAACCTATGTCTCTACTTAATAAATGATACGCCAGATTTTAAAATTTGATTAAAAAATGCAGAGTGCTAATTACTATAACATACTTTGCAAAGAAATGCATACTTGTTCTTTGAAAAAATGAATCTTCTCCAACCTGTTCTTAGATGAAATATCGCAATTCTTTCCTTGAGAGAGACTGACTCAGGAAAAACATGACTGTGGTTTTATTTTTCTAGACCACTGGTTTCCATTATTTATTGCTCGGAAACTTCAAGAGGTAATTAATAATGTACTTGAATAATGTGTGGCTGTGAGCCTACTGTAAATGCATGCAGAGACACCATGAATTAAGGACATATTATATTATTGCTTAGAATTTTGTTGCTACTTTTGTATTTGTATCTATGTGAATGTATGTCTATAGTATAGTTACAATGGGCCCCAGTGCACGCTATTATGATTATGAAGCGCGCGTGCGCACACACACACACACACACACACACACACACACACACACACAGGTGTACACATATTTTACCAACAGTGTATCTTACTGCCGCTCTTATGTTATATCCACTTGCAGATGTTCCCATTCTCATTACATGATTAAACAGAGACTTGATATTGGACAACATCAACATACATATTACCCAGCAATCATTATTACATATCTGTATATGACAAAAACTACAAACGAAAATAGGAAATTAAGTTTATCTAAATACTTTTTTGTAATTATAGGTTTGTTTTTATAGTGTATGGAATATAGTATATAATTTTGTCATAGATACTATTTTATAAAAACAGAAAACCATGATGGAGATGGGTTTGCCTTTTAAAAATCGGACCATCTTCTGTAAACCCTAGAGATGGCTGTGCGTGAAAATCCCAGTAGATCAGCAGTTTCTGAAATACTCAGACCAACAACCATGCCACATTCAGAGTCACTTAAATCACATTTCTTCCACATTCTGATGCTCAGTTTGAACTTCAGCAGGTCGTCTTGACCATGTCTACATGCCCAAATGCATTGGGCAGCTGTGACGTGATTGGCTGATTAGCTACTTGTGTTAACAAGCAGTTGAAGAGGTGTACCTTTTAAAGTGGCTGGTGAGTGTATGTGTCTGTTTCATTTATGATTATTATAACCACTTGTTTTGTCTGGTATACTCTCATGTTTAAGAAAGAAATATTATTTGTATTATAATAGATTATAAACTCTACAGGGAAGGTTTTAACCATAAGCCCCTCCAGGTTTCTTACCCTTCCTGTACAATCCCTGCCATGTTTGTTTTTATATACTTGTTTTTGTCAGATCTTGTGTGCTAATAAAATTCAAATTCAAACACTGGCGTACTTCCAGGTGGCAATCAGGCCCCTCCACCCCACAGTCCCCGGTGCAACCACACTGCCTGCACTGTCTATATTTACACGTCTGGTGGAGGGTAGGGATACTGTTACTGAGATTACTGCTTATTGTGCACTCTTCTGAAATAAAAAGACGGGGGGGGGGTGGGGGGGTTGGAGGGACAGTGTGCAGTAATGACTACCGCAGCTTCTCTGCGCCCAACAAATCTAATGCACTTCAGATTGCAAGTACTCCTGCTTTCAGACTGGGGGAGTTTCTGCGCCCTTTATTGTAATGATAACACTGCACAGCCTTGATAGCATAATCTTTGGATAACACACCGCTGTGAAGCCTCTCAAATGTGGGTGTAAAGCAGTGAGGTAAGGTTTTGTTTCCTGTAGCTGCAGACATAGATCCTATCAGCGACCCATGGGGGGCAGTTTAAAGATAGTAGAAGAAGAGTAGCTCCCACTTTGGGATCACTGTGACTGCCATGTGCTATTAAACTAATCAAACTGCGGTGCAATTAGGAAATACGACCTGCGTTGGTGTTAATTAATAGCGACAACACGAACTTATTATCTTATTGAGTGGCTTCAATCAGATGTTAGATCCCTGTGAAGACTCCGGAAGGCGGAAGGCGCCGTTGCCTAGCAACCGAGCGACCAAACAAGCGTGAGCAGCATCTGAGGAGATTGACAACGTGATATGATAAGCAGCTCGACACACTAGCGTTTCATGATAATTAAACTTATCTTTAGATATCGTCTGATAGCTGTAGAGGTAGATACCTTTAGATATTTGTATTTAATTTGATATAAAATGGCAGGGAAGAAGAAAGAAGCGAGTCTGCAGGTTGTACACACACAACATGGCGTCTGTGATGTTGACAAGAGTCCTCTGTGATGATATTTAAGCTTAACTTTATGAAACTTTGATATTCTTTTTTGACTCAGGCTTCTGTGACAAACCAAGAGCAGTGGGAGGAAATGCTTGCAACCAAAGGTTTAACAGGTAAGAGCTTAAAAAGTAAAAGTTGTTGTCATGTCCCTTTAAAAGTGAACACACAGCATCACAACACTAAGCATCTGTCAATGCTGTTGTATAGTTGTAACTTGAAAAAACAGTGTGTGTGAATGAGCTCTGTCATCGTGATAGTAATTTATTGTATGCTGCTGCCCCACTGTGTTCACTGGGATAACTGCATACTGAAGCCTTGCACCACACACACTCACACATTACTGTCTCTCCTCTAGTTGTAGATGTGTATCAGCAGTGGTGTGGCCCCTGTCGAGCTGTGGTCAGTCTCCTGCGAAAAATAAAGAACGAACTGGGTGATGACCTGTTACACTTTGCCACAGTAAGCCCTGAGTGAAAGTAAAATGTGAAGAGTTTAAATTCAAATTTGTGAGGGAGCAGCCCTAAACTTGTATTTGTGTTTGTGTGTGTGTGTGTGTGTGTGTGTGTGTGTGGTGCAGGCCGAGGCAGACAGCATTGATGCTTTGGAAAAGTATCGAGGGAAATGCGAGCCCACCTTCCTCTTCTATGGGGTGAGTGTGTGTGCGTACAGCATATAGGCTACTGTGTGCATGCTTGTACAGTATAGTACAGCACATACAGTATAAGCCATCAGCTCTGTGTGTTTTGCCGTTTTCCCCCTTTGTATTCTATTGATGTCCTAATATTTCCACTCACAAGTTATTTATATATTTATCTGTTTATTTTCTGTCTATATTTCTTATTCCCTTTCATCATGATTCTGTAATGCTCAGATGTGTAATGATGTAGGCCAGGAAATAGGGCCGTGAATGGAGTCGTGATCTCTCTGGTGGTGATGCAATATGCTGCCCATTATTTCATTTGTATTATTAATTCTCTTTTATCAGAATTGTGCTCATTCCTGAGCCTGTACTTTTTTATTTTGATGTTGTCACAGACTCATTGGGTTTTTTTTCTGTCTTGCTTACATGCGCCTGTCAAAGCCTTTCTGTATGTCACTGCTTGTTGTACAAATGCATAAAACATAAAAAAGGTCTTTGTGTTGAATAACAGGGTGGGGAGCTGGTGGCTGTGCTGCGAGGGGCCAACGCTCCTCTCCTTCAGAGGATGATTGTGGAGGAGCTGGCCAAGGAGAAGTTGGTCCTGGAGCAAGGTGGTGAACGCAAAGGGGTGAGCAGCAAGATACACACACTTTCACATACAGAGCGCAGTAATCCGTTCACGCATATTTATATTCTAGTGCTGAAACAAATGGCCTTTTGCACAGCAGACTTTTTGACTTGTCATAGCAGGAAGAGCACAGGTGTTACTAATACCATTAACGATGACGTTCTTTTTAAGTGTCCCTGTGAGCAATGACAACGTGACAGAGAACTGAAGTAGCTAAGTGGAATTCAGCCATCTCAGCCATTAATTGTATTATCTACACCTGTGACGTATTAAAACGTCTTCCCGTGAAAACAGCCAACAGCAGTCAATTAATCGATTAGTCAATCTGCAGAAAATTAGCGATTATTTTTTGCGTTTTATCCTGATCTTTTAGAACAAATATGAACAAAAACACAAACACCACCCTCCATGATAAACCCACCAGCTTACAATCAGACCAAAGAAAAGGGAGAAAAAAATGGTTGCTGGACAAGCCAATATTTGTTGATGCATGTCATGATATGCTATATCACAGGCACAGGCTGAAATAGTCCATACACTGTCATAATACTGTACAGACAACCACACTCATAAATCATGCACACAACTAGGTTACAGCCAAGTCCATTTGCTTACTGATATAATCAGAACAGGGGCCCCATATTTATGTAATTTTTCATGCAAAATGAAAAACAATGCTAAAAATTATCTGGTTCCAGCTTCTCACATGTGAGTATTTTTTGCTTTTTGTGCAGGGGTTAGGCCCTTTCTCTGGGTTATGGTGACATTTTGTCGAGATGCAGAATTTTGGCACTTCACTATTAAAGGAATACTTCACACACAAAAAATGATCATTTATATGTCAATTGCTCACCCTTACGTTACGTTGAGTTCTTGAAGAAAACTGTTTTTCTTGCATGCCTTCAAGATCAGCCAAGAATCCAAAAACTGAGAAATCCTTGATTAATTGAAATAGAAGGGGACTGCGTTTACCAGCAGCCAATCTTGGAACCCATCGGCTACAGTATCTGTCAAACAACCATCAGTCTGTGCGGGTGATAACCAGTATTTCAGTCTGATCCGGTGAAGCCAGCAGATATCCAAACCAAGGCCTGGTCATTTCAGCCAATCTCTATGAGTCAATATCTGCATTTGGATGCAGATAAAAGCTAATTCAAAGCTAACTTGTCATCAGACTGTAGCCAATAGGTTCAGAGATTCCATTTCAACAATGCGTTCCGTCTTTCCACACAGTCTGTTTACCAGCAGTTAAAACGTGCTTGGTCAGTACTACTCGGAATACAAACCAGAACACTTAGAGTACCAAAAAGTCCCGTCGTAGCCTGGTTCCAGACCATAGACCCCGCCCACTCAACTGAGTAGGCTTGCATCTCTGGTCTGGCATACTTCAATGAATTTGCGATTTATGTCGTCCAAACGATGGACGGCCCAATGAACGCCGGGGGTCTAGCGAATAGCCAATCAGCGCCACGCTGATGTCAAGCTGTACGCCGGTGGGTAACTGGTGAGGATAGCAACAATGGCGACTGCTACAGATCCTACAGACCACATTAACGATGCTATCGAGGTATTTCGCCACTACTCGCGTTAATGGAGGACCAAATTAAGGAAGCTGCTAAACTGGATTTAACGGCGATGCAGCTGGGCGTGCACGACGACGGAGACATTTTAAACGGGCAATGCTCGCTTGTTTTCGGCACCCCCGAGGCATGGATACTAATGACGTCAGATTCTGGGTGAGTTGTTGATCTCTACTGATTGGTTAGGGAAAAATCAAATTCCTTCTTCCTTGTAAATCGCCTTCAATGGAAGCCATGTCAGACTGAAGGTTCTGGGAGCTTCAGTCTGACACTCAGGCTAGTCCCGTCACCTAGAGAGTTGCCGGATTCTGCATCAGCAGCAAAATTTTATCAAAAATATCAGTTTCCAAACTCTCACTTAACATAAATAGTCCTATGCAAGGATGATTAGCGCTCCTGAGCAGGCGTACGCATTTGAACTCAATGCTTAGCAAAGTTCAAGTGCACACGCTTGCCCAGGCGCACTGCTCATAGGCTGAATTGTTTTAAAAGGTAAGGGTTTGGAAAGTGCTGAAGACATGACTGGATAAATGAAACTTGAACTTTGCTGCATGAGTTGTGTGATAGTTAGTAAATGGATGTTTTGTTATAGTTTTTCTGTTTTTAAATGCAGACTCCATTTAACTCCAATTCATTAAGAAGTTTCTCTGTTTTTGGATTCTTCATTCACCAGGGAGGCATTCAAGCAAAACGGTTTCCTTCACAAATTCAATTTCACAGGGCTGAGTAATCTGAGTACTTTGAAAACAAATAATCATTTTGTGGGTGAAATATTCCTTTAAACGATTTTTTTTTTTACTGTTGGAACAAAACTTTTGTTTACTAACAAGTTCAGATTTATCAAGACAGTACCTGGAAGATTAATAAATATTGAAATAATCAAAAGCTGCAGCTGTAGTTTACTCAAAAAAGAAAGGATGTATTAAAGTGTTTATCGACACCAATGTTTACTGATTCAGTGTTTTTTATTTGTCTGTCAGATTAAAGATGAGGGTCTGATGGATGATGAGCATGCAGATGAGGAGGAGACGCCACAGCAGTCTGAAAATGAAGAAAGCATAATTGGTACTGTGGAAACAATATAATCATATTAGTGGTCAATTTATTTTGGTCATTAGCATTATTGCTGGTAATGTGGTTACTGTGATTACCGTTGCTGTTTACTAGCGTCATCATGATTCTGTTTACTGTTTTATCTGCATTACTGATCATCACTCAGCCTGTCCTTTTCTCCTGTAGTTCCTGCCAGTAAATCCTACACAGTTGCCATCATCAAACCAGATGCTGTTGCTCACGGCAAGGCAAATGAGATCATTATGAAGGTGCGCACAGACTAATGCTGCTCACATTCTGAGAAGACAAGATTGTCTCAAGCATTCCTGCTGATATTAGTTCATTATCCTGACAATACTCCCCTGGCTAGATCCAAGATGCTGGGTTTGAGATCCTGGCCCATGAGGAGCGCACGCTGACTGAGACTGAGGCTCGAGATTTTTACCAGCACAAAGCAGAAGAGGTATGGTGAGAACAGAACGGAATAGCAGCAAAAAGGCACATCTCACACAGACATGTGACAAAACATTTGACAGATAGAGACACTTGTGTTTGTATCTCACTGCAGAGATTGGCACACTAGTCAAACCGCTGATGGGTTCAGTGTATGTTTGTGAGGTTCGTCTGGGCAATTTGAATTATGAGTCAACATCCTAATGGGAGAGCAGTCACGACCAGTGCAAAAATCATTTCAATTAGTTTGCAATACATCACACTTCCATCTGCATTTCTGCACAGGGCTCAAAATAGATCCGCTGTGTAAGCAGCTTTTTTCCCTTTTTTTTTGCTTATTGCGCTGTTTGTGATGAGACCAAATGATTAGAGATTCAGAAATACAAAACATATGAGGAAAGGTGGCTATGTGAAGCAATTATGTCCGTAAAATGATGCAGTGTATATATTGCTTTTGCCTTTTAATAATATATCCGCACTAATTTTCTTCTGTCTCTTCCCGCCTAGAAAATGTAAGGCCTGATTCAAGATGTAAAAATGCATTTGTCACATTAACACATGTGTATGCTCTTGTCTCTGTGTGCATGTGATGGTGGTTTGTAGGCTTCCTTTGAGGACTTGGTGCAGTATATGTCCAGTGGTCCGTCCCATATTCTGGTACTGTCTCAGGTTGAGGGCTCAGCAAACGTTGTGCCAGCATGGCGTGAGTTTATTGGCCCAGCAGACATAGAGGAAGCCAGGAGAGAGAAACCAGAAAGGTCAGTTACTGGAAATTATACATATGCTACATCCATAAAAAGAGTCGTGAAAACATCAACAACAGCATAACCACTGTAAGATATGTTACGATCCCGTGTCTTTGTAAAGAACATTTGTTTATAGCATTGAGATTTGTTCATGCACAGTTGATTGCAACAGTGTGAAACAATCTCAGGATTAAGTCTGGGAAAACGAATGAACAGCACATTCTCGCCTGCTCTGTCAGACACACCCAAACATTATGCTTCTCTCTGGTGGAACACCAGCCGAGCAACCATCTGCTCTCCTCTCCTTTCTCCCCCCTGGCTTCCTGCAGCTTGCGGGCACAATACGGCACACAGACACTGTTCAACGCAGTGCACGGTAGTGAGGACATCGACCAGGCCAGCAGGGAGCTCGCCTTCTTCTTCCCCAACTTTAGGACGGCCTCGGTAACGGAGCAGGATGGGGAGGAAGAGCGTGTGGAGAGGACACTGGCTCTTATCCGGCCTGACGTTGCCAAAGAAAACAGAGGTGGGGCCCATGCCAAATGCACAGGCACCAGTACACACACAAAGGTGGTTCATACTGACATGGTGGGGCTGCTTCTTGATCCCCATGGAAAAGGTGTTGAATGGAACAGGTGTAGTTCCAGATTTTTTTGTAATTGATAACAACAAACAAACTATGGCTATCTATATCAAAACTATCAATTATTATCATTAGCTAAAACTAATGCAGACTAATAGAATGCAATAAATAAACATTATGGGCCTTTTTTAAAGCACATGGTCTAAAGGTCATGGTGCATGTGCATTTAAGCTGTGTCCAACTCCACTTTTGCCAGTTAAACAGCGCATAATCTGGGTGCAAAGTAAGGTGCAAGGGGTTGTATTTAGTCCCTTAATTGATCATAGGTGTGTTTTGGGTCAATCAGAATGTCATCTCTCACTCCCTTTAAAAGTCAGGTGTAGCAATTTGGAGAGGTTTTCTGCTGAGAGCAATGCAGTAAGAGTGGTAATGTCACTGCAGCAGATATATTTGGACATTTAAGCAGCAAAACTGGCCCTCAAAGTGGCGGCTGCATTGGTCTGAAACTAGCATTAACAATTGCTGTACACTCCTTTGCACAGGGTGTAAGATAACTTTCATGAAAGTAGGATTTATCGCAGGACCATTACTTTGAAATGCATTAGCTAGCTGTACCTAATAAACTGGCAAATGAGTGTAAATTGTGTTCCGCAGAGGAGATCTTAGCTCACATCCACAAGTCAGGCTTCACCGTGGCTCTCCAAAGAGAGGTGATGTTGACAGAGGAGCAGGTCAGACAGTTTTACTCCCAACACGCTGAGCAGGACTACTTCCCTGCATTGCTCCAAAACATGACCAGGTAACTTAGACACGCTCTTCTGAAATCTAAAGAGTAGTTTGTTACTGCAGATGTGCATTAAACATGTATATTTACAGTGGGCCGGTGCTAGCTTTGGCATTGGCCAGAACGGGGGCTGTCGGTCACTGGAAGAACATCCTCGGTCCTTCTGACGTTAATAAGGCCAAAGAGGAGAGTCCTGAGTGGTGAGTGATGTGTGGCTCTATTTATTCACACAATTAAATGAGCCAAGAGAAGTCACTGTGGTATTATTACCGATGGAATTTTCACTGTTGATCTATCTGACAGCTTGTTAGAAAGAACTCTGCATTTTTATTTGACCTCTTGTTTTTACCTTGTCAGGTATTCAAGGTGGACATAGACACATTTTTTGCATTAACTTATCATTATGAACTAAATGTTGAGTTCTCAGTGTAATGAGTATAGAATGGTTACACCATCTGCACTTAGACTGTTACCCTGTAAGCCTCGCTTTCACTGTGCAGTTCTGTTAGGCAACAGGAACGATTTCTTGGAAAAATGAAGGCTCCATTTACAGCACCGAGGAAGTGCGTCAACCATTACGCTACCATAACAGGAAGAAGATACTACTTTTGTTTGTCCCGCTAGGTATCTGTAGCTATCCCAAGTTACAAAAGAGTATTAATGGAAGTACTTTGCAGTTACAATCCCCAGTAGAGGAAATGGCGGAAGGCTCTGGGGAAGACGTAAAGCAATCAGGTTGTCTTTGAGATAGCGGAGCCAACACCTGGAAATGCTTGGGGGGTTTCCACTTTAACTTTTCAGGTTATTATACACAACCATTTGATTAAAGGTCTAGAACGTAGGATTTATTTGCATCTAGTGGTGAGGTTGCAGAACTTAAACTTCCCCTGTGTGCCAAGCTTGTAGGAGAACTACGGTGGCCAATGCGAAAACATGAATGGCCTTATCTAGAGCCAGTGTTTGGTTTGCCATTCTGGACTACTGAAGAACAACTTGGCCTCACTCAAGACGTCGATGTTTAGTTTCAGGTGATTATAAACTAATAGAAACATAGTTAGGAATATTATACACCATTTTTTCCAATAGATGCCCATAAATCCTACATACTGGACCTTTAAAGAAAGGAAAGGTATTCTGCAACCACACAGGAAGAGAAATGTACTAGATAACAGTTTCTTTTCTGACAGTAGTGCAGTCATAAGACAAAGATACATTTTAGAGATGAAGGTTTATTGTGGTCTCCCTCCGCCTGCAAAGCACCAAGTTCACTCCAGTTTCTGTGTTTTCTTGAAAGGCAATCTTAAAAATAAAGACAATCACTTGCTGAGGTAGAAGCAGACAAGGCAGGCTGAGCCAGAGTGAAAGAAAGTACAATAAATTACACCACTTCATCCCAAAACAAACCATCAAATATTAGCTATTAGATATAGATGGCACCTAACAGTCTAATCATACCTGTGATGCTGACTTCTGTATCCCTCATCACTCAGTCTAAGGGCCCAGTTTGCTGTGGAGAATGAGCCTATGGGCCTGCTGCATGGCAGTGAAAACCACGAAGAGGCAGAACGAGAGATCAACTTCTTCTTCCCTAAACAACAAACACTGGCAGTGATCAAACCTGATGCCTTAGAGGAACACAAAGGTCCTCTGTCGTCATTCAGAACAATATAAAAATGTACCTGTGTTTATATAAATGTGTACAGGTAATCATATCATCTTTATAATGTGTTTTCTGACTGTAATAGACAAGATAATGGAGGAGATCAGCAGCGGCGGTTTCTGTGTAACGCAGCTGAAGGAGACGGTGCTGTCGAAGGAGATGGCTGAGGAGTTTTACAAAGAGCACAGAGAGAAGCCTTTCTTCAACCAGCTGGTGGAATTCATGTGTCGGTTAGTCTATCCCTGAACACAGCCACAGGAGAAGGGCAAAGTGACCACAGCAGACCTGCCCTAATTCCTGTTGCCACTGGAAGTTTTAACAGCACTTTTAACTGTAATCTTAGCTGCTTAAAATCAAGGCAGCCTCAGGCAAGCGGCTAGGAAGTCCATCTCAATTTCACTCTTTGTCCCACCGCACATCTAGATTTTAGAGTTATCTTCCGCTCCGATTAGTCCCTTCACTCGGTTGTTACACAACTGCTTGGACACAATGAGCAGAGAGATGTGTGCAGCTGGGCACTTAAGCTGGAGAAACTACCTTTACTGTCGCTATCCCTCAACATCAGCTCAGGTTTAGCATTAATTAACTCTCACACAACAAGTCTCATTATCCAGTCATGAGCTTAGTACGTCCTACCTTACTATTAAAAACACTTCTGCATAAACAGTCTCACACATGGACAAGTAGCCATTTGAACTCTGCTCAATGATATGCACAAGCAGAGTTCAAACACACATACTTGCCCAGGTGAGCTACTCATATGCAGAAGTGTTTTAAATAGCAAAGTTTTAAAGAAAAAACGTGTTTGTGAAGCACTGTGCATACGACTGGATAAATGAGACTTGGATTAAGCTGCACCAGTTGTGTGAGAGTTTGTAAACGGATGTTTAGATAGAGCCAAGACAGCTCTGTATCATCAATAATGCTTAAATTTAAGTATGAGATTTCACTTTATTAAGCATAATAAACATTTTACAATTGCTTTTAAATTTCTGGCAGAGCTGAGACTGGCAGGGGTTACACGTCTCCAACTAGCGAAGAGGCTCTCAGGAAGTGACGCAGTAATTACATCTCAGTGTGTCTGACAAGATACACACTACTCTTTATTCACACAAAAGTATGATGAACAGTAGAACACATACTGAGTATGTAGTGCATAGTATGTGTTTTCGGACGCAGCGATCAATTATAATGCACGAGTAGTGTGAGAGTTTGTAAAGGAATGTTTTGATATAGTTTTGCTGGTGTTAAATGCAGCCATCATTTATTTAATTTAATCAATATTTTTCTCCATTTTGGAATTCTTTGTTCACCATGGAGGGACGAGAGAGGAACAAAGATTCTTCACAAATTCAACATAACATCATTTTGTGAGTGAAATCCGTCCCAGTTTTAAACAGGATGTCTAGACATCTTTTATCTGCTATTCACCAAATTAGTCCTAAGTGGGAAGGTGCAGTCAAAGCCTGCTCATTGCAACAATAGAAAGTGTCACATTGTGGCTCTTGACAGTTTAATTGCATTATTCTGTTGATTAATTTCTGTGTAAAAATGTTCTCTTGTCATGCTGAATTTCAATTTATCTCCATGGCAACAAAGACCACACTGTAGTGGCTAGCCGAACTTTGATTGCAAAACTACCAATAAACACAAATAATAAGGCGGGCAGATACACAGCTCTCCCTTGAATACACTGACAGTAAGTAGTTAAAGTTCATAAGTCATTTAAAATCCTGTTTATTATATTAACATACTGTCATCGTTTGTTTCAGAGGGCCGTGTCTGATGCTCGTCCTGACCAAGGAAAATGCAGTGGAGGAGTGGAGGGCCATGATGGGCCCTGCAGACCCTGATCAAGCAAAGGAGACATCTCCAAACTCTCTGAGGGCCCGCTTCGCTTCCAACATCCTGCACAACTCGGTCCACGGCTCCTCCAACGAGCAGCATGCAGAGGAGAAGATCCGTTTTATCTTTGGTGACATCTGCTCAGACGCAGAGCTCACCGGTGATGGAGGGACTGACACAACCATTTTAGGTAATCATATGATGTCTGTGACAGTCATTTCCATCTGGCACACCATCTGGTTCCACATAAATAACAATTTTGTTCTTGTATTTTTTTCATGTTTTTTGAGGTTTGATATTTCTGCCCTATTCCTGCTAGAAATGATATTTCATCCAGCTTTATTTCTTACAGTTATAGTTAAAAATACTCCAAACTTCACTTCTTGAAATAAAGATCAATTTCTTGCAGCAAAAGAGCAGGACAGTTCTGCAGATGAAAACACGGGAACGTCAAGGTCTCCAACTGAGGACATGTCCAATAACCATCATGAAGGTATGCAGTGAGTACGGATAAAGTTTTTTACTGACATGTTAGCTGTCCCTATTCAAGGGTTTGATCCTGAAAAAGGCCTGTTGCTGCCAAAGGCTCATACAGGCATACATAACTAATATATAGTATCCCACAATCCACTGTGCACCAGTCACTTTAAGCACAGGCAATTAGTTTTGTGACTAATGGAAAGCAGTCACTGGTAAATATATCCTATTAATAAGACCAATGAAAAAGCCGCTGCAAGTGGTGAAAAATGGAAACTGGGCATAAACTCCACAGTGGGATATATTGATACAGTCAGTGTTTAGACATAGTTAGGGGGTGTGGTGAGGGTGGAGACAGCAAGGGGGAAAACAGTACATTTACTATAGCTATGATTAATAAAACTTAGCACATTATCAGTACCCCACAGTCATTAATGCTATGATATAGTAGACTAGTGTGTTTTAGTCAACTCCATGCACACATTATAGCAGCGCTAATGTTGCTCAATGCTATTAGCCTGTTTTGACATTGTGCTACTATGTTATCACGCAGGGGGTTTGCACCCTCAAGAACTACATGTCCCTGGAGGCTCACAACTTTTTCTACCAATAGCTACAACAGTTTGAATAAAGTGTTAGATCCATTTTGTTCAACAGCCCCCAAATCTCAATTGCTAAAGCCACCAGACTCCATTCAAATTAACAGTAATTTTATCGTGTATAGAGCCAACATGTTTTCCCACCCAACTTGGCATTTTAAGGGTTTATTTCAATGAAATCAGAGTTGGTGATTGTGATAACAGTGGAAAGACAAAGTTTTATTTTGTTTCTGTAAATGTATTTTACAGTGATAAAATTACCATTTATTTAAATGGAGTCTGGTGGGTGTGACAATAGTGATTCAGGGCTGTTTCTGGTTAAACAAAAATTATCTTACTCTTTAGCATAAAGGTATATCTCTGTAGGGATCCTTTCAATAATCTTGTCAGACACTTGTCATAACAATCTGAGCCTGTCAGGGGCAGAAGCAAGCACTTTTAATGGCATGCTGTTGAGTGTTGACATCGTAGCCCAGCTGCTGCTCTTGCTTGATACAGGACTGATTTTAAAAAAATGTTTAGCTTGATATCGTTCTTATTACAGGCTTGAGTGTTGTTTCGTCATACCTTTAAAGTTTCGACAACTGCGTCTGTCGTCATCATCAGGAGCGTCACGTGATGTCTGGTCACGTGGTTTAAAAAATGTTGTTCCCATTAGTCACTTAAACACAAAAAATAGGGTCCAGTTTTAAAATACCCTTTAACTCTGTATTTTGAAGCGTGATTGACAACCAGAAAGTCACACAGCAACTCTTCAGCAAGGTAACAAATGCTTTGTCTCCCTCCTGGTGTTGAAGGATGTGACATTTTGTTGGCATTCCCATAAATACCAGCTGTATCTATTGTTAATCACAGGACATTACAGTATAATAGATGTTACCTACCTGTATGTAAATATAGTACTGTTAACCTGGTCCACTATTTGCCATGTTCCATCCATTAGTATGGTAACATGTCTCAGGTTACCACTGATATTTAATCTTTGTCAGCTGTGTCAGCCTTTAAAATGTTAGCGTACACTTTTGATGTGGAATGCCCAAAAACTCAAAGGATCCATCTCCTAAATTGGGACACAGCTATTACAGCATCGCGTCCTGGGAGCTGAGAGTAGGTGCCAAGTAGATATGTCTCTTAATACTGACAACTCAGATAGCTTCCAAGAGCGAGAAGACGTATCTCTTCTGATACAGAGAAAAATGAGGCCATTGATCTTCATAATGTGACTTACGTGAGCTGGAATGGAGATGTAAACTGCTCTTACAGTCTCTTTGTCTGGAGAGTGAAGTAAATCTTGAACCTGCTGCATTGTGGGGATAATTGCAATTCAAATGTGCAATACCTTCTCATGATTCCATTTTGTTGAAGTATTAATGGGTTTAGGTGACGAACTGTTGCACCTCTGCGAGTCCTGAGGCTGATGTATTTGAATAATGTAACATTGCTGTCTAACACTGTTTTATTGGTTGTAGGATCTTTCTGTAGGGGGATTCATTCATGTGTGGTTGTCCTTCAGAATATTTGATTTAGTTTTCCTCTTTACTTTACAGGTGACCCACATGATTCAAATCCTTGCAGCCCACAGACAGAAGGAATTGACAATCCAGAGCACCCAAACTGAGTCAGCACACTTAGTTTCTCTTGTATTGTGGGCTTAAAACACAGTATCATATACGTCACTCCATGAATCATGAAATAAACAGGAAGACTGGTGATATTTACACACTTTATAGACGTGTAGGTGGTGGGTTGATAACAAAGTGACCATATATTCTTCAGCCAGTTAAAGGGAGTACTTGTGTACTTGTTAAGTTTTGTACGTAGTACTGCTCATGGCAGTTAAAAGTTTATAGACTTGTTGGCTTGATCCTAAGAACAGGATCATATGGTCACCACAAAGCAGCTGATTCAGAGAGGGTTCAGAGAAGCATTCAGTTGAATCCAGTCAGTTCAGTCCATCTTGGATTGGCTACTGTAAATTGTACTGATTTTTGTTTTAGTTTTCATTTTCAGTTTCAGCAACTCATACCATGATATTTACAATTTTGGGCAACACTTGAAGGTGTCTACTTAAAAGTGACATGATACTGTCATAACTATGACATGACATGAACCTGTCAGGAACATTATGTAGATGTCAAACGTCATTCGGTTTTTGTAATGACAAGTTGACATTGTTTGGGTTGTCTTGATTATGACAAGTTGACATTAATCAAAGTGACATTACCAGAAGTTGTCATTGTCATGATAAGTTGACATTAAATTTGTTTGGGATATCCTTATAATGACAATTTGACATTAACCAGGATGACATTACCAGAAGATGTATTTATGTTAATGTCAACTTGTCATTATAAGGACATCCTAAACAAATTTAATGTCAGCTTGTCATGACAAAGACATCTTCTGGTAATGTCACTTTGATTCATGTCAAGTTGTCATAATCAAGACAACCCAAACAATGTCAACTTGTCATTACAAAAAACAAATGACACTTAATGACAGCAGTCATAAACGTTTGACATGTACATAATGTTTATGACAAGTTTATGACAGTGTCATGTCATAGTTATGACTGTGTCATGTCACCCTTATGTAGAAACGGTCAAGTAAAGTGTTACCCAAGTTTGTCTACAGTATTTCTTATTTTTTTTGGTGTATCTTTATGGTTTATATATAATTCAACAAAAAAAGAGAGAAACCTTTACTGACACTTAAAGTATTGATTGTAATGGTTAGAGTAAAACAGAAGTACAAGTAGGAAAAATGAATACTAAAAAAAGGGTGGAGTGTCGGGGAAGGAAGTTGTGTGTGAATGTGTGTGGTGTATACGTGTATGATTAAGAATATGTGGGAAGGTTTAGATCACTTCACTGAATGATTATAAACATGGCAGGGCTCTACCTTTTAATAAATGTATCTTTTTAAAGTCTCAAAAAGTGTGTTATTTGTTCCATTTGGTAAATTCCCCACACCTTCATAGTGTATTTATTGTATGTTGGGGGTTTTGATGCATCTTTCTGCTGCTAGCAATATTTGTCAAAGATATTTTTTAGCTCTTCCATCAATCTCTTCTAGTGCCATCTTTGCATCTTTAGTGATTTTGTATCAATTCTAATTGCTACCATGCTGTGATTAGGCTTCACTGTTTTACCCATTAGCGTCATTTATGACAGGATTGTGTAACAATTGAGGATAACTAATTGTAGATAATCAAAGTGAGTGAAATATCAAGTTGTAAAAACTTGACTACAAAGTGGTGTTATTAGCAGCTTGCCGGTAGATACTCTGGGACTGGGGTTTATAATTTAAGATAAAGTAAATCCACTGTATCAATTTTAGGGGACTGCATTACTTCACATCCAGTAACCACGGTAACAATTCAGGTTCCAATTTGAGAGGGAGTCTGAAGGCAACCTTGAGTCAGACATATATTTATTTTCTCTTATTAGCAAAAAATATATAGGCTTTTTAGATTGTTATTTTACATCTTTATTTATCACTGGCATGTTTGTTAAAGGAACAGTGTGTAGGATTTAGTGGCATCTAGCAGTGAGCTTACAGACTGCAGCCAGCTGAGTACCCCTCGCTTACAGTAACGTGAAAATGTGTTTGGGTTTGCTTTACGATTTGTGTTAGTGCTAGTGTAGAAACATAGCGGTGCAACATGGCGGGCTCTGAAAGAGGACCCACTTCCTATGTAGATATGAAGAGCTCATTCTAAGCTAACAAAAGCAAAAAAAATCTAAGTTTGAGGAGATTACGAACTAAAAATTAAAAAAGGAATGAAAAGGTATGAACATTATATTCCATTTCTACCAATAGATCCCCCAAAATCCTACACACTGGACCTTTAACTTTTACAAAACGAAAAAAAGTCTAAAGCAGTCATGATAGGTTAAAAACTAGGAATCTAGACTCCTTTCAATAAACAAACAAACAGGTGATGTTAATCTAGTTTCTCAAAACAAAAGTTTCCGCGTCATCTGCTAAAATAATCTTTGATTTGTCTTTTGCCGGGGTGTTATCCGACCATGCTGAGGTGTTGATCAGTACTGTTATCAGGCGGGGTGTCCTCCCAGTCTTTTGCAGCCTCCAGTAAGATGGCCTCATCCACGTCGTCATCCTCAGTGAACGACCTCTGGAACATCTCCATGATGCTCCTCTGGTTAGGGTCCTGAACAAATCCAAATAATCAGGTCATTACTTAATGTACAGACACCATTTCTGATTTGGCTCTGTAAGCGCCGTTATACTGTGCAGCCTTATGTAAATATGTTTCATCTATGTTAATGTGTGAATGCTATTTAAAAACTGTAAAAAGGATTATACATCATTTATTTATATACAGACACAGAGCTTACCTTAGAGTGGAAGCTGGCGTTCACCGCTTTGTCGGAG
The DNA here is from genome assembly GCF_041903045.1 of Epinephelus lanceolatus. Lineage (NCBI taxonomy): Eukaryota > Metazoa > Chordata > Actinopteri > Perciformes > Serranidae > Epinephelus > Epinephelus lanceolatus. The sequence goes on along the minus strand of NC_135747.1, from coordinate 20,747,574 downwards.
AGGTTTGATTCCGACAGGCCCACTTGCTCCAAAACATTCATTTTCTCCTGGATCATTGGCCTGGAGATAAATTATTATAATAGAGCAGATACCATTCAATTCACTGCTTGTCACAATATGCATATCAAACAACCCACATTAACGTGACCCCCCGCTGTTTCAGTTTTGGCTCTGAAGTGGTGGACTGATGAATACAAGAGGAAAAAAAGATTTAAAAACACAGTTTGATTATCAGTGAAATTACTGCCCACTGACTGACACGTACCACAGGTGATCATCAGCAGTTCCCTTGGCAACCAGGTAGTGAATGTTCACATTGCTGGTTTGTCCAATACGGTGCACCCTGTCCTCCGCCTGAATCAAAATCTGCAGAAAAAAAGCATTGTCAAAAAAAGAGCATTTGAATTTTCTTGGTGTCACCAATTGTTTCCTGCCTTCCCTCAGCTGCAGTGAAGGTCGACGTGCGCTCTGCTTGAGGAAAAATATCAATAAAATGGTAAGTCATTATTCAGGCTTAAAGCTGCCAACAGTTGAAATTGAAGAACTATTAAGATTCCTCCGGGAACTGAAGCTGTTGTTACTGGCACAGAGTGCGGGTTGAGCATAGCAATCACTTCAAAATGAATCTTTTTTTTAGTTGCGGATTTGTCCCCCTTTAATTCCCACTTCAGAATGCCCTATTTGGCTGTACTGTGAATCTTGTCACATCTTTGTCCCTGCAAACATAGCATAAAGAGGGAGTGGGAAATTCCCATAATGCCAGGATAACCTTATAACCAAACGTGAACTAAAAGAGGCAAAAACTGGGCTGGAACCAAAATTGAGTCTAAAATGAAAATACTACAAATAAAAAATGTGTTCCAATGGAGCCATACACATGTCGCATTTTTTGCACCCTCAAATTTATTGTTTTCAATATAGATGCATGGCAGGCGCACTCAAACGCCAGAGCAACGCTGACACAATGCACACGTGTTCCTGAGTGTCTTTTAGCACTTTTAGAACGCAGCAGCACACACCGTATGTCATGTGACGAGGAACAGACAGATATCTTTCTCTTCTTCTGTAAATATCAGTCTGTGGTAAATATGGAAAAGCTGATCATTTTACTGCAGGGCTACCCAGAGCTTTACATCTGTCCCAGGGACGATAGGCCTACACACTTAAAAACAGCGTCTGGAAGAAGATCAGCTCTGTACTCAAAATTTCAGGTAAATACTTGGGATGCGCGCGATTAGTCGTCTAAACGATTAAACGTCCACCCCCCTTGCTAGTCGGCACTTGAAAAATTAGTCAGTTAAACAATTTAGTGTTCTATTCATGTACAAGGTCGCTTAACTGTCATGAAGCCGCCAGCCACTAGTGGGTGCTACAGATAACCATCAGACAGCAGTCCCCCTCCCCACGGTAATGCTTGAGTAGACTGGAGTTTTAAAACAGCATGGTGGGAAAACCCAGCGTGGTTTGGCAGTACTTTGATCTAGAAAATCAATTCAGCAGCAATTTATCTTTTTTGAGATGTTATATTATTTGTTAACTGTAAGTGAGTTGTTGTCAGACAATGTGCAGGGTTTACATTCATACTGTACGGAGCAAAATGCCTCTCATTTCAGCTGAAATTTAAATATAATTAAGATTTTGTTTTATTAACTTTAAAATGAATTGCTATGATTTTTGTTGGATAATCTGCAAGGTTCAATTTGCCCCACATTTCAGAGGCAATTTATTGATTTTAGATGTTATTTTAGTGGTTCACTTTTGACTGAGTTGCCGTCGTGTTCAAATTCATACGGCACGGCGCAAAGTGTCTCGTACTTCAGTGGCATTTAAAATCTGACATGGTTGTTGAAGATTCTGATTAAAGGTTTCAAAGGGCTCTTAATGCACACAATATTTTTGGGACAATGTTTCAAATACTAAATTTTGACTATTTTGATAGTGTTTTAATTTTTTTCTGTCGACTAGTCTTAATTAAAATTTTCATTAAGTCGACAGGGAAATAAGTTGCCAGGAACATCCCCAGAAAACAGGCTATAATACGATGCTTGTTAGCGACCTCAGACACAACCTGCCGTCACACTCTAGAAAGCTGGCACAAAAAAGGCACAAAAGTAGTGTCCAGCACCTGACCTTGCATTTTCCAGGCGGTTAAAGACACAGCATGTGTACAACCCCTAAATTAGTAGCCACAGGTTATGTATGAGTTCTTAGGGTACTATACCCCAAGTGTTTGGTGGAATTGCAGCTAATGAGCACTCAGTATTTTATTTTAATAACTTTCCATGGCTTACCCCGGGGTTCCAGAAAAGCTCAGCGAAGACCACCAGGTCAGCACTGTGCAGGGTGAGACCCATGTTAGCTGCAGTGATGGACAGTACGGCCACACAGGTCTTGGTCACGTACTGGAACTTATCACACAGCTGCTGCCGTTCAGCTGAAGGAGTGGACCCGTCAATACGGATGTGACTGACGTTCTGTAGAAGAAATTAAAGGCCAGAATGGTTTAGGGAACGGACCAATACGACACCAACAAACTCATTTAACAAACCTTGATAAGTCACAGTAGTAGTAAAACTAGGCTCAAATGTGCTGCCTACACTTGTTCCCTGCAGCTACTGATGAAAGTTGACCTAAGAGTTGACTTTAACGCCTACGAAAAGAATCAAAATGCACTTTTTTTTTTTTTTTTTACATTAAAATTATATTTCTGTGCAGTGTGGTATCTGTATATCTTGCTCACCTTTTTAACCAGTTCAGTTGTAATGTGATCCAGGACTAACTTATGATGGGCAAACACGAGAAACTTCTCCCTCCCACACTCCAGCGTGTCTGTGATGTACTCCCTGGCAATGACAGAAACAACAGAGGTCTCAACTGTTTCAAAGAAAGCAGTGAAATATTCAATCATTCTGTGTATTTATTCAAACTCTCAAAGTTATCTCAAATCCAGTACAAATGACGATCACAGTGGTCTGACAAAAGATTCTGATTCATTTTACATTTTAATCTCAGCGCTCATCACATCTAAGCTGATGGGACTTACTGATCCCCGACCATTAGAGGGTCTGTGCTTACATAATGGCTTGCAGCTTGGCTTCGGCTGTGTGGTTATAAAAGATGAGGAGGGCTTCCTTCTCTTGTATTTTCTGAAAAAGAGATAAGGAACGGCACCAGATAAGAACTGACAGGAGATACTGATTGATGATTTGATAAGGCTGCCATTACTCTGAGGAGCAGTGTGATAATGAACAATCAAGCTAAGCCATTCAGTTCCATTAGAGTGAATAAATTCTCTTAAAATAAGACTTACTGGAGTATTCTGGGTCAGTTTGAAAGCACTTGTGCATGCTTGAGGCCTGAGAGGACTCCATCATTTGAAGAAGACAGAACAAACATGTAACTTTCTTGGACTGAAGGAGTGTTTTTCCTAACTGATGTCTTTTTAATCACAGCGACTACATTTCAAGTCGAACATGCTGTATTTCATTTGTCTTTTGGATACATGTAGTCAACATGCTTGGGTATTGAATAATGCAAAAGGTCAGAATATGCTATTTTCAGCTAACTTTTCAACCCCAAAATCAAAAATACATATTTTTCCTCTTTCCTGTAGTACTGTTTATCAGTCTAGATTGTTTTGATTTGGTGATACAGTTGGTGGGTGTAGCTCAGTAGAAAGAAAATAGTTCCTGCATGAAACTGCTCACAACAAGGTCTGTAAATTATCTTGAATAAGTGGGTCATGATTTCTTGAAAGAGGCATTGCTGTTGAGTTTTTCAATGTATTTTTTGGCGCTTTGGGCACCAGAGGTCAAGTACGATCTAGTTCCATTATACTTCAGAGAAGGCAGACATCTCTACAGCTGATATCTCCAACACTCGGCAACTCACACCAAAACAATTTGATGATAAAAATGACTGATAAATAGCGCTACAGGAAAAGGAAGAATGTGTTTTTGATTTTGGGGTGAACTGTCCCTTTAAAAATAATTTAGTAGTGATGAATTTATCAAAACTTCTTACGTTTTTTGTAATTACTGCAACAGAACTCACACCTTTTTTTTTTCTTTTACTGTGTTATTTTTCCTCTAATTTGATTGTTCTTGGGGAGGACTGATTTAGTTTTGCCTTAATTCCTAAGATGGGAAATTTGTAAATCTTACTCCAAGCCTGGTTTCTTAAGGTTTGCAAATACCTGTATACCAAAAACTTCAAATTCTATATCTTTTCTGTTTTTACCGGACCATGAGAAACGTTTGTGACTTACATTGCGGTGCCCATTGGCCAACTGCTTGGCAGCAGCTGACAGAGCAGCTTTAATGCGGGTGTTGACACCATCTATGGTCACTGTGACGACCTTGCGTTGTTTAGAGGGAAGCTGTGAGAGGACGTCGCGCTTGAGACGACGCAACATCAGACACTCCTCCAGCAACAGCTTTAACTCCCCGAGGTTAGATGAGCCGGAGTAATCCCACCCCCAAGTCGCCTAGAGGGGAGGGGAATAGAAAAGGATAGAAGGAGAGGAAAGTAAGAAAAGCATAGTGGACAATGAGGCAAATTTGACACAGAACCCTTCAAAGCAGGTAGCCAGACTCTTGGACTATCTAATGACAACGTTCATCTTTAATCACACACAGGGATTAGTTCGGATGCCAGTCAAGCTGGTGACTAACCAGCAGACTAAAAAGCTCAGAATTCAGTCACAGGAATCAAACTGTGATAGCTCCGGCTGGTCTGAGTCTCTTATCAGGATGCAAAAGCCATTTTATGAGACTTCAATGGTGGAAAAAAGGGAATTTTTGCAGAGCAGAGCAAAATCTCCACAATCTTCAAAATGAGTCATCATGACCAAATTAAGGATGTAATTGGCCTTTAAATCATGTAGCGTGTTCCCTACTTGAACCTATTAGAATTAATTAAGGAGATTAAGTGGCAAGAATAAAGCAACAGAAGGAAAAGAGTGGAGACAAAATTCACAGAAAAGGAATCCGCTGACACCTAAAAAACAGTTTTAATGTATACACTGTTTGCCAACCTACGCTGGCTGTAAAGTGTCCTCATTTCACCTTTATAACCCTATTGTTCTCAGCAGAGAGCATTAGGAACTGCAGACTGTGAATGTAAGAGAGGCAGATAAACAAATAATTCACTAATCCTACACCTAAAGCCTTCTATGTTCTTTGAGGTGTCCTAAAATTACAGCCAGTTACAGCTCAACAGTATTAAGCATTACACTTTGATAGATAAGGACTCTTAAAGGGATAGTTTAGATTTTTTTTAAGTGGGGTTGTATGAGGTATTTATCCATAGTCAGTGTATCACCGACAGTAGATGGTGGTTGTTAGCCCCCATTTCGGAGAAACAGGCAGGAGTACTGCCACAGAAGCCAAGCAATATACTGCTGTGAATGGGGGCAGAAGCAAGACGTATTTTAGCCACCTAAAACAATCAATATTATTTTGAGTATACACTATATTTAGAATATTTTCACCTCTTTACCTTGCCGTCAGAAAGCCCTTTCTGACGGGGCACTGAAGATGTCATATATGCTTTTTCAAAGTCAGCGTTCATTTGACAAAAACAGTTATTTTACCTTGCAGAACACGGGAGTTGCTGGTCAACCCCTGCCTCGATCAGTTAGTTTGTGTTGACTTTGGTGTTTTAAGGATTGGTTTGGATTCACCAAAGTCACACAATAACACAAACTAACTAATCAAGGCAGCAGTAGACCAGCAACTCCTGTGTTCTGTAAGATAAAATTACTGTTTTGTCATTGAAGTCTGGCTTTGTAGAGAGCACATATGATATCTTTAGTTCCCCGTCAGAAAGAGCTATCTGACAGCGAGGTAAAGCAATGAAAATATTCTAAATATAGAGCACACTTGAACTGATGTGAGTTTTTTTTATGTCGTTAAAATATGTTTTGATGCTGCCCCCCTCCACAGCAAAACATTGCTTCCGTGGCAGTACTCCTGCCTGCTTCTCCAAACCAGGGGTGTACTGACTGACATCTACTGTATGTAATACTCTGACTACAGATAAGTACCTCATATGACCCCAATTAAAAAAATCCACGCTATCCCTTTAAGGCTTAAGCTACCTGTGTGGCACCGCAGTAGCGTATCCCAAACTCGTGGAAGCGGGGGAAGAGTGTTGGTCTGACAGCCAGAATCTGGGTGTACAGCTCAGAGGGTCTGGACATGGCAGGGGTCCCAGACAGAAGAATCACTCTCTTTGCTGCCTGAGGATGGAAAAAACAACTGTGATCAGAGCACTGCTGAGAGAGTCAAGCTGACAAAGCAAGAAATTAAACCCAACCCTGAGCCAAATGCTGCAATGTTTTGGATTCAGCTGGTTTATGGATCTTTGTTAGCAGGCAATATATGCTACATATACAAAACAATAATGTCGCTCTGATATAGTGACACGGGGAAAACTGTGGGTGTTTGGGTGGGTGGTGCGTGTCAAGTGGCGTCCACATGAATGCCAGAACCTCAGGATTCTTAGCAGAACATTGCATCGTAACAAGATGATCAATAGTTTTCCCTTCAACTGTCAGAGGGTTTTAATGTTCTGTCTGATCAATGTATGTTCACATGTTACAGAGAGTTTGGCATATAGCTGAAATAATCACTCTGTTGCTCAGCTGACAGCAGTTGAAACCATGTAACTGTGTAAAAAGTCCATGTGTGATAAATATATTATTATTATTATCAGTTTTAATGTAGTGTTTTTTAATGTTGGTAGTGCAGCGACCATTAAGTTTCCTTTGGGATGGATCTTTCCTATAAATTTTGGTTTAATTGCACGCATACTATAACTGCAGGGTCCAGCCTCCGCTGCTTAAGGCTAAAAAAATAATAATTGTCTGATGGAAGACATCCTAAATCTGATTTCCCAAGAAAATCTAATCAATTGTTCAGCTGGCCCAAGGTCAATCTGACAGCCAATCTGGGTCTTGTTCCAAGAGTTTTAATGAATTATCTGGATAATTTTACTTGGAAAACCTTGAACCAACTCAAATTTGATTTATGACCTAATGTAAAGGAACCTTTTTCAGTGTTTTCCCCGGTGAAGTTATACCTTAAGACCAAAGAGAATCTGCCTCTTTGCACAGATTGAACTAGGTACTCTTTGATCTGCTGCTTTGGATATTTTTGAAATATCCTGCTTAGAGACAGTTAGATGTCACAAACAAGTAAAAATATAACATCTTTAAGGTATGTGACAAAATTAGTAATCCAAATAAAACATTAAATGAAAAGAGGGAAGAAAAACAAGCACCTTCAGCAGAGGCAAAGCTGCTTTACAGCGAGCAGTCTTTATGTTCTTCAGGAAGTGAGACTCATCCTGCACAAAATGACAAAATCATATATTCTACTTACAACATACAGTAACTGCTTTTAAAGGCAAAAAACACAAGTACAGACATATATTTTGAGACAATTCTAAATACTGCACAGTTCAGTAAAACAGCTCACCATGATGAGGACATTGAAGGGGTTTCCCAGCTGCTGCTTGTCCATCCTGCTCAGCAGGTCGTAGCTGATGATGTTGACCAAAGCAGACCGCAGATTGTCTTTGGCCTTCACCACCACGTTGATGCTGTCAGGACTCAGGGAGGGGAGCCAGCGTCTGAAGGCCTACAGGCAGAGATACTTACTCATGTCATAAACACAGAGTGAAACAAAACTCCTCAGAAAAACAGTTCTAATTTCCAGGCTGCGCTTTTCCCCCTACCACTGGGAATAAATCAGCCCCTGAAATTTTAAATGAAAATCCCAGTCACATTCACGAATTATTTTGTGACTGACAGCTGGCTTGAATGCGACTAATCACTTATAATTGTGTCTAACTACCATCGCAGTGTCTCCATTTAGAGACAACTGATCATGTAGTTAAGAAAAATGTCCCCTGTGGCCCAAATGTTTCTGACAGTTCACTTACTTGCTCTCTATTCACCTGTCAACCTGGCTTAAACTCACTAAGTTATAGCTCCCATGTTTTGCAGTAGATCTGGCCAAATGCAAAAGACTAACAGTGCAAATAAGAGCCAAGCCAGACAGAGTAAGTGTCCTTTAATGGGCCGACATCCTGTGACTAAACCCTCCTCGACGATTCCAACTCCTGATTGGGGGACTGTGTTTGATCCAAGATATCTATTTAGAGAGCAGACTGTCTTGTCTTGTCAATAGACAGAAGGCCAACGAAGCTCTTCTGAAAATGTGGTGCTATTGCAGCTTGGTAATGCTGCTGCGAGTTAAGCGGAGATTGCTAAAGAACATGAGACATGCTCACAGAGAAAAGGGACACCTGAGATGAAATTAGAACGTATTGAAATTGTAGAAGGAAAACGGGGACAAAGAGGCGCCAACATTTCAACGATGCCAAGTGTGGGGGTGTCTTAATAGTCATCGAAAATAATATGCAAAGTGTAAAAATATATATAGCTCAGCTAAATCAGCAACATCATGTGAAGCAGGTCTTTATGAATAACAGACTTCAACAGAGTAGCCAAATAAACTGAATTAACATCTCGGTTTTAAATTAATGCTTCACAATCCAATCATCGTCTGCAGCCATCAGAATAAGAAACAGAAGCATGAAATTCAATACTGCCATCTCCCTTACTGAAGATAAAGTACCTAACAGAGCACAAGCAGTCCATGGGGAACAGCATTAACATTCCTCAAATGCAGATGAGCTTTAAGTAGAAACCAGCATTATAATGTGTAAGGCAGAGCTTTTGTCAAAGGAGACCTGAAGAATATCCTTAAGAGGGTGCCTGCTGATTTAATGCAGGCCAATAATGACACCATTAAACGGAAACAAAGTGATAAACTCTAACACCTACGAAGTAATGAGCCATTTTTCTTTGCAGGATGTTTTTTTTTTTTTTTTTTACCTCAGCCCAGGTGAATCGCACAGAGGAGGGAGCCACGACCAGCAAGGGCCACTCATTCCTGTAGTAGGCTGCTATACAGATGGCCTGCACCGTCTTTCCCAAGCCCATGTCATCAGCCAGGAGGAGGCGGCCCTGTTTAGACACCGCAAAACTACAGGGACACGAAGAAATGCTAAAATTAAATGCTACAGCAGGACAGCGAGTGGAAGTCACACTGATCCAATCCTATAAAGCAAACTTGAAGTCACAGAGGAATGGCACTGAAATATTGGCTTGCAATGATAAGTATCTCTTTGTTTGCACAAGACTGAGCAAATTATAGATGAATAGCCGTCTGCTGGTATTGAGTTATTGGCTACACCATGCAGAACGCGCACTAATGGCTGTCCAAAGGCACCTACTTGACTCCCTCCCTCTGAAAGGGCATAAGGCTGCAGGTGAGCGAGGGGTCGATGCTGGAGAGGTCTGCCTCAGGGACGTCTAAAGACCTGGCTTCGGTCCCGTCAAACCTGGCAGAGAAAGCCTGGACCACTGCCCTGGGCAGAGGCTCCACCTCCACTGCTGCTATCCCACTGAGGAGATCCACTGGGTATGGAACACAGCACGGTCAGACAAGATGGCAAATGCAACGGAGACAAACATGACCATAGAGATAAAGCAGCTAAATAAAGCAAATGTTGGTACTCACAGAGTCTCTTGTAATCCACAAGTGAAAATCTCCACTTTCTGGTTTTCATGTCTGCCGCACAACAAAGATTATAACACAAAATACTGGTTTCAGAAGCCGTAAAATGCAATTTTAACATGACAAAAGGCTGTCAAGACGACAGAGGAAGCGTTTTAATTGCATAATTTCACTGTCACCATAGTTCTTTGTTGGCATCTGCTTGAACGCTGCAATGACATCCACATGGTAACCAATGTCAACTTCAAACTTTGTCGGAGACACCAGGACGCACTGGCCCTGCAGAGTGGCTCCAGGTTTCTGCCAGCCGTTACACAGCTTGAGCAGCGCCCCCAATGCTGCACCGTCACGAGCTCGGCTGGTGGCTGCTGCAACGTCCACTGCCTCCATTCCATCCAGAGGCCTCAATGACACAGAGGCCATACCAGCTGTTTCCTCCACTGCAACAAAGAGATATAGATACAGGAGATGCAGCAGCAGGACAAAGAAGACCAATACTCTGCCGTGTCTTTGAATATGTCCCTGATGTTCATACTTAGCTGTCGATAGTCCTCCAGACTGAAGTTCCACATCTTTGTGGCAGGGTCTGAGGCAGAACAGAATACTTTATTATTCTAGCATACAATACCAAAACTATGGCACAAAATAACTACATTAAAAGACATTAGTATTCTTACTTAGAAAACTTATACTGGTTAGCATGAAAGCCATGTGTACTTGGCTTCTTCTACAGAGGAGAGCCCTGAAGCTCTGGCCAGAGGATAGCAGTTGGCTTTATTTTTATAGCGGTGAGTTAAGTCATTCATTATTTGGCCTTGCAGGTTGTCCTGGTTATGTGCACTGATGCACTGGCACTAAGGCTGGGTATTACTTTAAAATTGGAATACCTGCTGCCACAGAACACAATACAGTTAAGTCAGCACTAAAAAGTGATTGCGGTTTAATACACAGACCATGATGGTGCATAACATACACCATCTATTGAGGGCTTGTTTATTGTAGTATGATGAATGTACAAGAAATAACTCAATCATTTTGAGGGTTTTTGTCTTACTGTCTGTCTTTATATTGTCGTTCTGAACATATGATGCTGCCTAAGTAGTTTTAAATTCCTGTACCACTTCTAAAAACTTACTGACACTTACGTGGCTTATTGTTAATTATTAAAATGTTGCTAATCTATTCATGATCCAACATGCATCAGTGTTTCCCACAAGTTCAAAAGTGGAAAGGGGTGTGTGGCTGCAAAAAGCGTTGACCAACAAGACGTAGCTGCACAACAGCATAGTTACACTGGTAGATACTTACCGTAGCTCTTTGTGGGGATGGATTTGAAAACAGCAATCAGTTCTGCATGGTAGCCCACTTCGACTCTGAAGCGGCCCTCTGTGTGAGCTACACACTTTCCTCTTACAGAGATGGCAGGCTTTTTTGCAGGTACAGCATTCAGAGTTGATGAGTTGGAGGGAAGCTGTGCCACAGGATTTTGGGCAGGTTTACTAGTTTGCTTGTAGAATGAGCCAAATGCACCACCTGAGCTGTTGGAGGTGGGGTTAGGTGTGGGATGAGCTGGCTTCACACCAATGCTTCCTCCACTAGACGAGACAGGGCTGATTACATTTTGATTTGCTGCCTGAGGAAGTGGGTCAATAAGCTGTATCTACAAGGAAATACAGACAATGAATTAGGAAACTAGAAGTTATTATTCCTGCAAACAATAACTGACTGAACATCAATGCACAGAACTCACCTGTCTTTTAGGAGCAGAGTTATAAAGAGTATTCTGATTGATTTGGTTGCTAGTGCCAGGTAACTGCTGATGTTTGGGGTCCTGATTGTAGTTATTGAGGCTCTGTGAGTCTTTCCTGAAGGGTGGCACAAACCGTTTTGGTGCAGGAGCAGAGCTGAGTGTCTCTCTGTGACGAGTCACAGTAGCAGGATCCGAGGCAAAGCTGTGTTTAGAGGGCTGTACCTGCACTGAAGAGCTGCTGAAGAACACTGGGGTCTGCTTATTGTTGCTGATGGTCTGTCCGAGTCTCTGGGCTCTTCTCTCCAGAGCCTTCCGTCTGTTTTCTTCAATCTTTCGCTGCTGCTCTGCGGTTAGCTGATTGGACATGATGATGAACTTTGCTGCAGCTTACGCTAACTTCAGAGGCATTCGCAAATTCAGATGATTATAAAACACTCCGAGCTAGCCAAAACATCTAGTTACCCACAAATATATGATCCATGTACACCCACCTGGACTTGCACGAGTACGACAGTTATCTTAAAAGTTTGCGAACTTGTACCGCAGCTAGCTAACCCGGCTAACGGTACCAGCTAACGTTGCTAACGTGGGCAGCAACAATAAAGCTTAGCAACATTAGCATGACATTATATCGACAGCAGTGTTACACACAAGTGGGCATTCATGCGTGGGAGAGCAGATGACTAACACCGTGATCTCAAGACGGCAAAGGCTGTAAAGTGTACACGAACGAAGGAAAGAGAAACATCTGAAGCTAACGTTAGTTGACAAGTTGCTACATGGTTCAGGATCTGCCGCGCAGGAAGTGACGTAGAAAAACAAGCAGGCACGTGGAGGTAGCGGTTGCTTATTGTAAAAGCAAGAAGGTAAAAAAAAAGAAATGCATGTAATTGCTTTAATTTCAACCTGTTACCGATTTTAATGAGCTCATACAAACACAAAATCCCAAATATATTAAAACAGGTTAGTCATGTCAATGTTAATTTGAGTATAAAAAGAAAACAAATATTCTGTGGGTCCTCAAAATCAGACTCCCATTCACTGCCTTACTTCATACCCTATGACATCACACGTTTGAGACTTCTGTGGTCTCTAGCTTTGGGGGAGAGTAGCCCATCTTCACAGATATTAATTACACTTACCTAAGCCATGGAAATAACATATTAGAATTCTTAATTTAGGTGGTGGTCCCCTTTAAGTTGTGAGGCAACCTAACTCAGTGGTTCCCAACTGGTGGGTCACGGTCCAAAAGTGGGTCGCGGGTCAACACATTCTCACTCTGACCACATCACATATTGACGTTTGGTTATGGACCTACCACGTCCAGGTATGACGTGCAAGGCATCCTGGGTGCATTGGTTGCTGACTTTCTGTGGCGCTGTGTCAAGTTATGTCTGTTACATGCATTGTTGTCTTTCAAAATACACTTCTGTTTTCACAGAAAGTTTACCATTTACATACTGTCTCTTTCAACATCAACGCACTACATCAGTACAACACTGCAGATGGACAACTAACGCACGTGGTTGGGTTTCGGCAACAAAAACATGTGGTTAGATTTAGGAAAAAAGAACAGGGTTTGTCTTTATAATCTTACCATATGCGAACGCTGCTCTACCGGGTGAAGGTTGGTGTTTGTAGTACCCATCCACCACCACTCCCGGCCGCCCCACTCGGGCCTTACTTAACTTTCATTCTTGTCCTGCCATGTTTCCCCCTTACGCTGCCAAGCGCTGTTAAACTATAATGGTAACTGGCTGCGTATAATGCCGATGTTGAAGGACAGCTTTTTTCAGTGTCTGACACTTAAAGTCACTGCCCAAGCACCGGATTTCGACGACTTTGGAGTGAGACTGGATTGCACGGGTCCATCCTGAATGGATCCCCAGATGGCTTGCAAACTTGTCAAGTTTGTAAAAAACACACTTTGTTTTGAAATACAGTACAGGGCTTTCATTTTAAAGTGCAATTTCCTGTGGTAGAGTGAATGACTAACAGACTCCTAACAGAGACAGCAAACTGGCTTGACAACATGGCCAAACACAAGTAGGACTCTGAATGTATTAAACTGGTGCTTGAACTAATGACTAAGACGAAATCTGAACCCTGTGGCTGAACCAGTCGGGAACCACTGACCTAACTGAAGATTACTTGAATATTTTCACTTTGTGCAGGCTGTTACCTCTTTTATACTTCTAGCTGCCACATTACATTTCATAGTAAATGTACTTTTATTCCTCTACATTTATCTGACAGCTGTACAAGTTAAATTGCAGATGAAGAATAACATCTGCAGCATAAACATGATGATGAACCAATACAATGATTAACAGTAAATAAATAGTTATAGCTAGCTGTTTATCAATCAGCTACTACAGGTTATAGATTGATGTATCTGTATTATCAGTCTAATGATGTATATATACATATGATAATAAAAGGGTCCATTTTTCTGCATGACAATTCACTTTGATACTCTAAGTACATTCTGCTGATGTGTACTTTCTAAGATTTTGAATCGAGGACTTTAATGTGGAGTATTTCTACACTGTGGTATTGTTGGTTTTCGTTAAGTAAAGGGGCTGAATAGTTCTTCCATCACTGCCGTTAGCTGATCCAATTGCTATTTAATCAGGCACTTACTTGGCAATTACCTGCCACAATAGAAAACCAGCAGGAGTGAGAGCATACTAAGTTTAATGTGTCAGTTCACTGTTGGCAATCCATTAAATGCTCACCACATGGCCACTAGCCTGACCGCAGTCTTACATAAATTCAAACACAAAAAAAGCCACAGGTGTGTTCACTTTAATTATTCATTCAAGACACACAGCTGCCCTGACTGGCTGGTCAATTGTTCTCCCCTGTTTTTCCATCCAGCATCTCTGAATTGTTATTTTTCTCCTATCTGTATTTATCAGATGTCTCCAAAGTGAGTATCACACAACAGTAGAGGAAATGAATAAAGCACATTCACTCAAGTATTTTACTTGTGTGCATTTTTGAGGTACTTATACTTCACTTGAGTATTTTATACTTCTACTCCACTGCCTTGTACTTCAGGGCATGTATTTGGCACCCTTACTTTTCTCCAGATTCAAATTTTAAACATAGTGTCAGCTTGTATAATGTGATACATTGTAGATTAAGTACTCAACAGTATATTGAATAGCTTTAACTACACCATTTAAACCCTGCTAACATGTTAATTGATTCATTAATAACACTAATACAATAAAATCATAAAGACTATGTAATAATATAACACTCTGAAATGGGTCATTTTGCATTTTTTTTTGCACCTTCTTTTGATAATTTTCAGTGGAAATATTTCTTTACTTTGATTTTATTTTGAATGCAATGGTTTTACTTAGAGTATTTTTCCATTGGTGTTGCTTTTAGAAGTTTAATAACTAATCTGCTATGATCAGAAAATTATCTGCAACCAATTTAATAATTAATCATTTGTGTTTTTAATGCAGAGCTGCCAAAAAATATTTGGTTTCAGTTGAATATTTTCTTATTTTCTGCTCTATTATTATAGTAAAGTGAATATATTTGGATTGTGGAGTGTTGGTCAGACAAAACAAGCCATCTGAGTGACCCAACTTGAACTTTTGGGTATGTGCTGGGCATTATTGACCATTTTCTTCCAATTAGAGGCCCAATAATTAATCAGGAAATTGATCAGATTAATCAGTGAAAATAACTGTTAGCTGCAGCCCTGCCACTTTTACTTAAGAGTTTCAATCCCCATCACTTGGTTTGATCTATGTTATAATTTCATGGTCTTTTTGTGGTGAATTGAGTGCCTAATTGGAGTCTAGCCTGCAATTCCTCCTTTTACTCCCTGTAAGACGTGGTCGTTTTTTAGGTTTAAGCCACTTTCAGTCTAATTGATATTTGTGTAGAGCAAAATGACACTATTGGCAGAGCTGTTATGAATAATTTGTGTTTGCCATGTGTTGCCTGATAATTGAATTGTTTAATTATTGATAATTAGCGGGTAGGACTTAATTCTCTGCACTCTGTTTGCATGGTGAAAGGTAGTAAACACCCCCTCCTTTGAAAAAAAAAAAATATTAATGTCACCTTTAAGTTAATGCATTCTTCTATAATGATGGACGTCTTGGCTCAAAGTAGTAATTAAGCATTTTGCTTTGTATTTGTCTCAGTTATAGTAATGAGTTGGCTGCTTGCATCACTGTGCGGTGGTGACGTGTGGCGTCTGGGAGCTGTCCCAGGAATCATGGTGCTGAAGCTGCAGCACAAATTCAGCAGCCAATGATCACAGGAGAATCCGGGGATACGGATGCTTTCACCCAGAGCAGGACAGTCCGACAATCGTGTTGGATTTTAACGGAGGGATTTAAACCCATCGGTTTGTTCCTCGGACATGGAAATTCGATAATTGGGGATGTAAGCTTCACGCAGACGTGTCAGCGACCTGCAGTCTGGCAGGAGCTCTATGAGAAAAAAAAAATCCCGAAACTGTGAGTCGTAGAGAAATCGGGGTAGCTCGCCAGGTAAGACAGATTTCGCTTCCTAACATGGCACGCCATCGATTGACTTGATTTGCTTTGAAAAGCCTCAGACGTCGACAGTAATCTGAGCTGTGCTGATTCCAAATGTGTCTTTCGGTGTTGTTGGAATATTTGAATTTTCAAGAATGAGCGCTGACATTTTGTTAGTCTGTATCAGTCCATTGTACCAAAGGCAGATTTGATTCGTGGTTTCTGCACTCGTCGTGAATCTGGAGGGAGAAGCCTGTCTAGATAGTTTATGTTGCACAGAGCAGGCAGACCATTAAGGCCATGAAATGACAGTGGACACTGAGTGAACGAGCCATAGCCTTATTACTTGAATTCATATTCCTATCAATCTAACATTTGATTTTCCTCTTTTAGCTGTTCCATTTATTGAACTTAATGGCTTCAGACACTTGTTTGCATCGATGGGATTTGTTTGCCTTTTGGATTTACATTCTCGTGGGAAGACAATAAAGGACTTTGAATTTCAATATACCAATATCAACATAGAAAACTAAAAGGCTGCTTTATAACCTCCCCAACAAACGCAGGAAAAAACGCACCCCCACTATCCCATCCCACGGCATATGAAGAAGTGTTTGCTCATGACGGGGACACATACAGTACATGCTGTTTTCTTCCAGCACCTTTGTATGGTGCTGTGAGTTTGTGGCCGGATACAGCCTAATGCTGCGCAGCCAGGGCATGCTGAAGAGCCGCTGTTGCGTCCTGCTCGGTGACCTGAGGGTGCTCCTTCTCGGGCCACCGGCACCGCCGACACCGCTGCCTCCGCTGACCCCCATGAGCGTCCAAGGCACGGAAAGCCATGAAACAGGCGTCACCGTCCCCGACAACAACAACACGTTAACGCGGAGCCACCAGCAGCACGCAGGGGACCGGGTTGCCCCACCTGCAGCAGGAGCCACCGGGCCACCGGGCGGAGAGCGACCGGGCTGGGTTGATGCTGCAGAGCTGTCGGCAGCCCTGCGCGGCTGCAGCAGCTCTTCTGATGACTGCTCAAAGGGCAAACTGGAGGAGAGGTTCTCCCTCACCAGCTACACGGAAAGTGGCTTCAGGACTCCCGTGTGCAGGATCTGCTTCCAGGGACCAGAGCACGTAAGTCAAGGAAAATTTGTTTTCCAGAAATGTCATGTATGATCCATGGATTATTTCTCTTGCATATGTTCTCTTTGTGAAATCTGTTGGTGTTATTTAACTGGAATGAATCCCCCAACCACTGATTCTCCAACTATAGACCAAACCAGGTGACCACTTAAATCCAAAAACCTCTCCTTCCTGTCAGAGCCTCTGCTACATTCAGGCTTTTGTATTACATGAGAATGCACTGGTCAAGCCTCTTTTCTACTGAGAAAACCCACTCCCAGCATCTTATTAGGGCATCCACGCAGCTGGAGAGCCCTCTAAGCAGGGATCCCACTGCATCCTGCACTCATCCCTTTGCATGGCTTGAAAAGACAGCTATAGCTAGCAGTGGGAGGATAATGAAAGACCTTGTCCCCATGGTTGACAAGTGTGGAGGATACACAGAGTTGCAGTAACAACTCATTATAGCCAAACACTGTGAATTCATATCGAAGCATTACATGCGTGAAAAAATCAAATAATACTTCTCACTCTGCTGCTCACGCACCACCTGGAAACAGCAAAAAAAAAAAAAAAAAGAATAATAATGTGCACGGAACAGGAGGGAAGAGCCTTCACACTGCGTGCCTCTGTGTTTGGGGCCATATTGATGATAATGTCACACCACATCAATCAGGAGAGGCAAAAATCTGAAAGAAGATGGCTAAGGTGTGTCACAATAAATAATATTGAATTATATCAGAGGAGCAAGTACTTAGCAATTTGCAGACACATTAGTTACACTGTTTGACAGAGCCTTTGAGATCACGTTGACGAATATGTCACACCTCACCAATTGGCAATGGAGGCAGGGAGGTTAGAAAAAGTGTGAAGCAAGATAACTGAGGTGTAGAACATAACTTTTTACCTGGCAGTTTGTGTTCATGGTTGCTTTTCCTTTACCCGAGCAGCAGATTTACTATATCATTTCATGGTCATTGCACTGTGTATGGTCTATAATCTCTCTTATGTTTCATCGACTAATTACACCAACAGCAATTCTGTGCATCATTCCACCTCTGAGCGCAGACTTTGTAATCATTACTGACGTGGGGTCTAGTTGTGAGATTGCAAGACAAGGCCTCATCCTTGCTTTTTTCCAAAACTCCAGATAGTCAGCACACTCTGCAGTACATACAAAGTATCGGCTTCGAAATTTGCAGTGTTTCCCATGGCCTCCCCCAACTCATCTCATCGATGCTTCCTTGAGACATTGCAGCTAGTCAATAGCACTTGATTTCATGCCGTCTTATCATTATGCAAGTTCTTATCTATCACCGGCCTTCCTTTTCCTGTCGTCTCTGCTGTTGGTTTGGGTGAAGTCCAGATATGGATCCGCTGAGGTGTAAATGGGTACAAGGAGAATGATGCTCCATTTGAAAAGAGAGATGAGTGGACTGTCTGTGTGTCACTGTGTGATACAGGCAGTGGGGACATTAGTTATCCTCTGTTCTCCCTTAGCCTCCAGGATGTCACATAGACCAAGGCAGTCAGTATCTGATCTGACAATCCACCTCCAAAACACTTCCATCCCCAAGGCTGAGATACTCAAGACAGAGTAAAGAAGGGAGCGAGAGACATTTCTTTCCTCAAGCATCCCCCTAGAAAAGGGCCTTGAGTGTCTGACAGTGGCAACCATTGAAAAATGATTGTACTCTGATTTAATATGACACCAAATGATGTAATAAGTCTGTGTAATCGAATTTCTGTCGGTGTTTTTGGTGCCATTTTCTTTGAGGTGTCCTTTGTGATTCACAACCAAAGTCCTGCTATTTTTAAAGATAGTTTCCATCTTAGTTTCCAAATCTGTCTTAATACAGTACTTAATACAATACTTAATACGATACTCACCTACCTACTGAAAGCTGTGGTCACTTTATCATTCCTTTTCTCCATCTTGGCCATAAAGCTATTCCCTCAGAAGTCTGTAAGCTAAATTAAGTGGATATCTTTAAGGGGTTTTTTTTTTTGCCTGAAAATCCCTCTTTTTGTCACTACACCTTCCTGACAATTCAGCAAGGACACACAAAAGGGAATTTACACTAAAGGCCAGGGGCCAGTTGCACAAAACACCTTAAGGTTTTTTTCCCCTATGACATTTAAGGCTTAATTTCCCCTTAGCCAAAGGGCATACCTAAACATTTTTTAGTTAAGGAAAACATGAAGTCATTTACTGCATTGAAGGAGATTTTACAGTTTCCATGTGGACATTTGTTTGCACTTGTGCTTGTGATACCTAAGGTCTTTTATGCAATAACTTTAAGGGATTTCTTAAGTATAAATCCAAAAGGACCAGAAACGTTAAATTCTGAAGTGAATATTTTAAGAAAACCTTAGAGAGAAGACAAAAGGGTGTTAAGCCTTAACTCGGACGTGAAGGAAAATCTTAAGGTGTTTGGTGCAACTGGCCCCTGTAACTTTTGATAATAACTACTTGATGTTAGCACAGAATGAAAATGTGGATTTTTGTCCCCCATCACTTTCATTAAGTTCATACAACAAAGGGATATCTTCAGCAGGGAGGAATGATTACCTAGACCTAGAGCTCTTTTCAGCGTATAGAAGGACATTAGGACATTTCCTTAGTTAAGAAAAAACATTAAGGCATTTACTGCATTGAAGGAGATTTTACAGTTTCCATGTGGACCGTTTGTTTGCACTTGTGCTTGTGATACCTAAGGTCTTTTGTGCAATAACTTTTAGGAATTTCGTAAGTATAAGCCCAAGAGGAGCAGAAACCTTAAATTATGAAGTAAACATTTTAAGGAAACCTTATGGAGAAGACCAAAGGTGTTATGTTCATTGAATTAAGGAAGCCTTAACTCAGACGTGAAGGAAAATCTTAAGGTGTTTCTGTAACTTTTGATAATAACTACTTGGTGTTAGCACAGAGTAAAACTGTGGATTTTGTCCCCCGTGACTTCCATTAGGTTCACACACAAAGGGATATCTTCAGCAGGGAGGAATGATTACCTAGACCTAGAACTCTTTCAGGGTATAAAAGGACAGGGGAGTTATGTATTAAGATATAAAAATCCTGATCTGTCCTCAAAGCCAGACTACTTTTGTTGGAGTTAATTTACATTCCCAGACACACAATGTACAGTATAATGAACAGCTGAGCCAACGCACCTGAGGTTATTCATGTATTTCTTTATACACAGCTAACTCAAGACATATTTCAAGCCATTGTCAGTTCTATTTAGCTAAAGGTCGGCGAGAAGCTTTACAGGGGGCTCTGACTAGCTTGCATGGAACGTTTGCTTTATTCAAGCTTGTGCTTTCAGACTCAAAGAGTAAGCAATTTCTCTGATTTATCTTCAGATCATAGAGGTTTTCAGGAAATAGTCATGTAGTGCACAAACTCCTAAAATGGATATTCAAAAAGTAATATGAAGAGCCAAAGAAAAGTCATGTTGTGTGTGAGGGATCCTTTCCTGAATTGTCATGCGCTATTACATGGAAGTGCCCTTTGGGGCTACTGCTGCCCTGTCCTCACTTGAGCTGCATGTTGAGAATATGTGAGTCCCTGCTGCTTAGAAAAAATGTCGTCTCCCCCTCCTAAATCATAACACAGATAATGCACTCGCACAGTGTGTTTGTCTGAGACACAATGAGAAGGCTTGAGGGGTCAAGTTAGCATCATTCTTCCTATATGGCCCCACAGTGCAGAGGCATTAAGCTCTCTGTGCTCCATCATATGTACATAGGATGGCTCCTCTGCCATTTGTTGTGAATGGGATATAAACAAGTTACACAAGCGCATGACATTTTTTGGCCTTGCTGAAGCTTTTAGACAGGAGTTGTGAATTCATAAACTTAAATGATAAGCTGTGGATGCCCTTTCATTCAATTTTTTCTAAAGGGCCATTAAGTGTTACTGTAGGCTTAATGGTTCCTGTAAAATAAACAATGAGTGGAACATCCCCCAGCATATGTTTTATGAGCAGTCGTTACAGGTAAATAAATGTGACATTATATGACCTTTAATTTGATATTTTAAGCAATTCTTTTCCTGTTAACTTGTTGAATATGGTTAAAATGCGCATATGAAGCTGTTTTTCAAATGACTGCAGTGTTGCAGGGACTGGAGAAATGCTTGTGGCCTGAATGTCATCGGCTATTGTAAAAATCGCTTTCATTCAGTTTCTATGGGAGCTAGTTTATTATACCACAATTTCTCCGCCTGGAGTTAATGGAGTTCACTTGCATTGATTCCAGACCCTTAAGAAATGTGAATAGCTGTCTCTAATTTAGTTTCATGTCATTATATACATTGGGAGTGGATCCAATTTTATAAGGAGAAAATTAGGTGCGCTGAGGTAGTTTTAGGATAATGCAGCACAGAGAAATGGAATAACACGACCCGAGCTATCAGACTTATCTTTTGAATGCATTGTTCCTGTGTGTGTATTTTTTAAATTTTTGAATGATCATTGCTGTTTGATCAACAAAAGGACATTTAGTTATCACTTTCTGTATGCGTGGGCTGTAATGCCACATTTGTTATCAGTCTCTCTTGCTCTCTCTCCAGCCTCAGTTGTACTGGAGTGATCTAGGTTTCAGCTCTTGGCTGCAATCAGGCCAGTCACAGTGAGCGGTCTGAGTCCCACTGGACACGGCAGAAGTGTTCTGGTGCTCCTGCCAATACACTCCCACCCTGGCCATCTGTAGATGGGCCTTTTCTCCTCTAACTCCCCGCTTTTCCCTCCCTTCTCCTCGACCAGGGTGCCGCTCCGTCTGTCAGAGATGTCAGCACAATGATGCCGTGGAGAAATAATCTGGAAACTCACTGCGTTTTGCATTTCTTCCCACAATCTCTGTGCCATGTTCGCGGCAGACAGGGACAGGGGATATTTAATATTGAATTAACAATGCCTTGGCTTAGAAATTGAATGCCTCATCTTAGCGAGGAGGAGAGCTTTCTTGCAGCAGAAGGGGTTGGCGAGTTTATTTTTTCATTCACTACAGGCTTTTTGTTCAGTCCCATTAAGATTAAAACATCTATACAAGAAAGTCCTGCTTTGAATTTTATAGACCCGAGTTTCTTTAACTACAGGTCAGGACCTCAAAAGGGTAGCAAGCCTACATCTTTTGGGTCATTATCTATATCCAATAAGACATGAGTGGTAATATATTTTAATGAGTTTGGGGCCCAGGGTGAGAGATTATAAATCTCTAAAATTTTCCTCAGGCTGAATCCAGTTTGAGAATAATGTCTGGTTAAGAATATGGCTGGGCACATATTGCTGTTAAGTGAAAATGCTGATGCCAAATGCTGTGATTTATGTATCTATCACTTTAGCTGATGAGTTTCTAATGCTTTGATTGTTTTGTTTTTTTGTTTTTTTTGGAAACCTGTCATACCCCACTGGATGAGCTGGAAACACACTGGTCACATTAAAAGCTGCTAAATCTCAAATCTTTTATCTGATAGCAAAGAGATTCTCCTTTTCAGCTTTGCTAAATATTCACATGGCTCAAGAGATCATAAGTTTACCACTGAGCACCTCTTCAGGAGTAGATCACAGCACTGTCCTGATCTAGTGCTTCTCAAAAATAGATTTGTACTCCAACAACCTTTGGGGTGCTGAAGTGATGGTCTGCTTTGCTTTCAGTTAGGGATGGGAATTGATTTTATTGATACCAATGCCATTATCAGTTCTGCTCATTGCTTTATCGATTCCCTTATTTATTCCTGATCAGTTTTCCGTGTGGGGAAAAAAAAGTAGGTTCACACAGGTTTTCCGTCAATGCAACTGATTTATTATCTCCGTTCTTAAAATTAATAAAATCAGAGAATATTTATACAGCACTCCTTTTCATTTAGGTTTACTTAGTCAAAGAAAATAATCTGCTGTGTTGTGCATGTGCACTGGGCAGCAGTAGCTCAGGCCATAGGGACTTGGGTGGGAACTGGAGGGTCACTCTTTCAAGTCCCCATCCAGACCAAATGTGAAGCATGGACTGGTAGCTGGAGAGTTGCCAGTTCACCTCCTTGAGCAAGGCACCAAACCCCCAACTGCTCGGGGCACCTGTCCATGGGCAACCCCCTCACTCTGACATCTCTCCATTTAATGCATGCATAGGTCCTGTTTGTGCACGTGTGTGTGTTTCGGGCCTGTGTGTATATGACAACAGTGAAAAAAATTGAATTTCCCCTCAGGGATCAATAAAGCATATCTTCTAATTTCTACTAACTCATACGTAGAGCATCAAATTTTCAATTCAATTCAATCTGATGCCTTTATTGTCATTGCACAGCAGTACAACGAAATTGTGTGATTTCTGGGCTAATACACATAAAACAGCAAAAGACAATAAACAATAACCAACAACAGTGAGACACATAAAATACACGATGGGTAAGAGAATATTAATGCAGTAATAATATAAATCCACATGCAGTGTAATACGAGCAGCAGTATAGACTTAATTGCACATCTGGCCCAGCCAAGGAGCATACACAGTATGCACTATTACATATCAGATGAATAACATGGCATTCCTTTAATTTAACTGAGTTTAATGTCATTGTTTGCAATGTGCAACTATTAGAAAAACATGCCAGTATCAATAAAAGAAATTGATAAACTTGCAGGCAAATGATTCAGATGGATTGGACAGTTTGGACCCGCTCTTCAATTCCCATCCCTACTTTCAGCTACTTAAACCTCTTTAAGGTGTAGGCTACTGCAGCTGAGAGGTTAACCACACTAGTTAATCTCCTTTCAGTGAAATCAATCACATGTAGCTGTCACCAGGCCAATGTGGAGGACCTGAAATGCCTTCAATTGTACTAACATCCTAAAATACTGAGTTTAGAAATGTCATTTCAGATGACTGGTGTGACAAGTGACCGTATCTTTCACAATAACTGCACCAAATATTGGACATTGTTCAAAATGTACTTATGAATACAAATGAAGGACAGTCAGACACAAGATTTTACATTTTACCTTTTATAAAGCTCAGGTTCCGGGAGCAAAGGAGGCACTGAGGACAGAAAGTGAAGGAAGGAGGAGTAAAAGAGAAGATGATGTATTTTTTTCTATATTTATATTTAGTCTGAAGTTACCATATTTACATCTACAAAAGAATATTTATGTATATGTGACAGCTGCAGCAACGGTGTACATTTAACACTGTATTTTGCAGCGTTGTTGGGGTTTGCTCTTTGATAAAAGCTCCGGTGACTAATCCTCCACATTTCAACTGTATTAGTAATCAAGCATTTTGCCTGACAACTTGGTGTGAGGCAAAGCTTTCATTTCACACCTGAACTGGTGTTCTGCTATAATATGACAGTGTTATAATGTGCAGTGCTGTGTGTGTGTGTGTGTGTGTGTGTGTGTGTGTGTGTGTGTGTGTGTGTGCCTGACTGTGGATACAAAGCTCTCAGAAAATCAATAAGCCAGCCACAAAGAACTGCAAAGAAATATAAATGTATGTATAGTGTAACCTGTAGTTTAAAGGGTTATCTGCAGGGAGTAAATGCGATGACAAAACAAAGGACTATCAGCTGATCAATGGTTGCTATAGGGAGATATTTCTTCTGAAACCCAAATCACTACTTAGGCCACTTTTGAGGTTGAGTCCAGTATTACGAGGCAGAAAATTGCAGCAATTTTCTTGTTGTGATATTCGCATTTCATTGCTTTCTGTATGCTTCTGCTGAGAGAATTTAACCCAGAATGCATCAGGGCAGACACTGTCCAGACATGATATCCACTGACAGTAAAAACATGAAACATATGCATTGAAAGGAAATAAATAATGAAAATCTCTTGTCCTGGGTTGCTGGTATTGATTAACTGTCTCCCACAGGGGGAGCTCCTGAGCCCATGCCGGTGCAGTGGGTCAGTACGCTGCACCCACCATCCCTGCCTCATCAAATGGATCAGCGAGAGAGGCTCCTGGGCCTGTGAACTCTGCTACTACAAATATCAGGTCATTGCCATCAGCACCAAGAACCCATTACAGGTGAGCTGTGGGTGTGAAGGGCAGCGGTCCTGTGGTCGTTTAAAAAGGAGGAGAGCTGGATGAGAAGGCGAGATTTTATTACTGTGTGTGACAATATTTACAGTGTGGTGATCAGAAGCAAGTTATTGTCGGTTCTTGGAAATAGAGGTTTCTGGCAAGTTAACAGTCCGATGAAACTGAGAACAAAATGTCTGTTTTGCCATCAGGAGAATTGTTGGTGGTTTATGAGCATAGGGGTAGAGAGCCCCAGGCCCTTCTCCTCCAGGACTCATTTGGATGCATTTTTGGTTTTCATATCAAAATTTATTTGGGACAAAACACCATTTTCAGGAATCACACTGTCTCAACTGCAGCTCTGTTTTTGCTCTGATCATAAACCGAGTACTGAAAATGAAAGTTTTGAATTAAACAAGGCTTTCCCTCTGATCTCTGGAATAGAAAGATTGCAGAAGTAACTTCTCTCTCAGTTTGAGACTTCAGTAATAAGATAGGCGGGTGAGTGGACATGGATTTTTTTTGGAGGTTTTTCTAGGCAGCACTGATGCGTGAGAGGCTGCTTTGTAATTTTGTGCTTCATATTCAGCTGTAGCGTTCCCTTAAGTTTAGTTGTTGTAACCAGATCTTTATGTGCAAATGCTAAACAAAACAAAAGATAGAAATAATTAAAATGTTTTGCATTGATATATATACCTACTCACCGTCTGTGTTAGAGGAAAAGTTTTCTGATTATCTGCCTGATTAACTTGTGGTGTGAATGTTTTTGCGTTATGCTTTTAAATCTGTGATTGTACCCACTGATTGTATCTTTCCTTTGTTGGTACTTACTCTTAATGCACTTGTTCTCTTTTTTTGTCCCCGGTGTTTTTCCAAGTATTCACTGAAGTTAAAAAAGAAATGAGAATGGAATACAAAGAGCTAAGCTGTACTGTGGTCTGTGTCTTCCTGCAGTGGCAGGCCATCTCCTTGACAGTGATAGAGAAAGTGCAGATAGCAGCAGCCATCTTGGGCTCCCTGTTCCTGATGGCGAGCATCTCCTGGCTGGTGTGGTCGTCTTTCAGCCCGTCAGCCCGCTGGCAGCGACAAGACCTGCTTTTCCAGATCTGCTACGGAATGTACGGCTTTATGGATATCGTCTGCATCGGTGAGGTGCTAGAATTTACATTGGGTTTATTACTTGTTTGATATAATTTGATCCTCATAATTCCTCTTGGGATTAATGTGTGCTTTTTAAGACTGAGAATGATATTCAGTTTGTCCAGTTTGGTACATTATGCATTCCACAGACTGAGCAAACATAATGTCAGGGTTCCCAGTAGAGTCAATAATCATGCCCGCCAGCCGTGGCAGGAACCATTTACACTATTGACAATCAATATAACAAATCTATGCTGCTATTTCATATCAATATGAATGTGTGCAGTCTTGTCATGTTACACTGGCTTGCATTTGTATTGCACACATGATTATTTGGGCACTTTTATTAATATTTTGTGCACTATTTGATATATTACTTTTACTATATTAAAGATAAAATGCTTAGTCAAAGCTTACTCAATAAACTAAACATCAATTCAATTTTAGAACAATGAGCATTCGGTTTTTGCAGCCAAACTTTGCGTAGATATAACACAAGAATAAAAAGGTGCATCGAAACATTTTCAACCATCTTCTGGATTCATGTGGGTGTCCAAATCCAAGCTAGCAGCAGCCCCTTTAAGCCTGCCGTCCTCCTCTGGAGCCCGAGGGCCCGCGTGTTTTGGATGACTGTGTGATGGCATCTCACATTAAGAAAACTCTAACTGCCACTGCAGCAGACAGCGGGATAAGAGGAAGAGGAGATTGATTGTCTCCGGTTTGGTGGCGAGGATTGACTGTGGAGTCATTAACTCTGCACTTTACAGAGATTAACTTGTCACCTGGCGGACATTAAAGAGCAAAGACCTGACTTTCACTTATCCGCAAAGTTGGAGTGGGAGAGGAACAGGGCTGAAGAGGCGAGACAGGGTTTCATCAATAAACTCTGTAAATACAGGAGAGGTTGGGAATTATTAAGCGTCCGTTTTTATCAGAGTGCAACAGCAGAGAGCGGTGACTTCCTACAACAAAGGACGATGTTGTACGTTACCATTAAAATCTGTGAGCTGTATGATGAAACAGTTGTGTGTACAGGCCGTAGTGGTGACGATGGTACAGGAGGCAATCAGCTCAGGTTAGGCAGGCTACAAAAACATCCCATTCATAAAGAATTTCCCTCTATATGACTTTAAAATGGAAAAAAAGCTGTACAATCTTAGGGTCCAAGCATCTCTTGTTACAGATTGATTTCAATTTTCCAGATACTGAGTTCAATGAACATGAATCAATAAGCAATTCTAAACTGTGATAAGATGTTATCGAACAACCGCAGAGAACAGATGCATCACTCTTGGTAACCTAAATCCAGAAGTGGTGAGTACTGCTGTGTCATAAGTTGTGCCACGTCTACAATTTTTCTAAGAAATAAAGATCTTATCTCGGGGTTATGGTGCGATACTTTAAAGATGAGTTGTTTTGTTCTGCTGCTCCCTCGGCTAATACTTCCTGCAGGCTTTAACACACTGAATCCACCACTGCAGAGATATATATCACTTTGTGGTGTCATTAACACTACTGCCAGACAGTGACATTGTCTAATTGATCCTCTGATTTCCACAGCACTAATTGTCCACGAGGGACCTTCTGTGTTTCGCATCTTCCACCGCTGGCAGGCCGTGAACCAGCAGTGGAAAGTCCTGAACTATGATAAGTCTATGGACAGTGATGACCTGAAGAATGCCACTGTGGACAGGACTCTGTCTCAGCCCAGCCCGGTCTACCAGACTGGGGTAGGGGTGTCCACCTCCACCTCCTCGCTCATGGTGGTAGCCTCCACAGCCGACGGCTCCACCTCTACAACCATGGTGACGGCTGCGGGAGGACTGGGAACACATGTGGACCCCAACAGCGGCAGCACAGTGCCAGACCAACACTGTCCCTACAACATCCTCCACCTCCTCAGCCATCTCAGGCAGCCGGAGGCCCGCAGCCAACCCAGCAATAGCACACGAGAGCTGGTCATGAGAGTCACTACAGTCTGAGGAGTCAGTTGAGGCCTTATCTCACACGGAGGTGAAAGATTTATGAACCAGCTGACAGTTGAAAAAAAAGTCATATCTTAACTGCACTGGATTAATACCATGTTCTTGTTTGTTTCAAAATGCATCTCTGATGTCCTTACATGGATTGAATAAAAGTCGAAGTTGTTTGATTTGCAGAACTGCTTGGGAAATTGTTATTTTGGATATTTGGGGTAAAGAATATTTGCTAATATGTGCATATATATTCATTCCTGGTCTTTTGAAACAGTATACAGGATCTAAGATCAAAGGTCCCCTTACTATTGATGCAGAGCTTTCAGCCGCATCTCAGGTGACACCTCAGCCAGCTCTGCTTGATGAATGACGACTGAAATGCTGTTGAGAACACTAAATCCTTCATAAGAGGACTTTTGAGCTCTGTCATATATTTTTACCCGAACATCTGTCTGTATTACATAATGATCTGAAAATAACTGAAGGAAGAACTGCCTCTAAACTTACTTTTATGATAGAAAACCTGTAGATTTTTAACATCTGCATCTGGACCTGGATCAAAGCAATGATAATTAGTGACAATTATCTCTGCATGTTATATTAATGTACTGTAACTCTTCTCTATATTGCATACACTGTGGTGTAAGATCCAGGTTGAACGCCTGCTGTGTGTCCAAAGATAGCAGCAGATTGCAGCTGCTGAATGTAAGCTGGGAAAATGTATAAAGGTGCAACAACTAAAATCTTGTCATTCTAAATAACAGGTGAGATATGGGACAGTAAACACGCAGTCTAAACTAATTTGTAAACCCTATTTCCAGCTTAATCGATGCAGGTTTGAAGCACTGGTTGGTACTTTGTCTTCAATGTGCTTCTTTATTTGTAGTTCCGGCGTTTTCTTTCCAGATGCTATTAAGAGTTTTTGTTGAGTCTTGAGAATGCAGTTGCTCTTTTCTCAAAATGAGGCATTTTTTTCTAACATTACATCAATATACCATCCCTCCATACAATAACGGGGGGAAAACAACAGCAAGGACCGTCATCAGCTAGTCTGCATATATCTGCTCCTACCAGTGTCTCCACGCATGGCAACGTGTTCCTGCTCCAAAGCAGCGGTGTCACTTGCAGTCCATTAGGGGCGTACTCGTGTTCACATTTGGCTCACAAAGCCGGTGATTTCCCCCTCTCTCGGCTCTCAGATTCAGATATGCTCTTTGATATTTTCTCCACAGCTCGTGTTTCATGTCCACAAAAGATGAGTTTCATCCCAGGGGACAGTGGATCTCTGAAGCGTGTTGTGGGAGGGAAGAAACACTGTTAAAAGCATGCTCATAGTCGGGTGGAGATGGTGGGGAAGGGGGGTTATTGATGTTACCCATTTTTCCCACAACTTCTGACACAGTGATGCTGTACAGGGAGGACACTGTGTATTACTCTACTGTCTTTAACTTGAATGCCGTCCTGTAAAAAAAACCCCATCATTTTGAAGCTAATATTATCCGTTGCAAGCAAAAAGCCCAAAGCTGATCATAGTGTGAAATATTTTTCAGGAGCTCTGCCTCAGATGCCTTTGAGCCTTTTCCAACATGCATTACATTAAAACACATCATTAGTTTAGAAAGGCATCTGATATGAATGAGGAGCTTAATGTCGGGCTATTTATTTTTTATTCCTGTAGGTTTTTGCAGTGCAGCTGTACACTGTAACCTTGTCTCATCAGTATAACACTGCTAACTTGTTTAACAAAGAGTTTAATTGGGAAACAAAGTATAATCATGACATGCATTACCTGCTTTTTGTTTGGCCTTTCCTCCTAATTAATCTCCACATTACCTGGTGGATGTGCAACTCTGCTGTTTCTCGTCATCATCAAATGCCAGGAGTACAGTATCTGCAGAGAATCAGGTAGCGCCGTGATTTTCTGCTGAATTATTTAAGCCATGAAGTGCTGATATCAATGGGTGGGAGCTTCTCTATAGAACCGACTTGCAAAGAGCTGGGAGGTCGTGAGGAGTTCATGATGAATCTGCTTGCCTCAGTTCTCTTCACACCTTGTCTCTTTGAACTCACAGGCGCGCACACATAGCTTTGATAAAGAAAACTCACAAAACAACCAAAATGCATAGGAATTTATCACCTGGATGTCCTCTTTCAGGATTAATATGGAGCATGTCTCCAGCAGCTTAATTATTTAACGCCGCTCACTTGCACATGTTGAGATCGTTTCAATTTCATGCTTTGGAATTAACATACTGCATGTAGAAATTTATGTTGGGGCTGGGAGTACAAAGTAACTTTCAACACTATATTTTCAATTTGAAATCTCACTCAAGCTTTTCATTCTCACTCATTGCTCTCAGGCTTCATTTAATCACTAGACAGCCTCAACCTTCTTCTGTCATCAGAAATAAATATATTTTTAGTGAACATTTTAAATAAAAACTACTGTGGTGGTTTTAAAATTTCAGATTGAAGGAATCATATCATGTCAAGAAGTCTTTCATGAAGCTCATCAATCAGATTTTCCATCACATTTTAAAGCTTTTAATATTCCTAACATCTCTGCTAAAGCAAATAATTGAGGCACTTTGCAGAGTCTGACTGCGTGAAATTCACAGGAAGCAGTAATTTCAGACAGGTTGTCTTTCTCCTGGTTGGTTGTACGGTGTAATAAAACCATTATACGCGTTGCTTTCATCTGCAGAAAATTGACCCAAAAAGGATTTTTGCAGACTATATACAACACAGAACCTTTGAAACTGGGTAAATTGCATACAGCTAATGTGCTACTCAAGCAGGTCATCTAAAGTCTGAATCAGACAGGCAGAAAGCGCCGCATTCATTCCCTGCAACCTCTGAAAATTAAAAGGTGCATTTTTAAAGTGCTGCTCATTTTTTGTTGAGGTGAGATGAAATGAAAGAGGCGAGAAGCATCGATGGTCAACAACAATGCTAGGAGAGATCGAAGGACAGGCAGCCTTAACACTTATGGTTAGACACATGCATCCCTCCTTTTTCTTCAGACCTGTTCAAGATCAGCTGCTGAAGCCTGAAGCCGAGTCTTTTGGTTGAGTTGTCATGGAAAAACAAATGGGCAATTTAGAGGTTCCAGTTCAACTCATCTGCATGTTTTTAGACTGGGCGTACAAACACACAGGAAGAAACTCCAAACAGGAAGTCTAGAGATTCACACCCACAACCTTGTTGCTGAGAGATGACAACCACTGAGCCGTCGCCATGCTGGGCCTTTAAATTTGAAACCACCCATTACTTCTAGTCATTACTTTATCTGGGAATCTTCCATCATGTAGAAATAGACTTTTACAAGCAAGGAACCAATTGAAAAGACGAAAGGCACTCTGCACTTCACTTGTCAAAAAAGATCATCAGTTACAGAAATGATTCTCAGTAACATGTTTTTTTGCAGCTTGTGTTCTCCCCCTGGTGGCTCGTTGGTGTACTGAAGACTTGTAAAAAAAAAATCAAGCAATCAACTTTATATCCACAGTCGTGTGGTAAGATTTGAGGTGTGTGCAGAGGTTCTTTCTTTCTGTGCACTTTCAACATTGTATATACTCCGATGTACAGCTGCGATAACTCAATTACAGCAACAAGCAGGAGTTTAATGTCTTGCTATAGGGTATTTCCACGTGACATATGGTACATCTCTGTAAACAGAAGAACACACAGACCACCCTGCTCACTGAAACAGATTTTTATGTCTGTGCGAAATGATGATAAACAGTTCAGGCACCGCTTGTAGTGGAAAGTAAATAAGTGCATTTACTCAAGCACTTCTTTCTTGAATACACCCCACAGAAATTTGAACAGAAAGCAAGAAAAGCACAGAGGACATGAGCCCAATGTCCTTGATGGGAACTACAACGCTTGCTTTGTAGATACAAATATTTTACTTACAAAATACGTGATCAGCTTGTAAAACACGATGCAATGCTACAGAGTAATCTACAACCCTATAATTTGCTCCACCTCCACCAGCTGCAACACTCATTCTGCTTTAGTACCTATAAATACATCAGAAATAATAATACAACATTATAATATGGAGTCACTTTGCATAGTGATCCCTTTTTGATTTTTTTTCCCACAAATTCTTCAATGCAGGGCTTTTACATGTATTAGATTATGTTTACAGTGTGGTTTAACAGTCAAATATATTATAAAAAAAATATCAGACCTCGTCAAAAAAGTAACAACAAAGTCCTTGGTCTTAATTCCATTGCTGTCCCCTGTGGTGGTGTTGATGCCGTAACAAAAGGTCTAGTGTGTGTAGGATACTGTAAGATTGTACATATTGATTTATTAGCCCTTTTCTACACAGAGATTGCTGCTACAAAGTCCCTCCCTTATGCCGCCTTTGCTTTTTACAAAGAATCAAACAAGGGTGACATCATGCTGTGCCAGTGTGTGATTTTCGACAGCATAAGAAGAAGAAGCAAAAGAGGCCTGGCAGGTGTGATGTGTAACACAACAGTGTCTGCCTCTAGTGCTCTAGTGTGACATACAACATACATGTTAACAGCGCTTTATGAACTATAACAATGGCAAAATATGGCACTGACAATTATTTACTGTCCCTGTTATGTGGTGGCTGATCTTGTCCTCTGCTCGGAGGATAAGGAGCTCATTGTTTTTCAATTTGTGAACATTTTCAGCCTCTGTTCTTCGTCCTTGAGTTAGCCGCTAACTGCTTTCAGCTGCTTTTTAAATGTGCCACAGCGGCACACCCATCCTGCCCATAATCCTGTCCTGCCAGCTGTCCCTTTTATGCTGATGTCATGTCAGCGCTGTTAATACCTCTGCTGTTGGCCTCAAGGTGAGACAACTCTGCCCCCAGTTCCACGATCGTACCTTTTATACAAAATGGCGAGGCAGAATAACGATGTGAAATTCCCGCCTTGAAGGAGCAGTGTAAAAGGGGCTACAGACTGGTTGGGGACCAGGTTTAACAAGAGCACATTTATTTCAAAACATCCATTTGCAAACTTCTTCACATCCAAGTCTCATTTATTCAGTCGAATGCTTAGTAATTCTCAAACACATGCATTTTTCAATAAAAAAAAAAAAAACGATTGGAGTCTGGCTTTGAAGAGAGCATAGATAAGTTTTTTACTTTCAGTTCAGTTTTAAATGGTAAGGTTTTAGCATACGACTGGATAAATGAGATTTGGATTATACTGCAGTTGTGTAAGCGTTTGTGAACAGATGTTTTCATGTAGTTTTGCTGTTGTTAAACCTGGTCCCCAATCAATCAGTATATGTTTGCTGTTTTCCACGGCAAGAAAAGGTTTTCTTCAAGAATTCAAGGTAACACAGCATGACTAACTGATTGACAAGTGGTCATTTTGCAGGTGAAGTGTTCCTTTAAGGGTGTCATAACTGCATTAATGTGTAAGAAACTTGAGTGTCCTAGTTTGTGGAGGTAACTCTAATTATTGTTCCTCGTTCTTCCCCTCGTGGTGCACAGCTGCTCCACCTGTAAGCGTTAATGTGGATGCAGCAGGCATTTAAAAGGAGTGTTGCCTGGGAGAAAGATTGCCTGCCTCTCTCTTAATCGCTCAGTTGCTCACTCAGCATCTCTTCAGAAAAGCACCCCCACCCTACGCGCGCACACACACACACACACACACACACACACACACACACACACACACACACACACTCGGGTGCTCTATAAACAGCGGCAGCACTCTGTGAGCAG
The DNA here is from genome assembly GCF_041903045.1 of Epinephelus lanceolatus. Taxonomy (NCBI): domain Eukaryota; kingdom Metazoa; phylum Chordata; class Actinopteri; order Perciformes; family Serranidae; genus Epinephelus; species Epinephelus lanceolatus. Next base: position 20,713,747 of record NC_135747.1, on the reverse strand, counting down.
GTCAATAGCAGTACCACTGCATTTCTCTAACTGAGCCCCTGATGAGGGACTTCCTGAGCACGCTGCCTTTTGAAAGTCGATAAACAGACCGCTTTGTATACACTAATGCATTCCTGCTGATTGTCACATTGGGTCAGAACTACACTGTGTGACCTGATTAAAATATGTCTGTCAAACTAGGGCACATGCCAAGAAATGTCCAATCCTAACGTGCAGCATTGCCAAATTTCCCATGTTTACCATGGCTGCCTAGTTTTGTTTGCACTTTGCATGAGTGGGACCTGTAAACAACATGGTTTACAGTATCTCTGCAACTTTATTGAGTAAAATTTGAATCAGCCACAGTATAACATCATTTCTAGATCTGACAAGGCTCTCATCAGTCGTTCTGCTTGTTGAAAAAGGCCTGTCCTTCACACTCTCTTTACTTTTTTTTGAGCTTTCTTTTTAGTGTTTCTCTTTTCTTTGTTTTGTTTATGACAGTGAATATTTCACCATTCACTTGAGGATCATATTAAAGTGGTGATTAAGATCTGCTGTTTTCCAAGTATGGGTATGGCTGCATCCTCAAAGTAATGTGCGTGATCAAAGAAGTAGATAAAAAGCAAATGGTTTATGTGAGGGTCAGGTCTTCTCATCTATTCTCTACTTTCCTTATATGCCCTTCTCTCCAAGCCTGCACCCGCCTCGCCCCTGGCATATTACTGGATATATGTGGATTATCAGTTCTTTGGCCTTATTTTGGTGCGTTCATGTGCTGGTGGAAATGTCCAACATCATGAACGTACACTTTAACTGCTAAACACGATAATTATCATTATCATTATTATCATTATTATTATTATTATTATTATTATTATTATTACAAACAAGAAAAGAGCTAACAAAAATAAAAAACTTATCTAAGAAACGATAATAAATAATTATACAATTTGCAGATTTTGTTGTCGTTTTTTTATTTTATTTTATTTTTAATTTAATTTAATTTAATTCAATTCAATTCAATTCAATTTAATTTAATTTAATTTAATTTAATTTTATCTTATTCTATTCTATTCTATTCTATTCTATTTTATTTCATTTTATTTTATTTTATTTGTACTACACCCAAATAGCTTTTGCCTTTTCATTATCTTCCACCTCTAATGCTCTCCAAATAAACTCTTGATCTTCGGATTATTTTTCCCTTGCAGCTTTTTTTTTTTTTAAATGCCAGTTATGCCTGTCTATGTCGACTTTAGAAAGATCCGCCACTGAAAATTACCTTTAAATACTCAATCCTGAAAGTCGAACAAAAAAATAATTCTTAACATATAATACAAAGCTTGATAGACCTCAGAGTGCTGTAATCACTGAAAATAACATTTAAATATGTTTCTGTTTTTAATGAATTCTTCAACAACATTCACATGAACATCCATTTACAGCAGGTGGGGGTCATACAAGTTATTATTATAAGCCTCTTCAGCAAATTATCGCATGACTAAAAAGAATGCATAATTACAGCAACGGGCTCCATCTCTAGATTAACTCCGGCACTTAATGCATCCTGGTATAAAAACATAATTGATTTGTCTTAATGGTGGGACTCTTTGGTCAGCTGTGAGAAAACTTACAGTGAAGTTACACACACCAGAGTCTGTTAAGTGCCTCACATAACACTTTCACCAAAGCTTGTTAAATGAAGCATAAAGTTTCAATCATCAGGACCACTGAGTGACCTCGCCACACTTACTGCAGAAGGGAAACGTCTCTGCCCTTGATTTATTAAAAAAAAAAAAGAAAAGAATAAAATCATGGATGCATGAAAAGACAGGCAGGTCATCTGTGATAATCTATCCGCAGCACTGAAAAGGAAAAACGTCCTTCAGGAGACAATGAAAAATTTATTTCATGTCTCATGGCAATGAGACATGGGTTATCTTATCTGGTTAATAATAAAATGTAAAAGTTAAAGTGGCATCTAAAAGTAAAACGATATTGAATTAGGGGGGAACACCACCTATATTAAGAATTTCAGTATGTTATTTCCATGGCCTAGAAAACTGCAATCAATATTTGTGAACATGAGCTACTCTCTCAAACCCAGAAACCAGAGACGTAACTCTCAAACTTGTAATGTCACCAAGTATAAGTGTGGGGCTGCTCCATAGACAATTAATGGAGGAGTGATTTTGTGGACCCACAGTTCGTTTCTTTTCTTACACCGAAATAAACTTTATTCTATTGTAGTGTTCTCACCTTTGAAACAGAATATGTACCCATATACTCAGAACAAACCTCTGCGTGCTCTCAGTGTCGTCTATAACATCTTTCCTCATTCATTGTCTATGGAGCAGCTCCAGACCTTATACGCAATGATGTCACAAATTTGAGGAATTACATAGTGAACCGGAGCTGGGAAGTGAACCCGGTTTGGACTAGATTTGCAACCTCAGGGAATAGCTCTAGGAGGTGCACAAACTGACCAGACAGGCCCTTTCAGACATGGGGTCCTGACAGAAACAGACCTATAACTCTCACTGCAGGAAGGAGGACTTTGCTCCTGGAGCGCAGGTGTAGGTCTACAGCCCCGAAAGGAAGAAGGGCCTTTCCCCCAAGCTGACAGTGGGTCAGTGGGTCAGATCTTATACTGTCATTGAGAAACTGTCGGACATCGTGTACAGGTTGCAGCTTGTCAAGAGGAACTGGGTGGTAGTGCCCCACCACGACACCACCTTGCACCCTACCAACCCTTGGCTCCATCTGAGGGTGAGTCAGGGGTGAGCCAGCCCCAGACCAGCATACACACACCCAAAAACCACCAAGGGACCACCTGAGCAGGTGCAACGACAGCGTCAGCTTCCCCAACACCTAAGGGACTTTGTTATAAACATATGGGTTGCTTGGGACAGCTAACTAGCTCAGAGGGGGCTGTGTGCCATGTTAGGGCTAAATGGGTGGAGTTTCCCAGCACTCAGTGAGACAATGTGTTTAAGGCCATAAGCTGAAGTCAGCTGATAGATCACATGATTCCTTTCTATGCAACTAATTGGGGAATCTCATTCAGGGTGCCCCATTTAAACTGCTCTGATCTGCCTACTGTTGCTGCTTCCTCTGCAAGCTGCTTTGAAACCCTCCTCCACCCCAGCTCCTCCTTTTCATGTGGTGTCTGACTTATCAGTGTCATTTCTGTTTGTCATTGCTGCTGCTTTCTCTGCCTTAGGCTTTCCATGTAGGCGCATGGAAGGGCAGGGAGCTTTGCTGTCTCTGCCTCAGGCTTTCTTTGTACACACATGGAAGTGCAGAGAGGTGTGCTCTCTCCACCTTAGGCTTTCCACATAGACACATGGAAGAGGCTTTCTGCTGAGGCCCGAGGAAAGGCAGAGGCCCCAGAACAGAGCCATACAGTAGAATATAATACTGCAAATGGAAGTAAAGTTTTTTTTGTCTAAAGTGTTCCTGACTGAACTGTTTAAATGTGTTCCAAATCACTCACATGATATCTATTATGCAGTGATTGATGTTAATGTGGGTTACAGTTAATGTTGTGGTAAAATCTGCTCCATGTGCACACGGTTAGTGACCTCCCGCTTGTGTGGCTATCAGATTGTTTACTGTAATGGTGTGCAGCTGTAAAATAAAGAGGACTTTGTAGTTCAGAGTTCACCTCCATACCTTGCTCTTGCTAATAACAAACCAAAGCTTGCTATAATATATGATTTCCCAGAGGAGATGTATTCAAATTGATTGTTTTGTTTTACCAACAGTAAAAACCCCAAACACAAGAGCAGCACATCCTCACATTTGAGAACTTGAACCATAGAAATGATTCAATTAATATATTAATCTTCAATAAAGGCATACTGACTAATTATCAGCTGTTCGGCTGGTGATTAACCGATGAGGTCCTTTTAATAAACTGTCATTTTTGGGAGGTTGCAGGCAGAGACATTCCAACAGGACATCTCTGGTCCTGTATAGTCCTGAAACATAAACAGACAGTGAGTATGTGCAGCTCTCTCCATGTAAGGATATGAAGCAGTGGAGCTGAAGTGTTTGTAAAGCTGCTGTTTGGAGAGATTCAGTCTGTGACTCGCACATTTATTCTGTCAAATCAGGCAGATAAATAGATTATTGCAGCATGTTGTGTTTACTTAAAGCTGATTTATTCCCCAAGAATTACACAATCGCTGCGGAGACCGCGCTGTCTCTCTCGACTCCAGCTGCTGTGTCAAACGCCAGACGATGATCTAAACATCAGCTCTCCAATGAAGTTCCCTCCCGCACGCGCGCGCCCCCAGACGCGCTCGTGCGTCTGTTGAGATTAAAACGGGCGTCTCCTCGACCAGAAGCTGACCCTGACTCCGCTGATATGGGAACTTTTGATTGAGATGATTATCTGTAGTTTACAGTCTCTGGAAACTGTGAATTTCCTGACAGTCTCGAGTCGCAGTTTACAGTAGATTTTACTGTCTACTGTCGCCGCGGTGAGTGCACTTTATTTTAACTTTACTTTTCACTTTATTTTAAAAGTTCAGTGCGGTGTAGTGCTTCGGGCTCAAACCAGATAAGCAGCTCGAAATGTAAAGATATTACTCTTCTGTTTATGTATACTTGACTTTACAGCTGAATGTGTTTTTGTAAGAGAATAACTCGAAGTAAGGAGAGTGAAATTGAGGCAAGTGGGCACTAGTATTGTGGGTGATACTCTGTTGTAAGTGAAAGTTCAAAAAGTAAAAGTATTAGCAGCAAAATGTACTTAAAGCATCAAAAGTAAAAGTACTCATCATCCAGAGTCTGAGAATTTTACATTATTGTATATTCGGTGTTGCAGAGTAACTAGTTACATGCCGAGGTGCCCCTGAGCAAGGCACCGAACCCCCCAACCGCTCAGAGCGCCTGTCATGGGCAGCCCACTCTGACATCTCTCCACTTAGTGCATGTTATTGATAAAAAAAAATATGTAGATAGATAGATAGATAGATAGATAGACAGCCGCAAGTAATCAAACAGTATGTGGACAGTAATACACATGTAAATACGAGAGGACAAAAACAGATCACAATAAAAAATATATGAGAATATAGAAATAGAAAATATATCCAAAAATAATAGTACTAAAATATATAAAATAAATATAAAAATATAAAAAGAAATGTGAAAAAAAATCTAAAATATTTTTAATAAATAAAAATATACAAGATAAACATACAGAATATCATATCAAAAATATCAAAATTGCAGGAGTTAAAAAAAAAGAAGATCAATTATATAAATAACAGAGTGAGAGGCTGTCACAAAAACGTGCAAATAGCCAGCAAAATAGCTAACAAGTGTGCAATGTGTAATTAAATTACAGGTAATGATAAAAAAATATTGGTGATTACAGTCTGAATAAGTTATATCCTTTTGGGTAAAAAGATTATATGTCGAATATAACATTAATTTTTTGGACATTTTTCAGCTTTATTGTCCAGTTTAAAACATTTGTTAGAAAAGTATTTGAAAAAGAATCAAATGTAATAAGTTACTTTTATGAAGTAATTAAAATAGTTACTTAAGACATTTTTATCAGGGTAACTAGTGATCTGGAAACTATTATATTTTAAAAGTAACCATCCCATCACTGTTTATTGTCTAGTCAGCGGTGGAGGAAGTATTTCGAGCCTTATACTTAAGTAAAAGTACTACTATCACACTTTAAAAAGTAGGTCTACTCTGTTACAAGTAGAACTCCTGCACTGAAAATGCTTCTTAAGCAAAAGTATGTAATTGTGATCAGGAAAATCTACTTAAAATATTTTACGTAAAAGCACTTTGCAGAAAAATGTCCCCCCGTGACTGGGATTTAAACTATTGTAAAAATAGTCACTTATTCATTTTCTATCAGTCAACTTATTGGTTAATCAACTGATCTTTCCAGCTGTACTTGTATATACTATTGGGTGGTTTCATTTATAATTAAATTGCATTTTTTAAGCTTTTTATATATTTTGTGTGCAAAAATCTGAATTTGTAATGTAACTAAAGCTGTCAGATACTTGAAATGAGGTAAAAAGTATAATAATTTCCTCTGAGATGTAGTGAGGCAGAAGTATAAAGTGGCATGGAAACAAAGGCAAAGTACAAGTACCTCAACTTTGTACTTACGTAAGTACAGCACTTCACTAACTGTACTTAGTTATATTCATCCACTGATTATAATATTATAGTACTTTATACTTCTTTTCCACCACATTTCAGAGGTAAATATTGTACTTTTTACTCCCCTAAAATTTATTTGATAACTTCAGTTACTATTTGCAGATTCTGATTAATATTCCAAAATATATTCAACATTGGCGGCACAGTGGTGCAGTGGTTAGCATTGTCACCTCACAGCAATAGGGTTTCTGGATTAAACCTGGGGTGGGGGAGCCCCTCTGTGCAGAGTTTGCATGTTCTCCCCGTGTCAGTGTGGGTTTTCTCAGGGTGCTCCAGCTTCCTTCCACAGTCCAAAGACATGCAGGTTAATTGGTGACTCTAAATTGTCCGTAGGTGTGAATGTGAGTGTGAATGGTTGTCTGTCTCTATGTATCAGCCCTGTGATAGTCTGGTGACCTGTCCAGGGTGTACCCCGCCTCTCGCCCAATGTCAGCTTAGATAGGCTCCTTCAAATCACTTTAAGGGCATATCACCATGGTGATATACCATTCTCGGTCAAATCCACCATCCCAAAAAATTAGTGCTGGGTGCTGGACTAATTTTTTGGGATGTGCGTGCTATTTTTACATGTTTAAGAGACTAAAGTAAACAATAATTTTCAAAAGGGTTAGTACTCTGCCTCAAATGAATACAGGCAACAATCAGATTCAAAGGCGTCATCCACATTGCCAAAATCAGGTAAAAAATCATTCTTGATCTTTAGTCATTAGTTCAAGGTCCCACAATTCAATACAATTAGTGTCATACTTGCTTTTGGCCATGTCATTGAGCTAGTCTCTGTCAAGTAGCTGTCAGTTAGACACTCACTCTAAAGCAGAAAATGGCACTGAGTAATAAAAGCTCTATGCTGGAAATTTACTGTACTTTTATTTTTTTTCCAAACTTGACACATTTGCGAGTCACTTGCGGTCCATTCAGAATGGGCCCGCAACCCACCAGCTGGGAACCGCTGTTTTAGATAACACTAAAACTATGTTCCCTGTAACAAATCTGGTTATTATACTGTCTCCAAATCTCATGCACGTTTCCACTGTTGTCTTCCTGCAGCAAGTGACATCTCATGAGATTTCAAAACAAAACCTCTGCTTAACAAGACAATAACAAGCAGACCGAATCAAGTGAAAGGTAAAGAGACACTTCAGACACTTATAACAATTTGAGCCTGTCTGTGGCAAAAATAACCACTTCTAATGGAGACATGGGGACAATGTTCACTTGCCCCATATGCTTACATTGCAGCCCATTGCGCTGCAGCTTTCCTCTCACTAAATACTGGTCCGATTTTTAAAAATTGTTCATATCAGTCTCTTAGACACATATACATGGGAAAATAGGGTTCAGGTTAAAAATGCAGAAGTTATCCTTTAAGTACAAGATCTAAGTGCTTCTTTCACCTCTGATAATGTTGTAGCTGGTCTAGAGGAGCTACTTTTATCTACATTATATACTGTCGGGTAGTTTAATCTATTTCAGTGCATCATTAAATGTAATAAAATGTTTATGTTTTGGATGTAACTATAGCAGTTAAGTACAATATTCCCCTCTGAGATGTAGTTGAGAAGAGGTCTTAAACAACATCCAAATGAAATACTCAAATAAAATACAACTATCTAAAAATAGTACTACATTTATGTAGTTACACTCCACCACTGTACAACAACACAGCTGTTTTGGATTTGATTTCTTTGACTGATGAACTCTTATCTATTTGTTGTCATCTGTATGTTTTGAGAAGCCAAGCTGTAGATCAGGGTTGTGCTAAACCAACAGTTTAATCTGTGTTTTACTCATTTCTTGTTTGTTTATATTATGTTACAGAGATTTAGTGCTTTTATTAAAAGTAATTCTCTCCAAATGTACAGCACACCGCTGTCCTCTCAACTCGCACCTAACAGTACCACTCTTCCTCAGCTAAACTCTTATCTAGGTCCTTTTTTTGTATTTTATGAAACAGTTTGGGGACCCCCTGCATGGAGGTCCCCAAACAGGTGGGATGCAACAACAAATTTCCATTTCTCCTATAATTTTAAATATTGTCCTCTTTTTCCACTGTGTGGTTATTCACTGACATTGTTTAAAACAACGATAAACATTCCTAAGCCCTGCGGAGACGCCTTCTGTAAAGCCTCACTTGTTTGACAGCTATTTCCTGCATTCAAAGAGAGTGTTAGAGTTAAAAGTAAGCCTGTCCTCTCCTCTCTGTCTTGGATTTTTTTAAATTATTTTTTTCCCAGGAAAAATGGCAGTGATTTCAGGGTTCATCTTACTGTGCATGCTCCACGCTGCAGTCCCTCAAGGTGTGGGCCCTCGTGGACCCAGGCCAGTACCCGGGCGAGGTGACAGTCCAAATCCGACTCCACCTCCATTCCCACCCAGACCTGAAGATTGTAAGAGTGAGTTCCATACATTTCTTTTTAGCTCAATAGAATATGATAGTAATTACCATAAAACTTCAATTAAAAGCCTAGTCCCAATAAAAAGCCCAGTCCCTTTTACTAACCTGGTGTGGCTACACATTTTGACAAATAAAGGCCTGTCTCAATTAGAGGCCTGGTCTGGTTGCCAAGCAGTTCATTTTTGTGTAAACCAGGTTGTTGGCTACTTCAAATTATGTGTCCATTCCTCGATTACTTATAAGTTATTCCCTTAGTCCGTAAGGGTCGTCAGATCAAAAGAATCAAAAGGGTTATTCAAAAAAATTAAACCAAGTTGTGAGTATTGTTTTAACAAGATAAAGTGGTGTTGTGTCGGTATGCTGGGTGGCATAAAACAAGCGCCGTCACTCAATCTCTCGCTGATGCGCTGTCTGTCGGAGCTAGATCAAATGAATGATTCAAAATTGACATTATCTGAAGCCTACTTTTTATACAAGTGATATTCATGGTTTAAATAAACATTTTAATCATATTTCCCATCTTTGCTGAGCATCAGTTTTGTGTGAAAGGAATTAAAGTTTTACAGTATATCTAAGAACTCAGAATTGAGGCCTTTACATGAATTTAATGTTAAAAGAAGTATTCAAAGCTTTAAGTAAAAGGAGAAATACTACACGATAAAAACACTCCATCATTTAAAATATTACTTACATAAAAGCTAGTACTGGTGACAAAATGTACTTAAAGTATTTAAAATAAATGACTCTGAACATGAACGTCTGTACTGACTGTTATTGATGTATTAACATGCAAGCAGTAGTTTAATGTTGTTTTAGTCCAGGTGGAGCTCATTCACATTTCTCAATATATATTGTTTGTTCTGTTATTTGTAATATTTATCTGAAAAGTATCCAGCAACTATAGCTTTTAGGAGGAAAAAATGGAGTCCCTCTGAAATGTAGTGGAGTTGGAGTATACAGTAGCATGAAAACAAAAATGCTTAAGTAAAATAAAAGTACCACAGAACTGTAGAACTGAACTACCAGTGATGGAGGAAGTAGTTAGATCTTTTACTTAAATAAAACTACTAAAACGCTGTTAAAAAAAAAAAAAAAAATTGTTAAATCACCTTTTAAGTGCTGAGGAGGGACTTTTTAAAAAAAAAAAAAAAAAAAAAAATTCGGCGTAGGGGAGAGACAGGCAACTTTAAATGTTTGTATTTTGAATTTATTTTAAATACCTTCTCAACCCCAAATTCCACCAGTAGGTTTGGAGGGCATGTTTCCTTTTTAAATCGGTCAAAAACAAATCATTGAAACTGTTACAACAGAAATTATTGTTGGATTTTCACCTTTTCGACAGTCCTCGATTTCACCATCTCGGACAAACACTTCCATCGGGAAACGTAACCAAAGTTAAGCTTAATAAAGTGATATTTAATACAAATTACTTTATTCTATATCTTATTTGAAATTTCACCAAAACTAAACGGTTTGCATGAACCAGATACAGTTAAAAAAAATATTTAATTTTGCGCTCCTGCATGCATGAAGAAAAAAACAAGGCTTTTTACAACTCCAGGATTTTGTTTAATTTCATATCATCACAGGATTTGAAAACAATAATAAAAATAAGAAATTAGCTGATGTTTTGGTGACATCTCTCACTCCCTCTGTGCTGTTTGGTCTTGCATTAGCTTCTATACCCACATATGGTGCGATTATAAAAAAATATACAATATTTATGGCTGGAGGAGGGTCATGCATTTTACCCCAGTCACTCTGGGAAGCACAAGGAAAAATAATTGCAGCCTTGAGGAGGAAAGTGAGAAAAAAAATGATCATCAACAATTATCAAAATAGTTGCCAATGAATGTTCTGTCAGCCAACTAATCACTTTAAATTAATCACGTCAGCTCTAATTGTATATGCTGATGGGTTCAGTAGTTTAATGTATCACCAAGCATCGCATTTTTTAAGTTCTTCATTTGTATTTGTGCAAAAGGATTAATTTGTGAAGTAACTGTGAAATAAATGGAGTGGAATAAAAACTATAATATGTCCCTCTGAAATGTAGTGGAGTTGAGAAATAAAGAAAATACTCACACATAAAACTACTTCAAAACTACTTACATACAGTACTTTAGTAAATGTAGCTACTTTCCACCAATGTCTATATTACATTTGTAATTTGCGTCCAGTGCCACAAATTACACCTAAACGTGCAACAAAGCAGTGAAAATGTTCACACATTTGTCATTTTTGTCACGTTTTCTCCTCTAGCTGGAATAATCCATTGTCCTGTCAAGCTGTTTTTCACGCTCGACACTTCAGAGACTATCGCCTTACAGGAGGCGCCTCCTGGCAGCCTGGTGACGAAAGTGAAGGAGTTCACCAAGATGTTTGCCCAGGAGCTGAATGATGAGTTGTACAAGGGCCACGTCCAAATCTCCTGGTCCATAGGAGGCCTGAACTTCTCCGAGACACAGTTTATCTTCAGTCAGTTCACAAACAAGGAGACCTTCATCAGGAACGTTACAGGGATTATATACGAGGGCAAAGGCACCTTCACCGACTGCGCCCTTGAAAGAATGGCTAAGTACATGACCGAACACTCCACAGGGACGAAGTCTGTGCTCTTCTCTGTGGTCATCACTGATGGCCATGTGACAGGAAGTCCATGTGGAGGGATAAAGGCAATGGCAGAGAAGGCCCGGGAGAAAGGGATCCAAATTTTCTCAGTGGCAGCGTCCAGGAGCATTGATGACTTGGGGATGAAAGAGATAGCCAGCTCTCCTGCTGAAGTGTACCGTGATGACTACATAGTTGTGGACATCATTAATGACAAACCCCGAATAGTGACTGAATCCATCCAACGTATCATAAAAGCCATGGTGATCTGAAATCATTTCCCTTTCTTGAAAAGATGCTTCTATTTTAATTAGGGCTGGGCAATACATTGATAATATATCGACATCATGATATGAGACCAGATATCGACTTAGATTTCGGAGATCGAAATATTGTAACTGTCGTCTTTTCCTGGTTTTAAAGGCTGCATTACAGTAAAGTGATGTCATATTCTGAACTGACCAGACTGCTAGCTGTTCTAATATTTGCCTTTTTACTAAGGATGTCATGACAACTGACACTTCTGCACCAATTCAATGCCAAAATTCTGAAAACGTGATGGTACTCATTTATCTCCAGTACCAAAGGTACCAGGGGTACAATTCTTCTGATCCTGTCAAGGTAGCGTACACACCTACAAGTGTTCTAGTCTGGCGTTAAATTTCAAAGGAAGAAGACCGCCTGCCAACACAGACAAACAACAACCCTATGTGGAAGATGGCAACAAGTGCAGCTGCAGCGACAGCTCCCCTTTGACTCGTTGAAAAGAAAAGCGTTTACATTTTTTTGCAGTGTGAGTGCCGTATATTTACATGATGCTACAAAAGCCAGCAGCGTGACGAGGCACTGAGCATGGATTCTGTGCTGAGTGCTGCAGGTTGGCATTTTTTTCTGGTGGCCGAGAGCTGAAAAATGTTCAGCTCTGGGCAAAACTCTGCACTCGTCACTGTCACATTTTACCCAGCTGCCCAATCAGTGAAGAAGGGGCAAGACAAATAAGACCAACCCTCACATCCTACATGAACGAGCGCTGAACAACAATGGATAGGAATATGTCACTACACTGAAGGCTATATATTAATTTGTTTCCTCACTCAAAAAAAAAACCAACAATAAACCACACAGACTAGTACTTTGCGTTGAAGCGTATCATCAGGAATTAATAATACAATTTTAACTACATTTTTTTTATTAGATTTATTTTATTTTTTATGTTTATGTTTATTTATATTTATTTTATTTAGAAAGGGACAGTGCACATTAATGAACATGATCATGATTTCTAATTAATATTTTTAAGAATTAAACTTATTCAAAAGTTTTTAATAATTTAATAAAGAAGTGTATGTTAAGTACACTGGATTTAATGGTTTTTTTTTTTGTTTTTGTTTTTTTCTTACAGTGGTATTGAGTTGAGTATCAAAAATGTGGTATTGGTATTGACCTCTAAATTTCTGGCATCTGGTATATTAGTCATCATATGACTACCACTGATGAATATTTATCAAAAATCTTGTTATATTATAATATTTTGTGAAAGCAACAACAGTCAACCCAACAATATCATCAATGTATTTATTGAAAAATACTGTGATATTTAAATTTCTCCATATTGCCCAGCCCTAATTCTAATTCAGACTTTAATTACAGTATCACTTTCCTGTACTTTTCGTTTACTGTTGTTATTTCTTTGCAGAAATATCAAGCCTATTTACAGGTAAGACAGACTTTGCAGTCATTAGCAATCAAAAAAGGGGGTACATTTCTGCTTCCAAATGTCTTCTTGTCTATGTTGTCATGTATTACAACATTTATTTATTTTTTTGTCTTCTTTGTAGTGTTATGAACATAAATGCTTTGAGACTCCTGGACTTCCTGGGCCAAAAGGCTATCGAGGTGCAAAAGTAAGAGTCGAAAAACAAAATCAAATACATAATAAAGTCAAAAGTATATAAACTCTGTGCTTGTACTGAAGATTGTGTCATTGAAGTGTCAATATTTCTTCTTATTTCCAGGGTTTAAAAGGAGACAGAGGTCTTCCTGGGCCAAGCGGTGAAAAGGGTAGACCGGTAGGTAGAAGTTAGCATCACCATTGCACTTAAAGTACTGTGAAAACAATATTGTATCATTTTAATGCTGAGTATATTTTATTATATTACAGGGTGATCCTGGCATTGAAGGTCCGATCGGACAACCCGGTCCAAAGGTTTGCTGAAGCCCACTGACTGATGATCTTGTGTGCTACATAGTTAACTAAGTTTACATGCTTTATCTCACTAACATGTCCTTCTGTGCTCTGATATAGGGAGAGGTTGGTTTGAAAGGTGACAAGGTAAGAGATGAATCTTTATATCCATGCTTTTCTGTCCATCTGTCAAATAAGTGAAATGTTGTTGGGATTAATGGCTCTGCTTTACCTCATTAGGGTGAATTTGGAGCAATTGGAGCAAAGGTAAAATACAATTTTACTGTTATGCTTGCACATATTTTATATCGGACTGCATCCAACACTGTCAGTGTTCCCATACTGTTGTTAATTTTCTGTCGTCACTGATGTCCAAATATTCAGGGTGCGGCAGGAGTACCTGGCAAGAATGGAACTGACGGTCAAAAGGTGAGTCGTATTAAGTAAAATGTGCATTATACCATGACTCCGATCTGTTCAGTATACTAATAAGATATCGTCTTTGGGAAATTTTCAGGGTAAAATTGGCCGCATTGGAGCCCCTGGTTGCAAAGGTGATCCAGGTGACGAGGTATGTCTAGTAATTATACTAAATTATTCATCATGTTGCTCTCAAGGTTCTGTTGTTAAAGGTTAATGTGGTATATTTTGACCAAGATAGGTCCAGTTCTACTCTAACCATCTTACGTAATATATACAGATGGCTTAGTAATATCACAATCCATCAGCCATACAGCTATAAAGATTTGTTTACTAAACTTCCATACCAATTTGTTTTTGTATTTTAAAGGGACCAAATGGTTACCATGGAGAAGTTGGTGAGACTGGACCACCTGGTGACAAAGGAGAAAAGGTCCGTATTAAATACAAACTGTGATCTTTGTCTCCCCTTTAACCTATCGGCAGATAAAAACATGGGTATGATGAATAAACCAACCTGGTCTCACTCCGAAGTCTTCGAAACCTGGTGCTTGAACAGTAACTTGTGGCGTCAGACACTGACAAAAAAAGCCCATCCTGCTAATGTGGCTAAAAATTGCTAGTGCAGAATTTTAAACAGTATTATTGTCTTTTAACCCATTATTCTCATGTCATTACAAAGACACAAATTAACAAACAGCTGATAATGAAACGCTGTGACTAGCCATGTCAGAGCTCAAGGGATGGCACATTGCTAATGGCACATTGCTCACTTGGTCTGAAGTAAGTATGTATATTTCAGGGCTGTCAAGTGATTTAAAAAAATCTAATTAATTACATGCTCTGTGATTAATTATTCAAAATTAATCGCATACATCATTTTTTGCTGTGAACGTATTTTTCATTTTTTAATTCAGATGAATTTTGGCAGATATGTCGTAGTAAAGCTGCTGGATTTTGGACACAGTTGTTCCCCTGTCCTCTACCACTAAAACTGGTCTGCAATTCATTTTGCAAGGGAGTTAGTCTGTCACTGGTAGACTTCATTTGCGTCTGAATGCCTGGTCAAGTGCAGCTTGACGAGGCTAGCTGCTAGCGCTAGCAACAGAGGCTGTTCTAGCTCGCACCAATGGGTTTGCTGCTAAATGCTTTGTGATGAGGTGATATTTCAGAAGTTGGAAGTTCTCAGATGGTACAAAAATTCCTTAGTGAAGAAACTGCAGATAACGTTGCTCCTTTCAACAGTTCTATCTGGGTGTTATTTAAATGCAAATGTTCCATTCATGGAGCCAAGCAGCGTTGCTGCGTTGGTCTCTATCGTGTAATAAAGCCATTGTGGCCTTCAATAACACACCGGGTCAAAGGGCACCACGGAACGCGATTAATCAGCATTTTTTTTTCTATGATTATCGAAATTAACATGTTATTTTAACAGCCCTAATGTATTTTCTACTCTTGGATGTATTACAGTGAAATTTTATATCAGTGTGTTTTGGTGCTCAGCAAAAGATGCAAAAGCAAAAGGTTAGAATTTTCATAACAGAATAAATCTAAAACTAAAAAAGCTGAAACATTTCATTATTTCATGGGACGTGTAGACTTTTAGACATTTCAGATGTACATTAGTAAATGTCTCCTGTCATGTTTGTTTGTTTATTTGTTTAGGGTGAGGGAGGCCTCGATGGAAAGACAGGTCCCCCTGGCCCTAAAGGTGACGAAGGACCAAAGGTAAACTTTAAATTACAACACAACTGAAATTACTGTCAGAAAATAAAGATTTTCTTTACTGAAAAACAGAATCAAAAATCTATCCTCATTAGGGCGAAGATGGAAACCCTGGAAATCCAGGACCACCTGGAGATAAAGGACTTCCGGTACAGAACAACAGTTATTTTCATTATAATTACATCTGTTATGTATTACTGCAAGTCAACGAGTCTGTTTAAATCTGGAGTTAACGTGTGTTTCAGTCATCTGAACACAAGTGAACAGCTGAGACACACCTGTGTCTATCATATGTCTCCAGCTGACCACTGTTCAGATGTCATTACTGCCTACATCATTTACGTTAGTGAGTCAAAGCGCCCCATGCTCAGTTATTACGTCCACACTCCCGCTAGCATGCTCATTAGTCACAGTGGCGGTTGTGGCGGTGAAGCTGGAGATATCGCTTTCGGCAGAATTCAACATGTCTCCTTCCACAGGTCAAAACAATGGAAGGTCACACAACACTTCGTCCAACTCTGTAAAATGGGCAAGTTATAGAGCGTTAGCGTGTTGTCACCCAAACAACCACCACGTCCTGCATTGATGACCCCTCAGCTGCAAGTGGCTTGAGAAATCAGATCACAATGCGTCTTGGTTGTTGTTTATACCTCTATTTAGCGTTATCCACTTGTGATCGGATCACCCAAGACACATGTTAATACCAGGTGTAAATGGGCTCACTTTTACATGGCCGATTCTAAAATAAATCTGTTAACTCTTGCAGGGGCTTCCTGGCTTAGTTGGACCACCAGGCGAAGGGGTATTCAAACATTTAAAATACATTTATGTATATCATTTTGAGAATTTTTCAATGTTTGTTATAAATTATTATGAAATAAATATTAACAGGGAAGGAGAGGAGACCCGGGAATAAAGGGAGGTCAAGGTCCTGATGGGCCGAAAGGGGAGAAGGTAAGTTTGACACCATATTTATGTTTATTTTGATCACTTTCATCCAGAAATGTCATTTTTATATTTTTAGTTTTGATTTTGGAGTGGGTTGATAGCATTGAGAGCCGCTGCTTTCTTTAACCTGGCAAAGCTGCAGAAAATACAATACAACAGAATTTCATCTGAAACATGAGTCTACTTGTTGTAATGTGTTAAAGAAAACATACAGAAGGGAGCATAAGGGGAATGAGAACTGGTGCTGATGATCTGAGAGCCAAATAACTTATTGTGAAATGCTGAGAAATTGCAGTGGACTCTGTTGACCTTACCAGAGAATTCAACAGCATGAGAGAGACAAGGCCCCGGAGTTACAAATCCCTCTGCGAGGATTTACTCTTCCACAGAAAGATCTTTAACACGTCTTTGTCCACTGCTGCTATGGTGCATTTCCAAACGAGAATCTTAGTGAAAGTCTTCCTATAGTTCTCTGAAATAGAATTATTTGTATACATTAGCTGATGATTAATGGTGTGACGCGAATCCTGACATGTTCATTTATTTCCCAGGGAGAACGAGGGCCACTGGGAAGCAGAGGCCGGCCGGGAGAAGATGGACTCAAGGGCGCAAAGGTGAGGGGGATCATGACGTGGGTGGATTTTGGCAGAGGGATGATTCAGCAGCTTCCTAAGAGCTCAGCAAGTCTTCCTCAGACCTCCAATACTGGAGTCCTGCCTTCATGTTCTGGGTGTGCTGCCAAAATAGCCTGAGCTGAGCTTGTTATTGTAAAAACACATCTTCCAGGGAAATTGTTCTACAAATGAAAAAAAAAAACAATTTTTTTTTCCCCGATAATTGGTTCAGTGCCCTGTATTGCCAAATTCACATCAGCATGTGTAAGTCTGCGTACAGTATGGGGGCTGTAGTGAAGGATGTCCAGTAATGATGTTTTCCCTCTGACTTTCTCTCCCAGGGAGACCAAGGACTACCAGGACCGAGGGGTCAGCCAGGAGAAACAGGGCTGCCTGGAGGAAATGTTTGTTGTTTATTACTTTTTTAAAAAATATATGTTTATTAGTTTTCAGTTTTACAGATAAGGCAGGGGGGCTTAAGTTGCTTAAAGGGACAGTTCACTCCCAAAAATTACATATTTTTTCTTTTACCTGTAGTGCTAGTTATCAATTTAGATTTTTTTTTTTGTTTTGTTTTTTTGGTTTGAGTTACTGAATGTTGGAGATATGGGACGCAGTAATGTCTGCCATCTCTCTTATATATAATAGAACTACATGACACTCAGCTTGTGGTGCTCAAAGTGCCAAAAAGATACTCAACAGCAATGTCTCTCTCCAGAAATCATGACCAGGTTACTAGACCTTTTTCAAATATTGTTGAAGGTATATTTATTTCTTTTTTGGTTATTTGGTTTCTCCTTAGTTGTGACTCTTATGTTTCAGTTATGTCTCTTTGCAGTTCCTTTACATCTTTTGTGGTCATTTTGAGTCTCTTCCTGGTCGGCATCTGTTTATTTGAGTGTTTGAGTGACATTTTGCAGGTAAAGGCCAGGTTGCCCCTGGACCTGTGCATAGTAGGCTTGGTCAGTAACCCATCTGTGCCTCTACCGAACTACACCTGCCAACTGCATCACCACGCAGAAGGCAGCGTGCATCTGCTCATGGACAAGAGACTTGTGACTGCATGACAGTGTGTGATGTAAACAGTAACGGCATTCTTCTCGACTGAGCTGTAACATTAGCTAGCTCAGCAGTGCTAGACTGCTTGCTTCTGCATGATGATACAGTTGGCGGAAGTAGTTTGGTAGAAAGTAAAGAGTTCTTACATGAAACTGCTTACATCAAGGTCTGTGGATTATCTTGAGTAACCAGGTCATGATTTCTGGAAAGGGACATTGCTGTTGAGTTTTAGCGCTTTGAGCTACACAAGCTGAGTGCCATCTAGCTCCATTACGTTGGAGAGACAGCAGACATCTCTACAGTCTGTATCTCCAACACTTGGCAACTCACACTAAAACAATCAAGACTGATAAATAGCTCTACAGGTAAGAGGAAAAATATGTATTTTTGATTTTAGGGTGGACTGTTCCTTTAAGAATTCAATATGAAAGGATTGCTGCTTATAACATTTTAACCATAAACTCTATCTGCTAATTGTCAGAGCTTGTGTTTTTACTTTTACTGAAAGTTTCTTCTGTGGTTGCAGGGCACTGTGGGGAGTCCTGGAGATCCTGGACCCAGGGGAGACACTGGGCCCCCTGGACCACCTGTGGGCAAAATCTTTCTGTTCATCACTTTGATCATACTATCATGTAAAACGCTCTAATATTTTGTGACTGAAATATATATTTTTTTCTTCTGAAGGGTGACACAGGAAGACAGGGATTCAACTATCCTGGATCAAGAGGATCCACTGTATGGTTTTCTGTTTACCTCATGTATTTTCCTACATGTTGCG
Organism: Epinephelus lanceolatus; assembly: GCF_041903045.1. Classification (NCBI taxonomy): domain Eukaryota; kingdom Metazoa; phylum Chordata; class Actinopteri; order Perciformes; family Serranidae; genus Epinephelus; species Epinephelus lanceolatus. The sequence goes on along the minus strand of NC_135747.1, from coordinate 20,694,827 downwards.
TACTTGAGTCTAAAGTAACTCTGATCTTTCCAGGGAGACAGAGGTGATCCTGGTAAAAAAGGACCAAGAGGGGGCAGAGGTGAATGTGGTGCCAAAGGAGAACCTGGAGCTGATGGACCACCAGGAGAGCCTGTAAGATTGATAACGAAACCTTTGTCTTGACCAGAGACATGTAGATTAAAGGTATACAGTGCAGTAGTTGTTGGTTAGTGTTTGTAAACAGTATCACCAGAGAAAGTGAAAGCCAGGATTGGGCCAGTCTGAACATTTTCAGACTGGACCGGTAAACCAAATTTTACCAGGTGTCCACTTGACTCAGCAGATGCACCTGAGTGGAACATAGTGGCACCGCTTAACATCAGAGCTCTCTGTCCATATTAAGTCCATTAAATTTGTACTTCTGTTACTTTATGTTAATAAACCACATAGCTATCAGCTGTGTGCTCGAGCTCAGACTGGACACGTTACCACTGAAAAGAGGGGAGAGTAACCTCCCTCTTATCTTCCTATGTTTGTAACGTTACATTTTAGACAGAAAACACTCCTTTTATAATGTAATATTTAGTGGAAATGACATACAATATAGCCAACAGCAAGTAGCCTAGCTTGTTATTAGCAATGATCATTTAGCTTACCAGGATCTTTTAGCACCCTGGCAATGTTCCACCAGTCACATTTCTGTAGTGAAATCAGGAGGCATAATCAAATAGATAACTCCTCATCTTAACTTCATGGATCAGCCCTTCCTCGTCCATTGTGGTGGTTTCAAAGCGAGTGACGGTTAAAACTAGAAACACAGTGTCTGAAGAAAGTTAGGACACCTCTTACGTCAGCTTCAAATCCAAAATGTTGTCATACTGATGCAGTCTGACTTTGCTTGTCAACCCAAAAAACACATGAACTTTCAAGTGAGTAAACACATTGTGGCTGCTCTCCCATCTCCCGCCTCTACTGAAATTTAATCTCTGTCATGTCGCCAACACAGGCATGACCTCAGCAGTTAATTGCACACAGCCCGCCAGACAACAGTGGCTCAGTTAGTCCATTTATACCCATAATATAATATTAGTCACATTGTCATTCCTTGTTGCTAATGCACCTGGATTACTTATGAGGAGATGGATTTAGCACTGTGACACCTTCAGCACAGGTTGATGATCCAGGCTACTTTTTAATTTGCCAGAACGTGCCACAATGAGAAATGCTGATTCATCCGGTTTGCATAAAATCAAACTGGTTTAAGCTCATATATCTGCCTTTTTCGGCGCTGTTTCCGCAATTTCGTAGCTTACTCTTGGATGCGTACTGCTTAAGGTCTGGCACCTGGTCACTAAATTCCTGACCTCAATTGTGTGCTGTGCCCAGGAGCATCGTGAAAATTAAAAAAGAAAAAGAAAAGACAAGAAGACACAGGCAGAGGACAGGGTCTCTGCGGATAAATACACTGTTTGAAATTACTGTTATGGCTTTTGGTTTTTGTTTGCCATCCTAAGAGACCTCCAGGTCCGAGGTTACTGCTGACAAGCAGTTGAGAAGCAACACACAGGGACTTTACTTGGATCTTGAGGAGCCCCAGTGTTTATTCACGGACAAACTGAGACCTACGCTCTACATTTACTACGACTTGACATCTTTACCACTGATTTCCCCTCTGCTCTGATCACCAACAGCTGTCTGCTCTCAGCACGTCCCACATCACTCGCTCATCCACACACACGCTAAGCACTGGACTCAGCAGGGTGGGGTGAGGAAGACAGGAGGATCTCTCTGCATGTTCTGCAGCATTTCTCTACCCTGTATTCGAGAAAACAAATAGATGACATGAAAGTTGAGTCACAAAACTAGGTTGATATGTATACTTTCACATTTTTAAGTGGTTTTAAGTGGAGCTTTCTTAGTCTTGCAGATCCCATGGACAACACCAATGCTTACAACTTAGAACATTTAGCTGGGCAGACTTTTACAGTAGATATCTGTTTGAGTGCTCACAGTAACATGCCTTTCCAAAAACAATGTCTCAGGTACCCAGGATAACGCACAGACCTCACTGTGACCACTTCCCGTGGAGACTCTTTCTTCAGTAGGAGGAAGTTCCAAAGAAAACTTTGCAGGAAGCTCTGTGGATGGTCCTGAGTGCATGAGACATTGTTTCTGGAATGAGATGTTGGGGATTTTTTGGGGGGGAGGATGTATGTTTAAAGTGCTTTCATCCACTGCAAGAAAGTTTCACCCCCCTCTGTTGTATTGGGATTTAGGTAGAAATCTTAGTTAGAGATTAAGTGCACATGTCCTGTTGTAATTTAGGTGAGCACATCACTTTGTCTGATGCTGCAGTAAAGACAGCGTTGTAAATAAAATATGCATTGTTTGAGTTTAGCTGAAGAACAGGGCTGTGTAGTCGCTGGATATTGTACCAGGTGCAGTTTCTCATTTGGACACACAACAACAGTCCAAAGAGATCATGTTACACCAGCTGGACCAGTGAGGTGACATGTTTCTTAAAGGAATAGTTCAGATTTTTGGAAGTGGGGTTGTATGGGGTACTTACACCTAGACAGTACATTACATAATGTCGATGGCGGTCAGCATGTTCCGAGTTTGGAGAAACAGGCTGGAGTCTGACATGGAAGCTTAGCAATGTAATGCTGTGGAGGGGTCTGCCAAAAAAGTATTTCAACCACCTAAAAAAATTAATATCCATTGCTAACAAACTACAAACTAACTAACTGATCGTAAAAGCGGTAGACCAGCAGCTCCTGTGTTCTGCGAGCTAAAATTACCATTTTTGTCAACGGGCTGTCTGACAGAAAGGTAAAGCAGTGAAAATACTCTCAATATATAGCAAACACTAAACTGATACTGATTTATTTAGGTGGCTAAAATTAATTTTGTTGCTGAGCCCCATCCACAGCAGTACATTGCTTAGCTTCCATGTCGGACTCCAGCCTGCTTCTCCATCCTGGGTGTGTGCTGCCTAACATCTACTCTATCTTATACACTGACTATGGATGAGTACCACATACAAACCCAAGTCAAATAATCCGAACTATCCCACTTCTTTGGAGTTTCCATGTAATTGCACAGTTGGAGATGTTTGTTCAGTCATTCATAGCACTCACACACTGCTCAGTTCTCAAGAAACCCCTTGTAAAACACACATGAAAACAAATTAGCTGTGGTTTGGAACGTTCTGCTAGACTTCTGCAGAAAATAAAAAACTGGGGTCAATCAGATGAAGACATAAATAAAAAAAAAAAACACTTCCAAAGGAATGCAGCTTTATGCAGTAACATGAGTCACTTCCACTGAAAATGTTTTTGTGCACAGGGGAAGCCAGGTCAGGCAGGTGGACCAGGGGAAAGAGGACCCAGAGGTGATCCTGGAACTGATGTAAGCAACAGCACAACCACACAAGTAATGACTTGACCATGCACAGTAATTTGAGATCCAATTGCATTGTTCTCTCTGTGTTTGTGTGTGTAGGGGGGTCCAGGACCTGTGGGTGATCCTGGGCTCAATGTGAGTCGCCTTTAAAAAGAAATACAGTTGTGAAAATACTGTTTTAATTCAACTTCTGTGGTTGTATTACTTCTAACATGCACATCTGTCACTGCAGGACTGTGATGTCATGACTTACATCAGGGAGACGTGCGGTTGTTGTGGTAAATATCCTCACCAGTCAAACACAGCTTCATCTTTAAGCATCTTTCAACAGACTGATCCTTTTCTTGTCTTTTGTCTCAGATTGTGAGAAGCACTGTGGAGCTCTGGACATCGTATTTGTAATTGATAGCTCAGAGAGTGTCGGCCTGACAAACTTCACCCTGGAAAAGAACTTTGTTATCAACACCATCAACAGGCTGGGAACTATGGCCAGCGACCCTGCGTCATTAACCGGTACAGCTGAGCAAAAACACAGCACAGACGTCCCTGCAAATCCTTCTGCAGACACAGTTTCAAGTGACAAGGAGTAGAGGTGGCCATAAAAGATTAACCATGTCCAAAGAGTGAATCACTTAAGCCACCACTGAATATACAGTAGGCTAAAAATATTTGGATAGGGCCCCATGTTGGCACTACACTTTTCATTAACAGTGACTGTACAGTAACAACCAAGTACAGATTGTCAGCATTGCATACAGTACAGGCCAAAAGTTTGGACACACCTTCTCATTCAATGCGTTTTCTTTATTTTCATGACTATTTACATTGTAGATTCTCACTGAAGGCATCAAAACTATGAATGAACACATGTGGAGTTATGTACTTAACAAAAAAAGGTGAAATAACTGAAAACATGTTTTATATTCTAGTTTCTTCAAAATAGCCACCCTTTGCTCTGATTACTGCTTTGCACACTCTTGGCATTCTCTCCATGAGCTTCAAGAGGTAGTCACCTGAAATGGTTTTCCAACAGTCTTGAAGGAGTTCCCAGAGGTGTTTAGCACTTGTTGGCCCCTTTGCCTTCACTCTGCGGTCCAGCTCACCCCAAACCATCTCGATTGGGTTCAGGTCCGGTGACTGTGGAGGCCAGGTCATCTGCCGCAGCACTCCATCACTCTCCTTCTTGGTCAAATAGCCCTTACACAGCCTGGAGGTGTGTTTGGGGTCATTGTCCTGTTGAAAAATAAATGATCGTCCAACTAAACGCAAACCGGATAGGATGGCATGTCGCTGCAGGATGCTGTGGTAGCCATGCTGGTTCAGTGTGCCTTCAATTTTGAATAAATCCCCAACAGTGTCACCAGCAAAACACCCCCACACCATCACACCTCCTCCTCCATGCTTCACAGTGGGAACCAGGCATGTGGAATCCATCCGTTCACCTTTTCTGCGTCTCACAAAGACACGGCGGTTGGAACCAAAGATCTCAAATTTGGACTCATCAGACCAAAGCACAGATTTCCACTGGTCTAATGTCCATTCCTTGTATTTCTTGGCCCAAACAAATCTCTTCTGCTTGTTGCCTCTCCTTAGCAGTGGTTTCCTAGCAGCTATTTGACCATGAAGGCCTGATTCGCGCAGTCTCCTCTTAACAGTTGTTCTAGAGATGGGTCTGCTGCTAGAACTCTGTGTGGCATTCATCTGGTCTCTGATCTGAGCTGCTGTTAACTTGCGATTTCTGAGGCTGGTGACTCGGATGAACTTATCCTCAGAAGCAGAGGTGACTCTTGGTCTTCCTTTCCTGGGTCGGTCCTCATGTGTGCCAGTTTCGTTGTAGCGCTTGATGGTTTTTGCGACTCCACTTGGGGACACATTTAAAGTTTTTGCAATTTTCCGGACTGACTGACCTTCATTTCTTAAAGTAATGATGGCCACTCGTTTTTCTTTAGTTAGCTAATTGGTTCTTGCCATAATATGAATTTTAACAGTTGTCCAATAGTGCTGTTGGCTGTGTATTAACCTGACTTCTGCACAACACAACTGATGGTCCCAACCCCATTGATAAAGCAAGAAATTCCACTAATTAACCCTGATAAGGCACACCTGTGAAGTGGAAACCATTTCAGGTGACTACCTCTTGAAGCTCATGGAGAGAATGCCAAGAGTGTGCAAAGCAGTAATCAGAGCAAAGGGTGGCTATTTTGAAGAAACTAGAATATAAAACATGTTTTCAGTTATTTCACCTTTTTTGTTAAGTACATAACTCCACATGTGTTCATTCATAGTTTTGATGCCTTCAGTGAGAATCTACAATGTAAATAGTCATGAAAATAAAGAAAACGCATTGAATGAGAAGGTGTGTCCAAACTTTTGGCCTGTACTGTATATTCAGCTACCGAAAGTGAAATATTTCAACTTCATTCATACTGTAAAGACATCACTGGTGCAGCCCAAACCTGATATAGCTTATTCCTCTGGGCCATAGACCTCAATAGCTTTTTTGCATATGACGTTATACACAAGCACACTGTCCATATGAATGGCAGGCAGCTGGAGGCAAAGACTACCAACCATGATTTGCAGTGTTTACAGCTGTTCCAATTGATCAAATTCTGTAAAAACCAAGAGTTAATTTAAGTCCTGAAAATAGTGAGACACAAAGGGGAAAAGTAGAAAAAAAAAGTCACTGATAAACAGCGGCAGATGTGGATCTGTCTTCAGTCTGGAGAGGCGGAGTCAGCTAATATCCAACATTATTAAAGCTTTGTGTTGGATACAATGACAATTTGCTATTACAACTTGTTCATGTCTTAAGCCATGACCCAGATTTTTAACAGCATTTCACCAGACCTTTGGGAACGGTTGACCTGGTAGGTAGAAAACAGTGGCTAAAGTTGGCTAATGTTAGCTGGTAACATTAGCCTGACAGAAGTGCACCCATGTACAGAGTTGTAATGTGAAAGATGGTTAGGGTGTTTTCACATATAGTCCTTTTTAAATGAACCGAACTCCGTCCTCTGAAAGAGGACCAAAAAGTCGACCAAGAGCTCAGGTCATTTGAAAAAGGACTCAGTTCTGTTTCTGGTCAGCTTCAGCTCTGATGGGGCATCAGTACTCTTTCTGTTCACACTATAGCCTATATATAATATGTATTGACAAGTTTTGTTTTTACTTTGACGTGGCACTGTTATGAAGCCCCTCGCTTTCAGATGAACTTAAAATTGGAAGAAAACCTTAGCCTTTCTGTGCTGTAAACTGTTGCCATTTGATATACTCTGCATCCCACATCTGGAGACGTGCAGTATCTTCCATGGACTAAACTACTCCTCGTCTTACGTCCTTTCAAGTGTTGGGGGCTGCTTTCGTCTGTTTTTTCAAGCGTCCCAGTGCAATAGCATGTGATCTAGAGGGCGAAATACAGTGGCAAAGAGCGAAGCGAACTTGGACCGCTTTGTGTTCACAAGGCACGGGTTAAGCGAACCGCCCCGTAGACTTGAAGCAGTTCACTTCAGAGGGGTCTGAGTTCTCTTGGAGTGTTCACATTTGCGCAAAAAATGCTGAGTCACCGCTCTGAGTCTGTTTAGAGGGCCGAAAAGGACCAAGTGTGAAAACACCCTTATAGTCAAGCACATTTACTCAACCAGCCAAAAACAAGACGGCAGTCATTTTAGTCGGGGACCCAACTGCACACAAACAAATTATAGGCCACTAGACTCTTGTACGTTTTCATCAGCTGGCTGTGTATCATTAGGAAGTCTGCAGGACAAGGTCGCTTGTAACAATGATTATGACCACACCGGGCAAATCGGTCAAGTTGCGGAAAAATTCACTTCTCTCTGTTTTGTATGAATTACATCCAACACAGTTTTCTGAGTCACATGATATGAAGTCATGTTCCTGTTTCTAATTCATACAGTATACATTTATCACTTCCTGCCTTCCATCTGAATTTTGTGCATCATAATAGCTATGTGATTGCAAACAAGCTAATGTTGCCAAAATGTTTGGTTTTGGTCTTTTTGTGGGATTTGTTTACAGTAACCATTTATAGAGTAAGGCAAGCCTTGTCCGCACCTCTTGACACGTCTGTCTCTTCTAGGCACAAGAGTTGGAGTTGTTCAGTTCAGTCACAACGGGACCTTTGAGGCCATTCGTCTCAATGACCCCAACATCAACTCGCTGTCTGCCTTTAAAACGGCAGTGAAGAATCTACAGTGGATTGCCGGGGGCACCTTCACACCCTCAGCTCTCAAGTACGCCTACGATCACCTCATCAGGGATGGCAAGAGAGCCAAGGCCAAAGTTTCAGTGGTGGTGATCACAGACGGCCGCTATGACCCACGAGACAACGAGAATCTGCTCCAGTACCTCTGCAACAACAACGTGGTGGTGAATGCCATCGGGGTTGGCGATATGTTTGAAAAGAAGCAAGATGACGAGATCCTGGCGTCGATCGCGTGCAACGACAAGAATCGTGTCACTGGGATGAAGCGCTATGTTGACTTGGTCGCTGATGACTTCATTGAGACGATGGAGACTGTGCTCTGTCCCGGTAAGCCTGTACCTGTACATACTGCAGGATGACAATTCCGCCCCCCTGAACATTTGTCTAATAGGGGTTTCAAAGCAGAAAAGTCAACATTTGAAAATATAAAACCCAATTCTCTACATTATGATTCCCTTAAACAATTTTGAACTTTCCCAGCGGCTGAATCAACTGGGTGTTCAGATGTAAACATGTGTATTACGTTTACATTCTACGCCAGGTTATTTCTTGACTTTTGGTCTGGATGTCATGAGCTACCACTTCTGACTGGCACCCACTGGTTTAAAAGCCAGCATATGGAAGCAATTGGGCTTCGATGAAGTTAAACTGAAAGGGACCTGGACAAGAGCCACACAGAATGCAAGCTTTGTCAGTTACACTTTATTTTCACGACTGTTAACCTACAAATGGTGTATAGAGTACTTGAAACATTTAAACAGTTTATTAGTTGACTTATAAAAAAAAATCATGTTTATCTTTGTCTGCACATATTTGTGTGTGAAAATTCACTACATATTCTCAGAATAATTTTGTTGAACTTGAACTACTCAGTCAACCTAGGCAGCATGGGTTGACTGAGTAGTTCAACTAAATTATTCTGAAAATATGTAGTGAATTGTATATACTCTACAGATAACCTGTTAAACATTTACAGAATTAAGTGAAACAGATGAATTTTTAAATCTCAACTAATAAGCTGTGGATATGTTAAAAGACTATCCAAAGAAAGTGTTACCATTGTGTCTCAAATAACTAAAATATTTTGGGAAGGATAATGGAAGTAAATTCACGTTTACTTTAATTGAAGATCTTTAATTGTGCTATGTTTTTAATGTAGCAAGTTGTCACACAGTTAGAAAAATAAAAATTAGCCCCCTTAATGAGAACCAAATCATGATGTTATTTCCATCTGTTGTCTAACTCACTGGTGCCCAACTTCTTCCCTTAAGGGAGCCATTATCCTATCATTAAGTAAACTGATGACCCCTAATTAAGTTACATATTTAATGGACATCTCATATTATATTTAATGCATACCATCAACAGTACATATTAACTGATAAACTTACAATTTAACCCAAAAAGTGAGTGTAATTCTGCAATGTCAGCGATTTGGATTAATTTTAGTTAATTATTTCCTGTGAATGCTGCATCAGAGATGAGTTTTCCTGATACTTGTAGTTGCTTTTTATACAATTCTCTGTCTGTATTATGTTTCTATTATTTTAAATCATAAAATTCAGTGTTGCCTGATGCTTGGCCATCATTCTAGTAGCTCTTCACACACTTCTCTAATGTTAAGCTGAGAGAAGGCTCTGTGAATATAGCTTATATTCAGGTCTTAACTGTGCCTTTATCTTGTGATGAACTTTAAAATAACAACTTAATTTAGTTTTCTAAACAGAAATGAATGAAATACTGAGATGCAGGCCTACTGTGCTTCAAATCAAGAGGGCCTCATGATCCCTTTGAAACTTTGGTGACCTCTAATAGGGATTGGAAACCCCCAAGTTGGGAACCAGTTTAACCCATATCCATGTGATTTTCCTTTCAGATCCTGTCATTGTGTGCCCTGATCTCCCCTGTAAACGTGGTAGGTGTTATTAACGGCTCGATGATTTGTTTAATGGTATTCTGCCGTGCAGCTCAGTGAGCAATTTGTTTTCTTTCATAATAGACCTTGATGTAGCTCCATGCATCCAGCGGCCTGTGGAGTTGGTATTTCTACTGGATGGCTCAATGCGGCTCGGGTCGGACAACTTCCCGTATGTCCGTGAATTCATCCAGAAGACGGCAGACAGACTCACACTGGCCCAGAACAAGAATGATCGTATGCGAGCCCGCTTGGCACTCGTAGAGTTCGGCAAGGAGAACGAGAACCACTTAGCCTTTGGTCTCACACACGACCCCGCTGTCATCGCCGACGGCTTGGCACGCTTGCCTTATCTGGATACTTCTTCAAGTGTAGGGCCTGCCATCTTCCACACCATCGACAACATCTTGGGTAAAGGAAATGCTCGCAAGACCAGACGCATCGCAGAGATTCAATTTGTTTTCCTTACAGACGGCAACACTGACACCACAAACCTAGATGAGGCGGTTAGTGCCATGCGCGGGGCACAGGTCGTCTCCACAGTGGTAGCTACAAGAGGTGAAGTTGACCAAAGTGTTCTGATGAAGCTGGCTATGGAGGAGCCGCACGCCATCTTTAAAGGAAAAGACTTTTTGGAAATGTCTCAGTCCAGCTTGTTTGACCGTTTCATCCGGTGGGTGTGTTAAAGAGAGACCACATGGATGTGAACATCATACTGGTGCTACTGCTGTTAATCTGGCATTTTAAATGAGATACAGTTTACTATGAATCTACTCTGCGCTGTACAACTTGCAAATCACATCACAGCACTGTGCTGTGCTTTACATTTGTCAGGAAAACTGTATTCATTTTTAATATTTTGTCAAACAAAAAATGAGCATTCATCATGAACCATTAAGCTTTGAGATAATAAACCTGCAGTTTATTGGACATGGCAGCACTGTCGTCTGTACAACGTCAAAAAGGTGATTTAAAGCACTTACTGTGTGCAACATTACTGAAAACAATCACAGAACGAGAACAAAATATTTATCAACATTACAGTAATTTTGACATTTAAAGCCACAGTTGGTACCTTATATAAATAACTTTTTTGTTATCCTGCCTCTTGCTAGCTTCTACAGTGGTTCACTAAAAACAACCAATCAGCGCAGAGGAGTCTCTAACGCAGCTGTCAATCACTGCTCGTGAACTGTGGTCAAACTGTCAAACTAGGCATCGCTGATCAAATATGGAGGAAGGTACTGTTACTGCATTGCCTATTTATCACACATATTTTAGTGTACTGTTTAGCTGTAAAATGAGAGTTCTGCTCTGGTTGGTGGGTGGTGTTTTTTTCCGGCTCAACTGTTTGCAACATGGCAGCAGGTTCACAAACTTTCTCTGCAGTAATGCCATTAGAAGCAGAAGGAGTTGAGCGTTATCTATTGAATTGGTATATTAGGATGTCCATAGTAAAACATCACAATGGAGGATGACATCGATGGTTCTGTAAGTTATTAATAACTTACTCAGGACGTTGCTTTGTCACTTTTTCACGTCTACCAGAACCCCTGATATTTATACATTCATGAGTAAAAAAAAACAAAAAAAGAATTTAAATAAAAAAATCAGTCGGTCCAGCGGATGACAGCAGATATTGATCAGTGATGGTGGCAAATCTTCTAGATGGCGGCGACAAACTCGGTTGCTAATAAAGGTACCAGTTAGCCAATCTGGCAGCCAACAGTTCATATGGTAGATAAATCAGAATTTTTGCTCTAAGCATGAAGTCAATGCTATAATCACCACCGCAGTGTTGGTGTGGACGGACGGACGAACCGATTGGGGGGAGAGTTAGTATGACGATAGCATTGTACATCAGCCCAACCCTAGCTACAAGGCAGACTAGGCAGTAGGCAGAGGAGTGTCTTTTTTTCCCACAGATTATTTTTCTCATTTCGCACTTTATGAAAGTTAACAACTACAGCTCTAAAGGACCAGTGTGTAGGATTTACTGGCATCTAGTGGTGAGGCAGCAAATTGCAACCAACTGAATACCCCTCCCCTCACCCCTTACTTTTTAAAGCATCTAGTACAACCTACAATGACCTAACATAAAAATGTGGAAGACCCCCTCTAGAGCCAGTGTTTGGTTTGTCCGTTCTGGGCTACTGTAGAAACAGTAAGAATAAACAGCAACATTTCTTAATTCATGTCATTATAAACTAATGGAAACATAGTTATGAATATTATATTTAATTTCTGCCCATAGACGCCCCAAAGTCCTACATACTGGACCCTTCAGACAAAAAAAATCTAAATCCCTTAACATACAGTATTTGCATGAGTGTTTGTGAATTCCTCGATACAGTTCTGGAGTAAACGTTATCTAAGTCAAACACTGCTCTGTGCAGTATGTATGCAGTTACTCAGTATCACCAGTTAAGAGTATCAGTGGTCCCCAAGTGGGAGGCAGGACAATGGACAGCTGAATTGGTTTGGTCTGGCTGAGCTGAATGATTGCATTCTTCTTGATTCTCAGCATGTCCACTGCAGACACTCCCATTGCCTCCCTTCTTACATCATGTCCAGCTGCACAGGAAGAGGAAAAAAATGTAAGACTGGAGAGTTTATATAAAAGGTCTCAATAGGCCATGCTGCAAAAATACAGGAAATGGTCTTAAGATGAGTTTGGGGCACTTTAGTTAAATATTTAAACCTAGAAAAGGCCACGGAATTAAAAAAAAAAAAAAAAAAAAACACTTGCCAAGTCATCAACATCTCCAGTATCTTCAGCTGGCAGTGCAGCCACCTCTTCTTTCTTCTCCTCAGTAACCAGAAACTGAGGACGAAAGCAGCTTCAGTTAGTAGAGTGCACTCATTTCAAATGTGTAAAACAGTCATTGTTACCTTAACAGCTCACAATGGTTTAAATAAGGGAGTCACCTGATTAGCTTCACTTTTGGACACGGTGCTTCCTTCAACCTCGTCCTTACTGATCAGAGTTATTACATCTGTCAATCAAACAGCAGGAATTTAGTCTAAGAACATCAAACTCCTTTCAGCAGACTTGTGATTCAGGCCGCAGCGCATTTTTAAGCACCTACTTTTGTATTATTTACTTATTTTGCACTCAAGACATTATGTAGAAATTTATTCCCATCTCAAGGGAGGAATGATTTGAGAGAAATCCTGCAGCCTTGAGTAAGGATGCTTATCATACCTTGAACAAGCAGGTCCCAGAAGTCCTCCAGCCCTCTGTTTGGGATGCTTCTTTTCAGGGACTGGAGGTAGCCGTTGTACAGACTGGCATCCCCCAGCTGAATTACGAAAGATATTAGACAGTCAAAATCCATTTATGAGTCTCCTAAAAGCTCACACCTACATGCAGACACATGAGCACATACTCACACAAGAACTGGCCTCGGTTCAAGTCGCAAGAAATGAAACAGACTCATCGTAATCTTCTCAAGTTGACTCATAATCTCCATAGCAAAAGCAAAACTATGCGTTCTAATATGTCAAGATTCTTTCTTCACACAGACTCTTGTACAAGCAACCCTGCACATCATCATGCATTTTCCCCAAACAGAAGACACTGAATGTTTATTTACCTTGACGGACTGCTCTCTAAAAGCCTGGATACAGGTGATGCTTTTCATGTAGTAGTGTGTGTTCTTGTTGCTAAGCAACTGCTCTATCCTGTGAGTCAGTTGCTGACAGACTGGGAAGGACACAGGGGTCACCACAACCAAACAAAGAGATAAACACAATTACAAGTGCTGAACATGAGACATGATGGTTTGTAACGCAGACAGAAAAAATGTTTATCAGGCCAACTCGCCAGAAAAAAACAAAAACAAAACTGGACCTCACCCTCTCTGAATGGAAGACTCTTTTTCTTGATCAGAGTGCGGAAGTCTCTGGCTGGATCCACACTTCCCACCTGGTGGAGTGTTTAAAATTAGAGAGGAGTGAAGTGAAATGGAAATTTTAAAGTACGCCTGGTCGAACAAGCGGTGAAGCACTTTATTTGGAATGGCTGATATTTATAAAAAGTGGTTATCTATCTAGGATTATTATGCAATCCTGCTCCCCTGATTCTCACCGAAGTAACAGAGCCCTCGGCAATGTCAGCCAGGCTATACTCCTCCTCCTCCTCGTCTCCTTTTGCCTTCTTGGCATCTGGCTCCTCTGAGCTGTAAATGGCAACAGAGGTCACTTAGAATACTGAAAATATTTTTATAATCAGTAGAAGCTCCACACAGACACTTACAAAACACTGCTGTAAAAAAAAAGTCACAAATCACATTCAAAATTCTTTTACACAATCTTCTACATGAATATTCTGTACAGCACAACTGCATGACAAACAATCCGGTGTAAGACGTTCAAAGACCCACCACCACACTGAATCGAACTTACTCTTTGCCAAAAATCTGAGCACTAGTCTTAGGCTTCTTTTTCTTCTCCACTTCTGTGAGAGGAAATTTCCTCTTCATCTCCTCTAGCTGAGCCTGGCAACGTTCAGTAATGACCTGAGGGCGCTCAAGAGCCGCCTTCAACCATGGCTCCATGGGTGGAAGAGGGGTGCCTGGGCTCACTGCCCGATGGTGCAGACACTGAAAGAAAGGTGGAGTAGGGGGAGGTGACACAGACAGTGAGTGGGGAAGAAACAATCCGGGTTGAATATTAACAGCCTCTAGCTGATGAAATCATTTTTTGGTGACCTGACAAGATGACACTCATCTCCTTTAAAACTTTACCATCTGCCTCAACTCAAAATAAGACAAAGAAGTACTGTATCTCTTAACTGCAGTACCTGGAAGTGCCTCTGGAAGGCAGGGTTGGGAATGTGGTGGACCTTGAATATGTCCTTTTGTTCGTCATTATCGTCCTTCTCCACCAACATCATGGAGTCAATGAGAGAGTCCACAGCAGACAGCTGGGTGTCTACAGGAACCACAACACACACGAGTCCATGCCTCCATCATTTAGTGAAGTCTTCAAACTTATTTTTCTCTTTAAAAATACACACACTGCTGCATTCACATGGAATCAGGTAGACGCGGGGTTCTTACTGACATTACAAAATGACATTCGAGGACATCCAAGTACTTTTTTAAGCATTTTCAAAGAGTTTACTCAAAAGGAATAACTCATTTCAAATTAGAATGTATATTAAACATTAATACATGATGTGATCAATGCCTCTTTTACTTCACTCTTTTTAGGCATAACTGTATAAAATCCTCCACAAAACGTTTAAATGGCAGAGAGCTATGGTGCTTATACTAACACAATGCACCACTTGAGAAAGCGCCGCCATCGAGAAGGTGATGTGTCAGAATTTAATAAAGAAGATGATGAGCGATTTCTGAGTCTTAGCAATTTAGTTATAATGACTTGAAATACTTTGGTAATAATACAAGACAGTGTTATGTGGTTCATGTGAATTTCAAGGACACTTTAAGCACTTAAAAAAGGGACTATTTTCTAGGTATTCCTGTATTTGATTTTTTCCCCCAAAACTCAGGTACTTTAAGCACTTTCAAAAATCTTGTGCGAACCCTGGGTGGACAGTAGACAGACAACACCTTCTGGACAGCACAGGAAAGCAAACAAAGTCTGATGGACAGGACGGCAAAACGAAACAGGCACAACGACATGTTGCTGTGGTGATGTGTTGTTGGACTGGCATTAAATCTATTAAATAAAATTATTTTGTGTCTATTATTTTATGCAATTATTCTAATAATGCATGTACAAAATGTGGCTTTCTTAACCTCAAATTAATGTCAAATTCCCTCCAAAATGCAAGGGCATTCACTCACTTCAAAAATGGACAATTAAAGGAGAATTGCACTTGTTTATGTTTGTCTGAAAAATAAATTACTAGCTTGTCATTCCATATCGCCCATGTTTTCTCCTTGTGTGAGGTAGCTACATAACATCTGGTTGTAAACACTAAAATAGTATTCGGTTTGCGGTCTGCCTGAATCCATGTTAAGCAGCATTAGTGAAGTGAGCCGCAGTGACAGCCAGCATCAGACTGTAGTTCTCCACCTGTGTCACATATATAAACCAGTTATGTAAGAGCAGTGGCAGTTAAGCACTACAGCAACTTTCTGCACTTATAGGGGGGGCAAAAATGTCATGTTCACACCTGCAGGTCAAAACACTGTTGCTCCTGCAGTGATAATGAATGGAACACTCCCTCTTGTGGAGAATCTGCAGTCAGTTAAACACGAGTGAGTGAGTTTGCAAGTTTAGCCAAAAATCAGTTCTATGAGGAGTTTTTTACCTGATGGTGTGATCTTTTTGTTATTTTCAAGAGAAGGAAATGTGAACTGTCTGAGGTCTTCCATAAACGGCAGCTGGACGTAGATCAGACACTGTTTGAGGATAGAGACAGACCGTTAGCTCTGTGCAATTTAGTAGATAATATACTTAAAGGAATAGTTTGGATATTTTGAAGTGGGGTTGTTTGAGGTACTTATTCATAGTTGGCGTATTACCTACAGTAGATGGTAGTCTGCACGCTCCCAGTTTGGAGAAGCAGACAGGAGTACCAACATAAATGTTTTGCAATGTGGACAGAGGCAGTTTAAATATATGCTACATTTAGCACATTTTTGTTGCTTTACCTTGACGTCAGACATCCCTTTCAAACAGGGAACTGAAGCCGCTACCTATGCTCTCTTCGATGCCATCAGACTTCTTAAAAAAACAGTAATTTTAATTTGGAGAACAAAGGGGTTGCTAATCCACCACTGCCTTGATCTATTAGTTTGTTTGTGTGACTTTGGTGTTTTAAAGAGTTAGTTTGGATTTACCAAAGTCACACAAACAAACTAAACAATCGAGGCAGTGATAACCAACAATACCCGTGTTCTGCAAGTTAAAATCAATGTTTTTGTCAAAGGATTCTTAAAATATTCCTAAAATAGTGTACATTTAAACTGCAATTGTTTTTTTTTAGGTGGCTAAATTACATTTTGCTGCTGCCCCTGTTCACAGCAGTACATTGCTTGGATTCTATGGGAGTGCTCCTGTCTGCTTCCCCAAACTTGCGTGCCGACTGCACTCCACTTCAGGTAATGCACTGATTATAGTCAAGTTCTTCCTACAGCCCCACTTCAAAAAGTCCGCATTATCCCTTTAAATAGCATGTTTGGAGTCTGTGATCTCACCTCATAGCCTGGCTTGATGCACGGAAAGGCTGCTCCTACTTGAGGGTTGCTGCGCCGGTCATAGGCGTAACGCACAATGGCCACCATGTTGAGTTCATCCAGCGCTCTGATGAGAGCAGACATCGCAACTGCTGCATGCTGCTCCGACAGAGGAGCAAAAACAGAAACAGTCAGTGTCAAAATATAGTCACCAGCAATGTGGCAGGTCTCTCCATGCTCACCTCATCGTCCTTGCCAGAAAACATCTTAACAACTTGACTCCCCATGAACTGATGGCGTTGTACCTGCAGGCAGATGGTAAAAATAAACAAATAAAATAACTTGCTAAAAAATGTACTTGATCTGAGATTTGTTTTTGATGTCATTAAATCACACCAGCATAAAAAGTATAATACCATGTTTTGTTTGGTGAAGCCGAGAACCGCAAAGCACTTCCCATCATGCTTGTATTTCATCTGGTCTTGATCCACTTTGGAGAAGGGAACAATATCACTTCCATAACGGAAACCTGTGGACAGAAAAGAAGCAAGTTTTTATAGTGCTATTAAATGGTAAGTACAACATTAAGTCATCAAATTTCAAACAACTTTCTCACCTTGGATGGTATCATCCTTCTGCACCTCCGTCTCATTGTCATCATCCAGACAGTAGACGGTCTCTCTCTTCACGTCGTCTTTCTGATTGGTTTGAGCGTCAACTGTTGTCCATGTTTTCTTCAATCTCTCTTCTGTTACCTGGAATACACAGCGAGTGGTATTAAAACATGAGAAAACCTTTGTGTGACTGACGAGCTCATATCTGTGTATTTACATGACACTATAGTAAAGTGAAAGCATTTTGAAGGATACCTTTCACATACAGTGAGTGAATGAACAAAACATGGATAACTGTCACATATTTACAATACTCAGGCAACTAGTACATCACTACTAAGCAATGTAACTTTAAATTAAAAGATACATACTGGGGAAAAACTGATTTACTTTTAAGTAAACAAATAAAAAATGACAAACATCTTGACTAAAATTCTAAATTACATTATTTGCAGTAACCAATGAGCAAAATGCATTTTTGCCACAAGGTGTCATGAATCGACCAGATTAAAGAACAATAACTATAAAGTAGACAGTAGAAAAGTAACTGCAGAGTGACATGATTACATGTGGAACAGCACTTTTTTTAGACATGACAGAATTCAGCATCTCATCATTCAGTTTAATTGTGTAATAAGCATGTAGAGTACTGGTTCTCAAACTATGGTACATGTAGCACTAGTGGAAGGCGCGCTCCCTCTAGTGGTACGAAGTATTCATTTATATTTTAATTAATTCAAATATATACACCGATCAGCCAAAACATTAAAACCACTGGTGGGTGAAGTGAATAACATTGATCATCTCAATGCAATGTTCTGCTGGGAAACTTAAGGCCCTGGCATTCATGTGGATGCCACTTGACATGCTCCACCAACCCAAACCGTTACGGACAAGTGATCCCTCACAGCTACGGCACTCCCTAATGGCAATGGCCGCCCCAGCAGGACAATGCACCAAATGCCAAATCACAAAAACTGTTCAGAAATTGCCTGAGGCCTAAAGAACTCAAGGTGTTGACCTGGCCCCCCCAATATCTGAATCTGATCGAGCATCTGTGGGGCGTGCTGGTACCCCACCTCAAGACCAACAGGTCTCAAACACCACAGGACACCCCCCAGAAGTCCTGTACCTCGACATGTCAGAGCCAAGTTCATTCCAAGGAGGCGCCACTATCGGAGGTACCTCTGGGGTACTGGCACGTCCTTGAAGAATCTGGGGAATATGGAGGCCAGGTCGACACCTTGAAGTCTCAGCACCTGATGAAGTGCTGGCCCTTCACTAAAAGTTACCAGATGATGTCTAATTTCATGACCCTACTTTGTATTTGTTGTGATTGCACATCAGCGTAAACATTCAAACGTAGCTGAAATAGATTCAACGTAAAAATCCTCAGTAAAACATTTAAATGCCATGAGAGCTGTGGCGCCTATACTATAGTGCACCACTTTCTCACACTTCCAATCCAGAGAGCAAGAGCGTCATGTAACCATAGAAACTTGCTAAAACTGAACTCCCACAGCAAGCTGCGTCTCCTCTCCTCCTGCCTGCCCCACACCTACTGCACGGAGAAGGGAGGAGTGAGGGGGAGAGACCCTGCACTGATGGCAGGAGAGTTATGGTCATGTACAGTCAATGATATATGTTCTTCTGATTAGCATTAAACCTGCCTCCTGCATTTACAGTTAGTACTTTATCAAGGTTATTCCAGTGCACTTCAGAGTCAACTCACTGCTTTGTATCCAACAATTCGGATAGACAGACAGCTGCCGATGGTCAGCTGACAGGGCCAGGCCATGGGTCTCCTTTCGATACGCTTGAACATGCACAGCTGCTCAAGTGCATTCCTACAGCAGGAGTGAAGCACATGGAAAGCCAAGTCATATGACATCATTCAATAGGAGCATTAACTTCTTTTATATGTAAAAGGACTCATGTGGCTCAGAGAGGAAAACATATGTGAAGAAAGAAAACTAAATATCCTGTGTTTAATACAAGCCCACCAACCGGAAGGAGTAAATTTCATCCAGGCCGTCCTCCTCATCCAGGCTCAGCATGATGTGTTTCACCATGTCCAGGCCACTCTTCTGTTCCCTGGACAGACCTTTGCCTGTGCCGGGGTGACCAGGGCCTCTTCCATCCGCATCTCCACCACCCTCTTCATCGTCCTCCACAGGAAAAGGCAAACTGAGAATATATGTAGCAGCATGCCACCAAAAATACCAATTATTAGCTACATCTAGTATCTCCCACAGTTAGCCTGATATCGATGCTGCACAGTGGTGGTCCTGGATGTTCTAGTCAAGCTCTCCTTTTGATACACTCTAACAATAATGGCTGCCATTTGCTTGTCCAGCTGTTTAGCTGCTACGCGGCTTAAATGTGGAATAAAATGCCAGCAGCGCTAAGACTTGAGACAGTGTTGAGCACTTTCAAATATAAAATGAGCACCTATCTTTTAACCACTGCTTTTAATTAATTCTTTAAACAGATTTTTGTTTGCTTTATTATTTTTCAATCTGTGTGCTTTTAATTGTATGTTCTATTATTTTACTCTGCGTCTGCCCATTTGCCTTTGTTTCTACTCTATGTGCCTCTGAATGCTTGCTTTTATTGTTTATTGTGCTTTTACCTGTGTAAACTATAAAGCACTTTGGGTTGTCTTTGAGTATGAAATGTGCTATATAACTAGATTAACCTTGCCATTTATTACAAGAGATACTGACGCACACCAATGCATTAATGTTCTCATCATTATGTAACCTCACTGGGAACATTTGTGGGGATTAGTATATTATATTTGCTTTGAAATGACATTTTGTGAATGTGCCTGAATCTTACAAGAACTGCAGGGTGATGCCAGCTTGTTTCAGGTTTTCAATGATAACGTCCAGCTGCTCTGAGCTGACCTGAGTGCTGAGGTCGGTCAGGAGGGCAATGTTGAGACGATCACATTTCTTCCCCCTGGAAATAAACCCCAAATATTATGTTACATCACTGAAAAAACAATACTTCAATCAGCAAAATTAACACTTAAATGTATGTACATCCGTTTTTATTTTTGTTTATGAATCATGAGAATCATGTATGAGATCCAGGAAGCTTCGTACTTTGTTTCTGTCTGAAGGAGATCCATGCACACAACAAGAGCATCCAGCCCTGTTGAACAGGAGTTAAGGAGGTAACAGACTTTTTAAAAACTGTTTCGATATACTGACAGTAATAAGATGCAGATCATCTGTCACAAAAACGACCGATCAGAGCTGAGGAGTCTCTGACACTGCTGGTGAACAGCGGTCAAACTAGGCAGTGCTGTTTCTCGCCTCAAATGTTTTCAGAAACATACTTTAGTGCACTGTTTAGCTGCAAGATGAGAAAGTTGCTTCGTTTTGGCTCAACTATTTTCAACATCGCAGCCGGGTCACAAACTTTCTGATTTTACAGCGAAACAGTTCACTAAAATATGTGTCTGAAAACATTTAATCTGAGAGATAGGCAATGCAGAATCTTGATTCATATTTGAGCAGCGCTGTGTTCGACAGTCTTACTGCAGTTCATGAGCTGTGACTGACTCCATTGATGGCTGGTCTCTCTGAAATGATCTGTGATTGGCCAAAGTCTTCAGACACTGGCTAGATTTTCTAAAGCCTGAAAAGAGGCCCAAGTGGAAATGCAGAATTCTAGTGTTCTCTCAGACATCCTGAATTACAATATGCTCAGACGTTATTACAGGGTTTCCACACACTTTCATCATCGTCACCCCCACCACTCCGGGCCAAGCACCAAACCTGGGGTGACAGAGCCTTCTCCATAGCTGCCCCCTCCCTCTGGAACACTCTACCCAAACACATTTGAGACTGCACTGACCTGTCCCAGTTCAAATGTGTGAATGATGTTGTGTGTATCTTATTGTAGTCTATTTTGTTATCCTTTTTAAGCAATGTAATGTGTCTTTGAGTACCTTGAAAAGCACTCTATAAATAAAATGTATTATTATTATTTTTATTATTATCACCTTTTCCATGACTTTCCAAGGACCCTCAATAAAATTTAACAACCATTCACAACATACAAGATGAACACAACTGTATGGCATACTTTACGCCAATGTTAATTATTGTCTAAAAATCAAACAGCAACCTTTTCTAGTCTCTAATAACTGGTTTTATGTGTGACATTATGTGGAACGTTACCCAAAGAAGATTACTGTAACAATTAATTTCAATACACACAAAAAATTTCCATGATTTTTACTAATTCCATGACTTTTCCAGACCTGGAAAATGAGTTTGAAATTGTGTGACTTTCCCAGATTTTCCATGTCCATGAAAACCCTGTTATCGTGAGATTTCTGCTCAGTTATGCCAAAATTACACTACTTGCCCTAGCTTTCATTGATAAACTAAAGTATCAAGCAAAAGGATACAATCAGCCTGCTGACTCTCTGGATGGATCTGATTTGCTATTTCCTCCAGAAGCTCAAAGTCGGGGATCATAAGATTACGATGCACGGTGATGTTCTGGTACTGGTCATCCTGGTCCAGTGGGTTCTTGGTGGAGTCTGTGCCAAACAGGACTAAAGCCAGCTCATCCTTGCTCTCTGAAAAGACCTGTCAAAAGGGCATTTTAAGTGTTTAATTAGGATGACAAAGAGCCTTAAAGTAGATTTAGTTTGTTTCTTATTTTTGAAAGTGTGTGGGAGAAATGTACCTGCCGCTGGACAAACTTCTGGATGACTTTTTTGGCCAGTTCAAAGGGGGGCTCTTCACCCGGGGCAGAGTTGGACATGGAGAACCCCACATCCATACACAACACCAGTGCTGACTACAGGAAACAAACAAGAAGGCATTCTTATTTTTTTAAAGTGCATTATTTTGGTCAGCAAATTGTTCTCACGCTGTTAAAACCACCACACATATATTGCTTTATATACAATCAATGGGGGGCGTGACAGCGTTAGCTTCAACATGTCTCAACATGTCGCCAACATTTAACGTCTGAAACTCGATGACGGAGAATAATTTGTTTCTGACGTTTGGACACCGCCCGTTAAACACGGCGAACACTATCTAACAAAGCTGGTCACCACATTTAATTAAATTATCTTAAAAAATGAACAAAGTAACTTACTTTGGAACCTGCCATTTTCTGTTTTTCCCTCTTTCAAAGGTTGTGTGTCACACTGTTATGGCTCCTGAAAGAAACTGTGAACCGCAGGAACAACGTAGTTCCTGGTTCCGGTGATAATTGTTCCGCAGTTCTTCGAGAGCGTCACAGGAGCTGTTGTTGTTGTCTGCACACTGTATTAGCTATACACCTGTTTACCGAAACATACCGCACCCGTATCAAGCTGTAATGATGTCATTCGTGGTGTCCTCGTGCTTGAGACGCGTCATTCAGTGCAGTGAAATGTGGCGAACAGATGTAGGTCCAACGCCCTCCAGCGTTTCATATGGCACTGTGCACATTATGATGGGTGTGTGAGTGGTTTGAGCTCTTATGCAAATCGACTGGCAGCTCATTTCACGGCTGCGGCCAGGAATTCATAAATATTGAGGTCAAATTAAAATAATGCTGAATAAATAAATACATAATGTATAAACACAACTAATAGAAATGAGTGAATTAATATGTAATCAGATATAGTGATAAAAATACAAACCACTCAAAGTCACCCAAAGCACTCATTCCCCACTAAAATGTCAAATGTTTAATTAATGTGATTTTTTTAATATTCTGTTTATTCATTTTGATTATATTACATCGGAGGCAGTTCTAGGGTCTGGGGGATACTCCCTTGAGGGATGTTTATTTTATTAACAAGATTTATTTCAATGCTTTTCTTCTAAAGCTCTCTGACATCTTATTTAGCATCAGAAACTTTTTTGTTGTTAATTTATTTTCCAGATTAATTATGAATTGTGTAGTAGAGTAGAAACAGAATACTTTGCAACTGCTATCATTAATAATTAGAGAATTTTGAGGTGCTTGTACTTGAGTATGTCCATTTTATGCTACCCACTACATTCATTTGTCTGCTTTGTTACACTGAAAACCTAGCTTGATAATGATTCATAAATATAATCAACCAATAAATGATGATGTATGGTTATTGATTTAACCACCCAGCTGTATATAAAGCATTTAAAATGACACATATACAAAGTGATGATGGGTGTCCTCCCTATTTTCCACACAATTTAACAAAATGTGCAGCCTGAATGACACAGAGGACCCAAAATTTGTGTTTTTGATCAACAAAATATTATTTTTGAGGGCACACATTATTAATTCCAAGGATTTTTAAAAATCTTTTTTTTAAAATATGTATACAACCTATTTATATCCGGGGCAACTCATAAAACATTCAGGGCTGAAGCCTCAGATATCCAGGGCTAACAACGGCACTGTATTACACATTTTATTTCCCTACATAAAGGTCAACATGCTGTTTTAAAACCTTCTCTACACTTAATACTAAATACTTAAATCCCAAGTTTCCAGAGAAATTACTAAGGAAGGACACGATCTTATTGTCATCAGTCATACAGTACCCTGGCACATTTGTGTGGTTTTGACCCAAAGATCATGTCCTGTACCTTACTTAAAATGTTTTAACATAATTTTATCTCAAGCAGATGGTAAAACAGGCCAGTACAAGTTATGTGTGTAGACCCTGACACTGATGCTGTCTAATATAGTGTTTTGGGGCATATGGATTTTCATCAGTGAGCATCAGTGTGTGACACCAGGGTGCCAATAATCAGATCCAAAGCACCCAATGCCCAGAAAGCCATCTGCATTTGTGTGCACCATGCAGGGATTGATCCCAACCTGTTTGTCTAAGACATTAAAAGCCACACAGAAATCAGTGACCTGCTAGTTTTCTTTTTCACAACGTAGATTTAAAAATGTTCACATAGCTGTGATGTAATGACACAACACTTTATTTCATTTGTGTAATTCTTTACTTTGTATTGTGTGGTTTCACAACATGTAATGTGGAATACAGACTCCATCCACACCCACTGATCCATGTCTTTACCTGCATGAAAGCAAAACTGAATTACTCAGCCCAGCTAGGTCTGTCATAAACATTTGAATCCCCAAATATTTAAACCATCTGATCTAACCAAACCAACCCTGTCAGTCATGATCGCTGTTTGCAATACATGTACTTAAAAGTGCCAGAGTATAAAACACCTAGCTACGACAATTTCAAGAAGTGTACGAGACTTAAATATTTAAAATAAATTAAACCATTAAAATCATGTGTGGAAATGTAACAGGCAGGTGGAAAATTACGGTGAGTGCATTTTACTCGTGTGTGGAATAAAATTGAGAAGATAACACAAGTAGTTTAAGATCACAAGCATCTGTGTTGTTGGTGCCTTATATATAGAAAAAAATGACAATGAAAAACGACTTCACTAAAGAAATGTCTGGTTTGTCAGCTTGTCCTGACCATGGCTTCAAATCAGGGCTGCATTAACCTGTTTTGGGCCCCTATTGATCTCTCTTCCTCCGTCCCTCTGTACATTGTTTATGTACTCTACATCTAAATGTACACATTAAGTACAGAGCACACAGCAGCAACACCTCACAGCTTAATCATAATCAGCTTACACACCAACAAGGAGCCTACTCATGCTGAGGGACTTCTTGAAGGAATCTTTTTTGAGGAATATGCACCATGTGAGCACAATATCATCAGGAGCAATACTGGTATTAAACGATAAGGCTGGTGATATTCTATATTTTTCTTACTGTCAACAAAACCCATAAAAAGACCAAAGTCAATACTGGATTTTTCTTTCTAACAAGTGCATCCTATTTATCCAAAGCTTGATGTAGCTTATTCTTCTGAGACACACTTTCATTGTTCTCAAGAAATTATTAAAAACACATCAATGAGCCACAGTGTTGGTTTGTTGACTATGTGGAAAATATAAAGTAATGCCATCCTTATCTTTTAAAGGGCAGGTCCTTTACTATTATTAGCACTTCTAAAAATAATTTCCCACCTGACCTGATGCAGGTTTTTTCATGACGACGTTCCTACAAATAAACCTTCCAGCCCATCTATTATGCCTCTTCATCATGAAACCAAGCTGTCTTTGAGAATTGTGTGTCATTTATCTTCCAAATTAGCAACATTTCTCTAACCCCCTGACTGGCATGATGGAAGCTAAACGATGTACTTCTGCTGATATCCACGACCTTAGTTTGGGAGCAAAAGTCATACAATATCAAACAAACTAACCGATCGAGGCAGCAGTAGGCGAGCAACTCCTGTGTTCTGTGAGGAAAAAATACTGTTTTAGTGAAAGGAGTCTATGGTTTTGTAGGGAGCATTATAACACTACAAGCCCACTTCAAAAAATCCAAACTAACCTTTAAGTTATCATTATTATTATTATCAGCGCTTAGGGCTGCATTCACACCAAGCGTGTTGTAGTGATCAGCTGCAGAGTTGTGTGGTGGTGTGGGAGTGTCACTTCTGTGGGGGATGGAGGACGGAGACAAAGCCAATCTCCACATCTAGGCAATGGAGTAGATTATTTGCCTTCTGTATTTTTTTTTAATCTTGGCTTAAAAGTTGTGTAGAATTCCTTTTGATTATCATTACTGTGGTATCTTTACTGCACAAAAGATACACAGACGTGCACACACTCTCTGAAATGACCTGTGATTGGCCAAAGTCTCTAGATATGGGCTAGATTTTCTAAAGTCTGAAAAGAGGGCCGAGTGGAAATGCAAAAGTCTAGTGGTCTCTCAGACACCACACAAAAAAAGCGAACACCGGATTTGATGTGAACACAGCCTAACCTGCGTCACTTCTTTGTGCTAATGGCTGACTGTTTGCATTTGAAAAAAAAAAACAAAAAGAATGCAGACCTACCCTTTAAAAAAGCTTTGAAAACTAGATGCTGACACTGAACCCTTTCACCAGACACTGCCCACCCTGAGATGCTTCTTGTTATGGACAATATTGTGCTAAATGGTGCATATTTCCAATCAAACCAGTAATTAATCAAATTCAAACAAAGTAACTGACACATCTGGAGCCCTCGGGGCAGTTTTCCAGTTGGTAATCCAGCCTTATATTCAACTTCACAGAGTGATTATGAAGACTTTACATACAAGACAGCCTTTGAAATGCATCCTGTTTCTAATGTCTGTGCACAGCTCAGAACACACAAGTACATTTAATTACAGATATTTACAGATGAAGTGAAACTTGTTTTACCCTTCAGGCCTCCGACATCTTGTGTGTATCCACAGCCAGTTTATCTAAGCTTTACTACAGGAGGCACCATGGCCTGCATATATCAAAAGATCTTTGAGTGGGATTCAGTGATTGGAGGATAACTCTAAAAACAAAAAATGTAAAAGTAAAAATTATCCAACATTACCACTCCCATGCTCAGAGGAATAATTCATAGTGATCTGGATCCAGTAATGCTTTATAAATTTTGTGGTAATAGTTCAGCATTTCAGGACAGAATAGGCAGTGTTTGATAAGTTGTCATTAACAGAAAAGTATAGTGAAACAGCTTCCAAGTACTTTCCGTGATGGGCTTAAATGTTCTGGCACATTTTTCGAATCACTTTGACTCAGGCCTACACCCTTATGTGCCATGGACCTCAGCGTCCCCTCGCTTCACACTGATGACGTCTGGGCGAGTTCACTGGGAGCCTTGCTCTGCAGAGTGCCAGAAACAGTATCAGAGTCAAGCAGCTCTACTATGCTATAGGGGGAACAGTCCTCCAGTCCCAGTTTCCCACAGGCCCAGCCGCAGAAGCCTTTCTCCAGGTCCCTCACAGCCTGCCACCACTCGCTGAAGGCCCAGGACACCTGCACCACGGCGGAGTACAGAGCCAGAGACAGCGCCATGGGCATGATGAGCATGGGGTAAAAGATGATGAGGAAGGGGCATATCGTAATCTTGTGCCAGAACGTCCGCTCCTCATTGTACACCAGGAAGACGTT
Source organism: Epinephelus lanceolatus (assembly GCF_041903045.1). Classification (NCBI taxonomy): domain Eukaryota; kingdom Metazoa; phylum Chordata; class Actinopteri; order Perciformes; family Serranidae; genus Epinephelus; species Epinephelus lanceolatus. The sequence continues at coordinate 20,667,541 of NC_135747.1, read as the reverse complement.
GTACCAGGTGAGAGTGCCGTAGTAGAAGGACGTGATGAAGGAGAGGAGGAAAATCACAGGGGCGCAGGAGAGGCTCCATAAGACAACATGGGGTCCCTGGCACACACCGCAGCCACAGGCGCGTTTAGAGCCTTCCCCCGCCTCGCACTCTGCGTCGAGACGTTCCTTCGACTTAGCCAGATCCCTGATTTCCTTCTCTGTCAATGTGAGGTGAATGTCCACCACCTGACCCTTCTTCTTCCCTCGGGTGATGGTGCCTGTCAGGGTCACGTAGCGGCTGTCTGGGGGAAGGCTCCATCCTCCTCCTGATGAGAGAAAAAAACGAAATAAGACAATTATCAATATGGTAAACAACAAGCAAGAAAAAAGCAAGCAATAAACGTGGTATACTAAGGTTCATTCTTGATTTTTACTTAACATGCCCCCATACTCTTAGGTATCTGTTTCAGAGGGGACACAAGGGACACATTCCCATCAATATTTAGAGCATGTGCATAAATAAAAAGATGAAAGAAGCAGAGGGCTTTGACAAAACTAATGACATGTACAAACTAAATTAAGGCAAATAAGGCACAAATTGGTGCATAATAATTCACCAGAACTTGCCCATAATGACGACAAATCCTTCTTCAGTTTTGTTCACGTCATCAGTTTGCAAGATGTGAATTGCACGGTATATGTTGAACAAAAGACTTAACTTTCCTTCAGTAATAACAAGTGACATATGGCTTCCTGACATTAACACAATCTGACACCCCTCTCACCTTCGCCTGTAGGTGTGGAAAGGAATTTAGCTCCCTCCTCTGTGCTCCTCTCTGCTCCCTCCTCACTGCATTGGTCCTCTCCAGGCGCCCTCTCCATCTCAGAGCGGTAAACAATGATGGACTCCGGACGCGGGTCTTTCTTCTTCCTCCTCTTCCTCCTTATGGAGGGCCCTACTTCCCCATCGTCCACGTGGTTCCCTGATATGTCTGACCTCAAGGAGATCATCTGGGGGCTACCCTCTCCCTCGGTGTGAGACTCCTCAACCTGTGCCATGATCTCACCTGATCCAGTAACTCTTTTGACTTTTTTAGTTTTTGATGGGTTATATATGGAGACTAATGGTGAAGTCCTGAGCAGCATAGACTGTGTCCATCCATTCCTCTGTTTAATCTGAGGATTTCCTGCTGAATACAAAGTGATAAAGCACCCACACATATACACACAAACAGAGAGAGAGAGAGAGAGAGAGAGAGAGAGAGAGAGACATAAATATGCCTTGTTTTTACAGTCACAGTAAGAATGCACTCCCCCATGCACACTGATCCTGGCCTACATCCTGCACTCTCGCCTTTTCTGTGAGGATGACTAATAAAAAATCTACTAAATGTCACATTAGCATGAATCTATGCAGGCTTTATGCATCTGAACACACAGAGAACAAATCGCGTTAGATAGATGACAAACAAAGCCTGATAGATTTTTTCAAAAAGGGGGGTTGCCTCTGTTTTGCTTGACAGCGCAGCGATACTATCCGCTCATATGCTGCGAGCTCAGTGTATTAAAATCCTTATATTTACATTTAAAGACACAATTAAAGAAAAGCTACAAAATCCAATGATGGATTGAGGTGATTATCCTAAAGAATACATCATTTGATAAGAGGGGGTGAAGGCGACAATGCAACCCATTCTTCACACAGCTGATCCCCTCCCATGTAAATCCCACCCATCCATGTCCGCTCTTTTGTCTGCAAACGCCAGCCGGCGAACAACATGTACTTTAAATAGACCTGCAATTTAAACTGAGTCTTACCTTTAATAGGATGGACACGCACCGGGTAGATAAACTATACCGTGTACGGATGAATCACACTGAGACGATGCAGGAGTCCACACATCCCAGCGCTGTTTTTGTGCCGATACAGATGCGCTACGCAAAATGATTTCCAGAATAGCACTAAACCCGCCCCTCTAACCTCTGTCACACCCACACCAAGCCGACCCACTCATAATCCTCACTGCCGTCATGAGGGAGAATGATGGGAGATGGGAACACTTCAAAAGCACTGTTCAAGTACATCTGCCCACAGAGTAGGCAGTGGCGCCATGTACAGTGGCGCCCCCTGTAGGGGGGAACAATTAGGACAATTCCAAGGGCCACTGACTGACAGAGGCCTCAAAAAAATGAATACAAAATTATTAAACCATCATCAAAAATATATATTTTTTCAAATATAGGAATACAATTAATGATCTCTTTGTTTTTACTTGTTTTTGGCAGTAAAAGTTAAATATCCCTATAGAGGGAATCGCCTTGTTGTTTACAAATACTTAAGGGTAGAAAACCAGCAGAATTTAGCTATACATACATATATATATATGTATAGATATATATATATATATATATGTATATCACATTTTCAAGTCACTATATCACCGTTTAGACTAATCTGATGTTTGTAAAGTCTATAAACACAATGATTAAACAAACATTACTATTTCTGTGTGCACGTTTTGTAATTAATAACATGGTTATCGTAGATTAGCTGGGCTAACTGTTAGCTGTTAGCCGTGTCTGTAATGACTCATTAACTCAATAAACGGTCCGTGAAAAAAATTTTTTTTCCAGCGGATGTCTTAGTTACAACATGATTGAGCTAACTGGAGTAGTTTCATGTCGTAACGGGAGGCTTTTAACAGATGACGTCCTGATGTTAGCTTTGCTGCTGCTGTTAGCCGTCCCTGTCAGCTGCAGCCACTGATGCTTTCTAGACATGGTGATTTCCCAAAACTGAATAAATACCACACATAGCAACACAAAACTGCTTTGCTGGCAGATGCTGCAGGACAAGAACCAAAGTTAAGGTGGCAAAAGTTCATGTGGGGCATGCTGGATGGATCCAACAAATACCGAATTTCACCCAAAAGAGCAGTGTTCATGTCCCATAAGATTATAAAGCCAAACCTTTTGTTGCATAAACCCGACCACATATTTTTGTTGCATAAACCCAACCACATATTTTTGTTGCCTAAACCCAACCACATATTTTTGTTGCATAAACCAAACCACATATTTTTGTTGCATAAACCCAACCATGCGTGCCAGTTGTTGAGGGGGGAAAAAAAACATCAATTCAACGTAGAGCATTTATTTTGAAACTGACTGTAAGTAAACAGTAAATTTCGAAACAGAAGTGTATTTTTGAAAGAAGAGACAATGCATGTAAGTCCATGACCTAACATCGACATGTGACGAGATCAAGTGAGAATGTGCTGATGAAGTGGCCAGGGCATATCTTTGTTGCTCCAACTGTGACTGAAAAATGTTTCCACATTGATTGTTTTTCTTGTTGCTGGTCTCCAAACAGATCATGGCTCTGTCCAGCAGAGGCTGAGATCCAGCTGCAAAACAGAGCAATGATCTGTTTGGAGACCAGTAACATGGAAAACCAACGCGTATATTTGAATAAAAAAAAAACACATCAGTGAGCAGTAAATAAGCATAATGGGTCAAAGTTGAAACAACAAAGATATAATGGGTTGTAGCCTGATTTGCTGTGCCTGCCTCATTGACTCCAACAGAACTGACACAAAAGTCTGTCTCCTTGAAAGCTGTCACTGTTAGCATGACCTTTCCTTCTTTTACAGTTTACTTGGTTTTAAGCAAGGAAAACATAGACTAAATATATTTTTCTTGGTTTTAGGACTCATTCCTGGGGCACCTATTTTATATGTAGGGGGTCCCTGCTCCATCTTTCTTTCAGCTAAGGGGTCCTTGGACTGAACAATGTTTAACAACCTATTCCCGGCTCCATATAACTTTTTTTACTGAAAAGAATATAGGCCTACCCATTTTCTAATCAGCAACATTAAGCAGTAAGTTAATTTAAAATAACCTAATGAATATTTGTTGTCCATAAATGTTACTAATTAGAATTAGATTTATTTAGTAACTTAGTAACATAAACTGGTCACTTAAAGTAAAATGCACCAAAATGCTAACCATGCTAACATCAATCCCAGCTAAACTGAAAACACCTCAGACAACAAGTGAGTTGGAGGTTTGCCAAACTCTTGCGTATCTAAGTGACATCTAAAATCTAACCATTAATTATTTCGTGTCTCTCTTCATTAAATAATAGCTTACCTTCACTGGAGCTGATGACATGAAGACCTTTGTGTTACACTGAAGGGGCGGATCTCTCCTAACGTCTGAGCCGTTGACAGCAGCAGCCCGCGGCCCGCCTGAAAGCTAACACAGAGTCAACTAATGTTGCTAACTGAAGGCTGGTGGAAAAATGAATGACCAGTTTTCACTGAATAAAATCGACAGTGCCCTCTTTCAGCTTGGTGAGTTCAGTTATTGAGTTCATTATTCGTTAACAGTTGTAATTTTGTTGTCAGTAGATGTTTACGTTAAAGGTTTAACGTTAGCTAACGTTAGCTGCTATGCTAACGGCTGTCAGTAGCAAGCTAGCTTTGGTGCTAAGTGACCTAAGCTAATTCAGGTGAGATATAACACCACAAGCCTACTGCTTTTACAAAAATATAAAAAGATAATAGTTATTTCTAAATAAGATGACTGTTTTTTGTTTATAGCTCTTCATAGTCGGGAGGTTTCCCGAAAGAAGAATGAAATCGACCAACGAATTACAGGTAAGTTAATGCCATGTTCAACAGTTACCCTTTTTAACCTATATGAAAATAGATACTTGTATGAAAGGCAGGCTAACAAACTCTGGTTTTATGTTGTAAAATGGTGTCCATCAAGAGCTCACATTTTATCAACAGTTTGCAGAGCTGACATTGCCAAGAAGAGATCTCATAATGAAGCAGTGCAAAAAAATATAAAGAAACTAAAGGATGAAATCAGGATGAAGCAGAGTGCAGTGAATGGGGGAAATGTTAAAAGGTATGCTGGCTATGTATTTGTGGATCATATCATGACAGACCAAGTTAATACACAGTCAAATTTTACCTGTAACTTAACATAAGCAGTGCATATTACATATAATTGCTTGTCATCCATGTAACTTTAGCAAGAACGCGACTCACAGCCTGCTTCTTCAGTATAACCAGACACTGAGAGCAGAACTGGACAACAGAAAAATCACTTACAACAGCGACATGTAGGTTCAGTTAGCTGTGGTGTTTATTTGCATTTAATATATTTTTGTGGGCAGAAACAACCTTAACTGTTCTTCATTTGTGACCCTACAAGGGAAGTCTACAAAGAGAGAATCACTACCTGCTGGAAGAAATTCCAGTCACAAAAGGAGTATTTTTACCAAAATCCCCTCGCTCAAAAGCTCCTTAAGCTGCAGGCTGAAAATGAGGAGACAAAGTGTAGTATCAAGGCTTGTGATGACCAAATAAAAATCACAGAGAAGGAGCTGGACAGTCTCACTGGTAATAAACTTTTTATATCATCATAACTTGCTCTGGTAGAGCTGAAATATTTACACCTCTTGATACAGTTCATTGAATTTCTGCCTGAACAGGTCCAGAGGTTGATTCTGCATCAAATGAGAAACTACCAGACAGGTATCTTTCAGTGAATCTTACAGATAGCGAAGAACAATGACACATAGCCTCCAGCAAAGCTCAGTTTGTCTTTGACTGGGTTCACTTTTCTTCAGTGTTCCAGGCCAGCAGCCCATAGGAGCAGAGAAACAATTAGACCCTCAGACAGAGGAGGAGAGTAGTTCTTCCATTGATATTTCTTCACTTAATCTCAACCAGACCAAGGTACTTGAATACATTAAACAATACTAATGGAATTGTAAAGCTTGCAAAATTCTAGCAGTTATAAATGCAGATGTTAAAGCAGGTCCTGTAGCCACTTTGATAAATCTGAACGGATCTTTAAGGTGCAGTGCGCTACTGTCAGCAGCCCTCCCCCAGAAGAGGAAAGCAGTAAACAGTGGTCATGTTATCCATTGGATGGTAAGTAGAGATAAGTCTACTGTGTGTTTCAGATGTATATGTTGCATCAAACCTCATTATTATATTTATTTCTTCAGAGCAAATACAGCCAGATGAGATGCACACTGAGGTGCAGGAACAGGAGCCTGGACAAGAGGACCAAGTATTGGTAATGTTTGTCTATTATACCTAGATTGTCCTTAAAATGCCCCCCCCCCCCCCCATAAAAGCAGTCCTATATTGTGTATTTTTTGCACATGACCAGCAATCTACAGCATCAGGCGTGGAGGGGGCGATGGAAGAACGAGCAGCTATAGATGAAGGGCAGGCGCCGAGTGAAGAGGACGAGGGACTCGCTGCTTTTCCTCAGTCATCACCTCAAGAAACGATTCCTCAACCCTCCCCGGCAGAAATGACAGCCGTGCCTTCAACCCCGACATTCAGATTTGCGTAAGGCTTTGTCTGACTTGTCCAACACTTTGAGTGACTGTCACGGCAACCACTTATGTTGACTTTGTTCTCTTCAGCTTTAGCCCTGACAGCCCCCCACGTAAAGGCCCCTCTGATACCAAATCTCCAGCTTTCCTGTTCTCTCTGAACTCTGAGCCCAGCACCCCGGGCTTCTCTGGGTTTGGATTTGACTTCAGCTCGTCACAGGATGAGGTGAGGAGTGAGCAAAGGGAATGACTGATTTGACAGAAATCGCTGTTTCTGTGTTTTGGAATTACCTCCACGTTTCTTCACAGGAGACGTCTTTCGCTTTTAGCGGCTCTCTTTTCAATGTGAAGGTACTGAATTTTTACTGGAATCCCCTTTTATTTCATACATTATTGATCGTATTGATTATTGAACAAAAATACCAAACTGTTTGTCTCGTTACAGAAAACCACAGAATCGAAGTCCTCAGCATGTAAGTTTCAAGTCACATCTCTGTTTTTGTGATGTGTGTTACCTGCCTGTGAACTGCAGGTGTGTTTATGATTTTGCAGGTCCTGAGTTCCTGTTCGGCCAACCAGAGCAAGGTGAAGACTTCCAGTTTACCTTTAGCTCCAAGAGCCCTCAGGCCACTAACAAAGATAACACCAGGGATGAGTTTCCATTTTCATTCAACTTTTGAGAGCTAGCAGCAAGTGTTCATCAGGCTAGTTCATCAGCTTCTTTTCTTTGGTTATGTTCTCATATAGTGGGTAATGACAAATACCTTAGGTAAGAGTTAATCGTTTAAAGCTGTTATAAAACTCAAACAGTTAAAAATCTAAGTGAAGTTGCCGGGTAGGTTTTTTTGTTCTGTTAAACATGTTAACTTAATATCTTATTTCAATAGCTGTTCACATGACAAAGAACAAATTTCTAATCTCACTGTTGAACGACATTTTATTGTGAAGATTAGCGTAGTATCAAAAAAAAAAAACAACATATGTCACATTTCTTTACAGATTTTTCATTGTTAAGTAAAGCAGTTGTGAAGTTTATTCATGTTATGAATATTATTATTATTTACCGTGTAACAAACTGCCAATTGGTATTTTGTGAATTGCTGTTTAGTTTGCATTAATTACTAACAGAGGCACTGTTTTAGTCTCACACAGTTCAAAATAAAATTAAATTAACATTTCACTGGTCTCAGTCACATTTTGACAATAAAGGAGTTGAACACAAATCAGAATAAAATACAACCACTGGACCCTTAAAAAAATTTCTGCAAATTATAGAGGAATGTCAAAAATTCAGAAGCTCTAATTTTTAGCTGGATAACACAGACATACTACTTTTACTAAAGGTTTCTGATTAAAAATCAGATCTCTCTACTGAAGGCAACAAATGAATATCTGAAGTACTTTTTTACATTATTAAACATACAGTAGCTTCTTTGACACAGTCAAGACTGAGATCAATGTTGGCTTTAAAAGTCTTCAGTCCTGTAAACGTACATAGCACTAAATTTAAAACCATTCATTGAGGAATACTTCACCCACAAAATGATGATTTATATAACAATTACTCACCCTGTGTTATACTGGATTTGTGAAGATGACTTCGTTTTCCTTTCAAGCCTCTACGATGAACAAAGAATCCAAAAACGGTGAACATTCTCGATGAATTGAAGGGGGGCTTTGTTTAACAACAGTATAACTATATCAAAACATCTTTACAAACTCTCACACAACTCATGCAGTGTAATCCAAGACTAATTTATCCAGTCGTATGCTCAATAATTCCCAAATTCTCACTAAAACCTTACTATTTAAAACACTGCAAACAAGGAGTGCGCCTAGGCAAGTGCGTGCGCTCCTCGTCTAAGTATTAAATAATGCAGCAAAAATGCATGTGTTTGTTAAGTACTGAGCACACAACTGGATAAATGAGACTTGGACTGCATGACTTGTGAGAGTTTGTAAACAGACGTCTTCATATAGTTTTGCTGATGTTAAATGCAGCCCCCATTTATTTGAATTCATTGAGATTGTTCACCGTTTTTGGATTCCTCATTCGTTGTTGAGGCATGCAAGAAAAACAAAGTTTTCTTTTAGAATTCAAGGTAAATCGGCGGTGAGTAATTGATATACAAAGGATCACTTTCTGGGTGAAGTATTCCTCTGAGTATGCATTCTGCAAAGAAACAAAGGATGGACAGATAAAGGTTAAAAAGTGCAGTGTGCACTGTAGCGTTAAAGAGCCTAGAACCCAGCGTCGATGCTGATGGAACGTCGTGTCACGTGCTCTATCTCCCCTGGCACATACTCAGTGAAGCTGGTTTGGTACTTGGCCAACATTTTAAGCATTGGCCGAAGGTTAAACCACCACTGGACCTTGGGCATCCGGTGCCTGAAAAACAGACGTAATCAGATATTATCAAGACGGATTATTAATGAACTCCTCTTTGATGAAAACCTGTGATGTCGCTTACTCAAAGTCAGTCACTTCCTTCAGTTCAGTGACGGGGCTGAACTTGATGACCTTCCTGCTGAGGCCAAGCACACATGCTGTATCTGGTGAGTTGGCGAACACGCGGCCTGGTGGAAAAGAAAACACACACACACAGTGGTAGAATCATCACATTGCTGTGGTTTGATTTGGGGTTTCTGAGAAATTTATGTCAACTTTTACCTTACACATTAACGTTACCTTGTCGGAAGTTTTCAGTCAACCTCTCTGACAGCCACTGGATTGCCCTCACACCCAACTTAGTGCCATAATTTCTATCAAAAGGAGATGGTGCTCCTCCCTGGAACACAAACACACCAGCTGAGTTTAAATATATTGCAAGACTGTGTCTCCTCACAGTATAGTGTCACTTAAACTGAAACATCTGCAACTTGCTAAGGTGTGTTTTGTAAGATGATGATTCTAGTATGGTATGAAGGAAAGAAGCTGCCAAAATAAATATATTACAATAAATAAAATATGCCATTTAATATACCACCAATAGTAAATGTAGCCGTTAAATAATTTATAAAATGTGACACACTTTGAATGACAGCCCCCTCGTTTGTATAATTAAGAAGAAATGCATGATAAAAAATAATACAGAGATAAATGGGGGGACACGCAAAGGGAAAATAATACAGAAAAACACAATAAATAAATAAATTTAAAATAAATGCAAAAATAAAATTAAATAAAAGGGAAAATGTAATAAAGTAAATAAACAGGGGAACGAATATAATAAATAAACATTTTATCCGTCAAAGCCTGCATTTATTTTCAGTATTAATCTCTCTACATTTAATGTAATCTTACTTTATTTGAAGTCATTTATTTATTTTGTTTTGGCATGTTCCGTTCACCCACTGTATAGTTGCTCCATACCTGCTGAAGGTGTCCCAATATGTTGACTCTGCAGTCAAAGATGCCCTTCCCCTCTGCTGAATACAGCCTATGGATGAAATCTGTGGTGTAGTTTGCATGGGCGTTTTCATTCCTGATAGGACAGAGAAAATTATCAGCAAAGAAAAAAAATAAATCTGACACTGTTTTATACATCTAAAATATGATATGTTCCATATATGCTGTACAGTATGTCATCTTGAATTGTCCGCCACTTTAATCCAGACTGAAATATCTCAACAACTTTTAGATCATTTGCATTGAAATGTGCAAACAATAATGTTACCCAGATAATAAAACTTATGATTTTGGTGATCCTCAGACTTAAAATACGGCACCATAATGTAGTTAAGATGTCCAGCTGAGGAGATGATGTCATTGTTTACTGAACTCTCCATTTTACACATCCATACAGATAGTTTTGTAAAATCTTCCCCTTACATTTTTCATTTTTAAACAACAGCTGAAAACCTCCTTATTTAGTCTGGCTTTTAATTAATGTAATTCTTATTATTTTATAGTAATTTTCAATTTTTTTCTATTCTTACGGTCTCTGTCCTTTTTACCTTCACTTTTATATTTTGCTTATAATTGTCTTTTTATTGTCTTCTTATTGTCATCCCTTGTGTGAAAAGTGCTCTATAAATACATTTTATTATTATTATTATTACTATAGAAGAGGATTAAAAAAAAAACTCAAACTACTTCAGTGTGAACGAGAAGCCAAAAGGTAGAGGAAAATATCCATTGTGTATACAGAGCCATATAATGTAGATAAACAGATGCACAAACACCTTTTCCTTAGGTCTCTGTATGGCCGAGTGTTCCGTACCTCAATATTAGACCCCGCTGGATGTCCTTCTTCATCTTTTCAGCCAAATGCTCCACATTTGTCTGTCAAAAGGCCAAATATTTAAAGAGAGCTGAGAACATTATGATCAAAATTAAGGAAACAGCAGAGGTTTTTCTTTTGGTCTTACCTTCAGGTCGTGGATGTTGAAGGGGTCTTCAAAGATGTAGGCTGCGTCAGCACCTACAGCTATACCAGTGCAGGTTGCCAGATATCCGCAGTACCCACCCATCGTCTCCACCACAAACACTCGTCTCTTGGTGCCAGAGGCAGACTGCTTGATCTTGTCGCAACCCTGGGGAAGAAATTAAAATGGCAGAGTGAGAGGAGACACTGGCGATTGCAGGAAGGGTCAACAATGTCGGTTTGAAAGTTGCGACAGCTCCAACATCAGCTTCCTCCTTATTTGCTTTATGTGCTTTCAAGCACTGCCTCAATTCTCAAAGTTTTAAGATAAAAAACTAATGCTCTGACTACTCACTGTGCCCGTTTTCAGTAAGTATTCAGAGTTCAAAGTGCATCTTGATAATATGGCATCTCATATAACGTGATGTTTTCTGGCTTGGTTTCGTCTCTATTTGTGTTAATCCTGAAACATCAAAGTCACCCTATTAATTTACCATCTGCTCAGCATTACCTCCATGGCAGCGTTGACAGCCGTGTCTGCTCCCAGGCTGAAGTCAGTTCCAGGGACATTGTTGCTGATGGTAGCAGGGATTACACACATGGGGATGCAGAGCTCATCATAGTGACCCCGGGCTTCAAACAGCTGCAGCACACCTGCGTACGCCTTTGAAAGTCACCAAGAGGTAGATTGAAAATCTCTTTGATGTAACATTGACACAAAATAATGTACAAGAACTGCAGATCTGGTTCTTTAAAGGGTTGTGTCTTATACCTCGAATCCTCCGATTACGAGCAGAGCTGAGATGCTGTACTTGGCAATGTTTTCTACGATCTTCCCCATGTGTTTGTTTGGAAGAGTTCTGAAACAGGACATGAAACGTATTTTAAAAATTTGCAAGTCACAAGGAGTGTAACACAGCTTGAGAGAGCAGTTGTAATTTTTCCTGTGGCTCTAGAGCAAGGTTTGTCAAGTCTGAGAAATTACATGTTACATCTGGATGCAAAGTAAGGTGCAAGGGGCAAAAGGGCTGGATTTAGTCCAAAGTAATCAAAGGTGTGCTTTGTGCCTAACATAAATTCAACCAATGTCATCTCTCACTTTGTTTAAAAGCCAGGTGTGCCCGCAGCTGGTACGCTGACACTTACATGGTGGATTCAGCAAATTGGAGAAGCAGGCGTTTTTTTGCTGAGAGTAAAGCAGTAAGAGCTCTCGTGGGACATTTAAGCATCAAAACTAAAAACTGTAATCATAAACTTGACGGAGGAAACAACTTAAGTGTCAGCTTCTGAAATAATAAAGTTCATGCTGCTCCTCACGTGTAAAAGTGCACAGCGTCTCTCTAAATGAGGAGTCGGAACAGCAGCTCTGTGCTACATTCACATTTTAGAGAATGTAATTAATACTTTCCTCATTAATGTTGTTTTATTTCACCAACCCACAACCCATGCACACTTCACTGTCTGTAATAGAGTGTACACACCTTCTGAATCTGCCTATTAAGGCGCATCTTACTAATATTGTACTCTTTAAATAGCAGGAAAACACTGTGCCATTGGCTTTAGACCAGGTTTGTGTTCTTCACTGGCATGGTTACTTTCTGCTGCCTCAAAATAGTGATGCACCAACAATGCACTTGACCACACCTCATTTTAAGCCCTACACACCCATGGGCACACAGATGGACTCAAGTTCCACAACGTGGGCACGAGCTGTGAAAATGACAGCTGTGTTGGTCAGTTACTGGCAATGACTGTTGCGCTGTGCTGTGCGCCGCTTTGCGCAAGGTGTAAGACAGGGCTCTACGTGTTTTTAACATAACATCTGCATTACAAACTGGCACCATTGAATTTGAAAGATGTAGGTAAGAAGGCTGCATTATGGTAACTGTAAGATTTGATAATTTTGGAGGTAAACACCTAAGATGATGAAAATCCTCTGTCACAGTGTTATACTAGTTCCCAACCTGTAGGTCCCAATTCCCCACTAGGGGTCGCCATAGCTTTATGGAAGGTTGATTTAAGGCATGAAAAAAACTTATTTAAAATATTTACAGTAGGTCTGTATCTCAGCATTACTTTTATTTCTGTTAAGAAAACGAAATACAGTTGTTATATTTTAGGTTTAAATTGTTATTCAAGATATAAACTTTACAAAATCTCACAGGATAAGGACACAGTGAAGACATGAACTCAAGCTACATTCACAAAGCCTAAACTCTGCTTAACAGCCTCATCCTGCATTAGAAGAGTACACGGTTAAAATGACCAAAGAGCTAATAGAACAAAGGCCAAGTGTCAGGGAGAAGGACACTGAAATTCTCAAAGAAGAAGCCTAATAACTATTAATGATTCACAGACAATAATCCCATAAAATTCATCCGAACTGCTTGTTTCACACAAACTTCCTGCAGTTATTGCGTGCCCTATTTGGTTTGATTGTACAGTTTATCAGTTGTTTAGTACTATTATTGTTACACATTGAATATAATATGAAAATATTTATAAAATATGTCTCTTAGTCAGGACTCATAAGTTAAGTCAATGACAGAAAATAGGTCCCTTAAAGGGATAGTGCACCCAAAAATGAAAATTCAGCCATTATCTACTCACCCATATGCCGATGGAGGCCCTGGTGAAGTTTTAGAGTCCTCACATCCCTTGCGGAGATCGGCGGGGGGAGCGGCTAGCACACCTAATGGCAGACGGCGCCCCAGACTAACGTCCAAGAACACAAAATTGAATCCACAAAGTATCTCCAACATGCTCATCCATAGTGATCCAAGTGTGCTGCAGCCCCGACATAAAAAGTTGTTTCGAAAAACGTCATATGAACTCTGTTTTTAGCCTCACTGTAGCCTGTAGCTCTGACTGCTTCTCTGTGCTCACGTGTGCGTGCCTGCGCGAGACCAGCGAAAGCATGAGCTTTGCTCACCCGTGTTTACATCATGTGACACGTGCACCGCAGGGAGAGACAACAGTAACCACAGTAGGTAAAAGATAATTTGCACTACGGTCTTTTAGCAAAGGACAGCCCAACATGCCTGAAGACTTTGAAATTGAGGAGGAACAGCATTTCTTTGTTGAGCCGTATTTGTTTGAGCCCAAGTATACGGACACGGAACTCAGGCTACTGGACGAAGCAGCCGCCGCAGCTCACGAGCCGAAGTCCAGCACTGGAAACCTGGTGGTGTAGTTGTTTCAAATACAAAGCAATGCCAATGGATGAGGAAAGTCTTTGCTGCTCAGACTGGGAATTAGCGATGCCTGCACTTGAGAATCTGGACATCAGTACTGACGAGACTGCTGCTCTTCAGAGATCACCGATCACCCTGAGCACGCGCACACGTGAACGCGGAGCACAGAGAAGCAGTCAGAGCTACAGGCTACAGTGAGGCTAAAAACAGAGTTCAAATGACTTTTTCGAAACAACTTTTTATGTCGCGGCTGCAGCACACTTGGATCACTATGGATGAGCAGTATGGAGGTACTCTGTGGATTCAATTTTGTGTTCTTGGACGTTAGTCTGGGGCGCCGTCTGCCATTAGGTGTGCTAGCCGCTCCCCCCGCTGATCTCCGCAAGGGATGTGAGGACTCTAAAACTTCACCAGGGCCTCCATCGGCACATGGGTGAGTAGATAATGGCTGAATTTTCATTTTTGGGTGCACTATCCCTTTAAGCAACAAGGTTGGGAACCACTGGATTATTAAGTTTATTAAAATGGTAGAGAAATCAAAATATATGGTTAATATATGAAAATTTAATATATTAACACTTTCATCACCAAAATCTAAACATCATATAAATGCTTCATATGGAATAAGGGACTATTCAGAGAACATGAAAACTACACACAGAAGGGCCCTGGCCAGCTGGTGGATTCAAACCCAGAACCCTCAGGGTTACACTTAACACAAACTTAACACAAACACACTGGACATTCCATGTAACCTATCAGGGATTTTTAAAATTAATATACAGTATTAGGAAATTTTAATTATCTTGTAATGTCATTTGAGATAACGTTCACTTTATATTGTACATTGGATATGACATAATCGGGGTCATCGCCTTCTTCTTCTCCTTATCCGTCTGAGGAAATCTAACTTCCCGTGCACAGAAACAAACCAAACTTGGCACATAGGTCCAGTCACATGCTTAACTTCCTCAACAGGGGCCAACAGTCCTGATAATGGCGCTGCAGCAACTGCTTTATAGTCAAAACTTTTAAAAATTCATAACAAATCACCTGTATGGCCTACAGCTTTGCAACTTTCACTTAACTGTAGGTCCAATTTTGAACTGAAATATTTTGTAAAATCTAATCTAGCGCAAATTATGACGTCCATCACTGTGTTTTTATTGAAATCTGTAAAACTAATTAAACCTATCTCCTCCCACTTTTTTTTTAAATTCATACCAAACATGCATCTTCAGACTGTCCTACACAAACACATCACACAGATTAAATCCCCAAATTTTATAGAAGCACGATATTAAACCGTTTTACTCTTTAGATAACTCAAATATGTTCACATTATAGAAACTAAAGTGTCCTGTTGCTCACCGTTTTGTCCCCAGCAGTGAGCCCCCTTGGCCCGTCCATCCCGCCACACTGAGCCATTCCATCTCAAAAATCTGCAGACAGACAGGCGACAGTTTCCTGTCAGTCTCATACATCTTACCTGTTGCTAAAATCTATCACGGGATGGTAAACATGTCGAGGTAGAAGCTCTCACCTGTCCAAAGGCAAGTCCTTGAAAGCCATCATGGACAGCGTAGACTTTGTGTCCTTGCGCGAGCGCTATCCTAGCTGCAGACCTCACCGCTGCGTTCATCCCTGCAGCTGGAGCTCCCACGTTCAGGATAGCCAAGGAGAAATTACTCTGAGGGAACATGGGTCAGATATAAGTGAGGACATTTGAGTTTAATGTTTGTGATTCTTTTACACACGTTAGCACTACAAATACTGTACGTGTATGTGTGCAGGTGTGTGTTCATGTTAGTGAGAAACTTACCTTAATTTGGGCGGGCTTCTGGAAGGCAAGAAGCTTGTAGATGTTCCAGTTGTTCTCAAAGCTCCTGCAAGAAAATCAGTATTTTTATTGTGGACAAATTTACAAAAAAAAACCCATTAACAAAATTAAATCCGGTGCATGGTAAGATTAACATGAGTGGATCATACATTTGCGAGGGACTTACAAAGGTGTGATGATATGAATCAAGGCAATTTTGCATTTCAGTTTAACAACATACTCTATTTATTTAATATACATGAAAAACATCTTAGCTCTTACCCTCCACGCAGTTTGACCGCCTCATCAAACCTCTTCTCGTTCATGGCCTTCTGCACCAACTTAGTCTGCGAATTATGACACAGTCGAAAAGTCCAGCAACCTCCCACTGTCTCTGAGCATGTCTATTAAGATCAATTATGGAAGAGAGGAGAGCAACTCACCATCTCCACACACTCCATTAGAGGCAGACGAACAGCGTGGTTCCCTGACAGGCCGATGGCACAGGCTGGGGTGTCAGGAGAGGCCTCCATCAGGGCAATCACTGCCTCCACACCTAACTTAGTGCTCTGAAAACATGAGCGCATACAAGTGTGTTAAAATACATAGATATTTAAGATTGCAGAGTATCACCTCCTGTGCATCAGAAATGTCTTGTACTGGTTATATGGATAATGACAATAACTTGTCCCTTTTGCCACCAAAATTAACATATATGCAGGTTTTTTTTTAGTCATGTGTCATAGCTGCAGTTTCGCAGTATAAAAAAAAAAACATGTTGTCCAACTCACCAGTATTCTGTCAAACGCTGAGGGAGTTCCTCCCCGCTGAACATGTCCGAGCACGGTCACTCTGGTATCATAACCCAGCCTCTTTACCACCAGCTTCAAAAAGACATGCAAGTATTTCAGCGTATTATGGGTTTGTCATTTAGCAGGCATGCACAACAGAAATACACTGAGACAAAAATCCTTTACAAACATATGAGAGAAAACACTGAACACTGAAATGAACTGTTCTCTGCCAGTTTAACATTTATATAATATTTCAACATCATGGGCAGCTGTTAAATACAGCACAGACAGCACTCAATCAACCTCTGCCCTTACATCTTTAAACTTACATCTTTTACGTAAGTGGAGGAGATGGGCTTGCCATTTCTGTCGATGGCTCCTTCTGCCATGATTATTATGTTGAGTCTGGACCCCTTTGTGCGGCTCTGGGGATAAACAAAATACATTACTCAGTAAGTCAGTGAGAGTAAATACTTACACTGCTCAGAAAACTTCAGGGCACTGCCAGGGCCCTACAAAATGGCCTCAAGCAGGCTACTGGTGTGCACTGTCAAAACAGACTCCATGAGGGTGGCATGAGGGCCCGTCCTCTAGTGGGACCTGTGCTCACAGCCCAGCACCATGCAGTTCAACTAGCATTCGCCAGAAAACACCAGAATCGGCAGGTCCTCCATTGGTGCCTGTTCTCTTCACAGATGGTTCACACTGAGCACATGTGACAGGCATGAAAGAGTCTGGAGACGCCGAGGTGAATGTTATGCTGCCTGTAACATCATTCAGCATGACCAGTTTGATGGTGGGTCAGTGATGGTCTGGAGAGGCATATCCTTGGAGGGTCACATAGACCTCCATATCATAGGCAACAGTACCCCGACTGCTGTTAGGTACTGGGATGAAATCCTCAGACCTCCTGGTGCAGGACAATGCCTGGCCTCATGTGGCCAAAATGTGAAGGCAGTTCCTGGATGATGAAGGTATTGATGCCACTGACTTAACCTCTTGACTGTTCAGGAGCTCACTGATGCCCTGATCCAGGTGTGGGAGGAGATCCCCCAGGACATCATCCACCAACTCATGAGGTGCATGCCCAGACGCTGTCTGGCGTGCATACAGGCACGCGGGGAGCCATACACACTACTGAGTCACATTATGAGTTAGATCAGCCTGTGATTTCAATTGTTTCTTTGAATCAAGCCCAATCATCAGTTAATGGTTTTGTTCTCAACAAATGATACAATGTACATCAGTAAGGATTTTCAACTTGAATGAATTGTTCATCAAGATCTTATGTGTAATTTGAGTGTTCCCTTAATTTTTTGAGCAGTGTGTATACATATGCATGTGCCCAGGGCTAAAATACAGTCTTGACTACTTTTTCTGCCTTACCGACTCAAGACGGGAACACATCAGGTCCTCCCAGCCCTCATGAGGAGGAGCCTCTGGAATGAAGAGCCAGTCTGCCCCGGATGCCAGAGCTGACACCAAGGCCAGATATCTGGAGTAACAGCACAATCGTTGGTTGTATTCAGAGGGAGTTTATGAAGCGAGGCAAGGTGTGTCAGAGTGTTACTCACCCACAGTGTCGCCCCATGACTTCCAGAACAAAAGTGCGCTGGTGGCTGTGGGAGGCATACAAGATTTAAATTAAAACATTTGCAGCAGGTATGTGAGCGTTCAAACAGTGAATTTTCCAGATTGTAGCAACACGCAGAGAGCAGAGCGAACAAGTCCAAGCAAGACCACATGCCAAACAGGCCTGAATGCATCAGTTGAATTTGAACTAAACCAGACCTAGATGATTACATTTCATTATTACACTATGCAGGTATAAATACGCATTATACAGTATTTTCCTAAAAATAATGTATGGATGGTGGCAAACGGTGGAAGTAATCCCTCTCAATCAACATTTATGACCCACTCTCAGTGTGTGGTGGTGTATTTTTCTACAAAGACTCTGCCTTCTGCCTGTATTTTCTTACTTTCTGTGTTCGGGATGTTTGTAGGCGTGTAACTTATTTAGTGCTAATTACTGAACAAATGAGGATTATGTGCGTCAGTGACCTCATCATAGCTGCTTTGATGAAAGACCAGCTGCTTCAGTGCTGCCACTGTTCAAGAGTGTCTAACCTTTGTGCGGTGGTCATGATAGCATCAATTATCTCTATGATGCGATGCAGTGCAGAGTCTGCTCCGATGGTCATGTCAGTGCCGCAGAAGTCGTTGTCGATGGAGCCTACAAGCCCCACGATGTTCAGGTGGTCATGCTGCCTGGCCAGAGTGTCTGTGATCCTTCCTGAAGTAACATGCACATTGTTGTAGATGTCATACTAGCAGCTTAATATTATATACACCAATGCAAAAGGAAATAATCATATCACTACAAAACAAGCTAGAGAATGATACATGGATATAAATACTTTTTGTGGATGATACAGCTCTTTGTCTGTGTTGACATGAAATGATGCAAAGCCGATAACATACCCTAAACAATAAAATTATGCCCTGAAGGACTATGTCAGCATAGAATGAAATGTTATTTACTGTATTGTTTCCATTATGCTGTACAAGGACATTGTGAGGGTCAAATAGTTTTCAAGGCTCAGCGACAAGTTGAAAATGAGAGTGCTTTACCTTTCCGCACGAGTTCATCCAGCAGACCGCTCCACTCATTGCGAAAGATGTTGGCTCCGGTGAGGCTGCCATCTCCACCACACACACACAGGTTGGTGATGCCTTTCTTCACCAGGTTGAAGGCGGCAGCAAGCCTGCCCTCACGAGATGTGAAGGGCTTACATCGGGCACTACCTATCACAGTCCCACCCTGCAGCAGAGATGTCAGATAAGAAGTCACAAACCAAATCAAGACAAACAGGATATTTTGTTACTGAAAAATGTCATGCTAAGTGACAGAAACTTTTCTTTTTTTGTCTAGTGCATGGTTGTATTGTTAGATATATCTGATGTCTGAGATCTGATGAAATGTGAGCAGAGACAGGTCGCAAAAAAAATCACTCAAGATATGTTTGTGATGTGCTTTTAATGCCATTTGTGAGCTTCAATCCTCCTCCTATACAGCAGTGCTTCCCAACTTTTGGGTCATGGCTCCCACAAAAGATCACAAGATTATTGAAGGGGTTGTGAGATAAATATTAGAGTAGGAGATAAGAAAACAGATGATATTCTGCAACATTAAATTAGATTTATTTCGGAGAATTTCTCTGTATTATAATCAAACGAATCACCCCAAGAATGGGAAATCACTCTTTGTTTAAACTACTCAACACTGAATAAACAAATTAACCCTGAGACTACTGGCAAATAGACGTTGCCTTGACTAAAGCAGTCATAAGCAATAAAAGATAGGGAACCAGTGCTCTACAGAACATGCACATAAAAACCAAACCACAGATTTGCTTTAGAAAAATTAAACCATGCCCTTAAATATATTCCCTGCATAAATCCATGACAACTAATGCAAAAAGCAGAGTGAGGTTGCTTATAATTTCATTTTGAACGGTGCGACTTGCCGCTTCTTCAACTAATAAGGCTTAAAGCACATGCAGCAAGGCCCCTTACCAAGTTATAACCAGTATTATACAGGCAGGGAGAGACGAGATGAGAGGAGAAGGATGAAATAATAAAATTCCTATTAAAACCATAAAAGGAAAGAGAAATAGAGATATTTAATAGCAGAAAGAAACAAAGCAGATGCTAAAAAACATTATAATTAAGGCATAATAGGCCTTTTCAGGTGTAATTAAAAAACTTAGTGACACAGCTTGTTACTTTGTTATTTGTAACACCTGTGCTTTTTCTAGTACACCATGTACTGTTTACAGCTGCCTTTACCACTGCTGTCAACAATGGCTGACGGTAATACTAATATAACCCACCTGTTGGATGATGTTGGTCACACTGTGCCAGTGTGCCAGTTTGATGTTGTCTCCCCCATCCACCAGACCCTGATACCCCTGGAAAATTTCCATATTGTACATTAATAACAAGAACATTGCAGGTCAGCAAAGCAAGAATAAAGACATAACTCAATGATTAATAGAGTCATGTTAACACAAACAGCTTGCTCACCTCATAAATAAGATAGACCTGGGCCCCCACATAGATGCCCATCCTGGTCACAGCTCGGACAGCAGCATTCATCCCTGAGTCAAGAACAGTTGCACAGATTAGATATCAGATTCCCCTCAGTTTCTCAAGTCATTACACACAAGCTGTTGCACAACTGCCCTGCATGGGGAAATCAAACATTGTGCTGGACAGGACTTTATTACAGCTTATTGGGCAAAGGTGCCATCTGCTCTGTGAGGAAGAAGCCAAAGTCCCTGACAGGCATGACTTGAACAGACCCGGACACTGTATGCCTTACCAGACGTGGAAGAAGTATTCAGAGCTTGCATTTGTGTAAAGTAACAATACCACAGTCTAGAAATACTCATGCATCAAAATATGCACATGTAGAAGTACTCATCATGCAGAATGGCCTTACAGAAATATATATTGGATGCCATTGGATTATAGTTGCTGATGCTTTCATGAGTTATAGACTTAAAAGTTGCAGCTGGTAAATTCAGAACATATTAACCTAACATATAACCTACTGTACAGTACATTTCAATTGTATATTAGACTATATATTGTATTTTTTAATCTGAATCTGCAGAGTAACTAATAATTAAAATTATCACATAGATGTACTGGAGTTAAAACCACAATGATAGCCTCTGTGCTGTTGTGGATAAGAGGTATAATGTAGCATAAAATGGACATAATAAAGTAAAGTAGTTTAAACTGTACCCTAAGTACAGTTTAAGAGAGGGTGTACGTCCCACCACAGTGAGTTGCGTAAGTAACGTATGTACATGTAGCCTATGCAGCCCATACCCGACCTTTGACCCAATGACAGACGTTAGCTCCAGTTAAGTTAGCTTAACGTTAACATTATGTACTTACAGACTGCTCACAGCATCATAAAGCTAACCTGACTGAATTTAAAGTCACCTTGTGCATCTCCACCGCTGGTCAACACTGCCATGGCTCGACCAGCTCCCGACATCTTCAGCTTCTCCAAGTCCATTGTGGACATTTTGACCTCCTCAGTTCGGAACACGGAAACCAGGCGAAAGTTAATAAATGTCCGTTCGTTAGCTAAATAAAGTAGTTTAATAATACACTGAGGTGACGCTTCCTCGTCAGTAGGTTATCATTAGTAAATCAACAGTTTCCAGGGTCTGACTCCGCCCCGTCCAAAGGCGAGCCCGTTGGGAGGAGTACACACAGTGGGCGTTTACTTTATCTACCCGAACCGCCCGGTAGAGCTCTGTTCCAGCTTCTGCACGTCTTCAGACATTAACCCCGCCTGCTCGTCGAGCCCTGAGATTTATACAGTAGGAAATCACAACAATCGCACGTACAGTACGATCTTATCAACTGATTTTATTGTCACACTTGAAGGAACACCAGCCACGTATAAATATGTATGTAGAGCTACACCCATGTAGAGCTGTGGAGCTAAGAGCACAGGCATGAAGGAGGCCCCACCACCTCTGCTCTACAGGAACCAGACACACATTACAGTTGTTGAGCCTCTTTTGTTGTTGTTTTTGCAACCTCTTTGTAGTCATTACACATCTTTCTGTGATTTTACGTTGTTGTTTTTTTTGTAATTTTGTGTCCATTTATGGTCATTTTGTGGCTTTGTGGGTTTTTTTGTGTCAGTGGTTATTTTTGCCCCTTTTGTTTTGCTTCTCTTTGTAGTTATTTTGTGTCTCTGTGATCATTTTGTGCCTCTGTGGTCATTTTGCATCTCTTTGTGGTCATTACGCATCTCTTTGTGGTCATTTTGCATCTCTGTGGTCATTACGCATCTCTTTGTGGTCATTTTGCATCTCTGTGGTCATTACGCATCTCTTTGTGGTCATTTTGCATCTCTTTGTGGTCATTTTGTGTCTCTTTGCATCTCTTTGTGGTCATTTTGTGTCTCTTTGTGGTCATTTTGCATCTCTTTGTGGTCATTTTGTGTGTATTTGCAGTCACTTTGTGTCTCTTTGTGGTCATTTTGCATCTCCTTGTGGTCATTACACGTCTCTTTGTGGTCATTTTGCATCTCTTTGTGGTCATTTTGTGTGTCTTTGCAGTCACTTTGTGGTTGTTTAGGTGTCTCTTTCTAGTTGCTTTGCATCTTTGTGGTCATTTTGTGTCTAACATTTTTTGTGTCTGTAGTTTTGCATCCCTTGTAGTTGTTTGGTGTCTCGTTCTAGTTGCTTTGCATCTTTGTGGTCATTTTGCATCTCTTTGGGGTCATTTTGTGTCTCTTTGAATCTCTTTGTAGCTGTTTAGGTGTCTCTTTCAAGTTGCTTTGCATCTTTGTGGTCATTTTGCATCTCTTTGGGGTCATTTTGTGTCTCTTTGAATCTCTTTGTAGCTGTTTAGGTGTCTCTTTCAAGTTGCTTTGCATCTTTGTGGCCATTTTGCGTCTCTTTAACATTTTTTGTGTCTGTAGTTTTGCAGCCCTTGTAGTTGTTTGGTGTCTTGTTCTAGTTGCTTTGCATCTTTGTGGTCATTTTGTGTCTCTTTGCAGTCACTGAATATCTCTTTTAATCTTGTTTTATGTTTCTTTGTGGTTGTTTTTCCCCTATTCATAGTTGTGTGAGTCACTTTTATGTTTATTTGTAGCTTTTTTGCATCTCTTAGCAGTCATTTTGTGTCATTGTGGTCTTTTGAAGTCTCTTTGTATTCTTTTTAAATCTTGTTTTGTGTTTCTTTGTGGTTGTTTTTCCTCTTTTCATAGATGTTTCTTATGTCTCCTTGCCGTTGTTTTGTATGTCTTTGCAGTCATTTTGCGTCTCTTTGGGGTCTTTTTGAGTCTCTTTGAATTTGTTTCATATTTTTTGTGGGCATTTTGAGTTTCTCCCTGGTTAGCATGTGTTCATTTTAGTGACATTTTGCAGGTGAAGGCCGAGAGCTGGGGAATCTGTTTCTTTTGGGCCCCTGGGCCTATGTCTAATAAGCCTGTTTATTATATCCACCCCTGTTGTTAGGCCAGTAAAGCAAGAAAGTCCCAAAGAATATTTCTGTGCCAGCACAGAACACATTAAAACTACGTAAATAGAGTTGCACAGAAAAAGTATTGTATTTTGCCACAGTTCTCACTCACATGGATACTGGATGGGCAAAATAATCAGAGGGCCCTTAATTGAGGCTTTAATTTTTTATACTATCCAATTCAGTAAGTTCTTAAATTCTGTACCACTTATCCTAATGCACACTCAAACTGGTGAACAAAAAAAACATTGTCTCCAAGTTACATTTTTAAAACTTTAGCTACTGGTCATGTCCTCAGTATTGTTTCTGGGAATTTATATTTTATCAATCTGAGGAGAAGTTAACACATACAAGTTGAACATGTTTTTTTAAGTCTGCTTCTGGTATTCTTCAGAATCAGGATGTTTAAATCATCAACGTGTCTCTTAGACCCCATCCCAACTAGGCTACTTACGAAGGTCTTACCTTTAGTTAACACTCATATATTAGATATGATCAATATATCCTTATTAACAGGCTATGTACCACAGTCTTTTAAGGTAGCTGTAATTAAACCTCTACTAAAAAAGCCCACCCTGGATCCAGAGGTGTTAGCCAACTATAGACCAATATCTAATCTTCCCTTTATGTCAAAGATCCTTGAGAAAGTAGTCGCAGACCAGCTGTGTGATTTTCTCCATGATAATAATTTATTTGAGGAATTTCAGTCAGGATTTAGAGTGCATCATAGCACTGAGACAGTACTAGTTAAAATTACAAATGACCTTCTGATTGCTTCAGACAAAGGACTCGTCTCTGTACTTGTTTTATTAGATCTTAGTGCGGCGTTTGACACTATTGACCATCAAATTCTGCTACAGAGACTGGAACACGTAATTGGCCTAAAAGGTTCTGCACTAAGCTGGTTTAAATCTTATTTATCTGATCGTTTTCAGTTTGTTGACGTTCATAATGAATCATCCTTACGTACTAAAGTTTGTTCTGGAGTTCCGCAAGGTTCTGTGCTCGGACCAATCCTATTTATTCTATATATGCTTCCTTTAGGCAACATCATTAGAAATCACTCTATAAATTTCCATTGTTATGCGGATGATACACAGTTGTATTTATCGATGAAGCCAGAAGAAAGTAATCAATTAACTAAACTCCATAACTGCCTTAAAGACATAAAAACCTGGATGAGCACCAATTTCCTGATGTTAAATTCAGACAAAACTGAAATTATTGTTCTTGGCCCCAAACAACTCAGAGACTCTTTATCTGATGACATAGTTTCTCTAGATGGCATTGCTCTGGCCTCTACCACTACCGTAAGAAACCTCGGAGTAATATTTGATCAAGATTTGTCTTTTAATTCTCATTTAAAACAAACCTCACGGACTGCATTTTTTCATCTGCGTAATATTGCGAAAATTAGGCCTATCCTGACCCGAAAAGATGCAGAAAAATTGGTCCACGCTTTTGTTACCTCAAAGCTGGATTACTGTAACTCTCTATTATCAGGTAGCTCTAGTAAGTCCTTAAAAACTCTCCAGCTAATTCAGAATGCAGCAGCACGTGTACTAACAGGAACTAAGAAACGAGATCATATTTCTCCTGTTTTAGCTTCTCTGCACTTGCTCCCTGTAAAATCCAGAATTGAATTTAAAATCCTACTGTTAACTTATAAAGCTCTAAATGGTCAAGCTCCGTCATATCTTAGAGAGCTCATAGTGCCTTATTATCCCACCAGAACACTGCGCTCTGAGAACACAGGGTTACTCGTGGTCCCTAAAGTCTCCAAAAGTAGATCAGGAGCCAGAGCCTTCAGCTATCAGGCTCCTCTCCTGTGGAATCATCTTCCTGTTACGGTCCGGGAGGCAGACACCGTCTCCACATTTAGGACTAGACTTAAGACTTTCCTCTTTGATAAAGCTTATAGTAAGGGCTGGCTCAGGCTTGCCCTGTACCAGCCCCTAGTTAGGCTGACTTAGGCCTAGTCTGCCGGAGGACCCCCCTATAATACACCGGGCACCTTCTCTCTCTCTCTCTCTCTCTCTCTCTCTCTCTCTCGTATCCTATTACTGCATCTTGCTAACTCGGCCATTCTGGATGTCACTAACTCGGCTTCTTCTCCGGAGCCTTTGTGCTCCACTGTCTCTCAGGTTAACTCATATCGCAGCGGTGCCTGGATAGCGTGACGTGTGTGGTTGTGCTGCTGCTGTGGTCCTGCCAGATGCCTCCTCCTGCTGCTGCTGCTGCCATCATTAGTCATTAGTCATACTTCTACTGTTATTATACACATATGACTATTATCACACATGTATACTGCCAGATACTAATATATACTTTCAACATATTGTACCACAGTAGCCAGAACTATAACGATAATATTATTACTTTCATTAATGTTGTTGTAAGCTACTGTCATTACCGTCTGTCCTGCATCTCTCTCTCTCTCTCTCTCTCTCTCTCTCTCTCTCTCTCTCTCTCTTTCTGTCTCATTGTGTCATACGGATTACTGTTTTACTGTTAATTTATTATGCTGATCTGTTCTGTATGACATCTATTGCACGTCTGTCCATCCTGGAAGAGGGATCCCTCCTCAGTTGCTCTTCCTGAGGTTTCTACCGTTTTTTTTTCCCCGTTAAAGGGTTTTTTTTGGGGAGTTTTTCCTTATCCGCTGTGAGGGTCCAAAGGACAGAGGGGTGTCGTATGCTGTAAAGCCCTGTGAGGCAAATTGTGATTTGTGATATTGGGCTTTATAAATAAAATTGATTGATTGATTGATTGATTGATTGGTTTACATGTCATTGGTGTTGAAATGAAGGGAGTTTTCTCCACCAAATTCTTGGCACTTTGGAGAAGACTTTGATACAAACTTTATGTGGAGAGAAAAAAAATAATACATTTCTTAGAGGCATGAGGTACTTTAAAAATCCTTGCCATGGTCCTGTCTCATATTACATTGCTGTTTTAAGACCTTTAGACCAGTGGTTCCCAACTGGTGGGTCCGGTCCAAAAGTGGGTTGCGGGTCAATTCTGAATGGACTGCACGTGACCCCCAAATGTGTAAACATCCTTAAAAAAAACATACCGTATTTTGAAGTACAGAGAATTTTCAGCAGAGCTTTTATTTTGAAGTGCAGTTTTCTACTGTGTGTGACTGTCAGCTACTTAGCAGAGACAGCCTACTAGCTTGATGATGACATGATCAAACGCATGTATGACACTGAATGTATTAAACTGTGAACCTTGAACAAAGGACTAAGGAGAAATCTGGACCCCAGTTGGAAACCACTGCTTTAGGCAACATGGGAGATACACATTTGAAACAGGGGATTTGCTATCCTCCTCCAGGAAATTTTAAGCATTAAACACTTAATATCCTGTATACTGGTGATTTGTTTGCATCAATTTATGGTAAAAATGTCTTTAATTCAATCAAAATAAAAATCCTCTGCTAGTGCCAGTGTCCCCCCCTCACCAAAATCTACGCCTATGGGACTACGGGTACTATAGCTTCTATGAATGCACATGACACAGCAATATAATTAATCTCTAAAACTTAATAAATCTATGAATTACTATCAATTAATATGAAATATGAGTACATCTAATGAGCTGAAAATCAACAAGCATCTGTTGTGTCACAAAAGAGATGGACCACAGTGTGTTGGGTACAGTACATCAGCATTTATTCCATGCAGTTGTTTGCTCTGATTTTATTCTCCCAGATACCCATTGCACTGTACACTGGATAATACAGGAAACTGACAGGATTGGTTGATCGTAATGCCATTCAACAGGAAAGGGAGTTGGAAATGAGAGTAACAAAGAAACAGATGTTTGATACATGGGATGAGGCAACATGATGTCTACCGTTAGAGACAATTTCACAGAAATTCAGATGTAAGTAACTGGTATTTTGATTAAAAACGAGAGGAAGGGATCTCTGCAGAAGTACAGAAATCGGCATCACACGTGCCTTCACGCTTAACGTCTCATTTACCCTGCTGTGACAGTGCACTGACTGGCTTTTGGTTGCACTAGAAGTGATTCCTTATAGCTTATGTCGAGATAAGAAAAAAGCTTTAGGAACTCCTGATGTGGCTAATTACCGATGTGAAGTCTGCTAAATCAATACTTAATGATCTAAATGATGGATGGTCCCTTGCAGGGTCACAAAGACAAAAATGATGCCCGTGATATGACAATGCTTTTGTTCTGCCACACAAATACTGTCCTCTTCCCACACCAATTCATTGTGCTTCCTTTAAATAATACTTTAGGAGAAATCATAGGTCATGACTTTCTAAAGCTGCCTGAAATTAAAAAGAACACCTTACCAGTCATTCATAATAAATTAACTCAATAATCATGTAGGCCAGCTACAAAGAAAAAAACAATCAAAAATTAAATTAAAACTTTACAACAATCATACTTCACAGGATATATGCCAGAAAGACAATGTTATTAACAGCTTGATCGGATCACCCAGTCATTACAATACACTAGGTTATTTCACACGTACGTAAACAGAGTGAAGAAGGAGGCTCGAGGAAAGGCAGCAGCTGCTTTCGGTACCAGGTGTAAGCCTTTCCAAAGCTTTCAAGCAAAAGGTAATTGATCCGTCAGTACAGTTTTAGATTCACCTTGTGCTACTCGGTTCTCGTGACTCACACCCTCCTGCAGTGTTCAATACTGATGTAATACAGATGAAAGAATTTCCTGCTCATTTTCAACCAGTCGGGGCTGGTCATCAGTGACAGAGGGCTCTGTCAGCGCTGTGCGGTACATCAGAGAGAGAGGACAATAACAGATTACATTTACAGATGTTTATATACAGGAGTAACTAACACTGAGATGAGGTTGCTGAAAACCAAGAGCAGCTTGATTGCTCTGTGGCCTCGTCTCTGGCTTATATTCCTAACTTAGAATCTCAGCCGCCTGCGTACATTTGAGCTGGCATCTTGACATCATTATCGTTAAATTCAACCCTGGCTGGCTCTTTTTTTTTTTTCTTTTTTTTTTTTTTAACCGCAGAATCATTAAGGTGGATGACAAACACTCTAATAGGGGTAAAAAGCAAAGCTCTCACAGGTGCAGTATCCCTTTTCAAAGACAACAAGTCAAAAATTGTAATATTGCTGTGATTCTATGGTGATGGGAAACATCAGATAAATTACCCTGGGTAAAAAAAAAAGAAAAGGAATCAGTCAGTCAGGACTTTTACATAACAAAAGGAAAAGTAAGTCATTGTAACTGTCGCCATCTAGTGGCTGTTGATATATTGCTCCTGCTCTCAATCGGCAACATAAAACCTGAGCATCAAACCCCCGGAAAGGCCAGTTCATAAAAATGGGACCATTTAAAAAATATATCATCTATATCAATAACCAGTTCGACACTTGCTGCTCTCCTCTAGCCACCAGTCACTGTATCGTGTCTAGCCAGCTAGACGCCCCGGATCCTGAGCAAGCAACTTCTTTCTCACCTGAGCGCCAACCTACATTATTGCTGTTTTTTTCACTACAGCACAGAAAACAATTGTTATTTTTGGACGTTGCGTGTCAGACAGTAGAAATTACCCTGCTAGAAAATGGTAGATGGGAGATGCTGCACCTAGTGGATTCAAGAAACGGGATACTGCACCTGGATTGCAACTAAAAACGCTCTACATGACATTAATGTCTGTTACAGCAATAAAGGGTTGAACATCAAGGCTATCTGTAAGACCTTTTCTTTAAATATTCCTGTATGGTCCGTATTATGTGCCACTCGAAGAAGATTCCTACATACAACAATTGGTCCGGTCCAGTTTCTCACAGTCCGCGAACAATCCTGAGATGAGACTTGAAACTGTAATGTCTAATGGAGAGGAAAGGGCTCTGTGTTCATACACACACACACACACACACACACACACACACACACACTCACACTCACACACACTCACTGACAACTCCCTAAACGACTCTGGTCATGACATCTGATTGATGATGACAATGACGTTGGCGTGTCTCAGAGAAGGATGAGCTGGGTTACAGAGGAAGAGTCTGTTATTTTTGTTTGTTTTGTCTTCTCCTCAGCTCTCAGACGACTCTTCATCTCTGTTGCTCTGCTAGCTTGTCCACTTCATGCAGTCTTCTGGCAGCGTTTGCATTTTTTCTGCAACGCTGCACCGGCATGCTTGGACAGTTTAGCTGGGTTCCCGATGACTGACTTAGACACGTGGTGGTTTCTAAGGAGGGAGGGAGTCCGGTTGCGAGGCAGGTTGTTCATGCTGGTGTTCACACTGTTTTTCATGAGCTCCCTGTTCCCCACTCTCCGTGGTGGGGACGGGATGGGAGTGGGAGAGGCAGGGGACTGGGGCTCTGCACTGTAAACTATGAGAAAGCAGGTTGATCTTACGTCAGTAAGAGGGGGTCCTTGTTGGTTGGGGATTTCCATCTAAAACAGTAATATGCTGAGGGCGATGATAGGCTTGTAGTGACGCTCCTTTGTCTGCGTCAGTCACCTGAGACCGACAATCGCAGCGATGTAACTCCACACTGATGCATCAGCGCTTCAACACATCCTCCTTCTCATCGTCATAATCATCACACACACTTAGCCCATGCTCAGTTTCAAAATGTCAGTTTTTTTCTCTGTTCAGATCAGAGAATTTACAGATGTCCTGAATTTTCCTTCAAAACTCAGACAAAAATAAATTATGAATGTTACACTATCTACTGTACAGTATCATTGAAAAGGGAATCCCTGCCATGGGTTGCCTGGATGCTGTGCTAGAGATGAGGGGGGGAATGGGGGGGTTTCATGAAGGGAAGGTTTGTTCTGGGGGGGAGGTTCTGGGAGAGATTGCATGGGGCTTTGCTATAAGGAGCTATGTTTACAATGTCGTCCTCTTATTGCTGTATTTTCTGCAGGGCAGAGTGGGACACAATGGCCTCCAGGCAAAAACAGAACCGAGCCCTGGGGCGGGTTTCACCACGAGGAGGGAGCCCCGACTTTGTTGTTTCTAATGGTAGCATCGGAGCACTCTGCTTCTGATGAATCACAGTCTGAGTCCCCAAACTGCAGTGGATTCTGGGAGAAAAATGAGAAAGAAAATACCGATTCAGTGTCAGGCAGCTGCTTTACAATATCGATTTTATTATTTAATTGTCACTAGCATGGCTACAATTCCATAGCTAACATGATGGGATCTACAGAAGCCCTGACAGCCAAGTAAGGAAAAAGTGGTGATCCTGTCTAATCTAAATTGTTTTCTCTCATGTGATTATGACTTAAGAACAGGTGAAAAAAGGTTTTTGCAGGTATTTTTTCTTTTGGCAGGATAATTGAGCTGTTGA
Organism: Epinephelus lanceolatus; assembly: GCF_041903045.1. Classification (NCBI taxonomy): domain Eukaryota; kingdom Metazoa; phylum Chordata; class Actinopteri; order Perciformes; family Serranidae; genus Epinephelus; species Epinephelus lanceolatus. The sequence continues at coordinate 20,636,625 of NC_135747.1, read as the reverse complement.
GGATAATCACAACTCTACACACAAGGTACATATTTGTGTTTGACAGTGATGTTATGTGACCAAACTTAACAATTTAAAAGCTCAAAATAGAGAGGATTTGGGGCTTTGAAACCAAAGTGGGAGGTCTGGGGGTCAAAATTTTAAGTTTCAGAGACTTTGTTTTCTGCATTCTAACTTTTTCTAACATTTTTATGTGAGATACTTTAATATGGTTTAGTTTTTGGTTCATATCCCTGGTGCCCCAGCAGAGTACCAGGGGGAAAGAGTGAGGCCAGGCTCGCACCAGGGACCCACAGCCGGCTGCTCTCCCTGACCCGAACACCCCTGGGTCCTGGATGCCTAATCAAGGCTGAATGAGATGCTCATGGTCTCTGAAAGACAGCTGGGTACCAAGCCATGGCGGGCGAGGGCAAGCAAGGTTCAATCCCCAACCCAAAGGCATACCTCAAACCCCCACTAGAGCGTCCCGCCGAACGTATGCATTCGTTACACCATTAGCACAGAGATGAGGTGTCCACTGGCAACTGCACAAGACTCATGCAGGCCCTATAGGTATTTCTTGGGTTGGGGAAGGAGTGTGGAAGCACCAACTGGGAGGAAACAGTACACTTTTAGAATCCTAGGGCTTATATATACATGCTGTACAGTGCCAGAAAAACACTTTATGATAACAAAGAGAAAAAAAAGGTGTGACAATTTGTCACAACTCCAGGGAAATACGTAGGAACTGTGACCTCCAGAAGAAACCGCAAGAGGGCAATGAGTCTTGAGGGAAAATCTGGAGCGTTGGCAAGAATCTAGTCTACATAACCTGCTAACACAAACATATGTTCCTTGTGTTTAGAGTGCATAAAGAATTCAAACTCACCTGGAAGACAACATGAATTCTTTCTTTCTTTTCTTTTTTCACCTATCTTTAAGTCATTAACACAGGAGAGAAAACAATTTAGCTCCGACCTCTAAGGGCTTCCGTAGTGACCACACACATCCACAGTACTGACCTCGTAGCTGTGTTCGTCGGAGCACAGTTTCCCCAGTGAGATCTGGGTCTTCACCCTACGGACGGCACACTCCTTGTCAGAGAGGCCGTCTGACTGGGTGGAGATGTCAATGGGGATGTCGGGTGTGTGCGACAGTAGCTCATCCAGGTGTTCCTCCTGACTGGCGCTCAGCCTCTCCAGGGGCCCGCTGTGGGAGTGGTCGCTGGTGTTTCCCTCCTCTCCATCAGACACTGACAGGTTCTCTGAACTGAAGGTGGAGTAGGACTGGAAGCTGCTCATACAGCGATGAGGTCTGTAAGGAAGCAGAGGAAGAAAAAAAACATCAGTGCTGTTTTCGTCCAGTAGTTACCTTTCAGACTGGTTCATACCTATTTCAGTGTATTTGAGATGTCAGTTATGATTATTTTGGTTATGATGTGGTGAATGTCTGTAATTTTCTTTTGCTGCACCGCATGATGTAACCGACGCAGTGATGATCAAGGTGGCAAACTCAATGACCAACTGTATTTTACCTCTGTCTCCTTGGAAACTCCACTTCACTATCAACCTCCCCCTCCTCCTCTTCAGATGACTCATCGCCAGCCTGTAAGAAATGCAATTACAGCTGTTAATCCATCAGCTTTCAGTTTTCTTACTACAAATACACTACAGACTCACCGATGCAAGGCTACCAGCTTTGCTCACCTTCCTGAGAGGTCTGAGAGTGCGGGGCAGAGCAGTGAGGAGGTTGTGAGTGCGTTGGGACGCTTCTTGTTCCTGTGGCTCAGCCTTCTTTGTGACTTCCCCGTCTGAGGTGGGATCTTTGCTGGGAGCCCCTAAAGAGGATGGGGAGCTTTCCTGGGTGTTGAGCAGGGAATAGTGGGGCAACTCTGGGTGGTTTGATGCAGGAGGGGTCTCCTGACAGTGTAGACAGCCAGGGAACGGGTGAGCCTGGCAACAGGGACACAAAGAACCAGCACCTGAAACAGGATTGGAGCTGGTGGATGAAGTCCGCTGTCGTGTGTCCGCATCCACAGCAGTTGATATAAGGTCAGGGCTAGAGCCAGAAACACGCCGCTGCAGGTGGTCTGTCTGAGGGCTACGGAGGGCAGCAGCGGGGCCAAAGTAGCGCAGGTTGTTGGCACAGTTGACAACGGCCTCCTCGCGGCCCTTCAAGAGGAGGAAGGGCCCCTCGGGGGGCGGGTGGTGGTGGTGGTGATGGAGGAACGGCTGCTCCTGGAGCGACTGGGCATCCTCTGGTGCTCCAGCAAGAGGCTTCAGCACCCCGGGGAACTCGCTGTGGCTTCCTTTGCTGTTGGCTCGGCGGTGACGAGGCTTGCTTCGGTAGCGGGCTTTGCCAGGAGGCGTGGAGATCTTCGGGCTGGCTGATAGAGGCGAGGGCGAGGGGAGAGGGTCGAGGCTGGGGATGCCATCAGAACGGAGCAAGTCTGGCCTGAAAGACATGCAATTGGCAACATTTACATAATGTAGCAAAATGAATTAAGTCTACCCAATGACAGGAACATACAAGCTGCATCCAAAATTGTTAGCGTGACAGGGGGAGAGAGAGAGGATGACATGCACCAGGTCAGAACTGAACCTATAGCTGTTGCAGCAAGGATGTACCCTTTGTACATGGGGTGCCTGCTCTACAAGGTGAGCTACTTGGCGCCCCGTCAATTAAATAATATAAAAACAATACACTTAGCAAATGAAATCTTATACTTGCACTTAAATTAAAGCGTTACTGATGTTTCCATTTATTTAATGGCTACATTTCCAAGCTAATCCCATATCCTGAAAATTCTAATGGATGTGTAGCAACTGAAACAGTCTTTGCTTTTACAACTGGCTTTTCTATTTGCTTCGATTCAGACCTTTTAGCAGTGGGCATCCCAGGTTTGTGGGACATGCTTCCTTTCTTCTTGATGAGCTTCTCTACAGCGTTGGACCTGACGATGGGTCTGACCAGGTGCCGCTTATAGGTACCGGGATATTTCTTCTCCACTGCCTGCTCTCTCCTACAGGGATGGAAGAAGACATTTGGAGTTATCAGATGGTGAACAGCATTCATATTCAGTTCTGCAGAGTTGTCGATCATTACTCCAAAATCTAAAAGAAATCAAGGGGTACAAATCTATATTAATGTATCTGAAACGGAGGCTGATTGTGTACTTTTTACTTGACCTATTTAACAATTTGGCTTTCTATTTTAATTTCTTAGTAAACACACGAGGCAACATCCACTGGAATTATTCAAAAGAGGAGGGAAATCCTGACATGTGAATAAATAGGTCAAAGAACTGGCAGCACATCAAGGGTGGAAAGAGTCTCTTTTTTGAGTCATTCTCGAGCAAAAACAAGTCAATGCCTAAGAAGTTCAGGAGGAAATGTGGGAAAAAAGTGAGAATTGTTTCAGATGTGACTCAGAAACGCCCTATTGTTCTAGTGACTACAAACCAACCCCAAACAATGACTTTCTTTCTCACTAGTTGAATATACGGTCAGTTGTCTTGCCAGGTCATTGTAAGAATTTCAAATATGGGATTTCATTACTGGAAATGCTTTTTATAAAGAGGAAATAGTTGTGTACACCCAAGTAAGGTCTGATAATGAGGAAAGGAGCAGGCTAGCTGAGAACTACTGTGATAATTATTTACATACTTCATTAGTTCCTTCTCTCGGACCTCCAGCTGCAGCATGATGGCACTGAGCTCCATGTATAGGTTGTTGGCTCTCTCCAGCTTCCTCTCATAGTGCTCCCGGATGTCCAGTGCATGCCTGAGAGAGTTTGGGAAATGCAAACAAATATTCACTTTCAAAAGTCTGCTTTAAGAAATTGGAGTGCCTGTAAGTGTCATGTCTTCTCCTGGCTCTCCTTTCTTACACACCTGAGTTCATCCCGCCTGCGTCGGATCAGCTCCTCGTCCAGCCTGTGGATACAGGTGCCTTCACTTTTGATCTTCTCAAAATGTTTCTTCACTTCCTCCCTCCATTCTGCCTGTAATGTCAACGGACACAGTCAAAGAGCTGACCATTCACTCTCAGACACAAAAGAGAACAACATTTTCTAGAACAAGTAAATACTGTCTAACAATTCTGTACTACACTTGTTGTTGGTGCAACTTATCTTAAGAAAATAAGTGTATAGAGTCCTTTGACTTAAACAAAATGAAGGTTATTGTGTTTTGCCGTTATAATGCTGACCTGAGACTTGAAGTAGGTCTCCTGAGGAGCTCCTAGGACATCAGCAGAGGCAATGTCAAGGTGTAGGAGGATCTGACGAAACGAAGGCCTATTCCGGGGCTTGCCTTGCCTGGAATCAGCAAATAACAGGAAAACGAGAATCAGTGAGAACAGTAACTAGCAAGAGCATTACTTTAACATGTAATGTACAAAGATGCTGTTAAACAAAATGTACAATCCACACTCACCATGTTTGTTTCATGAGGATTTTGAAGCCGTCCGGGCAGGTGGAGGGGACAGGAAGGTGAAGACTGTTGCTGCCAACACCCCAAATGATGGCCGAGGAGTCCACGTCTTTGTAGGGAATCTCTCCGGTCAGAAGTTCCCACAACACAACTCCAAATGACCTGGAACACACAGACAAAGAGAGTCAGGTCTCACTACAGCAACATAAACACATGACTTATTTAAGATATATACTGTAACAGTTGAATACTGCCCCAGTGTTTTTAATATTTCACTGTTGTACTCACCAGATATCTACTTTTTCAGACACAGGCTCATTTCTTATCACTTCTGGGGCCATCCAGGCCACCGTACCCGCAAATGACATCTTTGTACTTTTGTCACTGAGCTCTTTGGACGTTCCAAAGTCGGAGATTTTCACAGTGTCGTTGTGGGTGACCAAAACACTGCAAACACACACAAACAGAAAACACACAGACGTGTTAGCGAGGTCAGAGTGTCTGATTAAAAGGACCAAAGCAGACTGTCTCTCCTACAAGTTTACAGTAGTCCTATCTGTATCAATTGTACAGTAATTCAAGAGGTATTAGCGAACATGTTCACCCTTTCATTTTGAAGCCAAGCAGTGTCAGACTGACATTAATCCAGGTCAGATGACCTGGGTTATACCATTCAGACGGACGCCAAGTTTTTCCTCTGACATTTCCACTGGGTTTAAAGTCACCGGAAACTAAAACCCACAGGAGCCCTCTAACTATGTAATTTAGGGTCTTATGTACATAATAGTGAACATCTAAATAGTATGAGAAGTTAGTTTCAATCCAAATTTGGATTGGACCATTGAATGACAACGTGTCATTCTTTTATTTTTCAACTGCGGTGGACTTGCAGAAACAGCTGGCTGCGTTTTTGGTGAGCCTTGGTGTAATTGTCCACAAAAACTCCCACATATGCAGAACATATTTCACCTAAGACCAGTTCAATAATTCCACCCAGAAAGCCAGATGGTACTATTTCATCCTTCCTGACCGCCACAAGCGCTGCATAAGTACTGAATGTCTCCGTCTCGCGCACGCGCAGGTCGAGTAGCTATACCAACAAAGTCACCTGTGACCCCCTGATGACCCTGGACAGGCTATATCTTCCGGTGTCGTCAGAGGATCTGTTCCTGCAGAATCTTTGACTGAATTGATTCTGAGTGACTTAATGCTCTGGCGGTCATCCAGGATTCATAGAACTATAGTTACACACGTAACTCTTGTTTTTGTAAAATGGCTGCATCTCTATTCCAGTCTCTCCCTCTTCAAACATCACATGTCCCTAATGTCCTACCATTGACATTGATGTGTTACTTGCTAAACATAGATAAAGTTAAGCTATATGTTAACTGTAACTGACTTATTAGCATATTATTAGACTATATTTAAGGTTATCTAACTTTTGGATGCTGGTAACATTTAACCCTGGTTTGTGTAGCCAACATTTCTACCTATTGCTCGTCTGTCCGTCCTGGAAGAGGGATTCCTCCTCAGTTGCTCTTCCTGAGGTTTCTACCCTTTTTTTCCCCCGTTAAAGGGTTTTTTTGGGGAGTTTTTCCTTATCCGCTGTGAGGGTCCTAAGGACAGAGGGATGTCGTATGCTGTAAAGCCCTGTGAGGCAAATTGTGATTTGTGATATTGGGCTTTATAAATAAAATTGATTGATTGATTGATTAATGCTACTGTGATGTGGCTCACATGGGGATATCAATCAAAACATGTTCTGCTTTGCCTACACAGTCTTGAGAAATGGTCTACACAGCAAAATTAGTTTTTTTTAAACCAGGTTTTGTAATGGTTATGAATGTTTGTTTTCTGCTGATTAACGAGACACTGAACTTTGACATCATATGTGCATTTTAACGTTTTCAAGCCAAATTCCCAGTGGCTTTAGAGGGGTATGACTTTCTGTGTGTAGCATTTCAATCTTCGACCATTACACAAGCACATTTCTGCATCTGAAACACCCCATTAGCCGAATGAGACTGACCTTTCCAGCACATTCAGCCTACCATCATTCTGCTGACTAATACAGTGTTTGGCGCTGCCGCAGCATGATGATGTTGATTAGAGAAACAGGGCTACAGTGTGCAGAGGAAGAGACAGGAGGAGCGGGATGAGACAGGACACTGTGTCTTATTCTCATGTCAAGGCAGCTCGCTTTTATTAATTCTGAGAATGGCATTTGAGTTAATGTCAGACTACTCAGCGCTGAAAGGATGAATTGTTGTTGTTGCTGTGGGCTAAGAAATGTTAAACAAGGCTGATCAGCTTTAAGAACGTGACCGCAGCACCCGTGGGCTGCTGCATTACAGTGACAAACCGAGAAAACATACTGTGCTAATTTGCAGATCAGGAGGAAGTATTAATTTTGCTGCTATAAAACTTATAATACCAGGGAAAGTGGAAACTCACTTGGGAGACTTGAGATCTCTGTGGATGATCTTGTGCAGGTGTAGGTAGTTCATGCCACTGGCGATGCCTGAGGCCCAATCCACCAGCATCCTGGGGGTTACTTTCCTCCCCGCCCTCAGCACCTCATACAGCTGGCCCTGGGCACAGTACTCCATGATGATGCAGTAACAAGGCGCCTGGGTGCACACACCCCTACGATGGACAAAGCCCAGGAAACACATTTATAGAACATGACAAATCTTCATACATGAATGCACATTTGGACACTATGAGAGCTCCACCAGCTCAAGTGGCTGTTGACTTACTTGAAGCTGATGATATTTGGGTGCTTGAGTTTTCGTAGGTGTTTGATGTCCGTCTCCTTCTGCTCGCGCACCTTCTTGATGGCCACCTCCTCGGAGCGGAACTTGCCCAAGAAGACAGCGCCCTGTGCTCCGCTGCCCAGCCACTGCAACTCTGAAATCTCCTCAAATGGAACCTCCCACATGTCTGGAAACAAGTATATTACATTTATTCAAAATAAAAGCAATACATTGGGACTTTTTAAACTGTATGTGATTGTCTATTTTTGGTCTTTAGTGTTGTTTGTCCATCTATGCTCTGTGTGCTGTCATAGTTACTCTTTCAAGGAACAGTTAAACATTTTGAGGAATAAACTTGGTCACTTTCTTGCAGAGAGTTTAATGCGTAGCTTGATACCACTCTGGAAACAAGGGGAAACACAGTGGGCCTGGCTACGTCAAACGGTAACAAAATCCTTCCACTAGCACAGCTAAAGCTCACAAATTAACATTTTATATCTTATTTGTTTAATCTGTTTAAAAACCAAAGTGTAAAAATGACAATAAGCCATTTTGGGGGGGGTTATGTGCTGGTTGTGTTCCTGGAGTCTCTGCTGGTTGTCTGGCAACCTCACAGTGATCACAAGAAGTGAAAATAAAATAGAAATTGTCAATCAATCTTGAGGAAAAAACACAATCACTTTCAAAATACTCATGTACTTTAAGTCTGTGACAACTCTCCTCATCTAAACCCAGCATCTCAAGAGTTACAGCACAAGAAAAACACACCCAACGTGGTTCACACTCCATTTCATATTTTCTATCCATACAGGGCAAAAATAACGCCCTGTGCACAACTGCTATAACTGTCTTGGATGTTCAAACAGTGAGTCATATGCTGTTCCATCCTCGTTATGTGGTTTGAAACTAGCGTAGAGGAGAAGCTTTGCTGCTGAAATCTGCAGCACATTACATTTGGACATTAGCTGACCAACCACAAGACCCAGCCCAGTTCTGTCTGACCTCAACTCGTATCCTGCAGCCTGTGTGTCCGGCCTGTGCAGGCAGCCCTGCAGCAATGTGAGTCTACCTTAACCATGACCTCAATTGAAACTGACAGCTGCACAGCTTCACCCACAACAGCAATATGGTGAAGCTGGGGGCAGCTATTCAATAATAGTTTCAGACTACATGAGGAGAAACGGGAGGGAATGTGAAGCTTGTTTTTTTCTTCAGAAGCCTTACAGGAAGATTTGATTTAAACACAATGAATTAAGTTTCTTAAACTGATACCATGCAGAAAGATAAAACCCAGAACTGACCTTGCTGTTGTAGCTTGTATTCTGTTGAGTACGTCTTCCCTATGATGTTCCACACAGGCCGAAGGCAGCCAAACAGCCCTTCTAGGAACCCACCCGACCCAGGCCCCGCTCTGTGAAAGTGCAGCTTGATGTCATCAGGGTGATGGGGATGGCTTTGCCTTCCCTCTCCACTGTGATCAATGGGACAGTCCCCTTCTCCCATCTGCTCCTCCATCCCGCTGCCACAACCACCATGCTCACAGGAGGCTGGCGAAACGGCTTCCTCGTGGTCCTGCTCCTGCAGCTGGAGCACGCTGTTGTCAAAGTGCCCACCCTCGCTCCGTGTCGAGTCCACGCTCAAGGCTGTGTTTGGGGGACTCACACCCCCGAGCATTGAGTCCTCATCCTGGCCGGGCATCTGCAGTGTCTGCAGGGGAACGGGCAGGTGTGTCGGCGGGGCCAGGTCTGTGATAATCTGAGGAGGTAAGGTGGATGGAGGTGCCTGAGGAGGCTGATGTTGGGAGTTGGGCGAGTTTGATTTCTTCATGCCGTCCCCAACCACAGTGAGCTTGAGCTCCTCCTTCAGCTTGCCCACTAGCAGACTGGGGCAGGAGGTCCACGAGAGCACCTCGGGGGAGCTACCCATGGTGTCGTGCATGTGCATGGGCTACCCAGTGGCGATGAGTGGGGCACGTCCTAACACACTGGTTTGTTTGAGTGCTGAAAATCACCTGCACAGCGAGGACAGGGAGACAGAGCAAAAAAGAGAGACAGGTTATCTAAATCATAAAGTCCATGTAAAACGAAATGCAGATTAAAATAAAAAGCGAGTTAAATCCATTTGGATGATTGTAGACACCTCTGATACAACATAAACATGATTAGAATCGTTGCCATGGGGCCCTATTACTTCCACAAAAAAAATCCTCTCATTTCCTCTCATAGATCGGGGGTTGAGAGAGCTTACGTTAATGATGATTATTTTAAACTATGGAGTGCAAACACTGCAGGGCGCAGGAGGTCAGTAATATCACACAGACTTTAAATAAGTGCATAAGAGACAGAGTTGCTAGATGAAAGACATTGCAGGGCACAAATAATGCAATTCTGGGAACTTTCTGGGAAACAGTTAAACCAATCACACACACACACACACACACACACACACACACACACTGGGGCTTTACTATGTTCTCTGTGAAGCAGTAACAGTATAGCAGGGATTAAAAGTCTTGCTGTGTATTAGGACCGCTGAGAGCAAAACATCTGGCACACACAGCCCATTCTCGCTGCTTAACCAGCAGGGCCGGTCGTAGCCACCACAGGCCCAGAGCCAGCCGCACAGCAAACATACTATTTCATTTCAGTCAGCTAATCAACAGGAGTAAAATCAATACCATCTTAACCTGCATATTAGTGTATATATATTAATATATAGAGCTTTTTTCATAAAAAATAATAAATAACTGTTTATAGACATCACATCCAGATTAAAAACCAAAAAAAAAAAAAAAAAATCATCACAAAATTATAACACTGATGAAAAATTCAATCATAATTTTAATAAGAGCTGCTCTTTGTTTTGTAACATCGCCTACAATGGCCAAATGCACCCAGATTCTATTAAAAGGCTGGTTTCCACAGTATGGCAAATCTCAATCAGTTGAAATCATCTGAACATACATGTTAAATTATAGTCCAAACCTAGTTGTCACCAAAGCCTGAGGCAAAAAACACACATTTCTCAAACATGACAAATGAGCTCAGTGCAAATATATATTCACAGCTGTAGAGAATTTAACAGCTTAAAGAATAAACGAGGATAAACAAGGATAATACGGTGCAACATACTAATCTCAACTCAGGTCCACCTACTACCTTGTCTGTGCTATTAATAGCATCTCACAGTTTTCATAAGCGAATGAAACATAAGTGTATAACATTTTGGATTTTGTTTTAGGGGGGTATTCATGCTTGAATATCCTGTGCCTCACAATGAAGAATGTTAACCAAAAATGCTATGCTTTGTATCATAGATGTAGTTAACCCTGTAGTTTGTAACTTTTATAAAATTATCTTTTTGTAATATTTGCTGAAACTGCCATGTTAAAAACAGCTGAGCCAAAACTCAGCACCGCTCACCAGCCAGAGAAAACATTCTCATTTTACAGCTAACAGTACACTAAAAAAGTTTCTGTAAATATCTGATGCAAGAAATAGATTATAAAACAATCTTAATTCATATGTGATCAGTGCAACCTAGTTTGACAAGTTAGACCACAGTTCAGGAGCAGTGATTGGCGTGATTGACAGCTGCGTTACAGACTCCTCAGCTCTGTTTGGCTGTTTTCGTTCATGTGCAGCGGATTCTTGCAAATGCCATCAAAAGCAATACTAGAAGAGAAGTATTATTTTTTTTAAAGATCTGTCTCATGTACTACTGTAAAGATATAGTGACAGTTTCAGAAAATATGATAAAAATATTTTATACAAGTTACCAACTGTAGCTTTAAGAAAACTGCTGAACTGCCACTCTACCAAACTTGCTACCAGGTTTAACATCAGCTGGCATATGTTGGCTTTTTGCTGGTATAACGTGGAGTTGTCCAGCACATGAAAATATCCATGGCCAAAATGTCCAGTGGGAAATATGCCAAATAAATAAATTAATTTAAAGCACATTAAATCGCCTAATATTGTGTGACCTCAAAGAGATGCTGCTTCTTCAATGAACCTAGCTTGTTTTCAAATTATTTGTTATGACATGCTGTACTGCCATTTAAATGTAAGCTGATATATCACTGTTTAAAACACATGTTCAGTAGTTGTTTTATATGGCTGGAATTCTGGAATATTAAAAGCCATATTGGCCATCAAAATAAAAGTCTAGCGTAAACCTTGCTTGCTACTGTGTAGTTTAAAGCTGTTGTATGTAGCATCTTGAATGATTGTGTTATCTTACATCAAATTATTGTGATGGCAAATGTTGTTGTTTATAGAAAAATATGACAATTGTATAAATAAAAACAAAATAAAATAGGCTAGGTCTGAAGTAGCTGTTTCTTTGTGTCTGGTGTGCCACAGTGTCCTTTTCAACACCACCACTGGGAGCTGCCAAAGTCAGAAATGTTCAAATCCTACACATGGGGGTTTTAATTTGTTGCAACTGTAGCATACACTGTGTTTTCAGACAAACAGATGGCCACTTATCCACAGTCTGACTGCGCTCATTTTCCAAATCTTGGCAAAAAAGCGGCACAAAGCAGTCAATCAATTGCTTTATAAGTGACTCATGCCCCCCTTTAAACTCAGAAGAACATGCCCTCAGAAATCCAATCGAGTTTGAGGGGGCAGTAGAAAACAGAGAGCGAGGGACACAAGGAGAGGGAAGTAGTGAGAGGCTGTACAGTGTGTACAGTCAGGAGCAGGAGATCAAAGTCCAGGAGGGAGGAGACAGAAAGGCAGAGCAGTGAGCTGGCTCTGTGTTACGTGGAGGTTTCCTAAAGGGTACAGGACAGTCATGGAGTCCAACTGAAACACACTTCGTTTATGTTGCCCTCTGCGACCTCTGCAGGGAACACTGGCATGAATTCACAGCTCTTCCTCTTGGCACAGGTCAAAGTACAACAAAGTCCTCTGATCCCTCTGATGCAGATAACTTTGTTGCTGAAATGCCGTAAAGCTACAACACCAAGCCTGAATTTCAGAGCCCAACATGTGTGTGTTTAAAAATGCATTTGTCATTTGGCACACTGCCTTTTTTGGATACTTGACAATAAAACCGAAGAAGGGGATTAAAAGTTCCAGACGGGACTCAAAGTGGAGATCCTCACAGTTACACGATATGCGTCCTGGTCCGCTGGTCCATGCAGATGCCGCTTACATGTTTGTGCGAATGCATGTACTGTATCTGTGTGTATCTACTGGGGGTAACCTGAGTGCTGTGAGAGTGTAGTGGCTGCCAGAAGCTCATCTATAATGCAGGCCTGTCTCTAAGCAGGTTGCTGAGAGTGCAGGGGAAGGAGAGAATGCTCTCTCAGGTATCCAATAAATCCGTCCCTTCCACAGCCGAGACAATCGAGCTGTGCGAGTAGAGGCCCGTGCTGTAATTCCACCCCACAGACGATTCTCGGAGCTGGGCTTCTGACGTGGACCACAGTGGGTGGATGTGGTCAGCTGGACAGAAACATGCACGTGAAGACACGAGCCTGCACGCACAGTAACTCCTGTAACCCAACTAAAACTACACAGTTATATTGCCAAAATAATGACTAGAGAGCGCAGTCTGACGGCAAACCTGATGCCAATCAGCCTCTTTTAATTTTCACCCTTTGTACTCCTTCAGCCCAGTCTTTTTCCTCTTTCCTAAGAGGCTGAATCAGGACTGAGTCTATGCATCTTCATCTGATGCCAAGAAAAGGAAACAGACCTATCGCTCTCTCCCATTAATCGCTAATGGAAGATCTCTATGTGCAGAGAATCCCATGAATAATGTCTGCGCCTCATCGAGAAGGGACCAGGGTTTCATTTACACAGTCATTTATTTACAGGACTTTCCAAAAGTGAGCGTGACTGGGCAAAAAGACACACTAACCGTCGCTCTGATGTTATTTTTTATTTTTTTTTGTTACATGTTTGAATAAAGTACATATTGCTTTAGAGAAGGAAACAATGCAGATGCTCAGCGGAGTGGATGAAAAGAAGAAAGAGGGACAGAGAGAGCGAAAGAGGGAGAGAAATTATCAGGGGCTGATCCTTTAATCCCTCTACAGGGCTCTAGAGACAAGCTTGTACAAACACAGACCCTATTCAGCCCTCCCCCTCCATATATCCTCTAAACATTTCCTTTCATTTCTTGCCTCTCTAAAGGCGACCTGATGTCAATGGCCAATAGCACAATGCATCATGGTTAGTATATCTTTAGTACATGAACACACTTATAGATGTGGAGCAGTGCAAGCAGAGAAAGGCCTCAGTGATAGTTACTGTAACACACTTTACTGTATATGAGTGTATTTGTGTCCGTGTGTGTGTACATGGCAGCTGGCGATGCAGGGGGATCAGATTCAGAGACCACACATGCACACACACATGGACTCCCGAGGCGTGTCCAGCAGGATCCAATAATCCCACTACTCCCAGCAATCCACATGAGAAGGTCGTATTTTTGTGGCACTCAGCAAACAACAACACGGTTGTTTAGACTGTGTTTCACCGTACCGCAGCTTCACAAAAGCAGCCGCATCTTTCCACAGTATATTAACGCAGCAGCAGACAGACCTTTAACACACACACAGGAGGTGCACTTTGCATACACACAATACAGCGGCATCAGTAGCAGTAGCAGCAGCAGCACCGTCATCTGTGTCTCCATCACTCTGCTCCTCATTAAGGGAAGCCCTGCTGGGCCCCATAGGGGGAACCTCCCTTTAGGTGACAGCTGCGCCACCAACAAAGAACCAATTTAGCCGCTATCCCACCTCATCATTCACACGTTACCATGTCAACACAGCATCCATCCTGACCTTCTGCTACCAGTCACACTCACTCTCATCCAACACTCAGGTTTGGAGAGGCCAAAAACCTGGAGGTTGCTTTTGAATCCACTAAGCCTGTCAAACAGGGAAAGCAGAATGATGTTGCTTTTAAAGGACAGAAACATAATGTTCTTGATTATTTTTTAATTGAAAAGTGGGCAAACCATTTATCAGAATATATTAGGCTTTTCTTGAACAACAAATTACACGTTATAGCTCTTCACCTCAAGAGAAGATGGGCACAAATCTGGGCACAAATCCCTATTATGAGCATTTATGTAGATCTATAACTTTCCCATGATAAGAGTAATTGTCATGAGCTGTTATTAGGTCACAAAAAGTGTATTGATAGGACCTCGTTCAACCAAACCCCTCATGATTATAAAACACAACAAACAGTGAAACGTTTGGCTGAGTCCTCTCTGAGTCATATTTAGCACCCCAGCTGAAGCTTTGAATATCTGCTGCTGATTACTACTGAAGCTCCAGAGACCAAAAAATGGTATTCGGGACAGCCCTACAAATCTAAGCCTCACGAGCCACCAACACCTGTCCAGCAGATTTATAATAAATCTGACTGAGTCAAACCTTTTCACAGATACTGAACGAGGAAAGATTAACACCTGCTCCAGACTGTTTCTGTCCCTCTTGACCTCATCTCTTAAAACAAACAAAGAAAGGACGGTAAAAGCAGCGCTCGTCTCCACTGAGCACCTCAAGTAACCAATAAAAGGAAAAGTTGGGAGTGTAAAAACAAAATAGGCTGGACAAATACAAGAGTCTCTTACAATCAGTAGCTCAGGAGTCTCTGTGGTCTGAACTACGCATGTGACCGTCTGATAGTCTGGGTCACAGTTGAACAGCTGAACTCTGGTATTTGTACGTGTTTCTTTTGTCAATGCAGACTATGGACTTTCACGGCCGGTGCATGTGAGTAAACAATGTCCTAAAACCGGAATCTGGAAACATACTGCTGATGGATTTCTTTGTCGCTGGAAGCAGACGCAGAATTATAACATATTTAGCGACACAAGCATCAAATACAGAGACCTCGGAAACACGACTCTGCCAGCAGAGCTGCCCAGTCCTGATTTGATTGTCAGGATGTGGGCCGATGTCTAAATCAGCTTTCCCTCGCTACCATGGCCGCGAGTCCTGCCAGAGGGGATTGGACAGCCTGCTGTAGGTGGGTGAAAGTAATAATCTGCTGTTGGTGTGGGCACAGCGGTGGAGGGGAAAATAAACAAATTTTGGCACAGCGTTCAGGCATCTGCCGTCACATGGCTGACATTTCCCAGTAATCCTTTTTTTCTTCATATTCTGATTCCCTCTGGTGACTCACCTGAGCTGACTTAAATACCTGGTGGTGGCTGGAGGGGAAAGCAGGCCACAGAGCAATAATCCCTGCCTGCTCGGGGTTTGACTGGTGTTGCTGGGGCAAACAGGAACAAGGTCAAAGCTGCCCTACTGAGGCCTCTGGGAAAGTGCCAGGTGGGATCATCTGGAATATGTTGTGAATGGATGGATTTAAGGGAGAAGAGGAGGGCAGTCAGGTGTGTGAATGAAACTACCAAAGAGTTGACTGACAGGAGGATGAAAGTGTAAAAGCAAAACAGCTTCTTCAGAAGTCCAATACATCAGTGTCTGACTGTGTATGTTCCTAGTTCTGTCAGTGAGTTCAACAAACAGAATCCAGCTGACCGACACATTCGAGAGAGATACACCAAAATTCAGGGTAAACATGGCTGTGAATCATTAGCACAACAAACACACACATAACTTGTGCCTCAAATAGCCTCAGCCGGTACCAGCCAGAATCGGAGAAAATAAATAACTGAAGAAAAGAGTGTGCGCCATCGACACGTCACACACTCTCCCCTCCAGCTTCATTCTCCCAGCCTCTCAGTGAGGCTGCAGCCAGCACTGCAACCAGGACACACAGCCTCCTAAAATCTGCAACTATCACGCATACTCTGCTCTGAAAAGCTCGCACTGCTTCAATATTGGCCTTTTCAGTCAAGCAGACTCTTTGTTCCCAGCGATGCTTAACGATAAAGCTTTACAGAGCTCTGTTTATGAATGCTGGCCAGATCCGTCCGGATAGATGATGAATGTAAACAGACAGAAAGGGACGGTGGGGCCAAGGAGACAGTGGAGGGAGAGAATGGCTTAGAGAAAAGTAGAGGAAGAAAAGCAGATTAGGGAGACAGAAAAGGACATGGAGGGTTATGAATGAGGGGAGATAGGGGGGAAAATTCGTGGCTGTAAACTGAAAAAGAGTGAGAGCGGAGAAAAATGAATGAGAGACGGACGAAAAAGGAGAAAGAGAAACTGCTTTTCTGCTCCTGCTGCTGTGGCTGCTTGCGGCGTGATACTGTACCGACCGCGCTCCAATGGGAAAGACTCCCAGAGCGACAACAAAGGACACAAGAGGAGCCGGCTCCATGTGAACTGGGCCTGTCTGCCCTGCACGGCCAGGAGACAGCAGCACACACACATGCATAGAGAGACACAGACAAACACACACACACAAACACTCAACAACGCTGCACACCAGAGCAGCTGCTGCCACAACAATCCCCCTTGTGCTCTTTTAATAGGGACGGCGTGCCTGGCCCGCCAACAACAAGGGCCGAGGAGAGAGGCAGACACACAAAAAGTGACACAACAGACAAACATATTGCAGGAGACTGGCTGTGACTGACACCGTTTTTAATGGTCGCAATATGAAAATACACAAAGCTGCACGTCGAGAAACAAAACTGGAGCATGTGAGTTTAACAACAGGAAGTGGATGTTGTACTACATGTCCTTCTTCCTAAAGACAGTCTATACCACAGCAGAAAGCCAGGAAATCAATACACATTAGTGCTTCTATTAGCTCCAGGGTTCATGCTATTCCTGCAACAAGCACCTCAGCTATGTGTTAATATTAAATCAGCACCCCAAGTTAGGCACTCTGGAAATAAAATCCATATGGCAAACTCCTCATGGATATGAATATATAGCCATTATTTTAAACGCTCTGTGGAGAATGGATGGAGCGCTCCCCTCCTCCTCCTCCTCCTCCTCTCCTCTAAAGCCCGGCTGCCGGCTACTCATCCTGTGCAGTTACATAAACATGCTTAGCAGCAGAGGACAGAGGTGGGCATACACAGAACGTTCGTGCTGTCAAGCTGAGTAAAATGGAGAGATGGACGTAGATGCAAAGTGGGGGAGAAAAGTCAAAGCCGTGGGGGGACATGGGCAAAGAGAGAGGCAGACTTAACTAAGACAAAATATGGAAAAGTGATTTGTTTATGTGCACATACTAAAATGCCCATGGCTGTACGCAATACACGTGTGTCCCAGAAAAGTCTATCATCTATAACCACCAGCGTTATAATGCCTCTGAGTATCATCTGGCTGCTCCATGAAGAGATGGGGGGATGAGATTCTGCTGGTTTCTACCTTTACCTACATGTGAACCTGTCCTTCAGAGGGCACAGAGAAGTACTGCATCAAAAAGCAGCAGCAGCATCACAGCTGAGCCTAAAATAGCTCCTGCACGCACCGGCGCACAACCGCTCAACACACTCCTGCAGCACTGCTGCTGAACAAACACTGACACAGCTGATCCACATACAAACAGCGCACATGTACACACGTGAATGTCCCTTTGCACACGCAAGTGCAATCAAAGCAAACAATATTTAAGACAAATTTACAAGGAGGACAAGTACCTCCACATCACACCGCTTCCATTCAGACAAATGGCAAAGACACAGCATCAGCAGATTACTCACAGCAGACAGAGCTCAGATTCATGGTCCTCTCTCAGCTCTGAGGCAGGGATGGGAGAAAAAAAAAAGCCGGGAGAGAAAAGGCTGAGCTGACGGTCAAGATGGAAAAAAAAGCAAGAAAAGCAGGGATAGAGGGAGACAGAGGCTGGAGAGTGGCGGACATTCCTCTAACTCCCACAGCACCTGGGATGTGAGTGGGTGGCTGGCAGCGTCACCGGGTCGCTGAAGACCTGCTCACGTCACACTTTTCATGAATGGAGCTGTCTGACGCAGAGAGGACGCGGCTCAAAGAGCAGAGGAGGGGGGGAGGAGGGGTGGAGCCTTCTGCACAGCCTCAGAGAGGAGGAGTAAAGGGAGATGAAGAGGAGAGGAGAAGAGAAGGAGGAGGGGGGGGATGTATTTCAAAGCAGCACCAGCTGGGAACAGCAGGTTAGGCTGCAGTGGCGTCTCTGTAAGTAGGACAGACTGTTTCTGCACAAGAGGAAAATCCCTTTGTACAAAATCAGTACCCGGCACACTCCATGCTAATTCTATCGACATCCCACATATGATTGCACACTGTATCTGGTATGCTAGCACGGGCTATCCATTTGTGACAAAACATTTCACACATACAGGCACACACACAGTCCAGACCTGCTCCTGTTGTCAAATAAGCTCTGGATATGTGAGTGTTGTCATCAAGTTATTATGATTAACCTACATTTTCACCACAGGGTGCAAATGCTCTGCACAGCTGTGTTTTCTCTTAACAAGCTAAGACGTATTCGACTGCAAACTGACAGATGTCTGTATTCAGTGTTTCTACAGAGCACGAAAACCAAAGTTGATCATATGTGTTCTCCATGTTTATAAGTGACATGCTAATATCAGCTGAGTTTTGCCAGTTTGCCAAACTTCTCATGATGCCAACAGAGCACTCAAATGTCAAATCAAACCAACTAACAGGAGTCCATACTCAGGAGGAATAAGAAAGTTCAAGCTTCAGGGGCTGAAGGACTATGACAGTGGGAGAAAAAAATCAAAAAGGTCAGATCCAGAATGTCAGAAGAACCGCTCTTTTCTCTCCCCGAAAGGTCATTCAATGTCTCTCACAATATGCTGAAGTAAAACCACTTCATTCAGCCATTTAGCGTCTCAGCACATTTGTGCATTTGAGTGCAGGTGTGCACGCACTGACCTGTCGGGTGGTTTCTGAGCATCTCACAGGTTTGCTGAGTGTGGTCTGGGCTCACGTTTGGCTCCGTCTTGCTTCTCACCTGCATAAACAAACACACAGAGTAGGGATAAAAGGTTAATGAGAATCAGTTTTAATGGCCAAGTAGGTGTGTGCACATAAAAGGAATGTGGCTTTGGTGTCATAGTTGCTCTTAATGTGCATACACAGTGGAAAAACAAGGACAAGAAAGCTGAACAAGGCAAACATAAACATGTGACTATTATGTACAGACGTACATTAGAAAGATTCATATGCATGAGTGACATCCTTGTACAGACCGAGCACTGGTATTGCGAAGATGCATGAGTCTACAATGCACAATTGGAGAGCTAACAAAGGTATCGCCATCCTCAACAGTTTCAGGGTGACATTAAGAAATTGACTGAATGGTTGAGTCACCAGATAATCAAAAGACTGGAGAGAAAAAGGGAGTGCAGCTCAGACGGAAGGAGGTAGCAGTGCTGTGTGTGTCTGTAGTGTGTGTTTGTGAGTGGTGATGGCAGAGATTGAGACTGACTGCGGCCAGAGGGGGTATATCAAAAGAGACTGATTGAGAGGGAGGGCCTGCGAGTGAAAGGAAAGGCTCGGGGAACAGATGCTCCACCCCATCCTCTCGTTAGAGGCCCAAACCTCTTGGGAAGATGAAGATTGAGAGGGAGTAGTAGAAATGTAATGATGTGTGGTGGGTGGGGGGTTGGGAGATTGGAGCAGCATTGTCAAATCTCCATCCTCAGGCCACACCCCAAAAGGGGACACTGCCAGAGGAGGAGGTCTGGTATCCCGGGGCGAGGCTGAGGGGGAGACTTCCAAACACGGCCTATAAATGGCGTGAAATGACAGTCAGATGAGTCACGGTGCAGATGGCCGCGGATGGTGGCTCTAATGGGACCGACGTTAGGGACTGGTAAGTGTGTTTGGCAGATTGTTGGATCTGTGAAAACTACACCTTTTGTGATGCGAAGTCCAAAATTAACACAATGTCAAGCATTCTGCGGGCCCCGAGAAGAACATGAGTGGGCGTAAGCCGAAATTGCTATTCTCGCCATGTGCCTGAAGACACACTCCTGTAAACACTGCGTACACAAAAACACAGCAGGGGAATTCCCAAAAATATAGCTCTGGTTAAATATTGGCAAAGAAAGAGAGACAGAGAGAAACATTAGGAATCCATAGGAGCAGGGAATCTAAATACTTGATCTGTTTGCTTAGTGAGAACATCTAGCTCGGCTCTATAGCTGAAACTCCAAAGGTCAGCAGATCATAAGCCTGTGTGCTCATGTGGAAACAAGCAAAGCCACACTAGGCCTATATTATGAAAACAAGCCAGAAACGCCCCCGACTAAGTATTCTTCAATAGATATTAAACACTTTTAAAGCCGAGAGAGCAAATTCAGGTGTCATGATACACTTTAAGGAAATGGGAATAAGAGATCCAAAGGAGGTAACAAGTCTCAAGCAGTGATATAACATTATGTATTTATTGTTTTTTTTTTTACAATGTTTTTGTTTGCAGTATTGTTTAAAATTAGCTACACAAAGCTAAAGAAGCTCTCCAGTGTTTTAAATATGTACTGTAGTTAACTTAAAAATGCTACCCTAGTGGTAGCCTTGAAAAAATATTGACTGCGTTTAGTTTAAAGGTGATGTATAATGCTAATTTTCAGGTTCATACTTGTATTTTGTGTTTCTACTGGAACATGCGTCTGTGCTTTAATGGTCAAACTAGAATTACTGCCTTGTAGTTGTATGCCCTTGCAAATCGGTCAAGTTGCAGTTGCAGTTTACATCCGTGTCTGTCCAGACTGATATGTAGCCATGACAGTACACAATGCTTCAAATGTAGATATCGCTGCAAAGAAGCTACATGTTCTAAAACATGGATGCTTCACACACATCTTCCACTCGGCAGCACAGAAGATCTCTACAATCAGCACAGTTCCAGAGTGGGCACCGAAGATTAGTGTCACTAATTCAGTTTCTGAGTAAGGGGTTGAATCGTGGCCAGAAAAGTATTTTTGCAGAACATAATGACGACACAGTGACATTGACCTTTGGCCTTTGAACACCAAAATCTAATCAGTTCATCCTTCAGTCCAAGTGGACGTTTGCGCCAAATTTGAAGAAATTCCCTCAATGTGTTCTTGAGATATCATGTTTACGAGAATGGGTCGACACGAAAAAATTATGGCTCCGATCAAGGCTGTCGTCGGCAAAGAAACCCTTTATTTCTCTATACTGTCTGTGCTGAAACACCTGTTTTCACTCTCTGCCTGAAACAAGCCCAGGCTGCTCTGATTGGTCAGCGTTTCCAGGTCTTTCCTATCTGCACTGTCAATGTCTCCGTACCATCACTGCATTTGGGGGAATGACTGTAACAGAGTACAGCGGCACTTTCAACCATTAAAAACCAGTAATAAAAGCTTCCAAAATCTTCACAACCAAACATATTCTGGCACGAATATGATACAAAACTGGGGAGAAATTAATAACATCAGCAATCAAGATTACAGGTCTCACTGATGTTAGCATCTAGTTTTATGTAGCTGTCTATGTAATGTAAAAACTTGCAGTTGCCTAGAGTAGATGACCATTTAAAGAAATCCATCACGAGTTGACTTCAGCTTGTCTCTAAAGTAGAAGAAACAGTTCGAAATTGTCCAGAACCTGAGGGTTTGTTCACAGGGACTTCTTTAAAATATATTAACCTCATTATTTGAAACTCTGGCCACGTTTAATATTAACATTCGACATTTTAACATTATAGAAAATATGGATAAGTCCAGCCACCCTGCTCATTTTCAGTACTACATAAAAAAACCTATGGGAGTTGTGATTCATGGCTGTAAGAGAGCTGGCTTTAATTTCAAAACTAAATGCCCTTCTCTTATTGTACTCCTTCCATGCTTCAATTATGCAACAAAGATTTAAATTCATTTAACTTTAATTAAAAGTTTCAAATAACTTTGGGAAGCGGCAAGCACGGCAGCTGAAATCTGAGCGCACTCATTTTCCACCTTGATTACGGCTTCCTCAGGTAGAAACGGCCTTTCAGTACAACACGTCTGTTGATTAATGATGTCAATAGGACTACAAGCAATCATGAAATGAAAGCAAAGCTCCCTACACCAAGATTACAAACAGTTATTTTGTGATAACGAGTAAACAAAACCCTCATGGCCTCTCAGGCTCTCTCGACACACCTCTGCTGCGCTGACCATCTGCCACATTTACTTTTGCTGGAAGAACATGGACGAGCCACCTGCCTGACAACTTGAGGTGATGCTGTGCTGTGTTTCTGATTGCTTCAAACTGTGTTAATTTGCAGTGTCCAAGTCAGTGTTATTCTCAGTGGCATGCCATTGCTTGTTATGCCCTATGACTTTGCCACAGGCAACGTCTTTAATGATCACCAATCAGTAGCCACTCATGATTTTGTCAAGCAACAAGATAAATAAAGTCATAGTTAAATAGTCGGCTACATCTTTGACAAGGATATATTATGGTTGTATTCCTACTAGAAAGTGTATGCAATCAAACTACCAATCTCCCTTTAAGATTTTAAAGTAACTAAAGTAAATTAGTCATATAGAAAATAAGGATATTTTTGTCAAGTATTTCAGAATCCATTTCAAGCAAAGTGAAGTTGAGGACACATCATTAACGGATGGTGACAGATGTTTAAGGCTTAATGCTCAACGTTTAAGTGAAACACAGCAATCACCTCAAATTCAACTTGACACTGAAATCCACACTTTCTCAGCGTCCGTCTGGCATCTACCAGCTTCTTGTTTTGTCGGACCAACATTGCTAAACCCAAAATATTCAATCTACAATAAAATAAAACAAAGAAAGGCAACAAATGTGTCTGACAGATCGGTATCACATCTATCATCATTCTGATAATATTTAGACTTCACATTATAATTCTAAGTCGATCTAGACGTTACTTACATCCATCAGTTGTCCACAAATTATAACCTGGACATTTTGAATCCAAACCATTATGTTTTACATTTACTTATTTCAAGCCTCTGTTCTGAATTACAGCTATAATCAGATATTGACGTCCTTACTCAATTTATAGACGTCAAAGGTGGTCAAAATAAACTTCTTTATACATTGCCGAAACCAAAAACATAAATAAAGAGTCTGACCTCAGACTCTCAATAAGCTTTTCTCCAGCGGTGACCGAAGCCTCCTGCTCTGTCTCCATCACCGGCACACAGACATGATGCACAGCCAGTCAGTGCTCCATGTGCCCTGGCCTCACCTCCAAGTGCAACAGAGCTGTAAACCACACTGGCTCAGCTCTGTTATACACACTCATTACTATTTCACCAGCAGCGGAACAACAGCACTGACAGCTCCTGTGTCCTCCACATTAATAAGAGAAAAACGCCACTGCAGCTTACAGTGGTTTATCTTTACAATCTGCCATCGCATGCAGCGGCCAGGTATAGACACGCTGTCCCACACACATATACACGATTCTATGATTACAGACGCATAGGTAAGACATCCATGGAGGTCTGCTCAGTCTCCCAGTGATGCTGACATGTTCAGTTATGAGGTGATCATACTGGGTGGAAGAAGTAATCAATGTCATCACAAAGACCACTCAAATGAAAGTAATTAAAAATGTCACAAAAGTAAACAAGTAAAATGCCAGTATGAAACTAGAGTGCAATTTCTGAAGAAATTGAGGGGGTGAATGCTGCATGCTGAATAGCTGGCGTTACACTGCAATGCTGGCTTTGAATGTGAATAATACCATTAATGTATGGATTTGAAGGTTTTTTTGAAAGCTTATACTACACTGCAATGCCGACTTGAATGTCTAAGAAGAAGGTAAAGCAATAGGAATACCTAAAAAAGTTAAAAGGGGTCAAATGAGTAAGAATGTCATTGAAAAGTTGAATGATACCAATACTGTGGAATATTTCAAGGTTCTTGAAAAGCTGACACTACACTGCAATGCTGGCTTAAATGTGTAAGAGGCAGGTGAGGTAGTACAGGTGTAGTTCACTTGGTTGAAGGATGAAATCTTTGTCCAGATGAGGCTTATATGCACTTCTTTTTTGGAAACATGCTTGGTTTTTCATGCAACAGTTTTTAGATGCAAAAAAACAAACCAATCAGTTAAGGTTAAATGTTTTATTCTCCAATTTGTTTTAGTAATTTGTAAATTAAAAAAAAGCCTGATAAACAACCTTACATTGACATTTTGTGAAAACCTTGTATTTCCAATTTTGGGGCTCTTTATGCTCATTTTAATTGAGGATAAAACAATTTGCTAAACTTGCACTCTTCTTTGATCAAAGCCCTTCTGATCTGAACCTAAAACTTGCTGGTTTGACGCATGTTTTGTTGACAAAGTCCTTGTACACCTTCTTGTGCTTTGACAAAATGTAACATTTGACAGTTTTGTAGAACACATTTTCTAAGTTACTGAAAAAGTACTGAACCGGCAAACTCTGAGACAATCGATGTGATAAACTTGAAAATAGTGTGCAAAGCAATTAAACTGTCAATAAAGGCCTCCCTCAGACTGTGATTGGCTCAAGGCCTATTGTTGGCACAGCAACAGTCTGTCTGCACAGAGACACATAAGAGACTTCTAGAAGAGAGATTTCATTTCTCAATCTATGTTTACTTTCATTCAATAGGGCAGCGAGGTGGTAATGAAAATGTACACATCTTACCTGTTGAACTATATCATTCTTTATCTTCAAAATATGGTAATACAGCACTGAACTGTCCTGCAAAGTCAGAAACAGTAGCTAACAGTAGGTCAGGTCAAAATTAAGTTCAGACCAGCTAACCTACCATTAGCCACCAGAATAGGCTAACAATAACTTTAGCTGCCATCTCAGCTTATAAAGGAGAGTTCACCCCAAAATCAATAATACATTTTCCTCTTACCAGTAGTGCTATTTAACAGTCTAGTCTGTTTTGGTGTGAGTTGCTGAGTGTTGGAGACATCAGCCGCAGAGATGTCTGCCTTTTCTCAGATATAATGCAATCAGATGGCACTCGGCTTGTGGTGCTCAAAGCAACAAAAAATACATTTGAAAAATTCAGCAGCAATGTCTCTTTCCAGAAATTATGACACATTTACTCAAGATAATCCACAGACCTTGTTGTGAGCAGTTTCATGTAGGAACTATTTTCTTTCAAACTACACCCTCCAACCATTATCAAGAAGGAAGAAGGAAGCACACATCTACTGCTACAGTATCTTACCTCAGATGCCGAGATGGCGCCTATTCATTCCAATGGAGTTGCTCACCTGGCGCATACGCCAAAAAAAATCTATCTTCTGGG
Source organism: Epinephelus lanceolatus (assembly GCF_041903045.1). NCBI lineage: Eukaryota > Metazoa > Chordata > Actinopteri > Perciformes > Serranidae > Epinephelus > Epinephelus lanceolatus. The sequence goes on along the minus strand of NC_135747.1, from coordinate 20,611,316 downwards.
TTTACTTCCGCAGTGTAGAACCCACTGAATATGCGCAGCAGTGTTTCTCCCTGCTGAACCCACCCATGAGTTCCTGCTTGGATCATAGACTTCACATTGTGATGGCTTCACATTTTTTTAAATGACTTTTCTCAGCTCAAGGAAAGTTTTGCAAATATTAAACCACAATGGCTCAAAAAATCATAACTGAAAAAGTCACAATTGAAAGTTTGCATTTCGAGGTGACCTATCAGTGGTTTTACAGATGTGTATTTTACAGTGATAACCTATGGGGAAAATGCTCTTTGGGCCACAGGGGATTTTTTTTGCTGCAATATTGCAAACGCATGGCCCCTGGAAAAACTGACTGCAAGGCTGGGCAGCGTTCCTTGGGCCTGCTAGCACCACTGAGCTAGCTAACGCAACAGCTCAGCTGACGAGGACACCTTTCATGTTTACATCTAGCACCATCAGGAGCACGATCCTCTCATCCATGAGTAGATGTACGCTTCCTTCTGTGTGGTGATACATTTGGCAGTTTTAGTTCTGTAGAAAGAAAATAGTTCCTACATGATACTGCTCATGACAAAGTCTGTGGATTATCTTGACTAACTGGGTCATGATTTCTGGAAAGAGACATTGCTGTTGAGTTTTTCACATGTATTGATTGGCACTTTGAGCACCACAAGCCGAGTGCCATCTAGTTCCATTATATTGGAGAGAAGGCAGACATCTCTACGGCTGATATCTCCAACACTTGGCAACTCACACCAAAACAGCACTATAGGTAAGAGGAAAATATGTTTGATTTGGGGGTGAACTATCCCTTTAAGATGCTTTTAAGTCACACATTTACATGTAGTAAACTGCACAATAATTCATGATATTGATTTCAATGTAATTACAAACAAATAGTAGATAGAAAGTAGACAGAATTCCCTCAAGACTGATCAGTGTTAATTTGGGTATTATGTATTGGGGGACAACATTGTTCTGCCTAAAAAGACATACTATTCTGGGGTTCTGGTGACTCCTAAGAGATGTCTCCTTAAAGCCACAGTGTGTAGGAATTTCTCCCATCTAATGTTGAAATCATATATTGCATTCAAACAGATGGCGCACTCTAGCGCCTCACTGTTTCAAACACGTATTGCAACAACTGTAGCCGCTGTGTACCAAAAAGCTATGATAACACTGATGAAACCATGTCATCCGATACTACATGGAGTATTCATTCAGGCTCCTACACAGACACACGCGACGCGAGTTGACAAACCCCCTCCTCACCATGCTGCTGTGTGTACAATGTAGGACTGTTGGGGCGGATGTAAACTGAAACAAACCAATCACGTCTTGTCCTTTGACAACTGACAAGTGGCTCAACCTCACACACCTCATCCCTCTCCTCGCATTACTGCGCCGCTAACAGCAGTTAGTGGCCAGCGGCACTACTGCCGCATAACAAAGTCCCACTCTTTGAGCATAATGCAGGATCATGTATTATGCAGCATCACGGGAGACAGAATCCTCGTCGCCAAGAAAGCGCAAAAGGGAATCAAAAAGGCAGCGTGACCGGCGAATTAAAAAAACAAGGGTCAGCATTGGGGTTGCCTTTCCCAGGTGGAGAGAGCTGCTGAAGGAAAAAGGTAATACAATCACAGGCCAGCGCTAACAGCAGCTAACAGCGGCTAACAGTAGCTAACAGTGGCTAACAGCGGCGCAGTGATGCAAGGAGAGGGATGAGGCTGTTAGATTCCGTCTCCCATGATGCTGCATATGCATGATCCTGCATTATGCTCAAAGAGTGGGACTTTGTTTCAGATTTGCCAGGGTAGTAGCGAAGCGCCTCTTGCTCCTCTCCTTCGGCTCCTGGCTCTCAACGAAAACGCCGAAGGCGGTGCTGTATGTCCCTTGCTGGCGGGTGTATTCTCAAGATGGCGAAACGTAATGGAACCCCACAGACGACTTACCCGCACAATGTACAAACAAATCCGAAATTCTCCTTTTACAAGAATAAGTCAGATTACTGGTGGAGGTAATAGTACACCAGTGATGACATATTTATGAATGCAGACATCAATTTTTGCCAATAAACAACTGAAAATGTTACACAATGTCCCTTTAAGATTACTGACATTTTTATTTTTACTGTACAAAAATCCCTCTGATTACGTGTCTTGTTTGCACTGTTTCAACACTTTCACAAAAAGCTTTTTGGGTACCGACTGTAATCCTATAAATCACACAGCTCAGAGCCAGCTGGTTGGCTGTTAGATAAAATGGAGTAATTGGAGGGAGGAAGTCAGATGAGTCAGGGAAATACCTAAACTAATGAGAATAGATTGGTCCTGAGTATGTTGCCTTGATGCCCAAGGATAAACCTGCTTGGCTAATATGGATGATAGAAACCGAGCGGCCTGGCTCATTGGTTGGTTTTTACAAAGCCAGGCATGGATGAGTGAGTCCTGCACACAACAACCATTGATTCTGAGAGACACATAATGCTTGTGAGATTACCGTGCTGAGCCCACCAACAACCCCACAGCCTGACCAATCCGCACTGAGAGGAAATTACATAACAATGGCTGTTCAACACTCCTGCAGGATTCTGCCCGCACCACAACAATCCATCCATCCTGGTTCCCTCTTTATCATGAGTTCAGAGTCGACTGCAGGAGCAAACAGATGAGGAGCAGCACACAGAGAGCCTGGCTGTGCTGTCCTCCCTCCCAACTGTATGCACCTGGTAATCCTGAGTGTGATTTATGGGATTGCGTGCAGAGCTATAATGCAGAACACAGCAGCCAGTCTTAGATAACATGAAATGTTATGAAGGCTCGCCAGCCTTCTTGCTTCTAATTATTTCACTAAAGAGAATTACAGAGGTGGGAGGATGTGAAGACTCGCTGGGATGTCACATACACTTCACCTCCTCCTTCCACATCCCTGGACGGAGGATGTAAGAAAGAGTGTGGGGCTGTAGTGGGTGGCAAGCAGTGGTGGTCTGCATGAGATTACAACTGTGTAGCTTGGGGTGTGTATGGTGGTGCTGCTGCTGCCTGCTGCTCGCTGGAGTATATGAATATGTGAGGTTACATATACAGGGACAGGTGGAGACTGCAGGGCAGAGCATACACCTAACATAAAGTATGCACTGTATACAGCTATATGATGATCAGAAAAAAAAGAAAATCTCAATTATTAAGTGTCGTAACAGTCAAATAATTAAAAGTGATCTGGCTCAAAAATGTTTGTTTAGCTGAAACTAACAATAATTAAAAACAATACCATATCAGTACCAATACCAGGACCCTTAAAGGAATAGTTCGGATCTTCTGAAGTGGGGCAGCAGCAAAACTAATTTTAGCCGCCTAAAAAAGTCAATATCAGTTTAACTATACGCTATATCGAGAGTATTTTCGAAGCCATTATAACAGTCTTTTAAGCCAGACTCCATTGGGAAAAACAGTGATTTAACATTGCTGTACACAGGAGCTGTTGGTCTACCACTGCCTCTATCAATTATTTTGTTTGTGCTATTGTGTGACTTTAGTGTTTAAAGTGGTTAGTTCAGATACACGAAACTCACACAATAATAACACAAATTAATTAGCTGATTGAAGCAGCAGTAGACCAGCAGCTCCTGTGTTCAGCGAGCTAAAATTACTGTTTTTGTCAATGGAGACTGGTGGATTTGACGAGAGTATCGATTGGGAACTTAAGCCATTAATGGCTTCCCCTTAGAAATGGGCTGTCTGACGCAAAGGTAAAGCAGTGAAGATACTCTCAATATAGAGTTCTCCTAAACTGGTATAGATATTTTTAGGTGGAACTTTTTTTAGGTGGCTAAAATACATTTAGCTTCTGTGTTGGACTCCAGCCTGCTTCTTCAAACTGGGGGGTGCTGACTTACATCTACTGTGTCTGGATAAAAACCTACTTCAAAAAAAAATCCAAACTATCCCTTGGAAATTGATACCAATAGAGTAAATCATTTGATACCCACAATGTGAATGTAGTGGCTTGTAGTATAGTCACACTTTCAAACATTTTGGTGGCATTCCGGCACGCTGAATTACCAACTCAGTCCAATACACTGCCCTCGTGCTGCTGCAGTAGTGTGAGCTCGGTGTTGTGGATAGTAGCTGTGAGAGTCCGCTTGCGCACATACACAGTGACAGGGCTAACTGTTAGCATCACATTGCTAACATTACCTAACTGTTATTAATGGGTTTTCCATCAGAGTCCAGCAGTTTCGTAGCCGTCTGAGTTTGTTGGGACCGTTTTAACAGCTCAGCGTTGGATGTTAGCTGCTGCCGCTGCTTTTGCTCGTGCTAAATGGGCAAATGTTGAACTGACTGTTTGCCGAGGAGAGTGGCTTGAAGACACAGCAACAGAAAGTCTGCTGATCCGGTGGGTTGTCGGCACAGTGTGGGGTCAGACCCCCAGCCCAAAAAGGATTGAATGCAGGTATTGTTTAACTGAAGACATTTCAAAACTACTTAGTACTGCGTTATTTAGGTGGATACCTTAAAGATATAGAGTACCAATACACAGCCCAATCAGTAATTAGTATCAATCAACCTACAAATTATTTTTTCAACTTAATATATAGTCTGTAAGATGTTAAAAAGCTGCGGAAAATACCCATCTCAAGTTCCCAGAGTCCATATGACATCTTGAAATGAATTGATTTATGTGACTAACAGTAAAAACCCAAATATAATGGGTTGTGTGAGGGTAATAATGTTTGTCGATTTTCTTTAAACTCTCAATTAATGATGATTTAGTATAGAGTTTTAGATCGGGCTACCCGTACAGTTTGCCTCTTGTTTAGGCTTGCTGCTGCTCCACTTTAATATTCGTTTAGTCACATGGTGCATGCTGCACATTTACACCTTGTGATTGATTTAGAGAAATAATCCCTATTGCATTAGACTAGCATTACTCACGGACAAATAAGAACGCATTATACTATGATCTATGAGTAACAGAGCACCACATTTATTCACGTTATTCTATAGATGCACACATCAGAGGTGGGGGATACTGCAAACCACACATACACACAGCCTCTATGACTTGTGCATGTGCTCTGGTTCTTGCTCCTCCACTCGTGTGTGTTAATATGCTCCCCATGAGGCGCTGCAGGCTGTGGTAATTATAGAAGCTCGGCTAGCAGACGCATCACAAGAGAGAAGTACATTTAAAGCCATACAGTACATGCATATATGCACACACACTAAAGCACATGCACAAACAAAACATTGTAGATGGCTGTATGGAAAATAATCACCCACGTTAACTGCATTTTGCGCAAACGTTCTCACATGAAATGGGTCTCCTGTGAAGGTTTTCATGGTGTTTTGCCTCATTTAATATAAATAAATGTATCATTTTTCAAAATATTTCGGCAGACAGGGACTAATCTCCAAAATTCATCCACCATTGATCCAGGAAGTAAAGCCTGCATAATATTAGCAGCACAGTCCAGGCTGAGCCCAATACTGAGTGAATCTAACACCCTCGCAGTCAAAACTGTAATACCCCTGCCCAGATATAAAGACATGATGGGCTTAACCCACTTCTCAACAGAGTCGCAATCCTCAAACAGGCTGACCAGCAGAGCCTGCGAATGTGTCCATTAAACCCTTTGGCAAACAACAACCCCAGGAGAGCCAACAGAACAGAGGGGCCCCGGAAGATGGAGGATGCTTAATTTCTTAATCAAGCTGAGTTGCCATTATTGGCATTTAGTGGTCTGATATAGATGTGAGGCGTGCCAGGCGGGCTCTAGGTGTGACAAGCTGGCCCTGCGTGTGGCGCACAGTAAGCTAAGGATGGGGATGGAGGCAGGAGCTCAGACAGTGTCATTACAGAAATGTCAGTCAGAAGGAGGGAAAGGAGTAGAGGGCCTGAGGGAGGAGGAAGAGGAGGAGGAGAAGGGGTGAGTGAGTATGAAGATAAAGACAGAGAGGGAGCGAGAGGGAAGGGAGCAAGACATTCATGTCCACATTCCTCTCCCAGCCCAACGTTTGTTGTTTGGCTTTTTCCACTCAACTGCCCTTCAATGGCTGCACTGCACGTGATGTGAACATTCAGCACATAAACCTATGTGATGTCTATTTTTAACAGCTGTAGGCGTTCTTTTAACAGCTGTAGGCGTTCTCTTTTGTCCCAGGAACTGTAGGCGTTCCTGGGACAGATGATGAATTTTGACCCTTTAAGATGCACTTATATTTGAGACAGTTCAGCTGTTTTATGATTCATTTTTTGTAGTTTGATTTACTATGCTGGGTGCAGGACTTTAACTAATAATAAAAAAAATTGTGTTGTCTATAAAATGTCACAAATTTGTTAGAAATGCCCATTAAAATCTCCTACAGCTCAATGTGGATAATGTCTTCAAATGTCTTGTCTCTGCCAACCAACAACCTCAAGGAATTCAACTTACAGTGACATAAATTGGAAGAAAAGAATCCAAATCCTCACACGTAAGGAGCTGGAATCAGATAGTTTTCAGGGTATTTGCTAGATAATTAACTTGGACAAATAGTCAATTAGTAAAACTGTTAGTGCAACGTATTAAAGTAAAGTAAAGTAAAGTGCATGTTACGTGCATTCTCTAATTTTATGCCACATTGTCTACTGGTTACTTGAAAATTGCATTTTATGGAAAACACTGAATAACACTGAGCCCAATTTTGGCATTTAACAACATTATGGACAATGTTGATTGTGACAATGTTGAATTTTACTGTACAAATGAATCAATAATTAAGTGTAATTGACTAAAAAAAAAGAACTGTAGACCCACAGAGGCAGGGCTGGGTTATATGGCTTAAAAATACTGTGATATATTTAGGCTATATTGCGATACATGATATAAATCTTGATATTAGAATATTATTAAATGAACCACAGTTACATTGAAGTTAGTTAAATTATCTACTCTCATAATAAAGTTAAATAAAGCACTATTATGATAATGTTTAATAAAATACTGTTATAATTAAGTTAAATGAAATAGTGTTATAATCAAATAGACCGAAGTAAAACCACTGGTGCTTTTATTTTAAATACCTGGCTCGTCTCAGCTGTAAGTGTTTTTGCTGTGAACGTGATGCTTTTGGTAAATAGTCAGATGTTAGCAGTTAGCACAAAGTTAAACTGTCGCCACTGCACCGTTAAACATGTGGATTTATTCACTGTGAGCTGGAAACACACTATCAGTTCTCCAGTTCATATATCTGTAATATTTGCAAGTCACACTGGTGCTCAGTGGTAACAAATGTGACTTAACAGTTGCAGTCTGGAGCCCTGCAGGTACAAAACACACGCTCCATCTGCTCAAACTGTTGTTACACTCACTGAAGAATATGTCACAATCTATTCACTGTGAGCTAAAAACAAACTATCAGCTCTCTAGTCCATATATTAATATTATTTACAAGTCGCATTGGTGCTCCATGGTAGCAAAATGCAACTAAAGTAGCAGTCTGGAGCCCTGCAGATGGGAAACACGCTTTACCTGCTCACACACCAATGCTCAGGAGAAAGTGATCTGGATGGGCAGGAGTGTGTGTGAGTTGATGGTTAAAAAAAAATGATGTGACAATTTAAATTCAATGTTCGCGATATAGTTATTTCATACATCCCTTGTGAAACAAGTCACGACAAATTGAGTATATTTGATATATCACTCACCCCTACACACAGGTGTTACCAGTTATTCTTTTCTGATTAGTCCTGCTTTAATGATGACATCAAAGCTGACATCAGAGTGATGGAGATGTCAAACCATCTGTGTACACCCACACAGTGCTGAGAGAAGTCTAATAAACCAAATGTGAAAACACCTGTGTGTGTGTGTGTGTGTGTGTGTGTGTGTGTGTGTGTAGGGGAGTAACTAATTTAGACAAGACAAATTACTTTAACATATCACCTTTCAAATCAGACAACGGTTGTGATAGATCTTCATAAGGGCAACACTTCACTGACGATGACACATAAAACCTTAAATGTTTCATCTTATGAAACACAGCGATGAGCTTATTCATTAAGCCTGATGGGACACGACACTGACTGGAGTCACCACTATATAAATGTGACCCAAAACAAACAAGCCGAGTCTCCGGGGCTGGGATTAGAGAGATCAGACCAGCTGCAAGGCTGCACTGCTGCTGTCGCTACACGTCAATTACATAAATACAGCTTCCTGTCTCTACGCCAGCATCAGGACCACCAGCACCCTACCCCACCCACCCCTGCCTATGCCACTGCTGGCGCTCTGCTCGACGTGGCACTCATGAGCTCAGATGTGCAGGTAGTCTTGACACCTGGGTAAACACCACGTTGCCATGCAACAGCATCACCAGACTGACCCACTTCCTCAAGCAGAGGGGATTTGAGCACTGAACCACTTAGAAGATAAGGGTGGTGGTATGCTGTATTTGTACTTATTGTCTGTAAATCCCATGGAAAAAACAAAAACAAACATGTAAGTACATTTTAATTAATTATAATGATAAGATAAAGCAAAAACTGTGTCTACTTGCACTTTGAATACACATTCCTTGTGCTAGTTTCAGCATTTTGGCTTAAGTATGGCTAAGCAAAACTAAACGACAGTACCCATATTTGTGGCAATAAAGGATCATGTCACCCAGTGTAACACTGAAATCCCTCTTCATTTGCTGCTCAGTGTCACTGCTCTTCTTCTTCACACATAAAATATATTCAAAGAGCTTCCAAAGACAAAACTGGCCTACATGTGTAGCTGCTCACGTTTGCTGTTCACCTGGTGTTCGGTGTCTCTGTGCCATAGTTAACAACACCTGAGAGGTGTAGCCTTCAATGCGCTGTTAGTGGGGGACCACATTTGGCTGATTGGTGCTGAGTGTTTGACCTGTAACTGCACCACACACGGGTGGCAGATACAAGGGAGGCAAAGCCATTAGTGACACACGTGGACACTTACGGGAAATGTCGCACTCAGCACAATGAGGGTGGAACACAATGCTGCTGCTGCCACCACCGCTGCTGTCATGACAGCACACAGCATCCACTGCTCACACATGTAACACTCTCCACCGCTGACTGACCATCAGAGTGTGGGACAGAAATAAACTGTTGTGACATGAAGTCTTGGTGAAAGATGGATGAATGATCGTCTTTGATTTGTGTCAGATGGAAGCTGAGAGCTTGCAGGGTGATATGTTACCAGTCTCACATGTGGCACAGGACACATCTCCAGTTTATTAGGTACACTTGATGCAGTCTAATACAACAACAGTCCTGCAATAAATCCTACCCTCATGAAGGTTTTCATGATCTGATTTTGTTGAAACTGTTTTGTTGAAGTGTTAGAGGTGTGTGGACAAGAATCTGAGTCATGATCTGCTGACTAGGGCTGGCACGATATCAGATTTTCACTATGTAATTATCGTGGTCTAAAGAGTTCCTGATAACGACATTACTGCAATATCTAATAATATTCAGTTTCATTACAAACACATTTTGTGAGTTGGAGGGAGAGGCAACATGCAAAAACACGTGGCTCGGAAATTACAAATAACTGTAATTGAAATAATTAACATAACAAGACACACCTGATCATTTTGCTTTTAAATCTAACATTTATATTAGGTTTGGGTGGTATCAAGGTATTACACTGTACTGGGGTATTGAAAAAATCCTGAAGGTATAGTTTTCAAAATCGTCAAAACTACAGACGCTCCTGTTTCTATTAAACTGGTACGGAGATGCTGTATTGAGGCAACGCATTGTAGTTCACAACACGCTCCACCAGAGGTCAGTCTTTACCTGTAAAACAGGCAGTTCAGCTACGAAAGACTGAGCGGTAGGGATAACGTTACAGGACTAATAAAAAAGAAGAATGCCCCTACCTCTGTTTGGGAGTGCTGCCACTTAAATCTTTATCTTGAGACAACTTCTTCCAACCACAGAAGCAGGTCATTAGCCACATGACTTTATTCAACACATCAGCTCCGTTTAGTCTACTGATGTGCTTACTGCTGCGACAATAAGCGTCATCTGGTCTTCTATCTCCCATCTTTTCATTATTCTATGGGCCATGAGGATTTAAACCCAGCAAGACTTGCAGTGGCGTAAGCTGCAATGGCCCCCAGTGCACGCTATTATGACGGGCCCTAGTGCATGCTATTATGCACGTATCATCTCGTCTCATGTCGTCACATGATCAAAGATCTGACACTGATTCATCAACATAGATACTGCCAACAGTCATCAATGCATATTTTTATATGACAAAAAATACCAAAGAAAGTAAGAAATGTATTTTTTATATATAATAAGCATATAATTTCGTTATAGACGCTATTGACTACTTTACAAAAAAAAAAGCTTGACGGAGATGGGTTTGCCTTTTTCAAGGGCATATATACCAAATGGCACTGTTTTTGATTTAATGAGAGTTCTTCTTTGAACACAGGCATATTTCCAAGCTGGCAATCCCTCATAAGGGCTCAGTCTCTACCCAGCATGTTATTGGAGGGTCCACTCCCACCTCATGGGCACCAGTACAACTGCACTGCCTGCACTGTCTATATTTACGCCCCTGCAGACTTGAACACAGCCTTGTAGGGTTGACAATAACATACATGCTACAATGACATCTATCACCAACAGCTCAGCTTTTATTTATTTACACTAAATCGTATACAGTATACAGCAGTAAAATGTCACAAAGGTATGATTAAATAAATACTGCCCGAGCCTAGTTCATAAGCAAGTAATACCTACATTTTTTAAAAGGGTGGCCATTCTGTTGCAATACTATTACTGCGTTTAAAATCTTTTAATAGCATTCAATGAGTTGACGAGTACACGCATAATGACTGGTTTGGGACTGGGATCTGACTCAGGACTTCTTAAAGCAAAACTGCAGCTGCAGCTTAAGTTTCATATAAACTGTTTAAACATGAGCTGAACATTGTCAGAGGTAGGGTTTACTGCAGGGTTGTTGTATTAATGTATATTAGTGTAAGTCAGGTGTACTTACAAACTGGCAGCTGAGTGTATTCCCAGTATAATAAGAAATAATCTACTGAGTGATGACCACAGGTTATTAAATGAGAGCCAACCTGTCCCAGCAGGATCTTTATTTCACTCTTTTATAGCCACGTAGTCAAAAATACTATTCAAAAGTAACAATCCTACTCAAAAACAAACACTTCTTCACCACCCACTATAATTTAGCCTCCTCTCCTGCAAAACAGCACCCAGCAGCCTATAATTTCCTGCTTCTCCCTGTTAAAACACACAAGGAAGAGTCTCTTTTACCAGTCTAGTATTCAACAAGATAGTCCACTGGGTTACATAATGAAAGCGAAAAAGAAGTCTAACCTTTTAATACTTGCATGCAGGAGACTTTGTATGTGTAGTTTGTCTCGGAGTGACTCAATGTGGAGCTGCAGTGTGTCTCTGCTGACAGCTGGGTGTCATAGGTGATGACTTGCGGCTGATATTAGGCTCATAAACAGTATAAACAGTAGGTTTAACAGACCATGGTCGTCGTGTTAATGCACACACAGACCGCAGCTCCACTGACAGCTGCCCCACTCAGCATACTCGGCTTCATCCCACAGTCAAACCAAAGCCTCTCCCGTCAAACTCGGCTCGTGCTCAGGGTATTAAAGTGTCCGTGACGCTGCGTGTGTCGACTAAAGTCATCAAAATGTCTGAATATTACCGTGTAGCTGCGCTGAAGCCCTCAGAGATGTCCGACAGCTCCTCTCTGTCTCTCTCGGTCCATCTATTTATTATCCAATCCAATGGTATGGTCTTGTGAGCGTGCTACGTCACTTCCGGACACTCTGGCCGTACACCTGTAAACCCCAGCGCTCACGTCATCGAAGATCGTCTATTGCAGAGCTGAATACAGCGGCTGAAAAACAAGTAGAGCTGAAGTACCTGCAGCTAGCAGCCTGTTTGTCTGCTTCAGCAAATGGCAAATGCCAAAGCAGCAGTTTTTATCTGAGGTACTTGTACTTTACATGAGTATTTCAATTTTAGTTTAGTTTTTTGCACAATTAAAACTCAAAAAGGCGAGAAAAATAAATAATGAATAATGAAATACAGGGCAGGGAGGCAAAACTATTTTTCCCCAACTATTTTTATTGGGGGTTTTAATAATATACATAGCAATAGTATAAAAGTGAAGACAGAATTTCTGGTACAAAAATATAAAAAAAATATTCTACAAGTTAAAAAAAAGATCAGTTTTATTGAGTAATTTTTTCTGTTTTTTGGTGTAATTTTTTCTGTTTTTCGTGGAATTTTTTTGTTTTGTTTTTTGTGGAATTTTTTTCCTGTTTTTCGTGGTAATTTTTTTTTAAGTTAAGAGTGCAATAGAACAACAGACACTTTCATTGCTTTCTTGAGAGCTCGATATAATGGAAGCAAACATGACCCGCTTGTTTCTCTTAACTCAGAAAAAAATACTCAGAAAAACAGAAACAAAATTACCACGTAAAACAGAAAAAAAAATACCACGAAAAACAGAAACAAAATTACCATGTAAAACAGAAAAAAAAATACCATAAGAAACAGAAAAAAATACCACGAAAAACATACAAAATTACACCGAAAAACAGAAAAATTAAAAAATTACTCAGAAAAGCAGAAAAAATTACTCAACAAAACAGATTTTTTTTGTCAGGTGAATGCAATACGCTTCCATAAAAAAGACACAAGTTTGCAAAAAATAATATTTATGAATAAAACATATCATTCTATTTTTTTAAATGTATTCATTTTTCATGTATTCATATCATTTATTTATTTATTTATTTTTACTTCACTACATTTATCTGTTAGCTTTGGTTGAAGTATAGACCCTGGCTACTTGTCAGGTCGAGATTTTACAAGTTAAATACATAATCAGTTTTAAAAAAACTGATCATTCTCATAAATTAAATTGCAAAACAGCATATTATGTCATTAAAATAATTCTGTTTATTGTTTTTTAAATCAATAAAAAAGGAAAATAAATACATAATAGTTATAGAAAAAAATAAAATAAGCAAACAACAAAAAGGGGGGGGGGAATTTAGGAGAATGTCAGATTGACAATGTTTTGTGTCATTTAAACTGGGCTAGTTAGGGGAAGAACTTGGTGCATATTTCTTAAAGTGCTCTATAAAGGGTTGGTAGAATTTGTTTTCACATTCTCTTAGAGAATTTAATCTTTTCCAAATGCAGGTGGTGCATCACATCCTTCACGAGGGCAGAATGGGCAGAATCAAATTATACTGGGAGCTAGTTAACACAAGATCAGAACTTTGAATACCAAAGAGTGCAGGCAGTGGGTCAGGATCCACAAGTCTACCCAGGATGTCTGATAGTGACTGAAAAATATTTCACCAATATGTTGTGACTTGAACACAACGGTCGCACACTGGACTAAAACATTTTACAGAGAAATGTTCACAAAGTTATTAAGAACTGAAAAGTACAGAGATAAAGAACAATACATGAAATAATAAGTGATAACCAACTACAAATAGCAAAATATGTTTGATTGCAACAACAACAAAAAAAAACCCCAGCAAAACCTTTTACCTTTATTAAATTTTGATGATAATACTTGTGTTTTTACTCAATATATACATTGTGCTATTACTACTTTTGCTTGTGTAAAATATCTCACTATTTCTTCTGCCACTGCCATGGGTATTTGCTGGAATAAAGATGTAGTGTGTCATCACTTAAAATGGCACCAGGGTGATTTCCTAATTAGCATTTAACTGCACTCCCCATGAGGCTTTGAGGGTGCACCTGTGTCTTAGACTCAAGGGAGCTGTGGTATCTTCACTTAAGGGGAATGACTGGTTTTACTGCAGGTCAGACAGTCTCTAAACACCTTCTAATGGCTGTAATAACCTTATTAATCAGGCGTTTGTTTTGTTCTGTTTTTCCTCACATGAATCAGGATATGAAGGATGTTGTCTGTAATCATGGCTGAATAGCTGTCTGAGACAAACTTAAGTAATTTTGGGTGACATGTAAATAAATTTGACTCGCTAATGCATAACGCATGACATAGATTAATTAAGTATGACCTCATTTCGTGTGATGCTCTGTTCACAGTGGAAAATTGCCAAAATGCACGAGTCCTACAAATGTGAGCATGCCACATAAAAAGTGATTATTCAGTGTCGTGTCATGCCATGCAGAGGTTGCCTACAGCAGACAAAACAATAAAACCAGATGTGTCACAGCCCCAGACACAACTCTATAAACAAGACAAAAAAATCTTAATCTACAATAGGTGTCAAAACAAATTTGACTGCTATTTGTCATGTTTTCAAATTGAACATTGGCAGTCAAGTCCACTGGCACAGTCTGATTTGGTCATTTTGAACACGCCATTTTAAGTAAAAATGGTAGGCCTAAGGTATGGAGGACCACAGGTGTCATGGATATCGTAAAGCATTTAATTAACTAATAACTGATTGTATTATTAAAATAGACATTAATAGATTTGTTTGTAAATGAACATATTAATCTATAAATAAATAACTACACTGTAATTCAATTCTGTGACACTTGTGGTCCTCCATATAGACATATTAAATAAATGAGTTCAGATCCATCGTGTCTTGTCATTCTTGTGAGTTTTCACTTTATTTTATTTTATTTTAGTAGTTTTTGGGCCATATGCAGAGAGGTTTCTCCACAAGTAAACAAAATTGCTTGGCACAAACTTGCCTTTTCACATTTTATGAAAATAATTTTGGCAAATAAATAAAGTAATAATACATAGAATGATTATATTGTAATTCATTTCTGTTACACTTTTGGTCCTCCATAGCCAATGACATATAGAAATACTAAATAAATAAGTTGGGATCTGTCTCATCTTGCATTCTTGTGAAATTTTTTTTTTTTTTTTTTTTACAAATTGTATTATTTTAAAACATGAAATTTCTGGGACATTATGCTCATTATGAGACAAGCACAAGTAAACAAAATTGCTTGGTACAAATGTGCTTTTTCACATTTGATGAATATTATTTTGGCAAATAACATATAATTTTTAAGCTCTGTGTTGACAAAAAAAATGTAATTTATACGATTTGGTAGACAATAACAGAATACAGCAGAGAATCAAGGAGGACAGACCACAGAAATAAAAACTATTTTAATGTGTGCAGACTCTGGTGAGCTTTACGCTCTGATATCATTAAATACAAGCAGAGTGAGAGCTCTTCCCTTTCCTCCTCTTTGCTGCTGTGGTTAAAAATAGCTTCTGTATCTTTTCAATGGCGCTGCACCGCGGGGGATTTACAGTACAAACAATAATAATAAAGGCAGGAATGTCTGAACACAGGCGACAGTTTAATGTTGAACAGGGCTGCCTACAGAGAGCACACAGTTTAATCCTTTAAAACCATTAAACAGCTTCACTCAGGTGCCTGTAGCAACTTTGCAAATCACTTCACAGGGCCACACATGGACGACACTGTGTGTTTTTACAGAGGAAGAGCATGCTGTGTGATTTACTGGCAGAGCAATAGTTGATTTATATGAAGGAGGAAAAGCAGCAGCGGAATGAGGAGGGTGTGAAACCGATACTGCTCTGTCTGGCGACCTCTGCTTGAGCCAATGAGCAGCTTTGGAGGCTGCTCCGAAACTACTGCAGGGCTGCACGCTTGGCAGGTGGACAAAAAGTCGAAAATAAAAAACACATAACAAAGGACTATGCACGAGATCACTGTGATGAGATAAAACCAAATGACAGAGGGAGAACAATGAGAGACAAGACGTGCTTATCTATTAAAAGAAGTCAACACAACTCAGTTTAAGAAGCGTTTTTAATAATTATTAAGGCCAGAAGTGCTTGATTATGTAAAGGTGGCACATGAGGTAAATGTACAGAGATACCTGGACATACAGGAAGACTGAGTGGATAAAGAAATACTCCTTTGCTTTAATAAAAGCAGCAATGGCCTACTATAAAGTAAAAATACTGCATTACAAGTGAAGCAAAATACATAAAAATTAACAGTCCTCATTATGCAGTATGGTCCCTCATAAATTTAAGTCAATATATACTATGTTATATTATTGCATTTTTATTTTTGATGCTTGTAAGCTACATTTTCATGTTGCAGCTGGACCCTTTTCTAAGTACTTAGAGTAGAGTTGGGAATTTTTATCCAGAGCAATGCATCATTTTGATTTGCATTTGTATGTTGTATGGAAAAAGTACGACTAACTGCAGTGTAAGATGAATGTAGTGAAGTAAAACGACCCGTATTTGCATCTGAAATGTAGTGATGAAGTGGCATAAAAATGGAAATACTCATGTAAACTCCCTCAAAATGAGGTGTTTATTCTGAGCGTACACATATAAGACAGCATAAAGTGTACAGTGAAGTGTATGGGTGAAACCTTTAGTTTACTGGCTTATGACATTTGTGCAAATTGTTAAAAAATAATCCACAGCAGCAAACATCATGGCTTTATAGTGTCTTGTTTCAAGTGCTTTCAGTGCAACAGAACTGACCAGCCTTTAAAAAAAGGCCACATGAACAGGCAGAAGAAACCCTGTGTATGGAGAGGCACATTTACAGCACCAGCAGTGCAGAACATCAGAACTTCCTGTTGTGCAGCTCGGCAACCTGCCGCAGAAAGTCTCTTTGGTTTGAGCTCAGTCTGGTTTTGCCGCTCACCTCCCGCCACTGAAGAGCGCCATGGCTGCTCGCCACCTGAGATGGAGAAAATATACAGAACAATTCTGTTTCACTGTAGGAATCATGAACCGAACACGGAGGAGACAAATAATCCATTAGTCAAGCTCTTTCTAAAACAACAAATAAAAATCATGCTCTCACCATACTGTTGATATCGACCATCATCTGGCTCGGACTGTCCAGGTGAATGTTTAGCACGGTGGTTTCTACCCAGGCGTTATCTGTGTTCCTGCAGTCATCCACATAACCCTGAAACACCTGAAACACAGCAACTGCAAATCACAATCAACAAGTTCCTCAATGTCAGAGTAAATAAAAGCATGTATGAGGTAATTACAGTCATGTCATTCATTTAGTACTTATAAAGTAATTAACCCCTCACAACAGCCATGTGTCCTTGAAGAAGGGAATGACTAATTTAAGATTAAATAACCTCAACTAAATGCTAAAAAAAAGATTGTGGTAGAAGCCTATGGTGTGATCAGGTGGCTGAGGTGTTTCAACTGAGGTCTTTTTGCTATAGTCCATCCAATTTATATCAACAGAGGCGGAGCAGGAGGGTGAACTGTGGGGCTCCAGCCCCAAATGTTTTCTCAAAGGCCCCAAATCTTTTTTCAAATACTTTAACTTTTTTGTCAGTCAGATAATAATATATGCACACTGCTTATCCTTAAATGCTATTCTCTGGACAAATTTAATAGACCCTTTTACTGTTAGTAAACAGTATGATGTTTTTGGGTGGGCAGAGCTTAGCTGGAGGCAAAATGATTTGCTACACATATTAGCTAGCACTAGCTAGCGAATTCTGTTTGTTTTAGACAAAGGAGGAAGATGATATAAGCGGTGTATTCAGAAATACTCATTCTGAGTGTCGGAGCGCACTCTGGAACAAACTGGACTATTCGTAAATTTGTAATGCTGTCTGAATGTACCGTTCTGTTATTCAGAGCACCACACTCTCGGAGTGGCAGAGCGTACTCTGGGCACTTGTTATGGGGAGACGGAGCAGCAAAACGCCAAGTGGAGTTAATGTGTGATTAACTTAACCGTTTTCTAATTCATATAGAAATATGACGCTTTGTTTCTTTGACAAACAGGGCTCTCATTTTATCGTAGAGCGTCAGACGGAATTTACCAACGCACCATGTCAGGTCATTCACTCTATGGGACCGCGAGTGTGACTTGAATAAGTAATGGGACGAGACTGGCCGACCTGTATGCTCTCACTCAGTGGATGGATGATGTCACAGGAAGTTTTGTAGGTTGATTACTATGCCAATCTTACAAAGGAGGACGACACTTGAACAGTTTCCTCTGTTTTGTTTTGCTATCGAAGCTAACGTTAGCTAATACGCTAAAATGTTAGCATTACAGAGAAATCCAATATTCCTCTCAATACCTCTTCAATTTCTGATGAGGTGGACATGACAGCCCTTAATACACCTAACGTCATTCATCCCTACAACAGGAAATACTTTTTCTCTAACCTGATATGAAGTGTGCGCTGCACATGTGAGCATTTATGATCACCTCCGTCCAGTCCTTTCGTCTTATCTCATTTAACCAAAGTTCTCTATGGTTCTGTTGACAGGCAGTGGCGGCTGGTCTGTGATCAAATTTAAGTTTTGAGCCATAACTCCTATTCTGGCTCTCAATAACACAAGGAGATGACATTTTAATTCTCCTGTGTAGCCTACAGCCCTGTGGTGGTGAGTCGTGTTTTGCCTCCAGCTGGTAAACTGATGTCATTGTGGCATCGGCCCAAAAAGGATCCATATACCTGAGTGGCCTAATATTTTATTAATTTATTGACGAATGTATTTACTTAGCATTGTTGGGGATCCTTGATGTGCAATAGAGCAGCCCAGAACATTATGGGATGGATTTTGCAGCTAAACTTTCATTCTGTGACCTCTCCTCCAACACAGTGTAACAAAAACAGGTTTCAAGATTAGTAATGCTGTTTACACCTATGTTATGTAACTGAAAACAGTAACATCAGAAAATTTCTGCCTCTTTCTGGGTGGCAGGAGTGAAAATTAGTCATCATCAGCATTTGTTGTGTTTTGGTTTCAGAATGATGAAGACAGTTGGAGAACAATTAGATACAAAATATGTAGGATGTAGGCGTGACAGGATGATTGTTTTCCTTGGCAACTTGCAAGTCTTTGCCTAATGATGCACAGGTTTTTAGGCATTCTGTTATCTCAGATGGTTTGTATCCAGTCAACACAACGGAGGTTCTCTTGACCTCTAGGGGGGCGCGAAGTGGAACAGCTGGATTTTTGACTCAGGAGAAAGAGACCAGACAAGAGAGTGTAACTTGTTTTTGAAATGGAAAGAAAAAGGGAGTAAAGAGGCAGCATAAAAAGGTACATAATCTTTACTCACAATATTATAAAATCGTAAAATTGTGTGTGGAAGTAGATCAGTCCTTAGGGACTTGGCTTGGGAACCGGAGGGTCGCCAGTTCAAGTCCCCATAATGGACTAAGTATAGAGCATGGACTGGTAGCTGGAGAGGTGCCCGTTCACCTTCTGGGCACTGCCAAGGCACCTCTGAGCAAGGCACTGAACCCCCAACTGCTTGGAGCGTCTGCCCGTGGCAGCGGACACTTCTCCATTTAATGCATGTATAGGTCCTGTTTGTGCATGTGTCTAGTTTGGGACTGGGTGTATCTGACAACAGAGTGAGAAAAAATGAATTTCTGCTCAGGGGATTACTGAAGTATATGTTAGAAGGCTAACAAATGTATCTAGCGTATTCATCACACTCGACCTGTTCCCCTCAGGCACAACATGATTTTGCCAATTAGGACATGCTCCTGGATCAACATTCCACATCACGTTCCAGGACCAACATTGCCATCAACCAATCACAGCCCTCTGACATCATCAGTGTGCCGCTCCTGTCTGTGCTTCTTTCAAAATTCCTTTGTGCTTCTTTAAAGCTAAGCTAGTTTTCCAAATTGAAGTTAATACAATTGAACAAAATCCTCAGTAGCACTTAACAAAAAACATATTAGCTACTGCAGGGTTAGTGAGTTAGCCTGCTAACTAGGTTGGCTATCCTAACCAGTAAACTTGCCAGTAGACTAGAATATTAGCGAGTTAGCTTGCTAACTAGGTAGGCTATGCTAATGAGTACATTTTTAATAGGCTATAATGTGTTAATCACAGGTACCAATTTTGGAAAACTAGCTTAGCTCTGAAAAAGCACAAAGGAATTTTGAAAGAAGCACAGGAGCAGCACACTGATGATGTCAGAGGGCTGTGATTGGTTGATTGCGATGTTGGCCCAGGAACGTGATGTGGGATGTTGATCCAGGAGCATGGCCTACTTGGCAAAATCACTTCAGCCTGGAGAACTTCAGTCGTGTTGATTGTATTTGCAGCTTTTTGTTGCATTTGATTTCAGGGGTTTGTGTGTTTTTCACTTTTTTTGTATAGTTTATGTATTTGCTATAAATGCATTTGCTTTTGCTTTCTGCAGCACATTTTTGTTTGTTGTTTTACTTGTTTTGGATTTTCACGTGTTTTTCGATTGGCATCAGTTCTGAAGCTGCAGCACGTTTTTCCTCATGGACATGTTCTGGGCCACTGTAAAACTGCCCCTCTAGCACCATTCCAGCTTTACTCTATAAAGGCGAACCAAAGTGTTGAACAGACCTACCTTTGTTCCCTCTGATGCTATTGCATTTATTTTTTCATACAGTGTCTTTCCCATAGTTCTCTTGAGAGTCACTGGCAAGTGATCAGCAGATTCGACAGGTCCCTGAAGGTTTCAAAACCACAACAAAAAGATATATTTATTCGAACAGCTCAAAAAGTAAAAAACAGGTGAACAAACAGCCGGACTCACCCCAGGTAAAGTCAAGGAGCCCTGGCTCTCATCCCAAACCACCATGTACTCCAAAACAGATCTCTCGCTGTCTCGCCACCTAAAAAAAATAAGCAAAGTCATACATTGAGCCACGCAATCCAGTGGTGGTGAAACAATCTTTTCAGAAGTACTGTAAGGACATGAGAGGACCTACCGTGTGAGCACAAGCTCTGTATTCAGATTTGGACCGAGGCGACTCAGTGCACCTCGACCCCTGATGCCCGTCCTCCCTTCTGGGTTTCTAATAACAGATCAGATACACATCGAGACATTAAGACGTGCTTGTAAGGTTACTGTAAGTGCAATCTGATGCCAGTGTATCTTATCTAGTCACATACTTGTAATTATCTACGGCTTCTGATTCCGATCTGTGAGGAGAAAGAATAAATGAAACGTGAGAGATAACGAGCGAGGAGGCCTTTTAATTAGATAGTGGACACAGGTTTAGGTAAGAAATGTTTGTTATTTAAGTCGAAAATATTTCAGATACAATTTTAAATTTGATTCAAGGTGTTTTAATGGGAAAATGTTTCGTTATCTTGACTCTGTTTGCTGCAAATATATCCACACATCATGACTTAAAGGAGCAAAACATCATCGTGGTGAAAACATACCCATCCACATGGTCCCCGCCGTCTTCAGAGGTGTAATAAGTCGGCATGTATGAGCTGAAGCCAACCTGAAAGAAGAGGACATTAAAACACCCTGGATTCATTAAACCATCTTTATATGCAGAGATGATGTGAGGACCAGCAGGTGGTGGCTTTGTGGTGTATGTGTAATACCTCCCATGGCACCTTCTCCTCAGGCACAGGGAAGCGTGTCAGTTTGCTGTCTGGGTAGTGGAACTGACGCGCGTTCACGTGGAACCCGTCCTCTTTCTCTGATGTACTCCTGTCAAGAGACTCGTCTGCTGTAAGCAAAGCTGCAGGGAAGAATATCAGTGAACATGAGCAAGAGGAGATTTGACGTGTAACATTTTTATAGTAAGTAAGTAAGTAATGAATGAGGAGGTTGTTTGCTGACCTGATGGCTGTGCCTCTTTAGCTGTAAAACCCCGACATTTCAGACTGTCCATAATCCACTGCAGGGCTTTGGCTGACTGAACGACCTGATGAGACAAAACAAAAGTGGGTCAGACATTTTTGATGACTGCTTATACAACGTCGAAGATGATATGACCGATTTTCCACTGGGGGGACAACTGGAGAGACAAATTTGACAAACACACATCGAGAAGTGTGTCATCTCTTCTCTGCGTCGTGCCTTGCTCCCACAGCAGAGAGTTAAATGTCACAGACACAGGTGCAACATCAGTGGTAACCAAAAATTTAGGTCACAACCTGCTCCTCTAGTCGAGCCAGTCTTTGCTCCATGGCAGCAGAGCCCGTCTCCTCTTCCCTCTCCTGTCGATCAGTTATGGCAGTAACTCTGAGGAAACAAACAAGCACAGTGTCTGGGATTCATCTGAATATCACTGCTGGACGGTTTAATGTTACATACCCTTTACATTTACTGACACCACTTTAATGTATGTGCATTAAACATTAAGCCACAGACTGCAGCCACTTAGCTTAGCACAAAGACTGGAAACACTGGCTCCGTCCAAAAGCAGCAAACTCCTGTTTTAGTCTTAATGCTAAACTCATCTAACCTGAGTGTAGCTTAATTAACAGACAAACATGAAAGTGGTATCAATCTTCTCATCTAACTCTTGGCAAGACAAATATGCACATTTACCAAAGCATTGAAATGCTTTTTGCTGTGGCTGGAAATAATGCTAAAGACTGCAGTGCAGAGGAAACCAAAACAGTAAAGCTGAATGATGCTCAAAAGCTCCACAGAGCCGTAAATTATTACTAAGCTGTAATTCATGCATCACTAAAATAAAAGTGGCTGCACCATGGAGATACGTTACATTACTCTAAGTAACAACAAAACAGTTACACATGCCTCTAGTGTAAGAGTTAACAATGAAATGTCACAGAATTCTACTCACTAATGGTAAATCAGCAGTTTTTCTGCCCCTCAGCATCATCTTTTCATTAATTGCATGCCATTTTGCAACACAGTAATCCTGTAGAGACCTGATTTATTGAAATGATATCTCAATATCGATCCTGCTTACTACAATGTGCTGTGATGCCAAGTGGTTCAAGCCAGCCAGAGAGCTAATGCGCACAGTAACCATGATGATGGAACAATATCTTTGATCTAGGTTATGCACTAAGTAGTTGTAGTACAACAAGTTTTAATAGCTGATATAGTAACAAACTAACTAGTTATTAGGCCTTTGGTGCCGACCTCAGAACTTAGGGGGCTTTTGCAACAGGGACCCCAGCCAGTCCAGTTTGTCTGATTAATGTGAGCACTGTGTTGTGTATCTGGGCACGGTATGCTGATCCATGCTCGAGTTCATTTGAAAAGGTGGTCTCGAGTACAGTTCATGTGTGCTTCAGTGGGCCCACATGCAAATCAGGTGTGCACACTTCACTGGTTATGAAACGGTTTCAATTTAATACTGTTGCCTCTGTATCAAACGACAACGCAGCCCCCTGCAGATAGACCAAGATTCAGCAGGAGGTGAAGAGCTCCACACCTGGCAGCAGCTCCACCTCTGGCCAGGAGCCAAGCTTCGCCTCACTGTTCCACCAGTACCCATGACAGTCTCTGGGGCAGCAATATCCATCTGCAGTGCCCTTTTCTACACTGTAGCCCAATAAAAATGTCATGTACATGATGATGCAAGTGTACGGAACAACATTACTAATGTGAAAGCTGAGTGGAGAGGGGAGGCAATAATACTCAGGCACAGTATGAATCAATCGGACCTATACAAAGGATTTTTTTGTAGTTTTTAATAATTGATAGATTTATCCCTTCAGGCCTCTAAGAATAAAGAATTAGTGGAGGTAAAGTCATGCTTTGGTTCATGACTAAAACATATTTAAGGTGTGATGAGGAGTCTCATGTACACAGCATTACTCTAGAGGAATGTTACGCAGCTACAGTGGCCTACATTCCTGTGGGACTTTTACTTTTGGGCCGTGTCCAGGATGCGTCGCTCCATGCTCTGACTCTGCTCCTGCTGTGTGGACAGCAGGTATCTGTCCTTCATCAAGGCCTCCCAGGACAACAGCTCCTCTTCCTCCATCTGAGGAAGCTTGCTCTCTGAAAGACAGCGTCACATGCTTTTTCACCAGCTTATCTTATACTGTACATGTGTGTATGCACATGGACACAACAGCTTTCATTACAGACAAATTGGGATTGAGTTCAACCAGAGAGGCAATACTTCAACACACTGATATCTCCACTGGTGAGCATCGAGCCAAACAGCACAGCATCGACTGTGAAGAGTTCAAAGGTCATTGATTAGGAGTCACTGGACGGCTGGAGAAAGGTGAGGGGTTACACTCTCCAGATGTAGGGAACTCGAGTCACATGGCTTGACTTGAATCAGCAAAAGTCGTAAATTTGAGGACTTGAGACTTGCTTGACTAACACTGATAAAAGATTTGGTATTTATGATCTGACACTCGACTAAGGTCCCCGACACATTAAGCCGACACTCGGCTCTCAGCCAATGTTGGGTCGTTGGGTGTTTGTTGCCCTGGTTTTTGCAGTGAGTCCCATACATTTGGCACTAGTCTGTTGTTTTTTGGCTGATTCAGCATGTTGAATTGGTATCAGAGACAGTGGAGCCAAGTGGTGGATGAAATCACTCTGACTGGCAGTTACGCTCAGCACAGGAGAAGAGAAACAGAAGTGTGGAAAGCAAACAAACGACTAAAGTCAAGAGGGTGTGAGATCAAAACAAACTTGTCATATTAGGTACAATTTTTTTAAGCCATTGAGCTCCTTAGCTGAAATGGCTAGTTATTTTTTGTGTTACTATTCACTAGCGCACAGAAAATATTATTTAATCTATCAACATTGGGGTGTGTTTTTAAAGTGCTAACTGGCTAGCTAGCATCTTAAATCTGTCTTGTTGGTCTCAAGGCTTCTTTGCAGTGTGTTTGAGTGCAACGTTTTGGCCAAGACACAGGCAACGTGAACGATTCAACGGCCTTTGTTGCCACTAGTTCTCTAATGTTAGTTTGGTGTGTCTCGGTCTTAAGACCTAAGACTGATGACTCAAAAGGACTTGACCTTTTCTATGAAATGTTTGCATTTTTCTTGAGATACTTTTCAGTTATTAACTATCTTATTGGCTGGTCCAGATCAGCAGAATGTCATGACTTGACTTTTCTTACTTGACCGACAGCAGGGACTCAACTTCATTTGCTTGATTTTCCTCACAGTAACTTGTGACTTGCACATGTGTGACTTACTCCCACCTCTGATGATCCCCATTTATAAACACCCACAATTCTACACTTAGATCACAGGATATTAAAAACTGAACCATCCCCATGATGGCTGAGCAAACTCCTTTTTTGTCAAATTACTATTTTCAAGGTCAATGGTGAACCTTCACACTCAAAATAGAGACAATTTCAGAAAACTAGTAATTGTAGAAAGTTGTCATGGAGATGGTTTAGTTGTTTACATGAGACCTAAGTATAAAATTTCACGAGGATAACTGGATGTTTATGACAACAATCTGGCTCCCAAATGCACCACAGTAATCTAAAATCAGTAAGAATGTTATAGTATAATATGTAAAGCTTTTTAACAGAGTGATAAAAGTAAAGCTAGAGAGAAAAGCTGTAGCACATACTATAACAATGAAATCTACTTTCAGCATCTGCAGAAATAAATAATTCAGTACTTACTAAACTCTTTGCTGATGATGGGGGGCCTGCACAGCACCATCCTTCTGATGAAGAGGTAAAGATGGCTGAAGATGATGAAAGGAGGAGGTGCAGCGGGGCGGCTGTGGTACTCCTTGATCAGCTCGTATCTTTGAAACTTCCATATTCTGTCTGTGTTGTCCTGAACTTCCTGGAAGGTAAAGCTGTGCAGGAACACAAAGAGAGCCAGAGGATGAAGAGGGAACATGATTTACAGAGTGGTGAAAACAACAAGGTGTCATCATCTGAAATGCTACAGAGAACGCACTTGAAGATGGCTATGAGCAGGTTGAGCAGCAGTATGTTGGCAAAGAGCAGGTAAACACAAAGCATGATGATGGTGAGCCACTCAGGGAAGGCTGGCATTTGGTTTTCATTCAGCACGGGACACTTGGGCTTCAGAGGATCGGTGCCATTCATGCTGCAGCTGTCTATCTCAAACCCAGCGTCTGCAGAGGGCAAAGAGGTCGTTTTTATTGTGATAATATCTTAATTAAAGGAACAGTTCACCCCAAAATCAAAAATACATATTTTGACTCTTACATGTAGTGCTATTTGTCAATGTCTCTTTCCCGAAATCATGACCCAGTTACTCAAGCTAATCCACAGACCTTGTTGTGAGCAGTTTTGGATAGAAACTATTTTCTTTCCGCTGAACTACATCTTCCAACCGTATTACTACGCAGAAGGAAAAGTGCATCTACTCATGGACAAGAGGCTCGTGCTCCTGACAGTGTGAGATGTAAACACTAATGGAGTCCTCCTTGGCTGAGATGTAATGTTAGCTAGCTAAGTGGTTCTTGGTGAGCTAGCAGTAGATGATTGCTACCATCTGTGTGGTGATACAGTTGGTGGGTGTAGTTCGGTAGAAAGAAAATAGTTCCTACATGAAACTGCTCACAACAAGGTCTGTGGATTATTATGAGTAACTAGGTTGTGATTTCTGGAAAGAGACATTGCTGTTAAGTTTTTCAAATATATTTTTTGGCGCTATGAGCACCACAAACTGAGTGCCATCTAGTTTTATTATATTGGAGAGAAGGCAGACATCTCTACAGCTGATATCTCCAACACTTGGCACCTCACACCAAAACAATCTAGATTGAAAAATAGCACTACAGGTATGAGGAAAAATACGTAGTTTTGATTTTAGGGTGAACTGTCTCTTTAAACAACCAAGTCTGAACTTTGTTAATGTTTGAGAATATTTTCCATCTCCACTCACAATCAATATTTTTGGGAAAATCCCCAAATATGATGAGGTACGGCTCATAAACTGCCCCGCGGAGGATCCAGTCCAGCCGATTGTCATTGTGGATGAGGATGCCTTGTTTGGCCACACCGTAGGCCACCACCCAGATACTCAGCAGGAACATGAAGAAGAACATATCCATCATCTGGAGGACAAACACACATCAGTCACGAGCTCAACACCTAAACTGTGGACACATTTGAAAACCAGTGACATAATGTGTACAGTTTAAACTTCAGAAAGCTGGATTTGTCAGTCTGCATGCTGCCTAAAGCATCACATCTGTATCAGTTTATATATTTAGCACTGACAGGTTTCAGTATCTAAAAGGTTGCCCTGTTGCTCCAGGTGTCATCTCTGCACATTCAGTAACAGGGTCTGACTGACTGAGTGGGAACAAACAGACCAGCTGCAACACTTTATTCAAAAACACCTTTTCATTGAACACTAATTCACATATTCATCTGCAGACACCAGATGGAGGCCCAGTGAGGCAGAAGCCTCTTTTTGTATCAGATAAAAGGTGTTTTGGAGCGAAACACTGTGTTCTGCAGTTGCTCCTGCATTACATCAGGTCAGCATTCATTATATTTGCATGTAAGCCTCTCACCATCCTCCTCACGATGATGATTTTGGGTCCCAGGGTTCTGCTGATAGTGAAGATGGCCATGAGACGCAGGCAGAAGACCACGTAGTCGATGCAGAGGAGGATTTTACCCGCGTAGAACAGCTTGGTCGTGAGTCTGAAATAAAAAAAATTGGTGATTCATAGATAACCAAGAGGGTGGAGAGCACTGACATGGCCTTACAGTGACTGTCTCGGAGGAACTCACCTTAATGCAAGGCCGACAATAAAGAGAATGATGGACAGAACATCTAAAATATTCCACAGGTCCTTGATGTACATCCTGGCTTTCTTACGAAACCCAAAGCCATCAGGATCATGAAACAGCTGAGACAAAAAAGTTAGTTAATTAAGTTAAGTGACGTAGTGATATAAATATTTCTCAGAATAATGCGTACTCTTGGCAACAACATATGTCCCAGCTCCACCCTCTCACCTGTCGGACCTCCTCACACACCAGAGAGAGCAGCCAGATGTAAAGCAGCACCTCCGCAGGAGAGGGCATGGCCTGGAAATCGATCATCAGCACCACAGCAAACAGGAAGAGGAAAGCGAAGTATGAAACAATATTCCAGTAAAACTTGACCTGCGGAGAGCAGTACAGGTGGACCAGCCTGGACCAGCTGCTCAGAGGCCTCAGGCGCTGCAGGCTGGAGGGGAGACTGTGGACAGAAAGGTCACTGCAGGTCAGACACAACTGTGACAGGTCATTTTTCTAAAGTGGCACTTCAGACAGTTCTTTCTTACTCTAAGCTGACCTAAAAAATCACAACTCTGGGAATAACAAAAATGTAATACAGCTGTAAGCGGCAATTTGGGGGTTAAACCAAGAACAGCTGCACAGGATCAAGACCTCTGACAGTTTACAAGACCTGCATTAAAGATAACTAATAGACTTTATGACCATTAGAAAGACACTCATTCTTTTATGGCCAAATATGTGCCAAGCCACAAGCTTCTTCTGCTGTGCTGTCACCCTCTTTTGGTCAACTCTGAGAACATTTTGGAGACATGCATTTTACTAGTTAAAAATATGTACAGATTTTGGTGAAAAACTGTCATTGACTTATGGCCAAATTTTGCACCAGGCCAATGCACTTGTTTGCAATTGTTGGCGCCCCCTTTTGAGTGACTTCAAAATAATTTTACACACATGTTTTAACACTGTTATGAAACATATCCAGAGAGTTTTGTCATGATTGGATGAACACTGTCTGATTTACAGTCAGATTTGTGTTATACAATGCCATTTTTTTTGCATTTGTGGCACCACCTAGTGGTCAATTTAAATGATGCTTGCAGGGTTTGTTTCAGGTGTGTATGTGCACATATCCTGTATGTTTTGTGATGGGTGGCATCATTGATTGGCTTCACACTGGTCGCAAAACCAGAAAGAATCCAGGGGCTTATTGCACAAAACACCTTAAGTTAAAATCTTTCTTAAAGTCCTAGTTAAGGATTCCTCAAAATAAAAACACCCTTAAGTCTTCGCCTTAAGATTTCTTTAAAATGCTCACTTAAGTTTTTATGGTTTTCTCTTTGTCTTGGTCTTATCCTTAAGGAATCCCTGTTACCGCTGTAAAATCTCTTTCAATGCAGTAAATGAGTTATCATTTTTCTTTTGCTAAGGAAACCTGTTAAAGGATTCTGTGCAACTGTGTAAATCCCTCAGCTTAAGAGAAATTCAGCCTTAAATGTCATACTTAGGGAGAAAACTTAAGGTGTTGTTTGTTACCAGTGCATTAAAAGGCGACTGTCTACTTACAGGCCACGAGAATTTGTCCGAAGTGTACTTCCTGTCACTGACTCCACTGTCTTGATTTCCTCGTTCTTATCAGCTTCTCTCTGGAGGACCTCGTCACGTCTGGGGAAAATTATCACTCATTAAAAAATTGTAACAACTTTAAACATTGCTATAGATGAAGTACATGAGTTAATTCAGATATTAAGAGACAAAGAACATGAATCAGTTATGGTCAGCAAAGAAAACAGTAGAAGGGGTGCTGTTGCCATCGGGTGGTGTCATATAAATACAAATGCAAACAAGTGTGCATGTTTAAATAAATAAAACACTACTATAAGACACCAAATGCATGAATCCATGACTGTTACTACTCTTTTATTACTGAGTGTACACAGCGAAAGAAGAAACACAGAAAAAGGAGGAACTACAGAGAGAACAGAGGAAAGGAATGCACTTATCAAACAACACGTCCAAGTGCAAATAAGACCAAAAAAGAAGAGAGAGAGGTTAAACTTTAAGGGCCTGATGAGGACTGAGAGTTAAAATGCATGGAGGCTAAAGTCATTTATTAAGGGCTTTTTAATTTTTACAAGGCAGTGCACCTTGATACTTGTTGGTTATGAGTTATTGATCACAAAGCAACGCACATGTCTAACTTCTCTCTGTCTTTTTTTGTCACATAATAGGAACTACAGTATTTTCACTGTTCTGCACAACAGCTTCAGACCCTTATATAACAAAGAGTCCACTGGTTACATTGACACACCAAGCTGACAGTTGATTGTCAATCACTGTCAGGCCGTCGTCAGGCTCGGTGTCGGCATCAGTGTCTGTCGCTCTAGTTTTTGTGGTGTATCCCTGACTGTTGGCACTAGTCGGCCCTTGCTGGCCCTTGTCAGCTGTTTTTGGCTGATTCAGCATGTTGAATAGCCACCGGACCTGGTGGAGCCCATGAATGAGTGATGTCACTTTGACTGGTGGTTCAGCTCAGTGAACGAGAAAAGAAACACAAGTAAGGAAAGCAAAGGATTGACTTAAGTCAAGAGGGCCTGAGACTGAAACAAACTCGTTCTATTAGGTAAGATTATGTATCTAGCCATTGAGTTCTTTGCAGAAACGGTTTGTAAATGTTTGTGAGATTCTTCACTAGCACATGGTTGATATAATTTGTTCTTTCAACATCGGGTTGTGTTGTTAATGTGCTAACTGGCTAACTAGCGTCTTGAATCCATCCTGTTGGTCCTCAAGTTTCCCTTTTTGAATAATGAATACAGACTACTGCTGCCTGCTGGTATGGAGAGTTATTTCCTCTGACACAGGTGCAGAATGTATGTGTTAGTCGGCTGTTGGTTTTGTGCACTGGTGCAATTTTTAGGCCAAGACACAGGCAACATGAGGCGACGTGACAGTCACCCTTCATCACCACTAGTTCTTTAATGTTGGTTTGGTGTGTCTGGGCCTTTACAAGTAGGACTCACCTGAAAACCAGAAAGCCAGTGTAGATAAGAGGGAAAAAGACCATGCAGATGAGCACCCTCCACACTGGGTTGTCCACTGACAGCTCACCACACCAGATCTGTGTCAGAAGAGCCTTGAAGACAAACATGCCATCAGACTGAATCTGCAGCAGTTAATTTTGTTCAGATTATATACTCATGACTCATATCTGGGTGTCAAAACAAAGTCTCATTTATCAGGTTAAATCTACTTCTTCTTCCCCAAAAGGTTTTGTATTTCAACACAGATGAGCAGTGAATGTTCATCGTTATGGTGCAAACAGATGTCAAATATTTCAAGTTTCCAGATTTCAAGATGCGCTCCTGCATTCTAAAACTGTTGAAAGAAAAGCGCCTGAAGATAAACCTGAAAGTCTGCTCCTACCTGAACACCTGACTGAGCTACAAAGCTTTTATCATCTGCCTCCAGTGCCAGCCTCAGGCACGTCGTCCTTCCCCAAAACGGAGACGCACGTGTCAGCAACTTCCGAGCCCGCTCTTCGTCGCTGATGTGGCACTCACCGAACACACCTGGGAAACACACGCACAACAAAGACAAATGCTAACCTTGTAACATCTCTATGTTTACATCATAAACTACTCACTGTGTTTGTAGTATTTTACCAATGGCGTGTTTCTCATAGTGATCGGCGAGCTCTTTCATGGCCTCTGCCTCGTCTGCATCACTTTCTTCCTCTGTCATGGTCTTCAGGATCTTACTGGCGGCCAGAGCAGCTGACATGCAGTCTCTACACTGTGCACATGCAGATACAGAAAAATAGATGAATAGATATTTTGGAAAAACTACATGTCACATTTCTTAAGTATACCCTAAAAAATTGAAAGTTATAAAGGGCTGGATAGAAACCAGAGGATCTGCAACCTTTATTGTTTGTGAGAGAAGTATCATACACTCACTTGCCACTTTATTAGGTACACCTGTTCGACTGCTCATTATTGCAAATAGCTGCAACTCAATGCATTTAGGCATGTAGACATGGTCAAGACGACCTGCTGAAATTCAAACTGAGCATCAGAATGTGGAAGAAAGGTGATTTAAGTGACTGAAGGTGGCATGGTAGTTGGTGCCAGATGGGCTGGTCTGAGTATTTCAGAAACTGCTGATCTACTGGGATTTTCACACACAACCATCTCTAGGGTTCACAGAGGATGGTCTGAAAAAGAGAAAATATCCAGTGAGCGACAGTTCTCTGGGTCAAAATGTCTTGCTGATGCCGGAGGTCAGAGGAGAATGGCCAGACTGGTTGAGGATGATGGAAGGGCAACACTGACTCAAATAACCACTCGTTACAACCTAGGTCTGCAGAAGACCATCTCTGAACGAACAATACGTCCAACCTTGAAGGAGATGGGCTACAGCAGCAGAAGACCACACCAGGTGCCACTCCTGTCAGCTACAGGAAACTCAGGCTACAGTTTGCACAGGCTCACCATAATTGGACAATAGAAGATTGGAAAAATGGTGTTTGGTTTGATGAGTCTTGATTTCTGCTACGACATTCAGATGGTAGGATCAGAATTTGGTGTAAACAACATGAAAGCATGGATCCATCCTGCCTTGTATCAAGGGTTCAGGCTGGTGGTGGTGGTGTAATGGTGTGAGGGATATTTTCTTGGCACACTTTGGGCCCCTTAGAACCAGCTGAGCATGGTTTAAACACCACAGCCTACCTGAGTGTTGTTGCTGACCGTGTCCATCCCTTTATGACCACAGTGTACCATCTTCTGATGGCTACTTCCAGCAGGATAACGCACCATGTCACAAAGCTCAAATCATCTCAAACTGGTTTCTTGAACATGACGATGAGTTCACTGTACTCCAGTGGCCTCCACAGTCACCAGATCTCAATCCAATAGAGCACCTTTGGGATGTGGTGGAACGGGAGATTCACATCATGGATGTGCAGCCGACAAATCTGCAGCAGCTGTGTGATGCTATCATGTCAATATGGACCAAAATCTCTGAGGAATGTTTCCAGCACCTTGTTGAATCTACGCCAAGAAGAATTACAGCAGTTCTGAAGGCAAAAGGGGTCCAACCCAGTACAAGCAAGGTGTACTTTATAAAGTGGCCGGTGAGCGTATTTTGTTTTAATCTAGGAAAGTAAGCATAATGAATTATAGAGAAAGGTATTTTCAAAAGTATAATTTAAACCACCCATCTATGTTTGAATTAATTTTGTTATTACAACCAGATAAAAAAAATTAAATGAAAGAAAGAGGCAGCGCCACACACGCAACACTTTTTAATCACCTGCTCCCAGGCAATTTCAGCCAGCTCCTTATTGTTCTGGACGATAGCCCAAAGGAAGAGGTCTGTGGCTGGGTCCCTCTGTGCTTCACCATCATCCTCCCTGAGTGGAGCTTGAGAATTCGTCGGACTTTTAGACATCTACATGAAAAGTAAAGAAATGTGTTGCATTAAATGCATGGTTTATGGATGTAGCCATATATCACAAGTCCAAATCCTCCCAAGGCATGTACAGACACCAAATTGTATTATTAATATTTCATTTTTTTAAGCTAACTGTTTAATTATAATATGTTTGTTTAATGATTAATTGTATAATAAAACCCACAGTTACCAGAATGAATACAGAGAACATGACCTCAGCATCTTACACACCACAACCCTAATTTGATTAGTAGGTATATAAAGTATGAAGCACCTATTTTTGGTTGTCAAACTACATTAATTCAGTCATAGATGATGAATAAACAGACTCACTGATACAGACGTTTCCTCCAAAGACATATTGAAGCTGTATGTCATGGTGGAAGGATGGTAGAGGGCCTTGGTGAAACTGCCCAGCAGGTGGCGCACCTCATCAGACACATGAGTCAAGGAGATCATTTCGCCTTGCCCTGAGTGAGCTCTGTGCCTCATGCGGAGCGCTCTTCTCCTGCTGCGGCAAGCACTGTGGACCCGCTTGGCCAGCTTGCGGAGAAAGATGCAGCCGGGCAGCTGTTTGTAGAGCTCCGACAGAGTTTCATCCTCCTGCAGGAAGTCCCTCAGATTCACGCCGTTCTCCAGCAGCAGACTCACAAACTCAGGCTTGTTGCCAACCAGGGCTGAGAACATGGCCCAGTGGAGGTCACTTGACTGGAGGGGAACCAGACAGGAGGACACAACAGTTGGTCAGAGCAACACACTTTTATAATTTGATGTAGAAAAGTATTGAGGTTATCATACAGGGAGGATTGTCCAAAATTAGATAATTATGTAAAGTGACTGGGAGAGCAGTGTGGACTGTGGAGAGACAGACAAAGTTTTATGATAGTATTCATATGATTATATGACACAATAATCCACTGCCCCTTGCATCATAAAAGGTTTATGATATGAAATCTCCATGTACAAATTAACAACTATCACATGATCACTTGTTTCGGTATGTTGTATGACAGGCCAACTCACCTTCCACTGGCTCTCCTCAGTAAAGATCTCAGTCTCAGCTATGTCCACTCGGTTCCAGGCTATAGCCAGCTCCAGCTGCCTTTTCCAGGACTCGATTCCTAGTGACTCGCTGGTCCTTGAAGCTAAGTGGATACACAATTTATGTCACACTCAATTCTGTTTACACTGCGTCAGCAGACTGATAGAACGCTGGAGAGATGAAACCTTTCTGTTACAAGACAGTCTCTCTATATTTCCGATTATCCACTCTCCTCAGTCCAGGCATTTTTACTCTACAAAGATGCATTCAACTTCCATAATGGCCTATCCTGTTAGGGGTCACGGGAGGGCTGGAGCCTATCCCAGCTGACATTGGGCAAGAGGCAGTGTACACCCAGGACAGGTCACCAGACTACCACAGGGCTGACACATAGAGACAGACAACCATTCACACACACATTCACACCTATGGGCAATTTAGAGTCACCTATTAACCTGCATATCTTTAGACTGTGGGAGGAAGCCGGACAACCCGGAGAAAACCCATGGGGAGAACATGCAAGCTCTGCACAGAAGGGCTCCCCCACCCTGGGATTGAAACCATCTTGCTGTGAGGCAGCAATGCTAACCACTGCACCACCATGCTGCCCACGAAGTCTAGGTCACAATTAAGGTCATTAAGTCACAATTTCTCACACTACATAGTGAAAATGAAATTGCTATTTTCTCCAGTCAGGGTTCCCACATATTTTTACCAATGAATTTTCAAAACTTTTCCATAGCTTTTCAATAATATTTGACCAAATTTAGTTTAATAGTTTAAAATTAGTAGACCTATGGTGATACAGCAAAATTATTAATTATTAATTAATTAAATTAATAATGCAAGGGAAGTACTTTGTGTAACATTAGACATGTTTTGGAATTTTTATGAACATAATTTAAACAATAGCAAAAATACTGTATATTCAAAACTTTCCCAAATCACTCCATCCATCCATTTTCATCCGTTTATATGGGACTGGGTAGCGGGGGCAGTGGGGGCAATGCTGTTCCAAAGCATTTCCTGGCCTGGAAAACAGTTGGTTTTTTTTAAAAAAATGTATTAACCTTTCCTGGAATTTCATGACTGTGGGACCCTAAACAGTTAAACCCCAAAGATAATATACTATGGGGACAGTTTGGGGGGATAGTGCACCCAAAAATGGAAACTGTAGTTTTAGAGGTTTTAATGTTTTAATCTGGGGCGCCGTCAGCCTGCATTAGGTGGAATTGTGTTGCTACCCCCTCTCCCCTGGGATCTCTGCAAGGGATGTGAGGACTCTAAAACTTCACCTGAGCCTCCCTTGACATATGGGTGAGTAGATAATGGCTGAATTTTCATTTTTGGGTGCAATATCCCTTTAATCGACGACATCTGCTGTCTTTTTTAGTCTGTGGCGACAAAGTTCATTGATGAGCCTTTTTTTTAAGACTATATAATTTTATGTACAGCATTAAAGTGTTGAAACAATTAGTTTAGTTATCAATTTGATAAATTGCTAGAAAATCAATCATCAATAGTTCCAGCTTTTCAAATGGGATGATTTGCCACTGTACTCCATTTATATTTCCCACATCCTTTAAGGAACAGGACAACTGCCTGGAAATGCACTTTAATTACTGTTAACAGAACTCAGAGATGGAAACTACGGGCAAAGCGGTTTAGATAAAATGATTAACCATCGCAAGCAAACTCTAAGTGAATGTCCAGTGTGGTGGACTCACTTTTAGTGCACTTTGGCTCAGTTTACTTTATAACATTATGCATTTAATGTCCTCTAAATCTTTCTCAAGATGAGCACAAGGAGGAATATGTTTGCAAGAAGCATTACATTGCTTTTATAAATACATAAATGTGGCTATCGATATCTGTCTGTATAGAAAAGCAGTCGTTAAGGTGAAAATATCTGCAAGAATATCTGTGTTGGTTTTGGATGTCGGCACACTTGATACCGCAGTCTAATCACTTTTCTGAGAAGCAACATTATATTTGCTAAGAGCTGGTTTGGCACCAAGCCTTTCCTGCTTTATACTTGATGGTGTGTCAGATGCCGACAGTCAGTCCAGTCTGGTACTGAGCATCTGTGTGAAAACCAACAGAAAACTAGCCCTACCTTTGAGAAGCGCTTGAAGAATAGCCACATCCACATCCCCGTGATTGTCCTCGCCTATTCTGTATATTGTCAGTAAGTGAGGCATCCTGATGATATCCTGAATCTGGTACAGAAAGCAGACACAATGCATAGGGTTTCACATCAAACCTGGATTCATCAAGAGCCAAGAGAGTCTTACCAAAGGACCAGAAGTTCACAAGGTGTCAAGAGTTCAATGTTGTATCCTGGATCTCAACCTTTAGCCTTGAAAGAAATCAGTAAAATTTTGAAAGAAATTCTAAAATCATCAGGTTGTCAAAGAAGGGAGGCTGAGACAATGATGATATCATCATGTCTCATTTGTTAAAGGAATACTTTGCAGTGAGAGGAGAATCCAAAGAAGGCAAACATTCTTCATAAACTGAAGTAAACGCTGACCACATTTTACATACAGTAAAACTATGTCAAAATACCTGTTAACAACTTGTCCAGTATAATCCAAGTCTTATTTGTTCAGCTGTATGCTTACTACGTCCCACACACATGCGTTTTTGTTTCAACATTATGATTTAAAACACATCAGTACAAACAGTCGCAGGCTAAGTATGCACATGCATTTGAACTTTGCCCAAGTGGAGCTTATATGCATGTGGGTATTCAGGCACCGTTAGGGCTTACTACTTGAAGGCAGAAGTGTTTTATATAGTAAGGTTTTAGTGAAGTGCATGTGTTTGGGAAGGACCGAGCATATAATTGGATAAATCAGACTTGGATTATACTGCACAAGTTGTGTGAGAGTTTGTAAATGGATGTTTTGATATTGTTTTGCTGTTGTTAAATGGTTCACCCATGGCTGACTTCAATTACTGAAGAATATTCGCCTTTTTATGATTCTACATTCAGTCTGGAGGCATGTGAGTTTTCTTCATGAATTCAACATAACACATGGTGATATACAAATGGTTATTTTGTGGGTTCAGTTTTCTTTTATGATCTTTGATTGAGAAAAAGAACAGGAAACATTAGAGGATCTAGAACTGAGCCTTGTGGCACACCACAACTGAGATGAAAAGTGTAGGATGAAGCATCACTGATGGTATTATAAACTATTCTATGATTGAGGTATTACTGGAATGAGACCAGAGCCACATTAAAGGTATTAAGCAAGATGTTACGGTCCACAGAATCAAATGCAGCACTATAGTCCAGTAATAACAGTATGGAGCAGTCACCATCATCAGCTACTACCAGATTGTAAATAACCCCCAGGAAGGCAGTTTCTGTGCCTCTGATCTATATCAAGACTGAAATTTCTCAAAAATATTTACAATGACTATAAATAACACTTTTTAATTTAGATAGTATATTTTTTTAGCCATGGTTCTGGGGCTCTATTCTTATTGTTCACCAAGAGAAGTCTCTTGCCATGAAATTTTATACAGACCTAGGAACTACTGACTTTGGTGATTTTCAAAATAAAGCCTTCTTAAGTTTAAAATCACATTATTTTTGCAAGGGGAGCAGTGCGGGGGCCAGGCAGAGACTGTATCAGGGTGGCCGTATCCCCCAACCCCCCAAACCCTTGCGCCATTGTTCTAGTGCCACCATGAGGTTGACATTTTTGGTTCCAAGTGAAATGTCTTGACAACTATGGGATGGATTACCATTAAATTTGTACTTTCACAGTCCCCAGGAGATGAGCTGTAATAAGATTAAATCCCTGTCACCAGCATCGGATCAAAATTTCATTTCTGTGAGCATTCTGATGTGAGCATTTAGCTTAAAGCTCAGCTGTGACCAGGTTAAGCAGAGACTCTTGTTTGTAAGAAAAAAACCCAGTAGTGATCAGACTGTAATTGCTGAAGTAGTCAGTATGTTTTAATACCTTCTTGGTCCATTCTATGATCCTGAGGTCGGGGAACTTTTCATACTCTAGGCCAAAGAACTTTTTCATTAACTGGTGGATGAGGGCGATGGTGACCCGGGTCACTGGTAGTCCTGCCACCTGTGCGATCACATCTGCTATTCTCCCAGAGCCCTCCAAGATCACACATGGTGTACCATTCAGCATGGCATTATAGATGGTCTAAGAGGAGAAACACAAGACAGTCAGACAAGACAGACACAGAGACAGAGACAGAGAGAGAGAAAACTGATGACTCACATTCAGAGTGCCTGGCCCTCCATCCAAAACCACACACACCACAGGGATGGTCACACCACTCTCTGAAGGTTAGACAATAAAAAATCAATATCAAAAGGAGGACTGATTAAAAAAAAATCAGATTTGAGATGTTATCTGTGACAGCTGGCTGCTTTTGTAAACGTTGCATTAGCTATTTTTAACCTTTGTTTCCAAGACGCTTTCTGGAGATGCATTTTTCCAGTTGGCTACGCAGTTCAATCTCCACACCATAGTGTCCATGTCTCCCATCGTCTACCAGCAGGAAGTGGGTGTGGTTGTTATCGAGGCAGGAGAGCCGGCCCTGACCCTTTATGTCCATTAAATAATGGGCTGGAAAACAACCCTGCAGCCAAACAAGAGGAGGAGAGACGGGAAGGCAGAGGAAGATGTATGTTATGCAGGTGATGAATCTCACCAAAAGAAAGAGACAAACGATGTGTGAATGTGTTTAACGTACCTCTGGATGCACCAAAGCGTCCCTGTTGTGAATAATTCCCCATGTTGCCACACCGATAGCCACGATCTGGCCTTGCATAGAGCTGCTTAGGGCATAGTCCCTCACAGCCTGCCCTACATGCTTCATCACACCAGTGTGCGTACCACCGGTGATGATCCACGCACCTGTGTACAACATGGGTCCCAATTCAGTACTACATACTGTACAGACAACAAATGTCCACATATTTTGGGTTAATAAGTAAGCTATATTTAAAATATGTCTCAATACTATGTGGCCCAAAATATTTGGACACCCAAACATATGTGATTGTTAAACATGCCATTGAAAACCTAGGCACATTAGAGGAATAGATTACTGAAGTCTGGAGTCTCTGCTGGTTGCTTGATAATCTCATAGTGTTGAGTAATTCCACATACATAACCCCAAATAAAACCTAAAGTTGTTTTTCTTATACTTTAATTTTTGTACGAATTACACAAATGTTCTGTAACATGTTAGTCAGTGAGCTGTAGAGGTGCTGGCAGCTTTTATTATTTTCAGAGAGAGCCAGGCTAACTGTTCCCCCATGCTAAGCTAACTGACTGCTGGCTGTAGTCTCATATCCTAAATACAAATATAAGAGTGGTATCAATGTTCTGTCTAACTTTCAGCAGGAAAGCGAATAGATGTGTTTCCCAAAATATAAAATTGCTCCTTTAATATGCACAATATCTCCACAATATTTTGGAAGCTAGCAGAAGGGATGTGCTCCCCTTTAGCCTCTAATTGGGTTAGATGATGAGACCTAGCTCGCAGTTAGTGTTCTGTTTAATTTCAGAGGTGATCATTTGGGTTGAGGTCGGAGTCTGTGCAGGCATATTCAATTTCTTCAACACCATCCTTGGAAAAAAAAGGCTCATGAATTATGTTGTGTGTACAAATTTGAAAGCACACTACTGTCTTAAATATCACTGCATCCTGTAGCATTAAAGGTATAGTATGCAGGATTGTCTGTTACTGTTTCTAAAAAAATGCTCTCCAGCGAATGTAAAAGTAAAAGTCGACCCCAGATACGCTCTCGTTCTGCCTCTATATTTGCTTTTTTTTTTTTTTTTAACAGCGCTTTGTCTTTTGAATGCCTGCTGCTCACAGTGTGGCACCTGGTCCCTACCTATTTATAAAGCCCTGACCTTATCTGAGAGCTGTGGGGGTTCACACCCATAAATGTCGCAAAGACAGAAAACAAGAATCAAATCAAAGCTGCAAGCAACAATGAATGGGCCCTTGCACCGCCGCACAACTCAGAGGTGCTGGAAGGATGCCGGCTGATGTAACTCTCCTTTTTATGAAAGTCAGACTGTGTATGCAGGAGTGAGATGGTATATCCTTCATGGAGTGTGGCCATTGGAAAGACCTACTTCACATTTTGTACCACTTTCTGTGTCCACTATGTGGTGCTGGAAAATACTACTTACAGCCTATGTCATGTTGCTGTAAATCAATTTTATATCCCACCATGCAAATTTCAGGTAAATCAAAAGATAACTGTCTGACAAATCTTACTTCCTGTTGCCAGTCGGTTGCGCACCTAATGTGCATGTAGGTGGCTTGGGATCTGTAGCCTCATAAAACATATGAAGTTTGACATTTGACACCTCAGCATGGTCACGTGGTTTGACGAAAACGCAAGCTTCAAGCAGCTTTTAATCTCCAAGGTTTTCAGATGGTACAGACGGAATTTGAAGTCAATCGGATCAAATCTGTAGGGGGAGTTCATTAAAGTATGACCCCTGGAAGCCCCTCAAAAATGTGATTGGTTTGAAGGAAGAAGAAGAAGAAGAAGAAAAATCCCTTGGATTTCAATAGGGTCCTCACACTGCGTGGTGCTCGGGCTCTAATCATAATAAATACAGGCAGAGGGCAGAGTCTCTGCAGAAAAATACACCACCACACATAAGGGAAGAGAACTTCTGCCACCAAATGTACACAGAAGTACATGGACACAGACCCCACTCACTACTGTACAGAATACACTCATCTTTCTAGTGTACTGTTTTGGCAGTCAGCAGACAAGCAACTATCAGATATCAATCAAACAGGCTGTGGCTTATAAAAGCTCCTGCCAACTCAACTCTGGGCAAAATGATTTTCCTAGTAAATAATTAATCTGTTTGCTACATCTTTGTGGCGCTACCAACCACAGTTTGTTTTTCACTTTTTACTCTGGCTGTAAGTAGCTGTGTAGCTGAGAACTTTGACGTAACCAAACGCAACACACAACACAATTCCAGTTAAATTGTAAGCATTATGAAATGTGACACAGTCATTAACATTAGTAAGCAGTGAATGAGGAAGTGCTAGTTCAGGCAGAAGAAGTGGACCTTTGAGGCGTTTACAGTATGTTTTACCACTCACAGACGGCCACACACTACAACTACACGTGTACTTATAAAACACATGCTTCCACAGACGCTCTGGCTAATCATCATCTGAGGCTGACCTGTTGTCTGGGCCACTTTGATAAGACCTCTGTGGAACACGTTCTTGAGTCGAGCCTTCAGGTAGAAGTTCTTGGCCCCTCCGGTCACTGAGATCAGCAGGTTGGGAGGGGACAATTTCCACTGCTCAGTCAGTAACTGGTACAGGATTTCTGGGCTGGTGTCTGTG
Source organism: Epinephelus lanceolatus (assembly GCF_041903045.1). NCBI lineage: Eukaryota > Metazoa > Chordata > Actinopteri > Perciformes > Serranidae > Epinephelus > Epinephelus lanceolatus. Next base: position 20,569,956 of record NC_135747.1, on the reverse strand, counting down.
GACACTCGTACATACTGTGAACCACAGAGGGAGGTAAAGGTGAGGATAAAGACACACAGGTACACATTCACATGTTATTGTTGTTGTTAAAGTGGACGTAAGGCATGGTTTCACCTTGCCAGTCTTCTGTCCCAAACCACCAAAGCTGATGTCTCCAAAAGCATCAGTGGGCACTTCGCGGATATGTCTGTGTCTGTCCCACGACTCGCCTGTGAAGTCCTCGGGCTTGATGGCTTCATCCACATGTTCTGTCTTTGAGTAGCCACACTTACATGCATCCTCTCTGGTGGAGAAACAACAACAGTGCTCACAATGTTTCCATGAAGACAGACAGTTTGAGGGAAGTGACATAACATTAACACAGCTGCCCTCAGAGCTACTGAGGGTGATGCCTCCTCTCACATAAACACAACAGATGCTACAGCATTACTATGCAGCAGCAGCAGCAGCAAACTACAAGGTCACTTCAGAGACTTACATCCCTAACACAGCACACAGTAGCTTCCCCTACCTGACACCTTTTTCATAGAAGCAGCATTCCCTCTTGTTGATGTTCTCCTTGGTCCAGTAGGCGAAGGCGCAGCGCTGGAAGGAAGGGGAGAGAGAAAGGTGCTGAGAGGGTTTGGCTGCACTGATCGCCAGACTATGAACCAGCCGTGACTCCACCTCAGTCATCCTGGATGCAACATGGGGGGGCTAATGGTGCACAGACCTGCCTCAGGCTGCGAGCTGACTGACAGTGTGTGAGTGGAGGCTCTGCAGTCAGTGCTGTGGGTGCTGGCTCACACTCAGCACTGCATCGGTGATGTCAGAGGCAAGCTGAGGCTGAGCGGACTGCTGAAACCGGACTAAAGCTTCCAGCTACGGGACAGACGGTATCTGGGCGCCAGCTCTGGATCGATAAATAACTGTGCTACTGAGAGTGGATTCATTTCATGCCATTTTAATCCTAAAACAGGAATACTTGTATAATCTATCCATCATTAACAAAAAGCTAGATGGTGATGAAAGATCACATAAAATCAAAACAATTAGTTGAACTTGCAAGCAAGGGTTTTTCACAAATTCTGTCCTAAATTCAATGTTGGAAAGTAACTAAGTACATTTCAGGAAGTCCTGTAGTCTTACTTTTTTTTTAGTATTTTACATGAGCCTTTCCATTGTATCGTACTTCACTCCATTACATTTATTTAACTGCTATGGTAACCTTTTTTAGATTAAGATTTTGCATGGAAAACATATTACCAGTGTATAAAATATGACGCATTAGTAGTTAGTATCACACTGACAAGCAAACACTCACCTTTTTAAAACGAGTAACCACCCGACATAGCTCAAGTTTGTGCTGCCGCACCTGCTCGATTTGCTCTGGGTGAATCTTACTCTCTAACTTAGGCAGCATTTCTGAAGAAGTAAAAAAAAAAATTGTCTAGTTAAAATCTTTCGCTTGGAAGAAGTGCTTCATGTGGAGGAAGTCTGAAGAGACAAAAGGCAGAGAGTGCATCTTGTCAGTTATAGACTCCTCTTTTATAAAGCCTGCAGAGCCTTTAGTATTCTGACATATGCCTTTATATTGCTGACATGTGACCTGCTCTGCATTAGCTCCACTTCCTCTACTGAGGCTCCAACTTCAGCAAATGGATTTTCAATTAGATCTGTGCCCACAATACCACATATTAAAAATCCACACTAACCCGTTGATTCAGTCATCAGATCCTGCTGTGGCAGTAAATCCTTTGTGATCTCAACTGGTCAGAGAGAGTGTAACTGCCTTGTTTTATTGCACTGATTGCTCCACCCTCTCAAAACAATAATAACCTCCTACCATCGAGGTCATCTGCTGTCCACTCAGGCCTCACATTACCAACAAACTTGGATTGTGATTTAAAATTGTGAGATTAACACAGTTTGATTTCACACATGTACCTTTACACATCTCAGCCAGTGTTTTCATCTCTCATTTTGCAAACATTAGTAAAAAAAAAACACTCATAGTATCATTTATCATAGTTAACATTACCTTTTTTGCTGCCTTCAGATCTGCCTTTCACTTGGATGATCCACTGCAACAACATGAAGTCGCTTCTCGTGTCTAACTTGACAAAACACACACTTTTATGCGTGTGAAGAGCTATGTTTCATGTCCTTTGCCAGGCGTGTTGCCAGGTGACACCTCCAGAGTATTCAACTAGGGATCTTGTTACTCAACGGAGCTTTGATTGGCTCTTAGCAGCTATTATATACTTGTGTTTATGGTTGTCATTCAGTACAACTATCAGGCACAGTCCAGGTATTTATCTGGTACACAGCACTATTTATACAGCACAAAGAGCATCGAGTGTCCAGGAAATCTGTTTTTGTCATTAAATAAAGTTAGTAGGTGTGATAACTACTGCTGCAAAAAGAGGGAGGCATGTCAAATTATTTTTTAAGCACTGGGGAGGAAGTTATGTTTTCTATTTTGGCTCAGGGGAGGGGCATACACATTTAAATGGTTGTATTTTATATTTATTTTAGCAGTGATTTTGAAAGAAAACTTGCCCTCCAAACCAGCGGGCATGTTTTCTTAAAAAAAAAAAAAAATCTCCAAAATTAGATCATTTATCACAGCCAAAAACTGTAAAAACATAACTTATTATTCAATTTTCAAAATTCCGACGGTTCTTGAACACATTATATGGAAAAAAACCCTGGTTTCATCAGACAAAAAACATGACCAAATTTGAGCTTAAAAGTCTGATAGTTCACCAAAATCACCTGATTCTACAGTATGTCTCATTTAAAAGTTATCCAAAAATAAACGTTTGCACAAACTAACCAGCCTGCACAACAACACTGAAAAAACAAGTTTTTTTTCAATTTAAAAAAAAGAGTACAAGGCACATGATTTTCATAATATGGAGGTGGACTCAAGTACATAAGAAAATTAACAAATAAGTCTTGAAGGAAAGAGAAGAAAACAAACTAACAAACAAAAATATGTCACACATATGTTCTCATACATCACTCTACAGAGTCATCACAGAGCAAATTCATAATTATGTCAGCTTATCTTCCATTTTGATATGAGTCCATAACCGGTCCCAAGGAGATACTTCTACTGAGCATACATTCATGAGATGCTAGTTCCACCATCGAATTAACCCATTCTTTCAATTGGGGGCCTTTCTTTGTCTTCCAGTGTCTTAGAATAACTTGACAGTCAGTTATTAGACACACAATATTAATAGGTTGTGGCCGATCCCCCAGTAAACACAACTTTGGACTTAAAGGGATTTCTGAATCAAACCAATAACTTAATATTTCTAATACTCTAAGCCAGAGTGGTGCGACCAAACTACATTCCCGTATACAGTGCAGGAAAGTTCCCATTTCAGTTTCACATTTCCAGCAGCTATTGTCATTTAACAACTTCATTCTTTAGAGTTGTAACGGTGTATGATAATACATCTTCAACTTTTAACTTTCAAACATCAAAGGGTAAGCTTTAAAGATGTAACATGGTGGAGAGAGGGTCATGCATTTTCCCCCAAGTCACTCAGGGAAGCTAAAGGAAAAATAATTGTAGCTTTGGGGAAGTTTAAAAAAAGGAAGTCACATCCCAGCCACACTCCTTTTTTCATAAGTAGAGTCCCTTACTATAATACAACGTTTAAAACCAGGAAAAAACAACACTTCTGATGTTAAGATATCCAAAATCTAAGACAATATCTACTCATATCACGATATCAATATAATATATTGATACAGGTTATTACCCAACCCTATAAAAGGTTTTTTAGCTGTTCACAAAATCTTAGTTATCAAGGTCGCTTTTGTTAAGTGCAGTGAGCTACTGTTAGCATGCTAACAAGCTAAGCTAACACAGTGAACAAGGTTAACATTTTCTGTGGAGATTGACAGTTCATTCTTGAATTTCAGAAACTAACTAACTGACTAACTAAATAAACAAACAATAGCAACAAAACAATCTCACCACGATGTCCATTTAGTAGCAGCTCTTGTGCTTTCAGTTATATCACACGATCTTCATCAGCAGATGGAGTTGACTCAGTTGAAATTTATTCGTAAGATATTTAAATATGCTTGCACCTCGTCCATGCTGGTTTGGAAATTGAGATTTAAGTTTCATTTTTTTACCCTGTGGAGTTCAAGTGTCTTTAAAAAGTAGTGTCCCAGGGTCACCTTCTTTATACACTGTCCTCTGGGAAATAATATCTTAGTAACAGGCTGCTGGTTCAGAGTAAAACTATGTTACTTTAGAGCCAAACAATCCTGTCAGTCTTTGACTCTCTAAGTGAAGTCCCTGCTGTAAAAGCTGTGTTATGTGTAACTAGTTAAAGGGGTCAGGCTGTGGGGGTCAGAGGTGCAGAGCAGGAAGTCACCTGCAGTTTGTTTAATGTGCAGCTTTCAGGTTTTTGGCTCAAGTCAATGCATCTTAAAAGATACTATTTAAATAGGCATTTTTCTGGGTATTATCATAATTATGAATATAACATAGACAACATAGACCGCATTTAAAGAAGTAAAGATAAGTCTCTTACGTCATTTCCGGGTTCAGCTGTTCACCTGTATATTGACTGTTGTTCTGAGACACCACCAGTAGATGTCAGCACATCACCACTGATCACAGCTACAGTCACAAGCCTGGAACCAGCTGTATTTCTGTATTTAGCTTCTACTTATCACAGGTTTTATGTCTCACTGCAATGAGTGTGACGAACAGTAACAGCTTAAAATAAGAGGAAATAATTCAAATAAGTCTTTTCAACTGTATGCCCTGGTTTTTTATGTTTTAGGTAGTCTTGTCTTGGCCAAGGGACTACAGATAAAATAGCCACTTGGCTGATTCTGGCATTTTTATACCATGTGTATTTATTAATTTGCGCTGTCCTTTGTTAAATAAACTAAACTGAAACTTAAATGTCTTTGATTGAAAGCGTAGCAACACCTGTCCAAGATAATGTCCGACCAAAAGACAAGTGATTTATATAAACTTAAGTTACAAATCCTTTGGTGTTACATTAAACTGTTCAAATATAAATTTCATGCTTTGTGATCTCACTTATTCTATCATCAAATATGCCAATATTATTACTATAGTTAGTAGAGTTTTTCAATTAATATGTGGATTATTCTTCTGCTTGTTTGGTCTATGAAATACTATTGTTATCCATCTAAATAACCAAGAACGCAATCCACATATTTGAGGAGCTGGAACCAGACTGGAACCAATAATTGTGCTGGAAAAATGTTTTAATTTTATTGGTCTAGCCAACAGATTGGCTTGCGAAAGTTATAACATTAAATAAAAAAGTATTATATATCAACATTTATTGCACCATCAGCTGCCATACACTCTCATTAGATTTTGATTTGTCACCTTGTAAAACATAATCTTAGTAAAACTAAACTGTACTGTGGATTCATTTATCAACTGAGAGCAGTTGTACGGTGATGAGTTACTATGAGCAGTATCATATCAAAGCACTTCCACATACAGAGCACACAGACACTCCTGTATCCCTTACGGCACAATATTTATTCAACAATATACAGATTAATTTCTCTCTACATCTCAGACTGATCTTTAGTTTTTTATATTTATCTTGCTTTGACCTTTGTACATTTGTCTATTTACAAGATTTAAAATAAGTCTTTCTCTCCATTTATACATCATCAATAGTACAGTGTTATCACATCATCCAGCAGCTTCCCTCGAAGCATCTAGATTAGATTCATCGTTGATAATCTTTATGTTTCATACACCAGCTGACGTCTCTGAGCCACAGAGCAGCAAACTGACAGAAGGGCTCGACATGCACCAAAAGTCCCGGTGTGGCTTTCTCTCTGTGAGGGCAGTTGGATGACAAATGGATGGTCCTCTTATATCACCCACATGAGAGAGGTCCTTCGCTCTGTAGCACCACTACAGGGTGTATAAACAGAATCGCTGGATGAAGAGGAGGAGGGGGGGGGACGCTGTTGAGGACTTGCACCTTAAAAATCAGCTTAAACGCACCTGCCCCATCCCACCCGACACGGATCGATGAAAGCCGGTAACACGAAAAACAAAAAAGGGGAAAAAAATGTTGCATAGAATCAATTCTGACTTCAAGAACAGAAATTTTGGTGCTGCCATTTTAAAAATGTGGCTTTTTGATAAACTCCTGAGACCTTCCAGAACCCAAGTAACATATATATATATATATATATATTTTTTTTTTTGGTTTTGAAAAGAAAAAAAAATAAATAAATAACTGTACCCTTAGACTTTAACAAAAATAGCATTGTGTTGGATGTGACATCACATAGAAGTACTACTTTAAAGAGACTAAAACCCTGCATTGAGTGTATACACGTTTGCACATCTATATATATCATTTCAATAACTATCTTGAGGAGAGAGGTGGATGGATTAAAGTGCATTATACTGTATGAAAACAAAAGCCCACAGTTATCACATGCAGGGCAGGAAATTAATTTTATCCACCAGTGACAGTGGCTGACAAGAACAAATTGAACCCTATTTTAAACCACCAAAACTAGACTTTTTTTTTTAAATGTCAGTGGACCTCATGAGGATTTCTGAGCTTATTATTCGATCAAAAATGAAAAGTAGATAAAATTTTCAGCCACAGTCCACCTGGTGTTCATTTCCCGCCCTGGTCACATGCAAATAACACCAGACACCGAGGGGTATTTCTCTATCCGTTACTCTAAGTCAACATACAGTACCAACATGGCTGCTGGTATCCTTGGTCAGGGGCACTCGTATTAATGACATGAACACGTCACCAGTTTTTAAAACAGCAAAAAAGGTGCCACTCAACTCACGGCAAAATACAGCAAATGGGAAACAGCTCGTCGTGAGCCACACAGCACAGGGATGACAGCAGACAGACCAGGTGAGAGTGTGAACTGTAGCTGCACTCCTCTCTTCTTCTTCTTTCACAGTCCAGGAGGAGGAGGAGCACGTGAGGCCGAAGAGCCGACGATGGAGGCTTTTTGGCCTGAAATGTTTTAAGGCTAAAGCGCACACAGGACTCACTCAGGACCAGGAGCAGCAGCAGCAGCTGTGAAGGGTTTTTTTCCAGCACAGTGGGAGCATGAGTGTGTGGGGGATTTTTCACTGCAGACTGAACTGACTTTTATATACATTAATCATTCATCCTCATTCTACACAAGCACGTGAGCAAGACGTGGGAAATGCAATACAACAGCTGACAATCCACGGTACACAGACGCATAATATACTGCTTTTACATGTGAACAGCAAATAGTGATGACTGTCAGAGTACAGTTCACACCTGTGATGAGTGAAAAGAAAATTCATGGCAAAAAAAAAGGAGGTGAAGCTGCATCTAAGGGCACGTTGAGCCATATGTCCAAACATCCCTTTTGTTGTCCCTTAATTTTGAAATAAGACCAGTAAACACAGAAGAGAAAAAAACAGGCATTTTAACTTAAGACACCCAAAGCAAAACATATCTTCCTTAAGGAGAGGATGTGTATTGGCACATCTGGCAAAGACAAGGACGAGACTTGGGTTTGGCTCGCTGACTGTTTCACGCATCTGAAACAGCAGTGCTTTGCAGGGCACTAAACATGCAGACAAGCACGCCATGTTCAAATCACTCAGCCTGGGCGGGGAGCACTACAGAAGGCTAGCTAGCACTGTGCGCAGATGCAGGCATTTAACAGCAGAGAAGATCCAACTCCATGCACATGAGGATAAAAAAATTGCACTTCAAAAATCATTACATAAAAAAAAAAAATAAAGATAAGCAGGACATTTGTAGGGAGTTGAAATAATCAGGTTAATCCCGACATGGTTGTTTGATACATGACAGAGAAACCTGAAGACAGTCGTGTTCTAGTTTTGCAGCTAGGTTTTGTGCATGGTGTGATTGAACTGAAATGCAAGGCTGAGATACTCAGTCACAGCTCCTCACATGAACAGATTTTACAGTGTCATTACAGTTGCAGTGTGAAACCAGTTTGCCCCCCCCCACTATATATCCCCCAAAATGGTCAAGCACTCCAGTTTCAAACCTAATGGGGTCTCTAAATCCTGCATCTGACTGGGAGACAGGTGTCTGGGTGGCAGGGTGAACACACAATGAGGTAGAACAAAATGTTTCATGAGCATCCAATCAGAGCACAAAATGCAAGACAATTGCCATGGTGACGGCTGATGCGCAGTGACTACTAGGAGCCTCCAGAGGGCAGTACACCACCGGCTCAGGCACGACACTGCACACTAGCCAGAGCCTGACAAACACACCTTCAGATGGAAGAACCCATTCAATGGTTGAAACCATAATAACAATCTAATATAAAATACAGTCATTGCCTTTTAGCTTCAGACACAAACCTGCATGTCTACAATGTTTTCATCCAGTTCTTCAGCAAGATTCAGCTTCAAGGTTTTAAATCAAGTAACAAGATGAAGCTGCACAGTAGTGATTTCGTCAGATTTGTCCAGTTAAAAGCTCGGGGCAAGAAAAACCACATTCCAGTTTGGTTTGACAACAATCTTAAAAGTCTGATTTTACAGATCAAATGAGAAGATTCGAATAAAAGGAAGATTGTGGGCTGAAAACTAGAGCATCACTTTGGTCTGACTGATTTCTGCCAAATCACTGTCAGACAAGTGACGAAAAAGAAATGCTACCTTCTTTGGATTGTGATTTAAAACAAACAAAAAAAAACATTAAAGAAATTTTATTCATAAAACCATTTATGCCTAATTAACAAGGAAGATAATCAGCAAGAACGATTGCACGTGAGCCCGGGAATGAAAGGGAAGGAATGAAGAGAAAGAGCAATAATCCCCACTCTTCTCCACATGAGCGACGGTAAGTGTTATTGCTGATTTATTTTTTTGACTGATTCAGTCAGGAACTCAAAAAAAAAAAAAAAAAAAAAAAAAAAAAAATCTGAAATGTCATACATGTCTCCTGCAGCTAGCGTGGCATCCGTAGTTTTCTCTCGACACTTCCTCCTTTTCTGAGGAGAGTTTGTGTGTGGAATGCTCAGCTCGGTCTGACGGGAGGATGCAGTGACATGCTGGACTGTAGTTACAGCAGTGGGCCGTCATCATTTACTACTTTTCTCTTGTTGCATTTTCAGTAACGCTAAATCCACCGGCGACGACTTCAGGTCACGATTGTAATGGATGTTAAAAGGGTGGAGACACAACTCTTGAGCACACACACACATACACACATACACACACACACACACACACACCAACACAGATAGGTAGACAGAAGTTGTTGTAGTAGGGTTAAAGAGTTGCAGAGAAAAACTGCATGAGGATGAGTGCTATGAACAGGTATTTTATGTATGTGTGTGTGTGTGTGTGTGTGTGTGTGTGTGTGTATGTATGTGTATTATGCCCTGCACTGCATGTTAGACCTGTGATATGATCTGCATGTTGAAACTGGGGGAGCGGGACTGCTTGGTGAGAGGAGCTCCAGGAGACAGGAGGTCTTGGGCGTCCTCTGGCCTGATGAGGTGCTCCTCCTGCAGGCTGATCGTGGAGTGGCGGTGGGAGCCGCCTACAGGAAGCCCTCCTTCCTTGTCAGAGCCCCCCACCGCCTCCTCTTGCTCATCATCGCCTCCGTTCAGGTTGAAATTCATGCAGTCAAAGGACTTGCTGGAGGAGGTGCTGCCAGTCCGCACCAATGTGGGCCCTGCCGGGAAGCTCAGGTGCTTCTTTATGGGGCTCAGCTGGATGGCATCCAAGTTGATGCTGGCTGGAGGCGACTGCTGCCTCGCGTGGTGCCTCCTCACAGCAGCCTGGTGATCTGCTGACAAATCTGCATGTTTTTCCGCCTCCCTCTCCCTCTCCTTCTCCCGCTCCTTCTCCTTGTCTCGAGACAGCCGGGCTGTGATGGCTTTCTTGATGCTGCTGCTGCTGCTGTTCAGGCTGCCGCCCCTCTGCCCCACGCTACCGCCTGCCTTGGTGCCGCTTGGCTGGCTGCTGTTGGAGGCCCCGGAGGAGAAACCCTCGTCCGGGTCGTTGACGTTGAAGGAATCTTCCCCGCCGCTCATACCATCAGCATCTGAACAAGAACATGCACGGACATAGACAGAAAGAAGGCGTGATAGACAAACAGAAAAGTGAGTAACATAAGATGACCACTGAAATTATGTTGACAACTTTAAGTAAAATCTGACTGCGAACAAAATTTCAACCCTAGTGCTTTAAGTCCTGTGGCTTATATTCAGTTTTTTGACAGTGTTCTCAAACAAAGCTAAACTAACTACTATTAAAGGAATACTTCAACAATAAAATGACCATTTGTATACCAATTACTCACCCCGTGTTACGTTGACTACATAAAGAAAACTTTATTTTTCTCGCATGCCTCCATGGTGAACCAGAGAAAAGTTTTGATGAATTGGAGTCATAGGCATCTGCATTCAACAACAGCAAAACTATGCCAGACATCCGTTTACAAACTCTCACACAACTCGTGCAGTATAACCCAAGACTCATTAATCATATGCTCAGTACTTCCCAAAACACTTCGGCATAGGAGTAGCGCGTCTCCCGCACTACTTGTCCACGTGTGACACAGTTTATGTGGAAGTGTTTTAAATTGTAGGGTCTTTTAGTGAAAATGCATATATTTGGAAAGGTCTGAGCAAACAACCAGATGAGTGAGACTTGGTTTATACTGCAAGACTTGTGTTAAAGCTTGTAAATTGATATTTTGATATATAGTTTTGCTGTTGTTAGAGGCACCCCCCCTTTTTACTTAAATTCAAACAAGAATATTCTCAGTTTTTGGATTCTTCGTTCACCGTGGAGACACCGTGGAAAGAAAACAAAGCAAATTTTAAGTTAACACGGGGTAAGTAAATTATACAAAAGGTCATTTTGTGGCTGAGTTATTCCGTTAATAGTAATGTAGCAAAAAGTGCTGGTTCTCATTAAGAGTGATGTGAAAAGGCCTGTGACAAACTGATTAATCTGAGCAATAAGACTAAAAATGTTTAAAGTGTTTACAAATAATGCAGACTAAATCAGCAGACTAAATTAATAGCCTTCTAGCAGCAGGCCAGCTCGAACACTCGCACTCATCAGACCATGCTGCTTCATTAGCTCACTCATTATGCACCAAACAGAGGTACAACTCAATACGGTACACAATGACCTTGAGCTTTGATCATCTGATGCAATTTAGATCAACTTAACTCTGACTAGCTGATTGTTTAGAAAAAGTATGAGCTCAATAACCTGCTGGACAAGTGAGCAGAGCTCGTCTAGCAAGTGATGCAGATTTAATATATATTAGACAAGTGATATCTGGTGATATTTAGATGTAATTCTAACAACACTGACATTAAGACATCAAAACAACAAAATAATAATCCATCTATCATCGTTTGAAAGCTGAAAAGGAAAAAGACGATAAATTGAGTTAGAAAACAAAGCATGTTACTGACATACAGTATGCAGGGTAAAGCCTGTTAAACAGAGGAGACAGAGGATCAGCCGTCTGTCTCCGTCATGCATCGTTGGGACAAGCAAAATTGTACAGTAGGGAACCGCAGGCAGCACCAGAAAAGAAATGGAGAAACCGAGAAGAATAGGTCTGGATTGACATGCACATAACATGAGGAGAAGACACATGCTCTCCTGCCCCCATCCCTCCTTTCTCCTGTAGCGCTGGCACAGCGGTCAGATGGTTGGCCGGCTGAGACGAGCCTGCCCATCTGTGGAGAGCACTGAGGCGAGTCCGTACACCTCATCAGATCAATAGCATTCCAGTTAGAGCTGACAGCCCACGGGGCTAAATGGGCCAGTCTGCAAGCCATTACAAGTCAACCCAATCCCAGATGAAGAGCTAAAACTTCTTCAGAGCTTTGCAATTAAAGGATTATACAGTGTTTTTGCATGTTTAAGCCTTTTGATTACAATGTGCACGTTTATATGCTCGCTATTGGTTTCCAGTCACTTCAGTGCGCTGCTAAATTCAGTCTGCAGAGCCTGAAATGTTTCTCAGACAGATCACTCACTACAGTAAACATGTCTCTGCCTTAATTTTTAATGTAATGTTATATCGTTATGTGCTAATGCAGCTGTGGACCATTTTACAAACTCTACCTTGATCTACCTTGCATTCAGGGATACTCTGAGGTACAAAATACCTGTCAGGAATCATTGTAAACATGAGTCTCAGATCCTGAATGCATATATATGGACTATGTGACAGGGATAATGTGAGTTTTGTAATGATTTAAAAAAAAAAAAAAAAAAGAGGTGCTACTTGGATCTAACAGCGATGTAACAAAAAGAAGGTGCTCTTGATGTACAGTACAGGCCAAAAGTTTGGACACACCTTCTCATTCAATGCATTTTCTTTATTTTCATGACTATTTACATTGTAGATTCTCACTGAAGGCATCAAAACTATGAATGAACACATGTGGAGTTATGTACTTAACAAAAAAAGGTGAAATAACTGAAAACATGTTTTATATTCTAGTTTCTTCAAAATAGCCACCCTTTGCTCTGATTACTGCTTTGCACACTCTTGGCATTCTCTCCATGAGCTTCAAGAGGTAGTCACCTGAAATGGTTTCCACTTCACAGGTGTGCCTTATCAGGGTTAATTAGTGGAATTTCTTGCTTTATTAATGGGGTTGGGACCATCAGTTGTGTTGTGCAGAAGTCAGGTTAATACACAGCCGACAGCCCTATTGGACAACTGTTAAAATTCATATTATGGCAAGAACCAATCAGCTAACTAAAGAAAAATGAGTGGCCATCATTACTTTAAGAAATGAAGGTCTGTCAGTCCAGAAAATTGCAAAAACTTTAAATGTGTCCCCAAGTGGAGTCGCAAAAACCATCAAGCGCTACAACGAAACTGGCACACATGAGGACCGACCCAGGAAAGGAAGACCAAGAGTCACCTCTGCTTCTGAGGATAAGTTCATCCGAGTCACCAGCCTCAGAAATCGCAAGTTAACAGCAGCTCAGATCAGAGACCAGATGAATGCCACACAGAGTTCTAGCAGCAGACCCATCTCTAGAACAACTGTTAAGAGGAGACTGCGCGAATCAGGCCTTCATGGTCAAATAGCTGCTAGGAAACCACTGCTAAGGAGAGGCAACAAGCAGAAGAGATTTGTTTGGGCCAAGAAACACAAGGAATGGACATTAGACCAGTGGAAATCTGTGCTTTGGTCTGATGAGTCCAAATTTGAGATCTTTGGTTCCAACCGCCGTGTCTTTGTGAGACGCAGAAAAGGTGAACGGATGGATTCCACATGCCTGGTTCCCACTGTGAAGCATGGAGGAGGAGGTGTGATGGTGTGGGGGTGTTTTGCTGGTGACACTGTTGGGGATTTATTCAAAATTGAAGGCACACTGAACCAGCATGGCTACCACAGCATCCTGCAGCGACATGCCATCCCATCCGGTTTGCGTTTAGTTGGACGATCATTTATTTTTCAACAGGACAATGACCCCAAACACACCTCCAGGCTGTGTAAGGGCTATTTGACCAAGAAGGAGAGTGATGGAGTGCTGCGGCAGATGACCTGGCCTCCACAGTCACCGGACCTGAACCCAATCGAGATGGTTTGGGGTGAGCTGGACCGCAGAGTGAAGGCAAAGGGGCCAACAAGTGCTAAACACCTCTGGGAACTCCTTCAAGACTGTTGGAAAACCATTTCAGGTGACTACCTCTTGAAGCTCATGGAGAGAATGCCAAGAGTGTGCAAAGCAGTAATCAGAGCAAAGAGTGGCTATTTTGAAGAAACTAGAATATAAAACATGTTTTCAGTTATTTCACCTTTTTTTGTTAAGTACATAACTCCACATGTGTTCATTCATAGTTTTGATGCCTTCAGTGAGAATCTACAATGTAAATAGTCATGAAAATAAAGAAAACGCATTGAATGAGAAGGTGTGTCCAAACTTTTGGCCTGTACTGTACATATAGGCAAACATTGTCCACAAGTAAGGAAGTAGATTCCTGAAAACTCAAGGTGTGCTGCTTTGTTAAAGGATTTATGTGAAAAAAAAAAAAAAAAAAAAAAAAATTATGATCATGGCTACATTATCAAAAACAAGACGCATATCGACTGTGTGCGTTTGTCTTTGTAACTTCTGGCATTAAAAATGCGTTGGGCAGACGAATGAACCAAATCAAAGCATCCTTTAACACACCAGTAGTTAAAGTTTTTTAAAAGTGTCCATTTTCTCAACAGGAGAACAAAAAATAAAGCAATGAAATATTCACTATTAACCCTTTGAAAAGTAAGCAAATTGCAAGCAAAAACATGGGAAGACGACAATGAGCAACAAAAGAAGAAATGACCCCGAAAATTTGCAAGAAATTAGAAAAAAAAAGGAAAATAAAAAACAAGAAAATTAGTTTTTAAAAAAAGGGAAATTACCTGAAACAAAGTGCTTAAAAAATTACAATAATTATGTAGCATAATTTTAAATATGTTATAATAATAATAATAATAATAATAATAATAATTCTAGGTATAGTTTTTCCCTAGCTTTTCTTTTTTCAAATAATTTTTTTTGCAATTTGTGGGACATATTTATGAAGTTGCTCATTGCCTTTTTTCCCATGTTGTTAAAAAGAAATCACACCAATTTGCTCACAGTTCAAAGGTTTAAATACTTGTGTAAGGAGTCTGAAAGCAGCACAGGAAAAGTGACGTTGCTCCAGGTTTGAAAGGGTTAAGGTAGCTAGCAGTACTCGAGATCTTCTGAAAGTCTCGGTTTCGTCTTGGGATCTATTACATTTTTACTCGCTCAGACAAGGAGGCAAAGAGGACTTAGGTTTTTACTTCAAGATCAGTCAAGACCACAACTACAGGAATCTCACTAAATTGCCTGTGCAAAACAGGTGTTGAAAGTGTTGAACAAAGATGATAGAGCTGATTATACGTACACATGTATAGGGTATATGGCAATAAAACAGGTGAATGTAAAGCAATTTTAATTTGTTTTCTGTGGGTGTTTTTTTTATGTGAATCTTTCAGTTCAGTTTGAGGAGTGCCTATGGTTTACATGTTCCACATTTTATCCTAAGTATGTTGTGTAGTGTGGGACTAGCACTGATCTGGTCTTGGTCTTGTCTTTGTCTCGATACACTCTGGTCTTGGTCATGACTTTGTCTCAGTTTAGGTGGTCTTGACTACAACACTGGTAGCTAGCTCAATTTTATATTTATTATCACTGTCAGGTGAAATCAAAAGGAACTAATGACTTCCAGGAAGGGAGGAAAATCAATTGAATTACCCCAAGAGGGATTAATAATGTACTTCTAATAAAAAAGTGTAATTAACAGGATTAAACATGCAAAGACACCAGTGTGGTAATTTTCCAATATTACTGCAACGCAGCCCCAAACTAAAGGACATGTGTTAGGTAGATTTTTTTCTGCAACAGAATGTCCAGTAACAAATACTAAGTGAACGATCTTTAAAATAATCACAGTTCTCACTTAACTGGGTGGCAGATTTCTATCTAATGAAACAGTGTTGAGATTTCTTGCACTATAGCTGCACTGAGTTAAATGAAAGATAATGGGAAGAAGCCGGGGTGGCACTCAGACAAACGCCGACCATAAAGCCAGGGAATGAGCTGATCTTCAGTCATGTCAAAGGGATCTGAATGATGTTTCAAGATAACAAACATGTTGCAACCACACATGGAAATGGACACATTCAACAAGACAAAATGGGCCGTACGACAGGTCCTGGCAGTGGAGTTGTCTTTGCAGCTCAAATTATTGGATCTGTAAACCCTGACAATATTCAGTCCGCAAACTTGGCCTTGTCATTTGAAATGTTAGTGTTCCAGGGGTTTCATGTTTTAGCGCAAATTTTTTCAAAGCTTGCCGTAGCGTGTGCATGCATGATGAAGGGCTCGTTCCCACTCACTGAGCTGAAGAAAAAATGCGGCAGAACACAGAGTTAGTGTATAATAAAGCTGCTGGAGTTGAAAAACAAAATGGAAGGCCTCTTCTTGCACAGTGTCGACAGCAGATGGCTGCTGCTGGCCTGAGTGACCCAAAACTTGTGGTGCTGTCAATCACTGCGAAGGGCAGTAGAGAAACAAGATGTCTGGTGCCAACTTTGTTAAAGATGTATATATTTTTTACTTGTTAAAACCACAGGGAAAAAAAAAAGAATCTATAAAACCAATTATCAGACATGGAGAGTTGAGGATGCCCAGAGTAAAAGGTCAAGCTGCAGGCTGGGCACTGAACATGCTCAGTGAGTGACAAGGGCAGCAGTTTAAAATACGTTGGAGGTATGATGAGGAAAAAAGAGAGGATATGACATGATGACAGGCCCATGCAAAATGGCCACTAGCCACACTTCCTTCAAACCCAGAATAGGCGACTCTTCCATTCTTGGTTGGGACGAAAAATAGCAGTGGTCTGGTAGTAGCGGGGTTGTTGGCTGGGGGTCTTATAGACTGGAGGAGTTAGTATACTCTGGGGAAGTGAAGAGGTAGCCAAAATGAGAACGGCAGAGTTAACCCCCTCGAGCTGAGAAGGAGTAGGGGGAGGAGGGTTGGGAAGATACAGATCGAAGGGGCACCTCCTTCTGAGACCCTCCCTGCTCTGAGTGTCCGCCTCTGTCCCCTACCCTCAAATGTGATGGGGGGAATGATGCTGCTGCTGCTGCTGCTGTGGTGGCTGTGAGGCCGCCCTTCTCTCTCCTCTTTGGCTGCGGGGTCCCAGGGAGTGTGTTGGTGGTGCTGGTGCTGGGCGAGGCTAGGAGGATTGACGATGAGGCTCAACTCTGCATCGGTTGAGTAGTCAAAACAATCTGGGAGTCAACAACACAGACGGGGAAATGTGTGTCTTTAGTGGCAGCAAGCCTGAATGGATTCGGGCCTCATCATGGGCACAGCAGGCCTAACAGCTGTCTGTAAATTCATTTGTAGATTACAAAATATAGCAAAGAGGAACGCAATGGTATTTTTCAAAAACGAACTGCCCTGTAAATCGCCCATCTACTAGGTAAAATGGAGTCAGTAGAATCTACAGGCACCATTTTGTCGTCAGTTTCCCCTTAAACTGCAAACCTTAAATTTAACTGGTGATACAAAGCACAGCACACACTTGGTAGACAAGACGAGCAAAATAAAGAGCAATAAGGAGCAGTGAGTGGCACAGGCACTGCAACACAGAGACTATATGACCACAGTTACATACAATAACTGACATGAAACACCATTTGGACGATGCTAATGGTGTGACTGGTTTACACAGCAACAGGTTTCCCTCTCACTGCTTGGGACAAACACCAGAAAAGTTATTCTCTCACCAAATAGTTCCCTCTTGTGGCTTTTCTCTGATTGGAAAAAAAGTTTGTAAGTTTGCAGCTTAAATCATTACTAAACACTGGTGGTTTTTCTTGCATAACATAACTCGAACTAATAAATAAAAAGTATTATAATGGATCTACTGAGCTGTCACATCTACTGAGCTCTCTCCTGCACTGACACCTGGTCCAATTTGCTCTGTGCTGCAGCCATGATGGCAGGTGTTCCTGTTTCCAAGGCTGCTGTAGTCTTACCCTCTCTCTTCCAGCGGTGGCGTCGTATGGAGGCGGTGGTGATGGCTGAGATGGAGATGCGGCTGATGGTGGGTGTCACCTCCACCTGGAGCACCTTGCGCCCCCGTGACTCATCGGGAGCCGTCTCTGGCAGCGAGTTCTTCATGGCATTCCCCAGCTGGAGGTAACACGTACACAGATACACATTGATAAGCAGTTAGTGATAAATCCAGGAAAGTATTAGAAGATTCAAAGCCTGATTACAGCCATCACTGGTGATTTGTGTGAAACATGGCAGATCAAACAGTGTTTTGTATTTGACTCAAGCTTCACAGTTTCAGACAGGTTGAAAATATCATTAAACGAACACTTCACCCATAAAATGATCATTTCTCTATCAGTTAATCACCCTGTGTTATGTTGAATTTGTGAAGAAAACTTAGCTTTTCTCGCATGCCTCCACAGTGAATGAAGAATCCAAAAACAAAGAAAACTCTTAATGAAGTGAAGTCATTGGGGTCCAAGTTCATTAAAAGCAAAACTATATCAACACATCCATTTACAAACTCTCACACAACTCATGCGGCATATTCCAAGTCTCATGCTCAGTACTTTCCAAACATTTTCACTAAAACGTCAACTATTTAAAACACTTCCACATAAATGGTCTCAGGCATAGATGGGGTAGCGCGTTGGCAAGTGCATGCGTTTGAACTCTGCTTGTGCATTCCATTGAAATATTGCCTCCCAGCTCGTTCACTGGCCAGGAGTTCTGCTGTTACTCAACCAAGCCTGTTGTTTCCTGGCCTTCCTTCCAATTTTGAATGATATAGGATATATTAGGTATGATATAAATTATCCGACTATGATAAATAATAGAATATGCACCCATTGCTTCCACATGTTTGTCAGTTGTGTTTAAATAGAGGCGAGAGAGACACAAATTTACTCTCAAACACACATGGGCAGACAGCGACAGAGCTCAACATGTGATTTCAACAGAGCAGAGAGCAGAGTCACTTGCTGACCAGCGTGGGGAAATGTGGCTCTGGTGTGAATGGCCAGCAACTGCTGACAGGCGGCTGCATGACTATTACCAAATCAGGGCACTTCCATGTCCAGTGTGAACCCAGTCTTAAAATGACATTAGCTTCAGGCAGATAAGTTTGTTTCTACAGGATTCCCACACTTTATATGGACAAAATTTCAATATTTTTCCATATCTTTTCAAGGCCCGGCGATTTCAAACATAGATTCAAACTTCATACAAACATAATCTCAGCTAGCTGGAATACATGAAAAGAGAGATGGACCGCGGGGAGAAAATGAAGAAACGTACGTGATGGTAAACAAAATGTGATAGATCAACACTTACACTTAGAAGGTTATCTATGAAGATTAATTTCACATTATAATCACAAACGACCAAACAAATCCACGACTTCTTCAAAACTTTCAATGATTTTTACTAATTCTGTGACGTTTCTAAGCCTGGAAACTGACTGCGAAATTCCATGACGTTTCCAGGTTTTTCATGAACCCTGTGTTTAGTTATTGATTAGGGACAATTGAATGTCCCTCCCCCGTGGAAATCAGTTAGTGGATGCAGTGTCAGACTGAAGATGGAAACTGAGTGTCATTGTTTGACAATCTGATATCAGGCAAGGAGTTTTCTTCACAAATTCAAGTCACACAGGTAAATAACTGATATACAAATGATCATTTTGGGGGTGGAGTATTCCATTAACTCCACAAACACTGTGTTGTTGCTCTTACCAGGAGAGGCTGGGAGTAAAGCTCCAGCTGGGCTCTGTACAGAATGTCCTCCAGAGCTTCCCGCCCCATCTCCCACTCTCCATTGTATCTACACATTAAAAAAAACAAAACACAAATACATACACCGGCATTTAACAACGTCATGTTGTGATCCTATTTATGTAATCAGGAGTGTCCGACAAGATGCCTTGATGTCTGAGTCACATCCCTGTGAACTATTATTAGTTGTTTAGTAATGCCTGCAGCTTCAGGAGAGGAGGGAAGGAGACATTGTCATGCTATTGTAAGTTTAACCCGTGCTTTACCTTTTTTCTTGCAGAACTAAGTGAAGATTTACATGGGACACATTCATTCCTTTGGGATTCTGTGAAAATCCAAAAAAAATGCATGCAGGGAAACTTGCAAATTTAGCAATAATAAAGCTCAAGATTTGTGTTTAGTCTATGTGTTCGACTGATATGCAAATAGTGTGAAAAAAGGATGAATCCAAGTGCAGGTGTTGGTAACTGTTTTTGTTTATCACCTGGCTCTTTGCTCAAGATGAGGGCTATCATTAGCTTTGCATGAGGTGATGTCACAACCCCGTCGTCAATCAAGAGGGATTAAAAGGAGCAGCATCAATAAATAAATGCATTATACATTAAAAATAAAGAAAAGGAGAAGAACTGCACGGCTGAAACCTCTTTGATCCGGTCCTGCACATGCATCAATCACACAGCCAGGGACAAATGCACGGGGCTCCCTTTAGACTCGAGATGAAAGGGATGGAATGAATGGGCAGGTAGAAACAGACTCTCTGATGTTTTGAAGGCTGGAAAATCAGCCCGGAATACATTTGAAACCGGACAGGAGAAATAAATAAAAAAGAAATTTGGTGTGTGTCTATTTGTTCTGATATCCCCCTGTGCCTCTCCCTCTCCTCTCTTCACGTGGTATTACAACGCCGTAGCATTAGCGGACATATTAACCTAAATCCCAGAGTGTCCTCGACGAGTGCCAAGGTCCCTCTGCATGTGTAGAGCTGTGGATTCATGCTTATCTGCCCTTCATATGCTCCTGCTCGGGCCAAGGGTGAATGTGAGAGCTCAGGCTGTCACTGAGGTGACCTATGGTAGGGATTACTAAAAAGGCTATTATTCTTACACACACACACATGCAGTCTAGTTTTTTCTCCAGAGGCACTGACCGCTCCAATCTCCTGATTGCTGCTGTGTATGCTCGTGAGGGTGATGAGGCAGAATGCATACTCAGCCCCCCTGCCCCCCCCCCTTCTTGCTACACTATCCTTAACAGTGGTGATTCCAGTCGCTACCATATCAGGGGATCCATTGCCGAGGACAAGCTATCATCGAGGAGCTGTAATCAGCTTTGCAACGACTGTCCTCATAGGGGATGAAATCACCTGCTCCCACAATGCACTGCCGATGTAATCAGTGTGTACAGTGGGGAGCTTCTGTCTGTGGTACAGTGCTAGCATATGCTGTTGGGAGATTTTCTGCAGTAGATCACAGCAAACTTGAAGAGAGACTGGCCTCATTAGTGATGTCCCGCAAGGGCACAATACCAAAAATGAGAAACACTGTGTTATGTGCGGTGGGACCCAAAAGTCTGAGAACACTAACCAAGATACTTCAATTTTGCATTTGTTTCTAATGTAACACACATTAAATCCACCTGAGTGTCATCTGAATGCATGCTTCATCAGAAGGAATACAACTCTATAAAATCTGACCTTTTCTACACAAGATTAATGTTGGTCAGTGCTACAAATTAGCTTAAATTTGATTTCTAACCTAGAAATGTTACAGGATTTTAAATATTTCCTCTTCATTTTACATCATGTAACTTCTTGGGCTTTTAGATGTTTATGAATCATGACATTTTCTAATTATTTCAAGGTTTATGGAGGGGTGATAGCAAAAAAAAAAAATCCTAAGCCTGAAATTTTTTTTCCAGTTGAGGCATGAGGAATGGGTCGTCATTCGGTGAATCCAAAACATCTCTGGCTGGCTGCAGAATAGTTCATAACCCTGCCTCATCCATGTTGGTGGATGGGACATGGGCCACACTAAAAAGCAATCAAATAACAAGTCAAATAAATTCTTCCCAGAGATTGTTAGTTTGTCATTTTTGGTAGGCGTTATCACACTGATGTGTGTGGAAGTGTTCATTTTTCTGACAAATTCAGTTTTATTTACGTATTTGATGCTATAAAAAGGGGGTGTGATGTCATGATTGACAGCTGCAATGACTCGCAGTTGAGTCAGGAGGGTGTATGGGAGGTAGGCTTGGGTGATATTATGATATTATGGTATACCAGTGTATTTAGAAATTCCAACAGTATGATTTTCAACACTATCGGCTATGAGTGGTGGGGATAAGGACTAAAAGTCGGCCAGTAACAGCAGAGAGAGACCATGGGGAAAAATAGCATATATTTACATCCACTCTCCATTATGTACTGAATGGCCTGGTTTAATGTGAAGAAGGTAAAAAAATAGATACCGCCCAAGCCAATACAGTGGGCTATAACAGGCAGGATCTCGACACCACGGCTCCACGACCTGATCACAGCTGCACAGACTATTTTAGCAGAATTTTTTTTTTTTTCCTTTTACAGTGGAAAGATGTAGGGACAGGTCTTCCATCTTTATGTACAGTCTATGGGATGAACCTACAGAGAATTATCACCTGAATCAGCTTTTCTCAGCTTTATAGAAATTTACAGCAAGTTTCAGCTCATTGTTAAGCTGTCCAGCTGCAACATTACTGTTTTGGGTCACTCTCAGCACTCCTATAGTATAATTTATGGTAGTTAGCACCGAACTGGTGAACATAGTGGAACAATAAGTGGATAAAAGAGACAGATATTTTCCTCAGGAGTTGGTAGAGACAAAAATACAGCTAACACGGGATAAATATAGACTTGCATTAACCAGATGGCCACAAACACGAGTCCAAATAAGTTCTAATGTTGCTCCATTACTGCAGGATGTGTAAATGAGTGACTGTTTGTTAACAGTTATTGCAGCTTTAAAGATACATACATGGCATGATAAACGGCAGTCAGCATCTGCACCATGAACTCGGGGTCCAGCAGCACACGATTGCAGGGTTCCCTCCAGAGCTTCTGCTGCTGCCGGGGGAAGCCACATACACACAGCCTGAAGAGGGAACACACATACACAGTCATATAAGTAAGGTGAGCAAAGTCATATAGCAAAGAGATGTAGCATAGATCAGATGAGCCTCGATGAGGGGAAGAATTAAAGAGACCATCAGTCACTTCCTGAGTAAACTACACAAAGAGTGAACACATCAAACAGAGTGTGAGAGGGGAGCAAAATTTAATCTACTCTACACTTGTAGAGGTCAGGAAAGGTTAGACAATGGGGTGTTCGGGAACTACACACTGAGGCTAAACTCTAATGCTCTGAAAACTTCACAGTCACAGTTTGCTGCCTGTCTAGACTAAGTTTGCTTCAGGCATTGTCTCACTGCTCGCTCACGGTAGGAAAGTCCTCATATCCTGAACCGTCTGCACGCTGCAGGTGGAACAATCGCTGGGCAGCGGCCTGACCACAGTGCCTCATATTGTGAATTCCACATTGAGCCTTTCTCCTAACTACAGGGCATTTCAGCGCTTCCCAGACAGACAGACTCAGACAGGTATCCAGCAGGGATGCTTTCATTTGGCCAATCGCAGACAACTGAGCCCTCAAGAAACTGTACTTATCAAATCCTCCTGCGACCAGGGTAGTCAGTATTGAGGTCAGCGCATGGCTACAGGGTAGAGGAGGTGATTTAATACTAGATTCAGTAGAGCAGGTAATGGAGGTAGAAAAGGAGAGGGTGGTCACAAATTGGGTACAAAAAGGACAAAACTGTGGATAATGAAAGACAAAAAAAAACAGGACACATGCTTTTCATGTGCATTTTCCTCACCGTGAGCTCATTCTGCAAACTGACTGATAGGAAGATAGCGGCATGTACACCACAGCGGAGTTGTAGCACAGCATGAGGAAACACAGCACTTCAAACCTGCAATCACAAAATGTTCGGTTAAAGTTAAAACAACAAGAATGCAATCATGTAATGACTTTAAATAATGTCAGTTTCATCTGATTTCAGCATAACCCCAAACTGACCATTTTTGGTTTAACATTCTATCCACCTATTCTTCTGACACCTAGATAATTATGTAGAGTTACTCATGCAATTTATGAACTCTGAACCATAAAATAGTCTCTTAAGCAAACTGCTTGCCGAAGCTGTTTCGCTCATTGTGAAGTACTGTACTTTGTATGGCTGAATACCAAACTTCAATACTTTTCTGGCACCGACCAATTTGCTTTGATACTATCAAGTATTGAAAAATGTCCTCTCAGTCGGTACCAAATGTCAATCCCTGGGGAATAAATCTCATCAATGCAGTGAGCCAATATGTCATAAAGGCGTGCAGAAACTAGAAATACCACCACATGGTTGTATGCCTCCGTGCACCGGTGATGTTGCAATTACAGTTTACATCCATGTCTGTAAAAACATGGATGCTCCACATACATCTCTCCCTGGCAGCACAGGAGATCTATACAATCAGCACAGTTTCAAGGTGGGCACCCAAGATTAGTGTCAGCAATTCAGTATCTGACAAAATGTCTCCCCCTCTGTTCCTGAGATATGATGTTGAAAAGTGTTTTAGCAGAACATTATGCTGTTAAAGTCAAGTTGACCTTTGACCCTCTTGATGTAACATGTCATTACTTTGGGGCACCCAGCAGATCACCTGGTAGAGCAGGTGCCCAATGTGCAAAGGCTTTGTCCTTGCCACAGTTTGTGTCAAATATAAAAAAATTTGCTCAAGGTGTTCTTGAGATATTGTGTTTACATGAATGAGATGGATGGAAGGTCACAGTGACCTTGACCTTTGACCACCAAAATCTAATCAGTTCATCGTGGAGTCCAAGTGGATATTTGTGCTAAGTTTGAAGAAATTCCCTCAAGACGTTTTTGAGATATCGTGTTCATGAGAATGCGACGTATGTCTGTATGGACAGACAGAGGGACAACCTGAAAACATGATGCTTCCTGCATCGACTATTGCCAGTGCGAAGGCAAAAAAATGTTACACCCCGAGTGTTACACACTCATGTGTGTTGGCGTGACAGTGTGCGTCACAGGTATAAAAAATGTCTTAAAAGAAATCTAAAGAGTTGCTCCATTTCATCACGCTCGATGCCAGTAGCACACAATGCAATATATGGAAAAAGGGCATTGTTGACGTATCAAATTTGATGGAATCAATGTGTATGACATAAATTGAAAATCAGTAAGTTGCTCCGTATTCGACTGCATGAAGTCTTGTGCATGGATATTTAATTAAGTTAATGTTACTGTAATAGGTGTGGTGACTTACGGTGCACCTAAAGTGGGAGTTTCCCAGTTCCCAGTCAGAAATTCCAATTGGAATGTCCCCTGAAGTCGGATTTCCAACTTGGAAAGTCAGAGGAACCTCACCTGCCCTGACCTCAAAGTCCAATATGGCTGCTCTACGCATCAAAAGTAGTGAAAGCTATAGTAATATACTGTTTATTAGCACTTCAGTTTTATTTGTGTCCTACTAAAATAGTCATACAAACAGTCCTTTTGAACTTCTATCTGTGAACGTGTTGCTACAGTGTTTTGGAGCACTGATTGGGCCCCGAAATTCAAGCCCAACCCAAGCCTGAACCACGGCAGTAGTTTCAGGCCCGAGCCCAATTAAAAACCTGAATTTCTACTGTAAAATTTTTTCGGGTGGAACCTATCCTAGCTGACATTGGGTGAGAGGCAGAACACAGCCTGGACAGGTCAACAGACTATCACAGGGCTGACACATTCATGCTCATGCTCACGCTCACACTCGCACGTACGGGCAATTCAGAGCCATGTCTTTGGACTGTGGGGGGGAAGCCAGAGAGAACCAAATCCGGGGAGATGGGGAGAACATGCAACAGAGCCGCCCTTTAGTGGTAAAATATTTAGCAACAAGGCACTAATTGGTACTGGAATCAGAAATGTGTCTGACTTATCGCATTTTATGGGTATTGTCAAAGTGTTAATTAAAAGCGTGCCTTTTTCAAACCCATAATAGGCCATGTCTGTTTAAATGTGATGTAAATTACATGTTCATGTCTCATTTCACTCAATGCAGCAGTGCCTTAGTCAGCAGAGTGAGTGGAACTGTCAATCTACCTGCTGCAGAAAAAAAACATGAACACAGATGCCACAAGACTGCAGATATTTGAGAACAGTGGATTGTTTAGAGATCAATTAGGAGAGAGGCAGTGTTTGTATGGTAACATACAGTAGATAAACCTCGGCTTACAAGCAAAGATAAACGGTGTTATTGAATGAGCACAACAAATCTGCTAGAAATGATCTGTTTTCAGATATCAGTCCAAATCTCAATCTTGAGCATCCCTATTTGGTGCATGTGTGTTTAAGAGTGTGTGTGTTGATGGAGGACAACCAGGAGGAGGACCTCGAGTGTAAGGGCCATAATTGACTCTGTGCGCAGGGGGAGGTAAATGGCCTGGCTGTATATCATCAGCTGGAGTGAGTCGGCACCTCTCAGGAGCTTCGGGCTTTCTTCTCATAAACACTATCTCAGGCCCAGGCACACAAATGGGTTTCCAGATAAGCTACGAGGCCTGGCCCTGCTGAAATCCATTCACTTTATTTATGATGCTTTGCGCTCATCATAGCCGAGGGGCCACACTGTTCTGGACAACGTGCAGGATGACCGGCGTTATCTGTGCTGCCCTAACACATCTGAAGTATCACAGCTCATGATGTGACTGTCTCTGCACATGTGCCACTGCAAACAAGCAGCAGCCCATTTTCTGGCAGGGCTCCAGCACGCTTCATTACTATGCTAAGATTATCATTCATCCACAGTAGCAGAGAAAATGCAAGAGCCAAAAAAGCTTTCAGGCCTGCTGAGTGTGGCCAGAGGAGGCTGAATGAGCATCAAGGGTTACGCTCTGATCATCTTAAAAGGTCTTTTTCATCTTATGGGGAAGGATAAGATGTGAGGCTATAGAGACAAAAAATAGAGAATGATGACAGTCTTGTGGTGCCACCTGTGTTTACTGAGGCTGAACAGCCTACAGCACTGCCATTTCTCTGTATCTAAAAAAACAACAAAAGGTTTCACCCTCTGGTAAGTCATTCAGTATGGTAGATTTAGCACAATGTCTCTAAACTGCTGCAATTTAATCTCTTCTGTGACGTTACTGCGTCTCAGATTATTTGCTCTCTGTTAACAGCTGGTGGAGTCAGAGTGGTACCTGTTCTGAGCCGTGAAGGTCTCTCTCTGTGGGTGGAGGCCGCTGTACACCACTCTGATCAGGTCATGTTGACAGAGGGCCCCCTCTGTCAATGCCATGGACCCCAGGCTAGAAGGCTGCACACACAGGAGAAAAACAAAGGTTATAAAACACTTGTCCACCATGTTGGCTCCTACAACATGATAGTACATCAGCAGTGATGCTGCCTGCAGTGCCCTTCATGTTGTTTAATGACAACCTCGGGGGCTTCTGCTCTGTTCAGATGGAAAACTGCTGTGATTAGTGTGGAGATTTTATTACAGGGGAATGATATAACTACCGGACCTCTGCCAACCTGGCAGCACCTGACTTCTCTCTGTTGGCTTTACTTATCAGTTTCTAAATTTGAGAATCGTTTCCAATTTTAGTCGATAAATTGCTGACTGTACAACTCCTACACTAAAAGTTATGTGTTGCAACTTGCCTTGTATCTTCTACAAATTCCTTCACACAACATTAAGCTCTGAATTTCTGCACTAGTTCCTTTCAACTTCTTTCTCTTTCCGTTTTCTTAAAAGGCTTCTGCACACCTGTACTGACAGGTCAGGGTTTTTCCTGCTGTGTTTAATAGTGAAGGTGTGCCGCCCTCGCCTGACACAACAATCACCTCTGATAACGAGATAAAAGGTAATTCACTTTCATGAATTAAAACATTAACCTTTGGCGTGGCAAATGTCAAGGTGTTATTTTGCACATCACGAGATACCTTCAACGACTTGTTCAGGCCGTCATTTACTAAGCTGATCATGAGACAAGATTTGTCAGGATCTCAGTGGCTTACTGCCACCTTCTGCTCCTGTCGGTCGTTACTGGGTCATGCTTTTATTGGGTAATTATTGGCAATAGGTATGGAGAGTATAAAGCACGCGTACCTGTTGTCTAGTATTAAGTTAATCCAGAACAGTTGGACACGTTCCCAACAAATATGGTTGATAAGGCAATCAGCAAATTAAACTTAAAGGGACAGTTCACCCCAAATTCAAAAATACATATTCTTTCTCTGAAACTTTACTGAATGGGGGCCAGATTAAATAACATGAAAATGCCTGGGGGCCAGCTGCTTCTCACATCATATAGGCTATTTTAAAAAAAATCATACAAATGCAACTATTTCATCTTTAAGTGAAGAATTCAACTTTGTGGCGCCCATGAAAGCGGCAGTCCTCGCTGTCAACTTTACATGTCTGTGCTGTCGGGCTGTGTATTGGCAAGAATCTGGCAACAGGATACGCATCACCACACAGGGGTTATGATTCAGTTAAATGGGAAATACTGCAATATTGTAAGTAAGGCAATTTAAATTGTGGTATTTTTAAAATCTAACTGAAGGAAGACTGTCATTAAGAACACTCCATCATCTGCATAAAATTTGACTAGAAAAAGTTAACTTTTTCAATGCAATCAGAACAGTAGGATCTGTATTTATCACAGCTCCTGTAACACGGTAGTGATATGTTGTTATGTTGGAGTGGGAGAGTCACATGACTGAAAACAACACTGCTATCTAGCAGTTAGGGGTTTAAACACAACATATGCAACCTATTAATACAAAAATGTCAAAAACACTGTATCACAAAACATGAAATCCTGATACTAAAGTGTGTCAATATTTTCTTATACTCCTACTTTGCTGTGGTATTGTCTGCGACCTAGTAGGAACGTCTGCTGTTAGGCAACCATTCATTTGTTTGTTTACCATCTGTTAATGAAAACAAGTTTGTTCTGCCTGTGTAGTTCCTACTGGGTGCATGTCTACAACCTGTATGACAGTCCTGCCTCTGTGAGGTGAATGGAAAAAATGCAAAGTGATCTTGCATAATTAACCAATAATGTGTGGGGCTAAATGTAATATACTCTGAGCAACAAGCTGCAGGCTGTTGGCCAGTTTTCAGACATGCCTGCTCTTACCTGTGGTGTTATTTATCAGTCTAGATTGTTTTGGTGTGAGTTGCTGAGCGCTGGAGATAGGACATAGAGATGTCTGCCTTCTCTCTAATGTAGTGGAACTAGTTGGCACTCGGCTTGTGGTGCCAAGTGCCAAACAAAATACCCACAGCGATGTCTCTTTACAGAAATCATGACCTGGTTATTCAAGATAATCCAAAAACCTTGTTATGAGCGGTTCATCTAGGAATTATTGTAGTTTAGTTTATTTGACAATAATTAAAATACATCAGTAAAAACTACTGGCGTGTATGGCACAGGTATGACAGGATAAAGTCCAGGACTTTTCCATTGCTGTCCCTGATGTTCCATCAGACCTTCCACTACACCACAAGATGGAAACAGCCATTAAATGCCCAAAGTGGAAAACACTTGATCATAAAGCCCCACATCTCAACACAGCAACTCAAATGTATTTTTTCAGCACTTTGAGTGCCACAAGCTGAGTGCCATCTAATTCCATTATACTTGAGAGAAGGCAGACATTTTTACGTCCATTATCTCCAACACTTGACAATAGTACCACAGGTAAGAGAAACAATACATGTATTTTTTGATTTTAGGGTGACATGTCCCTTTAGAATAGAATAGAATAATACTTTATTGTTTACCTTATGCATGCAGAAGGCATGCATAAGGCATGCTCCTCTTTCTTTCATGAGTAAAACAGAAAGAGGAAGTGGCACAGGTAATGATTGATTTATGTCTGGGAATATGTCACAAGCCCACTTTATTCTGATGGCGTGTGGAGTGAAAGTGACCCCTAAATTGAATTGATATTCTGTCCTAAGTATCTTGGGTGATTCTGAGTAGAGAAGGAGGGGACGATGGATTAATACGAAAAAGAGAGACTGGAGTGTATGCTAATGATGGAGGCCTGGGGATATGGTCCTGTGATGTGTGGTGGCATACTACAGCATCCTTGGAAGCTTGTTGTGATTCATGCATACACGAACCCCCCACCCCACCCCGCCTCCACGCTTTCTTCAATCTCACAGCATGGAGGAAAGAGCCTCTCAAGCTTGTAATTACAACGATAAATCGCCTTCAGCACATGCCACACACTGTAGTCTCATCAACACTCACACACTAGCACCCACTGAGGGCCGTCATACTGTATGAAAATATACTGTGCACTTTCTGCCCTGCTTTGCGTAGCAGGAAGAAAAAGTCTAAAACTGTAATACACACTGCTTCTTTCTGCTCTCAGTAAATGGTCCTAGGTCAGCACATCCTGTTAAACACCTTCCTAATGAATTCCAACACAACAGTCAATACTGTGCCCTGTTAGAGCAGTCAGGGCAGAAGTCGGGGGCGTTGGACAAACCCAGCACGACAGAGTGAGTGACCAAAGCAGAATAAACAGGACTGAAAAAGTTAAAAGTCACCTCATTTTAAAATAAAAACGTCCAACAGAAATAGAGAAGTTTGAGTGTAAGTGCAAACTGTAAAGGATTTTTCCTGGATAGTCCTTATTGGCCTTAAGTTTTCATGCAAATGTTTTCAAAACTAGATTTATGGAAAACAAAAGATAGAAAAGTGGCTCGGGCAGAGAGGAACTTCAGGTGTTGGTATGCTCAAAACAAAACCGTGAAAAGCCAGACATCATGTTCTGCCCTGGTAGCTTGCTGGGTAGAGTGCATACCACTAAAGCTGATGCCTCACCACGGTGGCCTGGATTTGAGTAAAGCCTGGGACACTTTGCTGCATGTCCTCCCCTTTCAGGTTTCCTTCCAAACGCATAGGTGTCCATCCAAATGTAGAGCCAATTTTAACTGAATGCTCTGAAAATCGTTTACTTTCCAGTCAGGTGCCACAGAGGAGGAGGGCACAATGAGATGGATATATAACGGATGTATATCACGAAGAGGACACTGGAAATCCTGAGTTTTAAACTGCAGCTTTGTGCTCTTGGAAGATTTTTAGTAACAGCCCTGTGTGCATACATACGTGTGTTGACAGCTACCCATTTGCTGAATCTGTTCCATTGCACTAATCTGCATTTACCTCTCGATACACCAACTTTACCCCCTTCCTCAAGCTTTAAAACTTTTTTGCTGTATCTCCGAGAATTTATCAACTTATAGAGTTTCCACTTAATTTTATGTGCAAAACAGGTGGATGGAAACACACCTATAGAGAAGGGCGCCAAACATCGGACAACCTTTCCTCAAAGACTTTCACAGTGAAGCTTTTGGTTGCACGCACAAAAAGTGAGAGAACTACCTGTGTGAAAAGTCCCCCCCTTAGGTCCAGTGTCACACACATACTGACACCTTAAAACACAGAGATGGATCAGCGCTGGAGGTGAGGTTAATGAAAATTGACCTTCTGAGGCAGTGGACACTGAGGAGGTGTCATCTTCCAAATAGCCACTAAAATAGGTCTGTATAGCAGTCAGTGGGAAGGAGGCACAGGCAGAGAGAAACAGCAAGAGAGATAAAAAGAGAAAGACAGGAAAGGCAGGAAGAGTGAAAGTACAAAAAACCTGTAAAACATTGATTGATAGTCCAGACAGGAGCCCCACCTCATGATATATCGATGGTTTGGACAGGGAGGGGATTGTGAAGGAGAGGAGCTTGCTGTTGCCGTCTTTGTCCACGATTTCCTGCAAAACAAATCAGACAGAGAAGCCGTGTCATTAAAGCAGCGGAAGATTGTTTTTAACAGTCTGGTGCTTGATGCTCATTTATACTGAGAGTCAGTAAATGTCTGATTTAAATTCAGAGTTCTAGCTCCATGATTTTACCCCTGTTTAGCCCTTCTCTGTGGACTGGGGAAAGCATTTAGCAGCACACGATACACATTTGCTGTACAGTCCAGTGTCCCTCACGCTGTTTAGCTGTTGTACGACCGTTCTGCTGGTACATGTTATTGACTCTGACAGATTAAATGTCACTGCCAGCACCCTTGCCACTCAATTCCAATTTCACACTGCGATACATAACACAAAGATGAATGCGTCCCTGAAAATGCCTGATCTCCACCAGTTGCAACCACAGTCGAAACGATAATGAAGTACATTCACAGGGATGTCGAGTTGAGCATTCTTCATTCGGCAGAAAGCACTTGTTATTCCTACTTGGCTCTGTAAACCAATTACGTGCAGCTGAGGAGGATTCAAGTTTGTGTAAAAGTTATCAAAGCAATTGTCCTTTACAGCATGTGAGCACTGCAGGCACCGTTAACTGATTCAGAGACAGAAATAATGGTATAATGCACCTGAGTTTTATCTGAATCATATATGGCAGATGTGGCAGGTAGGTGGAGTATTCATATATCATTAAATATGGATAAATGTGCTTTTAAAACAATTGTTTTTTCACATGAAGTCATCAAAATGGTCAGATTTCGACTGAAAGTCAATGAATGCAAAGAAAACAACAAACACCAGTTTACCCATCCCTCGTCCAAGCATCCATAATCTAGGTTTTGGAATGTGGTACCAAAAGGGCTTTATCCCTTTCATCTCCCTTTCTCCCTGTCAGTTCAGGCCTTGTCATCAATGGCTAGCGGTATATCTCTGAATATCTGATGGGACTGTCGAGAGCAAAGCTGTTTTTCAAAGCTCCCTTGTCAATGGCCAAAGGAGAGAGGTCTATGAGCATGTACAGCGTTGCGTGTGTGTGTGGAATGGTATAGACACAGAGGAATAAATTATGCATGGATATACCTTTAGCCGTGGTGGCTGACATGGAGCTCTTTCTATTGATATCTTGAGCTCTTAGCCCATTTCCCCAAGGGTGTTTCCTGGTGATGCAATCTATCCTGGGTCTATCCATTAACCGGGGCATTCCCTGCAGATCATCTTTCGTGTCAACAGATGTACAGCCTCACTAATGTTCCACCTGTATTAGGTCTTAAAGATAAGCGATGATTTGCATATCAACATTTAGAGAGCCATTCATAGCTATCTTCGCGGTTGTAGAAGCCTTCTGCGCTAGGGGGGTCCGGGGGCTTGCCCCCCCGGATAAAATTTTGAACATTTGACATCTAAATGAATTAATCTGGTTGGGGCCGGGCAATTTTAGGCAATTCTGAGCAACAAGAGGCAGAATAGGAAGACAACAAAAACGTCTGCATTAAAATGTACATTTTACATCAGTTGAGGCTTGAACTCACAACCTTTGACATCAAGGAGCATCTTCTATCTCTCTGAATTGCAGCCCCCAACCTGTAGCCATTTCTCTCTCTCTCTCTCTCTCTCTTTCTGTGTGTGTGTGTGTGTGTGTGTGTGTGTTTTCATCTCTCTCGTGTCTAGACCAAACTGAACAAATATTTATAGACGGACAAGCAACATCATAATTAAACAGGCTTTTATTTTTAAAATTTATTTTATTTTGAAAATTGGCTGGATTCTCTCATCTTTTCGGTGTCTGACTTCCTGTTTGGTACGATCCGCTCTATCCAGCTTAACAGAAGCGCTCGCAGCTCGCGTGAAAAATAGACCAGACGAACTGAAGCACTGCAGTGCACGAGCCTCCATGGGCGCTCCGCTTTGCTCAGCGGCCTGTGTGGAGAGTCAGTCAGATAGGTTAACATGGGCGCCGATTGAAAACTGCCTCCGCTGCTGGGCGCTGCGCTTCGAATATTCCTGTGCCGGAAATCCAGCACCGTGCCGGAGAACTTCAAGCCCTGCATTAATCCACATCAATCAATAAATCAATCAATTTTATTTATAAAGCCCAATATCACAAATCACAATTTGCCTCACAGGGCTTTACAGCATACGACATCCCTCTGTCCTTAGGACCCTCACAGCAGATAAGGAAAAACTCCCTTTAACGGGGAAAAAACGGTAGAAACCTCAGGAAGAGCAACTGAGGAGGGATCCCTCTTCCAGGATGGACAATAGATGTCGTACAGAACAGATCAACATAATACATTAACAGTAATCCATATGACACAATGAGACAGAAGGGGAGACAGAGAGATCCACATGAACCAGTACAAAAATTGTGTAAACTGTTATGCATCCTTAAAGTCTGATAGTAAGGTCTTTGTCAACTGACAATGATGTGGCAACATAACAGTCACATTATACTGGTATAGCCAACTATTGCATTATGTTCTCTAAGAGTTAAGTTCAACTGCAGGAATTTGGACACAGCAGCCATCCCTGCTGGCCATGTATGACCATAATGATGATGATAACGGTGTGGGTCCCTGTCAGGGTCAGTTACAGGCCAACATATCTCAAGCTGTAGGGATTTCTCTAAAGGACACTCCACCTAGATGATCTTTGACATCTGCACACACAGTCCATGTAAAGGAGAATTACCCATCAGGATAATTGGAACAAAGGATGGAACAATGTACGCAAACCTTGAGAAAAACTTACACATTAAGCTGATTGTGGTGAATTTCCATTATTGCGATAATTGTGAATATCATATCCAGCAGCACCCAGAGAGAATGCTGGGCAACCAACAATAAAAGAGACTGCAAAAACAGGCAGCAAAAGATATGGAGCCATTTTAAATAGTCGAAAAATCTGGCTTTTCATGATTGTTTGATTGGTTTTCACTGAAAAGTATGATCACTAAAAGAAGACGTGTCCTCTCTGTGATGCAATAGAAGTATTTGTTTCTCAACAAAATGCAAGGTAAAGGGATTCCAGTATGTTCAAGCACCATTTTAAGAGTTTTAAGCGTGAACCACAATTATTTTGGCCAGGATAATCGTGCCTAGTTGGAACAATTTACATTTTCTTATTCTTTACTGATCTTTTGCTCTGTTACAGCAGTGATATTTTTCTGAAGGCACTTTGCCGTTGCTATTTTGCATCCCTCTTATATAGGTACTTCGAACTAGGGATGCAAAATGGCTCACAAGCAAAGCAAGTATGTATACATTGTACAAAGTCCTGCCTTTAACCCCTCATACCCCTGTGGAGACACCCACCAGGTTATAGATGCCCAGGAGGAGGGCCTCGATGCACCCATTGCTCTGGCGATCCCTGCTCGCTGTGACGCGCAGGTATACCCACACCAGCTCGGGCAGAAACTGCAGGGTAAAGCGGCGCAGGCGGTCTTCAGAGCTCCGGTACAGCTCGAACAGTTGGTGGCACACAGGCTCCAGCAGCTGGATAGGAAGGGGGTGGGGCATAAGTCAATGCAAATAAGTACAGGTCTGAGACAAGAGTGGAAATACAACATTAATCAAATTAATATGACTGTGTGTCTGTGGCAATAGGAAAACCTGCTCGCTAAAAGCATGAATGTCGTCCTGACTTGGTGGAACGGACAGATGGAGGGAACGTTTTGCTGCCGCTTAATAGTGGGAGGTGTGTCGGAGCAAAGGGGATAAATCACTACAATGGAAGTCTGGTCAGATGTACTCTCAGGGGAGCAAGCTGAGCCAAAGTGTTTATACTGTCCATGGGTCAGTGAAGTGAGTGCCCACACAGCGCTACTCTGTGTGTATGTGTGTGTGTGTGTGTGTGTGTGTGTGTTGGACTGTGGCTGACCCTGAAATAAGCGGCAACTCATTAATGAACTTGGCAAGACATCTGGCCCTCCATGTCATCAGCACAAAAACACCCAAACACGCAACAGTCAAACACACTATCCAACTTTTCTCCCTCTCTCTTTCACTCGTACACACACACACGCACGCACGCACGCACACACACACGCACACAAACTCTCTCTCCTGGATCACTTGTCCGACCATTAATGGGATTGTGCAGCCAGATTGACAGCACTAATGGAATTTAGATCCCTGGTTGCTTGACACCCAAATTCGACCATGAAAGAGCAGGGGGAAAATGGGGGAAGAGAATTGGAGGCACCAACTGTATCATTAGTGAAATTAAAGTCCTGTCTCGTTGAGTACCTCAGGCCTTTGCTCAAAAATTGTGTCATTGGGTCCTTAAAGAGAAAATACAGGTTTGGCCTGTATATGAGACATTATAGATAGTTTGGACTTTCTGAAGTAGGGTTGTATGAGGTACCCACCCATAGTCTGTGTATTACCTACAGGATGGTGGTCAGCAAGCGCCCAGTTTGCAGAAGCAGGCAGGAGCACAGCAACAAAAGCTTAGCAATATACTACTGTGGATACTCCTGCCTGCTTCTGCACACTGAGGTTGTGCCAACCACCATGTACTGTAGGTAATACACTGATTATGGATAAGTACCTTATGCAGCTCCACTTCAAAAAAAAACATCCAAACTGTCCCTTCAAAAGAACAGTGAGGTGCTTGTGTGTTGCAGCACACATAAATTATCTGTGTTTGTATCTTTGACTATGCAGGTATCCTCTCCAGTGTGGGCAGCAGATGCTCCAGTCTATCACAGTGCTGTGTGTGTGTGGGGAACACACTGTGTGCCCCCACACAGGTGACGTGGCTGGCATTGCCCGTCCATCATACTCTCCCAGAGTACAGTGTGCTTGTCTTTCAGTGTGCATGTGTAGCCTGCAGACACAGCTGTGTGTCACTTTCTTGCTCGCTGCCAACGGAGACTACATCATATGAGTCACAAGCAGCACGGAGCTAAAAACGGCCATACTTGGGACTCTGTGAGTATGTGTGCCCCCTGCGCCCTCTCACCTCATTGTTGGGGTCCTGGATGACTCTGTAGAGAGCTGGCACCAGAGACTTCTTTAGATGAAGGCTGCCGGCGTAGCTGGGGATGTGGGTTTCTGGTAAGGACTGCAGTGAGGAGACAGAGAGAGAACAGTTTGCTGAGCAACTGCACAGTTTTTTACATTTCTTCAGAACAGTGGTATGACACAGAAGGGCTATGCATCATTTTTTCCCTTGCGTCACCATTATTATGCATCAGAAACAGCATTTTCAAAATGAAATTAAACATTTTAGAAGTATAAATATCTACCGGGCTTTATTGTAGCTAGATACTGACATTTAGGTTTTCGAGATGGCCCTTTACAATTTAAAGCAAATGCACACAGAGGTGTAGCCTGCCTAGACTTCTACCCATCACAGTGTGGAACCTCTACAAACTGCGATGACTTACATCTCCATCATTACTTTGTTGCATCTGTTGGGGCAGGACAACTTCCATTGTTATTATTTGTGGTGTCCAAAAGCACTCTCATGTTCACTCATTAACGTCCCCATATACAATAAAGTTTAGTCAATAGGGAGCAGTAAATTGAGATTTTGGACACTTACTGTACTAATCATCCTCATTTTGAGCCAATACTGACAAATGTAGGGCTGCGCAAATTCAACGATATTACATTGTGAGATTGTTGACGGAAAGAAAAGTACATGCTGTCGACCCTAGAAATTGACCGATCCACAATTTTTCAGTTCTGATTCAATTTTGATACCTGGATTTGAATATGTGCCAATAGTAGAACTCTTTTTCCATAAAATTTGCATTGCTTCACAATTTTGCATTAAATTCAAATATATTCCAAAGCAATTTATTCAAACTGTACGTTAAGTGGGCTTCACATCTAAAACAAGTGTAGAAGTGCAAATTGCTTTGGCAATACCTTAATGTTTTGAAAAACCTGAACAAATCAAGTGCACAGCAACGCACTATCAACCACTAATAAGTAGATTTCTTTGAATGACTTCAAAAGTTAAAAGAGAATTACAGAACTGGAGTCGTACTCTCCTCGACCCAATGTGTTTTGAGCTTGGAGCTGTCACTCGGCCTCCATGCTAAGGACGCCAGCATAGCTAACTAGTTTCTTGGCAATTGTCCCAACGCGGCCTAGGGGACATTCTCCATGCACATTTAAACTGGGATTGGAAAAAGAAAGATAGGCCATTGATCATTTGAGTTGGGTGCGGCGTCATGAAGGTTGTTCAGACAGTAAGCATCGCTCCACCTGCATACCAGCGTGGGTTTGTGGGGACTAGAGGGGCAGACAAATTCTCTGCAAGTAAATGCCAGGCACCTTAGGCATAGTAACCAACATCAGCCTATGAAATCTGGATCAGTACGTGGATTGATGATGCCAGTTTGATATCAAATTAGTGAATTACGTCAGTATCAGAACCAGACACTGAATCGAATCGGTCTCATCTCCAGTGGACGCTACATTTTTTTTGCGGACATTTTTGCAAACTTTAACCTGATGAAAGGTCTAATCAGCCAGAGTGGCTGAAAACACTTGTGTGTGGGTGTTCAACCATCATTCAGAAATGAATGCATCATAGTAGACAGAGGTGGATATACAGATGTCTCTAGCAGCAGCTGCCCAAATACACCGTCTTTCTGGTCTATTGGAAACCTTATGCTATGTCATTTGTAACCACTCTTTCCACCTATATGTAGGACCCACAAATTCACACCCATAGGTCTTTTTCACAGCAAATCAAAGGTGTTCCTGATGAAATTACCGATGGCTCGGTTCTTTTCAAGTGTCCCAGTTAGCCAGCATGCACAATACCAAGAGTCAAACTGAGGCAGCTAAATGAGATTCAGCCATCATTAATTGAATTATTCACACCGTCCCACCAAAACGTTTTGATGAAAAATGCCTACTCTCAAAGGATGTGTTAAAAAGCATTCTGGGAAATGTGGAGAAATCAGTGACTGGGGAATTCAGTGAGGAAGGTTAAATGAAAGTGGATTACATTCATAAAAGGGGAATCACAAAATGACTCTGAAGGAAATGAACGTCAGAAAGTGCTGATATCTGACAGGCTCAGAATATCCTGCGGTGGAATTCTTTAAATGGTCAAGACTGTGTGTTTGTCTGCAGATGACAGGAGGCAGAGATATCGTCTCTGCCGGGCCTAAGTATGGTCATTTTGAGGACGGAACACAATGTGCCCGGTCTGCACCAACTCACACAATGAGTCATACCAGTCCCTCACTATTCATCATCATACTCCCTCTTTTTCTCGATTTCACAATTCTGTGCTCTTCTCTGCACTACGCACTAATTCCTTATTTTTATGGCCCATGCTTGCACTCCCTAGATCTTATACAATTTCAAATACTTAAAGTACAGTGGATTTCAGGACGTCGCAGATTTAAGAGGCTCAGGTCAGCTTTCATTGGTCTGACCATTTGTGTTATTGTTTATCCAGGTGAGGCCATGTAAGGTTCTAGTTTCCAATGTCCACGTTTCAGAAACAAAGAGTCTTGAAGCAGCCACATTTCCAATATTGCTACACTGAAGGTTAGGTATGTTTCAGTCAGGTCGCTGAAATTCCTCATGTTTAAATAAACATCCTCATACCCAACTGCAATGGGTGCATAGTTGAAGCTAACATGTAGTTCCTATAAAGCATTAAACAAGAGTAGGCTCTTAATACAGTACGTCAGAATTAAGAACTGAAAAGCTTCTGCGCTGTGTAATAAGTACATCCTAATAGAATAATTTTAACAGGAAATCTTAGCACACCTGACAAATTAACTGCTGATGCAATCATCTTTCGGATTCAGAGGATGACTGTCATTTAAAAGTCCTGCACTGGGTTTGGGTGATTAATTAAAGCATATTTTTGTGAGTTGGGCGATGCAGATTGGATATCATAAAGAGTCGGCTGGGTGCGGATGGCCTATTAAAGAAAACCCAACTCACGCATTACTAATAGGAGGAAAAGTAGGGAAAACCTGTGTGAGAATGCACTGTGAATGGGCTCAAATGTGCCAAAATAAATATAGTAACTAAAATCCAACATACGTACATATAGAAATTATATCGCCCTGACCCTATTTCATGTCTTTAAACAAGGGTCAGATGACTCACTGAGGGCTTTGAAATATGAAAATGTGCATCTTAATCAAAGGGGTGTGTCAGTAATCTGCTGATGCTAGTATTAGTGTGCTGCCACTAACAGGGATTACCTGAAAGTACAAGTGATGTTGAGCACAGCTGACCTTAAATCTATATTACAACTGACAAATTAGCTTTAAATGATCCATATAGACATAACAAGCTTTCCAGCAGGAAAACTGTTGTCATTTCATATGGAAACTAATGATGACTGCGATCTGACTGGCCTGTGTGTGCAAAGTCTTTTCACACTTTATACGCATGCAGGTAAAAAACAGCTTCAGTAAAAGCATGATGATGCTGATAAAAGTAAGACAAGTCTCACAGTTTAAATCAAAGTGTATCCGTTCTGTAAAATGGAAGACCAAAGAAATGCGTCAGGTAAAGTTTGTGTTGATCCTGAACTGGATTAGTTCAGCTCACACTGCTGAAAGCAGAGCTGACCCTGAGTCTTAACCATCCTAAATGCCCACAGTTCATGGCTGCATTCACCAAAGTTAATTACAATTTACCAAGGACTGAAGTGTTAAAGGTGACGTGCACAAACCTGCACACACAACACTTCCTTTCATCGCAGTTACACCCACAGCTTGTGGTTTCTCTGACGAAAAAAAAAAAAAAAAAAAAAAAAAAGATGACCTCCAGGAGAACATTTCACTGACATGAGTCATGATGGAGCACAGAGGAGAGGAGGGCCTTTTACCTTGAATTCTGAGAGCCATTCTTCGACAACTCCGCGCTCTGAACCCAGCATCTTCCTCAGAGACCCCCCCTTGGCTGCCTGGGGGACGGAGAAACACAGATGACAGGGGGGAGAGAGGGGAGATGGGGATATAGTGATAGATAAGGAGAAAAGAGATTGTGAGGAAGGAGGAGGAGAGATGGGTGGGGGCACAGTAGAGGAGAAGCAAAGAAAACAGTTAGAGGAAGACAATAAGTGAGTACAGACCATGTGCTTGCAACAACATGACAACGGGAAATATGAATCGTGCTGCTTGTGATTGGTTGGGCAGGTCTATGGGCGGGTACTGCACATATTTATGGTATTTTATTATCTATTTCATTAGGGTATTTTTTCCCTGTTTAAGAAAGAACATTAACTGAAAAACAGCAAAACTGGCTAGAGAGGGGCTTTAAAGTCTTGCAAGTTAAAACTTAAATAGAAAACATATCCTGCAGGGACAACACTAATTAGTTATCTTAAAGACTATGGTGCAGAGTGGAAATGATAAGAAATGGGATACAACATGTAAAAATGCCTCTGAGTGTGGAAGATATGATGCTGACCACACTGTTACATAAGGAGCCACCTAAGTGACCTCGCCTGTCACCGTGGATAAGCAATGACATGACCATGAAGCACTACGGGCAGTCATACGGGCTTTCCCTTGACTGTTCAGATCTGAAGTGGCCAAGCTTGAGTCTTTTTTGGTCCTTGGCTCGAGTGCATTCTTATGAAATCTTGTGAAACAGACACAAAACCTCACAGGGCAGCTGAACTCTGATATAAATAGCAATGACGTTAAAAACAAAGCCTTAAAAAACACCCATAAAAACCCTTTTTTTAATTAAAACAGGAAGCTAGAGAACTGAACTTCCTCTGTGTTTATACACTTTCATATTCACAGCACATCAAGAGAGATGAGATAACAAAAGACAGTTAATCCAGAGTCTCTTCATACATATTCTGATCTGGAGCTACAGGCACAGTGCTGGTCTCCTTCTCTGTATCCAGCTGCTAAAATTAACTTCAGCAAACTGCCCAAAATAAAAAGCTATTTCTCTTTCAGACTTCATCCCATGGAAAATACATTCTCATTAATTATCCCATAAAAAGGCTAGCTATGACGAGTGTGTGTGAGTGTGTGTGTGTGTGTGTGAATCAGTGGAGTGTGAGGTGGAGCAGTCACAGATTCCATTGACAGTTTGGATACAGACTGTAGGCGACATTGCAAGAGACACAGTGTGCCAAGCTGTCAGAATGACAGACATAAACGATGCTTATGTAATTTCAGAGCGAGGGTAAAGCTTACCATAAATGCTGAAATCCTTTCACACAATTTGACAACCTTTACTTATGACTGACATGATTGAGCTACCATTGTTAGCCTTAAAGAAAGCCAAGGGAACACAATACATGTGACAACAACCTGAAATAAACTAGAAAAAAAATACATTTTTTAAATAAAATCCACTGTGTAAAATCTATAATCATCAACGTAGAGTGGATGGCAAAGTCAATAAGTCATTAAAGAAAGAAAAGTCTTCTGTGGCACAGCAACTTAAACTACACACAACTGGCACTATATTGCCGATACAGATCTCTCACTCTAACCTCAATATGAAACCACAATGCGGTGACTGAGTCATACAGGCACACTGGAGCCATTCTGAAAACACA
Organism: Epinephelus lanceolatus; assembly: GCF_041903045.1. Lineage (NCBI taxonomy): Eukaryota > Metazoa > Chordata > Actinopteri > Perciformes > Serranidae > Epinephelus > Epinephelus lanceolatus. Next base: position 20,528,190 of record NC_135747.1, on the reverse strand, counting down.
AGCTTACAGTTCACATGACGTGCATCCTCATTCATGCTCCATGTCTTATCTTATGATTAAGGACAGATTGAAGCTTGTGTCATCGGTGACCTTCCTATTTCAAGGACATGGTGCTACTATAAAAAACGGAAAAGATTGTTAGATGCATTGTGATTCTCTCTTGAAAAATGATTGGAAATTTAAATACCAATTCTCCTGTTCTGCCCTCTGAGTTACTGTTGTTAGGTCGACAAGCACGGCAAAAGAGGTGAGGGGGACCAACATTTGGAGTGGCCCATTTTAGCAGAAATGGACTTTAAAGCTCTTTTTGGGATGTCTGTCTCTACATTATTATGAATCACACCTCTGCTAGCGAACATACTCCTACCAGAACTTTCAAAAGAATCTTTATTGACGATTATCAATAGCAAGAACAGTCCGCAGGAACTGACAGACCGTTTTAAAGTCTTTTTTTACACATGCAGTGCGAGCACGCAGGTCGAGGCTTGACGGTTGAGCTTGGGCTTTACATTGCAGGTGATTTACTCATACAGCAGGAGGTAGAATTACAACTTCTGAAACAGGCTCAAATCATACAGTATACGCCCAGCTTTAAAGTGTATTTCTCAGACAGGAGTTTCTTACTGCCATCGACTGTGCTCAGCCGTGATGGCCCTTCAGCCGTTGCCCTCAGGAAAACTGTGGCTCATAAGCTTGTTGTGGTTTCCAATTGATGGGATTAGGGATTAGGACTAACTTACTATTTTCTCATTTCAAAGTGGGAAGATCCCACTTAACGTTTCACGCGACAGCCTCTGCTGGCTGATTGGAAGGTGTTCTTCTGCAGCCAGCACACATGCTTCGAGACAGTTCCCTCAGTCTTAGCTTTTTATCAAATACTGTGGATGTGACGGCGATGCGCAGATATCATCAATGAATGGACTATAGTATAGATCACAAACATGCTGATATAGCAGTGTGCTATGGAATTTAATCAAGATAATTTGTACTGTTAATGTTGGTGATTGCACTGATGCAACAGTCTAGACAAAAGATAACAAGACACTCTAAGTGCTTGGTAATGATTTAATTATAGCTTACATCTTCAAATTGTTATTTTAAGCACTGATCACAATGTTAGATCTGACCACTTCACTCCTCTCCCTTTGACACCAACATGTGTTCCTACAGCGTACGACATGTGACAGAGGAGTGTTGTAAATAAACTCATTGCTGCTGTATCTGGGTCAGCGTCCTTGGGTTAACTTTCTGACACATACAGAACCGAATAAAGTCAGATCACAAAGATTAAGCCGTTATTCGGAGTGTCCAGACATATGAATCTGTTCAAATTCAAGAGGGAAAAAGCTGTGTGGGCACAAAATTGGGAATATGCATACACAGACTTTGTCAGATTTAGCAAGCCCTGCTTATAAGATGTTCACGCGCTGTTCCTTTTTCTAAGTCCCAAACAGTTTAAAACTGTGTGCACAGTTCTTAATGCTCACTCCCACAGTAAGCCATGTTGACACACCCCTGTTTAATCTTATTTGGTACACCCAAATCATTACAGGCCAGGAAATGTGCAAAAGCTCCGAGGCTTCTCTGGATTTACATTTCTAATTCTCTATGTTTCTCACAGTTTTGTACTGCAAGACAAGATATGTAAACTTATTTTTGCAGGCAAAAAAAGTATGGTGCTAAATGGTGCGACTAAAAAAAATAAACAAATGCTGCAATCAAGACCTGAAAAGGAAAAAAACACAAATCTAATTATTTGATATTACATCACACTAACTGAATTAACAGCTGTTCACATCTCAGCTGCTATCATGTCAGTATTGTTTGAGGCAGAAATTGTTATCTTGCTTTTTATTTTAAACTTCACAACACATCCACTTCATTCAGAAGCATTTTTCTTTATCTTAGACCACCTACTGTAGCCTCCAACAGTTTAAAGGCACTTCAGTATTTCAAACCCGTATTTAGAGGTTACCGACTTAAACAAATCCAACATAAAACGACGCACGGCTCTCTGAATGGTGCAGATAAGCCTGAAAATGTTACAAAACAGGCTTAGGGGAGCAAAATATCCGATTTGCTGTGGGGCTAGAGGAGACCGAGATCATGTTCGCTGCTCAGAGCAGATGACAATCTGAACGAGTCAAATCTTTTTGTGTGAGCGTGCTCCTTAAATCTGAGCGTGTGAATTGAAAGGCTCCATTTAGTCAGCTTGTTCAGCTCTTCATGAAAGGCTGACTCATTCATTTCCTCTGGCTTGTCAAACTGTCAAAGACTCACTGAAGTGAAATTCTCCATCGGCGGGGCAGGCTTATCAGTTACCATGGGAACTGTAGTCAAATGACTTTGAGGCAATGGCAAATATTCACCAAAAAGAAACGTCCTTTTGTATAAGCTTGGATCATACTGCCGTCATGATGTACTATATATATAAAACAAGGGGCTGCTTTAAGCGGAGAGTTAAAGATGAGCTGATAGTCTTACCATGACTAAAATCTGAGAATATGAGATGTGAAACATGAAGAGATGTTAATTTTTGTTGCTGTTTTGTTGCAGCAGTACCATGATACTTAAATTGTAATAACTAATTGTGTTATAATTTCTTGCTTTTTTGGTTTAATTGCATAAACAAGACATATAAGAGTGAAAACATTAAAGACAAAGTATTTTTCTGCTGGAAAAGATGCAAATACTTTAGAAACTGGTGTTATATGACTAGAAAAAACACAGAGAAGGGGGCTGTGGCATTCCTTTTTACTCAAAAGGTGGAAAACCTACAACTACCAGAATGCCCTGCACCGTTCCAGAGCAGTAAACGCATCAAATCATGAGTGATGTATTGTCCATTTGACACAATGGTTGCCAGCTGGTAACAAACGATCTCTAATTACAGTCAAACAGTAAGCTAAATATGTTTCTGAAAACATTTTAGAAGACAAAAAGGCAATGCAGTAACATAATCTTGCTTTAAATTTAATCAGAGCTGCTTAGTTTTACCGTTTGATCTCAGTTTTTGTCAGCATAATTTTTTATAATGCAGGAAACAGTATGGCCAGTTCCTGTTCACGAATTCTCATATTACAGCCAAACAGTGCACTGAAAAAAAAGTTTCTGAAGACATTTTAGGCAAGAAATAGGCAATACAGTAACATAATCTTGCTTCAGATTTGATCAGTGCTGCCTAGTTTTACAGTTTGATTGGAGTTTGGTCTAAGTTTGAAAGAGAGCACCATTGAAATGCTTCCATGCTCTTTGTGTCTGTGGTGGCGGGCAACATGAAAATACTGAGGTACAATCTGCAGTTTGAGTAACAGCCCCAGAGCCGGACGACGCGAAACAAACAGGGAGATCTAGGTGCTGGTAAGATGGGGGGAAGTTTACCACAACTCATTTACACATACTATGCACATAGTGATGAAACAAAGCTGGTTGAAAATTGGCAAAGTATCTGTTTAAACTTGAGGAAAACACATATGCTTTATTTCAAGGACAACAGCTGTGACTGTGACATTTGGGAAAAAAAAAAAGAGATCAATGAGCTCATCAAGGGGAGGAATCTCGTCAGCAGCTCACATTTAAATCTCATTTGCAGTTTCTGGCATCATCAGTCACTTTCAAGGGAAACATTTAACATGATTAACAATGACAATGTAACGCACTGAAATCACTTGTGTTCACCAAGAGAAATGATTTTTATGGCAACAAGGCAGAAAATGAATTCAAGTTCTTCCCGATTCAGGTGATCATGAATATCAATAGAGCGGCGAAGTCTCTCTATGTACAATAATCAAAAGCGAGAGACAAATCATTTTTTGATTCCATTTGAATTATGACATGAATTATACTTTCGATGTTTGTCAATTTAAAACATAATTTTGCAAGTCTTGGCTGTGTTCCATGCGTAAATGTTATGTTATCTTACCCTTTTTATCGGTCAGTGAGCAAAAGAATAAGCAAGACCTGTTGCTCATGTGAGTGTATCCCAGTAGAGTAGTTTGTGTAGTTTTTCTAGTTACGTACTTTTACAGTTTTATACCTCAACAGTTTTACCACAAACAGTGACTTTCTTGACTTTCACAATTAGTTTTTAAATTTATAAAGATCATGTGTAATTTATGGCAATATTTAAATGGGATAAAAAAATAAATAATCCTAGAGCACACTGAACAATTTCCAGCTTTTAATAGACTAACATTTCTACAAAAAAAAGTCAAAAAGAGGACAAAAAAAAATTACAATCAGTGTTAACTATGGTCCAGATTTTTTGCATAATAAGGTCACACAGTGGTCCACTGGAAGGGGAGGGACTTTGCCTCTGAAATACAATATATGAGGCAGTATGAGAGGCCTGTTTCTGATGCGTCCTGTGCTTACCTCAGTGTCCCAGAACTCAGATCTCCACTGGGAGAGGCAAATGGTTGTCCACAGTGTCACACATCTGTCAATCACTGAGGGTCACCTGCAACAACAAGAACTTGATCAGATCTTCACTGAAAGAAATATAAGAATAGTCGTCATCAGTATTAAAAGGTAATAATTAAACTGGATTCATAACCTTAGATGGTTCAAGTCTTTCCTTGTCTTACACTGTAGTCAATTTAAAATCTTTTGGTTTTAGGCTGTTGGTCAAACAAAACAATATCTGATGGCATCACCTTGGGCTTCTAGAAATTGTGGCAGCCATTCTTTACAGTTTTCTTAATGAAGAAGACAACCAGCAGATTAATCGATGATGAAAATAATCATTTGTTGCACCCCCATTGTTCTGTATCATTTGTTTCTAATGTGTTTGTTTTCATACTAGATTAAAAAGATTTAATCCTTTTAGGCTTTGTGAGGAATTTCAAATAAACCTCAAAGAGCGGAAAAGGGAAATTCTCTTGGCAGCACATAACACACATGACGGATAATCACTCAGACAATGTACAAAGCAGCTGACAACATGACGACTTGGAAACCAACAAATGGTTGCTACAACAGCACAGCCACTAAAAGATGCATATTTTCAACATTAAAGACATAACTGTGATGTAGGGAGGCCTTACTACATGCACATATAGTAAAAACAAACATCATGCATTTAGTTTCATAATAAAAGCTACGCATCTGTTTAACAAACACTTTGTTTTGAAGGTTATTTTGAGGCATGGCACAAGGAGTCAATTTCCAAGTTTCCTATTGTTGCGTAGCAACAGTCAGCTGGCCGACTTGTTGTCCTCGACGGCTAAAAATGCATCTAGAGGATCCACACCCATAGTATTTACTGTACTTGGCAGAAATGAATCAAGGCTTCAGAAAGACACTGTGGAGAGGCGGCTCTGCTCTGCTGCGTGCCCCTGAGAGGCAGACAGTGCCACATCACTGAGCACTCCATCTGATGTTAAGCATTTCCAACACAGCCTTGTGTTTATCTGAAGGACTCTTATATTAGCAATTCATCACAAAGACTCAAGGAAATTACCATGCAGAAGTCCCATCTGTCTAGAGTGATGTGTATAAAGAAGGTACTTATTTTCCTTTGCCAGATAAAGCGTCTGTATGACTCATCAAAGCCGAGGGTAACAGTGGCGCCAGGTCGAGTGAATACAGCAAAGGGAGGGATGAGGGATGATTAATACAACTCAAACATAAATACATTACGTATTAGATGACTGAATTATGTAAGTTCAAGGTCTGACAGGAAAATATTTTGAATTCTTTAGGACAATAGACTACGATGAGTGCTCTTTAAATACGATCGACCTAATCTGAGGTATCATCTCTGTCCTTTTTAAAAAAAGGTAGAAATTATCTGTAACAGCTCTGTAACAATGAAAAACAGAATAAGCAGGAGTCATCTCCACCCATAAAGTCTATATGAGAACCTTTCAGAGACTAACAGGCAAGAGAAAGAGACCAACATGGCAATAGATTGGTCTTTGAATCGTTACAAAAGTCAGTCAACATTTTGTAGATACCTAAAATTATACAGTGTAAGATGAAATTATTGCACTGTGACAAAAGAACATACAGGGCTGCAGGGTGCAACAAAAACTAAATATTTTCATTGGTCACACCTGTGCATCTTCGTCTGCCCTATTTGGCCTTTGTCTGCTTTTTCGAGCTGATTCAGTTGTTGAATCGGCGCCAGTGACAGGGGAGCCCCTCTGGGAAGGAAATCACTCGGACTGGCAGTTCAGCTCAGTGCATCAGTGTGGAAGTGAGGAAAGTAAACAAAAAGCTAGCCAAGCTAGTCAAAAGGGAGGGAGATCAAAACAAAGTTGTTACATAAAGTAAGATTATTTTTCAGCAGAAACATTTCATGATGGTTTGTGTTATTGTTCACCGTCGCACAGTGAATAGGTTTTATTCTTTCAGTGTTGGATGGTATTGTTAATATGCTAACAGGCTAACTAGCGTCAAGACGATCTTCTGAATTCCCTTTGAATGAAAGATGAATACAAAGTAAAGCTGTCTGCTGGTGTGGAGAGTTGTTTCCTCTCAAGCAAGTGCAGAACGTACGTGCTGGTTGGCTATCGGCTGTACTCTCTGCAGTGTGTTCATGCACAACTTTCTGGTGATCCAACAGTCAGCTACTGCCCCCGCTAATTCCTTGATGTCATTTTGGTGTGTCTGGACCTTAAGACGAGGATGTTGTAGGGTGTATGATTGGAGACACATTAAACATGCTACATGCTAATGCTCATTCGAAACCATCACCCAGTTGTACCGATCACTGGGACGAGCAAAAAACAAACGGCAGCCGAACTCCTTATCTCTGCTACTTTTCATAAAAACATTACTAAAATTGATTAATCAATTATCACATTAGTTGGTGATGAATTTAATAGTTGACAACTCCTCTTGATTATTTGATTAATCACTGAAGCACTATCCATCGTACAGATGCAACCCAAAAGCCACCGAATCAATATAAAACCACTGCAAGAATAAGACACATTAAACATATAGCTAAGGCTAACAGTAATAATGACAATTCATTCCTTCCTTCAAAACAATGCATTATCAGCTGGAACTGTTTGTTGGTGCAACAGAGTGATTCCTCCCCACTCTGCAACCTTCTCATCCCAATATTTGCATGTCTAGTAACTACAGTGCTCCCCAGCCAGCCATCACTGTTGGCTAAATATGTCATACACTTAATGAGGCCTGGAAAATGACAATAAGCGAACTTTCCTTCAAGAGCCACTCTTCCTCTATGCAGGACCTGCTCATTGTCCTACGGTGGGGCTCACAAGGGAATAGGAGAGTGCCAACCCATCCTGTTTACGACACTTCAAACCCCAAATCACAATGACATTGTTAAACACACTGCTTAACAGTGCACAAGGCTGAAACTAAGCCAACAAGTGTATTTTGTGCATTTAGCTTTAAAACGGAGCAGTTAAAACACAGTATGTTCCTATGTGAATTTGCAGTCAGGCAGATGGATGTCTGTACCAACTGTGAGTAAATCAACCTAGTAGATTATGAGCTATTTCACTGGATAAGTGACCTGCTGATGGCACTGGAGGAAAAGTTTGTAGATCACCATCAGAAGTCAGAATTTAGATATCAAATTTCATGAAAATCCATCACATAGTATTTCACTGAAATCCAAATCTATCTACCTCATGGTGGCCCTAGGGGAAAGGCTGGGGGATCACATAAGTCATTTATACTGATCATCTGGGCAACATGAATTTCTGTATAAATCTTTGTGCAATTTATGCAATAGTTTATTCATAAGAAATTATTCAGTCTGGACCAAAGTAATAGACTGACCGACCATTTGTTCATCCTACACTACTATCCTAGAACCATGCCACTAGTGTGTCTAAAAAAAATCTAGCTTGTCAAATGTGGTCAATTACCTTTTTCCCACCAAAATTAGCATGCATATGTGGGCTTTTAAAGCATGGAAAAACTTACATTATGAACAGGCCAGAAAACAGATTAGTAAACAGTAGAAAGGCACTAGAGCCCTTCTTTCCTATACAGAGTTGTAGAGTTTGCGGGACGTTCAGGGTGACAATGACGTTCACGTTATATGGTAAACAAGTCAAGTTAGCCCTTTGAGCTATGGTTCTGCTAACAACAGATCAGAACTTTTTTTTGCCAATACTAGATATCAACCAAACTCCAAAGACTGTGTTGTATTAAGTTTTTGTGAGCTGTAAATTCATCGCTTCTGACGAGAGGGCAGAAGAAAATGTTATCTCGGAGGCTGACCGGGAAAACCCTCTCTTCCTCACCCTCCTCTGGGTCTGCAGCTGCCTGTACTGGAGAGCAGCATGAAAGCGAGAAGTGCTCGCTCTGCAGAAAGTACACTTCACACTAACTGCCTGACTTTCAGGAGGCAGCCATAAAAGATACATGGAGGCCAGTGAAAATGTGACAGTGCTTATTACTTCGTTATTATATATGGTCCTTATTCAGTCTCTGAAATAGGGTGCCACCTAACTTGGAACGTAGCAAAATGGGCGGATCTTAGCCTGTCCACCCAGGTGTCATTTTTTGCATCGCTGCTGATCTGAACCGATCAGATCTGGAGCTAGTGATTACCTGTGACAACTGCAGAGACATTTGTCCTGAGAATAAATGCCAGTTGTAACCTTTCCCAATAAAGACAAAAGCCAGATGTTAGTGGGGTTTTTCTGTCCAGTGGGAAAGGGGCTAAAGTGATTAATATTGACAAAGTTACAAACAACTGTTGCAATTTTTGTTTTATCTTTAATGTGCATTTAATTTGACATTTTTAATAAACAGGGTTACAAATCAAACAAAAATGTACATATTGAATCCATCATGGTGCGCAAGCTTTGCTTTCTCACTCTCTACACAATACAAATATATATATTTGTATGTTGATTTTATGGGGCTGAAACAGTGGAACCTTTCACACCACCGATTAATGCATAACTGAGAAAGGGGGCCAGTGAGCGGCTTAGTCAGGCATAAATTGAGGGCTGCATGTTGTTCAAACCGTATTCATGAGGGAGGAGTAAGCACTGCTCACTATTCACACTCTGACTCAGATTGTTTTCATATTGGAGCCTGGAACCTCAGCAGTCGCATGACTCAATAAGTACCGCATTTATTAGCTAAGCTGGTAAATAAAAACCCTTCATACAATCAGTGAAGTCAGTCCTAAAATCCAAAACGACACGACTGCTGCGTGTTTACCACGACTCCACTGTTACCCACACACCATGTTAGCCAGTCCTCTCCTCTGCCAGCTGCCAGGACATACAGGACTGACAACAGCTGCAGCATGCTAATCGACATGCTGAGCAGCTCTATAAACAAACACTACAAGCACGCTAATCAAGTCAGTTCTATGGCAGACAGCACGCTTGTATGCTAATCCCACACTGCTGTTCTGTGTACTGCATTTGTGTTTACCTTCGTTTTAGCATAAAAAAGGAAAACTCTTCAGCTGGGGCTTGACTGAGCAATACATTAGGTGGCAGGCTTAAGTAAATCAGATGATTATGCCGATAAAAGAACGCATTAGCAACAATGCACGACGTAAAACCACGCAGGTTTCGCCTAAAAGCTTTCCCCTTGGAAACTGGAGTCTTATTTCAAATGAATGGAGGGCTCCCTCAAGCACCTAACAATACTCATCATTCATTACAGACGGATGAATCATACAAGCATCCGTGACTAAGTGACTCATTAAACCAGTGTAAACATACACAAGGTTATAGCCCTGCAAAGTACAGGGAACCTCTCTTTACCGCTGCTGCACCCAAAACACAGGAGAGAAGACAGACCTGGGTGTTTTAAATAGTTGGTCTGTCCAAGTAGAAACTGCCTTTACTAGTGTTACCAAAGGTAAACCAATCAGCACTGAGCTTGTATTGGTTCTGTTTAAGGATGCTATTTCACATTTTGCCTGCCAGTGTTGGCAGTTTTGTTGTTTTGGCTGAAGGAGTGAACCACTGTTGAGCAGCATCAGGAACTGCTTTAAAAACCACTGAAACATCTGACACAATAAACACATTAAATTTGGGTATCATATTACAAATGAGTTTTCTATTGAATATTGTCACAGTTGCTATGGGAGGGACAGAAAACAAACATTTTATCTCCCCACAAAGTCAACTCCTTTCACCACAAGCATCAGTACCAAACATGACTTTGCAAGAGTGTTCACAACATCCATTTTTCAAATTTAGGAACATTTGGAAGCAAAATAAGTGTGGTGTTGCATTGTTATAACAAATGCAAATGCCGCAGTGGCCTTAGTCAGCGGGTGTGATAGCTGGCTGCGATGCTTTTCAGCATGACGTGTAAAGAAATGTCTCAGTAAACACAAAAGATGGCTGTTGTGTGCTGTAAACCTCCAAACAAGTGCTTACAGTTTCTCTCATCTGCACTACAGCTGAAAAGCTTTGCATTTTCATGTTTTGTTTGTTTAGTGTACATGCGAACCAGCGCTTGCGACCAAAACTGATGTCCACACACAATTATTTATGAGTTAAATTATCAGACTGAATTTTGGCAAACTGTCGAGCCATGAGATTAGTGAGGGATTCTGGCAGAGGAGAAAGGAGGCAACAAATCTCATTTTAGTCCCTGTTACTTCAGCAAAGCATGATGGGCCTGTGCTCATTGCTATTATTCGCCTTTTCTGATGTTTGTGCAGCACCAGGTGCAGCAATGGAGGACGTAGCTGAATATGAAATTCAGTCTGGGCTGTAGCAGTTTTTGCCAGTCAAGACCCCATGTCTTTGGAACCACAGCATGGGACAGCAGGCAAACAATACGCTTCTTTAGGAACAGCAGGCAGGCTGCTTTTCTTTCTTTACTGTGACACAGTAAGTCGCAGTGGGGGAACACATCTCTCTCACATGTAAACTCAAAAGCAGTGAAAATGCAAGAATAAAGACCACGTTAACCACAGTGATGACACCTAAAATTAATTCTCTTTGTGATGAAGATTAATGCCAACGTTAGATGGCATCAACAAATTTGAGAAAAAAAAAAAAACTTCCCAAATGTACTGTATGTGTGGGTTTGTATCTGTCTGTCTCAACGTCTCATCTCTGCCCTAAATGAGCAGTGCCAGGTTTCAACAGTCCAACACTGGGGATTTTTCAAGGTCAGCTTAGCTCAGTCAGCCATGAATTATTGAGCTCGAGCAAGCTCTGTGCCTGTTCCGCTTGTGCCACTTCTGACGCTGTCCTTCTTCCTTCAAGTTTGTTTGCTGTGACCATGACAAACTAAATATCCAGCAATGATGGTGTGACCATTTATTGATCCCTTTCTTTGTGTTTAACCTCTTCAACAGGAGGGTCAATGGGTCAAAGACAAGGAGGGATTCAGTATCTTGCTCAAAGACACTTAAAGGATAGGTCCGATCTTTTGAAGTTGCATTGTAAGAGGTAATAATCCATAGCCAGTGTATTACATATAGCAGATGTCCGTCTTCACGCCCCCAGTTTAAAGAGGCATGCTGGAGTACGACATGGAAGCTTAGCAATGTACTGCTGTCTGCTTCAGAGCCAGACTCCATTGAGAAAAACCATGATTTAACATCGCTAAACACAGTAGGTGCTGGTCTACCACTGCCTTGATTGGTTATTTTATTTGTGTCCTTGCGTGACTTTGGCGTTTTAAAGGGTTAGCTCAGTTTCACCAGTCATACAAGGCCAATTGTCAATGGAGCCTGGTGGCTTTGAAGAGAGCAAAGATGGGGAACTGAAGCCGTTAACAGCTTCTCCATCGGAACTGGCTGTCTGACAGAAAGGCAGAGCAAGAAACAAGTTTTGCTAACTGCTTATTTATCTTTCATGGCAGCAATCCTGCCACTTCTTCTACTGAGTGACACCGACTATGGCTAAATACCACATACAACCCTGCTTCAAAAGAGCCAAACTATCCCTTTAAGTAAATAGCAATTTGTTTTGCAAATGTCAGAAAGACACAGGCACTTTGATACACTGCATTTGGGAATGCTCAACCATCCAACACTTGTGGAGAACAATTTTGGAATATCTGAGCAATTGGCTAAGATGGAAATTGTTATCTCCAAATTTATGTTAAGTAGGGGACAGGCCCCAAACACACAACTTCAAGTGGGGAATTTTTGGTAATTATGGTAGGCATCTCAGCAGCAGCTATGTCAATACTTTGAGACTGGAAAACACCCAATCTCCAGCATTAACACAACGGACGAACACCATGATATAATCTGCTTCATATGAGTCTACGCTTAACAAGATGAGTAACAGAAATGAAAGTAAGGCACCAGTTTGGGGTCTCTTTTGGACTTGTATCACACTGACTGTCATATATCATACTATCATATGTTACATGGATATTCTAGTAATGCTTTTATAAGTATGTCGCTTATATTGTTGATTTCTTTCCTCTTTTGTTTTGTATTTTTGATCTTTATCAAAATGATGATTAAATTATTTTTCTCACTGTGTCAATACTGTGATGCTCTCCTCAAACAGCACACACAAATATAGTGAGATTTCAAAATGTTATATTCTCTGAATTAGGGCAATTTAACTGCTTAAATTAGAAAACATAACTTGAAACCAATAATTATACTGAGGTGAGCCAACAGCTGCTAAAAAGTCAGGTGCACAAGAATCTAGGGCAAGTTCATGACCACTGTGAATTTGTTTCAGTCTGCTGATTTGCACATTAACACGTAGCGCAGCCCAAATGCAAAACAAAGCACAAAAACACACGCATGCGCGCACTAATTTTGCTTCCTCCCTGCCCAAGTATTTCTCCAACACATTTGTTTTGACAAAGTCCCATGGGAATTGTACTCATCCTCTTCAGTGCACGTGTGTTTGCAGGTGGCCATTCTTCATGAAACATATATAAAAATCATACCACAGTGCACACAGTCACACTGTATCCAGACACTTTCCCCTAGGTAGGGATTAACTCTAATACCTGACCACAGTGAACCAGTCGGCTGTAATCTCCATCCCCGTGCCTCTCTCAATCGTAACAAGAACCAGCCACTCAGCTGTGGAGTAGGCTGTCCGCACAGGAATACGATGGGGGTTATTAATAGTAAATGCAGCGCTGAAAAATTACCCCTAATGCCTGGTTTTCTATACAGAATAATGACCATGTACAGTTATAAAGATAGTGAGGCCTGACAGGTACACACCTCAGTGAGGCGCCAACTGGTACAAAGGACTTTTGGTGGGTAAAGGTCACAAACAGGCAGGCAACAGTGACTACAGTCAATATGTTCCTGTGCTAATCAATAGTCCTGCCCCTAGGACACGTAGACACAGAAAATGCATAAAAAATCCATACCACAGGTAATAATGCATAAAAGAAAGAAAGAGCAGTAGGTGCACAGAACAGAGGAGAGAAGGAGAGAGTGAAAGATTGGCTCCTCATCCTCTCCTCATCTCTCATAGGCCAGGCGAGGGGAACTGAGGCGTACGCACATCCTGGGCTAAAATTAGCTCTGCTGCAGCTGCAGGGCCAGACGTGTTGGGATGGGCCCGTGTTGCAACCAAGCACACACACAAACACACAGACACACACGATTCCACCAATTAGACAGGGTCAGCCATAACACACAGCAGCACAGGTGAATGCCAACAGCATCCTGCCTCCTTCCTCTCTGCTCTTCAAACTGAGGTATACAAATGCTTTGAATGCAAATGCTGAGTGTGTACACATCCATATGCAGGAGAACCACATGAAAATGCCCTGCAGTGTGCCCCACAGTAGCCTCACCTACACATATATATACACACAGCTTATAAAGGCCTGTGGCATCTGCTGTGCATTTAGTTTGATCTTATTCACATACAATGGGTTGCTGTGCACAACGCCCTATAATTTTCAGACGAGCATCACAATAAGCAAGCACTTAGTATAGATCGAGTGCAATTGTTGAGGCTGTAGTGTCTTGACAAGTCATGGCTTTCCTTACAAAAAGGCAAAATAACACCATCATACTCTACTGCTGTCTCATTAGCAAAGCAGTAAGGTGAGTGTTCCCGTGCAGTTTTGCTTTTCAATACATGAAATATGTCAATAATTCACTTTTATTTAAGAATAGAGTAACTCTTTGGGGGGGACCACTGTGGTGCAACAAATCCTCATGAAGGTTGTGATGTTCAGTGGTTGACCCTGTGTCACAGAAGTCTTGATCCAACACTCACTTATTATTTTTAAGACGTGGTTCTTGATTGTGTTTTATTGAAATGCATTATATTGAAAGGCACTTCTAATATTAAACATCACAAACACCTTATTATAATTATGCGTCCAAAAATAGAGGCCCAGGCCAATGGTTGGCTGTTGGCTGTCTTGGGCCCTAGTTTTTGCAGTGTGTCCCGAACAGCTGACACTTGTCGGCCCTAGCTGGCAGCTTTTTGGCCAGCTGAGCGTATTTAATTGGCGGCAGTGCCCACTGATGAGAGAAAGCACTCTGATTGGCTCAGCAGGGTTCAGCTTGAGCAAGTCCTCAATGCTTGTTTCTGTGACGCATGAGAAGAATGGAATGCAAGCAAAGAGGGCACAACTCTATTTTCATCTTCATCTCATCTGATGATTCGAATTTATGAATATTTTCATTACGACGTGGTGACCTGGAATAAAGATACTGAACACCAAGTGGTGAGCGAGAGTGGTTTGAAAATGGCGGGCAAATGCTGCTTTGTTTATTGTATGTATCATAACAATGGTTTGAACATCTGCAGTCCTAAGTCTTCCACTTTCCTTTTTTGAATGACAAATACAGACCAAGCCCCAGGGAACAGCACCGGGCTTTGAGGCCACTTTGGCCAAACTGTGGAATTACAACTTCCATTTACATCATGTGATGTCATTGGGCCCAAAGACTTTTTCCCATTGACTTACATTGTGAAAAAGACATCTGTAAATCAGTGGGTATATTTTTTTGAGCGTCACAGTCTCCACAAAATGAGTAGTTTCACTATCGGGATTTGATTAATTTAGTATGATAACGTTTCCAAAGTCTACAGGAGCCACACGATTAAATAATTCTATCCCCATTTAAGTTGGCGGAGGGCTAAACTGGAAGTTAGCTGCTCAGCTGCACAAATCTCTAGTATGCTTGCTCTATTGGCCCAACAATGCGGAAGATCCAGGTAATTTCATATCGCCAACTTTTTTGGCTTCATGTTCCACCGAGCAGCTTTCATTAACAGGACCTCGCCTCCAATGCCATATCCAGTTCTCTTTATACATCTATGATACAGACACTGCCACCTGCTATTATGGAGAGTCATTTCCTCTCAAACACGTATGCTATCTGACCGTTGGCTGTGGTCTTTGCGGTGTGTTCAAGTGCAACTTTTTAGCCCAGACACACGCAACGTGAGGCAATGCAACAGTCGGCCTTTGTCTCCGCTAGTATTTTGATGTCAGTGCATTTGCTTTAAAGTGTCAACAAAAACTGAACATAACAAGCTTTACAACAGGTAGGATTTACAGCAGGGCTATGGTGCTGTTTTGCAAGGTGGACATAATAAACACTGTAACACAAGGACCATGAAGTGGAGGGGATTGTTTTTTATGAAAGCTTGGGAGTCACAAGTTCACAGACAGTTCAAACTACAAACACATGACCACTAATTCCACAGTATTTAGCACCGCTGCTGACATGGTGCATGGTGTGTGGGGGAGCAGCTCAGCATTTAACTTTACTCCAGAGAAATGGAGGAAAATGCAGCGCTGCCAAATAAGCTGCTCAGCACTCCTCTAACAATAGGCCACCTTGAGCTTTTTTGACATGTCAAGACCACTGCACGGCCCCACAGCCTGCATAACCAAAGGATCAACGGGGGGGGGGGTTGGGGGCGGTACAGGAGTACAGGAGCAGTATACTAGCATTAATACACAACCAACTCAAATGCTACTGGTGGTGTGTGCGCAAAACTGCTGAACACCAAGAAAACCAAGCCAGAGAGCTTGGCTTCTAAACACCCTCCCACCCCTGAGGCTCATAATAGTTGTTAAATCAAATTGTTTCCTACAGTATGAAAAACAACAATAATGTGGGCTACAGTTTGGCTCCGTCTATCCCACTGCAGCAGACGCAAAGAAATTACACTCGCTGGACAATGACAGAGTTCTGCTAGAAACTGCTGCCAAGTTAATAAGCATAAGCCATTGAGCCTTGGCCAGACTTTGGCTTGCTCATGAAACACTTGAGTATTTTTAGGAGCTAGACACCTAAAAATCTTATTACGCAACACAAACTGTTCCTGTTGACTGAGTTTATTATTTACTGTAAACACTGTTTTTGACAGTTTATATTTGATTAGTAAGGTTGCATAATTGTAGAAACCCCCCACCCCTTTATTACCAAACAGTGCTAAGCACATAGGCAGCATTAGCCTCACTAAATGTAAGGGAACACTTGTTAACAGGTGCCTCACCCTCCAGTAAACATCTCCCACAGCTTGATCCAGCAAAAGCCTACATTTTCCTTCCACGTCCTTCACATCATATCACAACAACAAATAAGTGGCAATAATTCAAAGGCTCCTGGAATCAACCGGGTCTTGGCATCTGCTCATCTTCAGACAGGCGCGGAGTCGTGACCAGCGAGCTGAGCGGGAGAGCAGAGAGCCGACCGGCATGAAGGTAAAGCCCAGCAGAAAACAGTGGCTCTGAGAGGATGATGACCTATTATCGTGGCTTAAATAAACCGTCCGTTCTGCCGTATTAATGATACAGAGCTTCAGTTTCCTTGCTGACATCCAGTCCGACAGTGGGAAAGTGAATGTGCCTTGTGGTCTCATGTAAATTGTCTTCAGGTCAACAGCAGGAAATGTGATTTCCTTTTGTGAGCATATCTGGTCAATGAAGCTGTACCTTTTGGAGGGGAACAGTCTTAAATGACAACATGACTTTTTCAATATATTGTATGTGGTTACTTCTTTGTAAAAGATGTTGTTAAAAAATATCCATGTGTAACAGCAAGAGGCCTCCAATGACTATTATTTATTTCATCCACACAGTCCTTCAGTTAAGTTTGGTCACAGTATGCAAAACCTCTGCGTGATGTTCAACCACCGTAGCTATTTTGACTTCTAGGGCACGACTACAGACCAGCAGGTTTGGTCATTTACCAGCCAAAAATATCAAACATTCACTGGCTCCTGCTTCTTGTGTAAGGATTAGCTGTCACTGTAAATTGAATACTTTGGTGGTTTGGCACTGTTGGACAGTCAAATTAATTTTTAGAATTTTAGCTTCTGTAGCATGTGCAATATGTCTACATCATGAAAACTGACTTATTACAGCTTGCATAAATAGGTTTCTTTAAGGCAAAAAGTAATGTTTATGACTGTTTGCAACACTTGCTTTCTTGAGTTACAACAGTCCCATAAACTGATGAGAATAGTTTCACTGTATGTGCGCCCAGTTAACAGTATCAGACACTCAAATCTAAAGCTTTTAAGACATTTTTGAGATATTTTTCAACCAAACTTAGGACTGTTTATTTATTATTAAAGCATCGCAGGTTAGTATATATGTAGTCCCACGCAGAAGTTGGATTTGTGTCGGAATATGGTTATATGACTGAGTCATTAATCCACAGTTTGCCAACAGGCAAGTGCAAAATTAAAAAGACAGTATTAGTTTCAAAGGCAGTTTTAAAGAATTCTAACATCAGACATGTGGCTTAACTCATTTTGTCAAAAAGAAATTACAGGATAGATACATTAAATTAGATGTTTGTGGCAATTTAGACCTCACAAATTCACATTTAAGGCAAGTTAATAACTTTTACGGCCTTCTATTTATAAAATTTAAGACATTTTAAGACTTTTTGAGGACCTGCAGACACCCTATCTACACTTCTCACTCAAACTACATGTTTCTGCTCTACCTAGTCGAAGGATCTAACACTGATTTTCAAAATAGAAAAATTATAGCCTTAAGTATTAATGGCTTTGTTCTTTGTTTACTATCAACAATGTATCAGACAGATTGCGCTAAAATATGTGTTGTAAATTAGCTATTCACTGTGTCCAGTACAGGATGGTGGAATAAAGGTTAACCACTTGAACTGCAAACACAGCATTGTATTAATAATGGAGGGTTGCAAACACAGCACTCGCTAAAATGAACTGAAGGAGGTCAGAGTCTGTGGCACGCTGAAATCAACCGGTCATACTGTACAGCCGAACAATGACAAAGCCTTTCACCACTTCCATGGGAACCAGCCGTTTCCCCCTTAGGGATAATACAGTTAATCTAACCTAATCAAAACATTCACACACATCCACAAAACCAACACCCCAATGATGGCAGCATAGCTCAGCAGCGTAGACCACTGTCTATAACCTTTCACTGCAAGCACCTGTAGTTTTCCGTTTCATGTCAACCACTGTCAAACCAAACAAAAAAAAGAAGTCTGTGGTCCTGTCTACACATACACATATTTTGCTCTACCTTTTGGCCTCTCGTGGACATGCAAACAGTTTTAGTTCACTATAACAGATTTTTTTTTATATCTCAGATAAGCTATGGCAGCAATGTATCAATCCTTTAGTACATATTTTAATGCTGCTTGTAGCGGGCATTTTTCACTATTTTCCGTTTTACAGACTAATTCTGTGGATGAATCATGAAAATATTGTTAGCTGCAGCCCTAACCACAAGTACTGCGCAGAAACATCCGTCATCCTCTTGACATGAATTGCATCTTGCAGAATTACCCATATGGTAATACCATCATTAGTTTGGGCAATATACCCTGTAATTCCAAAACCTTGTTGCAATCACGTTTGAAAGCACTGATTCATTTACAAACAAGAGAGTACACACATTATGCTGCTCCACCTCTTTGGAGCCCCCAGAGGAACAGTATGAACTCGTGTTTGGCTGACAGAGAGACAAGTCTCTGAGTGTGGGGGGGGGGGAAGCATACTGTACATCATGGAGACAGCCAACACACAGACAGAGCTCATACCTGGCAGTGCAGTGAGTCAGCAGCACCACAGCTCTCTGCATGCCAGCCACACATCCAGCTGATTCTCAAGTCTGTCTGCACGCAACACGACTCGAATGACTCCACTGGCGACTCGTAAGTACATCGAGAACTGATTTGGATGCTGAATGACAACAAACAAAAAGGAAAATACCAAAATCTATTTACGAAACGCCTTGTGTCCAAACTCTCCAGATTTGATGTTTCTCGTTTGCTGGACCTCAAGGGGACAACAACAAACACAGCGATTCAGATTTTCTCTACTGGAAAGAGAGGAAGGACAGGGGGCTGGCTTCCTGTGTGATCCTCTGGCTCTGTGGGAGCGAGTACAGTGGAAAATAGCCCCCACTGCTAATCCATGGCAGGCTAATTACAGCTTTGATCCCCTAGGCGTGTGCATCACCGTAGGTGGGAGGGAGGCAACACACTCTGGGGCTCAATAAACTTACGGTTAGCTTTGTTTTGGTTTCGAGCTGTCTCAATAAGCTGCTGCAGACATGTGGGCAACACACAACAATGTTGTGCATTATTAGTCAACTCAAGAGTTCATAGGAGTTTACCTCAGCTTCCAGTGAATGTCCTTTGAAACCATTAGGCAAGCTTAAGAGTTTTATCCAGCACATGACTAACTCCAGTACGCTGCTCGATAAGTGATTTCTACAACTCCACAATATGATATGATACCTTTTAGGGCCTCATCAAAGAACTTGGGCTGAATAATTTACCATTTGTTACACTGAGCAATAGAAGAAACTCAACTCCTGGAGACAGAGACACAGATTAAGTGGGTAAATGGAGTTTCTGTCTAAAATAGGCCACAGCTCTGATGATAGCCTAGTCCCAAAACACACGGTGGCAGAGATAGAGTGAGGAAGGAGGAGAGGAGGAGGATGATGACTGAGGGTGAGCAGCAGATGGCATGGAATTATCTGGATCTTCAGCGCTACATCTTTGCCCATGATGATGACGCCATTATTTTAGGGGGTTAGTTGACTTATCGTGACCAGTATCACACCAAGCAACATTCATTTTCATTTACTGATGTCAGTGTTAAAAGAAAACAAACAACAGTGTGTCAACAGTGAAAAGATCAACAAGAAAGCAACTTGGCAGAAGTAAACTGGCTTGGCAGAGCAGAGAGGAATGAATTAGTGATGCTGTTGTAAGGAGTGTTGGTTGCTGCTGGTAACTTTGAGCATTGAACTATTGGTCTGATGTAAAACACTGTCCTGTCCAAGCACAGTTCTTCAAACAGCTCAAGTCTTCAGCCAAATAGTTTCAGTCAGTGGTTCTTAGGGATGCGTGACATTGGATTTTTTGCCACTATCCAATATGCTGATATATAACAACTCATTTGGCCGATAACCAAAACCAATATTGATATTTTTTTTGAAAATTATGCAACTTTATTCTCTGAATCCTCTGACTGAATATACCTTGTTTCTCTGTATGCTTTATTTTTATATGTATTTCAATTTATGCAGGCCCACTTATGTAATACCCTAGTTTAAGATCATGTAGCCTATTTGTGTTTGCATTGTATAGTATTGTTATTTCATTGTCTGATTTATATGCATTTATAGAGAATGTTTCCTTTAAAATTTGAAAAGGCCTAGGGAAAATAATAATTCAGAGCCTTTTGTTTTCTAAGAGTGTCATTTTACTTTGTGGTGGTTGAATAAATTTGTAAAACAGATGTAAAAACTTGTTTTTAAAGCCCTGACAAAGACCTGCAGTGGTTGAAATATGTTTTCTGTATTTTTGGAGCACCTGAATTACCTTCCTAAGTATCCTTTCCTTTCCCGTTCTCCATGAGCATCTGACACAAGGTTTTGATTTACGTTTGAATATACAGAGCAACCAGTCATCTCTCTCTTTTTCTCAAAAGAAAAAAAAAAAAAATATATATATATATATATATACACATATATATATATATATATATATATATATATATATATATATATATATATATATATATGTTGGTTTGTCATATCGGCAGAAATAAGCACGTTTGCTGATTCTGATATTTCATTTCAAAGCCATTATCAGCCGATACCGATGATGTGCCGATATTATTCTGCATCCCTGGTGGTTCTCAAACTTCTTCTGTCATGCCCCCCTTCAAAAGCCAGAAAAAGTTGATGCACCTTACCCTACAATTTTTTTAATCAAGCATTAACAATGAGTCGGGGAGCAGCTACTAAAAAGGGATCCATGTTGAACTTTGGTGAAATAAAGGTCAGCATAATAGCATCAGCGAGTCTCTTGTTCGTTTATTTTTCCTACAAAAAGCAAATTCATCCAACTTGTTTCACTAAGTATTGTTCCTTGGGTCATGCACGCCCCACCTGCAGTGTCTCTATGCCCTCCTAGGGGGGCCTGCACCACAGTTTGAGAACCACAGGTGTACATATAGGCACCATGCTCTGGGCTCTAGGTCTGATGCTCCTAAACCAGCCATGCACTGTGCACTCTCCCCTTTATTTACTGAGTTAACACATCTCAGTTATTTGCTCATACCTAACAAAACATGGCCACTAGGACATGTACTTACGTACATAAACACAGGCATGGCCATTTATATGTAACCTACATACACTGGCATGGGCATTCAAGTCACATGGTACTGCTGCAAACTCACATGCATGATGGTATGAAATAAAGCCAGGCCACTCTGGCTGACTGACCACATAGGACAGGCTTATTCAGAGACTGTAGGTCTGTACATGAGACTTATCAGACCCAACCCTTTAACTTTAGTATGAGATGTACTAGATGAAGATTAATGCTGCTTTTAGCACTTCAAAGTTGTTTAAAAAACCTTGAGACTTCCGCTTAAAATTTCAAAATAAAACACATTTTGAATGAACAAGCTGCGGCGTTTTTATGGTGTTCAACCTCAAATGGATTTAGTGAATATATTTCAGGACCAAATGTACACTGGTTGACATGAAGTGACAACCTACGGGCTGTTTTACCTTCAACACCGTAGCTAGCTAACGTGTTGACCGGGTGGTTCTGCGCAGCTCTGTTAGCCGGATAGTAAACTGCTAACTGGCTAACGGTCGTTCCGACACTGCCACGACAGCCTGAACCTGTATGTCAACGTTAGCTACCTTAGCTCGGCTGGCATGCTGTTAGCGTGCCTGTCCTAGTCAGCAGCTGCTGGACATCCTCATCTCTCATGTCTCACCAGTCGTGACCAGGCCGAAACGGCTGGCTGCTGGCTGCCTGGCTCCAGCACCGAAGCATCTGCTCTGTAGCTAAAGACAGCCAACACTTGTGTCAGCCCGCGAACGCTGAAGCCTCCTCGCCGCGGGTTTACATCCACACCGAACACAGTGCTGATGATGGTCCAAGTCAGCAGCAACCGTTGACTGCGACTACCTGGAAAATCTTGACTGTTCAGGTAACGAAATACTCACCCGGACTGAAGCTGCTTATGGCGATGTCACACGGTGACTGTATCGGGGGTGGTGTTGGCCAAAAGCGGTCACCCAGGTCGAGTATCTTTCCTCCAAATGATCCCTCTCTCAGCAAGCTACACCTCCGTATGATCCCTCCACACTGCAATGGTGCTGAAGCACAGCGCGACACGATTGGCCAGACTGAGCGGAACCCAGTGCGCTTTGGTAAGCAGAAAGCTCAGGCGACCTGCAGCGGGGAACAGAAGTGGTGCTTTCATGACTGTGGGAAAAACCAGCATCATGCCTTGAGCGCACTTCTGCAGTTAGTTTTTCATATTTATAAAGAAAACCTTAACAAACCGATTTAACTGCACATATCCAGGATGCATAATTTGACAGCAATAGAACACTCAAAGCAGCTTACGTACGGTTACTGTGTTACTACAGGGATGTCATAATAGGGCAGGGGTCTGCAACCTTTACCATTAAAAGAGCCATTTTTGACCAAGAATAATTTGAAAAAATCTGTGTGGAGCCGCAAAACATGTTTGAGCCTTATAATCAAGGTAAATAACCTATTAAGTCTAAATTAGCGTATACTTATGGTCTAAATAAGCATTTGTTAATATGTTTTACCACAAGGTGGACACTGTGGGCACTATTTATGATTATTTGGTACTTAAATTTTGCAGAGCTGGCAGTCAGATCAAACAAATCAGTCCACGCACTACTACATTCTCTATTTTATTCAATTTACTTTTTTGGATTTGGCATCCATAGCTAACCAGCCACTGCTATCAAGGTTCAGCAACATTTGGATTCATAGAATGAATTTCCATAGAATTCTTTTCTCAAAGGCTCAAGGAGCCACTGGACAGGGGCTAAAGAGCCACATGGCTCGAAAAGCCTTGAATAAAAACTTGGTTTTCTTAGCAATTTTTTTCCAAAGTAATAAGTAAGTATAAATAAATTAAATTGGCTGAATAAATAGGTTGAAAGACTAAACTTTGTATGAAAAAACTGTGGAAGCTTTCTGGGGCCTCTCTCACCCCTTAGAGGTGCAAAATCGTTCAGTCCACCCCGTACTAGGATTCATCTCTAAACGCAGTCAGAGCCGAGTGAGTGACTGCTTATACTGTCATGTCTTTCCGCAAGAAAGAGAAATGGGGTTCCAAAAAAGAAAAGAAATAAAGGAAAGGGAGAGAAAGAAAAATGACCTTGTTAAAAAAAAAAAATCAAAAGGTGCATTGAGTCACATGGATCCAGAGAAGGATGGGGGGCCCAGCCCACAGAGACTGCTTAGGCATAGGGCCCAGAATATAGTGCTACGCCCCTGTGTTTCTATGATATTTGCAAAATACTGCACCTACCAAACACAATTTAATCACAAATAATATTTAATACTTTCTCAAAAAGTCTGTAAATTTAAATCATAATGCAGAAACTAATCCTGTAACATTAGCAACACAAATTAGAGCTGCAGCTAATTGTGTCATGGTGAAACGCCTGCAATCGGCATCAATTTCACTTACTGTTTTATTTATTTTTCCAAGCAAAACACCACTCATTCGGTGGTTCTGGCTTTTCAAATGATGATTTCGTTTCTTTCTTTTCATTCTTTGTCATAAGATGTAAAGTGATTATATATAGGCCTGTGGGTTTTGGACATTTGGTTGGACACAACAAGCAATTTGAATACATCACCTTCGAATGTGTGAAACTGTTTTTCCATTTTACAGACTGGCCTATTAATTATAAATCATTTGCATAATAGATTCAGCCACCAAACATAATGTAATCATAAAGGGCGTGGAGTTTTGTTAATAAAAACTAGAAACAGTCTAAAAACAAAAAACTGTTTTACTGCAGTGTTTTTAAATACTAGCCTTACTCATGTTAATGTGAATCCCTGTCCAAGTCTTATACAACACATACTTTCTGTCTCAGACTGAGCAAACTAAGATGGAGCCAGATCCACAGTGACAGGAATATAATAAAACACATGATGAAAACAACTTAAGAGGCAGGCTTACTATAAAGTGCTTATAAGTGGTAACTAATGACTTGATTAATGCTTTACAGATCAATAACAAGCAATTAATAGTACTTTCTATTTGGCAACAATACAATTATAAATATTATAAATGTTATATCATCTGCTGTAAAAAGGCCATTAATGACGTGTGAATCATCAGGTCTGCGGTTTTTTTGAATGCATTGGTCTGTGCCTTTAAGTTTTGTTATCATAGAGCTGCTTCCTGCATGCTTTCACTTTCACTTGGAGCTGTTATCTCGAGCTGTTGCAGTTTTATACAACATAGAAGAATTACGGTATTTTCACGCATCCATTGCGTTATCACTAGTGCAAATACGTTTTTTTAGTCGTCGTGCATGATTAAAGAACGTCCTGCTTGAGTGTATCCTGCCGTGGTGAGATACTTCCCCAAATATTTTTAGTAGTGCGTCAGCCTTATAGTCTGTGGGTTTCCTATAAGTCCCTCTTACGTTGTTCCTCTGCTGTCAGTTATCGACGTCGCCTGGTAGGTTGTTTTAATTCGCTAATCATTTCACTTTGTTTTATCTTCATGATTTTCAGTTTATTGGAACTAACACTGTATTTAATCTGATCCGGTTTATAGACACAGCGGCCACCACTGGTAAGTTTCTGTTTGTTGATCATCTTATCAGCTCCTACTCTCTTACCGAAGTCAATGGCTCATCTGGACCCACGTGAGCTTCAGGCCATTAACCAAACCGTGGAGGCTCTCAGCAGCTGTGAACGCAGGAGGCTCTTCTACCTGTGTGAAATCCTGGACACGGACAACAGCGTGGCTTGTGTGAAGGAGATGCTGAAATCTAAGGTGATGTTCCACGAGAGGGGTCACCTGTTCCTGGAGGAGCTGATGCTGCAGCTGAAACGTTTTGATATCCTGAGGAAGGTGTATAAAACCAGCAGGGATGAGGTGGAGAGGACTTTGAAACACAGGCAGGTTCTGCCAAGATTCAGGTGAGGTGTGTTTTAGGATGTCATACATATTGTCATAGTCAAAGATCACATACTCTTTGTTGCTAAAATGATCATGATTTCTCTTACTGCAGAGTATTGATGGCTAATATAAATGAGGATATGGCCGATGAAGATCTGAACAATGTGAAATTCTTGTTAAGCACCACGTTACCTCGTGAGAAGATGGAAAAAGCAAAGGTATAAAAATAAGAATGACGTTAGGTTTTGTTTTCACTTCTTCATTTTCTCATTCTTGTACGTGTGGGAGGGGAGTTTTGGTGGGATTCCACTGGACTCAAAAATGTCAAACATGCATCACAGTATTTTTAATTTTAATTCAGAGATAAAAAAAAGATATGAACAACTTCCTCTTTTTCTCTTGTATTACAGAGTTTCCTAGACGTGATCATTGAACTTGAGAAACTGGATAAAGTTTCACCTGAAAGAGTTGACGTTATAGAGCAATGTTTAAGAGACATTGACAGGGTCGACCTGGCCAAAAAAGTGACTGCATACAAGATGTCAGGTGAGATTGTCTTTTACTTTTACCCTTTAATAGCCTTCTGAATGGCTTTGTGAGGAGTTTATTGCAAACAAGAAAATACATGTGAATGTGCAAAAGAATTCTCAAGTGAAATCTGAAGGTGGTGATCTGTGAGGTTAGTAACTTTTATTCTGCATGCAGAGTACATGTGAAGTATGAAATAGAAAATGCTCAAAATAGGACCTGAAAATTATTTAAATAAATTTATTTTAGTTGTCTCACCATGCCACAAAATGTTCCATAAGGCCTATATGAATAGAAGAAGAAAAAAATGACAAACAAGACTAATGGCAGTTGACGTTCAGGTACGACAGACAAACATAGTTCCTAAATCTGAGAACAGAAAGTAAGAGAACATTTTTTACACAGAAACGGAACAGGAACCCAACAGAAAAGCTACCGAAATTACACTATTTCTCAGTGGACATGCATTGTCCAGATACTCTTAACAGTTCAAAAGTGTATTTCATCATGTTCCAGGATGTTCCAAGTAATTGTTTTTTGCTGTTTCCCAGATTTTTATATAAAGTAAAGTATAAAACAAAATTATGGATGCACCGATTTATTAGCTGAACATTGGTATCGGATGATATTCGACTACCTGCAAATAAGATGACATTCACTGATAGCAGTGGCCGGTGTTTTGTGTTGTGGCACATCAGTTTTGCATAGGCTAAATTTTGTGTGTTGGTTATTTGCAGTCAGACTCAGACAACATTAGCTAGCATACTAAGCTGCAGGTTCAAAGAAGACACTGGTCTGGATCTGACTCTGGCATGACGTAAGAGGGCAATAGATGCCATGTCCATGTGTGGTTTATTTTCATGTTTGCTTTCAGTGAGCAGCTGTGTGTCTCACATTTAGGATAAGTAGGGAAATAGACCAAGCTGCAAGAAGGCAGGTAATCACAAGTGCTATATCACAGGCAACTGGACTTGCTTGAGTTTCTTGACAACGTTTCGCCTCTCATCCAAGAGGCTTCTTCTGCCTCTTGAATGAGAGGCGAAACGTCTTCAAGAATCTTCACCTACAAAAAAGGCAGATATATGCTTCACTTTGTAAGGAAAAGCATGCATCTTACTAAGAGGTAGGCTATGAGTGGGGATTTTCCTTTCATCAATATTCTGAAGAGAAGGCGCACTGTATGAGAAACAAACAACAACAATAAAAAAACAGCACTATCGGCATAGATCAAATTGTTATTTTAAACATTGGTATCGTTCCAGGTGTATCCCTACAGAAAATGCATCCATTTTCTGTTTCATTTAACTAACAAAACTGACTAAGTCTATCTTGTTCATTAATATCACCATATTCAGTAGTGTAGTGGAGGGTTAACACAGGTATATGGCGTGTACCCACCTCTTTGTCCAGCCATTTACAGCAAACCCACCTAACAGCCAAGAGTCCACTGAAATACAGTACAGGCCAAAAGTTTGGACACACCTTCTCATTCAATGCGTTTTCTTTATTTTCATGACTATTTACATTGTAGATTCTCACTGAAGGCATCAAAACTATGAATGAACACGTGGAGTTATGTACTTAACAAAAAAAAGGTGAAATAACTGAAAACATGTTTTATATTCTAGTTTCTTCAAAATAGCCACCCTTTGCTCTGATTACTGCTTTGCACACTCTTGGCATTCTCTCCATGAGCTTCAAGAGGTAGTCACCTGAAATGGTTTTCCAACAGTCTTGAAGGAGTTCCCAGAGGTGTTTAGCACTTGTTGGCCCCTTTGCCTTCACTCTGCGGTCCAGCTCACCCCAAACCATCTCGATTGGGTTCAGGTCCGGTGACTGTGGAGGCCAGGTCATCTGCCGCAGCACTCCATCACTCTCCTTCTTGGTCAAATAGCCCTTACACAGCCTGGAGGTGTGTTTGGGGTCATTGTCCTGTTGAAAAATAAATGATCATCCAACTAAACGCAAACCGGATGGGATGGCATGTCGCTGCAGGATGCTGTGGTAGCCATGCTGGTTCAGTGTGCCTTCAATTTTGAATAAATCCCCAACAGTGTCACCAGCAAAACACCCCCACACCATCACACCTCCTCCTCCATGCTTCACAGTGGGAACCAGGCATGTGGAATCCATCCGTTCACCTTTTCTGCGTCTCACAAAGACACGGCGGTTGGTACCAAAGATGTCAAATTTGGACTCATCAGACCAAAGCACAGATTTCCACTGGTCTAATGTCCATTCCTTGTGTTTCTTGGCCCAAACAAATCTCTTCTGCTTGTTGCCTCTCCTTAGCAGTGGTTTCCTAGCAGCTATTTGACCATGAAGGCCTGATTCGCGCAGTCTCCTCTTAACAGTTGTTCTAGAGATGGGTCTGCTGCTAGAACTCTGTGTGGCATTCATCTGGTCTCTGATCTGAGCTGCTGTTAACTTGCCATTTCTGAGGCTGGTGACTCGGATGAACTTATCCTCAGAAGCAGAGGTGACTCTTGGTCTTCCTTTCCTGGGTCGGTCCTCATGTGTGCCAGTTTTGTTGTAGCGCTTGATGGTTTTTGCGACTCCACTTGGGGACACATTTAAAGTTTTTGCAATTTTCCGGACTGACTGACCTTCATTTCTTAAAGTAATGATGGCCACTCGTTTTTCTTTAGTTAGCTGATTGGTTCTTGCCATAATATGAATTTTAACAGTTGTCCAATAGGGCTGTCGGCTGTGTATTAACCTGACTTCTGCACAACACAACTGATGGTCCCAACCCCATTGATAAAGCAAGAAATTCCACTAATTAACCCTGATAAGGCACACCTGTGAAGTGGAAACCATTTCAGGTGACTACCTCTTGAAGCTCATGGAGAGAATGCCAAGAGTGTGCAAAGCAGTAATCAGAGCAAAGGGTGGCTATTTTGAAGAAACTAGAATATAAAACATGTTTTCAGTTATTTCACATTTTTTTGTTAAGTACATAACTCCACATGTGTTCATTCATAGTTTTGATGCCTTCAGTGAGAATCTACAATGTAAGTAGTCATGAAAATAAAGAAAACGCATTGAATGAGAAGGTGTGTCCAAACTTTTGGCCTGTACTGTATATCGGAGAGTGTGCCCACTTCATCCTCTGTAACCCACCTCATCAACTACCACTGAGCACTACTGAGCTGCACTACTGAGCATAACATCCAGTTCTAAGATGTACTGTAACGAAATCTCAGTCGGATGAATGTCGGATATCTTTCTTTGGGGCAGATTAACTTGTAAACAAACTCTGTATTTATTTACCAAACCACATGTCATAAGTTTTAGCTTTTAGCCTTCTAAAAGTTGACTTTTCTGGAAGAAGAATTGCAAAGTACTTTAAATTCTACTTTATTGCTGTACTTTTATTCACTTGCATTTCTGTCCATGTTTCACAGTTGGAACATCTGAGGGACATCAGTCTCAACAGCAAAGGCACAGACCTCCTGTAAGTAGTGCACAAGTTATTCATCGCGTAAAGTTCTTTTCACTCTATTGCAAAACTAATACTTTTGAAAAAACATCTTCTCTTTAGGAGCCATTCCCCGCTGCAAACAGTTCCCTTTCTCTACAGCAAACAAGACCAGTACAGTCTCTGCAAATGGGTAAGACAGGCTGCATACTAGCACATTACAGCAACTTCAAAAGACTTGTGTTTGCCAGTAAGTGAAAAATACCCTGTCATACCAGCGGAACTTGCAAAAGCAAACATTATTTCAACTGTGACTTTATAGCTGTGTTCTAAAAACAGTTGGAAAGCCCCCGGTCACTCACTGTATTTCACTTTTATATTCATAACACTGCATTTCTGTTTGCCAACAGCCACAGGAAGCTTACCCACGCCTCTCTACAGAGAGCAGAACTATCAGGTAAAGTTTCCCTCCTGTATGTTTGAATATGTTTAATTAGTGAAGTGCATTTATGAGACATGTTTGCTTGCTCCTTTGCATTACAGAGACAAGTAGACTGCTACAAGTTTAACACCAATCCCAGAGGAGTTTGTGTTATCATAGACTGCGTGGGTAATGATGGAGGTGAGACACAAAACACTTTGTACCTGTAGTTTAATGGTGGAATAAGTATTCAGGTCTAAGTACTAATGGCATTGTTAAAATACTACATTACAAGTGAAGAGCTTGCATTTAAAATCCTGCTTAAATAAGAAATACAGCAGTATAACCACCAAACTGACTTAAAATGTTAAATTATCAGTACTCATTCTGCAGAAAAAATTGACCCTTACAGGCCGCTTTAACTCTGGTTTCACCTTTCCTTACTTATTCAGACATGTTGGAGCAGACGTTTAAGGCTCTCCACTTCAAAGTGGTCCTCTACAAATGGCTGAGTGTGGATGGCATTTATTCAGCTTTCAGTGGGATCAGAGAGAGAGAGAACCTTGAAGGCGATGGCTTTGTCTGCTGCATCATTAGCCGTGGCCCAGCAAACCACGTCCTGGGTACGGACTCGTACGCCACAGGTCTAGGCCTGGAGTACGTCAGACGTCTTTTCACTGCTGATAACTGCCCCAAGCTGGCCGGCAAGCCCAAACTCTTCTTCATCCAGAGATACAGCGTTGCCGAGTGTCTGCCCCGTGCCAGGATGGAGCATTGGGATGAGGATCTGGAGACGGATGGGTGTGATGGGATGTCCAGATGTGACTTCATCCCCACAGATGCAGATATATTCTGGAGTCACTGCTGGACAGATGAATATCAACTGGGGCAAGGACACCATCGCTCCATTTACCTGAAGGCTCTGACAGACACCTTGCACAAAGGTCAAAAGAGGTACGGGCAAAGATTCAACAGCAAATCCAGTTTCTGACTTCAGATGATTGTCATATGAGCTACAGACTAACCTGTTGTTTGTGTTCTGACAGGAAAACACATCTTGTTGATGTTCACACCGAGGTAAACGGGGCCATCTTTGAACACAACAAGAGGAATCCTGGAGAGAAGTACCACATCGATCTGAAACACACTTTGAGGAAAGAGCTTTACTTACAATAGAGGATTTATCACCATCACTTTCACTTCACCTGCAATACTGTCAGCCACATATTAATGTCGCACATTCTTTGCCTTAGAAGAACCCTTGTTAGTGTGTATGCAGTGACACCTACTGGTTAAAGGTGCTTATAACACTTGCTTTTACAGACGAAGAAAAACTTATTTAACAGGTTGTTTTAAGTGTATTTATTTAATGTTTGAAAAATCTGTTTGGACATACATTTTAAAAGTTTCATGACATGTATAAATGTACATGAAGGACAAAACAATCATGATAACAGTAATTCTACTACTTCTTAACCCAAACCCAAAGCCAGCAACAGCAGCATCAGGGAGTTGCAAACAACTCACCCAATCAGAGCCTAACAAAAGAGGTAAATGTCAATTTAATTTAAGACAAAAAGTAGAGTTATATCTACTGTACATGTAATATGTAACCTTTTGTTTTTTGAAGCATTAATGTAAAATACATTTTCATTGCTTCACAGTGCAGCTAAAACACACATGTAGTGCCTGAATTTCTTATAGCTACATACCTTTTAAAGGGGTCATCCCTATATTCCCCGGGTTCTATGTTCCCCAATCGGGGAACATAGGACCCTTTAAAAAAAGAAAGGGTCCTAAAAAGGAAATATGTTCCCCGCTTTGTATGGGACCGGGGAACATCGAAGCCTTTTTAAGAAAAAGGCTTCTATGTTCCCTGCTGTTACTGGGGAACATAGGACCCTTTTGAGAAAAAGGGGTTAGGGTTAGGGTTAGGAGTTAGGACCCTTTTTTTTAAAAAAGGGCCTATGTTCCCCGGGTCCTTTTGGGGAAAAGCAGGGAACATAAAACCCTTATTATTAAAAAGGGTTCTATGTTCCCTGGTCCCATACAAAGCGGGGAACATAGGACCCGGGGAACATAGAACCCAGGGAACATAGGTATGCTCCCCCTTTTAAAAACCTGTGCAGAAATGTGAAAATGTTTAGTTGAAGTAAACACTATCTGTCTATGTCTACTTTTATTATCTATTAACTTTAATTATTACTTTTACTTATTTTTATTTTATTTATTTTTGTCTCTGATTAAAAGTTGTTTTAAAAAAGTGCCATGTAAATAAAATTTCTTCTATTATTAATACTCACATATATCTGTTACATCCCAATATCTAAATAAATTCCATTATATTGCATCCTTGTAGGCTACTAGCATCACTTCATATTTAAGTGTAATTTTGATGTATCCATTTATTAGCTGGGTTATAATTTCATTATATCTTTACAGATCATGGTGTGAGCCTATGAATCAAGAATCAGACAAGCCTTTATTGATCCCAGATGGACAAATACAATCAGTTTAAAAATCATACAGATATAGATACAGATCCTGTGGGACTACCAGATCCAGACTGACAAACTGGTGATGGCTAACCAACATCGTGTTGATCGACAACAGAAGAAGGCAGTGGTGATAGACGTAGCAATCCTGAATGACAGCAACATCAGGAAGTAGGAACATGAGAAGCTTGAAAAATACCAAGGGCTGAAAGAAGAGCTAGAAAAGATGTGGGGAGTAAAGGCAACAGTGGTGCCAGTGGTAATCGGAGCACTCAAGGCTATGACCCTGAAACTGGGAGAGTGGTTCCAGCAGATTCCAGGTACAACATCTGAGGTCTCTGTTCAGAAGAGTGTGATCCCACGCACAGCTAAGATACTGTGCAGAACCCTCAGACTCCCAGGCCTCTGGTAGAAGACCAGACTAAAGGAAAGACACAGCACCATCCCTGTGGGGACATATCTATATCTATATCTATATCTATATCTATTTCAAAAAAAGGTCAACTGACTAAGAAGAGAGTTCTTGTTATCACACTATATAGTCTTTGGGCATGTTGGGTTACTTTTTAAAAACATATATTCAATCATATTTTAGGAGAAACTGTAGTCCCACGTGCCCAAAGACCTACTATGATAAGAAAATGATTGTATCTCAGAAACTACAAGTAGCATAATCAATAGACCTATTTGATACCTATGAACTCATAACAAGTTGAATATAAAAGATATGCACACATATTCAGTGTAAAAGAAACATATATAAAGACACTTAAATCAACTCAGTTAGCATCTTAGCCCATTTTTCAAAGCTCCCCTCTTTGTATGGTAGCAGCAAGACACCCCGACCCAGACGAAGAGACACAAATATGTGTTGTTTTTAGTTATCTAACATCTCTTTGTGGAGTTTTGTATTTGTTTAGCTTGTCTTTGTGGTTGTTTTGCATCTCTTTGTTTTTTTGTTAATATCTGTTTGTGGTTGTTTTTTTTCTTTTCTTTTTTTTTTTTTACATCTCTGGGGTTCTTTTATGTCTTTTGTGGCTGTTTTACATCTTTATGAGCGTGTTTACCGTCTCTTTGGGGATTCTTTTGTTTCTCATTGTGGTTGTTAAGTGTGTCTTTGTGGTCGTCTGATTTTTCTTTACAGCAAGATATGTTAACATGCCTAACTCAAGTGCCCCCTGACCCTTTGGGCCTCTGGGCATGTATCCATCAGGCCATCCATCAAAAACTTGTTTTTCTGTATTAACAACAGAGGGGTGGACTTGAGTCACATGACTTGGACTCGAGTCAGACTCAATTCATAAATTCGATGACTTTAGATGCGAGTTGACAAATTCGAAACTTGACTTAGACTTAAACACCAATGACTTAAAAATACTTGCTACCTTTCCCCAAGACCAGAGATTAACAAGTGTGTTATTTAAAAAGTGTGCCACAAATTAATTAATTTCCTGTTGTTTTTTTCCCTGATTCAATAAACATTAACAGTATTTGTTCCCAGTAAGATCCACTTTGTTTAAACCAATCCAACAGCATCTAATCAAATTGCACAAGATAACCATGAAGAACAAGGAAAATCATACGAAAGATAATTTTGTTTGCATATAAAAACTATGCAGTGGTCAACAAAAAATGAATTGCAGTATACAAAATGTGCAGGTTGAAAATTGCAGTTGAAGATGCAACAAGTTCCGACAAACTTGTTCAAACACATAAATACAAATTTTAAGAAGCATTCATGATTTTTGTAAATTTAATATAATCTGTTGTTCAAATAAAAGTAAGACACAACATGCTCACTCACGATTAAACCTTTAAGACAGGGTGCTGGATCCTCAGTGTAAGTTTTAATAATGTATAGATCAGGACAACACTGCAATTTGCAATTTTAATATTGCTACACCCATATCTTGATCTTTATATAATCTGTTGTCAAAGCGGCATTACTTCTGGTGAAGAATGCATTATGACTTGTTTAGGGCTTAAATTTAAAAATGTAGGACTTGGGATTTGTCAGTGTTGACTTGGTAGCCGACTTGATTTAGGACTTTACTGTCTTGACTTAGGACTTAACTTGGAACTTTTCTTGGGACTTGTCATTGTTGAATTGGGACGTGACTTGAGACTTGTCATCGTTGACTTGTTAGTCTACTTGACTTGGGATTTAACTGTCTTGACTTAGGGCTTTACTTTGACTTTTCTTGGGACCTATCATTGTTGACTTGGTAGCTTACTTGACCATCTTTACTTGGGACTTCACTGCAAAGACTTGAGACTTACTTGTGACTTGTAATACATTGTTGACTTAGGATTTGACTTGGGACTTGTCAATGTCGACTTGGGACTTGACATGGGACTTGTCATTGTTGACTTGGCAGTCTACTTGACTTGGGACTTAACTGTCTTGACTTAGGACTTAACTTGGGACTTTACTTGGAAATTGTCATTGTTGACTTGGGACTTGTCATTGTGGATTTGGGACTTGACTTGCGGCTTGTCATTGTTGACTTGGTAGACTACTTGACTTGGGTCTTAACTGTCTTGACTTATGACTTAACTTGGGACTTATAATTTTTTACTTGGGACTTGACTTGGGGCTGTTAAGTTGGTAGTCTACTTGAATTGGGACTTAACTGTCTTATCTTAGGACTTAACTTGGGATTTAACTTGGGACTGACATTGTTGACTTGGTAGCCAAGTTGACTTGACTGTCTTCACTTGCAACTTCAGTGAAAGACTTGAGACTTACTTGTGACTTGCAAAACAATGACTTGGTCTCACCTCTGATAGAACTATAATAGAATTATTATACTGTATATGTTGTTATAAAACACTCTATCATAGGCTATTAGCACAATGCAGTGCAGTATTACACTGCACTGTATTATGTGCTGTGCTATTGGAAATTTTAGGTGCTTTTTGCATTTTGTAATTCAAGAAAAATGTAATTAAAACTGAATTTCATATCATAAGCTATTTCTTCTTTGTGTGTCAAAATACCAAATGTAAAAAGCACCTATAATGTTCAGCAGGACAGTCTTCAGCACCGCGCAGCGCTGTGATAGTGACAGTAGGAGGCAGGCAAGTTATATGAGGAACATCAGGAGACACGCGCACAGACACGAGAGTCCAGGGCTCGTGAGCGCGCACGGTCGGGCTGCTGTTGCTATGATGCAATGGCGACTGCGCCGTGGGAAGCGAGCGAGGAGTTGAATGAGTTCCCTCCACAGTTGAAGTGAAGCAGCCGCCGACAGTCAGGACAGCGTCAGTGCCGAGGGACAGACAGCGGGCAGGGAGACACTGGCAGGGCCCCGTCCTACCACACTACATGGACACACACAGCCAGGTGTGTCTGCTAGCCTCGCAGCTAGCCGTGTCATGACGTTTGGAGACATTTCTCACACATCTGTACGACGTTGCAGCGAGACGAGCACCAACACCCTCTTTGCCCTCCGTAGTCGAAAACAAGTGAGGAGGGGTTGTTGTTTTTAATTCTTTATAACATTTCTGGTCGCAGTCCTCCTCTCCGGCGACTCAGTGGACCTATTTGTGCTTCTTACCATGGCTGAAAGAACCTCCACCGGGTTGCTAACGATGATGTTGGAGCCCACGCCGGCTGTCGCTATGACCCTGCCGGCGGAGGTCCGGGAGAAGCTGGCGGAGCTGGAGCTGGAGCTCTCTGAGGGTAAGTTGACAACAGCATGTACACAAACTACCGCACCGTGTGCCCAAAAGCATGGCTTTTATTTCCCTTGAGTGGGGCTTTAAACATTGTTCACGCCAGCTATCAGAACCACCGCCCTTTATCTTGGCTTTGTGGCTCATGTTTGAAAACATGCCAGCATCACTGAAGCCCCCTCTGCAACTATCAGACATCTCCAAAACTCAACTTCTGCTGTAATTTTCTCCCCATGGCTGTTAACCACTGCAGCACAGGGAGCTGTTAAAGTATACCACACGGGTTAATAAGCTGCAAAGTCTAGTTTCACCTGTAATAAAGACCAGCTGTTCCCATTGTCCTGAAATTTAAGCTATGAGACTCCAAATACCATATTTGATCAGATGGCTATCTGCTACAACAGCTGAGCTGACACACCCATGTTGCTGTTATGGGGCTCTGTTCATCACACAAGCACGATCAAGGGTCTCTCCTTTTCAAAGTTTATTAAAAAGGAAAGTTAAGAAGTAATGCTAACCCACATATTCACACAAACTACCATCTTATGTCTATAAAGGTTTCTGTTTCTGAATCATGACAGTAGAAGGTCATGAGAAAAGTTGAGACAAGCATGTCCTGACATTGTGTGAGAAGTAGGCTTCAGGGTTTTAATGTGAACAAATATCAAGATCCTTATAAAGTTTCCAATAATTTAGCTGATGCTGCTTTTGTGTACAGGTGCACGTGCCCATTTATTCCTTGTACTCCTTTACCTTTCACTCTGCTTTTGTAAAACGAAGTACAAAAAGAGCAAAGAGAGGCTTTTGAACATGAAGCCCTTGCATCTGCCAGTCTATAAAAAGTATTACATTTTATTTTAGCAGACATCAGGCCTTAAGTTTAGTCACTAAACTGTCTTAAATTTGAATTATTTGGGGTTTAATTCTAATATTAAACATGTTTTGGTAGCCTTTAAACCCAAAGCTAACCTCTGTGCTGAACAAAACATTCAGTACTCATGGTTATACTTGCCAAACTTCTTTATAAAAGAAGAGATCCACTCTATAATATATCTATAATATATTAACTATCATACTTACCTGCTGACAGACGCACAAAGACATCATAGCATGCGCCTGTGCAAAGTCCTGAAAGCATTGTTTACTGATATGATTTATGACGCTACCTAAGCACTTTCTTTGATACTTGTCCGTCACTATAAAAATCACGTCCACCTTCTTGGCAGAGTTTAGCCTCTCTGGAGCTCCATGTAAAAATAAAACAGGAAATTACCCATATTTGTACCACCTGTCAAGTTAAACCTACTCGATTTGTCAAAAAAATGTATTTTCTGTCATATTTGGTGCTGGGAAGATTTTATGTGTAGTCAGTGCTTTACAGAGTAAATACAGCTGGGCTCATCCTCCCGCTGACTTGAAATCCTTATATGCAGACTTGTGGCGCACTGTAAATAATGACGAGGGTGCTTGTTTCTAACAAAGCATTTCTTTTGTGTTTTTGTTAGTTAAGTGAGACTCATTGTTTAACTATTCCTTTGTTTGAGGAGGTCTCACATGGTAAAATAAGCAGAGCTGTGGTAAAGTCATACTAATTAATGACCTACATTAAGTCTGATTAGATTTGGGATTTGACCCCAGGGTGTGACCCTATTTCGTGCCAACTCCTGGAGAAAATGTTCACTCTGCAATCCGATAAGTGTAGTCCCAGAAGTTGGAACAATAGAAAACCCACTGGTCTGTAGTTACATTCTGCATTGAGCTTTCCTTTTGCTGTGTGTAGTAGCACCATACCGGGTTAGGAATAGACCAAAGGTGCACGCTTTGATAAGCACATTAACTGCCACTGAGGCCCCTAATGGGATAGACATGTTTTCAGGAGCGGCTACTAAATTAATCTATATCTGTCCAGTTTCCTCTTCCTGCTCTCCATATGTCACATCCTGCCATGTTGGAGCTGTGATAGCAGTATCTCCCTGACTCTGTCGCCTTGCTTCTTTTTCAGGCTTTTCTTCCTCTGTTGTCTCTCTCTTTCACCGCCTCTCTCCATGACTCCCCACCTCCATATTTCCCCTATTTTCTCCTTGATCAAAGAAGAAAATGTCATTCTCTTTTGGGTAAAGAGAAATCAACCTTTTTTTAAAACTCTCAAATCCCATTGCTGCACGCTGCTGTGAACTCTTCACCCCGTGATGATGCCCTTCGGTTGCTTCCCCGTTGCATCCTGTCTCAGGAAAGAATAGATGACTCGTTTTATTGGAAGGAGATGAGAGCCTGAGAATCCTGTAGGTTTTCTATCCTTCTCAATAAGCGTGTCTCGTAGGGATTTAAAGTCAGGCATGTGTGTATCACACCGAGAGACACATTTTGGCTTGAGTGTGCCAGTAGGTGTGTGAGTGTGCAGGAACACTGTATTATTCATGAAGCTGAATAGATGTGTCATGTATGTTTTCTTAAGCAGTTTAGCAGCAGCAGCAATTGGAATAACACGAGGTTGAGACAATCCAGTGGCTCAGCTAGATAATATTCCAGCATCAGCAGCTCAGGCCTGCTGATGTGTGAAATAAACGATCCGTACACTCTTATTGTTGTTATAATGAGTGGCGTTTCCTCAAGAGATGCATTTATTTTCAATTTATATGCTCTGTTTTTATTTCTTACTGAACATGTGTCCTAAAATGTTTTGATTACTTCGCTCTACTATCCTCAGATAAGTTTTGCAGTTAATGAGAGCTTGTAACCCTGTGTCAGTTCTTCTTGCTGTGTCATTGTTTTTTTTTTTGTTTACAACTTGTCTCCAGTTAAATAATTTGAAAACACATTACTGTGTAGACCTGAGGCCTGCCTCGTGAAGCAGGATTACTAAATAATCTGGATACCTTCACTGAGTTAAACCTGGAATCGCTTTAAATGTGGAAAATGGACTTAAAGTAAGTAAAAGAGCTGTTCAAGGTTTAAAGCCCCTGACAATTTGGCTTTTAATCTTTAGCATTCCTCCATTATAATAAATATTCACAATAAATAAGCAACAATCAAAGTTAAAGAAAAAAAAATCAAACAAAATCTAAGATATTAATTAGTGAGCTTCAGAGGTGGTAGTTTAAATTTGACGCCTTTGTACAGAGCCAGTCTGTAGCCCTTTTTAAACAGGAATTGTGCAAATTTGCAGGAAAGCGCAATCAGTCTTCTTTCAGCATTGGCAGTACAAAAGCAAAATTGGGGAGTGCAGCAAAATGCTGCCTACCTACTTTTGTTCATACAGAATGCGCCTTTTTCGGGGCAATGGGGGGCGTGAGCGAGTAACAAAACGTGTAGCTCAGTGTGTGACGTAAACAGAGACGTGGGAGGGAAGCCACGGCTGGTCAGTCCTTCGGCGATTCTCTCGTAAGTCGGCCCGTTCTTCACCATTCCCCTCATCTGATGGTTAATGGCTTCTTCATTTGTGAGGACAAGGAGGACGCGCAATTCCTTGTCTCCTCAGTTGCTCATCTTTACAGTGTCTGTCAGGTTTGCATTTCCCTCTTGCTACTAGCTGCTCACGAATTCCTGCTATCAGCTTTTTCCTGTTTATCCACCGCCAGTGGGTCGCACGTGCGGCGTCATCAACAGCTCCTCCCACAAGTCTTCAACAGCCCCTCCCGTTGCAGAAGGCTGCCTCGGTCTTTTTAAACCAAAAGGGTTCCGCCAATGTGTGTCTAAAGTGTCTAAACGCTTGCAGCTTGCCGGCAAAACGGCCCAACATTCGTGGAAAATCTGGCAGTGTAAAAGGGGCTTATAAATGCTTCCCCTCGTTTCCAGTCTTTGTGCTAAGCCAAGCTATGGGCTGCTCACTGTAGCAATGTTTTTACTATACTGGGCACAGTGAGTATGAGTGGTATCAGTTTTCTTATCAAAGGGGATGATTGTATTTCCCAAAATGCTGAACTACTCCTTTAAGTGTTTAACAGTCAAAAACTCAGCCAATCTGCTTCATCAGGAACCTGTGGGTGTGGTTTGATCAGATTTGATTGACAGTTGACAAACAACCCAACAGCTGTCATATGATTCTGAATCGGTTTTTGCCAAATCCTGATTGGTGCGAGAAAGTGTGTATGATCTCCTCTTTCTAACTCAGTCCCACCCCCTTAAAACCGGCAAAAGACCACAATACAAACACAGAAGTTATATTCATTCATTCATTTTTCCATAACTGCTTATCCTGTTGGGGGTCATGGGGGGGCTGGAGCCTATCCAAGCTGGCATTGGATGAGAGTCGGGGTACACCCTGGACAGGTCACCAGACTATTGCAACCATTCATGCTCACATTCACACCTACGGGCAATTTAGAGTCACCAATTAACCTAACCTGCTTGTCTTTCGATTTTGGGAGGAAGCTGGAGTACCCTGGGTTCGAACCAGGAAACCTCTTGCTGTGAGGCCACAATGCTAATGCAAATCCTACAAACTATAGCTATAGGAGAAGACTCGTGGTATTTCTCAGCTGACCTGGATGCAGATGAGTGGTCAAAAGATGGGGCGTAAAGGAGGGCAAGAAGACGGATGATCCCCATTATCTCCTGCAGGGAGTAAAGAGGCAGAGACGTGTCTGCTGAGTAATTCATAGACTCACTCTATCATTCCCTGGGTTTCTTCCCTCCTCCTTTGTTTGCTCTCTAAACCCTCTGATTACAAAGTCATTTTTAGTCCAGTGCTGGTGTTTGCTGGGAAACTGCCAAACCCCTGGTTGGTCGAATTTGCGCTCGTTTTGCCTGCTCCCATTTAGCAAACATTTACAGAGAAGCAGTGCAGGTTTCTGGTATGCTGAAGTGGTGCCTGGCTTGTTTATGGTTGTTTGTATTCATAGAGAAAATGGTTTCTTGCAGGTTTAAGGTGTTTGTTGTTTTGCAAATTCTTTGCAAATGCATGATGAAAATGTTCTTTACTGTAGAGATGATAGTGATAGACACTTCATTTGTTCTGTACTGTAGTATCTGCTCTGTCAATAACCCAATTTCCCCGTGGAGATCACTAAAGTTCCACCTTATCTAATCACTTAGATAAGGTGACATTTTACTCACTGTAGACCTGAAGGTAAAGAGGCAACTAGGCACAGTGCTGTCAAGGTATAACTGTAGTAATGAGGTGGTGATGATTAAACCTACACATGCTTGTCAACCTCTGGCACTGATGGAGGCTTGGTGGTGTATGATCAGTGGTGTGTATCTAATTGCTGTTAATGGATTGCAGTAGCTCCATTTCTTTTTTCTTTTGGAAGTTCAAATGGGCCTTAAAGTGAGCTGGGCAGTTAATCGTTATCAATCTCATTCTTACCTGATGATTCTGCAGCATTGGCATTAGCAGGGAGAGCTGTTTCATCAAAACAAGCACTCTTACTGACGGTAATTTCTCCCTAAACTGTAATGGCGAGAGTCTAGTGCTCCAAAGTGTGCACAGGCAGAGGATAGAAACAAAAACAAAGTTAATGTGTGTATGAGAGGAAAAACAAGATGGAAATGAGACAGAAAAAACAGCAAGTTGATTTTGTATGAAACGTTTTCAATTTCACACATGATGGTTTTTCATATAAGCAAGTATGAGTTTCTCATCGGTTTACAATAGATCGACAGTTATGACCTGGGGCTGCAAGCTTCGCCCAGTTTGCTGCTGATCAGCTGATATCCATGCACCGCTCTAACAACTTTTTTATAACTCATATAGTGTTGCAACGATTATTTGATTAGTTGTCAATTGTTATGAATGTCGATTAATCAGTTTGAGTAATTATAAAAGGAAAAAGTCAAAATTCTTTGATTCCAGCTTCAAAAATGTGAATATGTTCTAGTTTCTTTACTCCTCTATGACAGTTAACTGAATGTCTTTGGGTTGGGGATGAAACAAGACATTTTAGGAGGTCATCTTGGGCTTCGAGAAACACTGATCGATATTTTTCAACCATTTTCTGACATTTTATAGACCAAACAACTAATCAACAAATCAAATGTTTTGGCCTAAAATAATCATGGTTCTTCCTAATGCAAGTCACATCACGTGACATAAGTTACTAGTATAGCATGCTACACATACTAGCACACTAAATCCATTCATTTTGTTTCACATGGGAAACGAACATTGAGCTCTGTACTTTCTTCCTCAGTATACTACAGTAGTTGCTGGTGGTGTCAGAAATAGCTGCTCACTGCCTGATGGGTATGATACCACTGTGTCACCACAGAGTGTCTCGATGTGTCTGTTAGTGTTGTGTCGTTCCATACGAATTGTTCAAAAGAATGAATCTGTTGAGTGAACGTACTGAACTGAATCACTTCTGGAACTGATTCGATCATTTCTTAGTTTAGTTGAGCTCAGCAGCGAGTGTGCAGGCCGGGAGTGGAACTGCCGATTCGGTTCGTGGGAACGATGTTTCACTCACAAGTTGCGAGGCAGCCAGGGTGCAGGGAGGGACTGCCTACTGCGTGACAAATCACTCGGTGAACGAATCACTTGTTGAACGACATAACCCTGATCCCTGAGTGATTCAAATCATTTCTTCTCAGCGATACACTTTCATAGGGACTGTATTCTCCAAGCTAACGGCTAATGTAGCCAGGAGTCAAGCCACATGAACACAATCACACACCTCCCCACTGTTTTAACAGACTTAGTTTCCAGATCAACAGTCAGGGCTCATCCCGCCAAGCACTGAACGATTCGGTGAACAAATCTTTTTAATGAACTGATTCTAGTGATTCGGTAACATCTACAGAACTGCTTTGCTCATCACTAGTGTCAGTGTCCGTGGTTTTGTGTCTACTGACAAAGCGGCAGTATTTGAAAAGGCATCTGAATTAGCCGCTGTCCGGTGTGGATCATACGCTGTGAAAGGTGCCTCTGTGCGTCAGTATCTGATGCCAAGAGCACTGCCAAATTAGCGGTATTTGACAAGTTCAGAGTGAGAACCAGCTGAAATACACTGCCACATCCTTCTTGTGGGTCATAAGTGATGATTGAGAGGGATTATTGTATAAATCTATGCTTAAATTCTTAGATAAAATCCTGCATAGTGTATCTTTAAGTAAGTATGGGCCTGTTCTACAGTCAAACCTGAATCCAAGTTAAAGGCCTGTGTACAAGGTGGGGTTAGTGGATAGCTTTGGTGGCCAGTAGTTTCACGAAACCCCTCTTTGGAAAATATGAGTGTACAGGAAACCCCAGTGAGTCGGCCTACAAAGTTTGTGGAGGAAAGACCACTCAGTGCAG
This sequence comes from Epinephelus lanceolatus, assembly GCF_041903045.1. Classification (NCBI taxonomy): domain Eukaryota; kingdom Metazoa; phylum Chordata; class Actinopteri; order Perciformes; family Serranidae; genus Epinephelus; species Epinephelus lanceolatus. The sequence goes on along the minus strand of NC_135747.1, from coordinate 20,485,064 downwards.
AGAATGACCGCTAACTGGTCCTGACTCATTCGTCTCTGTGGTCACTTACTCCCACCACCAACTCATGAAGAAAGAACTTCCACTGGGCTCACCCAGTGAGTTCAGCCTATTGTTATGCAAAACCCAAACATTTGATGAATGTAGAATCACATTCTGCATTAAGAGCTTTGAGAACATGTAGGATTTAGGGCGATTACTGAAGGGACTCTGTACATGGCTGCTGGTTAGCACTGTAATAGGATCCAAAAGAGAAGAATGTTGAGCCTTGCAGCGAGCTGGCTGCTGTAGCTGCTGTAAAGTCCAGTTCGGAGATAAAGAGGCAGCTATCCCGTGCCCCTGCCACAGTGGAGGATAGAACGTGGAGGGTCATAAATATTTCAAGGGTGTGCCTCAGAGCAGAATAGAGCTTCAGATTCTTGTGCTGCTCTCATATGCTTCTGCCTGTACATCCGAGTCTGTGCACATGAAAGTGTGTGCATGTTTGGTCCATTTACCTTTTTGTTTGTGTCTCTGGATGGATTGTTAAGGTGCTCCTTACAAACCACAGAGCTGTTTCATTTTAGCCCAACAATGATCCACAGCACCAGTTATTGTCCTTGTGGTTCCACTACATTTTGTGGCTCTCTACTGTACTGTAGGTCCTGCCTGTTTGTTTTCTTTACAGTGCTTTTCAACATCCTGTCTCTGTCGTTACTGGAGCCATGAATATTTAATGGAATGGGATTGTAATGTTTAGAAATATGTCTTTTCTGTCTTTGTTTATTCAAGCATGGACGAGTCTACAGAGTAAGATTTCTGCCAGCATAGTTATTTTGGTGCCCCTGTGGCTTTTAGTATTGGGATTTGCTCATTTAGGTTTTCAGCATTGACTGTCATTATCAACTGATCTATTGTTTTAACTCATTAACTGACTAATAATCTTTAAAATGGGAAAAATAATGGCACAATCTTATTAACGAACCCACTGGAATTCATGCAGTGGTTGCATGAATGGAGAAAAGAATGCATCTCATTTTAGAAGTGTAAAATATTTTCCATTATATTTTTATTCGAGAGCTGAATTTAAGTTTGCTTACTCATTTTTGCTCTAGTTACATTTTTGCATGATGAGCATGAGCACTAATTGTTCCAGTAATGATTGATTTAAATACCCACCTACTTTGTTCATCCCTGTGGAAGTACTGTAAAAGCTTTCGGCTCAGAGGGATTTTAAAGTTTGTTGAGAAACTTGAAATGCAAAAAAAAAAGTTTTGCTCTGTCTGCATGCCTGCCAAAAATATGACATTTCATTCGCTCTCAACTGATTCAACCATGAAGTGACTCACTGGTGCTATTTCAGCAGTGTTTTATCGCATATAACGCTTTATTGCTGTGGTTACAATTGATGGCACAAATCACTGCACAGTTTGATTACACTGCCACTCTCCTACAGTCACCAGCTTGTGACAGACCGCAGCATTTTCCAAAATACTGTGGAAGGCAGAACAAAAGCTAAACGTGCCACTGAATGAATATCTTTAACTTAGTATCAGTGTAACTTGATTGACATGTAGTACAATTGAGTACTCTGGCCAGAAATGGACCTGTGCTAACTGTGCAAGACAGCTAGCTGTATGGATAGCTAACAGTCATTCAACTGGGTCATGACTGTAGTAGAAAAACAAATGAACAGAAAGAATTACCATCCCTATTTATTTTGAGCGGTATTGTGAATTAAATATAACTGATGGCAACACTATCTCAAAGCTTCTGTCAGTTTGTTATGAGGCAATAAACACATCAAAGCCCCAGATCACAGACTCTGCCTTTGCAGTGGCCAACCCCCAATACTCTGCTCCTACTGAAGGTTATAAGAAAAGCTCAATACACACGAGAATCATGATATTATTATTAGGGTTGTCCCAATTCGATCTCAAACATCGGTATAAGACATTTTTTAACTGATTGGGATCAGCTTTCCTGAGCTATATTGAGCCAGATCCAATTTGTTGTTTTACGTCAGCTGTCACACAGGTGTTTGTAGTGGTGAAGGTTTCGTACACTTGTACTCTCTTACTCTCTTACTCTCTGTCTCTCCTCCACTCTGCACCCCGCCCGCTGCGGAACACCACATGCCATAAACGACAGCAAAATGCTGGATGAGACTGTTTATTTATGTTATTTACTGAAGTAATGAGCACATATTTCAGCTCAGTGTGAGAGTCTCTGGCACATGGTGTTTCCCCGCAGGCAGGGGAGAGACAGACAGCGATGCAAAGCCAGGGACCATCACATTTAACCTGCCACGGCAAATGCAGCAAAAACTCAGTGTTCAGACAACAAAAATAAACACTCAGTGTAATACAGATTATTTAAGAGGGCTAACACTGGAGAATACTCTCTTAAAGATACAGAGAAATCCCCTCAACACAGCGACAAGCCCAAAAACATTAGAGGGGGTTTGTGACTTTATACCTTAATTTGTGAAAAACAAACAAACAAAAAAAACAGCTTGGATGCAGGGAACTTTCTTCTTGATGCCATGCAGAGCTATTCAATTTTCATGCATATACATTGGATTAATTTTAATAACTTATTTACTTACTTATTTTAAAGAAAATAGTATTAGTATTGGATCGGGACTCGGGACACAATATTTATTTTGTGATACTGTATTGGTTCTCAGAAATAGCTTATCAATATTTAAGTAATAGTTTACATGCAAAGATTCATAGCAGTGGTGCATTTTCTGTTGTATTTGTTTATTTCTTGTCAATACACAGCCCTACAACTGTATATGCTGTGCAGCTCCTGAGTTCCTTTAACTTTTTAAATCAGATGGCTGTGTAGAACCAGGAAGTTTGTCTTTTTCAAACCAACCTGAAATGCTGCCATTTACTAAGACAACAGTACAAAGATGGTGTCAGCCAGCCTCCTGCCAGGCCACCATACTGTTCACAGAGACCTCTGAGCTCTGTGGCGGCCAGAAGGTGCATTTCGTAGCACTCCACCAGGGATTGTTTTAAATAATTAAAGGTGTAAGCACCATTTTGTTCAACTTAACTAATATGTCCTCAGTTTCAGAATATTTTCTTCTTCATAACAGGTGCCAGGTACTGCACTCTGGGTGCTAGTGGTAACACTGTATGTGTCCTTGTTGCAAGAGAGATGGCACGTGTAGTGGAGAGCAGTGCAGTGCAGTGCAGCGGGCACCGGCGCCAGGGAGATCTGCTGACCAAACAAGCTGCATGCCCCACTTCAAGGACACATTGCAAATTTCACTCTGCTCTGTGCGCCGCATTCTTCTGCCCGGCAAGGCTTTTGTTCTGCCTCCATCAGCTTTCTGGTGTAAATTCTTTGCTGTCCATTCGCCTACCTGTGTGTGGCTTTGATCCCTCACCCTCTCTGTGCCCATCTGGTGGAGACAGAGGCTTAGCATGAGAGTTGGATGACAGCTAAGGAGCCCCCCTTGAGCTATTACCACAGCTCAATCTGGCCTCTCTCTGGTCCAATCACAGTCACAGTAAAAATCACCTAGAAAGTCTTCCTCAGATGGCTGAATTCTCCCTAAATGCTGCGCATTACCTCCAAAAGATAAAGAACTGGCTCTAAGAGCATATTTTCTATTATTCCTGCATAAGTACATTATGTTCACAGCATTTGTACTGCAGTGTTTTCAAGGTTCTGAGTGAATAGCTTGTAAAGGCTGCAGGGCTGAGGTCACTGAGCTGTGCAGGGAGCCTTTATACGCCAGAAAGTTTTTCAAAACCCAAGGTAAAAAGTCATTAATAGTCCTCCATTAAATCTCTCTTTGCTGTCCTGATTATTCAATCTACACTGCTCTCATTCAGTACTTGATTTCTGCGTTAATAGCTCAAACATAATGCACATTTCCAAACAGCTACGCCAAACTGACAACGCAAACTGACAACGTACCCACATGGCCTTTCACATTGCTTCGACTGTACTGCCTCTCAGTTACTCTCAAACACTCATCAGCTCCTGAGTATTTTGTGATTGCTCTGCACATGTAAAGGTTGTCACATGAAGGATCTGATGTTATGCATCCTTGTAGTGTTCACCTCATAATGAAGAGCGAAACTTAAGTGATAATATTACAGCCTCTTGAACAGGGTTGCAGCAGTATACCATGACATTAATATTGACAGTTATTGTACCGTGTATGTTTGCTTATCTACGATACTGAAAAAAATGCAGCTGGATTCAGAATCTCAACTTTATTTGAGTTATTTTCAAAAGGGAGACTTTTTACAAAAACTTCTATTAAAAATGGTTTCAATTTTCATTTCATTTAGTATTGTATTAAAACATTTGTTCATCCCAAAACAATTCCTCTTTTTTCATTCCTTTAAGGGTCATTTTGACCTATAGTAAACTGCAATATTTTCTGAGAAGGTGAAAATCTCAAGCTGCTCTGACTGGTTTCACTTCCTTTGCTGTATTAACTTCCTGTTCACATAATACATGTAAGGTTTATAATAGAGTCTGCAAATGTTACATCAGCACCTCAAGAGGCATCACAGAAGCCTCTGATTGTCTATCAAATCATTACCTCTGTCTTGTCTGTGTTGATTATACTGCTGTTTGCAGTCCTACTTGAATAAGATGCCAATGGCAGAAGTTGTCAGTATTTAATTAAAATCGGTGATGATAATTCATTCCAGAGAGGTGGTGTAATGATGCAGCGGTCAGTGCCATCAGCACCTATTAGCTTCTCTTGACCTTCTCTGGCTGGGAGCTAGCAGAGTTCAGCCTGCGCAGTATGACAGGACCGTGTGGAGCCTGTGAACTTAGCACTATCAGCAGCTGCTCAACAAGCAGCCCTCAGTGAAAGGGTAGAGGAAGCACTACAAAGGGGAACGTTTTCAGAAAATGGATGGTTAACTGTTGATGCTTTACCCATGGTAGATAGGGGCGTCTTTTTGCAAGGAAATGTAGAGGTCTGATGATGATGTAGTGATGCCCAAATTGCTCCGACTATAGTGTAACATCACTTTTTGATTTCTAAAAAACAGCAATGAGACTGAAGAGATGTCTTATCAGAGCATAAACAAGTTAAGATTTTTTTTGTGGGTTCAATCAATGTCTCGGCCTACTCAGGTGTGATGTGCACATCAAAGACAAACACAGCCCTTTGTAGCGGCAGCAGGCTGCATTGTGAGCCTTCCTGGTGAAAAACAAACAGACAGAAAATGTCTGGAATGTGCCGTGACCTATCAACTTAACCGTAAGGAGAGGGGTTTCCAAATCCCCATCACTGCTGGAGGGCACGGCTACACATAACAAACAGGCACATAGCATAGCAGGTTGTCCCAGCCTTTTAAAAGAACAAGGCCAAGTTGCCCCCCTCCTCTTCTTCACCTCTTTCCCTTAGGTGTCCCAGTAGAATATGAGGGAAAGAATAAAATAAAACTGAGTGTTTTCTTTTTACTGTGGGGCTAAAGCCAGGCTTTTTTTAGATCTTAACTCAGCTCACATACCAGAAAATGTGTTTTCAGCCTGTGTGCGCCGAGCAAGCAGACAGTTTTAGGCGAACTCCGCTGCTCCCCAGAGACTTTTCCAACTGTGTTATTCAAAGTGTACCTGTATAGCCAGAAAGAGAGGAGGGACGCAAAGCAAGGGCAAGTCAGGACTGCATTTAAAGTTCCTAAGGCATAACTGACTGCATTTAACAATTACTAACTGATGTCTGTAAGACTTTAAGTTGTAAATCATCTTGAAAAACATCCATGCTGATTTTCACATGACAGTTTCTGGTTTACCCTTAAAGAAATGTAACCCTGCATAGGGCTGCACAGTATTATATTTTTTATCATCAACTTGTGGGATAAACACATCATGAAAGACTGCGATATATTGCAGCCAGGGTTTTTAGAGTTAATTGGAAGAATTTCAGTCAAAATCTGCACTTTAAAATGTAACTGCCATTCTTTACTGGTGCCATTTAAGTTCAGTTTGATGCTCAAATTGTTGAATAAAGACACAGATTGTAATGGAGGTTTAATTTTTTTCTTTTCAAGATTATGTGTTTGCCTATAATTGATCGGACAGTATAAAGTGTGACAGAGAGGGAATGACATGCAGTGAAAGGCTGCAGGCTAGAATTGAACCCATGGCCACTGCAGTGAGGACATTGCCTTTGTGCGTGGGACATCTGCTCTACCCACTGAGCTACTGGGTGCCCCATGGAGGTCTGAATTAACCCCCAGGCTGTATAAACTAATTTGAAAGAGCAAATAAAGTTAAACTCTAATATTATTACTAAAACTATCTGCAAAGATCTTTTTTTACACTTGCCATAGGCGTGCCCATGCAGTTTTCATATGCAGTAAGGGACTATTACTGGCATATTAGGCACATTCACCATCAGTTTTACCTCCAAATGAAGCGGTTTTTGAGTATCTGGCTTAATCGTTGCAATCTGTCTGATTGGCTGACTGCTCATATATGTTGTCATGGCCAGTAGAAATGATGGCCACTGCTAATAACACAAGACCCAATTTGTATTACAGTGATATTATCCTTTAATGCTGAGATAAAGACGTAGTGATATTGATGCTTTTTCAGTTTGAAACGATGGAGAAACCCTTCATACTGCTACTTTAACCTACACAATCATCTGCTGGTAGCCATACACATTTGAGAGAGATGTAACTGAACCGCCTGTCTGAGTGCATGTTCGATAAATTGTGATTGAACATGATTAAATATGAATAAAAGCATCTCAGCCTTGAAGTAACAACGCAATTAAAGGTTGATGGCAGGAAGAACTAGCGCTCCACCTCTCTTCATCATTTTATCTCCCTGCTGAAGATTTGGATTCACCTGATGGTGAGAGACAGTGTTTGATCAAAGCACAGCAGGTTATATTGCGCAAGTATTCCACCTGACTTTTAAGCAGCTTTACATCTCTCCCTTATATTCTCTGTATTCCTCTCTGACTACAAAGATAACCAAAACATATGTAAATTTGAAATGCCTTCAGTGGCCTTTTTTTATAGTCGGGTTGGACTTACTATCCAAGGAGACTGCATCCAATCTCCATTCCTGAGTAATGCTGTATGAACGTGGTCTCTCGCACCATGTATGTTCAAAGTCTCAAGTAATCACTGTAATGTTTTCTCTGGCACTACCACCAACACAGCAGATGTTTTTACTGATAAGGACTTCAGAGAGGAGTGTTTTCGACTCGAGACTGCAGCTTACAACTTCTCTGAACTGTGCTTTTTACCTTTAATTGCATTTAAGTTAACTTTGAGACTGAAAGTTAATATACTCATGGTCCATGTTAAAGGGAAACTTTGGTATTTTTTTCAACATGGACCCGTTTTTCTTATGTTTTTGTGTCTAAATGACTAATGGGGACAACAAATTATAAAATTAGTGCAGTATTGAGAGACGTCATTCCAGCTGCAGCAGCGAAAAAGTCTGTTATGCAATCCTTTGGGGCAATTGTGCACTGTCAGTATACGTCCATTAAAAGTGCTTATTTTTGCCACTGACAGGTTCAGGCCAATGTTTGGTCAACTATTTTGGGGCAGCCCTAAATGAAATTTCCTTTCCTTTCGCTGCTCTGTTTGTTATTGTCACCAAGTCTCGCTTAAGGGGAAATCTTGTAAGAGTGATTAGTTGCAAGAAATACAACAGTAGACATGCTGGTTGGAGAGAGTATGGGCAGAGTATGTCGTGTTGGAGTACAGAAAGCCTAGCGTAGTGTTATCTTATAGATTTTTAATGTCATGGCTGAATACATAGCTGATTTCTAGTGTAAAAGACTTCTCAGTGACTAACAAACATACTCGGGCAGAACGTACGCGGAGTGGACTCCGTGGAGGTCCGCAAGCCCTGTGCGCACAAAGCTCAAATTTTACGACCGCACGGACTCCACTCTGCGCACCAGTGTACACAAAAGACTGCTCGGCATGTATTTTTCACATCGGGGGATTTTTCACTGACATTTTTACAGGAAACTACAACGCGGAAGTGTGCTCGACTATGGAAGCCCGAATGACTGCGGACATTCCTCGCGGAGTCCGCTCCGCTTATAGTACATCCGAGTCTGTGAGCACCTTAACTGTACGTTCAAACCAGAAGTCTCCAAAGAGGCAAAGTCTCTCGCTGACGCCCAAGAGGCACGACTGTCAAAAATATTTGTGGCAGCTTTGGTCGCTCATCACGTGAATCATTCGAACGTTCGATCGTGCTTGTCAATTTAAAGGAGCTGCAAAGCGGACTACTGGCTTGAAAGCAGTAGTGCTGTAGGAACCAAAGTTACATGGCTTGCTCTCTGGGACCCACTTCATCGAAGCACGTCAGCATTCTGATTGGTTGTCGCCGAACCGCATCAGAGCTCATTACCATAAAGTAAAACTACTTTTAACTCCCCTCCAGACCCGCTCTGGTCGCTTTGGTTGCCCAAGACGCGCGGCTGGCGACCAGGTCGCCCAAGTCGCCGGCTCTTGTTGAAAATGAATGACTTCCGCCGTTTTGGAAGCTCTGGTTGCTGCTGGTTTGAACGTACAGTAAGACTTGGTTACACACACTAACAAACAAACCGGATCAGCGAAAGTTAAAGAAAAACCTTGTGTTTCTCTGAAAATTCTTCTCTGTAATGTTGTCAGACACTTATAATAGCAATCCAAGTTTGTGAGTGGTAAAAACGGGCACTTTTAATGGACGTAAATTGATGGCCCACAGTTGCCCAAATGGATTACATTGCGGCCTGTTTTGCAACTGTAGCCTATCTCAATACTGGACCAGTTTCAAAAATTGTCGTCTCTATTAGACACAAAAACATGGGAAAATAGGGTCCAGGTTAAAAAAATACCAACCTTACTCTTTAAGAGATAATCTGTACTGATCCATGTACAATATTTGGCATCTAAATATTATAATGAAACACACCTTTTCGTCTCAGCACTAAACACTGCTTGTCAACACACCCTAAAGGTTTTGAATAACCTTTTTACACAGTGTGACTTGTGGAATCCCAGGCGCTTGCGGAGGAACAATGACATGGATACAACTTTAAGCTGACATGTAATCTAATATAACACACACATGAACACGTCACGTCTCAGTGCTCTTACTCACAACATTCTTGACATAGAGGTCACAGGCCTCTGCAGTCTGCGGTCGATGCTCATGGCTGTGGGCCCGTAACGTGTGTGCGACTCGCCTCATGGTGACAGTTGGAGCTCAGTTGTTGAATCCCAGAAGCCTGTTCTTCATTCCTCGCATCCCCCTGTTTGTCGTGCCCTTTGCCTCTGTCCAAGAAACTCATTAGACCACCACCTTCAAAAAACTTTTCCCCTTTGTATGAAGAATTTCAGGGCGTTAAGAAAACATTTGTGCTATGTGTGGGTGGATTTTACAGCATTTGTGTGTCTTCAAATAAGTATGTAGACCATTGTGTGTTGTCTGTGTGTGTTCTACAGGGGTGTGTTCTTGTGTGTGCTAGGATACAACAAATGATTATTAATATAATTGTATGATTCACTGTCATATTCTCACATTTTTAAGCAACCAGGTCTTTGTTTTATAGCTGCTCGAGGGCTCATCGTGCTCTAAACTGTCTCTCAGCCACAATCAACAAAGCAACAGTGCGATAATGATAGTTTATGATTCAACACTGTAAATAATGCTGGATAGTAGTTGCAGTGAGCCCAAATATACTGTACACGCTGACTCCACCCTGTCTGTCATTAGGAGGGAGAATTAGTCAAGTCTGAAATGCCAACAAGTGGCAGATACTGTAGCTGCTGGGAGGTCTCCTAGTGTGTCATGCCCCTTATGACACACATGCATACTGGTGTGCAAACTTTCTCCTGAGGCTTACTACTGCAGCCTCCAGTTCCTAGCGTAATTGGCAATTTTGTGGTGTGTGTGTGTGTGTGTGTGTGTGTGTGTGTGTGTGCGTGTGAGTCAGTAAGCCATATGACCTTAAAATCAGAAAGCTAAACCTATGACTGAGTCGCTGCTCCCTTGCCTCCCTCCTTCCTTGTTATTTAATTTGATGAGACAAACTGAATTCAATTTTACTGTTGTCATGGTCAGGCCAGGCCTATAATTAGCCATCAGGACAGTAAATCTTAGAACTCTGATGACCAGTGCAGAGAGGAGAGTAGTATGAGGAGGATGCACAGCTGCCATGTCTGATGAGGATCAATAGGACTAAAATGGGAAGGATATACACAACAAAGGCTCGCTGTCAGTGCAGCGAACACATCATTTATATCACAACTGAATCCTGAAATTCCTGCTGGTTCTCACCTCGTCTTGTGCTACTCTTTTGATTACTGAATTGATTGTGAGTGCATCGTGAAACATTTCATTTGTCTGTTTTTGCCTTTTGTGCAGTTTAAAAGGATTTGGAAGGAATGTTTGAGTGAATGTCTTTGTGACCCAGCTAAGCTGTTGAAAATGTCCTGAAAAACGAAAAAAGAAAAAATCAGCGGGGGTAACCACCAGTGCATGTCTATTTAAAGATGACGTGCCTTTTAAGTCCACTCCAGACTTACAGTTTGGTCTGGTTTTCTGAGGTTAAAGTCAGTTCTTCCAAATGATATCTATAAAGAGAGCTGTATTTACATCTGTCTGTATCCAGAGGGTCCAGGGAGAGAGAAGGAAAAAGGGAGGAGGAGTGGGAGGAATAGTGAAGCTTGGATTTAAATTTTCTCTTTCACTGGAACAGCTGGAGTACATCAGACTTAGGGGAAATCAACACTGACCAATTATTTATGTTGCTTGTTTTTAATCTGTTTCTACCACATGTACTGTATGTGCTTCTATACATAGACTAACACAGGGATACCAGAAACACTCACAGGAAGCTATTTCAAGTCTGTCTCTTTTTTTGGATGACTTACTCATGATTATAGTCATCCCGATGCAGTAAATACCATGTTCAAACAAATGCCAAAAATCAAGGCTATGTATTCACAAACTCTGGATGCTGTATCATAACACTTACAGTGTCTGCAGTAAATGCAAATCAGCCTATGTTTTTTGAAAAAGGAGTTTGCAATCACTGTGTTTTTGTAGATGCACATTGATCTAGGCTTGCAGAGGAGTAAAAATACACTCTTTCTGGGTCATTACAGAAACAGTGCAGCTGACACACCTCGTTCCCTCAGTCAGAACACTATAGTTTAGCATCTGTTGTTTATCGGCTTTTACTAGGGCTGTCACATTCTGTTGGTTGATATGCTCTTGTCCCACCAAAGTCTCATTGGTCCGGAAATCACTTGTGTCTCTTTAATAAGGCTGTATGTCCACTTTAGTGTTTCTTGTCCTGGTTGAAAATGGCAGTTATTGTTGTTCAGCATCTGTATTTGTCCTCTGTGACGGTTGGTCTTTGTGGTATTTGTCCGGCCACTTCTTCACGATACAGTGCGCAGCTTATTTTCGGATAATATAACAGTGGATATCACATTTATTTTTCACTCGTGGCATTGCACTTGCCTGAAACCAGAGTTAACTTGCTCTGGGCGAGTGTTAATGTCAAGCTCTATGACAGGAAAAAATTGCTTTTGAGGACACGCAATGCTACCAGGTAGAGTGCATCCCATCGATCAATCAGTTTGTTGAAGAGTAGGTACACAATTTCAGCCAACCAGGATTTTTTTGTTTTCTCATGGATTTATTTGCTGCACTCGAACCAAAAAATTCTGTAGTGTTGGTCAAAATTCAGTAAAACTTGCTTGCAATAAAATCAAAGAAAGTTCAGAGCACTCTGAAGAAAAACCAGGAGGCTGATCAGAAGTCCAATGCAAGAAGGTTTATTCTTTGTTCAGAGATGACATCCAAATAAACCCATGTGAGTTGGTGGTCCGGACCAAGAACTGAACCCAAAAGGCTGGGGCACTGACCTTTCTACCTAGTCTCGCTCACTCTCGCTCACTTTCTTAAGTTTTTTAACCAATCATAGGTGTATAATTACCCTTATTTTTTCTAAGTCTTACACGTCACAACATCACTTTTATATCACTTGAACCCTGACAGACCCCTAAAACCAGTTAAAACTGGTTGGGGGGCCTTCCTTCTCAAAAGTGTCAACGTCAGCACTTTACGTCTTCCATATCTGATCTCCCTCCTTTGATGTATCCCAATCATTCAAATTTGAGTTGGTGTGTATGTTGCAGGTGCTAGGACTGGCCTCAGGGTGTGAGTATGTCCCAGGCCTTGCATCTACTATTGTGTCTGTTAGCCTGCCAGTGTGTCCTGGTGTTTCTATGTTCTCCAGCTTCCCCCTCCTTCTCCTGGCTTGCTTTTACTATAGGGGCTTCATTCTACTATTATATTTGGATCTTGCTTGGATTTTTCTTTTAAATTCACACAGTGATAACATACTAATGATGCAGTAATAATGTATTGATAACACAGTGGTAATATATTGATAATATATTGATAATACAACTCAACACAGTGATTATGCTTAGATTTTGGTGCTCTTGACTACCTTTTAACTCAGTTTGATAGGATATGATTGTTGTTGTTCCACACATCAAGAGTCTGTTGTGTGAACACATCACTACCCTGCCGTCTTCTTGATGAGCTGTGAAGATGAACTGTGTACAGGCCTCGGCAGTGTCGTCCTCAAGGCACTGACCTCTGACCCACTGCTACTGATGCTGCATCAGGATGAGCGCTGAATCCCCTGCAGGTCACAGAAGACGAATGATGGGCTGATGCAGAGCTTCAGCAGGGCCGCCATCAATCTGTACTTTTCTCTTTAGGGCAAAAGGAATTGGCCACTGGCTGGAGACCATGTGCTACCGCCTCTGTCTGCCTAGACGATCATCTGGGACCCCTGACTCTGCCCCGTCCTGTATTTTTTTCGCTGTTGACAGGCTTTGCACATATACGTGTGTGCACATGAATACACACACAGATACTCCTTCCCCCGTGTCACAGGCTGTTTGTTGAGTTAGGCTGTGGTTTGGCCCCTGGCTTACATGTGTGTGAGGATAAGTGCAAAAACAGACCCTGTGCTGGCCGCCCTGTCTGTCTCTCTCTGGAACTGACCATTTATTCTTGTTCTCAGTCTGTTCTCTGAGAGGAGTGGCGGAGGGTCTGGAGCTCTGAATGCCTCGCTCAGTGAAAAAATGCTATTACAAGACTTAGCCAGGACAAGAGTTTGTTTTTGTCTTGGAATCAGCTCCACTTGTTTTTGAAGTATCGCCTAGCAAGTTAAACCCCACCCTCAGCAATCTAACACTGGTTCCATAAATACGGGATATTTTGTCTGGTTTAATGGAGCGGTATTTATTAATTGCATTTTTGGAGATGTTTATTTTAAAACAATATGTTACAGGAGTTCATGCATTCCTGCGGTGAAACCTTTGACTAGATCCTCAAGAATGGACAATAATTCCTGAGGTTTGAACTGAGCCCGTTCTGTTTCACCACTTGCATGTTGTTTACAGCTTGAGAGCAGTTCACACAGTGTCAGCCACTCTGAGGGGTTATTTTATTTACTCTGAAACAATCCATTTTTTCTGGCACCCACTTAGTTACTTATTCAACCATCTCTCGCTACAAGCAGGTTGAAATTAATGGCAAGAATTATTTGCAAATATTTGGCTCAGGTCTGGCTGAATGCAACTTCACATAATGAACTCTCCAGGGAACGTGCTTAAAACTCTTTAATTTCCCTAGCGAGGCAGAGCCTTCACCGCATCAGCTAATAGAGGACGATTAGCCTGCAGTAGAGTTGGCAGACAGTATCAGCTGGCTAGTGTTACTGAGCGAGAACAATATCACCACAGCTGACTCGCTCTGCCTTATCTTCCACATGTCCTGGAAGAACAGTGAGCAGCCGTGCCGCTGCCTGGTCCGAAGGCAGCCTGACTTTGAATTGTGGGCGTATGTGGAATGTGCGGCTGGAAAAAGGCCTGGGAGGGCTTATGAGAAATTTTTAGAACAAGCATATTATTCAGTTGTTTTCCCCATGTATGGGGAGGCGGTGAGAGCTGGCAAAATACCTCAGGAAACTGGTGAAATGGACCTTAGGCTGTTGTCTGTTTGACAGACGTGAGCAAACAAGCTCCTGCGGTTGCTGCTTTTGTTTGTTTGTTTGCATGATGTAACACCCATTATCTATCACACATCTGTGTGAATGTTCACATATAAATTGTAAATGTCGAGGTATTTCTCTGAAGATACACCCCAAGGCTTTGAAGCACCATGTTTGCCAGAATGAAGGTTTACATACAAATAGGCTACAGGACATGCTGCATTTCTCTGAGGCACATTACTGCATCACAGATGTTCTGGATCTGTCAGCTGTCCATCCCTTTCTTTCTCCTCTCCCTCACTCACAGTTTAACAGTGTGAGGCTAACCTCGGCTCACCTTAGGCTGGAATCTGCTATATCTTTTCTGGGCTAATTTCTTTCTGTCTGCCTGTCAGATTCCTCACTGTGAGGCTCACCCAGGGGTTTGACCACTGACAATAATGCTTGAGGTTTCAGCGGGGAGGCTATTGATTGAGGAGCTGGAGGATGGTGGAGCAGAGCGAGACACCGAATGAGGGAGACTGTGAAAAGGGGAGTAATGGCAGGCGGCAAAAGGAAGCATGAAGCATGTGGAAGTAAAGGATAGAAGAGCTGCTGTGTGACAGACAGAACAAAGAATAAGGGTGTGAAAGTTGGAATAAGAGTAAGAGAATATCTCTACAACATTGTGAGAAAAAAACATGCTGCAGAAGGTTTGGCTGATACGTGTACTGTGAGACAATATAATTTGTCTTTTTTCTAAGATAGCAGCTATTGCTTTGAAATTTCTGGTTGTTTTAAATCATTGAGAAATTCATAATCAATAACCAGGACTGTTTGTTTATAGCAAAAAAATTAGTTTGATTAATTAATTCACAGGCCCTAGAACTAGCAGAGAAACCAGACCATTTGAAGTCGTTATCTAAAATCAGTAAGAAGCTAATTAAACAGAAAAATGTTTCTACAGGCAGCTGTCAAAGTCTCACAGACCTGAAAGACTCATCGACTACTGTACATTGTGTGTCAACGTACAGTAGATAAAGAGGTGTATGAGTTACAGGCCTTTAGGCTATGTCAGTTATGGAATTGGCCTGTCAATGTCTCACTTTCAGCTCAGGCACAGCATGTTCCAATGAAAGGAGACGAGAAAAATGGTCTCAAAGCAATGCTGAGAAACTCTAAATCACTTTACTGTAATACTGTAAAATGATCAGGCTGTAAAAAAAAAATCTCTAAGCTGGTTGGGTAAGTTACCTCAGCCAGCAGGTGTAGTGGCGAT
Source organism: Epinephelus lanceolatus (assembly GCF_041903045.1). Taxonomy (NCBI): domain Eukaryota; kingdom Metazoa; phylum Chordata; class Actinopteri; order Perciformes; family Serranidae; genus Epinephelus; species Epinephelus lanceolatus. The sequence continues at coordinate 20,469,789 of NC_135747.1, read as the reverse complement.
AGTGTCAGTTTGCACACGGTCACAGATGAGAGGATTCAACAGGTTCTTTTGATGCTGACATCATTAGAAGATGTTAATCTGATACTCTGCCCTTTTGAGGATCAGCATTGTAGAGTATCTGTGGTGAACTTGAATTCACTCAGTCATGAGATTTCTCACAATGTTTTCTGAAGCATTTTATCATGGAATACAATCTAGCATTTATATGAAACATATTATTGTGCCTTTTAAGCTTTAGGGAAAAGGTGTAGTAGTGATACATCACACAGAAAAGGCCACATATTTAATATATGGCCGAATTATCTAAATCACTATCTTGTAACTACATCAGTAATAAGATGGGACGAGCCAGGATTTGTCTGATTCAGCTCAGCGGGAGATTGATTGATCGATCAGTCGTATGCTCCATTCACAAGTAATTAATCAGAGCAGCACATTGCAATGTCAGGGGAGAGAAAATAAAGCCTTCTGAGTTTTTGCAAAGTCAAGGCAAACAGCCCAATCAGTCACAATCAGGTTCACAGATGTGTGAGACAAACACTCTGCACTGCAGGTTAGGCGCCAGGCTGGAGTTTGATGATCGCTGCCTGGAGCATGATTTACCCAATAGACTCTGCATTGAGTTGAAGTCAATTTATAGTTGGTATTGACCAGCTGGTCTTGTGTCATCAATGGCTGTGATCAGCTGGAGCACTTAACTGCTCTACTAACCAATTTCCTGAACTGTTCAGGATGTACACTTTTAGCCTTTTTGCTTTTTACTCAATGCATGCTGGCATAGATTTCAGTTCACCATGACCCTGCACTAGATAAGTGGGTTTATGGACGGATGGACAGTGTTGGGGTGTAGATTTGACATGAATACAGCAGAGGAAAGTGCAGGTGTCACCTTGTACACTCTAGTTAAAGTAAAATTTAACACACAGTATATTTGTCGGGCAAAATCGCAAGCTAGCTAGGTCCCATTGCACAGCACTTTCGGTCCCAAAGCACTTGTTGACCACTAAATGTAATGAGCCTTTGGGTCACAGGGGACCACTTTCACTCTGATTCTCTAGCCACTCAGGCCATTTGTGTCCTTCCTGTCTCCAGATAAGGCTTTCAGGAGTGGCTTTATCCCAGTGCTGGGATGTGTGACTGAGCAGCCAGGCATCACTAGCAGGGACACTTTTTGTAAAAAGCTGTTCCTCTTTCCCTGCTTACCTCAACCACGCTGCTAATGAGCTATCTGGAGCTGATGTATGTGTTTGTGTGTGTGTGTGTGTGTGTGTGTGTGTGTGTGTGTGTGGGTGTGTGTGTGTGTGTGTGTGTGTGTGAGTGTGAACATATGTATATATCTGCTTGCTCAGGCGGATGTGAAAGTGGATGATGTGTGTCCTGTGATTGCAGATTGGAATGTGTGTTGCGTTAGCGTCTGCAAGCAAAGCACAGTCACGGGTCAGCAAGTGCCTCAGTCAGTCACACACTCCCTCCCTCCCTCCCTCTCTCCAGGAACTGGGCAGCTTGCCTGTAGAGGGGAATGGTTGGCTTAACACCATCCTCCAAAGAATCACTGCACTCCTGTCCTCATTGTCCTTCAATATGTAGCGAGGCCTTTCTGATTATCTGATGAGTCAGTGTGTGGATGTCGCTTTTATAATGATGGTGTTGCTTCATCGTTATCATTGAATAGTCAAGCAGAGGTTAAGGCATTAAAAAATGTTTTCCACCGAGTCTTAGAGGAAGCAAAGATTTAGGGTATATTATGAACACTGTAAACAAAAATGGTGCCAAACAGTGCCCAAAAGCGTTTCTTACTGAGAAATGCAATGCCTCACCTTAAACTAAACTAAACTAAACCGAAGATCCACTAGAGAACCTCTAAAGAACAATACAAAGGCTTTAAATGACCTCTACCTGTTCTAGGGCTGCAACAATTAGTCGACTAATAGATGACTAATCGACTATTAAAATAATCGGTGACTATTTTAATAGTCGACTAATTGGTTTGAGTCATTTTTCATAGAAAAGTACTATAAAAGTACCCCAAAATACTCTTATTGCAGCTTCTGATGTTCAAATATTGGTTGCTTTACACACTCTCCCATGACGATGAACTAAAACCCTTTACCGTGAGTACGAAACAAGACATTAGATGACATAATTTTGGGGTTTGGGAGAGACAGACCAACATTTTTCAACATTTTAACACATTTTTCGATAAATGATTAGTCGACTAATCAAAGAAATAATCGACAGATTAGGCGACAATGAAATTAATCGTTAGTTGCAGCCCTAACTTGTTCTTTGGCTTAATTTAGTTTAGTTTACTGAGGAAAAAAACACATAGAGAACCTCTATAGAACCATAAAGGGGCTTAAAAAGTTCTTAATGTGGCAGTGGTGTTATAGCACATTAACAATGCCAAAGACCTGCTGAGGAACCAATGATTTTTCTTTGTGTAAATGTTGTTTTTTAAAGACAACCGAAGCATAAAGCAAGGCCCCAGATGTATATTTTGACTCTCACCTATGGTCATAAGCTGTGTGTTGTTGGAGTCTGGCTTTGTGGGCTTTGTAGTTTGAACTGGCTCTTTCATACCAATAAAATGTTGTTTTATGGTATTGCAAGCGGCTCACCTCTTTCAAAAATTATGTGCTGCATGAGTAATCATCTGTTTCAGCACAGGACTCTGAAAACTCTGAAAAATTATCTAGACTGTGTTCAGTCAACCAAAGGAACAGTCCTGAGGCCTAAACAAAACACACAAGTTTCATTCCCAAATAGAATGTCACCTCCTTTATATGCGCGTCTGTTGTTGCTTATTAAAAAACATTATGAAACCCTTTACATTCTGAAACTTAGTGCCACTCTCCTTTGAGGTTTTGCGCAGAAAGTGCTGCAACTGAATCCTTTATAAGACATATTCGGTTTCCAACCTGTTCGGGTGGTTGGTAGTGCAGTAAAGTCTTTTTGGATGAGGATTTTGCTGTGAGGTAACCAGTGTAAACAGTGTTATCAGGAAGACTGCAGGAGGAAGTGCCCGTCATCAGCTGAGCGATCAAACCCCGGCTCGCCGTCACACTGATATTTCCGACTTCTGGATGCTGGACCGTGTTCCCTTTTTTGAAAGTCGGATATTAAAGGTCACGCACTGATGAGCATGTTTCTACACACACACACACCCACACCCACACACACACACACACACACACACACACACCCTTAAAACATTTCATTGCCTCTAGTGCAGGACTGAGAGAAATAACATTCCACTACAGCCTGCTTTCCAGTTTTATCTCTTTATTTCCGTTTTTGAATTTATCTTAAGAAAAATCTAGTGTGTGCAGCATTTAAAAGGCAATTTATTGGTGATTTCCTTATTTGCTATAAAAATAAGAATGAAATTAGTTTTGTCTGTTTGCCCCTACGAACCTCTAGGCACTTGCAGCCACTTGTTTCTTTACCTTTGAACTCTTGAGTCAGCTGGCCAGGTTGGGTTCAGATGCTCCCTTTGTAGCCGGCCGCCTCTGTCCACATGCTAAGGTCATACGTGACACAGGCAGAGCTGCAGGCCTTTTTAGCCTCAGTCAGGGGCCATCAGCTTCAAAAGAGGCTGTGCCCTGAGGCTGACCTTTAATGCTTCGCCTACACAATTATACCTCCAAGCTGGAAGCTGCCTTAGTCCGAGTCGCCTCATCGCTGCCTAACTAAAGGCCACTTTTGCCACAGATGAGTCGTTGCAGAGGCACCAAATTAACCAAAGGTCAATGAGGTCACACCTGGCAGGCAGCCTGGCTTCATGACATCAGTTGTGTAGCGTGTGGTGTATCAGTGAGCGCATGAGGCTGGAACAGAGGGAGGGAGAGAAGCTGCTCGGGATTAATGTTATTGAATTCTGGTGGGAGAGATTAATGGAACAGCGGTTTCATTAGGATCAAGAGCATAAAAGTGTATTACTGTATCCTCCACTTGAGAGAGCAAGAGAGGACTACAGTGATTGTATTATGGCCTCTTATAGCATTCCCTTATGTCTTTCCTATAGTTTTTTTATGAGTCATATAGCCTAGCCCAAACAAAAGACAGTTTCTATTTTCTCGCTTGTAGCTCGAGGAGGTTGCAATGGAGGTTGGACTTATGAAAGATGAGACAAAGCTACGAAACTCCCTTCAGGACACCATGAACACAGAGTCTCATTTTTTCAAGCTCATTTGAGGAAGACATAAAGGATTGACGTGAAGACAAATGGCAAGACGAAGAAACACAAGAAGACGGGCTGAGAGAAAGAAAGGACACAGAGGGAAACAGAAAGACAAGAAATAAAGTCCAGTGTTCCTCCTCTATTGTGTGATGTTATACGTGGCAGATATCCAGCCTGCCTTTACCCTGATGTCATCTAACATATCTCTGACCTCAGCTAGCATCTTGCCTAGCAGGGCCAAATGGTATGGCAACCAGATGACTGATTTGCAAAGCTATCCAATGATGTAGTGCTTTTTTTTTTTTTTTTTACTTTTTGTGTGGAACCTTTATCACCATAAATGGTCACAGTGAATTATTCCTACCGATAATGAAAGAAGGAAGGGAAAAAAAATGCTTTGTGTGTGTAGTTCGTATCAGACCAAGAACATGTGATTCATTTATTCATCCCTGAGGGAAATTCAATTTACAAGGCCAGCGTAAAACAGCAGAGCACCATATGTGCTAACGTGGACAATTTTAAAAACAGGTGAACAGCTTTCCCATTAAGCAGCACTTAGCAACTTGACATTAAAAACAAAGGAGGTGACAGCACACAGTGAAGCACAAGTTCAATAGTTAAACTTGGATAAACTTGGTTCCTTCAAAAGTCCCAGAAGGCATTAAATTCATTCATCTAAAAATAAGGCTTTAAATGGTATTAAAATATCTTAAGTCTTGCAAAAGTCTTAAAAGCAAAGACATGGGTTGGTAACATCTATTTTAAAAAAAAATAATTAACCAAATGCCTCACATTAAATGCCCTTGCCACTGAGTCCGTTTTTTTCGGATGTGTTTTTTAAATCCGTTGTCTGGAAAAAAAAAAGGTTACATGCAGAAACCTTGCACACTGATTCTCACCACTCCCTTCCTGTCTGTCTCCACATACTGTGTGCGGTCCACATCATCCTCCTCTTCATCATCATCCACCTGAATATTACTATCTGACCTGTTGAAAGTGAACTGAAATGATATGAAATGATTGTGTGCGTCCCGTTCCTCTGACTTGTCGCGGCTGTGTTCCGACAAGACACAATTCCAAAAAATTGGATATCTAACCAAGATTCCGTGGAATGGTTGAAACCAGTACAAGGCAGTGCATACAAGGCTCAGTGTACTTGATACAAAACATTTTCCAAACTTGGCACTTGACACAGAACTTGGAATCCCACATGCCCACAGAGGAAGAAACATAGCATTGACAAGAAAACCCGGCAACAAACATCAGGTATTTCCGAGCTCTGTTTCACGCTCATCTCTCCACAAGACAAAAAGGTGTGTTGTATGTTACTGTAAACCTTTGGGCAAAATTGTCCCTGACCCTAAGTAATTTCTTTACTTTTGTTTTTTGTAAAATTGGTCTTCACTTAAGTCTGAGTGGCACTTCAAGCCTTAAATGTGATTATCATGTGATTAATTCGCACATCAATATATTACGAATTGTTGGACTCAAGGAGTACAATTTTTCTGCACATTTTGCACCACGAATTAAAGCAGTAAACAGTCACGAGGTGTGGAATGGATTTCACGTCACAATGTCACGACAATGATGGATCTGTTGCCACTGTTGCTGATTAGTTTTAATGTGGCCCGAAGCTGTAGGAACCCTGTCAACAATCCAAACATAATGCACACAATAAAACAATCTCACCATGAAGTACAATTAGTAGCTGCTCTGGCGCTGTCACATGATCAGCAGATGGAGTTTACTCACTTTTAGGACTTCTCATCCGTGTCGGTTTAAAATCTGTTTTTTGAGGTTCATTCTGTACCCTGAAAACACACATAAAAAACCTCCATCTGCTGATGAAAATCATGTGATGTGATCAAATGCTCCAGAACAGCAACAAAATTCAACTTCTGGTTCATTGTCTCAACTGCTGTTTGTCAAGGTCAAGTATTAAACATCAGCTTAATACTAGTATCATGTATCATGAGTTCACACATTTTTTAATCATGCAGGTGTCTTTACTCTGAAATCCTAACATCTATTGGTGAACACAAACAGCACAGTCTGTGTTTGTGATGTAAACAAGAGTGTCGTCAGTGTCGGTTACTTTGTTTAGCGTGTGTCTGGTGTGCACATCCAGTCAGGTGTCCTTTTTTCTCACCCGTCTTTTGTCTCTGTGTCTGTGTGTTTTTAATGGGGGGCAGTGTGTGTTGTCTGAGCAGATAGTGGTAGACTGACTGGCCATGACTTATGTCCCTTGTTTCCTGTTTTAGGCCGACTTTGCTGTGTCTACTGTCAGTGTGTGTTTATCCAGTGTAGCTGTGCTCTCATTCTTCATGTCATTCACTCTCTCTCATCGCTCACCTCCCCTCTACTTTCTGTCTGTCAACCTCATATTGTCCTTCTCCCCTTTCGTAGTTCATTTTTCTGTGTCCACACTTACTTCTCCTCGGCCTCTTTTCCTTCCGGCCTCTTACACACCCCTCATTCTTCCTGCCTTCTGTCCTCCCCGCTCCCTGTCCACTCCCATTGAAGTCAAACTTCCCGTTATACTTGATGAAAGGCACTGCAGTTTTTCTGCACCTACAGCACACCAACTGTATCGCTGCATCACCAGTCCATTGGTCCTTATAAGGAAATGATCCAGGCTGCCTCAGAGAGATGTTTACTTGATGATTTATTGTAATGCCTCCTCTTCTCTCATTTCTAGGCCTTCACTGGCTCGCACATAGCACATCTTCATGACCTGAGTCAGCATTTATGTTTATAGACTGCTGTGGAGTTGTGTGGAAGATCTGGGCCCAGGTTTACTATTAAGCTGTTATCACACAATAGGGATCTTTGTGGAAAATGAAGGTGCTTTTTCTGGTATGATAGCACACCTTATTAAACAACCAGGCCACAGTTGGAGATAGACAGATGAAATAATCAAGTCTGTCAATGAAGCTGCTAGACCGTGTCCTGGGTCCGAGAGCAGATGTTTACATTAGTAATCCTTCCAGCACAATGGATCTGTGTTATCCATGTCACTCATTAGACCTGGACAGTGTGCTGCAGAGGAGATAATACCAGCTGAGTGGCAACATCTCAGGTTTTAATAGGGATCTATGAGGTAAGCTGCACACGATTTAGGTTATGTCTGCATATCATGAGAATCCGGGTGGATTAGGAGTTAGGATTAAGCTACTGTATGTCACATATCTCTTTATTGTGCACTCATGTCTGTGTTATGGCATTTATTGAGCACATGTGGTGTGAGAGCACAGCAATGAATCTGTGTGTGCTCATCTATGCATTAATGCATGCATGTATCTATCTGCATGTGTTGGTATGGATCTATGGAAAGCATGCTCGCATGAATGTTTGTTGTCTTTTTTTTGCCCAGAGGCACATAAAATAATGATGGTGTGATGCTGTGAGCATTGATCCAACAGTAAACTCACGTAGCTGGTTTCACTCTCCGCTAGCGGTTGAGATATGAGGACTCCAGGACAAACACGCAGCTGAGTTCACAGGTTCATAAAAACAAACACATCCCACATTGATATCTGGAGCCAACGGATGGCTGCAAGGTGGGGGTTAGTTAAAGCGACACACGGCAGTCAAGTACTGTAAGGACACAAAAACACAGACACACAGATGTATGTCAGCTTATAGAAAAAAAGGGAAATGGTTTGTGAGTCATAGGGCTACATTAGGATCAGTTCAGGATGTGTTTTGGAAGGGAATCCAAGCGTGAAACAAAGGATTAGTGTGGATCTTGTGTGTGTGTGTGTGTGTGTGTGTTTTAATGAGAGAGAGAATGGTTGTGTGTGTGTTAATGCAGTCTGCCATTAGTGTAGAGTTTTGTGCAGATGTGGCTTTGGGGTGGGGGAAATTTAATGCTTTACTTCCAGTACTTCACCCACAAAATGATTATTTGTTTATCAGTTACTCACCCCGTGTTATGTTGAATTCATGAAGAAAACTTAAGCCTTTTTACACAGAGGTTGTGTAATACGGCCGTTATGTAGTCCCTTCACTACACCACCTTTACTTTTTTTATACAGAACCAAACAACAGCAGCATGATGTCGCTCCAGTGTGTGATTTAAGATAGCATGCCAACATTCCGGAAGCAAAAGAGGCATGACGGGCTTGACATGTAACACAACAGCAATGGCCTCTAGTGTGACATACAACATGGGCGTCCACAGCACTTCATAAACAATAACAATGGCATAACATGGCAATAACAATCATTTCCCGTCCCTGTTATATGTCGATTGGTCTTGTCCTCTGCTCAGAGGATAAGGAGCTCCTGGACCTCATTGTTTTTCCAATTTGCAGACCATTTTGTCTGCTGTTCTTCTTTGAGTTAGCTGCTAACTGCTATCAGCTGCATTTTAAATCTCCTGGAGGTGGGTTGCAGAAAACATGTCGTCAAAATGTCGCATCCGTCCCATTCATGGTCCGGTCCTGCTGGCTGTCTCTTGTTTTGTTTGTTTTTTATAAAGAAGGGCGAGGTGGTATAACGGCACAAAAATTCCCTTCTTGAACAAGCAGTGTAAAAGGGGCTTTTGTGTTTCTTGCATGTTGAACGAAGAATCCAAAAAACGGCTAACATTTTATTAACTGAGGTAACAGGGCTCCGTTAAGTAAGAGCGAAACTACATTAAAACATCTGTTTACAAACTCTCACACAACTCGTGCAGTATAATCCAAGTCTTGTTTATACCTTCCAAACACAAGCATGTTTGCTAAAACCTCACTATTTAAATCACTTCTGCATAAACAGTATCACGCATGTTCAGCAGAGTGCCCTAGGCAACTCAATGGAATGCATGAGCAGAGTTCGAAACGCACGTCCAAGTTTAAATAGTCAGGTGTTACTGAAAATGCTAGAAAAATAAAGTTTTCTTTACGAATTCAAGGTAATCAGGGTGAATCATTTATATACATATGGTCATTTTATTGGTTAAGACTTTCTTTAAGACAGAAGACATAAACTTTGTAATATAACAAGTGATAGAGAAAAAATATTTGTAATGTTCTCTGAGACTGATATAACTTTGCCCTGACCGTGTCCTTTATTTCCTCTTCTGTAAGCTCCCATCTGCAATCTATTAAACTGTGGCCACTGCATCACGACCACATGTGTTTTTGGCATAGTAATTCACACAAAAGCTGTGTTTAAGCAAAAAGATGGTTTCTGTTGGAATGGATCAGTGTAATTACTGATGCTTGTGTGTCTGTGCACCGTGTGTGTGGTCCTGCAGTCCCTAAACTATCAGTGTCATTGTTCCTTTGTAGTGTTCATCTCCCATTCTGCGTCTTTGTCTGCCTTTGTTATCTCAAGGTGTCGCATAGTAAATAGCATGTGCAAACAGGCCTGTGGGTTTTTACCTGCATGTGTATTAACTGGTTTCTGTCTGGTGTGTGTGTGTGTGTGTGAGAGCTAGAAAGAGAGAGAGAAAGAGAGACAGAGACATAGCCCGTGGGGCAGGTGTCAGGTGGACTGACAGGTGGCAGCTGGGAAATAGGAGGATTTCCTCTTTTTAGCAACGGCTGATTAACTCCCACTCCCTTCACCGTCCACTTGCAAAGACTATAGATTTCCAATCAGGGCTGCACAGTAAACCTGGCATGCAGTGATTTTTAGTTTCTACCATTCACAATTACAGTCAAATATAGCGGCAAGTCTAGAAAGCTGACATTTGTAATTAGTGCTCTAACCAGAATAATTTTGGTAATACATGATCTGTATTTAATACATTTTCAAGTTTCAGCAAATGTGTGCTCTGTTGATAAAACATTTAATTAATTGGCTTATTGTTCTGTTGCAAAAGCGAACTAAACAGGCAAAAATAGGACAGACAGCAAATCAAAATTGTGTTTAGATATCCTTGCTGTTTTTCAACATTTAGACCCAGAGGTCAGGTGATGAGAAGAGGAAGGGAGGGAGACAGACAATGAAAGAGAGAAGGAAAAGGGGTAATGGAGGGTTAAAATAAGTGCACAAGGAGAGGGAGGGAAGGAAAGCAATACAGTTGTTTGTTTTCCACATCAGTCGTCCTGTCGGAGGGGGGATTGCCCCCGTGGGAAAAAGACTCCTGTATCATCAAAGAGCAGACAGATACTGTACAACTGCCACTCTGTCTCTATCATGATATATCTCATTATCCCCCTCTTCTTTCTTCCAATTTTGATTGTTGTGCATTGTGCAGGGATGTGCACAATCAGTCAACATATCAATTAAATGTTGCTGTTCTTGCTAGTCGACACTAGAAAAAACAGTTGGGTAACATTATTATTTTATTGATGTGCACATTTAAATTGCATATTGATACAATTTGCACTGAAATGTCATCTTCCTTGTCAAATGTTTCATTAAAAAGGAGTGTGTGAGCTAAATATTAACAATGTCGGACTTGGGGGAAAAAAGAGGGAAAAATAAACAAAAACACATTGGTATGTTTGCCACTCCTCATGTAACGAGCTAGTAGCAACCTCTGGAAAAATACCCAACTGTACAGTAGAAATAAACATGTTTACAGCCTGGTACAAAAACAGTTTGGGTCTTTATAGCTACTTTAAACATTCATGACAACTGTAGGGGGGTACATTTTTGTATAACGCAATCATTTACATTTTACTAAGGTCCAAAGTTACGCATATTTGGTCAGATCCACCCTTCGCCCTGCCACTGCCTCCACCCTCTCATCTAAATATGGTCACTTCACGCTTCAAAAAACCAAGATGGCGACGGCAGAAATGCCGAAGTGGGGGCTTCAAAACGGGAGTCCACAATCTAGTGGGTAACGTCCTTATAGACGTAACTATCAGGCTTCTTCAGTCCTTCAGAACTGAAGATGCCTCTTGGATGAAAGGTGAAACATCTTCAAGAAACTCAAGCAAGTCCAGTTGCCTATGATATGGCACTTAAGATTGCCATGACCTGAATGACTGAGAATCTTCACCAACAAATATACAGTCTGTGGTAGCTAGGAGGAAAGTGGTACAAAGATGACGTCTCATACAACCAGTGCAGTTTGGCAGTATTTTTTTCTTATTTAGTGAGTTGTCATGTTTCGTAGGATAATGTACACTGTTCACAAGCACGGTGCAAAGTGCCACACATTTTCAATTGCGTTTAGATACAATTAGATTATTGGAAAATGTGATTTCAAATGAGTCGTGTACAGAATAACTTTTCTATGTTTAGCCGCATAGATTAAGTTCCACTCAATTTTGACTGTTTTCTGAATGTTTTCTTACTTTTAGACTAGTTGACTAGTCTAAGTTTAAACGACAGGGAGACTAGTCGTTAGATTGATCCCGACCGTTATGTGTGCTGCCGCAGGAGAAATTGATCTGATTCAGTTACAGATCAATTTCTTCTCCTGGTGTGCTATTGTTCATGATGTTTTTCAGATCACAGACACACACATGCTCTCTCCCTTTCTTCTGTTCCTGCGTTGACCCCGAGTCAATCAGGGTCTCTTGACCTCCCATCACCCCCTCAGATTAGTTGCCATAATTATCACACTCCATTAAACTTCCACTAACAGCTGAGATGGCCAGAAGTCAAGGGCCCAGCTGTCTCCTCTGTAGTCTAATCTACAGATCCCCATCATCCTGGTGTGTGCCTCAGGTCACAATACAGGCACATGCACACTTATAGACAGATAAACATTCACAGTCAGTCTGCCTCCAGATCAGTGTTTGATCTAGGGAAAAAACACACACACTCTAGGCCTTCATGTTGGCAATACTACACGTGAGTACACACATTACCCCTCAAGTGGACACAATGGGGATAAGAGCGCTTGCAGTGACTACAACCTTGCGCAAAGTCTGTCAGGGGAGGGGTGGTTCATGTTATTTGTTCTGTGTGTCACACCATCAGGTTTTCGGATGGAGATGGACACAGGGGTTAAAGAGTGGGTCAGCTCAACTGTAATTACCCCTTCTGGCACTGGAATAGTTCTGTAGGCGATGTGTCATTTAAATGTATCATTGGTTTCAGTTTCAAGCTTTATTGGTTTAAGAAAGGGAAAAAAATGGCCAATAATTACATTGAAAAATGATCAAGGCAGAATGATGACAATAAGTCACAGATCCCTGTTCAATAAAATATCACTGGACCAACAGAAACACAACTTTTTAGTTGCTGAATATCATTACGATATGTCATTAGCCATGTTAGCTGCCCAGCATTAGGGTTGTCAGTGTCAGACATGTTGGTTTATATACAACTAATTTGAAACAGCGAATACATTTTGAGGCACATGTAATCCTGAACAAATTCCATTTTCTATCAACATGATGAGGGATCATTGCTAATTAACATATCTGGCAAGACGCAAAAATGTATGTAAATATCGGCAAAATGTTCACCAACAGTGTTTAAGTTATCGGCAAAATGTTCAGTAAAAAAATGTTGTTGTGACTACAGCATTAGGCCTTTTTTTTATTACCTTTTTATTAACATTTAACCAAAGTCACAATGTTTCCCTGACCTTAACCAAAGTGCTTTGGTTGTCTTTACCTAAGCCAGGAGTCTGGACATGAACACGAAGCTCTGGTGTCATGTTACTACACTTTGAATTCCCACAGCTGTCTCAAACTACCTCATTCCAAAGCCTGCGCAGTACATGAATGTAGTATTTCCGTACCTGAAAGAAATATTGACTCTGAATATAATCCAGGCAGCAATTAAGTTGCCACAACAGCATAATTAAGAAAGCAGTTTAGTAACATACAAACAAGTTTTTGTCTCCTTCAGGATGTAGGTTCTAGGAACGTAACAACTTTGGTGATCTTTAAGTGCCGTCATGGTGTGTGCCAATACTTTGTTTTTTGTTTAAATACTTAGTTGTGTTTTGTGCTAATTAACAAATGTTAGCATGTTGCTAACATGCTACAATAAGAAGGTGAGCATATTCAAAAAATATACCTGCTAAACATCAGCATATTAGCATTGTCAGCAGAGCATGTTAGCATGCTGATGGTGGAAGTTAGCTCAAAGCACTGCTGAGTGGCGCCGCAGAGCTGCTATCATGCCTGATGACTCTTAGGCTACATTCACACTAATTTGTTTTCATTAAAAAAGGTATAGCTATTGCTACGTTTACACCTAGCATCTATGCTACTCTGGTACTTTGGAACCCCTACAACTGAGACTTTGGAAACGCTGCTGATCTGTCTTAGTTTTCTCCAGAGTTGTGTTTTAGTCTGGACGGGCAGGAACAGAAACTTTTAAAACAATGATGCAGACACCCATCGTAGCTCTTATAAGTCATGACATGTCAGGCCAAAACGTCATTGCTAGGTCTAACTTTCATACCCTTTGTGATTTCATCCTTCTTGTGCAGGTAACTTACTCCTTTCTCATTACCATCCAGCGATGCTCCCAGCACCGCTCTCATCTGTTGCCGTATTTGCATTGCAGCAAATCTCAATCTGTTTTCTGCTGCCTTGACCACCTTATACTCATTTTTCTTTCAGTAACAGTTCCACTTTGTCCAAGCAAAGAAATATCTGGTCTCGCCATCTCCGTAATATTTTCTGTCACTAAGCAACCAACCGCAGGGTAGACAATCTGCTTCCTGTTTCCTTGCACACACGTCCAACGTACGTGAATCGTCATGTGATATGTGTTTCTGTGTGTTTTGGTATGGATTTAGATTATTACTGAAATGGTGCTAAACACTTGTGTGTTAGTAGTGAGAGAGAAATCTGCAGTATGGTCATTATTTCACGTGTCTAAATTTTAGAATGAATTAAATTACATCAGAACTATTAACCCCAGGACAACACTTTTAGACTCACTGGGTTTGAGGAAACAGAAAGATAGAGGAGATTTGATAGAGAAGCACTCTTTGATCTAAATCTTTGATTTCAAAACGTCTTGCTTTTCCCTCTGTGTCGTCCATTATTTGTATTGCCGCTCGGAGATGTGGCCAATCGTCAAACCCTCAGTGACATCTGACAGCACAACACAACACCCCAGGTTCCCTCTCTCTGCCTCTTACCTCCTCCTTCCTCCTTTATTTCTTTTTATTTCTTTCCTCGGAGAATTTACCATGCAGACAAACACACACTCTTGCCCCGCTCTGTCAGCCTTGTGAAACAAGGGTCTGATTGGATGATGCTGGGCTGTCGTTACTCTGCTCTCTTTAAATCAATCTTTCCGACAGCTGCTCTCACGCCCGCCTCCCTGCTCCTTTCCCTCACCGTCCTCATCTCTGCGTTGCTTTCTTCTCTGACCTGTCTGTCCAGTGGAACGAGTTTCTCTGGGTGTTGGTGGCAGCATGTTGACCTTCCTTTCTCTCTCTCTCTCTGCTCTACTTTCTACCAGTTACAAAGGGACTGTACAGATTTGTCACAAAAATGCAAATTTGAATGTGGCTTGCAAAACTAAAACTGTTAACGGACTTCCAAGGTGCAGTGCGAGCAGTTGAGTGCAAAGCATATCTCTAAAAATTCAAATGAAAGTGGGGCATTGCAGTGGTGAAGAGCAGCATATGTCAGAATTAGGGCTGCCCCCATTTAAGAATTCTCCTAGTCAACCAATAGTCATCATTTAGGACCATTAGTCGACTAGTTGCCCGCATGTTTATGATATTAATTTCATTATTAAATGATATATTTTGAGCGGAGCAACACAATGGTTTGAGTTCAAGGTCTCAGAAAGAATAGTATCAGTAACATTGTTAACACTGTGCTACATTACAGAGAATACAAAACCATACTAATGAACCTTCATTAATATAGGCCAATATTTTATCTACAAGTGCACGTCACACACTGAGCGAGCCGCCTGTTAATGACGCTGTCGGCTAATGGGCATGTAGCTACTTTCATGTTTCAGATGATACGTCATGTTTGTAGTCGACCAATGAAAATGAGTTTACATATCACCTTGGGTTCGTCCTTCACCTTCTCAAAATGATCCCACACTTTGGATTTCCTGCCCGACATGTTATTAACTAGCCTGTGGAATAACTGCAGGTACCAGCCCTGTAAATTAGTGGCCGTCCACATGCCAAGTCTCTAACAGAATGGAAAACGCGAGGTCAGATGCTGGCCGCTACTCTTGTGCCTTTTTGTGTCAGCTTTCAAGAGCGTGGCGGCAGGTTGCGTCTGAGGTTACTAAGCAACCTTAAAAAGCATGTATAGCCTTGTTACCTGAAATCCTCAGTGCAGAGCAGATCCTCTTCCAGGCGCTGTTTAGAAGTGTGTAGGCCTATTGTCAGATGTAAAGCTCTGGGTAGCCCTGTACTAAAATTATCAACTTTTCCGTATTCATCAGACTGAATATTCACAGAAGAAGGGAAAGATATCTGTCGGCTGTGATTGGTTTGTAATGTGACTCCTGTCTGACTGCTGAGCGTGGCCTCTTTCTGTGTCTGTCCTTTCAAATTGAATTCCCACATGGTCCAGTCATATAGGTTTTGATTTATTTTGACAAGGCGCAGCTCCTAATAGAGTTTCACCTTTTTTTTCTGTGACTAAGCGACCAATGAAATTTTGCCGACTAATGACCTTTCTGATCGACTAACGTTTGGTCGACTATTAGGGGGGCGGCCCTAATCCAAATGCAATAAATAACATAACTAGAATTGATGGAACAGTAGAGCAAAACTAAGATAATAGAGTAAATACTGTAAAGCACTGTGTAAATAAAGGTATGACATATTTGCCTCGCGGCCTGTGCATTCAGACAAGTTCTCACTTTGCTGTTTGCTGACAGATTTATAGATTGCAATTCACAGCCCTGTGCAAAAAATGTGTGTAAATGGAGTGTTAAAGTGTGAAATTACACCGAAAATTGAACTGATTCTTTAAAAACCACACAGTAGATTCCAGACTCTGAGCCGAGTTGAGCATTTTCCATTTAAAACACCCTTTAAATGTGATGTGAGAAGGAAATTTGGAACCGATGAGGCGCATATGTGACAGACTATCGAGTGATCTCTATGGCTTATTAACTGGATCTACTGTCAACCTTGTTTACCCTCAGCGAGGAGAGTAGTGGAGCTGAGCATCACAGTGTGTTGTTTCTGTGTCTGCAATAACACGCTGAAAGATTTGGGGCCACATACTTCGCTTTTAATCTTTCTGGTGTAGCGTCGTGATAAATTCCCTCTTTTCTTGGCCATCAGCCATGCAGGGTAGATTAAGAGTTGGATGGATGGGATATTTCAGGCCAAAAAGAGCGTCACTTTCCCAGAGGCTATTGTGCAGGCGTGAATCAATAAGGAGTGGTAAATAGAGTTGGCTGACATGACATATGTTGTAGCTGAGAGAGCCTGCCATTGATGATTTATTCCAGTCCCTGATGAGTCATGAAAATGATCAAATTAATCAGCAAGGATCAGGTGTCTAATCAGACGAGCTGTAATGTTTGGCACGTGTCTGTGTGCCTGCGTTAAATGTGTGCATTTTAAGTACGTGGTGTGGCCCCATATGTGCACCTACTGAACGAACCTCCTCCTGTTTGCTGGTGTCATGTTCTCTTTATGTTTGAAGCACAGCCCCACACTACACTGTGTTTGTGTGTGTGTTTCCAAGTGCAGAGGTCCCCACCATGAGCTCCTTCCTGGTTACTTGCAAACACAGCGTGTGTTGCCGCTCCCTCCCAGCTCCACACACACATCCCTCTCTTCAGTGTGCTCCACACCGACAGGAAGGAGAGAGGAAACAAAAAGCCAACTTCCTGTACGTACAGCCAGCATCCTACACACAATGGGACAGGAAGTGCCTGGCAACTGTAAGGAGTGTGAAGGGAAGATAAAGCGGTCTCGCTATCCTATAAAGTGCTCTTTCTTTCCCCTGCTCCCCCTCTCATGCCTGTCATTTTCCATCACCCGATCTGTCAGGGCTCGACCGACATGTTTATTTTCTCTTCATGTCATTTTCTAAAAGGATGAAGCACATCCTGCTTCTCCTACAGTCAGATTTCTCAAGTTTCGAAGAGCTGATGGCTAGTTTTATTTCCTTTTCCAGTGTTTGTTTTGGAGTTCGGCGATGCACAGTAGTTTAAATTTACAGCATACAGAGGATAAACTGTTTGTTTGGTCTAGTTTCTGTTAATTTGGTGTTATTTTCTCAGCAAAAGTCGCGCAATCAATCTTCCCCAGTGCATTCACCCCCCTGTGTCAGACAGCCCTGGAGAGCACTGCTGCTGTCACCATGGTGACCTTTGCTTGGGACAGACAATCTTGGACAGCAGGGCGCTCTGGACTAGCACTGCAGATGCTGAAAGCCTTGCTTTAAATCACCACTGCTGGCCTGGCTGAATCAGACTCACATGCTGCCAAAGTCTGTGGAGAAAAAAACAGCGAGGGGAAAGCAGTCTTAATGCAGACGGTCAAACAACTGAACGGCAGTAAAGACATCAGAGAAGGACAGGTTTTTTTGCCCCTGCCTCCTTGTTTTATGTCTTGTAACAGACAAAACATGTAGCACAGAGACAAACAGAAATATGGAGACATAGAGAGGTCCACTGTAGCTCTTATCCAGCCCATCATGATTCATCACCTTTCCCTTCCCTGCAACCATCCACTCTTTTTACGATTGCAAGCTCCAACCCTCCCCCAGCGTTACTCCAGGGAGGCAGGTCTTTGCTTGGCTCATAACTTCAAAGCACATGCCCCCCCTCTTTTTTTCCTGTCTACCTACTCTCTCCCTCTCTTCCTTTATTTGTATTCTCTATCTTCTTTCAATTGTTCAATCAATATGTTTTCTCTTTTCCCTCTCTTTTTCATCCTCTATCTCCCAGCACCTCTTCCCTTTCCTGCTCCTTCCCCTCCTCTTTTTTCTCACCCTCCTTTTCTCTTCGTGTGATTCCCACCAGTCCAAAGACGTCAAAGGCATGTCTCCCCCTCCCCTCTTGTAGCAGTCATCTGCCCAGGCGTGCGGGCAGGCTGGTTTCATGCCAAGGCCAGGTACCCTCAGGGGACGATCCAGAGCAGCGTGGAAAACACACTGCACCTTATCTGGTGAAGAGAGTGTGGAAAAAGTAACGGCCCCATATAAGGGATTATGTCATACTGGGTGGAATGTATGGACAAATGGTGGTGAAATGTATACGAGGCATTGTTAGGCTGCGTGAGGGTGAAGGGAAGCTCTGTCTGCGAACGAACAACAAGGCTATAATCTGGAATGACCAACATTTCTTTTTTTTTTCTTTTTTTTAGTTTCCATCGTCACAACTATTTTTAGAGGAGCTTCCTATCTTCCAGGAAAGGCCATAAAGCCACTTGTCAAAGCACGGAATTTATACAAAACAGGCAGCACTGAGAGGCACTCGATGGCATCTGTTTTAATAGCTGCTTAACTTTGCACCACATAATATCTCCCTTCAGTTGTATAGCAGGCCTAACTATGGGTCTTTACAATGACATGCCTCTATTATCAAATTTCCTGCTCTGCTACTCACAAGTTGAACAAGGGACAGTTTTGAAGTCAAATTTAGGCCGCTTTTACAAATGTGCTCCTCTGAATTCAGTTTCTTTACAGTAAAGCTTAGAACAGAGAGCAGTATGTTGAGTACAGCTGCCAAGATTAGTCGACTAAACAGAAAATAATTGCCAACTATTCTGATAATTCATTGATTGTTGAAGTAATTATCAAGCATAAATGGCAGAAAATGCAGTTTTCAGTCTTGCAAATATGGAGATTTCCTGCTTTTCTTTGCTTTATATCATATTAAACTGAATATCTCTGGGTTTGGAACAAGACATTTAAAGACATCCCCTTGGAGTTTGAGAACATTTATCATTATTTTCTGATGTTTTACAGACCGAACTGTTAGTCAGTTAATCGAGAAAATAATGGGCAGATTAATCTATAATGATTAGTTGCAGCCCTAATCTAAACTAGCTCATCTGATATCAGTATTCTTTCAAAATAGTTGCATTCTGATACATTTAAGTTGTCCAGTTGTCTTTAGTGGGTTGGGTTGTCCATGACTCACCAGTGACGGGGCCCCTGCTCCTGTCAGGTCAGGGCTGCACCCTTCACTCTGCTCTGCTAAGACAATACAATCATATGCAGAGCCGTTCCCACACAAGCACATTAACAGAAGTAGGCCTACACATACAATCCCACGGTTTTGTCTCCGTTCAGTGAGCGGTGACCTTCAGCCAAAGAGAGAGAAGGTAAATGTCCAGTGTCCTGCACAGATTAGTTCAGCCTGAAGGGAGCTGTGCACTTACATTAGCATTGTAAATCCTATTGAGGGTAGGTCACAGGCTGCCATCACTCTCTCTCTCTCGTCGGTACAGTAAAGAGCAGGCGACTGTCACTCACCGGTGCATCCCTTACCTTACCTCTCAAGCCTCCTTCCCTCCCTCTCCACTCCCCCTCACCCACATCTCTCTGTCTGCAATGGCCCACATCTGCATTCTCAGCACTCTCGCTGTGCATAAAGAGACATGGAGGTGCTTAACTGCTTTTGAGATCAGCAGCTGCTACCGTGTTCAAAGTTGTACTGTATTAGTATTACAATCAGTGCTGGGCTCATTCCGTTACTATCAAAACATAAACGCATGTAGTATACTCTATATATTTAGTCAGTGATCTAAATAAGCGATGCCAAGTTGCAATAACAACAGTAGAATATTGGCATATTTCCAATAATATAAGTAATATTTATTACATCTGTTTATTAGTCTGTTTGTTAGTAAAATGAAACAGAACGTGTAGTTCACAGATGTAATAAAACTTAGAAACAGGCCACAGTCCAAGTAACAAATGATAAGTTTGTGGTGCAGAGTCAGAAATTTCTTAATGATTCCTCAACATTGTGTTTTAGCATTTTTACTAATTTTCTCTTGAACTATTGCTCTAACTTTAATGAAAAACTAGATCCAGATACAGATTAAAAACGTCCTAAAATTTTCTCTTAATACAGTAGCAAATGGCTCGCGCAGCTTCAACAACACTATCTGCTCTCTGCCTGCAGCAGATCACCCATAGATTAATAGATTACATCTTAAAATAATACAGATTAACATTTCAGCACTCAACACACTGATGTAAACATAAACATATATAGATAGATAATGGCTACGACTTGCCTCGACGGGTCAAGAGCTTAATATTCTGTGCAAGAGTAACTCTTTGCTTGTGTTGCTGAGATAAAGTGATTGCATTTTTATAGCTTGATCACACAGAGCTCAGCCTCATTAACAGCACACTCATAAGAAAACAAACACACACACACAGCCACTGTGATGGATGAGCACAGGCTCAACGCTGCAACTTCCCATGCACACACACACACACACTCAAAGGCCAGCGTTTGCGTCCACACTGTAGCGCTCAATCTGTCAATTCATATATGACAGTCAGGATCAGGCTCTGTGTGCAAGCTGCTGGTGCTCAGATACAGTGTGACTCACACACTTGTTACAGAGCCTGGAGCTGCCCCGGGCCATAGTGGAATTATACTGTTAATAGTCTCAAATAGTGGTGTAATGTGGTGTTATCCATCAGAGTTGTCACGGTTATACTGCAGTTATTCAGAAATGATAAATGCATGTATATATTTCATCCAAGAGACTGGACAGACTTTTGATGGAGCAACTCAGTAGCTCAGGAAGACAAAACTGATTGAGATATTTAACATTTTAAGGCAAAGAAAGATTTGAATAATCCTTTGCGGTGTGACTGTGTGTGCAGAGAAAGAAAGAAGAAAACATGAGAAAGAGAGAAGAAGAGGAGGACAAGGAGATGAGACTAGTGTAGATAAAGGTCATTAAAGAGAGGAGTGATTGTGTGGGAGCCTTCAGGCTACACATCCCTCTAGCACCCTCTATTGGACACATCAGACAAAAGCCCACCATTATTTTACTGTCAGCGTGCACTCTGGTGGGGTTGGGCGAGATGCTATCGTGTAACACGATAAGCCTGTTTGACATGAGTGCTATTCCCACTGTTATCCAGTTGTGAGGAGCATCAATTTATCACAGGGAAATGAATGTGTCATGTTTATGTGGGTCTGATTGTAGCTCAGGGGCAAAGGGGGCATTATATCGCAAATATGTAAAATATGAATATGTTTTAAAAAAGTGTGTCTGTGTGACTCATTACAACAGGAGCTATGCACATGTGCTCCAGCTGGACTGTCTCCTCCTGCCACCTCTGCTCTCGTTAATGTACTGCTCACTGTGTGTGTGTGTGTGTGTGTGTGTCTGTGTCTGTGTCTGTGTCTGTGTCTGTGGGTGTGTGCATAATTGTGAGTCTGTGTGAGTGGGTAAGTGTTTGTTTTAGGGTTGCAATGGTATGATATTTTCAGAAAATATCATGGTTTCACAGTATCATTGTATACAGTATCACACAGTTACGATTGTGTAACTTTTAAATAAAATCATAGATAACAAATGGTAATAACTGTCAATTTCATACCATGGTATACAGTGAAACCCTATATGTAAGTTTTAATGTTTGTTTGTTATTGGTGTGCATATGTGGCAATGGCATATATACTTTGTGTGTGTAAGTGTCACAGAGTTCATGTTTGTTAGTGGGTTCATCACAGCAGGATAACTAGTTATGTGTGTGAGGTGAGGAGGTGGATGTTAGATGAGACTCTTCTCTCCCTCTCTCTCTCCGCCTCACACACACACACACGCACACACACACACACACACACACACACACACTTTCCGTCCTTTCTAACATACTCTAAGTGATAATACAAAAAAAGATGTATGCAACGCAGCCCAATGTCAAATTGTTGCACCACACAACACGACACATCGGCTGTTTTTAAACTCAACTCTGCTGGTGTCAGTAGTGTCAGTATACGTACCGCAACTTTTGTTCTTCTCCTCCAGTAATAAATATCTTGTCTGAGGACAACCAGATGTTCCAGCCAGCCCTGGTCTTGTTAACAAGGGCTAGGGCAGTGTTGAGCTGTGGTGTTAAAATTTAAAAGGCTTAAGTCCAGCCTTGAGAGTGCTATCACTGCTCCACTTAATTGCTTGGGCGCAGCCAGAGGAGCACAGTTGAGCCCGGTTGTGTGGCTGGGAAAGGGAAAGTGCCACACTGCTGAATTATAGATGAGCAATCACATGCGTACACGAGCTAGGAAGTGTGTAAGTATGTGCATTATGCTGACATACACAGGCACACACTCACACACATATCTCCCTGTGGGAGCATATGGAGTGAGAAAAATTTTAAAGGTTTTTTGAAGCTTGGTTCTTGAGAACAGCAGCAGCTTTTTTAATTTGAATTTTCCTATCAATTTTACTTGGAGTCACCACTGCATTGATGGTGGATGACAGGAAAAAAAAGTAACCAGGACAAAGAAAAGAACAGTGGGAAAACAGTGACTCTAAATAGGATTGATTGTTAACGCTTGTGCAGGTGCAGATATCGAGGTAGTTTGAAAGGCTTGTGGGAAACAAGAAACAAGCTTGATGTTCCAGTTTGATGCACAGATGACACCATTTTGTATGTCGGTACAGAAACCCATGGTTACTTGGTTACTTACTCGACTGTATTTTTCGGTGTTGGAATGGTGGGTTTGTGATGCAGAGAGGAAGGGAAATGGAAAGAGAGGAACAGATGGTGTTTGGGAGGAGGTGAGGCTTGTGGTCATCCTGTCCAGAGCCTGGTGAGATCGGCCGGTGGTGCTGTTGGTGTGTGTTTGAAATTGAGGGAGTTGTAGTTGACCAGCGGGTTAATGCATCTGTGTGTGTGAGCAAAATACAGTAATCCATATACTATTTTATATTCCAAATATGACGGTATTCTGAATTTTATACATGCCTTTTTTTCTGCATTTGACATCTGATTAAAACCTGCAATACGCCAATATTAGTCAGGTTTTAGGGGCATTTTTTGGACATGTATACAGCACACTCAGAATATGCATCTCAATTGGGGGTTTTACTGCAGTTTGCGACACACAGCCTCTTGCCTGTTTATGGTCAGCTCTGTGGCTTGTCATGGATACGCTGTACACAAACCAACTTGCCAACAGTTTGTTGTGGAGTAGAGGTGTATGCCCAAAAGAAAAGCCCACATTTCTAGTTGGAAGGAGAAGCATTATGAAAGACTTACATCAACATGGTTTTCTGATGTGTGAAAATGTCACAACGCCAACCTTTTCAAGAAAGCGGCCGAAAGAATGAAAGAGGGAGGCTGTGTTTGCACGGTTGAACAAGTCCGTCATCGGTGGAAAAGTTTGAAAAATCACATTTTGATGCAAAGAAGCAAAATGGCACAAGCTGCTCCATCTGTTCCACTTTTCTATATTTTAACGTGCTTATCAAGATGTCAGAGCACATTAATCAAAGTATGCACGGCTGCATGTAAACTGGAATATTAGTGGAATATTCATTTTCAGTTGCAGGAATCTTTTTCAGAGTAAGGGCAAAAAATTTAATATTTTGTGCATCTAAACGTAGTCACTGAGTAAAAATCTTGTCCCTAGTAGTGCCTCATAGTGTTGAAATGATTAGCTAATTAATCATTTAAATCATTCAGCAAACAAAAAGGCCAAACTGTTGCTATTTCTATCTTGTAAAATGTGAGGACTTGCTTCTTTCCCTTCTGTCTTATGTCACTGTAAATGTAATACCCATGAGATTTGTACTGTTAGTCAGACAAAACAAGCAATTTGAAGACTTCACAAGACTTAACAGCTCTGGGAAATTCTGATGTTAATTTTTCACCATTATCTGACATTTTACAGACATTGGAGTAATCAAACAATGAAATCCATTATAGAGATACCTGATAACATTGCTTTTGACCAGGTTCTTGATACATGCATTGCAGACTCCGTTGCTTCATGGTTATGATTAACACATTTGTTCTACATTGTGTGTCCACCTGCTTGTTCTGTTGACCTGCACTGAATGCTGTGATGATCCGCTCTCACCTGGAAAGCCCTGCTGTGCTCTCTGTAAAGAGCTGTGTATACTTGGAAACATACAATTTCACATTAGCGCCGTTGACAAGAAATAATGGGCCTGTGGTATGTTTTGTGTTGAAAAGGATAAACACAGGCACACACGGTTTCATGTAATCACACACTGACGCTGGGCTCATCCCCAAGACCCGGTCATGAATCACAGGCGAGGAACAAAAGACTTTGCCGTATGGCTTGTTAGACTTGGAGAAGAGCTAGTTAGCCCTGGCCGCTGACATATAGATATGGATACACAAACGCACAGTTGGGGGCGATAGCCTGCATCTCTAATACCACTGAGTGCATGTGTGTGTGCACCCTTTAATTGGATTGCCACGGTGCCCATGTGTAGATGTTCAGCTGTTTTGTGTGTGTTCATGCAAAGACACCCAGCTCTCTCCCACCCTGCTATCCCTCACTATAGCACATAGGTGTTTATGTGTGAGTGTGTATATGCAAGGAGCTTAATAGCTAAGCTTGTGTCAGGCCAGTGAAAACATGGTCATTCATATGGTAATAACCAGGCAAAGAAGGAGACAATAAATCTCACAACATCCGCAGAGACCGAACAGAGAAGTGAGCAGATCCCACTGAGCTGGGAGCTTCAGATGGGACACCATCCCACTCGTTTCTCAAACACCAGGGACGCAGGGTTTCTCTTCACAAAGGTACATGCTGAAAGCTACCTCTGCCAAGTAGGTGGTAGCCTTAGTCAGTAGAATTAGCTTGTCATTAGGGCAGTAGGGTTATGTTATTCTCTTTAGTTACTGTCACTGTGTCTGAATGGTTTTATATGGAGGACAAAAAAGAAGTAATGATGATCTGGCTGGCTTTTGATCCGTATTTGTCTTGTGCATAAAAGGCAACATATAGCAAGCATGTGTAATTTTTATCCCTTTATTAATAATCAGAGCCTTTGTCTGTGAAAACATTAGTTTCCTGCTCGGGTTATTTAACAGGTCCCCCGAGGAATGTAAAACAGTCGGACTGCGTGCAGCATGTGTGGCTAAACAGGCTGAATAGCGTCTGGACAATGGCCTGAGATTTCCCATCAGGGCAGGCCTTTCTGTGTTTTAGACTCTTATGAATCACGACAAATTAGATTGTTGAGTTTGAGAATAGAGCTGTGATGTCCTGAAAGAAGGGCATTAGTGAAATTGAGTTTTACTTTGCTTGACTTGATTTCTTACTTCTCAGAACTGCTCACAATGAGGGAACATAACATCAGCCTCTTTATCATGTCCAGTTTTCGACTGAGCTATTTATTAGAAGCTAGTTAGGCACTAGTCTTGCCTCATGTGCTAATCACTGCAGCTCTGCTCGCTCTGTATCAGCGTGGATGTGTTGGCCAAATGACAGTAGCACACATGGTTCTCTGCAGCTCAAGAGAGACATTGAAGCTGTCACCACCAGCTAAGCTGATTTATATGCGTGCCATCAAATAACTGAACCGGCAGGGAGCAAAGCAAGGTTGGCACTCATGAGCCAAACGTGTAAAATACAGTAGTTAGTCCATTACAGTGTAGCTGGAGGCACGGCTGTGCTTGTTGGCTGTGAACAGATCCTTGCGTTTCGTAGCGGAGTCTTCACTCTGAGGCTCCCACACTGGTCACGCCTGTCACACAGATGTCTTGCTCCACAAATCACACACATATTCCGTAGAGACGCACACACTAACACATAGGCGACGTGAAAGGACTCGGACAATGAGAGAAACTAGACTGAAATAACCAGTTTCACATTGCAGTTCCACACACATCGCACTCACTAATAAGAGGCTGTATATATCGGATGTAGTCAACAGTATTACAGATCAGGTCTTTTGTTTCCTGCACTAGCGCTCTTCATTGTCATTGTCATTGGTCAGGGCAGTTTCACTGAGCCATATGATATGTAATCGCTGTGATGTTGGATGGGACCATTTCTTCTGCTGTCTGTGAAGGTGAGACGCTTGTTTACACATCATGAAACTCTGGCTTAGTGCCAGAATAGCAGCACATCGCTCAGTTACCATGCAGCTCAGTTTGGACTGGAGCCAGGTCTCTCTCTCTCTCTCTGTCTCTTACACACATACACACACATTTGGATATTTGCAAGGATCCACAGTGACACACTCCTTAGCCCGTTATCTTAACCTTAACCGTCATAATTAACCCTAAACCTTACCTTAAATGTAAAGATACAGTACAGGCCAAAAGTTTGGACACACCTTCTCATTCAATGCGTTTTCTTTATTTTCATGACTATTTACATTGTAGATTCTCACTAAAGGCATCAAAACTATGAATGAACACATGTGGAGTTATGTACTTAACAAAAAAGGTGAAATAACTGAAAACATGTTTTATATTCTAGTTTCTTCAAAATAGCCACCCTTTGCTCTGATTACTGCTTTGCACACTCTTGGCATTCTCTCCATGAGCTTCAAGAGGTAGTCACCTGAAATGGTTTCCACTTCACAGGTGTGCCTTATCAGGGTTAATTAGTGGAATTTCTTGCTTTATCAATGGGGTTGGGACCATCAGTTGTGTTGTGCAGAAGTCAGGTTAATACACAGCCAACAGCCCTATTGGACAACTGTTAAAATTCATATTATGGCAAGAACCAATCAGCTAACTAAAGAAAAACCAGTGGCCATCATTACTTTAAGAAATGAAGGTCAGTCAGTCCGGAAAATTGCAAAAACTTTAAATGTGTCCCCAAGTGGAGTCGCAAAAACCATCAAGCGCTACAACGAAACTGGCACACATGAGGACCGACCCAGGAAAGGAAGACCAAGAGTCACCTCTGCTTCTGAGGATAAGTTCATCCGAGTCACCAGCCTCAGAAATGGCAAGTTAACAGCAGCTCAGATCAGAGACCAGATGAATGCCACACAGAGTTCTAGCAGCAGACCCATCTCTAGAACAACTGTTAAGAGGAGACTGCACGAATCAGGCCTTCATGGTCAAATAGCTGCTAGGAAACCACTGCTAAGGAGAGGCAACAAGCAGACGAGATTTGTTTGGGCCAAGAAACACAAGGAATGGACATTAGACCAGTGGAAATCTGTGCTTTGGTCTGATGAGTCCAAATTTGAGATCTTTGGTTCCAACCGCCGTGTCTTTGTGAGACGCAGAAAAGGTGAACGGATGGATTCCACATGCCTGGTTCCCACTGTGAAGCATGGAGGAGGAGGTGTGATGGTGTGGGGGTGTTTTGCTGGTGACACTGTTGGGGATTTATTCAAAATTGAAGGCACACTGAACCAGCATGGCTACCACAGCATCCTGCAGCGACATGCCATCCCATCCGGTTTGCGTTTAGTTGGACGATCATTTATTTTTCAACAGGACAATGACCCCAAACACACCTCCAGGCTGTGTAAGGGCTATTTGACCAAGAAGGAGAGTGATGGAGTGCTGCGGCAGATGACCTGGCCTCCACAGTCACCGGACCTGAACCCAATCGAGATGGTTTGGGGTGAGCTGGACCGCAGAGTGAAGGCAAAGGGGCCAACAAGTGCTAAACACCTCTGGGAACTCCTTCAA
This sequence comes from Epinephelus lanceolatus, assembly GCF_041903045.1. NCBI lineage: Eukaryota > Metazoa > Chordata > Actinopteri > Perciformes > Serranidae > Epinephelus > Epinephelus lanceolatus. The sequence goes on along the minus strand of NC_135747.1, from coordinate 20,442,174 downwards.
GACTGTTGGAAAACCATTTCAGGTGACTACCTCTTGAAGCTCATGGAGAGAATGCCAAGAGTGTGCAAAGCAGTAATCAGAGCAAAGGGTGGCTATTTTGAAGAAACTAGAATATAAAACATGTTTTCAGTTATTTCACCTTTTTTTGTTAAGTACATAACTCCACATGTGTTCATTCATAGTTTTTATGCCTTCAGTGAGAATCTACAATGTAAATAGTCATGAAAATAAAGAAAACGCATTGAATGAGAAGGTGTGTCCAAACTTTTGGCCTGTACTGTATAGTATGCAGGATTCTTGGTTGCTGTTTGTGAACATGCAGAGCTGTGTCTCTTAAGTCCTTTAACACAGAGCTGCGATGAAGTCCCTTTCTCTTAATGCCTTTGCATCTCTACACAGAACCAAACAACAGTGGCACCATGTCGCTCCAGTCTGCGATTTTAGCATGCCGATATCGCCGCAGCAAAAAAAGGTGTGCAGCATCAGCCTCTAGTGTGACATATAACATATGTGTCTGCAGTGCTCTCTAAACAATAACAATGGCAAAAATTAGCAATAACAGTCATTTACCGTCCCTTTTATATGGCGGCAGATTTTGTCCTTTGCTCTGAGGGTAAGGAGGGTAATTTGCAGACATTTTTGGCAGCTGTTCTTCATCTTCATTGAGTTAGCTGCTAACTGTTGGTAGCTGCTCTAAGTCTCCCGTGGTGGGTTGCACGCGTAACACATTGTCAAAACCGTCCCGTCCTGCCAGCTGTCCCTTTACACAGATGCCATTTCGGGGCTGTTACTACCCCTGCTGCCAGCTTAAAGGTGAGAAAGCTCTGCCCCCCCCATTCAGCAATATACAGAACAGCAAGGTGGCATAATATTCCCACCTTCAAGATGCAGTGTAAAAGGGGATTGAGATGTCTGCTGCTTATGGTCTGGTACCTGATTGCTACTGTTTTATGGTATGCTGTGGGGGTACATGCTCATAAATGTCACAAACACATAAAATAAGAGGAAAATAAGAGAATACAGGCAGAGGGCAGAGTCTCAGCTGAAAAATGCACTGCCACACACCTCTAGTGGGTCAAAAGTGTTGATTGAGAGCAATCAATTTTGTATGAGTTTACATGTAGTGTTTTTTTAGGAATATTCTGCATAGTTCTGAATCTTAAACCTAAACCCAAGAAACCATATCCTAACAATCAAGTCATAATCCGAAAACAGCCCTTTGATCAAGTGAGGAGTGGCCTGAGTGTCCCCACTTTTCCCAAATGCCATCATTCAAGGTTTAATACTCAAATTGGTCCTCACAAGGACAGACATGCAGTCTAATGACTACAATGTGTGAGGTTTGTTTGTTAATGTGTGTGTTTTCATGTGTGAGCGATAGCCTGATCCCTCATCTGCTTTAGTATTTGCTCTTGAGATGATCTGCATCTGTCTCTTTGTGAGAGCTGGTGCAGGCATCGCACGTGTGTGTGTGTGTGTGTGTGTGTGTGTGTGTGTGTGCATGCCTTTGATGTGTGTGCGTACAGTATCAGTGTTTATTTGTGACTGTTAATTACGGCCCCCCTCCTCTTGTCTGCTCCCCAAATCAGTGCACAGCTGCAGGGCCCCCTGAGTAAGGCAGCGCTGCATCTAATGTCTTATTATTCACGCTGTCTGTCTGCTCACCAGCCATACAGAGCCTGGGGGAAGGAGGGAGATTTTGGGCTGTGTGTGTGTGTGCATATATGATGAGGGGGTTATGTATTAGCAAAGCAGTAATGGAGGGTTCGTTCAGTCTCCTAATTCGTTGGCACTACTTAATTAAAAGCGATACGACAGTGTGATTGGAGCAGTTGATGGATGGAGACTGTGAGACGCCCATGTGCTTTAGGATCAGGGATATGTGTGTGTGTGTGTGTGTGTGTGTGTGTGTGTGTGTGTGTCAGCATGTGTCTGTGTGTCTAGTGAAAGGAAGAGGAAGTCATTACCTTTTAATCATATCCTCCTTTATTCCTTATCCTTTTTTTCCTCCTCTCTCTTTTCTTTCCTCATCCCCCCTTCTGTCTCTAAATTCTCCCTAAAGCCCCCTCCAGTCACCCCTCCTGTTCCCCCTCCGTTTCTCCAGCTGGCTCTCAGTGTCAAGCTCCTTGTCATCTTCAATCAACCCCTCTTTTCTGCAACACTTAGCCTTTTTCCTCTCGTCCCTGACTGTCTTTAACCTTCCAGTAGGATGTGTGTCACATAAATGATCCTGCACTGTGCATTCATGTCATGCAGTATGACTGGAGCTGTACAAAAGAATAAATCTGTAGTCACATATTTGTTATAGCCTTGAGGTGACATGACATCTCTTGGCTTTATTGAACAGTGCTGCACCGCTGTGTTCAGCTGGGAGCTTCGTTTAGTTTGTGACTTAAAATGAATTTGCCTGGTGTCAAACTGCAATGGAAACTGGTCCTACTACTGTGTGAATTCATACTCTGAGTGGCTAGAAAAATATAAAACCTTGACGCAATGATTAAAATTTTTGTGTCATACACTTAAGGTGGATATGTACAGGACAAAATATAAAAACATTAATGAACTGTGATGAACTGTACCTGTGTATTTGTCTGTCAAGTTTGCTGACTTTGCTAATTCTAGGGCTTATGTTTCTTCTACACTTCAGTCCATTAAATTTAAAATGATATTCAAAAAAGTGCAGTAGTATGCAATGATTAGTTTCATTATTGAGTATTCTGCTGATTATTTTCTTGATAAATTGACTAAGGCAGATACTATTAGAACTCAGGTGTTCATAGCCAACAATGCTATTTGCACCGAGAGTAGAATAGCCAGTGTGGCTGTTTAAGCCTTAATTGCACCAAGCAGTTTGGTTCAGCTCACCTTTGTTCAGTTCGTTACACATTAGAAGAGTTATTTTTGTGTTTCCATTGTCAAAGGTTGTGGATGTCACCAATAGAACCATTCCATTCTGTCCTGTTTATTCATTACATCTCTGTTGACGTACCGAGCACACCGATCCAATACTAAAAGGTGGATCTAGAAACACTGCCTTCTGCTGACGTCAATAGAGAACTGTGACTCTTGCTCGTCAAGGACTCAGTGCAGAAAACAGCTATTTTGAAGTATCCCATTGATTGCAGCAGAGACTTTAAACATTCCAGCAGGGTCTTTTATGTTCTGAAAATGTTGGCATGCGAATTCACTCAATGGACAATCAACGAGGTACAGACATTTTTCTGTGATGCCCTTGGAGAGGAAATACTGAGCAGTGATGCGGGTATATGTGGTAACAATCCAGCCTACATTTAAGAATATCATCTGCCATATTGGGTACTATACCAAAAGTGTTTGGCGGAAATGCGGCTTTACACCTCGGTGTATTTAGCATCATGGCAGAGACAAGCACCCAGACATCCATAGCTAACAGTGCTATTTGTACCCAGCTATTAACACCCCGGGTGTATATAATACTGGTCGTTCTTGGAACATGGAAATATGATGTAGACACGAACAATCTACTCTGCTGAAGTTTGTACAAAGTGATTACAGTTTTATACTATTAAATCTAAAATTAAGAAGCCAACGTTGACTCACACAGGACTCAAACTCCAATTTCTTGTGTGAAGGTCTTGTACTTAACCCATTCACCATGTCTTACTTTCTCTGTGGACTCTGTCTCCCTTTATAATACATCACCTGACTTTCTGGCAGTACATTGGTGAGTTTTTATCATAAATTTACAACTTCAATCTCAGAGGATTTGCTCTAACCCTAACTGCATCTGACCTTGATGTGTCAACGTGATGAGAACTAGTCAATCACAGCAAACAGTAGGATCCTTAAAAGCACTGTAGGGATGGGTGTAAACGGTCAAATAGCTGCAGTGGGACTTTTCTCACTTGATTGCAAATAGACACATTATAATTTCCCACAACAAAAACAGTCCAAAAAAAGTCCAGAGATATTCAATTTACTATCATTATAAGAAAAACAAATGTTGGAAAGTGACTGAAACGATTAATCGATTATCAAGCTAGTCGCGCAGCCACTCAATCAACCGACAAACAGCAACATCTTTAATTCAAACTACAACAAAGGTAGTGTTGCAAGGCTTTTCCCTCGGACTTCATTTCATTGCACAGTGGTTTTCCTTTTTCCACTCAGTTCATAGTATTTAACATGTGAATAGCCCTTTATCATGAGAGTTTAAGCCAATACACAGAAGGTGATTGACCCACTAGTCCAAGGTGACATGTAGTTCATCCCAGTCTTTAGAAACAGAGGAGATGATCTATTGTGTGTGGGCGTTTACTGGAGTCTTTGTGCATGTTCATTAGCATGTATGCTAGCAAGCAATAATTGAGCGTAATTATATGCAGCTATTCATTAAAACTTACTGCCATAGGGTAAATAGGTCTCTAATTTCTAAAATGAAATAGTAGTGCACGCACACACACAGGCAAGCACGCACGCACACACACACACTTTAGGGATAAGCCTGCTGGGACTGCTTTAGTACTCCATCTCCAACCAACTCAGGGCAGTGTTCTCTTCCACATCAAAAGGCTCCTGATCACAATAAGCCTAATTTTATCTCAGTGTATCTTAAATACAGGCTACGTTTTTCACTCAGCTACTTTGAGGCGGAGACGACAATAGAATTACAGCCATTAGAAGTTGGAGACAATGTATTCGTATATTGTTAGGTAGATTTGGTCTGGCTGCCCAGGTGATGTGGTTACATCCACCATCCCTCAGTGGTATATACATTACTTTGCTTCTTTATTTTTCCGCTGTGGTCTTTGTCATGTTGTAGTAGGCATAAACTCTAATGATGCGGTTTCCTGTATCCGTATGGTAGCTTCTTCTTTACAGTGAAATAAGGTCTGCATGCTTTCTATCTTGACCTGTATAAACATGTTGAGACAGGCGGACGAAGCCTTTTCTATAGTTTTTGTACAGTGCGTGTGTGTGTGTGTGTGTGTGTGTGAGATTGGTATGTGGGAAGGTGGGGGGCAGGGGTCTGCTTTGACACCCTAATCCTGCAGCCTAGTTTGGCTTTGTGTGGAGACCTTAGCTGAGAGTAGAGAGGGATGGAAAGAGAGAGAGAGAGAGAGAGAGAAAGAGAGAGAGAGAGAGAGAGAGAGGGAGCAGGAGAAGGAGGGGGCGTTTGGGGGCAGTTGATTGAAGGGGTGGGGGGGGGGACGGGAGCGTGGGGTTTGAGAGAGGGCGAGAGAGGGAGGGGAGTGATGAGAAGGGTGAATGAGGGAGATGGTGTTCGTTCATTCTCCTGCTCTCGCTATGAAAGGAAACAAAGGATGCTGAAGGGCCTGACTTATGACAGCAGGACTTCTTAGAGTTTGCCTGTAAGCTGGTTAGCCTCCTCTGACTTGACTGCCTGTGTTGAGCCGCTGGCCTCTTCTCGTCCCTCCATCCGTCTGTGCATCTCTCTCTATCCCTCTCTGCTGAAGACGTCTCATCGCTGCTCTCCTTGCTTCCCTGGCTTCTGCATGTGAGTTATTCTGACTCTGTCTGTGTGTTAAAACAATTTAATAGGGGTCTGATATGGTCACTGCACACTGTACTTCTACTATCCTTTTTTTTCTGCAGCTCGGTTAGTGCTTTTTGTCATGTGGACAGTCTAATAAGCTAGACATGTGGCTGCATCTGTGGTGATCTGCTCTTTCTCCATCTATCCTTCTCTTTCCCTCCTATTCATATCTCTGCTCCTTTTTCTCAGCAATAACTGCTCTACATCTGTCAGGTGTAAGTGAGGAAAAAGCTGTGAGCAGCACAGGTATACGTCCATTTCCTCTGGGCTGGAATAATTAGAGGAATAATGCACAGGGCTGACCATGCATACCTGAAATAGATTTCCTCTGGTCCTCAAATAAACTGTCCGCAGCAAAATGCAGTGGAAAAGACAAGGTTTCAGTGCCTGTCTAGGATCAAGCTTAATCCAAATGCGTAAAACTAACATTTGTATGCCGGAGAGCTAATGCTAAATGACAGCTGGCTACATCTGCTTTTGTTGGAGGCAACACACGAGCCTAGAGAGCAAATGCTGTCCTTCCTAAATATTTAGCTGTGGTTCTCTGTGGCTGAAGGGCAGACGGCTTGGTTGGTGGCTTGGCAGCAGTTTTGGCACATTGTGGGTCAGCCTGGCACATGCACTGACATTAAGGGTGGGTGGGGCCACCTCTCTGGCTGCCTGTCACTTAGGAGGAGAGGGTGGCGGTGTGGCAAAGACAGGAGGGGTTTTATTTCAGGGTAAAGAAGGATTTTTGACTATTGATTAGTAGTGTCTGTTATATAGACATAATTGGTATTGCACTAGTTAGCACAGCATTGTCTAGATATTTAAATAATGATTATTGTCTGATATACGAATTCAAAATGTATATTCACCTTTAGATCTCAGATTATAGAGATTTTGGTAAATTTGAACTTGCCATCATTCATTTTAGAGCTGACAGCGATCGTCAGAAAATAAATCAGCAGCTATTTTGTCAATCAATTAAGTGTTTAATTCATTTTTTCAACAAAAATGCCCCAAATTTCCTGGCTCCACCTTGTCACATGTGAAGATTTGCTGGTTTTCTTTGTCTTCTGTGATAATAGGCGGAATATTTGTGAATTTTAGACTAATGAGTATGTCACTTTAGGAGAATTTAGGAGATTTTGATGAGCATTTTTCACTATTTTCTGACAATAATTAATTGAGAATGTAATTGGTAGATTAACTAATGTTGGAAATAATAGTCGCAACCGTTGTTCATTCTCCCTTCTCATATCTCAATATAAGAATTTGAAACAATACAGTTATACAAGGATGATATGTTATAATACTAGATTATCTCCCAGCCCTAGTGTTGCTTATTGAGGTAGACTCATAGTCAGGGAGGCACATAGACAGTCTGCCCTCATTGCTCTACTCACACACATTCACACACTCAGACACACACACACATACACACGCACACACACACAGACAGGGCTCTGGTTTTTAATAGGCAGCCGGCAGGAGAGGAAAACACAGATGCAGGGCTTTAGACATTGAAACTATTGCCGTGTGATTGTGGAGCTCTGCACTGCTGCTGTTTGCATGTGCGTGTGTGTGTGTGTGTGCATCATATCTAGGGAGATATTTGAATAGTTGAGAGCAAGAATTGATTCTCTGTCTTTCAGCATCATCTAAAAGAAGTGAGAAAATATGTGTGACCACGTGGAGGTTTAAATCCTGTCCTGTTACAGAGTTATTTTTACTGGTCTTATTAAAGTAAGTCTCGCACCACCTTAAGTATAGCCAATCTCACCATCTCCGCTCAGAGCTTCATTATCTCTCCTTAATGTGTTTGTGCTGGCTTGTAGAGGAATGTGCTACGTTTCAGTATTCCCCTCCTGATTGAAGAGCTCCGTCTGGGCAGATGCAAGGTAATTCTCTAATGGGCCTCAGCTCCACTCAATAGCCATCAGTCAGTTATACTCAATAGCCATCAGTCAATTATAGTCAATAAGACAAAGCAGAGGACAGCGGGCTCTCATGCTGTCACTGTTCAGAGCGTCACAAGATTGACCGTCTCTATTTCAAAATTGGATTCTTTGCCGGGTGAGAGGAATATTTTCGGGTAACAACATCGGATGATGTGCCAGTTAAAAATGCCTCTGGTCTCTGAAAAATAAAATCTTGCCACTTCAGATGGATGGTTGCTTGTGTCCCATGACTAGCATTAATACCTCTCAAAATGTGGACATAATATTCTTTTTGCTCTCTGTTTTTTTTACCCCTGAAGAACTGCTGCAGGTTGTTAAAAAGAGAGGTCAAAAGATGACTATAATGCTTTGTATGCGTGGACAGTGAGCCCTCAAGGGTTGAGAAGGTGAGGAGGTTAAAGTGAAAAAGGATGGAGGCCACAAAGGAGGCAGGTTTTGATGAAGGTAGACGCTGGTTGAGGAAAGAGAAACCAGTCTTCCAGCTGAGCCCCTGGTGATGTTCTCTAACCCATCATGACATGAAAAATGCACCCTTCCCCTCTCTCTTTCCCCCTTCCCTCTTGTGCGTTGGTTCATCTCCCTCTTTGACACATTGGTTCACATTTTTTATTTACTCGACCACTCCACCCCCTCTCCCCCCAGGTGCTTGTTTGGAGATACACCCTTTCCCTTTTCTTTACAGCTCAATTACATGGTAAAGCCTGTAGTCAGCGTAGAAGGGTGACTGGGTCAAATGAAGTGGTTCACACCCTGCTGTAAATATACTGTAAGCTACAGCTTGTCCCTTGTGACTGTGCAATTTGGTGTATATGCTGCACAGGCCTCCCTCAATCCATCGCTCCATCACTCTCTTTCCCTGCATCCCACTACCCTCTCCCACCTCTGTTATTCCCCAGGCGGCAGGCCACATATTGACCTTTGTATCCTTCTGTTTTTCTCTTATGAAGGCACTCAAAGCTAAAGCAGAGAGGGGAAATGGAGCATCTGTCTGTGAATACATAAAAATGCAGACACACACACACACACACACAAATATGCAACGTGCAAGCATATGCAAACTTGTTAATACACACTCACACAGTAAATATTGTGATCCTTTGATGCCTCAGACTTTTTGTTTGGCTTTTTAAGATTCGGGATAGGGGTCATTGTTTACCATTGAATGCTCGAGTCCATTCCTCCATATTTAATGACAAAGCTGTTTGTTCTCAGATGAAAAGATTAGCTTCACTCAGACATAACTTGATGGATCAGTGTGTGCTAGGGGCCGCTTGGCCACCGGGGCCGCTAGCCAGAATTCGGAGCCTCCGCGGAGAATAGCCCCTCTATTGTGCGGTTGTCAGGCTGGTCGGCTGCTGTGGTGCGCACTCTCAGACATGCTGGCATGCACGCAAACATATACTGATGTACACGCATACAAACAGAGACACTTATCACCAGAAAGAGTCAGTGTCAGGTCAGCCGGCTCGGCCTGTGGACAGCGCTGTATTGTTGCTAGCCTCCAGCTCTCCTGGACTTTTAACAGTGCAGGCATTCAGCTGTTACTGGTGACTCAGGACCAGCGGGCAGCGCGGCAAACAGTGTGACCAACAACACCTGCCTTCACACTGTCACACTGTTGTGTTCAAGAAGCCTGAGGAGCAAAGATAAATCAAGAATATTTTGATGAAGATATGTTGGTAAAAAAGTATGCTGAGTAACACAACTAAATTAAGTATGTATTAATATCACTGGCTAAAGATGAACTGCATGACTTAACACCAATATGACTATTCTAGGGGGAAGGTAAAAGACAGAGTGGGTGCAGTATACCTTTTATGAATTAGTATAGATTAAACCGGTCAGTAAGGAGCAAGTAAAATAAAGTATTCCCTATGGTAAAATGGAAAAAATGGGATCACAAGGGAAAGGTTTGAATCAATTTGTTCTGTTCAGATAGCCCTATTGAACTTATTGCTTTTTCACTTGACCTCCACCCCAGTGACCCCCACTGAGAGCCTGTAGAGATCAATGTAAAGCACACAGTGGGATCCCTATTCATCGGACTCAAGTGTTAACCTTCAGTGGAAAATCTAACCACTGAGATCTTGCGTTGACTTTTGTGTGCATTTCTAGCTTCCTGTCAAAACAATACAGATGTCATGTCAAGTGGCTGTTTGACTTTGACACTCCTTCCAGCCCGGCTCTTTGACTGGCATATTTTCCACAAGGCCCTTCCTTTTTTTTTTTTTAAACATCCATCTTTAGTGGTGTTTGAGCTTGTTTGAGAGGTCACATATGGGTGCATAGTTGTGTACATTCTCATGGTTTGTGTGTTTTCGAGGTGCTGTCAATCAGCCCTCTCTCTCAGTGAATCAATATGTCTTTTGTGTCTGCAAAAGAGTGAGCCACCACCCCATCAGCCTCAGCCCACTCTGTCTGATATGCAGAAAACACAGTGACATCTCACATCCCCCAATTCAACCACAAGCAGCCTCAATTCAGTGACCTACTTCTCTGTCTTTTGAACGGGTCCCATGTGGTCGCAGAGTTGTTTCAACAATTTTTGGAATTTTGGGTGGCACTGTTGTTTAGTGATGATTTTAGCTGTGAGAAACTTTTACATGTCACAATGCAAAGATACTGTATTTTGCTGGTTTATGTCTTCTTGGAAAAAGGGAATAAAAGGCCATCACATACTCTGTGGAGTTGCTGATGCAATCTACTCTGTGATTAGGGATGGACCAGTCCCACTTTACTTATTCTGATACCTCAATTGATACCAGTACCAATACCAGTACCCTTAAAGCAATACCAATTGAGTGCTTCATGTGATACCTTTTGTTCTTCATTTTATACCCACTAATGAAGCATTCAGCTGTGCAAAATGCCACCAAATGCCATGGGTGTGTAGTTAAGCCATACTTCCAAACATTTTGGTGGCATCTCTGTGCTGAACTGCCACATCCATCAAATACACCGCACTAGACCTCAACACACCACTGTTTGGGTTGTAACTGCTGTGGTAGTGTGCCAGTCACACAAAACCACACAAATAGCCTTTTTGTTTTTGGGTACAAAACATGCAGGTAACATTTGACTGGGGAAGTTTTGAAACCAGTTGTTTCCATGTTATTTCTGTCAATACCTTAAAGGCATGGAGTACTGGCTCCCAGTCCTGACGTTTACTGACCCAGTACCAGGTTTTTCCAAATTTAAAATCTGTATACCTCATCATGCTGACTGAGGTCATTGTTATGTTGGGTATCATGAGGCCAAGGATTGATGTTTCTTTCTTGTCAGGTTGTTATAATATGGATATAACGATGTGACTTCATCCTCTGAGATCAGTGACAATACAAGCAATCAGTACAGAGGTGTTGCTGAGTTTGTTGTGGTTTTTGTTGTCTGTTTATTCATGTCAGTGTAGGGAAATCATGGTCACCTTTTTCATCAATATCTTAACAACCACCATGAGGTTATCCTGGCGAGGTCTGTGCTACACTTTGCCAAGTCTAGAGACAATTAGCAGAGTCAAACTAATACCCTACTGCATCTATATAACTTTGCCTTATACCTTCGCTCCATTGCTCTGTCTCCATCTGCCCTCATTTCCCTCTTTGTTCATTTGCTCTTGTTAAATTCTAGGCTTGGAAAAGCTTGTACATTGACGTTCCTTTCAAATAGGGCTATTAAAATACCATGCAGCTAGGTCTTATTTAACAGACTGCCTTTTAATTATGTGTGGGGAGACAACTGAGGCGGGTTCAGTTCATGCTGATATCAGCAGTATTTTTACTTCTGGTAAAAACACTGAGAGGGAAAATGTTCCAGGCGCACCAGACAAATGATCTTTTAAGTGCCTCTTGCCTTGTCGATGTTATCATTCAAGTATTCAGTAGGAAATTTGCCACACTACTGTATCAGTCAGCTAACACATGCCACAAATGCATTGTCACTTCCTGTGTATGTGTGTAAGTGAGAGAAGCATCCAGTGGGTGAGAGCTGGTCACCTGCTGCCATAACCCTCCTCTGGTGCCCCGTGGTGCCAGTGTAGCCAGCCTGGTAGTGTGATCCTGAGACACTTGTGCGCACTCACACACACACACACGCACACACACACACACCACCAGGGCACAGCTGAGCTAATGACTCATCTCTCTGCCACCCCCCTTTCTCTCTCTGTCTGTTCCTCTGTATTTCTCTGTCTCTGTCTGTACAGGGGACATCACTCAGAAGGGCTATGAGAAGAAAAGAGGCAAGCTGTTGGCACCGTACATCCCGCAGATACAAGGTAAGACACACAGGCCTGCAAGAAATTTACTGCCCTGCACAGGTTGTTGTCTTTGCTCTGGCTGCCCGGTAGCGTAGCAGTTAGCATACTGTCCTTGCAGGAGCAAACAGAATGAGGAAAAGTATCTTGTGATTTTAAGAATGATGATTTTTGGAGCTTCGTTTTTATACAGCATTGTTTTTGCAGTGACAAGTAGAAGAAGGAGAAATCCAAAATAAAATCCCACATCACAAACAGCATATAAGCAGAGCCAAAACTAATTCAGAAGTTGCATTTTTTTTAGTGGCGTAAATTGAGTATTTTTATATAAAATACCAGATGGAACATCACATGGTCATAAAGTTGTCATGAAGGATACTGTAGAGGCTTAAATCACCTGGTTAGATAGTGTATGTCTGCTGCTGTGTCCTTGATTCTTCTTTAACAGTGGTTCACTGACCCTTGGGTGTGTTATTGATGCCATAGCCCTGCGGCAGCCATATATCATAGTGTTTGTAGGGGCCAAGTAAAAATAGATGTTAACCAACCAAGGTAAAAGACATACTGTAATGGAATCATAAAGATTTGGTAAATACTGGTTTAGATTTCGGTCTTTTGAGTATGTTTGTGCCCTGCTTTTATTATGGAGATGCTTCGCTCCTGTATTAAAGAATGGTAATTGGTAATGGTAATTATTTAGAGAAATGTTTGTTTATTTAATAGGCAGTTTGTGCGTATTTGTGCCTGCCACCCTGTGTTAGGCTGTGGGTGCTTTGAGAGGAGAGGTATTTAACTTAGCAATGCAGGGAGGCGTGAAGTTTCCCAGATGTATGTCACTACTTATTATCTGTCTATGGCTTTTGACTGTGTCGGGGGTAAGTGCATTTATACATCAATTCAGAGTATTTTTAGCTCCAGTCGAGCAGTCAGTCAGTCAGACCCGGCCACGTCGGGCAGACTATAAGGCCGAGGTGGTTTGTGGTGAATCCCAGAGAGGAGCCGCCGTCTATATGCTTCATGCTTCTTTGTCCTCTATCTGGGGTCCATGGCAGTCTTTGGTTTGGCGTGCTATCAGAACACCAAGTCTGACTGGAAACCAGAGTCTGTTGTGGGCCGCTCGTTGAAGGCTTTCCACTGGAGTGAGCAGGCCTGTTATTTAGCTTGGGCGGATCATCTCCTTCACTCTCTGTCATTCTCTTGCTCTGTTCTTGTTATCATAGAGTCATGTTTTTTTTCCTCCTTTCCCTCATTGTTAGATCCACTCAGTCCAGATTCTAACACCTAAAGAAGGGAAGTGATAGCTATAGGAAGGAAATAGATGGGCTTTGGAGTGGGTGATATTCTCCCCCACGGGATGAATGGATGTGTTGGGAATTAATGACACATCCATCCAGCATGGTGAATCAGTGGGTTAGGATTTAACAGCTGCAGGGTTGAAATAGGAGACCAATAGACTGATGGCTTCTGAGCTCAGAACAAAATTTCACAAGTTAGTTTACGGCCTTATATTCCACTGTTGTCACAGGGCTGAACATGTGCCAAGTGCAATAAAGTTAGGGACAGAGCCAGATTGTTGAGATCTATGAGATTAATTTTCTCTTGTTTGTATTTTAGTGTTTGGGCTTCACTGTGAGCTGTGGGAGTAAATAATTGCTTTATGTTTTGACCAAACATATGGAAAAGGTTTGCACTTGAATGTGAGTTTATCAGCGTCAAATTGAGTTCTGTGGAGAATAGAATACAGGTGCATCTTTAATGATGGTTTTTAGGCAGTTATAATTTTCCGACTATGAATGCAGTTGCTGATTCTCCGCTCGTTCAAACTGAATTCAAACATCTCTTCGTTTACATTAGGCACGTGTCATTCCAATTAATTATTTATGTCTGTGATTCAAATATACGACAGTGCACTCGATGCAAGTCATTAGCCAAGCATATTTAATCTCTAGGAAGCGAGATGGAGTGCTCGTGTCGTCTGCCGCCACACCGGTAAACGTTGGCATCAGACAAGGGCTAAAAATTCATCAGGGTTCGCTGTGAACCAATAACAACATCTGCTGTGATGGAGCACGTCTCTGATTGGCTCATTGCGGTCTGTCTCTGAAGTGTGTTCTTCCCAGCAACCGGGTCTGGTGTCCTGGCTTGTTTTTATAGACCTGTTTCCTCCGGGAGCTGGGGAAAGGCTGGTGGGTGACTGGGCTGTCAGAGCGATATAAGGGACCAGCATATATTGATGTGTCTATCCATGCTTAGGGGATGCTGTGCCTGTGTGTGCATGTGTGTGTGTGTGTGTGTGTGTGTGTGTGTGTGTGTGTGTGTGTGTGTGTGTGTGTGTGTGTCAGATTCCAAGCATTATGCGTCCTCAGATGACCTCAGGCCTTATTGAAGCTTGCGTAATATTTGAAACTGGTGTTATTGAATAGATTTAGTAGAAGCGTGTGTGAATGTTGCCCAGCATTTCCGTGTGTGTGTGCTGCTGCTGTCTGAGAGTTGCTGACAGTGTGGAGCTCACTGATCCCCACTAAGCTGCCGCTGAAAAGCCGGGCGGGCTGATGGCTGGCTGGCTGGCTGGCTGGCTGGCCGGGTGTCTGACTGGCAAGCCAGCTAGGTGTTGGATCTAGCTGGCTGAATGTGGCGTGGTAAGACTGTGTCCTCAAAAGCCTTTTTCTGATGGGGGAACTTGCAAAGGCAGACGCTCTGTTTGGTTCACTTGGTCAACAGAAGTTGCAGCATCACAGCAACATCGAAGCTGTCCACAGTCATACATGTTTTTTAGCAACACTGTTAATTTTGGAGCCCTTCTGTGCAGAGTTTGCATGTTCTCCCCAGCGTGAGTTTTCTCCAGGTACTCTGGCTTCCTCCCACAATCCAAAAGACATGCACGTCAGGTTAATTGATGACTCTGAATTGGCTCCAGCTCCCCGCAACCCCTAACAGGATAAGCGGTTACAGAAAATGAATGAATTTTCATTTTGGCACCCACATTTAGATTTCCATTATTCCACAATGGGCCTGTAGTTTTATATAGTGGATGTGGCCACCCATTGGTTTGTCGAATCCTGTTTTGAAGCCGCGTGTTTGGCATTTTTGCCGGCGCCATATTGGATTTTTGGAGCCAGAGGTGACCATATTTGGAAAAGAGGGTGGAGCAGTAGAGCAGCGAGTGGTGAATGTGACTTATAGACTAGACAGCCTGTCACTTAAAGCAGCCCTGACCTTAACTATGCATAATTTTATGCCTTGATGAATTGTAAACAGGTGAGTTAAATAAAAATGCCCTCCTTGTAAAGTTGTCATAAATGGAAAAATTGGCTATAGAGACCAAAACTGTTTTTTGTACCAGGCTGTAAACATGTTTATTTCTACTGTACAGCTGGCCGTTTTTACGTGGGGGTCTATGGGGATTAACTCTCTTTTGGAGCAAACCTCAAGTGGCCACTTTTTGGCACTTAGTTTGGCTTCATTTTCCAGCCTTAGAGGTTGCTGCTTGAGTTTACTCACATTTGGCCTCCTCAAAGGAAGTCATGTGTTTTTCATTTTAACTTAACCATGTTACTGTGAGTTTAACGAAGGCTCTATTCAGGACACTTATTAAGCTATAATTTAAAACCTATCCTACAATAATTCCACATTTTGTCATATACAAAACTGTCAATCACTATCCAATGACAGGCAGCTTCCCCTAAACATTTAGCTGAGGTGCATGAATAATATAGCAAGACTAATGTAATGTTAATGATGAGTCTGTCACACTGTGTCACCAGCTTGAATGCGTTGGAATATTACCCAAAGTCATACTTTTTTCTAGAAGTTACTCATCCTTAAAACCATTCAAAACACTTCCCGTAAGAAGGAAACCTTCAAAAGCTGTAGATATCAAACCACAGATAAACAATATCAGGATATCAGCAAAGACATGTTACGTTCTTGCCTCCCACCAGAGAGCAGTGGGATTTAATTCATGGTGGTATGCTGGCTTGGTTGTGCATTCAATGAACTCAGTTGTCTTTGTTTGCATATGAGGTTTAATGTCTCTGTTACTGCATTTTTTAGCATCCACTTATCAAGTTTTATTGGAATAAATGGCCTAAAAGATGAGCTGTGTTCCCAGTATAACACCTCTGTAGCGTGAACCTGAGCCTGTGATGTTCCAGGTTAGTGTTTGTCACCTCCACAGGAGCTCTGGTGCTTTACCTGCACAAAAATGTAATGTATTAAGTTATTTGTTGTGCTGCTGCTTTGATGTATATCTTTAAGTATAAAACATGCAGTGTTTAGGTTCCCAGAAACTAGACATTGCATAAATCAAAGTACAGGCAGAAACCTGCAGGAGGCTGTGGAAACATGGCAGTGGTTGGTATTGTTTATCGAGACAGAGCTACAGAAGTACAGAAACATCCTTTTAAACTGTACTCTCATCTTGCTGGAAAAATATACCTCATAAAGCTGTCAGATGTATTGCTGAGTTATAGTAAAGATGCTGTTCCTTTGATGACTTCCTGTTCCATTGTGTTTGAAGTTGTCCCTCATCTCTGCCTAAAATAAACTAAGGCCTTTCCTTACTCAGCAGACATACAAATAAGCTGTGGTGAGATACATTTGTTTAGTTAGTGTATTTATATTACATATTGACATTACATGTGTATATGTGCATTTAGATTTTTAATATGTAGAACATAATATACAGGGGGGAGTTCATCAACATCAAACTTGTGATGTACATTAAAATAAGGTTTGTTTCATTCAGTCATATTTTACATACTTACATAATTCAAACACATCAGTATGAGAGCATTAGAAGAAGCAGCAGAAGTGAAGCCAGTGGTAGAAGACTACAAAAAGAGCTTGAACCGCGACCTTCCTTCAGGCGGTAGTCTTGGGTTTCCCCTCTGATGTTAACCACAATACTTAATGAGGCTCAAATGAGAATTGCATAAGCAAGAGGATGAATCACTACCTGCGTCATGCAGAGCACAGAGAGGTTGACGAGTTTGAGTGTTGGATAATTTTAGAATGCTCCAGTTAGAAGATGTTGTCTGTTTGACATTCATGGTGCTTAATCACCTCCTTGCTGTTATGTCTGTGTAATTTGCATTTGCCTCCCTTGGAAAGCTGGAAGGCGGCTGGAAAATTGCAAGAGAGGCGGGATTAATTTAAGCGAGGACTTTCACAACTCCAAGCTACTGTATTAGAAGTAACAGCTTAAGTAGGGATTACCATTAAGCTTATGGATACTTGATCTAGTAGAGCAATATTCATATGTGGTCCTCCATGTCCAAGGCATGTTCTGCAATAAGTGAGCAACCCCAAGTCAAAAAAGTTGGGAAGCTGTTTAAAAAGTACGTTAAAAATAAATGCAGTGTTTTCAAATTCTTTTTGACAAACAGTTGGGGGAGAAGCCTTTGTTTGCCAGCTTCAACACACTTCCTGTATGTAATGTAAGTAATGTCTCACAGTATTCACAGACAGTTTTTATATGAGGAAGATTTTGGTTGGCCTGCTTGTGAATCTTGAGAAAGAAATTTCGCTTTCAAAACTTCAACAATTAGTGTCTTCAGTTCCCAGATGCTTAGTGAGTGTTGCTGAAAGAAAAGGTGATGCAACACAGTGGTAAACATGCTCCTGTGCCAACTTCTTTGGAACGCGTTGCAGCCATCAAATTGAGAATGAGCGTATATTTGCAAAAGTTTATAAGTTTGAACATTAAATATCTTGTCTTTGTCCTGAATTCAATTGGATAGAGATCGAAAAAGATTTACAAATCATTGCATTTCTTTTAATTATGTTTTACACAGCGTTCCAACTCTTTTGGAAATGGGGTTATATGCTCATATTTCTGATGGTGATCTGTTTTGCTTTTGAGCCATTATTAACTGTCTTTTCCTGCTTTGGTCTCGTCTCTCTACAGGTGTAGATCCCTCTCTGCAAATTGACAACAGGATCCAGGCCTCCTCCCAAGCTGTTCTACCAGGTTCCAAACACAACAAATCCCGGGCGGCCAACACCCGGGATGAACGCTTCAGATCTGGTAATCATGTCTCCATACTGCCTGGGAGTTTTTAAATGCCTGGTGCCCTTCTTTTATGCTGGAGCTTAACTGAGTTGATGTGTTCTCTTAGATTTGCACACAGAAGCCGTCCAAGCAGCTTTGGCAAAGTACAAGGAGAGGAAGATGCCAATGCCCTCCAAGAGACGATCGGTGTTAGTTCAGTCTTCTGTTGAGGCATGCACCCCGCCAGGTGAGAGTTCTGTTCCTGTAAACCCCACTGTTCGCCAAGGGCAAGGTTTATCCTGTGCACATGCAGCCGAGGTTTATGCTCACACTGGGTTGTTTACATGCGCTTTCATGAGCACTGGAGTGTAGGATGCTCACACTGTTGTGTCCAGTGGTTGAAGAAGTTGCCAAGCATTTGCTACTGGAAAGAATTGTGCAGTTTGATGAATGTGTCCATTCTTTGTGACTATAAAGGGCTCATTTCTCACCGTTCTGTGTTCCCAGGCAGACCTTCCTACATGAGTTGCATAATGGATGCATAATCAGATTTTTAACATAGTCTCAAAATGTCGACCTTTCGCCTGCTTTTGTAACAGTTTGTATTGTGTGGGCAAGTTCATTTTAATGTCATCTTACTGCATTCTGCATTTTTTGGTTGCGATTTCTTTTTGTATTGTTAGCTTTGCCCAAATGCTTCCGGAAGAAAAAATGTAATCTTTAATCTGTCAGTATGATATCTGTGCAATATGTGATGACAGAAAACTTGCCAGTCTCTCAAACACTGCAGTGGCTTTATCATTGGTGTATAAAAGTTAATTGGTGGGGGGCCTTAGAGCCTCATGTCTTGGGTAAAGAAAGAGGACACAGCGGTGGAGCGAGTAAACGGATTAAGAGCTCAGACATCGGGGTTTGAACAGGAGAAGGAGGGGGCTTCTTCATGGTTGTTTTCAGTCACTCTGATTGATCTACTGCAATCTACTGGGACAAGATACATAGGTATTGCTAACAGACCCACAAAATCACACAAAATAATCTGGGGCTCTGCTTTGTTTTCAGGGCTAATGGCAGCTACAGGTGTTGGTGTGCACACAATGGCACAGTTGTTTCAACATTTCATCTGAGAATTGGTTCTAAATGGTAGACTTCACGAGATTACACTAGCAAACATTTGTCAGGAGCTGTAAAGGTGGTGGATTTAATGGATTTCTTGGCCACTGATGGCACTGTAGAGTAATATTTGGACAAACAGATCCCAGTATTATTAGTGTATGTATTTAATGCACATTCACATTGATTGACTTTCTCCTTTTCTATCTCTCATTTTGCTAATCTGCAGTGGCTGATTTACATCTGGTCACACTACGTGTCTGAACAGTCCCTGTCTGATTGTGAAGAACCAGTAGTAATGTGAGCAAAACCATTTTCATTTTGCCAGACCTGTCATTCAATCCAGTGTGGCGTGATTGGATGGTAGAGGCCTTAATCAAACAACATGCAGTTTATGTAGCTAATGTACTGACCAACAGTTACAATAAACACAAAACATGCAACAACACATTTATTAACACCTAACATTAAAAGTCTTCTACAGTGTATTTTAGCAATGCTAGCAGCATTGCCTTAAGATTAGCAGTGTTGGTTTGTCGGTCAGTCCACTACTTTGCTCCAGAGTGAAATATGACAACAACTACTGGATGGATTGCCACTAAATTTGAAACAGAAATTCATGGTCTTCAGAGGATACAGACCTGGGACACATGTGCAGTCTTTTAATGTCTGAAAAAATGCAAGATGTTTTGGTCAGGTGAACTTTTAAGGGCGTGGAAGCACATGACACCTAACTGTATCACTGAGGGTGCTTTCAGACTTAGAGTTCACTTGCTTTGGTCCGAATCAGGGACTCATTTTGCTACAAAGTTGTGTAATTGCCTAGAGTTGGTTAGTGCTCTCATGGCAACATTTACAAGCGAACCAGATAAAATATCTTGCACGAGAAAGTTGCTCTTGATTTGTCAGAACTTCCATGCTGGAAAAATCCAGGAAGTTAATAAAACATTGAAAAAGAATACACTTGCAAGATAAATGCGACACTTTCTCATGTCACAATGGAAGGGCAACTACACGGGTTGATTTTAGTGCTGGTCATTGTGTACTACATTGCTTGCATTGTTCATTTTAGGCAAACCATTGGCGCTCGCTCGAGTGCGATTGTTGTGCTCACACCTGCACAAACGAACCACACTTACCAATACCTACTTACCAGAAATCCTGAGTTTGGGGCTAATGTTCTTCCAGGCATTGTCATTGGCAATGTGTACCAAAGTATTGTTCATGGGACAGATGTAATGCTCACGGTAGCCCTGCACTAAAACGATCAAGTTCTCCTCCATATTTATCTGACTGATATGGAAGAAAGTGAAGCCTGTTGTGAGTGGTTGTTCCTCATCAAATGACAGGCGGTGCGTTCTGCTGCATTCCTTCATAAAGTTGAGTATATATCTCAGGGCACAGCGATCATGCCCTGAAAATAGGCACTTTGGATACGTGCTCACTTTGCATTTGTGTTTTTTTGGCACTGTATCCGTGTAATTCGTAGTTTTCTCTCAGATGCGTGCTGCTTACAGTCTGACACCTTGTTGTTACCTTCATATAAAGCCCCAAACTAAATGCCTGAATACAGTATTTCATCAGTGCAAAAGAATATCTGAGTTCTGTCTCTGCTTAGGATTTCTCTCTCTTTTATATCCCTCCCAACCTCCAAATCCTCCACCACTGCCTGTCTCTCTCTGGCTCAGTCTTTGCTATCTAGTCTTGTTTTTGTCTGTGTGTCTGTGACTAATACCTCCTTTCTTTTTCAGTTTCCTTTCCATTCTTTCCACCTCTCTATTTCTACTTTGCATTTGTTCTCTGACCCCCTCTTTCCCTCTCCCTCTGTGTAACTGTGTCAAGGTTACTGAGATTGGGAGAGAGATTGGAGAGAGGCAGAGGAATAACAAACAGAATCATAAATGCGAGATAACCCCCACGAGTCTGCTGGTTGTAGAGACATTAAATTCTAGCTTGTTATAAGCAAACCTCCTCCAGCCTTCCTTTGGCAGCCTCTGCAAGGCCACAAGAAAGCCTAAGGAAGGTAACAGTGATTTCTGGAGTCTCACAATTGATGGGCTTTACTTGTAGCTACGTACTGTGAATGATTAGGAGGCAGATTAATTGCATGAAGGCTCATTAGTTTAGAGAACATTATCAGGCATGTGCTGATCACACACACAGGCTTAATCTCTGTTTTCGAAATGTCTCGCTCTCATCCCCTCAGTGGACTTTGGATAGGTTTCTACATCATTAAAGCTTTGTTTTGTAAAGTGTGCTCAGAAACTTTAATGCAGTATTTTAATACGTGTGAATGAGTTTTGTACTTTGTATGAGTTGCTGCTGTTTACCTCCTTAATGATGAATAATTGGGGGGGGGGGAGTGTGACCTTTCTTGGTAATTTTGAAAACAGTTGTTTCATTTTCTCAAGTGGGTGATGCCTAAGCCTGTTTAGCCCTTTCATTGCACCCAGTTCTCTGCAGAATACCAATCTCTGAGTGGCCTGCTCTTTTGTAACTTCAGTGATCCCTTTGAAAGAACAGACGTTCCTGGGAGCTTGGCAGATGAAGTGGAATGTGTTCATTTTGAATGATCCTTACCTTGCTTTGAAGTTGTTCCTGTTTGGGCTATTTTTGCTGAGACCAAATGCTCACAGTTGCCTCAAGGGAGAGACAGTAAAACCCTCAGTGTCTACATTTGAGCCCAAGCCATAATTACTTAAGCATACACTACACTTTGAAAAGTCTTAAACCTACATTGCGTAGAAAATTTGGTCAGACAATTTCAGTTAATGATTGTATTGTATGTATTTTTCCAAAACACCTTCAAGCAGGAATCCCAGTATCAGTTAGGTAATATGTAAATCCAGTCTCACTTGAACATCCATTTTCCTGAGGACTGTAATGCAACGTACAAAAGATTTATAGGATCTTATAAGTGTGTAGTTATAGCAACTGTAGACATATAACTTTGTATTGTTTATACTATAAATATTGCTCTTAAAGGGACAGTTCACCCCAAAATTAAAAATACATATTTTCCTCTTACCTGTAGTGCTATTTATCAATCTATATTTTTTGGTGTGATTTGCCAAGAGATGGGGATACCGGCCGTTGAAATGTCTGCCCTCTCTCCAATATAATGGAACTAGACGGCACTCAGCTTGTGAGTTTAAAACTCAAGATAATTCATAGGCCTTGTTTTGGGCAGTTTCATGTAGGAACTATTTTTTTTATTTTCTTTCTACCAAACTACACTCACCAACCATTTTATAGTGCAGAAGGAAGCGTACATTTACTGCTAGCTCACCTAGTACCACTGCTCAGCCAAGGAGGACGCCATTAAATGCTTACACTTAGAGCTGTGTCGAGCACAAACCTCTCGCCCATGAATGGGTGCATGCTTCCTTCGGTGCTTTCATACAGTTGTTGGGTGTAATTTGGCAGCAAGAAAATAGATCCCACAGGAAACTGCTCACAACAAGGTCTGTGGATTATCTTAAGTAACTGGGTCATGATTTCTGGAGAGACATTGCTGTTGAGTTTTTCAAATGTATTTTGTTGGTGCTTTGACCACAACAAGCTGAGTAACATCTAGCTCCATTATATCCAAAAGCTAGCAGACATCTTGATGGCCTATACCTCTGACTCTCGGCAGCTCACACCAGAATAATATAGATTGACAAATAGCACTACAGGTAAGAGGAAAAACATGTATTTTTTATTTTGGGTGAACTGTCCCTTTAAAAAGCTGCATTTGTTAGGTGTATTCGTTTGATTAAGATTACTTAAGTCATCTGTCAGTGTGTAAAAACAATACCTCGTTTTTGTCATTTTCTTGTCGTCCACAAATTTGAAACACTCTGGTCTGTCTGGTGTCTACAACACTCATTCAAATAGTACATATATAGATGCAGTAGGTAAGGTTATGATGTGTGTCTGTGTGGCTACTTTGAAAGGCAATCCAATATTAAGTACATACTCTACCAGTGAAGTCATAACACATTTAACAACAATCATCCCTCAGCTTAACAACTTCCATCTCCATCCCAGTCATCTGGCCCTCCTACCAGCTTATATGTACTCTCTCCAGTATGTATAAGTGGAATAATGTGTCATCAGCATATCATCTAAATCCTGCAGCCCCATGTCTTTGTCCACTGTTGTGACGCTGCCCTGTCTTGACCTGTCAAACACAGACACCTCCTCAGCGTCAGAAGACGAGGGCTCGCTGCGCCGGCAGGGACGTCTGGCCACCTCCACGCCCTACCAGGGCCACGGCCACCCAGCCGTTGAGCACTGGTTTAACCGTGTCATCCAGGGTTCGTCCACCTCATCCTCCGCGTCATCCACTTCATCCCACCCGGGAGGGAGATCCGTCACCACCACCAACACCACTGCCCACGCAGCCCTCAACGCCAACGCTGCAGCTACCGCTCTGGCCGACCTTATGGCACACACCCAGCTAGGTCAGTGGCACACACGCAGTCTCACACAGCATCACATCACGGCTGGTCGATCTGTTATGTTCTTGTCCCCCTTTTTAATTGATGCAGCGCTCACATCACGTCAGAAGTGGTTGTGAGCTAAGGTAGTGTTGTAGAGCTGGAATGAGGTAACGTTTTCATGCCAAGCAAGGACACAATATTAGATGTTCAGATTATTTGTGTAGTATTCTCACTTTTCAAGTGTGCTGGTGGAAGATTCCTGATTAAAATGTCATTGCCTTCATGGTAAAATTCCATCTACATGCAGCCCTTTAACAAGCCTGCAGAACCCCCTGCTTACCTTTATGGTTCTGAATTCCTCCATCTAAATATACACGAGTCCCAGAGTCTGCACAGATTTTCTTCTATTTTCATTTTCTTATTGGCAGAAGTTTGACGCGTTCTATTATTGCCAGCCAATCAGAGTTCATGTCTTGTCAAAGTTGACGTCTTAACCTGTATTATGTTGCTCAGACAGTTTTTCTGTAACGGCAGCACAATCGCAGGCAGACAGCGATGTCTTTCACATCTGCTACTTCCAAAGCCATATCTTCCCACAGATACACAGAGGCACTCGATGAGGCAAGACAAAGGAAACCAGCGACAGAGTTTTAATTCACGTCTTTCTAATTAGTCGTCTCCGTCTGCCATCTCACTGTCATTCAGTCATGTGAAAGGGCTCGCAGCCACTTCCCCCGTCAAAGCTACTCGCTCCTTGTTGCCATGCGAGTGTCACAAGCTAGTTAATGAGATTCGGTGGATTTATCTCCATCCGTCTCTCTAGCAGCAGCAAAGTGAGATGGTGTCTTGCTCGTGTATGTATGTGTGTGTGTGTGTGTCTGTACGTGTTGCTGGCAGAAGGATATCCTATTAGGATGGAGCAGTCTGATTTCTGTCCAGCTTGTCATCCCTCAAGGTTGCTGTCATAAAGTTGCAGCAGTGACTGGTGCTGAATGGAGCTGTAAATAAATCTCCCATATTATCCTGTTTCCTGACCCCTAAAACGCTGTCTGTCATTCACTTTAGCAATAGACAATGACTGGCAGGCCGTCAGGCATTTCGCATTCACATGTTATTTGTAGCTGACACAGTACATGTATAAGTTATTAGGTTCTTTGGCTGGAAACCTCAGTTCTCTATAAGCATGATTTACAGCGATTTGTTTTAGTGTTACCACAGCAATCTAGGTTTACATTTTTAAACACAGTTTCCATCACACCACCAGCACCTATACTCCCTTTCACTTTATCAGATACGCCTGTAAAATGTCATGCAATACAACAGCTCAGCCATAGATTCCACCTTTACAAAGATGCTCAGATGTTTTTTATTGTGGCTGTAGTTTGCACTGGTGTTGAACATTATATTAAGAGGTGTTTCCAATGTGTTGCCAACCCCATTTACAAAAAGGGGTGTAACAATACTGGACTGAGATATTGATTTAGTAATCAATGATCCAATATCATCAATGCAAAGTAAAAAAAAACATTGATACATTTCGCCATCTTTAAGATATGCCTTTTCTTTTTTAAAATTCCCATGACATATCTGTGTCACCATTTCCGTCCAAGCACACCTGCTTTCTATATATTCAAACAGTGCTAGCGTCCTAGCGCCACGCTTACAATTAGTGGCAGAAAAAAAGACAACGAGGATATTTACAGATATCGCCTCTTATTGATTGCAGGCCCCTGAATTGAATCGAATGGAAATAGTATCCTGGCAGACCCCATTTACAAACATGACGGGAAGTATGTCAGAAACACTTTTCAATATAATGCATTTCAGTACAGCACCGTCACTTGCTATGACTTCAGTAATAAGCATATGCTGTAGATGAATTAGCACTTTTCTGACAGTGTCAACAAAAACCAAACAGTATAATCTTCCTAAATGTGGAGTTGTGCAGATCTCCTGTTTTGGATTGCTTTCAGTTGTAAAGATAAAGTAGCCTGGTACCAAGCATGTTTCCAGGTGTTTTTAGTGTCTCCCATCAGGCTTACTGATTTGGTTTAAAGAAGTCTTGGCTGTGTGTTATTAACCGATCCGTGAAACTGTATTGTGAGGCATCATTGTAAGCATAAAAAGAGGGGACAAATGGAGGCCGTCACAATGTCCTCAGACTTTTCTGTTACTCATACAACACAGCCATCTTGTTCTCTGTGGATATACTGGGGTGAATGAATCTGCTGAGTAGAAACATTCATTCATTATCATGGCAGGTAGTTCAAATGGAGGTAAAATGTGAAGTCGTTGTTAAAACACTGCTACAGTTAAAGTCTCTGCACTTACAGATGACAAAAAGGCCTTTAGTTTGCCTCACAGTCACATTCACAAGCTGTCAGATCACTTTGTTTGCAAGCTCATGAAGTAGATTTTCATTCAGTAACGATAGCCCAAAGTCAGCCTGGCGTTTGACCTTTTAACCCCCGACGCCCCACTCATCACAGATAACCACTCAGCGCCCCCCGATGTGACGGGGCTGTCGGAGCGCTCCTCGCATCATACGGAGCGGCCCCAGGTGGCCTCGGTGCGAGGTGTTTCCCGGGGCTACAACCACCACACCAGCGTCATGGAGACTGCAGATGGTGAGTTTCTTACTTGCACACACACACACACACACACACACACACACAGAGAAACACAGTCACCTCCCTTCCTCCCCTGCTGTCTGTCCCTCTGTCTTCTCCTTAGTCAGTCTGCCTGTCAGACTGGCACAAGCTGCTGACTGACCCTCTTGTGTTTCCATGGTAACACTGCACCTCTCCACCCCCCTTGAATAACGCTATGTTTCTACCTTGATGCCTAATAAAACACACTTGATAATGGCGACTAAGGGATATTGTTTCATTTGAGTCCTAAAAAGGAAAAGAAAATTCATCTTTGAGTCAGAGTTGTAAACCAAATTATCAGACGTGATTCACTTCTTGTCGTGTTGCTTGTGAATCAGTGCATAAAATTAACAGCCGCCAAACATCATTCCTCATTCAAACAGCACTGTCTAGTATGCACCAAATACTGCCAGCAGTTTCTACATGGGCCATCGCAGATACTGACAATTAGATGCTGTGCAGTGTAGAGATGGTTAACCAGTGAAGTCAGACCAAGAGGATGTGTCAGTGCGACGCATAAAACCTCGATGGAAGTGTTTTTTTCTTGGAATTACGTCAACTTGTTTCAGGATTTGCTTTTATATGTCATGTAACATGGGATCTACTTTTTTAAAAGGGGATCCGTTAAGATGTTTTTACAGTGTATGCACCAAGTTTATGGTCTTCAGAGAGTTGCCATAGATGACAATCTGGTCGAGCAGTCTTTAAAAGCAGCGCCAACGTGTTCCTGTCACCCTTCCATCTTCATTCATTCAACATCAGAGCTGAAATGCTGCTTTGAATTAATGTCCAATGTTTTTAACAAGCTATCAGCCAGAAAACTGGAACACTGCTTCAGCAGAGCTATTACCTTCCTGCCATCCAGCCTCTGTCATTAAGACCATGTGCGTTGTCTTGGTTTTCACTGCTAATAAATGCTAAACCAGCCCCCTCTGGCTGACACATAAAGGGGAAGGGAGTTTTAAAAGATGTGAACAGTGACATTTTTATCCCTTCTGTTTGGCTGTTTGGTGCTCAAGATGCTTCAAACCCACTCTGCCTGTGCACGTTTTCCCACATAAGTCATTAAAAAAAGGACAAAAACTGCAAGAAAGCCTATCTTTGTTGTTATGGTACAACAACAGCAACAGTCTGTGTCTTAGCGCCTTATAAGCCTACTCTCAGCTTTTGTCTGGCTGCTGGTAGATTTCTCTATCACACTTTCACACGTTCACATTCACACACGAAGTTAGCAGGACTGTTTCATTGACATCCTGATGTGTCTCTCCTCCAGGCTGTGAGTGGAGAAGTGAAGGATCCCTCAGTTTAATGGATGGTATTTATAACTGTTCTTCCAACTCTATGGCAGTCTGCTATATGTGCACTCTGCTGCGTGTGCATTTGTGTTTGTGTGTGTTTCTGCCTCCGCCTCCACTGTCAGGTCTAGCACTTGTCCAAACCGTGTGTGTTTTCTAAAAATTTATGCAAAGCTACAGTGAATTCAGTCATTCGATTTTCTGTGTGTGTGTGTGTGTGTGTGTGTGTGTGTGTGTGTGTATGTGTGTGTGTTTGTACAGCTGAGTGTGTCGCAAAGGCTTTAGCATTTATAGCATCTTCAAACAGTATCTACCCTATATGCTCTTCATATAGAAAATGTTGGCACAGATTGCATGAGAGGAACTTTTCAGTGACAGGTGTAGCTATTCATTCAGGGTTTGTGAATAATTAACATGTTGACATACTTGTTTCTGCACTCACACTGAGACACTAAGACTTGTCAGTTTATGTTTCTCACTCCATTCTGTGACACAAGCCTGTTAGCCTGTAGCCACACAGTGGGTCCTTTGATGGCAGCCGTCTTGCACTGTTGCCTTTTTAATAACAACACATAGTTGGGAGCAGAAAACATGCCGCACAGTCACTATGATTCCATCTGGACTCTGTTACTGACACTTAAAGTGTCGGTTCCCTAATGGAGCATACAAACTGTGGTGTGATTGTGTCGACAAATTCCATGAAAGACCAAAACCAACACTTAATCCCACTAACAAGTATTGTCTGTGTATCCGAAGCCTGATATTCATAGACCTCAATTGTTGCCTAAAAACTATGAAAAACACAACAGTTAGCAAAACTTTTGTACTGGGTTACATGTTCTTTTATTATAATAAACATATGCATCATAGTTTAACACATATGACGTAGCTCGTGTCGCAATAGATTTAAAGGGAAAGGATCGCCTCAGGTATGGGTTGCATTTTCCGATACCCGATCCATCTATTGTGATGATATCGGGGCCGATATTCGATCCAGATATCGGATCGGTGCGTCCCTAGAAACTATACACTATTCAGAATATGCAGAAACTGTTGAGTAGGCTTAAATAATAGCAGAACCTCTACAATATGTCACATCAACACAGACATTTTACCAAATACAAATATGTGCTTAAGTGGTTCCTACAGTTTCGGGCGTCGGTGGCTTATTGGTAGACCAGGCGCCCCATGTACAAGGCTGTTGCTGCAGCGGCCTGGGTTCAACTCCAGCCTGTGGCCCTTTGCTGCATGTCCTTCCCTCTCTCTCTCCCCCCTTCACACTTAAGCTATCCTATCATTTAAAGGCTAAAATGCCCAAAATATCTTAAAAAAAAAAAAGTGGCTCCTACAGTTTATGAATCAATCCAACATTAATCTCTATAAACAGATTCTGCCAGGCGACGGGGCAAGATTTTGGTATCTGAAGTGCTCTGGTTTACGTTTGTAGTTCTTTGTAGTTTGAGTAATATTGACCAATCACGTTTGAACAGCAGGTAAAGAGGGGAAAACATTGGCTGAAACAGTTCATATCAAATGAGCTATTTTTGGCCAAAATTAAAAAAAAAATATATGCCTCCAGCTCCAAAGCATATTTGAGCCTGACAATGAAGGAAACACATCCGTTTCAGCCTACATTAGCCTATCAACGTAACTAAGAGGTCTAAATGAGCATTCGTTAACACGTTATACCACAAAGTGGCTCCATGTTGGGCTTTTTATGATTATTTGGTACTTTAACGTTGTACAAGATCAATGAAAGCAAATTAATCTGTCCACTCCCCATTAAGTTCTTTATTTTCCTCAGAGAGTTTTCATTTTTTGGATTTGGAATCCAAAAGCAACCCTATCTGGGGAAACTCAAGGCTAGACAACGCTATTGAGTTTCATTAAAATTTAGAGGAAGTAGGCGCCAGATCCTAGACATGTGACACACATATTAGTTGACGAAATGTTGAATATTTTTTGTATTATGATTGTTTGTATAGGCAGCAATTTTTTACAGATGGAGAATGTGAGAGTCACTTTAGGCCTACGACAATAAAAAAATAAAATGAAAATATTAAAATAACCATTATTCATTTCCATATATTTTTTCGTCAAAATGGCTCCATAGCTGCAGGTTGCCTACCCTTGGCCAAAATGCAATTTCAGAACCCATCTGCTGCTGTCTAATGACAAGTTGGCTTTAAAAAATGAGCTTTTTAAAAATGTATCTGCATGCGTTTGCGGATAATTTTAGAGATTAGCTGAAATGACCGGTGCACAGAAGGGAAGTCTTGGCCCGACAATCTGCTGGCTATACCTGACTTTCCAAAATATTGGCCCTCGTCCTGAAGAGCTTTATGGTCATCAGACTGATAGCCGATGTGTTCAGAGACTGGTTGAACATACACCTCCCTTTTTCCATAAACACTCACTAGAGCAACAGATGATAAGTCCTTAACTAATGCTCCTCTGTTTTAAATAATTTAAGATTAAAAACTGCAGTGCCCTGCTGTTATAAGAAATTACCTATTAAAAAGTAGTATGCAGTATATTGTGAACCATTTTGAAATAACTGCATCTTCAGTTGGAACAAATTAGCTTAGGGCTTAGATCCGCACACAGGATGAGGAAGTAAAAAATATGAAGAGATGGACTAATATGTTGTGCTTTTGGTCTTCCCATGGAATTTATTAACAACAAGAAAAATATAGAACAAGGCCGTCCTCTCTTTTTATGTCCATTTTTGTAATAGGCTTGGCTTGTTGGTAAGTACAGCTCTGTTTACTGAATATACAAAGACCTGGTGTGCCCCCCCCCCCCCCCAATTAAACAAGAGTCAGTGTTGACTACAGTAATTTGATACTGAGGATGGATAAATTACGAAATCCGGAAAACGTTAATTATAGTCATCATCACAGGCTGGTCCTGGTTGGCTGTGATATTAATGATCATGGTGCTTCAGTGGGTGGGGTTCAGGCCCCTCAGATGTTGCCCTGTGTGTCTGGGGCTTTCTAATTGGCCCATCAGGTGCAGCGCTGACCCCCATACGTCTACTCCCAGTACATCTGTCCCTACATGAGGAGGCAGCAGAGTCTGTCTGAGCCGGGCTTATTATAGTAAGATGTATCAGGCAGGCAACGTGCAGCTGTGGCCTTCGTCTCCTGTGGCTGTCTGGAATGTCTGACACAGACCACCCCTCCCAAACTAAGTATGAATTCATATGGAGGAAATGATGTCCGATGATGATTATAGTCTGCACATACCCACATCCAAAATGTGAGGGGGATCTAACGGGACACCTCCCCTCTTCTCTCATTCTTAGTCTGTTGTTTCTCTCCCGTCCTGCTCCTCCATTCATGTTCCTATGTCTTTCCAAAGCTCCATGTCTTTGCCTTTTTGTTCCGGTTGAGCAATTTCAACATGCACATCGAATAACTTGCATGTATTTTGATCTGACTGAAGTATAGTTGGTTTTAGCCTCCCACAATTATGAATTTTGCAGAGCGTATGTGAAACAGACACCTTTTGAGACACCTCCTGAATCACTTACTGCAGGGAGGGCATCTTTGTTGCTAGGCAGCAGGCGAGGAGGCTCCTCATTTTCTGATTTATGTAGCCTGTGAGGTTTGTCGGTGATTTCAGAGACTATTTGGACTGAAAGACTGTAACCTTTGACCTCCAGGTGAATGTACAGGACCTCGAGGTCTGCTGTTTTGTCTTGCTGCAGTGTGAGTGACAGGTGTCCCATCAGAGCGCCACGCTGACCTTTTCTCTCTTCTTTTCTTGTCTGTCCTCCCTTCATCCATCCCCTTCTCTTTACTTCACCCATCTCTCAATCAATTTGTCTACATATCTATTTCCAACCCACATATGCTCCATATCTGTATTTCTCTCCATGTCCTTGTCTTTTCATGTTTATTTCTCCCCCTACCCTTTTCTTTTCATCCCCTCCAATCTCATTGTGTAGGTGTTCCAGTCAACAGTCGCGTCTCCTCCAAAATCCAGCAGCTGCTCAACACTCTGAAGAGACCAAAGCGACCGCCGTTGCGAGAGTTCTTTGTCGACGACTTTGAGGAGCTTTTGGATGGTAAGCCGGCCTGAAAGTAATTACATTGCTTCTATTAAATCAATAAATCATGAATAAAAGCATCCCTCTTTCTGCGGTGTGATGAGCATACTGATCAGAGACTACAGCAGTTAAAGGCAGTAGTTGATACAAACACACAAAGCTCTTTTGAGTGTGACAGCCACATCAGAGTTTTCCAGCTTCAGTATTGGTTATTTAATTGAATTCTTGTTGCAGAGATAAAAATGTCACATTGACCTCACCACGCCTCACAGATAAACAGTCAAGGTACGCTTTTAGATCAGTGGTGGTTATTTTGTCTCTTGGTGGAGCTGAGACCACCAGGTGTGCAGAGGGAGTGGTTAGGGGATAGAGAAACACACACATACACACACCCACACCCACACACACACACACACACACACACACACACACACACACACACACGCACGCAGTGGACCAGCCCTGTCCAACCATTTCCTCCATTCCAACCAGCCCGTCATGGGTTTTGGGTGGTACTCTGCCAGGCTGAATAAACACTGTGAAAATGAATAAGCGGCAGGAATAGTAATACATCAGCAGGTAATTGTAAAGCCTCCTTGAGTTTGGCACAGAAACTGTGGCATGGCAAGCCCCGGCGGTGCAGAAAAAACACACAGAGCTGAAATGGCAGCAGGCTTAACACTATCTGTTCCTGATAGAGGTATTTTATTTGGCAGGGGGACATCTTGCCAGCTTGGTAAAGCAGTTTTGAACTCCACTTACCAGAGAGTTAGGAGAGTGTGAGGGGAGCGGGAGAATAGTGATGGAGAGATGGGAGTCAAATCAAAGAGCAAGCGGAGTGTTTGGAGGGAAGGAAGATGAAGGATAAAGAGAGGAACCTTTGACTTTCAATAAGTTTCTCAGGAATTGGTATCTGAGGCAGAAAAAGACTGATAAGGACAGACCACAGCTCACATTTAAATCTCCACCTTTTCCTCTTCCATCACTACCATGTCAGTGTTTTTCAGTCCCCACACTCATTTAATTACCCTGCTGTCCTTTTGGAGAGTTTTATAATTCACAAATTTCTTTATATTCACTCCAACCAAAACCAGACACACACTGAACCTCCATTACACTGATGCCCCATTGTCTTCCCCATTCAGTTCAGCAGCCGGATCCCAACCAGCCAAAGCCAGAAGGCCAGCACATGAGTCCCTTGGAAGGAGAGCCTCTCGGGGTGGTCAACAACTGGCCTCCATCTTTGCCAGCAGCCTTACAGCGGTGGGGCACCACTCAGCCCAAGAGCCCCTGTCTGACGGCACTCGACAATGCTGGCAAGCCTGTCTACACACTCACCTATGGTAGGTATCAACTTATGTATGACTAGCTCAGCGTTTACAATCCAGATGGAGAACAATGTCACCTCTTGTCATCCATTCTTTGTGGGTTTTCCCTGCACAAATAATGGACAAGGAAGTGCCTGCGTCTGACTCTACATAACTTATTTAGTAACCTGCTGTTAGTCATAGCTATTATCTGTGTTTGTATGTTGATTTGAAAGAGGTTGTTAAATGAAATGAAATATTTGACACTTCTTGTTAACCTCTGTAGGTAAACTATGGACCCGTAGCCAGAAACTGGCCTACACTCTTCTTAACAAGCTGAGCACCAGGAATGAGCCTTTGCTGATGCCTGGCGACAGAGTAAGTCATGAGATATAACTGTGTTAAATGGTGGTTAGTTGTATCTTACAGTCCTTGTTGGATTTTAGACATTTGGCTGATGCTCCTAGAACGATATTCTTCTGATACTCCTTATTGCTCCCTTACAGAAGGCTGAATCTCAGTGCTCAATTTTCAACCAACAAGATCTCTCCAGATAATACAATATCACTACCTCGTTATAGTGATAAACCGCTTATATAGATCAAAACGCTTTGGACAGAATCATTCCTATACAAACGTTGTTCAAATAATTTGCTTGTATAAATCACGTTGTCAGCTGACAGTGTTCATTTTAGGTCTTTTAATACATAACATATGGAAAAACAATTTAAAACTATGGTTATTATATTTGTTTTACTTGACGCTACAATACTACAATACTACAATACTACAATACTTACTCACAGTAACCCGCCAGCTCCCAGCTAGCTACCTGTGGCTGCGTCTGCGTGCACATTGAAATCATGACGAGCAAAAGAAAGTCATTTTCTCTCAATAAAATCGCAGTCTCCTCCAAACTAAGAGCTGCTAGTAACTGAGATTGCAGCTGCCCTCGATAATGTCCGGTCATGTAATGTCCCCATAATGAACCAACTGTACTGTACTTTGATACAGTCAATAAAATTCAGTAAATGGCAAAGCTGTCTGTTTGATTACTTTATATTGATGTAATGAACATACAAAGTTCAGTTACAAAGAAGAAGGGAAAAAAATGGTTGTTCATTCATTAATTAATTAATCTATTTATTCATTTTGATTTAGGTTTCATGCCCTTTGTGGCCCATCCTACATGGGATTATGAGACAGGGTCGTTGCAGAACCACCGTCCTGTCTTGCATGTACAAAATAAATAATATAATTAGAAAAGAAACACAAACAAATTAAAAACAAAACGAAAACAACAACATCCCAAATTAAGTGTTCACATGAGAAACTACCAAACATTCAGGGGCGTCACAGTAGGGGGTAAAGTGGCACTGATTACTCAGACCCTCGATGGGAGGGGCGCCCTTGAAAAGCCTGTAATGAAATGTTTGGTTTTGTTTATGATTTTTATATTTCTGAGTAATTAGTGCCATAACTAAATTTAAATTGGCTGAATAAATCAGTTGACAGACTAAACTTTTAATTAAAAATAATGGAAGCTCTCTGAGGCCACTCTCACCCCTTCAAGGCGCAAAATGGTGTAGTCTGCCCCTTTCACGATCTGTCTCTAAATGCAACTAAAGCTGAGCACGTGACTTCTTTTGTTGTGGGAGCACGGATAAATGCTTTCATGTCTTTCCCCAAGAAGCTGAAATTGGGGTTCCAAAAGTAAATGTTTTATTTCGCAACTTGACCACAATACTTGCTGCACACAATGCCCCTGGGAACTGCCCAACATCGTACCATAACCTATTGTGTGTGTGCTACACCTGCAGGTTGCACTTGTTTTCCCCAACAACGACCCAGTGATGTTCATGGTGGCCTTCTACGGCTGCCTCCTGGCAGAGCTGGTACCTGTGCCTATTGAAGTGCCGCTAACCAGAAAGGTAAAGGCAAATCCAATCTCTTGGGAATGTGTTGACATTTTTAACGTCTGCGGTTCTACATAAACAGTGCAGCGCATTAGTGACCCCTGCTGGACATTTGACCCCTAATTGAGACCCTTGAGAGATGTGTTGTTTCAGTGTGGATGTTTATGATTTATTCCAGCATCCCAGAATATGTGTTTGTACCAAAGAACATCTTGCTTCTTGATAAAATGTTGCAGGATTACAACCCCAGCAGCAGCATTATCTTTTATGTATGTTCTAATTACAGAGTGTTATGATGCATCACTGTTTCCAGCACATCCATCAGCTCAAACTGAACCAAATTCTCCCAAAATTAGTTACACAGACTGAATATTAATGCCTGCTCTTGTTTGCCCTTTATAAGCATGCTGTTGGAAGACGCTGTGCTGTAATTAATGAGATTTGAGTGAGGTGAAATGATGTGTAATTTCAGTCAAAATATTAGATCACAGGCCAACTGTTCTCTGGAGTCAAACTCATTCGCTCGCATTCTTCCTCCCTGTCTCTTTCAATCCTTCTTGCTTTTTCTGTCTCCTTTTTTTTCTCCTCTTCCTTTTCTTTACCCAGCCAGTATCTCACATTTTTTTCTCTCTTCTGCACAGTATGGTTTGCACAGCACGAGTCTGGCTGTAAGCTCATTTGCACAGCCAATCAAATATGAGTGAGTGCGTGTCAGATCTTGGGCTTCATTCCTGCTACGATTGGGCTTTGATGCTCGGCAGTAGAGTTTTTAATAGTGATTGGCCGTCACTCTGCTTTCTTACCTGCTGCTTCTTTGATGTGCGATGCTCTGAGGTTTCGTCTTCAGTCATCGTCGTTCTTTTTCTCCCTGTTACAATTCCCACACTCCCTCAGAGCGTCTTTTCTCAAAGCTCTCATGCTCTAAATTTTATCATTCTTAATAGTGGATTGTTGTATGACAGGCGTGGTTTGCCTTAGTTTTTGCTTGTATGAACTTCCATTTTTCCTCCTCTTTGGTCCCCCAGGATGCAGGAAGTCAACAGATTGGTTTTCTGTTGGGCAGCTGTGGCGTCACGTTGGCACTGACCACTGATGCTTGTCAGAAAGGCTTGCCCAAAGCACAAACCGGGGAGGTAGCCACTTTCAAAGGTACAGTCTGTTTTATTTTTCATTATGACTGTATGTATTATGTAGTTTCATTTGGTTTGAACTGACTTCATGTCTCTGTGTCTGCAGGTTGGCCGCGGTTGCTGTGGTTTGTGACAGATGGAAAACATGTCGTAAAGCCTCCGAAAGACTGGCATCCTCCGATACGGGAAGCAAGTAATGACATAGCCTACATAGAGGTAGGTGCAAATTCACTGATGTTACCAATTCGAAAAAATATATTTCTCCTATTTTTTTGAGCTACTAATCATTTGGTTCTAGGGCATTCAGGTGTGCTGCACTTTAGTAGGCATCATACTCCCAAAAACTAGTTGATTAATTGCGGGAGATATATCATACTGTTTTTACCCAATAACAATGATCAGCTGTCATCACAAAGAAGCCCCCAGAACAGCACCAGCCTTTGAAGCCAATTTGACATAGTGGCCAAATTGTGGAATCACAACTTCGGGGTCCATCATGTGATGCCATGAGGACCAAAAAGACTTACACTGTGAAAGAGACATCTGTAAATCAGTGGATACATTTTTTTTTTGAACATCACAACCCTTGAGAAATGACTTGTTCGCCATTGGAATTGATCCATTTGGTCTGATAACATTTTGAAAGTCTAAAAGAGCAGCATGATAAAATCATTTTATCTCTCAGCCGCATAGATGTTTAATAATACCTAGATACTGGACCCCGAGATAGCTCCTACGCAGGTCAATTGAATTGCTCACCTGGCACATACACCAAAAAAAGTTGCTAGCTTCCAGGTTTACTTCTGCAATATGCGGCCCACTGAATATGTGCAGTAGTGTTTCTTCCACTGGCACCACCTGTGAGTTCCTGCTCGGCTCATAGACTTTTCATTGTGATGACATCATCTTACTATATAATGACGAAAACTCTGTGTGTGGGTGTTTCTGTCTGTGTGTCTGTTCCATGTTTTTCTCCTGACTGACTTGGTCAATCCATGTGAAATTTGGCACAGTGGTAGAGGGTCATGGGAGGATGCAAATGAAGCAATATTACATCAATTGGCCAAAAGGGGGCGCTATAGCAACCGATTGAAATTGCAAATTTTGAATGGGCATATCTCATTTCCCGTATGTCATAGAGACATGAAACTTTGCACAGAGATGGATCTCCTCATGACGAACAAATTTGCCTCAAGAACCCATAACTCCCGGTCATACAGATTTTCTGCCATTTTGAATTTTTTGAAAAACACTTAAAATTAATCTCTTCCTAGGAAGTTTGACCGATCTGCATGAAACTCTGTGAACATAATCTAGGGACCAATATCTAAAGTTCCCTCTTGACAAAAGTTGGAAAACTTACTAAAACTGAGCTTCTATAAGGCAATGAATATTGCGGAGGGCGTGGCTCATCACATAAAGGTGTATAACATCTCAGGGGTTTCACCGATCACCACTTAACTTTGTAGGCATATGACCACACATAATCTGAGGGGACCCCTCAACAATTCAGAATGCAAAGAGTCATAATTGACCTTGTTTACAGCCCGAGGTGTCCTGTCAATAGTTTTACAGATGTCTCTTTTATAATGATGGCCTATGGGGAAAATACTTTTTGGGCCATGATTTTTTGTTGCTGCGATACCAGTAGCTACTGGAAAAAATTAGAAGCAAAGCTGAGCTGCGTTTCTGGTGGCCCGCTCAGTCAGCAAAAGTCTCTAGTGTACTTACTCCGTGGGCCTAAGAATGCGGAAGATCCCGATAATTTCATACCTGGGAAGGGATTTTTTTTTTGTCCTCATGCTCCATTGAGCAACTTTCATAGGAATGAACAGGGGCCAGGATCTTAATCCAGTTTTCTTTATACATCCAAAAAGGTCTTTATATATCCTAAAAAGGTCTCAAATGCAAAAAGGAAAAGGTTAACTAATGTAGGCGGGACCCACCTCGGGGCTTTGCAGAGTCCTTGATTGGCTCTGTGAGGCTGTTTACAAATGAGCCGCGATCTGATAGGACTAAACCTGGAGTAGGCTTGTCTAAGCTGGGTACACTGTTTGAATGCAAAGGCAATGTGACTGCATTTTTGCAGTATCTAAATACTTCAAATTCAATTTATATAACACGGCATAATGTAGAAAATGATAAGTCAAACAAAGCTATGTTTAACAACAACTAAATTTTTGTCCACCTTCTGTCGTTAGAAGGCCATCTCAACTCACAGCTATGACTTGACAACAACAGCTACACACAGAGCTCCCAGCTGCATATGTTTAGATGTATTGTGTCTCATTTATTGGAATGACAGTGTTCAAATGTTTTTCCCATGTTTCCTACATCCAGTACAAAACCAGCAAGGAGGGAAGCACCATGGGGATCACAGTGTCCCATTCAGCCATGCTGGCTCACTGTCACGCCCTCACACAGGCCTGTGGCTACACTGAAGGTGAGGAGGACATTCTGCATGTACCCAAGTATCCATTACTTCATTTTTCTGTGTTTTCTCCATCATTCATTCTCCTGACATGGAGAAAGGCATCCAGTTAGTGGTGTTAGCATATGCTACAGAGAGAAGAGGGGTAGGGACAGACCACTAAACCACATGTAGTAATGATTAAATGTAGGAATATGAATAAAAAAGTTGGACATTAGACTTGATTTAGAATCGCTGTGTGGTTTTGTTCTTATTTTTACCACAGGTTAACCAAAGCAGAGCACTTACATCAAATGAACCTAATTTAAAATCTATGATATTATAGAATTTCCCCTTCACATTGCTCACAGATCCTATCAGGGCATAATTACAGTCTAGTTTGATAAATGTAGCTGCTCAGCTGGTTGAGTTTCTCTCTGAGAACGTAAGGCACCTCCTCTCCTCCAGTGTCCCAGTTTTGCTCTAAATAACTCCGAACTGCACGAGCAGGCCCTCGAGACTCTCCGGATCTGTTTCTTAGTTTGGGCTTCTCTCAATCCAGTACTGCTACAACTAGGATTTACTCATCATTACAGAACTTTCTTTGTGTTAAAAAGTACTGTGATGATGTGCGGTTGAGCTGGTGAAGAATATAAATGTCAGATTAAATGTTTCAAACTTTAACGTTGGCAAAATCTCCCTTTTTGATTTGCAGCTGAGACCATAACCAACGTCCTGGACTTCAAGAGAGAAGCAGGATTATGGCATGGTGTCCTTACTGTGAGTGGTTTTGAATCATCCGGTGAAGCTAATAGGGGGATTACGTAATCCAAAATAGAATAGATCCTCATTTTGCTGATAAAAAGTGTAATTTATTCTACTGACTTTATCAATATGTTAACACATCAAACTAATGAAGTCCTGAGGGGCAGAAACATCTTGTCTTATTACGCAAGAGTTTGAAACCTGCAAAATTACTTTGTATCTTCCAACACAGTCATTAACAGGTTTCAAACATGCCGTTAAATTTATAAACAGCTCATATATCACCTACTGTTACACGTTTAAATTCCTAAAATGACACCACAGTAGCACAAACAATGCTTTATTTATACTCTTGGTGGTAAGTGATAAAATCTTGCCATGACTCGCAGCTTGTTTACACTGACATCACCTACTTTTGAGAAACTTTGGTGCTTACGCAATGCTTGTCTGTTCTCATGGCAGAGTGTCATGAATAGGATGCACGTGATCAGCATTCCTTACTCCCTGATGAAAGTCAACCCCCTCTCCTGGATACAGAAGGTGCACACGTACAAAGGTGAGGGCCATTCAACCCTGACGTTCGTCACTTAACACTGTAACTCTGCTTGCTGCATCTCAGCACTATGAAGAGAGATTGAGAAGAGAGACCTAATTGTAGGGTAAATTTATTTATGCAGTTATCATACTTACAAAGCAACACACGTACATGACAGTACAGGTTATTCATAAGATGTTACTTTGAGAAATATGCTTTGGCAGCTTGCTTGATGGTGAATGATAGTTTAGCCAACATGTTATTATTGTTTTTAGAGTCTGTAAGCCAGAGTGAGTCTGTTTCTCGTCACAGCTTTGAGTCCCAGTGCACATTTGACAGGGGAGGATGGATTGAAGCAATAGTTTGTTGGACTCATTAATTTGTAGTTCAATTGAATCATCCCACTGGAGGTCGAGGACAGAAGGCTCGCTGTGCTGAATAAAATTCATCTCCTTTCTGGTCCGAGCTTTGCTGAGTCACCTGTTGGCAACTGAGTCAGACCGTGCTGCTATTTGCTGTCAGATTTCGTGATCTGTGATTGGCTGTCAAGCTGAATAACAGAGGCGTTGATTGGGCGATTCTGTTGTGAAGCCTGTCTCTTTGTCTTAATGTCCCCTTTGCACAGCTCGGGTGGCGGTGGTGAAGTCGAGGGACATGCACTGGTCTCTGTTGGCCCAGAGAGACCAGAGAGACATCAGCCTGAGCTCGCTGCGCATGCTCATCGTAGCTGACGGAGCCAACCCATGTGAGTCCACCTGCAGATTCTCATTTAATAAAATAACCTCTATAAACACCCTGAAGCCACAAGAGATTATCATTGATTCATTTTGTTTGTGTTTGCTTGTATATCTGTTTGGCTGGTTCTGTATGTGTATGTGTGTGTGTGTTTGTTATCACAGGGTCGATATCCTCCTGCGACGCCTTCCTCAACGTGTTTCAGGCACGTGGGCTGCGACCTGAGGTGATCTGTCCATGTGCCAGCTCTTCAGAAGCCATGACTGTCGCCATCCGCAGGTCAGCTGCTGTTACTGCACTACAGAAGAACAAAAGCAACCTGCCACCACTTCCCCTTACTGTGATATTTAATCACACTCTGTTTGCAACATTAGGCACATTCTGCAGGCAAAGGGGGGAGATTTGTGCTTCTTGAACACAGAGACGAAGTGTAGGATGTCACAGCTTTTTGCTGATCACGGGGCTCAGTCCTGGAGAGGGATTAGGATGACAGACAGACTGAAAACACATGCTTCAAATAGGCTATTTTTAAAATGAGAAATGCCTTTTTTTTGAGAGTCTAGAAATGTTGTAATGGATCCAGAGTCTGTATCTTACAGATTCACATGGTTGTCGTATTCTGCCAAACCCAAATGCTTCTTTTTAAGCAGCCAGCACTGCTGCAATAAAGACAGTGTACTCAGGCAGTGGATGTCTCAGTCTGAAGCTATGCACTGCCATCTGAGCCAAGATAGAAGTGGCATGCTATGTGTTGTTTGCATGAAGGACGGAGGAGATGAAGAGGAATAAGTGACAAATGTCTAACTGAAAGTCTTGTGTGTACATGTCTATGTCCTGCAGACCTCCAGAGATGGGTGTTCCTCCTCCAGGGAAGGCGGTGCTGTCTATGGGCGGGCTGAGCCACAGTGTGATCCGTGTGGACACAGAGGAGAAACTCTCTGTCCTCACAGTGCAGGATGTGGGACAGGTCATGCCTGGAGGTAGAGTACACTATGCTGCCATTAATGAGTAAAATAGTGAAGATGAAGATGAAAGATAGATTTTATTTTGACACCGCTCTGTGTCCCTAGAGAATGTAGGTGATATCACCAAAAATGAAAACTAAACTGAAGGGTTTTTATTTCCACTTGTGTAAACGTTGATACTAAAATATTAAGCAGTAAAGCTTTAACTATCATATTCATTTGCAACACTAGCATCGTTTTATGTCTATCTGCTGATGTTGATGTGTGAAGGTGTTTATGACTGAACATTAGGCAGCTTAAAGGCCTCTTGTTTATACTGTAATATAACATTTAAAGCAGAATTACAAAGCACATTAGGGATAATAAGAAATGATAATTTATCCAATTATGCTGCTAATGTCTGTAAACAGTATGAGCAGCTTAAGTGAAAGCCAACCGCAGTTTTGTCCCCTTATGTTTCACCTCGCTGTATTTGCGTTTATTTGGCGCTATGTCTACAAATTTCATAGTCTTCTCTTCCTCTTATGGTCTGACAACTGGTCTCAACCTGTTTATTAAGTCCTGACTTCACCTGCGTGCTGTGCTCAGGAACATCCAGAACACAGCAAAATAAGAAAATACCTGCAGAGGGCAGAATCTCTGCATGAATAGAATCCTACTTTTTAACTAATAACTAGTAACTTTTACCTATTGTTTTTTTTTTTTTGTTCCTAATGTCCCTCTCTCCTGTCATCATTGTGTGTCCCCAGCTCTGGTTTGTGTGGTGCGGGTGGAGGGGACACCCTATCTCTGTCAGACAGATGAGGTTGGAGAGATCTGCGTGAGCTCAGGTAGCACGGGTGTAGCTTACTACGGGCTCCCAGGCATGACCAAGAACATCTTTGAGGTCAGTGTCTTATGTCTGGAACTGTTCAGGTGTGAGAAAATTAAGCTATTTAAATATTTATTTATGTGTAACTATTAACTTTGCATAACATTCATAACCCTGTTTGCGTAATTGCTGCAGGATAAAATTTAATCTTTGACATGAAAAAGACTGAAGATGAGATGCATGAAGAGAATTCAACTAATTGTTTATGAATACATTTTCAAAATAATGTTAGCTAAAACTCTGACATACTCAGTTTGTGCTTTCCCACCATTGTTTTACAGTCCTCATCTTTAAGTGCAAACAGCCCACTCACAATGATTTATTGCCAAAATAATCCCAAGTACTTCCATGCACCTCCTTATGCAGAGTTATTTTAAGTCGAGGCAATGGAAAGTTTTGTCCTTCATCCATGGATGTGTTGTTTGTATTGTTGTGTCTATTTGCAGACCATTCCTGTAACATCATCTGGGATTCCCATCAGCGACAGACCATTCACCAGAACTTCACTGCTGGGCTTTGTGGGACCGGTGAGTTCCACCTCATTAATATGCAGTTTTTAACCTTACTTTATTTGATGTCTGTCTTACAGCACTAAGATAACCCTGTTTTAAACATGTGTTGTGATATGCTGTGAGTTTGGCAGCGTATTCTACTTAAGGACATAATCTTCTTTTTGAGTAGACTTAATTTGTCATAAATTATTAATCTGTGATATTCATTGTCTTATCTTTTTTAGAGTTTCAATTTTACTCAACCTGCCTCTGTCCCAGGTAAAGGGTCAGTTCACTCAAAAAGATTAAGATAAGATAAACCTTTATCAAACCTCAGAGGGGAAATTCGGTTGTTACAGCAGTGCAACGACAGCAATAGAAAGTAAAAGAATAAATGATAAAAGAGGCATATGAAAAACTAAACTAAAATAAGAATAGAATCATAGATAATCGAAAACTATACAAGAATATATGGAGACTGAAATTGTATTGCAGCAAGTATATGTTAACAGTGTACACCAGAAATTCATTAAACAATTAAATTAATTCTACATAAAATTTCAAAAAAATAATTTAAAAAAATACAATTAAATTTATTTAAAAAATCACAAAGACTTACCTTAGAATTATTTAGCTACCAGAATACAGTAATATCTGTTTTATTCTTTAAATATTTGAGATATACAGTATATCAAGCCTGTGAGGCTTCTGCTGGGATCTCAGTAAGATTTTCAGATTTTCAATAACATTTCAGCCAGAACAAATATTTGAATAAAATTCAACTGCACGGTCTTTCTAGAAACAATATCCCGGTTATTCTGAATTATTCACAGACCTCTTTGTGGATGGTTTTCATAGGAACTATTTCGCCAGAGTGTACTATATGAAAACTGTCCACTTAGATGTCTGTTTATGTCGAAACTACCTTTAGTTGTTTGACGAACACTGTCTGGTGTTCTTACACTATAAAATCAGCAAAGGAGAGATTCATATTTTATGCAACTGACCTGCCATGAGATCTGTCACAAGCTAAATTATAACAGGGCCAGATCACAGAGAGTGGAGCAAAAATTAGGGGGAAAAAAAAAAGGTTTATCATGAGTCGAAAATGGTGGCGGTTCTCATTCCCGCGCTAGAAGTACATTTTCACTGTACCGTTACCTCACGTGCTAGTTGTATAGACGCACGCTGTACTTTAGATTAGGATAAATGTCAAGACTGACCCATCTAACAGTATGTGCTTTGTTTCCCACCAGGACAGCCTTGTGTTTGTTGTGGGGAAGATGGATGGCCTCATGGTGGTCAGTGGACGGAGACACAATGCCGATGACGTGGTTGCCACAGCACTGGCAGTGGAGCCCA
This sequence comes from Epinephelus lanceolatus, assembly GCF_041903045.1. Lineage (NCBI taxonomy): Eukaryota > Metazoa > Chordata > Actinopteri > Perciformes > Serranidae > Epinephelus > Epinephelus lanceolatus. The sequence continues at coordinate 20,398,427 of NC_135747.1, read as the reverse complement.
TGAAGTTTGTGTACAGGGGGAGGTAAAGAGGAAGCACACACATCTACACATATCTCATATAGAGAGTCGGCCTAATCTGCACTGTTTTCTACCACTACTGACAGTCTTGCAAGACAGCAGCTACTGAGCAGTTTTATGGATGAGTAAAGCCCAGCTGCAACAGTGTTTTCTGTTTATGTTGTGTGCTCCAGGATAGCAGTGTTTTCTGTGTCCGTGTTGCGTGACGAGAGGATCGTCGTTGTAGCAGAGCAGAGGCCAGACGCCTCTGAGGAGGACAGCTTCCAGTGGATGAGTCGCGTCCTTCAGGTGCTCATTGTGACCTGTCTTTTTCACATCTTGTCACTTAGGTACAGATAACTGAAGGACTGTACCCATGGGTTTGCATATTTTATTTTAGTAATTGCAAATCAGGTATACTTAGTTAATATTACTCCTGACTTTACTGTTTTATACAGCATGTCACAAGGTTTTAGGCTGATTTTCTTCCTACAAGGAAATCATCATCGGTTTTTATGTTGGTTCGATATAAAAAAAACAACTTCAGATCATTCAAATTTCCTTGAGATTATGTTGTTGTGGATGTTAGAGGTTCATTGCATGCATTAAAAAGGTGCTAAAGGATGCTATCGCTATGCAGCATGAGGATACAAAATCAGTCAAGCCTTGTTGAATGCTTTGGAAAATTGTTATTAGAAAAGTGTAGTGGATTTGAAGTTAATGAGAGTGAAGATTACACAGCCACTGCTAGGGTCTCTGAAAGTACCAGTCAAAGCTGACAAAATGACCATATTTTTGTCTTAATTTGGTTTATTTTCTAATCTGCCTATGCATATTAAACAGATTAGTATAAAAACAAGAATAACTGCAGATGAAAACATCCCCTAATGTATGGTGTTTACTAAAAAGAACAGAGAACTGCGGAAAAAATCAAAAACATCAAGCCCCTAGTTAGTTTTTATTGTAAAATTAACTTTCTCTGATTCACTTGACAGCTTTGCTGATGTCCAGTTAATCAGTTGAGGTATCAAGCTGACAGAACATTAGACAGCTCAAAGGCCTCTTGCTTATATTGCAATGTAAAATTTAAAACTACATCACAAAGCACTTTTTTGACGATAAGAAATACTAATTCATCCAATTAAAAAGTGAGATTTGGCTAGAATTAGGGCTGGGTATTGTTTAAAGAATGGTGATACCACTACCCTTGAAGAGATACTGACACTTATAGAGTACTGTTATTGTCCCTTTAAAGGGCCAGTGTGTAATATTTGGCATGGTTTATTGTCAATCTGAATCTGAATCTGAATATTCTACCCATTAATATGTTTATATAAGTGTATAATCGCTATAAAATAAAATTCGTTTGGTTTTCGTAGCCTTATAATTATGCTTTTATATATATATATATATATATATCAAGGGCCTTGCTTTAGAGAGGTCGCCATCTTGCGCCGCCATGTATGTACAGCAGACCGATTGGACAATCCAGCCACCCAGAGAACGCATTTCGCATGTATAAATGAACCAACAAAGACAGCGGGAGGAAGGAAGAAGGAGGAGGAAACAGCAGAGTGTTAGTAGTTTGTCGATAGAGAGTAGTGAAAAGTTTTTTTAGTTATAAAGTTTGCGAATGGACCACACTTACCACGCAACAGGAGAGAATGAACCCGAACCGTCATCTGCGAGGAAAAGAAGACGCAACTTCACTCCTTGTGATGCACTCTCTGCGGCGCTTTTCCTCCTGGTGATATATCTCCCCAACGATGGCAGCAGTAGCACCGAATCCCATTCTGTGCATTCAGCCTCTGTTCTCGCCCGCTCAGCATCAAACACATGGAGTTCCTCATCTGTGTGCTCCGGCTCAAACAGGTATGGCTCTGAGTCTGTGTCCGCTACAAGAAACTCTTCAAAATCGCGTTCAAAGTCGTCCATTGCAGCTACTATAGTCCGGAGATATTGCTAGGCTAAATAAACAGCTGAGCTCTGTTACCGGCTACGCTGTCAGTCAGTGTGCGGGCTGGAGATTGGCAGAGCAGAGAGGGGAGGGGGGGTCCCCACGTAGTACGGTAAACGAGTATGTGTGTAAAGTTATGAAGTGTGTGTGTGTTACGCTAGAAGAGTCAGAGTTTTGGAGTGTTACTGGAGTTTCTGGAGTGCTCAAATAAACTGGCCTTTTCCCCGAACGCTCCTCTGGTCTCCTGCTCGTGAGGGATTCATTACAATATCGTAACATGGTTTAGATTTCTAAATAAACATTCACCTCGTCGCTAGATAGACCTACTCCTGAAAAACTCGTGCGCAAGGCTTTTTGTCCCTACGAGGCCACCGTCATTTACCCGATGGGAGGGGTGAGCGAGTGAGTCCTGCAATCTAGAATTTGACCACTGATGTCACTGTTTTCAACCCATTTTACACACTAGCCCTTTAAGTCCCAGCTGCAGCTGAAAATAAATATGACAACATTTTTTGTCATTATTTTCATGACATATGCATATAAAGGAGATTAATATAAAACAAGAATAAATGCAAATGAAAACTGGATGATTTACAGATTTGCTGATCTCCTTCTCTTCTCTGTTTTGGCATTACTGGTGGATTTCCAGGCCATAGACAGCATCCACCAGGTCGGGGTGTACTGCCTGGCTCTGGTGCCTGCCAACACGCTTCCTAAGGCGCCCCTGGGCGGCATCCATATATCTGAGACCAAACAGCGCTTCCTGGAGGGCGCATTGCACCCCTGCAATGTCCTCATGTGCCCTCACACATGTGTCACCAACCTGCCCAAGCCAAGACAAAAACAGCCAGGTAGACCACCACATGTTGCAGCATGGATCAGGTTTAGATACAAATGTAGCAAGAGGACTTGTCTATGTTGTTTTTTTATTTCTGTGTTTTTATTTCTGTGGATATAAATGTTTACTGAATGTGGTTCTGCTGGACAGAGGTTGGTCCTGCTTCCATGATAGTGGGCAACCTGGTGGCAGGAAAGAGGATAGCACAGGCCTGTGGGAGAGACGTGGCCCAGCTTGAGGACAATGACCAGGCACGTAAGGTAGATAGTCATCCTCATTTCACCCACTCATCACCTCCGCACATACGCAGACACAGGTAAGGATCCATACTGGTGGGAGTGGAATCTGAAACACATGCAGCTGATGGAGAAGACTTCCTGCTGTCAGAGCTGTCTGAATGAACGTCTGAATGAACGCTGTTGTGTAATTCAGATTCCACTTTCACCATGCATTGCTCCCATTTCTCTTTTCAGCTTCGCATACATATTCATACAGATACATTAGCGATTCATGATCATCTCAGTTTGTGTCTGTCTTTACTGAGTGTTACTCTCATTTCTCTGTAGTTAAATGTTTCTGTCTCTATCCCCTTTAGTTCCTGTACATACAAGATGTGCTGCAATGGAGAGCTCAGGCCACTCCGGACCATCCTCTATTCCTTGTTCTCAATGCCAAGGTACTGGCTTTCATCATGGCATATAGACTTTAGATTTGCCATGGCAATCTGTATTGTGACATAGTTAATTTCCTGAAAATTAGGTTGAGAAACTGTGAATAGATAAAACACTTAGATAGTTACATCTGTTCTGGTTGATTCAGTTAATTTATAAACTGACAAATGATGGCACATAAAGGCATTGATGCAAACTATGAATACAACAGGAGACATTAGAGTGAAACACTACCTTGATAGAAATCTCTAGTGGTTGATTAATCATAAGGAAGACAACCATTTTCTTCAACTTAAAAATGATCTTGTTGTCTTAAGAAATCAGACTTTGGTTTCTCAAGAATTGACATGAATTAGCACTTCATCGCGAGAAAATGAGCTTTATCGGCGTAAAAAAAAAAATGCAAGTATGTCCTTTCTCGGCTTCCGTATGAATGAATGTTACATGTTCTTATCTTTTGCTCCTCAGGGCACAGTGGCGAGTACAGCCTCCTGTCTGCAGCTGCACAAGCGAGCAGAGCGGGTGGCTGCAGCACTGATGGGACGCCTCAACACTGGAGATCATGTAGCACTCGTCTACCCACCAGGTAAGGGATGCTGCTGTGCTACTTTCAGTTATTTTCTTGAGTGTAACAACTTTGTCTTCACTTTCCCTTTCTTCAGATTGTAAGTCTGTCTATTAATCAAAAGCACAGAGCAGAAGAAACTCAATAAAGTTCTTGATATTATTGTAGAACTTATTCTTTAAATAACACTTTAAATATAAACATTTATGTGCAGGAATCGACCTGATTGCCACCTTCTACGGCTGCCTGTACGCTGGCTGTGTGCCAGTTACTGTCAGACCCCCGCACCCTCAGAACCTGGCGACCACCCTGCCCACCGTCAAGATGATTGTTGAGGTAACTAAAAAGGCTAATTGAATCCCTCTCTGCACAGTTATTGCAAACATTGAACCTGGTGAAAGTATAGTTTAAGATACAACAAATGACATCAGCTCTGTTCTGTGCAGGGGTGCAATTTGTGTGAATAATTAAAGTCATGTAATATATATATGTAGTAATACTGTAGTATCTGTGGGTTAAAGGTCAGTAAGTCGGTGTGTATCCTGACCACTCAAGCAATAATGAAGCTGCTGAAATCCAAAGAGGCTGCTGCTGCTGTGGACATCAAGAGCTGGCCCATGGTGCTGGACACAGGTACGTTATACACACATACCCAGCACAGTTTTTGTTCTCATGTTTCCACCAAAGAGTAGATTTTTAAGTAAAGAAAATAACATGGTCCAAGTTTGCTTTAAAAACACTTCCTCCTTTCCCTCTGCTCATCCACCAGATGATCTCCCCAGGAAGAAGAGTCCGCAGATGTACAAGCCTCCGACCCCAGAGATGTTAGCTTACTTGGACTTCAGCGTGTCCACAACAGGAATCTTAGCAGGGGTCAAAGTATGTTCAATGTTGGACTCACGTGAGCCATTTGGGTTCTTAAAAGGGTGTAGGGTGTCATGCTGGGATGCTACCGTCTGTCTTTGCTCCCATTAGCAGCCAAAGCTCAAGCTCAAAGAGTTGTTTTTAAGCTGAATTTTGCTCCAGGATCCAGTGTTGATGCATCATTTGTGTCTCTGTGTCCTCTAGATGTCTCACGCTGCCACCAGTGCCTTGTGTCGCTCCATCAAATTGCAGTGTGAGCTCTACCCTTCACGGCAGATCGCCATCTGTCTGGACCCCTACTGCGGCCTGGGCTTTGCCCTCTGGTGCCTGTGCAGGTAAACCAGCAGCTCTGGTCAAATGAATGACAGTGAAATCATCAGTGTTAAAGATATACTATGTAAGAATTGTCGGTTACTGTTTGTAAACACAGCATTAAACTTGGATCCTCCTCCCTACACTGCAAGCTACTGTACTGTTGTAGGAATGTTACATTTGTTGTTATGGAAAAGCCGATACTTTAGTAAGGTAACTGAGCTAAATCACCAGCATCTACCTGTGTAACAGAAAACAGGCTCTTCATCTCCATCCTCTCCTTCGGCGCTCGCCAGTTAAAGTGAAAGCCAACCCCAGATTCACTCTCGTTTTGGAACAAGCTTTGTCCACTTGGCGTTTTGTCTCGCCATATTTGTGTTTTTTGCGCTGTTGTGTCTGCAATATTTGTAGCTCCCTCTTGGATGTGTGCTTCTTACAGTCTGGCACCTTGTCCCAACCTCACCTGCATGTGGTTATTAGCTGGCGGCAACGTGCCCAAGAGTGTCCCTAACATGGCAAAATGAGAGGAAAATAAGAAAATACAGGCAGAGGGCAGAGTCTCTGCAGATAAACACACCACCACACACTTCTAGTGGGTCATAGGTGATGACTGAGAGGGATTATTGTTGTATGAGTCTGTATATTTTTTTAGGAAAATCCTGCATAGTATATCTTTAAAAAGCCTGTGATAGTGGCTAGAAAAGCCAGTGAGTTCTTTTCTCTTAGAGCCTTTTTTCTCCATGTCGTCCCACTCAGCCTCTCTCATGTATCTCTTCTTTATTTCAGTGTGTACTCGGGCCACCAGTCGATCCTGGTCCCCCCTCTGGAGCTGGAGAGCAACGCGTCTCTGTGGCTTGCTGCAGTCAGCCAGTACAAAGTGCGAGTCACCTTCTGCTCGTATTCAGTCATGGAGATGTGCACCAAGGGCCTGGGTTCGCAGACAGAAGCACTGCGGGTCAGTTTGTCTCTTCAGGTGTTGAGTGGTGTCATGGGGGAAGCAACAAACTACAACATTTTCTTCCATAAAATTTAAGGGTTTTCTTCAATTACTCCTTTTCCCCGTGGTGCTGTTGCCACAGCGCCGCGATTATGGAGACAAAATCGGGGTCCTTGGGGGTGAAACACTTCACTCCTCTGTATCTGTGTGCTGATTACTGTCTGCAGCACTTGAGACTGGGATTTCTTACAAGTCATGTCCATGGTTTAATGAGTAGAATCTCTCTAATAAAAATGTTCTATTCATATGAGAATGTAACCATTACATTTCTCTTGTCAGCTCCTAGTTTACATGCACCCACAGTCATCTTTGCAAATTGAGAAAAAAGGTTACATTATTAGCATAATTGCAGGGTATTTTCACACAATTTGCACGTCATTTTTTTACTGAACCAGCTCTTCTATTTTCCATCTCCAGCTGCGAAATGTGAACCTGTCTTGTGTGCGTACGTGCATGGTGGTAGCAGAGGAGAGGCCCCGCATTGCACTCACTCAGTCCTTCTCTAAGATCTTCAAGGACTTGGGGCTTTCACCACGCGCAGTCAGCACTACCTTCGGCTGCAGGGTGAATGTCGCGATTTGTTTGCAGGTAAGCAGCTGAAGGATGAAAAAGGGACGAGGAGGAGGAGGAGGGTTCAATGTTTTAGGGGCGACACTGTTCATGAATCTATACACGTATTTAGATAAACATCCAAGAAATCTTTGAAAAGTGCAGGATTGGCAACACTTTCAAAGAGTGACTGTTGGTGATGTAATCCAAGTGGTTTGATAAAAAAAATGAAGCTTGAGGTGAAGGAAAATGTGTAAAACTTCATATTTTATAGATGTAAGGTGGAACGATGGCAAAAACACCATGCACTGAGTCTGAGTCTCAGTCTGACTGTTCATCCTTTTTTCTTTGATGTTCTGTTTTATTTTTTTTCTCCCTATCCCTGGTGATTGTTTGTGTGTGTGTGTGTGTGTGTGTGTGCATGTATATTTATGTATATAAATATATATATATATATATATCTTTATTTATCTGTCCTGCCCTGTCCCGTCAGCCCAACAGGTTAGGGAAACTGGCTGAGCAGGTAACCTTAGGATAAGAGTTGCTGTTTGCTCATTGGGCTGCCGCTGGGTCTTTATGTGTGTGTATATGTCTGTGTGTCTGTGTGTTCATGTGCGTGTTTGTTTACCTTTGCATGGTTTTAGAACACGCTTAACCTTTTCACTGATTTTTCTCTTGGTTTTCTGTTTTTTCTGACCAGCTTCGGCTTTACTTTAGCGCCATTCATTTTAGGCAAGTCGTAGCTGTACCGGCTGGCTTTCAACCATTGCTTTATGAAAAGTTACATGTGATGTGCTACTACATTAAACCATGAGCTAGCAGCATGAACTCTGCTGTGATTAGGGTAATTTTGGGAGTGCCGTGTCAAACTCTATGATCTTTATTCCACTATGTGACACAAACATTTACATTGAATAAGAATCGTTAATGTATGATTCTTTTGTTTTGTTTTGTTTTTACTATTGGAAGGACAGTTTTAGTTCATTTTTCTTTCATTTACAACAATTTACCACACTCTTGTTTTGAAAGAAAGGTAGGGTGAAGTGTTGCAGCTACATGGCCCTCCAAAGTGAGTTTTTTTGAGGCACACTCCAGATCGAGTGTTAGTAGAAATCATCAGCAATATGGCTACACAAGAAAAAAAGACACCCACAAATATCTTCTCTTCGTTAATAAAGATTTTAAAATCATGATAACCAACTAAAACAAGTGTAACAAATGCTGATGTCGCAATAGCTAAATAGCTTGTTGCCGAAAGTTACATCGTCATTGCTGATTTATCCATGACAGATATATTTCCATGTTGCATTCCTCCCCATTTGATGGCATATGACACCCAAAATTTAACTTAAGTCCAGCAGCGAAGTTGCTGCACTTGTTACCAGTCCTCTAATATCAGTGTAGACTGGCAGTGTAGGAGCACGGGTTGCTAACATTAGCCTACAAAGCACCTCTAGTGGCCTGGTGGTGAAGCACAGTTTGTTCTGTCTCATTAAATGACTTGTTTAATGAATTGATGGCATAAAACTTAAGTTGTGAACGAATCACAAACGTCTTTTATCTCCATCAGATAGATGGCAAATGTCATTGTGATAATACCATCATGCCATCAGTCATGTCTGTTTAAGTAAACACCATCCATTACTACTGATGACGTATCACAGTCAGGGTCTTGAAGGGGTGTCCCAAATTTCAACCTCTGCCTCTTGTAACTCTGTTCTGAGGGGCAATGGGGTCAAAAATGAGGGGTAGGGGTAAAAATAAGAAATGGGATTAGGCCTTAGTTTTTTGAGTTAGTTGTAGTGGGTAGAATAAGTAATTATTTAGTTATTTATATGAAGGATATTCCGCTTTCTGCTGCCTTTTCATTCGCACCAGTAGCCATTTAGTAAGACAGGTACTTTTATTTGTTTTTGCCCCTTTAAATGCCAGATATTTTACTTTGGAATAAAACTGCTCATTAACAGACGTAGTTCAATGGTGTTCATTATGTCTTTAGTTTTTGATAATGACTTTAGTTGTTCTTTTATCTCAGACATGTTAGGATGTTACATACCTTGACATATTTCGGCGGAAACTTCCGCTCTCCTCAGAAGTGTCACTTGGTGGTGGTTGTGACAGGACAGTCACACCTCCCTAATATCAGCTGATTGGCAGATCAGCTGATAAAGACGTGTCACCACCACCACCAAGTGACACTTCTTCCGCCCTCCTAAGAAGTGTCACCACCAAGTGACACTTCTTAGGAGGGCGGAAGTTTCCGCCAAAACATGTCAAGGTCATCCTAACATGTCTGAGATAAAAGAACAACTAAAGTCATTGTCATTAACAGACATGTTTGACTCTTGAGTTGTGTTGGATGAGCCAAAATGTTGATCAGGTTTATCAAAACAAATGTGTTTGACAGTACTGATCGATGCACTTTTAATTAGGCTAATAATCAGACTGCTGGCTTTGATTTTTTTGGCAAAGACTAATTGCTGGATTGCGTCTTGATGATGTGCGTCCCGCTCTGTGTTTGGCTTTAACCATACAGTGACTCAGTGCTAGCTTGTGCTCTGGCTACACTGGCAAAGGAGTAATGGAAAACACAATGTGTTGTGACTAGTCTTACAGCAGTAATGATGACAAATCCCAAAGCAGAGGGAATCAATATCTGACAGTATCAGTACTTGAGGAATGGCTAAATTACAATCCAGTTGCATGGCAGAGCTGTAGATATTTATCGGAACAAATGGTGCTCAGTTAGATATTTTATGACATTTGAGTGCGTCTTTTGTTACAGAAAATAAATATTTAAAGGAAATAAACTAAAGTTCATGTAATTTCTTGTAGGCTTTGAATAACTGGCTCTGTTGCTTTTTCCGACCATTTTACACTTGTATGAAAACAAACTGGCAGCATTAGAGCAGGTGACATTAACTGTGCAGGTACTGACAGTGTCTGTGGCTACATGGTTGAGTTTTGCCAAAGTCCTAACTATCCTGGCTGGTTGGCTTCTGGCTGCCCCCCCACCCCCTGCCGCTTTGTCAACAGTTGTATCATAAGCAGCTTTCACCTCCCTTCCACTCAGGTACCATACAGCAATAAAGGGGACCTATTATGCTTTTTCTTATATTCTGTCATATAGAGCTGCTTCCTGAAAGTTGAGGATTCAAATCATCAGTCAGACACCCTTCAGTCGACCGAGATTCTTCAAGTCAAGCAGTTTTATTTATGATTTTTTTTTTTTCCAGTCAGTGTGTGGTGTACTTCTGGGGATGTTTCAGTCCCCAGATTTAGCTGCAGAGTGAGCGCTCCTTTCTTTTGTGCTGATCTCTGGTACAGGTAGCTGTGGACTCAGACCCAGGGTGAGTCTGATTGAGAGGGAGGCAGCAACCCGGTCAGGCTCCGAGATAACATTATTTTCAGCCTTCTGCTTGGAAGTGGTGAATTTACAGCTCACAGCAACTTAATACGATAGTCTCTTTATCTCTTTTAACATCTTTATGAGTTGGGTACAGCCCTACTGTCATACAGTACAGGCCAAAAGTTTGGACACACCTTCTCATTCAATGCGTTTTCTTTATTTTCATGACTATTTACATTGTAGATTCTCACTGAAGGCATCAAAACTATGAATGAACACATGTGGAGTTATGTACTTAACAAAAAAAGGTGAAATAACTGAAAACATGTTTTATATTCTAGTTTCTTCAAAATAGCCACCCTTTGCTCTGATTACTGCTTTGCACACTCTTGGCATTCTCTCCATGAGCTTCAAGAGGTAGTCACCTGAAATGGTTTCCACTTCACAGGTGTGCCTTATCAGAGTTAATTAGTGGAATTTCTTGCTTTATCAATGGGGTTGGGACCATCAGTTGTGTTGTGCAGAAGTCAGGTTAATACACAGCCGACAGCCCTATTGGACAACTGTTAAAATTCATATTATGGCAAGAACCAATCAGCTAACTAAAGAAAAACGAGTGGCCATCATTACTTTAAGAAATGAAGGTCAGTCAGTCCGGAAAATTGCAAAAACTTTAAATGTGTCCCCAAGTGGAGTCGCAAAAACCATCAAGCGCTACAACGAAACTGGCACACATGAGGACCGACCCAGGAAAGGAAGACCAAGAGTCACCTCTGCTTCTGAGGATAAGTTCATCCGAGTCACCAGCCTCAGAAATTGCAAGTTAACAGCAGCTCAGATCAGAGACCAGATGAATGCCACACAGAGTTCTAGCAGCAGACCCATCTCTAGAACAACTGTTAAGAGGAGACTGCGCCAATCAGGCCTTCATGGTCAAATAGCTGCTAGGAAACCACTGCTAAGGAGAGGCAACAAGCAGAAGAGATTTGTTTGGGCCAAGAAACACAAGGAATGGACATTAGACCAGTGGAAATCTGTGCTTTGGTCTGATGAGTCCGAATTTGAGATCTTTGGTTCCAACCGCCGTGTCTTTGTGAGACGCAGAAAAGGTGAACGGATGGATTCCACATGCCTGGTTCCCACTGTGAAGCATGGAGGAGGAGGTGTGATGGTGTGGGGGTGTTTTGCTGGTGACACTGTTGGGGATTTATTCAAAATTGAAGGCACACTGAACCAGCATGGCTACCACAGCATCCTGCAGCGACATGCCATCCCATCCGGTTTGCGTTTAGTTGGACGATCATTTATTTTTCAACAGGACAATGACCCCAAACACACCTCCAGGCTGTGTAAGGGCTATTTGACCAAGAAGGAGAGTGATGGAGTGCTGCGGCAGATGACCTGGCCTCCACAGTCACCGGACCTGAACCCAATCGAGATGGTTTGGGGTGAGCTGGACCGCAGAGTGAAGGCAAAGGGGCCAACAAGTGCTAAACACCTCTGGGAACTCCTTCAAGACTGTTGGAAAACCATTTCAGGTGACTACCTCTTGAAGCTCATGGAGAGAATGCCAAGAGTGTGCAAAGCAGTAATCAGAGCAAAGGGTGGCTATTTTGAAGAAACTAGAATATAAAACATGTTTTCAGTTATTTCACCTTTTTTTGTTAAGTACATAACTCCACATGTGTTCATTCATAGTTTTGATGCCTTCAGTGAGAATCTACAATGTAAATAGTCATGAAAATAAAGAAAACGCATTGAATGAGAAGGTGTGTCCAAACTTTTGGCCTGTACTGTATATATAATGTTACAGTGTCAGATTTTAATATCAAATATGGCCGAAGTTTCAAACAATGAGATAAATGTATGTAAACATATTTCCTGTGAGCAAAAATCTCAGGCTTCAGACCTCTCTGGATACACTTTTTTCCACATTTTTCCTACTTTTGAGACAAGCTGACGTCAGCTCGGATGGTCATCTGTTTCAGGCTACTGCAAGTGTTTACCTTGTGTACACTGCTACATGTAGCTACACTCTGACATCAGGGAAACCTGTAAACTTGATTGCTAATGTTAAATTCTCGCCAATTTCAGACCATATTCTTGCTGGAACATGTCCAGTTGCCTTTAGAAGCTTTTATTGGTGATTGTACACTGTAGAAGGTGCGTCTTCACCGTCATTCCCTGTGCAGAGGCACCGAGAGCACAGATGCGGAAGACTTGGAAACACTGACCAATGAGAGCAGACTGGGTTATTTTCGGGAGCAGGGTTTAAAGAGAGAGACATTAAACTGGAGTGTATCAGGCAGAGGGTGAATACAGATGTTCCCTTATAGACAGTATTAGGAAATAAAGTGTTATGTGGACATGAAGCATGTCGACAAGTTCTAATAGAAACCCAAAATACAAGTATGAACCTGAAAATGAGCATAATAGGTCCCCTTTAATGTCAGGATTGTAATCAGAGTTACATTATCCACTCATGTTGCACTCTGCTTGTTTTTCTCCAGGGCACAGCCGGTCCAGACCCCACTACTGTTTATGTGGACATGAGAGCTCTACGACATGATAGGTGGGGGGCACCACTGCAGCTATGTAGATATAGCTAGTTAGATGTAATGCTAGTTAATAATTTTATCATACTTTTTTTTACATGTTAAGAAATAGAAGGAAAATTGAGATATGAATTTGCTCATTTTGTTCCTTTGTTTCGTCAGGGTACGCCTGGTGGAGAGAGGGTCGCCCCACAGTTTGCCACTGATGGAGTCTGGGAAGGTATGACATCATGCAAACATGCACACTAAACACTACGGACATCTGTGACTTTACACTGGAATGAGGGTTGTTCTTCTTTAAAGCTCTGAGATATGACTGTCTGCTGTTGCAGATCCTTCCAGGAGTGAAGGTGATCATTGCCAACACGGAGACTAAAGGACCCCTGGGAGACTCCCATCTAGGAGAGGTAAGTCACAACGGCAGCAGGGTATATCAGAGCAGGCTTGTTTCACCATCACCTGTTCCACTTGGTTATGACCCACAATTTATCAGGTAACAGTCAGCTTTCTGCAGTAAACTGATCTGTTACACATCATATAAACAAGAGAATATAAACAGCTGCATTTTCCAGAAGAAAGTCACTTTATTTGCCATGTAACACTTTTTTTAAATGAGTAATTTCTTACCTTTTTAATTGACCAAATGATAATGTTAAAAAAATAGCACATACAAAGCAAAAACAAGCAGCACAAATACATATGAAGACCATAGAATGAGAATATCAAAAGACAATTCCATATAAATAAAACAAAATAGGAGTACAATATACAGAAAATACACTAATAAAAACATATTCAGAGGTTTCAGGGGGAAAAGTTTCATAATTTTTCAAAAGCGTATTACTTTTTTTGTTTCATAAACAGCGATTTAAGCAGAGAATTCAGTTACAGGAGAAAAGGTGAAAACATAGGTAATGATATACAAAATTTATCATGTCATGGAATGTCATCGTCACATTTTCCAGGCCTTGAAAAATCAAGCAATTAACAAAAATCATTGAATTTTGTTGTGTGTGTGTGTGAAGAAATTGTTACAGTAATCTTCCATGGATAAACTTCCACGCAGTGTAACATAACAGGAAATTAATTTTCCCTGCGTTCCATCTCTCCTTTCATGCATGGCTGCTAGCTGAAATGATGTTTGAATAGAGTTTGAATCTGATACATTTGAAAGTGGGGGATTAAAAGTTATATTTTTGATCCTTGAGAAGTCATGGAAAAGTTCTGAAATTTTGTCCATGAAAATGTGCGTGAACCCTGTAGTAAAAAAAATGGATATAGAATAATGAAATTATTCAGATATTCAAGGGTTTGCCATGTATACACATAACCAGATATCTAATGAGACGTTAACATGTACGCAGGTGCATGACGCAGGTGCATGACTAAGGAAGGAAAGAGTCATTCTATTTCAGACAAATTAATGATGACTAAAACTGAAACTTAAACAAGTCAAATTAAGACAATATCCAGTGCAGAACGTTGAATTATTTGTAAAATTCAGAAACATTTGCGTCGTAAGAAAAGCTCTCATTATAAAGCTTGACCTCCAACACACACACACACACACACACACACACACACACGCTGCTTCTAAAATGAGGTCGAGGGTAAGAGAAGAATCTGATTACAAAAACAGGTTTATGGACACAGAAGAATTTGACATCAAGTTTTCAAAGCAGAAAAGAAACAACAGATCAATGACCAGTCAACATTTATTCTCTTTTATGTAAATGTTGGATTATGACATAATGGATCCATAACTTTAATCAAAAGAGTGACGGAGATATGTGTGATCATCTGTGTAAATGATCAGCAGTTACTTACTCTCTCTACTCATTATTCTGTGTGTAAGGTGTGGGTGAGCAGTCCTCACAACGCCACAGGCTACTACACAGTTTATGGCGAGGAGGCGCTGCATGCTGACCACTTCAACACCAAGCTCAGCTTCGGCGACACTCAGACAGTCTGGGCGAGGACAGGCTACCTGGGCTTCCTGCGGCGCACCGAGCTGACGGACGCCAGTGGAGGTGAGAAACACTGGTGCTCGCTTTGACTCAGTATATTGCTGGACTCATATTTTGATTTTTGTCACTGCAGAAAACTAAAGATATTTTCTAATTCCTGCTTCTCTCTCTAACTCAGAGCGCCATGACGCCCTCTATGTGGTGGGCTCTCTTGATGAGACTCTGGAGCTGAGGGGAATGAGGTATCACCCAATTGACATCGAAACCTCTGTAATCCGCTCTCACAAGAGCATAGCTGAATGGTGAGAAATTTACATCAATTATAGGTCACAACTTTATTGCTATGAAGTTTGAATAATTCATAATGTAGTCACAGTTGTTTATCCATTTTACATTCAAAGCTGAGTAACATGAATTCTGAGTACTAACTTCTCTCCTTTTTTCTACTTTCCCTTCTGCTCACCTCTGTTTCTCCTCCTGCCATCTTTTCTTTTTCCCTCCCTTCCGCCTCCCTCCAGTGCTGTGTTCACTTGGACCAACCTCCTCGTGGTGGTTGTGGAGCTGGAGGGGTCAGAGCAGGAGGCCCTGGACCTGGTGGCCCTGGTCACCAATGTTGTCCTGGAGGAGCACTACCTCATCGTAGGAGTGGTGGTGGTGGTCGACCCCGGCGTCATCCCCATCAACTCCAGAGGGGAGAAGCAACGCATGCACCTCAGAGACGGATTCCTGGCCGACCAGCTGGACCCCATATATGTGGCTTACAACATGTGAGGGCCCTGCTGCAGGAGGGTTGCCCCTCCACATGGTTTTTCACACAACAGGAGACAGCAGGACAGTAAACGTGGGGCTGGTAATTGTAGCAGGCCCGGGGTCAGTGTGGCTTGTGTTGAGAGAGAAAGCAAGCTCTTCTTTCAGCTCACAGAGGGGAAGTGTGAGAGAAACGTGGATGCAAAACTTCACAGCAAAATGAAGAGAAATAAGAGTGACACAAACCTCATGTCTGTTTCTCCCTGTGATTTCTTGCCTCAACAAGTAATGTTTTAAAGAGCGTTTGGTTTTGTTGAAGAGTGTTTTGTATGTATGATGGAGCATCTGACTCCTTAAACCCAGGGCACCCAATAGCAGTACAGCAGGTTGTTAAAGGAAGACTGCAGCTCCCAAAGGACCATTTGCGTAGTGATTACTCACCCCGTTGTTGTGAAGAAAACTTTGTTTTTCTTGCATGCCTCCACGAGGGTTGGGTCCCATTCACATTTTAACCAATGTCGTTTCCTAAAGGTACCTTTTGTGGTACTTAACTCTGTAATAACAAAAAAAATCATTTTTGAACAAGCTGCCGTGGCGATGGTGTAGACTTAAACACAATTCTGCTCCTCTGCTCTTTTCTTATCACACGTAGGGCTAATCTTCTCTCTGTCTGTCTGTCTGTCTGTCCGTCTGTTTATGTGTGTGTGTGTGTGTCTGCTCATCTAGCAGTACTTAAATAATATAGAAAAGAAAATACACCAGACACTGAAACTACTGTGGCAGATCGGCACTGCAGCGATATTTTGGCATGCTGGGAAGCTTCACAGCACTTCCATGTCTTTTCTAAACCCAGCGTTCTCAGCCAGATGTGCTCTCAGGTACCAGCATTTGACATCAATGGATTTAATGGGAGTCGGTACTTGATAATACCAATATAATTTGCCTGGTACCCTAAAAAGTACCATGTTCAGTACGTAACCCTTGCCCCCACGGTGAAAATAGAATCCAAAATAAGAGAAAGGTCTTGAAGAATTCAAGTCATAGGGAGCCGCATTTAACAACAGCAATACTATATTTAAACACTCACATAACTCGTGCAGTCTAATCCAAGTGTCATTTATCCAGTCGTATGCTCAGTGCTTCCCAAACACATGCATTCTTGCTACAAATCTGGCTATTTAAAACTTTGATAAAAGTGAATCTTACCTATGCTCTCGTCAAAGCCAGACTCCATTGACAAAAACAGTAATTTTACCTCACTGAACACAGGAGCTGCTGGTCTATCACTGCCTCAATCAGCTAATTTGTTTGTGTTATTGTGTGACTTTGGTGTTTTAAAGGGTTAGGTTGGATTTGCTAAGGTCACACAGTAACACAAACAGACCAACAATTGAGGCAGATGTAGATCAGCAGCTTCTGTGTTCAGCAAGGTAAAATTACTGTTTTTGTCAATGGAGTCTGGCTCTGGAGAGACATAGATAAGTTTCACATTCAGTTCTCTGTCAGAAAGGGCTGTTTGTCTGGGAAGTACAGAGTAAACGACTGGAGAAATGAGACTTGGATTATACTTCTCGATTTGTGTGCGAGTTTGTGAGCTGATGTTTTAATTAAGTTTTGCTGCTTTTGAAAGAATTTTCTCTGATTTTGTATTCTTTGTTCACCAGAGGCATGCAAGAAAAAGTTTTCTACACAAATTCAACGTGACTCGGGATGAGTAATTGATATACAAATGGTCATTTTGGGGGTGAAGTATTCCTTTAAAGGTATAATACTACACTGTGCCATTAACATAAGTTAATTTGTCAATCTCCACTATTGTGAATGTTAGTTGTTTTTGCCATCCACTTGTGCCATAGAACAGGACTGACGCCAACACCCTTATCCTGGTTCAAACGAGCTCTAACATGTTTTGTGTTCATAGAGCCTCCTGTGCCATTGCAGGTCGTATGCTTTTCATAGAAACAGTCTATACAATGTACGTTGTCATTACATTTATGGGGGAGCAGCTCTTCAGATTACAGCTGCGATCTGAAATGAACCCTGATTTTTGTGTTCCAGCTCAGTTCAGATCATGTTATTGCATCAACAAAGAAGCACACAGCAGTGGTTAGTGTTATTTGTTGCTCATCACGGTAGTCCTTTAGTTTGTGGTGTCAGTAATTGAGCGCATAGAAATAATGTAGTTTGACTCAATCTCGTTCTTTTCTAAATCTAAAATGTGTAATATAGTAACTGCTTTATCTGAACAAAATGCAATATGTGTGATGTGGACGATGTTGCTTTGAATGAGTGCAGACAGTAAGTGCTGATCATTTGAAGTCGTGAGATGGCGAGGAATATAATCGTTGCTTGCTATTAGCAACGTGCCAAATGAAATGAATTAAGCCTTAAGTGTTTTTTCAGACGCCTGTTCTTATCCCAGCTCCTGTTTGACTTAATTTTGTGAAGTTCATCAGCTGTTGGATAGGGAGGGAATATGCAGAGGAAGGTGACGTATGGTAACTCCTGCTCTTATTGCACCCAAAGTCTGTCATCTTTTTGGCTAAGATGAAAATACTTGATCGTAACGTCAGCCATTACAAACACACACTTACTCCATTAATATTTTTTAATAATGTCTGTCCCTGTTGTCAGTTGTGTTGAATGTGTGTTTTATAGCAAAAGACTGGAAGAATTTACAGTTGGTATGGGTCTGATGCAGAATGTCCTCGCCTCATTTTGAGTGCCATCAGGTTGAATGAGAGCTGACAAATGTGAGTTGCATGTACCGAATGACGGCAAGTGTCTAATATCCTCGTAACACCTTGACCTCCCACCTTATCACGTTGACTTTGTAAAGATTCACTTCACTGTATGTTGCTTCTTTTCTTCTATGTGCACATCCCTTCAAAAACAGGCTGCAGCCTGCTGTAAGTATGTACAGGTTTTGTGTAAATTATTAATAGATGGAGGAGACGACGACATAACACAAAGACTGAATCTGGTATATATGTGAACTTCTCCCTCACAAACGACAAATTATTTGAAACGTACTCTCATGCGTGGACATTGGGAAGAGACATGAAAAGCCTTGTAAACATTTTTATAGTATGAAAGAACAGTGGGAACTGGCCACCTCCAGGATGAGACGAAGCACACTCCGAGCACAAGGAGAAGACAGTTAAGCTCTGGTGACTGCTGAGATGTCACATCCTCCAGAGAAATCTTTTGTTGTTAACATATGGAAAGATACATTTGTCTGATATATGGTTAGTTGTCATTATTTTCATAACATGATTTCTTAATGAATAAAAAAGTGCTTTTAACTTGAACTGTTTGTCATTACTGGCAGTTGTGCATTCAGGTGTCCTGTGCAGTAAGAATATATAAAGTAAATGCTACTATCTGAGGTCACAGTGAACACATTTCAGTTCAGTTCAGGCTTCATGTAAAAACCATGCACACCCACACAGGCGTGTTCAGTATCCTAGGTGACAAGCCCTTCCTTCAGGCTGAAGGTGGGCAGAGCTAAATTGTAATTGTATGTCAGCGGGCTTCCTAATAAAGAGCTGCAGTAAACAGGAAGAACTAAGAAAGTCAGAAACCCTCTCTCTTGATACCACTTACATTTGTAACTATGCTAATAGCTACAACTCCAGCTCTGGAAAATAGCTTTTATATCAACTGTTTGTTGTGCTGTTTGCTCTATATATTTAGGTAAGAACTCTAAACACCTAATATCAGCATTGGTGTTGTGGCACCCAGTAATGTAATAATTTCCTGAAAATGTAATAACGCCTGGAAATCTTATAGAATTTGCACTTAACCTGATCAAAAATGTATAAAAAAAAATCCAATAACATAATACCTTGACCAACAATGTCCTTTTTTTGATGATAGGATATATTCAAGACATCTTAAAGGTATGTATTACTTGTTTTTGTTTTTAATTGGGTCGCAAATCATTTAATTCTTGAGAGATTTATGCAATATTAAGTACTGCAAACAATAAAAGATCATATTAAATGAAATGTGGCTCGCAACCCAAAAAAAAAAAAGCAAAAGATTATGCTTTACATTTTAGATATCTTGAATGTATCCTATCATTGAGAAAAGGGCAGAGGGTTAATAATTCAAAAAACCATGTCTATCCCTGGCCACATTGTACTACAAGAACACGAAACGGGAAATGCTGTTTAGTACTTTATTGAATTTTATTATCATCATTTTTTTTCAAATGTAAAAGGTAGAAATCTGAACCAAAATTATGGTGACAAAATTCCTCAAAATTCTGGATATTTGCATTTTCATAACAAAGTTGTGCAGTGATGATAGTAAGTTTATTACAGTTAAGCAAAACTAGATGGAAAAAAAGAAAAAATAACGTAACAAATAATAAAATATTTTAGTTAAGCAAAATAAAAATAAAAACTAGACTTAAAAATTAAAACTGAAACAATATAGTGAACTTACAAAATTAACTAAAATAAAATATCATACAGTAAATATCTGACCATGTGGTACATTTTTGTCAACACAACAAGCATGAGGAGGCGTGGGTGTGTACTTTTACTGATTCTTCACAAAGTTATGTGTTTGCATTATAATACCTATTCTAGACTTCTTAGAAAATAAAAAAGCGACACTGAAACTAATAAAAACATACCTAAAACTAAACACTTTCCAGCAAAAAACTGAACTGGAACAAGGAAACCAACTATTAAAACTAACTAAAAATATTTGAAACTAAACTGAGCTGAAGTCAAAAAATAAACCCTAAATAAAAAGCAATACTCACAAAAATTACAAAAACTACAATAACTCTGATCCTCAGTGCGTAGTTATAAATGGTACCAAACCACAACCGTAATACAGAGTATACAGAGATTACATATTGGTCCTCAGTGAGAAGTTACACATGTTAACAACATTGCTAAAAAAGAAAAAAAAACTTTGACATTTGCATTGTCATAAAGTAATACAAAAAATGTATTGGTGCTTAATGAGTAGTCAAAAAACCTTAATATTTCATTTTCAAAATAAGTTCTACAGAGATTATATTGTTCTTAATGAGTAGATGTAAATGTTTACAACATGAATGATTTTTTTTTTTTTTTTCAAATTTGCACTTTCATAAAGTCATAACAAAGAGTGGTCCTAAATGTTTACACCACTGCAACAACAACAACAACAAATAAACAAATAAACTTTAGTTGCATTTCTGAAAGTAATACAGTGATTATTTTAGTCATGAGCGAATGAACAGAATGCTCCAATATTTACATTTTCATAAATTCATACGGTGATTTATGACTTGGTCTTCAGTAATGAGACACAACATAGGCTACTTATTTTATGAGTTTCATAGTAATGTTGTAATGTCACAATAGGCTAACAGTATTTTTAACATGTCGAAATATCTTGAACTGATGCTGTCAACATGGCTGTTTATCTTGAATCCCTAATTCACATATGCTTCTACTTTACTAAGAAGCTCAGACGCCTTAGCCAGTGCTAACATTTCATTCTCCGATTTGAACTGTTCGTTTGGAATATGTGGAAATGGATGGCAGTTTGGGTACTGAGTCTTTTTGGCGTCCACTCCCAGTTTCCTCAGATCGGCCACAATTTGAGGCAGATCTCTCAGTTGGAGGTTGTAGAGGGAAACTTTTGCAGCAAGGGCTGAGATTGAGCTGCTGGTGGGATGTTGACCATCTCTTTTATACTTTGCAGCAATGAGAGACTTTTCCACTGCTTGATGGATTTTGAACAGACACCACTCTGTGCTTGCCCTACCAACATCTTGGTGAGCTGCATTTAAATCACAGCGAGCTTGTCTACACCAGCGTTGGGCTTCCTCTTTGTTTGGCCTTGGTACGTTTTCATTATGGGTCCAAAAGTTGTATGAACGGTTGCCTCTAGAGAACCTCTCTCGACCATCTCTGTGATGCCTGGCCTCCTGATTCCATTGTGAATAGAAGTTTGAATAGAAATTTGAGGTGCCGTGTGAATAGGACGAGCCTGCAGTTTTGCCTTTGCCTTTGCCTTTGATGAGCTCATCGATTCGATTCTGCAAGTATTTGAATGCTTCAGTGGCGAGATGCAGGCAGTCGGGGTTTTTGTCAGGATGCCATCTGAGGTACAGTCGTTTGATGGCTTTTTTCTTCTCCTCCTCAGGAAGAGTCCAGATCTCTGACAAACACTTGTCAATTTCCCTTTTAGCTTCATCAATAGTGGCTGGTGTGGATCTCGTAGATGAGGAACCTGAAGCTGATGGTTGGGAAGAATGTGGCACGGCTCCTATTAGTGGCACCAGCTCCATGCATGTGCTCGTCCTTGCTTCAGGTTCAGGCTTTTTCTGTCGTTTAAACTGATACAGGTCGAGACAACTGACTTCAATTGGCTCGTCTTCTCCAATATCTATTTTGTATCTCTGTGAGTATGGTCCAGAGTGCCCAGGCAGTTCTTCAACAATAACTGCATAAATATACTTGTTGTCAATGCTGTAGCCAACATATTCCCCCTCTTCAAAGTTATTGAGGATGTTCATGTCTAAGGAATCATGCCATTCCTCTGGAATTTCTGTCCCAGGGTCTGGTGGATTGAGGAGGAAGCTCTCAGTTTCAGCACTGTCATGGATCCCATACTTAGCCAGAGTTTCCAGAACATCTTGCATATTCTCACACGTGAGAAGCTGTGCAAGGACTAGGAGGTGACTTGATCCCAATCTGTTGTCTAAAAGAGCATTGATTTCCCTTGTCAGTGTCATATTGACGTCACTTACCACCTTGTGAACCATGTTGTCGTTGTGTTTTAAGTAAAAGGTGCAACCTTGTTGCTCTTGTTTGACAAAAACATTGGTTTTAGTGGCAGTTTTGTGTAGTGGCTCGTTATTGACCCAAAGCTTTGTTTTCAGACTTTTGCAACAGACAATCTGAATACTGCCAAAAGTCTTCTTGCACATGTCAGTAGCATCTTTTTGTGTTATTTTTCCCTGAGACTGCTCTCTGATAAGACAAATCAGTCCATGAGTAAATGCTGGCGAGGACAGCTGTCTGCCAAATAATCCTCTGAATTCACAGTCAGTATCAAGCTCACAGAGCTCCATTTGCACTTCCATAACTTTCTCCTCAGTGAATTGAGACAGCATTTTAGGCTTGAATTTCTGAGGAAGCAGTCGCAGCAACTGATAATGCTCATATATGTCACTGCCCAAATGGCATTCACTGAGTTTCTCAAGCAACAGGTACTTATTCTCCAGCGCTTTTTCCAACCTTTTGGTCTCAAACACTGTGTCATTGTAGTAGAGTGTGCATGATGGATGTAATTTACCATCTACTGCTGGAAGATACAAAGTCTTCACAACATCAACAAAGGACTGGTTTCCTTGAGTTTTGATTAACTTGAAAAACTGCTCAACAGCACGTTTCACTGTTTTCTGTTGGTTTGGGTTTAACTGTGGTTTATCACAGGAATCAGCATAAACTGCTGCCAGAACATTACAGTACTGCACTGCAGTAGGTTGGTCCTGCACACCAATTTTCTTGAAGAACTCTGCGAACATGACATCCTCTGGAGAAGTGCTGTACAAATACGGTCTGAACTCGTGGGCATGGGGAAGTGAAAAACATGCATCGTCAGTCCTCACAAGTTCTTTGTCTTTTTCAACCAACACAACAGGAAGGCCAGCTAATTGTTGGTCTTTAAACCCGTTTGCTTGCAGGTATTTATACGCACTTCGAAACACGTTAGCGCGGGTTTTGATCAACTGGTCAGTTTTACAGGGCGACTGACAGATGTTGCTCATGTTACTGGTTATACAGTGTGAAGGTGGTTGTTCATGCACTCCTGCATTTTTCATCATTTTCAGGAGCTTCTGTGACTTATAAGTCTCTAGATGTATAATTGGCATTGAAGACCAAATCAGTTCTTGATGCCCAGGATCGCTTTCCATCAAAGATCCTCTGATTTTAACAGCAGTATTCTCAGCAGCAAATGGTTGGTGGTAGTTGCACAGTTCTTTTCGAATTTTCACTGGGAAGATGAACTTGATGTCAGCTATGCTCTCCAGCAGCCGTTCCTCTTTTTGATCATTACTCACTATAGCCAAGGCTGCTTTGAAAATTGACTTTGATTTCAGTTTCAACTCTTCAAGTTGACCATTTCCTTTTGCTTCTGATTCTAACTGTCGAGCAAAATTTATTATGTCATCTTTTGACACAACATGCTTCATTCCAAGTTCTCTGACTAACTTTATTGCTCGTTCTATCATTTGTTCATCTCCTTTACACAATGCAGTCCAGAATCTGTCAGGCACAAATTTTTCTTCAGGCAACATTTTCTTGTATAGCTGCACACTCTTATCAAAGTAGTATGATGCTGTTTCCAATCTGCCTTGAGAACTGCGAATCAATTTCACTGTCTTCATTGATGATATGATGCTGTCCTTGTCCTGACAATAAATGAATTTTGGTGACAGTAACATATTGAGGCAGTGAAGCATCTGCATCTCTGTGAGTGTGTGTACTTTGGGCAGAATGAACCTCATGAAATAGTCCACATCAGTCAGCGTTTTGATGTTCAATGTTTGTGACAGACTGCAGTTCTCTGGATTGTATTGGAGAAAAATGCTGTTGCTGCCAGGGAGGTTGAACAAATCTGGAAATGTCTTTGAATATGTGCAGTTGAGGATAAATACCTCATTAGGTCCATCAATCCTCACTCGGTTGCCGTGTATTGTTTCAAATAACGGCAGGGACTTGAGCTTTCTCTGATAATCTTGTTTGTCTTTGCACTTGGATACTCCAGACTGCAGGAAAAACTGAAGCTCTTTCATCTCATCAGTGGAAAGCTGGGAAAACTCTGAGTGGTTAATGTTGTAGACCTGGTCCAATACAGAGCTTTTATCATTCACATCCATGAGTTCAGGGTACAGAAGTAAACGTTCTTGTCGGTCTACATGTATCCTAGCGAAGAATGCACTGTCAAGCTTCATAAAACCAAGTTTAAAGAGGATGTCTGATATGTCCTTTTCTGAGGCAAACTGAATCACACTTGACATGTCTCTCATTGTTTGCAGGTAGTGCTTGTTCTTCAGCCTTGGACACACAACAGGTAAAATACAGCAGTCACTGAAGAGCTGCCTCACATCACTTAATGTCAGACTCTGATTACCACTGCTAGATGTTGCAGGTTTCACTTCACTTGTTAAGAACTTCCAAAGTAATTCCAACCACTTCAGCATTGTCTCGCTTGGGACATGAAGACCACTGTGTGGATCAACTTCACAGTTCTGAAGAAGCTGCTGAATTAATGGCTTCAGATATTTCATTGCACAGGTAACAGTCAGACTGTTGACAAGGTTTAAAGTTTGTAGAATACCGAGGTGGCGTTCATTGGTTGTATAATCTGCAAACTGGTCCTCGTAGCCAAAGAAAAGCCCGTGATACCTTGATATCAGCTTGGGAGTTTTGGAGTCAAACACTCTCAAAACGTTATCTCTTGTGAGAAGAAGTGGAAGTCCATTGAGCAAACCGGAGTTGACATTTTTCGAATCAACATCCTCTAAGCAGAAACTCAAGAGCATTGAACATCTTGTCCCATTTCTGATCAGAGTGGTAGTTATGGGCAGTGGTAAATCGCCATGTGTTTGGGTTGGGTCATTGAGAGGTTTTTCTCTCACAAAGTTTCGCACAGTTGAAGGATTCACATCTTTCACGTCGATGCCAGCTGATCTAAAACTTTCCCAAACTTTTCGCATTTGCCTGGAAGAAGGAACCAATGCCATTCCGAGATCTTCCAAAATGGGATTAATCTCGTCTCTTCTCGAGTCTGTCAAGTAAGGTGCCTTAGTTGTTTCAGTTTCTCTGATGTTACACCAGTCAAAAGAGTACTCCTTAATCTCTCGTTCTGCAATTTTTCGTGTTGAACTCCTCATCACTGGAATTATATCAAGGCCTCTTTCTTTGATTGATCTGTAGACCTCATGTATCATTTCATGCCAATCCTGACCAACATCTTTGGAGACGGTTGGCCAAAAACACAAGTATGAGTTACTGAAGCAATGCTCAATTTGTGTATAAGGGACTTTCTTTTTTGCAATGTTACTGCTGATGTAATGAAGGAGGTCTGCATACAGTGGAGCAATGACATTCTGTTTCAAAGATTCATTCCAATTAGATTTTCGACTTTGCCCATCTTCTTTCCAAAGGTTTCTCCTTGAAGAATCTACCTCAAAGTTTGCATTGACATGCACTGGCAATCCAGTTTTCCCTGGCAAAGGAAGTGAACAAAAGGCCTCACCACTGAAATCCATACAGCTGGATGGCGTTAGATCTGAACTCTTTCCGATCTTTGAGCTCACACGTGCCGCTATTGCTGCTTGGGGAAGTTTGTCTGATAATGTCAGTTCTCCATTACCACTGTCTTTGAATGAGCCAAACTGTTCTGCAATGATCCATTTAGTTTGTCTTTTATTGGAGGTTGAAATCATGGTTCCATAAATCGCCTTGTCTGGCATTACTGGCTCATCAGATTGAAGTGCATTTTGTTGAAGTTTTAAGAAAGCTTCTCGTCTTTCTCTGCATTTTTCTGGTAAACTTTTTTCAACTGCGAAGATGGTTTTGAGTTTCCCTGAATGATCATTGATTTCATGGACTTCTATTTTGCAAATGTTTTTCAGAAACAGAATTAGTCCTTCAGGATCTTCAGAGAGTGCAGAGCATAGTTCTTCCATGTCATGGTCAGTGACTCCCTGCTGTGATATTTTAGAGCTGTTTGCCATGGTACCCATCCTTAGAGGTAATCTGAACATGGTGCCCTCTTTAAGATGGAATTTGTCTGGAAGAAAGGATTTGTAGACATCCATGTACATGTTCTTGAAAGCGTCAGCCAGTTTATAGCCAGCGCCAGCTCGTGATTTTCCTGAGTGACTTTCAATGTATTTCTGATTGGGATCAGAAATGCAGAGTCGTTCATCTCCGGTGAGGATTGAGGGGCAGTCAGTAAGATGGTAAACAGAGTTGAATCCTACTCCATATTTTCCAATTTTCCCTGGAGAGTTGTGCTTTCCTCCTTCTCCGAGCTGCTGAATGCCAGCCAGGTCAGCGTCAGTAAATACTCTGTTGTTGAACACGCACAGTGCTGGACCCTGCAGTTGGTTCCATTTCTTCCCAAATGTTTTTTCTTTGCCATGCTGTCGTTTGTCCCAAACAAAGTGAATTTCTGTTGCCTCTGCATCATCCGCATTTTGGATAAGCTCTTTAAGGATATCCTTCTTTGCTGGATAGGCTGAAATTATGTTTTTAATCCGAACAGTTAGTTCTTCCTTCTGTTCAAAATGAAAAGCAAATGGTGAAAGGTTCTCAACTTCATGATTTTGCAGGGTATGATGTCTGGTAGTTTTGATTCCAAAGTGGCAAGCCATAGCACGTGGAATATCCTTGTGGCATAATGTGACACCTGGAGCAACTGGCATCCATGGGCTGTCATTGTAAAACATCTTGCTTGCTGGTTGTAAAACACTGTGTTCATTGGGTACCAGACAGTCCCCCATTGTCTTCTCTTTGGCCTCATATATTCCTCCTTTTAAAACTGTGAGGCAAACTGATAGGTCACTCTTTGGCAAGGGCTTGTTACGATGTTGAGAGTGCAGTTCCTGGAGCACAGTGAGAAACTGACTGGTTGTAAAACATTTTTCAACCCCCACACTTTCCCAGAGCGTCCTGAAACCACTGAAGGCATGGGGGAGTGCATAGAGATAGGGTTTTGCTTCAAATTGCTCACTTTCAGCTACACAGCTCACCTTTACAAATGTACTGCCAACAAGAATGAATGGGAATGAGTTTGCTCTCTGTGAAATGAAAGTGGAGTCACCATAATCACAGAACCACTGATCCAGAAACGCATAGCATTCAAATGCTATTGTGTGAAGCATGGAACTGTCAATGGATTGAGACTGCTCACATGCCTCTTGCAGTTGCTGAAGCACTTGCTCAGGCGTTGGACTGTCATGAACTCCCAAAATTTGTAGGACTGGATCAGTGTTGTGTATATTTAAATTGATATGATCCAGTACATGCTGTGTCATGTTAATGAGCGGGGAGCATTTGTCACTAAAGAGATCAGTGGGCCTTCTAAGTGTCACATTTCTTTCCATTTTAGTATCACCGGGGGAAAACGCTGGGAGAAATGCAGTCATCCTCAGTGTTTCCCAGTGGAAAGACTCTGTGTCTTTCATGTGATTCTTCATAAGTTCAAGAAGGCAATTCAAATGCCCATATGCTTTCTTTTTGTCAGTGCTCCAGGTTTGGGGGATTGTGCCTGCTTTCTCTGTGATGTCTTCCAATGTGAGATTATCATCTGCCATTCCAAGTTCCAACAAGCGCTGAATCCTTTTGGGGGAGCAAAAGTCATTTTTGGTACCACCAAGCAAGCGTCCTTCATCTTGTTCAAACAGACAGGCCACTTTGCCTGACGGATTCACAAGCTTCTTGATGTGCTGGAGCTGTCTGTCTTTTGTGGGGATGCATGGATAGCAGACCAGCAGTTTGTCGATTTCTTTGATATTAAGGTCAATAGCATGTAGCACAAGAGTATCTCGACTCTTAGGGTCCATGGCATCAAGGTTGTTAAACACCACTTCTTGGTAAAACGTGTGCCAGTTCCATGTTCTGTTCAGTAAAACCTTTTCTAGGCCAGACTGTTTGAAGCTATTTCTCAACCACCCTGGAAAAGGAACAACACGGTTGGGTGCTTTAACATGTTTCTTGCACACCTGCACTGCAAGTGCACTGATGTCTTCATCCTCTTCTATGCTCTTGTGTAGGAATATGGCCTTGTCCATCGAGCACCAGTGTTCTCCATCACTAAAGAGCTCTGGGCCAATGGAATCCTGAGCAATGGTAGAGTACAATGCATCAACCAAAGGCTTGAAGGTTTCACTCACTTTCTGTCTGTCAGGCCAAAAGGTGTGATAACAGTAGGTTTCCAGTTGCTTGTTTTCAGACATTTTCTTTAGTGCCAAAAGTGCAGTAACATATGCTGTCACTACAGGATCCTGAAGAAGGGCTTTGTTCCATTCATGTTTCACCCCACTCTCCCACAGACCTTTTCGGTTGCTTGTCACAGCAAAAGTTCCATTTACATTGACTGGGAGACCCGTGTGAATGGAAAGAGGAAGGAAGCAAAATGCCTGTCCAACAAGATCTGTTTGTAATGAGGCCAGTTTCCCAGGTTCTGGATTATTTTGGAGAGGCACAGCAATCCCCCCAATAGGCAAAGAGAACTGGGCTTGCTTGTTTTCTTGAAGGGCCATTTGCAAAGACTGATGTGTCCCAAAACAGTTGTACAGGAGCCAGGTCTGGACTTCAGTTACACCAGATTGCTGACTGGTTATTTGGACAGTGTTGACTGTGCAGCAGTCAATGACCTCTTTGCATTTCCTATCAAGTTTCATCAATGATTTCTCAGCTTGATTCTGCTTCAGCACATTGGTTTCATCTGGAATCCTCATTGTACTCACAGTGGTTTTGGAGACAGTGACAGTGGTTTCTATTTCGTCATCTCTTGGCGGAGTTGATGCATCATTTGAGATACTTTGTAGAGATAATGTATTGATGTTCTTCAAAAACAGCAGGTGGGTTTGTGAATTGTTGGTTAAGTGCTGTTGGAAAGTGATGATATTGTGTTTGTGATACACCTTTGCACTTATTTCTGATTTGAGAGCCTCTTCTTCAGTTCGGAAAGGCAGTTTGATTAGAGTGCCTGGATAGGGTTCAGAGGGACTTCGTCTGCTGAAATTACAACCAAAAATGCGTTCATATGGTCCAAACTGACCAGGAAACCAATCAAAAAGTCGTTGTTTAGAGAGATCCAGCTTGATTCCAGGATTTGTTTGATATTTGATGTGATTCTTGAGATGAGTTACATTTGGATCGAGGATGAGAAGACTGTTGCCACTGAGGATAGAAGGAACATCTGTCACATGATACACAGTATTGAATCCAAGTCCAAACTTTCCAATTTTTTCCACCTTGTTTTCCTTTGAGGCAGAGCCAACTCTGACAATATTTTTCCAATCCTCAGCTGTGAACTGCTCATCATTAAATGCCCAAAGGCAAGGTCCCTGACAAAGGGTCATGTCAGGGTCGATGAGACTTTCAGGGGCATCTTTGTGCACTCTGAAATCCACCAAGAATTTACAGGCCTCTGCCCCAGCATCCTCTGCATTTTGAATTAGCTCTTTGAAGATGTCACTTTCTTCATCATACTCTTTAAGAATGTTTTTAATCCTTGTCGTTATCGGTTCAGATTGTCCATACTGTTCTATTCCGACTAACTCTGGATCAAGGATGTGGGTACTGAGAAATCGGATATTAAACCATTCAGCAGCTGCTTTTGGGATTTCCTCATGTACAACATACATTTCCTCCTGGCTGTACTTAAGCTCCTTCATCCCATTTTTGCTCACATCACAGAACACTGCTGTTGACAGTGGTTTAAGGGTATGGTGTTCACCTTCCATGAGGACTGGCACTGGGATGTCATCCTGAACTGTCTTCTTCTCTTTCCACAGCCAGTTGAGAATTTCTATCGACACTTTTACCTCAGAGGAACTTGCAAATGGCTGTTGCCTTTCCTCAATGTTTTGCTGGACAGAATGAAGAATGTCAATGATTTCTTCATCTGAAAGCATTGTTCTGAGGCCAAACTCCCGGAGCAACTTCTTGTATGGCAAAAATTCATGTGGCACCTTCCCAATGTAAGAGCTCAGATCGAGATTGACTGGATAGTCCAGAACCAGATCCTGTGGTGATACAAACTGGTTGTGGCTCCACAGCCAGGGTGTGTCCTTGTTCATCACTGTTGAAAATTCAGAGATGTGGTCTTGCATGTGTTTGTAAATACTATACAACTGCCTTTTGAAATCCACATCTTTGTCAGGATCAGCCATTTTCTGTGCCTTTGATTTTAAGACTGACAAATTCTCCATCACTTTTTCAGGTGGGGGTAGGCGTTTGAGACCAAGTTGGCTGCTAACTCTGTCACTAAACTTTCCTACCAGAGGCATTACATGCCCAACAATGTCCTCATACACAGAATGTCGTATTTCATCGGGGCAGAAGAAACAGCTTATCTGAGTTTTGTCATTGGAGTGTTTTTTGTCATTACCAGGTTTAGCACATGGGACCCATTTTAGCATTTTGAGGCGACGAAGCTGCTCTTGAGAAAACTTTGAGAGTAGATCATAAGTATCTAGCATCTTTAAGAGCACCTGAGCTCTACTGAGAGCTTCAGAGTCACAGTGTGGTTTGTCAATGAGCATGGCGCCATGCAGCAAGTGCTCAGGTGACACATCTGCTTCTTTATTTAGCAATCCAAGATCTGTTAGGCTTTGAAGCATCTGGGATGTGTGAGTGTATAAAGGTGGGGGAAAGAAATCAGACTCAAAAATGACTTTGAAGTTTTCAATTCTTGGATCAAAAAAGCTTGAGATCTTTTTCAGCTTTCCATTCACTTCAATGAAGCTCAAGTCCTTACATCTGCGTTTCAAGATCTGATTTTGAGAGAAAAGGATACTACCATGCTGTAAAATCCATGTCATGATTTTCTCAGTGACTTCTTTTTTGCAAGCCCCCCTCTCAATGCAGTCAATGAGGAGATTTGCTGCTTCAGCAGTGTCCAAGAGATTAACTTTGAGCAGCTGTAACAGTCTGCGATCAGCCTCAGTTGCACACTGCACAACTGAATCAGGCATGGGGAACTCTGTCGGTATTGTTAGACCAGAAATTAGAAGCACAGCCTGCTTTGATTGAGCTGCAACACAAGACCCTTTCATGGTTTGAAACAGAGGCAACTTTGAGAGCAAGTCTTTCTCAGTGACTGAGAGAGAATCCAGATGAGAGAGGTAGTCTTTTAGTTCTTCTCGTGCATTGTGAGAGGTAGTCTTGAGTTCTCCGATTAGATTCTGAGAATCTAAATTCACCAAGACTTTCATGACACTTCTCGGAGATGGGCACAGCACATAAGAGTCCAGGTCTTCGTGCTTGAGCCACTTGTTTCCTCTTACCACTGTACCACCGACTTTGTTCATCAACTGAGCTATTTGTTCTGGCAAGTTCATTTGCTTGCTTTTCTGAAAAATGAGGGTTGTGTTCTGCTCTAGTCTTGCTAGTGACACAGGCTGACTGTCAGACAGGGGACTGACTGGTATTAATGGCATTCCAGTAAAATTACTTAACTCTCTGAAGTGAGTGTTGAGGAATTTCCAGAACTCTTGGAGCCAGTCTAATGGAGGATGTTGACTGCTGCTGCTGATGTCCCAGGTAACAAGCCCTGTCCTCATCTGCTTCCAGTCCTGTGGCAAAAACCTCCTTGTATATTCAGCCACCCGCCTTGCATCAATGTTGATGACCTTGAATAAATCTAAAAAATAGATATTTAAAAAAAACATACATGTTTATGTAGTGTGAAAACATGCAGAAGACAGATAACTTTTAAATCACTACTCCATAAAATAACATTCCTACTTTGTCTGCCCAGTTCTTTCAGGTGGGCACTGCAGGCTGGACTGAGATCATCTGGGATGAAAAGGTGTTTGCAGCATGGCAGCAGGAGTCTGCACAAAAGATACGTTGTTTAACCAATACATTTGCATTTAATATTAGTGTTCACTGAGTAGGGCTGGGTATCGTTTAAAAAGTTACTATACCAGTACCAATTCCAGTACCCTTTAAGTGATGCCAATACCAGTCGTACTTAATTTGATACCCATAATATGAAAGTACTTTTGTGTAGTGTATAGCTGTACATTCTTAATGTTTTGGTGGCATCTCAGCACGCTGACCTGTGAGCTCTGCCCGGCCACACACACACAGTGACCGGGCTAACTGTTAGCAACACATGCTAACATTACCTAACAGTTATTTATCGGTTTAACATCAGAATGGAGTCGTTTTGGTGTTGGTGTGACTTTGTTAGGACTGTTTAATGTTCTCAGTGTTGGATGTTAGCACTGCTGCTCTGCTAGCTTAAGCTAACGGAGGAGAAAGGCTCTGGAGACGGCAGCAACAGATCCGACTGGGAGTCAGGATAGTCCAGGAGACCCCCAGCACAAAAAGGATCAAATGCAGGTATTGCTTGACTGGAGACATTTGAATATCACTTGGTACTGGTTTATTTCGGTCAGTACTGAGTACCTATACCCAGCCCTAACACTGAGTGACCAAAAAAATATTATTTTACATTTTAAAAAGAAATAAAATAACAGCCATTGTCAAATAATGTACTGAGGCAAGTGTGAGCCAATCAGAGCTAATGATCCTAGGATTGGATTAGGGAAATACCTGTCTGACTTTAAATTACAGTAAATAATTATTAATTGTGTTAATCTATTTAATACAGACTGTAAAAGAGGATAAAGCCAAAAATTCAAAACCAACCTCGGGAATTCATTGCTGTCAATTAAAGCAGTGTCCTCCTCTCTGTCTGTGAAAGATCTGAAAGAGCCATCGTTGAGCGGAAGCAGCTGAAGACCCTCGAGTTCTCTGTATTTTCCATCACTCAAAACATACTCCAAAAGGGAGAGTTTGTCGTCTTTAGAGATGATGTGCATGCTGATCCTCCGGAGAGTGTTCCTTAGGAAAGTTGGAGTCACATGTTTTAGGGTGTTGAGCTGCGGATAGGCCTCATTTATAGCTCTTGCAACATGATCTGACAAATTGACAAGATTTTCTCCACAGAAAACCAAAGTCCTTTTAATGGCGGCTAAGGTGTCAAGGCTTGTAGGACCATTACAGGGGAACACAGCTTCTGAGGGAGTGATAAACTCTTTTTCATCTTTGGCAAGAGAGAGGACAGCCACATTATGTCTGAATAAGTGATGAAGAACATCCAGAACAACGGCATACCATCTGTCTTTGTGCTTTATCTGGGCAATATCTGGCCACAGATCGTACACGGAAGAGACAGGCAGAGCAGATTTTTGGGCAAGTTTGATAGAATCTTGAATGATCATGAGGTATGCCTGTGGGAGCACCTCCTTCATCAGCAATTCATTCCACACAGCATGTTCGTCGTGTTTCTGGTCCTCCTCTTGCCACTTGATGTGTCTTCTGTTGTCTGTGAGGCCAAAGCATGCATTGACATAAACTGGGAGTCCTGTCTTGTTGGATTCATTGTTTGGGAGAGGGAGAAAGCAGCTCAGTCTACTCTCACTACAATCTTTCTTCTCATCACAAGGGAATGCCAAGTCAACTTGAGGGGAAAAGCTCAACTTTTTTGCTAGTAAGTCAAGATTTTCTACATTGCCTTCTTTCATGGTGCATGTTGTCACAAGCCATTTTGTTGCTTTGTGGTCTTCTGAGCTGAGGGTTATACATTTGAACCTTGTTGAACCCTCAATGATTGACTTGTCCTCTGGCTTCAGAACAACATCTGTGGGGAATGAGGATTTCACTTCAAGTCTGGTGTTAACAGTACCATGCACATTGATATGTATCAAGGACACAGAGGTCACATTTTTCAGGAACAGAAGGCTCAAGTCTGCATCTGCAATGAAGCTATCAAAAAGCTCCTCCACCTTGTCTGAGTCATATAGGTTGTCTGATATGTCTGATGCCTCTTTGCGCAAGGGGAACCTGAAGATTGTCCCTTCAAAGTGCTGATCTTCAGTGATGACTTTTGACCATTCTTGTCTGCTTACAAGCGAAACAATATCTCGAAAGGGTTGGAACTGGTCATGCATAGTCGTTAGAGCTTCTTGGTGTTCTGCATCATCCAAAGACCACAGAAAACCTCCCTGTCTTTCTCCAAATATTTTTTCTTGGGGGTCCATCATGCCAAGGTGCTCCGAACTCATTATACTTGGCACATCTGTGAATAAAGGCAAACAGATATTGTCCCATTAATCTACTATGCATGCTCTCGAAAGACTAAATCTGAGACTATAAGGTATATGTGTGTTTCTGAATGACGTTTCACCTGTTATGTGGTAAACAGAGTTGAAGCCAATTCCAAATCTCCCAACTTTGTTTGGATCATTACGCTTGACACTCCTCCCTGCCATCTGAATTCCATCCCAGTCATCATCAGTGAATGCTGCATTGTTGTAGGCATAGAGAGCAGGACCTTTGCAAAAACAAAAATATGAGTTTAGAAGATAAATGCTTATGACCTTAGGTCAATGCATCTGTGAGTTGTTCATTAATTCTCTCTGGTTTCCCAAATAATGCTTATTTCAAAGTCTATCCCAGCATGCATTAAACAAGGTAGAAATGTTTAAAAGGCTGAGTTTGTAAATGTATATTTCAGCAGACAAAAGGCCAAGAGGTCTCAACACTGTAAACTGTTGGCTAAAATGGGTACTCTTTAAAGTCCGGATAATACAAAATCAGTGATTTCTTTCATCATACATTTTTAAAAACGTGTGTAAGGGCAGGGAACTGTGTAGTACTGAATTGCGGAGTTACAGTTTTTCACCATTTCTGTGTCTAGGACTTTTTGGGTGGTCCTGAAATCTTGGCTTGATGACGCACTGGAGCCATCCTAATCATAACCACTCGCCTACTGAACTAATAATGTTAGTGCATAGCATCAGAGTCATTTCCTTCACCCTCTGTGTGTGAGTGGTGAGTTTGCTACATCCCACATTGTTTAAGTCATTCAAATTTGGCTGGGGGACTTGGTAACACACTTTTCTGTGGTGTAAAAAATTCAGAGCACATTTTTATTTTTCCTCTGTAAATGTAACCAGCACCTTACGTCTGGTGAATATAAATGATAGGGGATATCAGACCTAACGTCATCTTATCAAGTTATAATAAGAGCCAAGTTTGTGCTGGGTTGCCAGAAAAGGGTAGGAGCCAGTATTTGTCAAGAAAAAAAAGCACAAATTTTGTTGTAATAAGAAAAGCCATGCAGCACTATGGGAGGAAATCCACATGAACACAAGCATAACAAACAAAAAGTTGGGACTGGTGCTGACATTTGAGTAATGGACCTTTTTGTTGGGAGGCTAACAAACTGTCATCGGGCTACTTCCTATTTTTTCTATTTATCAATTTTCTGATACCTATATTTTTGTTGAAAAATGACATGAAAACTACCATAGAGGTCGTGGTCCAAAAGTGGGTCACGAGTCCATTCTGAATGCACTGCAGGTGATTCGCTAAAGTGTTAAATTTGTAAAAAACACACTTAATTTTTAGGTACAGTAAATTTCTGGCACAGAGCTTTTACTTTGAAGTACAATTTCCTGCTGTAGAGTGAGTGACTACTTGACAGAGACAGCAAACTAGCTAGACAACAAGGTCAAACGTGAGTATGACGCTGAATATATGAAACTGTGTGGACCTTGAAATAATGACTAAGGAGAAATCTGGACCCCGTGGCTGGACTAGATGGGAACCACTGCCCCAGAGCATAGCTATTCTCTGCATACCTTGGTATTCTCCCAGTTTATCGGTCCAAAGGCTCTCAGTCCCATAGCTCCTCTCATCATGGATGAAAACCACTTCTGTGGCTTGAGCATCGTCTGCATTTTGAATGAGCTCCTGTTGACAAATAAAGACAATAACCATTAACAGAGCTAAGCATAACAAAGCTAACAATCAGGGATCGCCACATTCCTCTGCATTACTGCCATAGACCTTTTTCATGGCAGACATTTTGACATGTCATAGTAGGAAAAGCACAAGTGTATTACTGACATTAATGATAGCAGCATTCCATTCAGGGGAGGTGCTGGTATTGTGCATACTGGCTCACTGGAACAGCTCGCTGGCATTCTTAATGGAACTGAGCCATCGTTAATGCTATCAGTTTAACCTGTGGTTTTCCTGCCGTGACATGTCAAAATGTCTGCTGTGAAAAAGGTCCATTGCACCAAGCTCCAAATCTGGGCTACACACGAGTATAGCTAAAGCCCGCTGTACACTCTTAGCCCACCTAAACAGGTGTTTTCACTTATGTCACCTAATTAGATCTCCTCTCAGGACTGCATGAGTGTGTACAATCTGTGCTTGACTGACATCTCCCTCGCCCATCTGATGATTTTGTTGGCAGGAAACATATCCTTTTATCATTAGGACATAGTGCTAATGTAATTTCCAGCACTTCTCCACCTAATTTACACTAGAATAGGTTGTGTGGGTGTTCGGAGCCTTGGAAACTCTAAATAACAGTACCAAATTGATACACAATCAATACACCAAATAACTGGTTTATTCAGCATACCCACTGAGACTAAATCTAATGAAATCCAGTTCAACAGCTTTACGATAAATGTGGTTTATCATGTTCAATTTCATTTTCATTAGAGCTGTTGATTGTACTTGCAGTTTTCAAGTATGTAGTTTGTTGTGTTGTTGGCTTGTATTGCATTATATTTATATATACACACATTCATATATTGTACAATTTTTAATATTTTGTCCACTGACATAAATGGGGGGCACCTGATACACTGGCCCCTCAGTGTATTTTCAATTGCAAAAGAACGTGAATGTATGACTAAATTAATAAGCAACAATGCAGTGATATCATGCTTCAATATTAATTATTTAAGTGCAAAGATCCACCAATAGGCCTTTTTAACAAAAGACACTCTGACACGTTACTGTTGGAGAAGTACAGTTGTCATTAATAACAAAAAGTCTACTATGAAAAAGGCTTATGGGAGCATGATTTATACTAAATTACAATAACCAGTATTTTCTTTCGATAAGCTCCACTGATGGAGCTGCTGCATAATTGATTCGTAAGCTGATAACTGAGAAAAAGATGTCTTTTCACAACAATTTAATCCTGCTCAGTTTCTCAGAAAAATAATCTATTTTTTCCCCACTAGAAAACTGCCTTCTTGAAAATCCCCCATCTGATATCTAGATTTAAAATGAAAATATGCAGACACAAGATTTTGCCCATTCAATTAAAATCAGTTGCAATACAGAACAGATTTTAAACAGGGGCCGCAGACCCTATACTGTCACACAAAGAGCAGATGCAGCTAAACAAATCTAACTTACAGCAAAATTAAACTAAAACAGCTGGGGGGCATTTGTTACTGAAAGAATATTATCAAACAATTGCCAGATTCCTCAGGGTGAATATTAGAAATATGTTTGTTGCGAGCAAGACTTAAACAGGCTCCCACAGTTAGTTATTTACCTCCAGCACAAAGGACTACTTCACTAATCTGATAACTAAATGTGTGTATATCAGGCCTGGCTGTGTGTAACATAAATAACAAGACTGAAAAAATGTAATTTCCCCTCAAGTATTAATCAAGTGCATCTGCCTCTTCTTCTTCAAATGTCTTCTGCGGGGAATGCAGCCATTACAGCAATATTAACGTGGCAGTTGTTTGTTGTGACTGTTTTACTGGAACATTGCACAACACATTCATTGCAACATGTGTTGCCAAAACGTCATTTGCTAAAGTGCCGGGGCCCATCCGGTTTTTATGAAATCAAAACTAATGTGAATGGATTAATTCAGGAGTCTTCAATGTTTTTCAGGCCAAGGACCCCTTAGCTGAAAGAGAGACAGATCAGGGACCCCCTACTACATATATAAAATTGAGTTGCATAAACTAGGCCTACAGTAGTGCCATGTATAAACCTTGGATTAATGTTAATCTGTATTTTCAAATGATCAAACAATAATTTGGCGGCCCCTCTACCGTAACTCTGAGGAGCCCCTGTTGAAAACCCATGGATTAATTGTTTTATTGGCAGGACAAAAATGAAACCTTGCTATGTGAATTCCAAAATGTATGTAAATCAAACAAAATCACCTGATTTCAGGATTCAAAATAAATTCAAGCAACCACACAGGTCATACCAAAAGAAACAGACTCCCAAAATCCATGCGTGTATAAAGCAGTTCTACAGAATAAGAATCAGTAATCAGTTAGAAAATATGAAATGTTATATTATAACCAATATTCGACGGAGTATTGTACCAACCTTCAAGATTTGTCCACCATCCGGATATCGACGTAGAATATCCTGCAGGTAGTCGATGAAAGGCGGTGCCGTTGCCCCGAAGGACGTTCTGAATGAAGCAGGAGGATTAAAGAGTGAGAAACAAGAGTTAAAATTGAAATCAGCACAGGGTGAGGCCTCCTGAAGCTATTAGGAAAGGAAAAGCTGGGAACAGAGTCAACTTTGCCCAGCACGTATTTGACTTAGAAGTTTATCTATGAAGTTTAAGAGCTTTACTCATCAGTACTGGTTAATAAAGTGGATTCAGAGCCATAATGTTCACAAGTATTTTGTATGTGACGTTATCGTCTTATACACAACAACTGATACACAAGTAAAAAAAAGAAAAAGCACTTGCTCTACCTACTGTGCACTTATAAAATATATGACTGGTAAAAATAAATGAATAAAATGACTGGTTTGGATATGAATTTTGATTATTTTGATAATAACTAGCTACAAATAGTTGAATTCATGTATGAAATTTAGACTGGTGGGTGCTCCAAGACTAATAAAAAAGCTCTTGTATAGGGCTTGTATTGTTATTGTGTATAATCAGACATGCAAATAGAATAGAGTTCATATTTTGACACCAACACACCTTCATGAGAGTAGAATACTGTAAATACAAGCTTAAGTATTGCTTTGATTTTCTGACGGGCTTGACACACAGGTGGTCGCCATGACAACAACATAAGCTCTCACCACTGATGCATGTGTCACTGACTGTTTCTCTCACCATGCCAAACTGTATTGTGAGTTCAGATGATATAGCCTTGTATAGTAAGCATGTTCAAACAAGTTGATTTAACATGTTGTTCTTTCACATACAAAAAGCGAAAAACAAGCATGTATGCAAAACCTCCCCCAAAAAGCAATCAAGGCAGTCCAATGGCTGGAAGTCAGTGTCAGTAGCTTAAACATTGCTGCAGTGCACTGTGGTCAAATCGCATGTTCCTCTATGGGTGGTCTGCCTCTTACAGTCATCAATTTACACATAAAACAACATAAAAACATAGAGGTGCAACTCACCGAGATTTTTTCTTTGCCTTCGAACTCATCCTTCCTGGCTTGGCTGCTGTAAGAGTACAGTGCATCACATTACATTACAGAACAACAATCTCTTCTTTATCCACGTGATGGATTACCTGCTGCCACACAGCTGATTTAACTTGCGCAAACTGTGACTGGAGAGGATTAGGGATCGAACAGCCGACCTACCACAAACTGTCTCCTAACTCTTTATTATAGTCTGATTTATCCCTATCTTTCATATTGTAATATAGTTTGGAAGTTTGCAAGTACTTTTCTGACTACTCTACATAAAATGTTGGTCCTCCAGAA
Source organism: Epinephelus lanceolatus (assembly GCF_041903045.1). NCBI lineage: Eukaryota > Metazoa > Chordata > Actinopteri > Perciformes > Serranidae > Epinephelus > Epinephelus lanceolatus. The sequence continues at coordinate 20,358,751 of NC_135747.1, read as the reverse complement.
ACGTTTTGTAATAATCACAACCGGATCAGAACCACACATCACATTGAGACTCTCACTATATATAACATTAATATTTTTCAAGTTATGTGTTTTTATTTACAAAACACTTTCAAGTAAAGGAAACATTCCTGAGCACTTCCCGACTTGTTTTTTCACAGCTACATTCACACTTAACTCTAAAAATCTAGTAAATCTTCTGATCTTCACCATCCTACATTCCTGACTTGTGGAGGTCAATTTTCAATAAGATTTAAGGCAACTAAACTATGAAATGATTTTTTTCCACCTGGTATAAACTTGTATCTCTATAAAGTCTTACAAAAGATGCCTGAAAAAACATTAAACTGCTGTTTTGTAAATGTTTTTCCTCCTCTTGTGTTATAGTTAACTACTGTATCATTTTTAGTATTTGCTCAAGGGTCAACACAGTACAAACTATTATCCCTCTCACGCGCACACACTCACACACACACACACACACACACACCTCGAATTACATGAACATTGACTTATACATCCCATATCACATTTTCTGCTCCTTTTGTTGTTGCAATCATATTTTGTTAGCAATTGCTTGTTAACATTTATAATATTTTATGTATTGTTCTTTATCTTTATGTACTTTTGAGTTTTTAATAACTTTGTGAACATTTTATTAGGTAGAGGCTACAAATAAGCGCTCTGGCTTTTTTGCCTCTCCCTGCACTGCACTGAATTATTCTTTTCCCTTGCCCCTTTTGTGTTTTAATTGTGCAAAAAATAAACTATAAACCATCTTCTGATTATTACAATTACCATGAAGCGACTTATATTATATGACTGACATAATAACAACAGTATTTCACTGTACCCTTTTCTTAGATGATCCACATCCAGTCTAACTCTGGATTTTACCTACTGAATGCTCTGACTAGATGTTGCTGCCCCACCTGAGGCGCTCACACCAACTGTCTAACCAACGTCTCTGAAACAGAGACAGCTTTACACAGATTGAGAATACTGAAAAAGTTTCAGTAAGCCCCATTTGTGCCTGCTGGGAGTGGCATGCCATCAGCCACTTTGTGATCTCGACGCTGCATACTGCTGAGTAATGCCTGACATGGAAGCAGGAAATTGAAGAACAGGCATAAATGTAGGAATAAATAGCCTATGCAAAAGAATAAATGCATCAATTGAGAAATACAGAGAAGGTGGATGAAGTGTAAGAAACACTAGGCCTTCAAAAGTAAAATTTGAGGAATTAATTTACTTCAATATTCCTGTTGTCCATTGTTACATGTATCTCCCCCATAATTACCTATGATTAGGTTAATTGGCTCAGATATGTTAATAAAAATGCTATTACACATTTGTTAAAACAAAACAAAAGCACACAGTACCTCAGTCATATTTGTGAAGAGTCTCATCAGATGCGCTGCTGTCAAGTTTTCCAAAGAAACTAATGATGTTGCATCAGTCCTGCTGTTTATAAAGGCTGCTGGCCAACCCCAAAACCACACGTCGATTACCGGCACTCATGTCCATGTCTTTCGTTTTCCCATGGAGTTATATTTTGTATGAAACGAAACTTAGCAGGGTGGCAACAATCACAGATCACACACCCTTCCTCTTGATTCACCAATGAAACGAAACTGTGCAGAGAGGCGAGGAGGTCATCGTGTACATAGTGCATGCATACAGCTCATCACCACTAAAAACCATGGCCGGCATAATGTTATATGTTTCTGCATTATTAAAGCACTGCTTTTGAGGGAAGGATTCATGCTGAGCTTAGTTCTGCTGCTGTTTCCCCTCGTCACTTTAGTTCCTGTACTGCCTCTCCCACATTATCAGACAGTTACTCCGCCACTCGCTAGATGATGCTGCAGCCTCCGTGTCCGGTCAAACCGAGCTGCTGCTGCTGCTGCAGGAAAACGCAGGAGCTGAAATGCGATCTCCCCCCTCCGCTGCTAATCTGTCTGTGTTAATGAGATGTTTAACTGCCTTCACAAGACAATCACACTCAACACATGCATGTTTCCATAGGAAGAATGAACGCGGTATGTAAAACCTTTTGTTCATGTGTTATTCCTCAGAGCGAGTCGGCTCATTGTTGAGGGCGAAGGCCTGCACCAGATCTGCTGTCAACTCAGCCAGAGTATTTCTGGTTTCACATTTGCATGTCAGTTATTTGGCCAGGTCATCGATCCGATGATCAGATTTGTACTATCGTGCACAAACCTACAGCGCGGCGTCAGGGACGGGGAAGTGATAAAAATATAATCTGTGATTTAGCCTTTGTTTTCAGCTGGTAATAAAGCTGACACGGGCATGCTTTGTGTAATACACCCTCGGCTACACCGCTGTAAAGCATAATAAACATGGACGGGTGATGAGACAATAGAAGCCAGGGCACAGATATGCAAAGGGCCCCACCACCTTCCCATATACAGGAGCAAGACACAAACTTTGTGGTGAATTGCACCTCTTTGTTGTCATTTTGTGTCCAATGGTGGGTGTTTTGTGTCTTTTTGTAGTTGTTTTCTGGTTGTTTTGTACATTTTGGTAGTTATTTTAGCTTCCCTATGTTTATTTTGTGTCTTTTTGTAGTGTTGTGGGTCTCTTTTGTGTCTAATATTGTGTTTTTGGTCATTTTGCATCACCTTGTAGTCATTTTGTGTCTCCTTGTTGTTGTTTCGTGTCTCTGTGGTTCTTTTGTCGGTTTGTGAAATTAATTTGTGTCCGTTTGCGGTTCATTTGCATCTCTTTGTGGTCTATTTGTGTCTTTTTGTAGTCGTTAGGGTGTCTTTGAGGAAACTGTGTGTCTTGTTGAGGTACTTTTGTGTCTTGTCTGGACGTTTTGTAGTCATTTTGTGTCTCTGTGTTAGTTTGTGTTGTTAATTTGTGTGTCTTTGCAGTTCATTTGCATCTCTTTGTGTTTGTTTTTGTGTCTTTTTGTCGTCGTTGGGTGTCTTTGAAGAAATTGCGTGTCTTGTTGAGGTAATTTTGTGTCTTTCCTGGTCATTGTGTGTCACCTTATGGTGTCTGTAGTCGTTTTGTGTCTTTTTGTAGTGTTTTGGGTCTCTTTTGTGTCTAATTTTGTATTTTTGGTCATTTTGCATCACAGTGTAGTCATTTTGTGTCTCATTGTAGTTGTTTCGTGTGTCTTTGTGGTTCTTTTGTCTGTTTGTGAAGTTAATTTGTGTCTGTTTGTAGTTCATTTGCATCTCTTTGTGGTCTATTTGTGTCTTTTTGTAGTCACTTGGGTGTCCTTGAGGAAATTGTGTGACTTGTTGAGGTAACTGTCTTTTTGGGAAGTTTTGCATCACTCTGTAGTCATTTTGTGTCTCATTGTAGTCATTTTGTCAGTTTGTGTTGTTAATTTGTGTCTCTTTGTGGTTGTTTTTGTGTCTCTTTGTGGTTGTTTTTTTTCATCTTTTTGTAGTCATTTGGGTGTCTTTAAGGAAATTTTATGTCTTGTTGAGGTAATTTTGTGTCTTTTCTGGTTGTGTTGTGTTGCTCTGTCGTCATTTTGCATCTCCTTGTGGTTGTAGTCATTTTGTGGTTGTTTTGTACATTTTTTGTTATTTTGTGTCTCATGGTTGTCTTGTGGTTTTTTTGAGTGTTTTGGGTCTCTTTCAGTCTAATTTAGTTGTTTCTGGCATTTTGTTTCACTTTGTGCTAATTTTGTGTCTCCTTTAAGTTGTTTTGTACGTTTGTGTAGTTAATTTGTGTCTCTTTGTAGTTCCTTTGCATCTCTTTGTGATCATTTTGTGTCACCTTGTGTTTGTTTTATAGTTGTTTGGGTCTCTTTGAGGACATTTTGTGTCTTATTTTGTCCTTATAAATATGAGTGAAATTTTGCAGGTGAAGGCCAGGGAATCCCCTGGACCTGTACCTGGTTAGTAATCCATCCATAATAACACATGTTTGTTACTTTCAGATGTCCCTGTGATGTGTCAAAGAATGAAGACCCTCCCACTCTGGTTTTAGACCGCGCCATGTTGGATAAAGCCAGTGATAAAGACCAACAGACTGAGCATTGCTCAGACTGTGGATGCAGGCTATCAGAGCCGGACTCTGATTCAACCAACACTTCAGCCACTCCTAAACAGCAGCATGTGCAAAAAGCAGTCAGTCCTTCCAAATGCTCATCCTGCCAGGCAGGCAGCAGTCTCCCTAACGGGCGACGTCCACACCGCCGCCTCCGCCTGGACCCTCACAGCTGCGGCCTGTGCTCCAAAACCTTCATCTCCTCCGCCCACCTGAATCTTCACCTCGCCTCTCACAACAAGGAGAGGAAGTTCAGATGTAGCACCTGTGGCAAGTACTTCCACCAGTCCTCCCACCTGATGGCGCACAAGATAATCCACAGCGGGGACAGGCCGTTTAAATGCCCAGATTGTGGTAAGACCTTCGGCCGCGCCTCCCATCTGAAGACCCACCGTCGGCTCCACACAGGTGAGAAGCCCTTCAAGTGCACCTACTGTGACAAGTCGTTCACACAGAAGGCTGGACTCCTGGCACATGTTCGTCTACACACAGGGGAGCGGCAATACAAGTGTGAGCAGTGTGGTGAGGGTTTTCGCTCTTTGGCACTCCTGCTCTCTCACAAGGCTGCGGAGGCATCTGGGCAGGCCAAACCAGTGTCACCGCCTGCACTCAATCAGCCTCAGAAGACACAGAGTACCCTGGAGGATCTGAAATGTGGCGTCTGCTGCCGCACCTTTGTACGATCATCATACATCAGGCTGCACATACGCCTCAAAAAAGGACAGCGGCCATATCACTGCAAAGTGTGCAACAAGACCTTTGTCAAGCTGGATACGTTTGTGAACCACTGTGATAAACACCTAAGACAGAAAAGGGATAAAAGTGTGGTAAAGGTGGTTAAAGACAAAGTTGTTAAACCTCCCCTGTTTGTCCCACTCTCCAGGCCTCCTTCTCCTGAACCCTCACCCACTCAGCCGTCATCCACAGAGGTCAACACACGCTCCAGAGCAAAAGCAAAGACTAAGACGGAGCCATAACCAAGAGAAGTGCATCCACCAAGAAAAAAATGCCCTTAAACTAATAAATGTGCCAGGGCACATAGCAGTAACAAATGCAGGACAGGAGTGTCATGTTGATGTAATTTTAAAAAAAAAATCCCAAACCAACACAACTAATGAAAAATTACATTTTTACAAATGATCAGAGAAAGGGATAAAGAGCAAAGTTTAAGTTTAATAACTCCAAAAATGCTGTTATGCATTTCCTATCAAGATGATTTTACTAATTGTACAGTTATTTTATTTGGAATAATTAATTTTATTGTGAATAATTGTCTTTGTAGGTACCACAATGTTGTTGTTTTTTATGCCTATGAGGCTAATTAACAATCGTAATAATATTTTAAGTGGCGTACATTGTTCACTGTAATCTGTAAATATAGAAAAAGGTATATCTCTAATCATGATAATTCGTGGTTGTTTTCTTAAACCCATACAAGCCTGTTGGCATGTATAGCACTTAATACAATCAATGTAAATGAAATGCCTATTGTAAAACAATATGCACATAGGGTAAAAAAAAAAAAAAAAAAACAAACCATAAAAGCAAAGTGTGGAGTAGTGAGCCATTTCTTTTTGTTGCACATTGAGACCACAAATACTGTTCAAAACAATTTGTTGTTTCAGTCATCAGCTGTTGTCTTCTATAAAACCTGTTAATTCACTTAGCATTCAAGTTCAAGTCACAGCAGTGCTCCATAGTTCATCATTATCATGTAACTTCTTCTGCCCTTAAAACCATAGTTCACACTGTGCTGTATCACCTGGGCCTGTACTTACAAGGCTTAAGTAGGACTACATGTCCTGTCAGATGAGCCTCCTTATGACTCTCACTTTATTCCAGGTCAGCAGCAGCTCACAGCTGACCCTAAACTCAGCAGAAGATGTATTAGACTGTTTTCCTGTGAATCTCCACTGCTGATGGAGAATCTGTCACCTCCACATGGGGAAACTCTTTGTCCCAACCTGGGGACAGAGGAAAAAAACACATTTAAGGACATAATTTATAAGTTAAAAGTCAAGTTAGGACTGGGAAACAAATTGCATGAGTGTCACTAATGTAACTATAATGCTGTAAAACAGAAGAAAACAATCCACCGCCACTTTAAGGACATATATCAATGAATTAGATAAGAAGAGTACAAAGTTTAGGATAAAATGTTTGCCTGGCATTTGTCTGTTTCCCCTGTGCTGCTGTTAATGCTCCAGTGCAGGGTAACGGTCATGTGGCGTCTCCAGACGGGGTTCCTGCACAGGAGAATGCTTCCACTGATGGAGTCTCCAGTATACACACTAAGTGGCCTGTCCAGCATGAACAGAGTCTGCTTCCAGTGTGTTGGCCTGCAGAGAAAAGGGGTCTACTTAGCACTGTCATGCAGTTTTGACTCTTTTTAAGACACTAATATTCAAGTGAATAAAATATAGTGCAGCCTGTAACAAAGGTATACACAGTGGTTGATTTTAAACTCCAAAGTATTTGTATGTTTGCCACTCACAAATTGTGATGATCTGAATTGTCAGTATGGGCTGTTAAAATTGCTGTAAGAGCTCATGAGCACTGATGTTATTGAATAAACTATCCTTTCTCGTGCTGCACAACAGAGTGAGTGTTTTTGCGGTTTTACTCAGAGAAAGGTCCGGTGTTAAGCTCCACTGTTGCGCCTCCTGTCTCCAGGCTCTCGAAATGAACAGTGAACCAGGCGGTGAATCCATGGAAAACACCAGACTTCTCCACACAATAATGAAACTGACCCTTTATTTCCTGAGAAATGAAACACACAGCCCTCTGGGATGAAAACTGCAACTTGTGTGGGGTGGAGCAATTGATGATAAAAAGGAGCACACACAGACACACAGTACCTCCAGATCTTTGACCTGCAGAGTGTACATGTCAAGGCACAGGACATCACAGGGAGTGGCGAGGCAGTCATCGGGCTCAACCAGGTGGCTGAACTTGGGCTTGGTGAAGAACTCCTGCTGAGCCAAAGGCCTGCAGAGATGAAATGTTATCAAGCACCATGGGGAAGTGAGGTTGCTGCCACAGATAATACACTGAACAAACATTTAAATGCAACACTTTGGGGTTTGCGCCCATTTTCACAGGTTATGTCAAAGATCTAAGACTTTTTTATGCACATAAAGGACTTATTTCTCTCAAACCTTGGTTGCAAATTAGACTGGATAGTGAGACTTGGACAATACTGATGTTTTGATAGGGTTTTGCTGTAGTTAAACATGATTGTCTTCATGTATTACAGGTCACACTGCATTACCTATTGATTTACAAATGATCATTTTGTGGGTGAAGTGTTCCTTTAACTGACCTGGGATTACTGTTCTTGTCTTTCTTGTATTGTTCCATTAGTGTTTTAACATTTGTCTTGCATTAAAGGAAAAAAATATATATATATATATTCTCATGCTGTATTATGACCACTGTTCCTCTACTAATGCAGCTTTCCTGTGTAGTACATGCTGCATGTTGCACAACTCTTCTCCAGTCCACCATGCTTCGTTCACCAAACGTTTTTTGCCCTCAATGGCTCGGTTCCTGAGGCTGTTTCCGGCGTCACCCCCCTCCCACTTCCTGATGATGCCTTTCTGGTAACCTTAGATATAGTGTCTCTCTACACTAACATACCCCATAAAGGGACTGAAAACCTTGAATGATTTCCTCTGGGATAGAGGGAGTAAGCACCACCTTCTGGTGACTCAAAAAAGGGGGGCTTGCTGACCCAATGTGTTTCTTACAAAATATGACAAAGTTTCAGAAGGTATTGAAGACATTCTCATAAAATGATGGCTCATATTACAAAAAGACGAACTGATGAAAAATATTTACGCTGAAAAACCCACAGTAACATTCAACCAATTCATGTACATTCTGAATATGTCCTCTCAAAACAAAAAACCTTTACAAACCATTATTACACTGATCCCTGGTGGAAACTATACATGCAAGGCTTCTGTGCAATGTAACACAACTAGGAAAAGTTGGTTCAGCCGCCCACATACAGGTAAAAAATATGCAAATCAGATATCTAGCATCACTACCTGGCACAACAGATTGTTATATTAAATGCTTCAACTTTCACCTCTGAGATCAAGATCTTTAACATGTCTACTGAGAATGAAATGCAACACAGTGACCTTATTAGTTGTAGAAAATCTGAGTACAAAAAAGTATAAGTAAGTCAGGGTGATGTTTAGTGAGAACAGCTGACTAATGGCCCTTACTGAAGAGGAGTGAAGTCCAGACCATAGGGCTGCTCCCAGAAGGCCATCTTCTCTGCATAATAGCTGTTGGCCTGACATGGCACCAAGGTGAGGGCCGCAGATGAGGGCCACATCACGCCGCCTTCCTTAAGCCAACGGTCCCTGGCCAGCAGGACTGACTCCACCATGAACTCAAACTAGACCAGAGGAAGGAGAGAAAGAAACATGATCGATTGCATTGCATAGCACCTTTATACAGATAAGTGCGTGTTAAAGTGTTTCACAGATGACTGACAAGCCGGTAATAAGATGGAACAAGTGTCAAAATAAAAGCAACAAAACAGGTGAAAACAACAAAAACATGCAGGACAATAAAAAAGATAAACATGTTATAAAACTGTTTTAAAAGCTACACAATGACAGTAACTAGAAAAAAATGATTATAAAGTAAAAAAAGATTAAAAACGATGACAATAAAATTGAATTTTCAATAAAAGCTAGACTAAAAACTAAAAATATATTAAAAAGACAAAATAAAGACAAATAAAATCTATAAGAGGGGTATAAAAATATAATATTAATAGTACTAAAAAAGTAAAATTTTACAACATAAATACAATAATGTAGCTGAATAAAAATAATGTAAATAACGTCTATAAACCATTCTTAATCAAAAGCCTGAGTGAATGGGTATATTTTATTGTTAAGTTTAAAAGATTTTAACACTTCCAGCAGCTCTCATGTCCTCAGGCAGACTGTCCCAATGGCTTTGAGCATAACAGCTAAAAGCTGGCTCACCAAAGACTGCAGTTCTGCACTTTGGAACAACCAACAGACTCCTGCCAGAGGACCTGAGGCGCCGTACTGGTTTACACCCTGTAAGCATTTCAGATGTACTATATGTCGGGGCAAGACCATAAAGAGCTTTAAACAAATCCAAGAACTTTAAAATCAATATAAAAACCGACAGGCAACCAATGTCGGGACTTGTGGTATATTCAAACTCTGAATGAGACTCAGACTGGAAGTGCATGACGGGGGTCCAATGAAACTGTAATAGCACGGAGATAAAGCAAAGTAGAACACAACCTCTCACAGTAACTTGTATTGTTAGTAATGGCAGTGGCGTTATTACCAGCAGGCAGTTTCCCATCCACTCTGACACCAGGACGTCCACCTGCTCGGGTAGCTCAATCTCCTCAGCTCGTCCCTGGAGCACCGTGACCACCTCCTCGCAGCCATTCTGCTTCACCAGCTGTCTGGTGTACTCGGCCATGGAGCTCGCCTCCACAGCATACACCTAAAGAACCACAGAGAGACTTCGACACTGTATGCTGGTTATGCCATGTAGCAGCACTCCTTGTCCAGCAGGTGGGAGTATAGGTACACCAATATTTTATATACAGAGCACCTGTGAGTAATGAGCAGTCTGGTACATTACACAGAGACTGCTCATGTTTCAGGCTATTTTTCTTGTGTTTTGTGTCATTTGAGATAAACTCAGAGCTTTAAACTACATTTTTGGGTAAACAAATATATAATATGTAAATTTCTGTTATAATTGTGTGTTACTTTATGCAAATGTGGTCTAATTTCAAAAACATTTTGGGGTTAAAAATACCAAAAATTGGAAATAGATGACTGTTTTCCCAGATGGGCTGACAAATTGTTGATACTTAAAAGGAAAATTTTCCCAATTTTACACATCAAAGCCTGTTTACAGGTCATAGGAAGTGATACTGCATCCATGAAAAATGTTGTGTAACTTGCTACATTAGCTCCTACTAGCATAACACACCCAAATCTCAACTGACGGAAGACTTGTCGCTAGTATCTCTGGTTCGGCTGCATTGCTATTGAACTTTTAAACTCTTTATTTGCTTACACCCCTATATATGATATGTACATCAGTCATTAACAATAAATGAGGAAGCAGGTACTTAAAAAATGATCCACGCTTAATTTTTGTAACATAAAAGTTTGCATGATAGCCTCAGCAAACTTTTTAATTGTTTATTTTCCCTACATAAATCATATTTATTCAGCTTTGTTTCACTTCATATTTTTTCCCCAGGTCATCTGTGGGAGCTGCCTCCACTGGTGTATACCCTGTAGACGGCATAACCAGCAACCTGAGCCTCAGTGTTTTAGTGACTTACCCTGCAGCCATACTGTTGCCATTACCTCTGAGGGCTGTGCCAGCTGAGCGCAGAACAGGCTGATGATGCCAGTCCCGCAGCCGAGGTCTATCACCACCTTATTCCTTAGAGAGGCACTGTTGCTGAGAATAACGTGGCGGTACGCCTCAGTGCGGCTCTTATCTGACAGCATCTCCAAGTGAAGCCTCTGTGGGATTAAAAAAAAGGAAGTGAGAATAAAACAGAATAACTAATACGACTCTTTGATAAGTATCTCAGTGCAACATGTGACAAGTCATGACACGTGGTGTAGTCAAGATGATATTGGCAGGTTTGCATGTTCTTTTACAAAGACCCACAGTGTTCTATATTCATTTAAGACAGCATAACAGAATAAATTATATTGCAAATGCAGACATTATCAAATAATCCAATTAAACTCAACTGCAATAAACTATACACTCAGCAACAACCAATGACATAACTATGTCTGTGCCTAGTTTGCCTTAAATTGACAAAGACTGTGTGATGAAAAGTGGCGTTATTAAATAAAATGATAATTGAGAAAGATGCTGTTGTGACATCGAAACAGACATAAGTTTCATGGTTCCATTGAATCATCTTGTGTATTTTTCAAACGGATATTTATTCATTAATGTCTTGTTTGTTTAATACTGAACACTTTGGCTCTCCGTAGTTTGCCAATTAAAGACCCAGTGTGTAGGATTTAGGGAGCTATATAGGCAGAAATGGGATATAACATCTGTATATAATCACCCGAAACTAAGAATAGCTGTGTTTTCATTACTGTTCTTTCTACAGTAGCCCAGAACGGACAAACCAAACACCAGATCTAGATAGGACCAAGTGTATTTTCACGTCCGCCACCGCACTTCTCCTACACACTCTGCACATGGGAGAAGTTTCAGTTAGTTGCACTGCTAGATGCCACTAAATCCTACACACTACACCTTTAACACAATAGCACAATAGCTGACAATTAGTATTCAAAGCTTGCCTTATTTTTTTTGTGTTTAATTTCCTGCCTTCCAGACAGCCATTGTTTTAAAATTACTTTAGCAGAGGATGACAATCACTGCAGAGACCTCAGAACTTAATTGAAAGGTATCCATCACCACTTCTGCCTCAGGAAGAGTAGTGATTGCCAAGGTAACAACTAATGGGGATCCAAATTAACAATTAACAATTTCCTTGCTGTAACAAGAGCAGGGCCTTTTTTGATTTGTTTTCTAGGAAATGCTGACCTGAAGATGTTTGAAAGTCAATGGGTAAACAGCAGCCTTTTACACTTAATTAGCATAGATATATTATGGATTTGATTTTGCAACATGTCTCGTCAATGTATTGCATTTCTGCAGCTCTCTGTGATCTCCAAGTTGTCCTTAAACACACCACCACAGATTACAATACTAGGATAACAATTGCGTCCAAAGAGAATATGTTTACTGTGATGGATTCATCTCAAGTAAGGCCAATGCACTTTAATGTATAATAACCACCATCCTGAAATGCATGACTGTGTGAGTGGCAGGAAATCAGTCTAAAGTCAACATATTCAGCTTGTAGATGACCAGGCTGTGACGCCATTAACAGTGTGACCCCTTCAGGTTTCTAACCAGTGTCCCATAACTGCCAAAGTACTCTTCATCTTGCCATGGGTCCTCCAGGGAGGTGTCCTCCTCCTCCTCCTCCTCCTGGCGCAGGTAGCTGGCAGGGACATAACCTATGACCCCACGGAGCTCTGCCCACCACCACTCTGATGAAGGCTTGGCGTGCACGCGCAGTCTGTCACCTCTGCTGAAACTAAGCTGCGGGACAAAAACACCACAGTTTAACCTTTTCAGTGTAAGTGTGCCGTTACCAGGCTGCCAGGCGTCTGTGTGGGTCTCTAACCTGGTCGCTGCCACTTCCAGTGAAACTAGACAGGGCAACATACTCTTCAACCGATGCATCATCCTCATCCTCTCTCTCTGTCTGCATGTCTGACGGTTGTTTCGACTCGCCCACTGTTTGCTTGTCTGTACGACACAAATTAAAGCTTTTCATTGGATAACACGGTGTCTTTGTATGAAAAGAAAAACGGTGTACTACTGTGAAACGAGCGGTAAAGTCATCATCACAACACTAGCGTGGAACAACTTCCTGTTCTGACGTCACGTTAAGTTACCGAGCCTTCACGTCCTGTGGTAAATATCACTATTATACATCGAGTGTGAATGAAGGCTCCACAAAAACATGATCCGCTACTTTGACCGCGATCATGTAGGCGTGTCAACAATTCTGGCAATTTAAGAACTGCATTACAGCAAATGTTTGGCATGCCACGTAAATTCTTTTATTATATTCGTCTTAATATTCGTTGTTTTTATTTTTGTATGAGTCGTGCATATCTCGTGTTTTCCTCCTCATTTTGCCACCATAGCCAATTTTATTTTCAAGGTGCTCTCTCTCTTAACACAGCCTAATTTACAGCATTGTTCGGCTTAGTTCAAAACACAAGGTAAAATTGTGACACGTTGATTTCCGAACATGGTAAGGGGAAATCACGGAGGAGCACCTGAAGGCAGCACCGCGCTCTTGCACCAACCACTTGATTTTACAAAATTTGATAGTGAACTCCTCTTCAAACAAAAAGATCCACATATGTTTAGCACATTAAGTTTAATAGTTACTCAAAAACTATATCTGATGGTACCTTATTAGTTTTTCAAATACAAATGAGTTTACTTGAGATTTTTATACAGTAGAGCAGAAATGTTCAATGTTCATGTTTTATCTACTTCAATAATTTTATTTGATATTTTAAATTATCCCTAGCTTTCACAAGTCAGCGAGTCATTAAGCACCCCTTGTTGTTTCTTGTGGAGAACAAAGCAACGGTCAGACAGAATTAAGGTACAGTATACAAATATTACAAAATAGCATTTATTTACATTTTTTAAAAAAAGAATACATCAAACTTAATCATAACTTAAAGCACAGAATTAATGTGCAGCTAAACTGTTCACATTAAAGTCTTAAAACATCACCCCTGGCTGATACACAATCTCAGGGCAGTCAGCATTTCTTTCTTCACTCCAGTAAATCAAGTGTTTGTAGTATGTAATTCAGTCCTCTGACGTGTGTGAGTGTGTCGCATGTTGTTCAATACGACCACCAACTTCTTTTCAGGAGCATGTCACACATCCATGGTAAGACGTTTCAGCTGTCTTTTGTCTTGGACTTGAGGAAGGGCTTATGCAGCACATCATAGAGTCGCCGTGCCTGCAAGCACAAAATGTCAACACGATAACGTCACAAATGTTCCATCTACCTCCTGTGTACTCATACGGTGCACGTGTATTTTTAACTCACTTTTTGTGGACCAAGGCCTGGACAGAGGACCAAGTCTTCCTTAGAGGCATTGATGATTCCATCCACAGACTAACAAATGACAAAATTCATCATCTCAGTGTGAAAATATTAATTCAGAGCTCACCATCAAATCAGCCTGTGGATATGTCTGTGCATATAAACAGATCGTAGTATAGCTGCAATCTGAGGATGATTTTTCACACAATTGGTACTCACTGAGAAAGTTGACAGTAAGGTCATGGCATCGGTCTTGTTTATAGACTTCACAGTGGTCAGACAATCTGTAACCTTAAAACAAACCCACAAAATTATCAGTGCATTGTTAGAGAGACTGGAAATCACAGCAAGACTTTGCCAAATACTCTAACTGCATTTAATTTTCATTGAGTCTATGTGACTGTGTCATATTGAGTTATCACATTAAAATGCCTTCCATGTTCTTCAAATAGGCAAAATGATTAGAAATAGCAATAACACTCAGAATCTTTAATTACAAAACGGCAAATCCACACACCTTTGACAGATAGTTCTTTTCAACCTGCTCCTTCAGTGCATCTGCTGGTTTCTTTTCATATGACTTATATGTCTCCAGGTAACGCCCGGCTTCCTCTGGACTGTCAAATCAACATTGAGAAAATAAGTTATGTTTCTTTATTCATTTGATTGTACTAGTTTATTATTAGGCACCATGTTCCCTGATCAGCAAACAAAAAGACAATGAACTAGAGTAAGGCTAAAAGGCTCATTTTCATTTATTGATTCTGGCAAGATAAAAGAACATGATATAACAACATATTGTAAGATTTTTACTATTGCATAATTAAAGTATTACAGGACATAAAACACCCACTATAAACCCAAAGATGCACACTATCAGACTTTATCTTTCCCTTACACACTTTAGGTGGCAAGGCCAGGATAATAAAGAAGTAAACATTCAGAACTGTTTCCAAGTGCACACTCTTCTACATCTATGTCCTGTAACAAACTGCTCAGTCCTTTTGGCAATCTGTTGAAGGTCTTACCTCCAAGCCAAGATGAGAGTGCAGTCAGCCATGATGCAGATGCGAGCCAGCTCCTTCAATGCATGATGAGGATCTTTCTGTGATGGAAAACCAATGTCAGTAAGACAAACTACAGGTGCTCTTAAAGCTTTATAAATGGAACTTGAGGCTATACTGCAAATTTCTGAACCAGATCTGACGCTCATACAGTATCTCGTATTTATCAACTCTTGCATTTATATTTTACTACATACAGTACTGAAACTGCCTCCAGTTGCACACATCAGACTTCAATTACACCACTGTTGGCAAAACTTTTTCTACATAGGCAAGACATACGTCACAAATAGTTCTGCATGGATAGCTTACATTACAGCTCTCCTTTAAAGTTTAGTGTGTTGTCTGGGCCGTTCCATTTTGGTAAATATAACATTGCTAAATGCTCTAATCCTTGTACTTTAATGGGAAATGACATCACTTACCTGATAGCTATTATAGTAACCTAGCAAGCCTAGAAAACTGTAAAGGTATTTGTGTCTCCACCTTTGTTATGAATTTGCTTTATAGCCTATGTTTTTGCTACTTGAGTTAACAGCTGACCAGATGTGTTCAAGTTTTTTTAAGGTTAAATATTTAGATGAAACCAAACTGAACACTAAAAAAATGGAGTATCAGTCTTGAACTGCTGTAGCAGTAAGCTTTGAACTGAACTGAGCCAGCCACTCTTCATTCCTGACATAAACAGAGTCAAAATATATTTTTCACTTAACAGACTTTGAAGTAGAGTCCTGAGTGAACCCACAGAGTAATTCTAAGGGCCGTTTCATAGTCGACACAAAGGCACGCAGACGCGAACGCATTGGCCGCCATGATGTGGGCTTGCATCTCAAAATGTGTTGTCCATTTTTTTGATGCACGACGCAGCGATGCATGTAATACCATGTGTTGCCAGCGGGGGTGATAATGCAAGTGACAGTACTTACTACAGGTGTGAAATATGGCGGGACCCCCATTTATGTGACAGTTCTAGTGCCCTGCACTCTAATAAAATAGCAGTACCAACTAGCTACAGCAGTACTAGCTAGCCGGAATGTACCAGTGACTCTGCTACCCCCTATTGCGCGAGCGATGTATTGCATTTCAAGTGTTGCCCACGCTGCTTGCATTCAATGTGTTGACTATGAAAGGAAGTGTGTTGCTCGCATCGCTTGCATCACTTGCTCGCGTTGCGTGCGTCGACTATGAAATGGCCCTAAACCTTTTCACTGCAAATGTTCAAGCAGGATGTAAATGAATTGTGAGATGGCATCACATTAACAAATGTAACAAAGTAAAAGTGTATTTAATTTATTTTCTATTTAATTAACTGATTTAATACTTCATGTATCATAGCCTTTTAAATGCAAGGCTGCATCATTTAAACACTGAAAACGTGACGTATATCAGAGATAGGAATTCATTTTTAACAGAGTGTAATAGGAACTTTATGACACCTTAGAGCATTTGCCAACACTAATTACAATTTGATCAAATTTATACAAACAGATATCAATTGATTAAAATATGCCTTCTTTGGATCTGATAATGATCTTCCCCATCTTAAAAGTTTGGTAAATACAGTAGTAACAACTGGAATACTACCTTATAGGAGTTAAAACATTACCGTTAACAAAACACAGCACTTTCAGCTGTGAGTCAGATAATATTGAGTCATTCAATATAACTTGTCAAAGTCAAATTTAATGTTTTGAATACAAAATATCTTTTAACTTACCACATCTACTTGTACCAGCAACACTCGCAGGGTGAAAGTCTGTCCAAGCTGCTTCAGACGTTCATGGATATAGTTTGGATTGAGATTGTGATACCTCAGACTTTATGCCAGGCCCAAAACAAAACACACAGGGGAAGAAAAAGACATATGAAAAAAGGGCATTTTGCACATCAGATATTATTCTAAAATAGTGTTGTCACAATACCAAAATCTTTGTTTTGGTACCAATACCAATATGAATTTCGGTACTTTTCGATACTCTTCAGTACTTTTCCTAAGGAAAAGTCCTTTTGGATACAAACCTTTAGAACAATAAATAGTAGGGATGGTACCAAAAAAATCATGGTTCGGTAAGTACCTCGGTACGGACGTCACGGTTTGGTAACTCAAATGTTCCACCAAGTTTGTGTTGTCTCATGTTGTCTCCCTTTGCGAGGCAGACTTTCTCTTGTCCTTTTTCACGTGCGCCAGCTGTGAATGTTGATACAGGTGTTGTCATACACACCACTTGCGCAATCTGTGCTCCAATAGGAACAAGAAAGGCGTTTGTGTGCATAATTGAGTAAAATAAATTAACTAAATTAAAGAATTGAATCAGTTTCAAAGTACCGGTATTTTCCAAATGCAGTATAGTACCGTTTGGAATACTCTAGTACCGCAGTACTATTTTAGTACCGGTATACCATGCAACACTAATCTAAAATAATAAGTGCTCGTCTGAATAATTAAGTGTGTGTATGACACACTGTTAAGAAAACATGAAAATGCACCAAACAACGCACACATTGTTTGCTCCTCTACATACACATGCCAACACCTCTTCTGGATCCCACATACCTACACACACGCTGTTCTTGAGGCACAAAAACCCACCTGAGGAAGAGCGCACAAGTTGTCTGGCCCAAGACATAGTCTGGTACAACTTCTCCGAACTCCCAAGGGACACTCCTCACATACTTCAGGATAGGATTTCCCCTCTGAATTGGTAAAAACACATATGCAATGAGATACCTACCACTGAGCAAGACAGTTAAAGGGCCTGAGATCAGTCAAACTGGAATGTCAAACTTGGATGTTACCTGCTTGTGCCTAAGTTAAAAGGCACATACATGTTCATGCATACCTGTCGAGGACTGACAATGATACTGCTCCCGGACCCCACTGGTTTTGGACCCAGGCTTGGATCTGACCTTTGACAGTTCCCTTCTTTTTGGTCTGTAGCAGCAACTGTCCCCTCGCTCTTCTTTACATCTTCAGATCCACCTTCAGTCCCTTTAGCACAGTCCTGAACTGTCTCACACCCTCCTGGGGCAGACGACACTGACTCTGCCCCACTTTGCTTCAGATTGTTCACACCAACATCTTCAGTCCTGAGTGATTTAGGGGGACCGTCTCTCTTAGCAGGAGCAGCCACATTGCTTTTACTCTGGACGATATATTCTGCATATGAAAATGGCTGGTGAGCGGGCTCAGGGGCAGGCTTTACTGGTGATGAAGTTGAGGCAGATGTGCTCTGTCCAGCTTTGAATGAAGGTTGAAACTGCGGTTTTGGCTGGAAAACATCAAAAACATCAAAAAACCTGTCTGAGAGCCGAAAAGTATGAAAAGGACCACAAACAATCACTCGCGCTTTTAGCAAACTATACTGACCAAAACCTTGTGTTGCTGAGTTGGTAAGCTATTTAAAAGGTTGAATTTTTGAACTGTAACGCTCGTTACCAACTGTAAAGTTAACGTTACTGAAGCTAGCTAGCTAGCTAATGCATAGCCGTTGTAAAATAAAAAAAAATACTGACCGGTGCTCGCTCTTTGGTGAAAGCGGAGTCGTCCAGATTGATATTAAACCTCTTCTTCATGGCTTTAAGCTAATGAAGACTTTCCAAGTGAACACATGCCACTGAAAAGTGAGACTTTGGGTAACGTTAGTCAGTAGCGCGAGCTACAGTAGCGACTTCCGGTCTAAATCCTTCAAAATAAAAACAACGTCTCGGAAAAAAATAGATATGAAGCTAATAATATTGATTAAATTCGGCGCAAATTGTATAAACCTGTGATGTGCTTTATCTTCAAGATGCCATTTAATCTGTAAGCATGTCACGAAAAAGCACAGATCCTGAAATTCAGGTTAGGAGTGACAATTTTTTGTCACTCAAAATGTGTTTTGCTTCAAGAACCTCTAATATTTGATGCTTAAAATATACATTAAAGCACAGTACAACAAAGAATATCGTTTACATGTTCTCAATATCTGTAACACGTGCCCCAGATGATCTTTATTAGCACGTGTGACTCTGTTTAAGTGTAATCACTCAAGACAAAGGCCATCTGGTTGTGTGTCAATGAGACAAACACATTAGACTATGTGCTAAGGTTGTAAACTTTGTTGATGTCTGGTACTAGATGTGGTTCCACCTCAGTTGAAGTTATATGCACAACCAGAGAAGGTAGAAGCTGAAATTAAAATAAAGGCTTGTCTTGTGCATATCATTTTGTTGTTATAGGTATGGTGATTAGGCAGCAATTTTACAAACATCTAAGTCTCAGACTACATCATGGATGCATCATTTAGTTAACTGGCCAATGGGAAATGTGTTGTCAAGTATGAGCACTGTGAAGAAAATCACTGGCAATTAAGTAACAACATGGAATGCAATTAAAACACTCCAGAGGTTTCAGATGCCAACCTGGGGCAGTTCAAATTTTCGGGTTGGCTTTTTCTTACTTATTTATACAAACCAATTACGGTGTCATAGTGTTCACCTTTAAGTTTATGTTTATTTATGTTTATTTTTGTCATTTCAAGAAATATAGCCCAAATATATAGACCAAAATATAGGCTAAAAGAGCAATTCATTAAGATGGTGTATGTAAAAATATGGATCAAAAACCTGAGTGAAATAAAATATCTGAGTTTAATTTCAAGTAAACGAACGACAAAGTTAAAGACAAAAAATATGACTACACACAGTAATTGTGCATATTTACGCATATACACCCATTTAACTTTTGTCATCGTGAATTTCCCCTCGGACATGAATACAGTTATTCTTTTTCTTACATGAAATAATAAATATGATGATGTCATAGGATTAAAATCATTGTATTTCTATCAGTATCACATCACAATAGTTTACTCCGGTCTGCTGCCTTGGAGCATGAAGAGTTGCCTAGGAGACAGTGACGCCGCCATTCAAACCGCGTAGCATGGCATTTTGGGATACCATTCCCCATCATGGCGGATCAGGTAGTTCGCTAACGTAAACGGTTAGCATATTCAACGGTTGTTTGGATTCACACTCCTAAGGACTGCAGCTGTCTGGCATTTTCTACACAGGGGCCGCATCAACCGAACACAAACTGGGTAATTATATGCTACAGAGTCGGCTGCTGTAATGAGCGAACGAACTTGCTTTGTTGAAACAAGTAGCAGCTAATGTCCTAGCTAGTTTGAATAGCTACCAGCATGCTAACGCAGCTAGCGGTAATTGTGGTGAACGAGTTGGCAGTGGGTCGCCGCTTAGGCCGCGGCGTGCAGGCAGCATGTTTGACTCTTACAGCCCATACATTGCCTTACTGGAGCGTGCAAAACAAGTGAGGTTTCAAGAATCAACCATTTAATTGAAGTAAATTACAGCTAATGTTATATTGACTTGGGATGTAGTTAGCTAGTCGCAGTGATCTGTGAATGAACGTTAACGCAGGCCTGACAGTGATCAGTGTTATCTAACGTCTTAATGTCTGTTACTACTGGAAACTTTTTTCTCCTTTTGCCTCTATTATCCATGCAGCTTTGGCCTAACAATACGTATTAATAATTATTTTTGGTGTAACTCAACACTGTGTTATAATGTGAACGAAGAGTTGGGGTAACTTAATATTAGCTTACGGTACTTGATATCTAAAGTAACATGTCGGCAACCGTACCTTTGATAGCTAACGTTAGCTTTAGCATCAACTGAAGCGGTAACAGTTAGCTAGGTGTTATGGCTACATAACCTCAAATGCCGGTGCAGTTTACGTGGTTTTGTTTTCGGTTAAGTAGCTTTTCATTAATTTTTAACGCAATTTAAATAAACAGTGAGAGTTTAGCTCAATTGCCAGTGTTTATGAGTAACAGTGCTTCTCACATGCTATGTTTGTATACTAGCAGGGCTAATGTTCGCCGTATTAAAGCTTTACGATTGTAGGACGTCTAACATTACTTTCTTTAGTCAAACGTAGTATTTATTCAATTGTTCATTTTTTTTAAATTTTGTGAAAAATAATAAAGTCATCCGTATGTATACAAAGGGCAGTGGGCTAACAGTAAAATAAATGTAGATTTAATAAGTTGTCTTTTAAAGATCTAAGACAGTTTTTAATGTGGAGCAAGGAAATATAGTCAATCTTTGCATTTAGTTGTTTACAGACTTTGTTTGCTTTAGGAATCCGACTTCACTGGTTAGAGAGATGCTGCAGGGGACGGCAACGCTGCCTTTGTTGGGTTAGGAAGTTGTCTAGTGTTATGTCTTAGATGGTTATGCCATTGACTTGTACTACCAGTGCTCCGGCTTTTGGTGTGTTTGTTACACGTTTGGTCACATCCAGGTCAGTGGTGATAAGGCAGGTATTGCCGGCAGTTTATTCTCCCTGAAGATGGCTGATCTGTTAGGAAACCCATAATACTGTTCACTATCACCTGTCCTTGTACTGACTCTTTGGAAACTAATTGAAAACTTTACAGCCTGCAAAATCAAAAGCAAAGGGAAACCAGCTACTGTGTTATCCTTATCAGTAATCTTATCAGCTTTCCACATTTGTGCTGAGACATACTGAAGGTTTAAGCATTGGATTGTGTGTTCACAGACAAGCTGTCGAGTTTGCATGCCAAATCGTCCATTTAAGTTACTGTGCTTGAACAACAGTATGTGGTTGAAAAATTGAATATAACATGATCAGAAGATGTTCTCACAATACCTGTTCAGGTTTAGGAATGAGACCTCAAAATGTATTTTATTTTTTTCCCCCTCTGTGTCTCATTTGAGCACAAATTGGAAATGGATCAGTTCCAGTCTTTCCTCTTGGAGATGGATATTCTTGGAGCATTTCTCGTCTGCAATGTTGGTTTTAGTCACAGAGGGACTATATGCAACAGTAGTCTAATGCAACAGAATTGCAGTAAATCCTGCCTTCATGGAGGTTAAAATGTTAAGTTTCTATTCAAACTTTTTTAGAGAGGGATTGATTTAGTTTTAATTTTGGAGGCTGTAGTTTGTCTAGGCTTTGCACAGCATGGAGTGGCTAAAGCAGCCTGACCAGGGCTCATGGAAAAACCCTTTTATTAGATGATTGTGTTATTTATAATTTGCTATGGCATGGCTACGAAATCTATACATCCTCTTGTGTTGGTGCTGCATTCTTTGTTGCTTAACTTACAATACCTTTGTTTTTCTCGCCAGTGTTGAGTGAGGGAGTGGCACGCCAGTGACATTAAGAAGGTCTTCTACAAAATCAGGGGCACCGGCACAATGGAATGTGCAGTGGACATCCCCTCAGGTGAGTGATTGATAAGACACAAATAAACTTGTCATTACAATGTTTACCCATTTTGATTTAGTTAATTTTACTGCTGTTTTCTCCCAGATTTCAGGTTTGAATTGTTAATTTATCGTAAAAGACTGCCAAATGTCCCCTAGCTATGTATCACTTCACTCTTTGCATATCTTGAACGTTTTAGACAGTAAAATGACTACAATGATCAACACAAGCCTTCAGATCAAGCAAAATAAAATGTACTATTTTTAGGTGCAGCACTAATCAAAGAGCCTAGCTTGCTCTAGGTTTTGTTTTTTGTTTTTTAAACATATCATGAGTCTGCCAAACACTTCTGTAATCTGAAATACTGGCTGCCCTGTGCAGGAGAAGATGAGGCACCTGAGAAAGACGACATGAATGCCAAGGAAGGGAATGAGCCACCTCACAAGAAAAACAAGAAGCACAGAAAACACAAGAGCAAGAAGAAGAAGAGGAAGAGAAAGGGGGAAAAGGAGAGCAGTTCAGAATCTGGTGCTGAGTCGGATGTAGAGCCAACACCGCCGCCGAGGCCGGTCAGGACCACCAGAGCCAGGTAAGAAAAAGTTCAGTTTAAATTAAAACACATTGTGCAAACTAGATACGTTGTTGTACGAGACTTGACTCTATCTGACAAAACACCACAATGGAATTTTGGTGGGTGTTATAGTGATTGATTAATACACAGAAAATGTTAACATAGTGTGGATTATGAGGTGTAAGGCATTTGGCACAAACATGTTGACACAGATGTAATTGTCTAGAATATGGTTTGGAATCCACATTTCCCATATTCTCTGGAGGGTTGTCTAAGAAAAGCCACCAATCCTATTGAAAGGATTTTTCTAATGCTTATACAAGATTTTGTACATTACCCAAACTCAAAAGGAGACCTACTTGTGTTTTACTTGTATTGGGAACTTAGATTTTACACATTAACAAGAAAAAAATGCAATTTTGTATTTTCCTTGTGTTTGTAGTGCCAGACTGGCTGCAGCTGCAGGAGTTGGAGACCAAGCTGGGCAGAAGGAGGAGGGCAAAAAGGATGCAATTACAGGTAGGAGACCTTCACCCACAAGCACTTCATATTTTCTTTTAAAGTAATAATTTAATTCCAGTCACTTGTTAAAAAAAATAAAATGATTCTTTACTTCTGCTCTCAGATCGTGCAGACACAGAGGGAGATGCAAAATCCAAAAAACACAAAAGACACGCTGCTAAAAAGAAGAAAAAGAAGAGGAAGAAAGATGAAAAACAGGAAAAGAAATCCCCGTCTCGCTCACCATCTGAAAGCAGCTCAGCTTCAGGCTCTGAGTCTGAAGGTGAAGGAGGGAAAGGGGTTGGTGATGGCAAGTACTCTCCAGCTACAGCATCTGACCTGCAAGAATCGGTGTCTAAACTGCTTTCAAAAAGCAAACGAGGGGAGAAACCTGAATTGCTTGGAGTGAAGAAAGAGGAGATATCAGATATGGATATGTCCCAGGCTGGAGGAAAGGACAGTAATACCAATCGATCAGAAAAGGATATGAGGTTGCCCTCTGCAGGCCCAGATGAGATAACGCAGACAGCAACAGTTAAGGTTAAGACAGAGAGTGGTCTTGCTGATGGTACATTCAGCCATGCCCAGGAACTCCCTGATATCATCCCTAAACAGGAAAGTTCTACCCCAAGAGACGACCCAGGCCTGAAAGATCAGGCAAATTCAGTTCAGAGATCCAGGTCTCCTTCCCCTCCCAGGGTTTTAGACATTAAAAGGTCTGGCTCAAGTCATAGTCGTTCACCAACACCTAGTCCTAATAGGGAGCGGTCTGATGGGCAAACAGCAGCAGCAATAAAAGAACGGTCACGAACCCATTCCAGGTCAACCTCAAAGGGAAAACGGTCTACAACTCCTCTGAAGAGTCGCCAACTGTCCCGCTCTCAGTCCCGCTCTCAGTCCCGCTCTCAGTCCCCTAAATCCAGAAGGAAGTCACTCTCTCCATCCCCAAAGTCTCCCAAGAGAGCTACCCGTCACTCTCGGTCCACCTCTCGCTCCCTCACCCCCAAGAAGAAGGTGTCAAAGTCTCCAAGGAAGTCTCCTAAACGTCGGAGGAGTTCATTGTCTGTTTCTCCAAAACGACGCAGAAGTTCTCACTCTCCTAAAAAGAGGGTCTCACGATCCCCTAAACGTGGTGGCCGCAGGTCCCCCTCTCTATCTCGGTCTCCAAGGAGAAGTCGAAGGTCAGAGTCACGGTCCCGTGGAGGCACAAGGCACTCCAGGGCCCGCTCACCTAGACGAGGCGGTGCAGTAAGCAGGCGTTCAAGGTCACGGTCCATCACTAGAAACCGTCGCTCAAGCTCTAGAACAAGACGTCCTGTACGTCGCTCCAGGTCGAGGTCGCCGGCAAGACGTGCAGGAGGTAGGCGCTCCAGGAGTCGATCCTTGTCTCGACGTAGGAGGTCTCCACCCCCCAGATCTCGCCGCTCACGCTCCCGGTCAGTCCGCAGGAGCAGGCGGACTCGGTCACGGTCCGTTGTAGTCCTTAAACGCAACCGGCGCTCCAGATCAAGGACTTCCCGAAAGCGGAGCAAATCCCGCTCGCCAGTGAGAAGGCGCTCCCGTTCCCCTGCCAGGAGAAATCGATCACCACCAAGGTCTGGCAAACGCTCCAAATCTCGCTCGTTATCTCGAAGGCATCGGTCAAAGTCACACACACCAATACCTGTCAAGAGGAGGTCCAGATCTCCTAAAAAGAGTGGAAGAAGGTCAAAGTCTAAATCTGTCTCTGCGGGCTTGAACAGATCTAAGTCTAGGTCCAGGTCTGAGTCAAGTGATGAGAGGTCTGACAGCTCTTCCCCAGCAAGATCCACATCTTCCTCTCCTGTTAAAGAGATGAAGCCTTCCTCTCCTGAGGCAGAGCAGACAGATGGAGAAAGTGGAGGATTTACAGCGACAGCAGGTCAGTCTTTTTTTCATTGCTATATTTTTAAAGAAATACTTCACCCACAAAATGACTATTTGTCTATCAGTTACTCGCTGGATTCTCTATTCATCGTAGAGGCATGCAAAAATGCAAAATTTTTCACAAATTCAAGGTAACGCATAGCGAGTAATTGAAACACAAATGGCACACTATAAAAACTTAAATTGATATTGTTCCTAAAATTGCTGTATCTGCTCTCTGTCTATCACAAAAAAACTTAAATTGCTGTTCTCCACAATCTGGAAAATGTTACTTGTAGATCAATTGGATGTATAACATTGACTTGACTGCAATATTACAGTTGATATATTGCCCATACTCATCATCAAATTCAAGTATCAATCACGTTACTCTCCACTTCTCAGGCCTTCAAGACAATCAGAGTTGGAAAACATCATCTTGCTCCTTGTTGGTTTTTTTTAACAAGCAGTGAATGTTTATTGTTATTGAATACTTGCAGTATATACAGAGTTAAAAGTACAAACTCCAAAAATTCAAAGCTCAGATCAACAGTTATTTGTGTTACTGTTGCCTTGAAATGTCTTAACATGCCTCAACATTCACGATGCAGGTGGCTGGAAACCCATGCCCCCAGCAGCTGCCTCCAGTTCTCAAGCCGGGAGCTCCTCAGGTATGTTGCAGGAGCAACCTAAAAGACTTTCTCCAGACCATAACAAGGACCAGAGGGAGCGTACAGGCTCCTCCAATGAACGGGATGTTTCCAGGTCCAGGTCTGGTTCCAGAGAACCTGGCACGGACCCAGATGGGTCCGATTGTTCCGAAGGCTCAGATGAAGAAGAGGATTCTTCCTCTCCAGTTAAAACAGTATCTAAACGCCAGAGAAGCTCCTCAGGTTCAGCATCTCCGGGGGTGCAGAAGAAGCAGCGGTCACGCACACCTACGGATCGCAGGAAACTTTCACGCTCAACTTCTTCACCTCGACGATCAGCATCCAAGTCTACATCCAGAAGGAAGCAGTCTAGGTTTGTTGTGTGCTCTAATGCTGACATCATGCTGCACTAGTAGGTGTAATTAAAAAGTCTGCAAAATTGTTCATCTCTTATCATTCATCTTTTCCCAGGTCCAAGTCTCCTGTGAGGAAAAGAGAGTCTGTCTCCCCATCAGAAAAAAAGAAACGACGGTCTAAATCTCGGAGTCCTGCCCGGAGGCGGAGGTCACGCTCCCCCGCGCGGCGTAAGCGATCACACTCCAAGTCACGAACCAGAACCCGCCGATCCAAGTCCCGCTCTCCAACCCGAAAGAGGCGATCCCGCTCACCCAACCCCCGTGGAAGGAGGAGGTCCAAGTCCACAGAGAGAAGCAAGCGATCTAAGAGCCGCTCAACAGGACGGAGGAAAAGGTCAGGAGACAGAAGCAGGCGATCAAGGTCTCGTTCTTCCGACCGCAGACGCAGATCTAGGTCAAGAGGTCGGGGAAGGCGCCCTGTGTTTCGCAGTCGTTCATTTGATAGGCGAGACCGTTGGAAAAGGGAACCTAGCCACTCTCCAGTTCTCATTCTACGCAAACAGCGCCGCTCAGGGTCCCGGACACGGCGTAGCACCAGCAAGACTCCTCCACGGCTCACTGAACTGGGTAAAACATTTTGATAGTCACCAGTGACAGTCAAACTGAAAAAAGTTTTCACACTTTATTTACATGGCTCGTCTGCTTCATCTTCCTCTCTGTGCTCCCCGTTGTTGCTTATAACCCTCTCTGTCTGTCTTCAGATAAGGACCAGTTACTGGAGATAGCCAAAGCTAATGCTGCTGCCATGTGCGCTAAGGCGGGGGTGCCCATTCCTGAGAGTCTTCGGCCGAAAGCCATCCTCCAGCTCCCTCTGCCCACTCCATCTCCTGCCCCCCTGTCCTTACCTCTACCTTTACCTCTCCCAATGGGCATGGGGATGCCCAACATGCCGAATATGCCCAACATGGGTCCAATGGGGCTCCCCAATATTCCAGGAATGCCCAGCATGTCAAACATCACCATGAGTGCTGCTATGGCGAGTATGACAGCAGCTACTATGACAGCTGCCTTGACCAACATGGGTGCTTTGGCGGCCATGCCTCCCCTCGCCCCGCTTCCGACCATCACTAACAAGCCTCCCCCGTGTCTCGCGCCCCCAACGCCAACCCTTAACCTGGACCACATCGAGGAGGCAAAGAGGAAGGTCACTCAGCAAGCTAACATACACACCATCAAGGAGCTTACCGAGGTAAATGGTTTACATGTGTTTTTGTGATTACACTGTAATAATAATGTCTACCCAGGCTCCACACTAACGCTTTCACCAGCATCACTGATGCTACCAAATTTCTTAGTTGGTCACACCAGCACATGAGTTGGCCGCACCCTTTGTGTTGCTAGGTTTTTTACATATGGATTTGCCAAATACTTGTGTAATCTGAAATACTGGCTGCCCTAAGCAGGTGAAGATGAGGCACCTGAGAAAGACGACATGAATGCCAAGGAAGGGAATGAGTTTTAAATCCGAAATGTTACTCAAATAGTAATAGCAGAATAGGAAGTGAGAGGGCACATGGAAGCGACGATACATGTAACCAAATTATCATTATTTCTAAAAGTGCAGCACAGTGAGGATGCAGACATTTCACACAGCTGATATATATGAGAAAGCTGTAACCCTGTTTGTTGCTATAGAGATGTCAGTCTGCAGCGTGCACTGGCATGAATGTGACCATGTGAAATTTGAACTTACATACCCACCAAAAATGTTTGTGGACTGACCATTGTGGTCGCAGTGTAGAGCCCTGTGTACATGTTTGATAGAAAAAATGTTGAAGAGTGCATAATGTGGTTGTGTTTTTCAGGGTAACTGAAAAGCAACTCATTTGTTTGTTTTTTTCTGTTTTTGTAGAAGTGTAAGATGATTGCAAATAGCAAGGAGGAGATGGCCATTGCTAAACCCCATGTCTCAGATGATGAAAGCTAAAACCGCCAAGCCCTCATGGTAACACTTTTTAATCTTCTATTTCTTTGTCAGTCTGTGTCTTTGTCTTAATGATCATGTTTTATTTATTCCGTTGTGCACATTGATTTTTAACAGCGGATATTAAAAAGCCTTTTGCATGCCATGGTTCTCATTTCCAGACCTCAATATTTGAGTATTACTTTTTGGCAACTAAATTATGCATTTGTTTTTTCAATTTTAAGCTTTTTAAATTGATGTCAATCTTGTCCGGTTGATCGTTGGTCCAGTAGCAACATATTCATTGACTTAATCGGGAATCAGTTTTTTTATCCAGCCACAATGAAACCGTTTTCGTCTTTCTGTCCCTGTTTGAAAAATTGTAAAAACAAAAAAAAACAATCCATTTTATTTTTTTCAGATTCTGTATTTTCTGGTTTATTTTGTCTGAATTCTGTGTTTTATGATCTAAGCACACTTTGTCATCAGAATGAGTGTCTAAATAAAATTTCAACAATAAAAAAAATAATCAGTGAATTTGA
This sequence comes from Epinephelus lanceolatus, assembly GCF_041903045.1. Classification (NCBI taxonomy): domain Eukaryota; kingdom Metazoa; phylum Chordata; class Actinopteri; order Perciformes; family Serranidae; genus Epinephelus; species Epinephelus lanceolatus. Next base: position 20,330,230 of record NC_135747.1, on the reverse strand, counting down.
TGTAGGACAACTTTGCACTTTTTTTCTTATCAAAGAAAGTGGTTCAGTACATTAATTAAACAAAAGATCCCAACAACAAAACAAACGTTTCAGTACAGTACAGGTCAGAATACAGGAGCACTCCAACTTAAGTGTCAGCCTGTTTGACCTCGGACATGGAGGTGACAGCTAGCCTGATACAGAGGAGAAGCACAGGAGGGCAGGACTTGATCCAGCTTGGCTGACTGAGGAAAAAAAAAAAACTTCGGTCAAGCTAGCTGTGACTCACATCTCCACGGTGAAACCAGCTGCTGCGAGTAGAGCGGTAATGACACTTGCGAATCTAAGTCTGAATATTTTTTTTTAAATTAAATTAGATTTTGTCTAGTTTTAGAGGATTGGCCTAATCAACTGGCTGGTTGCATTTATTGACTATTAACTGCCCCTGTTGTGTGTGAGCTGAGCTGAGAGCGGAGGACAGAAGCAGCGTGCCCATAAATGACACCACAGCAGCATTGTTTTTTTCCTGTTCATTCGGCTTAGAAACTGTTAGAATAATGCTTACAATGGTAGAGAAAGCGCTGATCTTTATCAGTTGCATCCACATTTTGGCAAAACTCCATGATAATCTGCATTTTAAAGCTGATTACATTTTGATTTTTAAAATTCCAAGATCCCGTCTATGTTTTCTGCTTCTCTGCAATCATAGGTAACTAAAACAAGTCATGCATCTTTATGAAATATTCTACCTTTTCCTTCATGTATTCTCCCTTTGGCGTAGCAACTGTCACCCTCATCTTTGGGTTGTCCATCTCTACATCCTTCATCATTTATATATCTGTTTATTGTATTTATTCCAATTTTCACTTGTTTAGGCCCATAGTGACTTAGTCGAAATGCCTTCAGCCTTCCCCTAACTGTATTGTTCCTCTGCGTATTAAATACACAAGCCAAAGTTATAATGAAACCCAATGTTCTCTGTTGACATTAAATGACGATCAAACTTTGACCTTTGTTTCTCTTTTTGTCTGCATGCAGCCACTCCTCAATGGACTGAAGGAAAATGTTAAAAAAAAAACACACACACACACAAAAAAAAAAAAAAGGCTTTACAGGAGGACCTACCTTCCCACAGTTCCCTCTGGCAGCCAGATGACTTAACTGAGCCTCATTAACCACCAAGAAGAAGAAGAAGAAGAAGAAGAGCACCCTAGTTGTCACAGTTAGATTATAGGCGCACCAGCTCCCCAGTTTGTTTCTGTTAGCGTGTGTGAGAGAGAGCGCGACTGGCAGACTGTCACCTCTGATACCACTGAGTAAACTGGACATACGGACATGTGTGCACAGTTGTATGACTGAGAGTGCGAGTCTGTGTGTGAATTGTTAGTGTGTGTGTGTGTGTGTGTGTGTAGTGACTCTCACCACCAACTCCTCAGTGTTGCTGCTCATTTAAGCGGTCACTGTTGTAAAGACTGAAGAGGAAACAAACCAAACTAACTAGTGGCGCAAGTGTTTTTTTGTAAAAGATTAGTTTCTCTAAATTTTACTTTTATGCTTTCTTAAAGAATTGTGTTAAGTGGAGACTGCTTCCTTGTTCTGCTGTATTCCCCCTTGGTTATCTCTAGTCCCTGATTTTATATAAACAAGCGATGCAGAGAAAGTTTTCGGTGGATCCTCACGTGGGATTTGTTTTCAGAAGCCTGGGTCTTCAGGGCAAGAGAGCGACCACATGTGAATCCTGGAACAGGGCGCCAGATCTGATTATTTTGAAGGATAGGAATAACTGAATATATTTGCTGCGAAAAGGTTTGAATTTCGGCTTTGACAGAGGTTATTATTTTGATTCACAGAACATGACTAATTCAGTAACCACTGCCCTGGGTGTGATTTTCATTCCCTCTATTTTAAACAGCATTAACCTGATGTTTGACTCTAACCTGGTCTTTCATTTGGGCTTTGTTGGGATTTTTTTTTTTCCCAGCTTGCGAACATATTTGCTGTATATTTAAATGGACATTTCATCTGCCACCAACATCCTAACATGCCATGTTTTGCAGAACACCATAATATATAATATAATTTAAGATGCACAAAAATCATACGGTTACTATTTGCTGAGAATTGCCATGATAGCATTTTAAGACTACATGACATTTGGTCGCGTGCAAACATTTGAAAGACTTGATCACAACTAAGATCTGACTGTAAGCCACCAACCTTCAGCTACATCTGTGTAACACTTTTTATTTTCCTTCATAACAAACCAGACAGGTGAAAATGTAACTTCCCTTAAACTTCACACTGTAAATGTAGGTAATTATTACTTGTTTAGAAGAACATTTCTAATTCACTGTGTGACTAAATACATGCTTAACAGTGTTTTTTTGTTTTTTTTAATAAATATGCTTTTGCCTTTCTCTTGCTGTTTATATTATTAAAACAACTTGGTGGCGTCTCAAGGTGCACATGGAGAACATAATTCTTGTTTTGCGCTGGGGGTGAGAAAGTTTATTATGTCCTCAACTGTGCCATTGTTTTTTTTGTTTTTTTTTTGTAACAGACAATCAGGTTCTTTGTCTTGTGTTTTTATTTTCTTTAGAAACGACTATAACCACATGAAACTAACAGATCTTGCAGCATTGTGTTCATGTGGTAACTAGGAGAGAGTTGTTATGGACAACATAATGCGTAGTGACATGCAATGGTAATGTTAGAACCCAACAAGCCCTTTTCATTTAATTCACAGATGCATTTAAGATCTGCTTTACTTGTAAATGTCACCCTGGCCACTAGTAGATCCTCTGCGTGAGCTGCGTCTGAGGAAACGGGGGTCCAAGTTTCAATGAATGCTTTTATCCCATTGGATAGCTGAAGAACAAAGATGAACTTGGTGCTTGTGGATAGCTGTCAGGGGGTGAAGTTTTTAACGAATCTTACACTCATAATTAATTTTTTTCATGCAAGAGGGAAATTCTTTGTTGACCTCCCACACCCAGGGCTGTTGAACTGTGGAAGATAATCTGTCAAGGTTTTTGTCAAACTGTAACTATACTGACTGCACCAAAAGCGTAGTTGAACTGTTGAATTGATTCCCGGAGGTGATCTTTAGCTATTTTAATGACAGAGAAAAGGAAGAAAATACATTTTAGGATTCTTTTTCTGTTTTTTGTTTTTGGTCATTTGAATATGACATCGCCTGCTTTGTACATAAATGTGTTGATGTTTATTAAAAACCTCAATGATCTGTATGTACTTGTGTCCCTGTGTGCTGTGTTCACTTTAGTAATTTTATCATAATTTGATCCTTGATTCTAGAATATTGAGCTGTTTATCTGCATGTTTTAAAGCCAATAAGTGCACCATGCTCTTCATCCTGTTCTGTCTTTGGGGAGGATGCGGTAGCTGTACGCACCCTATTTCACAATAATAACTTTAGTTTGAAAGAAATCCACATGGAGCTGAGCTTTTGTACTGAGTATTTTTGCACATAGTCTACAAGTTTCCCTTGTTTAAAATTAGACCAGGCTGCCAGATGTGAATGGGGTCATAGAAAAAATGCTAAGTGTGGTGACATTGACCCAGTTGTGCATTGCTCAGCAGTGAGCGACCGGCTTCCAGATCTATAATGAAAGCCTTCACAGCAGAGATGGAACCCAATAGCACAACCTGACTGTACAGGGTATTGATTTGTAAGACTTAGTGCTTGTGTGTGGGCAGATTGTGCAATTGCCTGTGTGAGAGAAAGATAAAGAGAGAGAAATATAAGTGCATGCTTTTATATAAGTGTTTGAAGTGGGCTGACACCAACATGCCATTTCCTGTGTGCTCGGGTAATTGCAGTGTTCAGAAAATATTTTAGGCCAGAAAACACCTGTAGTTTTGAAACTCACCTACAAGTGGTGCACTTTCTCTTTGTTTTGACTATGCTTTTATTGTGGAGGTCAGAAGCTTTAAAAAAAAAAAGAGTTTTGGACTCTTTCCATCAACAAAAAAATCGCCCTAAAACACTACAATGTAAAGCTTTAACAGACTGTGTAGGAGCAGTGGTAAAGCACCTAAAGTATAAGGACTTTTTAACACATTAAACACTTTATTTTCAGTTTACAAGTTGTCTGATTTACTCAGATGTCAAGCGAAAAGGAGCGACCCAGGGCAGTTTTTATGAAGAGAGCTTAAAAGGCTTTAATCTGTGGCTTTGCTCATTGACTCGGATAAAAAGGTTAAAAAACTCCAGAGTGAGAGTTTCCGTCTCGCTCTTCATCACGGGGTTTAAAATACAAATCACGGTGGCATACACTGAGATGAAAAATACAATCATAACCACAGTCATGGATTAAGGGCTTTGAAGTGAACTGTTTTTTCATCTTCAAATGAAACAAACACCAAAAAAAAAGAAAAAAAAACATGCCTCAGTCCTTTTTGTGTCTGAAAAATGTTTCATGAGTTGGCTTGTTTTGATGGTGATTAACACATTTAAGCTTATTCTGCCATTGGAACAAGGAGAGGATTCAATTTGTAGACTTTTTTGTTTTTAACAAATCAAGTTTGGAACATGGTAATTATTTTTATTCTCATCATTTTCTTTAAGTCTGTTGTTGAAATGTAAGGCAAGAGCGGCGAATGCACGTCTGTACATGCATGGACTCTATTGAAATTATTGGGGTGGAGAGGGGGGTTATGTTTAGTGCAAAGTCCCCCCAACTATATAGTTCAGAAAATATTATAGATCCGCCACAAAACTGACACAAGGGTTGGATTCAAATTGCTAATCTGTCTGCTACTTCAGCACCATGGATTTATCAATACACAGCACAGCTAGATTACTGATATTTCAGAGCCACGGTCGAGGCCATAGATTCTAACTTGCACAAACCTCAGTCAGATAAAGGATGAATGAATCAGGCAGACAAGACATAACATATTCAACTAAACAACCCCTCAGCCCCTGCACACTCTCTGCTACCAGGGGATGCAGAGCAGGGATGGCAGGTTAACAAGGGGCATGCATTTTGGTCATTCTGCTAACAAGCAGATCCTGAACTTCTCGGGGGAATACTGAACTTGTATGAATCCATCCATTTTTGATTAAAAGCTCTGTTAAACTTTCTACTTTTCTCTCTCTAGAACTACAATGTGAATTTGTCTGACTCACTTATTTCTCCAACTGTGCTGTCTGTCATCTCGTCTCTCCCTTGTCCATGTATATTTCTCACTCGCAGACTGGAGTCATGATGTATGATTTATTGGGATGCACAGATTTGATTGCCTGAGCAGCATCATGTTTGATGTCTTACAGCACATGTGACTGGTCCATTTCTACACCAGTTAAAATCATAGCTTTCAGTCAAAATATAATAATTCTCAACAATTTATAAGTTATAGGCGTGAGTCAGGATAGGACAGCATCAGGGTCTGGACCCAGACCACGGTCCAACCATAGGTGACCTTAATTGAATTTAATTGTCTACCTATAAGGCACTTTAATATAACATGTGACATCTCAGGATTTAGTCTTGTCTGTTCCTATAGTGCGGGTGCGGGTGCAGTGGTTAGCACTGTCGCCTCACAGCAAGAGGGTTCCCGGGAGGGAGCCCTTCTGTGAGGAGTTTGCATGTTCTCCCGTGTCAGCGTGGGTTTTCTCTGGGTACTCCGGCTTCCTCCCACAGTCCAAAGACATGCAGGTTAATTGGTGACTCTAAACTCTCTCAACACGACTTACATGACAAGATAGAGAGGGATGGCAGGTTAACAAGGGGGATGAAATTACTTACTCTTTATGGTAAATATAACAAAGGTTTATCATTTGATTATTTAATAATTTTAGAATTCTACATTTTTATAGCTGCATTATGGGTGAGGAGCCCAAGACAAATTTTCCACTTTGTGGGACACTTAAGTTAATCTTGATCTTGATCTTGATCTTGATCTTGAAATGGCAATAATACAGCCACTCTTGAATTGTTTTATAAGGAGCTGCTACAGTCATTACAGCCACCCAATGGCTCAGACAAGCTGCTGATCGTGCAGGCTGTTCTCATGCATTACTATGCAGGGGCAATTTCTCTGAGACAACAAGGGAGGCTGAATTCCCTCTAAAATTTCATAGAAGAAATGGTCAAATATGCATTTACATCGCATTAGGATGCGTTTAACATCATGACTATGATGTTCAAATGTCAGCTGTTTTTCACCAGTTTTCAAACGTGACCTCCCTGTCATACCTTCTCGTATCAGCACGGTGGACGCAGAGCATCCAATCATTCCTGTGAGACAGCGCTGAGCAAGTTTTTTTCATGCAGCAAAGCGAGACGGTCATTGGATAAATGCCACAAAATCGTCACTTCCAGGGAGGCTCAGCTTCCCTGGGACCTAATGAAGCAGTAGGCGGGAGAGGAGACTCGGTGTATGCATAATGATTGGAGGAATTGTCTAAAAGGCTGAACCCCTTTGTGACTGACAGCGCTTTGGAAATACACACCGGCGTCGTCGCATTTCGAGCTCAGTCCCATGCAGATATTTGTGAGTGGAGTCTTCTGACAGAGTGCCGTTCGGAGTTCCGTATTTCTATAAGCGATATAGCTCATTTTCACCGTTAAACTCATCTGAAAATCTCTGAGGTGTGTTTTGCTGTGGTTCTGTGGCATGAGTGTGGTTGAAAAACTGCTTCAATTAAATGTTCCTTTTATAAGTTACTGCCTCGCTACAATATGACAAATTTTATGATGTAAACTTAAAGTGAGCTTCCCCTGTTTGAAAGACCAGCAGCCGCCACTGTTACTATGTAATGATGAACTAGTAATTTGTGTATAATGCTATGCGCTGACAGGTGTATAGAAGGAGGTGGTCCAAGTAGTCCAGGTAGAATGTATGTTGGTTCAGTGGATGGTTTACAAAACCCAGGACTTCCCCCAGGAGACCTGTGTTCTGAAGTGAACTCTGAGTTATCTTAAGGTATATCCTCACCATGTGTCTTTTCCAAAACCTAACTATAATGGCTTTACTTGCCTAAAACTACCCTCTGAAACTTTATGTTACTTACCTAACTTTACGTTAAAGGAGCTATATGTAAGAAATCTAAAGCAAATAGTCATAAAATCCTCCTAATATGTCACAGAGACTAAGGAATAATGTTCATATAACATACTGATCTCACCGACAACAATAGTACAGCCAGAATATTCGCATTTAAAAAAAATTTTTACGGTCTGCAAATCATGTTTATGTTTTGAATTTGTGTTTTGGCCTGTTGCGCCACCCACCGCCGTCTACCAGTCACACAGTCAGTAGAGTCTCAGCATCAGTTACAGTTACGACTGAGCTACAGCAGCACGGCAAGCAGCATTAGCAGTGTCCCGGTACATAGCATTAGCAGCCGACTCCTCATGAGCTGTATCCCGGCAGCAGCGTTAGCAGCAGAGAAGCCGGACTTGCTCGATGGTCAGCTGGAAAACCGAAGATCAAGGACGCGGCGACGCAGTCCTGCCACAGCAGCCACCCGTGGGCAAACAAATCAGTCTCCAGCGTGCCGCTGTCCAGCAACCTCGAATCTTTAGAGGAGGGGGGGGCGGACACGACTCACGGCAGTATTTTGAATTTGAGTGCAGTAACCGTTTTGGCCACATTCTTACATACAGCGCCTTTAAGGATGTGACGTCATTCGTGGGGTGCTAATCCGGTGCTATCACACCAACAGTTGTGTGTGCATTTTCGTAGGATATCATACAAACCTTTCTATGAGGATACGTTGAATTGTGATAAGAGAAATAGAGCCGAAATACGTACGGCCAAAGAGAACCTTTATTACCTGGAGAACACAAAAGGTTAACTTTCTGATGTAACTATTTGATTTTCTTCAAACAGAAAATATAAATACAGGATGGGGAAAACTCAGAGGTGCTTCTCCTGCTTGCTGAAAAAAGCCTACCCCTTCGGCAAAAAGAAAAGTGTACAACTTACTCCCACTTTCTGACCCCTCCATCCCCTTGTGATTTCTGTACAGTCCCTAAAGACAAAAGGCAGCAAATGACTTAATTAGAAATGCAGAGCCAGTATTTTAATTCCACTTCCAGTTTCCAATATTATTTTCTTAATTACTATGTGTGGGTTAGGGTTAGTAATCTGCATCAATTGCAATCTCTGAAAGAGAAGCTCCCTACATATTCTGAGCCAATTATACTCATTTAATTTGTGGACTGCAATTACATTAATCAGTAATTACAGTTACAGGCCTTCCTGTCAGTGTCTGCATGTGCGCTTGTTTACACTCAGCGGTCACGTTTGCGTGTATACATATGTGGGTTGCATACTGAGAAGCTGGTGAGTCATTGGATTTTGCAGATCAATGGCTGTCGGTCGATGGATGGCTGAGTGCTTTGCAACGACCACCCCAGTCCAAACACTCTACCACTCTGTCAGGCAGCCAGGAAAGGAGGTCACATACACAAATTTCCTCTCACTCCCCCTTTGCTTTCCATTTTCACAACACACATTTCTCTCACAACATTGCTTCACACTCATACACAAGCACACACGCGCACACACACACTGGCTAAGCTGATGAATTCAGCCCGTGGTGGAGTTCTGGATCAGAGTGGAACTTGTTTCACTACAATGTGAGACAGACTAACGAAGACAACAGAGACAGCGAAGTGAAAGGGAGAAAAGAGGATTTGAGCAAAATGAGAGGCTCTGCAAGATAAAAGCTGACGAGAGTGAAAAGAGGGAAAACTGAGGACAAAAGAGAAAAAGATGCCTAATTTTACTGAGAAGGATTTGGAGCACTGCCTACAGGACCAAGTGAGCTGTAACTGTGAGGGTCCATGCACTGGTCAGAGGAGTAGAATAAAGGTTGTGACTTTGACTGTACTTGTCGGTTCATTGTACTGTCAAAACTGTGTGTGTGCACAGTTCAAGTGTGTGTGTCCATGTCCTCGACAGGGCAGAGCCATACCACACCAAAATTGTATGAAGGAGAGCGTGCTGCAACAATAGTATATGAACATATACGCCTACATGACTGAAGAGACACATGTTGCATGCATACATGATTATTTCATGAGGGCACTGGAAAAGGAGCAACTGCGGATCCTAATTTATGGATGAGTGAAGTTAACCCAACTGAAATATTCATGCAAACTGGAAGATAAAAATGAATTTTCAAAATATTCCTTTCATTTTCCATAGCAGATTAACAATTAAATATGTATGCATTTGCACATTTGCAAAGAATAATAAAATCGCTTAATTTATGGTTAATATTTATATGGCAAGTCATATATGCAGGCAGATGCTGGACAACAGTTGCAAAAGTAGGACACATAACATCTTGGTATGACCTTGATAATTTAAAGGTCCAGTGTGTAGGATTCAGGGGGATATATTGGCAGAAATATAATGTAACACATATGCTTTCTCTAATGCATAATCACCTGAAAAGAATTAGAATTGTTGTGTTTTTGTTACCTTAAAATGAGCTGTTCACAGGGAGCGACTTCTTGTCCAAAGAGATCACTATGTTGCACCACCATGTTTCTACAGTAGCCCAGAACCAACAAACCAAGCACTGGCTTTAGAGAGGGCTATTCACATTTTTGTGTTTTCCCATCACCTGTCAAAGTTAGCAGCCTCAGTGACAGTCATTTTCAAGTATGAAATTAATTTCACATTTACATTTTTTTTTTCATTTCCTTATGTCAGTTTGAATTGTACAAATCAAATAATAATAATACCAATAATGAAAATAATATTCTGTTTGAGATATAGCGCAACACGTTATCAGGTTCAGTGTAAATTGAATTCCTCTGTGGTCGTCTTGTGCGTGTCACTGTCACCGTCATGGAGATCCTGTTTCGTCCCACCAAACTTTTGCTTCTTTGTCCAAATTGGATCAGAATGTTGATCAAAACAGGAATTATTGGAAGCTGAGTCTGTCAACATCTCTGTGGCTTGCGCAACCTCAAACCTTTACATCAGCGCATTTTCGTGTGGTTTACAAGCTGCTTTATCATGAACATGTTCTTGTGGTTTCCAGTGGATCTTTTTCTTCATTTGTTTTTGGACACGGCAGTGCTGTTCTATTTCACAAGATGTGTAACAGCACCCTCTGTCTTATGACAGTGAAAACACGGATTGCCGAAATATCTTGTCAATGGCAAGGAAGCGTTCTGTCAGAAAAGACGAAAAACCTCTGCAATGGTGAGGATAGTGTTAATAATTGTTTTGGAAAGGAAGAGATCTCAGTGGATAGATTGGCTTCCAGTAAAAAACAATGAACACTGAAGAATTTCTCAGAGGGAGAGTTTCAGCTGATTGCAATCTGCAATCCTCACCACTAGATGCCCCTAAATGTAACACACTGTACCTTTGAATGCAATTGTGATATATAACTGCCTGTCTGTAAATCTGTTTGTTTCTATGGATAGACTTTAATTTTAAACTAGTGCATGGGCGATTTAAGACGGCTGATGTTATCTTGGCCTAAGACATCAGACAGAAGTGATTCTCCTTTGCAAAGATTCCCCATCTGACCTTTGTTTGAAAGACGTCTCAGAGAAAATGACCAAAAATAACCCATGCAAGAGCAATTAGAAAGGTGTCGAGGCACATGTCTGCCCTGCTGTGTGGCAGAGACAGTGTTTTCATTTAAATGTCCTTAAACCATGTTAAAATATTTGTGTGTTATGTATCTAATTTTACATCTAATTTAAAAATGGAGTGTTTTGAAATGTGGCTTCAAGTCATCTTATCTGGACTTGGGTCATCAAACACCATCCACGAGGGTGGAGGAGACGCTGGCCGCAGTCGCAGAGTTGACCTATGAAGTCAGCAGCTGAGACGGATGTTTCCTGACTGTAGCGCGCGTTGCTGTGAATGATGAGAACATCGAGGTAGTACAGTATAGTTTGTGTGTGTGAGTGTGTGTGTGTGTGTGTGTGTGTGTGTGTGTGTCTGGCTCAATAGACTCAAAGTGATTCATTTCTATAGGGAGAGAGTGTGTGTGAGTCAGAGATCATAGTGTGTGTATGTGTGTGTGAATGTGTGTGTAAGGTTGTGTTTTTTGTGCTTTCAACAAACATCAGCAGCAAGGTTGTGTGCATGCCGGTGTGCACGTGTCCTTTTTGTTTCTCTCCCTCTGTGTGTAAGTGTGTGTGTGTGTGTGTGTGTGTGTGTGTGTGTGTGTGACAGCCGCAGGAATATGTATGTTAGTTCCAGTCCATTGCTCGAGAATGAGAGCAGAGGAAGTGTGTGTGTGTGTACGTGTGTGTGTGTGTGTGTGTGTGTGTGTGTGTGTGTGTTGTTTGTCACAGGCATGGAGGGAGTACCCATGATGACGTCCATGAAGATCAAGGTAGATCAAGGTTAATATGTGTGTCTATGTGTGTGTGTGTGTGTGTGTTTGTGTTTGTTTGTTTATTAGCTGCAGGGAGGGAAAGTTCCTCTTGTGTCTACACTGATTAATGTAGCATGTGTTCAAACATCAAAGGTGAGACTCAGTCTTGAAGCCTGAGTAATAATAAACTCATATTTACTGATGGTGTGCAGCAAAATTTAATTTTCTTCGTATACATTAACTCAAATCTATAATAGCCTTAATCAATTAGATTATGATGAGGTAATTTGAAATAAATGCCCTAAATCCCTCTGGATGTCGCCTGAACCATCATCCTATATCAGCCACACGCTACTCAGACAGTTATGTGTGTGTCTGTGTGAGTTTGTCTGTGTGTATGTCATACATACTGTATGGGAGGTTTCAGTCCAGTGCTCACACTTAAGCCCTTAACCCGACTGCTGAGATGTGTGTATTATAGAGTCATGGGCGTTCCAGTTCATCGCCCATGTTTGGGCTCACAGTGAGAATATCAGGAGTGTGTCACAGTCACAAAACGATGTAAGGTCATGATACAACAAGGTAGAGTGCTGCTGTGTCTGTGTGTGTTCTTGTCACTTGTGTGGAAGCAATGTCTGGTTTATCACCGGTCTTGCTGACTTAAACAACAAAAGCATCAAGGTAGAGTGGTGTTGGCATTTCTTTTTATGTGTGTTCTGTGCATGTGCTTCAGGAGGAACAGCATGCTGTGCTTTGACAATTACCTGCATGTGTTTCCTTCAAGCTGCAACCTCTGGGGCTGAGCACTGCAGTTCCTTGAATGACCACTTGAGGCTGGCTCCAAAAGCGAGTCAATCCCCGTAGACCTCCATGTTAAAATGCCCAACTTTACAGCAGAATTAAGCAAGTTTACAGCCTAAAAAAGGTTTTGGTCTTGCAAGCTAATTTCTCAACTAGTGAAAACTGTATGGGGGGTGAATTTTATATAGGCTAACTCACCCGTTTACGTTTTGTTAAAACTTCAAGTTAGTCAAAATTAAGGGTGGGTGCCATCTGTTGACAAGTTAGTTAGGTAACATAAACATGGAATAACCCCAGACTTACAGAGTATACACGTAGCCACAGCTGTCACTATTTCAGGGCATTATCAGCTCATTAAAATTAATTGATCTCCAAGGAAGTTTTGTTCAGCGATTGGTTTTACTAAAAAACCCTCAAAGGAGTGGGATATTCACTTTATTCATTAAGTAGATGTATATGAAGATGGATGACATGACAGCCCCCCAAAAGTGACGCTGAAACTTTTCAATCGCCCCCTGGTGGCTGGCTGCAGTATAGGTCATAAAACCCGCCCTCCTCATGTTAGTGGATGGGACAAACTAAAAACTTAAAATTAATTAACCATAGACTGTAAATGCACTGTTAAAGCCAAGCTAGCTGCTAACGTCAGTGTTAGCTCCACCCTCTCGTTAAAATATGGTGACTTCTCATCACTTCCATTTCAAAAAATCCAGGATGGCCACGGTAAAAACGCCAAACCAGGCCCTCAGGGAAGCAGCTCAATCTACCGTCCAATTTTTCCCAGTGGCCACTTGCAGTATTGCAGAGAAAAATACCCCGTGACCCAAAAACCATCTTCTCCATAGGCCACCATTGTAAAAGAGATGGCTGTAAAACTGTTGACCAGACACCTCGAACTGCAAACAAGGTCAATCATGACTCTTTCTATTATGAATTTTGATCCATGGAGGTTTTACATTTGTAAAACGTTGCTCAAGCATGTCTATGAGCTAAGAGGAAACACCTCCAGCAGAACAAACACAACTGCACATATTCAGTGGGCTGTATACCTCGGAAGTAAACGTGGATGTTAAAACCAGGTGAGCAATTCCATAGCGCTGAATGGGCGCCATCTTACTTTAGATATCTATGTGCCAAACCCCAGACTTTAAAATGGGGATCCACAAACCAGTGAGTGAGGTCACAGTGGCTATGTCCATTATTTTACAGTCTATGTTTTTTTTTTCTCGCGACTAGAATATTCATGCGGTACACATATATACAAAACAGGCTGCCAATAAATAAATAAATTAAAGAATATCCCTATTAATTAGTGTTTGGCATCGATATTTATGTCAAGGAAAAGTTAACATAGTAAGCCTACAGGCTGCTGCAACAATATTGAACACTGTAAATGCCACGCAGTGACTCTTCCTTCCACAATGAAAATATCCAGGTTTCACATCTTACCCACCTGCAACAGGCTAATAAAATATTGAAATCTGAAACTGGCTGATCAAATATTTATTCTGGCCACAGGGCTGTAAGGTACTCACATTAGTTAGTTGAGTGGTCTCCCCGGCTTACTGAGAGATCACAAGCTCTATTCCTGGATAAACTAGTGATCTTTAATTATAAACCGAGCAAATTTCGGCCCCGCTCATTTGTTAGTCACCCCTCAGAGTGGTGGTAAAACGCATCTTCCTCTTCATCAAGTGAGTATGTCCATTTCTAAGCTCTCAGTTGATGAAATGATTGTTGGTGTATTGATTAACTTTTTCTAAAGCTTTCTTTACATGGCATTAATGAAATTGTGGAAAGTCACAAGAAACACAGGTGGAGGGAGAGTTGAGGGTTATGTCTTTGTACCTCAGCTTTATTAGGTATTGTACATAAGGGAGAAATAAGGAAGGTGAGAGAGACAGAAAAGATGAAACGACTAATGAGCCAGACTTGAACCCACTTAATGAATCCATAGTGACTGGCTTCACATGCTGACTACTTGCATGGGCCTATTATCTGAGATTCACACCATATAAAGCCCAGCCTATCCTATATTATCCTGACATTAACTCAACATGCTCTACTCATTCAGGCATTTAAATGTGAGCTTGGGAGAGTTCTACGTGCTTAAAGTCACATCTTATTCTTTCATACCAAAAGCTACCCAGACGTGTCTGGGGTGTCTTGTTTGTTGCAGGCTGCCTGAAAAGCTTTATTGTAATTTGACATACAACACCGGCTGCACACATTTTATTCTTGTAAAGTGTGTTACAAGAGCTCAGAAGGGCGGCAAAGGTACCAAAGTGTTTTCTACGTGCAGCAGAAAATGACAAATGTCTCTTCACTATCCCGCCGCTTCTCTCAACGGACCGCACTTAGCACATTTTATTCATGCAAGGTGTTAAACGCTGACTCACTTTCACCGACAGCAACAAACATTTTCACTCTGCTGCTGTCCTAAGACTTTTACCTCTGACTGTACTTGTACACATTTTTTATACATGACAGCTCTTTTAAAGTTAACTCACTGTTCCCTGACATAGAGCGACAGCCAAGAAATGTATGTTTTTGCCCGCTGCCGCATGCATTAATTATGGCTGCCATGCAAAATAGATTAGATCTGCAACTTCATTGAGTGGCTGAGGCAGTTGTGGAGTTCATGGCTCACATGACTTTGCCTCCTACTCCAATCCAACTAAATGAAGCCAACCTTTACCCACACCAACCTAAAAATAAAAATCAGGCAATTTATGACATTATGCCCCTTGTTTTAGTTGCTTTGGTTGGTTGCTATTACAATGCTCATTGATGGAGCACTGCTGCTGAGACACTGGACTGTCATTTAATATCAGACAAATGAGGTGGAAGATGCCGCTTTCATGATTTTTATAGCATGCATTTTGTGCTGTATCAACTATCTAGTAGCAAAACTAAAAACTGTTACCAAATATGCCACTGTTTAACACAGAAAACAGCGCCTATGTCTATTTTTACAACCCTTAAATCGCTTTTCAGTCTGTAACTCTTTCCAGCAAACATCATGCTGTAGTACAGACAGGACAGGAAGTCTGATGTGTGTCATTGTTTTGGTTTCTCTCCTATTTTCCTGCAGGACATGTTTGACTTTGAGAGTACAAGGGGCTGTCTGTTGGCTTGTTTCCTGTTGTCTCCCAGCATTTGCCACTTTTGAATGCTTGCTGTACGCCAACACTGCCCCGTATTTGTGTTCCTAGACGCAAACTCACAGTCAGCCTTATCTCTAGTGTTCTGTTTTTTTTTTTTGTTTGTTTATTTTTTACAGCCATTTGCCAGGAACAATGCGTTGGAATGCATTATGAATGAAGTATCTGGAGAAGACAGGGTTTTGACTGAAACAGGATTTGATGGATTTGATGCTGTCATTTTCACAGGGTGCAAACTTGGACTGTAGATACAAAATTATCCCTGTGTCTCATTGCTGCTGGAAATTCATGAGGAATCTGTTCATATTTTATCATTTTCATGCATTATACAGTAGAACAGACCTCTCTGTAGCCAAAAGTAACTCCGAATTCACCTCAGTTAAAATACGAAGGCTTGTGTAAATATGTCAGTCCCTGTCCGTGGATGATTCAACAAGTAAAGACATTCAGTCGCAGGCTTTTAATTTGAGAGCTCATATCTGTATCTCTGGGAAGAGTGCTTTGTTTTAGAGGCTGTTATTGACCTTCTTGCCCCCAAAAGTGTTGTGCTTATTAGCCAGCTGACAATCTATTGCAAATGGACTCAGCAGTGTGCTGCAGCACATACAGTACCAGCAGGAATTCTTTGCCTCTCGTTCTGAATTTCATTCTGTCTACTTTTTTTAGGCAACATATCCTCTTTGGCATCTCCTTATCTTTCTTTCTTTCACACTTGTGTGCCTCTATGCGTATATGCGAGCTTGAGTATGTGTGGGCTGACACTGCTCCTCTCTTTCTCTTCAGTTTAGTTTAGTTTAAGATCCTTTATTGGCATGAATATGGATGATACATTAGCTCCATGCAGAGCTACATTACACTATTGAATTCATTATCATATAAAAAACAATGAGCAGTCACAAGAAGACATCTATAACACTAAAACAGTGGCTGTCCCTCCTCAAGTTCTCACCTGAACTATGCTGCTTTTATTGCTCCCACGTTATAGGGTTGCTTGGTAACCGCAAGCATGTGACATGTCAGTTGTGGTTGCCACTCTGAGTTTTAATTTAAGGTTCTTTGTTACATAATCTTGTGCTGCTTTGTTGCATCAGTCTGTGGTGTTCTCTGTATTTATATTTAATGGCCTGTAGTTTTCACTTTTTCCACTGTGATTTCCTGCATTTCCAGGAGTGAAATTTTATAGTAAGACTGGACTTTACGCAGTTGTGGCAGCCATTTCCCCAATACATGCAGTTCCTTGCTTATCCAGACTAAACCTGCTGGCCTGTTTCTGCACAGATTGTTAAAATGCTATCATTTGTCTCATCCTACTCTTGGTAAGACCAACCAGTCTTAATACATGCATAAAAAAATAGATTATCATTGTTGCAAAAAAGACTCATATGAGTGTTTTTGATCTGCCACCCCTTTTGTACATGACACATGAGACATGATGTGACAAAAAGAGCAAACTGTCATTTTTTTCTGGTGAGGACCATCTTATAAGACAGCAAACATGGACGCAGTAGGCATGGGATGATATAAAAAATGAATGTGTTTGCCCATTAATCATCAAAATGTGCTTAAAAGGTTAACCCACCTAAATTAAGAATTACTGTATGTTATTTCCACGGCATGAAAAAGTTCAGTCCATATTTGTGGACATGAGCTACTCTCTCTCGAAACCTGAAACCAGAGAAGTAAGTCTCAAATGTGTGATGACATCAAGTATAAAGTCTGGGGCTGCTCCACAGACAATGATTTGGAGAGTGATTTATAGACCCACAGGATATTTGTTTTCTTTCTCATACCCAAATGAGCTTTATTTTATTGGAGTGTTCTCAGCCCTGAAACAGAAAATGTTCACATGTACTCAGGACATTCCCCTGGGTGCTCCCAGTGTCATCTATAACATCTTTCCCCATTCATTGTCTATGGTGCAGCTTCAGACTTTATACCCTATGACATCATGAGTTTAAGTCATGAGCTTAAGCACTCTGGTTTTTAAATTTGGAAGAGAGTTGTTCATGTTTGTTAATATTTTTGGACTTGTCTTAGATCATAGGAATAACATGTATTGAATTTTGAAACTGGGTGTAGTTCCCCTTTAATTTGTCAATTTACCTTTTCACAGCGGTGCCTGGATAGCGTGACGTGTGTGGTTGTGCTGCTGCCGTGGTCCTACCAGATGCCTCCTGCTGCTGCTGCTGCCATCATTAGTCATTAGTCATACTTCTACTGTTATTATACACATATGACTATTGTCACACATGTATACTGCCAGATATTAATACATACTTTCAACATATTGTACCACAGTAGCCAGAACTATAACTATAATATTATTACTTTCAATAATGTTGTTGTAAGCTACTGTCATTACCTGCATCTCTCTCTCTCTCTCTCCCTCTCTCTCTCTCTGTCTCATTGTGTCATATAGATTACTGTTAATTTATTATGCTGATCTGTTCTGTACGACATCTATTGCACGTCTGTCCGTCCTGGAAGAGGGATCCCTCCTCAGTTGCTCTTCCTGAGGTTTCTACCGGTTTTTTTTCCCCGTTAAAGGTTTTTTTTTAGGGAGTTTTTCCTTATCCGCTGTGAGGGTCCAAAGGACAGAGGGATGTCGTATGCTGTAAAGCCCTGTGAGGCAAATTGTGATTTGTGATATTGGGCTTTATAAATAAAATTGATTGATTGATTGATTGACCTTTGAAGTGAAGAGACTGTAGCTATAATAGCCTCCAGGGCTCCTCTGTAAGGATTGCCTGACTGCCCAGGGCAAGTAAAATGCAACATCAGGCTAGTAAATCTAGCAGCTCACTTGCCCAATCGAGCAAGTGGTAAAAGAAAGAGTAAAAAACCTTATTTTTCCAGAGCCAATGATGGAAGCAGCTATGGAGTGAGCCGTCTCGCTTCCTTCTCATCTCTTCTCATCATCTCATCTTCTCTCATCTCATCTCTTTTGAGTTTTGGCACTTAAGTTTTTTGATTTGGGAGACAGTTGTTCATATTTACGAATATTTTTGGACTGACTTAGACCATAGGATTAACGTATGAATTTTGAAAATTGCCGTAGTCTCCCTTTAAAACTCTTAAAATGGCACTAAAACATACAGGAGTCACTTTACCTTACATTCTGTTGAGAAACAACAGCATTATTTTTTTATTGCATCATAGAGAGGACGCATTCTTTTTTTTAACGAATATCCTTTTTACTGGAATACAAACAAACATTCTTAGAAAGCCAGGCTTTCAACTATTTAAAAAGGCATCGTGTCTTTTGATATGAAATATGACAGTTTTTTTCATTTTGTGAGGTTGATGCATATGAAGCCTGTTTTTGTAGTCTCTTTTATTGCTGGTTTTCTAACAGTCTCTTTAGGTGCTGCTGGATACAATATTCACAATTATCCTGATAATGAAAATTCACCAAGATCAACTCACATTGAATATTTTATAATGCGATCTGGGATAAAAATTTATATGGTCCCATTTCCAGTCATATTCCCCCCAAATGATGAAAGGTTCCTTTTATTCGCAGAGGATGTCTAATTATCCTCTACATCAATCCAGTTTTCCCTGTTGTCACTGTTTAAGATCTTCAGTTGACAGAAATATTTTCGTGAGTTCTCCCACCTCTTCCCTGATTGTGACATAGAGGATCTCCACTAATAGCGTGACAGTGGCAATTTCAGCTGCCCCTCCTAGGTTTGGCAGAATGTATAATAAAACAGCTGTTAACAGTTTATTAATCTTTAAATTACAGCCATCTCAGTTGCTTTTTCCAGTTCAAAAAAAAAAAAAATCTAATTTCCATTATAATAATCCATGTGTGGAAGGAAGGCGACGTCTTTCCAGTTAAGCTTATCAGCCTGTTTAAGGAATGTGCTGCCGCCTCACAGGTCACAGTTCACTTGGGTCTGTGACTTCATTTATGAGGGAAATAAGGGAGCGGCCAGAGTGGCATCTCAATTAGACAGCCATGTGTAGTGGAATCCATTTTGCTGTAGCTGATGCACGTGATGGGTAACTTGTGCAGAAAATCTAAGACAAGCGAAGATTTTACACTCCATATAGGCAGTGTTTTACCACCATGTTTCACTGTTTTCTCAGCAGCTGCTTCAAGTAATTAATGTATTTGCCTATAACAAAATGTTCTCTCTAAGAACAGAGAAATGAAACACAACAGGTCCAACAGATTATTATTTTTTAAGCACTACTGTATTACTAAATAAATTGGTTGTTAGTGTTGATTTGCAGCACTGATTATCTCACAAACTGACATAATATTAAGGTACAGCTTAGTCACTGTTATGTTGAGAGATTGAGATTTTTTTTTTCTGCAAGTGTCCTATGACTGTTAGAGCTCTACTTTCATGTATATATATTTATAGGTATGAGATTTTCATCCTCCACCTTCTGCAGAGGAACAGAACTTGCAACATGCAAAGAGCTACTTAGTACATTACATGCACATACATATTGTATATTTTAAATCTTATGCTCTGTGTAATCATGTGTCCATTTGTGTTTGTGTGTGCACTTGCTGTTGTACTCCTGAATATGTGTGTGTGTGTGTGTGTGTGTGTGTGTGTGTGTGTGTGTGTGTGTGTGTGTGTGTGCCAGAAGGAAGGTAGGCTTCACACAGAAGTGTGGGTTGCCCTGGAAACATAAGAGAATTTAAAAAAAGGCAGAGCTCATGGTCACATTGGAGATGATCAACCATTGGATGAAAAAAAAGGCCTGTCTGCCTTGTTTAGTTGAGTGCTTGTGAAAATGCAGGAAATTAAGTATTTGATGCTTAAAATTTCCTGGCAGAAGACCCTGTAATGGTCAATGGAGACTTATGCCCTTGCTTGTAGCACCAAGGTTGGTTTGCACACACACTCACATACACACACGCACGCACGTACACAAACGAATATATTAAACTGAGGTCAACAGTCAACAGCATCGATCACTGAGCTGCCCCTGTCTAGAAAGGTCCTGCTCACAAAGCTGGTTGTCAGTATCAGTTTTTAAACCAGGGTTTTGTCTTTGTCTTGTTTGGTGATTTTTGAATAAAATGATTACATGCTTTTAACTCTTTAATGTGTGTGCAGCGATAAAAGGCTTCAGTTGTTTTTTATTCTAATTGTTGAGCGCTTTGTAAACCTCTGTTTTTGAACAGTGCTATATAAATAAAGTTTCTGATTATTATATTGTTATTACTATTTCATTTTATGAAACACTACCCTGCAATGCAAAAAAAATGTTTGAGATGATGTCTCTCGCCTAAATGTGGTCACTTCTGGCTCCAAAAAAACAAGATGGCGACAGCCAAAATGCTGAACTTGAGGATTCATGGAGTCATCACAGTTGCTACATCCACTATTTTTGTAGTCTATGGTATCAGTAGGTTATCAATAAGATCTTAGGCATGCGTATGTGATTTCTGTATTAAAGAGGAACCACAACCATTTTCAAAATTCATATTCATTCATATTCATGTTATTCCTATGGTCTAAGACAGTCCAAAAATATTAATAAACAAACAACTCTCCCAAATCCAAAAACTATAGTGATAAAACTGACATTTGTAAAGTCATCAAGTGTAAAGTCTGGAGCTGCTCCATAGACCAAGAATTGGGAAAGATGTTCTAGATGACACTGAGAGCACCCAGGGGAATGTTCTGAGTATATGTGCACATTTTCTGTTTCTGAGCTGCAACAGAATTAAACTCATTTGGGTATAAAAAGAAACAAACATTCAGTGTGTCCACAAATTCAGGCTCCCATTCAATGTCTGTGGAGCATCTCAAGACTTTTTGACATCACAAGTTTGAGATTTACTTCTCTGTTTTCAGGTTTTGAGAGAGAGCAGCTCATGTTCACATATTGATTTAACTTTCCTAGGCCATTGAAACAGCATATTGGAATTCTTAATTTAGATGGTTCCCCTTTGATATGATGCTTGGTGTGTGCATTGTGACTTTTGTGACCTCCCAGACATAAACAAGACCTTCATAAAGTCTGGTCCTCCTGGTTGACAAACACTGACCTGAACAGTCACTATGAAAAGTCTTTCTCTCATCATGAATCAAAACTATAACAGTAATTCTGTTGGAACACCGCTTAAGTAAACACAGCAGGAGGTGTGTGTAGCTTCTGCATAAATTCATACTGATTTGACAAATTGGAGTTGATGCACTGTTTTCTACACGGGGAGTTTAAACAGAGACTCATGCACAGTCACAACACAAAGCTGACAGAGGGATGACTGAGACAGGCGGTAGAGAATGAAGGGATCTTCAAGTTAAGCGACAGGATTTCACCGGCACTCCTGGAGGCTTTGTCGCCTAGCAGTGCCCATAGGTCTCTTGATTGAACAGCTGCCGTATCAATTCAGGGGCCACAGCGGTGGCTATTTGCAGCTCAGAGGTACCTTTGGCAATAAATCTCCCGACAGAGATAAATAGGAGGACACATGTATACATAACACACTCACGAACACTCTCTCACACAGCCCTCACTGCTTCAATCCAGTGTTTTTTCTGGATGAACTGAAGCTTTACCTCACACACATTTGTGACAACACACGTACATATTTTGAGATACAGAGTCTCCGGTCCCTGAGCGACGAGAGCTTCTTTTTCTATTTGATGTGAGATGACAGCAGGAAGCCCCTTTAGGGCTGCGATACATGGACATCAATTTCAGGCACTGTGGATTTACATGGGCAGTACTTTCTGCAACACGCTGGGACAAAAGCAAAATTACTAACATTGGGTTATTAGGTACAAATATAACATGAAAAGATACTAGAGCCTGCAGGTGTGACAGAGTTATTATAAATATATTCTAAAGCCATTTAGACCAAGAATGTGTACTTTTAGGGCACGTGCAGTACACACCATAATTATTTTTTGTTTTAGCTAAAAGCCTAATTATCACTGCCAGGCGTAAGGGGCTAATCCTGAATACTACTGGACCTAACAGCCTATTATTTTTTGTGTGCATTTATGTCTGTATGCTCAATAACCTCTTCTCACTATTCCTGAAATACATATTGTACTGACTGCTCTGTTTTATACCGTCATTGACTCCTGACTCCTTACTTATCTTTACCGTCCGGCTGCAAATGTTTAACAAAATCAAGTAGCGAAAGGCATTTCTTGCAATCTGCTAGGCTAAGAACAAGCCTCAACTACTTTGCTGAGGGCCATGTTTTGGCCTTTGTTGTGGCTCAAAAGAACGTGGTCTCACTCTGAAGTCGTCAAAATCCGCTGCTTGGGCAGTGACTTACAGCGGCAGACACTGACGAAAAAAGACGTCCTTTAACGTCGGCGTGATACGTGGCCAGTCGCTGTTATAGTTTAACAGCACTCGGCGGCTGGGAAACGCAGCAGGACAAGAGCAAAAGTTAAGGCGACAAAAGTCCGAGTAGGCTGGGTGGGAGGGGTGGTGGATGGGTCCAACAAACACAGATGTTCACCTGGGAGAGCGGTGTTCGTGTCCCGTAAGATTATAAAACCAAACCCTGTTCTTTTTTCCAAAACCTAACCACATGCTTTTGTTGTCTAAACCCAACCATGTGTGTTAGTTGCCGAAGGAAAAAAAATGTCAATTTGCGTTGTTGTACTGACATTGTGCATTTATTTTGAAAGATACTGTATGTATGCAAACTTCCTGAAAACGGAAGTGTCTTTTAAAAGAAGACAATGCATGTGACAGACATAACTTGACACAGCGTCCCAGAGCGTCTGGACGTCGAAGGTCCTTGACCAAATGTTGATATGTTACAAGGCTGGAGTGAGAACGTGTTGCTCAAAACTTGACAACAATAGAAAAATTTGGTCTCATTTTGAACTGTAGCATCTGCAGATTCATTTATTTATCAATTCAATTTATTAATTCAACACCCAATATGTTATGATCCACTAAGGTAAGGCCCGATACCAGATGAGTAAATACCCATTTTTGTTGTATTCGTCACCATTGTGACTGTAAGGGTGTCTGGAGGGACAACTGAGTGAGATTCGACTCCTCCTGTTTGGGTGGGATTTTAATGGATTTGATTTTCTCCATGTAGACTATCTACTCTGGTTACACCTGGTTACGCATTTCTAGAGTGCAAAAATACTGGGTGTAGCTACAGTGACATCATGTGGAATCCTGTTTTGAAGCATCTAGATCGATATTTCAGCTGTCCCCATCTTGGTTTTTTGGAGCCAGAAGTGACCATACTCGGATGAGAGGCTGGCGCTGTGGAGTAGTGAGTGGTGGATCTGACTGAGAAGCTGAGGACAGGCTGTCATTCAGAGCAGCCCGCCCTTATTATGCTTAACTTTTAAGTCGCAACAAAATGTAAACAGGTAAGTTATATAAAGATGTACCCCGCTACAGTTGTCATGAACGAGATAATAACTAGAGACCAAAACCATTTTTTGTACCAGGCTGTAAACATGTTTATTTCTGCTATAAAGTTGGGCATTTTAATATTCTGTTTTATGGGGATTGACTGGCTTCTGGAGCTAGCCTCTAGTGGTCGATCAAAGAACTGCCGTTTTTGGCACTTCATTTTTCAGCCCTGGAGGTTGCCACTTACATCTTATTAATATAACTTGCATACCATCTCTCCTTCATTCCACTACTGTTAAGCATTGCACTGGACACACAGCCTGACCTGCATGGTGCACCCCCTGTTCCCCACCAACATGCCCCCAGACACATGGTGGAGAGTGCACTCGTTGCATAAAAACTCAGAAAAATGCAATTTATTTGTTTTTTCTTCAAACCTGCCTTTCCATTTGAACCAATCAACCAATCCAGTCAGCCAGCTAGTCAGTTAGTCAGCTAGTTAGTCAGTCAATCAATAAATAAATTAATCATGGGGTTAGAATTCTGGAACCACTCTTGATAATAGCCTGGTCCTGGAAGTCTGAATCACCACTCACATCTTTGATTTGTTCAGCCATTCAATGAATAGAGTAAAACCAAATGGAATTTTAATCAGATTATAATGATAACCTGCTGATTTTCAAAAGTCATAATTAGTCTCTGATTATCTCGTGTTTAAATGGTAACAGTTTAAAAAGATATTTTTGTCTCTTGAGGTCCCGTGAACAATCAATTTCCACATAGTTGTCTGGCACTTTTTATTGGTTCTAACCTCTGCCCCAACCAGTCCACAGAGAATGACCAATTATAGAGCTTTTATTTTCACACCACACAGGTATGGCCCGGACATGTCAATTTCCTCACAGCCTCTGGATGTATATACACCCTGGCGGCGTGAGTCAATCGATTCTCATCCTCACCTGTGTAATAATGCATCCATATCTCCTGAACTGTGATCACAGCAGATTCACAAAACTGTTAATTTAAAAGATTGATAAAACACCCCGCTCTGCAACACCTTATTGTTTTCTATCTCTGCATCGCTCTCACCTTTTCTAATTGCTTTTCACTTTTTTCTCACACCCTCAGCCCTCTCTCTTAGCTCCCCTTCCCACCCTCTTTTCCCCTCTCTCGCTCACATTCTCCTGTGTCTCTCACTTGCACCAATTTTCCTTTCCTTTTTTTTTCTCCTCCTGGTTTCCTAATTGTCCTCTCTCTCATGCTTTTCCCCCTGCTTTCCGTCCTCATTTTCATCTCATCGAACCCTTCATTACTTGCCCCTTTCCCCACTGTGCCCATCTGACATCTGTCCTTTCCTTCACAATCGCCATCCTCCCCTCCCCCTCTAACGCTGTGAGAAATACCAATAAGGGCTGATGCTGTTTGTAGCTGCTGCCACATGCACCAATATTTCATGCGCCCCTGCAACCTGCAAGAGAGCAGCAACTGAACTGAGCTGCACAGAAAATCACCGAGCCGACCCTGGCCTACTCATGCAACACAGTGTGGGTGTGTGTAGGTGACATTTTGGAAATGTACTAAAACAAAATCCGGAGTAAATCAAATTTTGGCATACGACTGCCTGCTAACGGGAGCCAAAAACAAAGGCTTTTGTTACTGGAAACAATAGTTTGGATAGTGAGTAATGTGTGGGTGATGTACACATTTAGTATCAGTTGTAGATGAAATAAAACTAGGCGGATAGTTGAATCGTTTGTATTATACCCACAGACGCCACTCATTATATGCCTGTATTGTCCAGTGACAATCCAACACGGCTGATAAATTACAGCTGATGAAGCAGAATCTTCAGCCAATCTAAATGAATGAGCCAATAACTCAAGAGCTAACCCTTTGTTTTAACTTTCATTACATTCTTTTCAATATCAATTACAGCTGATTTAATGTTATTGTAATTTAGGACGGATTTACCATTAACACAAGTGCTAAAGATTTTATAATCCATCACTTCACATTACCCAGTTCACAGAGTTTAAATACCTAATGTGATGCACTGTTTTAGCTTTATATTTGTTCATTTTGGAGCCATTTGTTGATCTTGCACATGTGGCAGAACTGGTTACATGCATGAGCAGATTATAAGACAATGGACCCCTGGAAACACACGTGCAAAGGGCCCCACCATCTCTGTTACAAAGGAGCATAAACCACAGTTTTGGGGTTGTTTTGCTTCTTTTTATTGTCGTTTTGCATTTCTTTGTGGTCATTTTCTGTTGTTTTTGCCTGTTTTTGTAGTTTTTTGTGTCTCTTTGTAGTTCCTTTGCGTCTGTTTTTGTTTTTTGTGTCTAGTTTTTTGATTCTTTGTGGTCTCTTTGTGGTTATTTTGCCTGTTTTGTAGTTATTCTGTGCCTCTTTGCAGTTGCTTTGCATCTATTTGCAGTCTTTTTGTGTCTTTATATGGTTGTTTTGTGTCTCTTTCCAGTCTTTTTGTTACTCATTACAGTCATTTTGTGTACTTTGTAGTGGTTTAGAGCATCGATTTCTGTGTTTTTTGTGTCTAGTTGTAGTGATTTTGTGTTTCTTTGCAGTCTTTTTGTGTCTCTTTGTTGTTGTTAAGCCTGTTTTGCAGTTATTTTGTGTCTCTTTGTGCTTACTTTGCATCTATTTGTGTTGGAGTTGTTTGTCTCTTTGCCTTCTTTTGTGTCTTTTTGTTGTTTTGCATCTCTTTGTCATCATTAGGTGTCTTGGTGTGGTTGTTTTTTGCCTGTTAATGTTATTCTAGGGCTCTTTGTGTTTGTGTTTTTGTGTCTTTTTGTAGCTCCTTGTTTTGCCTGTTTTGTAGTTATTTTATGTCTCTTTGCATCGATTTGTGTTTCTTTAGGTCTAGCTGTGGTCATTTTGTTTTTCCTTTGTGGTCCATTCATGTCTCTTTGTGGTTGTTCTGCCTGTTTTTGTAGTTACTCTTTGCTTTTTTGCAGTTCCTTTGCACCAAGTTGTATTTTTTGTGTCTAGTTGTCATTTTGCGTTTCTTTGGGGTCTTTTTGTGTCTCTTTGTTGTTGTTTTGCCCATTTTCGTAATTATTTTGTGCTTCTTTGCAGTTCCTTTGCATCTATTTGTGGTTGATTTGTGTCTCTTTATGGTCTTTTTGTGTCTCTTTGTAATTCTTTGGCCAGTTTTGTAGTTATTTGTGTCTCTTTGTGGTTCCTTTTTGTGTCTTTTTGTGGTTGTTTTGACAGTTTTTAGCTATTTTCTGTCTCTTTGCAGTTCGGTTGAATCTATTTGTGGTCTGTTTGTGGTTATTTTCAGTCCTTCCTTGTCCATACCTGTAAATTTCATTGACATTTTCCAGGTGAAGGCCCCTGACACTTTGGGTCCCGCCTGAGCCTAGTATACCTATTCAGTCATCCATCCATGATTACATATCATTAGCCTCATAGCATAATTGCCTACGTCATATTTTAAGGTTTTCAGAAAAGAAGAAAAAAACACATTTTTCAGCAAACAGGTAAGAACTTTTTATTTAACAACACTTGCATTACGAAATTTGTTATGCAAGTGTTGTTGTGTCTTTGGCCAAAATATGACTTTTTATTTAATTCAATTATGCTATGAGGCTAACGATATGAGTGTTGGTTATGAGAGAATGAATGCATTGGTTTGCTACTAAAACTAAAAGACAATTAGATTCACAGCATCTTCTCTGTTCTCTCTCCTGCCTGTTGCTGTAGCTTTAGGATGTTTTATAATCCAGTTCAGTGCTGTAATTTCCTCTCACAGTATGCAGGTCTCCATGTCAGTCCACCCATTTCATCATTTCAGACAACGTGTCAGACTTTGCTCCGGTCCACACGCCCATTAAGTAATAAAAGCTTCCTACATTAAAAGCAGCAGTTATCTCCATCCATCCGGCTGAGTTCTTGTCTGCATTAGTCTGACATGTCTGCTGAAGACTGTTTGCTTCAATATATTCTCGTACACATGCTGACAGGCACGCTCAAGCACATATAAAGTCTGGCTTGTGTGTGTTCTTGCTTTTGTCTTTTATTGGCCCTTGATTTAATATCTGCTTGTGTGTCCTTTGTTTTCTTTGAGTTCTTTTTGACAAAGCACTTTGCGACAAGTGCTTTATAAATAAATCTTACTTGATTTGACTGCCCAGCAAATAATATGATGGGAGGGATAAAAATACTTTGGAAAGCACAGGCTGCACTAGTGAACCATGGTCAGGGAGAAGGGTAGGAGGAGAGAGGCTCTCCGACAGCATTATTCGGGTTGACTGAAATTTAATTGGAACACTCATGACTTAAATGAGATCTCATGTCAGGGATGTACGCAGGTAATGCAGATACAGTGGTGGAGCACTTGTTATTATGTGAATTATGTTGTCTGAATACGGAACGAAGCAGCTAATGAAGATAGCTTACATTTGCTTGAACACATTTGTGCATTCGGAGATTACAGTTCACACACAGGCTTAAACTGAAAGTCTCTTTCCAACATGATAAATTTTGTTTGCAAAATGCTCTAACTCTCACACAATATTAATAACATGCAACAAAAGCAAATATTTCCATCAATCAAAAAAACTTGTGGTCAAATGAATATAATCTCCCAGGTAATCATTACACAATGGACAACAAAAACACAGCTATCAATATGAACCTGTTCAACCTTTATTTGTGCAACATGTCTGTGCCATTCGTTGATACTTTACATAGTTATAGTATGTGCCAAAAAAGGCAAGCAGGCATATCACAGCATGAATTGTATTCTTTCTCTGAAAATGATTTTAGTAGAGAAAACTAACCCTGCTGCACTCTGCATCTGCACTTTTTGAGATATCTTGTAGAAATACTGTCATCACATTATTCTTGCATGCAGGTCTTTGCGTGCCCATTAATTGTAAGACCTACAGTAAGCACCTAGACTACACAAATTTGGACATTTATTATGGTACAGCTTATTTACTACTGCCTTCTTTCTTCACCACAGAACCAATAAAGAATGGCATCCAAGCTCTGAAATCCTGAGGAACATTTTTCTTACAGTACTGGATCAGATTTTCCCATGTCATACTTTTTTGCTGGACCACAACAGCCTAGTCTTGTTTCCATATTTTTCTAATTCAGAAATGCTGAATACTTGGCTCCCCTATGCCATGGCTTCTTCCTTTGCTTATGTGCCTTTGGCCTCTTTGATCCATGCTTGCAAATAGCAACACAGGTGGCATCTTTTGTAGGTGGATACAAACTAACTGTTGGTTGAAGAGCTGTGTAAAGGGGTTTCACACAGGTGCATCAGAGAGTTGTAATTATGGGAGTAATTTCTATCAGATTTTGTTTAACACGGTTAATCCAATAGAGTTTGGGGTCATTCCATGAGATCTGTGTTAACTGTTTTGAAAAAGGGTTTGAAAAATGTGTGAAACCAATGCACCCATGGCCATGTTAACACATTCGTGAGAGAAGACCTCTGCTGTGCTGAGAAGGTGATGATGAGGATCAAGTGGGTCACAGTTTCATTAAGCATGTCTTAGCAACTGAGAAAAACTGCAATGTGTAAATCGGCTTCATCTGTTTGTGTGTGTCTGTTTGCATTTCCCTGCACAGTAAACAGCAGTAAGAAAAGTAATGAGCCACATGCATTAAAAACAGATTTAAAATGTGGTTTAAGAACAACATTTTTATGAGATACGCAACAGGTTTAAGTAATCAAATGACAGGAGAAAAGGCATTTCTGTAACTGTGAATTCTCAGTCTCAGCCAGCCATTTATTTTTCATCATTTGTCAAACGCAGTATAACACCATTTCCAGCGATTTCTGCGTTTCTCTGTTGCACAGTTTTGAAGAGGTTCTACTGGGATTACAACACTACAAACGTCCTCTTGTATTCATGATTTTGCCTTGCAGATGTTAAAATAACTTGAATCAAACACTAGCCGTGGTGGCAGTATCAGTTTCTCAGTAGACAATGCTCATAGTGTTGCAAAACTTACAGAACATACTGAGGATGATTCCAGTCCCCTCTCTGTCAGCTCCACTAAATTTGAGCCTAAATTTAGGCTCTTATGTCTATTTTGCAAGTCTTGGTGGTGCTTTTTGTGGTTAGCTTTGGACAGTGGAGGCATGTGGCTGTGAGTCACTCACTGGGATGAGAAAATCAACACACCAGTCTGTAAACTTTCCCTCTACTGACTTCTGCTAGCTAGCCAGGTCAAGGTTTTCAGATGTAAACATCAGTAAACATCAAGGAAAGATGGAGAAGATGGGCACCAGCTGAACCAGCATCCTGCGAGCCATTGTACAGATGTTGGAAATAAAGTGGATGACCTCTGCGCAGCATCAGCTTCCAACAGGATAACTGTAATATAATTTGATTTATTGAACTTGGCTGAATCCTGGACGGCGCCATTCAACCGGTGACACTTCTTCTATATGCCGATCTGACAACGTAGAGGACTCGGAAGAGAGAGGGAGAGTGCTTTATGGTGAATAAGGACTGGTGTGACGGTGGAAATGAGAGGTGTGTCCTGGTACTGCTGTGGATCACTGCATCTGTTCAGAGACAACTGCAGAGCGGCACTGCCCATGTGCGGGAGGAACGACCACTTGTCCATCTTGTTTAGGTTGGGATGTGTGAAGAGTTAAATTCCTCGATCAGAAACCATGGATTACCAGAACCATCTGGAAACATGGACAATTATAAAGCAGCAGCCGACAATGTAAGAAGATGTAAAAAAGGACTAAGTTACAGTGCACAAGTTAAAGTAGCTGATAGGATCACATTTCACTGGAGCTGTACCTTGTATAATTCCATGTGACAGATGATTGATTGATTGATTGATTGATTGAATATCACTCTAGATACGGCTCTTAGGTATGTGACAGTATATCACATAATATTATGTTAAAGTCAAGAATAGCACGAATTCATGTAAAAAGTAAATTGTCCCTGCTAGCGTGTCTAAAAAATGCGTGATGTTACGAGGGTTACACAGAGCAGTGAATGAGTTAAGGATAGGTAGTGTGTGCCGAAGAGACAGGAAAAGTGTTTAAGACATTAATGAATATTTTAAGAGAGAGCGGGAGCTGTGGGAGGGATGGGTGAACTGAAAGAGAGTTGGGCTGCTGAGAGACGGAGAGATAATTTAATAGACGAGAAGAGCAAATGTGTTGGAGGAGAGACAGAAAAGCTGGAGGGTTGGGAGATGAATGAATGGTGGACTAATCTGGACTAAGCGATGGAGAGAAGAACTGACATCAATTTAATAAGATGGATGAACGGACAAATAGATGCATTGTGCAATATTCAAAAAAAAAAAAAAAAAATCCTAAACCTGGACAGGCTTGTGACAAACATTAAGTGTGTGTGTGTGTGTGTGTGTGTGTGTGTGTGTGTGTGTGGCTTGAGAGATGAAATTAAATGGTTTAGAAAAAGCACTATAAAGGTCAGGACACTTGTAGAAAAACAGGAGCCTCAAACAAGTTTTAGACTGATGAGGTCAGGAGAGGTAAACAGAGAAATAGGGATACTAGGATGGAAAACAAAATAAGCAATATCATTAAAAATGACATGCACAGACAAGCTCCGTCTACAGACACTGAATTCGAGGCAATAGTGAAAATGAACAGAGGTCATCCCTCCAGTGTGAGCGGGTCAAGGTCTTTTGCCCTGATATGACACAAGAGCAGCACTTGAGCTAAACAGAGTGGCATTTGGACTGACCGTAGGGGCACTTAAGATGAACAGAAAAGTCCTAGGGGTGACTGGGGGGTCACTTGTAGGGCAACTGGACTGACCAGAGGAGCTTTTAGGAGCACTGGAGATGACCAGAGGAGCACTTGGGCCACTCAGTTGCCCCTCTGGTGTGGAATTAGAGCACAAAGTAAAACGGAGAGAAGCAGTTAGTGAGAGACTTTTCTGCTCAATTTACTGTAAACAAATCCAGGCACTAAAAGGCAATAAGACAGTGCTGTATTTAAGACCCCCTAAACTGGGATCAAGTCATGGCTAAGACCACAGTATATCGAGACGGAGACAAGACCAAGACTTTAAGGGGTTGAGACCAAGTCGAGACAAGACCAGACCCATGCATTTATGAAACACTTATAATAAAATATAGAACATGCAAACCATAAGCACTCCTTAAACTGGTCTGAAAAATCCACCTTCCCACACTTACAGAAAATGTATTAAGATTTCTCTTTATTCACCTCCTCTGTTGCCTTACTGTATATGTGTGTATGTATGATTGTGCCATAAGAAATGTCTTGATAAAATATTTAAAAGGCATGCAGAAGTGAATTTTATTTGTGGGAATTTTCCTTTTGTTTTTTAAGAGCAAACATATACAAACACAAAGAGAAGCTGAAATCAACGTAGCCATCTTTATTCAACACTTCTTTTATGCACAGGCAATCTAGTGATATTCCTGCAGCTGTGGTCTTTACCAGCCTTGAAATAAAATGTAGAATGCTTTTGGTCTGAGACGGAGACAAGACCGAGTAAAAATAAGGTCGAGTCCGAGACGAGACCGAGACCCTCAAAAAGTGGCCTCGAGACCAAGACAGATTTTGAGTGCTACAGCACTACAGCACCATAAGAACACAAAGAATGCTTGGTCTGTCAGCTGCTGTGGTTGCAACTCGTTTTGAAGGTTGACACTGATCCTCAGATACCATGAAGGTGTTATATTCAGACGAAAATGAAGGATTAGGCTCCAGTCACACAGAAAAGCATTTTAGCAGCTGAAGGCGACTTTTGGTAATTGTTTTTTATGAGAATGAAGCTTTCTGCTCGCATTTTTTGTGTTGCGACGTGTCTCGTGTTTCTGCGCTCTAGGCACCTCTAGGCCTGAGCACTCTAACCTCCTTGAGTTGAAAAAACTTTAACTCAGAGCGGAAAAATGCCCCACGCCATTTTTTTCCTCATCTTTTTTCCCATTGTCCAATTGGATGATTTGAGAGGCAGGCCTTTTGTGGTAGTAACAACAAAAAGTTTACAGTTGGTAAACAATGGAGGAGAAACTGGTAGAGGTTGCTGGATACCTAGAGCTATACAACGATAGACAGCAGGTTGTCAAACTGTCCCTGCGTCATCCTAAAATATGCCTGGAAATGGCCATCATTGAGGAGAAGCTCCTGGACCAACTGGTGGTACTCCCCATGATCTATCCTCTTTTTCGGGGTCTCATGTACCCACACAGATCTCCGTTTCCCTGTGTCCAACAAACTATTTAGTGACAGCCTCTCACCCTCAACCAGAGCTACAGCAAGTACCCTCTGCCTGTCCCTCTGTTTTGTACCTCAGGATTTAAATTTAGGTGCATTTTTGTTCTCATTACAGGTTACCATTTGGCTGCCTCATCCTTCGGAATGACACTGAGCTCCGTTGCTATGCCGATGATTGTCCACTGTATCTCCTAAATGCACATCATGCTCTATCTGTGTAATTTAAGACCGACAGATACTGGCAGTGATTTAAAACCAGAGATTAAATTGGATTGAAGCTTGTCAGAGATGAGCTGAGCTCCACTTATCTACATCCAAATTACTTCCTGCTGCAGCTCAGCTCCAGCCTCTGGATGTAATGACAGAATGACTCAAACAGAGAAGGTCTCTTCAAAAGATAAAATGAAAGTGGTACTCTCCACAGGACTGTGGTGTCATGTAAATCCACTGTAGTATTTAATATACATTTCCTGCAATGATTTAATTGAATAGTCAGTTTACAGTAACGTCTGCCTACTTTTTGTGATTTTATCTTCTAAAAAAGAAAAAAAGAAAGTCTCTGTTAGCAATATGTTTTAAAATCAATTCTCTTTTTATAGTAAAAATGTAAAAATTTTAAATCGCAGGTTAAAGTTTAATTCCAGGCTTTTGCAGAGCATTGCATAATTATTACCACGATTCTCACAGGAAACAGCTTTCCCCTGCCACATCAGTGCCAGTGTGTTGCTCCCTCGTGGTGCATTTCAGTTTTTCACTACATGCTTCTCCTACCAAGAATAATAATGTGCATTTGGAGGTTCTTAACATGCATTGTGCATGACTGGCATTAAGCTTTGATAAAGCACTTAAAATCAGCAGGAAATGCTCAATAAATTGTTCAACAAGACACAATTTGTAATCTTCTTGAAGGGCCAATTAAAAGCAAAGTATGCTTGTAAGAGAATGCCTTTTCAAGTTCTTTATCCCTTTTTGCTACCACTCTACTCAGTGCCACAGAGCTCTATTGTTATACTTTATGTATCTGGTTTAATTAGAGAGAGAAAAAACCTGAATGTATGAGCAGAGAACTATAACTAATGCAGATACATCCATACAGGTGTACTCAATGATACAATTAAGTCGTTAACCTTCTCTCATGCTCTGTGACATGTATAAAAATGCTAAGAAGGCCCAACTGACCATAAAAAAAGCTTTTAAAGACTTTGAAAGAGGGTTCATTACAGGGACGTGGGTTGCAGAAGCTTCAGTCACAAAGTGTAGTGTTCCAGTAGGAACAATATGGAAAAGATATCCGTAAATAGGTTTGGACACTTTGGCCAAAAACACACATTCAGTGACCCTAATGCTTCCTGATGCTTGTGCATCAGTGTGGCGTGTAATGAAAAACAGAGGATAACTCCTCCCTATGTGACTAAGAATGTCAGTGGGGGATAAATGCTGATCAGTTTGTGTCAGCAACAACACTGCTGACAACAACACAGAGAGGTCTTTTACAGTAGGGTTGCAGTTCATAAATCCCCCATTACAAAGCAAGTCCTCCTAATGACATGACAAAAGGTGTTGTTGGTCCATGTACTCCAGGAGGACTTACAGAGGCAGTTTCTGATCTGTCTGTCTTATCAGAAGGACGACATTATTTGCCTGTTTCCTCCAAAAATCACCGGAGTAAGACAAATCTGTTTCATGAAGTGACAACTCAGTGGTGTAAAGACTGGCTAGGTTCAGGCACAAAAACGTCTTTGTCAAAGTTAGGGAAACATCCTAGATTGGGTTGAATGACTACTTGATAATGGCCTTGCATTCATATAGCGCTTCTCTAGTCCTTCGACCTCACTTTACACTACACGTCACATTCACCCATTCACACACGCTTTCACGCACTGGTGGCCGAGACTCCCATACAAGGTGCCACCTGCTACTCAGTTAACCATTCACATGCACTTGCACACCAGTGGCACAGCCATCAGGTCAGTATCTTGCCGGGGGCAGCATGGTGACTGGAGGAGCTGGGGATCAAACCGCTATTCTTCCATTTAGAGGACGACTGGCTTTAACACCTGAACCACAGCTGCCCCAGTGTTATGTTTAGAGAAACATCATAGTTTGGGTTACAAGACTTCCTTGTCAAGATCTGGGGACAGTTGTTGTCATGGTTACATCAGTAAACACATGGTAGAGATTAGGGAACAATTGTGGTCAGGCTTAAAAAACCTAAACGTCGACTGTCAGTGGGAAACAGAAAGCAAACAGCAGTCCTGGTTGGTGTTTTGTTGATCCATCCATCCATCTCAACCTCCTGCCTACATGGACTCTGTGAACAGAATGGGCCTCATTAAGCTTTGTGGTAATTAGGTTAATTAGGTATGGATAGATTATCCTGATATAAAGGCTATTATCAAATCTAAATAGACTTTATTACATTTGTAGACGTATATTCTTTTTGCAAATGAATCACATTCATTTTGCAAGTTGCACATCAGTGACAAGGGATGTCTCATGCTTTTGTCTTTATTCTTTCCTCAGTGAAATGAGTGATGACAAACACAGGGGACACTATATCCCCTCCAGTCCTAACGTCCAAGTACGAGGGCTCCCCGTCCTAACAGATTCAGATCTCTGTTTAGATCTGACAGCTTGCTAGTAAACGACGTGAGTCCAAGTTCACGTCCTGTCGGCTGCTCACATTAGTAAACATTGCAACAAGAAAATAAACTCTCCGTAAAATATTCTATACTCTAACAAAACTGAAGTATGGTTTTGTTGCTAGCACCTTGTTATTGCCCATGAATCAATTTCAAGTCAAACCAAGCGCTCTGTTTCGGTCCTTTATCCAGATAATAGACTTTTGGCATCGTATTTTATCCAAGCTCTCCCAAATCATCATGTTTACTTCAGCTGGGTAATATTTCCAACAAAATTCACGACAGAGAATCAAGCATGCTTTCTGAGCTGTTTGTCTCAAGTCCTGTGACACCTTATTTATCCCTCTCGACTGAGGAGATGTGATACGTCTCCAGATAGCGCAAATAGCTGTAGCTTATTTTTACGCCCTTACATTCATGGTGTGGCAGTTTTAGAGTTATTCCTTGGATTTTATTGATAACTTCTTCGGCTTGTACGGGCCCAACCTCTAGCTACAACTCTAACCTTTTAATCCGATATGAGTCTGAGCACAGCCTCGGATACTCGTGCAGTGTCTTTTTTTGGCAGTCTCGGTTAAAAAGAATGAGTGAAAGGCCCTATGGCTTTGAAAAGCTTAGACTATAAGTCAATGTCATCCTTTCAAATCACCTCTCAAACCCTATCTATACAAATAAATCCTTTCCGCAAACTGACCTGCTTGTTTTTTTTTTTCGAATTAAAAAAAGATACAAAGACAACCTGCTTTTAAAAAAGGGGGGGAAAGGAGAGGTAGGGAGGACTCAGGAGACGTGAGCAGAGGGCACCACAGAGGAATAAGCAAACAAGCACACGAGCAGACACAGAGTCAGACAGGCAGACAAAGAGATGGATGGGTGGATGGAAGATTGTTGAGGAGAGGAATAGAAAGTTCTGAATGCTGCTGCGGCAGGCTGTGCTGACGTGAGGAGTGTTCCCAAACACAGTTAGTAGCGACTGCAGACCCACTGCATTACCATACTCACACACACACACACACTCACACACGCACACACACAGTGCCTAAGGGAGAAGGCTCCTCGCAGGCAGAGCTGAATAGAGACAGAATCTCCTGTTATGGTCCTCAAGAGGTCACTGTGCACTCGGGCACCATTTGTGTTAAAGTGTGTGTGTGTGTGTGTGTGTGCAAATGTGTCTGGGCATGTGTTTGCTACAGGTTAGTGTGAGCATGCATCCTTTCTTTCCCAGGTGTTTCATTTGTGCATGTGTGTTTGTGTGTTGACTTCCCACAGGTGTGTGTGTGTAAATGTGTTGAGCCATGTGTGTTTATGCACCAGTGTGCCTACTGTAATGGTGTGCACTTCAATGTGTGTGTGTGTGTGTGTGTGTGTGCATGTGTGTTTGAGTGATGACTTTCCACAAGTGTGTGTGTAAATGTGTGGAGCCATGTGTGTTTATGCACCAGTGTGCCTACTGTAATGGTGTGCACTTCAATGTGTGTGTGTGCGTGTGTGTGTGTGTGTGTGTGTGTGTGTGTGTTTGCCTGCACAGGTCGGTCCTCTCCTCTTCTCCATTCTCTCCAGTCTGCGCTTCCTCACGGAGCTAGGTGCGTATCATTGGATCAGTAGCTGCTGCCTGCCACACTGTCCAATCGCATCTAGGGAGAGAAAGAGACACAGGGAGAGGAAGAGCGAGGCAGAGTGAGAGAGAGAGAGAGAGAGAGAGAGAGAGAGAGAGAGATGGGGGAGGGAGGAGAAAGAAAGGAAGAGAGGGAGATTGATCATTTGAACGTCCTGGGCCTTGCGATCCTTTGAGAAACACAATTTCTACTACATCCAAAAACGTCGCTTTTTGAAATACGCACATTTTTGCGGACTTAAAGCTTGAGGCTTGTTGTTCTTTTCTTGTTTCTTTTTTTTTTGGGTTATTCCCACCCAGGAGACGTGCCATCGCCACCAGCAGCAGCAGCAGTAGCAGCAGCAGCAGCAGCAGCAGAGGAATATCTCCCAATATCCCATCCCGGGCACGTCGGATAAGCTGCAGCAGCGAAAACACGAGGCGAATATTGCGGTGGACGGGAACGGGAACATGCTCCGTGGGATTTCGCACCTCTCACCCTGGCAGGGTAGGTTACATCCCACATTTTGTCATTTGATTTTTTTTTTTTGTACTGCAGCGAGGATGCAGGTTGAGGCTTTGCATTTGAGTGTGTGTGCGCGCGTGTGTGTTTTGCCGTAGTCAGCTCCAGTGCCGATAGAGATTTAGACAGGATATTCTACCTCACAGGCAAGCGGGGTTTTTTTCTCCCCCCCTACACACACACACACACACACACACACACACACTTGCTTGTATTTGTTATTTTCTTCTTTTCTGCTTTATTTATGATGGGAATAAAAACGCAGCGCAGCTTTTCTCTGTTCTTTCTCTGTGTGAAAACATACAAGGGAAGGCTGGCAGGCGGGTTTGCCTTGATAAATGGAGCGTTATTCATCAGCGTGTGTGTGATCACCACTGGAATGTTAACTAGCACCTTGGACAGCCGACACCAATACAGTCTAACATGGGAGGAGCGATAGTACTGATCATTTTGACACTCTAATATCTTTGCTGCTTATTGTGTGTGTGTGTGTGTGTGTGTGTGTGTGTGTGTGATTACACGGAAATTGATGTTGCTCTCTCAGTGCGTCTGTGTGTGTATGTGTTAATATTCTGCCCTAAGGCCCTCAGTGAGAGATAGCAGTGTCGGCTGGGGAGCAGCTGTGTGTGTATGTGTGTGTGAGAGTGTGTGTGAGCATGTAGAGAGATCAAGAAAGTGTGTGTGTGTGCATCTTTGCAAGAGAGGAAAAACCTGTGTTAGTGTGTTATTGAGAGACATAAAGAAGAGGTGTGTGCATGCATCTGTTGGAGAGAGATAGAGAACAAAGTGTGTGTGTGTGTGTGTCACAGGCTTCCTACCTTATGCTACATGCAGGTCAGGAGCCCCGTGGTGTATTCAGGGTTTAATTAAGCGTGTGACGTGACTCTCCATCCCCTCCTCCAACCTCACCCCCCCTCAACCGGGTCCTGTGATCTGTGAAACATTGTGTAGTGAGGATGTGACATATGTCTGCGGCTCATACCAGATACACACACACACACACACACACACACACACACATGCCATTCCTGTGTGACACAGCAGCCCTGACAGTCTGACACCGAGTTAAGCTGAGCGGACAACATCTTGTTTGCCCTATCTATCGCTCTCATATCTATTTTTAACGTGAACAGCAGCGAGGTAGCACAGCCTATTTTTCTGATGTGATGTGTAAGTTTGCTGCGGTGTGTGTGTGTGTGTGTGTGCGTGACATTTTATCTATTTGACACTGTGATTATTCTAATGAAGACTAATTAAATCCCTCTCTCCCCCACTTTCCATTTCTCTGCCTCTCTGTCTCTTTTCCAGGAGGCAGTTTGGGCTTGTTATGGGGGTGACCGGAAGGAGAGAGTGACAGAGGAACAGTGATGCTACTGTTTACATAACGAGAGACTCACACACACCCACACACACACACACAGACACACATACACGCACACATGCTCAAATCGCCAGTCCAGGACGTACACACTCGCTTAAACACTTCCACACATACACACGCATACAGACACATATTCAAGGGACTCGCTGACTGAGTCACCACACACTCAGAGGCACAGAATCACTGACTCACACACAGGACCAAACACACGCACAGACAGACACACACACACACACACACATACACACACAAAAGCAAAAGGTTGTTTGCAAGAGTCAGGACTGTGTGTTGTATGTGCTATGGGCCAAGCTGAGCAGCAGCTGTGTGTGAGTGTTGGATACCTCTGAAGGGTCAACACAGCCGCAACCCTCGCCCTCCCCAACCCTTCCTCCTCCCTTCCCATCCCTCATCTCCCAGGTACCCCTAAACGCACCATCATGTCCGAGCTGAGGACCAGGAGAACTCCCCTGTCCCCTCTCCCAACCTTCTCCTCCCCGTTCGGGTTTCTATCCTTCCTTCTTTCCCTCTGCCTCTCCCTTTCTCTCTACCCGCCCTCCTTATCAGCACAGCAGACTGTGCCTGTCATCTCCACGGCGCAGGGCCGCATCCGGGGTATCCTGACCCCGCTGCCCTCTGACCTCCTGGGACCAGTCATCCAGTACCTGGGAGTACCGTACGCCAGGCCTCCAACGGGGGACCGGCGCTTCCAGCCACCTGAGCCTCCTCTGCCCTGGCCGGGAATACGAAATGTGACGCAGTTTGCTCCAGTGTGTCCACAGTCTCTGGATGAGAGGAGCATGTTGGGAGACATGATGCCGTCCTGGCTCACGGCTAACCTGGATATAGCGGCAACGTACCTTACTCACCAAAGTGAGGATTGTCTCTACCTCAATATCTACGTGCCCACCGAGGAAGGTTAGTGTGCAACAGACCCTCTCAGGGGACAAAGGTGAATATATATGCATGTGGGGTGAGAACAGGATGATGTGTTATAGGTCATTCACACGTAAGGTCAAAACAGAGTGGAACTGGCTAACCTTGGGGTGGTTAATTTGAAGGCGCCTCAGCTGTGACATATAATTTAAACATGGAACAATCCTGTCAGGGCACAGACATACCCTTGATAAATAAATAAATAAAGTTACGTGGAGTCCCAACTAGTCCTCTTCACCCCCCTCGTGCACGCCTCTGGTTGAACCAACACTTAATATGCAGACACCTGCGTCAGTCGCCAAGGGGTTTACGCCTTTACTTGTGGAGGAAAGTGGGAAGGACACAGACTCACTCATGCATACATATTGGTTCATACACATGCATGTGACCCCACATGCACACAAACACCTACACACACGCGCGTGCACACACAATGGCAAGCATGAACACTCCCACAGCCTCAATTTATTTCCACCCACTGAGAAATGAAGGAAGGGAGATATGAAGCATAGGGAAGCAAAGGAGCCGCAGACTGTTCCTGCTTTTGTATGTATAAACCCACCGAGTGATTAAAGGCTGAGATACATACAAATGGACAGGTGGACAGTCGGTCAATATGGACATTAACAACAGACAGAATGGAGGCAGAAGGAAGGTGGGTGGATCTGTGCTCACACTTGTGCACAAAAAGTGATTATGTACAGCACTGGCATCAATGATGTCACCTTGAGCACATCGTTAGGCCATATGTTGCTGCAAGTATCTATCTATCTATCTATCTATCTATCTATCTATCTATCTATCTATCTATCTATTATCTGTTTTCCTCTCTCTCTCTCCAAGACATTCATGAGGAGGGGGGTCAGCGGCCAGTGATGGTCTACGTCCACGGGGGCTCATACACAGAAGGCACTGGCAACATGATGGATGGCAGCGTACTGGCAAGCTACGGCAACGTCATTGTCATAACCCTCAACTATCGCCTAGGAGTACTGGGTAAAACCATATATCTTATATATCTGTGTAATTTGCTGAACACTCCGGCACTGTATGGTAATACGACTGTATATGCTTTTAGTATGGGTGTAGCTGCATTTCAACCCTCGCTTCCCTGAACCTGTTAGCGTCACTGTTGAAGCATACCTTCGGATTCTATATTCCAATAGTTTTCATCCTATTGAGTTATGCTGCAATAGAGACAGGCCTACCTCTACTTTGACAACCAGTGAATATACTAATATATGCATGCCTTGGATGCCTTTCAAGCACATGCAACCAGGATGCAATCTATAGTGAACAATCCACATTTTACTGTAAAATGACTGCAGTTGTGCTTCACCACCACGCTGCACCCTCTGAGCACGAACAATAGCAATGCAATTACTGCCAAGGTGCTCTGGGTATTCTGATAATATCACTGCGGTTTCATAAACCTACTGTATAGTAATTTACTTTACATTTGGGGCTAGGCTAAAGGGTGATGAATGGATAATAATTGAAAATGCAATGCACACATCTCTGTTGCATACATATATGGTGAGAATTTTGCTGTTTTTTCATTTAAAGGTTCTTTAGATTTTGAACTTCGATATAGCAGCAAACACCTATTTGTTATGTGAGGATATAAGTGGAGTAATGTCGTCCTGAGCAGAAAATGAATTCATGCTTCCTCTGTGTGTGTGTTGCAATCTGAGCTTCTGCATGTGCATGTTATGCTGCATTCTTATGCTCCTTGGATTGTTCCGAGTTGGGAAGTCATTCTTCCAACTTTGGTGTGTTCATGAGCTTTAAGTAAGGAAACGACACAGATGCCACGAAGAAGATTTGTTGTATTTTATTGGTCAGAGCGTTTGCACAACATGTTGATAACAGTTTAAAGCTTTATATTACAAAGAGATTTTTCTGGACTTGTCGTTGCACTAGTACATCCCCAGAAAATACTAAAATATTACTGCCCGAGTAATGCTAATAAATAAAATTATAACTAATCTACGTCACTCTACATCGACAGCAACTAACGGTTGCTATCTAATACCTTATTGCAAATTACATGCAATAACATACAATATGTGAATACATCAAGAGTTTATTATCATTTACAGAACATTAACTGCCATGTTTCTACTTGTAGACATTGTCAACACCTGTATCAAAATATTCTTTGACTTCCCGAGTTGTTGCTTTGAATTACGGGAGTGTTCACATAAAACATTCCAGTCGAGACTAATTTTTCCGATTATTCCGATACCACAGGAATGCAGGGTTAGAGCACTCGAGTCCCTTCCTTTAAACTGTCCCTCCCCACGCTTACAAAGAGACTTAAAGAGTGACCTCTCACAAAGCATTGTTGAAGTGACAAGCATGCAGCTGAAGGTGACTTCAAGCATATTTTATTGGATGTTTTAGGTAGATAGCATTAGCAGGATAGTGAGCCAGCTAATCACCTTGTTATATGGATTTAGGTCACCTCACAGATCAAAGAAATAGTTCCTTACCAAGCTGAATACATTACGTTAAAAATCAATATTCCAATAGCCAAGATATGCATCCCCTTGCTTGCCTAGTGGTCT
The DNA here is from genome assembly GCF_041903045.1 of Epinephelus lanceolatus. NCBI lineage: Eukaryota > Metazoa > Chordata > Actinopteri > Perciformes > Serranidae > Epinephelus > Epinephelus lanceolatus. The sequence continues at coordinate 20,287,760 of NC_135747.1, read as the reverse complement.
TACCTCGTAACTTGACGTCATTCACAAAAGGGACATTTTATACCATCATCTTGTTGTGTGTTTTGGGGCTGCTTTCTCTGCGTTGTACAACACTTTGCTGAGAACATATGGAAGAGGTTCAGTGTGGCTACTGCGCCCTTTAGTTTTGGTCGGAGATGCTGGTGCTCTAGTGCGACATCTAGACGTTCTGAATTTCATATATACAGAACCTTTAAAAAAATTGCATGAGAACAGATGGATTCCCTGTTAAAAGGTTGTGGCGAGATGGTAGTCCCAGAACTGTGAAAGCCTTGTGAGCCATTTCAAAATATTCTTGTCTTTGTGGTAAATGATGTGACATTGCTGTAGTTAAAATCTGGTCAGCTTTAGGCACAAATAGCACTTGGTTAGGGTGAGGGAAAGATAATTGTTTGGGTTAAAATGTTAAAATGATCTCTTGAAATCTCATGGGAGTTTTCGTGATTGTGGGGTTACCATCTAGACACGACCCTGTTAGATGAAGGAGAGGTGGTATGAGATGAAGAAATGCAAGTTTAGTCTGTGACAGTGGTCAGTCATTACTTCTCAAACTCTAGTTGGGTAGTGATTAATGTTCCTTTATGAGTAAGTAATGCATGACCACAGTCAGTGTTGTTATGTAACTCAGTTAGTTCTCATTTGTTATGGGTTGTCAGCTTTTTGTTGGGTGATGTATTTATTAGTAAAGAGGTATAAATGATTACTGTCGCTGTTCCTTTTAACTAAGAATTTGCACACCGCTGTTCCTCACTTTGAATTTGGTAGTGTCTTTACATTTACATTGTATTCACCATCTGGATTGTTTATTCCTTCAGCGAGCTATGAAATGTGAAAACCATTAGTGAGTTGTTTTCACCCAGACTGCCTTTTTACTTTTTTTTTTTTTTGGGTGAAAACATGTTCAGTGTGGGTGTCCCTAGTGGAAATAAACCCCCTGAAGCCAATTTTTTTCCACTACTAGCATTGACTCAAATCTGATCCTTTTTTTTACCTCCATGACTCTCTGACTCATTGCTCTCTGAACAGGGAAAATCTGATTCCCTGTGGTTTTTCTAATTTTAGACAGCAATGCAAAGCACACAGGCTGAATAAATAGAATGTCTTGGAATCCTAGCATTTAGGCTTTTTACGGCTGCAATTATAAAAAATTGCAAAGCCTGAGCAGGGCCACAGGAGGGTTAAAGAGAGCCTTTGAAGGCATCATTTACTGTTTGACACCGAGTATAGAGTGGTTCGTGTGAGCGCAGCATGTCTTCATATTGATTAAGTCAAATTAAGCTGCATATTATACCACTGGCTGGGTTAAACCATGCCCTCACGTTCATTAGGAGTTACCCACTATTTAATAATTCATATGAGGAAATTAATTAGTGCCAGCAGGTTAATAACACATGTGCATGCGGTATGCATGCCATTACCGGTATCTCTTTAATTTATTCGATTCTGTGGACCTATGCTACAGAGAGTGATGGACATTTTGTGAAACAAAAACAAGGCTTTTGATCATTTTTATATAGATTTTTCAATTAAAATGTACTTACTGTAAGAGAGCAACAGTAATGTAGGGATTCTTTGGGCATCTGGCTGCACTTTCTCTGTAAATTATTTAGTGCACTGATTTAGTTTTCTACCTTTTTATGCAGTTCTAGCACATTTTATAGATCATGTGAGCACACAAATTATGTAATACTTCATAAAAGATATTTCTCTTTCAGAAGTAAGGCCACTTCATGGGGGCGTTCCTTTAAAAAACACAGAGTAGTTTTGAAAATGAAGTGAGTAGCGCTGAATACATGTTAAAAGGTTAAAGCATTCACCAAAAAAAAAAAAAATATTGATTTGAGTTTATGAGACCCATGCTGTCTTTTCTGTATTTTAAAAGCTTTCAAGGCTTTCATGAGATACTGATTTTATATGATGGCATAAATCTGCATCTGCTTGGTGAATGAAATAAATATTTAATTCTGACCTTGGGAACAAAAGTAGTCGCTACAGCAGTAATCACCATATCGAGCTGAACAAAGCCAGTCCCACGTGCTTCTTTTTGTCTTCATCTCCATCCTCTGTGTTTACACCACCTCCAGCACGATCATCACCACCATCACCACCATAATCACCATCATCATCCATCTTCATGAGTCGCAGTGTCTTCCTCCTCTTCGTCCTCATCGTTGTCATCGTAAGTTGGATACGTGAGGTGAGCCCATATATGCAAAGCAGTGTAAATTTATGCACATTTTCTTGCTAATTTTATTGTAATCTGCCAGAAATGGGGCATGTTTCTACGAACATGTAGAGAACCAAATACATTTAAACACGTGAAAGCACATGTAGTTCATATGAAAGCGTTCTGAAACTGTTCTTATGGTCACATTAATATAATTTCCTCATAATGTCCATTGTGCCTGAGAGAAATTTCTAACAAATTACTCCTAAGTGATGAAATGTAATATTTTAAAAGCGTCGCCTTTCTTGCTTATTATACTCTTACAGAATGTGTTCATGGCCAGCTTGAGGTTCAGAGAAATTAGCTTCTGCAATAATGAGATATACTGTAGTGGAGTGAGCCATTAGGATCCTTTTTTGTTTAACACCGTCAGCAGTAAAGGGAATAAGGGATAGTTGCGTTTGTAGCTGCATGTGTGTGTAGGTTTATGTCCCTGTGTGTGTGTGTGTGTGTAAGTGGATTTTTACTTACATGAATATGGATGTACCTTGTTGATTTAATCCAATTTGCAAGGGATTGCAGGGGAGGCACATCATTTGTCATTAATTTTCTCTTTAAAGGTATGATAAACAAGACTCATGCATAATTGATCCTAACAGTGGGGATGCCATGATGTGGGAATCACCTTCCTGTGTGCTCCCGTGTGTTTGCACATTGTAAGATGACTCTCCAAAAAGTCAGCAGGAAAAATCTCTTTTGATCGACTCATTATTTATACACTTGCTCACTTCTCTGCGGAGCATTTTTAGCTTTGATTTCATGTAAGTCTTTAAACTAAAGTGCTATATGGTCTACCTGTTTGTAATAACAACGTCTCCCTCTCTGTTTGCCTGTAGGATTTCTTAGTACAGGTGACCAGGCGGCAAAAGGGAACTACGGCTTGCTGGATCAGATCCAGGCTCTGCGCTGGGTGAAGGAGAACATCGCAGCTTTCGGAGGAGACCCAAGCAGGGTCACGGTGTTTGGATCCGGGGCTGGGGCCTCGTGCGTCAGCCTGCTCACTTTGTCTCACTACTCGGAGGGTAAGGAAGAATCATGGACACAAACTCTGCTTAACTTATGTGTTTTATTCAGTTTAAAAATTGCATTTAAGGACAGGTGGAGAGTTTTGTTACACTTTGAAATACACAGAGTATAGGTACATAGACAGTTGCGCACCTATGATGGTTGGTAGGTAGGTGGGTGCTGTGAAAGCTGTGACACTCATGGTTATGAAAGCTTTCTTGGTCTCCAGTGGACCAATTGAACTTTCATTTACTGGTATAAATGCCTGAATAAGCCTTTGAATTCTTTGAATAATCCTGCCCGCCTGTGAGTCATATAGCTAAGAGCTGTATTATTTTAAATCGTTAACCCTTCCCCACTTGAACCTGCTGTTCTAACCACGACCTGTCATCCTTCTGAATAATGCATGTCTGAGAGTTGAGTGTTTTCTTGCTGTAGGAACGCTATTTCTGCATCTGTTTATGCAGGCAAATGTATTGTGAAACCCTCCAAGTATGCAATCATATGGATGCATTCATGCATGCATGTGTGAGTGCATGCATAAATATGTGTGTACATGTGTATGCAAATGCTTTGCACGTGCATATTTGTATTCATGTGCATGTTTTCATGTGTATCTCAGACCTGTTCCACAGAGCCATCATCCAGAGCGGCAGCGCTTTAGCCAGTTGGGCTGTCAACTACCAGCCCAGCAAGTACGCCCGGCAGCTTGGTGAGAGGGTGGGCTGCGGCATCGACGACAGCACCCAACTGGTCGCTTGCCTCCAGGGCCGGAGTTACCGCGAGCTTGTGGAGCAGAACATAACACCAGCCAAATATCACACGGCTTTTGCCCCGGTGATTGATGGTGATGTTATACCTGATGACCCCCAGATTCTGATGGAGCAGGGAGAGTTTCTGAACTACGACGTGATGCTGGGGGTTAATCAGGGCGAGGGCGTAAAGTTTGTGGAGGGCATTGTGGACTCTGAGGACGGTGTCACGGCTGAGGACTTTGACTTTGCAGTGTCAGACTTTGTGGATAGTTTATATGGATACCCAGAAGGTCGAGACACGCTGAGAGAGAGCATCAGGTGAGTGAGTCTGTAAATGTCTGAATGTATTTAAGAAATAGTTTGACATTTTGGGAAATACACACATCTCTTTGTTTGTTAAATGTGATGCAACAGTCAGAGGATGATTAGCATAACTTAGCCTAAAGATTGGAAACAGCCAGCTTGACTCTGTCCAAAGATAACAAAAGCTACCTAAGCAGCTCCAAAGCCCAGACACACTAAACCAACATGAAAGAACTAGTTGCGACAAAGGCCTATGTTGCAGATGAACACACTGCAAGACTGCAGCCAACACGCAACAGGCACATGCATTCTGCTTCTTCACGAGAGGAAATGACTCTTCATACCAGCAGGTGGCGCATTAGTTATTCAAAAAAGAAAATTGGAAGACCAACAGGACGAATCCAAGATGCAAGTTAGATGCAAGTTAGCCAATTAGCTCACAACCCGCTGTTCAAAAAACTAAGGATATTTACCGGCTGCTAGCCAACAATAACACCAACAGGTAGGAACCATTTCTGCTAAAGAGCTTAATAGCTAAAAAAAACCCCAAAACTCTGGTATAACAAGTTGGCTTTGATGTTACATCCTCTTGACTTTAGCCGTTTGTTTACTTTCCTCACTTCTGTTTCTCTTCTCATGCACTGAGCTGAACTGCCAATCAGAGGGATTCCTCAAATCAACAGCCTCCACCGTCTCTGATACTGATACAACATGCTGAACTGGCCGAAAAAAAGCTGACAGGGGCTGACGAGGGCCCCTAGTGCGGTACACATCACAAAAACTAGTGTGACAGACGCTCACCGACAGTCCGACATTAACAGTCGGCTGACCGTCGACTTGGTGTGTCAGGGCTTTAAATCTCACTAATGAACATGTTATATCTTTTTCTTTTTTTTTATCGGTACAAAAACCACAGGGTGAAATGGTCAGTTTGAAGTTTTATGGGGTGCTGGACTTTTTCTTGGCCAGGGGTAGTGACATTCTCAGATACTGTCATCACCATGAGGTTGTCTGGCAACCAGCAGAGACTCGCCATAAATAGTCACTTTACTTCCTGCAAAACAACTTGTTTCTACATTTCTGTTTGGGTGTAGATTAATCATAGAAGACAGACAATAACTAGTGAGCTTTAATGGTGTTGGTAAGGGATTTTTTTTTTAAACTTTGGACAAAGCCAGGGTTGTTGTTTCCCCTGGTTTCCTGTCTTTATGCCAAGTTAAACTAACCTTCTTCAGGCGGTTGCTTTAAATTTAGTGAACAGACATGAGAGTTGTATCAGAGATTGGCGGTTTGATTCCTGGATCCTTATGTCAAGTATCTTTGGGCAAGATACTGAACCCTAGTTGCTCCCGGTAGCTGTACCATCGGTGTGTGAGTGCATGTAAATGTTTAAATGAGTGGCAGGTGGCACCTTGTATGGTAGCCTCAACCACCAGTTCATGAATGAGGGTATAAATGGGTGAATGTGACATATTGTGTAAAAGCACTTTGAGTGGTTGGAAGACTTGAAAGGTGCTATACAAATGCAAATCCATTTACCATTTACCATGTCAATGTTCTCATCCAACTGACAGCAATCTCTTAAAGTGACTAAGTGCTTTTCCAAAATGTCAAAGTGTTGTCTTAAATGGAATATGCACATGCAGACTTTTGACTATGAGGTGTGTTTGTTAATATGCATGCACAGCATAATGTGTTGTACCTTTATGATGTTTTTGCATGATTTAATAACATTCAAAGATTTGTCAATAGATTGACTGAAAGCTAATTTAAAATGTATACACTAAAGGTTTATGTACACGGACTGGGCGGACCGTGACAATGCAGAAACACGGCGGAAGACTCTGGTAGCGCTATTCACAGACCACCAATGGGTGGCGCCAGCGATCGCCACAGCTGACCTCCACGCTCAGTATGGATCCCCCACCTACTTCTACTCCTTTTACCACCACTGCCAGAGTGATGCCACGCCACCCTGGGCTGACTCCGCCCATGGTGACGAGGTGAGCTGATGTCACAGTATTGTGCTAAAATGGAGAGAGAGAACGTTAGTGACAGTTTTAATAGTTGTGTTTGTAGTCGTGGTGTGAAACGTGATATTAGATGTCAAGGAGAGGAGTAAAAATAGGAATTTTTGGTGTGGGTACTTCAGACCGAGGCAAAAATGAAGGTGACTAATGTCTCAGAGATTTTAGAAATATTCATGCAATGAATCAGGAGCTCTTGATTTAGATTACCAGTGAAGTGCTGCTTCATATTGATTTGTTTAAAGTGCTTAAATAAGTGGAATCAAGCAATCCTCTACAGCATGAAATATCTGAAATGTTCAGGGGATGTGAAGGTCTGATTGTAAAGCTGCTGTATATTAAACCCTGTGATGATTAAAGTTTATCACAGGAATCTTTTCTGCTGTTCTTAGTAACAAGGTTTTTTGTGTAGGTGTACGCTTCCTTGTCTTGTGTCCACCACAATGAATGTGTGTAGGCATGCATTTGTAGTTGGTGTTTGTGGGGATGGATATCAGTCCAGAATATTTGTCAAACTGAGGATGGATTTACTGAATTTCGGTCCACTGCAGTTACACATTAAGTTGCATTTGTCTTTGCTTTGTCATGATTCACTTATGGTTAGGGTTACTGTCAAGAGAATGAATGTAATAAATGAAAGCTATCCTAAAATGTGTTTGTGTGTGTAGGTGCCCTACGTGTTCGGCGTGCCCATGGTGGGGCCCACTGATCTGTTCAACTGTAACTTCTCCAAAAACGACGTGATGCTGAGCGCTGTTGTCATGACTTACTGGACCAACTTTGCCAAGACTGGGTGAGCTGTTAAAATGTATACTGATGTGAGATGTTGATTTCAATCGGGAAAAATCCCACTGTGAGGTTTTGTTTTTTTTAAATTCCTTTTGCCTGACTGTACTATATAAAGCAAATCAAGAAAACAAGACAAAACAAAGCGCAGCATCATCATGATTCAGTCCTCTTTATTTCTGCTTTCTTAGACACAGAAATCCATTTCTAATTTCTGCTATCAATATCTAATCCCCACCCACATGGAGAAAATGTCTCACAGTAACGAATGAAAGCCAGGCCATTTAATCACATTTTAAAACGTGAAAGAAAATGCACAGCTGTCAGTAAGAGATCGTCCTTTTATCTTTGATGCTCTGCAGGGACGAGGTTTTGGCAGCGCTGAGTGTTGTTGCTGTAACTGTGGACAGCTCACTCTTGATTTTACAGGAACAAATCTCCTCCAAGCTTGAAAAAAGACAGCCAAGACTTAAGTCTGTGGTGTCTTTAAGACAAACGGCATAATGCCTCTCTCATAAGGTTTCTTTATGTTTAACTTGTTGGACTGATTGATAGTTAATATGAACATGGGGCATGGAATACAGGGTTCACAGAGAGGGCAAGGACAATCAAAGGCACAGAACAACAGGGAGAAGTTAACAGGTTTTGATTAGCATTTAGCAAATGTACTTCCGACAAATGATGCTGAAATTGCAGGGGGAAATGCATTGGCAGCAATTTGTAAGAATTGTGTGCAGGAGACAGATCAGCCTAAATCCATTTCTCTGTCAAGTTTTTCCATCAAGATAAGTAACATTTTAATAGCATAGGAAAAAAAAATGTTTTTCAGAATGTTAGGTTTCATTTGGAATGGGAGCTTAAACTGAGTGAAGCTAAGATTTAATGATGCATTAGATGAAAAACACCGGAGTTTTAGAGCAACAAAAATAATGAGCTCACAGGCAAAAGATATGTTATTATAATGGCTTTTCCTTCAGAAAGTGTCTGACGTCTGACGAGGAGACAGTACTTTAGATACAATCATGAAAGCAGCACTGCAGACTAATTTTGGCAGAGGGTGCACACAGGTTCTCTGTCATGTCAGTATCTTGACAAGGCTTTTCTTCTTTGGCTGAGAAAGTTAAAGAACCCCTACTATTGAAAAAGTCCTTGAGGAAAGCCAAGGTAATGTCCTAAAAGAAGAATGAAAGATTGGCCACAGTTTGATTAATCTTCTCTCCCATCCTCTCCTCTCCTCCTGTCTCCTCTTTGCTCTTTCTGCATCCTTATTCAGTCATTTATGGTCAAAACTGGTGCAATGAGACAGGGAGCTTATTCAATACATTGAATCAAAATTAAAATTATCTGCCAGTGGCTAAAGAAGCTTGTAGAGATCCAATTTATTAAATTGAAAGTGAAATGATCTGCCGGTAGCAAAGACTACTACAGTTGTATAAAGAATCCACATTAAAACTTTAAAAACCCGACGTCCACGCTGATAAGAGCACCTTTTATCTCTCCACTGTGACATGATATACAAGATAAAAGTAATTGTTGAGGATGGACCCTCATTCTGCAGTGCTCGAAGTGAGTAATTGCCAGTAATTAATCCAATCGAGGCTCCCTCCACTGAGACCTCTTCAGATTTACAGAGACATCTACAGTCTAGACCTTGATCTAAATCACCACGGAGCCTTGCTATCTCACAACATGCAGAATTAGGACTGTGCGCTTACATGTTTTGACTCAGGCATTAGAAAAACTGTCTTCAACACGAGTGCATTAAGGCAATCAGATTGCATCAAGTTAGCAGCTTCCAGCCCATAGTTTGTGTTGTCATTACCACTACGGCAAGCTGTGGAGCAAAATCACCAAGGAGGGATGTTGTGATTTCAGCGTGCACTTCAATTATCAATGGGAAAGTTTCTCTGAAGAAAAGATTTCACCCGGCTGAGAGTGCTTCAGACGGTGATGGAACTCTGCGACAGCTCAATTTAACGGGGAGGATATGATGCTCCCTGATGTATATTTTGTAAGCCTCTGTGTGGGCGTATAAATCCTCAGCCTGTGTGAGCGTGTGTGTGCCGGTAGGTCTGTGCGCTACGTGCCTCTTTGTGCTGTTCATAAGGTGTTGATTGACAAGTGAGCACATAGCGTGTAACTGGCAAGTCTGTGAAGATGTGCTGTTCTTTCATTTACGCCATTTTCACTGCTGACACAAATAAGAAGGTAAACCGACAAATAAATGCCTGTCCGTGTGTGTCAGAGAGGTGATTTTTCAGGATATTTTCACCGTTCAACACACACATTCATCTTTAATAAAGATATCTGACAGATTTTAGAGAGGCAAATATCCACACACAGTTCTGGCTGCAGGAGTTTGAACTGCACATTAACTGAAATGTTTTGTAAGAGGCATATAAAGTGGACAAAAATCAATGACTGCGACTGAATCACCTTTGGGCGATGTTTACAGGGAAATAAAAGTTGTTCTGCTTTGTGCAAATATTTTTTGCCACTGGTTTGTCTTGTGTTACTTTGATATTGATTTAGAAAGATGTGTGCCAGCGCTGGCGAAACTATTGGACAGCATGAGAGAAACTCACACACCCCAGAGGACGGTAGCCAGCTGAGAGAAACTCTTCAACAGCTCTGTTAGGAGTCTCTGACATTTGAAAAACTGAAAAGCATGAAATATTGGTATTTTTGGATGGTAGAACATTGAACCATTGCACTGAAATACTTTAAAATATGACCCTTGAATATATATATGTAGACGGAAACTTTGTTCTCTGTTGCATCATGGTTTCTGTAATCCTTTGTCGATCATGGAGTGTTCTTAGCTGTTAGCAGGACTCAACACTAACTTTTAAAAATGGATGCCAGGCTGGCAATCGGGCTTGCTGAAACTGAAAATATAATTGCTATTTTCAGTCACCTTATATTTAGAATAATGGAGATAATAAGCAGTTATACATCAGCTTAATAATGAAAATGTGACGTAAAAGAATGAAAGCTTTATTTGAGGATCCATTACACAAGTTAAGGATGTTAAGGGTTCCTCATTTCTCAGAATATAAGATGTGATGTTTTTTATAGTTAAGTTTTATAGGGAACTCCTGGTTGATAGCATTGATCATGCGAATGTTTATCAGGCCATCAATAGGTGTGCCAGCTCCTGCAGCCTCAACCTCATTATGTCATTGAGCTGCCTGCTCTTGTTGCATCGAGCTCCAGTGCTCGTCCAGCCCCGTGGTTCTGTGAAATGCATTCTCATCCCAACTCATTATATATCACCATTTTGTCAGTGGACTTTAATGTTGTGCTGGGTGTCCTCCTGCATCTGGTGTTGAAGCTCCAGGACGCCATGTCAGTTTATGCTTGTTACATGCATTGCATCTTTTCAAAATACACTTCTGTTTTCACAGGATATGTACAGTTTTTGCTCGGTAGAGGCATATGATCTTTTTCAGAATAAACTATATTTGGTAAAACACCTCAAAGTTAGGTTAATTGTTTGTGCAACAAAAACACGTGGTTAGGTTTAGAAGAAAACATCATAGGTTGGCAAAGCATTCGCACAGGAAGCAAACAGCTGGCTCCCAGGTGAAAGTCCAGGGTTTGTTGGACCCATCCACCTCTACTCCCGCCTGCCCTATAGGAACTTTCCAGCTCCTTATATTTATTGTTACTGATGGCATTTCAAACAGATGCTGCCCAGCATCATAACATATCGCTGCACTGACAAAACAGTGATATTTGATGAGTTTGTAATAAGAACGGACTGTTCTGTAGGATGTGCTCCCTTGAGCTACTGAACTAGATGTGTCACTTAGCGAGCTGTATGTTGTACATACTTTGCAAAAGTGCGGGAATAGTTTGCCACCTAAGACTTTGCAAATTTCATTCTTGTTTTTCATTCAGGTTCACCTGGTTCTTTGTCAGTTAAATCAATGTGCAAATTTGTTTGTGATGTTGACGGGTTAGTTAAACTTTTCACAGCTTAATTTGCTTCGCCACTGTATCTAAAACAGATGCCTGTGTGCACATAAGTAAATGCACCAAGGCATGAGCAGCATTGTTCAGTGTCGGTTCTTACTGTAACAACAATATTTAGATATCACTAATGCAACAGATATTCAAAATGAATTTATACTGGAGTGCATGTTTTGCTGGTGGCTGTCCCTGTTTTTATATATGTTAAAAAGTGTTTGCAACTACCAAAGGTCTAGAATTGTTGCCAATTTGTCCAAATGGTTTCCAATGGCAACCTGGCAACAGTTACAATCAAGCCTTGTGTTACACTGCTATTTTGGTGAGTTGATTTTGATTTTTACATGGTGTTTTTATTTGTAAAGATGCTCAGAGCTGCTGACAGATACTTGACTCAGAGTCCTTTTTTAGTTTTAAATACCCACTCCTACCAAAACTGTGACTTGCAATACTGCACCTGCCCCACCACCCGCACTTATGACCAATTAGTTCCGCGACCCACCTTGCCAACACAAGATCCACAGCCTGACCTGAAACCACAAATCCTATAATAACCATGCAGGTTTCAAATAATTCGATTAGGCAGTATGTTTAAAGTGTCATTTGGGACATTTCATATGTGTAACACTTAGATAATGTATTTAAAAAAGAGGGTTATACAGAAACATAATTAATTCATTCTATGTAAATGAATATTTTTTGCTTATTCTCATAATAGGGAGCAGTACATCTCCACAGTTAACGTGCCTGTTAGTAACACATTTGATTTATTTATCATCGAACACCCCCGATCTGATCCGCATGTTCTTTATTCACCCAGATCCAAACTAAATAAATTTGAGACAAAATACCACCCACGAATCACCTTTTTTGCAGGGCACCAGCCTGACGCCTGTGACAGTTAACTGTGTCTGTCATATTTCTGTATTCTTTTTTTCTGTGTATCTTTTTGTGTATGATTACAGCTATTTGTAGAACAACAGGTTCAGAGGGGATGAAAATCAATGTCTTCCTTTACACAAATGATTAATCCCTCCATTTTGTTATCTATAACCAAAAAACAAACAATTAATTAAATAACTCACTGTGTTTCACTCTTCCCAGTGACCCAAACCAGCCAGTTCCTCAAGATACCAAGTTCATCCACACTAAACCAAACCGTTTTGAAGAAGTGGCTTGGTCTAAGTACACCCCTAAAGAGCAGCTGTACCTCCACATCGGCCTGAAGCCCCGAGTCAGAGACCACTACCGTGCCACCAAAATCTCCTTCTGGCTCCAGCTGGTTCCTCACTTGCATCATGTCAACGAGCTCCTCCAGTCGGTGTCCTCCTTCACCCATAGTCCCTCTCCACAGGATGACACTCCTTATTCTTACACCAAGCGTCTAGCCAAAGGTTGGCCGCCTAGCAGCACACGCCATCCAGGTCAACAAGGAGGTACTCCACAGCCCCCGGAGCCTGCTTTGGGCCAAGGTGGAGGGGAGGAGGGGGTCCGTGTTCCCAATGAGGACTACTCAACTGAACTCTCAGTGACCATTGCGGTGGGAGCGTCACTTTTGTTTCTTAACATCCTCGCATTCGCGGCTTTGCTGTACAAGAAAGACAAGAGGCGTCTGGAGCACCGTCGGCCACGTCCGCTTCCTCCCCCGAGACGAGACATCACACCGGCAGATGTCGCCGCCCACCTGCAGGGGGAGGGACTGATGTCATTACAGGTGAGTCATGTGTTTTTGTATTTTTTATTGTGCTCATATGTGCATTGTTTTATAACTTAAGTGTCTGTGTGCGTCTGTAGCATCATTTTAGATTATTTTTAAAATAATCATGTTTATTGTCAATAATCACACATATTATTGTGCATTTAAGTAACATCAAGCTAGCTGAGGTTGTGTATGTGTGACTGAGTGAACGCCTTGCCAGTGGAGAAGCTGCCAGTAGAGCACTTCTGCAAAACACAGCCTGTCATCGGCAGGCATTATCCGTGTGAGAATGAGTGTGTGTGTGTGTGTGTGTGTGTGTGTGTGTATCTGTGAGTTTGTTGTGATGCAAGTGCATGTGTGGGCTGTGTCCAATTGCCTGAATTGCTTCCAATTGCCTCCAATTCATCCACTGACTATTTGGCCTCGTTTGAGCTCAGCTAGTGTCTTTGAAATCTCACACAGCGAGTGTGCTAAATGTCAGACCTCTTATAAAGCTGACAAATATTGTTAATTGGCAATTGAACTACAGTAATGTAGGTCAACATTGCAGCTGCTTTTGTAATTGTGTTTTATTTTTTTTCAAATGTCGTGTGGCTTTTTTGGGTACTACCAGAAGATCTGGTGTGAAAAGAACAATCAAGTATAGTCTTTTTGCATTAGCATACATTATTCTACTCTTTATAGATGATTTCAGTAATTTCAGTGCATTGTGGTGTTGATTTTAAGAAATGAAGGCATACAGAGAGGCGTGTCTGCTTGACTGTCTGAGCCAATGACACCAACATACAGCTAGAGCGGTTGCCAATTTTTGCCCTTTAGATTTTTACATGATTTTCACATGCAAGGTGGTTCAAAATAATTATCCATATTATTGGATATGGATTTTAAGTTGATTTCATATTGTGAATATATGATAATTTCATGTGAATTCTACAAATGAGCTACAAGTTGTTTTACACATTAAGTGTTTTAAAATACATGACAGAGGAACACGGATTATTTCACTGAACCGTTGTTTTACTATTTTTCCATATTTCATACAAGTAGGTGATCGTGCGGTCACTATTTTAGTCCCAGCTCTCTGGAATCATTTTCCCCAATCTAAAACTCATCTTCATAGGCAAGCCTGTTCATAGAGCTCCATCCCCTTCTTATGTTTTGGATTGGTCTGTCTCTCATTGTGCTGTGTTATATATTGTAATTTATTCTAAGCTTGTGTATTCATTCGTTTACATAGATTTTGTGCTTGTGAAGAACATTGTAATTAGGGGTGGGAATCACCAGACGATCCACCATATGATATTATCACGATACTTAGGTCACGATACAATCTAATTGCAATTTTAAATATGCTGCAATATGATGAGTATTGCAATAGAATATATTGCTATTTAGTTCCTCTTTTCAGCTGTATGTCCCCACCTTGTAGACATCTATTTTATCTAATAGGATAAAGTTTTCTTTCCATTCATTTTCCTTTCAGCCATTTTTTGCAGCAGCAAAACATATCCAGTGAACTGAAAAGGCAATTGATTTTATTATTCAAGCAGACGGCCTTAATTTGTATTTGTAATATTAGTAATTTATATAATTAAAAAATCAATACTTGGCACTGTGTGATGATACAATACTGCCACACAAAAATATCATGATATGCTGCATCAATTTTTTCTCCCACCCCTTATTGTAATTGTGTGTGTGATTGTGTTTTAAAGCTTTACTTACTTACTTACATACATAATAATATTATTGTTGCCATGAAACGATATATATTGATATTAGTCTTAATAAAATTGTGACATTGATTTCTGCCATATAGATTAGCCACAATAACATGGGATCCGATTTGAGTTTAGATGATTAGTTCATTAATTAAAAATTAATCAGCAACTATTTTTAAAAGCTGATTGGTAAAGTCATTTAACAAGCAAAAATAACAAAACACAATCAATTCAAGCGTCTCAACTGTGAAGATTTGCTGCTTTTCTCTGTTTTGTATCACTTTAAATTGAACATCTTTGGTGTTTGGACTAGAGCTGCACACCATGAGGAAAATATGTGATAATGTTGCTAAACATAATGATAACGATATTATTTGCTATAAATAAACAGATATTATATATATTATATAAGCATACTCAGTTTTTTTGCTGCTTTCAGTATACTGCTCAATAAAAGCAATCACTTGTTGAATTAAAAGAAATTAAAGAAAATTATTATAATTATTTTCTTCTTGAACAAATTGAACACTGAACTGAACACAAAAGGCACCAATAAAAAAAAGAATGATAACATTTCAAAGTGTAGTTTTCGTGATATATTCATCGAACAAGTTGACATTGGGATGATGATTAAAAAACGATATGTTGTGCAGCTCTAGTTTTGAATGTTGGTTGAAAAAAAAAGCAATTTGAATATGTCACTTTGGGCTTTAGAAAATTGTGATGGGCATTTTTACTATTAAGATAAATTGATTTTAGAAAATATAAAATAATTGTAGAAAATAATTGTGGATGAATTGACAATTAAGCTCCTTAGTGTCAGCCATAGATTTGATTATTCAATTTCTTTGTGTCCCCATTGCTTCACCTCCTTATCGTCTTCTTATCTTCTCATTTACTCATCCACCATCCACCCTTTCAGGTGAAGCAGCTGGAGTGTGATGCTGCATCAGCAGACGAGAGAAACAACACTCACCACCATCACACTCTGGATACACTGGACGCCCTGGACGGCTTGGATACCCAGGACATCTACAGCACGCTGGACACGGTGCGCCTGACCTGCCCACCCGATTACACCCTCACCTTGCGCCGCTCGCCTGACGACGTCCCCCTCATGACGTCTCTGACCCCAGGATCACTGCCCGTGACTCCTGGGTCACACCCTGTCACCCCGGCGACGCCGATGACCCCCATGACGCCTGGATCAGTGGTGGGGATGAGGATGGGGCATCCGCACCAGGCATACACACACCATAGCCCATATAGTAATACACACTTGCCACACACACACATCTCCACGCACACACACTCCACCACGCGTGTATAACCGCAGCAAGATACTTGCGCACACAAGGACATAATTACAACACACACACGCATCCTAACACACACACAAACACACGCACACACACACACACACACACACACACACACATAAAACAAGAGACTTAAATACCTCTACTAATTACCCTGCAGGATTGTTACAGACGGAGTGACAGAGAGACATTTTCAGTAACAGGATGAAAAGACAGACAGCTGTGTGTTGCATGTCGGGGAACTGAAGACAAACTGGATCCCGGGAGATGCAGTTCTATGCATCATTCGCTCTTAACCTTGAACGAGACGAGCCAAGACATCCATCAAATGTCTCAAAAACCTGCTTTGGATATTAAATCTTCTGCTTTTTCTACACCTGAGGAGGAAGAGGAGGAGCGCTGTGGCAAAAGGGTCAGTTATGGATCAGTTTACATCTCCTACTGTACCTGTGCTGCACAGCGAAGCAGTGCTGAGACTGAGCAGAGCAGATGCAGACACAGAACTGAGCTAAGAAGTACCACACACACACAGACTGCTGAAGTCAACTTGAACAACCTGTGAAATGTGAATGTAGCATTTTTTCCATTAAAAGATCAAAGGCCCTATCTGCCAAGAATCAAACTAAGCTGAGGAGGAAAAAAAAAACAAATTTCAGCAAGAGATGGATGTAAAGACAGACAGAGAGGAAGAGGGGATTACAAAAAACAACATTAGCTGAAGGAAAAGTTCGTCAGATGGTGGGAAAGAGATTAAGATTTTATTGAGAGGGATTTAGCTGCTGTGAGAGCGAGAAAGACTAAGTGAGATAGAGTGATATGGAAAACACAGGAACGGAAAGTGTGCCAAGAGACAGAAATTAGCTTCAGAAGATGAAAGGGCCTCTGAAGTGTTGTCAGACTTACTGAAGAATCACTCTTACCAGCTATGTGTTAAACTCTTGTAAATAGAATGGGAAGATACAGATGATATATTATGATTTATAGCATTTACCTGCTCTTGCATTAAAACACGACTTATTTAACCACATTATTGCTTTCATTTCAGATATTACTATATTATTGTATAGGTGTCCTAAAGCAAGGCTGGTTGTCTTTCTATCTCATCCACTGTAGTATGTACACAGTACCATTATTTAAAGGCTATATTTGCTATGCACAGTCATTTCAATGATTCTCAACTGTGTAAACATCTCGATACTTGTTTAGTAGTTGAAGTATAGGACATTTTCACACCATTCTGTCTATTTGTTTGACCATCGAGTGACGAGCTAGTACTGTGTAGATAATGCAATATTGGTTTGATGATTGAGCACCAGCCAAAAACCATGACCCTTAACCCTTTGTACCTAACCTCCCTTCCCATTCTCCTTTCCCCGCTTGATCCTAAAATGTCTCCTAAAGGCCTTACCCTTAATATCTAATTAACCCAACCTTATTTATTGTCCCCGCAGATGGTGGTGATGATTCAGGGGGTCCCAAGTCAGCTTGTCCCAAAACCCCAAAATATCAAGAATGCTTTGTCTTGTGTTAATTTGACCGTTGTGAGGCCCACACACATCAAACCGGCATCAAAGAACTAGTGGCGACAAAGGCTGTTGCTTTGCCCCATGTCACCTGCTTTGTAGCTAAAAAGTTGCACTTGAACACACCGCAAAGACTTAAGCCAATGGCCAAATAGCACGTGCATGAGAGGAAATTACTCTCCATACCAGCAGGTGGCGATAGTCTGTATTAAACATTCAAAAAAGGAAACCAGACGACCAACAGGGCGGGATCAAGACGCTGGTTAGTGAGTTAGCCCAACCCGACCCAACCCAATGTTGAGAGAGCAAAGTATATTTACTGTGAGCTAACAATAAGACAAACAATTACAAACCGTTTCTGCAAAGAGCTCAATGGCTAAAAAAAGTCGTTTGTTCGATCTTACGCCCTCTTGACTTTAGCCGTTTGTGTGCTTCCCCCGACTTCATTTTTCTCTTTCAATGTCGTTTCAACATGCTGAACCAGTGCCACAGTGCGGGACACACCGCCAAAACTAGGGCGACAGATGCTCACCGACAACCCGACATCGACCCAATGCTGGCTTGGTGTGTTAGGGCCCTTACACCTTACCAGGGGCCGCATATTTCTAGAAGAGCCCCTGCTTGAACTACCTAATGCTGACTGAAACCTTGTTCAATTAATCATCATTAAAGCTTAAAATCTCTCCTAAGTGTCACCCATAGTCTGCAGAGAAACGTGGATCTGCCACCCACATTCTAAAGCCTGGAGTTTGGTTTACTACCTGCCACCGTGTTGTCAATTGTTCGGAGCCAATTTGATTAATTAGGTGGAGCCTGGGTGGAGCTGAGGAGGGATGATCACTGCGGCTTTGTGTGATAATTTGACTTGACACTGAAGGCAAACACGCCTCCGAACATACTGCTTTTTAAGCCTCAATATCCTCTTAATGGAGCCATCTCTTCTCAAATTGCCACCAAGACATGCTTTAGAAGAAGTTAATTATTAAGCAGCCCCACCAACATGTAAAAATAATGATTGATTTTATTTTATAGAGAAGTCGGAGGTTTTCCTGCTGACTTCACAGCGAGTGCTTGAGGGTGGTGGTAGTTACTGCTATGTGTCATCATAGTAAGATTCGCAGTATTCATAAAATCAATTTCATATTGACAATTCATGTGGCAGGGATGTGGTACTGTCATGGCTGCCATTAAAAAATGACAAAATGGTGAAACTCTGTCGATCCGGTCGCTAATTTGAAGATAAAAACCTTATATGTCAGCTAAACAAACCCCAAACTCCCAAACCTTGATCCTAACCAGTAATTTAACCAAAGGCCCTAATCCTGATATTGTAACTTTCCTGTTTTATCCTCTTTTCCTGTTCCTTCCCCTATCCTCTCCCATCCACCCCCTCCCAGCCTCATCTGTGCGACTACATGCAGCTTTGTCACAGTGAGGCCTATTTAACCTCCTCTCATCCTAAGTAACTTCTTCATGAGAGATTTTAGTTAATTGTCAACAGAATACGTGAAAAATGAAAGCCGAAAAATTTGTGGATGACAAGCAAAGAACTTTTACAAAACGATATAAAAATAACATTTAATGGATGTTTGATTGACTGAATAATTTTTTTTCATATGGGTTTATTGACTCAGCGGATGGCTGGATTGTGTCAAGCATAAAACATTTCTGCTGCATTTTTGAAAATAAAAATATCAGTATTTTACAATTTATGAGCATTTTAAATCTCTTGTATGTCTTGCTTAAGAAAATTTATGGTAGTGTTCACAGAAATTTAGAGGGGATGTAGGGGCCTTTGATAATTGCATCCTTTGTCTATATAAAGTGATTCCTTACTACAGAATTTGCCAAATGATGCACAGTAAACATGAAATTATCAGTTATGTTGTCAGCAGGTAATGATCTCCTTTGTTCTTTCATTTGTTTAAAGTGGTCGTTACATTTCTAACTAAAGTGGTGGAATTTACGCAGATCCTCAAAGAAATAGTTTGACATTATGAGAGCTATATTTATTTGAGGATTTATTGAGGATTATTTCTTGCTGAGTGAGTGTCTGTACACTAAATCTGAAGCTACACTATACAGACTGTTTAAAACTTGACAACATAAACAATCTAAGTCCAAGTATATTTCCTGTTGTAATGTTTCTTAATGCAGTAGCTGACAGGAAGTAAACAGGGACCAGAGTTGTTGCCCTAGCAACAAGGAAACGGCCTCTAGTCCGAATAACAATGTTTATTAACAATAACTTCCGGGTAGGAAACCACTGCATCACGTACATAAAATGAAATGCCGCTGAGCAAACACTGCCTCAATTGGTTCGTTTTTTAGCCACCTAAAAAATGCCCACCTAAAATTCACAGTATCAGTGAAAGTGTATGCTATATTTTGAATATTTTTACCACTTTATCTTGCCGTGCCATGCTGCCATGCTTAGCAGTACATTGCAGCTTCCGTTCCTTTAGATTTAGTGTATCAAACACGCTAGCAAAGCACAACAGTACATGAAATGAGCATAGAAACATTAGATAGGTTGGACTATTGCGTATAACTATGTATCTTTAAACATTACAGTTAAGGCTGAAAATGGCAACAAAAATAAACAAATTTGCTGATTTTACATATCTCTGCGATTTCAAAAAATTGTCAGTTGCCTACACGGAAGTGTTAGCGCTGGTTAGCGGTTCGGTCTATAGCCAGGAGACCGTTTGCTTAGCTGAGCATGAAGACTGGAAGCAGAGCTAGCTTGGCTTTCTCTAAAGGCAATAAAATCCACCTATCAACAACTTTAAAACTCACCAATAACTTGTTTATGCAAAAAGAAAATGTGTTTTATGGGCAGTTATGTGCTGCACTATTTCCCGGCAGGTAGAAGTGACTTTCTAGAGTCTCCACTCACTGTGATAACAAGATTCCAGGAGGTCACTGCGCTCAACCAAGAAATACTTTCAGGCCATATTCCCACAATTTGTCATTTTTACATTTGGCTTTGTGTATTTTGATATATAATGTTAATTAGTTCACCTTTTGAGGTACTAGTAGGCAGTTTTTTAGATTTTAACCAAGCACCCAGGAACGGCACTGGGCTTTGACGCCAATTTTATGTAGTGGCCAAACTGTGAAATTACAACCTCTGGTTCCGTCACGTGATACCATTGGATACCATTTCTCATAGACTTACACTGTGAAAGACACGTCTGTAAATTAGTGAATGCATTTATTTGATAACCGCCGCAAAATGACTCATTTCAGCAGACTTAATCCATTCAGTCCCATAACATTTCAAGTCTAGAGGAGCTGCGCAATTAAATCATTTTATCCCATTTAAGTTAGCGGAGAGCTAAACCAGAGGTTAGCTGCTCAGCTGGTGAAAGTCTTTGGTGCGCCTGCTTTATTGCCCCATCAATGTGGAAGCATAGCATAAGATCCGGGTATTTTACAGATGGAAGTTGAACTTTGTTCGCTTAATGCGCCACTGAACAACTGTCAAAGAAATACATAGGGCCCTGCCTTCAACTCTGTATCCAGTTCTTTATACATCCATTATTTTAACAGAGCCAAGCTAACTTCTTTATGCTAGGCTAAAGTTATCAGCAGCTCTCTGTAACTTCATATTTAGCGTACAGACATGTGAGTGGTATCAATTTTTTCATCTGTCTGTTCACAAGACAGTGAATAACCTTATTCCCAAAATAACACACAATGTTTTAAGATTTTGAAGCAATAGAAAAATAATTCTATATGGATTATCTTTAGCTTTGGTCTATAGTGCATATCTCGTACAATTACTTAAGTCCTTACTGCAGCAAAATAGAGAGATATCACTGTAAATCACCGTGGACCAGCAGCCCCTGCCAGCTGGCCAAGGAGACCCTGTAAGATGTGAGAGAACCAGATTCATGGCTGACTTCCAGACCAGATTGATGTCTCCTACAGTGTGTCCCCGCTCTAATCCCATTAACTAGATATAACTGCAGTTAATTTGATGTATTGCCCGCAACACATTAGAAAGCATGAGTTCAAGTCATGACCAGGTGTTTTTTTGTTTGATGTCAACATGTGCAGAAAGGAAACTGTGAAGCTAATGCAAATTGCTCAGAACTAAAAAAAAAAAAAAAAATCACTCTAACTTTGCCATTTCAATTTGACATTTCCAAAACCACTGCTTGCATGGTGGACTACTTTTAAGTGAATCAAAAGACACTTGGACACAGAAACACATTTTTCCCACAGTTTAACTGAACATCTTACATTTTGTATCTTGGCTTGGCAACTTGACTGAGGTTATTTCAGCAGGTTTAACGTTTAAACAATAGAGGTGGAGAAGTGTATCTGCTAAATGCATCCCAGAGATGATGTATGTAGCCTGAGATGTGTCCAGATGGTGGGTATTGGAACATTTTCACAGGTACCTGACTAATATTTAAAAACTGAATGTGAAGCATCTGGAGACAATTTCAAGGCAATATTTGGCAGCACCTGATCGCTGCTAAATCTCAAACATTTATTGTTTGAGTGTTAGCTAATCTAATAACTGTCAGATATAAATTTCACACTAAAGTGTTTAAATGGTGTGTTTTCTATCCAGATCTGACCATATCTCGTGCGACATGCTGTACACACACTCGGTGAGGCCCTGCTTAGTTTTTGTGAAGAATGACCATTGTGACAAGTTGCCTGCCTCCCACTGTAGCCTACATGTCACTGAGTGAAGATGAAATTAGCTTGATGGAGAAACAGAGCAGGGAGTCACGAATGAATGAATGGGGTGTTTTACCCACTTGGCTTAGCAAAGACTGAACATAGGCATTGTTTAAACAAGACTAAAAGTCTACAGCCATGGAGGCAGCCCTGGAGCCAGGCTGCTAGTGCTGCTGAAAAACAAAATTACTAGGCTGCACATACAGTATTATGATTCCAGTACAGAGCAGAATCAAATGCTGTGCGACTTTGGTCACACATACAAGACACTTCTGGCTTCTGATTTGAGCAAATTATCTCTGCTTGTGTTGCATCCCACAGTCAGAAAGACCGTGACAATGTTAACTCCTCCTGCTTTTTTCTTGTTTCGGGGGGAATCGAGGGAACCAGTAGGGAGGGCGGGAGGAAGATAAAGCTGAAGAGAAGAAGTATCTGAGCGGGGAAATATTGAAAGAGGAGTAGAAGTGGAGGATGCCTGATGAATGATAATGGGACATGGAGAAGGGGGGGAGTGAATGAGATAATGTAAAGGAGAAGAAACTAAAAAGGATGCATGGAAGCAGGAGAGGAGAGGAGAGGAGGGTAACAGATAAGGGGAACTCATTAAGGAATGGAACACAGCCTGCCTGGTTGTTTACTGGCTGGCAAACTCATTGTACTTAATCACTCCTGCCAAGATGCACACACACCGTCTGCGTACACTCACACAGTTTTGCATGTCTGCCGATACTGATACACACTGTGCACATGTTCATGCCTGCCTGCCTCACAATGCATGTATTCACACACACGCACACACACACACACACAACTGCATGCCTCATAGCAACTTGAATCACTGAATCATTTTCTGCACGGCCTTCATCACTCTCACTATTACACTCTCCTCTTATCTCTTCACGGTGCCTTTCGACTCCCTCATCCTCCTCTCCACTGTTTTTTGTCTTTATATTTCTTTCTTCCTCTCACTCCCGTGGTGTTCTTACTATAACCCCCTCTTGTCTGGATGGGTTCCCTCTTATCTAACAACCTTGAGATGATCTTCAAAGCGTCATTGCAGCTGAGCATGTGAGGTCACAGCGCAGAGTCTCCACTCTCTCTTCTCCTCCTTTCTCATCTGCCTGCGCCTCTCTCGTTCCACTCCTCTCCACTGCACTTCACGACTCTTATTTTTTTGGCTCTCCTTCTTCCATCTAATATGCCCTCCTCCTCCGCCTCCTTGTCCTCCTACTCCCCCTCCTCCTCCACACTTTCTCTCTCTCTCTCTCTCTCTCTCTCTCTCTCTCCCTCTGTGTCCTTTCACATTTTTTTTTTCATCTCACACCCCATTTCTCTCCTTTTCTCCCAACATCCATCTCTACCTCATCTGGTCTCATCTCCGCTCATCTGATCTTCGCTCCATCTCTGCTTTGTGCCTCTCCTCTCCTCTCCTCTCCTCTCCTCTCTTCGCCCAACTCATTTACTTCCCTCCTTTGCTCTTCTTTGCCTTTTCCTCATCTAAAAAGCTGTGAAAAGAGATGATACAAGGTTCCTTTGCCTTTGTGTGCGCGCATGCCTTCCTTGTGCACGTGTCTGGGTTTTTGAGTGTGGGTGTGTTGTTGTGGGGATGTTACACGCCTAACTGTCTTTCAAGCAGAGCCCCGCAGTGTTTTCACTCTCTAATTAATTAAGCGTGGGATGCTTTCGTCTGTTTATTGCTTGTCTGTCTCACTTGCTTTGTGTCTGTTGACCATGTCTCTGTCTCACCTCTCCATTGCCATTATGAATCAGTCTACCTACCTGTTTATTCGCCTGCTATATCTCTGTCTCTCTGTCTCTGTCTCTGTCTCTCTCTCTCTCATGCCTGTCTAACCCCGCTTTTATCTTCCTGTCTGTCTGTCTCTCACTCTGATTGTATGCTCCGTCAGACTCTTCTCTGCGGGAGAATTGCTACATAATTCAGACTGCTCTGATGCCCGCTGCTTTTCATAGAGGAGCGTAAACAACGGCAGTAACACACTTGGTCCAGCTGAGGTCAGCATTGTTCCTGATAAATTAAGTGCAGGAAAGGGTGCCTTGTGGACAAGGTTTAGGGCAAAGCTTCACCCTAGTGTGCTGTTTTTGTTTATTTTAGTGCATAATAATTCCGGGATCACAGAGAAGAAAAATATTTCCTTTCATCTAAGCTGTTTCTTTCCAGCTTCTTCACGCTTACAGGAGAATCATACCACATATTTTGGGCCAGTTTTGCATTTTAGTGAGCCATTACTTCCTGTTCTTTGCATATTTTTTGTAGAATAGCACAATGTGTCTGTAAAACACTAACATCTACTGGTTTAAATAGTGGAGATAGAACAACAGGAATGACTACTATTAGAAATAATAGACTTTTAAAACATTGCAGTCAGGAGAATCAAAGACATTCCAGCGTATACTGTAGGCTACTGCACAGATGCATGATGGTGAATGATAAATGTTGTCAGTGTTTCATGTCAACAGACTCTCTGCTGAGATATAAAATACCTCTCCTGCCCCTCCCTATTTTTTCTTTACTTAAGGAGGGATGGAGGAGTGTGTGTGTGCCGTTCCCAGACTGTCCTGCTGCTAGACATGATAATGTTTGTGTGTGCATGTGTGTTTGTGTACCACTCACACGGACCATCCCTGCCTGATCTGTGTGCACTGCCCTCAAGTTGAGAGACAGAGACTGTGTATGTGTGTGTGTGTGTGTGTGTGTGTGTGTTATTGTTGGCCTGTGATATCGCTCAGACAGGAAGGAAGTTTGGCTTTTCAGCATTTACTTTCCTCACTGCAAAAACTCTCTTACCACACACACACACACACACACACACACACGATTTTTGTGTACAAGGACAGTGCTCCCCAAACCAGTTTTTTGCTGCATTAGGGGAGCATCCCTTTCCACTTGCTTTATAATGATATAATTAACATAAAAAATCTATTTTGTTCCATACAACACAAATCTCACTTCAAATACTGAATACACTCAACACAACTCAAAATGCTACAACCTGACACCACATTTAGTTGTGAAGGCAGTAGATAATTAGGTGCATAAACCCCGCCGATGCCACAAATGGAAATTTAAAGGACTAACCTGATCTGTGAGGACAGTAGCTAAACAACAAACATGATCAAACATGATTAAATGGAACATGGCTACACACATACACTAAAGTGAAGGGACTGTGCATTAAAAGAACACACGTTAGATATGAGGGAACAATTGTTTTACACAGCACACAATACAACAGCACTATGCACTGCAAAGACGTACTTGATCTGTGAGGCGGATTTTCAAAGACATATATCCCACTATATAAGAGCCCCTTTATACAGTACGTAATGGTTTAGTATTGTGTGTTCTATAAAGTTATTGCCCACTTTATGTTTTGCACTCTACTTGTTTTCATGCAAATGTACTCACTCTTTCATATCATTCCTGTCTGTGTTACATCTTTTTACCCCTTTCTTCAGCTGTTCATGTATATGCAAACATAAGAATGTCATTTATACATTTTTCATTGCAAATCTTTCTTTGACATCTGTGAGTAGGTTTCTATTTTGCACTGTGCTGCATTAACCATACATATTTCTTTCTTTATTTATAATAAGTGTGGAGTCATCAATATGTAACACAGAAAATCCACTGACCAACATCGCTAGATTTAGATGTTACTACTATCCCCGTACAGTTATTAAACAGCATTGCAACTCCTGCAGATCTAGATTTACTATGTGAAAAGAGGATTTTATCTCCCCACTGATTTGACCAGAATCTTTCATCTGATTCATTTGAGTGGATTTCTTGGATTTTTACTCTTGCAATAAAGAAACATAGCTTTTCTTCTCTGATTATCTCTGAGGAGTTTCAGATTGCTTTTTATGGACATTTAAGGGATAGACTATATATTATAAATAAGTAAATAAATAAAATTAAATCAAACTAGGTGCACAGTTAGAGAGGAAGGCCTTACAATAACACAGAGCTTTCTTTCTCAGAAGCTTTTAGTTATAAGGATGAAAGCTTAAGGCAAGCCCCCATAAAACATCTTGGAATTTGTCCTCGAAGTAAACATGAAAGTCGAAACCACTTAACATACACTTTTCTCACAGTAATGTCCCCCATAAATAATGACTTTTTAAAGTGACTTAACATAGTGAGGAGAAAAGGTGTGAAGCTAAACATATTCAGAAACAACTTAAGTCTAAGAGCAATAGTGAATGCCATAATGTCATAACATTTGTTGAGTATTACGGTGAGTATCCATCACACTTTAAAGATGTCTAACTCTAATGTTAAGCCGTTACTATACATCCATCAGTTACTGCGATGTGACCCTTGTAGAATGCCACCTTACCCAGTGATCTAGCTTGCTTGATTTTTGGCCACATTAGATCTCTTGCCTTCTGGTCCGCCTTGGTGAAGTCCTGCATGAGGGGAAGAAGTTGTTCCCTACACACAGGAGAGTCTTTGATTGTTTACCACACTGCATCCTAGTGCTGCCTCCTTATAAACTGCATGATGACCTAGCAACTTAGTCCTCTTTCTCTCCTTCCAATATGATGAACTGAGTCGACAACATCTTCAATTTTTCATTTCACTGAGGAAAAATTTTGAGGAGAAGCTCAATTTTCTCTTCTTGATCCTTGAGACCTGGGAGTCTCAGGTTACAGCAGTGTTTGTACCTTTCCACTTGAAGTATTTTTTTCTTTTAGTGCGGCGTTTTATTCATCTGGTCTTTTCCAGTATTTCCACTATAGATTTGCATTCGGTGATTCCACCTGAATTCAGATCCACCCGCTGTGCAAAGCTAGCAAATATTTCAGAGCTTTCAGTCTTACACCTTGTTGGCCAGGCTCTTTATTGCACCTTAAACATCAGCCAGGGAGGGCTCTGTTTCTGTTGCCAACTTCTTAGCCGGTGGGAGTTTAGTTGGAGTTGTATTCAGTGGGCGTCTTGTGCTCGAGCCACTAGTACTTGCTGTGGGAGGCTTTGATGCATCCATAGAGAGGAAAGCATTGCTTGTAGCATAGCTGTGGAAAGCTAACCTGTTTCCCATGTTTGCATTAGCTGACTTGAGCCCTGGGAAATTTTTATCGTTGGTAACTGACATTGTCTTTTGTGGACTCCTTTGTTTTTCTTTGTTTTTTTGCTGCTGTGATACTGTTGAATTGTCTTGAGCACAGTTTTGAGTTGAGGGCAAGAATTGGGTCAAAATGTGGGACCTTATGAACCTATCTTAAAACTTTCCATGTGTCTTGTTCGCCATCTTATCAGAAATCCAGGAACACAAAGTTAAAAGTACATGAATCTAAATTGTGTTAAAAGTTGTGCTAAAGTTGTGGAAGCTAAGGTTTCTTGGATAACTGAGGATTCTGTGTCGACATCAGAGTAACACAGCATTTTTGATAAAAACTTGAATTACTGGGACCTTCTGTTAGTCAGCCAATCAGAAACTCTGAAATATACACCTGTGAACTATTAATGAGTGGGTGTAATACCACAGAACTAGCAGTGGGGGCGCTGTGTTTATACAAAGATTTTACACAAGCATAGGTATATGTGAACAAGAGCAACTTTTGGAGATTGTTTTTTGTATTTGAGCTCCCTACACCAGTAGAAGTGCATAGGCATTTACAGAATTAGCAGGACACTGACCCTGTCCTGTTAATACCAAATGTCCACCTAGTGTTGATGTGTATTCAGATGAAATGTCCGTTCAAATCACAAACACAAACACACACACACACACACACATACACAGAGTGGGCTCATTATGAGGGCGTGCACTGTCTGTGATTATGTAAAGATAAAATCCGATCATCTCAGACCCTAAAGCCAATTTTTTTTTTCCTTTGCCGGATTTCTCTTTATTTTCATCTACTTTAATTCCTTACAAGTTCTCATGCTGCTGCTTTAAGCCATGGTGTCGCCCCAAAATAGCCTAGAACCAAGCCTAATTGGCATTGCAGTGTGACCTCCCATGTCACACTGAAGCCCACTGTGCTCTAAGTTTGTCTGGCTGCTTGTGTTTGTTTAAGAGTGCAGCGCATCTCTGTATTCCCACTGGGTCTCATTTATTAATTTTTCAGTATGTGTGCTGTATTAAAATGAGCTGAATTGCTGGGTGTAGTAAATTAATGCAGAAAAAACACCTCATTGTTTTTGTCCGTGTTATTGCTCATTTTATTTTACCCTGCCGCGTTTCGCTGCCTCAGCCATGCGATGTGTGAATACCTCTATTCAAAGTTCCTGCATTTTTCCCTTAAGAGCCTTATCAGGTGTGTTCTTCCTCGTCCTCTCAGCCACACTGTTGTTTGGGTTAGGCTTGGCTATGTTAGTCTGTTATGTCTTGTTTGCTTTGCTTTTTAAGTAGTTCAGTCTAGACTCATTCTTTGTAAAATAGCTTATTTCATAAAAGGATACACAAATAAGCCTCACTTGACTTAACTGCACACCATGCAGGCTGTTATGACATGTTTTTCCAGAAAACTGTATTACATTTCACCTTGGTACTCATCTGTTCCTCTGTGGTGCAGGAGCCACACTGAATAAAGGTGGCATTTTGTAAATTGTTGTCAGCTGGTTAGTAGATAACTTCCTGCATTAAACACATTCTGAGCACACAATAAAACCTGGAGGTTTTCTGTTGAATTAACTTTACAGCCTGTTGTTTCCCAGAAAGCAGTCCGTATGTAATTGTTTAGTAAATTTGAGCTCAAAGCATCAAATCAATGTCTACAGGCTTATAATTCTTGTTTTTCTGTTCTTTCTTCCAAAATTAGATGTAGCTACAGAGCACCTGTATTCTTGTGCTCATACCCTGCTGTGTACTGTACAAAGAAATCCTTTTCAAATGGTGCCAGCTCCTGTCGGACTGTGCAATGCAGCATCAGTCCTTGCCTCAGACAAATAGGAGATTTATGACAGCAGAGGCAGGAACTCAAGTCACTTGACTTGGACTCAAAGCAGACTCGAGTCACATATTTAATGACCTGAGACTCGACAAGACAAAATCAAAGACTTAAGACTTGCTATTCAACCTGGCCTTTAACACCAATGACTCATGACTTTACATGGACTTGAGTCTTTTGACTTGAAAATACTTGTCAATTAATTCATTTACCTTCATTCCTGTATCAACTAATGTTAATGATATTCCCAGCCAGTTGACACTTAATTCTCCAGATTCAACAAATCCAACAGCATCCAATCAAATTGCAGGAGAGAACCACCAAGAAATAACATTATGTTGCTGGGCACCAGTTGGAAAAAATGATACAAGATAGTTCCATTCACGGACAAAAAGTACACAGTGGTCAACAATAAAAAGAACAACAGTATGCAAAACTTGCAGGTCTAAAATTACAGACCGAGACGCAACAATTTCTATCTTCATTCGATAGTGGAAGTTACACAAAGAACAGCAAGTCATAGCTAATATTAGCTGTTCAGCTAACGTTAGCTTAATATCTAAGGAACTTTAATAAACTTGTTTCAACAAATAAACGCAAATAAAAAAAACATTCATGATTTTTGTTAATTTAATATTGGCATTATGTTTGTTGAGGAGTGCATTATGACTTGCACAGGGCTTGCAACTCAAAGTTTAGGACTTAGGACTTGACTGGGAACTTGAGTACAAAGATCTGAGACTTACTTGTGACTTGCAAAACAATGACTTGTTCCTACCTCTGGCCCCAACTGAATTGATCCTGGATTATTTCTTTAATTTGTTCAAATTATGTTGTCTTGATCAAAGCTGCACTGCTCCACATTATCAAATGTGCCTTCATATGAATGAATCGTGTATACTTCTAAATAGGACATCTATCTCACCCTTAAAAGATTTCTTTAATTTCATTTGTATCACATTAATTTTACATTTGCTATAACATGCCTTGCTTTAAAAGTTGTACTGCCCCCGAACACATTCTGAAAAAATTGTTCTTCACTATCTGTTTTTTAATGCTTCCAAGCAACAATGCTAACTGTTACCGTTATTCACTTATTACTCACCGGAGCTGTTTTTGTCACCTAACAACATTGGCTCATTATCCATCCAGGATGTGTAGCTGCTGTGGCCTCAGTGGTTTCACTGACAGGGCTCTTTTAGACAAATGGCTCTGCTTACCCAGTCTGGTCATGTAGAGACAGATGAGACAAACAGAATCACTTAGCCAGCTAGCCAGGTACTGTACTGTCTGAGTGCTGATTCACTCGACAGATGCACAGCCACAGTCCACAGAGACTTGTGTATTCCTAATTTTATCTAGCCTGCTCCAGACCTTTGCACAGCCATCCGCAGTGTTGTGTATGTGTATGTGTATGTGTGCATGTAGCTGCGTGCACGCAATTCTTAAGGGTTTTATGTTCCTGTGCATGCTTGTGTGTGTTTCTCTGTTTGTGTGTGTGTGTGTGTGTGTGTGTGTGTGTGTGTGTTATGTAAAGTACACCCAGGTGTCTCTGTGAGCTGTGATGTAACCCAGGTTAGTAGGCTCACAGCTGGGAGGGATAGATAACTACCTGGATGTGTGTGTGTGTGTGCAGATTCTCTCAATATTCTCTGCACTCTGCATACGTTCTTAGATAAGCTGATTATAACTGAACAGGATTCCCATTTGACCTTGTGATGGTGCTACGTTTTCTCAGGGAAACTGACCAAATAGCTCTCAGCTGCTTGTACCAGAGGCCTTAAGTATACCTGACAGTGTTCACACCTTCAGCTGTCTGATCTCAGGTCTGTCTACAAAACGCCCCAGACACCAAAGCAAAAGTGGGTCCAGTCTCTGTCCCTGCATTGAGTTAACACTATTATTTACATAGCACTTTTCAATAGCATTGAAAAAAGGTTACAAACTTAAAATGATTAGGCACCTTTTCTGTTAGGAAGGTTATTAGCTGTATTAATCTCTATAAACAGATATCTGCACATGTATGCTGAATCTGTAGACGATTAGACAAGATTTTGGTATTGGAAGTGTTCTGTTTCTGTTTGTAGCCCAAGTAGGATATCATGTTTAACAGTCCGTGTGGCTATGGCTATGACTATTTTGGGTTCTGAGGAAGACAGGCAACCTATTCAACCTGATTCTTTTATAGTGAGGCATTGTGACAGTTACACATATCTGGGAGCCATCCTCACTACTGATGGAAATGCTCGAACCCCACTTGCCCTACATGTGAAAGGGAAGACAAAGTACTTAAACAAGGTAATAGTCTTCTTATCCACCAACTATGATGCCCCATTTTGCGTCAAACTAAATATTTTTGAGGCTGCTTTCTCTTCAGCTATTTTGTGTGGGTTGTTGAGTCTCTTTACATGACGGGTGAAATCCCTACTTAGGGTGAGGTCTAATTGAGCATAGCGTTAGTTCAGGTAGCACGCAATGTTAAGCTCAGCTCACATCCCAACTACATCAGTTGATCTTAAACAGCAATGAACTGATGGAGCAGCTGATTAATGGACGGGAGTCAGCTGATAGATCACATGATTCCTTTCTATGCAACTATTGGCACATCTCATTCAGGGCGCCCTATTTAAACCGCTCTGGCCTGCCTACTGTTGCTGCTTCCTTTGCAAGCTGCTTTGCAACGCACCTCCACCCCAGCTCCTCCTTTTCATGTTGTCTGACTTATCAATGTCATTTCTGTTTGTCATTGATGCTGCTCTGTTCTGTTCCTGGGGGAGGTCTTTGCTGCTGTTCTCCCTGCCTTAGGCTTTCCATGTAGGCGCATGGAAGGGCAGAGAGGTGTGCTCTCTCTGTCAAAGGCTTTCCTCATTTGCCCGTGGAAGGGCAGACAGGTGTGCTCTCTCCGCCTCATGCTTTCCATGTAGGCACAAAGAAGAGGCCTCCTGTGTAGGCCCGAGGAAAGGCAGAGGCCCCAGAACAGAGCCATACCGTCAAATATAATACTGCAAATGGAAATAAGGGTTTCTTTGATTAAAGTATTCCTGACTGAACTACACCTAACCTAACCTGCCTGTTGGAGGCAGGACTCTCTTCAGTGCAAGCTTTAGTGAGAGAAAAGCAAGTAAGGTTTTTGACCGAGATAAAGCAGCGTCAGGGCATGCTACATGACCCCCTGTGGTATGTTTTAGAAATGACGAAAAAAGACAATCAAGTCATGAACTCATACTTGTCTGAGATAATGGAGATATGAGATCATATTCAGAGTGACCATAGAGAGATAGTCGAAAAATTAAGATCTAAAGAGGGAACAAGATACAAGGCCTACCAAGCCATCAATCCGGACATATCTGTTCATCCACTTTATACTAGCAATTCACCATTCATTGAAGACCATCTGAGAATAACTTTTACATGGTTTTGGTTGTCCTCTCACAGATTGCGAGTAGAAATGGGGAGGTGGAGCTGTACACAACCAGAACAACATGTGTGCTGCTGTAAGTCTGGCATACAAAATGAAGAACACATCCTTGTGTGCCCACTTACACAGGATATCTGTGAGAAATATGGACATGACTCTTCTGAACTGAGCTCACTCCTTGTGGATACTAATAAAAGAATCTTAGTCATGTTACATGCATGACTTGCAGTACTTGAGCACCAGCAGGCCTCTACTAAATGAAGGGATTCTGTGTTGTTAGGTGTATTACCTTTTAATGTTTTTACTAATGGGTTGAACTTATATATTTTTTGTATCTTGTTTGGACCTAAATATTTTATTTGTTTGTGTCAATGAAATCACTAACTGACTAACTGGAGAGGCATAACGCACTGGCCGAAATGCAATCTCAGCTCCCATCGGCCATCATCTGACCACAAGTTTTTTCTCAAAAGTTTTTAAAAAGGTATCTGCTTTCATACCGCAGACATCCGTTCACAGAGATTAGCTGAAATGACTGGCGTACAGAGGTGGAAGTCTTGGCCCGGAAATCCTCATGCTACACTGGATCAGCCTGAAATATTGGCCCTCGCCCCCAGAGGCTTATCGTCGTCAGACTGATAGCGGATGGTTTCCGAGATTGTAACTGAATTAATTGATCTGATTATGTTGCAGTCATCATAAGAGCTGATAAAATTCCCTTACTGCTAATCTACCTCTTCAATCCTTCTTCAACCGGTGCGACAGTCAGTTCAAACGCAAGCTGTGCTGCCAAATCATTTTTCAGCCCAGAGAGCTTTGTTTGAAATCCTACTGGAGATCACAACATTTTCTAATATTGAATTTGGGGGATGGAAATGTGTGTGGAATGATGCACAATACATTCAGAATAATAACTTTTCTTGTAAGGGGGTTAAATTTAGGGGTCAAAGGTGTATCATTGCTTCCTTTTATATCTTTTTGTTTGATTCTTCCTTTGCTTCTCTCCTTACTCTTACCTTGACCGTTTCATTTGAGGTCAAGTTAGAAAATGAAAAAGGATCATTTGTTTAGACTAATAAGATACAGACAGTGATTTTTGGCAGCTCCAAAAGGCAGCAAAGGTTTAAATCTGGTGAACTGGGATATCCAGAAATTGTAAAACACCGTGTCAGTATGCTGTTCACCTCTCAGAATTTAATATCTTCTTTCTTGGTGGCTGCAGGAAATGAGAAAAATGTTTTCCCAACAGCCTCAGCCACTGTTGGTGAATACAGCTTTGTTGATCCTGTTAGGAGCAATTTTGTATTCTGCTCTTCAGTTTTGATGGTTATGCTGATATGACTTCCTACCAGTGCACAATCTCTGCACCGGAATACTAATAATCAGAACCAACAGGGTGGATCTGTAGTTTCTCAATTAGAGAGGAGGTGACACTTGTCTCTAGTGTAGCTCCGCTCTGTGATTTTGGCTGATGAGACAAGTGTGTTATTGTGTAGTGGAGTCGTCCTAAACCTCTGCAATATTCAAATCTTATTCATAGCACACCCATGCTTATCTGTGTGTGTGTGTAGGGTGAAAAGACAAAGTCGACCAGCTTTTATTTTATTTACTGTATTGGTTGAGTGGATATGTGTGTTTGGGCGCGACAGAGGGGAGATAAAGATACAAAGTAAGCCATGCAGAACAGAAAGAGAAGAGACCAAAGAGTAAAAATGGCAGATAATGGCTGTTTGTTCCACATTGAGGTGCAAGTGTGTGTGTATTAAAGATTTGTCAGTGTAACTGTATCTTTACAGGTGTCAGGGGTCAAAGCCTGTTGTCCTCTCCTGCAGAAGTCAAACTCATATTCTTCTTTGATGTTTCAGTAACCTCAGTCTCCCTCCGCCCCCTCCTTCACCTCCTCCTGTTACCTCTGCCACAGCACACGACGGAGAACTGCAATCTTTCATCTTGCTGCCTCTGCTTACTCCCTGCGACTGTTTTGTTCCTTCTTCTCCATTCTTTCTGTCTGGGTTGTCTGCTTTATTGCCTGCTCGCTCTCTCTCCCCTTCACTTTACCCCTCCTCTCTCTTTAACCAGACGGTTTCACAGAAGCAGTATTTTCAGCTTTGAACATGCCTCTGTCCCAGTCCAGGTTTGCTACGAAGGAATGTCGGTCTGTTCCTCTGTCTCCCTGCCTTTCTGTCTGTCTTTAAGTATTGATTGGAGCGAATGGATCCTTTTGTACAACTTGTAGAGAACTCAGATCTCTGTTGTATAAACAGTCTGCTGGAGTTCAATATCTGCTGTCTGCCCAACAACAGACCCACTCGTCTGTTCCTCTCAGAAGATGCAGATAGTTTCACCATCGCACAGCAGAGGTCATTTCCCCATGGCCAATTGTTTTACAAATTTACAAACTCAAATTCACATCAAACTACTTCTCTGCTCTCCTATCTTCTCTCATCTCTCTTTTCACTCTTTGTATGTTTTTCTTCTGCTGTCTCTCTGTCTCACACACACACCGACCCATGCTGCCAAACCCAATAGATTCCCACTTAAACTTCTTCCTGTGCAGACAGATAAAGTGCAGATGTGTCAAGGCCAGCAGAGACAAGGCCATGGGCGTCAAACAGGTGTGTGTTTGCAAGAAAGTGTGTTTGGAAGCGTGTAACTCTGGGTGCTATATACGTGAATGTGTGTGTGTGTGTGTGTCATAGGCAGTTCAGGGGCGTGTTTTACCGAAGGCTGTGTTTTAGTTTTAGCTCTGACATTAGTGACTCTTAAAATGCCCCTCAACCACTACCTCTGTTCCCAATAAATCCCTAACTGTGCCTCTGTGTGTGCAGCTTGTCTGTCCCTGCATGCATGTGGCTTTGTGCCGCAGTGTATGTGTGTGTGTGTTTGTATGAACGTTTGTCTAGCAGCATGTCTCACTTTTATGGTACCAGTGATGCTTTCTATCTAAACTGATAAAAAAAAACAGTTTTACATAATCTCTTTTTTCAGGGGGTCAGCGTGTACAGTATGGCGCATGGAATAGCCATGAGTCTGGGAATGTAGCTCCTCCTTTGGCCAAAAAACGTCATATTACTCTGGTATTCTACTTTTCAGACAGAGACAGTTATCTCATGTTGTATGTAACTCTGCATTCAGACTCAGGGGTGGTTTGATATCCGCTGGCTGGAGAAACACTTAGACAAACAACACTCTCTGCAGGGGAAGGTTTGTCTCTTACTGGAATCAATGGCCAGCTTAGAATAACCATCTTTCATCTGAATTTCATCCTCACCGCTGCAGGATTTAAACCCAAGTTGCAATCTGCTCTGTCAGGAGAAATGTAACTGCAATATTTTAGCTCGAAGAGATAAAAATTGCTTTTGGACACACACACACACACACACACACACACACACACACACACACACACACGCACACACACATTAAAATAGATCAAAATGATAACACTCTGCATCATAGTATGCACCTCTGCAGACAGGCTTCTTCTCCTCCATAAACTGCACTCAAAAGAATAAATTATAACACGGATCAATAACTTAATAATAATATCAAACATCAAGCGATGTAAAGTTGTGCCTCTAAATATTGTTGACACCAGTTTAAAGTAATCACAATCAGATAAGATGTATCTATTCACATTAAACATAACCCAGAATCTCTTATTTAAAAACACACCCGCCTCTGCAGCACCACAGAATCAGTTTTAATTTTTGTCTCTTGACATATGATTTATGGATTCACTGTGATTACAGTCTTGTCTCAATCGCAGCATTGCCGCTTGGGCAAATTTGTGCTTGTCTCTAGTGTTTAGCATCTATGTTAGATGTACTGGGATTTCCACCAACTCCAATGTAAACCCATTTGCATCATTATTTAACACTCAGAGCAACAGACGTAGTGTAAAGACTGTGAAAGTCCATTAGGGGTGGGTGGACTGGTGGACACTGGACTTTGACCTAGGAGAGCGGGATTTGAGACCAACAAACAATGACACACTCCTGCCTTTCTGGTCATCTTTGTGCTACTCAAAGCAAGTGTTTTTAAGCAACATCTGCAACTTTTTTTTAACTTTCACCAAGTAGTTTCATTGCCTTGAACTAACCACCAATCCTTTCTTACTGCTGTTCCCTTGTGCATCAAGATACAATGCAAAAGGCTGCCCCTGGCATCCTTTTAGTAACGCCCGGGGCTTTTGCTCAAGTGGCAAAATATGACCAGTAGGGATGAGATTGCCTTAAGCTCAGTTTCCACCAAGCAGTGTGGTTCAGTTCATTATAGTTTGGTACACATTTTTTCAGTTTCCACTGTGAAAAGTTGTGGATGCTACCAGTGGAACTGTTCCATATCATCCCCATTTTTGGTCCCCCCTCTGTTGGGGTACTAGCACACAGATCCTGTACTAAAAGGTGGAGCTGGAGACACTGCAGTCTGTTGATTGGTCAATAGAGAATGGTCACTCTTGTTCGGAGCTGAGTTGTGGCTGGGTTTGAAGGTTATGCAACCACTGTTCATACCATGGCAAGTTTTACATACATTAGTAAACTGTAACTAAAAAATGGCAGGATGTTTTGCTGCCTCTAGCAGAAGCTGAGTTGACAAGGTGAACCCATTAACACACCTTAAATCTTAACATGACCACTTTGACCATTCCATTAGTTTTTCTTGTCTCTCTTGGAAGACATACTTTCACTAATGAGTGGACCTGCAAGTGTTTAAGAACATATTTTTATGTCGTCTGAACTGCATATATTCTAACCACCACTTGCCTGAGAAGGACTCAATGCACAAACCCGCTATTTTTAATATCCCATCAAGAGAGACTCTCATTGCAGCCTGTTCTATTTTGTTCTGAAAATGTTGGTGTGCAACCCAGTTTTGTGGATGATAAACAGGTGCAGACTTCCCTCTGTGTCACCAGTGAGAGGTCGACGGAGTTGTGAGTTACAACAGTTCCGCCCACATTTAAGAATAGTGTTTGCAGTGGAAATGCTGAACGGACCTAGGGTCTAGGTACCATGTCTGAAGAGTTACTTTTGGTTCCAAAGGTACCACACCAAAAGTGTTTGGTGGAAATGGGGTTTTACAGCCTGGTCCGTTGCAGTGACTGTTACCTTAACCTGGTTTATTGTATATTGTCTTCTCTTTTAGATGGCTTCCTCCACCATCCAGTCCTAGAACAGACAAAACCTGTAACAACCATTGCTGAATGTACGATTTAGGAATTGGATTTTGCACAACAGTAGCGTGTGAGTAGGGTTATCATGTGACCTTACAGGTTATAGCTGTCAGTTGAGGGTCTCCTGCATTTACGTGTTGTGGCGGGAGTTTTCAGAAACAGTCTCTGCCGCACCTGTTTCACAGTAATTTTTAAAGGAATATTCACCTCAAACATATGCATTTCTGCTAAAATATACCTCAGTGTTGGAGTCTGGCTTGAAGAGAACGTAGATGAGTTTCACTTTCAGCTCAGCTTTTAGTAGTATGGTGATGTGTTTGGGAAGTTCTGAGCATACAACAGGATAAATCAGACTTGGATTATACTGCGTAAATTGTGTGAGAGTTTGTAAACAGATGTGTAGACGCACTTTTGCTGTTGTTAAACCTGGTCCACTATCAATCAATAAATCAATGTGTTTCCTGTTTTCTGTGAAGGCATGTGAGAAAAACAAAGTTTACCACACACATTTAAGTTACACAGTGTGACTGATTGATTTACAAGTGGTAGTTTTGTGTGTGAAGTATTCCTTCAGAGGCATTTTGGAGGCATACAGGTAGTTTGGTTTAGTGCCTTTGCTCCTGTTAGCTTTTGCCATAATGGACCTTTTACTTCAGAAAACACTGTGTGTACCTGCAGGGCGACACAATCACTTCTGAAATACCTTTGGAAACATATTTTATGTGATCTATTTCATCATTTTTAATGCAACATCAATTTTTATGTTATTCACTCTTTGTTTAATATTGCTGTGCCATCTGTTTTATTGGTTTTATTACATTTCAGTGGTATGATATTTTCTAGTTTTTGTGTGGAAGTGTTGGCTTTTCAGAAGCACCAAACAAAGTTTATGATTACAAATATTGTTTTTGGAGGTTCGCCAGATAAAAAGAAGATGGTTCAGACTCAAACATTGTGTTTAGTTTTTCAATACTACTACTACTACTTATAATAATAATAAAAAGATACATATTCAAAATTGGCTTTTACCTGCAGTCCACTGTGCTCATGACATAAACTATCTTTGACCTTGACACTTCCTAAGGTGTGATGCACCACCTCCTTGTTGGTGGCGGCTGCTTTAGGTCAAAGTTCAGGTGTTAGGAGTGAAAAGTGATGCTGAAGGACAGGCTGACTGTGGAAGTGAACTCTTCCTGCCTGTCTGTCTGACTCTTCATCTTGTCAGACTTCTTGACCTTCTCTCAATCAATCTGCTGTGTCCACCTGATTGATTCTCTCTGTCTCTGCAGTGTAGCGTGTGTGAACATGTGGCCGTGTGTGTGGACAGGCACACCAGGTCATGGCTGTTGAAGTGTGCCTCCAGAGAAACTGAAGGGTCCACTGATTCAGTTTTCAATCAGTGGTATCATAATTCAGCCATATTATGTTGAGAGCGTTACTGATAATTAAAAATAAATTGGCCAGTTTGCTCTGGCCCTGAATTTAGTGTGACAAGGAAGTGTGCATTGGATCAGATTTTGGCTTCAGACAGTAGTCCCTCATGAGATGTTTTTTCCTTAATTATTTCCACACAGCTTAAACTGCATGAAACCTTTCACCTCTTTCACAAATTAAAAAAGCAACACAGAGGGAGAGCGAGAGGAGAAATAATTAAATTTGAATTTGGCACCAGCTCGAGGACGAACCCGTGCATGTATGTGTGTTGGAGCGAGCCCGGGTGTTAATGTGAACTGGATACTTGGCTCTGTCTCTCCCTGCAGCTCAGGCGTCACTCCAGAACAACGTGGAGTCCAACATACACACAAATCTGTGCTGAGACTTTATTCGCCAACACATGGCACTGGGTGTGTCCGGTATTCTCCATTGTGAGATGCAAACATTGAAATTAATCTAATTTTCTTTACTTGTTTTTTTTATGTTAAATAAATATCCAAAAGGAAGCTTTAAGTTAGAAAATGCGCCCAATCAGCTCATAAGATTTAATCAATATCTAACACAAGCGGCTGTCAGCATTGGCAGTAAATTAGATGAAAAAAGTTGGTGGGCTTCAGCTACGATTAATCATTTTTCATGGCACTTAATTCAAGAGATCAGGCTGAGGAGAGAGAATAAAGAAAACATTTTTCTCCGAACCGCATGTTCTTGATGTTTGTAGACAAAAGAGACAACTAAACCAAACCTGACCGAGACAGGCAACACCAGGAGAAAGCAAACAGACTGGGTTAAGCAGTACAGATGTGTTTGTGCTGCTATGTGCATATTTTGTGGGCAGAAAATGCAGAAAGATTAGTACATATGACGTGTGTGTGTGTAGCCCATTTCACACAGAAATCGCATTACAGAGCCGCTCTGAAGTCCCTTTTTCCATGCTGTCTTTGCATTTCTACACAGAACCCAACAACAGAGGCATCGTGCCGCTATAGTGTGTGATTTTAGATAGCATGCTGGCATTGCAGAAGAGATTTAAGGGGACATGACTTGTATCATAACAGCGTCGACCTCTAGTGTGAAACAAAATATACATGTTGGCAGTGCTGCATAAAGAATAACAGCAGCTTAATATGGCAATAACAATTATTTTTTGTTCCTGTTACTGTATATGCTGGCTATTCTTGTCCTCTGCTTGGACGGTAAGGAGCTCCTGAACCTCATTGTTTTCCCAATTTGTGGACATTTTCGGCCACTGTTCTTCTTCTTTGAGTTAGCTGCTAACTGCTATCATCCATCCATCCATCCATCCATCTGGGGCTGGGTAGTGGAGCAGCAGGCCAAGCAAAGCACCCCAGACGTCCCTCTCCCCAGCAACGCTTTCCAGCTCCTCCTGGGGGACAGGCTAAGTGAGATATGTAATCCCTCCAGTGTGTTCTGGGTCTGCCCTGGGGCCTCCTACCAGTGGGACGTGCCCAGAACACCTCCAATGGGAGGCGCCCAGGGAGCGTCATGATCAGATGGTCGAACCACCTCAACTGACCTCTTTTGACAAGAAGGAGCAGTGGCTCTACTGGATGTCCAAGCTCCTAACCCTATCTATTAAGTTGACCCCAGTTACCCCACAGAGGAAACTCATTTCAGCCGCTTGTATCCATGATCTAATTATTTCGACCACTACCCAGAGCTCATGACCATAGGTGAGGGTTGGGATGTAGATCGACCAGTAAATCGAAAGCTTCA
Organism: Epinephelus lanceolatus; assembly: GCF_041903045.1. Classification (NCBI taxonomy): domain Eukaryota; kingdom Metazoa; phylum Chordata; class Actinopteri; order Perciformes; family Serranidae; genus Epinephelus; species Epinephelus lanceolatus. Next base: position 20,247,021 of record NC_135747.1, on the reverse strand, counting down.
CCTTCCGGCTCAGCTCCCTCTTCACCACGACAGTCTGGTGCAGTGCCCACATCACTACAGAAGCCGCATGAAACCTCCAATCCATCTCAAGCTCCATTCTACCCTCACTCATGAACAGGACCCCAAGATACTTGAACTCTCTCACTTGAGGCAGTAACTCTCTCCCAGAAAAGAACTAAACTGCTTCCAGCTACTTTTCAAGTCTCACAGGGACGGGTCACATGCATAACATGTCTTCAAAATGTCACATCTCTACTGCCCATGATCCCGTCCTGGTTGCTCTTTCTTTATAGAGGTCATTTTGACGCCGTTACTACCTCCGATGCAGCATTAAAACCGAGACAACTCTGTCCCCCATTCCGCAAATGTAAGTTTTATACAGAATGGCGAGGTTGAATAATTGTGTGAATTTGCCACCTTGAAGAGGCTGTGTAAAAGAGGAAAGTGTGTTGGTGTCGGGGTCAGTTGGTCAAGGCTGTGTGTACATGTGTGTTTTCTTGGTTATAATGTGTTTTTCTGTGTGTGTGTGTGTGCTTCCATATTAGTTTCCTGTGTGTTTGTGTCTGAGCTTATATAATATGCTCTTGTGGGTGTGTGTGTTTCCATGCCAGGGAATGGTCTATTGGTACCTGGGGATCAGTGATCGGTGTTATTGCTACCAGCAGCTATGGACAAACAGCGAAAACACTGGACTTATTCATACTGAACAAGAGCTGTATGCATAAATGAGGTGTGATTTCACATACTAACATGCACAGTATTCCTGCATATACTGATGCAGTAATGCAGACACTGGAGACACATCAGGTCTCAAAGATCACATTCCAATAAAGTGCTTTATTTAAATAGCTTTTGGGTGCTTTTGGGAACTAGGCTGCTTTCTGCTATGAAACTTATTATTGCAGTTTCTTTGTCCACACTTTAGTTTGCATATTTTATGCTCTAATTGCTTTTTGTTTTCCTCTTTCCTTCACTCACAGCCACAGCAACAGACATATGCCTGTTTCAGGACTCAAGCAGCACAGATCTGATGTTTTTTGCCATCTAAACAGGCACAAAGTGGTTTCTTCCAATCCCAGAAGCCAAAAGATTATCAGATCTGTGTCACATCTTTACTTTAAGTTGATCCAGACGGAACAGAAGTGCTGATTTTATCAGCTGATCCTTTATGGTGGCAAATGAAAGCTGGTCAGACTCTGAGCAGGTTGAATGACTGATGTCAGTTACGTAACCATGACCAAAGCCAAGTGTTTTACACATCCTCTCCTTGGCGGTCGTCATAGCAACATGGATTGAGATGGAGAGAAGCCCTTACATTTTCAATGATTTACCATCCTGGGACCACGATGGAAGTGTGTATGTGAGTGTGTGTGTCAGTAGGATTGATGATCCCATGGTATCTTTCGGGAGAGAGCAGCTTAGACTCAATCTACAGCTGGAGCTGCTCGCTTGCTGATGAATGTTTCATATGTATTTTATGTTTATTTAATCAACGAGAAGTTGTCAGTGTTTATTTATGTTTCATGACATATTTATGTTTAGGTTACTTTCTTTCCTTTTCCAAATGATCTCCTTCTCTTTTCCTTCAGGCTGTTCTAAATTACTGTTCATACTTATACCTTCAAAAGGTAATGCACTATAATTTGTATGTAAATAAGGGGCAGGAGGCTGTGAACACTTGACCTGTGCATGACCTTCCTCCTTGTCAGGTAACGTACAGTAGTATAAAGAGTGACAAAATTCACATAGAGAGGAAGGTTGGGGTGGTGGACGGCTTAAACAAACAGGACATTTACCCAGGAGCCTGCTGTTGATGTCAAATGTGAAACCAAAAACCCTTTTTCCATTGCCACCCTTGGCCATGCCGAATAAAGCCATGATGCACTGATATGTCTTTCTATTTTCAGTGCCACGCCAAGCTGCGTTGGAGATGGACCTGTTCAGTAGTAGGTCCAAAAGCCAGGCCAACTGGGTAGCGGTGTTGTCTCACCAAATACAACCAACCCTGGACGATCAGCCCACTGCTTTTGAACATCTTCACTGAAGACAAGCCATAATCAATCCATTATTTAAGACACACCTTAAAGGTAGCCCTGTTGTAATCGAAATGCGAATTCCTGCTTTGCATCACGTCACGTCACGTCACATCTCGTGAGATCTCAAAGAACCATTGTATGAGGACACATTGCTCTCTGTTTAGTCACCAAAAAGCCTCATTTATCATTGATCCTTTATGGCTTCTAATATTTGTGGAACCCCTTGTTTTGTGGCATTACAAAAGCAACACAGTATTTCATGAAAAATGTAACTTTAAACATGAAATTTCCACAGGAACATTTCTTTTTTGAGACAGCCCTTCCCAAGTCTGCACTCAAAGCAATCACAGAGCTTTTAATGGTGTGGCCATGAATCTGCTGCTTGTTTGTCAGAGTGGACGTTCCTATCAGAGGCATTAGTGAGATCTAAACATGTTCTCGCCACGGGGAGTTTTCCGCTGCTTTCTCAAAGGTCATTCTTTGAGAACAGATTGGAGGGAAGTGTGCTCTTTATCAGAGGGGCAAGAGACTGTGACTCAGTGGACGCAGAGCTTTGATGATCTCATAAAACCAAGAGCAAAATCTGTGGAAGATTACTCAGATGTATTAGGTTTAATTAATCTCTTTGGGTCACGTCTTAGAGTTGGCACAAACACACAGCTAAGGCTAGGGGTCCGAAATCCACTGGCCACCCATAGTGAACAAGTCCAAGCTTACCATAAGCAACACATTCATCTATTTGTAATATGGCAGCATTCAAAGTGTCTCATTAGAGAGATTAGAAGAAACATGTTTTTGTATCTTTCTTACATTTAGTAATTTGTTGAGTTGGTGCAGACGATGGGCAACTTTTCTCGTGGTTTCAAGACTATGAGGTATTGCCAAACATTTTAGCTTCAGCATGCACTTGTTCATGATCAAATTGCATTACCCTGGGACTTTGTTGCTTCATTTGACTACATTTACCATCAACACTGTTTGGACATCCACATAAAAGGTGGCAAATTTTCCCTTTCTTTTTCTTATTTATTTATTTAATTGGTGCAAAGGGCAGTACAAAAAATCGAGTGACATACACGGGAGACAAAACGAGACAATATATATATATATACATATATATATATATATATATATATATATACAGTACAGGCCAAAAGTTTGGACACACCTTCTCATTCAATGCGTTTTCTTTATTTTCATCACTGAAGGCATCAAAACTATGAATGAACACATGTGGAGTTATGTACTTAACAAAAAAAAGTGAAATAACTGAAAACATGTTTTATATTCTAGTTTCTTCAAAATAGCCACCCTTTGCTCTGATTACTGCTTTGCACACTCTTGGCATTCTCTCCATGAGCTTCAAGAGGTAGTCACCTGAAATGGTTTTCCAACAGTCTTGAAGGAGTTCCCAGAGGTGTTTAGCACTTGTTGGCCCCTTTGCCTTCACTCTGCGGTCCAGCTCACCCCAAACCATCTCGATTGGGTTCAGGTCCGGTGACTGTGGAGGCCAGGTCATCTGCCGCAGCACTCCATCACTCTCCTTCTTGGTCAAATAGCCCTTACACAGCCTGGAGGTGTGTTTGGGGTCATTGTCCTGTTGAAAAATAAATGATGGTCCAACTAAACGCAAACCGGATGGGATGGCATGTCGCTGCAGGATGCTGTGGTAGCCATGCTGGTTCAGTGTGCCTTCAATTTTGAATAAATCCCCAACAGTGTCACCAGCAAAACACCCCCACACCATCACACCTCCTCCTCCATGCTTCACAGTGGGAACCAGGCATGTGGAATCCATCCGTTCACCTTTTCTGCGTCTCACAAAGACACGGCGGTTGGAACCAAAGATCTCAAATTTGGACTCATCAGACCAAAGCACAGATTTCCACTGGTCTAATGTCCATTCCTTGTGTTTCTTGGCCCAAACAAATCTCTTCTGCTTGTTGCCTCTCCTTAGCAGTGGTTTCCTAGCAGCTATTTGACTATGAAGGCCTGATTCGCGCAGTCTCCTCTTAACAGTTGTTCTAGAGATGGGTCTGCTGCTAGAACTCTGTGTGGCATTCATCTGGTCTCTGATCTGAGCTGCTGTTAACTTGCGATTTCTGAGGCTGGTGACTCGGATGAACTTATCCTCAGAAGCAGAGGTGACTCTTGGTCTTCCTTTCCTGGGTCGGTCCTCATGTGTGCCAGTTTCGTTGTAGCGCTTGATGGTTTTTGCGACTCCACTTGGGGACACATTTAAAGTTTTTGCAATTTTCCGGACTGACTGACCTTCATTTCTTAAAGTAATGATGGCCACTCGTTTTTCTTTAGTTAGCTGATTGGTTCTTGCCATAATATGAATTTTAACAGTTGTCCAATAGGGCTGTCGGCTGTGTATTAACCTGACTTCTGCACAACACAACTGATGGTCCCAACCCCATTGATAAAGCAAGAAATTCCACTAATTAACCCTGATAAGGCACACCTGTGAAGTGGAAACCATTTCAGGTGACTACCTCTTGAAGCTCATGGAGAGAATGCCAAGAGTGTGCAAAGCAGTAATCAGAGCAAAGGGTGGCTATTTTGAAGAAACTAGAATATAAAACATGTTTTCAGTTATTTCACCTTTTTCACCTGTGTTCATTCATAGTTTTGATGCCTTCAGTGAGAATCTACAATGTAAATAGTCATGAAAATAAAGAAAACGCATTGAATGAGAAGGTGTGTCCAAACTTTTGGCCTGTACTGTATATATATATACATATACACTGTATATATATATATATATATATATATATGTATATGTATATATATATATATATATATATATACAGTACAGGCCAAAAGTTTGGACACACCTTCTCATTCAATGCGTTTTCTTTATTTTCATGACTATTTACATTGTAGATTCTCACTGAAGGCATCAAAACTATGAATGAACACATGTGGAGTTATGTACTTAACAAAAAAAGGTGAAATAACTGAAAACATGTTTTATATTCTAGTTTCTTCAAAATAGCCACCCTTTGCTCTGATTACTGCTTTGCACACTCTTGGCATTCTCTCGATGAGCTTCAAGAGGTAGTCACCTGAAATGGTTTCCACTTCACAGGTGTGCCTTATCAGGGTTAATTAGTGGAATTTCTTGCTTTATCAATGGGGTTGGGATCATCAGTTGTGTTGTGCAGAAGTCAGGTTAATACACAGCCGACAGCCCTATTGGACAACTGTTAAAATTCATATTATGGCAAGAACCAATCAGCTAACTAAGGAAAAACGAGTGGCCATCATTACTTTAAGGAATGAAGGTCAGTCAGTCCGGAAAATTGCAAAAACTTTAAATGTGTCCCCAAGTGGAGTCGCAAAAACCATCAAGGGCTACAACGAAACTGGCACACATGAGGACCGACCCAGGAAAGGAAGACCAAGAGTCACCTCTGCTTCTGAGGATAAGTTCATCCGAGTCACCAGCCTCAGAAATCGCAAGTTAACAGCAGCTCAGATCAGAGACCAGATGAATGCCACACAGAGTTCTAGCAGCAGACCCATCTCTAGAACAACTGTTAAGAGGAGACTGCGCAAATCAGGCCTTCATGGTCAAATAGCTGCTAGGAAACCACTGCTAAGGAGAGGCAACAAGCAGAAGAGATTTGTTTGGGCCAAGAAACACAAGGAATGGACATTAGACCAGTGGAAATCTGTGCTTTGGTCTGATGAGTCCAAATTTGAGATCTTTGGTTCCAACCGCCGCGTCTTTGTGAGACGCAGAAAAGGTGAACGGATGGATTCCACATGCCTGGTTCCCACTGTGAAGCATGGAGGAGGAGGTGTGATGGTGTGGGGGTGTTTTGCTGGTGACACTGTTGGGGATTTATTCAAAATTGAAGGCACACTGAACCAGCATGGCTACCACAGCATCCTGCAGCGACATGCCATCCCATCCGGTTTGCGTTTAGTTGGATGATCATTTATTTTTCAACAGGACAATGACCCCAAACACACCTCCAGGCTGTGTAAGGGCTATTTGACCAAGAAGGAGAGTGATGGAGTGCTGCGGCAGATGACCTGGCCTCCACAGTCACCGGACCTGAACCCAATCGAGATGGTTTGGGGTGAGCTGGACCGCAGAGTGAAGGCAAAGGGGCCAACAAGTGCTAAACACCTCTGGGAACTCCTTCAAGACTGTTGGAAAACCATTTCAGGTGACTACCTCTTGAAGCTCATGGAGAGAATGCCAAGAGTGTGCAAAGCAGTAATCAGAGCAAAGGGTGGCTATTTTGAAGAAACTAGAATATAAAACATGTTTTCAGTTATTGCACCTTTTTTTGTTAAGTACATAACTCCACATGTGTTCATTCATAGTTTTGATGCCTTCAGTGAGAATCTACAATGTAAATAGTCATGAAAATAAAGAAAACGCATTGAATGAGAAGGTGTGTCCAAACTTTTGGCCTGTACTGTATATGTATATATATGTATATTAAAAAAACAAATCCAAAAATTATTATGGACAATTGTATACTGTTATAGTAAACCAGTTGTTGTTTCTGTACTAAAGGTGGTTATGTAGGGCACTCGTGTATATGTGTATGAGTGCATGTATATTTGTAGCTGAAAAACAGTAGACAGGAGAGAAAAGAAGGAACAAGCAAATAATAATAAGAGGAAGATGCATAACATAAATACCGGTAATTATGAAAGTATTGAATACACATGATAATTCCTTGGGCTTACTAGCTCTTTCATTTAAATGAAGTGCAAATTTTCAATTTAATGTGTGACACAGTCTTTGAAGCTACAAAAAAGGGGGGAGTAATTTACAAATGACTAAGAAAGATAAATCTGAGCAGCAGCCTCCTGTAAAGCGTGTCTAACCTCGCCACATTTACCCAAAATGATAATGTTTACACCACTCAAAGAGGTGGATAGAGAGGCAGATCATTTTTAAATGGAAAAGAGAACCAGGTGACAAAGTAAAGTGAAAACATCGGGTGCAGTTTTCTCAAACATTAGGGGATTCAGTTTGCATATTGAGGGATCAAACTAGACTTTGTTGTCAATAAAACTTTATTTATTGCATGCCGACACTGCTTAACTCTTGAAGCTATAAACATGAGCCACTTTTAGAGCCTTACTGCCTCTCAGTTACTCTGAATGGGATAGCTTAAACATTTCATGAGAAAATGTGATTGTTGCCGTGATTAATTAATTGTTCATATTCTGGGAGTTCTTTAGTTCATGATGAATCCACTTGTGATCCAACAAAAGATTTCTTGCATTTTGTCTCCTGCACTAAAAAGCAATCATCAGCACAAGTCTGATCCAGATCCTGTATTCCTCCAAGAAAACAGCTTCTCTCTGTCTATTTACATGTTTGCGGCCAAGCCTCAGCTACCAGCTAACCACCACATAAAGAGAGAGAGGATCTGTGGGAAATCCTGCAGAATTTCCTGTTTGTGGCATTTCCTTTGCACTAGCATCACATCAGCAGCCCGGCTGTCTGTCTTGTGAGGGCCTTTGTATATGTTCAGTGGAGGCTTGATTCGCTGTGTGTGTGTCCACATGTGCACACTCTGATTATCTATGTATGTGTGTTTGCGTGCATGTGGATATATGAGCTCTTGTGTGTATTTTATGGAGGTTTCTGGGTTTACTCTGCCTTTCATTTAGTGTTTGGCTGTTTCTCTCCTGTTGTAAAATCTATGCAGTAACTGGATACACATGTTATCGCAACTTTCTATAGGGAGAGAGAGCAGGAGAGAGGGAAGCACAAAGTCCCAGATCAGTTACAACATGGAGCAACCAAATTACAGCCAAAGAAAAGTACACCACTGCAAAAAAGTAACTAGCAATGCTGTTTAAAAATGATCAAACAATACCAAGATCAGATTATCTTGGCACCCTTTTAAAAAAAAAAAAAAAAAAAAAAAAAAAAATCTCTTCTGCAGCCCTCACCCCCCCACTCAGTACATTGAACTGTTACAGTGAAATTTGGCATAAAAAGCTCTGTTCTTTGAGAGTGCCTTCACAAATTCCAGCCAGCAACAAAAAAGCTGGAAGAACTAACCCTGCTAAGAACACATGAAAATTAAATCTTTGTCAAATCAATGATACAAAAAATAGCACATAAGGAGAAGGTTTGGGTGGAGGAGAGAGGCATTGGCATGATGTCATCAGATATGTTGATGAGCTATATATGGCAAAATATCAGCAGAGTAATATTGAGAATTGGCAAGTTATAATGGCTGCTCTTCATACCTGCATGCATATGATTGGATGATGTTAGTTTAGTGTATTTACTTTATTCATCCCCCTGAGGGGAAATTCAATGTTTTCATTCTTGCTTGTCAATTACACACAGGTCCGAAAGACACACACATGCACAAACAGGACCTATACATGCACAAAGTGGAGAAATGTCAGAGTGAGGGGGCTGTCCTTGGTGAGGCGCCCCGAGCGGTTGGGGGGTTCGGTGCCTTGCTCAAGGGCACCTCGGCAGTGCCCAGGAGGTGAACTGACACCTCTCCAGCCACCAGTCCACGCTCCATATTTTGGTCCGGACGGGGACTCGAACACGCGACCCTCCAGTTCCCAACCCAAGTCCCTATGGACTGAGCCACAGCTGCTGTGAATGAGCAAGTGATCGCACATCATGAATGAAACAGCTGCAGGTGTGACTTCAGTGCCCTGCCTGAACTAAACCTCCATCCATCCATCCATCCATCCATCCATCCATTTTCTAACCACTTATCCTCTTGAGGGTTGCGGGGGGCTGGAGCCTATCCCAGCTGACATTGGGCGAGAGGCAGGGTACACCCTGGACAGGTCACCAGACTATCACAGGGCTGACACATAGAGACAGACAACCATTCATGCTCACATTGACACCTACAGGCAATTTAGAGTCACCAATTAACCTGCATGTCTTTGGACTGTGGGAGGAAGCTGGAGTACCCGGAGAAAACCCACAATGACACGGAGAGAACAAGCAAACTCCACACAGAAGGGCTCCCACAACCAGGATCGAACCACGTAAGTAAGCATGGAGCCCACACTGTAACTAACTGCACTCCCTGAAGAAATATTATCATAATTTCGGAAAAATGAAAGAGTGATTCCAGAGAGAAGCAGACAGAGGGGTGTACAGTCTGTGTTTGAAGGATATATCCAGGATGTCAAACTGACTCAGCAGCAACAACAGGTTAAAAAGACAAAGATAGTTAAAAGCTAAAGCTGAATTATAGGCTACAGATCACAGTGTAAAAGTGAACCACCACATCACTGCTTATCGCCACAGAAGACAATGAATATAAAGGGAAGCTTTGCTGATAATGAACCAGCTGTGTGGCATCGCAGTGTGTGCAGATGAACACTGTTTGGCTTTGCCCCCATGCCTCTGCCAGCACAACTACCTCCGCTGCCAGATGGGCAGGGATCTCCAGGTGAAGTCAAATAGTGTTCACCTGCACACACTGTGATGACACACACCTGGCTGAGTATGAGCAAAGTTTCCCTGCTTCCCTTCACTGGTTCCTGTACAGCAGGGTCGGTCTTTGTTTCACTGTTATAATCATTAAAAAGCAAAAGCAGCATGTGTTTACATTCAGTAGGCTATATCTTCAGTAGCTAGCTAGCTAACCCTACACTTTTCAGGGTTTGATTTTGGTTTTGGAACAGGGAAGAAACGTATCTTTTTTCAACCTCTCCAGGTAATGAGTATCATTAATACACAACATTTAGCTTTGTTAAGTCCCGCAACCGGATGCAGACTGGCCAATCATAACTTAGCATCGGGCCGGCTCAGACCAGGGTCCGACAACAACACAGCTGTTAGCTCCACATTTAGCTCCAAATCCACAAAACCAGCCCGAAAATGAAGGAAATCCGAAACAATTGCACTAGAGTCAATGGAGCACAGCTGTGTTGTTGTCGGACCCTGGTCTGAGCCGGCCCGATGCTATGTTATGATTGGCTGGTCTGTGTCCAGTTGCGGGACTTAATGAAGGGTCAGTTACACAGAGAAGAAGAAGACGAATGTTGGACAATCAGAAGCCTCAATAAAAACCCATTACCAAAAGGCTACCTGGAGCAGTGACCTGTGCAGAGCATTCTGACGCCTCTGTTCCGCAATATAGTGAAAGAGAGTCTGTACATTTGTGTTAACATGTAAAAAGCCCTGTTAGCAAGGTCAGAGCCAACACTATATTGGTGACGTCAACCATCGCAAGAAATGTCACCTTATTTGTGACGCCTCACAAAGGAGATAATGGCGCACACTCTGAAATCTCAAACAGTACTTTTGCAGAGGTTCATTTTCAGTGACCCAAAATGTAGTTTGCATGTGAACAAAATGCATAGAAATGCACTATAAGCCTTCATTTTCAGACATATCCATATACGTGTGGACTCGGCCTAATAAACTAGTAATAAAGTTGTATAGTGTGCAATATGTTATGTATAGAGTATAATAGTTTGCAAACCATTTTTGTTCTGTTTCTACAGTCTGCATTATTGCACTGTGAACTTTGTACAACATGACAAATATGTGGCCAAAGATGAAAATAGAAATGACGACAGAAAAAAAATGAGAAAAGATACAACCTGGAAGTGACATTTTTTTCCTTGCTAAATCTCCTCTCCCTTCGTTCTTAATCTCTTCATCTCTGTTACCCTTTATCTCCCCATTTTTTCTACATTCCCTCCCCTCCCTCTTATCAGACCTGAAGAGCATTACATTGTCCTTTAATGTAGTGAAAAAAGAGAGAGGGGTGGATGGATGAAAGAGAGAAGACGTTCCATTCCTTTAGGATTAGGCTGCTTTATCTTACAGCACACACACATGCACACACACACACACACAGACAGCCGCCCAGTATGCATGCTGCCAGAAGTCACGGACAGAGCATCAGATGTGACGTGATTATTACTGGATAAGGATAATCCTGCATGTGTGAGCAAATGTTCATAGGTCTGTATGTATTTAGGTGTGTGTGTGTGTGTGCTAAACCATGTGTAAATGTCCAAAACCCTGTGGAAGATAGCACTAATCCCTCTAAAGAATTACATCGACCTTACTTTTCATCCGTCTTTTCAAGCTCCTACTCCTTTCAACTCTATTATGCTCTCTTTCTCCACTAAACCTCTTTTCGTGTCCTTCTTCCAGTTCCTGGTCATTCATTCTCCTGCACGTCATCCAAATCCACTTCCTTCTCGATGGCCTGCCAGCATCAGACGATCCCAGGATCGCCTTGGGCTGTGGCTGCAAAATCCCCTGTCACATTTGATGATTTCAAACAGCGGATCACCCTATCCAGAATACCACAGAGCAACAGAAGCCATTCCAAAACAGTTCGAAGACACTCATCCAGACTCTGATTACGGATATACCTAGTATAATGTACCTCTACAATCTTCTTCTCCCTGTCTCTGGTTTGTTGTCTGATTCTTGTCTAAAGCACCCTGCCTAGATGCTGGTTATTATCCTCAGTCCAAAGAAGTATAATAACGTTGAATTTAAGTGTTTGTTTTCTCCAGATCAGCGTTTCACTGTTGGAGTGCCAGTTGTGCATGCTCGGCTGTCCCCTGGGATTTTTGCTAAAATAAATATCTGACAAAAATTTTGCACTCACTTGAACAGGATTTATTGGCAACACCGCCAGTGTTTTCTCTTCCTGTTAGGCCAAGTACACTGAATTCTCTGGTTCTCGCTCAAGAAAACATTTATTTGTGCCTTTAGCTGTAGAATTTTGTTGTTTTGCCAAAATGTGCCTCAGCACCAAAAAATATCGACAACCACTGGTTTGGATGGTTTGGTTTTATATGGCTTGCGTTACAATTTCTACACCTCATCAATCTCTATATTTACTTTGTGGGTCTGTTTGCTTCCTGTTTTGGCGAGTAGGTCATACAGAGACTGTGCGGCGTGAATGATGTGTGTGTGTGTGTGTGTGTGTGGCAATGACCACTTCACACCACAATGCTTAAACACCCCTCTCTTCACTACAGCTGGTCAAAGATTATAGAGCTTACCCTCCACCAAACCACACACACGCACACAAGCCCACCGTGCCCACTGACATTTGACACACACTCACTTCACACCCTTCCTTCGAATGCAGCTCGCGGAGCGAAGTCTTTATTATTTAGCTTGAAGGAAAGAGCTGAGGACAGAAAGGTAGAGACAATCAGTGATGATCAAAGATCCTGGGACTGCAGGCGGGATGTTTAAACAGAGCCAATGAATAATTCATTTCGCAAGGATGAACTACAAAGCAATGATTCTCCGTCTTGACTTCCTCAGATATGCTCTTTGTAAAATTACAACTGTGAGATGTCTGACTAAAATCACTGTCAGGCAGAGAATGTGGTCATTTAGGAGAGGCTGTGGGGCAGGATTCTGAGTAACACCATGTCCACACAAATATGGATAAATTTGAAAGTGTTGTTCATGTGTCAAACAGATCCCCGCAATTTTTCTTCACATCTTTTTTTTTTTCTTTAAAGTTTACCATCCATACTGACAGTGATTACAGGGAGCTCAAGGCACTGCAGCTTACGCAAGAAAACACAGGCAAACAGAAGACTGAGGTCTGGGTTAAGCTTAAAAAGAACAAGTTTGTCTGACTTGCTGTCCAACCACGTCAAGGCATGACAAAAGTGTTTATAGTTGTTCTGACCAGCCAAACTTTTAGGCAGAGCAAAATGCAGTTATTCATATGCCGTGGCTTATTTCACAGTTAATATTATTAATTATCTGATATGCATAGATGCATACAGTCACAGTTACATTTTGTCTTCCACAACAATTGTGTTAGGGAATTCATTGTTCTTCAGATACGCTGGAGAAGTTTAAACCTTGCTAACTTTCTCACCTCTGCATAGATGGCCAGTGTTGGCATGAAGTGGATGTGGATGTCATCAAAGTTTTCAGAAATTCAAAGTTAGATAGGTAGGCATCTAACATTTTCTTCTGTTGAAGCAAACTGGTCCTATTAGAGTAGGGGTCGACAACCTTTGCTATTAACAGAGCTAATATTGGCCAAAAAAAGAAAACAAATGTGTCTGGAGCCGCAAAACATATTTCAATAAAGGTAATAGCCTGTTAAGTCTGAATTAGCCCATCAACATTACAAATAAGTCTTACTGAGCATTCATTAATATGATTTACTACAAGGGGGCGGCTCTGCAGTTGGCTGTTTATAATTATTTAGCACTTTAACTTTGCAGCATTGGTGAAGAAAGTAAATGAATCTGTCCACACACTATTAAATCCTCTATTTTCCTTTGTTGGTTTTGGAATCCACAGCCTAGCCTTGCTAGCGAGACTGAAGAGTAAGTGAAGTTGAACAAAATTTAGAGGAAAAGGCACCAAGTCGTAGAAGTATGACGCGCATTTTAGTTGAATACACATTAAAACATTTTTTAATTTAATGTATAGGCTACACATTTACAGTTTTAGAATGCAGTAATTACTCTCGGCCTACAACAATGACAAATGAAAATCTGAATGTAAAAAAAATAGCCATTATTCATTTCCATATAAACTCAAAGCCACAGGGAGACAGTGGAGAGGGTCTAAAGAGCTGCATGTGGCTCTGGAGCTGCAGGTCGCCTACCCCTGCATTAGAGCCTGCAGTCATGCTAGCAGCTCTGTTAGGCGGTACTCATAGTTACAGCAGTGCTTTGAACTAAATGCTAATGTAAGCATGCTAACATGCTTTCACCATGTTCACCATCTTAGTTTCCAGTGTTACATTTTCTAATTAATTAGTACAGCTACGGCTTATTTGACTGTCATTAGTGTGCATCATGTTTTTAAAAGAAATGCAACAAATGGATGACACACAAGCAAATTAAGAACCACATTCACCAAAGTGACACCACACATGCAGCACAGAGAGACATGATGCAAATACAGAAACACCTCAAATCTCTCAGAACAGTAGAAAAACATACTTCATATTTCATCATATTTCTTCACTTGCAGCCAACGGCATCTTTTTGTCCACACTAGTTTCAGAGCAGTGTTTTCAAATGTTTCCGCTTTGGAGGCTTTTTTCAAAAATAGAACTTTTTTGGAGGTTACAGTAAAAATAAATTGTTCTCAATCACAACCAAACACTTCACTGGGTCCACGTGCGCAATAACTGCCGTAAGCCAAACCAACAGCACTTCGAAATGTAACCTCTCTTTTATTTATGAAGTTTCATGCAGGCAGCGGGCCATGGGAAGTGCATGATGGCTTTCTACACCATTGCCTTGTCATGTTTTGTTTGTAGCCTTGTTTTCATTCCACAAAAGTGCCTGTTGTCATGTAACTGTGTTGTGAGTATATTTAAGTGTATTAATGAGGCAGCCTTCCTGTGTTGTTGGCCCGTTGATAAGCTCAGCTATAGGTTAACAGCTTTTACTGTCGTTTTACTACGGTGTTTAAGTGTGTGCGTGTGTGTGTATGTGTGCATTTGTATGTATGTCTGGAGCCAAGGAAAGTTTCCCCGGGGCGTCAGACTCCTCATTAACCTTCTCTTCATCTTTCCATTCCTCTCTTTCCTCTTTCTGCCCAATCCAGCATTCCTCGCTGCCTCCTCCTTCTCGACAAATGCCAACGTTCACATCAAAGAATATTCTGTACGGTAATTTACACATTCATTAAAGCTTTCTGTCGCTTACAGGGAGATTTTTTTTCCTATTTCCTGTTATTCATCTGTGCTCAAGGACATTCCTCCCATTTGATAAGATTCATATGCACACAGATAGATAGATAGATAGATAGATAGATAGATAGATAGATAGATATTTTTCTGTGCAAATATTATTGTTCTTGGACAAAAGGAAAGGCAAAATCACCCTGACCTTAAATGTCTTTATACAGGGACAATAATATATACTGTGGGGGTCATATAGGGATAAGAATCAGATTTTCTGTTTCTCAATCCAGCTAAAGAATCCTTTTTTGATCGCCTGCCATCTTTATAATAAAAAGCCAAATACCACATACTCACTGTGCATATCTGTCAAGTACTTTTACTTTCTCATCCAGACTTACCAATTCTTTTTTTTTCGTTGACTTTATCACGTTATTTGCATCACTTTATTCCAAAGGCATCATCTTGAAAAGTGCAAAACAACTGCAAGTATTTAAATAATTAACGTGTGACTTCAGTAGAAATCAAAATGTAAGTTCTGCCTGTGAGAAAATCAATGTCAACTCTCCAAAATGGGTTACAACTGTAAAGAACAACTTTCTGATGTTTTCACTCCATCATTTTCCTTGTACAGAACGTCCCCTAAAGCGGAGTGAAGTGTTAGCAATATTGCTACTGTTGGTACGCGAGAAGCCTCTTTACTGTCTTTTATCACTCTCTCTCTCTCTCTCTCTCTCTCTCTCTCTCTGTCCTTCTGTTCCTCATATGCTCCATTTATCTTTTCTCCCTCTCTCTCTTTCTCTGCGTCTCTCTCAATCTCTCTCTTCCTGTCGCTGTCAGAGGGGAATGACGACCATCTGCAGCCCTCCTGCCCCCTGACATCTGGAGACGGGCTGAGACACAATGACAAGAGCACACAAACACACACATGCACATATGCACACACACACTGTCTTTACTGTAGTAAGAGATGTGCAGCAGACAGGAGAAGAGACAAGGAATGAGGTATTGGGTGGAGTAGAAGGGGCACAGGGGTACAGATGAGGTCTAATGGCAGTAACACATCATGCTACTGTTGGACTGTCATCATTCAGAATACAGAATATTCTCCTTAGGACAGAGAAAAACGTGAGCTATTAAAGCAGAAGGGGCTGTTTTAATGAGGACTCTGTTCCTTACCTCAGGATCTCACTTGCACAACTATCTGTACATTTGTCAAAGACGCTGAGCTGTTATTTCTGTGTTCTTATATATAACATCTTGCACTTAAACAACCTCCCCTTTATTTATTGGTTTATTTAATAGGGCATAGCAGTGAGCAGCAATTAACATTGTTGGAACTGTCCTAAAAAGCTATTTTTCATCTGTAGTCCAAGGATAGACGTTATTTAGTCACCCTTAAAGAGAATCCAAAATTTAAATGGTTATTGCCCACCTGGGTTGGGAGAGAGTCTTTGCCTCAAGTGAGGGGTTCAAGTATCCCAGGTTCTTGTTCACGAGTGAGGGTAGAATGTAGCATGATATGGATCGGCGGTTTGGTGTGGCTTCTGCAGGGATGCTAGCGCTGCACCAGATCGTCATGGTGGTCCTTCTACGTCCCAACCCTCACCTATGGCCATGAGCTCTGGATAGTGACGGAAAGAATGCGATCACTGATACAAGTAGCCAAAATGACTCTTCTCCGTGGGATGGCTGGGCTCAACCTTAGAGATAGGGAAAGGAGCTTGGAGTAGTGCCGCTGCTCCTTCACATCGAAAGGGGTTGGGCATCTGATCAGGATGCCTCCTGGGTGCCTCCCATTAGAGGTGTTCTGGGCATGTCCCACTGGTAGGGTAGACCCGGAACACGCTGGAGGGACTACATATCTCATCTGGCCTGGGAACGCCTCGGGGTCGCCCAGGAGGAGCTGGAAAACATTGCTGGGGAGAGGGACGTCTGGGGTTCTTCGCTCGCCCTGCCACCCCCATGATTGATATTGCTGTAAGTTATGAGCATGCAAAGTTCACCTAAGTAATATTCTGTGCTGTGTAATAATTAATTTTGCCACTGGGATCATTTCACTTGCATCTATTTTCAATTTTGAAATGTTTGTCTTCAGCGACAAAGGCAAACTTAATGATCTGGAGCAATTGTGTCTTTGCTGTTAAAAGTATCAGACCTCTGCTGAGGTGTTTTCTTTTACCTCAAAAGTCTCTTTGTTCAGGGATGATGTCATGTTTTAGACCTTTAAAGCCACATTTTCACATGCATGTCACTGAAATCTTCCAGGATATTCCTACAGTGTATTTCCATTCGAGCTGCTGTTTTGGAAAACTCTGCTGTTGAACTGTGTGGCTGCAAAGAAGTGTGCATAGTAACTATTCTTGTGGACACCTACAGGCTGAACTTAATGTGTATATCTGAGACAGCTGTTATTTTATGGATTACTAGTATCTCACATATACAGCCTCAAATGGTCTAATTTGTATTTGAGGCACCTGCAGGTTGTTTTATTTAATCAGTGACAAAAAACATTAGCTCAACTCATTGCCCCCTTGCCATTGTGTATATTCTGCCAAGCTGTCCTATGAGAAGACAATATTTTTGAAGTGAATACATCAGTTTTGAAGGGTCAGAGCAATCAGTGAGGTACAACACCTGGACTGGGTTGCACCAACTGGTCTTTACTAATCCTGGTCCGAACTGTTCAGTCGGCCTTTTATAAAGACCAGTCTTTTATGCAGTGTCTCACTTTATTGTTAAGCTTTCGGTCTATTAGACCTTCAACATAGCATACAATACATGTCTGGAATTATTAATGTTTCCAGCACCTTGCCAAGACCAAGCTGGGTGGAGCGGTAGTTGTTCTGCATCATTAAGACCAGTCTTTAACATGGACTTTATGTCGATTGCACCAACCAAACTACATCAGGTCTTAGATTCACATTCATGTTAATGACCAGCCACTGTGGCTGTTGCCAAAAGCACATGCATTGCTAAAATACATTATAAACATTTTCCTGCTGTCTTGCTAATGTAAATCATGTAGCTAGTTATTTATCAGGCTTGCATTTTTCACTGGTGAACATTTGTTCAGTCACTCATTAAGGTAATCGCCTCCAGAAGTCTATTGTAGGTCCTTATCCTAAAAATGTTAGCCTGTATCATCTGTATTTGGCCATTTAAGGGGCAGTGGACTAAACACTGACATATTATCAACGCTTATTTACACATCCTGCAGCAACATTGGCATTCATTTATAGATTTGTTTCTGGTTTCCTGGTGAATCTAAGTCCAATATTTACTCTGTTTTAGGCTCTGCTTTTGGTCTCCACCAACTTCTGAGGGCTCTTTAGCTGGCTCTTCAGCTGCAAAATCCTCCACTATGTTAATCAGCTTACAGAGGTTTTTTTTTTGTTTTGTTTTTTTTGAGCTCCTGGAATTGACACTGATAAGAATGGTGAGGTTGAACCAACAGTGAAGTTACGGCCAGATAGCCAAAAACAAAGAGCTGAAAGATGCTGAAATGTAGAGTCAGGTGATAGCTTTCTGTGGGTTCATGACTATGATTGACACTTTTTATATACACAATCTCCCATCATTGGGTATAAACTTACCAACAAGAAGTGCATTAAAGATGCATTATGTGTTGGCAAACCCATTTATTTTTAAATGTATTTAGAAACAACCCCATATTGTCAATTGTGCTTTGATCAAAAGTGAGACATGTATCAGGTTTTAATCATGCTAGCAAAGTTACCCATAGTAACTTCCTCACAGGATGAGTCACTTTCCTGCCTTGAGCTTAGCCCAAGTGCAGCACCCGCCAAAATGATAGATGATCAACTTATCGTCTGAACTAATTAGAAATACAAGCTCTTGAAGTGTATGAAGGATAGTATTTCCACCAGAGTGGTTTTAATCAGCTTCCTTCATCTCAGTCACACTTAGAGCTAATTCAGAGGACAAGCTCTTGTAGGAGTTGAAGGATCATATTTCTAACAAAACGGAATTAAGTTGACTTCTTAGCTCCCTAATGGCAGAAACGCCCTAGCAGTATTTCAGACAAATGAATTGTTTACAAACCCTCAATGTGCACTAGAAGAACAAAGTCAAATCACCTTGGCGTGTCTCCTACAAACTTAGTTACATTTAGACGATAAATAATGAAAAGAAAAACTGGATATTTTTAGCCATGCTAGCACCGTGGCTCTACAGATGGCAATGTCGTTCTGTCAGTTATTTGGTCCACCAGTTTGGTCCACACTGAAATAGCTTAACATTATTAGATATCAACCCATTCTCATTCCCAGGATGTCAAATACAGCAGTTTGGTCAGTGGCCTTCAGCATCTGACAATGCACCCCTTCAATTAACTCCAATGTAATACAATCTATAGCAACATTAGATGCTCAGAGCAACGGATGTAAAATAGAAAGCATAAAAGTCTGCACAGGGAGGAGCATGAGGTGGTGGACAGGTCAAACAGGACTTTTACCCAGGAGACACTCTTTGTGAACATTGCTCAACTAAAAGCGAGGTCAGTTTTTTTACACAAACCATGTAGTTAACATCATGCGACAGCCCAGTTTCACTCCGAAGTCGTCAAAATCCGGCGCTTGGGCAGTGACTTGCGGAGTCAGACAGTGACGAAAAAAGCTGTCCTATAACATCGGCATGATACGCAGCTGGTCACTGTTATAGCTTAATGGCACTCAGCGGTGTTGGGGGAAAGGAGGCATGACAAGAACAAAAGTTAAGGTGGCAAAAGTACAAATAGGACAGTTGGGAAGGGTGGTGGATGGGTCCAACTGTCCCATGAACCCGGGAGAGCGGTTTTCACATCCTGTAAGATTATAAGGCCAAACCCTGATCTTTAATCCTAAGCCTAAAAACGTAAATTCACTTTGTACTGACATAGTATGTTTATTTTGAAAGAGACAGTGGGCTCTAGTTTCGCAGACCGGGCGAGGCGGGGGTGCAGTGCACCTGTGCTTCGCCAACTGGGTGTGGCCAGGCGGATTTTGCAAGTTTGGCACACCGTGTGCGCTGGCGCAGCTACTCGTCTGTCCCACCTCCGTCCCTCCTACCTGCGCAAGTCAGAAACAAGGAGGAGAGAAGGCGTGGAGTGGGTTTTACACACATCCCACCAATCAAATGAGCCCCTCTCCTCGCCCTTAAATGCACCACGCGAAGGTGTAATGAGAGTTTACTCAATTTGCCATGGCGGAAGAGAGCAGCAGCGTCAGATGGCCAAACTTCTCCCAGGAGGAAACTGATGTTTTGGTGCAAAGGTAGCCTGGGAGGAGGTCACCACAATTGTAAATCAATGTTGCGTTTCTCTCGTGCGCGCGTGCGCTCTCTCTTTCTCTCTCACAGTCTCACTCTGTTTTTTTTTTTCTTTTGGCTTTTCTAAGATGACAGATGCTGAATATATACTCCCTATCTGATGCTGTGGCTGTTTGTGGTTGGCTGAGAGCAGCTGTGAACTTATTAGTTTTGTTAATCAAATCAGGTTGGGTTTCCATTACGCGTGCCAGACGTGCCAAACGGTGCCAATCCCCTTTGATCTGACATCAGATGTGACAGGACAGTCGATATAGAGATAAATTTATGTGCTGATTGCAGATAGTTGCATTGAATAGTGCTTTCTGTGGGTATTTATTGCATCGTTAATGTGCCTGATATTCTGGAAACCTGCCTGTGAGGTTTTGGTGATGTGTGCGCACTGTCCGCTGGTCAGCCAAACTTCGGCTTACACCGGCTGCGCACCCCCTGCGCTGACAGTAGACGTGGTTTCAGCTGGCGAGCTTTTAGCGCACCTTCAGTGAAGCCTTTTGGCACGAAACTGTCACTGTGCCAAGCTGGATCTGTCGACACCTCCCCCTGCTGCGCCGCCACACCCATCTCAGCGCACCTCGGGTTGCGCTGCTCGAAACTAGCTCTGTGCGGGGTTCGCCACCCTGCACCACCCTGTGTTGCACCGGGAAACTAGAGCCCAATATGTAAAAGGTAAATTTCATGTAAAAAAAACAGAAGTGTATTTTGAAAGAAGACAATGCATGTACAGTAACAGGCAGAACTTGACACGGCATCCTAGAACGTCAATAACCAACGCACCTGGGGTACCTTTCGCATCGTATCTGGACGTCAGTGACCAAATGTCAATATGTACTGAGGTCGGAGTGAGAATTTGTTGCAGGTGACACATGTCATAGTAGTTAACTTATGAAGCTTTGCGTTAGTTCATGCATGACATGGAAGTCATACGCCCCAGCTGTAACCCGCTGACAGCCAGCTGATTGGATCATTGTTTCTCATCCATCACACACCAATCACAGCCCATTGCCACACAAGACGGTCCATTTAAATATGGCTTCCTACTCACTGAGTCCTGCTACACTAATGCTGCCACACACCACTGCTGCTCCTGCTGCTGCTGGCAAAGCTTTACCTCCACCACCCCAGCCTCCACCTTTCTAATTAGAGTCCTAACATGACTCCAAGGTAAAAATGTTTTGCTTGGGCCCACTCTTGTGGACCAGGGGGATTGTCTGCATTGTGCTCCTTATTTTGGCATAGCATGCTGCTTGTCTAATCCAGGAAGCACTGCAAGAGCGGAGCCCTCACATAACTGTTTTAAATTTGTTGCAATAAATGGTTAAATCTATGAGTGTTCCTGACTGAAGTTTATTTATATACGTAGTTAAGCTACATAACAAACATACTTACTTTAACTCTAACCACGATCTTAATTCTCAACCTAACCAAATTTTGCTGCCTAAACCTCAAACATTTATGGCGGTGAAACCTACAGGTTTATTTTACAGGGAGGTTTATTTTGAAAAGACACTATGCATGTAATGAGTTGAAGCTGACACAAAAACTGACATACAAAACTGACATGAGAAGGGTAATTAATGCATCACAATTTAAAGTGAAGGGTCACTGACCAAGCTGCAGTGCTGCAGACGAGATGAGAGTGAGAACATGTTGACAGTCATGATGGCCCAAGGATAAATCCTAGGCCCACTGACTTTGGTGATCCTCTGACTTTCCCATAGTGCTACCAAAAGGTTAAAAAAAAGTTGTTATCTAAATCCCTTTAATAAGTGACATACATGGCTGCAATCACAGGAGTAATTCTACGACTACAGTATAATTGTCTGGATGTTTGAAGAAGACATGAGCACCACATGATGCAGATGGAGCTGTAACATTTTGAAAAGATGAGGCAGAATGAAGATCAAACCATGCAGTAGAGTACATGTTGTTACCCAGCATGGCATCTCATTTGCCTCTTTACAAGTGCAGGATAAATACTGTCGAGTAGTGACTGCAATGCCAGCCGCGTATAACCTAGTCAGGGGACTTATAGGTTTAATTAGTTTATTAGTAGTTTAATTGGCGTTTTCAACACATTTCTGAGCAAGACCAGCCATTATATAAGATGGTCTAGGTTCTTGTGTGAAGGTTCAATGCAAAAGTCAGAGTATTCCACTGAGATAATTACAGATTCTGTCTGTCTGACCTGCAGGGCAGCAAATGTGTCTGCTCCAGTGCCTTTGTGCATGTCCACAAGTACTGATGTGCATGTGAGTCCATTTCTAGGTCTATGTGTGAAAGAGAAGAAAAGAAAAGATTAAAAGATTAAAGCTGTGTCCCAAAAGGAAAAGTGTATGTCTGAGTGAGTGTCTCAGATCTTGCTGATTGTTGCGTGTATTTGTGTGTAGATGTGAACTTGTGGCAAAGACCGGTTATTTCCATGAAACCATTTGTGACACTGAGAAACCACTCCTTTATAGTCTAGGTCCAAATTATCATTTAGAGCATGTTACGTCACCCTGCAGTCTGACACGGTATAATGTCCTCAAACCGTGCTTGATTAATCTTATATTCCGTTATTATGCTATTTATGATGTTATCTTTCTGTTTCAGCTGTCTGTGTCTGTCACATCCCACAATGAGGCAGCTCTGAGACACTGTGCTCATATATAACCTAGCTGAGTCTATCCAAATCCTCTCTGCGGATGGTCGGCTGGCTGCCACTTTTAGCACTCTTAGGTAAACCAGCTAAATTACTGTGGCAAGCTGTGAAATGCCATTTCTTTCCTATTTAAGAGAGGTGTCAGCTCAGCCTTAAATTGTGTGTTTCGAGGCAGAATCTGTTGATTGGACAAGCTGTGACCTCTGACTTTAGAGGCCTGGTTTACAATGTATTAATGTTGTCCTTTTCAGTGATCCCAAAATAAAAAATGTTGGTGTCCTATAATGGATACAAGCTTTATTTAGTTGCTCATTTTTAACACATTTTCGCAATTATAAGGCTGGAATTTAGAGTTTGGGTAGAAGATTGTTTAAGAAGACTGCTTTAAAACCCTATGACCTGCGTTTATATCCCATGTCAGCAAACACTCACCCTGGTGCTAATACTCAGCACCGCACTAAACACTCTGCTGGCTGCACCAGAGAGACTGCAGCACAGAAAACATTTCCTCGGAGCATCACTAAAGCACCACATTTCTCCTTTTCAGCAATTAAAAATGAGATGTTTTACTTTCACGGAGCAAAAATAATTCTATGTTGGACAGCGAAACAGACAAGGCAACACAAGTCTCGCAAGTTTTATTTTAACCAGATTAAGGCCAATTATGCCATGCCAGTGCCGATTACAGTCAAAGTGACATTTCTGTGCTAGTTTTTTTATCCCTCAGATGTTCTCCCCGAGTCTTGAATGTCAGCTTTGTTGCTAAATTAGTTCAAAGAATTTTGCATTTCCAGTTTAGCTTCAGGCTATAACTGCTAAGGGAAACAAGACCAGAGGGAGTCGAAGGAGCTGAGACAACCTCTAAAAAGCCTCAAGTGTTTGAGCTAGTTAGCACGACAGCTTACTCACACCTCTATGTGAATGGACTTTATGGACCTAAACGTTGAACTGCACCAGTTGGAGTAATTGACTGTCTAAATAGCTGCAGCTAAGATAGAGTCACTCCAAAGTATTAGATAATTAAAAAGACTCACTTTAGTCCGTGCTTGTTTAGATTGTGGGTTCCTCAACTGTTTCAAGGCAAACTAGGGAAATTTGTCGTCTCACCCTGGGATCCAGATTCAATAATAATGTACCGCTGTGCTTGTCTGCGTGGGGCCACAGCAGGAAAAGGAGAAACAGGTCCCTGAGGAATTTTGGGTCTAAGCCCATTGCACTGGCATATTTTCAGAATGAAGTCACAGATAAACATAATCCAACAAGCAACAGTGATTCATATTTCATCATTTATGTGTCGTCAACAACAAGATCCTCAGGATTTCCTCAAAAAATATATATTTCTGTCTGGGTGAAAACGGCCTCTGAAGACAAAACTCACCTTCACAACCCAGGTGGCCCAACAGTTCTTGGAAAAATAAATTCAGCATTTAAGGAAATACCCTAAAAGATCAACACTAATCTGTTAATCCTTCTGTTCAATATGAAGCTATCACTGGCAGCCAGCTAGTTTAGCTTAGCACAAAGATGAGAAACAGAGGGGAACCACAAGCCCAGCTACCCAACCCAGTCTCTGAAAAATATGTCTGTACATTTCTAAATTGCATAATTGTCATAATTATGTTGTGGTGACAATGAAATCACTGCCTAGATTATGTTCAGAGACAAAGTTTCTTTGAGTCACCAAAACTCCGCTCTGGAGCTGCGAGGAGGGGGGTCAGGAAGTCAGGAAAAAAAAAAAAATTTTTTTTTTTTTTTGAACAAACGTTACTATTTCTGTGTGCACAATTTGTAATTAATAATATGGTTATCATAGATAAGCTGGGGTAACCGTTAGCTGTTAACATTAGCCGTTAGCTGTGTCTGTAATAACCATAGACTGTATAAAAATAAGGTAATAACTCAATAAACGGTCCATGAATAAAATATTTTTTCCAGCGGATATCTTAGTTACAACATGATTGAGCTAGCAAAGCAGTTTTGTGTTGCTATGTGTGGTATTTATTCAGTTATGGGAAATCACAATGTCTAGAAAGCATCAGTGGCTGCAGCTGACAGGGACAGTTAGCAAAGCTAACATCAGGACGTCATCTGTTAAAAGCTTTTCTTTTTCTATTTACAATTTAAATTTACAATGTAAATTGCAGAATCTGTCTTGAGAGATTAATACAAAACTAAATTTTCTCAGCATTATGCTTCCCTAAAAAGTGTATTTGCTGTTCAAATTACTTGTATAAAAATGTAATTTGTGTGGGTGTAACAATACATTGATCTTGGTAAACATACTGATTCAGTGATCAACAATTCAGCATCATCATGTCATCATATTCAAGTTATGCTTTTATTTTGAAATTCCCATGGTGCATCTGTGTGACCATTTCCATCAAAACACACCTCCTTCCTAAACACTGAATCAGTACAATGTATCCTATTACAACAGTTTGCGTAATATCCTACAAATTAGTGCCCCATAAAGAACGTTATGCCCTTACTGTAAAGTTATGTAATTGACGTAAAGTTGCTAAGGTTTGCTTTAGGCAACTAAAGTTACTGTTATTAGGTTTAGGAAAAGAAACATGATGACAACGTATCTTAAAATAACTCAAATTTCACCCGAGGCTCACACTGTTCTGAACACCGATCTCCTGGGGAAAGTCCTGTGTTTTGTGACCTATCCACCACCCCAACCTGCTTCCTAAC
This sequence comes from Epinephelus lanceolatus, assembly GCF_041903045.1. Lineage (NCBI taxonomy): Eukaryota > Metazoa > Chordata > Actinopteri > Perciformes > Serranidae > Epinephelus > Epinephelus lanceolatus. Next base: position 20,221,696 of record NC_135747.1, on the reverse strand, counting down.
TGGACCACTTGGGCCGTTTCCTTATTTACTCCTGTCAGTGCATTGCTCACATGATTGCAGCCTTCCAAAATACATGGGTTATGCACGAATTATTGGCTCATTATCATTTGGGATATGTACAAATTTTGGCGTGTTACTTTTGTAGCATTGTAGCAGAACGAATGAACTGTGCATGAGAACAGCCTAAACAGTGCTAGCCGCCTTGCACCTTGCAGACATTAGCAAGCAGCCAGGACAAATACAATTAGGATATTGATATCAATATCTACTGATACTGTGCCATATTGATCACAGGCCTTGTGATATCAGCAAATATCGTTGTGCAGAGAATCAATGTAATATCATATCACAATAAAAATTGTGATTTACACCCTTAGTAATCTCTAGGAGACAGGGCTGACCTACGAGAACCACTCATAGTTCACTGATGAATGAATTAGTTTGGTTTGTTTTCATTATTAATATCTTTACTATTTTCCATTTTGGAAAAAGGCCAGCTGTTTCTTTGTGTCCCCAGTCTATATTTTTAAGATAGGCTTACCAGCAGCCAGCTGAAACTTCAGATTTACCGTACAGACAAGAGCGATGTTCTTCGATGTTCTTCTTAAACTTAAAAGCAAGAGATCGATGAAAAATTATTTCCCAAAATGTCAAGCTTTTATTTTAAGGCAGGATGACCCCATCTATCCAATGAATAGGGGACATTAACAACTACTGACTCTCATTTACTGACAAATCTCATTCTGTTTGTTTAAAAAAAATATGACTGAACATTAAAAAAACATTGGCAAAGACAAAAACATTTAATAGACTGCTGGGGTAATGTAGAGATCCTCATCATATAAGAGATGTAGAACACAATTGGTTGATTCTATTTTGTATGTCATATGATATGATAAGAACTGCATGAATCACGGGTTTTGATTAAAAACAATCCGCTCTCTATGTATGGAAACACGAAAACACTGTGAAATTAAATAATCTTTCATAAGAAATGCATGTGTCTAATTAGAGCAAGTTTACACAGTATTGAGTCATTTGTGTTGTTTGTGCCTGTCACAGGGTATAATGAAATCGTATGTAACCCTGTTAATAAGCTGTCATTGCAGGAACAGTTATGGAGAACAAGCAGCAGAAGCAGAGCAACAGAAAACTAAAGTGAGGGTTGACAGAGAAAAGACGAGGAATGTCTCACCTGAGCTTTTGTTATTGACATTTTCTATGTGACACTTTGTGTGTGTGTTGGTGTTTCATGCTGATTTAAAGCCCCGGTTATTAGGCGCATATGTAAAGGATCACAGGCCACCAGACGTCATGCCCCCAGGATCCCCAATCAGCAGCCCCCCAACCTCTGTTGTCCACACTCACTTATTAACTTCTTCAACCCCTGTCAACCCCCGCTGACCCCTCGTCTGCCTCTGCCCTTCATCAGCTCCCGCCTTCCTTTACTCTTACCAGGCCTGGACCACCTTTTCAACCCCTCTGCTGTATCAATATATCTACCCGTGTCAGTATATCTCTCTTTCCCCCATTTTCTCACTCCTCCTCTTAATTGCCTCTCTATCAATGAGGCCTCTATTCTCCCTGAAGTACGAGCCCATGTGAAGCTCCAAGGACATGACGTCATGACCACAGCCATAAAGACTGTTAAGAGTTTTAGGTCTAATTTATAACATTTCAAGGACATTCTTTGCTAATCCGCAAAAACAGTGCTGTTATTGATTTTTTTTTTTTTCATTATGGGTGGTCCCATGGGAAATCAGACTCTTAACCCTTTTATTTATACTTGCGCAAATGTTACAACTAAGTAGGACAATGGTAACAAGAAGGGAAAGGGAAAAAAAATCCAACTGGTCGCCAGATCTTTCTTTATGTTTTCTGTTGTTTAAAAAAATTCAAGTCTTCTTAATACTTCTTCCTGAGGGTGGAGTAGTATTGCAGCAGCAATTTAATGTTGCCTTCTGGTGATAATATAATGGCTACATCTGCAGATAATAGACCTCCAGCTCACTGATGGACCCCTCTTAACCTTCTCCCATCCATTTTTCTTAAACTGCTCAGTCTTTCTCCTCCTCCCTCCCTCCCTCTCTCCTCTGGCTCGAGGGTCAAAAGCTCAGGGGCTTTCTCTGCTGTCCATGTGTGAGATTTACTCAAACAAGCTCTGTATATCATTCAAGAGAACACAAGGGGGACTTGTTGGCTACAATATTTTTGTTCATCTCCTGAGTGAACCCCTCTCTCTCTCTCAGGCATTCGGATCAAATTCTATCTGCTGCAGCTTCCTTAATTTTTAGCGATGACATGAATTACTGCCTCACACCATGGTGATAATTCTTGCTGTTAGTCTTACAGATACTAAGTCTCTGGTAGAGATCCAGAGTCATGCTTAAAAGGGCACTTCTGAAGGATGTATTTTGGCACTCTTTAATCTTCTGGCTGTAACATGCTGCCCCGTCGGCTAGTGTACACATTCAGAGCTGAGGATGGTTCATTACATTAGGTCCTGAGTTGTGGGTAATAACACTCCATCACCTCTTATTGGCCTGTTACGTGTCTTTTTTGGTGTAATGTGTTGAAATTGATATGTAGCTGATATATGAGTCTCCCCCAAAAAAAAACGAAGAAAAAAATCACCTGCTGATGTTTGTGAACACTCACAACACACACACCTTCTATTGGAGTCTGGACTGCAAGCCAAAATGTTCATCTTAATACCGTTACTTTAGTGTATTGAATAATTCTTGTCCATTGTTACTATTAAAATGGATTCTTAATATTATCTTAATGTTATTCTTATTTAGAGAAATCATATCTACAGTACATATGCTGTACAGGAGGTACGCGGGAATTATCCTTCTGTGTCGAATCGATGCCGTACCAACAGCATAGGCTCTACACTGACGCATATGTTATGGTTGGTAAAATATCATGTTTTTTTTTTTTCATCCCTGGTAGCAGAGTATCGAAGACATGGGTGGACGGCCCGCTGTGAGCCTGTCGTAGTGGGCTGCAAAGGCTTCGCAGGGCGATCTCTACACTGGGTCCTGGGACTCTTAGGGATCTGTGGAGAGCAGCGACGAAGAGCCTTCAAGAACATCTTGGAAGCCACTGCAAAGGTTTCCCGTTGGCTTTGGATTAAGAGGGGTGATGAGTGGCGAAGTGAGCTACCTGGACACAAGTTGGGGCCTGATCATCCCCGGCTGGGTCGCCCAGGTGAAGGTGTCTGATGTTACGACCTAAAACACCCAGTGATCACCGGGTTCATCACTGACGATGTGTCCAGGTTGAATCGCGAGGTGTATCACATCAACAACAATGCTGTGGTTACCATTATGTTTAGGCACAAAGTCATATGTTATGGTCAGTAAAAGAACATGTTTTGGCTTCATATACCCAATTTTGGTGGTACAATCACAGCTGGAAATGCAGCTGATGTTAAACTTAAAGACAAACTCTCGAACACTGGTCTGCAGCTTGGCAGTCATCTCGCCTAGGTTTAATAACACCCACCATCCCCTCACTTTAGAAACGTGTATGATACCTATGAAACATGTAACCTATCTATGGTTTGCTGGAATGCACAATGCCAACATTTTCCTCTAGCAACTGGGCTGCTGTGACAATAACAAAATAACTTAAACTATTAAACCTGGAAAAGTCCTTGTATGGCTACGATACAGTATGAAGACTGCACAATGTTGCCAGTGTCAAGCCACAACTGAGAACTCATCACTCAAATGAAAACTCTCTGTATTGTGAACTCTGATCTACTGGCAGTTTATTGCTCACATTTATGTACAGTAATGGTCTTGCAGCATTTTCAATTTGTTCCCTCTGTTTAAAGTGCCACAAACTAATCTCACTCATCAAGCCTAAATATTATTTTTACATTTTATCATGTTGATATCACAGAACAGGTCAGAGGTAAGCCTAAAGGGAGATTCAGTTTTCTTAGCATAATTGCTCGCCCTCCCCCAGCTAGCCATCTCAAATAACTTTGTTTCCAACTGAGAGTAAAGCTAACACATTTAAAAATAAGTCCTTGTGACCATCCAACCACCAGCCCAGTGGATCCCTGCCATGGCCGCCTACTCGGCTGCTAAGCTCCAGGCCCTCGCTCAGCCAGACAAGCCTTGACCTCATGGAGTGCTGGAGCCTCAAATCAATAATAGACCACAAGGTCCTGGTCCTGGTGCCCCACAGCGGTCTCAGGCTCTGAGACAGCACTCCTTCTTCAAGGTCAGACTTCAGGAATATTAGCTGTCGTGAAAACCATAAATCTTAAAGGATTGTGGCAGTGTTAGTCAGACTTGATTTAGACAAAATAATCAAGATTTAAAAGTAGTAATTGGGAGTATAATTATCGCCTGGTGATATACAGCGTCTGCAGAAGGATGTTAATAACGCAAATACGCACCATGATCTTTCTCTAACTTAAAAATGCTGTGAGCACTAAAATATAATAATAAACATGCTTCAGTTACTGCCATCCGATAATTTACCGCAGAGTGGACGTTATCAGGAACACAAATTTAATATGTTTTATTTGATTAAGAAAAAGCTAAGTAAGGTGACATTGTGTGGAGATAGTACACAATATGCTATACAACTTTCATAAATGTTAACATAGAGTATTCCATGTGATAAGTTTCTTGGGCCATGCCTCAAACCAATCAATAATAATCAATCTGTCATTTTCAGTAGCAGAAAACGGACCTATGAAGAACGCTGATGTCAAACCAGCTTGGAAACCAAAACGGTTACAGCACATGCTGCGTAACGGCAACATCCCCGCTTCCACTGGAGGATCTTTGGCTATGTTCAGACTGCATGCAAATCAGATTCGCTTCTCAAATCAGATCTTGGCTGCGCTGTTAATTACAATTAAACAGATCAGATTTGTGCGTCCACCAACCGATCTGCACAGGTTGCTGTGGTAATGACGCTGGTGTCGGTAACTACGCATCTGTCCAACACAGAAGCATGAAAAATGAAGGTCCATAATTTCACCTGCCTAACAGTTTATTTCGGTGCCTGTCCATGGACTTTTGTTCCTCATGATGTCCTCTTTAGCACTCTGGATCTGCTCAGTACGTCTTTTCATGTTGGATTGGATGTTGTTTTTGTGTGTTGTGTTCAAGGACACTCTGAAATCTGATTTGAGCAGCCAGAGCATCTGGGCTGAGACACCTGTAGAAATTTGACCAGAATCGCATTTCAGACCACCTCCACATGTGGTTTGGATTAAATTTGCGAAAATTGCATTTCCAAATGTGTTTCTGACGTCCAGATTTCCTAAAATCAATCTGGATATGCCAAAAAATGATCTGGCCCCTAGTCTAAACAAAGCCTATCTTACATGTCTCCCCATTCCCAGCCTGCTTCCACACTTACACCGGTCCAATAAAGGTGAAACAGGCCAAGACAAAAAAATTTAATAAAATAAAGAATGCTGATTTCAATAAGAGTGTTTGGTCTGTGCTGGACAACCTGTTTTTGCCTTTAACCAGCACTTTATGAGCCCACAGCCTTAACCTGCTTGGAGCCCAGAGGTCATGAAGAATGTAATTGGAGGTCTCGGCCTTGCTAAGGATAGCTCTTGGCTTCCTGCCCTTTCTGATGCCTCTATTCCTGTTTTCACTTTTTGGTGTGACCTTGATGGAGGGGGGACATTTGTGGATGAATATGTTTTCTTTTTTCTTTTCCAAGATGCATAAACTAAGTAAGACAGTAAAGACAAAATGATCATGTTTTTATGCAGGTGAATGGTGCCAGACATCTGTGTAAACACCTCTGCCCTTGTACCGTCCCTGTTCCCCCTCCATGTTTTTATTTTGTATCGCCCTAAGCTTTTCTGACACAGTAAGAACAAATACAAAATGTACTGTGACGCGAGAGAAAAGCTACAACAGTGAGGAAAGGAACGCACTGCAGTCAAGTTCAATAATGCAAATATCAGAACTGGGAAACAAACATAACTTAATAGAATGCAATGATTTTTTTTTTAGCCAGGACTTTAGAGAAAGAGTTTATTCACACATCAAAGACAGATCAAAAAGAATACATAATGCACATGATTTGAAATTATGTATCAGCAAGCTGGTCTCTTCTCAGCACTGAGCTGTTTACTTCCTGAATTCATGACTCAGCACTCCATTGGTTGACCTAGATAGCACCAAACCCCAGAGACAAAAAAGATAGAGAGCACTGATGACCAGTGTACTTTTTAAAATCTCAGAGGAGAGGCTGGCCAGAGGCGTAGAGAGCCAGACTGGAACTTTAGTTTTTGCGGACCATACTGTATGTGTCGCAAGTGTAAATGAGACTAAGTGCAGTAAACAATTCATTCATTGATTCATTGACCGATTCATTCAATATTCATTTAGCTGGTCTCTGTCCATTAAATAAGTCAACAACATGCTATAGTGCCTTTTATTCCCTTTCCCTTCTCCCTTTCTTCTGTCTCCCTTCATTCATTAATTCAGCCATTCACCTCCCCCAAAGTGCCATTGATATTACATTATGTCTTGATTCGTTCCTTCCTTCCAGTCAGACAGACACTGATCCATTTATTATGGTCCAATACATTCCAATACAGTGATGACTATTGTAATGAAGTGAGCTGGGATTGGGCCTAATGCTTTTCACAGCCATATCACAGCTACAAGGAAATCAGTGCAGCATGAGGAACCGTTAAGCCCCCACACACCAACATGGCCTGCAGAGACATGGGTTAGAGGGTGGTGGAGACTGGGTCATCTGTTGAAAATCACCAGAGTGGAATTTGCTGGTGAATGTGAAGCTTCAAATTGCATCTTCAAAGATATTTACGGACGTTCGCTTGTCAAGCTGGGGGGATAAACAGTCATTCAAGATTAATATTACAATCCATTATTCAGGCAGCTGATGTGAGGATTCAGTCATGACCCTATTCTCACATCTGCTGCTGCTCCGTCGCCCCGCTGCCTTAAACTGAGATCACTTTGTATATGAAAACTTGATTTGGATGTTAGAAACTTCTGTCTAAACAAACCAATGTTATGTGGAAGGGGCCACTTACACAAAGGCAGGCTCTGTAAGGATGGTGGGTCGGGGGTTACTGTGCTGAGACAACAGCTGAGAAGCATCAATCTATTTTGACTCTCCCTTCATTTAAGTCTCTCAGAAGGTGGTGTGATCATTACGGGGTGCCTGAGAATCCAAGATGACACGAAAGAGGGGACAATTCTTTATTTAGTTGCCCTCACGTACATTTCATGAGAACTGTGTGGAACTATGGACGACTCTACTGAAACACAAAGTCCAGTATTTGCTCGGTCTGGGCTTTATTGTCCCACTGTCCCTTAAACTGAATGGGGTCAAAGGGGCATGGAATGGAGATAGCTGGAGCCCCTAACACCACACTTGTACAACAATACAACAACTTTACAGTCCTGGGCTGAAACCTTGTAAACAAACAGCACCAACTGGCAATAGGTGGATGTTTTATCCAGAAAATTCTGCAACCTAGGACCACATAGCTACCATTGATGACACGGGGGTCATGTCCTCTGTGTTATTTCTGGGAATGTGATTGGCTTTCACGACCCATGAAGGGTAGCATCAGGCTAAATGTGACATATCTTAGATTAAAAATCTTTACATTGGCTGTTACTGATTAAAAATATTCAATTCAATTCATTTAAATCAAGGAAGGGAATTTAGTATTGTATGTTTGCAGTATGGAAAACTCACTGAAACAGCTTTTACACATTAAAGCTACAGTTGGTACCGTTTACAAAAATAACTGTGTCATATTTGCTGAGACTGTCACTATATTCTGAAAGAAGTACATGAGAAAAATAGTCTTTGAAAGAAATCATGTCCCTCCTCTTCCTACTGTTTCTAATGGCAACCAATCAGAGCAGCAGAGTCTCTAAAGCAGCTGTCAATCATTTAAATCAGTGCTTATAAGCTGCTGTCAGGCAGCTCTGATCAAATATGAATCAATATTCAGTTACTGCATTGCATATTTCTCACTCAAATGCTTTTAGGAACATATTTGAGTGCACTGTTTAGCTGTCAAATGAGAACGTTTGTGACCTGGCTGCCATGAGGGTTACAGCTGACTGAATGCAGCAACTTCATTTTGATTGGCAAGCAGTGATTGACATGACTGACTGCTGCACTAGAGACTCCTCAGCTCTGATTGGTTGTTTTGTCACATGTTGTAAGGCAATTAGATAAGCTACAAGGCAATGGAGTCGGCAGATGAGCATGTTTTGTTTTGTTTTTTCCTACAGATTATCTGCCTCATTTAGTGAAATATGAATACAGTGACAATTTCAGCAAATATGAAAAAAGGTTTTTGTTTTAAAAAATAAAAGATACCAACTACAACTTTAAGGAGAAGTTTCATTGGTCAAAATGAATAAATTAATGAATTAATAAATCTGGGAGGGGTGGGGTGAGAATAATGGAAGAGATTTAGATCTAGAAGTTTTAAAAAATCTTTAAGGTCTTGCTGCAGCTTCCACCAAATGTAGGAAAAATAGTATTTATTTAAGCAGCTTACACTGATGGCATCAATCAATAAGCTATAAATCCTCCCCTAATTACATGTAATTCGCAAACTTGGCGGAGATAGAGTGATCTGACAAGTTATAAATGAGTTGTGCAACAGTTGAGACAGATGATGTAAAATGAGCTGCAGCTCATCAGACAGAGGTCCTCTTCTGTGGCCTCCATGCAGCGTGAAAAGATTTGAAAAGAGCACCCTGAAGCGCGGTGACTCGTTACCTCTGTGTTTCCAGAAAGCCCCTCCTTAGACAAACCCCTCAGCCCGAGCGTCACTCAAAGTTCACTTCAGTCCAGTCCCCTCTTCCCTCAGCTCAAATACACATTCACACACATCCACTGTCATCCGCACAAACGCGCACACGCACATTCACACAGAGCCAGACGCTTTTGCAAACAGCCCGCCTGCCGCTTCCAGCGCTACTTTTCTTTCTCCAGGAGACGCGCATGAAGACCTGTTGGATGTTACTAAAAGCTTTCTGTGGCTGTTGTGCGGAGTTGACAAAAGTGTGACTACTTTTTTTCTCCCTCACTCTCTTCAGTGACATCTTATGTGACAACTTTTTTGGGACCTTCCATCTCGGACTTTATTGGTGGAACAGCAGGTTAATTGCATTTCAAGTTTCCGATCAGTACAAGTGGATTAAAATCAGTATTTGATGGGCAAAATGAATAACTCTGTGAAATAACTCCAAAGGATTTCAAGGTATGCTCTTATGAATTATGCACAGTGATCTATTAATCTCGGATACTTCATGCGACCGTGCGTAATTTGCTTTAATGTCATCTTCAAGTTGAAAAAGTCTCTCGAAGTATGGTTCTGCAGCTGCTTTGATGTATTTGAATGGGATATGTGCATTTGTGCGCTTGTGTGAGATTAGATAAGAGAGGGACAGAGGGGGAGAGCGCAGGAGAGTTTCTATAGGGTCTTATTTTACGTATCCCCTTTGTTTTCCTGTAAATAATAAATCCCCCTGGCTTTTTGATCTATGCGGTGATATATCTGTCATTCAAACAACCTACTTGGCACGCGCATGCGCATGTGTAGATAGCCCAAAGGGCTGTTTTGTTTCAGACAGGTGCAATGTGTCAGTGTAGATCTAAGGATAGAGTGTCATGTGTTGTACAGATTGCAAATCCCCTTGAGTTAAATTTCTGTTTTTGGGCTGTATGAATAAAACTGCCTTGACTTGTGTGTGTGTGTATGTGTGTGTGTGTGCGGAGGTGCAGAGAGAAAGAGAGAAAGAGAGAGAGTCTCCCATCTGGATTTTGAGACATGTCACTGCTGTGCACTTTGCTCCCCTTCATCAGACTTCAACTCCCTTTTCTCTCTGGCAGCGTTAATCCCAGTGTGACTTCTCCTCTGGTGGAGTGAAGATGTTTCGGAGTGTGTGTGTGCCGGCGGCACTGCTGACTTTACTGGTGCTGACACTTGTGGTGCCCATGGGCCAGGCCTGTCCCAGGAGCTGTAACTGCTACCAGGCCAGCGAAGTGCACTGTACCTTCCGCTCCCTGCTCACTGTACCTCCTGGCCTGCCTGTACATACACGCCGCATAAACCTAGGGTAAGGGAATGCATGTAAGCACACAGAAGACTGTAAGATAAAGTGCTTTTATTTCCCTCACAAACACACCCACAGAGTTTGGAACCAGCAGTCAGACTGCAGTTAAAGGTCCAGTGTGTAGGATTTAGGATTTATATTGGCAGAAATGTAGCATTATATAATAAGTATGTTTTATTTAGTGTATAATCACCAGAAAACAAAAAATGTTGTGTTTAAAATTAGCTGTTTATATCTACGTAGGGAGCAGGTCCTCTTCCTCAAAGCCATGTTGCAACACTGTTTCTACAGTAGCCCAGAACAGACAAACAAAACAGTGACTCTAGATAGGGCCAATGGCATTTTTGCATCAGCCACCATAGCTAGCAGCCCCTCTGCAATGACATGCATTGGAAAATAACTGATTTTTAAATGTGAAACTGCTGTAGTGAATGTTTTTACAGTTTAAATCACCAGGGCTGTTTGTTTTGGAGAGGAAGAGACCTCTGCAGACAATGTGGCTCCTGGTAAAAACGTCCTGAATGTCTAGATCTCAAGTTATCAGAGAGAAAAGCAGAGCATACTTAAGCAGGTGCTAGAATAGCAGCCTGTATTTGTACCCTGAAGCTTCTTTATTCAGTGTTTCTGCTGGTTTTAATCACAAAGTTAATTCATTTTGGAGAGGAAGAGACCTCTGCAGATAAGAGGACTGCTGGTAAAAACTTCCTGAACAATGAACACTGCAGGAATTCAAAGTTTTAGCTTGTTGCAATTTGCAATCCTCACCACTAGATGCCACTAAAGCCTCCTAAATCTTACACACTGCTTCTTTAATTAAGCTAATATGGAAAAAATAATATTTGTTGACTTACTGAAGTGTCAGGTTCATGATGCTGTTTCTGTGCCCCTGCAGATTCAACAGCATCAGCAGCATCCATGATAGCTCTTTGGCTGGGCTAAAGAAGGTGGAGCTTCTGATGCTCCACAGCAATGACCTCTACCATCTCCCAGATGGAGCATTCAGGGATATGAAATCACTACAGGTAAACAGAAGGAGGAGCAACAACAGCATGCACTGGACCCAATAATATTACAGTATAAGACTAAAAAAGAGGGAATTCCATTCATAACCAAACTAGCGGATGATTACTGGAGAGGATAATCAACAAAATGATGCAAAGCCAAAGTTTTGAGACAGTGCAGATGATTCTGCACATGCCTCTTGTTTTTGTTTTACAGTTCTTCCTGATGGGGCTAGCAGTAGATCTGCATTTCCTGCAGCTAACAGCAGCATACACTGCGAATGACCTGAACTCTCCTTTGCCAACCCTAACTATTGATGCTGGATTATAAAATATATGGCTGTTAATGGGGAAAATAAATCATCGTCTCCTCACATATTTAACCTTTGACTCCTCTGCGATGAAGGTTTTTGCAGTACAGAGTTGTGTAAATCAAACCTGGACCAAGCCTCCATGAAATGTACTTTAATCCCTCTCCAACCTCAGGCAGGGAGGACCATATGGAGGATCCTGCACTATTTCAAATGTGCTTTGTTGCAGAAAGCTCAGCTCTTAAACTTCCAACATGTGCTGTACTTATAGTTTACAGTCTGCACAGCCCCCTAACTATGAGAGATGAATACAGTTAAACAGTTTGACAGGAGAGATTTCTGTTTTTAACAGTATGAGTAATGAAGAGATTATCGAGCTACACAGCATTTGTCAAGAGTTTGATATAATATAGAGAGGACACGACACTGATAAATATGCCTAAATCTTGCAGTCACCCTCTTGATAAAAATTGATTAGCAAAAGAATTAATTTTACATTTCAACTGTGAAAGCAGTGTGCAAATTAAAACGACAATTTACATGATTCTGTTCACATTTTTCTAATTTCTGTACAACGAATGCATAATTTATGCGCCATCATTCTTCTCACTGCTCACTGACAGGAAACACACTGGACATTTTAGCAGCAACCTAAGGGCAGAGTTAGCAGTCCGTGGGGAAGTGATATTACTCAACGAGCAATTGTTCCCTTCATCTCCCAGGCAGATGCTGATATATTTGCCATTGTGTGATAATAGGATCCATATTTCCATGTGCTGACTTCTTCACGTGCGAGATCTGTCAGCAGCTGGAACTCTGCCAGCTAAGTAGCCTTCCTGCAGAGCAGATTTATCATAAGCCTCACAAAAACACAATTCCACAGTGTGGTTTTCATGGTGTGCCTTCTTAAAATTTGGTGAGTTCTCCACACATGACTGGAATAGCAATAGATCCCCACGAGTCTTCTGTTGAGGATAAAGGGCTAAATTTCATATTTGAAAAGTTGAAGACCCCCACTGCTAGAATATCCTTTTAGTCTTCCCTGCTTTGAATCGATAAACTACCAGCATGAATACATCCTCTGGTTATGTGCTGTGGGCTATTTTCTCAGTTTTTACTTGTGAGGTCATGTGCTGCTGCAAGTATTTCCCCATATTTTGAAAATAAACAGACTGTGTTGAGTCATGTTTGCTTACAGAGTTTTTCACCCAACTCTTCATCCTCATTCCAATTCCCCTCACATGATTTGTCATAAATTCATAGACTCTAGATAGACACATAGACTTGCTTTCTTCATCAGCTTTGTTGCCCATTATTTAATTGCTCTTTTAATTCTTCATTGCTTCCTCTCACTTCATATCCCTCCCCTTCCACCGGCAGATACTAAAGCTGAGTTATAACAAGCTGAGAGAGATCTCTTCATCTCTGACCTTCTCTGGCCTGACCTCACTGCTGCGTCTGTACTTGGATCACAACCTCCTCCAGCACATCCACCCCCGGGCCCTGCTCCAGCTGCCTAGCCTCAGGCTGCTGCGTCTGCAAGGGAACAGGCTGCATCAGCTGCACCCTCAAACTCTGTGCACATTGTCCCTCCTGAATACATATTATTTCTCCACACTCAGGTGAGCTTTAACACTTAGAGAACATAATGTCATACTCGTTGTCGGGGAAGTTACAATATTATATAAGTTTACTTTTAACACTCCTCAAGGAAAAAGAACAGCCTGATGAAAAAGGCAACGCTTCCATGGCTGGTTATTGGTCCAGATGAAACCATAGTGATGCCATGCCAACAACAACAATCACTTCAGGGTAGACAACTGGAAATTGATTTGAATTACATGTGAAAGCAGAAGACTCATCAACTAAACATCAACTAAACTAACTTACTGACCTGCTGTATACATCATGAGCAACTCAGCGACAGTGTATCTGGCTACAGTTAGCAGTTTGTAACTTTATTGCTTGCAGTGTGAACATAGCATAATACATTAAAACCACAGACACGGATTATGAAATCATAGTGTCTCAGTTTCATCCATCCATCCATCCATCCATCCATCCATTTTCTAACTGCTTATCCTCTTGAGGGTCGCAGGGGGTACACCCTGGACAGGTCACCAGACTATCACAGGGCTGACACATAGAGACAGACAACCATTCACACTCACATTCACACCTACGGACAATTTAGAGTCACCATTAACCTATCCCCAACCTGCACGTCTTTGGACTATGGGAGGAAGCTGGAGTACCCAGAGAAAACCCACGCTAACACGGGGAGAACATGCAAACCCCGCACAGAAGGGATCGAACCAGGAACCCTCTTGCTGTGAGGCGACGGTGCTAACCAACTTAATGTTAACTTAAAAACAGCTTTGGTTCGCCAGCCTCAATGTGCGAGAGTAACATTAAGCAACCTAACTTTAGCCTAACTAACACAACGCCAACAACCTCAAATAAGCTGTTTGTTTGATAACTGAAAATGAAGTGAGACATAAAGCTTACTTTTCACAAAATCCCCCCCGAAAGGCTAGGGTGCTAGGTTTTCCCAACTCCTGACACTATATGGCTCTTTGTCTTTTCGACCATCACAAGCCTTTGTTCTGTCCAAAATCTCCTCCCTTTTCAGACACTGAATCCAGAGCTGTCTTTGAGCATGTTTGCTCTTGACAGATTGAAATCTAAAAAACCCGACCCCTCTCCACGCTTCATTGTTATCCGACACTCCCATACACAGCAAGACTTAATCATTTTCTCAACTGTTCCTCACCCTTATTTTCTCAGCCCCATTAAATCGTGTGTACATGACACAGGGGTTTTCTACCTGCAAACTGTTGTAAACAAACATTGTGGTTCCGTCTATAAAGACAAGTGTACCTCTAACACTAAAGCTATAGCAATATCTCTTAACCCTTTTCTGATTCCCTTGTGTTAATACTGCTGTCTGAACATGAAGGTGATAAAAATGACGGATGATTGTCTTACTCCGAACCTGTCAGCTCTCAATGCCCACTCCCACTCTTACATCCATTCCTCTATGACTTTGATTCAACATTGGTGTTCTTCCTCCCCTTCCTCATACCTTCTTTTTTGCCATTTTCCCCTCCTGTAGACACCTAGACCTGTCCAACAACAGTCTAACTACTCTGCCCAGAGAGACATTAGCCACAGCGCCTCTGCTGGAGACTCTTGTGCTGCAGGCGAATCCATGGAGCTGTGACTGCAGGATGAACTGGTTTCTCACTTGGAGTCTGGCTCATCCAGGTGACTGTCCTGTCTGCAGTATTATTTGTTTTCATCTGTTGTTTTGTCTCCCATGTGCACATGTGCTTTGTGTTAGTCGTTGGTGGTGTCTCTGAGCCAGTTTGATTCAGTCAGAGATGCAGACATGCGGCGGTTAATACAGCATGTGGGCTGCTTGAGAGACCAGAGAAGAAACAGATAAGGAGGAGAGTTAAGACGCAACATGGGGAATGGATTCAGAAACAGAAGACTTATTTGTTGATAATTCCAGTCTCTAAGCAATCTAAAATCTTCAATATAAGATGTCAAATCCGGCCAGATGATAGAATGATGGGATAAATACACTTTCTAATACAACCGGTTTTGTTATCTTGATACCTCTAACATCTCTTCACCTGCTTTTCATCACAAACTCCTCTCTGTTTTCCTTCATTTTCTGTATCTCTTCCAGTGTGTCTTGTGGCTGTTATTGAGATGTGAAAGAGGGCTGGACCGTGAAATCTCTCATTGATATGCCAGACTTAACCTGGCATGACTAATCCACGATGACAGCATTGATGTGTGCAGGCAGCTGAAATATAGGCTAATGATTGCTGTGTAATAATGAAGTGATGCATTTTTCTGATTTACGAGTAGATGAAGTAACCATACCGAATTAGTAAGAGATATAAAGGGTAATGGATACTTAAGAAGATCTGGCATGACTAATATATGACACCACTAATATGTGTTGATAGCTGAAATGTGCACTAATATGTTTGTATAGTTGGTATGCTGTTATACACATTTGATATGCCAGGGATGGTAACGCCGTCTTTTATGACATAATTTTCTCTGCCTCTCTCTTTCAATTAGGCTTAATGAAATGTCCCAGCGGCCCTCAGTGTCCAATCTGCGCCTCGCCTAATTCCCTTCAAGGTCAGGGCCTACTTGAGAAGGCTGACCTATCGTGCACCTCACCTGTCATCCCCTCCCCTGGAAGAGACACACCTTTGGAGGCAGAACTCGTTGAAATCCAATCAAGTGAATCCTTCAGAGAGCCTTTAGGCACTTCATCTCTGGGTCTGTCTGATCACCAGGGTAACAGTGTCGATCTGGGTTGCAACATCACTCACTCTTCGGAGTCCCAGGATGTTGCTCCTCCTCCAGATCTCTCCATTTCCTCTTCTTCTCCTCTCCCCCTTGCACTGTCACTCTCCCTGGAGTGCCCCGTGGAGAGACACAGCTATGAGAAACTTTGGAGAATCCTGGCTTACTACAGTGAGACTGCAGTTCGCCTGGAGAGGGAGATCATGCTGAGTAAAGCCCCGGCATTGGCCTACCGCTACAGGCAGGCAGCAGAGACAGACGGATATTATCACACTGGAGTCAAAGCTTCTATTAAAGCCAGACCACAATGGTTGCTACAGCCAGCCATTAGCATTCAGCTCAACAGAGCACAATCTAACGGACATAAAGTTCAACTTATATACTCAACAAGAGTTTCTGCTCATCCTGACCGTGCTTCTCATCCCTCAGCATCCTCCTCTGCCTCTCAGCAGTGGGTGATGATTTCAGCTAATCATACCACCACGGCACTGGCAGCAGTTGCAGGCAGTAAGGCGGAGCTATTATGTCCTGTTCTAAGTTCTGGTAACCTTGAAGTTCAGTGGGTTCTCCCAGATGGATCTAAGCTCATCACCCCCTCCAGCAGCCCAGATGGTAGGCTCCAAGCTTCAACCTCTGGTTTACTTCTAAACAAAGTGCAGCTCTCAGATGCAGGGATCTACTACTGCATAGCCCGGGCAGGCAAGGATGTAGATGTTCTCCCCATGCGCCTGGCAGTGGAGGAGTCCTCTGTGCCACCTTCAGGAGAGCAAATGGCACCTCCTGTCACCGGAAATGATGGGGAGCCCATCACTCTGTCCTGCCAAGCATCTGGTTCACCGGCGCCTCATATGAGTTGGGTGTTACCAGATGGAAACATAGTAAGGCAGGGATTAGCGGTTTCAGGTGGGCTCATTATGCAATCAAATGGGAGTCTCTTTCTGCGTAAGCCTTCTCCGAGGGATTCTGGTCATTACCGCTGCATTGCGGTCAATCAGTATGGTAGTGACTCTCTGTCTATGCAGCTAGAATTAAACTCACAATATCTTCCTCCACTTATGACTTCATTTCCCAGAGGTCCACAGTCAGCCGCTGGCCGGTCAACCAAGATACGAGCACCATTACTAATGGAGGAAGGATCGGGGGCTGGAGAGGAGGAAGAAGAGAGAACTCTTGTCGCTAATAGGGGACGGCTACGACCTCTCCAACCTCCCCCAAACAGACGATATCCAATTGGAAAACCCAGAAGACGTGGACCTACGAGAGAAGGCCCCCTGAGAAGAGGAGGAGGGCCTATATCATCTACTGACCAGAGAAGAAACCGATTTGAGAACAGACGGAGAATTACCGCTAACAAACAAAGGATAGACCCTCAGAAATGGGCTGACCTCCTCGCTAAGATACGACAAAAGACTGTTCACGCCAATAACAGCCAGCCCGTTGCAGCAGGAAAGCCCACAGCTGAGCCAGTGGGAGGAGGCAAAGGTGAAGACACAGGAAGACACGAGGGACATGATGATACAGAGAGAAGCAGAGCTGAGGGAGCAGAAACAGAAGGGTCATCTGTTGATGACACTGATCTACAAGAGGAAGGCCTACAGCTCATTTACCCCGTTCACACAAAAACTCACACAGAGCCAAATACAGACTCTGAAACAGACTCAGAGGTACAGATGGAGACGCCAACAGAAACACAGACAGATAAAGAGAACGAGACAGAGAGAGAGACAGAGAACACATCTCCACAGACAGAGACAGTGACAAACCCAGTGACACAGAGAGAGACAGTCACATCTAAGCCAATCTCAGGAACAAATGAAATTGTCCCTGAACCAAGCGAAGGAGGTGAGCTAGAAGCAAACACTAGTCCATCTAGAACCAGGCCTCAGAACCCCCGGCAGAGACTCTTCCCTAATTTGGTTCCCAACTCCCGGCCTCAAAGCCCTTGGAACTCCCGCAGGAGAATTGGACAGCGAAGACGAATCATCAATAGGCCCAGGGGGCGCCCTTTGACCCCTCCCCGACCTCTCCCTGACCCTGCAAACCCAAGGTCACAAACTGTAACACCTGATACAACCACAGATCAAATTAATGTGTTGTTGCTGGCGTCAACAACCACATCTCCAGCGACTGTGTTGACACGGAGTGACCATATTAGGACTGCTTCAAATGATGTGGCACTGAATCCTCTGTCTCTACCTGCTTCTAACACTGATGGCATCTCCACTTTAAAATCTGCCTCCCCCTCATTGACTCCCTCTACCTCCTCTCTCACCTCATTATCCCCCTCTCACACAAAGACACATATAGACACTGTGACTCACTCAGACAACATCCCAGACACTGCAGAGTCCACACTCTTCAACACACCAACACCAGCGCCCACTCGCTCAGATACCACGACTGCACAGACACATGAGGCGCACACACACGGCCACACACATGGCATACAGACACACAGAGAAGCAGACTCAGCCTCAGGCAAACATGATGATAAACCCTCAAGCAAACACAGTGGAGAGCTGGAGAGGAATCTTTGGGGTGTATCATATGTGTCCCACTCCTCTACCTCTTTTTCACCCACGTCTTCCTCCATTGTTTCCTCCACAGTCCCCACTGCAGCTACAACTACTACTGCAAAAATCACACCTTCTACTACTCTCAAGAGCATATCTACTAGTACTGCTGGTAGCACTACAAGTATATTTACTACTACTACTAATCCTACAGCTGGTGATGACATAGTGCCCACAACAACTACAACCACTGCCACGACTACAAGTCCAAGCACATCTACTACAACTACCAGTGTTATCCCAACATCTAGCACCACCAGAAGTACTATAACTACTCTTAGCTCTACTACTACTACTACCACAACTCCTATTCTTACATCTACTCCTGCCACTACCACTACTACTTCTTCAACTAGCCCCTCTACTACTACTACTACTACCACTACTAGCACTACAACCTCATTCAAAGCTATTCCCACAACTCCTAACCCCACTACTACTACACCTACTACTCCTACTAGCAGTACTAGAATTACCATCTTAGCTGAAACTTCTCCAACTACTACAGCAGCTACACCCAGTACATCTACTACTACCACGGCAATGACATCAACAAGTACCACAGCATCATCCAGAGACAGACCGAGCATCATCCAAGTTGATCCCAGAGGGAGGCCTGTTTCTGGGGGTTCAAACCAGAGTCAACCCCCTACTGACTGGAAGAACCCTGGGACTAATTCTATCCCCGATTCACACAGCAGCAGGCCACGCTGGCCCCCTTCCCCTTCGCTTCCTGCCGCCCCTGGGGTGAGTTCAAATCGATTCAGATCACATAGCATTGCCATTTTGCAGAATATTTCACCCGAAATGGATCTTAAAGCAAACACATACATTAAGACAAGAGTAAGAGCCAAGCTGAGACAACAATTTGGTTTTTATTTGTTAATTTAATTGCTAATTTATGTAATGTTTCCCCATTTTTCTGCTCCTTGCTTTCAGTCATTCATTCAATTAGTCATTTGTTTAAGTGCACTCTTAAATGTAGTTTGCAGTTCATATATAAAGAGCTATTTTTCTTTGTTGTCAGCTAAGTGGAACTCAAATTAACATTTCTTTTCTGAGTGCTGGCCCAGAAAATAATAACACACACTTATGCACACACACACTCTCTAAACCCGACTGTGCAAGCCCTTGGGCAAAAGCTTAGCAGAAATGCGCAATAGATCTGAAAATAGTCTAATCTGTATCCACATGACCTCCTATTAAACCTAAGGGATGTTTATGACAATTCTTCAATTTCAAGGATTTTCCCGAGCTCTGCCAGATCTGAGGAAGAGATGAAGAACATATGTTCCTTAATCAGCAACATTATGTGTTTTGAGACCCTAATCCCAAGGGATTTAAGATAATCAATTGTTAATTAATTTCCAGAGCTCTCTTGGCAAGCCTCTGCAGCCCGAACCATTGGGTCTTCCACCAATGATTCTAAATCTGGGATTACAGTAATGCTATATTGAATTTGTGAACCTGAACAATGCTTAAAAATTTCTTCACTGTTTAAAAAATAAAAGTAATTAAAAACTTTTTTACCAAAAGTTTCACTGCAGAGTTTACATATTAATGTTACTCTCAGTTTCTCAGTTAGGCTACTTTTGAATAAAGCTTTGATGTATAATTGAGTGCTTTTTCATGCACATGGATTTCCTGTTTATGAGGTTTACACCGGTTATGATCATATTCCCAATAAGGTGTTTACATGAGTGCAAAGAAACTGGGTTAATTATTTTCCCTGTTTACATGATAAATACTAGTAACCAGGTCACAGATTACTGGAGTCTATTCAAGCAGGCACTGTGAGGTTTACAAACACAAAGTGACGATAGGAGATGAGAGCAGCAGGAAATATTAAACAGTACTCTGTACATTTACTTCCATTTCTTCATTTCCTCGCCAACTGCTGTCTGCATCTGTGTCTCTGTCTGTCTCTCTCTCAACTACACACACACACACATGCACACACACATAATAGTTACTCCCCTAGTCCTGAAAGCAGATGTGCCACTGTTATAACACTGTCTTTGACACTGATGCCAGCCTGTCACTGTGTCTAGGACAGGGGGAGCAGTGGATGAAAATACTCAGCCTCTTTCATTCCCAAAAGACAAAACTCTACTCAACACTGACACATGGTCGCTGCCACCTTTGTTTGTGTTTCTGTTACGTTAAACGGGTTATTCATGTCCATGTAAACGCAGTCGTTGTCTTCATCATTTCCTCCACAGCTAAGTTTTGATTCAGCTATAGTTTGAGTTAGGTGTTGTATTTATGTCCTTGAAACTTGTTATACAGAAAGCGCTTGGCCAAATGATATGTTGATTACACGGTGGTGATAATGTAGATTTGCTTTTTTCCCTTGCTATTAGACAATTCTCATTTTTCATGCATTGCTGTACTGAAATTGTTGTTCACTTGCAAGTCCTCCAATCACATGCTGTTTAGTTGAAAAATTAAAACTCCAAGACGACCAACATGATGCAGCAGTTTTGCAAGTTGAGGAATTTTGATTAGCGGAGCCATGCTCTCAGATGTCTTTTTGTCATAATCATTATTTCTATTATGCATTACTCTGCCACTATAATATCTTTCCTAAAACTTTTTTACAGGCCCCAGTGGTGAGATCCAGGCCGAGGATTGCAGACCCACACATCAGGACAGTGTCGTTCCCAGCAGAGAGCACTGCCAGGCTGGCTTGTGAAGCTCAAGGAGAGCCGAAACCTACCATCACATGGACCAAGGTTGCTACAGGTATACACAGTGCAGCAGATATGCACATATTTATTTCAGCACACACACAAATGCACATATTTGAAACAAAACACAAGGGTCTAACATTCAGGGTCAAAGTCATGGAATTCCACAAACACATTTCCAGGCCTGGTAAATTCATGGAATAAGTGAAGTCCTTGTCAGTTTTAGAAAAATCATGGACTTTTTCTTGTGTGTAATGAAATTGCTACAGTAATCTCCTGTAAATATTCTTCCACATAATGTAACATAATGTGAATTTATTTTCTGCAGCTGTACACAGGTGATGTTTGGGATACCGTAACGTACGTTCCTTGCTTTCTGCCCGCATTCTGTCTCTCCTTCCATCTGGGCCAGCCAGCTTGAATTATGTTTGAATAGATTCTGAATCTGATATGTTTGAATAACACCGGGCAAGTGGGGCAGGAAAAATAACAGGTGACAGTGTGAATTCACATGTAGGGTCATTTGGGTGAATCCCTAGTTTCCATACTTAAGCCTCACTGCTACTTTTAATTTGTACCACGTTTTTGAGTTGAGGCAATTGACATGGGCAGGGTAGGGTGCTCAGTCGCCACTTGGAATGCCAATGCGCATTTCAGTTTTGTTTTAACTGCTCTGAAAAAGGAGCATGGTAGTTTGAAGGCACGGAGCACTGCACTGCTTCATGTCTGCGCACTGCTTTTAATAATATCATTTACATTTTAAAGTAAAGTATACTGGACAGTTCTGTTTGTGTCATACATTGAAAGTGGTCATGGAAATTTTATCATGGGTCTTTAAAAAGTCAAGAAAATTTTTTCTATAAAAATGTGTGGGAATGTATAAATCAGGTTTCAGTTTTATCTTCACATTTACATTTACATGTACCTTGAATATCCACTTGGAGGCGTGTCAAATTAGGTCCATGAACTGATGTAAAAATTCTGCAAAGTTTTCCAGATTACTCCATAAACTTACTTTTTGAAACAGGCTTCAGGCTTATATTTTTTTCATCATGCCAGGAAACACAGAAATGCTTATTTTTCACCCAGAGGTCAAATATATATGTAAATAACCCCGCTCTTGATATGGAGAAAAACGGCAACTACCTTGACCTTTAAAACTAGAAAAAGTAAAGTTTTGTGTTTACATCCTGAGGTCATTGAATTGAAAGGAAAATCAGTCTCAGCTTTAGTGTGTACTAAATGAATATGACCACATTTTATACTGATGAAATAACCCATTAACACCCAGCATTACGCACTGGCATGCACACAATAGGCTTTTCTCTCGCCTGCCATGTGGGAAACACATATTGCAAGAAAGTAATGGAACATTTTGTGCACTGCATCACTGGGTTTACTTCCCGCTGTGCCACTCGGCATGTCCCTGATCCTCCTTTCCTCTTACTCTTACTCACTCTCTAACTTTCTTTCCTACTCTGTCTCCTCATTGCTGCGCTCTGTCTGTCTGTCTGTCTGACTGTCTCTCCCTCCCTCTCAGGAGCGGTGATGTCAATCCACTCCAGGGCTCAGCGTTTTGAGGTCTTGCCAAATGGCACCCTTGTTATCCAGAATGTTCAGCTGCAGGACAGGGGCACATATATCTGCAGTGCACAGAGCTTTCTGGGTCGTGACAGGTGAGACTGCAGATACCAGTAATGAATATTAATGCCACATGTACCATTCAATTATAATGACTAAGGGACAAAATATGTTCAGTATTAATTACATAGGCCTAAGGCAAACTGCAATTTAATGACAAAGTATTATGTATGCTGTGTTAGTATTTCACCTGCTTTTCAGGTGAAAATAGTTGCAGACTGACGTGATTTAACATTTCTAAGTAGCCTAAAGTCATGTTCAAATCTCCCCTTATGAAAACCGTATGTGTGTGTGACCCATGTATCCATCAGGATTATTTTTTTAAATTGTTAATGTATGCCTTTGGGTGTTTCCTGAATGTGTCATTTTATATTTATGGTTTGGTTTTCATCCCAAATGTATATTTGAAACGCTTAAACTTTGTTGATGTGTTTCTATATTGAGGGTGTGTGTGCTTACTCTTCCATGACAGATTGCTAACCACCCTGGAAGTGTGGACCCGCCCCCCTCGGATGCAGCTGGCAAGCTATAGGGAAGCAACCATTCATCAGGGCAGAGAGGTGCACTTGGAGTGCCAGGCGGATGGCGTTCCCACCCCTCTGCTCTCCTGGGTTCTACCCGATCGTTCTGTCCTGACCTCCTCTGCCCCCTCCACCAGCCGCATTACTGTGGACACAAACGGAACCCTGCATATCTCAGTAACTTTACCTAGTGACAGGGGAGTGTACCGCTGCGTGGCCTCCAACTCAGCAGGTGCTGCCAGTGCCTCTGTGCGTGTACACGTGTCCTCGTTGCCCCCGGTGATACAGCAACCCAGAGAGGAACACCTGCTCTTGTCTCCAGGGAGGCCTGTTTATGCTCACTGCTCTGCCCGCGGTGCCCCGCCACCAACTCTGCGCTGGCGAATCCCAGATGGGACTCTCGTTCGCCCATCCCAGTTTCTCCATGGCAACCTTTTTGTCTTGCCCAATGGGACACTGCATATTCGAGGAGTTGGGCTTAAGGACTCAGGGAATTACGAGTGCACGGCAAGTAATGTTGTTGGAGCTGTTAAGAGAACAGTGAAGGTAGAAATTGAACAGGGAGCAGAAGGAGAAAGGAGATATGGGGGAACAAGAAATGAAGGGGCAAAAGCAGTTGCCACAGAAAAACCGTCTCCTTCATCTTCACTACATAAAGACAGAACTTTGTCCATACCTAGCCACCCCTCCAATCCATTTAACACCGCTAGACTCTCCCCTTCACCCCCCTTTGACAGATCCAGGACCTTTCTGCTCACCCCTGGTTCTTCTCGCTCATCTTCTGACCCTCACCAACCCAATCCCACTAACTCACCCTCTACAATCAATAAACCGGTCACTGCTTCCCCCACACACTTGCCCAGCATCAACAAAACAAAACCCTCCCCTCTCACTCCGCCCTCCACAAAGAACACCAAAGTCTCACCTGGTATTGGAAACAACACAAGAGCTACTTCTTCTTCCCCCTCTGACAAAAGTGGGGCCTCAGCTGCTTTGAATCCATTGCCCGTCTCCCCCTTCAGTAAAGCCCGTATTGTTTCTACGTCACCCTCCATCACTGCTGTCCACTATGGGGGGAGTCTGCAGCTCCACTGCACTGTAACTGGCAACCCATCTCCCATCATCATCTGGAGGACGCCCAACAGGAAACTGGTGGACATGCACTTCAGGTATTGGGGATGTGGGTTTGTGTTAAGGTTGTATTAATATATCCTGTGGTAATTCTGTACGTATCGTGTCTCATTAATATCTTTTTGTGATTCGTGTGTGTGTTTGTCCATATTTGAATTTCAGTTTTGACCACCGTCTGAAGGTGCACCCTAATGGCACCCTGTCAGTCCATGCAGTAACAGAGAGAGATGCTGGAGACTACCTCTGTATCGCACGTAACAAGGTCTCAGATGATTATCGCCTCCTGCGTGTCTCTGTGGCGACCAAGCCTGCCAAGATCGAGCCTAAGCAGCCACTCAATCAAATGGTGTCATTTGGCAAACCACTGAAGGTGAGCTAAGTGAAAAAGAGCAGAATCATATTTCATCTCTGCCTTGCTCCCGATAATGATGTTTATTCAATTAACAAATAACAGCTATTTATTATATATCACACACACCACTGTTCCACAGTTGGGAACTTGCAACAAAGCCTGCCTAAACCTAAAACAGTCCATCTCCAACACCTACACATTTTGAGCTTTTAGAGACTTATTTTTTGATGTGTTCTGGGTGTCTTCTATCGCTGGGCGTGGTGCCAAACATTTCTACAGCTTCAAGCTGTGTCTTTGGTTGTTTTTTTCTGATCAAAAAGTGCTTCATATTTTTTGACTCAAACAGAAAAGAACGACCTGTCAGGTCACAGCCTGTTATGAATCATCAACAGCGGCCTTCAGGGGATAGTACTTCACACATGAATATTTAACAGCTCAATGAAAA
This sequence comes from Epinephelus lanceolatus, assembly GCF_041903045.1. Taxonomy (NCBI): domain Eukaryota; kingdom Metazoa; phylum Chordata; class Actinopteri; order Perciformes; family Serranidae; genus Epinephelus; species Epinephelus lanceolatus. The sequence goes on along the minus strand of NC_135747.1, from coordinate 20,196,578 downwards.
ACAATGTCAAGCGGGGTGAAATGCAAGAAAGAGGACACCGTATTGTGGGAATTTGTTGCCCTTCATTTTTAATTTGATTTAAACATTAATGAGCTTTAAATGTTTTTTTGAATGCATCTAAATTTGTGTTGCTTTGCTGTGTTTTCTGCTGTGAGATTTCTTTTTTAAAGGGCCCGAATACAGCCTTAACAAAGCATAAATGTATAGTACTGTGTTCATTACTCCTCCTTACAGAGACACTATTTCTCAACAGCTCTCAAAAGTTCAGTTTCATCCAAATAAAAGCTACAAAAACTTTTAAATGATAGCAATAATGATCCTGCTCCCTGCAGGTGGACTGCCAGGCATCAGGACTGCCTGACCCAGCTGTCCGTTGGAGCCTACCAGATGGAACCATGGTGAACAGCGTGTTGCAGGGGGAGGAGAGAGGAGGGCGAGCACGGAGGCTAACTGTGTTTGACAATGGGACGTTACTGGTTCCAGCAGTGGGTATGGGAGAGGAAGGAGAGTACACGTGCTATGCTGAGAATCAAGGAGGTCAAGATACCATGAAGGTAAGAAAACATTTTCCTCATGCAGGAGAATATTTATTTCATTGATGTACATTTTCATTTATACTTCAAAATCAAATCAAAATGTTTGATGTATTACTTTATAGTTCACCAACGCTTTAATTTACTTATTCACATTACATGTCATTAATTCTTTTATTCAAATTCAGGTCAAAGTAAAGGTCATGATGATGTCCCCACCAATCTTCGCTGATGACAGAAGCTCTAACATCATCAAAGTACGTCAGGGATCAACCGCCAAAATTCGCTGCCATGCCACAGGAGATCCTGCCCCGACGGTGACGTGGTTTTCCCCAACGCACCGTGTCATCCCACGAAGTTCGAGATCTGGTTTTTATTCTGAGCGGGTCGTAGTCGTTTCGGATGGAACTCTGGAGGTCCGTCTGGCTCAAAAGATCGACACGGGAAACTATACCTGCCGAGCGAGCAACTCAGCCGGGGAGAGGAGCATGGTGGTAGGTCTGGAGGTGGAGGCTCCTAACTATGGACTGAGTGGCCATGTTGGAGGAAGAGGTTGGGGTACAAGCAATGGGCCTGGCAGTAGTTATAACAGTAGATCAGGAGACAGCGTTAATAATGCAGGGATAAACCAGAATGGATTTACCAACAGAGACACGCGCAGGCTTGGCAGCAATAACAGCAGCAGTAGTGGCTACAGGGATAATAATGGCGGGATAAGAAACACTGTACCAAACACTGGCTACACTAACATAGCAACCAGTGGCTTTAATCCTGCCCTCAGGGGTGATAGTAGAGATGGATTGAACAAGCCTGTCAGTGGAATCACAACACAGCTTGGTAGCAGTGTAATCAGTGTCGGGGTGAGCGCAGGTAGGAATGTAGGCTTTAAAGCAGATAACGGCAGAATAAATGGAAATGGACCTGGCATTACAAGTAATGGTAATAGTGTGGGTAACGGTCACAGCTCAGTTAGAGGAGATAGTGTAGAAAGAAATTATGGTACTAATAATAATGAAGTCACTGCAGGAAAGGCAGGTAATGATGCTAACACCAGTAGAGACAATGGCAGGATAAGTGGTACTAGAAATGTTGAGGTGTTTGGCAGCAGTGTGTCTAACAATGGAGCTGGCACTGGCACACTAAGAGGAAATGGGTTTAGTGCGAGTAGTAATGTAGGAGTGATCAATGACAACAACAGGAATAGTGGTGGCTCAAGTGGTACTGGTATAGCTGTTAGTAATACAGGAGCTAACACAGCTATGGGTGTGGTAACAACAGTGAAGCAGCGAGCGGTGAAAGGCCAAACTGTTCTTTTACCATGCCCCTCCCAAGGGTCCCCTCCCCCTCGTGTGGCCTGGCTTTTGCCTGGTAACGGTGTGCTGCCAGCTCCTTACTACGGCAGCCGACTCATTGTGCACCGAAACGGCTCCTTGGAGCTGCGAGGCGTGCGGGCCAGTGATGGCGGGACCTTGGTTTGTGTCGTTAGAGGTGAGAGAGGACAGACGCGAATACAAGTGGAGCTGGAGGTGTCTGAGTCACAGGAGGAGGCCAGATCTCCACACAGGGGACCGGCTGTGGAAAGGGCCGGTTTTATAGAGGCGCCTCGCTCATTGGATTCAGCTCAATCCTTGAACTCAAGGCCAGTGTTGCCTGAGACGCTTCATCCAACAATCCCAGTTACTCAAAAGCCTCTAGACAGAGTCCAGTCTGTACCAGCTGCACCTCGTCCAGTTGGCCCTCCACCCCGCTCAGCTAGCCCCGTCTCAGAGCCAGCAGTGAGCACCAGAACGGCTCCCTTGGTGAGCATCATTAATGGAGAGACTCTTCGTCTGCATTGCCCTGCTTCTAACACCTACGGATACACCCAGGGCTCTCTCACATGGACCATGCCCAGTGGCAAGGTACTGTCCCGGGGTGAAAGTGCTGAATCAGGCCGATACCTAGTCCAAGAGGATGGAACACTAACAGTGCAAAAGGCCTCTGTATTCGACCGTGGCACCTACACCTGCAGATCCACTAGTTCTGACCCCTCTTCAGTCTCCGTCCTCACAGTTCCCGTCATTGTCATCGCCTACCCCCCGCGCATCACAGCAGGACCCTCTCCTGTGACCTACACACGACCCGGGGTTGCTGTGGAGCTGCCGTGCCTGACGATAGCAACACCCCGGGCGACGATCACCTGGGAAACACCAGACCTGACACAGCTGACGGCAATGGGTCAGGCTCGTATCTATGGCAACCGCTACCTTAGTCCTCAGGGGTCCTTGGTGATACAGAACCCGACAAGCAGGGATACAGGCTTTTACAGGTGCACTGCCAAAAATGTAATAGGGGTGGACACAAAGGCGACCTACCTGCATGTTATATAACGGGGTGAAGCAAATACACACACACGCACACACACACACACAAACATGCAGCAGAAAGACAGAGACACCGTCAATCTTCTGTACCGGTGAATGAACTCCCCTGCTGTTAACACTGTATGTGTACTCACATGCCCAAAGGAACTGCAAGGCTTCGTGCAGGAGATACTGTTGAATCTCAGAAAAGACCCTACACATAAACAGGTATATGTCTATGTATGTATTTTTAATGAATGACTTCGTTTCCAATACTGTCTTGTTTTCCTATCAGGAGCCGTGGGATTCTCTGCAGATGCATTTTTCTCTACAAAAATTGTGTGTAAGAAGGATTGTTTTGTGTGTCTCAGTGGCCTAAAACACATTTTGAAGTGATGACGAAAGAAGTCAAGGAAAATGCACAGCATATCAAGATTGTTGCACAAATGTAAATGCCCACATCTGTGCCTGTGGACTGTTTCAGTGGGGAAATGGAGCTGCAGAATGTTTTTTTTTTTCAACACTGGTTTTGTTTCCCTGCCTTGTCTTAAAATTTACCTTAAGGCAACATGGACAAAAAAATATATCTCACTCCAAAAATATGGTTTTGTGCTTAAAAACCCTGCAGCTTTTGGTTTTTACCTTGAAGAAGGGATTATCATTTTTTCATCTTTGTGCATGAAACTCAAGTATTGTTGAACCAAAAAAAGACACATATGCTTTACTTGGCCTGATTGCTTTATTTCATTACTTTATGCAGTCATCCACTAACACTGAACTACAGATTAACATACAGTATTTTTCTGACTGGGTCACTGAATATTGTAGACAAAACACAGCATCACACAAAGAAGCTGTTTGCCTTTACAACCATCTACAGAAACATTAATATTCAACGTGATGTCGCACAATATAATCTTGTTTGATCCCTGTGTTTATTTATAAAATGATTAATTTTTTAAATTGTTGCAAACTGGGACTTCAATCGCCAAAATAATATCTAGATTTAAAAATTTCAACTTGATATTTACCTTAGTAACTATTGAAATACTTGTTGCATTTTTTAATTTATAAACTACATATTGGACAAAGGTTGGATTTCATTATGCTGCATATATAGCAAACAGTAACTTAAATTGATAGCCTTATTTGCATTATACTGCCGAAACTTAGCATTGAATGTGTAACAGACATGATGATAGCGGTCTTCAGTATTATCCACCCCAACTCGAGCCTCTTCAGGACTTTTTAAACCTATTAACTCTTCTTGTGACTAATTTGTGGGTTTCAGATTTTAACAATATTGTTCTACCACCATCGAGTGTATCACACATTCTCACAGCATTCCTGTGGCAGAACAAGACACGGTACAAAGCAGTTATGGAAACACAACAGTCAGTTCTTTGAAGAGTGATCTTCGTGATTATTTTGATGTTCAAGATTGTATAAATGTATGTGTAGTTCAAGAGCCTGCCCACAGCTTGTGCACAAAGCCAGCAGCTCATCCTTATCATGTTTCCCCTCTGCTTTGATGTTTGTCCTTAAATTATTTGTCTTGTAAAGACTCTGTCGTAAGACGCAAGTGTTTCGTCATAAAGGGAGAAATGATTAAATATTATTAAGTATTACTGATGTCTCATTAGTCACAAATGAATGACTGCTTGCTATATTTTCAACAGCTTCATTTTATAAATAAAAATGGAAAAAGGGCCGAGAGTGTTTACTCTGAAATGTCAACAGCTGAAGAACAGTTTTGTTCAGAAATATGTTTCAGATACAGTGTGTGTGCTTGTGTGAGACTGGGAGAGTCAGGGTGAGAAAAGAAAACACCTAGTGTGAGTGCAGGAGCGAGGAAGGAAACTTCTCCTGGAGTATATTATGAGAACAGAAACTCCTTATCCCCAGTTCAGCTGTCAAACCAGGAAATGGGATCTTAACTGTAGATGAGACACATGTTGATGACATCATATAGCTCTCTCTGGGAAATGCAATAAAACTCACAGCAGCCTGCAGAGCGACTCCACGTACCACCCTGCGCTCACACCTGCCATGAGCCGTTTATAGTGTGCGTTCTGATTCCAATAAATACTAACACTAATTACACATTTAGTTGAAGCAGGATTCCCTACACATCATCCAACAGCATGAAGCCCAATCAGGTGCCTCTGAGCTCAGGGACAGAGACTTTCCAAGGGAGAAGAAAGGAATGGAGCACGCTGATCAATTTACAGCCTTCAATAGTGTAAACAGACTAACGTTTCAACACCACTGTGTCCTCATCAGAGTTAAAGAGCAAATTAATTAGAGGTAATCAGACATTATGTTTGATCAGTGCACTGTGGTGATGCACCATTATGGCCATTAGCACGAAGGATATAAATAATGCCAGCTTCCTGTAGGTGACAAAGGCGGCCACCCAGGGCGCCACTCAGAGAGGGGGGAGGGTGCCCAAGATGATTACATTGCTCACATCCCAGCTACATCAGCTGATCTCAAACAGCCCAATCAACTGATGGAGCAGCTGATTGATGAAAGGGAGTCAGCTGATAGATCACGTGATTCCTTTCTATGTGGCAAATCTCATTCAGGGCCCTATTTAAACTGCTCTGGCCTGCCTACTGTTGCTGCTTTGCAACCTGCCTCCACCCCAGCTCCTCCTTTTCATGCTGTGTCTTGCTTGTCAGTGTCATTTCTGTTTGTCATTGATGCTTGCTCTGTTCTGTTCCCAGGGGGTCATTGCTGCTGCTCCCCCTACCTTTGGCTTTCAATGTAGGAGCATGGAAGGGCAGGGAGGCTTGCTCTTTCTGCCTCAGGCTTTCCTTGTTTGCACGTGGAAGGGCAGAGGGGTGTGCTGTCTTCACCTTAAGGCTTTTCACGTAGGCACATGGAAGGGCAGAGAGGTGTACTCTCTCCACCTTAGGCTTTCCACATAGGCACACAGAGGAGAAGAGATGTGTGCTATCTCTGTTTTGAGGCTTTCCTAGTAGGCGTGTGGAAGGGCAGAGAGGTTTGCGCTCTCTGCCTCAGGCTTTCCATGTAGGCACATGGAAGGGCAGAGAGCTTTGCTCTATCTGCCTCAGGCTTTCCACGTAGGCACATGGAAGGGCAGAGAGCTTTGCTCTATCTGCCTCAGGCTTTCCACGTAGGTGCGTGGAAGAGGCTTTCTGCGTAGGCCTCAGAAAGGGAGAGAGGCTCCAGAAGAGAGCCATACTGACAAATCTAATACTGCAAATGGAAATAAAGTTTTCTTTGACTAAAGGGGTCCTGACTGAATTGATGTTAGAGCAGTGATGGGTATAGCGAAGTGAAATGTATGTTCAGAACATTAGCGTAAGAGAAAATGAAAGGGCAAAAGCCATCTGGGGCGCAGTACAAAAAAAAGAAGTTGAAATTTGTGAATTTGCACACACTGTATTCTTTTGTTGTTTATTTACTATTATTGTTTGTTAGCTAAGGTGCTAGCAGCGCTGAACTGTCAATTCAAAATAATTGGAAATAGCTGGTAAAAGTGCTGCATCAAGGATTTATTACTGAATGTTTTCTGAGCTGTCAGCACACACGTCACACACAGCATGCATGCTGTAGACCACAACTTTAAGACTGTTTTCACTTTTCCCAGCTGTGAGCTGCTTCTACGTTTCCGTTTTGCAATAGTGTCAATTACAAACACTGTCAATAGTCAAGAATTTTTTCATTTGAGTGTTAGAATTTCTGTATGATTTACTCTGTTGGTTTGTGGTGTGATGCAGCACAGCACACTGAGAACACAGTTTAGCATTAGAGAGCAAACATGCAACTAGGACACAGCCCAGACTTTCCTCAGCTCTTGAGGCTAATACCAGTCACTTGGCTAATTTAGCTCTCCTCAAATGACACAATCAGTTTAGACTTTCTGATGTCATGAGTCAAACCTCATAGAAGTTGAGATTATTAAATTACTGACATGTTAAAAAAACAAACAATAAATTGCAGTTTATTGATGTGACGTTGCTCAAGGATCAAAGGCAGTACTAATACAAACCAGCACAATGCACCACCCATTCATTTGGGTTATTAAGTTTGGTTTAAGTATAAAGTAGGAAGAATAGTGCAGGGGAGCAACATTAGAGCTCTGTGTTGCACTCCGTGAGCTCGGTTGTTTTCTGTGAGGGCTTGTCATGTTTTGAATTATCTCTTTTGTAGTGCTGGAGCATTTCCATCCATTGTGGCACACCGATTTTATGGTTCCACGTCTGTGATCCCTTTCAGCAAATAAATTATTGCTATTCCTCTTTTGTGCTATTGCAAACTTACAAGCATATAACTAACTAATAAACTGCATCACATGGGCATTTCATTTGGCATCTTCTTCACTTTAACTTGAGCCTTAACTGATATGAAGCGACTGCAGAATGGGTGAATTGGCTGGACTGGGTTGGCTGGATTGCAACAGTGGAGCCTACAAAAACTGCCTGTACATATAAATGATGCCTTCTGTGTAATACTAAACGGATAAAGTAGGTTTAATAAATCACTGCTGGGGATCACAAGTTATCAAACCTTTTCATTTACACTAATGATCTACAATCCAGCAATACTGCAACAGTTCTGTTACTGTCAGAATTAATGATAGTACCATCAATTATGGTGAATAATGTTAGAATACACTGGAACGTTGGAAAAGCAAAATAATACATGAAAAGGATTCTAGTCAAACGCTCCAGACACATTACCGTTAAATCCCTCCTACTCTACCTGGAAACCTAAGTGCATACTTTGTAACACAAAACCCACATTGCTGCAACATCTGCTCATATTTTACATATTCACATCAATGGTGTCATCACAGCTTAGTCATGCCAGCTAAATCTGGCATATCAACGAGACAGATGTCACGGTCCACCCAGCTTTCATGTTTGCATCAGAATGAAAAGACAGACAACAGTTAGTCATCTGTTTCAGTGTGCTCTGATTTTTCTGTGTGTTTAAATAGAAAACAGGCAACTTCTTTTACTTTACTGAGTACGATTGTTTCACTGGAGGCCCTTTCTTGCCAGGAGAGGAACTCGATTACACTTTGCAGCGAACCACATGCATTTAGGGGGAAGACTTATTTCAAAATGTATTCTGCTACTGATTATCTGCTAAAGTTATCATCAGTAACGTAATCACTGCATTACTCAAGTTCAGTGGTGTAATTTATACCGTGAACGTTTTCCACCGCCCACTGAGAGGCCTCTGAAGGCTTCATTACTTTAATATCTTTAATGTTGCTGTAGAACAACAATACACTTTGGGGTGAAAAAGACATTTTGCTTTGACGCCTCATTAGTTTTGCCCATCATAAATGTGTTTTTCCAATGTTTTTTTTTGTCTCAATTTTGCCTCTCTAACGGAAATATTAATGATATGAAAATGTGAAAAGGGTCTGAAGTCTTTCATTTCACAGTAATAATGATTATATAACTGGAAATAATTGGAAAATTATTCCTGCATGGGAGAGCTCTTGGGAAAAGCACCTCTTTGCACATGACAGCATTCACCCTATGGCTTCAGATACATGAAGGGGTTATTTTTTACATTACATCAACTCTAGCACATCAGCTCGAACTAATGTAATGTTAAAGGGGCAGATAGTGCAAACTAATTTCACTCTATCTACACCAATTATGTGTTATTTCCCTTGTGTCAGTTAGTGCCTGTCTACCTATAATAACACATTAAAATATAAGTATGTCCTAATAGGTATGACTCATTTCCCCTTTGCTTTTATCAAGGCAGAGGGATGATTATTTCCCATAGATACATATGGCTAAAGATCAGTTAGTAATGAGAGGATGGAAAAAGAGAAATTAAGAAGGAGCTTGTGGGAGGAGGTATACTGCAGCAATTATTTGGATCTCAACTTCTATGTCGTAACTGAGGCTTCAGTCAGCTGTTGTCATATAGGTTTTATAGACGTGACTTAATGGGAGCACAGATGGTGACAAGAGACGAGATGCAACATGAGCAACATGTGCACACACACATTAAGTACACAGACAAATAAACGTGTGCCTACCCAAGACAAGTAATACACACACACACCATAATTTCTCGAAGGCTGAACAGAGCTTACAGGAATACCATTTCACCAGCTGTTCACTAATGTTTTTAAAGAAGATAAAGCAAATGAAGTCTCTACACAAACCATCGCTGTCATCAACATACACTCAAAACACATCTAGTCGCACATACCTCACATAGTGACATCATCATGTTAACACTAGCGCTTAAACCCATTAGCAGCATTTAAAAAAGATTCCGTTCGAGTTCCCCTCAATTAGGGATGTGTTTTTGTTGAGTAAAAAAAAATCCTCAAGAAGACTGACCTCAAAAAAGATGGGCTGTGTCCTCATTGCATATTTGACCTATTTTAGTTTTTGCAATGATTTTAACGTTGAGCAAAAAAAAATTGCTTAATAACACAGCAAAAATGTATGATTGACAATGTTTTGATTGTTACTTCAACGGTTAGATGTTTAGGATTCATCTGGATTCAATAATTCATTCAGCCCAGCCCATAAGCGGTCTACAACAATAGCTTATGAAGAACAGAGCCCACTTATCCTCAGTGTAACTCAGCTCGATCCCATCTAATTCACACAAAGGCAAAATAATGTTTGAACACTTTCTAAATACTTACTGAACAATGATAAATGTTTGATAAGCTTGTCTCCGTTACCATGATTCAGCTATTATGAAACAGAGACATCGGATCTGTAGTGATTCAGTGTCCTCGTTTCTCTACTGGTTATACTTAAAATGCATTTTATCTTTGAGAGTGAATGTTTTGGTCAATCAGGTCCTGCATATGTTACTATGTCAAACCAAACTCTGGGATTATTCCGTCATAGTCAAATGCTGAGCATTATAGAGCTATAAATGCATACATCATGCCAAAACCTGAAAATATTTGTGTTGTTAAGAACCCAAATTGACAAATAAGCAGTGGTGGAAAGTAACTAAATACTCAAGTACTGTACTTAAGTACAATTTTGAGATACTTTGAGATACTACTTTACTACGTATTTTCATTTCTACATCTACTTCTACATTCACAACAATGCTATGATGTATTTAGTCACTAGTTACAAATTAATATTTTACATTAAAAAACAACATATGATCAGCTTATGAAATACATTTTGTTAAAGGTTAAACCAGTGGCTGGTCTTGTTTGGCCTCACTGTTGTGTCTCAGATGTCTCTGAGTTGTTGATGAGACAAATTATTTAATCAATTCATTATCCATTACCGCTAATCTTATTCAGGGTCACAGGGAAACTGGGGCCTATCCCAGCTGACACTGGGCGAGAGGCAGGGTACACCCTGGACAGGTCGCCAGACTATCACAGGGCTGACACATAGAGGCAGACAACCATTCACACTCACATTCACACCTACGGGCAATTAGGAGTCACCAATTAACCTGCATGTCTTTGGACTGTGGGAGGAAGCCGGCATACCCACTTGCTGTGAGATGACAGTGTTAATCACTGCTCAGCCTGTGACCAAAAGATAAAGATTTGTCTGGAGGAGGGTGACCCTGAGGTTGGGAACCACGAGACTCAACTACTTAAAGGCGCTGTATGTAAGAATGTGGCCAAAGCGGTTACTGCACTCAAATTCAAAATACTGCCGCGAGTCGTGTCCGCCCCCCCCTCACCTACAGATTTGTGGTTGCTGGACAGCGGCACGCTGGAGACTGATTTGTTTGCCCACGGGTGGCTGCCGTGGCAGGGCCATGTCGCCGCGTCCTTGATCTTCGGTTTTCCAGTGGACCATTAGAGCAAGTCCGGCTTCTCTGCTGGTAATGCTGCTGCTGGGATACAGCTGAGGAGCCGGCTGCTAATGCTATGTACCGGAACACTGCTAATGCTGCTTGCTGTGCTGCTGTAGCTCAGTCGTAACTGTAACTGTGAGTGTGGCGATCTGTCCGTCACCGCACTCACATTTGCGACTAAAAATAGTTTTGAGCGAGCAAAATAGGCTTAAATCATTCAGCACGCTGTGCGAGCAGCCTACAGATTTCAACCAGCAGCAGAAACGAAAGGCGAATCCCACCGGTTGTGGGTTGAACGGGGGTCACAGACACAGACAGTAACGTTAATGTATTCCTGTCAAATACGGCGGCCATCGGCTTACCGGGCAACGGAGAAGTCGGTTCCAATAATATCCTCTTCTTGGTGTCATGACTGCCCAGAAGTACCTGAACAGCCGAGCCAGCCGAACACAGGTATGTGATGAGTCAGAGGAGAAACGAGCCGTTCACATTTCTCTCTTTCTGGCAGTAACGGTCCAGAAACCTCACCACACTTTAGGGACTGTTCATTACTTATGAAGGGACTGTCAGGGGAGGAGGGTGGCCGGTTGATTTTTATTTTATTTATTTATTTTATTTTGATCCCCCCTATGTTAATCACTTATTGATGCTGTTTTTGAAGTATGAATAAGTCAATAAGTAATTTATTCCATTGAAATATCATTGATGTATTATAGAAAAGTGATTTATCTTTTCATAAATGACAAAAGGCACATCTGCCTCATTTTCGCTGTGGTATCGTGATACTACTCAGAACCATGATATTTTCATTGGTATCGCACAGTGGGTCCCAATTTTGGTACCGTGACAACACTAATCTGGAGGGGGTTCATCTGCAAAAACTAATGAAAAACTAAACAATGATATTCGGTATTCGGCTTCGGCCACAAATTTTCATTTCGGTGCATCCCTAACATTAACACAATCAGTTTTTGTATTAAAAGTTTTCTGAAATTTTATGTTAAAAGATAAATTATGGGTGCCATGGTGGTGCAGTTGTTAGCATTGTCGCCTCACAGCAAGAGGGTTCCTGTTTCGAACCCAGGGTAGGGGGAGCCCCTCTGTGCAGAGTTTGCAGGTTCTCCCCATGTCAGCGTGGGTTTTCTGCTGGTACTCCGGCTTCCTCCCACAGTTCAAAGACATGCAGGTTAATTGGTGACCCTAAATTGTCTGTAGGTGTGAATGTGAGTGTGAGTGGTTGTCTGTCTCTATGTGTCACCCCTGTGATAGTCTGGGGGCCTGTCCAGGGTGTACCCTGCCTCTCGCCCAGTATCAGAAAATACGAACAATATCGTTCAGGCTCCCCAAACAGGATACGTGGTTACAGAAAATGAATGAATGAATGAATGAAGATAAAGTATGCAGGCTTTTTCTGAAAAACAATGTATAGACTTCAAATCATCACTTATGACCCACAAGAAGTTTATGGTCCTGTATTTATCTGCAGACTGTCCCCTCTGCCTGTATTTTCTTCTTATTTTCTGTGTTCAAGATGTTTATGTCATCTGTAGGGACCCCTTGATGCATTAGTGTCTCGTAATGTTAAATATAAACATATCTAATTTGCAGAATGAGTACTTTTACTTTTGATACTATAGATTTTGATTAAAGTAAGCTCTAACTGGTTTTTATTTGTACTGACTGCACTTCTTATCGTGGTATCGGTACTTCGACTTCAGAGAAAGATCTGAGCACTCCTACCACTGCAGATAATCCAATCAAAACCAGACCTAAGCTGAGCTCATATCACTGAGTTCAACAAGGTTCATGTCAGCATCAATCTGAATGTGACTGAGAATCAGTGACCTCAGCATCACAGTTTTACACCAGGGGGGACAAACGGTTACAGTATCCATCACGAAATACTGCTGAGAGCGGACTTTGGGTGTGTTGCAGTACAAGCAGCAGGTCAGCTGTGAGTGTGTGTGTGTGTTTTGTGGTTATATACTGTAAGTGTGATAGTGCATTCATGTTGATGGAAAAATGTTTGTGTGTGTGTGTGTGTGTGTGTGTGTGCGTGTGTGTGTGTGTGTCCTCCTGGTAGGGTGTGTCGGTCAGCTGTTAATGATGGTGTCATGTCAGGGAGTCTCCTTTCTCAGGAGAAAAGGCTGACTCATGGGCTAACTGGCTGGCCTACTTTTACTGGGACTGGAAACTGGATCACTGCAGGATACACACAAACACACACATGCAGGGGCCCAGTTACTGTGCAATACTTTGGACTTGCAAACCTTGCACAGATGCAGGGAACAAAAGTCACAGTTAAACCATGGATGACAGATGAAGATTCTTTGGGGAGCGTTGCACAGCTGGTTTGAACAAAGCACTGTAAGGTTTGTCAGCACCCCACATGAGAGGATATACTGTGTTTATTTGACTTTACTGAGGTTTACACAGCTACAAAGAGTCTTTTCAGCAATTACATCTTTGATCTCATGCTACATTTTTGATCAATACACCCCAACGTAGCAACAGCGAAGCTTCACTCAATCACCAAACTTGAAATGCGTTGCTTAATTTATTCCTTTAATTAATTATTGCTTTATTGCTTTGCTTGTGCACCCACACCCAGACTCCCAAAAGGCCAATGGATAAATAGAAACCTGACAAAAAGAGCTCAGAGAGATAGCGGATAATGATGCACCTGCTCAACAGAGGGCTGTAGACTGTTTTCAGACCTCAAAGCTAATTCTGTAATACGAGCATCAGTGTGATGTTTTGGCCCCAAAGAGCAACTCAGAATTACCTGCATCATTTAATTGTCTTCAAACTTGGAAGTCTGCTAAAAGTGTGCAAAAATACAAAGACAATAAACATGCAAAGTATTTTCCTCCAAAGGAAACAAGACATACTCAGGGAAGTCCTAAAGCTGCACTATTCAAGATTTATGATTAAAAATGTATGATGATACAACATACAGTGATCTCTCAGGACACAACATGAAATACAAAACACACCATTCTCCATATGCACATTTGTCTTTTGGTTGACATTAATTTTTGGGGTTATGCACGGTTACTGGTAGGAAGTAATGGCTGGAGGTTTAGCTCCACTGTGTGTTCTTCTGTTCAAGTACAAACTGCGTGGAAAAAAACTATCGCAGTGTTACATACTACATGTGGTGTGTTTGCTGAATTCTAAACAATATTTGATGTGACATGCTGGGTTGTATTATTATTGATTATTACATGGCAGTCTAAAGTCTTAAAGTCTTATTTCTGAAGAACAGATCATTGCTATGGACGCATTTCTGATCATACACAATGAACCCCTTGTGGATGATTCAAGACACCAATGCGACCCACTTGCTGTGTAATATTCAAACCCGCTCTCATTCCATAGTTGTAAAATACCGTCGCTTGCTCACTGATTTCCACGACAACACCGCTGTTGGGCAGTGTCAGCTAAGAATGCCACCGGACTGCATCAGTTTGACATGCCACTAGCCAACAATATAATCTAAGGACCTAGAAAGTCCATAAAAAGTGGGTGTGAGGGGTGGTGGATGGTTCCAAATATACCAGACTTTCAACAAGGAGACTGGTGTTCGCTTCCTGTATGAATATAGAGCCAGACCACGGTGTTTTTTCTAAACCTAAACGTGTTTTTGTTGCCTAACCCTAACCACATGCTTTTGTTTCCTTAAACCTAAACACTGGCATTGTTGAGACTGACTGTATGCATCTAATGAGTAGAAACCATACATTTCCTGTGAAAATGGAAGTGTATTTTGAAATTGACATGGCATCCCAGAGCATCAACAACAAATGTACCCAGGATACCTAGCATGTAATATGTAGACCTGAAAGTCCACTGACCAAGTTGGGCGTGAGAATGTGTTAACTATTGCATTCATCATACTAGGCCAAAACAAAATCCAGTGAGATCAACACATTAAAAACTAAGACTTTGGGTTTGAATAATTTAACACAGAAAGCTCAACTCAAGGAGCATTTTTTGGCCATTTATCATCTACCTTCCTGTTAAATAATGATGAGACAATGTGGTAACCAGGTGTAAATCAGTGAGGGAAGTTAGTGTTGATACTTTGCTCACTGAGTCATGTCGAGGTGGATCTGGGAAATCCCAGCCCTGAGAAAGACCTCAGCAAAGTTCCTCTGCAATAAACAACAGAACAAGGCAGATAGGAAGTCTTGGATTTATGGAGGGGTGGGTGCCTGGGAATGCTGCAGAAGGGAGTGTTTCCATTGTCATTATAAGTCAGTGATTTAGAAGAGAAACCCTTAAACTTTCACCAGATTGAATAAATTCAGTGTCACACTGGGACCTGGGCCTATTAAAACAAACTAATGTGCTTGTGTTGTGGGAGAACCCCCTAGAAATGCGCCTGCAACACAATCTTGGGTTGATTCATTGCTAAAGAACCGCTGATTTAGAAATTGAAAGTGTCATATTTTGAAAATGTGTCTAACACCCCGGGATGCAAAAACATTCATACGCACACACAAACACACACATGGATAACAATGGTTTAGTGCAACATTTTCCTCCACATGTCCTCTGTAATTATGGACATAAATTGCAGAGCAGCTGTGAGACGGCCGCTCTTTTTTAGGGATGACAAGTGGAACACACATTAACACACACACACAATGCACTTTACACGTATGTCCGTTCCAACCCGAAAGCCCATAACAACCGATTTCTACACACAACCGCTCACGCACGCTGACGCACACTCATCAGGTGGCAGAGATAATGAGACGCTCTCCACTATGTAGCAGGTGAGCTCGCCTTAGGTGATCTGGGATGGAAAAGATTAGCGGAGGATAACAGGGTTGGAGAAAAAAAAGGGAAATAAAAGAACGCATGAATAAACAAACAAGTATGAAGGATTAACAAAGCAATAAATAGGCAGATGTAAGATTGCTATAACAACAAACACGGCTGATTTATTAGACTTTTAGGAGGGTCGTCGGATGATTCTTGAGCAGAAAACAATAACTGAATGGAGCGATGATGGATATGGAAGGATGGCTGATGGATAAATTGATAGATATTGTGATGAGATTATGCGCTTGTCTCTCTAAAGCAAAGAAACAGAAAGGATGGTTAACATATCTATAATGTAAGTGGATCTCTGATCAATAAATGTATGAATGGGGGAAAAAAAACAGGAAAGAGAGTAGGCTCGAGACAAAAAAGTGTGGAACCGCAGCACAACAGCGACTTTAAGTGGCAAAACTAACTATTGATTTATGAGACTGTTTGTTTGTTCATGAGTGACGTTGCTGACAAAGACAGTCAAACAATGCTCGTCTGAGCACTTGGTCCTCTGGAAATCATTACGGTGCTGATGCTATCCCGTCGGACGGAGATAGAGAAAAATGTGAGAATGTAGTCTGCCAGACACAAAGGACAGAAAAGAAGGCAGTAAGAAAAGGGCAGAGGCAGAAAATGTAGTGCTGAGAACTGAGGGTAGGTGAAGATGAAATGAAAGCACAGAGAGGCGGAGGAGCAGGAAGAGATAGAGGGAGGAAGGAGGGGATGGAGAGACATCTGTTTTGTGTCAGGGACGGGTTACAGGCTGATAGCGGGGCTTAGAGAGAGAAAGGATGAATGAGACCGAGTAGCGGGAGACAAGAGGGGGGAAAAAAGGGACCGACTAGAGAGGAAAGAGAGTGCAAGGAGTGTGGAAAACATTACAGAGATAGAAGTGCCTAATTGGAGGAGACAGACATTATCATAAGCTGCAGAACTCTGAGGGCATGTCTCATACTCTTTCTCTCACTGTGTGTGTGTATGGGTGTGTCTGTGCTGTAAGTGTAGGTGTTTGTGGATGTGTGTGTTCTCATGTGTGCGAGCTGGTTTTAGATATTGTTGTATCTCATTAGGGAGGATATTTCTGCACCCGATTTGTTTTATGTGCGTGTGTGTTTTTGTGTGAGAGAGAGTGAGATGGAGATAAAAACAGACAGATAAGAGAAAGACTAAGAAAAGACTATCTACGAGGAGAAGAAACCATAATAAAAGATGAAAGGGAAAGTGCGATGTGGGAGCAATAAAAGACACCATGACACAGTGAGAGCTGGTTAGTATCAGGAAGCCGTAATAATACAAAGTCTCAGGGAGGCAGGAGGCTTGTATCAGAGGCTGTGTTTGTGGTTTTACTGTCCCATTTCCCTACAGAAATCTCCTGTCTCCAGTTCTGTCTTTTGCACTTTCCCTCCCAGACTGCTGAAAATGGAAATTCTGTGTCACAAAATCAAAGAAAATTTCAAAAAGGGTAGGGAAAAAAAAGGTTTTCTGAGGACATCATTTGTCCGTCATGTTCCAATTATTAAGGACACTCATTCAGAAAGCCCTACCTTTTCTAAAGATAGCCCATTTTATAACTGTGATGTTTTACCGTGTCACTTACCCTATAATCCCCCTCTATAAATTAACTGTATAAGATTGTCTGAAAACACAACCTTACCATTTTCATTTTTTAACTAAAGCGTGGCGGTGCAGCTGTGAAAATTAGGTTCCTTAAAACACAATAAGGGCCGAGGGACTCTGGCGAAGGCCCAGACACAGTAATTATGCTATTCTCCTCTGAGAGACAAGAAAGGAGGTCTCGCTAATGTAATCTCAATTTTATCTTCTTTGGGGGCGGGAGGCAATAAAAAGGAGAGAAACAGAAGGAAGGACTAAGAAAAAGAGGAGAAAGAACATCGACTAGAGGAAATGGAAAGACAGGGACTGCCATTTCAGACTCACAATAAAGGCAGGATAATATCAATCCCCAGTTATGGTGATGTCTTCTTATTCCCTAGTTCCTGTCGCAGCCTACATTTATATTAGAGTCACTGAAGCGATTCTCCTCTCCGCACAATGACTTATAGAGAGCATCAGATATACTAAATATACCCTCATCCCCTTGTGTCTGTTCTAGCTTAAATGTTACAGTACTTTTACATCATTGGCACTGAGCTGATAGTCTCTCCTGCAGTGACTTGCAGAAAAGTAGTGACTTATGTATCTTATGGCACATAGAATATAGTAAAGGCAGCTTGTAACTGTTTGGAGCTGAAGCCAGAGTATGATTTGCAGTGTACCCTCCATCTGCACAGTGTGTGTATTGCTGAAGGAGCTTGAGTACAAGTGATACTGTCTTTGCCAAAAATTTTAATTAGTCTGAAATAAGGAAGGGTGAAATAACACGTACTGAAAGTGGACTCTTGTGAGTAACATTTTCTGGACTTAATTAAAAAATGCAGATTAAGTGTTTGTGATTGTGTTTGTGCATGAGCATGCATATGCCATATGCATGTGAATCTGTGTATGAGCACAAAATGTTATGAAGAGCAGGATCCTCGCATATCTATGTTCCACAGTGTTGAATCTGATGTTTGCTTTGGTTATCTGAGTTTCTTCAACGTATATTTTAACAAGTGTGCTATGTCTATATTGTTAAATGATCTAAAACCAAAACAACATTCTGTACATATGGGATCCATTCCTGATTGTTTGCAAAGGAATTAATTTAATCTCTGACACAAAAACACTCTTGCCATCAAAATAGAACACGTTCAAGCTCAGTTCATGGACTGCATACACTTGTAGCAAGGCCCGACCGGTCACGTGACCTTCTCTTTACGAAGACACACTGAAGTCTCACAGGCGCCTGATGGAACGAATGCTACTATTTCAGTCAACAGATCTGTCTTCATAGACGATGTAACAGCTTGCAATGCCCTCATGCTATACATATGTAACTGTAACCAGAGGAATATTTTTGCACTTCAAGTCTTTTTTCTTCTGTTTTATGCACACAATTACAGTGATTGTGTGTTAGGCTCTGTAAGTCACTCAAAACTTAAGACTGTGCCTGACTGCATACTGTGTAGACCCAGACACAAGAGCTACTGTGCTGTTGCTATGCTGCTTTCGCTACTCAGGCTTTGTAGACATTAGCCTTTTTTACACAGAGATTGCACTATAGGGCTGCTACCAAGTCCCTTCTTTATACCTCCTTTGCATTTTTACACAGAGAACACAATGGCAGCATCATGCCCTTCCAGAGTGTAATTTTAGATAGGATGCCGACATCGCAGAAGCAAAAACAATTGTATATTTATACATTGTGACAGATATCTAATACTCTATTGTTCTAAAACTGGGCCCAGTGAATGACCCTGACCCAGGAACCCACTGGTTGTTATTGGTTGTGAACATTAAAATGTGGTTACTATACTTAATGTTACTGTAATTTGAAGCACTATCTGGCACAAGAATTTGCCTGGGATAAATACAGTTCTATAAAATTGAATTGAAAAAGGCCTGACATGTAACAAAACAGTGTTGATCTCTATTGTGCCCAATAACATACGCGTCAGCAGTGCTTTATAAACATTAACAATGGCATAACATGGCAATAACAATCATTTCCCATCTCTGTTATATGCCGGTTGATCTCGCTCAGAAGGAAAGGTCTCTGAACTCATTGGTTTCCCATTTGCAGACAGTTTTGGCAGCTGGTCTTCCTCTTTGAGTTAGCTGCTAACTGCTACCTACTGCCTTATGAAATCTCCCTGCAGTGGGTCACACACATGATACATGGTCAAAACGTCACAGTCTAAGCAGACCTGTCCCTGAATCCCTGAGAGGTCTGGATGATAATAATGTTGCAGATAATCATAATGTAGCAGCAGACGGTCAGAAGTCAGTGTGACGACCTCAGAACTGGAGTAATAGGCCCGTTTCCACCGCAGGAACTTTGGGGTAATTTTACGGGGCCGGGGCCGTTGGTGCGTGTCTCCATCGCAGGAACCACCCCCGAAGGACAGAGTTCCGGAACTTTTACAGGCGCTAAACAAGTCCCTGCCTAGGAGTAGGTACTCAGAACGGCCCCGAGAGACTCTTGGCTGGGACTTTAGGGATTACTTGGTGCTGATTGGATATACTCAAGGCGGGATGTGACGTTACTGTGGTTGTGCTCCGCTGGAAAAAATATTTTTTTCACGGACCGTTTATGAGTTATTGAGTTAATACAGACACCGTTAACGGCTAACAGCTAACTACATCCCTACGTCGCCCCAGTCAAAATGGTCGAGCAACGATTACGTCACATCCAGAGCCCAGTAACTTTACAGGAATCTTCCTCCTACTCCGCTCTCTCAGTGGAGACAGGGCGGTTGAGAGGGCCGAGCGAAAGGACGTTCCTGTAGTAGTTCCTGCCCCCCAAATAGTACCAGGAACTTCTTCAGTGGAAATGGGCCTAATGTTACCACCTCTGTGCCTGGCTTAAAGGAAACCTACCTCTGCCCCCCGTGTCCATGATTGTACCTTTTATACAGAAAAGCGAGGCAGCATAGCAGCCTGAAATTCCCACCCTGAAGAGGCAGTGTTAAAGGGGCTATCGTGTAAGTCAAAGCAGTGCTTTCAGCTAAATGTTAATATTAGCATTACAGTGACAATGCTAACAAGCTGATGTTTTGCTGGTATATTGTTCACCATGTTCACCATCTTAGTGTGGCATGTTAGCATTCGGATCATCCCTATGTTCCAGGGTCCTAGCCTAGTCCTTTGTTGAGTTATGAGCATGTGTGTCTCTTGATATAAACCAACATTGTAACAGATTGGTAAGGGCTATCTTCACAGTCCAAACTGCAATAGGTAATTTTGATTTGGCAGCAAGGATGAGAGGCTCTGGATTGCTTCTCACCTTGTGGATATGGGACTGAAAACAAGAGAGCCTGTTAAAAACCTTGGTGTTTTAAATGACTCAAACCTAAGTTTGAACAGTTATGTAGAAGCAATGACAAAATCAGCATTTTATCACCCTAAAAACATAGCCAAAGACAGGGACTGGGACCATATGACAGAACAAGACTTGGAAACACTGCTTTTAAACTAAGCAAAATTTAATACTGCAATGGACTTCTGGAAGGACTTAAAAAGACCATCAGGCACCTGCAACTTATTCACAATTCTGCCACAAGAGTCTGACCAAAACCAGAAAGATAGCCCACATCACTAGCCTGGTTACAACATCCTGATGAAGTGAACTCAATGTTCAGTTTCACTCTCTATATCAGCCTGGCACCGCTGCCACCCCAAACACTTTCAGTGGGCGGGAGTACTCACCTTGACAGACAGACCCCTTCAGCCAAACCGCGTAACAAAACACCGGGGTACATCTTCATCACCGACAAAGCTAGTTGATAAATCCAGCTTTTGCCAAATCCAGTCAGAAGAATGGCACAAAGATGTCTTTTTGTCCAAGAAACTCTGCAAGTGCATACTCTTGTTCTTGTTTGTTTTTATTGACTCTATCTTGGCAATAACTTTACTTATTGCTGTGTGCAAGCTGCCTCCTGCATTTTACATAAACTACAACGCAGTCCCTGCTAACGTTGTCAAATATGGTGCAGATCCCTGATAAGCCCTGATTGGATTTTAATTTCTGAGAAGTGTTCGATTGATACAGAGAGTGAAACAGAATGTTGAGTTCATGTCATCAGGATGGTCTACCACCTAACCCCAGTTCTTAAAGGTCTACACTGGTTGCCAAAAAGCCAAAGAATTGATTTTTAAGTCCTGTTACTTACTAATAAATCTCTACATAGAGCTGGCCATTAATGACTGACTGACATGGTCAAGCAATATAACCCTGCAAGACTTCTCAGATCACTGGGGAGTGGACTGCTGGTAGTCCCCAGGGCAAAATCTAAGTCATTATGCAGCACAGTGATGAAACCAGTTGCTTGATGGTCTTGACATTGCCCCAGTCATTGGAGTTTTTAAATACAAACTTTTTTTTAATTTCAATTGTATTGTTTTAACTTAAAATTGTGTTTTTGTTGTGTTATAGTGTTGTTTTGAATTCTCCGTACAGCACCTTAAATCTACCTTTGTGTATGTAATGTGTTTTGAAATTATAATGTCTTGCCTTGCCCTGCTTTGCCAAAAAAGAGAAAAAAGAAAAGAAAAATGAAGGAAGATGTCTGTTTCAGATTCAGTAGGAATGGCAAAAATCCATTCAGCCACTGTGGAGAATATCTACACACAAGAAAACTGCCTGCAAGTTTTAGGGCAGAAGTTTCAGAGTATAACATCAGTAGACTAAGAGCTAGGTGGGTGATTTCAACATACTGACCAATGAAACATTGAACCATGGGTAAAGACATTGCTGAGAACATAAAACCCTTTGAAAGGTCACCTTAATATTACATATTACTGCAAGAAGATATTGACTTGGGCAACATAGGACCCTGGGACCATGGATTTCCCCATGTAGCATGCTAGCATTTGCTAATTAACACTAATCACATGGTACCCCACAGCTGCAGCTAATGGAAATGTAATTACTTTTGCACATATGTGGTCATAAACCAAAGTATCTGACAAATTAATATTTTGACCTGATAATGGAGCTAGATAACAAGTAAGGGGTGATCAAAGTTAATACAATTCATCGGAGGGGAACATAAATGGCTGATCCAAATTTTGTGACAATCCATCTGACAATTCCAGAAACATTTCGCTACCAACCAAAAATGTTCCTAATGGTGTCACTAGGGAAACACAGGAGGGATTACCAAAGTCAGAAGGACTGATCGTCTGGGGTTCATGAACGTCTGTACGAAATTCATTGACTATGCATCAAATACTGTTTAGGCCGAAGTGATGGACCCGCAGACTAACATGGCCGTCCCTAAAGCCACACCACTACTGTCACATGTCTAAAATCATTAAGAAAATTACAAAAAACACTAGCTCAAACTGAGATAACCAAACACACTCTTATCCACATTGGTGTGAAAATCTTGCCCTCTGAGCTGGGAAAGTCAAAGATATGGTCATATCAGTGTAACTGTGCACGTAGTTGTGCGTGCATTTGTGTTTATGCATCAATTTGCTTGTGTGGCAGTGTGTGAGGATGCATCCAAGCATGCTTTATTATGTGTGTGCACGTCACTCTGTGATTGTGTGCACAAGGAGATTAATCTGGGCACATCTACATTCGCCACAGACCCCGTGCTGTGTGTGTGACGGCCTTAAGGAGTGCAGGCAATGCCATCAGAGATTTAACAAGAGAGGTTTTTGAGTCAGCAAACCTGAGGGGTTCTGACTCAACACACGACTGGTGGGTGGTGTTTGTGTGCGCGCGTGATGTTTATGCATGTGTGTACAATTGGTGTGATGTCATGTGTGAAAGAGCCGCATGTTTGTGTCCAACATGTGAATACGTGAAAGGGCAAAAGACGATGTTGATGAGTATGGTGTGCAACTCAATATGTTAAATGATGTCAGAGTTTCTCATCTTTCTCACTCCAGACTCACCGTGTACTGTAAACCCTAACCCTAATCTGAGTTACATAAATAAAAACTTCAATTCAGATGATTTTATACAAATCTGATAGGAACCATATGTCCCCAGAAAGGTTTAGCTTATGATTATGATGTGCTGCCAAACTGTAATCATGAGCTAAACCCTTCCATAAATTCAAACTAAATAACTTATCCCAACCTAAACTACAGGAAATTTGTATTATGTTGCAAATACAACTGTCATGTCATGTGAAGATGCCCTTACAGGTTAACATTAAAAAAAAAGGTTGTGCTTTTTGTTGAGTAAAATAGCCTCTGTTAGAGCATCACACGCATAGACAAGAGAAATCGGGGACAGATGAGAAAGAAGCAGACAGAGAGAAGCTATGGAACAAAAGGAAGAATCGACTTATGAAAGGATCACTGAACAAACTAACAAATGCACAGCAGAGAGAAAGCAGGAAAGACACTGCTAAAGAGGGAAAAGAGGTGAAAGAGGGGGTAAAGACACTGAGACCCAAAAAGACAAAGAAGAAAGAACTAGGTTTTCACACAATGAATTTTCTTGGGTGTTTTGGTGCATATACAAAAGATATATATAGAATAGAAAAAAATGACAATGGAAATATTTTAAAAATATTTAAACCGAGATCGTAATCTAAAAAGATGTAACCCATGTAGACAGATGTGAAATTAATGCAACTTCTAGTGTCTATGAGAGGGGATATGAGTTCATGTCAGAGGGGGTCCCTGGCCTTGTTGATGAGGCCAGCTGCAGACGGGAAGAAGCATTTTTTTGTGGCTGAAGGATTTGGTCTTGATGCACCACAGCCTCCTGCCAGAGGGGAGCAGTTCAAACAGTTTGTGTCCAGGGTGGAAGGAGGTGGCTACAATCCTTTCCACCCGCCTCAGGGTCCTGGAGGCGTACAGGTCCTGTAGGGACAGCAGATTGTACCCAATCACCTTCCTGCAGAGCAAATAATACACTGCAGTCTGCCCTTGTCCTTGGCTGTGGCAACAGCGTA
This sequence comes from Epinephelus lanceolatus, assembly GCF_041903045.1. Taxonomy (NCBI): domain Eukaryota; kingdom Metazoa; phylum Chordata; class Actinopteri; order Perciformes; family Serranidae; genus Epinephelus; species Epinephelus lanceolatus. Next base: position 20,172,557 of record NC_135747.1, on the reverse strand, counting down.
CCAGATGGTGATGGAGGGAATGAGGATGGACTCATTTCAACTGCCACTTGAAACCTAAGTGATGATGGAACCCTGCAAGCAACAGGATTCCACAGTGTTGACTGGGGAGTCACACGAGGTGATGGGGGCCTGTAAGGCTGCGTTCTTCTTAAAATCTACAACAGTCTCCCCTGTCTTCAGAGCATTTATCTTTGAGTTTTGTCTGCACCAGGTCACCAATCTCACACCTGTAGTTGGACTCATTCCCACCATAGATGAGTCCTGTAAGGGTAGTGTCATCTGCAAACTTCAGAGGACTGCTGGACTGATGACTCAAGGTGTAGCTGTTGGTGTAGAGGGAGAGGAACAGAGAGGAATAGACACAGCCTTGAGAGGAACTGGTGCTGATCGCCGAGAGACAGTGACGTGTTTCCCGATCTTCATGTGCTGTTTCCTGTCTGACAGGAAGTCTTTGATCCACCTGCAGTTGGAGTCTGCAGCTGGCAGAGCTTGTCATGTAGCAGAAATGGGATGATGGTACTGAGGGCAGAGCTGAAGTCCATGAACAGGATCCTAGTGTAGGTGAGGAGTCCAGGTGCCGAAATGGAGAGCTATGTTGACTGCATTGTCTACAGACCTGTAGGAGTGGGTCAATGAGGGTTTTGAGTTGAGAAATAACAAGACCCCTGAAAGACTTCCTAACCCCATGGGTCGGGGCAATGGGTTTGTAGTCATTAAGCCCTGTAGTCCTTGTTTCGTGGGGATGGGGATAATAGTGGGGGTCTTGAAGCAGGCTGGTACGTGGCATGTCTCCTGTGAGGTGTTGAAAATGTTGGTGAACACCGGAGACAGCTGGTCAGCACAGTGCTTCAAGAGGAGGAGAGAGAAGAGGAAATATTCCCCAAAGCGCTTGGCTCATATTTAGAAAGACAGACAAACAGTGGAGTCAGCCTGCCAACTCTACTTACCAAACTGATTCAGATTCACTGGCTGCTGCCGACTTCAATATGCTGCGCAGATCAAGCGTTCCTAAACATTTCAAGTCGGGAAAATTCAAAACGTATATTCTTGCCTTAGGATCTACTGTGGCACAGAATCCACCCTTCAACCTTTGACCATAGTTCCCAACAGCGACTCTCACTTCATCTGTTTTATTTTTAGTAGAAATGTGGGTCTTGAAATAAACCACATTAAACCCCCAGTATCCCAACAGTGTGGCTTTATGTGGGATGCATATTTTGATGCATCTATTGTAATAATGAGATACTACTACGCCTACAGTGAGAAACAGAAAGAGCATGATGACTTTTTTGAGTTATGTCACACCTCTTAGTTGCAACACAGCTGCAAAAAGCTCTATTGTTCAAAATATTCCCCAGGCTGTTTCTGCAATCTGTTGTTGTGACAATTGAACAATGGCAAAAAAAGGCCTTCCTCTTTTCTCCAGTCTTGTGGCACGTTGCATAGACCGTCAATTCTTTTCAGCTGAAAAATGGAACTTGAAATAAGAAGAAATCCAATCATGCAGTTTCTTTATTCTCATTATTTTGTGCACTAACGTGAATGCCATTGTGTGCTCAGGTGATAAAAAAGAAAACTTTACTACCGTGTTACGTTATTGAGTGGTACTGGGATTTCATAAGACGTAAAAAACAAAAATAAAGGTGGTGGAAAGGCCCCCATACAATCACTGCTCGATTTCTCCCTGGACCACTCAAATAAAATGTACTAACAGTTATTACATACAAGGGGTTCATAAACAACAAGGCCGTAGCCATGGAGTCAACATTAGGGGGAATTAATTCAAAATTTGGAAACTTATTTGCTAATTTCATTTATCAGAAGCAAGTACAGCTATACAGTATACTCTACGAATATGACATAAATTAAATGTACTACTGTAATGTAATGTAATGTACTACTACTAATTGACTGACACTTCACTCAGACTTTTCACGTGGGCTATCCATAGACTGTTGAAATAATGGACGAAGCTACCATGGCGTCCCTCATTGGTTTGTGCATTTGTCCATTTTTAAGCCTTGAGTTCAGCATTTCAGCTGTCGCCATCTTGTTTTTTTGGAGCCATACAGTTGCCATAAAGAGTAATTAGCTACAGAGACCAAAACTGTCACTTGACCAGACTGTAAGTTTATTTCTGCTGCAAAGTTGGGCATTTTAACATGGGTGTCTCTGGGACTGACTGGCTTCTGGAGCCAGCCTCAAGTGGCATTTCAAGGGACTGCAGTGTCTGGCACTTCTGCGTTCGCGTTGGCTCAATTTTTCAGCCCTGAAGGTTGCCATTTGGAGCAATCTCACAAATAATGTAATAAAGACATTAACGTTGGTCGAATATACTTGTGAGCACCATTGTTGGTCGCTGGGTGAATATGTGGCTAATTAACTGCAGGTAATTTCAGTACGATAGCTGACGTTCTACATTTTGATTGGTTAGCACTCACAAATCAGCCATATTCCACTCTATGCAATTACTGACACTTTTCATCAAAATAAGATTTATTTCCACAATTACAGCTCCAGCGCAAAATGATGTAGGCTAATAATATTAACATTAGCTTCTCAAGCTTGTTTTGACTGAAGTGAAGCGTTATTATTTAAACATTGTTTCAATAATTAGTTTTCCATCAACTGACGGTAACATTCACAGATGCAAAGCTAGCGAGAGGTATGTTCTCTGAATGCACGAGCTGTTCATTAGCTAACACATGCAATGTATGCTGGTTAGCGTCTGACAGATTTCAGCGTAACATTGTAAGAAGATTCATTCATAAAATTATCATTTACATAACACTTTACAAATCTATCACAGCTGACAATGATATAACCTTTTTTAACCAATAGCCTATATAAGGGGGTTGAGCTTTTGAATAATTACTGCCTACATAATGCATACAGTATATATCAATGGCTCCATCCTTGCACTGAGGAAAGATCTGTGTGTTATGCTTAAACTCAGATTTAATAAATCACTTAAAAAATTCTCAGATTTCAGTGTCTAAGAAGATCTTTTGTGTCAAAACTAGATAAGCTGAAAATAAAATGCATTATGTTTATGAACTGGTTTTTATCCTTGTATAGAATACATGGACACTGTCCTCTTTTGATCATATTTTGATTTAATTGTACTGCATGTATATCATGTGAAAAAGCCTTCATCTTGAAACTCAGAGCTCACACGTGACCTGAGCAACTCTGTAAGGGTTCTCACCCACACAGAGTTTAAAGCCTGCGACTCTGCACCAGTCCATTAGAACTGAAGAAGCCTCTTGGATGAGAGGTGAAACATCTTCAAGAAGCTCAAGCAAGTCCAGTTGCCATGATACAGCACTTAAAATTACCATGACCTGGATGACTGAGAATCTTCACCAACACCTTCATCTTGATTTTTTTGAGTAAACAACTCTGTTTAAAAGGTAGTGATCAAATATTTTGTAAAACTAAATCCTCATTGTTATAAACTGTGACAACGTTGGACCATGACTGGCTGACAAAACCAGCTTGTCTAATTGAAATAAGGAATGTCTAGTGAATGAAAACTGTTCAGGTCTGTCACTTCAACTTCTGTCCATGGTATTTTTTAAGCAATTGCTTAGAGATAAGAGCCAAGTCTAAGTATACTGACTGCACAATGTGTTTACAAGAGAGACGAAAGTTAAGAGTTTCTGAGAGTTTCTCTCAAAGATACTGTTATCTGACATCATGTAAATAAGACTGTGCTGCAAAATACCACAGGGCATAATCGAAGATTACTGTATATTTAAATGATTTTGCATTACATAACTTTGAATGGCAACCCAGCATTAAATGTAAACTCCTCTGGTCACACCCAAAGTGATGCAATGAGGCAGGTGTTTTTAATCAGCTGTGAATGGTAAAAACACCTGTGTTGACATCACTGGGGTGGTGTGGTCTGTGGTCTGGTGTCTAAGCCTTCAGACAGCAGTGCAGTGGATGCTTCCTGCCAAATGTGAGTCAATGATAAATCTCATTTAAAATACATAAAAACACCTAGTGTATGTTTGCGTTGTTAAACATATGTGAAATATTTATTCATACCCACAGCTGATACCATTTTAGCTTAGGCACTGAAAATACTTGACATTTTGGCTGTAGCAGAGAGAGAAATATTTTGCAATGGAGGGGAAAAATGATCACAATGGTTGTGTGCCTTCCCTGTTTTTTTTTCCAGAGGATTGGAAAACACAGAGGCAGACATCTTTCAAGGATGAAAGCGTCCGAATAATAGATTTCCGGAGAAGCAATACCTTTAGATTTAACTGTGAAAATGTCAGCTTTAAAGTGTTTTATGGTATGTTTGGGGTTGATTGTTGATTTCTCCTTGCCAGACTCTTATAAAAAAAAAAGAAAAAAATTCCAGTGCACTGCATCAGTTTTCATGTTGTGACTAACAGCTTGATGAGTGAACACCACTACCACACTCCACCCTGATGAAGTTTAGCTGGTTTGAATGAGGATGACAGATCACACTGACACCACCCTTTTGTGCCCAACCACTGGTTTTGAATTTCGCCATGCTGCCGCCAAGTGTATCATAACTATACAAGAGTCTGATGAAACTTTAACATGGATGAAGTCAGTTAAGCCCATTGCTGCGATATTATCTGTTTATTTAACGAGGAGGCATTTGAATTAGACTGGGCAGAGATCACTTGTACATATTGGCAGGAGAGGGATATGTACAGACAGGGACACACAAGTAAATACTTGAATGACACCTGAAGTACAAGGCCCAAGAAAAGTCATCTATATCAGTTGTTTCTCTACACAGTATCATTCAGCATTATAAAACCTGAGAACCTATTTGGTGAAGCTCACTGCTGTTAGTTGGCAGGGAACTCTAGACTGAGGCCATAGTAGATTCTTCTCTCTTTTAGTTACAGTACACACCCTCTCTGTTCTCAAGTCTTCAAATCCCAACGCTTTGTCACGTCTCCTTGGCATCTCATACTGATGCACAGGGCATCATTGCCTCTGTATGTGATGCACAGCTGTCTCCTGAGTAAAGCACATTGTTAAACATGGTTAACAATGTCAAATGGTCTCAGTTAGCTTTAGGCAACAAAACTACTTTGTTAGGTTTTGAAAAAACATCATGGTCTTGGTTAAAATGAGTCCACCCACTCACTCCAACCTCATCACATACTGACGTTTGGTCATGGACTTTCCACGTCCAGATATGATGTGCAAGGTACCCTGGATGCGTTGGTTGTTGACGTTCTGGGACACCATGTCAAGTTCTGCCTGTTACATGCACTGTCTTCTTTCAAAATGAACTTCCATTTTCACATGAAATTTAACCGTTTACATACTGTCTGTTTCAAAATAAACACACAACATTGGTACAACACTGCAAACTGATGTTTTGACATTTTTTTTCCTTCAACAAAAAATGGACATGGTTGGGTTTAGGCAACAAAAACACATGGTTAGGTTTAGAAAAAAAGAAAAATCATGAATAACATAATGCTCTGTTAAAGCAACATTTACTTTTGGTTTTATATGAAATGTACCTATGTAAGTTACATAAGGTTACGTTAGAACATTGTTGACTTTTGATTTCACATGGGACACAAAAGGGTGAAAGTCTATGTTTGTTTGACCTATCCATCTCCCACCCTGGGTGGAGTTTATCACTCCTAATGATACATCAGTTGCTGTTATCATCAAATATTGCTGCAAATGGGTTTACATTTGAGTTAGTTGAAAGCCTAATGTGTTCCATGAAGATGCTAAAGGGTGCCTTTGGCGTCTGTCTCTTATGCCACAGGAGCGTAGCAAAACATCTGCATTTGACGACCTGAGAATGAGAAAGGCCTAGAAGTCACTGAAGACGATTGCATGTATCCCGTCCTGCTGCTGTAAAGACTCACTATAGCTTATGAAATATGTAATATCCACAACTGAAAATATATCCATTATAGACTCCTACTGGAGAAACATTTGTTAAAAAATACAGAGCCCACCTGTTTTCAGGAAACTACTGGGCCTTTAAAAAATATGAAATTCATGACTGTGTGGTTTGGCAACATGTCAGCTGAGGACAGGAGACAGCTGGACAAAGTGGTGTGTACTGCATCCAGAATTATTGTCTGTCATCTCCCACCCTGAGCAGAAATCTATAAGACTAGAATGCAAAAGAATGGCCTAAAAGTTTTAAAAGACCCCTCTCAGCTGGTTAACAACCTTTTAAATTTCCTTCCTTCTCGCAAAAAGATTAAGAAGCATTAAGACCAGAGCATGCATGTTCCAAAACAGCACATATCCCGAAGCTGTTCGCCTCTTTCACATTACAAACACAGCACGACAGGCCACTCGGCAGGTTAAATAATTGCGCAATAGGCAGATGTTTTTAATGCACTTGAAGCCATTTATCTGGTGGGTTGTTTGATGCTGCTGCTAATTTCCCAACAGGTGCTTGTGTTCTGTCTCTGGTGCTCTTATGTGTTGGGATTTATTTTGCCCATTAGTTTTATGTTTTCATGATTATTTTATGGGGATCGGTATTACCTATCTGCTTTTTTGTTGTTGTTGTACTTTGTTTAATGAAGTATGGGCTTTATGAGCGACTGGCTTTTCTCTGTTCTTGTTTAGAAGAGCTCACCAAGACAAATTCCAACCAATCCTGTTGATGCAGCAATAAAGTATTGAATCTCCAATCTTGTTTTTAAAGATTTATGTCTTCAATGGGAATCAATAGACTTGGGGCTGAGACAGAGAAGTCGCAGAGCTTTTGTGCCAAAATGTATCCGGTCATTTGAAAGGGTTTTGTAACGGACAACAATGTTTTCTTGTTGATAGGAGCAAGAGCTCAAAAATGTTTTTATGTATAATTTTCCAGGAAAATTACTCACAGCCTATTTTGTTGTTTGGCCGACCACACACACACCGGAGGCACATTCCAACATGTCTTTATCAGTAAGAAACAGGTGTGCTTAAAGCTTAAATCTCAAGAGAGAAAAAAAGGGCTGACCTACATATGTTTAATGATAGCAAAAGCATGACCTCACTCCCGCCACTCCCTTCATCTCTCTATTGTCCCTCTCTCTTTTTCCCATTCCCATTTTCTCTCACTAGCTCCGTCCTTTCCCCCGCTCCACCCTTCGTTCCCTTTATCTCTTCTCACCCACTCCTGGCTGCCTCGCCCTCGCTCATTACCACCATTTTCCTCCCAACGGAGTGACTCAGCATTTTCTCCACCGTTGTCTCCCTCACTTATGTGTTTCTCACTCAGGCCATCACTCTCTTTCCCTCTCGGCGGAGAAGAAGTCTCCCCTCTGACACATTGTCTCTGGTGTGACCATAATTAAGTACGATATTGCTAAAGCATGTTTGGCAAAGTTTACAGTGTTAGACATGATAACTAACAATGTAAGAAAAAAAGACATGAAAGAATATTAATGATAAGATTAGATCTAGTTTAACAATTTCGCTCAGACTCTGCAGGTCTTGAAATACTTCTTTCTCTTTTCAAGACCAGCCTAACACAGGGAAGATACACCTGGTAGCACAACCAGGTACTTGAGCTTGAGACCAAAAGGGTAACTACCAACACCATGCCACTCAAACCCCAGGTTAAGTTCCATAGGCCTGCATTGTTCATCCAGGAGGGAGAAAAACAAGAAGCAAGCCTCTTGTCTTCGAATTCAAGCCTGCTACATGGAGCCAGGGACTGGGAAATTCATGCTGACTTGGGCCAGTGTCTTATAGTTCCGCCCAAGATAGAGGCAACCAACTTACGACCAGACCTGGTCCTCTAGTTGAAGTCCTGTCAGCTCACGTTCCTCATAGAACTAACTGTCCCTTGGGAGAACGCCAAGGAGGAGGTGTCTGAACGTAAGAGATTGCGCTACGCTGACCTCGTAACTGAAGGGGCGACTAGAGGCTGGAAAGCTGAGGTGCGACCGATCGAGGTGGGCTGCAGAGGCTTTGTCGCTAGATCCACCACTAGGCTCCTCAAGGAAAGTAGTCAAGGATCTGGTCAATACAGCTGAGAGGAGCGGTCACTGGCTGTGGCTGAAGAGAAAGCATACTGTATGGCCGACAAGGTAACCACGGTGGAGCCAACCCTCTGACACACACAGGCCTGATCAGCATGTGGTGGGCCTGCCTCAATGGAGGGTCTTGTGATATAGGCCGAAACACCCAATGATGTTGAGTTTCACAACTGATGATGTGTCGGGGGGGGTGGTTCTGCCGGGTGGTCACGGCCGAAACACCTATGCTTTAGAATGAAGTGCGCTGAAACTCCAAGGATTGTAACACCAAGTCCTAACCGATGAATCTGTGTACATACACTGGTGCATGAAAATGTTAAAATTACATGCATCAAATTGTTTTTACCTGCACCAGTTTTGTTTTCATCGCACCACTTTCGGTGTATTTGTCCTTCTTCATCTGCACTACTCTCCACAGCTGCGGCCAGATCCTACCTAAATTAGAGTAGGTAGTGTACAGTGAACCAACTTTAAAAAAAAAAAAATCCCATTAGGGCTTCTCTGGTGACCTCTTGTCTCCTATTTTCTATTAATATTTATTCATATAATTAATAAATAAATATCACTGACTAAATATTGCCCTTTACACTTCAATTACCAACTTCTCATGTCTACAACAGCTTTTACTGCGGTTTGTGAATATGAATGAAATTAAATGTGACAGTGGAAGTTATTGGGAAAAAAAATCAAACTATTTTTTAAATTTTTTTTCATGTACATATCCATCCATCCATCCATCCATCCATTTTCTTACCGCATATCCGCTTGAGGGTTGCGGGGGGGCTGGAGCCTATCCCAGCTGACATTGGGCGAGAGGCGGGGTACACCCTGGACAGGTCACCAGAATATCACAGGGCTGATACATAGAGACAGACAACCAGTCACACTCACATTCACACCTATGGACAATTTAGAGTCACCAATTAACCTGCATGTCTTTGGACTGTGGGAGGAAGCCGGAGTACCCGGAGAAAACCCACACTGACACGGGGAGAATATGCAAACTCCGCACAGATGGGCTCCTGCACCCGGGATCGAACCAGGAAGCCTCTTGCTGTGAGGTGACAGTGCTAACCACCACACCACCGTGCTGCCCTCATGTACATATGTGAGACCAATATACTGTAGTTTACTTTTTTAATCATAATTTCCAATAATACTGGCAAATCAGCATGAAGGTACTGAGAAATACACTGGTCTTATGTTATTTAAACAGTATTACACTGATGATCCCTGAGTCAGCCCCCAGCTATTAAAAGGAGGGCTGGGAGGTGAGCTGACCTTCCACCTACTGCCAACATCAGGTGAATCTGAGTAAAAAGACACTGCTGGGTCCAAAGTGAATAATGTTGAATATCCAACTTTAGACTAACATCACCACAGTGCGGCAGCCACGGCTGGCTTGAGCGCAGTGATCAGTGCATCTTTTGCACTGCGCTGCTCTGCCTCGTCTGTCCATATGCTGTCAGTGTCAACTATAAATGTGTTTTTCACTATGTCCAAAAATGGATATGTTGCCTGCATAAACTGTGGCGTGAGTGCATGTGAAAGGTGACAATATTTGGTAAGTCTGTTTATGGCCAATGTGTGAGTTTGCAGCTGTACCAAGTTAGATGCACCGTTAAAAGCAGAGCTGAGAATTATGCGCACAGCTCAAATTTTACATGCATTACTGTGCGTGGTATTTCGACATGCTATGACTTATTTTGCTGCTTCTATGGCTGTGTAAGTTTTCACCAAATTATTGCATTTTGTTCCGTCTTGACTGTGGTATTTGAGTTTTATTTTATTAACTAAGTTGCTTCTTATGACTCTGTACAATCTACAGTGTAGCAGGAGGTGCTTTGTCTCTACATCCAGGTCCTGACATTTAATTTTTATCTGGAGGTCCCTGATATTCTCTTTATTTGCAGTAGAAGCCCAGATCTGACAGAATATTTGCAGATGATGCCTTCATCTCTGTCTTTCACAACTTCGGGGCCCTCTCCTACTTTCCAACCATCATTCTTTCTCTGTCTGTATTCCTCCCTTCCAACACTCAGATTAATCACTCATGTTTCTCAGTCTCTTCTTTCAATCCCTGCAGACTCCCACATCTGGATACAAAAAAAACAAACCAGTATGCTTGCTGCAGACTGGATCCCTCATTCCCTCATGCCTCCTGCATCTTTCCAGAACATCAAAGAAGTGCCTCTGTGCAGTGGACTCCATTTTCTCACTGGATTTCAGCTTCTCTCTCTCTGTTTTCCCCCTCAACGTCTCTTGCCTCTGTGACTGTTTTCCCCCTCTCAGGCTCTCATCATTTCTGTCCCTTCTTTGCTTCATCATCCCTTTCTCTTTTCAGAGCCAGAGGCCCTCTCTCCATCCCAAGCTGTCTCTCTTCATCTCTCTCCTCCCTCCTCACATCAATATCCCTCAATCTCTCCTTCTCCCCGTAAACAGAGTGACCCTTCAGTCTGCTGTCGCCTCTCTGCCTCCAGACTCCTCGCCATCTCTCTCACTCTCCCTCTCCTGTGGGTAAACATGACCCATGCTTCGATCATCCTCTTGTCATTTTGTCATTATTATGCCCCCTGAACCCCTCTCCATCTCTCTTCATGCCCCTTCTCCTCTCTGGCTCACTCTCCCCCTCTCTCTCTCATCTCTCGGTTCATCTTACTCTCCTCTTCTCATCTCTCCAGTGATGACAAATACTTCTATCAGTCTTTGGCCATCTTTCAAGAGCGCCGCCTCCCCTTCTTGCTCCTTCAGTCTTTTGTGTCATCTCTCTTTCTCCTTCAAGATGAGATGTCCCTCTCCAAACATCCATCCCTTCTCTCTGCCCTTTTATTACCCCTATACAGAATGAACCACACAGCTACACTACATGACTAAAAGTAAATGGACACCCAAGTGTTACACTCATACAGTATGTGCTTCTTGAACAGCTCATTCCAAAATGATGGGCAAGAATGTGCTGCTTCAAAAGCCTTCACTCTTCTGGGACAACACATCCCCCTCCAACTTCGTCACATATTGACGTTTGGTCATGGACTTTCCAAGTCAAGATACGACGTGCAAGGCACCCTGGGTGCGTTGGTTGTTGACGTTCTAGGACGCCGTGTCAAGTGCTGCCTGTTAAATCCATTGTCCTCTTTCAAATTCCAGTTTCTTTTTTACAGGAAGTTTAACGTTTACATCATCTTTCAGAATAAACATACTACGTAGTAAAACACTGCAAATTGATGTTTTCTTTCTTTCAACAACTAACACACATGGTTGGGTCTGGGAAACAAAAGCGCGTGGTTGGGTTTAGGAAAAAAGAACAGGGTTTGGCTTTATAATTATACAGGACACAAACACCACTCTCTCAGGTGAAAGTTGCTGTTTGTTGGACCCATCCACCACCACTCCCAGTCACACTTTCGCCGCCTTAACTTTCGTCCTTGTCCCGCTGCGTTTTCCCCTGACGCCGCCGGGGGCTGTTGTAACAGCAACCGGCAGTTCATGCTGATGTTAAAGGACAATCTTTTTCTGTTGGTTTCTGACAATGTAAGTCACTGCCCAAGTGCCCAATTCGAGGACTTCAGAGTGAGACAGGGCACTCTGGGAAGGCTTTCCATTTTTGGGACCTGGGTGCAAAGATTTAGTCTCATTCAGCCATGTGTCCATATACTTTAGACATATGTAGTGAATCTTTGTATTGTCGTCTTTGTCCCAATGCGTTTCCCCCTGATGCCGCTGGGCGCTGTTAAACTATAACAGCAACCGGCTGCGTGTCATGCCAACGTTAAAGGACGCCTTTTTTTGTTGGTTCCTGACGCCGCAAGTCACAGCCCAAGCGCCGGATATTAACAACTTCGGAGTGAGACCAGGCTCTCTGGGAGGGCTTTCCGTTTTTGGGACCTGGTTGCAAAGACTTACTCCAATTCAGCCACGTGTCCATATATTGTATAGTGAATCTTAGTATTGTTTTCATTGTAGCTGTGAGACTTTTGCCTCTCTTTTCCTCAGACCTACTTCTTGCTTCTCTATATGCTATTCTCTTGTCACTGTTCTTTTTTTATGGGACAGGATCACTAAAGTTTCTTTCTGCCTTTAGAGAGATAAACTTTCTCTGCCTGTCTCTCTAAAAGCATCGTCTTCTCCCTGCTGCCATTCTACTTTTTTTAATACAGACTTTTTCTTCTCCACCCCTTGAGTCAGACCCTTAAGGTTCTGATCAGCGTCTTGCAATTATTTTCTCTCACTCACTCATACTTCAGCCTGTCTCCTCCTATTTTCTTCCCCAATCATTACAGTATGAGTGTTTTTCTCAGTTCCACCACCTGTTCATCTCTCTGTCAATATCCCTCTCATACAGTATGAAACAGTATGACAAGAATAATTTTACTCCATCCTTTCCTCCCTCCTGTTCTCTCTCTCTCTCTCCTGCGACTCCTCTACCAGAGAAAAAAGACAGTTTTTGTTCAATTTGTCATCAGCCAGTCTGTATCATGTTGGTCACACCTCAAGCACTTCTCCTATTGCTATGCCCCCACTCTCCATCCTCCATTCCCACTTTATTCGTTCATCACACGTTACCCCTCCGTCCTTCACTGACCATCGCACCATGTTTCCATTATTCATTTCTGCTCTGCGGCCTATCCCTCTGCTCCTCACAGCCTGGACCCTGTCATCATGAGTTATAGAGGGAATATCTAGTCCTATGGTTGTGAATGCCTTAAACTGGTTTCAGCTGTATTTTACATATTGTTGGCACAAAACAATTTGTCAGGTATTGGGTGATTTTGCTCTTAGCAATATGTTTTTGTTAGTTTTTTATATCATTTTCTGTCGTACTCAGTTGTTGGCCTGTTTGGGAGGCAACTTCCCCCTCTTAAGGTAACATTAAAATGTATTTTTGCAGTAAAGAATTTGCTTACACCTAAAAAGGGATGTCCGTTTCAGTTAATTTTGCTTTCGATCGCCTGATACCCATGAACTGATAACTAATGATTAATTTGAAAAAAAAAAGAAAAAAAAAGAAGCAAAATAACACGAAATATATGAGGCACTTTTCTTTTAGTCTGGCACTCTACTGACTCAGTGAACTTTAGCACTACATTTCAAAATGCTGTCCATTTAGAGATGGTAACATTTAAATGTTTTGTGAGGTAAATGTCTTGCTTTTTTTTAAATTTTATTTTATGTTGGCTTTACTGTCAGACAGCCAGCAAGCCGCGTTAGGGGCCGTACACATGCCGCATCTCTAACCGCCTGGGATATGCGAGGTCTGGCTTCGGGCGCTCTACTCTTGTGCCCCATCTGTGCCAACTTTCAAGGGCGCGGAGGCAGGTTGCGTCTTAGGTCACTAAGTGACCATAACCAGCACTGCATCACAGCCTGCTTACCAGAAATCCTGAGTGCAGGGCTGATCTTCTTCCAGGCATTGTTGTGTAAGTGTGTATTAGACCGAAATATTTTCTGTGGGACAGATGTACAGCTCTGGTAGCCTTGCAATAAAATGATCTCCTTCTCCCTCATATTTATCACAGACTGATATTTACAGAAGCTGTGTCAGCTGTGATTGGTTGTTCCTTGTCACATGACATGTGGTGCGCCCTGCTGAGTTCCAAAAGTTGACTTCGGTTTATCTCAGGGCGCAGCCGTTGCGCCTTGAAAAACAGACACTTGGGAATACGTGTGCGCCGCTAAGACGTCACTCTGGCATTTGAGCGTGCCTGCAGAGCGTCTACATTGAAAACTAGGAATTTAAGGGCGTTAAAAAAACATGCGGCATGTGTACGGCCGCTTAACATGCGGAAACACAGTGCCTACTGCCCACCCTCTGGTCTCTACTGGTTAGCTAATGTTAGCCTAGTCTGCTCTGCACTGTTCCCTACCTGGATCGGGTGGAAGCTAGCTAGCGGTGGCGCTCGTTCACCAATTACAACTGGTAACACTGTCCTGACCCAATGGCGTTGCTATGGAAGCATGGTGGCCACCACCTTGCCACCATATACTTTTGTTGCCTAAACCTAAGAAAATAAACCTAAAAAGGATGAGTTTTATCTACGTTGTAGGTGAAAAATACATGTAACTATACTATACTAACGAAACTATACATTAACACTAAAATTGAAAAAATATTTTGAAAAGACACAATACATGTAACAAGGTGTCAATTGAGATGCTGTCCGTGAATGTCCAAAACACATGCAGGAGGCCACCTAGTGCGTCACATTTTGACATATAGGTCCACTTACAAAGCAGCAGTATGTGACGAGTTGGGATTCGAACGAGTAGGCTTAACTGGTCAAAAATATTCTTAGCAGTTAACTGATTGACAGTTAACTATTGACATTTTTAATCTGAAATACAGGAAATCCGCTTATGGTGCTTATAGTATCAAATGCTTAAATGGATCAAAAATCTTGGGACAGAATCATTCCTATACAAATGCTGTTTAAATAATTGCTTATAGTAATCAAGTAGTCTGCTTACAATGTTCATTGTGGGTCTTTTCAGACATGACAACATGTGGAAAACACTTTAAAACTATGGGAACTTTTTAACTTTACTCCATTGTCTCGTAAACCATCTGCTTCCAGCTGGCTACTTCAGGCTGGTGCTGCGTGCTCATAGAAATCACGACAGAAAAGAGAAAGTCATCTTCTCTCAATAAAAAAGGGAGTCTCCTCGAAGCTCATGACAAACTGCCAAAAAAGATCGAATGAGATGCAGCAGCGAAACTTGGTATTCCTCAGGCTACCTTGTGTAGTCTACCCAAACAACGAGAAACAGTCCTGGCTACTAGGGATGAAGACAGAAAACAAATGTGCACGTGGAGAGCACCTGTGGTTGAAGCCGCCTTTGTCAAGTGGATTAATAATGCCTGTTCATGTAATGAAACAGCTGTACTGTATTTTGAAACAGTCAATAAAATTTAGTAAATAATGAAGCTGTCTGTTTGATTGCTTATGAGAAAATAAATTTGTTATAATAATTATCCGCTTATAGGGATCAAATTGAGCCAGACAGATGTGGTCACTGTGAGGTTTCCACTGTACAACCTCTATTAGATGCCCAGATTAGATTACTCTAAAATTGTAATCTGTTTTGCCTTTTCCTCCTGCAGCTACTTTCAGTTCCTCCTCTTTGTTTAATTTCTATAATTAAAATTTATTCTGTCTCCCTTAGGTGAGCTTGTGTTTCCTTAATGATAATAAGTCTCACACATTTCTGAGTATTACTACATGTATTTCCTGAGGTGAATTCCCAAGGTGGCATAGCTGGCCAATAATTTCATTCTTGCTCTGCCATATTTTCAGAGTTAAAACATGGAAAGCCACATGGATTTTGTTTTTATCCATTTTAAACAATAAAGAGCAGTGATGATTATGGCTTTTCATGTTTTGTTTTGCTTTTCATCTTCAAACTTGTGCCTAGAGTGCCTTAAAATTGCAGCATGATCACACTCAGTGATCCTGAGAGATCCACCAACCATGTGGCATTTTTTGACCTAATTTATGTCAGACTCGAGCCGGTGCCTCAACAAAGGAAGTCTAGGATGATAAAATGAAAACCTCTTTAAACTATTGCGTCCTATTTAGTGGTTTTGTAACCACAAAGTGGGATGAGTGAGCATACGCAGGCCATACGTGTAGTTTTCAGAAGGCCTATCACACACGGTGACTAACATCACTGTGGCATCTGCAGTCTGAGTTGAAATAGACTCATGCGAAGAGTGTGTGTGCTTGTGTGTGTATGTAGGTCGAGGTGTCAGATGTAGGAGTGGAACTCACTTTGAAAATATGTAATTCTCCGAAATTACACACACCGCTCTGACGCGGCCCACTAACCGGGAGTAATTTAGCATTTTGCTGCAGTTGTTCTTTTTTTTTTTCACCCCTGAATCAAAGCGTGCCTCGGCATCAAAACGCCTGGAAGCTGTTGCTCTCGAGGGCTAAACTGAAAAACAGATGAGAGTGTTTGAGCCAAATTCTGTCAGTTTAAGAGGACAGGAAGAGAGATTAAGTCCCTGTATGTGTACGTGTGATTTGTGTGTGTGTGTGTGTGTGTGTGTGTGTGTGTGTGTAATAGGCTACAATTGTCCCATTAGCCTAGTTATCTAGCTATCTGTTCTTCATCAAACCCCACCTCACTAAACACTTCCTGTCAGCAAAGAGGGGCTGAATGTTAAAGCTTGTGGGGGGTGGTGTGTCGGCTTGTGACTACCAATGTGATCAAGTTTATTTGTGTGTTGGTGTGTGTAGCAATGACTAAAAGTGTTCTGTTGGTTACTATCAGGTACATCTACATTAGTGAGCAAATGTATTTGGAGGGTGCGCATGTGCATATTGTTAGGTTTTGTATTTTGATTTTGTGTGCACAGGAGTGTACGTGAGTGTGTGCCGACTTGCCAGTCCCTGCCTGAAGCTCTGTCCCCTGTGAGGGGTAATTTTGACCATATGGTACACAACATGACAAATAGTTACACCACAGACACTGTGGCACACTAAATGCACGAATGCACAAAAACACAACACGGTCTGGTGCAGCACAGCCCCCCCACAGGTCTTAGGGATCAGAGTAAGATCTACATTTAGATACAAAAGCAAAGTACAGACATGCAGAGATTGAGAGAGGCTTAGAGTCAGTTAGTGTTAGTGTATTGGTGTGTGTGTGTCTGTGCGTGTGCGTAGTGAAAGTTCCCCAGCAGAGACAACATTTCATCCCCTGGAGCCTATCTTCACACTGTAACAATTTGGCCCAGTGCTGCTGGAAACACACACACATATAATCTCACAAACTAATACGTACACGCACAAAAATCTGCCTCCACTGCACTGACATTCATGTTATAAATAAGCGTACAGCTACGCATGCAAATACTTTCTCCTCTCTGTACTGTGTCCTTACACATAACGACATATCCTGCACACACACTCACACACACACACAAATCCAACTGGCACTAATAGCAGCATAAACACCTCGGTCCTGTTCTCTAAAAGCCTCATTCATTGACAAACCTGACACTCTCTCTCCATCGCACATTTCCTGTGCTTCCTAATGTAATAGTGTTGTAATGGTGCTTTGCCACAGCAATTTGTTGTGGAAGGTGAGGCCAAGTGTATTAACCAGAAGGAGAAACAGATATATGGGCAAACAGATTGATTGATGGAGTAATATCGGTCTTGGACAGGTTAGTAAGGGAAGTCAGAGAATTACAAAGTGGATGGATGTAAGTTGATTATATTGTATTCTGCAGAAACCTCTGTGAAATCTTCCCCTCTTGAATGCATCAGCTTTTTTAACATTGTGCTGTGTATTTCTCATTTAGTTTCCTGGTCATGTGGCCCCGGGCCTTCCATCCCACTGCAGACAATGTTAGCTTTAATTCTGAGGAAATTATGAATGGCATAAAAGGGCAAAGAGTGCGCACAGTGTTGGGCATGAGCTGTAGACTGTAATGGTATGTGATGGTTTTACCACAGAGGTCAGTTGTGGTTTAAAGAAAACCTCAGCCAAACAGAACAGTAAAATGGCTACCGAGTGGCCACAGAGACTCTGCCCTCGTTTACACCTATATAAACAGCATTTCTTTTTCTTTCCTCCCCACACTTCCACAGTCAACAAACAGCTACTGTGTTTGTAGGTCTCCAATTATCTTGTGAATCCTCTCACTGCGACATGGCCGTGGGTAAAAAAGGCACAGCATGCACTCTCGAGGTGGAGAGGCTGCTAGGTGAGTTAAAGGGACTAATTCACCATTTCATTTTCTATTACAGAGTTAGATGTGTTAAGCTCCATACATAATGTATGGAGCTTAACCCAGCAGACGATTAGTCTTCCGTTAACCGAAAATCTTTGTTTTAAAAATCTATGTGCCAACTGTTTCTTGAAGAACAGTTTATCCATCTGCCTAATACGTCTGTGCAGTATTTCCAGGCATAGTGTGGTTGCTAAGTATGGTCAGCACAGCATATAGTCTACGTCTCTGTCTCTGAGTCCAGGAAGTCCTAAGTTATAGGTAAGGTTAATTCCATTCATCCATCCATCCATGCCAAGCAAAGCACCCCAGACGTCCCTCTTCCCAGCAATGCTTTCCAGCTCCTCCTGGGAGACCCCAAGGCATTCCCAGGCCAGACCAGATATGTAATCCCTCCAGTGTGTTCTGGATCTGCCCTGGAGCCTCCAACCAGTGGGACGTGCCCGAAACACTTCTAATGGGAGGCGCCCAGAAGGCATCCTGATCAGATGCCCAAACCAACTCAACTGACCCCTTTCGGCGCAAAGGAGCAGCAGCTCTCCGAGCTCCCTCCGGATGCCCGAGCTCCTCACTCTATCTCTTAGACTGAACCCAGCCCCCCTTTGGATTATACTAATTTCGGTCGGGTTAATTTAGGTTAATCTGGAACTCAAAAGCCCGTAGGTGTGAATGTGAGCGTCTCTATGTATTAGCCCTGTGAAAGTCGGGGACCTGTCCAGGGAGTACCCCACCTCTCGCCCAAATCAGTTGGGACAGTACACCCTCGACTCTTAACAGGACAACTGGTTATGAACAAAGAATAAGTAAAACCAACAAAGTGTTTTGTTGCATTTGTGTTTATGTAAGACTCTAAAAAACAATATAATGTGCTGAAAGTGTTAAAGTGTTTGTATTTTTGAATTTTGGACTGAGCCAGGCGGGTTAGCTGTCTCTTGCTACCAATAAGCTAAGCTATGCTAATTGTTTCCCAGCCATAGTTCCAGCTTTCACAATTATGATGCATTTTTGCAATAAAAATAAAAGTTAGTCCCCCACTGGGTACATTCCCATGAACTCCCACTCAAGCTGGAGGCACTTGGAAAGTCCAGAAAAGTTTTGATACACGACTTGCCAACTTTGAGATATTATACACAGACACATGGTGGAGAAGTAACTTTTTTTTTTTCATTTCACATGCTGCACATCAATTGTTTGCTCACATATAGGCTCCAGTTTGTAGTATGATATTAGGTTGTAATTGTTACATGTCCACACAGAGTGATTTAGACTAGTTAGAAAATGTACTTATTAGCATTTACCTGAATTACAACCCAGATAAGGCCATATCGTAATTGTTTTAGAGAATGTGCCGGTGCAAAACAGCTATCAACATGTTGTTTAAATACAGTGCATCGTCTTTGTGGCATCCATGCTGCGTCCTGAATTAAAAGCTTATGAACACACCAAAGTCAGAAGAACGACTCCCCAACTCAGGAAACCATGCAGCAATAAAGCTAACACATAAAAGTGTTATCAATCTTCTCATTTAACTCTCAAAAACAAAACACGTTTCCCAAAATGCTGAACTATTCTTTTAGTGGTTTATGATTATAAATGCACAACAATGAAGCAGCAGTTCAGAGGAAGTAATCAGAGCAGAGAGAATGATGGGAGAAGGTGGTGAAAGGTTACAATACTTGTTTGCTGTCATTCAAAAATAGTACACACTTTGACTGATAGAACAACTGTGGCTTGGCACTGTGAGTAAATATAAATGGCAGTGAAAACTAATTGCCAAGATGAGAAACAGATTTTCCACAACAAAGATATTCTGCCACAGCTGACTGACGATGTTCATTTTAAAAACGTTCTCTGCTCTATAATGACCTCTATTCTTAGCATCACCCAAACTATAGGCACAAAGCCACAACTAAATCGAAAAAACAATGCAACAACAGCCTCTCAGCTGGTGCTGGTTGTGTACCATGCTCAATACAGGAGAGCTATTTCCAGTGTGTTTAGGCTGCCATGCCATATTCACTTCTTTTCAAGCTGTATGTGTGTTTATGAGTGTCAAACAGAGGGTCATAAAAATGCTTTATGGCATCTCCTCAAACACTGACCTTTACAGAAAACCACTGATCTGTTCAAAACAACATGATATACTGTGTGCATGTGAGTGCATGAACTCATGTGCGCGTTTACGTCTGTGCACACATGCATGTGTCTGTGAGGTTACGTGTGCACATGGTTGCGTTTGTGTGACATGATGTACAGCCAGCAACATTCTATCCCACCAACCATCATTAACTTTGACATACAGCCAAATGTCATTATGTATGGTCGACTGCATGACTTACTGTTAGAGATATAATGGAGTGGCTACTGTAATGAACTGAGTGTTTGATGTACGGGTCTCTGCTGGAGGAAGAGAAGTAAATACTACGGCCGTGATAGCAACGATTACAGTGATGATGGTGATGATGATGATGAAATTCCCCTCCTCACTTGCAGATGCGAGTGACATTTCTGCAGGCAGACGAGGAGGAAGAAGAGAGGACAACAAGGAGGAGATGAAGAAAACAATTTGAGAAGATGGAGGAAGAGGAATCGGAGAGGCGGGGAGGAAGGAGAAGAATTGTAGGCTGGAAAACTTTGATGTTTTGACAGCCAGCCACTGCTGGAGGGAGACAAGTTCGAGCGCTGATGATGATGTTAATCAGCGCTGATGACACTGATGATGGAGAATTTCACACAGTCGTTAAAGTCTTTTATTGCTGAAGAACTGTGGTGCCACAGGGTGTCCTTGTGGTCAAACTAGGACACCCTGGTGGACAGCACCCACCCTGCCTCAGAGTCTTTGAGCAATGCTGTTCTGTGGCTGACCTTGGGCTTTGACATTCCTGACGGGGAGTGAGTCAAACGAAAAATTCCCTTTTTCTGAGATCAAAAAGTATCATCAAAACAACTCGGATGAAGAGGAAGGGAAGGAAGACGTGACAAGGAGGAATTTTGAGGAGAATCGAGACAAGGATGGAAAAATGAGGAAAATGGTGCAGTATCAATGGATAACAAAGGGCAAGAGAAAATATACATTAAAACATGATAACTGAGGTATTTTCGTTTCACTAAAGCTTAACACAAAAATGCACAAAGGAGGATTCAAATTCAAACCTTCGCTTATATGCTTACAGCAATACATGCAATGTCATGTGCCCTTCATAATACCTACCCCTATGCACTCCTTAATTTGTTATGCACTGAAAATACATATAATCCTAATACTACTGCAGAATTCAAACCACACAGCACAAGAGCTTGCAGTGACAGAACTGAGCTGCAATTTCACCCTTAACCCTCGTCTCTCTCTCTCTCTCTCTCTCTCTCTCTCACACACACACACACACACACACACACACACACACACACAAACACACAGCAGAGTGAACTACCAGCCAAACACAGTCTGACTCTGCCCTCTAATGGCACAGGGTCTAAACTACCTTCCTGAAAAATATGACCTCTGTTTTCAGTCCTGCTTAACTGAAATGCTGGACTTGCTGAGATAGATCTATAAAAGAAAGGTGAGGTCAGATAACCTAGCCATCAGTCTGGATGTGAACACGCTGACTAAAACATTAACACGGGGCCTCATAGAATTCAGGGGACAATAACTATGATTAAATTATGCAGTCATTCATCTGTATTGTGATATGGCACAACTTCCCTACTGTTGAAACTGTCAATCAAGCCATGTAACTCCTTGAAACTTTTTTTTCTTTTTCTCTCTCTCCCCCTTTAACCTATTTATGACTGTTAAATTCTATTTTATTCTTTTATTTTGGGCGTCACTGCACCATGGGGTGGAGGTCAGCTGGAAGTGGGTAACGGTCGCGTGAGCAGAGAAAGCTGTGCAAAATTGTGAAACTCAATAAAAACATAAAAAATAAATCAATAACAATAATTAATACATAATGTAATCAATGACACAGATAGGCAGGATTTTTTGGAATGTACATTTTATTGTGCCATCCTTAAAGCACTGATTTTATTATTGCACTAAATAGGAGCACAAACTGAACAGATCCTTCACGTGATGAATGACACACTTCTAAGCATCTGACTTCCCCTTCATGTTTGCAAAGACGCATCTTTTTTGGCTCTATTGCAAGTTTACAGTGTAACAATGCTCTTGTCCCTGTTACAGTGTCGTCATTGCATTGTTTAATCTTCACTGTAATTTTGATCGGTTTCAATAATATTTTGTTTCAGTTTTGAAGGTGTCTTCATTTTAAATACTGGAGCACGTTCCAGGACACCTCTGTAAATGTCACAGATGATATAATGAATTCACTGAGTCTGTTGTGGATTTAATTTGTACAACAACAGAGGCAACTGTACCCAAGACTACAGTTAAAAAATGTCACCACCAGAAACCATAGATTACTAAAACAAATCTGAATGCCATAAACGCATGTACAGCAGCTCGTCTGAAAACATGGACAATTATAAAGTAGCTGCCAGTGATGAAAGAAGAGGCAATAAAGGACTGAACTGCAATATACAAGTTCAGAGTGCTGACTGGATTGCATTTCCCTGGAGTTAGACCTGGTATGACTTCATGTGACACGTAAGTGATCAATTGCTTGATTAATTGATATAATCTTTTTTAAGCTTTCTATCTTAATCAAAACACAATTAATTGCATTGTGCAATCAACTTGAATTTCAGATTAAATAAAGCTTCTAAATGCAAGTAATGACTTGATGGAAATCCAAGATTTTACACTGTCTGTAGGCAAAGAGGCATGCAAACTCGTCAGGGGTGAAAATGTGACAAAATAATTTTTCTGAAATATCACCTTTAACATGTGAATTTACAGTTGATTTTAGCATGTAGATATCGGGAAAACTCACCCTAGAATTAATGTTATCTTACTGCTATAAAAGTAAAGTAAGGGGCATCAGTTCAGGGCTTGTACGAAAAAATCTCACACCTGCGTCAATCTCCTTTGAAAGCAGATTCTTTCTCCCTGAATTCTCTCACTCTGAAATGGATAAGACCAGATAATGAACATTCAATTCACATACTGTAGTTCAAGTTAAGTAAGTGATCACAGATGTTACCACCCATCTTGAATTTACGCACAGAATTTTGTCATTATAGTTTTGCTATATAAACAGAACATCTTCATTCAATTTGTTAATTCAACCGCTATATTTTTAGGCTCTAGTTTGTGGTAGTGTTTGATTATGTTTAATTGCATTCCTCTGTGCTCCCCTTTTCTCACTGAATATATAGATACGGCATGTAAAAAGTCTAATATACAGTATATTTTTACATAAATTGTGCATATTTGGCTCTGCCAGGCGTAAACCTAGCTGGGGTTGTGTAATTGCATGTTAGCTAAATATCTACACTACTGCATCATGTTATGTCAGTGTTAGCCTTGCTAATATTATCTTAGCATAAAGAAAATGGAACCATTACTGTGCGTTCACACCAAACGCGATGGACGCGATGTCATTGCCCGTAACGCGAGTATCTCGTCGCTTGATCACAAATGTCACCTTTTTGATCATCGCTTCAATCGCGATGACGCAACCCTCCTCCCGCAATTTTCTTCACCTCCTGCTATTTTCTCATCAACCATGGCTGAGTTAACTACCGTAGCTGCTCTTTATCTGTTGTGGACATCTGATTTGGATCGGAGACCCAAACGCCGCCATGTCTGGGTTCACAATATCCTCCAGAAACGCACACAGCTGGGTGAATATCATCACCTCCTGCAAGAGCTGCGTCTGGATGACAGTCGTTTCCAGCGGTACTTCAGGCTGACGCTGGCGCAGTTTGAGGACCTGTTGGCCCGTATCGGTGCGAGGATCTCCCGCCTGGACACCAACTACAGGCACTCCATCCCAGCTGCGGAGCACCTGTCCATCTGTCTCCGGTTAGTTGCTTATAATTTCTTTATGAAAATGAATGAAATACATAGAATAAATTCAATGTAACAGGTGCTAAGATATCAACGCTGATTGGATGTCGCGGCACAGCGTCACGCGATATCGCTTGAAAAGTTCAAATTTTTCAACTTCAAGCGACACACGTGATGAGGCGATGGACGCGTCATCGCTTCATCGTGTCGCTCTTATCGCCTGAAACACGTCGCCCGAAGCGACATCGCGTGTCATCGCGTCATTTACATTGATTTTAAATGGAAACTTGTGGCGTTCATCGCGTTTGGTGTGAACGCACAGTTAGGGGCTAACACTAGCATTGTTAGTTGGCACTTTGGCGGAGGAGCTCAACTTATGTTGTATTTGTTTGCAAAATGGTAACGTTGGTGAACGAGTGGAATTTGGAATAACAAGCTAGCTAACTTTACACTCAATGGGAATAAGGATAAGGCTATCGCCTAATGTTAAATCCAAATTGTGATGGCTAATTCTAAATCAGAACAACTCATCCTAATCAGGCTAAGCTTGACATATACAAACCAACTAAGGTTATCATCTGTTTTGCTACTGTAAGAGGTTATTACCTTAAGGCCGGCTCAGGTTCCAGAAGCTTATTTCTTTTTTTTTCCCCCATAACTCAGAAACTCATTTAATTCCTCATCACTCTATCCTCATAGACCCAGACCCCCCGGCTCAAATTTCAAAAACTCAGGGGATCTACACAAATAATGTAGGTGACCTATTTTAGATTCAAATGTCAAATTTTACCAAAAGGTGACAACTTTGCATGCCTGCAGCCAAACATTTTCAAGTCACATCACTGAATTACTCTGGAGTACTGGAATGGTGAGAGCTCATGAATGCACCCTAAACAATTCTTGAGAAAAAGTGAAACCCTGTTGTAGCTACAAGACGAGCTTTACCAAATCCAGGCTGTTCTTTGTCAATTATTTAGGACTGTCTGGTGGATTTTTTTCCTTAAATATGCGTTGTGTTCTCTTTGCAGCCGCAGAATGGAAAAGTCCCACAGCAGGGCTGAAGCCAGGGTCTCCACAGAATCTTGTTCCATGTCATCTGGCTTTCAACGCTGGGTTCATCTGCATTGGGTTGTGGAGTATCATCAGACACCTGCTTGTTTGGGATGGTAGTCTGATGTCTCGCCACAGCTTTGACGATCTGCTCAAGAACTTCAGCGTATCGTGGCTCAGTATCAGGGGACAGTGGGCGGGACTCTGAGGGATCGTGGAACAGGTCGTACAGCAGTGGTGGGTTGTGATACGTCACAAATTTTCCATGACACAGACAAACCTTTGTGTCGTAGCATCCACCGGCTCCCGGGGGAGAAAAGTTGGGAGTGAAAAAGTGCACCTTGAATATGGAGTCACCTGGATGGAAACACACCAGGAGAAGATGTGAGCATGCACATGTTAAAGCTCAATAAAATGTATTATGTATTATCTTGCGAGATGACGTCACACAGCCTAGAGGTAAGGGAAACGCTTAGTATGCTATTTACAGAGATAGCACTGGCGATCTGAACCGGTCAGTGGCGAAAAAAATCACTTTTAATGCACAAACTTATACAGGACACATTTGCCCCCATTACCATTTTAGCTCGTTTCGCGGCTCCCGGCTGCATCCGCCTCCCTCAATACTGAACCAATTTTAAAATGAGTTGTACCTATGAATCATACGCACACATACACATGGGGAAATAGGGCCCAGGTTGAAAAATACCAAAGTTATCCTTTAACAACAACAGTAACTCAGAGTGAGATTCAGATTCTGTATACAATATTAATAGATCAACAAAATTAAATCTACCACAAATTACACATTTAAACAGTTCCCAAATACAAAAAAAAATGTACCCTGGGATCTTTATACATATATCTATATATGTATATATATATAAATCAACAGGTGATTTCTTTCTCTTATAGCAAAATTCTAAATGACTAAGCGTTTTTTCTCCTCTTTTTTTCTACGTGTCATTTCTCCTCTAATCATCACACTGTAACCTGTGACAGGCTTTTATGCTACCATAACTATTGCACATTCACATATATGTAGTTTTTTGTTGAGCCGTAACGGCATGTAGGTTTACATTACCAAAGGTTTAATCACTTGACGACACCAACTCCCATGTGCGCACAGCAAGAGAAGATAGGGAGAGAGAGATGCTACGCTGCTGCCAGAGGGGCCACTGAATGAGTTCCCTCTGCAAAGAGGGTAACTCGCTGTAACTCGTTAAAAGAGTCTGAGAAGTCCGGGGCTGTTCATAAAACATCAAGGACGCCACAGTTTATTCCATGCTACTGAAGCTGCTCCTCTTTTTGGAACCACTGTGGAGTTGGTAGTAATTTCACTTTTAGCCATGCTTGTTGTTGCTGTGGGTAACAGTACGATGTCAATATGTCATCAAGTCGAAATACTGTGAGTATCATGATATGATATGATATGATATGACATGATACAATTTGATTGAATGCATCTTTGTGCTACGTGTGTGAACTTACTTCCAGGTGGGTGCCAGCGTACTGCATTGAGGTAGATTCCACAGTAGTGAAACATGAATTCATGCTCTGATCGCTCTACCTTCCCCTCCAACACTGGCATGAGGTTATATCCATCCAATTGTCTAGGAGAGAGGGAAGACGGGAGGGGGCATGAAATAAAGTGCTTTAAAATCAAAGTAGAACGCGTCACCACAACACTACATGCAGAAAGAGATTCTAGACTTTTTGCCTTTTGTTCTATAACAAACTATCTCACAATGAAATCATAATATTATAGCTACTGTATTAAGAAAAGTAATTATCTTAGGAACAGAAGAACACAAGCTTCTTATGTCAGGATGAATAATAAGTCAATATGTGCTAATAAAAAAAGTAGAAAGTACAAATGACACACACAATGCTTGGAAAATGAGCTTAACCAGTGTCCCCACAGCAGCCTTCTACAAAACAAAAACTGCAGTTGTTTACACATATTGAGGTACTTCTGGATCCACACTGTAATCATCTGGCTTAAAGCACCTGAATCATTATGCTCATGTTTACAGTAATTGCATGGTCTTTCCTCCCCTCGTCTTGTAACTGTAAACAATAGTTTGGTAAACTATTGTATTCAACAAATACAGAAGCTTTTAAATGACTCGAGGGATGAGAGTGCACAACATACAAAGACAACACGCATAGTCCGTCAGTCTTTACCTGTCTGGTTGTGTGTCCTTGGCCAAATATTTCAGTGTTGGATACAGATCCATGAGGCTAGTGGGTTCGTCCACAACTTTTCCAGCTGCTAGTCTGCCAGGCCAGCGGAAAATACCAGGCACCCTGATCCCACCCTCCCAGCCTCCCATAGATTTACCACCTATAAATAAGTAAGAGAAATTGCACAACACAGATATTTTTTATTTTTGACAGATATAGGCCTACACTTTGTGTAACGGTAATTTGACCAAGATATAGATCATAGTTTCTTAAAGTGCTGCCCACGGGCCAATTACAGCCCTCAGAAACATTTTGAGTGGCCCCTGAATGCATCTATTACATTTTAATCATTCACAGTCCATGGGGGCGGCTGTGGCACAGAAGGTAGCACAGGTCGTCCACTAATCGGAGGATCAGCAGTTCGATCTCAGGCTCCAGTCCACATGTCGAAGTATCCTTGAGCAAGACACTGAACCCCAAATTGCTCCAGATGACTGTTCTAGCGGAATGTGAGTGTGTTAAAAACTGAGTAGCAGGTGGCTCCTTGTATGGTAGCCTCGGCCACCAGTGTGTGAATGTATGTGTGAATTGGTGAATGTGACTCGTGTAAAAAGCACTTTGATTGGTCGGAAGACTAGAAAGGCGCTATACAAGTGCAGGTCCATTTACCATTTACCACCCGGCAACTGCGTTAAACTGTGCCCCCCAAACAAGCATCCATTGGGTTAGACATAACAACTTGAAGAAAGCTAATGGTTGAATGTTGCAACCACTCGCACGGTGCCACTGGAATCACGTTCTCTCATGAATGCTAGTGCTGTTAGCTAAAGTTAGCAATTTTTGGCAGTACAATGTGGAAGAGAGATGACAAAGATATTTCTTGTGTAGCCGTCAACCATATGCTGGATTTCCTTAAGTAGCAAGTCACGAAACTTTGAGAATCTGATATAGATTCATATTCAAAATTATTACAATAACCTATAGTAGTTTTTGGTGGCTTGAGATTATTTTAACCCCATGTGGATGACTTTCGCAGTGATGTTTAATCAGTATAAATAATCAATCATTTAAAATACAACTTCCTACACTGTAAATACTGTTGATAGATGTTTCAAGACTTATGTGGATGTCTGCATTAAAGATTGCAGTTGAAGTGACTCTTCATTTAAAAAAGGACAAGATGATGTCTACCTTTATAGATGCCGTTCCAGCCTCCTTTCTGGCCGCTTCTGGAATCAGAAATCTCTAGATGTCCACCATGGTCTGATGTAAAGTACATCAGTGTATTGTTGGCTAGGCCGAGGGAGTCTACCGTCTCTGTAATTTTACCTAGAAAACGTATTAATACAGCATTAGAGATGGTTGAACAGAGGGTTCAAACTTATTTAACAGAGAGAGACAGTAAGATTGCTCTGACCAGCCTGATGATTAAAGGACAGTTGGGTCTTATTTTTACAAGTTAAGTAATTTCTAGTGGTTAGCATAACTTGACACAGTGTGCATGAGGTATTAATTTTATATTATAGAATATATGTTCTATACGTATAAAACCCAGTAATGATGGAATGTTTGCACCTTTGTGAAATGTTGCACTTGGCAGTTGACAGCCAATCAAACCGATTTACCACCCTCAAACTAGATATTAATCAACATGCGACAACATATTCACCAATCATCCAGTCCATTTCTTCTAGGTTATCACCATAGCGACCATGGCGACTTTTGCCAGCAAATGCGGGGGTTGTAAAGAGTGGTGTGTGGGTATGGATCAATGAGAAGAAGAGGAGGAATGGACGATCAACATTCCTGCAGGGAACAAGAGAGAAATGTATCTGTCAAGTATGATAAAGGATGATATTGGCGACATTTTCTCTTACTGTCAATAAATCCCATAAACAGTGTTGCCTGTGTAATAGATTCCTCATGTGTTGTATTCCTAGGTGCCATACACCTCGACTGATGTCCAAAAACAAACAACAGCATCAGCTAACAAACTCATCAGTGAGCCAAGTATTGACTTGTTGCTTCATAAAGACAAACATGGGCACTGTAGTTTATTTTGAGTCAATCCTACATACACTGTCCTGGTGCAGTTAATACTCATTTTTAAGACCAGAAAAAAAAAACAACACAAACCTCTTTATGAAGTTTTGTGCTTCTCCCAGCAGCCTCTCGGGCAATGTCTCTACTGTCATTGGCTGTTCGATCACCTCTTGGTTCCTCATGATGATGCAGTTCCAAGTCTGCAGGAGCATAAAGGGAGCATACCACAGAGCGACTGCTAGGAAACTGAGAAAGAACAGTGCTACCAAGAGCCGCAGGCTGACTTCTAGGAGGCCGCACACACGGACACACACCTGAAAACAGAGAATACATACAGTCATTGTGTGTTTAGAAACAAAGCGCACATACTTAATGTAACCAGTGCCATATAATACACAGCCAGAAACAGTATGAATAAAACTGTCTGGGTTCAGACACTTTAAAGAAGTTATCAATGTACTTAAAACCCTAAATAAACAATAAGAAGTCTCCCAGCAGTCTCATTTATAAAACAATGCATAGGATCCATACTAAAAACACATGGACAAAAGCCAAAAGTGGTGTGCACCAAAAATATTCGACACTTCCTACAATCAGGCTTCTACCTCACCATCGCCGATTTCCCATCTCCAAAATGTTCGTAAGCATGGGTCAAAATTTCTCCTATCAAGTCTGTTTTTATACATCACAACTTTGCTTGGGAAGTGGTGTACGCAATGTTTAGAAATGAGACGACCAGAAACCATTTCAGTACGTAGCCTGCTAGCACAAATATTAAAGAAAAATGAGTCAGCGCAATCTGCAAGTCTACAAAATCAAGCAGACAAAACCCTCAGGTTCTGAAACGCTCCCAGTGTGGTATGATGCCATGTGGCAGATGGAACAAATTCGAGTCACAGCTATGACAGCTGGATCGCAGCACAGCTGTGCCCTCTTGAATTCTCCCTCCCAGCTCATGATAGCGCAAAGGTAACAAAAAAGGGGGTTAAGTCATCTCATATTGTGCCTAAATTTAGTGGATCATAACATATCCGGTATGGAAATATTCTGCAGATGCTCAGGTTCAAACAAGACAAAACTTTCCCATGATTTACAGTTTTTGAGTCACAATGAAGACCAAAATGTGGCTTGCAACAGACGGTAAGACAGTCAATTAAAATGGTTTTTCAACAATTGTGAATCGCTGCAACCACCAGAGGTCGTTGAGCACAGTCATAAATGTGCACACAAACTATTAGACTGATCAGTCCAGTCGTATCCAAGATTAGCTGCACACAGACAGATACACACACTTACGCCCACACACACCCACATGCACATGACCAGACACATGATCCCCTCCAGGCTTAGGCGTGGCAGAGGCAAAAATACATCATTCATGTAAAAACATGTCAGGAAATACATATTAGACTCGATTATAGTGACAAAAAGGGGAACAAAGAGGGATAAAATCAAACATAATGGATCGCTACCACAAACTAAAGCCTAAATAAATAACAGCTGAATTAACATCTCTTGATAAAGCTTCAATATTTGACATTCCACTACATGGCACTGCACATGTGATACTGTGGGTGGTACCATGACACTTCATCAATGTATTGTATTGTATGTATAATATCTGGGACTTGGATTGTGATGCAATTCCATGATTTTGCCACTAGATGACATCGCAAACCATTACCAAATATGTTCATCTTCTTTGGTGAGACAAGTAGTACATTGTGTTCTCTGTTCATACATACTGTACAGTATTTAAATTTAGATCTAAATTACTTCTATAGACTTCTGTCTTCCTGCTGGGCACTCAAACTTCTTGTTGTTCTCTATTTTGTGCTGTTTTCCTCTTTTCAAGCGTTTTTGGTGCCCCACCAGTAGCACAGCTGGTTCCCATTCATCCTACAGGTGTCTACCATCGCCAAGTCCTCAGTGAGTTTCAGTTTCGACATCACTTTGCTTTCCTCTAAACAGGTTTCTGGCTGTCGTGACTGTGAATTTCACAATTGCAGCTTTTGTTCCCAATCTTTTTTTTTTCCAACCCTGTGGCTCATGTCTCAGTGATTACGCATTGGTTATATTGCTTTGGGGTGAATGGCACAGCAGGGCTTTGTTTTTCAATTTCTTCCTCTTCATCTGGCAACACACAAGTCTCTCAGTTTTCTTTGTTTTTGTTCATCAGTTTGGCTGCTAGCTCAGCTGTCTTCTTCCTCACATTTTTATGATTATATTATTTTTCTCACTTTTTCCTCAAGGCAAATCATACAGTGGCACCCTCAGAAATCATTTTATAGGTGTGGCCATATGGGGGCCACTGAAAGTCTTAGGGTGGCACACTAAAATTAAGAGCCAAACTTAATGTCAAGAATTCTATGATGCTGTTAAAGCATATAGGCTACTTGAAAACTAAGCCAACATGGATTGGTTTGTTTGGTTTTGATTGGCTTCTTATTTTTCGATTATAGAAGCATTTGGCTGCAGGAAAGATGGTCTTTCCATAAAACTAGGCTGGCTTTGCAGTAATGAGATGCAAATACTTTTCACATTGGTGCTACATGAACAGAGAAAACTGAGGGAAAAAAAGCTGTGGCATTTGTTTTTGCCCAAGAGGTAGAAAACCTATAGCCAACAAGAACGCACTGTGCCACACTGGATCAATAACGTTCCCGCTGGTGGATGACGTAATGCGAGCTTGTCTGTTATGATACAAGAAACAATATCGCGGCTGGCTGGCAACAAACAATCTCAAATTTCTGAAATGATTTAGGCGAGTAACAGGCGACAAAGTTACAGAATCTTGGTTTATATTTGATCAGTACTGCCTGGTTCAATCTGCCGGATGAGATGATATGTTTAAGCAGGGAGATGAGAAGGGGGATCTAGGTGTGGGTTAGATGGAGGGAAGTTTACTACAGATCAGCTACAAAGCTGGCTAAAAACTGGCAAAGTATCCCTTTAATACTAATAATTATTTGATGTGCGTGGACTAATACCAGTACAGTTAATATTTTGCATTCTACAACAGTCCTGTTTCAATGTGATATGTATCTATACATGTTAGACAATTCATTGCTCTTCAAATAGGCAGGTTGTTCTTTTCCTTAAAAAGTAGGGTCATTGGCCTATTGGCAAATAAGATGGCATTCACTGATGGCAGTGGCCAATGTTTTTCTGCTGTGTCACAAACTTTGGTTCTAGGCATTAACAAGAGGGGGCAATGCACCTCAAAATGCTTCGCCTTCACCAGTAAAGCCAAACATAGATGTCTTTAGCCCTGAATAATTCTCCACTTTGAGAGGTTGATTGCCACAGAAGAAAAGGGCAGTGTTGTAATTTTGTATCTTTAGTGAATGGAGGCAAGAAGCAACCAATGAGAGGGTGGTTAGGGTGATTGTTTTTATACAAAGAAGGGAATACCTAAATGTGTTACATTTGCCAAATATACAAGAGTAGGGATAGACCGATATGGATTTTTTAGGGCCGATGCCAATACCGATTTTTTTCCATCACCCTTAGCCGATGACCGATTATGGACTGCCGATTTTCTTGAGCTGATATTTGGGGCCGATACTGCTTTTGCTCCCTCAATTTACATCAAAAAAATTACACAATGATAACAAATATTACAGGTCTCACGTTTAAAGTAAGAAACATTTATTGAACAGTAAAAAATACTAAAACAAGATGGAAAGTTGAGGTAGAACAGGTAGAATATCATTATTATTATTATTATTATTATTATTATACATTCAAATAAAAAAAAGAGTTCAGTGCTCTTAAATCTTCCAGTAATGTCTTTATAAAATAAACAAATATTTAAGCTGAAGCATAAATAAAACAACAACTACTGTACACAGTAAGATTCGCTGCATGTGCGCTGCAGGGTCTTCCGGCAACACAGAGCTGCCCGTGGATGCCTGTCTGTAAATCATGCCAGGGAAAAATAAATCCGCGAACCCACGCGCCTATCGGCCGATGCCGATACAAGTAAAAAACTCAGATATCGGTCCGATATATCGGCCGGCCGATGTATCGGTCTATCCTTATACAAGAGGGGACAAATAATTAAGAATTTGTCATAGACACCATTTCAGAGTGTTTGTAAAGTTTCCTCTAATCAACAACTCACAAAACTCTGGGAGTTTTATTTGGGAGTTTGATACTTTCTTCTCAGGCGACAAAGGAGTGTGCAGTTAGTGGACTCTTTAGATTGTGGCTCAAACATGAATCAAATTATGTTCTCTGTCAAAAGTCACATTGCATAACGTTACAGTGCGGATCCAGTACTAACTAAATGGTAAACGACTCATTCATTTAACTATAGGTGAAAACTCTGTGCATGAACAGAGTTTCGTCTTACAGAAGCAGCAAAGGCAGCTGCAGATGATAGAGAGGTAAACAGTGCACGCACTACACCGCATGAAAATTGTGGGTGTCAATGAAAAAAAAACATGAATATTCGAGTACACTACAGTGGGCAAAGGAGTAGCCTACTCAAATCTTTTAGCCTCCATATGTAAAAGCAGCAACAGTGTAGAAATATGCTGTTGCAAGTCCTGCATTCAAAATATCATTCAAGTTAAAGTACAAAAGTAGGTCTGTTAGTGTCACAAATATAAAGCAGGCCTACCAAAAATAAGCAGAATGGCCCATTTCAGAATAAAATAAATTGTATGTATTATAATCATTTGGTGCATTAATGTGCTCATCACTTTAATGTTGCTGCTGGTTAAGATGGAGCTAATGTTTAAAGAGTAACTAAACCCTAAAACCATTTTTTTCAGCTTTTAATCATTGTTTCTGGTTGTATAGTAGTGTTACTGACTGATTCTGCTCAAAATCGTGACGGTTTAGTGCAAACTGTTGAAAAGCTACATTTTATTTTAAAAATGTGGTATGGAGTGCCCTCTACAGCTTGAAACCTAGTTTCTACATTTGAATTTACATTACATTACATTGGAGGCGAATGAGTCTTTTTCGGGGCGAATGACATCACTAACCGTCCACGGTAAAGCCTGCCCTCCTCCCTTTACTCCTCCCCTTACTATAAAACCATTCTGTCCACAGTTATCAAACTGATAGCGAGTAGGTTGGATCAGAGCAGAGAGAGTAGTAGAGCAGAGAGAATAGCTAGTAATTTGTCGAATTGTATTGTTAGCATAGTGTATTTTAGTGTAGGTTTACAGTTAGTAGTGTGTTCATAGTATTTAGGTTAGTTGGTCAAGGAGAGGCGCCGAGGCTCGGGAGTATATGTGCGGGGCGGCAAGGGAGGTATGTGGAGGGTGGCTGCGCGGTGAGAGAGAGCCGAGCCTCGGGGGTATATGTGCGGGGCCGCGAGGGAGGGAGGGAGGGAGGGGTGGAGGGGTGGATGGATGTGGTGGGCTGCTGCCCGGTGAGCCCAGGCTCCCAGAGAGGGAGAAATAGAACCAAGTAGGATAAAGTAAGTCAAAGTGTGGAGAGGGGGACCGGCTGAGCTCCGGCCGCCTTCCCTTCTGCCCGTGAGACACAGTTAGGAGGGGTTTTCCAAGCCACCATCAGCACAATGAAAATGAGTCTAAGTGTGGAGGAGAGGGACCAGGTAAAGAGGCCTGACCTCCAGTTAAGCCCTCTCTCCTCTCCCCGCAGCGAGGGACAATCTTCACACCGCCCCCTTCCTCAGCCACTCGCCTGCAATTCTGTATCTACTTAAAAAACTCACGCTAATTACTTACAGCTAGTAATGCTTTTAATACCACACTTAAAAAATTTAAGGTACACATTTTAATTTTTAAACGATTAAGACATGTAAATAAGGCACCAGAGTGCATAAGAAAGGCATAAAAATAGAGCTTGTTTATCAAGAGAAAAATTTGTAGGGGAGGATCTTCCCAGCAGAGGTCTGGGCTGGGTCTTGGATGTGCTCAAACCCAAAAAATGCCCCTTTAGCTTTAGATAAAAATATAAAACAGCGTGCTTTATAACTCACAGTCCTGTAGAACACTCAACACTTTGGTGACCAACCAACATCTGTTACTGCCTCCCCTTTAAAGCAGTCTAGAACCAGGCCTATGTGCCACATTAATTTTGCGCAGGCTAAAAAGCTGGGCTCGAGACTACGGCCACAAGCTTTAACTAATGAGCAGGTACAAGGAGAATACAATGACTGTTTGCCAAATGGGGTTTGCGATCTCACTGTTGTGTGACAAGATGGCTGGTAGCAGCCAGCGTCCCGTCGTGCAAGGATGAACAGAGATCTTCCCCAGGACACCTTCTGGACTAAAGGACACAACAAACTCATTATTGTTCCATCAGGGAATGCACCCTTTTGTTTCCTGTAGGAGAAAATGTATTACTTACTAATTTTAGTCTTATGGTGCATTATTATGATTCTTGTTCACTGAGTAAGTTCCTGCTGTTCTGTGCCAAGACAAAACTACTTAACAATGATTAACAGATCTCTGTGTGTACTTCTTGAACTCATCTGGGAAGACAGTCTTTGTCTCAGGGCTGAAGTGATTACAGCAGACTAAATGAGAGTGTATTGTTAATAAGCGTGTCCTGGGTTTCCTGACTCCTGATATACCTTTCTTGCCACTTGGACCTTTTAAGTAGCTCAGCTCACAACCCACTGTTTTAGTATAAAAACCTTGGGTCTGAATGTCGATCTTCAGAGTGAATTCTTCACCCTTGTTGTGAACATCTGTCTCCACTATGCAGTGAATAAATCTAATCTGAACCTGCCACAGAATTGGACCGGACAGAATTTTTTTTCCTTCAACAATGTAACATTGTCAAAAGCTCGCTAAACTTGGGCTGAGGGACATCTGATGACTGAATGGGGCGCTTCTGAATATTAGCAACTGGTGCCAGTGCAAAGGGTAAAGGAAGCCTCTTCTAAAATTCCTTAACTTGCTAATATTCACATCACTAGATCCAGGTAACGCAATTTAATTTCAACTGACAAATGGGAGCCAGTTATTAGGAAGTTTTTAATGATTTCTTTTTAAAGAAAAAATCAAAACAAAAGGCCTGATCTGTTGTTGTTGTGTCTTGTGTTTAAATGTTTGTGTGTTTATGGCATACTAGCAGGTTGTACTGTAATCCGTACAGCAATTTTTTCCTGTCTTCTGAACATTTTCCTTTACAATCTTTGCAACGTGGTAAAGTCTGTATGCAGGTTGTTTAATAATTAAAGGGCCAGTGACCGGTCTGTGACTTTTACCTGGACTGTACAATAATTAAGTGGGCAGTAATCAGTGTGTATGAATTTATCATGGCCTAATTGCATAGCCATAAAGTAGTACAAAGATCGTATAATAAAGTTGGGGATCTTTTTCTACTCAAGTCCTTGTGATGTTTGAGTTTTCCTCTATACCACAGTAATGACTGTGTAAAGCCGTGTAATAAGGTGTACTGAAGCTGGAGGTTTAGGTCCCCAGTAGATTTTATTCTTGAGTGCTGGATCTCTTCCACTAACATGTTACACCAATGATCTGTTGTCTAACCTATTTGATTCTTTGGTGACAAATTTCTGTAAAAGGCTTTGCAAAAAATTGGATGTTGTGTAACTCATGTACATTTCTTTACCGATGCTGTTTTTTTTCTTTACACATGCATGTACTGCAGTCAGAAACATTCATTTAAATCCAGTACCACATGAGATGTTTCTGTCTGCACCTCACAAGAATATAACGGACAAACCAAGACAGCTCCTATCACATTCCTCTCCTATGCGAGTTCAGGTTAGTGAGGTCCAACTCCTCACTTATAGTGATTGACTGTGATTTATGTCCACTGATTAAGTTCCTGCTGTTCTGTGCCACAGACTATTTAACACTGATTAAAAGAGTCATCCAGCCCACAACCCATTGTTTCAGCCTAGCCTTTGATGTAAGCAGTACACAAACCTTGTTCTGAATGTTGATCTTCAGAGTGAATTATATGCCTTTGTTGCGAACATCTGTCTCCACTGCACAGTTAATAAACCTCATCTGAATCTGCCACACAATTGGGCCTTCAACATTCTCTGACAATGCCACATTGTGAACAACAAATCTGTGTTAAAATCAGCAGGAGAGCTAATTAACCTCTGCTCTAAGCAGGCAGTGACTGCAGCTAACAGCTCACAGAAGCTGCACTGAGTTACACTGTTTTGCGTTTAAACTCTATTCAGTAAAAATGAGTATTGGGGGAAAGTACATAATAAGACTCTCTAATCTTGTAAAATGTAATTTTTGGTGAGAAACCTGAACAGATACAGTTGTTTGAGGGAGAAATTGATGATGTTTTCACAATGATATAAAATAGATATTAGAGAGGGAATCGTGGTTTATTATAAATATTAAAAAGGCTTTTGAAGCAGTTATTTTTTTAAAGCTGTTCTTCACGTGAGAGGTTATATTAAAGGTTGTTTCATAAATTTGTGTGATTGAATTTGTGCTCATTCAAAGGTGTTGTAATTAAGGGCTTAAAGGACAACTTCGGTATTTTTCAACCTGGGCTCTATTTCCCCATGTGTATGTGTGCGTATGATTCATACCACTCATTCTAAAATTGGTTCAGTATTGAGGCGCGATACACACATACTCACTTACAGTACCCAGCGGGGCCACCCTCCCCCTCTCTGCTCCAACACTGACTGACAGCTGACTCCACTCATTCACACTCACCACTGCCCAAGGGCCGCTACAATATGCTATCTACAGAGATAGCACTGGCGCTCTGAACCGGTCAGTGGCGAAAAAAAAGCACTTTTATACGGGACGCATTTGCCCCCATTACCGTTTTAGCTCGTTTCGCGCCTCAATACTGAACCAATTTTGGAACGAGTGGTACCCATGAATCATACGCACACATACACATGGGGAAATAGAGCCCAGGTTGAAAAATACCGAAGTTGTCCTTTAATTACTATTTAGACATTTTTATAGTGTAGATTTCTTTGTGTCCCTGTTACAAAAGGGGGAATAAATAACAACAAAAACAAAAGAATAAAGATTATAAAAACATTGGTATCAGCTATCTGCCAAATTGTTATTTTAAACATCGGTATCTTTAATGGCCCGGAATTTTCAAGCTGGTGAATCCCTATTAAAAGACAAATATACAGCTTTTATTTGTGTGGAAAACCGCCTACGTGCTCCCTCTCCTGAAAGGGGGTGACCGCACTTTATTGAATAATTATAGGCCCATTTCCAAGCTCTCTATTTTAGCAAAAGTTCTTGAAAGGCTGGTGAATGACCAGGTCAAGGATTACCTGAGCCTGAACAATATTTTATCTCCTTTTCAATCTGGTTTTAGGAAGCAGCATAGTACTGCAACTGCTACCATTAAAGTGATAAATGATATGTTGGAAGCCATGGATGCCAAGAAATATTGTGCTGCTCTTTTTATCGATCTTTCAAAGGCATTTGACACAGTCGATCACAGTATTTTACGTCAGCGACTGTCCACCATTGGAATGTCAGACCATGCAGTTGGCTGGTTTTCTAACTACCTTTCCAACCGTAAGCAGTGTGTGCAGTCTGATGGTCTTTTCTCTGGGTTCCTAAACACTGTAAATGGTGTGCCGCAAGGTTCTGTCTTAGGACCCACTCTCTTTACTATCTATATGAATGAGGTGGGCCAAAATATTAATGCATCTGTACATCTCTATGCTGATGACACCATTGTCTATTGTTGTGCATCTTCTGTTGCCCAGGTGTTCACAGATCTGCAGTCTGCATTTGACGCCATTCAGGCACAATTGTCTCAACTCAGGCTAGTTCTAAATGCAGGTAAAACTAAGTTTATGTTCTTTTCAAATAAAAAGAAGGTGCCTGCTGTTCTACACTGTATTACGTCTGCTCAGGGTACCCCCATTGAGTCTGTGGCCACTTACAAATATCTAGGCATCACAGTGGATGATAGCCTCTCTTTTAAATGTCATGTTGACCAGTTACTGAAGAAATTGAAGTTAAAGCTGGGGTTTTTCTTCAGAAATAGAGCCTGTTTCTCTTTTAAAGCCAGAAAACGTATTGTTGCGGCCACTTTCTTGCCACTCCTGGATTATGGTGATGTTGTATGTATGAATGCCTCTGCTCACTCCCTGCAACTGCTGGATGCCGCATATCACGGGGCCTTGAGATTCATAACTGGTTGTAAACCCCTCACACATCACTGTACATTGTACTCTCTCACAAACTGGTCTTCACTTTCCATGCGCAGATCCACTCACTGGTATCTATTTATCTATAAATCCATCATCGGACTGCTCCCCTCCTATTTGTCCACATACTTGACACGGAAACAGTCCGATCGCAGCCTCCGGTCCCTGGACCTCATCTCGTTTGTCATCCCGTCAGTCCGTACTGAACTTGGCAAGAAGGCGTTCTCCTACACTGCGCCTGCAACCTGGAACATGCTCCAGCAGAGGCTGAAGCTGTCTAGCTTTATTCCTTTAGGGGACTTCAAATTGCTTGTAGGAAGGCTGATCAGACAGTCTGTGGGGGTCTGCACATGTGCTTAACCAGTCCTATTCTTCTTTGCACTTTGTAGTTTGCACTATACTACTTTAATGTTTGTGTTTTGTGTTGTGTCTCCTGTATGTTCAGTTAGTCTGTAACTTTGTGTTCTGCTGCTGCCTACCTGGAACAGGTCTCTCTTGTAAATGAGACCCTGGGTCTCAATGAGATTTTATCTGTATAAATAAAGGTTAATAAATAAAATAATTTGAAGAAGTACTTTGATTATCAAGAACAAAACATGTACTGGGAACAAGCCTTCTCAAGTTTAAGGGAGACTCGTGGGTAAAACACATTTTCATTCAGATATCTGGAGGTGAGACTCTTTGAAAGTGGGCACAGCAGTTGTTCCCTTGCCATAATTTTGCCTAACTTTGGACCATTATTCAACCCCCCTCCAATATGGTCGGTACCACTGGATGCCGTAGTCACTATCTTTGCGCTAGCTTAAAAAATTAGTGTCCCAGAGACTCTTAAATACAGTAATATTGGCCAAAGAACTGAAGACACCCCGTGCACAGATGTGCCTCTGTCCTGGGTGTCAGCAGGCACGAGAGAAACCACAGAAACCAAGGGAAATTAAAGTTCCAGACAGTTTTATTAACAAATGAGGCGACATTAAAAACAAATAAGGAGCAAACTTTGCATGTCACTTCATCACATTTGCTCTTTTAATGCAGCCTAACATGTTGATGAATTGTCAACCTGAGTATCCTGGTGTGTGCTGGAACTTTAACTTCCTTTGGTTCATACAGTACTGTTGGCCTCCAAGTATTTTCACCAGCAATTTTATCAGAGTGGCGTGGGGGCACAACTGACATCATAATCAGAAGTACCTTTGTGGGATCATTTCTAAGGGGAAAAAGCTAAACAGGCCAACTGAGAAAATCACCCACCAGTGTGAAAAGTCCAACCCCAAGCATCATGGTCAGATATCGGAGTGTACGCTCGAAGTCTGCCAGGATATCATTTCCCTCTCCAGGCACACAGTTGTTGAACAGGGTGAACGGTAAGCCGTAGTAGTAGCTGAAGCCATGCTGGTTCGGATGGTGGCAGTGGTCCCCTCTGTGTTCACAGTTCACACCCAGGTGCCACTTACCTGCAGAGACACACAGAGAGAAAAAGATAGATAGAGATAGATGGCAGGAATGTGAATACATGGCAGCGATGCACTTGCAAAATTGCTTCATTTCAACATCGTACATACATTCAGGATTCTTTCTTTACTTTGCACAAAACTGTGTATACGCCATATGCAAAATCATGTAGGGCTTGGTGTGTAAATGTTAAAGTACAAGTACAGAGCTGTGTGTAAACATGCAGGTGCCCTTCTGTATAGCTGACCCAGCTTCAAGCACCTACATGATGAAATTTCCCCACAGGACCACAGAAGAAATGATCACATTAGCTTCTCTCACCCACTAGGCCTGTGGTGTATCCTTGTTGCTGCAGCCTCTTAGCAAAGGTGGTCTCACTGGGTGGCAGCCCCCCCGAACCCGCAAGAAACAGCAGCACCTGCACACGGCCAAAGCTACCCAATCCTAGTCAAAAGACACACACATGGGCAAAAATAAAACAAACAAACAAACATGGAACATACTGTCAAACATCGCTGTACAAATATGACCAGGATGCTCCTATTTGCACTGGCAAATAAGTTTAACAGTTTTCTTACCTGAGCGGAACGCGTAGCGACCTGTCATAAAAGCAGCACGGCTTGGGGTGCAGAGAGGAGCAGCTGCAATGTGCTGAGTCAACTTAACCCCTTCAGAAGCAAGTCTGTCTATGTTGGGAGTCCTGTAGGGACAGAACAGGTGTAAATAGGTATAATAAGGTAAAAGAGAGGCATATAGATATAAAATAAAAACACATTCAATTCCAGGCAGCACATCAGAGTGACACAAGAAACAGAGACATGATGTAATATACAGGCTGCGATGATGATGATGATGGTGATGATGACGATGATAAAAAAACGTTACTGATAATGAAAAGTCATAAAATCAAGAAAATAGAAACATAAACGGAAGATGTACACAGAAACACATTCGTTAAGAGAACTGACCTGATGGTGTCATTACCGTAGCATCCTATATCACCGATGCCCAGGTCGTCCACCATCATCAGAACAAAGTTGGGCTTCCTGTCCATCTCCTCCCCTGTTACATCTCTCCCTGCTGCCAGGAGCAGGGCGAGAAGAAGATGTGCCAGCAGGGGGGACCTTAGGGTGAAAGATTAAAAATGATTTGGGCAATTTTATTATCTGCTAATTTCCTCTCTTTCAAATATTAAATTGAATACATTTGGGTTATGGACTGTTGATCAGACAAAACTTTTCACTTTGGACTCCGGTAAATCGCAGTGGTGGAAGAAGTACTAGTATTTACGTAGTGTACCACACTGTATAAATACTCTGTTACAAGTAAAAGTCATGCATTGAAAAAGTGAAAGTACAAGAGCATTACCACCAAAATATACTTAAAGGACTGAAGTCAAAGTAGTGATTGTATTGTAGAGCCCATTTCAGAATCATATAGGCTACATCCTCCTGAGACCTGAACTTTTGTGTGGTATGCATTTTTAATTTCTCCAAGCTATTTGGGATCAGTAGGACCAGACAGGTATAAAAAAAACTAAACACTGTCAACGAAAAATTGAGTCCAAATGTCCTCAAACGAGACAGTGATAAAGTCCCAATGTCTTCAAACGAGTGCTTCATAATTAGCAGTGTCTTAGCTTGTTACTGTTGCTAAAATTGGTCAAACTTGTTGCCATATCAAACAACAAACATTATTAATCATAACTTAACAAGTTTCAACCATCAAATGTGATCAGGTTCTGTACCTTGTCCACTTTTGTGTCGGGAATGGCGGCAGACTGACTTGGCAGACGTGGCCGCCATCTTATTTTTACAAGATGGCACAAAAAAGTGTCCACAGATGAGGAGAACAGGTCTAATTTAAGTAGAATTAAGTATAAGGTCAAGTAAAACCACAATAGTGATGTCCACATATGAGGACACAGGGTCTCAGGAGGATATCATATTAATAGATTATATTCATTAATGCATTTATGTGCTGCAGCTTATGAATGTGGAGCTAACTTTGAATTCTTTGTATATTAATTTACATAGAGCTGGGTAACTTGTGTATTTCCTCCAGGTGACAGCTAAAGCCTTATTGATATACTAATATCATGATTCATTTACTGACTATAGTATGCATTCTTGATCTGCATCTGCTAAGTAATTAGTAACTAAAGCTGTCAGATGCTTAAGTGTTTCCTGTGGTTTGACTGGCAGGGAAAAAAAAAGTATGAACTGGTTCCCCTTACTTATCATAATGGCACAATGCCAACATTTGAGAGAGTTTGAGACAAGAGTCTCAATAAGCAACACTCCTGCTGTGGACACATTAACCTCACAACATGGACTTTTGCCTTTCACAGCACTAATGATGGATATCCCACAAACTCTGCCCTGACTTGTGCCAGCTGATGTGGCAGCGGTGGATACAGTGAGCAACACGTTGCACTGTTTAAATAAATAAAAACATAAACACTTGCACGTTTAAAACTTAAATCGTTTTAGCCTAACTACTGCAAAGATGCCAAGTGTGAACACAATCCTCAATGCCTTCAAGAGAAACCGTCGACATCAGACGGACTCATTTTTAGTTCATTCAGCTGGTTTTACGGTAGTTCGGTGAAAAGACACTGCGCCTGTTGTTGTTGTTATAAAGAGGCGAAGGTAAACCTGCCATGTGGACTCACCTCATTCCTGCACAATGCACTGATTCAGAGAGCTACAAAAACATTTCCCTCTCTGCTCCGGTGGCTGCATGACGCGCCTTCCTGACTTTACAGTACTGACGGGCAAATAAGCGCACCACCACACTTAATGCCTTAATGTATGGAATAAATGCGCACAAGAGTTATACACTCACCGGCCACTTGGACCATTTTTGCCTTCAGAATTGCCTTAATTCTTCATGGCATAGATTCATCACGGTGCTGGAAACATTCCTCAGAGATGTCGGTCCATATTGACATGATAGCATCACACAGCTGCTGCAGATTTGTCAGCTGCACATCCATGATGTGCATCTCCTGTTCCACCACATCCCAAAGGTGCTCTATTGGACTGAGATCTGGTGACTGTGGAGGCCACTGGAGTACAGTGAACTCATCGTCATGTTCAAGAAACCAGTTTGAGATGATTTGAGCTTTGTGACA
This sequence comes from Epinephelus lanceolatus, assembly GCF_041903045.1. Taxonomy (NCBI): domain Eukaryota; kingdom Metazoa; phylum Chordata; class Actinopteri; order Perciformes; family Serranidae; genus Epinephelus; species Epinephelus lanceolatus. The sequence continues at coordinate 20,128,901 of NC_135747.1, read as the reverse complement.
TGGTGCGTTATCCTGCTGGAAGTAGCCATCAGAAGATGATACACTGTGGTCATAAAGGGATGGACACGGTCAGCAACAATACTCAGGTAGGCTGTGGTGTTTAAACCATGCTCAGTTGGTACTAAGGGGCCCAAAGTGTGCCAAGAAAATATCCCTCACACCATTACACCACCACCACCAGCTTGAACCCTTGATACAAGGCAGGATGGATCCATGCTTTCATGTTGTTTGCACCAAATTCTGACCCTACCATCTGAATGTCGTAGCAGAAACCAAGACTCATCAGACCAGGCAATGTTTTTCCAGTCTTTTATTGTCTGACCTTGGTGAAGCCCGTGCAAATCGTAGCCTCAGTTTCCTGCTGTTAGCTGACAGGAGTGGCACCCGGTGTGGTCTTCTGCTGCTGTAGCCCATCTGCTTCAAGGCTTCTGCAGACCTTGGTTGTAACCAGTTGGATATTTGGATATTTTCTCTTTTTGGGACCATCCTCTGTAAACCCTAGAGATGGTTGTGTGTGAAAATCCCAGTAGATCAGCAGTTTCTGAAATACTCAGACCAGCCTGTCTGGCACCAACAACCATGCCACGTTCAAAGTCACTTAAATCACTTTAGTTACCCATTCTGATGCTTGGTTTGAACTTCAGCACGTCATCTTGACCACGTCTACATGTCTAAATGCATTGAGTTGCTGCCACATGATTGGCTAGTGAGCTATTTGCATTAATGAGCAGTTGATCAGGTGTACCTAATAATGTGGCCGTGAATGTATTTTTATAATTATTTACAGGGTACATACCGGTAGCATCTATCTATCTATCTATCTATCTATCTATCTATAAATCTATATAGCTCAAAAAAATTAAGGTAACACTTAAATCACGCAACAGATTTTGATGAACAAATTATTGAAGTTGAAAATCTTTACTGATGTACATTGTATAGTTTGTTAAGAACAAATTGACGTAACAACGGTCAGTGGAAACCAAAATCATCAACCCAGTGAGGACTGTATTCAAAATCACACCAAAAATCAAAGTAGAAAAAATTTAAATCACAGGCTGATCCAACTCGCGTGAGTTTTATCACAGCAACTCATAATGTGACTCAGTAGTGTGTATGGCCCCCGCATGCCTGTTTGCACTCCCGACAATGTCTGGGCATGCTCCTGATGAGTCAACGGATGGTGTCCTGGGGGATCTCCTCCCAGACTGGTACTTGGTGGTGTTGATACATAATGTCCCATAGGTGCTCAACTGGACCTAGGTCAGGGGAACAAGAGGGCCAGTTAACAGCATCAATACCTTCATCATCCAGGAATTGCCTACACACTCTGGCCACATGACGCCGGGCATTGTCCTGCACCAGGAAGAACCCAGGGCCCACTGCACCTGTGTAAGGTTTGAGGATTTCATCCTGCTACCTAACAGCAGTCAGGGCTATGACATGGAGGTCTGTGTGACCCTCCAAGGATATGCCTCTCCAGACCATCACTGACCCACCATCAAACTGGTCATGCTGAATGATGTTACAGGCAGCATAACATTCACCTCGGCGTCTCCAGACTCTTTCATGCCTGTCACGTGCTCAGTGTGAACCTGCTCTCATCTGTGAAGAGAACAGGCACCAATGGAGGACCTGCCGATTCTGGTGTTCTCTGGCGAATGCTAGTTGAGCTGTACAGTGCCGGGCTGTGAGCACAGGCCCTACTAGAGGATGTCAGGCCTGACAGTTTGGTCAGAAACATGCACACCAGTAGCCTGCTGGGCTCTGGCTGTACTTCTCCTTGCATGCAGTCCTGCTGCTGGGTTGATACCCCTCTGCAGCCCTGTCCAGCTCTCCTCTTGTAATGGCCAGTCTCCTGGTATCTCCTGCTGCTACTGAGACTGTGCTGGGACACACAGCAAACCTTCTTGTGACCGCATGCATAGATGTGCCTTCCTTTAGGAGTTGGACTACTTGTGCAACCTCACTGGGCTGCAGGTACCGCCTCATGCTACCAGTAGTGACAAGGACACTATCAGAACACAAACCTTGAGAAGAGTCAGTCAGGAAGGATGAGGAGAGCAACTTTCATTTGCATCAAAGCAGGTGAAATTGATTCACAATCACTTGCACTTCCTTAATGGACAAATTAATATCCCTGAAGTTTAACTGACTTGGTGTTATGATGAGTTCCATTTTATTCTGTGCATTGGATTTTGTTGTATTTATTTGCAATGTGAATAAAAGGAACAGTGATTATTAAGTGTTCCCTTCATTTTTTGAGCAGCAATACTCATGACCTCTCATCACATGTTGTCTGTGAGCAGTTTAACCAAGAAGAGCCAGAAAAACTAAACAAAATCTAAACTAAATTTTGTCTTTTACTTTCTTGTCTTTCTTCATCTTATGTCTTCAGGGGCCATATTCACAAAGCCTCCTGGTCCAAAAAGTTGCTCCTAGTGATGTAATTCTAAGAAAATTCTTAGAATTATGACATTACCCCTAAAAGTTGAGTTCTTGGTAAAGATAGAAGTTATTTACAAAGCATCATAGCCATTAGAAGAGCCTCTAAGGTGACAATTTGTGAGGAACAAGGAGGAGGACTTTTAAGGGGTTTAAGAGTTTCTTCAGCAGAAGAGAAAATGGTGGAAACACAGAGAGGTAGAAGTGGTATTCTCCAACACAATAACACTATAATGCCAGAAACAAAATCATCACAACACTCAGATATTTGGAAAACTGGAAGAAGGCAACAGTGCAGCAGTGTTGACTTGGGTCTGTCTCCATCCGCAGAGTGATCACGCTAACAATGACAACACTCTCACAGTTTCATATTGCAATGTAGTCCATTTCATTTCCACTGGGTGTCCACACCCTAAAGGCTCACAAAGAGGCGTGTCTGTGACAACCAATCACTTCTGTTGAAAGATTGCATCATACCTAGCAACGGGTCGACCACAGCTCCTCACTAAGGTAAAAGTTTCTGTTCCTTCCTTGCTCAGAGTTGCTCTGAGAACTTTCCTAAATCGCTCCTCAGCTTGGACTCCTTACTGATTTTTTTTTAGGCTAAGTTAGGAGGCTATTCTCATAGTGTTTGTGAATACGGCCCTAGCTCTGTCTTGTGACACTGTGGGGCTTCCTATACAATATTAAACTTCTGCTGTCACATTACAGTAAATCAATAATATGACACTCAGGAACCTTTCATTATAACTATACTACTTTTACTTGTAATGGAATTACAATACACTGCGATATAGGTAGTTTAACTTGAGTAAATGACCTGAATGCATCTTTGAACTCTGGTATTTTTATGAGCATATTATCCTCACAGACACTAACACAGCCGAGTTTTATTGTTTCAGCCATGAAAGATAATTTGGACTCAGATCAACTCTATTACTGAGTCAATATCAAGTCATCAAGGCTGCTCGCGGTGGTGGGTTTAATTAGATGGTTTCGGTGGGTGTGGGTGTAATGGCTGGTGGGTGTAAATGAATGCGCACATACAGGAATTGTGTGTGTATGTGTTTGGCAAGAAAACCCGACAAAGTTTCCCACATTTTACTTCTGAGGGCCTCAGGTGTGTACTTTATGGACCTGTCACCATAAATCATTCACGGAGCTCAAAACTGTGAGTATGAGTTACCTTCTATAAATACCTGACATATCAAGCATTTCAGGTCATGTCTCGTGATGTCTGTTTGTTTATTGTTCTCGCTTACAGCTTACAGGCACTAAGGAAAGTCACAAACAGAGGGAGAGAGATGCAGCTGTACAAACTTTACAGTTATTTTTTGATCTATGGAAAAAAGCTATAGATTATGTACGTATCATATATATATATCTTAACTTTAAAAATACCAGTATTTGATTATCATTCTGTAAGATCAGTGACGCATAAGCAGGCCTCACTGTGTCCCATGCACACACACCAGACGTCAGGGAAATAAAACACCAACTCCCACGAAAACTGTTTAATTGACTGCTCAAACATTATTTACACAATTCCAGAGGAACAACACAAGTGCCAGATGACAAAAAAATTGAAGAAGACAGTTCCTACACAAAATAAAAACATAGCATATTTAAATAAAAAGGAAGAGTCACTAGTCTGAATCAAACGTGATGAATTGTCTAAATATGTTTAATGAATCAAGATGTATACAGGATAGGAAAGTGCTTCTCCCATAGAGATTGTGTTATTAAAATCACCTGCAAAACATATCTGCTTGTTTCACCGTTTGCTTTCTGATGATGACATTGAGCTTTGTATTCAAGAGGCGGTTTAAGGCAGGACTGGTCAGCGCCACGATTGATGCCTCAGCGATATCTGGGAAGTGCACTTCAGGACCCGGCGAGTCTACAATCTCCTTGGTTTTACATTCTGGTTTGGATGCTACGCTCCAATAGTTTGTGTTTACAAGGAATGCGACTGCTTGGGACTAAATGTAGAGTAAACCCTAATGCTCAAAAACAAACATTCCTTGTGCCATTTTTAGGGATTTATTGTTGCTTTGGTCTCCTTTACATTAAATCAGTCCCAGTAAGGTTTCTGAATGTGCACAGCAGGACAGCAGGGTGCTTTTGTTGATTGCACTTATTGGAGCGCACAGCGGGGGCAAGTACTGCATTAAAAGGTTTTTGTTTTGAAGGCATCAGTGGCTGTATGTGAAAGTTTGTACTGTTAGTTAGTGGGTATTTTGTGCATTTTCACTCCATGCCATTGTAGCAGATGCAGCAGGAGATTTCAGACATCTGCTTGGTTCCAATGTGTCAAGAGAAACTCAGTCTATCACAGATTACAAGAAAAGAAGGCATTTCAAACAGAGCTTTGACCCAGCGTCCAGCCCACAGTTTTACACAGTAGGATTAATCGATATGTGACATCACAGACTATTAATATTTCTCAACTTGAGGCTAGGCTGTTAGCAACAGTCTCTGTCCTGTATTGCAGCTATATGGTGCTTTACAAGTAACACACATTACATGAATTGCGGCACTATGCAACCTCTATAACCCAATTTCAAAGTTTAAAGGGAGCAGAGCAAGTACAAAACTGCAAGGCAACGAAAAGACATTCAGAAGTTAATATTTTTTGTGCTACAGCCGTGAAAAAAAAAAAAGAAAAAAAAAGGGCTTTTTGATTTTTATTTTAAAAGCAGTAGTGCTGCTTCTGAGGCATTTCACAATGATTTCACAAAATACCACAGCGCACAGGTCGACTAGAGACAATCTGTGTCAGCTCTGAGGCACCACCGCTAAAAGTAAAATTCATATAAAAAAATCACAGGTGAATGGTGTTCGTAACGTGGAAATATGAATGATACAAAAACACTGTGACAGCGACTGGCTTGCTCAAACGAAGAGACACACAATGAGGAGATGTCGAACCCTGAAATGTGAGGCTTGGAATGCAATATTGGTTTTTAAAAAAAAGCACTGGAAATAAAACAGCAAACAGCCCGCTGCGAACGGATATACAGCAGCTGTTACAGACACGTAACAGTTTCACATACACAAGCAGTTCACGGTGAGGCTTTACAACCACCTAGATGACTATGAATTCATTAGGATCATACATTCCTCAATTGTCTAATGTGTTTTGATACATTCAACTACTTATTTTGCCCGTTTTCACTGTTATTGTCCCAGGTCTCTTCCCTGTGTGTCTGTAGATTGGTCAAGCCAGGCTGTGTCAGTGAAAGGCACTATAGAGGAGAAATTACTGCATCACGACTAGACTGACACATACTACATCAGAACAATGTCTAATACATTACTACATGACCTCTTTTGAATTTGTCAATGTCAAGTGTCGAAGTGAACATTCATCCATTGACTGAAACAGGGTTGGACTTCACTTCACTTCAACTCATTAGATTTTTTTTTTGTGTTAAATTGCAAATTTCAGTCTGATGGATTGAACTGACTGAGGAGAAGTGGTAGTCACCCGACAGGATTTAAAACTAAAGCCCCTTCACCAACCAAAAAATTGACACACAGACACACACATACAGTGACATCAGTGGCCCCTGAACACACATTGGACCATGTAACAGCATCCCCAGAATCCTAGGATCATAATCCTGTACTATGTCTCCTCATCAGAATCCAGGAAATACAGTGGTAGTTATTGAAGCCCCCTGTTATCCATCTATCCTGCATTTGTACTGCAGACACTAACAAAAAGAAAAATATGTTGTACTTGAGTGACTGTTTCCAGTGGATTAGCAAAATCAGATGGGCGGCTCAAACAATGACAACAGATTCCACTTTTAAGAATTCAGTACAAAGTTAAACGTCTACAACATCAATAACTGTCACTGCTTTATATTCACACTGAATTACTAGAACTGGATAGTAGCCATACAAAAAAAAAAAAAAAAAAAGCCATTAGCCATTTCATGGTAAATTTGAGATTTAATCTCTTTAATGTCCACTACTTAAAAATAATGTTGGATTTGGTTTAAAGTAGAAGGTTTGTCCAATCATTTCAATAAATTCTTAAGTTGTAACAATCATAAACCCCCTAAGGTTCACATATATTTACTCCCCACATATATGCACACACACGAGTGAACACACATATGCACACACATACACACACACACACACACACACACACACACACACAGACACGCACACACCAACACATGCATGCACGCACGCAATCAACCAGACAGAAACACACACAGCCCTACTCTGGGGCCTCACAGTAATTTAGCTCTACAGAAGATTGAGCCTAACAGTGAGATTGCCACTTTGCTTGCCGGTAGTTGGTCCAGGCAGTCACGTGATCATTGCTGGTCTAGGAGGAGTTCAGCAGGTTGCTAAGGACTGCAAAAAGAGAGGGAAAAAAGGTAAGAACATTTCAGAGTGCTGTATGTGCCTGACATGTGTGTTTGAGTCTTCTTTATAACGTGTGTTCACGTGTGTCTGCGTCCTACCCTGGGGATCCGACTGGGCCTCTGCTGCATCAGCTTTGCGTGCAGCTTCTGGATCTGCTTCTAATCAGACAGATGGACAAAGTCACATAGATGCAAAAACGTGAGAAGAAAAAAAATGAAAGACAAGTTAGTTATCACATGTCAGTTAGGATTTCACAGGCATTTAGTTAACTGACCATAAATTAAGTGTGACAGTGAAAGCACCCAGGGGAGGGGGGGGATTTCTGAGGATGTTAATATTTCTCGGCTCTAATTGTTCATTATCGCCACCGTGAAAATTACTTTCATTTCTTCTGGTGTTAAAGCTCAAAACTACTCGTTTCTGTGCAGTCAAGCATTCCCGTTTATTGTCAGTGGCGCAGCCTCAGCGCTCTACCTGCTGATTACATTGCCATTTACAATCTCCATTCTCTGCCGCTGAGGGAGAATCATTCATATTCATGAACGCTAAATATATACAAAAGTGATTTTTGTATTAGAATTTCCAACATTTGATAAATACCAGCTATTAATAGTCACAGTATGACCCTTTTTCCGAATCTGACTTTTGCCCTACATCGCTTAAGCTGAATGGCCTATTGCTCGTGTTGACTGTAAATTAAAACTCTGCTGATTTGGTAGTATTGGTATGCAGGATGTGTGTGAGTTGACTGTAATTGACAACACTCGCTAAGGGATAAAGCTGAGTCTGCTTTCTCAAAGTCTCAAAGAGAGACTGCTGACCTCCAGAACATGTGATAATCAAACTAAAAGTCACACACACACACACACACACACACACACACACACACACACACACACACACACCACCCATCTCGGTCTTGAGCCGGGCTAAAGGAAGTGTTGCTAAATGCTGGTAGCTTAATTAAAGGATTGGGTTCTGCTATGGTCCGAGTCAGCCATATGCAGTACTCTCCTGCACCAAATGGCAATAGAAAAACAATAAAACTTTGGCTTGCAGGTCACTGAAAGAATCTCTTGTTATCCTGTTATTGTTTGTTTTTTAGTTAGTTAAAGGTCCAGTGTGTAGGATTTAGGGGGGTATATTGGCAAAAAGTGAATATACCTATGTTAATATTAGTTTATAATCAACTCAGAATAAGAATCCTGTTTTTGTTACCTTACAATGAGCCAGTTATATCTACATACAGAGCAGTTCCTCTTTCATTAAGTCCGCCATGTTGTTTCTACAGTAGCCCAGAACGGACAGAGCAAACACTGGCTCTAGACAGGGCCATTTGCATTTTCTAAAGACCTTTATAGTTCTTCTACACGCTTGGCACACAGGGGAGGGCTCAGTTGGTTGCACAAGATAATCACCTTGTCTATTTTTGAAGCACAGTTTCTTCTTCTGATAGGTGAAGTATCCAACGATTGCTCCCACTACAGCCACGGCAATTGCACACAGGATGCCTGCTATGGAGCTGGAGCTGCCCTCTGTAGGAAACAAGCAGAAAAAAGAAACCCAATCATTTACACCAGTTACACAGCTGCAGATGTATAGTCAGCTTTCGGTATTAATTTGAAATGTGATATGAACGCAAAACGTATATGATACAAATGTGTCAGCGTAACATCTATTTAGAGAGATTGTGACATTCAGTGTCAACACCGGGTGCCACTTTCCAGTTAAGTAATGAATGACAATCCAGCAGCAGCGAGGCTCAATGACATGACATAATGTGCGTGTGTGAGAGAGAGACGTCTCATCTTGTCGCAGTATTCTCTGATCCCATTTCACTTGCCTACCCAGCAATTTAGACACCTAAAAGCATTCACATTGACAGCATGAATCTGTCTCCACCTGTAACCCCAGTTACTATGACAACACCCATCTGAATAGTTTTCATGATGTGTCACAGCATTCAGCAAATACCTCTCAGAGTCTGTTAAAGGCAGACAAATGAATGCACGCATACAACCTACGATGCCATGATGACCATGTTTTTTTTCACTGATGAATCCTAGTACATTAAAAATATATTACTCATAGTACAAGTCCTGCATTTGCCTTAATTAAGTAAATTAAGGCTAATATTTAATGGTTATATCAAGCTGCCAAAGCCCTCTGAATTTACTATAAATTAGTTAGACAGAAATTAAGATTACAGACTTAACCCTGTAAAACCCACTGTTGCAAATTTACAACATCACTTTTAACAATTCTAAAAAAAGGCCTGCAAATGTTTTTTTTTTCCTCAAGACCACATTTACATAGTTAATGGGTCCTATTGTTTGTCCTCACAATGCTATTGGATAGAAGAAGTGTTTATAGGTCTGGTCATCTGGCCATGAACTCACTCTACCTGCAAACTTCCCGTTGAGCTCATCCCCTTTTTTTGCATGACTGGATTTGTCAGGATTAAAGTAAGTAAAATTCCTTATATGTTTTTTTTGTGTTTATTACAATGTCTAGAAAATGTACATATGTAGTTATTTTGGAAAACATTCATCAAATTTGATTTATAGCTTGTTATGTCTATGTTGTAATTCTACAACGTTGGGTCAGTGTGGTAGTCAAAATAGCCTGTGCTTCCTTACACATTACATAAGGTCACTGCACTTCTCACATGGTCACAAATTGAAAAAAAAATGTAGAAATTTAAAGTATTAGATGATTCATTGTAACGAAGCTCTAAATGTGCTTTTCTGTTAAAGTTTTACTTAGTTTAGCTTAGACCATAATTAAACACATGAATAAATTGTATGGGGTATTTGAAACTCCAGCATCTATAGCAGTATTTGAAACTCCCTGAATCTTTGTAGTTTTTTGTTTGTTTTTTAACTTCTAAATGATCCTGAGCTATTTTTCTCAGTGTTGCCCAAGCAGCAGTTTGTAGCATTAGGGGATAGAAAAACAGGTTCTGAATGTTCTGGATTTGTTGGGGGGGGATGCCTGTTGCATTGTTCAGGGACAGGTGCAAATGGTCTTGAATGTGAACCTGTAAGTGCTCTGGGGGGATGCATGTATTCCTTTAGTGATTCAGTAACATCTAAAGAACTGCTTTGCCCATCACTACACCAAAGTGTAACAACATCAGCTGGTTCAAACTAACTGATGAACAGAGGCTAATACAAAAGTGGTAAAGTGAGCTCAGCAGTGTGACATCATGTGGTATATAATATATATTTAAACAAGAGTTTAAACTGGAGAAGGATCTGTGGCATGAAAACAAAAAAGGCTGTTTGTAACTTAAGAGTAAATAACACCAGAAGTCCTGAAGTCAGTGAAGATGTGACGGGCTGGACAGAAACCAGAGGATCTGTAACCTCTGTGATGGTGATGACGATGATGATGATGATGGTGTGGGACATGAGTTTCATATTCAGTTTGAATGTCAGAATGAAGCTTAATGACTTCCAGAGAAAGGTATTAGCCAAAGTATTATTTGAACCGTCCATCTAAAGTCATCTGTTAACTGGGTGTTTTGTCTAAAGAACGTTCTTCCTCTGTTTGAGTAACATTGGTTGTACTTTGGCCACGCCGTGTGCCATCCTTCTGTTATTGTATGTAATGTGATATGGTTTTGAAAATGAAAATAAGAAACTGAATGTATTTGCCATCATCCAAAGGTTTTTATCACCTTAATTGGGATCAGTGGACCAACAGTATCTCTTTAGCCCGTGAATTTAACGATCCAATGCCTGCTGGATTGTTTAGGGACAGGTGCAAATGGTCTTGAATGTGAACCTGTAAGTGCTCTGGGGGGATGCATGTGTTCCTTTTAGTATGATAAGCAGAGAGCATAATAGGCCAGCCAGACGGTATTGTTTGAATGTAGTAAACCACATTAAAAGTGACGGAGGAAAAAGTTTTGTAAATATATTTTTTTCCAATATTTTTATTTCTAAATGCTTATTCATAGACCTATGATTGTTGTGTGATTATTACTCATGATATATACTGTTATGGGGCTAAGTAAGCAATCAACCCTGCAAATGAATACTTAAATGTTCTGTATATCTGTTCAGACAAAGTGAATACAAACACAGAAGTTCTGCTCCCAACTATGCCCAACGTTGCAAATTTACGTTTCCCTAAAAACTTACTAAAATGTAAAAAATTTGAAAACTCTTTGATTTCTACATCAGAGGCCTCCTAAAACAATATCTGAGAGGTCAGAAAAAATTTGCTCATTTTTTTCTATATCTGGGTCTTACAGGGTTAATGATAAGGCAGTGCAAAATTTGCCAGCTAAATTAAATCTGTATTTTTATGTTGCAATTTTTAACTAAAATCATACAAACAAATCTGTCAGAGTGAATTTTACACTATAAAATTGTTCTAAATTATTGTTTTCCCTCATTGCATCTCTTCTAAAATTGTTCTTACAGTGGTTACAGTCAACACACAATAACAGAGGCAGTATATGCTGAAGTGGCATTTGATGGAGAGATGGAGGGGTGAAAGGATGTTGGGGTGTGATGCATGAGTCAGCAACTTAACACAAAAGAAAGTATCAAAGGGTTCATTAAATCCAGTGATAAACAAATTTAAACGGTGGGAACATGTGAGTGGCATGAGTCAGAGATCATGCGTGACTCAAAATAAACTTGAAAGGAAGAGGGAATGAGTCAACTCTTATAAAACAGGAGAAGCTAATGAGTCATATCAAGGAAGCACAGGTGGGTAGATAAGGACATGTATGAACATGCATGTATGCAAAACACTCAACATGGATACACCAGTTTTTCCGGTGTAAAAAGGCTGCATGAAGACACAGACACACACACACACACGCACACAGTGTACTTACACACATGCTGAGATAAACTATGGAAACACAAACCTATGGGAACCGTATGTGGTCAGCAGCCACAACCCATATCATATGCTGTATGCTAAAGGCTAAGGTCAGAGGTCAGAAGGAAATCTACAATAGAACCTTCGAACAGCTAAAAATCACACTTTTACAATGTGATGAACTACACAAACTCATTTAGGACTTTTAATACTTACAAGGACAGTTCGCTCCAAAATCAAAATTATGTCTTTTCCCCTCTGACTCTGTTTATTAATTTAGGTGTGAGGTGCAGAGTGTTGGAGATATCGGCCGTAGAAATGTCTGCCTTCTCTCAGAAATAATGGAACTAGATGGCACTCAGCTTGTGGTGCTCAAAGCGGCAAAAAAATACCTTTGAAAAACTCAACAGCAATGTCTCTTTCCAGAGATCATGACCCAGTTACTCAAGATAATCCACAGACTTTGTTGTGAACAGTTTCATGTACAGTAGGAACTATTTTCTTTCTACTGAACTAAACCTGCCAACCGTATCACTACGCAGAAGGAAGTCTACTCATGGACAAGAGGCTTGTGCTTGTGACAGCGTGAGATATAAACATGTATGGCATCCTCTTGGCTGTGCTGTAATGTTAGCTAGCTCAGGTGAGCTAGCTGCTAACACCACTAGTAGATGCATGCTTCCTTCTGCGTGGTGATACACTGGCGGGTGTAGTTTGTCAGAAAGAAAATAGTTCCTACATGAACATGCTCACAACAAGGTCTGTGGATTATCTTGCATAAGTGGTTAATCATTTAATGGCTGTTAAGATTTTCAATTGCGTTATTTATTGGTGTTTTGAGCACCACAAGCTGAGTGCCATCTAGTTTCATTATACTGATGAGAAGGCAGACATCTCTACAGCCGATATCCTCAATACTCTGCAACTCACACCAAAACAATCTAGTTTGATAAACAGCCCTAAAGGTAAGAGGAAAATATGTATTTTTGATTTTGGTTTGAACTGTCCCTTTAAACAGATGCATTGATAACAATCAGAATTGGACAGAGGTGTTCTGACTACAATAAAACTCATTTTTCCATATCTCCAAGCCCTAAAAGCCCATCCTATAATACACATTTCAACCCTAGTGACCTTTTAGTCACTTGGTTAATTTTGACAGGTGAAGTCACAACCGCCCCATTTGCTTCCTTTGCCTGGACTTGTCTTTCGTTAAATATACAAAGATAGTGACTGATGTTCAAAGCAAAGTTCAAGTACAAAAAAGCGGAAAATGTCATGCAGCAGCTGCAGCAACAACACACCTCCTCGGGGCTCTTTGCATGACTCAAGACACAATAAGGGAATGCTTACGGTGCAGGTATGTTTGTGGCAGTGATGGGTGGGTGGGTTAATGTGTTCAAAACAATAAAAAAGAAAAGAGAGGAAGAGAAGAAGGATAACTCACCTTGGGCTTCAGGTTTGTCTGCAATTTAGAAAGAGAGAATGCAAATAAAGTCAGTGACATGAAATGGCACCATTTACAAACTGGTTTAACACTATGGGAATCGCATACTTAATGTAACATGACGGACGGTTTATTTAAACAGGCACAAACACGCACCTGTCATTCTACTGTATCCGTTTGAGAGTAAGGAACTGAGTTTTTTTCAGAGGCAGCACTTCTAACAGATGTAGCGTGACTAAGAGAATTCAAGGTAAAATACACTTAGAGAAGGGCAGGTTCAAACATCGTTTGAACTACAACAATAGGGGAGAGGCATTTTCCGCTGAATCTTGTATCCTGTTTGTATTGTCAGAGGCATGCCAGCAATATCCTGTGTGTTTCACCAGTTTCCAGATGTAGTCACAAACTGCTACGATTGCCGTGTGGCTGCATAGCTACGTATCTGACTGGGGATTTGTGCGATTTGGACTGAAGATGGCATGATGTGTTTATTTTCGTTGTCATGTATAGTTTGACCATGAACTCAAAAAGGCCTTACCATCTGCTTTGGCACCAGAAGCATGTGCTAAAGAGAGAAGAAAGACAAACAAGTGATTAAAGGAGAGAAAGGCATTATGATTTCAAGTTTAAATGTGTTAATGATGCATGTAAAGCACAGATGGCATTAGAAGAAAAAGGGAGGAGCAAGGCTGTTCTCTTTGTGGTAGTTTACACTTCAGAGGCATTAAAAGGTCTAGAGTTTCTGTCCTAACCGGTCTGGGAACACACACACAACTCTGCATGAAATGTCCCTTCTGTACACTCATAGAGATGCAGTTATAATATCAAAGAGATAAAATATCTGAAGGAAACACAGACACTCTATGTGTCTCTCTCTCTCTCTCTCTGATCTTTGATTAGTTCCATATGCAAAACAACCCAGTTATTTCCTTCTGCGCTGCCTGTCTGTATACGCCTGTGACATCATGGCTGCCCTCTACCTGCTTCAACTTGACAAAGCCGGTAATAACAGAGCACTAAAGGAGAGCGCTACTCACCAGATTATAATGATTATAACGACCAAGATGAATCAGCTTTCAGATGGAGAATAAAGGGTGAAAATCAGCGTTTAAGTGTTGCTGTTAAATTGCTCTGAGGCTGCTGGTGATTCAACTTTCTCAACCCAGGAGGTAAAACGAGTCGATTCGATGTCTTGTCACAGGTACAAAGTTCATAAAATTAGAACGACATTCTTGCAGCATGTAGAGCCCCAAGTAGAATGTCTAAGAGGACTGTTTATGAGGCTCTGTCGTGACTTGGTCTTGTGCTAAGGACCATTTGGTCGAGGTGTAACTTTGTATTTTTGATGCCAGACTACAGCCAGAACACCGAGGGCATAAAGATATCTTCTTCATGATTTAATGATATTGTTCATAATGCAGTGTCATAAGACTTGATGCCAGTTACGTCAGAGAGGGCAATGACAAAATGCTGAATGGAGAGATTAGCCTATTATCCATTAAAGTAGCAAAGGAAGTAGAGATTTAAAGGGACAGTTCACCCCAAAATATATAAAATACATATTTTTCCTCTTACCTGTAGTGGTATTTATCAGTCTAGGTTGTTTTGGTGTGAGTTACTGAGTGTTGGAGATAACGGCTGTAGAGATGTCTGCCTTCACTCCACTATAATGCAACTAGATGGCACTCGGGTCGTGCTGCTCGAAGCAGCGAAAAATACATTTGAAAAACTCATGCATCTACTCATGGATGAGAGGCTCTAGCTAATTACTGTAAACATTAATGGCCCAATCGACTGAACAGTAACATAAGCGAGCTCAGGTGAGCTATCAGTATCTAACTAGTACTCTCTTGTCTATGAGTGATGCACGTTTCCTTCTGTATGGTGATACAGCTGGTGAGTGTAGTTTGGGAGAAAGAAAATAGTTCCTACGTGAAACTGCTCACGACAAGGTCTGTGGATTATCTTGAGTATCTTGGGTCATGATTTCTGGAAAGAGACTTTGCTGTTGAGTTTTTCAAATGTGTTTTTTTTTTTTTTTTGCTGCTTTGAGCTCCACAAGCTGAGTGCCATTTAGTTCTATTATTTCTGAGAGAAAGCAGACATCTCTGCGGCTGATATCTCCGACACTCTGCACCTCACACCAAAACAATCTAGACTAGAATAAATAGCACTACAAGTTAGAGGAAAAATATGCATTTTTGATTTTAGAGTTTCAGCATTTACAAAGAAACATCCCATCCACTTCCTGTTTACATGTGTAGAAAGTTTAGGCTAAGAGCACAAACCGTCCGTGTTAGAGAAGGTGTAATGTTCCTTAGAAAGGAGATCGGGCTGATCCTATAGACATCCAGTTACTGTGAGGTTAATCTTACTGTTGCACATAATTTCAAACAGCATGCAGAGTGATAAAAAAAGGCATCCAGATTGTGATAACTAGGAATAAAAGCACAGTTCGGCCAAAACTAAACTATCTCTTCATCAGTGCCTCTTTGTATTTCTAACTCTAACGCCAAAGACTCTTGTGTGCGTCCTTGCATATTTTTTGGCGATAATATCAACAGTAATTGTTATAAGTAGATACTCACCATCAGCTTCATTGTGGATCTGTACTGGATTGTTCTCAACCTCATCTTTCAGAGCGTCTTCCAAGTTAAATCCTACATTTAAAAAAAACAACAAAGATATCATTGGTGACAGAAATGTAATATCAGTTCCTGTAGGGAAATTCACTTTTCACCGTCCCGCCCAAAAGGGATATCTTCCAGATGTTCACCAAAAACATGTAATCTCTTTAACACTCCATACGACACTGAAGCATGATGAATTATTTAATGATAATATCAGCCATCATGGAAGCACTCCTCACTTCACTCCCTCGTGGCCCCTATAGTGAATGCCCTGCAGAGGTGTCCTCGATAGGGACTCTGTAACACTACCTGCTCCAAGGGTGTGACGGTGATCCTGTGAACTAGTGTTGACTTAGATTAAAGGATATTATCTGTCAGGAACAATACCTTACCCTGACTCTAAATTCATTGGGGGAAAACCCGAGCAACTTAAACAACAACATGTGTGACTCAGTGTACAAAAGTCTGGGCAGGGCGAGGTAGGATCGGTGAATTATTTCAGATAAAACCTCAGGGGCGTAATTATCTGGTGATCTATTCTTTCACCTCCACAGATTCTGGACGTTAAATCATAGTGAGTAAGAACTGTGCTTACACTGTAAAGCACACATGAATGTTAAGGACATTTTGAGCCAAGTTTCACTCCAATACACTCTCTCTCCTGTGTTCATGTCTATCTGCTGAGCCTCCTTTCTTCTTTTATATTCTCTGGCCTTTCCATTAACCTAACCACCTTCTCCTCTCCCCTCTTTATCTCTTTCCTTTTGTTTTTACACCTCTCTTTGCCTTTGCCACTTCCCCGTCTCCCTGTTCTCCTTTCCTTATCCTCCTGTCCATTTCTGAACTCTTTTCCTTCCCTCACCACCGTGCAAGAATGCTCCCCTGCCTGATATCACATGGAACAAACCTTCCATAGCAACAATCTCCTTAACACTCGGTGGCACAACCCTTCCTTAGTTGTCAGCATGAGAGGAGCTAATGACCAGCCTGAACATAAAATGACTATCCTTGAGTGAGGGAAAGGAGGATGCTACAGAGCAGATAAGGACAAACAACAAGACTGCCTGGGACAGGCAGTCTTGTTGTTTGTCCTTATGTGAGGGAAAGGAGGATGCTACAGAGCAGATAAGGACAAACAACAAGACTGCCTGGGACAGGAAATGCTGAAATGGGGAGAGAGAATTGAAAAGCGATTGCTATAAAAGGCAAGGTTACATAATAGATGGTGACACCTCAAGGTTTCCTTACTCAAACCGTACCACCCTTAATTTAGGAGGTAAAACTGTGCGGGCCAAAATCCCACCTCGTAACCTTCCAAAGTGATTTGCGCTTTTTGGTGGAAGAGCACATGTGTTTTCCATTTATTTGTTCACAAAATGGGGAGCTGAGGCAAAATGATACACGATATCTCATGAAAACAGGACATGTACATTTTTTAAATGTTTTTTTAAATGACTGATGACACAAAATTATTATAACTGGATAATATCATGGGTATCCCTGCGGTCATATGATGACACAGAGGGGAACTAATATGTTTGACAAATCGTAGTGGGTTCAGAGATCAAGGAAAACACAACACAAGTACTCAAGCCACACAGAGTCGAGCTCCAAACACATCTCCTAATATTGTTAAATAATTCTTAATTAATTCCCACTCAGAGTAATTTCATGTAATCCTGCTTTGTAGGATTTCAACGTTTCCACATGTCATTTGTGTCAATTAAACAGGTCGGCTTCTATTTGGACCCACTGTTACTGTAGTTACTGAAATAAACTGGTTTTAATTATGCTCTCCCGGAGTGCTCTTGTATGATGAAAAGGGCGTCTGAGTCATACTCATAAGCAATTATTTATGGTGTGCCTTAGTGATTTGTTTAGCTGTGAGACTTGGCTCCAGAAAGGTTGATGTTTATATAATGTGGCTTTGGAAATTGTTCAAATGAGAGAAGAGAAGAGTGAAATGAGAAAGAAAGAAAAAAAATCCTTTACCTGTATCCACTTCAGGAGCCTCTTTAACTGTTGGGAAACACAAAGGATAGAATCATGGTTTCATGTGCATATCTAAGATCCACACAGAAAGACAAGTGACACCATTATCCTGATGTGTTACTTTGATATCTGATAAAATGACAAAAGCAGAAATGGCATAATGGATAATTCCTCTACTTTACACTGCATCATATATATACATTAAGCTTTGAATATAGGTGATTTATCATGACTTCAAAGACTTCTGTTGCCACCATGACACATGACATGTTAATTAGAAAGAATGCATCAGAACAAAGCTTCAGAACATAACAGTTAACAGACAAGTTTGTACAGTATCCCCAAGCAATGGAAACACACAAAAGAGAGGTGAGCACATCTACAGAATACATGCGTTCAGCTTTCTCTGCAGCTCATCTATATATATTTATGTACACCTTTACCTTACAGACTGTCCGAAATGCTTCAGCATGTAGCAAGTTCTTACCCACTCTCTCAGGTCACTATTCTATACCAACATAATTCAGGAAAATGCTTGGAAACAAGGGAATTCTTGCCACCAACGTGATCTAATTTGCCGTCTTTTCCATATGTGCACAATATGCACCACAACATCCATATTCTTACCTGGGACAATGAGCTCCACGTCTATACTGACAGGTGGTACTGTTGGGTCTGCAGCAGCAGGTGCTTCAGTTGGTTTTTCCTCATCATGTGACACAGCTGGATCTGCTGCCGGTGTAGCCTCAGGTCCACTCTATAACAAACCAATTATATGACACATAAACATGTAGGAAGGGCACATTAACTGCTCATTACCACAGCAGCTCCTGGATAATAACTGTCATGCACAGCACATGAGCAATTATACATAAAAGCAATGTGGATGTTTGTTAGATGACGGTATATTAGTCGGTTTAGTAGGTTTGACCTTCTATCTCTGCTACTGACCTCGTCCTCCTTGGCTGGTGTTGCACCAGCGCTTGAGGTAGCTTCCTCTTCTCCATCAGCTGTCGGTTCCTCAGCCTTTGCATCCTTATCTTCTACATCAGCTGCAGGCTCTGGACAGGAAAGTGAAGCAGACGGAAGGGCAAGTATTAGATTACTGATGCTATTACTACCTATTTACCCAAAGAGTTATGGCATTGGCTGTGTGGCTGTGTTTAACTGCAATGTTTGATGTATTTTGAAAGCAAAACCAGTCAGTATTTTGCCACACACATTTGCACACTGACAAGGAGAATGGGAGGAGTAGGTAATACGTGGAAGGGGGAATTTCAAGCAACAAATACAGAACTTAGAGGGTCTTTCTTGTGTTTTAACACAAATGGATTCAACACACTACATTTGTTCTTAATATCCTTGTTCTTATTACTCAATATTACCACTGCTGGTATCGGAGAGTAGCATTAAAGTGAAGGGAAAGCAGTAGATACCCGCACACAGCAGCAGCAGTGAATGAAAAATTATTTTGGAAGCGAAGAACAGCATGTGGATTCTACAATGTAAAATAGGAACTGTGTAGTATTTAACTTGTGTTAGAGTTATTATCTGAAATAAGCACACAAAATGTTTATGTATTTCATTTTCACTGCGCATATTTGAACTCCTGTTAACCACCTGGTGTTGCTGCAGGTGCCTCCTCCTCTGTGTCTGCTGCAGCAGGTGTCACTGCTTCATCTTCATCAGCAGGAGCTGCTGGGTCTGCATCCTTGTGTGCAGGAGTCGTCGGTTGTATGTCCTCCTGTGCAGGAGTCGCCGGGTTTGCATCCTCGTCAGGTTTTGCATCCTCCTGCGCGGGAGTCAATGGTTCTGCCTGTTCGACAGCAGGAGTGACTGCTTCATTGGCCTCATCGTCAGCAGCAGGCTCCGGCTCACTTGCCGTTGGTGCTATTTCCTGTATTCAGCACAAGATACGTATCTCTTTAAATTATGTTCGCGTAATGAATCTCTAAACATTTATAGTTAAGAGGGCCCTAAGGTGGTTGCGGGCTTTAAGATCACTTCAGCTTATTTGTTTGTGGTTAACCATCTAAGCAAAACTGATTTGCAAAGTGGAGCTTTACTGAAACACAACACACAGAAGTCAGTCTGCAAAGCGCAGAGACACAGAGGCACCATTACATTTCATGGCAATAAAAGTATGTCGCATATGACTTCCTATTTAATACCCAACCAAGAACTAACATGCCGCATTTTTCAGACATTTGATATGTCTTCGCTTATCAAATAACGGCCTGAGGATTTGGAAATAGATTTTCTCCAGACCTCGGTGAGCTTGAGTATAGCTGCACAGATTGTCACCCAGAAACAGTGAATAATTCAGCTGCAGAGCTGGACAGGGGCTCTGGAAGCTGCCAGGCTTATTCATATGTATTTATTGTGCCAGCACTGCTGTTTTCAGAGGGCATAACCCTTCGAGTTGTGCTTCTGGCAATGCAAGCAAAGAGTTTGTCAGAGTCTGGAGTGAGGACGGAGTCTAAAGACAAAAAGGTTTGCAATGTCACGGTAACCCAAATTTTGAAAATAACCTTTTTAAACTATATCTGCCTTTACATTATTCACACATTATCAGAACCTGCACAGGATCCATGATCCAACCCAAAGTGATGGGGGAAAGATTTGTGATTCTCTGGTGAAATAAAAGACTGACTGACTACAAAGACAACTTATTTTTATTCTTCACCTCATGATTATGCTCAGCTTCCTCATCAGCTGCAGGTTCTTCCTTGTCCTCTGGCACTGCTTCTGCTTCAGGAGTCGGGATTGCAGGAGCTTCTGCCTCCTCTTTTGGGGTTGCATCATCTATTCAGAGATGTGTGAGGAAAGAAAGTGATAAAATAATGAATAAAGAGCACACAGCCACTGAAGTACAGAAGACTTGGACATATCAATTTCAAAAAGTTGAGGGAAAAAAAACACACAAAAGGCTGTGCCGAAACCCCGGTGCTTCAGTGAACATCACACAACTGACTTCTTTTTGAAAAGAAGAAAGGAGGCAGAAGTGGCAGCCCAAACTCTGTCTCAGTGTCTCAAAGGGAGTCTCATCTGCCTTTGAAGGCTTGTAACTTGTCAACATAACATCTATAAAATTTACTGTATTTACCAACATGTTGTGCCCTTTACTGTTCACACATACATGAGCGGAAATGTTGTAAGTCTAATTTAAGATAGAATAGATAGAGCATAAAACTGGTAGTGATTAGTGTAACCATCAGTAATTAAAAACTGCATGCTTCAATCCATCTGTTATCACTTAAAAGCATTAAAAATCATCTGTCTGAATGGTCGTTAAGATGTTGTGGATTCAACACATTCTCTAACACAGACACACACACACACATACACACACACATGCACAGAGCCACACCCTGGTCTGATTGGTCCCTGATGTGAACACTCCAGCCACAACTGGATGACAGACGCATCGATCACATCCCACCTGCCTCGACATCACATGAAGCTTCAACCTCAGCACTGGCATTGCAGCTTGGTACTAATGAGAAAATGCAAAGCGCATGTCTTTGTCATTCTGTGTGTGAGCTGCGCATGGTGTTTGCGTGTGTTTTAACCAGCGCTGTGAGATTCCCCTGTTGCATGTGAGAAGCTGAAACAGCAAAACGGCGCTCTGACTTGAGCATTCTTTGCTCTGCTGATCTAGCAGGACCCTGATGCTGGTTCATTGAGGCAGCAGGTTTTTCCAAACACAAGCACCAACTATTAAGTAAAACATATAACCATTTCGAGATGACGGTGTGAGTGATGCTGTGCTTACTGCTGGCAGAGCTGTATTTAGATTGGATTGAAAAAGTGAAAAGAAATGTACAGGATGGCAGAACAGGTGCCAAAACACTCCTAGAAAACTAGACATTGAAAAATGAAGACAAATCATAGAGTAATAAGAGTCATCTGGATTTTAATTCCCTCTTTTTTAATATGCTCACAGAAAATAATCTAATCTTTTTTAACAGTTGCTCATTGCCAAGTGAGTTTCCAATAAGGATCACTGCGCTTGCCAAGTGAGATCGTATCAGAGTCAGTGAAGCCTTGAGGGAGAACGGCACGAACAGATCTAAAGTACTCCATCAACTGTAAATTCTCATGAGGCACGCGGTGCTGGTGACACCCTGGCTCTCCTTGAGAAACACAAATCCACACACAGACACGCAGAGAACTGCACACAGGCACGGCTAAACACACACCACATGCGTAGAAACATGAATGTGAGACATGCACAGATGCATGGTTACTGAGCAATAAAATACAGGCTCTCTTTGTTTCCTCTCAATCTGTGTTTCTCCGGCACATGTCGCTGTATAAGCTTAGCATCCAAGATAAACAACAATCATCACCCTCGATGGTTTATTAAGAGTCAAACAGCATTCAGAACTAAATCAACAGGGCTGCGTGTGGAAGTGTGGTGTGTGTTTCTGATTCACTTATTCACAGTTTCAGTAGAAATCACTGTCTTCATCAGGTGTACTGTGGAACTTCATTCCACTTGATGAAGATTAGATGCCACTCGATGTGTCTTACCAGTGAACAGGAGGTTCACGATAAGACACAAAGAACTTCTGCAACAGCGCATGCTAAATTTTTCCTTTCATTTTATTATTAATTTGAAAGATCTTTGTTGAGTTTCTGTTCACGTGTGTGTGTGTGTGTGTTTGCATTTCTGTTTTAATTGACAGTAAATTTAGAAATGAGCGAGCACATTTTTTTCATGGCATTGTGCTTACTGTACATGCATGTGTGTGTAAGGTATGTGGTTCTCATGTAACATGTAATGTGTGTGTGCGCGTGTGTGTGTGTGTGACTGCCCCCCATACAAAATGTCTCTCTCTTTCTCTTGCCACTCCATAGAACATTCTGTTCCCATCTATCAGTTTGCCACTTCCTCCTCTAGCTACCTCCGCTGCAAACACTCCCATACACGCCCCCCACTAACACACACACACTCACACCCGCATGCGCAAACACACGTGCGTGCATACAAACCCATAAAACACCTCCTCCACCCCTCTTAGTCCAAACATACAAACAACCACATGTTCACACACATATAAAGGCAAGTTCACTTCACTCTCACACTCGGGCTGAGCTGTGTCCTGTTTTGTGTTAGTGCAGCAGTTAAACAAATTGTTGCACATCCAAACCTCTCTCCCTCCTTCTCTTTGTTTTCCTTTTTGTCTTTAGGACTGTCTACCCCCTTTCCTTTCTCTTTCTCTCTCCCAAACTCTTAACTCCCTTTGTTTCTCTGCCACTGCGTTCCCTTGAGGCTGATGAGTCATCTGTGTGTCTCTGACATGGCCGCACACTATTGTATGAGACTGTACAGCATGTGCAGTGTTAAACGGCAAAAAGGTCCCCAGAGGAAGATTCTTAAGTTAAACCAGGTTACGCATGTGGGAAAACATCATACTGACAGTTCTGTTGTGTTCTTTTAGAAAACAAGTGGCTTGATAGATTGATAAATACACTCCATGGCCACTTCATTACACTTATATTCGTACAATCAAAGCAATCCAGTACAACAGCTCCAACACATACTCAAACATACAGTTAAACATACACCTCTCTGACAGTTGAATAAAAGTTAAACTTTCAGCTGAGCTGTTATTTTGGACTGCATTAGATTTTACAGATGTTCTTAATAAAGTGGCCACTGAGTGAAGATGTGTTTTTGTCTTTAATAGGGACTGGACGTTGACATTTACCACATTGAACATCGACTATGTATCAAACATGCGAGAGGATTTACGCCACAGGAAATATGGAGTGAAAGCCAGCAGCTGGTTAGCTTAGCTTAGCATACAGACTGAAAACAATGGGAAACAGATAGCGTACCTCTTTCCAAAGGTAACAAAATCTGCCTGCCAGCACCTCCAAAGCGTACTACTTAAAATGTTGAGACTCGCTTGAGGGGTTATGTGCCAGACTCTTTCTTGGCCAGGCACGGTAACTTCCTGTAGGCTTATTGTCACTGTTTATTACTGGAAGTTACTGGTTCCCGCCAAGAAATAGTCCAGCACATTACTCTCCGTAAAACCACAAGTTGTCACTTTTACATGTTTTTTTGTGCAATTTAAACAAATGAGATATAACTCATGAGCTTTAGAGATGCCATTGGGTGGATTTTGTTTCCCTTTGACAGAGCCGGGCTAGCAGTTTCCCTCTGTTTTCAGTCTTTGCGCTAAGCTAGGTTAGCCGGTTGTTGGTGACAGCTTCATATTTACAGTGAATACATTAGAGTGGTGTCCATCTTCTCATCTAACTCTCAGAAAGTAAGACAATAAGTATATTTCAAAAAATGCCAAACTATATATTTAAAGCTAAACTTTACCAGTCTACTTGGTGTATGGATGTGTAGGCAGAAAATAGTGGATATAGTAAGACAAGCATATTCTAAAACCCAAAATTTGACTTACTGAGCTTGATAAAACATGGTGAATTCTAACAGGAAGTATCTTAACAGTCGATACATGTGTATGACAAAAAGCAAGGTTCAAAGTGTAAAGAATGTTGTTCTCCCCTCATCGAATATACTGCAGCTATCAACCCAGTTAACATTTGTATGTGGGGCCCATGTGGGTAGAAAATGGGCTGAAAAAAATGGGCCCTATAGGACTGTCCACAGGTTCCACATTGGACCCATGCCAATAGGCCATTAGTGGGTTTACCCAAATGGGCCCCATATTGGTTATGCTAGGGCTACCTGGGTACCACGTGGGTATGGGCCCAAAATGGGCCTCTTTTCTGGGGTCCATTTGGGTAAACCTACCCATGTGGGCAATTGCCATGGGGCCAATATGGAACCTGTGCACTATCCAATGTAAGGCCCATTTTTTTGCCCATTTACTGCTCACATGGGCCCTACGGACAAATGTTTGCTGGTAAGAGCGTAGCTTTAATCTTTAGCAGAAAAATGTTTCTGTAATTGAGAAAAAAATGTCTTTGCTAAAACACTGAAAACATCCTGTAGGAGCCAGAATGTGTATTTAACCTCTGTTGTTTATTATTTGTTTTGGCTGCATGCGTTCTTTTGGTCATGTCCTGTGGTTGTAATGGCATAGTGGCTTGGTTTCATATCATTTTACCTGTTCATTCACCGGCGTGGCGGCAGGTAGACAAAGAGGGTGAGTTGTTGTCTCTGATATTTTCTGTTGACCGTAATATCATGTAACGTAATGCATCATTTCATCTCCTTTTGCCTTAGTTATCTCAGTTAAATAAATACCATAAAATGCATCTCTGGGCTTCATCATGGATTTCTTTGAATGAGTCACAGTCACGAGCCTGCTCAGCCTCTTAGTGTTTTTTTATTAATGGTAGTCGCCACACACCCCTTACAGTATAAGGTAACATCAAAATGAACATCAACTTCCATTTCCTTGTTCTTTGTGTTTCAGCAAGCAGGACTTTTTGATCTCACTTGGGATACTCAACTGATGTGGGCATCGGCTTTTGTAAAAGTTGTTCCTGGCAACACGTAAACAAACAACAGGGTTCATGGACAATGTGGCACCAATCGCGATTGAAAGGAAAGACATGTTCGTAGTGAAAACAGCGAGCACTTCCAGCAAGTTACATCATGTCGGTGAGCTACTATGACAACAGCCACTACACCATGAAGACTGCACTTAGCGTGCTACTCATATCATGTTTCACACACTTCATGGAAGTTTTAGGGCTGTAACGAAGCTTGATGCAGGTGCTGCTGTTTTGTTATCCAAAGGAGTGATAAAACTGTTTACCCTGGCACCTCATGACTCTTAGTAAGCTTGGTAATAAAAAACTGGAAGTCTTTTCATGGCCGTCATGTTCATCTTTTGTGTGGGAAATCAAAAAGAACAAAGAAGTAAATCCTCTTCCTCTAGAACACTACATGTTTAGTTATTTAACAATAGGGCTGGGTGTCTTTTAAAAAGTACAATACCAGTGCCAATGCACATACCCTTAAAGCGATACCGATATCAATAGAGCACTTCATTTGGTACCTTTTTTTCTACTTCATTTTTGACCATTCATGTAAATTGTAATTTCCATAAAATGCCACCAGACGCTACATGTGTGTCATACTTTCAAACATTCTGATGGCATCTTGGCACGTTCAACTGCAAGCTCCTTCAAATACTCTGCGCCCTACTTAAGCATACTACAGACTGTAGGGATCGTAGTGGGCCAATCACAGGTTAAATGCATAAATCGAAGAACGCCTGTGGGTATTGGCTGAGTGCAAAGCCAAACAAATAGTCTTTGCAAATGCAGGTTTGACTGGAGAAGTTTCAATACTATTTAGTACTAGGTTTTTCGGTCGATACCGTAAAAGTACTGTTATCTAGCCTTATGCAACACACAGCATGGTACATTCCACATTACATAAATTAGAGTCTGAGATTTTCTGAATCTTTTGGTTCCTGCCGTGAGATTGTGTGAGATCGCCTGTGTGTGGTTGAATGACTAATATTACGTACACCAATAACCAAGCCTTGTCCCGTAACAGCACACCAGAAACTGTGTGTGCGTGTGTGTCAGGTGATACAACGGCACCTCCACAGAGCATTGTTCTGCCAGGTATGGTTCCATTGTGTGTTTGTAGGACAGAAAGTGCTGTGTTTACCCCAATCATGCACACCTTGAAACTGCCCCCATGGGAGCAGGAGGATGAAGAGAGTGTGTGTGCGTGTGTGTGTGTGTGTGTGTGTGTGTGTGTGTGTCTTTCACTTATCCACCAAAAGAGTGATTTATGTGTTGTTGGTTGAAGGTGTAAACACAGACAAGTCTGCGCACACACATTGTACATACACACCTGCCACACTTCACACGGCTCTTTTGCTTTCATCTGCCTCTAAGACGCACACATGCTCTTCAACTGCCTCATACATACACACACACTGATGAAGCACTCCTATATCCCACATGTTCTGTACATTAAAGTCACACCCACCCACACACACACACACACACACACAGATGCTTGAAGGCCCTGGGGGAGAAGAAGGCGCTGAAACTAGTTGTGTTGTTGGGTGTTGTCTACAGCTGGAGCTGGATCTAGTTACGGAGACACTCCCTATATCCTTCACTTCTATAGCTTGGACACACCGTGCATGATGTGCACACATGCGACTGACCGATCGACCCGTCTTTTTTTGGCAGAACTATGAACCACTCGCATGCAAGCCAGCAAACACACACACCCGTGGAGATTTCCTGCTTTACAGTACACCAGCATCCATTGGGTTTACAGTGAGGTTACAGTTCAGCAATATGAGAAAAAGTGTGTGTGGGAAAGAGAAAGTGTGTGTGTGGGTAAGGGTGGTTCCTCTCTGGTGGTTTGTCTCCCAATAAGAAGTGAACCGGTAGAGTGAGATTACCACAGATCACATCCAAACGTACCAACGTTCAAGTGAAATTTTGTTTGCATAACGATGATCACACTCGCTGTTGATCTTTCTCACTCTTTCCTTCCTTGTATATCTCTTTGTTTTCCCTCCACATTGGCCGTAACATTTTTCTTTTATCTTCCTCCAACATCTCCCCTACTTTCCACCCATCTTTCCCAGCGTCTGTTTTTCTCAATGCTCCCTTTCTCTCCCTCTGAGTTTTATTGCTCGTTTGAACAATCTGAAATCATTGCATGCGCCGCGGGGAAGGGCAGGGGCCCATGGGCCAGCTGAGGAAGAAGGAAGAGGGAAAAGAGAGCAAAAAAATGAATAATGAAGATACAGAGAAGAAAAACGAAGATGGTAGACTTAGGGGATCAAATAGACAAATAAAAAAAGGGGGAAAGAGGAATGAAAGAGAGGGAAAAAGGGAGGGAAATACTTATGTAAGGACAATGGGCCCACCACACCCGTGGGCCAAAACTCATGTCCAAAAAGATATGACCACATTACATGACACACCTATGTCACTGACAACATCTGGGGTGGCAAAGCCATGAACAATCACAGTACCGAGGAAGAGGAGCAGAGCTGCTTTTATTCATTCAGCTACAACAGATTAAAACAAGCAGATTACAGCAAAAGGTGAAATGAATTGACATGCCGACAGGGAGGCAGACAGGCTGGCAGAAGACACTGGCAATTGCACTCACAGACACAGACACGTATGGATGAGTAATGAGGCAGACTGGCAGAGGAAGAGGAGAGAAAAGGCAGAGGGAGAGAAAGATAGGTGAGAGCCAGGAGATGAATGAGGGGGAAAATGAGACAGTGAGATGAAGGCGATCAACACACAGACAGAAATCCAGACATTTATGTAAATGCATATTATATAGACATAGATAGATAGATAGATAGATAGATAGATAGATAGATAGATGTCCTATGAGCGTGCGAGCAAAACATCTGCACACATACAGCTGAAGGCTGGGTTGAATTAATTGGAAAATAAATCATTACCTTGTGCCTTGGCGCCTGCAGCCAGCAGGCTTCCTAATAGCAGAATCCACAGGTATGACATCATGGGAACACGGTGTTCTGGCTGCGATTGAACCGGGGCTCAGACTCCCTTTCCACGGCCTTCAAACTGGACAATTAACCGGCCTGGGGGGCTCAGGTGGACCTGGAGGGCGTGTGTGCCGGTGTGCGTTCTTGCGCGTCGAATCAAACCCGTGGCGTCTCCAAGGTGCTCGGATGCTCGGCTCAGTGCGCGTCGCCGCGAATCTGTCGTCTTCTCCTTTTGTCTGGATTGGAAGAGAGAAGGTCCAGTCTTTATTAAGGTGGGCGGGTCTCTTCTCCCGAATACAGGCAAGGCGGACAGAAGGGCTGTGAAGGCATTGCTTCCACAGCAATCAGTAGCGCTTTACCATTCCTGTGCAATGACTGCGACCAACAGTTTGGGTGTATAGCTGTCTTTATTGGTGCGAGCAAAAAGCCTAATTATGCAGAAACTCCTTATGAAGCATATTCTTTCATTCAAGTCGTCGAGCAATAGTGGTTGTTCCCTTACAGTGAGATAAAGCAATAATAATGTGTCCATCTTTTGCATGAATAAAGTCTAATATTAATAACTGTGTCCTTTTTATTTTAATAAGCAGTCCAGTGCTGATATGATCCATCCCTCCTAAATGTTAATACACTGGAATAGGTTTAATGGCACTTTTAAAAAATAATCTCCCCAATCAGCATTTCTATCCTTATAAAACATTCTCATATAAAGTTTGCTATGATTTAGGGCGTCCGTGTTACTGTCTCACAGCCTCATGAGTCTATGATTTACTTGGATTTATTAAAATATCAGGTTTCTGAAGGGAACACTGAATTACTGGATTTGGAAATTTAGGGCTTTGGTCTGTTTTTAATGTTAAATTAATGCTAGGTTTCTATTTGAGAAAGAAACCACACATGACCTCATGCAAACCAACCAGTAGGTGGATCTGAAAAGAGAGCATGTTCCTTTCCTTTCCTCGGGCTCCTCTCCTTTTCATTACCACTTTGTTAAGCTGCTTCTCTGCCAAATTGAAGTGCTGTTGCTGGTTATGATCGGCAGGTGGCGCCAATCATGCATCATTTCATAGTTCACACCTTTGACCAGTCTTTTTCTATGAGACGTTCAAATCCCAGTGGGTTCAAGGATTTGTCTGACCCTTCCCAGCTGTAGTGTACATATATTTAAAAGTCACGTTTGACAAGTTGATTGTATATAAACCATCACAGGGCAAATTTCCTTAGGTATCTTGGTATCTCAGCTGTTCATGTCCTCCTGAGACCTGAACTTTTGTTTGGTTTGCATTTCCAATTTCTCCTAGCTGTTTGGGATCAGTAGGACCTGATGAGTAGCCTATAAAAAAACTACACACTGTCAGCAATAATAAAGTCATAGTGTCCTCAAACGAGACGATAATACAGCCCCAACATCTTCATACTAGAACTTCCTATTGAACCGTCTTAGCTTGCTTCTGTTGCTAAAATGTTTTTTTTTTTTGGGTCATGTTAAACTACAAACATTATTAATCATAAATAAACAAGTTTCAATGTTAAAATGTGATCAGTTTTGTCCTCTTTTGTGTCGGGATCGGCTGTAGACTGACGTTGCAGAGATGGCTACCATCTTGTTTTTAACAATGGATTAGTGTAATGTGCTCTAACTACCACTAGATGGCACAAATAAGTGTCCACGAATGAGGACAACAGGTCTACGTTAGGCAGAATGAAGAATGATGTAAGGTGCAGTAAACATAAATGTGAGGGTCTCAGGAAGATATTGTACAGCTGAAGTGGTCGAAGGGAGAGGTATATTTGTAAAATAATTTTACAAAAGCATGGTTAGCTAGGTTGCATGAAATACTTCCTTCAAGAATTCCTTTAAAAACAATGATTTTTTTCTCTCAAATTGCTGAAAAAACAAAACAAAACAAAAAACATGTCAACAAAGGTTGTACATCAAAGGACCCTTTTCTCCCAAAACAACACTTAACTTAAATTGTTTTGGGAAAAAATACATAATTTTTTTCTCACTACCTCATTTAAATGTTATTCGTAAGTACAAGAATTATTCATGGAGTTAAAAAAAAATCATATTTAACAGTTGATGCACACGTCCACTTAAGAAAAAGTAGCTTAATAATATTACCATTAAAAGAAACTACACAAAATAAATACCCATTCCTGTGGGATTTGACATTTCATGCATGCTAGGATTTGACAGGGATCAATGAAACACTGTCACATGACTGTAAACATACAGAGACACACCCCTCTGATTCATTCACCATCAACTCAGGTGTCATGGAAAAAAACAAAACAGGTCAACGATTACATACGGGTGAGGCAGCATGTTACTTGACTTTCACACAGGTGAATCAACAGTCCGACCTTTAGGACAAGCTCATTAAACACGTTTCTTTCATCTTTTAGCCACAAAGACAAACAAAATGTCATGTGATCCAGTTTCGTACATGGAAAATCATCAAGCATCCTGGCTCTGTAATCTGTAAACACGGTGTGAAACCAGCGGTGCCACTTATCCTCATAACTGTCAGTATCGTCTTTGACTCATCATATCATAAAAAATGTAATGAAAATGTTTTTTAAAAAAGAAATGTTTATTAGTGTCTTAGCTCATTGATTACAGAAACATAAAAACAATCTCCCATTAAACACATTTATTATAAAAACATACATAAAGTCTCAATTTGGGATTATTTCAGTAAACTGATTGTTTATTCTGAAAGGGTGGGGTTAGCTGAAAGAAAATAATCCCTGCACAACTTTTTAAATGTCCGTTTTGCACCCATCTGTCCTCCTCAGCTGGATATCATTAAGGAAGCAAAGTCAAAATTCACTGTGTGTGGATATCTTACGTATTGAGCCAGATTCAGACGATCAGACATGTATGTAGTTAAAAGTTTCCACTATTTGGTCAGCATTTTTTTTTATAAACACTGACCTGAGGCATGCTTGGAACTCAGGTCTATTATTTAGTGCAGTAACTTAACATCAGAAAAAGACATTGACATCGGGCAGAGCTACTTTTTTGTCCCTCCCCTGGTGTACAAAAACCAATGTTGGTATAAAAGCTACAAAGCTTGACAGCAAAGAAAAGGCCAAACTACTCATCTGTATGTTCTGTGTGCTGCTTTTAACTAAAATTACAGTTGCACTTGGTAGATCAGGTAGTTTGTAGGGGCGCCATCATGGTTCAGTCTCACAAAAAGCCTCAATTAAGTGGTTCAAGAAGGCAACCAAACTGCTGCTGATGCCTTCATGACTGCATCTGACTCATCGCTCTTTGTTTTTGGCACAAAGCAAAAAACATAAAACAGTATCAATAACCAAACCCACCCCAAGCTTCCCACCCCTGATCCATACTATACAGACTAGTACTTGGTCATAAGCACTTTGGTCGGCTATCGGTCAATAACAGCATGACTGACTTCAGCATGAAGTATAGGAAACATATTTCAGGAGAAAGAGGAAAAGGAAGTGAACGTGTCGTGACTTCCTGAAGTGTGGTTCATGTTCCCTTAGCTGACATTTTTATTGAGTAGAATTTCAAAAGATTACACTTCTTACTTAAGGCTGGGAAGAAGTGGTAAAAGTATTCTTGTGGAAATGATTCCTGGTAACTAATCCCAGACTGTTTCCCCAGCGTCTGCCATTTTATTTCAGTGCACAGATATGCTACATTTGGGAAGCCTGGGGGACACAGTTCATAGATGCTCTTGCAAAGAGACCATTGGAATTTTTGCAGACATCAGCGTAGGTGACAGGCTAATCAAAGTAACAGTTAAATCCTTTAGTGTGAAATTGAATGTGTTTGAAAGTGTCAAAATCAAGGATGAATGTTGTTGGAGTTTTTTCAGTTTTTGCTTCCTTTCAAAATATTGTCTTCAGAGAGAGTATCGTGTCTAAAAGTAAAATATGAAAAGGCACAAGTAGGCAGGTAACTCTACAAAGAGTCAAATGAACCACTGTCTGAAATGCGCAGCTCCTGATTACTGTCAGGGTGAGAGATAAGTCAAGAGGCGTGTCAACAAGTACCGAAATACACTGCACAGCTGTTTCCACTGTGCAACTATTACGCATTATTAGTGCAGGATTTTTCTCTTGGACATGCTGTCAGTTGTGCAACACAGGAGAAAAAAAGTA
The DNA here is from genome assembly GCF_041903045.1 of Epinephelus lanceolatus. Lineage (NCBI taxonomy): Eukaryota > Metazoa > Chordata > Actinopteri > Perciformes > Serranidae > Epinephelus > Epinephelus lanceolatus. The sequence goes on along the minus strand of NC_135747.1, from coordinate 20,096,562 downwards.
CAGAAACTTTGGATCATCTGCAGAGAGCAAAGAGAATGGTACTGTTAAGACATCTGGATTTAAAAGGCATGGATCCACCGAATGACTCTGACTTGGAAACTCTTTCTAAATAAATGTGTGTGTGTGCAAGAGAGAAAAGAGAATCATTCAGCGTGGCAAACAAAGTGAGGGCAGTATTTGGGCTCCCGTGGTCCAGCTCCATAAGACTGCAGTGTGGCGATTAGCTGATGGTCCCACTGTGGACGATCTGATTCACTATGGTTTTGGTGCAGGAGAGTGATCGGAGGGAAAGTGGCTCACATTTTGTTGAAACAGTCCTTGGCGTTGGACCACACCTGGATTCCCTGGAACAGAGTGAGTGACAGAGAGCAGGAGCAGTTTTGAAAAAGAGAGAAAGTGAAAACAAAACATTAATTTAGAGAAACAGACGGGGAGCTGAACTGCTGAAAATATCACCATCACAAAACGCCTGGCATTTTTAAGTAGGCAATTATACGACAACACACACTGTGGGTAAGAGCCCCATACCTTCTTACACATGCTGATCTGCATAATGGCATAGCTGATCAGTGCTTCACGCAAATCTTTGTCCTTCTGCTCCTTAAAACGTTCAATGTCTTCCCAGGCAGTTCGCACAAACTCTCTGAAGACACAATCACAAACAAAGACACACGCTATTGTCAGTCATGTTGTGTGGAACAGTAGGTATGGGGGAAGGTATACAGAAGAGAAAGTAGAGGAAAAAGGACAATTTGTGGTAACTGGCTTGTTACTCCTTTCATAATAATAACAATAACACATTTTATTTATAAGCGCCTTTCACGTCACTCAAGGTCACCTTACATGCAAAGATAGAGAAAATGACAGCAGATTAAAAAGTCAACAAGGTAAGCAATAAGGTAAGGATGTGTGTGGCTAGACGGATGAAGTCAAACTGAATAGGCTGTTTGAAAGAGGTGGGTTTTGAGGCAGGATTTGAAAGTTGAGAGAGTTGATGCTACAAATGTCTGGTGGGAGGGAGATCCAGAGGCAAGTGGCAGAGCGGCTGCAGGCTCTAGACCCCATAGTGGTCGGGCGGGGTGGCGGGACAGTGAGATGGAAGATGGAAGAGGAAGACCTGAGAGTGCCGGTAGGGGAGTGGGTGTGCAAGAGTTGGGAGAGGTACAGGGGGGCTTGGTTGTGGATGGCCTTAAAGGTGAGAAGTATGGTGTTGAAGTCAATGTGGTATTTAACTGGGAGCAAGTGAAGCTGCTGAGGGACATGAGTGATGTCATTGATGGAGGGGTTTCTGGTGATGATGTGGGCAGCAGACTTCTGGAAGAGCGAGAATGGCAGTACTGTGTGGTGTGAGGGATGGGCGAAGGCGGTTAATACAGGTGGTTTTTGTTTTCAAAATAGGTCAGTAGTATTACTGATGTCTTTTAAATCATATACAATACCTGAATTTGACTCTGGGCTACCTGACCTAAGATTCAGAGTTTCATGGGAGTAACCTCACCACCACTTGTGCTTGGAAAAAGCAATCAGGTATCTGTTCTCCTGTTGTTGATAATCCCATCTCAACATTTGCAACCAGCCATGTTCCTTCTCTTTAAGGGGTAAAACTATTAAATATACAAATTAAGGGCAAATTGTGTGCCTAAAAATTAAACCATATACTGTATTTCCAACAGAGGAAAAGAGGTAGAGGAAGAGACATCCAAGACAAAGAGTGGAATAATTTAGAAAAGGCAGAGGACTGAATAATTGGTGTTGATCTTACTGGCACTCTGTGTTCTTCTCCTTGACCATTTCCTCTCCCTCCTGGATACTCTGCTCCAGAGCTGCCAACCTGCTCTCCCTCTGCTCCTGGCTCTCTTGGCCAAACAATTTACTGGTCATTCCCTTCAGAGAGAAGACACGTACTGTCTACACACACACACACACACACACACACACACACAAATAAATTAATTGATTCACTGATGTTTTCATCAAATAAAATGACAAATATGTTATTAAATACATGCCCAATTCCGGTAATCTATATTACTTGTGCGTAATCAAATGCAATTATCACAACAGAGTTGACAGACTCATTGTGTGTGTATACCACTTGTGTACTTTGTGAGAAAGTGAGAGATAAATGAGTGTGTGAGTATTACCCCAGTGACCAGCTCTTCTTTCTGTTGTTTCTTATGGACGAGGTCCTGAGCTGCCATCTCCAGTTCATACTGGATCAACTCGTGTTTCCTACATACTGATCTTAAACACACACACACACACAGAAATGGACACATGATTAAAAAGTTTATTAAATTTTAAACCTCAAAATGTAAGATCCTTTTTCCATTGTTGCATTCTGTTTCTAATATTACAATAAGCATCAAACAGAAATGACGCTTCCACTGCCACTAGTAATAAATTGAGACATAGCTGGTCTCCATCCAATCACGGAGCCTTAACATCAGTGCTCTTGACAACATGTCTGCGTTACATGCCCTGCTAACAGATGGTTTACATATGCTTTAAAGCATTTGCATTAGCGCAGCAGCATGTTGCTTTGTTCTGAATATAACGATAGAGAAAAATGGCAGCGTGAGGCGGAAGCACACAAGTCTACTGTGCTTTTACTACAGACAGCTCTAAACCTGACGAAGAAAAGCTTTAACCAAACATAAAAATATGAGCAAAATGGAGTGTGGCACAGTGGGTAATGCTCTGCCAGACATCAACAACGATCAATACCCTTAACCAGGAGGAGACACGTCCTTCATTTGTCCATGAAACTAGGGCTCTAATAATGATTATTTTTATTGTCAATTATTCTGCAGATCATTTTTGTGAATATCAATTGATTGTTTCCAGTATAAAACACCAAAAACAGAGAAAAATGTTTACTGAAACCATCAAATGTTTGTATTTTTTGTATAGATGGATTCCTTCAATTCACTAGTACTCCTGTCTGCTTCTCCACACTGGGGACGTGCCGGCTGACATCTACTGCAGGTAATACACTAACTATGGATAAGCACCTTATTCAACCCAAAAAAATCTTAACTATCCCTTTAAGGATCACCTCCTCCTGAGCCTGATGTAATTTGAGTCAAGCCTCAAAGGTCAGAGTTAGCTACATAACAAACAGTCAAGAAAACTCAAGCAGGATTAATATACTTCTGTATGATGCTTTAATGTCAATGTCACTTCAACTCATACAGTATGATGACATTACAAATGGTAATAAAGTGTGCTGACTTGCAATCTATTCTGACAGCTTGTCAACAGCAGTAAGAGCATCAACTAAATTGCTTGGCCTTGGATATGCCTCCCTCTCTTTTAATAATAAACAAGCACTTACCTAACAGCGTCAGTGTAGAAAAGGTATTCTTTCAGCTGGTCTGCATAGTGCTCTTCTTCCTCCAGAATGTCATCTATTGATGCAGCATACCTGTGCACAAATTGCAACAAATGCAAACAAAACATTATGTGTGAGAACATGTTGAAGTTAGCAGTTTAATGACTGGTCTAAAACTGCTTTAGTAAGCACATTTAGGTGTAGGCTACAATTTGAGTGCGTGAGAGGGTTACACCAGTTGAAGAGTGTCTTTAGTCTACTTACGTGTCCATGTGGTGGCCAGCGCTCTGTAGTCCGTCTCCCATCTCTTTCTCAATGGCACTCCACTCACTGGAGACACAACAGTTCAGGTGTACTTAACTTGAATACTACAACTCTCTCTGTTCAGTCCATAAAGCCTCTTATGAGTAGTAACAAGACAAAATGGTGCTTTGTGTGCTACTATTTGCTCATACATGTATACTGTGTCTTCATGAAGCTTCCAAGGTATTTAGCAAAGCATCTCAAACATACAATTTCTGGTGAAAACAATACTTAAACAAAACAAAATGGTGAAGAAGAAACTTAGCATCTCCATGACTAAGGCCCTGATCACACAGAACGCATTTTAGCAGCTGGAGGCACCTTATTGTAATTGTTTTTAATGAGAATGAAGCTTTTTGCCCGCAGTTTTTGCGTTGCTAAGTGCTCTGAACTCCTCGAGTTGAAAACACTTCAACTCAGAGCAGAAAAATGCTCCACATGATCTCTTTTTTCGTCATCTTTTTTTCCCCATTGTCCAATCAGATGATCTGAGAGGAGTTTACAGTTGGTAAGCAATGGAGGAGAGGCTGTTGGTACCAGTTGCTGGATACCCAGAGCTTTATGGCCCGACGAGGACAGCAGGTTGTCAAACTGTCCTCGAGTCATCCTAAAATATGCCTGGAAACAGCCATCACTGAGGAGAAGCTCCTGGACCAAGTGGTGGTACTCCCTGTGACCCACCCTCTTTTTTAGGGTCTCATGTACCCACACAGATCTCCGTTTCCCTATGCCCAAAAAACAATTTGCTGACAGCCTCTCACCCTTAACCAGGGCTAGAGCAAGTACCCTCTGCCTGAACATTTTAGGAACTAGCCAGGAATTACTGTGAAATAAATAAATAAACAGCAGATTGATTACACAGAAAGGTTAGAATAAGGTGAGTCTGTGGTTGCCTGGTAACGATTAAAAGGCGCAGCGAGCGGTTATTTTCACAAGTGGCATTTAATATATTTTTTTAAAAAATGCAGTGTGGTGTTTTCTGTGTGATCAGGGCCTAAAGGAATGACCTTGCTGCCTCCTTTAATGCTAATTCATCAGTAAGTATTGTACATGTAGAAGTTTCCTTATGCCAAAAAATGGAAAGTCCATAAAGCACCACAGCGAAAAATGCTTTATTTTGTTTAAATGTGGTGCTCTCTTTAGGGCTAAAACTATGATTTTATTAATGTAGAAATGCAGAAACAACAGAAAAGGTGTTGCTCACCTAAAGACTCTGCCGTAGTTACCATGGACCTTGTAAACTCCATACAGCCTGTCTGCTACTTTCTAGAGGAAAGACAATCAAATCAATTGTTATTACATTATAGAGATAGAGTTGAAGTTATTGATGAAGACAGCCAAACATCTAGCGAGCTAATACCCACCGATTTCTCTCAGGAGTTGGCAGATTAAATGTCAGTGAAATCTGGATGAACATGTTGCACAACACAGTATGCAAAAGATACAAACCACTGGCCAAACCTAAGCAGACAGTTGAAAATACGTTTGGGTGTGTGTCTGTGAGTGTTTGCATGTGCCAAAACTTACCGCCCGCACCCTCAGTAACTGAGAGATGACAGTGTTCAGTTCATCACTGTAGTGTTTCAGTGCTGTGAATCGCCTGTAGAAGAAATGGATCATAACCTCATAAGCGTTTCACTGAATCTGAGCATTTCTTTGTGTTTCAGTTTGTATTGCTTTGACGTGTGATGGTTGTATAAAAAGAAACTCTAATTATTATACTTCTTACTACTTGTTTAGCCACTGGGATCTATATATATATATATATATATATATATATTTATTATTTTTTTTAATCAAGTCTACTCACTTACACCTCTTCAGAAACAATTTTGTGATAATTCAGTGATCTGACAATCTCCTGCTTTGTGTAAATCACGGTAAAATGTATTATTGACAAACAAATACACCTGGAAAAAGCTGCTTTACACCTACTTGTCAGGGTTCTTGACTCTGAACATGGCACTCAGAGACTTCAGTCTGGAGTCAACCTGGTAGGGAACAGAATTACACTCATCTCCAGGGTTTTAATTTGCATTTGGCAAGATGACAGGATGCTGCTGATAAGATCTAATTTGCCTATCATAAAACAAGCCAAGTGACTGAAACACTGACAGTGTCAGTTAACAACAAACTCTCAGTCAGCAGTTCAGGAAAAGAGGAACTTGGTGGATGTTTGTAAACCAGTTAGACAATGAACTACTATCCAACTAAAACACGAAGGAGGTAAAGTAAAACCAGCTGTATACCTTGTCTTGGAAGCCTGTCTCCAAAACTGCCTCCCTCCATCCTTTCTCCTAAGGACAGATAACAGACACATGACAGACAGGATTATCAACCAAACTGTGTAAGAGTGGGGCTTTTCAGCCTACAACTGCACTACAACAAAACACCACAAGAGGTTGCACTGGTCTGAGCATGCTGCCAACGGTTACAGGGAGAAGATGAAGTACAAATCAAAGGTGGATCAAATGGCAATGCTCTGCACAGCAGGATTTTATAACTTGGGAAAGTTAACCAGGGCAGCAAATTAAAATGATGTGCTAGGAGGTATCTTCCTGGTATGGAAGCAATAAGTCTGTGGCAGAAATTAAAGGCTTTCTCATTTATGCCAATGAGATCACTGTTTGGGTTCAGCCTCCATTTTTTTCCACTGCAGTATGATATCCCTTCTGACTGGAACTGCCCTTTTATACTTCTTCTTTCTGTAATGTCCCACCAGTGCAGCCTCGTGCATCGTATTGCCACAGTGCTACTGTCAGTTTGAAATCCCTGTAAGACTGTGAGTGTGTGAGAGAGTGTATGTCTGCATATGTATGGTGGAATAATTCATTGGGACAGTATTTTCAACATAATGAGTAATAGTTAATTTGCTAACCTCTGTCAGAAAGAGGAAGAAGATTTTGTCATTGGAGAGGACAGGATGTGATGCAACACGCAGCAGGAAGTTTTCCAGGCCGACTCTCCGTCGCTCGACAAAGTCTGGGTCGAGGTTGTCTGCTGACAGCTTATGCCACACAAACTCTGCCTGCAAGAGTCACAATCCAATGGGTAAAAAAAATAATACCATCTCAAAAGACAAGAGTGTATTCAAGCTACAACCAAGAAGAAACTGAGAGCAAACAATAGCTCCTTTTCCACTGCACAAACATCCCATTAACACCCGCTAATAACTGGCTTTTTAACACAACAGGAAAGGTTTTAATCAGCATTCACACCCTGGTGAAATTACTCTGCAGTAGACACAGGTATTCATCGCCTCCGGCTCCGGTCAGCATTTGATGGGAATAGGGATGCACCGAAATGAAAATTTGTGGCCAAAGCCGAAGCCAAATAATATTAAACGCTTGGCCGAATACCGAGTACCAAATACCAAATATCGTTGTTTAGTTTTTCATTAGTTTTTGCAGATGAACCCCCTCCAGATTAGTGAAAATTGGGACCCACTGTACGATACCAATGAAAATATCATGGTTCTGAGTAGTATCAGGATACCACAGCGAAAATGAGGCAGATTTGCCTTTTGTCATTTGTAAAAAGATAAATCACTTTTCTATAATACATCAATGATATTTTAATGGAATAAATTACTTATTGACTTATTCATACTTCAAAAACAGCATCAATAAGTGATTAACATAGGGGGGATCAAAATAAAATAAATAAATAAAATAAGAATCAACCAGCCACCCTCCTCCCCTGACAGTCCCTTCATAAATAAAGAACAGTCCCTAAAGTGCGGTGAGGTTTGTCGGCCGTTACCTGCCACAGAGGGAGAAATGTGAACGGCTCGTTTCTCCTCTGACACATCACATACCTGTGTTCGGCTGGCTCGGCTGTTCAGGTACTTCTGAGCAGTCATGACGCCAAGAAGAGAATATTATTGGAGCCGACTTCTCCGTCGCGGTAAGCCGATGGCCGCCGTACTTGACAGGAATACATTACTGTCTGTGTCTGTGACCCCCGTTCAACCCACAACCGGTGGGATTCGCCTTTCGTTTCTGCTGATGGTTGAAATCTGTAGGCTGCTCGCACAGCGTGCTGAATGATTTTAGCCTATTTTGCTTCACTCAAAACTATTTTTAGTCGCAAATGCGAGTGCGGTGATGGACAGATCGCCACACTGCCGACATTTTACTCCGCCCGTCACGGCACACTGTTTGATTGCGTTATCAAAACACGCCGCTATTATTCGGCCTTGCTTTTAACTTATTCCACCGAATACCGAATGTGTGTTTTTTTGCAATATTCAGCCGAATATACACTGCTCAAAAAAATAAAGGGAACACTTAAACAACACAATGTAACTCCAAGTCAATCACACTTCTGTGAAATCAAACTGTCCATTTAAAAAGCAACACTCATTGACAATCAATTTCACATGCTGTTGTGCAAATGGAATAGACAACAGGTGGAAATTATAGGCAATTAGCAAGACACCCCCAATAAAGGAGTGGTTCTGCAGGTGGTGACCACAGACCACTTCTCAGTTCCTATGCTTTCTGGCTGATGTTTTGGTCACTTTTGAATGCTGGCGGTGCTTTCACTCTAGTGGTAGCATGAGACGGAGTCTACAACCCACACAAGTGGCTCAGGTAGCGCAGCTCATCCAGGATGGCACATCAATGCGAGCTGTGGCAAGAAGGTTTGCTGTGTCTGTCAGTGTAGTGTCCAGAGCATGGAGGCGCTACCAGGAGACAGGCCAGTACATCAGGAGACGTGGAGGAGGCCGTAGGAGGGCAACAACCCAGCAGCAGGACCGCTACCTCCGCCTTTGTGCAAGGAGGAACAGGAGGAGCACTGCCAGAGCCCTGCAAAATGACCTCCAGCAGGCCACAAATGTGCATGTGTCTGCTCAAACGGTCAGAAACAGACTCCATGAGGGTGGTATGAGGGCCCGACGTCCACAGGTGGGGGTTGTGCTTACAGCCCAACACTGTGCAGGACGTTTGGCATTTGCCAGAGAACACCAAGATTGGCAAATTCGCCACTGGCGCCCTGTGCTCTTCACAGATGAAAGCAGGTTCACACTGAGCACATGTGACAGACGTGACAGAGTCTGGAGACGCCGCGGAGAACGTTCTGCTGCCTGCAACATCCTCCAGCATAACCGGTTTGGCAGTGGGTCAGTAATGGTGTGGGGTGGTATTTCTTTGGGGGGCCGCACAGCCCTCCATGTGCTCGCCAGAGGTAGCCTGACTGCCATTAGGTACCGAGATGAGATCCTCAGACCCATTGTGAGACCATATGCTGGTGTGGTTGGCCCTGGGTTCCTCCTAATGCAAGACAATGCTAGACCTCATGTGGCTGGAGTGTGTCAGCAGTTCCTGCAAGACGAAGGCATTGATGCTATGGACTGGCCCGCCCGTTCCCCAGACCTGAATCCAATTGAGTACATCTGGGACATCATGTCTCACTCCATCCACCAACGCCACGTTGCACCACAGACTGTCCAGGAGTTGGCGGATGCTTTAGTCCAGGTCTGGGAGGAGATCCCTCAGGAGACCATCCGCCACCTCATCAGGAGCATGCCCAGGCGTTGTAGGGAGGTCATACAGGCACGTGGAGGCCACACACACTACTGAGCCTCATTTTGACTTGTTTTAAGGACGTTACATCAAAGTTGGATCAGCCTGTAGTGTGTTTTTCCACTTTAATTTTGAGTGTGACTCCAAATCCAGACCTCCATGGGTTAATAAATTTGATTTCTATTGATAATTTTTGTGTGATTTTGTTGTCAGCACATTCAACTATGTAAAGAACAAAGTATTTAATAAGAATTTTTCATTCATTCAGATCTGGGATGTGTTATTTTAGTGTTCCCTTTATTTTTTTGAGCAGTGTATTTGGTTAGCGAATATTCGGTGCATCCCTAGATGGGAACACAACACCCAGGCGAATGCACTGATTTTACCTCCTTAATTGGCGAGATGTAATAACAGGCTGTCACAAAATACAGTCCGTCTCCGCCCAAGCAGCGCTCAAACATCAATCAAATTAGTCTGCACCATGTTTGAAAGAGAGACTGGATACTAAGAGATATATTAAGAGGTAACATTCATAGAGTTGACATAGGCCTCTATGCTACTCTCTAGTGTTTACCTGTTCCCTGGCCTGTCTGTAATGTCAAATGTGACACATCAAAAAAAAAACCACACACACAGAAAGGCATGCTGGTATGCCCCCGAGACCCTCTCATCTGCTGACAATGGGATTGGAGTCTAAAGTCTATTTTTAGGAGGTTTACCCATGTTCAAAAAACCTGCATGCCTGTAATAAATTTGGTGTAAAACGGACATATGAAAGAAAGACTAAAGAAATGTCTCTAACCAACTACGGAGAAAGTGGCTGTATAACAAAAAGTCCTTAGTTATAACCAGTAAATTCATTACATTTAATACATTTCATAATATGTTAAAAAACTATTATACGTATGTGTCACTCACCCTTTTCTCCGGTAGTGGAGGGATGATAATGTAGGGGTAGGTGACCAAGAGGTATGTTCTGAGCAACTCAAACTCACTGTAGCGTCTCCACAAAGTGTCAGGCGTGGCAGGCGTACCCCCCTCTAGAACAGTTTCGGCTGGCCTGCAGAGGGAGGAATGGGAACAAACAGTATTGTTAACATGTCATCACATAAATGGTAAGACATTTGAGTCATTGTTCTTGTTGAAAGCAAACTGAGACACAGAATTAACAACATATCACATCTAACGTCAACTTGACAGTGGCCTTTTGTGTGTAGAGAAGGGGAGAAATAACCTTGTCAGAGGCATTGTGATTATTCAGCACCTTTGGAATTCAGAGAGCTAAGTGCCAGCTGAATAGTCAAGAAATGAATACATATTATATTCAAAGAGTAGGGGGTCTGACAAGGTAGTGAAGAAATCAGTGCAAGCTACTCTGTGCCTTGATCTTGTTTCATTTAGCCAGCTTGTATAAGCTGTAAATAATCAAATCACAGCAACAGCAGCATTAAAATATAATCAAATAATAAGATACCCAGAGAATACCAGACCTGTTAGAGGCAGCCAAACTACATCCCTTCAGGGAAGTATTTGACTTAATTACTCTAAGGACATTAAGAATTATGCTGTTAAAAGAAAACATGCCCTGTGTGGTTTTAATATTGCTGAAGTGTAGGAGTAAGTGGTCCCACTCCACTCTACTTGTCACTGCTGTTTGTGTTTCTGCACCACTGTATTAATCTGTTTGCATATGCTGCAACACCTATGCCACAACTGGGGTGATGAAACTCAAAAGTTGTTATGTATTGCACAAAGTAGGTGTAGGTAACACAACGACAGAACGAAACCCAGATGCTCCAGTTGATAGCTTACCGTGTCTCTATGAGGTAGACTGTGTAGGTTTCCTGCATGTTAACCGTGTTCTTCCCCGTTCTCTTCTCTGACTCTGCCACGTTTATCTCCATTTTTCTCAACAGAGCTGTCCCTTTTTCAACCATCTACAGAGACAAGACAAAATAATGTGTGAGCATGAGTAAAAGAGAATGAGAAAGTAAAACATAAATGATAAAAGACAAACATATAAGGTAGAAACAGAAACATAACAGCAGGTAAACAGACAGGTATGTGCAAGGTATGAATGTGGTTTTCAGGAGAATAAGAACAACAAAAAAAGACAAATTAATAAAGTTGTATTCTAGTATTTTCTAAACAGACTGACAAGCATGAAACCAGGTGGACACAGAGGAGTGGGCCGCTGCTGTGCAACTGAAGACAACTTACTGCAACGTTGACAATGCTCTGCAGAGGGTTATGACAGGCGTGTGCAGGTCACAAGACAAGGTATGACAACACTACCACCACGAAACACTACAAAAGTTGCTTATATAGCAAAAAACTCTCCTTCCTCACCAGCAAACACGGTTACAAGGACTGGAGTTGCAGGACACAAATACGACCCTGGCTAACTTAAACTAACGTTAAACTAAACTTTAGGTTTAGCTTTCAGACTTGCTAGCTAGCAAGCTAACAGCAGTAGCAAAAGTTTACAAAGTAGCTTCGGACACTGTTAGCATAAGCAACTTTAGCTTACTTTCTCTCTCTAACGTTAGCTTCTAGAGCTTGTAGCTAATTTAGCTTTGAAGGTACTTCTAAACACTGCAAATGCTTTTTGAAGAGGTGAATGGAAAAGTCTGTGTTGTCTGATGTCACTAACTCCACCTAGCTAGCATGAAGCTAGGCCTGTTTGGAAAAGTTTTCACCGGTAAAACCTGGCTTTAAAACTCCCAAGATGTTAAAGAAGAAGGTAGGAAAAAGTACCACCGTGTTTATGATGTTGTTCTCGGATTCTGCCGAAGTGATGTCGGTGTTACCGATCACAGCCACTTCTTCGGTACTTCCAGAGTCTGCCATCATCATCTGGCTGCCGAGGTGCTGCTGTTGTCAGCTGAGCTGGCAGAGTGGTTACTCTGCTGTGCGCATGCGTTGCAGACTGAGGACAGTGATCAGTGATCTTACTATAATTTTTGATACAACTAAATTAATGGTATTAAAATATCAGTGTCCATTCCATTATAAACAGCTTAAACAAGTGAAAACATTTTAATAATATTGATATAATAAAATGAATTAGAATAATAGATAAATTAATTAATATATGCTATCCACAAGTGTAAAAAAAAAGGTAATATCAGCATCATTGCTGGCAATTATAGTCTAATTTTATAAAATACCATGATATAATGTAAAATGCAACAATGCAGAGAGATGAGATCAACTGAGTGCAAGTAATCAGACCTTGAATATGTCCTGAAATTGCTCCATCATTGCAAGTGACCCTGTAACTTTTCACTTCAGCACAACTAAACGGTAACATCCATGTGCTTATGTGCAAGCATTACAAAATGAGTTGGGTTAGCCAACACGATTACGGTTGAAACTGGTGCACATTTGAAGCAGATCAGCTGATGATTTCTGAAAGTTTCCATGCAGCTGTGTTGAATTGCTGAACCCAATACCCTCCTTTGGCATCATTTGCATCTTCCTTTGACGCCTTCCTTTGCCAAGACTGACATCTACTGGTGGGATTTTGGTTTTGGATTTGTTTATTTCCATTTGGAACCCAGAACCCTTATTTTGTTTGGTTTCTTATTTTTGGCAACTTTGGAAAAATTAATGACCCTTAAATATTTGAGAAATGCCCATTACCAAATGATTCAGTTTGCAGAATCTCAAAGGTAAATGTGTGATACTTGTGTGTTGACAGCTACCCAACCTAAGCAATGATCCTAGATTGATGTTTTACCATGCTGTCAGATACCCTTCAAATCAAGATGGTGATTTTGTCATCTCAAAAAATGATAGGTGTCACACAAACTCTACTTTCTCTGACATTTAATCATTGCTTTCATGATGTTTGAAAACAGAGTTCTGAAAAAGGTGCCATAAGTGATTTCCTCACTGCGGTGATATCATTTGGCCCCTCTCTCATTGGTTGTAGATGGTTGTGGGCCCAGATGTGAATGAGAGAGATGCGGTATGCCTCAGGCTAGTAAACAGCACAGAAACACGGCCTTTTAGTTCCTGTGGTCACGCTGTTGTGCAGCGTTTAATGTTTAAAGAGAAGGGTGGAGCAGCATTTAGTAAGGAAGCATTTTATATAAATGCCGCTGGGCATGCAGTGGGGTGCTGGAGTAGTGGGAGGACGAAAAACAGATACAAAGAGAGAGAGAGGCAAAGGAATACATACGAGAGGGGAAGAAGTATAAAGGTGAAATTAATTAACATAATAATCTAATTGTGAAATGATCAATGACACAGAAGCAGCAGGTATGGGTGGATGGATGGAGTGATGGTGGGATGCGGTTTCAGGCTGCAGCGTGTCAGGAAACCCAAAGCTCTGCGATGTGACCAGCCGTAGTCACAGCAACAGCATAGTTACCATTCTTTCCTGCCACTGACCTCAAACCAGCCACCACCACTTCCTGTCCGCACACACGGGCACGCACACACACACATATAGACACACACCTCTGGCCCTATTTGGCTGGCTATAATCGGCCGTTATGACAACTTTTTGAAACCTCTGACTAACGTTCTTGAACACTAAGCTATGAATGGTGTGTGTGTGTGTGTGTGTGTTTCTTCCTGTCTTGTCTATATTTGGCAGCTCTGGCCTAAAGCTGCTGACTATAATTTAGATGGGTAGGTGTGCATTATACACTGATTCATGACATTTATGTCATACTGCCTGGAGACAAATAAGAATAATAAATACTTATAGTCTGAATATTTGAGCCTATATGCCAAAAGGCAAATTTAAAAACAGCTGATATATTACTATTACAAATGATTTTTAAACATATAATGGTGCTTTTTAATGTATGTTTTTGCAGCTTGAAAAATCTTTGTGGTTTATTTGACTATCATCTGTCACTGAAATATATCCCCTCTTTCCTTTGTACGTTCAGTGGTTAGAGAAAATGATTAATCTGTCTGTTGAATTTTGACTGCTGAACAGAAGAGGGCAGCAAAAATCCAATATTGCTGAACAGCAACCTGTGGCACAGCAGCATGAAATTCAAAATCAGCATGCACCGCACTACATGATAAGTTTTGGCATACTGTGTGATATGAGTATGAATGAGCATAATAGGTCTCTTTCACAGCAGACATTTTGAAACACACAGGTGTTACTAATAACATGAACAATGGCTCCTGTCTATCCAAGTGTCCCGGGAAGCCACAACAGTGCTACACAAAGCCAGCATTTACAATACCAAGACCCTGACACATGGAATTCAGCCATCATTAATTTTGTGATTTACAGTTGTGTTTTTCCTACTGTGACATGTCAAAATGTCTTCTATGAAAAAGGCCTGGTGCTGTGATTTGTTAGGCCTATATATTGTTATGTGCTTGGCACAATTGAGAAATATGAGCCATTGTAATATTGAATAGGTTGTCAAAGTATCACACTATTAACATTCCTGTTTATCAGAGGAATTCATGCATAAAATTACATTACTGTGTGTCAATATGAATATAGTGTATACATATACTCCACATATACTATGGCTGGTTTCACCTCTCTTATCCAGTTCTTAGTGGATATGTACAAGGACAGCAATTAGTGAGTATTAGTGAGTATAACAACCATCATACAACCAAGTATACTATATTTGGGGTGTGTATTTGTTTACTCCAAGTCATTTAACATAAAATTTTTAACAAAGAAAACTACATACCACGTTTATCTTTACTTAGTTGGGGTCTCATTACTGTTGATTGGCACCTTTTTGTCACTGCATGTTTCAGATGTCAGTTTTCAGGAGCCATTATCAAAACTAGACAACTTTATTCATGCCTTCTCCCCTTCCTGCAATGTAAAGTTATTTGTGTTGTTTTTTTACGTCTTTACATCTAAATGTTTTGTATCATTTTAAGTAATTTCATCATTGCTGCAGATCCATTCAAATATTTGTTTGGTTTTTTTTTTAATCATAGGAACTTTTTAGAAAGTTTAACTTTACGTGCATGTGTGCGTGCTGTACACAAGGCTGGTCACGAAGGTCATAAAGAGGAAGTCCTTGCGGTCAGTAGAAAGGAACACATGTTTTGCTTCATGTCATAGTCTGCGTCCTTCATTTTCCTCTCCTTCATCCATCTATTCTTGCCTTTGACCGTGGTGGAAAACTGTAGCGTGTCCAGTGGGGCTGTATTTGTGTGGGTGAGCCTGTATAGTATACAGAGTGTATGAAATGTCATAATGAAGTGAAGCCTCGTCGGTGCTGTATTATGTTGCTTATTTTTACCTTTTCCCAGGCTTTCTGTAGACCTCCTGCACATGGGATTTTTTAATGTATTTTTATGTTGTTTTCCCAGTGATGTTCAAGTAATGTCTATTTTAACAGTTCTTAATGTTTTAATCATATAAGTGACCCTTATCAAGCTTCACAATTTTAATTTAGTTGTACACAAACTTGCCTCATCAAACCTTGACCAACATTCAGATCAATTAACAAATGATATGTAACATTAATATTTGATAGCAGTATTGCACATTTGTGATATGAAAATTTGAAGACTAAGTCGACACAATGCTCATAGATACCCATAACAAACTCAAACGCAGATCAGATTTACCCCTGTTTAAATACTTATAATACTTGCACCAAATCAACATTGCTGTGAAAATTATTTTCTTCTTTCCCATTTCTTCCACACATTTTAAAAATTTCCTCTGGTTTCCCTCTCCCATCCATCACCAGAGTGTTGACAAATTAAGACGTGCAAGTCTCATTGAACGCTTCTCTGCATGACTGATGCTGCTCTCCAACAAGCTCACACATGCACACTTGCATGTGTACTCATTTACTGTATATGGGCACTTAGTCTCGCACACACACACACACACACACACACACACACACACACACGCAAACACACATGCAGAGTGTGAGCAATGCAGTATAATAAGCAGCGTGGCAGCAATGTGGTCAGCTTTGCCCCATGTGCAATCGTTGAGAAGCCACATGAAGGCTTCTGGGTATTAAAGGACAAGCCTTGGTTGGCTGGGAGGGAATCTGTCATGCAACAAGAAAACTGTGTTTTTCACCCTTTTTTCCCTCTTTCATTTCTCCTCAATCCCTTTTTTCTTCACCCCTCTTCCCGAGTTCTGTCTTTCACCAAATTCTCTCTCTCTTTCTCTGCCCACTTTTTTTTTCTTCCTTCTTCATTTCTTTCATTCTGTGGCGTATTAGACTCAGTTGTAATACTCTCCAGCTTAAAATGCTTAGACCACTGGAATGTTCCGTCAAAGAGGTGGGTGGAACCGAGGGGGCGGGACAGACCAACATGACCAATTAAGGAGGAGATTGAGGTAAGACGGACAGCTTCTAAATGGTGTAATAACAACCTACTAAAATGTAATTACAATGCAATAGCAATAGACACTTCTAATGACAGGATGTATATGCCAATGTGATTTCCTAATTATGGCCTTGGTATAATGGGTGACTGTTAACATGGCGTGGAGATTATAGAGAGGTGTCTGAATGCAGAAATGCAACCACAGGGACTTGTTACAGTGTGGAATGGTCACTCAAAAGTCCTGCCAAGTATCGATCACAACAGGTAACTTAACGTGTTTGAGAGGGCGCCTGAGAGTCAACGAGTTCATTAGTGGGAATTTGAGTGTGTGCTTTAATATGTTCACTCACTGAGCCGGGTATCCAGATGTCCATTCATGTGTCCATCCATTCAATCTAATCATGTGTCCATCAAGAATCTATCTGTCTGTTAATTCAGGTTTTTGCCTTTTGTTTGACCTATCCCTGTGTCGGTCCAACTTCATTCCTCACAAAGCGCTCACGTCCATCGACTGTCCATCTGTCTTTCGGTCTGTCCTTATGTGATGCTGCCATCCATCTGTCCATCCATCCATCTCCATCCCTCCATCCATCCTTCCATCTCTAACAAGAGGAGTGGATGGTGGCGTCCATTATTACAGAGCATCCCAGAATAGAGTCTCGTTTTATTACAAGTCCCTCTGGTCGCCGTGGCTACCCAAATTACAGGCCAGGCTTCTCACACATAAAAAAGGTTGCGCTGCCGAAAACCAGCCACCTCAATAAAGGATGGATTAGAAAATCCTTTGCTTTTTTCCCTTCCTTTCCTTTTTGAAAGGTTTTCTGTACATTTTTTTCCCTCTGGTGTTTTGTTTTATGTTGGGGTGCAGCGGTCTTCTTCAGTGGTTTTGCTCCCCGACCCTGCGGCGGGAAAATACGCTCACTTGTGGGTTTCTGGGAAGGCAGCGGTGGACGAAACATCTGCTGGGAGCAAGATGTATGTAAGTGTGTGTGTGTGTTTGAGTATGTGCATGTAGGGACACTATCCTGGCATCTTGTTTAAGTTTACTGATCTGTTTGAGTGATAGCAAAATAGGAGATGGTGAGAAAAATGTTCAAGCATTGTGTTGTAGTTGTGAAAGACAATTTTAAAGATACAATGTAAAGTTTGCTTCTTTAGTAATTGTGTAGAAAGGTATAACACTTGCACACTTTCCAGAATATCTTTCAAGTGAGTTAAAAGTTGAGTTTTTAGGCTGATATGTTGTTCCTATCTAACATAACAAAAATGGATGATAAGTGTTCACATCTTCAGTGATTAGCATTCTGTTAAGGTGAGGTAGCCCTACTGTTTGAGCGAACAGTAAAAGCTGCAATTAGCTTAGTTATTCCTGCAGTAGATATACAGCTGACAAGATATAATGCAATGTGTGTCCTGTCATATTAAATGTTAAGAATGTGCTCACGTGGCAAGCTGACTTTGGTGATGTGTAATTAACAAACACTAGATAACTAGCTTATGTGCCTAACATTAGCTACATTAAGCATACCTGCCCAGAAAACAAAGCCTCCTTTACCTCTTAAAGGTCCAGTGTGTAGGACTGAGGGCACATCTTTTGGCAGAAATTGTATATTACATTCATAAATGTGTTTTCATTAGTTTGTAATCACCTGAAAAGAAGAGTCATTGTGTTTTCATTACCTTACATTGAGCCATTTATTTCTGTGTCATCTTCATCATCTGTCATCTTCATATATGTATGATAATAACCAGATATCAGACCCATAGATGGAGCCTACTCAGTCCAATGGCACTGAGTGCCTGGTGCAAACACCAACAATAGTCTCTAGCTTACAGGTTTACTTCTGTGGTATGCGGCCCACTGAATATGCAGAGTAGTTTTCTCCCGCTGACCCCACCTGAGAGTTCCTGCTCGGCTCATTGACTTTACATTGTGATGACGTTATAGATTGTTAAATTGCTTTTCTCAGCTCTATGAAAGTTTTAAAACCCCCATAGATGAAAAAATCATAATAGAAAGAATCATCCTGTACCTTGTTTGCAGTTCAAGGTTTTACAGACATCTCTCACAGTTGTGACCTATGGGGAAAACCCTTCTTCAGCCCAAGGGATTTTTTTTGCTGCAATACTGCAAGTGGACACTGGGGGAAATTGAAAGCAAGGCTGAGCTTCTTTTCTGGGCACCTGGTACTCGCCAGTGGAGTCTGCCATGTTGTTCTACAGTAGCCCAGAATGAACAAACAAAAGACTTACTCTGGATAGAACCATTCAGATTTTCAAGTTTTCTTGGTAGCCACTGGCAGCATGTCCGAAGGCTGGCCCAGGGGCCAGTTGTGGCCCACAGAGTGATTTTTAACAGCCTTTGGTTTGTTTTTCAAAATATACAATATTTGGCCCACCAAACATTATTGGTTAATCAAGCAAGATCACTTTGCACTTTTTCTGTTTACCTCACAATAGTAGGACTATCTTTCAATTGTAGACATGCAGTAAGTAGGAAATCCGCAGGTTGGACCAATGTGTTTTCATAAACAAGCAAAGGAATGGCTACCTAAGAGCAGGCGTTACCTGCTACAGTAGGTAGTCAACATGGCCACAGCAAAGAAGAGTAAAGTCGACAGCAGGGGCCAACGCTTTAGGAGTGGTGGAAAGTTGAATACTTTTTCACGAAAAACATGAAACAGTTGAGTTTGTCTCATTTGTGTGGCTTTTTTAAAAAAAAAATTAAATAACCCATATGATGCGAGAAGCAGCTGGTCCTCAGGTATTTTTGCATTATCTAATCTGGCCTCCCATTCAAAAAAGTTTGGACACGTCAGTCCTACATGCTTAGCACATGGGAGAAGTTTTAGTTCTGCAACCTCACCCTTAGATGCCACTAAATCCTATACACTGGACCTTTAAATGTTGCATCCGTGTTTTGAATTAGCACAGAACATATGGTGGGTATTTGAGGTGGGCTGGGAAAATGGAGACTTACAGATAAAAAGAGATGGGACAGCTTTATCTGTTTAGAGAGCTTTGGAACCTCAGAGTGACGTGTGCGCGGAGCCAGTAGAATATGACTGGTTTGACTGTTATTGGCAGGAGCACTTTGTTGAGCATTTGGTAAAGTGTGATTGGATATTATACATTGAAACAAGGATGTGATTTTAACCTAATCCATCACTAACACGATATTCCATTTCACTTGCCTTTTAAGACACTTGAATCTGTGACCTTATCATGATGAAATTGCTGAGCTGCTTCAAATCAGGAACAAAGACCTTTTTTTCTGGCCTGGGTGAAATTCCGGTTGAGTAATTTTGACAGGTTTGTATGGACAAAAACATCTAATTGGAAAGGAAAGGACACGTTGACAGGTGTAGTAAAGAATTCTTTATGGTGAAATGTATTTCTGTGTGGAAAAGCTTTAGTTCCCCTCTTCCTGTTCATTACCTTCAAGTGTCTACCTGTGAAAAGGTCATTGTCAGACACATAGGAATAGTATTACAGTAATTTCTATGGTCAGAAGTTTAAATGATTAGTTTTGAGGTTTATCTTGTTCAGTAACTCTGCACCTTTATAAAAGATCAAACCATTTTCAAGCCCTTTTCTTATCACATATGCATTTGCTTCCTTAAAACTTCCCTTAAACTATAATTTTTTTCCCTATATTCCCAAACTAGTTTAAATATTTACAAATATAAACATAAAAAGCTTGAACGGTCACACATATTCTATTCACTTTTTGTTCTGTTTGACTGTATTGTTGGTTTGCTGCTGTCTCGAGATCTCTTTCATCCACTTATCAAGTGGTGTCTGTCATGGCCTGAGTCAACCTCCACCAGTGATTCAGAAACCGTGCTTCTTTGATTGAAAACGTTACCAGCTGAGATATTATAAATGTCTGATGACGAACTAAACCCAGAAAAACGGAGAAACTGTGGAGTGCCCTGTATGGTAATTATACTGTGTTTGGTACAGTAACACCCTACCAGGTGTAATGAACAATAATGCAGTCATCTCCATGGTAACGGGCTGTGGTCACATGTTGGGAGAGACAGATTAAAGAGATTCAAAGGAAGAAATTAAAGCTGGAGACTAGAACTTTTTGATGGATAGAGCAAAGGAAATCTATCACCAAGAAAAGGGGATGTTTATGGCAGTTTCTTTCACATCCTCTGCCTTTAAAACCAAAAGGAGAAATATAGCCTGGGATGCAGCCTCATTAAACAATATGAGGGCTCTTTATCATGTGGCAACCCACCGGAAGTAGGGCTGCGACCCATCTTGGGTTCCGACCCATCGTTTAAGAAGCCAGGGTTTTACGGGAAGTGTGAATGTGGTTTGCGATGAAAGGATGGGATGAGGTGTGTGTATGTGTGTGTATATGTCTGTTTGTGTGTGTCTGCAGTGCACGCTATTATTATGTTGCTGCGGTTGTAATGATGTAAGATGCTCGCAAGGGAGTAAACAAGAGCAGCACGCTATCTACAAACAACATATGAAAACATCATGTTTCTGTGGGTCTCAGATGATGACAAAATGTAGATTTCAGATCCCCTTTGATCCACAAAGAATAATGATATATTCTATTTACTTCGGGATTTTAAGTATTTGGGGGACTTAATTAATTCCAAATCTGTTTTTTTGGCCAGATAAATGTGAGAAACACATATAGTTGATATGCTGTAGGAATTTTACTGAAGACTTAAATAACCATTTGTTCCAGACTTGTTTCCAAAGTTGCAACTGTTTCCTAATCCAAAAATACATGGCAGCCAATTGGATACCTGGACAGGAAACTGAGTTAAGAATTATCTTTATTGTGCCCTTTTTTCATCCAGATGGTAAGAGTCTTTGGGGATTCTAGAAATACCTTCAGAACAGCTGTAACTGTTTTTAAACAACCATTCAGCTTTTTAAAAGACTGACAGGTGATTATCTTTCTTTAAAGAGGGATGGTTATGACTACGACTCGAATAATGGTAAAACATGAAAGGCACAAACCGGGTATTGTCTTTCAAGCCTAATTCATTTAGACCAGGCCCTCAGGCAGTGTGTTGGCCTTTGAAGACACTATGACACAGTGGCCAAACTGTGGAAGTACAACTTCTGGATCCGTCACATGATGCCATTGGGTCCAAACATGGCATCTGACATTGTGAAAGAAACAGTCATAAATCAGTGGATACATTCTTTTGAGCGTAACAACCCCCACAAAATGATTGAGGTTATATCCATTTGGTCCAATACATTTGGAAAGACTAGAAGAGCTCAAATCTTAAACAGTTTAATCATTTTATCCCCATTCAAGTCAGAAGTTAGTAGCTCGGCCGGCAAAAGACTGTAGTGCACTTGCTCTAAGGGCCCAGTGATGTCGAAGATCCAGGTAATTTTGCACCTGAGAAGTTTAACTTTTTTGGCTTCACCGAGCAACTTTCATAGAAATGAACAGGGCCCACCTTCAACGCTGTATCCAGTTCTCTTTATACATCCAGACACATTCAGTGTCTCATCTTCAGGGTATTTATAATTTAAAGACAAAATAGTTTTTATCCTGAGTTTTATTTCAATTTTCAGTGTGAATCTGTAGACCCTAAATATGTTGAATGCATTCTATATCCTAGAAAGTTGTAAAATATCTTGAAATCTGCATTCTTCTTCTCCACTTTGGGTGAAACATCACCCTTTTATGGCATCTCACTTCACCAACTAATGTTTAGAACACTAGTAATGTTCCAGTGTAAAGCTGTTTTTGTTTTAGTCATGCTAGTGGTGTGGCACTACGGTATGCAATGCTGGTCGGTCCACCACTTTGGCCCAGACTGAAAAATCTCTTTAACTATGTATTGCCGTGGCACTTTTTTATAAACATTCGTAGTCTCCAGAGGATGAAGTCTCCTGACTTTCTTCGATGATCCTCTGTCTTTTCACTGATTGCCATTAGCAGGTCAAAGTTTTCGCTTATCCTGTGAACTATTTTAATACTAGATGGACAAAGGTTCTACAGACATCTATGGCTCACAAACATTCTTCACAAAGCTGCTAGAATGGTTGTAGATTCTAATTCCTGTTTAAATGGGTTATATTATTGAACCTGACAATCTGTTTGCCACTGTCTAGACCTGACAGAGCATCACCACATTTGTGCTGATAGTGAAGATAGTAATTTACAATGCCAACTGCCAAATGATGTCAAAAGCTGATTGGTTGATTTTTTTTTATGAGATTCATGTTGTCATCAGGTGACTGGTGTGTGGAACATGCAACACGTCTGAGTAAATAGTAGTATTTAGAGGTTGTTCCCCCACACACTGCAACACTGCAACACTATCATCTTTGAATCAAGGCAAGGATTAAAGGGGAAAACCACCAAAACCAAGAAGTCCAGTATATTATTTCCATGGCCTATGAAAGTTCAGTTAATATTTATGAACATGAGCCACTCTCTCATAAAAAGCCAGAAACCAGACAAGTAAATCTCAAACTTGTGATGTCATCAAGTATAAAGTCTGGAGCTCTCCATAGAGAATGAACGGGAGACTGATTTTGTGGACCTACATAATGTTTGTTTTCTTTTTTAAACCCAAATGAGTTTTACTCTGTTGTAGTGTTCTCAGTTCTGAAACAGAAAATGTACCCAGACACCCAGAACATTCCCCTGGGTGCTCTCAGTGTCATGCATAACATCTTTAATTCATTGTCTCTGGATTTTTAATTTAATTTAATTTAATTTAATTTAATTTTATTTTATTTTATTTTATTTTATTTTATTTTATTTTATTATTTTATTTTATTTTATTTTGAGAAAAAGAACATGTACAGGTAAGGTAATCAGGTAAGTAATTAATGAACATGAAATTAATTAATTCCATGTAAAAATATGAAACCAAATGAGTATTTTTGAAGTAACAGTCTTTCGAGACAATTACATAACAATAAACATACAAAATGAAACAAACAAACAACAGCAACAACAACAACAACAAGTCTTAACTTCTAGGAGAAAACAGAGACTTTTGTTTGTGAATCAAAAAAATGTAGGTATTTAGAAAAACACATTCAACAACACATTAAATATTCAAGAGCCCCTCATCTGGATAATCATAATAAGGTATAATATCTCTCAGGTTAAGAAAGTCAACTGAATTAGAGGTTTCAAACAGTGGATTCCAAATCGGTCCAAAATCTTCTGGATATTTCACATTCACACAAAGATGAGAAATAGTTGCTATATCATGTTTACAATAGCAGCAGGAAGTATCTGTGTCTGTGTTCATTCACAATCTATAGCAGCTCCAGACTTTATGCTTGATGACATCACAACTTTGAGTTTTAATACTTTTTTCTTTATTATGGAGAGAGGTGTTCATGTTTACTCATGCTTTTTGGACTGTCTTGAGCCATAGGAATAACGTGTAAGTTTTCAAAATTGGTATAGTTTCCTCTTAATATCTAGCCATCACTTGCTATCACACCATCAATGATCTGCATGTACCATAGGTCACATGATGATGACACCTGACCCAGCTCAATTTCTTGATGGAGCATGCTTAGATGATGAAGACTGGGAGAAATGGTTCAAAGCTCAGAACAAAGCTAGTTAGTTGACCTTTTCTGTTAAGATCACACATGCTGTTAAGGTCAAGGATAAACCGTAATGCTTGAGCCATTCAATAATTTATGATTGTTTCATTTCAATTCCAGTGTATTAGAATACAGAGGCACAACAAAAACAGCACAACCATTCCGCTCCAAGTTCCTGTGCATTGCACTTTAATATGTGGCTGTGTGAAACTTGAAAAAATAATAATTTAATCCTCTCTGGCAGACTGATCGATCACATATTACAGTAAATGCATTTATGTCAAAGTTAATGAACCCCATTTAACAAAAATCCAGAGGTTTTCAGCTGAAATGAAACAGTGACGCTCGTGCGCTCTCTCTGTTATTGCCCCACCCCCCCCACCTTCCTCCACCCTTCTGCCTTGTCAATCAGTTGAAGGAGGAAAAAGTCATTAAATCTCTCTGTTGGCCATATATGTAATTACAGTCTGCCTGTATGTTGCTAAATACGCCCCGGCGCTAGTCTGGTCTCCCTGGTCATGTTTTTTCCTCCCACCGGCCGTGTTTAAAGCCCTTATAATTGGCAGAGGCAGCGTGTCAGGATTAGAAGCTGCCGGTTTGAAACCCCGACCCCCCCTACCTCCCCACTTTTCCCCTCGCCTGCCTGTCCCCCCCAAAAAACAGACAACCACAACCTTAATTCCTCAACTCCTTCATACCCCTTGTCATTGTATCACATGTGTTGGAGTTATAGAGCTGAATTTTAGTCCTATAGGTACAAATAGTTGCACTGTACTGAGAGATCAGCCTCCATGATTTAAACTGTTTCTTATTAACTTATTTTTCCTTTAATTTTAATGTAATAGTCTACTCTATATTCACTTTTTGTGGCTCATCATCACAATCCGATTTAGTTGCCTGTTTTACTTGTCGTATCTGAATCCACAGACTCAGGCGTCCTTGCATCCATGTGGTGCTATCTTATATGGGAAACCTATCATTGATTACATTGTTAGCCTTGTTAAGGGTTTCCACAAGTGTTAATTAAGTCGGTTTATATTTGACTGGTGCCTGCAGGACGCCTGTGGTCAGTTGTCTACCTCTCTCATCTCACACTACAGTCCTCTTATTCAGAACACCACTTTCCCACTCGGCAGTCACTGCAAAAAGAAATCACACACTTGGCAATTTTTTTTTATCTTTTAGAGATACTAAACTCCTCATTTGAGTCAATGTTTACATCCCAAAACTAGAATTTTGCAGTGCAGTCAATTCATTCAACTTACAAACCTTTAATGTGTTTGAATCAAGCATAAACCTGCTGTGGCATTTTTTTCTGTACCGGGCTACACGGCTACCCCTGTCTCACTGGCAGTAGTAAAAACCTTGTGGGTTTAGACAAATGAAGGTTGTTTGGGCCATCAAAGCATTTAAAGTTGAAATGATGGAGCTGATGGTCAGTGATGTCAGCAAAGATGTTGACTTTGTCTGAGTCAGAGCAGTTTCTGGTCAGTAGAGCCCCTAATTTCTCGGTCTGTCCGTCGCTGTCTCCCTGTTTCTGTCTCTCTTTTAACCTCTTTTACTCTCACATCATCTCACTCTGCTCACTCTCTCACACATCTAAAAACTGCTGCCCTCTCATCCAGGTCAGTGTGCTGACCTGAGCCAAAAGTGAGGCATTCACAAATCTGAAATGTGCATTACGTGTAACTATGCACTAAATTATTGCATGATTTGTGTGTACTACAAACTCAATTTCCATCCGTAAAAGGGGCAGCTTTCTGTTCTGTTTTCCTTTTTCTTTCAACTGTCCTAAGTTTGAAGATGAAGACTGTAATTATTAGCTCTTCTCCTCAGTCAGTGTGTATTCATGATTGATTTACAGCCTTGGGAAGTAAACACTCTCTTGTTTCCTGACATTTTTGAAGCAGTTGTAATGACACAATCTTGATTCAAAACATGACTAAGTTAATCCAAATTATTATTTCTGCAGCCTCCATCATGAAGACATCCGTCTTTGAATTGAAATGTTACAACTTTATGTTGTTGACCATGAACCATGAGGCTTTTCGGTTCGCTGCAGCAGCTATGCTAATTTCTTTGGCGTGTTTGGCTGCGCACATTATACTGCTGTGACTGTACTTTGTCTGATCAGACAAAAATTGGACCAAAAGCAGAGTTCCCAAGGTTTTCAAGAGCTATGCTATATTTATGCAGCAATAAACTCCATTTTGTTTGCTATTTAAAGGAACACTAAAACACAAGGGAATCTATCATTCCCAGGTGTCAGCGTGGTAAAAATCTAACATGATGGAGATGTGTTAATCAGTTGGAGGATGGATATTTTTTTCATTGACAATGTAATCATAACGCAGACCTGCTTGATGAAAATGGAGTGCAGATGTTGTTGCTGGGGAACGGAGGCTGGTTGAGGTATAATTATGGTAAGGTAAAATGAGGCTGTTGATGGTGAATGAAGTCAAATGAAGATGTTGTTGACTGGGGTGTTATTTTCAGTGAGGCCTCTGTGTGTGTGCAACAGGCATGTTTTTAAACAGAAGCAGGGGGAGTGGTACATGGAACTCTACACTGACACACACATATTATGTATGCATGTAATCATTTGTATGAGGCACATGCACACTAAGACAGAAGATGAATGACCTGGGTGATATATTTTAATTCATGAGGTGTCTTTGCTTGAGGGAAAACACACTTTCAACAATCTGAGCCTGTCAGTGGTAAACACAATCACTTTTAGTAGACGCAAGGTGATATTGCCATTAAAAATTACATTGAAGCCCAGTTTGTGGCTGCTGGCCACAGTTGTCTCACTCAATACTGAACCACTTTCAAAAATAGTTGTACCCATTAGACACAAAAACAAGGGAAAACAGGGTCCAGGTGGAAAAATACTGAAGTTTCCCTTTAAACAAGGATACCTCATGAGTTCTGAATTTGAAACATTTTACACTTGACACTCATCATCATCTGTATCAGTATGCATGTGCATTCATGTAAATCAATGTGTGAGATGTGTGTGTCGGTGTAGAGTTCATACATGTACCACTCCCCCTGCTTCTCTTAAGTAACATGCCTGTGTGTAGCACACATACAGAGGCCTCATTGAAAATAACACCCCGGTCAACAACATCTTAAAGGTCCCGTGTGTAAGCTCGATTGCAATCAGCTGACATGTCTCCTGGTTAGAATTCCTTCAGTATTCATTATTCAGGTTTTGTTTTTTTTTTTACTGGGAGCTGAATTATCTGCAGAGGTTTCTTCCTCTCCAGAACAAACAGACTAGAGGCCTTTACTATGAAGCTGGTTGCACCTACCCAGGAAATCTTTTCATTATCTGGCTTCACTAACCTTAACACTGGATGTCTGGATAACCGCAAACATGAAGCTGGTTATCAACTTGCTCAGTCAGCTCTGGGTTTTTCTATTCAGCCATGGGTGCGTTCATGTGAAAGAGGTGGAATTGCTAATTACAAGCAACATCATCAGAGCCATTAATTAAGTAGCCTACTTCATATTATATGAGATAAAACGGTGATAATAATTATCTGCGGGAATGTCTTCTATTAGGGACAACAAAAATTCATATTCATCGAAGTGAAATGTAAACAATAGCCTTTATTCTCACAACAATGAAGATTAAAAATAATTTCCAAATATTTAAAGTAAGCCAGGCTTAATATAAGTTTAGGTATCATTAAATATGTGTAAAGTATAGAGTGAGTATGTTTCGGTAATTGGTTGGATGATGAAGAAACTACTCTGAATATGTCACATAGAAATACTCTAAACTAATGCAACACATTAATCACAGATATGGTCTCTCTGACCGAAATGTTGCATTTATTGTCACAGGAGCCATTTAAAAATGTGTGGATTATTTTTCTAATAAAACACAATTTTCACTTCCTCATACAGGTGTTGCATGTTATTGTAAGAGTGTAAAACCAGCCACAGTGTCAGCTTTCACTTTGGGGATAACATAAATGATGCACAATTAAAATGCAGATAAAACTATCATCATGTGTTCTAAATGATCTCTCTGTGAAACTATGTTTTTTAACCAGAGTGAAAATAGAAAGCCTGGAACAATCCTCAGTGGATTCCTCCTCTCCAAAACAAATGGACCTGGTTATTTAAGCCTGTAAAAACACTGAATAATTCCCCAACACTCTCCTTGCAGGGGGTGGCTAAATATGGTGGCTGAACATGTTAATGGCCATGACTGGGGCAAGTATTTGGTTTGTCCACTCTGGGCTACTGTAGAAACATAGCAGTGCAACATGGCAATCTCCATAGACAAGGACCCGCTCCCTATGTAGATATAAAAAGGCTTATTCTATGATAACTAAAACATGACATTTCTCATTTATAGGTAATGATACACTGGGGAAAACATACTTATTGTATTATATTCAATTTTTACCAATATATCCCCTTAAAACATACACACTGGATCTTTAAATAAAATGTTTTTTCTTTACCGTTTGCTTGACCAGGTCTGTTTGTTGTTGTCTTCCTGCAACAGCTCAACTCACAAGACTTTAAAAAAAGACTTTTTCCTGAGTGAGACTTGATTAAACACAATTACAGACCGGATCAGGTGAAAGGTAAAGAGAGATGTTTTATTTCTTTGTCAGACACTTAGAATAATAATCTTGTCAGTGGCAAAAACACTAATGCCTTGAAGAATACATAGCAGCGTGTTTCGTGGCTGCTGGCTGAGCTTAGACACAAAAACATGGGAAAATAGGATCCAGGTTGAAAAATACACAAGTTTCCCTTTAAACCTATGGGAAAACGGAGGATAACACTGGTTTCTGTATTCCACACATACACATGCATATACGAGGGAAATCCATCAGATGTTTTCAGCACCTCGACACACACTCGCAAATACACACACAGGCAGGTCATGTATGTTCCACTCCTTTACGGCTGGCTCACTGAGTAAACATGCAGCATACACACAGTTAACAAGTCAACACATCCAGCTAACCCCAACAATCTCCCATCAGTAAATTCATTCATAGGTCAGCTACAGCTTCCAATGTAACACGAATAAAGAGTTTGGTTAAAGTGGCACCTTTAAGAAAGGCCCCTGGTTCAATATAGTAACAAGTCATGGTGAAAAATGGTATGTTACAGCTTCCATATTAATTCTACATAGTAAGTTTTCCTTGGATCAAGGAAGCTTCTCACTCAAGTTGTATCCTTCTTGCTTCATTTACCTCCTTTTATCGAAATGCATGCAGTTTGATCAAAGATAAAGCTCAAAAGAAAATTTTTTTATATAGTAGTGATGTGGAAAACTTCTGGTCAGTCTTCCCTTTTCATTAATAATAAAACAAACTTTATGAGCCTCAGTCCTTACTTGAATATATGTTTTTATTATAAAACAAATCCAATGACTGAGAAGATTTAGGTACAGCATGTATACATGGACAAAGACATACCAAAAAATTAATGTAACAGAACATTCACTAAACTTCATACAGTGGGCTTCATATCATATAATCATGCCACCAGGGAGGAGGCAAATAACCAGTGTGTTCCAATACCTATACTATTATAGTATTTAGTATGCAAGAAAATTAAATACTGTATTTTCCAATAAATAGTATGTCAAATGCAGTGTGCCAAAAATACCAGGATGTTCTACTGCATCCAGTCGGATTTTGCAGTGTGCAAGCCAGCATGCTCTTCTGCCTATTTTGACCCACAATCCTCTGCACAGCTGAAGATACATCACACTGACTGAGCTGCAAACAGACGACAGCTTGACAGAAGTTGAATGACGGATGACAGCGGATTAAAGTGACTGGTAACCAGTCAAATAGTAATGATAGGAATATTAATGGTTCAAGTGAACAAAATAGTATACCCACTTCTTTTTCTATCCAGTGACAGTGTATCCACCTATCAGCTAAAAAGCCATTGTGATATATAGTATGCCTACTTCCTCATCGGTAACCTACCTATCTACCTAGTAGTACACCCACCTCATCAACTACCACTACACCACTGGACATAACTATTAAATAACAGTGACAGAGAAATGCAGATGTAATTTCACTGTATTGAATATAATGTTAGAATCTACAATGTATGCAGTTATTACTTAAAAGGTTTAAACAACATATATTATAAAGTAGAGCTCTCTAGCTTGACCTATGTCTCTAGCAAACTCAGCGAAAGGCGTTTTGTTTTATCTCCAAGGTAGTGGAGAAGAAGTAGTATGTCTCGATTGTGTGCATACTGCATGCAACAGTAAGTACTTTGTAAGGGCAGCTGCAATCTACTAAAAGTAAAAAGAAAAAGTACACAATTTGAAATGCACTTCATGTGTGTAACACTTGGTCCAGACTGTTTCTCATCCATGTTTATCATAGAAGTTGAGAACACCATCAAGGTTTTCATCTTATCTTTACCCCCGGCCCCTCAGAGCCTCCTTACATAAAGCATGCAAAGTTTGAAGGACTCTGAGGGCTTTTTATGACAATGCACGAATCATCAGTTGTTCTTGTCTCATAAAAACCTTGAAAGAAAGAGTAATACCACTTTCGCTGAGTTACTTTCCATCGATAAGTGAATTCAGGCTTTTGGAGCTGTAGGACCAAATGTAATCATTTCTGATCTGGTGAAAAAGTTCAAAGAAATTCAGTTCCAACCTTCACTACCTTTTGCTGCCCTCTGTGACTGACACAGTGTATTCTTTTTTTTTAAAAAAAAGCACTAAAATTTGACCTGTGTTGATGGTTTTCCTTTAAGGGAGGGAGTTTAAACCATCGATGTGGAGTTGCAAGTGGGACCAGTGGGTTATATTTTAATTTGTTTGTTTCCATCCATTTGTATGTTTCCATGTATTGTGCTTGTTGCGTCCATCGAGGACTTCTTTGGAAATAAATGGTTTTAGTGATGCTTTTAAGTGCTTTCCTCCGGGATCTTTGCGTCATGATACTTCTGTCAGTTGTGCTTTTAAATTTCTTACAAAAAAAGGAAAAAAAAGAAATGAAAAACAGATTAATACAATGAACACAGTGTTAATTTTGTTGACAAAAATTATGACGAAACTTTTTTGTTATCCACCTTCATCCCATGACAAAAATGAGACGATGACAAGCTAAAAAATGATCTTGATGACAAAAACTAATGCAAAATCTATGATTCATTTTCATTGACGATACAAGAAGAGACGAGACAAGACAAGACGTGATGAAAATGTTGGTGGTGGACTATTAGACATTGAAAGCCGAGAACAGCTGTGCTTGCAATTATCTTCAAATGCCGTACGATGGTCAGGCTGGTAAACTCCAGTATATAGTCTGAGCCAGGATGTTTTGCTAGCCAGCAAAAACACTTACACCGGAGCAGTGTCAGCCGTTGATGTGAGTTTTGAGCTGTAGTGCAGCAGTAAATAATCAGCCGTATGTTTGTGACTGTGGATAGAGGAGCTGTTGAATGGATTTGTAGAGTTTGTTTGTTGCAGCAGTGGCTGTTAGCAGTTAGCTCAGCTCGTTAGCTGCTGGATGGCAGCGAAGCAAGCGGCAGCTGGCTGCCAGACTTCACGGCTGATCCCCATAGACTCCACTCAGTCCGGACTCGAGAAGGTTTATGGGTTGATGTTGTCTGACAGGTAGGTAGGACAGGTAGGAGGCATGGTTATCTGTGAGTGTAGCTGTGCTTTGAGTAAACAGTCTCATGTCAGCTGAGTTTTCCTAGAGCTGAAAGTTTTGTTTTAATCACCAACTCTGTGAGAGGACATGAGTTTAAACCTCCAGACAAACATTGCAGATTACGAAAGAATTTAGACTTTAATTAAGTTATTTTTCTGCTTCTTAACTAATTCTAATGAGATCACTAAGTCAGAGTTTACAATAAACCAAATCCTAGTCCTGTCAGATTTTGTTATTTGTGGTGTCAAAGTTTTGAGAGCGTAAATAGAGACATATTAAGCTTTTCAAATGATGATCAAATCAGTAAGTGTGTCCTCATAAATCACCCCTTAAACCTGTCAAACACTGCTGGCGAGTTTGTAAGCATGCAGAAATTATTTGTAGTTGTAAAAAATTGCCTAAATGAAATCTTTTCTACAACCTGTCACCTCGATTCTAATTTCTGATACATGAATTAGCCTAACTGGATTAGTTTAAAGATTAAAAAAAAAAAAAACATACAGAAAACATAATGACTAAAAGTTGACTAAAATGTTTTAAATTTTTGTCGACTACAACTAGACTTAAACTATGAAGGTTAAAAATGACTAAAATCTGACTAAAACTAATAAGCATTTTCGTCTCAACTCTAATTAAATCTAAAATAGCTGTCAACATTAACACTGGTTGACCATCATTATCATATCGTCACCACTTGTAGCTCGCATGCATAGCAATGACCGTCAGGGCACTGTGGTTATGGAATATATACAATATATTTCATGGTTTAGGAAGCAACCAAATTCAGAGTAGATGCATTCAAGGTAGTTTTGAGCAGCAAATGGGGGATTTTTATACATTACATAGAGCTCCTCTTTAACAAATGCCTCCAGCACCAGCTCTTCATTAACAATTTTTTTCAGTTCCATGTTAGGAGGTCTTGCTAATGCCTCTGTGGCCTTTTCACCCTCACTGCCATGTTCTAAGTGGCACGTAGTCTCTTGCAACTGTTTTGAATGGACTTTATGAAAACCATTGTAACCGTGAAAACAATAGCAAAGTATCTAAAAGGGCCTCTGAATGGGAATGTCTTCATTCAATAAACAGCTGAACAATAAAACACCATGTAATTTCCCTAGTTTCTGTTTTCCACAGAATAAATATTTCTCTGTCTTTGCGCAAGTTAGCCAATGGGTGGGAGTGCCAATAAAAGAATATTTAATTTTTTCATTTGTCTTTCTTCATTTTAAGCTTTTCTTTGTACTGTTTTGTAGCTGCATGGATTGTTATCGGCTATATAATTTTTTTTTGTTCCATTTTCATTGAAATCTTTTACTAATTCTTACATTCCCATTTATGTAGAGTGTGCCACCCCTCTCTGCTCCCGACCATTTGTTTCTCATCTTTCTCTCAGTGCATCAACTGGATTTCCTCTTCCTTCATCCACTATACGTCTCTGTTAAACGCCTGTCCCTCAATCTTTCCACTTGTTCTCTGTTTCTCTGCATAAACCCCCCCCACCCACCCCCACCACCCTGCCCAAAGGCCAACGCCCCCCACCCCCACCCCAGACAGCTGTCTCACCGCAGCACAGAGCTACGATGTGACACCGTGCTATAAATATGAGCACACATAGACACACAAACACATACACACACATGCACACACACACTATAAATACCATCTCTGTGCAAAACACACTGCTGCAGTATAAATATTTAAGTATAAATGTGTAATGAATTTATTGATATGTTGCCCATGCCAGCAGGCACTGTTTTGAGCCGCAGAGTGGTGAACCAGTGTGGTGGGATTGAAGTGGTGCTGAGGGATTGTGGGAACGCATGTTCCGAGTTAGGCAGCTGACCAATCGGTGGGCTGGAAGCTGGAAGCCGCATCACAGAAAGAGCTACTGATCAGTACCAGTCTTCATAGCCATCCATCTCCCTGTTTTGCTCTTTCTCGCCCTTTCTCATTTTTCGCTTTCTTACTTTCTTTCTTTCTTTATCTCTCTTTTTTCTTTCTTTCTTTCTTGTTTCTTTCCCACTGCTATCAATTCTGATTCTTCATGTGTCTTTTTTCCTCCCTCTTTCTCTATCCTTTTTACTTTCGATTCCTTTCATTCAGCCATACACTCATTTTCTGCTTCCATCTATCTCACTTAATTTTTCTCTCACTGATGGCCTCTCTCTGTCTTTACCCCTAAATCAGTCTTTTTCCTTCACACTTCCTCAAGCTGAAATTCTATAATTGATAGTTGCACACAAGCCTGTGTGTGATTTATGAATGGGGATGTGAAAATATCTGCAAAATGAGAGGAAATCATCTCTTGAGCATATTTTCCCCACAGCTCCACCCAGAACTGTAATAAACAGGATTTCTGCTAAGCAAGCAACAAGTGATTCAAGACGTGTGGACGTCAGCTAACTGATTCTGAAAACCTTCTTCATAATTGCATGAGAAATATCAGTCTTACTTGACAGTGATAGCATACAGTTCAAATGATTCTATCAACCAGATAAACTCGCATCACAGATGTAAGAGTGGAGTTATTATTGAACGGTTGCTGAGAAGGCTCATTATGCTGATGTACTGACACTACTGGAAACTGTTTAGTCATTAAAACTAATCTCTAAATTAAAACTGATGAGCATGTTTTTTGTGTTGTACAGATGTGGATGCACTTCTTTGAATGTGTAACAATGTGCTCCTGAACAAAACCTGCTCTCACACTAGACACTGTGGCTATTGTGGTCTTGGTTTTATTGGGAGTAGCCAGTATCACTTCCTTTGGATAAGGATCTCGATTAACGCTGTTGTTTGTTCAATAAAATTGTTCCAATGTCCCATTTTCCTTCCTCAGTAGTAGCTGTTCCACTGTGGTAACCATTTGCCTCATGGGAAAGTGAATTCTATAAATACCTTTCTGTGTAACAAGTGCTGTGAAAAGATTTTGTTTTAGTTCAAAATTAGCAAAAGAGCCATAGTTTGGATAGAAAACGATTAAACAGGATCGATTACATTTGTATTAGACTAATCTGTCCTACAATTACACATAAGTAGATGAGTTTTTGCAGTATCTTTTTTAGTTGCAGACAGGGCATTAAGAGTTGCAAACAGAACAAAACTTTAATGTTGCTTCAAAGGAAACCACGGCAGATGTGTTTTCTCCCCAGAATAACATGTTGATGGCAACAGATGTTAAAATATTCTATCCAGAGACTTTGTGGGATTGTTATCCATTGAATGGCACTGGCCATGACATTTGAATCTGCAAAGATGCACTCGCAGATAAAAAGAGCTTCTGTTGAATTTTCAAGTGTATATAGATTGGATGTAAGTGTACACCACATGGTTCTCCTGACCATTATCACTGTGATTTAGGGTTCTTGATGCAGGTGGTTTTGGCATTAACATCAGCAGCTGAAGGCTGTGTGCCACAGGCATGAATGAAATAATGAATGGGCCTAAAGGGCACAAGCTTAGGAGCCCAAAAATTGGCCTGCACCTGTTAAATGTCTCTCAAATTAACAGGTACCGACCAGGAAGAGACTCAAAATGACCACAAAGAGACACAAACGACCAGAAAGATATGCAAAAGGAACTGCAAAGAGAAACATAATAACTATAAAACAGACAAATCCAGAACAAAGAGACACAAAACAACCGCACAGAAATACAAAACAACCACAGGGGGACACAAAAAATGGTTTAAAAAGCGACATAAAACGACCAAAAAAGACACAAAATTCCTTCAGTGAGACACAGAATTACTTCAAATAGACCTAAACAACTACAAATAGACACAGTATTACCTCACAAGCACGAAATTACTTCAAAGAGGCACAAAATTACCTCAAAGAGACCCAGGCAGCTACAAAAGAAACAAAACAACCACAAAAAGATGCATAACGACTACAAAGAGACGCAAACCACCAACAAATTTGTGTGTCTTGCTCTTATTTAGGAGAGGTGGTTGGCCCTTTGCATTTCTGTGCCTAAGTGCCCATTGTCAGGAGTCAATAAAGATTGTGAAGGTGTGCCGTGCTGTGTGGGACGGGGCCGACATTTTACGAGGTTCATAATCTGTTGCTTCTGTTACCAGAGTGAATGCACTCAATCCAAAACCTGAGATAATTTAATGTGCGTGAGTGGAGGTAGTGCATTAGCGTAGGTAAACTGGCCCTGGGTTGTCAAGTCATATGGATCTATGTTGTTCATCATGTTTAGTATTTCCAAATACCTTTGCTTGACCACTGTAGCAGGCACAATTAATATGGTGCATACCTCAAGAGATGGCACCCCTCACCAAAATATTTAACAAGGCATGACATCAGCCCCATAAGCCCTTTTACAACAGAGATTGCACTATAGAGTCGCTACCATGTGCCCTCTTTATGCAGCCTTTGCATTTTTACATAGAACTAAACATTGGCGGCGTCATTTAACTCCATGGTATGATTTTAGACAGCATGCTGGCATCACGGAAGCATAAGAGGCGGGACGGGCATGACGTAACAATACAGCATCTGCCTCTAGTTTGACATATACCCTACGCTTCAGCAGTGCTTTATAAGCAATAACAATGGCATTAACATGGCAATAATAGTCTTTATCGTCTCTGTTAGTTGGCAGCTGATCTTGTCCTCTGCTCGGAGGGTAAGGAGCTCCCAGATCACATTGTTTTCCTAATTTAGGGACATTTTTTGCCACTGTCCTCCTCCCTTGAGTTAGCCGCTAACTGCTACTTTTAAAATCTCCAGGCAGTGGGTTGCACGCATAAAACAGCGTCCAAGCATTACACCCCTGTGGCCCATGATCCCATCCTGCCCGCTGTCCCGTTTATACAGACAGCATTTCAGTGCTGTTACCAGAGATGGGACCAAGTCACACATGTGCAAGTCTCAAGTAAGTCTCAAGTCTTAACCTTCAAGTCTCAAGTAAGTCCCAAGTCATTTTTTCTCGGGCAAGTCAAGTCAAGTCGAGTCACAGGTTATGTCAAGTCAAGTCAAGTCCTGTAATAGGTCAAGTCCAAGTCAAGTCACCTTATTATTGTAATTTTACCTGGAGAATCTGATCTTAGCTATATATACACCTCATTAACTCAGCTGTTAACCCAAATCAACTGCATATGCTGTTTTTAACTAAAAGTTACTTCATTTTAAAATCTTATTTATTTCATGTACTGTTTTAACATATTTATTCCATTTTAAATTATATTTACTTACTTTGCTAAGTTTTAAACCCATATTTATGTCATGATCTGTTTTTAAGCAATATCTACTTTGTTTACTAGTGTTTTAGCATGTAATAATTACTCAATTTTAAAACCATTACTTCATTTAGTCCATCTCAAACAGTATTCACTCAACTTTACAACCTAAGTTACTTGGGTTACTCAGTTTTAACCAAATTTTAGGTGACTTCATCGCTGCAATGTTCTCTTTGCAAGGACGACCCCCATGCGCGCGCGCACACACACACACACACACACACACACACACACACACACACACACATACACACTAACCAAGGCAGCGGCCAAAATCACCCATTTAGCTCATTTAACCCTGTGTTGCTCGTTCATAAAATGTACAGCTGGTCTTGTGATGAACCGGTCAGAATGTTCGCTCACGTTTTCTGGGGTTAATGTTAGCAAATAAATTAGAAAACAAGTTCCACCAAACCGACCACCCCCTGTTACTACCTCTGCTGTCAGCTTAAAGGCGAGACAACTCTGTACCTCCTTCCTTGACCTTACCCTTAATACAGAACAGTGAGGCGAAATAACAGCATGAAATTCCCCCCTGGAAGAGGCAGTTAAAAAGGGGTTAAACTGTCTGTTGGTTTGCTGTTTATTTCTGGTGCTAATGTAGATGAGAGGTGTGGTATCTTCTACACCCTGGACAGTCTGGATTTAAAGCAGGTCACCTACCTGAGATAACCTTCTCTGTGGTGTCAGTGGTGCTGCACACTACCAGAGCAAACTCATTCTCCTCTGTCCTCATACTCCTGGGTCTGTCTGCTGTGTTAGTGATATGGTTAATAACCTGATTATGATTATGAGCCTCCACTCTTGAAGGGTGAGGTGTCTCAGCCTCTGATGAGCTGCTCCTGCCAGGTGACATAAAGAGCAATAGTGTCTGAAACATGCAGCCTGGGCCCCCAATCTTCTCCCTGTACACTAGAACAATTAGTTTTGCCATGCACTTACATGGCTTCTCCAACCACTGCTATGCTGATGACACCCAGCTATTCCTATCATTCTACCATCTGACAACCCGGTGGAGCCATGCATTAACGCTTACCTTGCAACCCTTTTTAGACTGAGTATATGTTCAAGGGAAGGGAACATCAAGACCTGTCCATGACAGTCACATTATGAGGGCCAAGCACAGATGGGGGAAGCTTCTGGGGCTCCGACCACAAGTGTTTTCTCAAAAGCACCAAATCATCAACTTTGTGTCACTTAGCTAATGCCCATACTGTTTATTCTACTATAAATGTCCTTCTGTTGGCCCCTATATATTCAATCCAGAGTATTTAAGATCAAATTTACTTGTTGGGGATCCTTGATTTGCAATCAAAGCAGCCCAAATTATTATACTATGGATTTAAATGGAGACGTTTTGTCAGATAGTGAACTCTAATCCAGCCTAGCATAACAAAAGTAGGTTTCAAGATGAATAATGCTGTTTGTGCCAAATTTGTACCCTTCATATGTTATGCAACTTAAACATAGCAACAGGAAAACTGAACATTAGTCATTCTCAGCATTTGTTGTGTAATGGTTTCAGAATAATGAAGACAGTTCGAGGAATATTAGATACAAAATAGTATGTAGGCTTTACAGATTTTTAGGCATTCTATTACCTCAAATGGCTTGAAAAATACTCGAGGTTTGGGCTGACATGGTCCCTGGGACCAGGTCTCCAGGATCTAAGATGTCCACGGAGGATCCTAAAGTGTTCATCTTAATCAAGGTTCTTCTTTGTACAGGCCCCAGAGTGACCCACTGTAGTCAGGACAATGGGCTTATTGCCTTGTTTCTTACAAAATAAAGTAAAACTCTAAGCACAGTCTTGGTTCTTGGTCCTGTTGAGGCTGAGTCCAATTCTTGTAAGTTGCTTTGGACAAAAGCTCCTGCCAAATTAATGAATGAAATGTAATGGAAACATAATAGTTGCGCATAGAGATTTTGCTTTGACTACATTATAAATAAATGGGGGCAATTAGGGAGGAGACGGTAAAGGAGTTTTCTGATTACTTACACATCTCCATGTACTATTAAATGTGACTTTCTGCTCCTCTCTCATTTTCCCTCCTAACTTTCTGTTCTCCCTCACTTTCCTCACACCTTCCTGTTGTGTTTACATCCTCCCGCTCCACTCAACCGACTCTTCCTGTCATCCCACTTACCCTCCCCTGACCTCCTCTCCCCTCATCCGTGGACTCTCTCCCTTCTCATCTCTCGTCAACTCTCCCTCTCTATGTCCCTCCCTGCGTTCTTTCAAAGCCACGTCCCTCTGTCCTTCCTCCAGCTCCACTCATCAGAGGTCACTGTTGTTTTCCTCTGATTCCGGTTAGCATGTCTGTATGTAATCCCTGTGTGTATGTGAGTGTGTGTGTGTGCATGTCAGTGTGTAAAAGTAAATTGACTCAACATTGTTTTCATATCCTTCCACCTCTTCGTTAGCCCATTTTCTTGTTTACCTTTGAGCACCCTGGGTAATCATATTGTCACAGCCTATTTCAGGGTGTCCACTCAACCTCTGTGGTTCCACTTCTCTGCCTCACTTGTGCTTTTCCACCCTGCTCTTTTACTCACGACTCCACTTTACTTTCTTCTCCCCTTTCTGAATTTACCTGCCTGTCTTTTTCTATCCTCCTTTCCTCTTTGCTTGTTGTTTGCCTCTCTCCATTTCTCTCCATCTCTCATTCCTCCCTCTCTCTTTCTCACTTGCCCTCCTCCCCTTTCGCTTTCTCTCCCTCTTTCTGCCCAAAGTTCTGCAGCCCAGCTGGCATGGTTTTCTAGTGGTGTAGTAAAATATAAATATAATAAGGACGTTTTTGAGCTGGTGAATCCATTCTGAGCAGAGAAACATCACCACAGAGCCCACAGATGTGGCACACACTCAGGAGAGAGAGAGAGAGAGAGAGAAGGAGAGGGACGGAGAGAGGGAGGAGAAAAAAATCCCTCATTTGACATGGAGAGAGTACAGCAGGAGCACTGACTGCATTATTGTTGGCATTACCCAGCTACTGGACTTGTTATTAGGATACTCCGTACAAATTTGACTCAAGTCTTCGTCAACAATCTTCAAGCAAGTCTCCAATCTTCTGAGTCTCACTCAGCCCTCAAGTTGTATTTTAAGACTCATCTTTGAAAGGAAAAACGATCCACATGTAATTAATAAATATGCCAAGAAGTGCAATTATGAGGAAATTCAATGACTCTCTGGAATAGAAATTTGATTTCTCAGTCGCAAATGCATTTAGTCTCTTACATTGGTGTCACTACTCAATTATGGTTAGAAAAACCATAATCTCAGTTTTTTTGTCACTGCTGAATGCCCAAATTGTTTCAAAATGGCCATGTTAGGAAAACAACTACATTATTTAAAGCTATAGCTGTTGCATTCTGTTCTTTTCTATTCAATGATGAACAAAAATATTCTGAGAAGCAGTGTATGTCCGTGCACATTTAAGTGAGCGTGGTTATAGTAATGCATTTTTACAATGAAATACTGCAAGCGTTACTGTACGCTGCATTTCTGTTTGTGTTTGAGAACCTGTGGCTGCGGCTACCTGCGTGCTTGTGCATTTTTACGTGTATGTGCGTGCGTGTGTGCTTCCGTCTCAGTGCATATGTGTTTAGTGTCAGAGCACAGTGTACTTGAGTCCCCTGGGCAGCTCTTTGTTTGCTTTAGCCATGCGGTGGCTAGCCTAGCCCGCTAACTCCAAGACACATTTAGCCTGTGCTCCACTTTTATATCACCCTGCTTTTATTTTCCTTCTGTCTGCTCTCTGACCAAACACGCTGCACTGAGCTGGCCTTTAGCAAGACTAGTACCGGTGCCACTCTCAACCATTGATAGACAGTTTTGGTCATTGTGGTTTTCGCTTGCTGCCGTGTTAGCTGCTAAACTGCTCGCACTGGCCAAGTGGCACTCCCTGCCAAAAATGTATGTCGAAATGTGTGAAGGCTACAGTTAAGTGAAGCACATCCAGGAAGTTTTATCTCCTTGTCTTGGTAGATTAAGGCTTACAAGGTTTCAGACACAACCACTCTGATGCTTAGAAGGCTGGTGTATAAAAAAAAAACGGAGTGTTAGGTGTTTATTGTGGTCTGGGGTTGGATGCTGGAGTGTGTGGAGGGACAGAAGGAGGAGGAGAAGGAGGAAGAGGGATGGTGGTTTTAGCCACCAGCTGTTGTTACCTTGAGCATAACGTCCTTTAACCCCCATTACAGCGAATCACCGCAAGCCACAAACACGCTAGCTTCCACTGACTGCAAAACAACCAAAACTCACTTGTTTACCAGCTAATGTGCCATGTATTCACTCTCTCTTACTCATTCAACCCCCTTTCCCATATTTCTTTTATCAACTCCCTAAATCACATCTTGCGCCCTCATTTCCCCATATGTTCTCTTCAACCCCTTTGTACAAATCTCCCACCCTCTCTCATTATCTCTCTGTCTGTCTGTATCATCCTTTTTCTCATGCTCCCCATCTCTGTCTCTTCATCTACTTCTTAGCATTTCCTTTCATCTGTGTCTTCCTCCTTTTGCCCCACTCAGAGCCTTTGTTGGTTAGGGCCCCGGGTATGCGTGGGTAACCCCGGTGCCCATGTAAAGGCCCTTAGCTGTGGACTCATAGAGCCCCAGTGCCAGGAGATGAAAGCAGAGAGAGATTCTGGGGCTGGCACCCATCTCCTTCTGTCCTGCCACCAGTGGCCTCTTATTTCACAGAGAAAATTAATAACTGTAACAAACATCAATGAGAGAGGGCCTGATGCTCGGTTGGCTTGTCGGCTGGCCTGGTGTATGTGTGTGTATCTGTTAGCATGTGAGTGTGCACTGCTGGGATATGTGTGTTTTTGCTCGTGTGTTCGTGGGCTTGCACATGTATGTGCATGCGTGTTTGAGCTCATACCTTACCAGGACCAGTATGTGAAACATTGCAGCAGTGGTGAAATAGGCTAAGAGAAATAGTGCAAGACAGATCTTGACAGGTTGATGAATACTAACAGAGGAAGAAGATTTTTGGTGGGATGTGGGGTGTCAGGCTCCACTGGTTTGGTCTGATCAGACTGTTGACTGTTTGAAAGGCCATGATGTCCTTTCTTGAGGCAAAGAGGAACTGAAAGACGGATGGATGAAGGGAGGGATGGATGGGAGAATGTGACCACTTCTGAAGCATTGTCGACAGCCATGCTGAATAGGCAGCGGGCCTGCCTGGAGCCACGCCCGTATTTATGATCTTCAAAGGAAGGATGACACACACGCACTCACGCACAGCCACAAAATGTTGATAGTTACAGGAAAACATATGCTTGTGCAAACGTGGGTACACACAGATTTGCATATAGATTTCTCCTCACGCTGCACACAGACAAACTTTTGCACACATGTGAAACTATCAGCAGTCACGTACTACATGTGAAGGGACACAGCAGCTCTGCAGTTGTGTCTCTAAACTGAAATGCCATCTGTATAGCTGTTCAAATGGTAAATGCACTTACGCAGCTCTGTTAACCTGAAAATGATGCATGGACTCTAGTGCTGTCTACATTGTGTTGATATGCAGACATGCACGCTCAGACTGTGGATATCTTTGGTGATGATCTCCATTTATTCCTGACAACTCTGACAGCAAGAGGTAAAATCTAAATCCTCCATCAATTTCGACCACATAACTCGAGCCCCTCTCCCATTGAGTACAACAGCAAGAGGGCGGGAAATATGTTACATTCATTTCAGTACAATAAAACACAGAAAACACACCTGACAGCAAAAGATAAAAACAAAATCCTCCATCAATTACAAGCATATAACTTGTGCCCCTACATAATTAAGTGACACAGGAATATGTTAGCATATTATACAGTAAGTTTAGGCTGAAAAATGGACTTATAAACAGCGCTAAAACACGGAAATTACTATGAGAGCAATGTTGCTTACCTCTCCCATGGACAACAACAGCAAAAGGGTAGACACCCCTTTATAGGTGAGGTACCCCCAAAGGTGAACATAGGGTATCAAACGTTCCACATATTAACTATGGAGGCCTATGTGTGTTAGGTAATAACAACTGAAACAACCACCAACTCTTAACAGAATAGTCTGATATTCAAAATAAAAAGATAAGCTCGGTCTCTTTCTTGCAGATTTAGATCAGATTAGATCAAGCCATTCACATGTCTGTCAGTATCAAGCTACCACCAACACCTTGTTAGCTTAGCTTAGCATGAAGACTGGAAAGGGGGAAATAAAGAGCCTGGCTCTGTGTGAAGATAAGAAAATCCACCTACCAAATGCCTCTAAAGTTCACTAATTAACATGCCAGTCAAGTTTGTCTAAATGTAAAAAGAGGGGGCATCATGTGCTTGACTGTTTCTTGGCCTGGAGTAATAACCAGTGGTGTAATGGTAGATGATAGGGTGATGAGGGTGTCCCAGTTGGTAGATGGGTTACCAAGGAGTTAGTGGGTATACTGTATCCCAATGGCTTTTTGGCTGATAGGGTACACTGTAAATAGCAAGAAAAAGAAGTTAGTATACCAAGTTCGGTCTCACTCCAAAATCATCAAAATCTGGCATTGGGCAGTGACTTGCAGCATCAGAAACCAACTAAAAAAGGCATCTTTTAACGTCGGCATGATATGCGGCCAGTTGCCATTATAGTTTAAGGGCGCCCAGTGGCGTCAGGGAGAAAC
Source organism: Epinephelus lanceolatus (assembly GCF_041903045.1). Lineage (NCBI taxonomy): Eukaryota > Metazoa > Chordata > Actinopteri > Perciformes > Serranidae > Epinephelus > Epinephelus lanceolatus. The sequence continues at coordinate 20,052,926 of NC_135747.1, read as the reverse complement.
GCTACGGGACAAGGACGAAAGTTGTTGGTTGTTGGTGAATGGGTCCAATAAACACCGACTTTCACCCAAGAGTGCGGTATTTGCCTCCCGTAAGATTCTAATGCCAAATCCTGTTCCTTTTTCCTAAACCTAACCACATGCTTTTGTTGCCTAAACCTAACCATGTGTGTTTGTTGTTGTACTGACGTAGTGCGTTTATTTCCTGTGAAAACAGAAGTGTATCCAGCAGGCAGAACTTGACACGGTGTCCCAAAACATCAACAACCAACGCACCCAGGGTACCTTGCACGTCGTATTTGGACATGGAAAGTCCATGACCAAAACATCAATATGTGATGAGGTCAGAGTGAGAATGTGTTGGTATACCCCATATAGCTGCATATACCCTCCACTACACCACTGGCAATAACTGACGACTTTTCATCATTAAGGTTGGCAGGCAACCAACAACAACTCCAAGAGGCACAACAGCAATTTGTCCTGTATGCCAGTGTTAGTATGGATTAAAGGTTTTGTTAGCTCTGGATAGAACCAGGCTAGATCCCCCTCCTTTCAGTATTTACGCTAAGCTCAGCTAATCTAACCAGCTGCTTGCTATAGCTTTATACAGTGGTACTGATTGATCTTATCGACTGCTTAGCAAGGAAGTGAATCAGCAGATTTCCCAAAACGTCAAAATTTAAGGGACGATGGGCTCTACCACCTGAGGCACTGCCACCCATTGATCTGCAAGGCAACATTTTAGCTTTAAGATGTTACATAAGCTGATCAATGACCATGCCTTCCACACTTTTCCAATAATAGAGCAAGACTTTTGTGACACTTCTACACAAATTTACGAGTATGCCCCTGTATCCCTTGTTACTAAAAAACAACATCAACAACAACAAAAGACAGCAGAAGGGGAGAAATTCCCCTTCTACAATGAGGTGATACTTCATTATCAGAGCATTCCCACCTTACAAAGCTGCAAACAAGGACAGTAAAACACTGACATCTCTATAGGACAGATTTCGATTTCTTTGAATCGGCTCATGTGTTTCCATACTAGGAAAGTTCTAATGAATTTACACAGGTCTCAGTTGATGTTCTATTTCAGCTAAAAGGTAAACACAGCTATAGATGGCTGTTTACTGTGTGTGAATCCCTCTCTTTGCTTTTCTCTGTTCCATCAAGGGACATGAAAAGCGGTTGGTGCAGCAGAAATACTTTATGGTGTTTACACTCACAAATAATAAAACATAAATTGTGGAAACCCTCAGCCTTGTACAGTCCAGTTCATTCAAAGGAGCCTGCCCTGAGAAACAGGGGTGAGACCACTGATTTTCTGCTAGCAAATATTTGAAGAGCTAATTTGGAGGGGTTGGGTTTGCTGGTGTGCAGTGTATGTGAGTGTGAGTGTGTGTGTGTGTGTGTGTGTCAGCCCCACGCAGCCAGCAGCCAGGGTACCAGACAGCCTAAAGTTAATAAATTAAAGATGTCATTTGTCCGTTTTAAAGTTATTAATCTTGTCCCATTAATTAGGACAATTGTCTAGACTAATTGGCGCTGCTGTAAATCAGCAGTCACTCAGGCAGCCAGCCAATCGTAGATTTAGTCAGTCAGCAAGTCAAACAATCTGTGTGACTTTCAGTCAGTTATTCAGCCAATGCTTCAGCTAGTCCACCTGCCAAACATCCAGGAAATCAGACTGTCTCACAGCTAGTAAATTACCCCATTAATAGTCAGGCCAGTCAGCCAATGACCCTTGATCTTCTGGGAAAAAAAAAACATTAGTGGCTGCATACTCCAGGAAATTGATTGGTTTAATTGATTGTGATTGCCTGCTGTTTACAGTCTATAACAAAAAAACAAACGAGGCTGTCAGCATGCAGAGCTGTCAAGGGCACAGACAGACAAAGACAACAACTGGAAATGCGAAGTGGCAGCAATAAAGGGCAAAGCTTATATGTTTGCTGCTTGCCTGCCTGCCAGCAGAGTGTGGACAGGACTCTCCAGTGCGCCCTGTGCCCAGGAGGGGCGGGGTGGGTGGCAGAGTAGGGACAGAGGGAGAGAGGGAGAAGCGAGAGGAGGGCAGGACTGGCAGGGTGCGGTCTGAAGTGGCAACAGATCGTTTTGGATCACTCAAATCCTTCCAATTCAACTGGAAAGCTGCAGCTTGTTGCACGCCGGCCGCATATGGAGAGGAGAAGCTTTCAATCCAGAGAGGGCACCAACCAAACAGCGGGCGAAAGTGGCTGATGTTGTGTGACAGTTTCCCAGAGCGAAAGAAAAGAGAGGGAGAGAAACCACAACACTGCAACTTGGATATCAGTAACCGCTCTCTCTCTTTAACTCTCTCACCCACCAAATCGACTTTGAACCTGTTTGTTTAAATACACGGACTTTACAGCCTGCACACTTACTGTTGATTCTGTAAGGCGGAGGGAGCGAAGTTTCTCAATTTGGGTCCCTTTTTTTGGAGCTGCTAAAAACTTTTTGAATGTCCACATGGTGCCTGGAGGTTCCGACGTGAGCGTCTTTTATCCGAGTTTTTCGGACGTGATGTTGCGACTGTCACGGACGATGGAGTCGGGAAGTGAGCCGGGGAGGTACTGAAGACATCTCTCTCCCCCGGGAGAGTCCTCCCTCCCCCCGGGGCGATGCGGATCTCCTTCCTCCTTCTCACCGCCTCTCTGTGTGCCTTGGTCCTCCTCCTCGCACCTGCCTCGGAGGGCTGCGGGCCGGGGAGGGGGTACGGCAAGAGGCGGCTCCCGAAGAAGCTCATCCCGCTCGCTTACAAGCAATTCAGCCCCAACGTCGCCGAGAAGACCCTGGGAGCCAGCGGGAGACCCGAGGGCAAAATTACGCGCAACTCCGAGCGCTTTAAAGAACTGACGCCGAATTATAACACAGATATTATCTTCAAAGATGAGGAGGACACGGGCGCCGACAGGCTGATGACCCAGGTAAAGAGGGGGATGAATGGAGGGGCATGGATGCAACACTTTCACAGATGCGCCATGCGTATTGTTCCCGGGTGCTACTGCGTAATACCCGCATTGTATTGTCCATTGATTACAGCGATTAAAAATAAATATACAATATCTCAAAGTTTAATTCTGAGCTGACAGCTGACTGCGTGTAGCTGAATGAATTGGATCACTTCAGCCCAGATTGGCCACGCTGTTGCATCCAATTGACTGCCGAGTGTTTGCTGTCAGTTAAATGTTTAAACCAAACTGAGTGATTTCATTGACTTTTCGTCTCACCTCTGGATTTTGCTACCTGACAACCCTAGCTTCTGATAATGCCTTTAAGTATTGCCTACTCCCAAACTAAGCCTCATTTTGTTGAGTAGTCTCAGTCATTCATCTTCATACAGAACAGCTGTCCATCAGGTGCGTAAAGCCACTCATCTGAGGGTCAAACCAAAGTATATGCAGGTTTCATTGAACCAGTCAGTACAGGAGTTATAATCTTAGAGTCATAGCATAGGTTAATGATTATGTGGGCTACAAAGAAGGCATTTCTAACACATTGTGGAACTGAAACAACAAATTTACTCACAGTGCGCCAAAATCTGACTTTTTTTTCTTTTTTTTTTTTTAGTAGGCTAAATTGGGTCATATACAAATTAAATACCTTAATTTAGAATAAGTAAATTACTTCATTCAATGGTGGACATTAATATTACCCGCACAGACAAACCATTGCTTCAAATCAGATCTCAGGATCTGCTGAGAGGCATCTTGACCTCAAGCCTTATGTAAGTAACTTGAAAAGTGCTAAATCATCCCAAGCCAGCACACATGGATAGTTGTGTGTACTTTGACCACTCACCTCTGACATAATTCACTTGACACAGTTATAATAGAGTTATTGTCTTCATTCTTTGTATGCATTTGAAGTGTGTGTGTAGGTCATGCCGTTTGCTTGCTCTCCTTCTCTGAGCTACGCTGTCCCTCTTTCTGTCGCCCTGCTCTCATTCCACCGTCCCCGCCTTAATGTGATGACACTGGTGTCTCTGACTATCTGCTTCAGTAGACACACACAGAGACACACACACACACATACACACACACACACACACACACACACACACACACACTATCAACAATGTGCCTTTTTTTCTCTGAACTTGGGTATCTTTTGCAGACCACATGGCTGTAACCATCCCTTAGACTCATCACACCCAGCTCTTCTCACATCAGCCCTCTTCTCTTCAGTTCTCTACCTCCAGCTTCTCTCTTAGAATTATAAGAACATATTAATTTTGTATTTGCATGATTTGTTTCTAACTCCTTGCCTTCCCTTTCCCTCCCTGTGCCTCTCTTCTAGCGTTGCAAAGACAAGTTAAACTCTTTGGCCATCTCTGTGATGAACATGTGGCCGGGTGTTAAGCTGAGAGTGACCGAAGGCTGGGATGAAGATGGTCACCATTCAGAGGACTCGCTGCACTATGAGGGCCGGGCTGTCGACATCACCACCTCAGACAGGTAGGCATGCAACTGAACACATTATTCAAATAGGTCAGACAAACATTCAAAGTGCTTTAGTCACTTACTCAGTCCATAAGTCACTTAGTCAGGCAGTAGTAATGTGATGAGTCAACCAGTTAGTCAGCGGAATTTGTTTTTGCTGACTCAGATTTGGATTTTGAATGTTTAAATACATTGCATTGTACAGATAAATATGTGGATGTCAGTGGAAAAATGTTTGCATGTTTGGAAAGGTATGGCTTTAATCGAATCACATTTGGAGTTTACGATATCTTTTTGTTCTTTTCATAGGGACAGAAATAAGTACGCCATGTTGGCCCGCTTGGCAGTAGAAGCCGGATTTGACTGGGTCTACTACGAGTCCAAAGCCCACATTCACTGTAGCGTCAAGTCAGGTAAGAAGTGGATATGAGCTCCAGTGTGTGTGTGTTTGTGTTTGTGACCAGCTGTCATTACCACTAATGAGGTTAATGCCTTTGTTGGTGATTCACTAATGGTTTACCTTGCTTTTCAGCGCCACTATCATCAGTCTGTGTGTGTGTGTGTGTGTGTGTGTGTGTGTGTGTGTGTGTGTAGCTTCTTGTGTGTGTGCAGGGCCTACTGGGAGCCAATCAAAGCGAGGTGGTGCACCTGTGCTCTTTGCTGTACTATTCGTAAAATGATCATTCTTTGTATATTCAGCTGTATGATGTGCAGAAAGAGCCAGACATGGATTTGTGCTACATTTAGTAGCAGGACAGTCATCAAGCAATGCATCTGCTGTGTATTTACCGTGATATCTGACTGCATTCCTGTGATATGATTCCAAATTTATTGCAAAACGGAAACAGTCCTTATGCAAACAATACTACATTCCACCTCAAACTATTCTAACTTTGACACATTTTAGAAACCCATTTACCCATGTCTGGTACCACCAGTTATTTGATGCCAAACTACATTCTAGCAGTCCACTGAGGTCAGTAAGCTGTGAGATGATTAACTCTCCCTTTGTCTTGCTGTTGCTTTTCCTTCAGTAGGTTTCTCTCAGATCTCTTATCTAAGTCTTATCACCTCCCGGTCACAGCCCTCCTTCTCTGCAGCCCTCTGGCTTGCAGACATGCACACCTTGGACAAATATTTGGCTGCCTTAAGACTGCTTTTAGACAACCCTCCCACACACACACACACACCTTCACACACACATACTCCCACACATACACACACACACACTGATTTTGCCTTCAGTAGTCCCAAATTTTTCACAGTACGGTATTCATTGTTAGGAGTCAAGCTATTACAATATGCCAGTTCTTGTTCCTTGTTTGGAGCCACAGACAGCGGGCATGTGACTCTGTTTAAAACACAAACTCTGCTGTAATCCAAACAATTCCTAGACCCAGGTCTGAGTCTGTGTACTTTCCTGTTTCTCTGACCCCAGGCCGTGCTCTGACTGCGGTGATACAATCAGCTGGTTATCCATTAGCTCTCGCTGACTGCCTCTTCTTGCCACCTCGTCTCACTGCATCTTAAAGGGCCACCTTATTCTTAATACTCCGCCAAGACCGAGTGTGCATCTCGTGGCATCTGTGGCCTACATGTATGGCATTGTCCCGACAGAGCAGAAGCAGACATGCTGTTCTAATATTACTTGTGTCGTGCTGATGTCACCATGCCAAATTGGGTTTGACATATTAAGTAGAGTAGCAAAATAGACATGCATGCCATGGCAAAGGGAGTGAACTGTCTCCTTTACAGTGAAAACATCTATATGAAAAAATAGCAGAAGAGCTGCTCTTTTACTGATTTTTAAGTTTAAGTGTTTGAAAAGCCTCTGGAAACTTTTTTTTGGAGACAATATAAAGGGTTTCAAGTCACATTCATATTAGTGTAAGTATTGGAGATTGCTTAGAGGGCCACACAAACCTGTTGAATGAAGAAATCATGTATACAGTTTAGAAAAATCAAATGATCAACTGTGGTTGGCGTTAGAAATCCTCATCTGCTGGTAAAAACAATATTTCTGTGTGTGTGTGAGTGAGTTCTAAGAGGAAGAAAAGACAAAGTTTGAATATGAGTCACGTATGTTAACAGTCTCCGGCTGATCCACTGAGATAAAGTTGTCCTTGAGTCAGTGTCAAAGTCTTGCCTGTTTTATAGATCACTCAGTGACCTCAGCCACTGTAGAAGCTGAATCGCTGCAGTGCTGTTGCTCCACTCCAGACAAATCTTCAAACTGTTTCTCTTGATGTTTTGACTCCTCATCCACGCATCATCACCAAAAAATTAAAATAAAACTAAGTTAAATTAAATAATCGTATTTCTCTTTCTTTCATCTCTTCAGAACATTCTGTGGCAGCCAAAACCGGTGGCTGCTTCCCTGGCAATGCTCAGGTTGTCCTCAAGGGTGGGGCTACTAAACAGATGCGTGACCTCCAGCCTGGTGACCACGTCTTGGCCTCCTCAACGACAAATGGTCACGGCCCCCTTCTCTACAGCCCGGTCTTATCCTTCCTGGACCGCCAGCCCAACGTCACAAAGATCTTCTACACCATTGGCACCAACACAGGACTTAATATTACTCTCACCGCCGCTCACCTGATCTTTGTCACAGACTGCACTGGTGGGCTGAGTGAGCCAAAGTGGGGAGAGACAGCTAAAGAGCCACTTCTGGGCTCCGTACAGAGGGGCGGGCCGAGCTGGGAAGCAGGTCTGCGGACAGTTTTTGCCAGTGAGGTCCAGCCGGGACAGTGCGTACTCACATCACAAGGTAAAGCGGGGTCACAAGGAACACTTTCAGTCGTGACCTTTGTAGATGAGCAGAGGAGCACCGGGTTGTACGCCCCACTGACCCAGCATGGCTCCATAGTGGTGAACGGTGTGCTTGCGTCCTGCTATGCTGCTGTGGACAATCACCATTTGGCCCACTGGGTCCTGGCCCCGCTGAGGTTCTTCTACAGCCTGATGAGACCCTCAGAACCGCAGACCAACGGCCTGCACTGGTACCCTTGGCTTCTACAGAGGCTGGGGCAAATGCTGTTGGACGCTGGGCACTTCCACCCCTGGGGGATTGAGCAAGGACATAGATAGGAACGGCAGAGACATGTTTCACACTGATGACTTCATTCACGAACCTGCATTCAGGAGCACCAAAGCACAGATTTAGGGACCACCAAAGAGAGTAGTGAATATTTGTTTTTACCCTACATGCCTGTGTTTGCTGTACTTCACCAAACTTCTTTTTGTAGCACATTTAAATTGTATGAGAGACGAAGAGAAGAGATTGGAAAGAGCTGTGTTATACTTTTGGCAATTTCATATTTTTCCAATCAAAGACAGTTTTGTAAATGTTTGATAGAATACTGAATATCAACAGAAATACTGACATAAGTTCTGCTATGTTCAATTTAAGAGATAAACATCAGTGTCAACATTGTTAAGTTCCACTCAGAGCATCTCAGAGATCAAAATCAAGGACTGAGATTTCGAAACAATAGCTTCCTTTAAAACTAAAACATAGGAAGCAAAGACTGTCAAGTTCCATCATTCCTTTATACTGTATTTACTGTAATCTGTCAACATGTGTGCAGCTTGAGATCACGCCAGGGCTTACTTATAGAGGAAATTTTAACATACAAGGACGCCTTTAGTGAGACATATTTGGAGGCTCCAGAGAAAAGGTTAACGTGAACACATGAAGGACACATTCGAGGAGAAAAGAAGGAAAGACAGAACAGCACAGAGAAACTAGTGACTGAACAAGGTGTGATTTGATGCTCTATATATGTACATAGGTATTTATACAGTTAAGTAATGTTAAAAAGGAAAGAGACACCAAATAACTGTCAGAATCATCACTGCAGTAAGCCCACTGATTCGATACAGAGTCTGTATGTATATTAGAATTAATTTACAAAGTAATATTTAACTGGACAATGGGGGATTAAGTTTTGTGTATTTACTGAAGAAATGTAACAGTTTGCTGATGTTGCATTATAGATTCACACCTGAAAAAGGCTTTGTTGGAAAAACTGTCCAATTGTGTGTGGACTTATGATGCAAGATAGGTGCACAGGGTTGTAATGGCCATGCTGTCAGTCTGTTTTTCCAAGTACGCCATTTGATTTCAGTCAACTCGATTGTCTCAAGGTAATTCATATACACATTTTCATGTTTTTATCAGTTATTTTATTTAAAATGTTTTTTTATGGGGTTTTCAGTTTTCAGGTCAGTGGTATCTAGGGAAGGTATACACAACACTCAGGCTGTATTCAACTACTGTATTACGCAACAGCTATGCATCATATTAAATAACAGATAGCAAATCTCTTTCATGTTGAATAGTAAGTAGCTCTCCTTTGCATGGTCTTTTCTTTGTATTCCACCTATTACCCAGGACGTAAGACCTAGATCGGCAGAGGTACAGACATTTGGGGTTTTGACACTACGGGAAGCAGATGTGAAAGGTGGATGAAGTAATTTGGATAATCGTGTAGTTCGTATCGCCCAAAGTGTTCTTCCAATCGTCACTTACTGAGTATGAAGACTCAGACTTTGCAAGTATCTAGGAACCCCGTGGCGTTATTCTACATGCCTTCTAAAAGATTTGTCACATATGTATATTAAGCTATTGTTGGAGAGACTATTTAAAGATCTATTTTTAGAAAATAATGTAAACTATTATTATTTTCGGCAACTCTGTGCATACGATTTTTATTTGAAACATAAAGTTGTTGTTTTCAAACCAAAACTACTCTGTGCTTTATTTGGTAGCAACATGCATCAAAATTTACTAAAGCCCTATAAGTAATATTTACTGTTTATGTAATAGAGGTGAAAAGGGTAAAATTTCTAACTTCAGTAACAATTATTTACATTAAGAGAATTATGTTTTGTATTACAAGTTTTCTGAAATTTGATGTTTAAATAAGCAAATGAGGCATTATCTAATAAAACGTGCAGATTTGCATACACTTTCAGAACATAAATAATAACACTGGATAACACCAGGTTCAAAATTCTCCAGTTCTTGATGTTCTTGTTTCATTTCGTTGACATTTTGAAGTCAAAGATTTTTACAGAGGGGATTTTGGATATCTCTTTTTATCACTCCAAACCTCTGTTGAAACCTTCAGAAATTAGATAGCAATAAAATTGGAAAGTTTGGCATATTTAAGTGTGACTGAAGAGGAAATTTTCAGCTCAGAGTATAAGAAAGAAAACTCTGTGAGAAAATGGTCTTAAAAAATATTGTAAAATTCAAGACTTTTTAGAGCAAAAATAAGATACTACAGGTGAATAGAGTAAAAAAATAAAATAAAAAAAACAAATTCTTTTTAATTAAATAAAAAAATTCCAGAACACAAATCTAAACTAAGAAAAAAACACCTTAATGTGTTTTTTGAACATTTTCTTCCCACTATCTGAAAGAAGACATGTTATAGAAACATAAAAGCCCAAAATCTCAAAATTGACCGCAGCATGTAAAAGCTATGTTTTCACCTGTCATGTCTGTCCCTGATTTGCATTACGCTTGTTCTGAAAGGCCCTGCTTCTTATTTCTAAATTCAGAAACACTAATGAGTGCTAGTTGGGTTTTGAACATGTGCTGTTAATCATCTGTTGCATGTTATATACATTTAAAGTCATAAAAAAAAACAGTGATCACTGTAACTGGTGATGCATCGCAACAGCTGGAACAATGCAGCATGAATGGTTGTGGTTACAGGGTGGGCTGCTGGTTGGTTTCAGTACCACGGACAGCAGCACACAGCAATGGCTCCTCTTTCCTCCTCACGATGCCTGAATGCCTTTTTCTTTTTTCCCAGGATGGAGTTAGTGCTTGAACGCAGCACACCCTGCTGGATGCTTCAGTATTTGCAGAGGAGACGTCAAGAAAGCAAAGTAGAAGCACATAGAAAGGCACTGTTTCAATACTCAAAGCAGACTGTGCACAAAACCGCAAAAGATCACTAAACAAAAGGAGATTCTACGTAATCTTTATTATTATTGGTCGGTTAGGTAGAGGAAAAACCTTTTTGTTGTATCCCATAACGCATCACAGGAGACATCATCATCCATAGACAAATAGAGAACCAGACCCAGGTGAAACACTCAACAAGTTACATATGTTTTAAAAAATAAAAATATGAAAGTGGTTGGTTTACCTAAATGTGCAGGTGATGTTCTCACATGTGAGGCTTTTTTTTTTTTTTTTTTCAAAAATACATATGAAAAAAATCATGCACATCTCAAGTGGTTAAAATACTGAAAACCATTACAAAAAATCTGTCCACCTGAGTCTGGTGGTTTTGGAGCTTTTCTCTATGTGTCCTGTCTCTGTGTAATTATGTTTAAGTCTGTTTGGACCACGATCCCCCAGCAACATTTTGAGGCAAGGCTGACAGACAACCGGCAATTATAATCAGGAATGATTTGAGAGGGAATGGTGGAAAAACAAAATATATAACTGCCGACCATCCCCCTTACTAGGATTAACAAAATAAATTATTTTACAAAAAATAATAACAAATTGCCGGTTTCAGCTGCCTCAAAAGTCACCAAAGCATCATCGTCATAAATTAAGGGTGTTCACACAACAACACATGGGAAGTCAGCATGCTCACAGTAACTCACATACAGATATGAATGTCTTTATAGAATATGTATCTGTCATCACAGCTTGGCAAAATTACACTTATACACAACAAATGCACAATAACACCTGAAACCATAATACCAGCCAGTGGAAAATGACCCTAACATGTTTGTCTTTGTCCAGTCGGAAAAAACTTCCTGTAAACGAACGACCTCATCCCCTGGTAGGTGGCGGTGATATCGTCCAATAACAATAGCCTATAGATAAAGAATTTATGTTTCCACACAACCCCGTAAACACACGCACACACATTCACACACAACCGTTTTCACGCACGCTTATTACATGTTAATAACATCATGAGAAATGTGAATCTCTTCTGAGTCAGTGACTGAATGAGAGTGAGATAGTTTGAACTACCTACTGTACAGTAAGCGGCTATGTTGAGAGCAGTAAACCTGACAGAAGTACAAAACACTCCATAACATCCTACAGTAAGTTGGCAATTATGTTGACATAGTTATACATTAGGCTATATGTAATCATTGCTTGGCAGCATACAAAAATAAAAGAAGTTGCTCTGGTGCATATTCTGAATCATCTGCATTGGAGGCAGTCGTCTCTATGCAAACGGAAGGAATTGTGTTCGGCACATTTTTCATAAACGAATGAGGCTGGCTCAGTTATTATATATTTCATTAGCATCTGGATGTAACCATATCTGCCTAACTATTATACTACCAGTAGCAGCGTCTCATTGTTGTAGTTTGGTGGCTAGCCTTTCTAGCGAGCCAGGCTAATGCATATTTGGAATCCCTTGTGAAACAAACAAACAAAAACAAAATCCTTGAAAAGATTTTTCAACATGCCCACTCCACACAACTTCACACTAATTTCAACAACAAAGAATAAAAAACATGACTGCTGAAGACGAAAACAGTCATGTTTTTCTGCTCTAATGGACTCTGTGATCATATTTCTGTTTGGATTTTTGAAACATTTTCTATTAAATTCCTGCTGTCTTTAACTAGGGTGATGGCCAGCTCAATGCATATGCATTTGTTTGGATTTTTTTTTAAAAACAAAAGGTTCAAACTACTTAAACCACCATTGGATCTAAGCTAATACAACAACTAGGGGCCCATGTTTCAGTGTGTCACTAGTAGGTATTTAAGGAGGAATAAAAGACAGGCTGAATGTGTCCCACAGGCATTGTGTCAGCAGCAGAACCCCAGGACTGATCAGAGTGATTGTGAATCAGTGAATAGCAAACACTGGCACCAAACTTAAATGCTTAGTCCTTACTGACGCACTCTCTGCTACGCCTCCACTTATATATGGTCAGAATTGCAGCCAGCCACCAAAAATAACCAAATGGGCACAGGTGAGGGAACCTGCATGCCCAAGATGTCCAAGACAAAATATGACACTTGATGGCTACACATGTGGCTAAAACAGACTATTGCCAAAAAACAGAGATTTGTTTCAACAAACCGCTTGAGCATGAGAAGACGTAGACCTGCCTCAGCAACATTAGTAACATTCCAGTTGTGGATGAGATTTCTAATTTTGTTCTATCTCACACAGTCTCAGCCCTGTACTCAACTCTATGGGTTTCAGTGGCACTGAAATTTGGATGAATATAGCTGGCCAGTCAGGACATACCTTCCCGAATAAGTGTGGAGCCCACTGTATATAAGGTGACATAAGATGCTGTCAGCCAAATTTGCACCTGACTCCCCCTCTGGGTATGATACACCTACATGTTCCAGTGCCATAGCTCCACCTAGTTTGGTTACATAACACCTGGGGTGGCTGGGGCCTCCTACTTCTCCACTGCGGTGGCCTAAGTTATGGAGAGGTAGGCTGTGGCAAGAAGACTTTAGCCGGTCAAGATCAGTGCGGCTGGGTCGATGCTATGTTGCGACAGGGCGTTCACTCACCAAGCTCCACCCACTTTACTCATAGAGTCCAGCAGAGGCGGAGCCCATGTGAGATAACAAAAAGGTTACTATATTGTAACCCTAGTTCTATTAGCACAGGTGTAGCTCTCTCCCAGGGGCCCTGTCACTCCTACACCACTCACTGAAGAGGGTGCAGGATGGCTGACAGCATCATATGTCACCTTATATACTATGAGCTCCACATGTTTTTGTGAAGGCACGTCCTGATTGGCTGGTTATGTTTATGCAAATTCTAGTGGGTGAATGCATGCTCCTAATTGGAGGAGAGTATTACCCATGGAGTCCAGCAGAGGGCTCTGTCTGTGCTAATAGAACTAGAGTTACAATAGTGTAACCTTTGTTTTGTTTGGCTGGTTAGGTGCTGATTCAAAGGCCTTTTTTGCAATTTGACTGGGGTGACATTGTCTGCCAGGAGTTGGTTCTACTTTTTCAGAGTGTAATTCTGCTGGGTGAATGTTTCTGAACATAATGAGGACCCTACTCGGTTCGTGATGACCTTCCTGTCAGCCTGGCTTTCGTAATTACACCCCATCCTTTATAAAAGAAATTTTTAGGGCTTGTATGTGTGGACGGGATACTCTGCTACACTTGGCATTGTCTTAATTATTGTACACTGTTCTCAATCTCTCAGTATCAAATGAACAAAAGCACATCTCAAAAGACATTTTCTCTCTCATGGTGGTGGAGTATGCCTTGGAGAGTTTGTGATGAGACAAGGCTGAGAATAAAACATTATAATGTGCTGTAGCAGTAGCCATTGCAGAGGCACCCATCCCTGCATCCATCCTGTATGATCAGGACTCTTTAGTCAATTCCTGCAGTATGGAGTAGTAGCAATAGTGCAGCAAGACAGTAAAGAGTGGGACCTGTGAAATGGCTACATCTCTAATTGTAAATTAATGCAGAAATCCACAAAAATGCCAAGATCCACTTTTAGCACAGTGTAGCAGACCTTAGAAATGCATGATTTCAGCCAGGGCTGTGACAGCTCTGCTTCTATGGCCAAAGTCCTAGTAAAGATACAGTATCAGGGCAAGAGAGGGAAGGAAGGATTGAGGCAAGAGGAAGAGAGACATGAAGAAGGAAGCTGGAATGACGCCCTGTCCTCCTCTCTCACAGCCTCTGAGTGAAGTTCTCAGGGAATACTCCTTTAGTGGCATTTTCTTTGTTCTGCTGCCAGTCGTCCTCCTTCATTCCCATCAGCCAGCCATCATCCTAAAAACACAGACATGCAAATAAGTACATATTCACCTCACTGTCACTGTGATACCACAGTGCATACATATGTGTGTGTGTGTGTGTACCTGTTCTTCAGGGTTGTCAAAGGTGACTACCAGCACCACGTCACCAGCCTTCATCTCCAGCTCGTCTGTGTCGTTGGCAGCATAATCATGCATCACCTGGACCTATATCACACAAAACATGAGTGAGCTCCATGTAAGATATATTTGAGTTAATTAAATGCTCAGCACTATTCTAATCCTGCATCCTGTTTTACCTTGAACAAATAGCTAGGTGGCATGTCTGCAGGCTGTGATGTTACTTCTGTTGATTCTGCCGCTACTTCAGGTGTCTAGAAAAAATTAGAGGTTCCATTTACTGGCACGTAGTACACACTTAAAATGTTTTAATCTTTTAAAGAGACACAATTAAACTCTGAAGGTCTGATGGTTTTTTTTTAAATCTGCCAACAGAAATTTCTGTAACACAGTGTCTGTAACTAGACACTGGACACAGTCCAATTGCAGTGGAAACAGCATAAAATAATTTATATGTTTGCAATTAAATGTGATGAAAAAAAAGGAATATATTATAGACAAAAATTATGTGAGTAGATGGATTGTTTTTAGTAAATGAAGTGGTATGATGCCATATGTAAAACAGTGGTTCCCAACTAGTGGGTTGTGGTCCCAAAGTGGGTTTGCGGGTCCATTCTGAATAGAAAGTAAGTGAAATGCAAAAAACCAAACTTTATTTTGAAGAGCAGTTTCATGCTGTTCACTCATGCTGTAGAGTGAGTGAATAATTCTAATTATCCGAACACACACATGCACAAACAGGACATATACATGCTCTAAGTGGAGAGATGTCAGAGTGGCTGCCCGTGGGGAGTTCGGTGCCTTGCTCAAGGACACCTTGGCAATGCCCAGGAGGTGAACTGGCACCTCTCCAGCTACCAGTCCACGCTCCATATTTTGGTCCAGACGGGGACTTGAACAGGCGACCCTCCGGTTCCCAACCCAAGTCCCTATGGACTGAGCTACTGCCACTTAACAGAGACAGCAAAGTCGTTTGAAACATGGCCAAATGCAAGTATGATGCTGAATATAAACTTTGTGGACCTCGAACTAATGACTAAGGACAAATCTGGACACCTTGGCTGGACCAGTTGGGAACCACTGACCAATCCTATCCTGACCTACCCTAATCAGGAAACATTTAGGGATGTTGTAAGCTCTTAAAATAACACTGTAAAGATGGTACGTGGACTTGCACTTGTATAGCACCTTTTCCTTCCACTCCTGTATTATTATATGTATAAAATTGTAATATTTCACCATTATATTGATATCTATAATTTTGCAGTTAAAAGCACATTATAAGTTATTGCATGTTATAGTAGTTCCTATTGCACGTACCTCCTCTGCTGGCGCTGGCTCCTCTGGTGCTGCTGCAGCAGCTGCTGCAGATTCACCCTGGGAGCAGACAGACACAGAATGATAACAGCGAAAGGTTAGTGAATGAGACAGATGAAAGACTGAATTAAGGAGGGGAAAAGAATGACAGAAAGAAGAACAGACAGACAAAGACAGACACAAAGACAAGCAACACAGCCTAAACAGGAAAGTTATGGCTAATACAAGCAAGTATGTTGAATAAACAGTTAGCTTGGGTACTAATGCACAGCTGCCATATAGGTTAATCTTTTGCACAGCATACTATGTGCCTGGATTTGTGATTAGCAGTGACTGGTTATGTATTGAGAAGCAGATGTCTACACTCTTCTCTCCCTCAGCAATTAATTCCCAACTTGCCCTCTATGTCACAGTTGATGCATCCATGCTGCTGGTCCTGATGCATCCTAAATCTTTGCATCTCAAGATTTCTCCATCCTTCCACCTTTTTATTTACAATGTATCTCTCTATCATGTTTCTCTCCAGTACCCCATGCTCAAACCTCCTCCTCAAAAATTGATGCATCCACCATTTTCGTCCAGATGCATCCCTCCATTTTTTTCTCTCCTCGGTTACCTGTCCCTCTTCATCATCCAACGTGGTGGCAGCCGGTGTGGCTTCTTCCTCAGCGGCATCAGCTGGAGCCTCAGCTGCAGGTGTTTCATCCTCTGGGACGGGCACGTCTGTGACCGGCTCGCCCCCGTCATCGCCCCAGTCATCCTGGACTTGAGCCACGGGGTCGTAATGAACCTCCTGGCTCTCATCATCCCCCCCTCCCTTTTGAGTCGGAGCCACAGGGTCATAGCGCACAGGTAGGGTTCCGTCATCCCCCCAGCCCTCTGTGGCAGCTGCTATGGGATCATAGCGGACAGGTTGCGAACCATCATCCCCCCAGGCATCTGCAGCAGCAGCCACAGGGTCATAGTGCTCCTTGGTGTCCTCTTCCTGGGCACCACTGTCCTCATGCTGAGGGGCAAGGGTCAGGTTTCAAGGAGTCAGAGGTCAAAAGAGATATTTTACCGTATGGGTAATAGGGCTTTATAAATCAAATGGTTGAGAAAATTTTAAGGAACAGAAAGGCAAGGCGTAGGGGATATTTAAAGGCAGACTCAAGGGTTCAGCAGTAATTGAAATTAGTACCAGGAGAATAAAGAATTTCTTCAGGCGATTTGGGGGTATGGCCAGACTATGAACAAAGCAATGGGCTGAGGGACAAAGTAAAATATTTTTGATGGACAAGGGATTGGGAAATTGATAGAGATATTAAATGGGTCCTAAATGAGGGCACAAGGGTTGTTATCAGACTGGCGGGTAAGGTATCAAAATTGAAGGGAGATCACAATAAAGGACCATACACGTGATTTTGCATGCTTTAGCTCATTAAGAGAATATTGTGTTTCCTATATCCTATGCTAACCATATTCCATCATACCGAATTTTTAGCAGGACTTTAGGAATGGCATTGTCATTCAGCCTGCTACTTTTGTCCATTCTAAAATATCTTGACAATAATTGCATGGATCGCCATGCGATTTGGTAAAGACATTCATTACTCAAATCCCCTGACTTTTCCTCTAGCACTACCAGAAGGTTTGAAGTTTTTCCTCAAGAGTGAAATGCAAATGTCTCAACTACTTTAGACTTATAGATCTGGGTCCATGTCATTGGTTCGACATCCCATTAGTCCGACTGTCCGCGGTGCTGAACGGCTCCCGGCGGGCGTATTTCTACCTTGATGGTGCGCCGTGACCGGCTCTGGGTCAGCTGGGAAAGGCTTGAGGCGAAGCAGGCTCACAGCTTATGTGTTTGTTACTTTCTTTTTCATTTTAACCCAAACCATGATCTTTTCCTGACCCTAACCATGTGGTTTTTGTGACTAGACCTAACCAAACCTTAACCACAGGGCATCGTGATGATTTCAGAACGGACTAAGGAACAATGGGTTTAATATGGTCGGAACAATGGGATGTCGGACCAATGGGCTGTCGGACCAATGGGCAGTTCCCATAGATCCATGCTCATGTCAGTTAGAAACTTTATAACAACAAAGACAGAAAAGTCCATTTGTGGGAACAGATTGGCCAAAGATCGGCCAGACGCTGAATGTTGCTGGTGAGCACTGGGCTTTTATCACCGTATACACCATAAGCTTGTTGCTGTGTAGTCAACCCACTGTTAACGTAGGATTACGTTAGCTACCCAGCTAATGTTAATTAAAGTTAATGTCAAGATTTTTTTTATGACAGTTCTAGGATGAAACGCTTCCCAGTACCCTGCCACCGCTGTTTAGTGCTAATTTAGCAAATGTTAGCATAGCATTAGCATTTCACGCAAAGCACTACTATGTCAGCAGCCATTTGAAAATGGTTGGTTGGGAGGTAAAAAGGCTAAAACCTGCCAAACCACAAGAATGGCCTTTTAAGGGAATCATTATTTAGATTAAACTTAAATTGAATAATTAAGGAAAAATGGGATAGTTTGGCAACATATAGGGAGAAATGGGGCCATGAAAAATGCCTTGGACATCAATGGGAGAAGTTCAGCAGCAAGTCATCATCATCACCATCATCATCATCATCATCCAAGAAGATTGATGCAGAGGGATAAACCTTTACAGAGGAGGTTCAGATAAAATCAAAAGACAGATGAAGATAAGGAAAGGTGGCAGCAGAAGGCAGAAACGCAAAAACTGTCAGCCTTTTCCCATCGGAAAATAGATGTCGGATCTTCTGCGTGTAGCTTGCAAGCATGGTTTATTTTCCCACGGCTATGTTCAGATGGAGAAAGAGGAAGGAAGCTTTGTAAGAGCAGAAGTGTCGTTCCTTTCTGAGCTATCACTGCTTTGCCTCAAGCTCAAATACAGCAGAGCCATATGATCGTTGAGACACGTCTCTCTCTTACAGTGATAGGGATGAACATAAAAGTTAGTTGATGGTCGGAATGCCAAGTTGCAAGCAGGGCTTTGTGAAGTTGCCCACTGGCTCTCATTAGTTTACCAGTCTCATTTCCATGAAACAATCCACTGAAAACATGAGCAACTTCACTCGACTTTCAGAAACAAAACTGTTCCCTGTGTGTCACATGGGGCATGTAGATAACATGTAAAGGCTACATGGTCAATCAGTGCAACATGTGAACATACAGGGATACGAGGGGAAACGGAAAGAAAGGAGGCTGATTCAGTTACAAATTGTTTCACAACGTTGGGGTTTTTAATTTACAATTAAATTCATGTTCAAAGAGAATGTGAGCTTGTTATCTTTTATCTTTTATGGATGTGGTGTCTGTATCAATCCACAGGTTTTAGATCCACAGTATGCTGTATATCATCAATATACTGTGAATCCTGCATTTATATTGTAGAACAGAGAGAGACGGCTCTTAAGAGAGGATTGCACATTAGACACCATTTATATTGAGTCAATATATAACATTGTAAAATGTCAATTTGAAACTGAATTGACCCACGCTCGTTCCCAAGCTCTATTTGTGCTGTACAACAATCTCTTCAGTGTTTAGTGTTATCACATCAAGCACTGCAGACACAAAGATGACGCACAAACAGATTTGGGACAGACAAATGAAAGAGATCCATTAATGGAAAAAGCTTGTTTACATACAGTAATGACCATTATAGAAGTCCATACCCAGCATGTCCTGCATGTGTCGTGTAGCAGCAAGCATAATGAGAGTGGGGCTTGTATAATGGCTACGTAAGTAGTAAATGTAAGCGACAACATATGAACTGATAGTTACTATGAACATAAATAAGAATATGCAGATGGGGATGATGATCATAATGATACGTTTTTAGTTTTGCACATTAAAAAATGTATGAAGAAGAGGATGATATGCTCACCCATGAGTCCCAGTTTGCAGGCTGTGGAAAACAGAGGAAGCAACAGAATAAGAGGAGAGAACTAAACTCTTGAAAAAGCTCTTGCTTTTGCCCGTTGCATTCAATAAAACATTTCCAGTGCAGATTCCATGCGCTAAACCTACAAGCCCATAGCAGAAGATCTCCAGCAGAACAAGAGTACAGGCAGGTAAAGTCTGCTAAATGTAAAACTGAAGAGGTGGCAGCTGTCATATGTTTACTGCACAGGTCACCAACAGGGTGAGCAGGATGTAGCAGAAAAGTGCACTGCAAAACAAGGTCGA
Organism: Epinephelus lanceolatus; assembly: GCF_041903045.1. NCBI lineage: Eukaryota > Metazoa > Chordata > Actinopteri > Perciformes > Serranidae > Epinephelus > Epinephelus lanceolatus. The sequence goes on along the minus strand of NC_135747.1, from coordinate 20,033,067 downwards.
GTTTAATCTTGCAATCAGTCTCAGATCATTTCATTCCCTCTAACAATGTAACATATTGCTTGCATCAGAGTATCTTGACACAAATGATGTCGTGAAAAGATTTACCTTTACAGTAGGTTCATATATCCTGCAATGAGGCGAGTGATAACTGTTGGCAGATATATCAAAACTAAGAAAAAAGAATTTGAAATCTCAAAAGGTTTTCTATCCACTTTTACTAAAGAAGTCATCCCACATCTCCAGGTAGCATAAGATAGAATATCTAACATGACTGCAATAAAGTATCAACATTTTACTTAGTGGTATTCAGTCCTAACTGAACTATATGTAGTATGCAATCACACACTGAAAGATGTTATACAGTAGACGACACTGAGAGCACCCAGGGGAACATTCTGAGTTTATGGGTACATTTTCTATTTCACTCTAAAATACTGCAATAGGATAAAGCTCATCTGGATATTAAAAAAAACATTCTGTTGCTCCACAAAATCAGGCTCCTATTAATTGTCTATGGAGCAGCTCCAGACTTTATACCCTAAAGCCTAGTTCACATTACACGATTTTCACAACAATTTTGACGTCGCAGAGGATCTTGAGAGCCACCTTGGGTCGGAGGTGAGTCGGCAGATAGTCTGCCACGATGAGTCCTCATGTGTGAACAAGCCTATGAGCAAGTCACCCCCTCGTCTGTGACTGGGACTGGATATCTGGCATGCTAGAAAACTGGAGAAGTGTGACACGACTGACAAAGAGCATCAGCCAATGAGAGGCGGGACACGTCCCCAGTCAGCACACAGGAGGACGGAAGAAATGTGAGGTGGACAAGCCGCAGGGTTGCCAGGTCCGTTTATTTGCCGCAACTTTGGGCTTGTTTTTTTGTTAAGTCACTGACAAATATTGGTAGTCGCGTTGCGTTTTTTTGGGCTTGTTTCTAAAGTGGAGTTGCTTATTTGGGCTTGCTCTCTAAATGTCGCCTTTCTCTATATATATCCGTTGTTTCTTTTGGGCTTGTTTCCATAGCCCTGGTTGCTTGTTTCTCTCCCAAGATCTGGCAACGCTGACAAGCCGGCAAGCAAGAACAGCAATGGCGGCGTCCACAGGACCATGGGGTGCACGTAGTGTTTGGACCCAGGCCCTGGAGGCAGATCTGATTCAACACTGAGAAGAATATCCATGCCTTTATGATGTGTCATTCTCTAAGTTTGGTGACATCACCGCATTATCTGGGGCTCTGTCGGCAAGGGCTCAGTGGCGAGACTCCCGATGACAGAAACACACGTCGGCAGGTATGAAAACTCAAAAGATTATGATAGTCTCCTCGACGCAAAATAGGGGTGAAAATCGTGTAATGTGAACTAGGCTTAAGACGTCACATTTTGAGACTTCCTTTTCTTGTTTCTGGCTTTGAGAGAGCCAAACTCATTAACAAATACTGTTTGAACCTCAATGACCATAGAAATAACACAATGCAATGCTTAATGTAGGTGGAGTCCGCTTTAAGAAAACTTGAAGCATGACAGCTATGTTCTGAATGGTAAAACTGTGTGTGTTTATTTAGTGTTGTAATGCTGTAGATTTTTAGGGAAAGCCAATGATTCACTTCATCGCAGACTGAAAAATCTCAACGACAACAGATGTAAACCATGCCATCTCTTCCCTGCATTTTTTGTCATGACGGGGCCGGTTTGTCTGGCTCTAACTAGGTGAAGATATACAACAGGCTACATGCCATTAATCTGTCAGGTATAAGAATGTTGTACTGAGGTTGAGTAGCAGACATGGGTCCAACAACAGCTGAATATATTTTAATGAGTGAACTAACATGAGATGTACTAATTTTATCTTACCTTCCAATTAATGTGAGCAACTATAGATAAATTAAGTACAACTCATGTCATTCCAGTATCTAAAACGACACCACTTCCCGCTGTACAGTTCTGAAGAGAAAAAAGTAAGAGCAGAGCAGGGCTTTAGTCTTCATGCCATGAGTGATCTGTGGATAAGTGCCGAAGCAGGAAGAAGTGGACACTAAAAGCAGGTTTCTACAGATCATCATGCCATCATCCACCTCTCGTTTGATAGATTGGAAAGAAGCAGAGCAGCTAACACCTCAAACTATGCCAAGCTTGCCAAGTGATTTCATTTTGTATCCAGACTTATCAAGCTTGTGTCGATGTATTTAAAGTCACGCAACTGCACTGGCAGCAGTAAAAGTTGTCGGCTAAAACTGGCTTTAACTACAACATATTGGAAGATTCACAGGAATCTATTTTAATATATAAATATCATGAAATGAATGAAAACCTTTCTGAATAAAAGATAAAATCTCTTGTGAAGCTTGGCATTTCTTGCAGTGGAGTGGCTCTAGGATCTATATGTTCATGCTGTGAATCATCCACCTGTGTGACCGTGGAGGCTTTGGTTGCTGCACTGAAAGAGTCCAGGTCCATGTCCAACAGGCTGCTCACTGCAGGACTGTCAAACTGATAACAACAGGAATAGGAGGGCTCGTTGGCTCACTGGGCACAACAGAGGGTCAGGAGAGAGGACAGAGGAGGCCACAAAGCAGGACAGAAGAGGAGAGGAGAGGAGAGGAGAGGAGAGGAGAGGAGAGGAGAGAAGAGAAGAGAAGAAGCAGCAGGAGGGGCAGGCCAGGCTCTGACCTGCACAGTAGAGAGGAAAGTTAAAAGGCTATGGCTGACTGACAGCAGCCGCTCACTCACCTCTGTAGGGGAGGTGACGCTGATATCAGGAGTAGCTGCAGCATCAAACAGGCCGATGATGTTCTCTGTTTTCAACTCCCGAGATGGGGTCACCTTGGGTGGAGGAGGCACTGCAGGCCTTAGCTAGAACAGAGAAAGAAACACGGTGATGAAGCTGTGCCACAATCCTGTTGAATATAGATTCTAGGCTTTCTAGATCACAAATTAAACCTTTCTTTTCCTAGCAGAGTTTTAACTGAGCACATATGAAAATGTTGACAATAGCTCCAACATGGATTAAAAGCCAGCATTGTTGTCTTTAGTCACACTTGTTTGAAGACATAATTGGGACAAAACTCCAAACAAAGAGACAGCCTCAGTGTGTGCTTACCTTGGATGGAGATTTGGGGATTGGCGGTGGTCCTCCTGGCCTGAGAGTGTGGTTAGATGCTTCTTTCGCACCCACACTGAGTGAATGAGAGAGGGAGAGATGGAGGACAAAATAGAGAGTATAGACAGATTACAGAGAACGCAACAAGGACGGCAAACGATGTGAGTAAGGGGTCAAGCAAAGGTTAAAAAGTGCACAGCTTTAAAGGTTATAAGGCATGCTCTACAAGAGTCCAAGCGGAAGTTGTTGGAGTTGTTGCAAGAGCTGTCATGCAAGAAAAGTGAGTCTGTCTTCACTCCATTCCTTTCCTTTTCCTCCCGCCATCCCATGCAAGCAGGCTTTGTGTGGGCCTCCAGTTAATCCTCACAAGCGAGCAGTGATAGAGGCGTTCGCTGTCATAGAGGAGATATTCTAAAGCTGACAAAGCAGCACCAGATCTGTGGATATTTTAAGGGTTGGAAAACCTGCAATTTATTGCTGGACCAGGCAACTTTGTACATAGGTGGCTTCAAATAGCAGCAAGAGGTAAAACCACTACAATATGAAAGCTGAAATTGGACAAGTGGGGCCCCAAAAGCTGCGGGTTTAGAGCGCGGTCACACATGAGCGAAATTAGCATTGCGGAACATTTGCCTCCTGTTCACTTTCATTCAGTGTGAGCTAAGTGGCCAATAAAACATTTGCTTCTGGTAGCAAAGCACCTTCACAAATTTGCATCTTCACATCACATTGAGTTCAACTTTGGTGAATTCTGACTGCCAAAGTCGTAGCTTCAACCACTAGCAAAGTAGTAGGCTAATGCGTGGAGGAGACATTGATTGTTGCTGTGTTTACCCAGCTGATATTGCATGATATTGACCATGAAAAATACAAACTGCCCCACACCAGAGATGCTGCCTGGCTGGCAGTGAGCTGGGAGACAGGTATGCAACATAAAAAATGGAAAATGTACCAATAATGTCATATTTCACGGTATTTATTAGCAAGCTAGCTTTCTATGTAGGTCCAATAAATTCTCACTTCCACCTCGTCACATATCGACATTTGGTCATGGACTTCCCACATGCAGATATGACGTGAAAGGTACTCTGGGTGCATTGGTTGGTGATGCTCTGGGACGCCGTGTCAAGTTCTGTCTGTTACATGCATTGTGTTCTTTCAAAATACACTTCCGTTCTCACAGGAAATTTAGCATTTGCATACTGTCTCTTTCAAAATAAACACACTACGTCAGAATGAAAATTGACATTTTTTCCCTTTGACAACAAACATGGTTGGGTTTAGGAAAAAAAACCAAACAGGGTTTGGCTTTATAATCTTACAGGACACGAACACCAGTTTCCTGAGTGAACGTCAGTGTTTGTTGGACCCGTCCATCAGTACCCTTATTTATAGTTTGCAGGGTTTTGTTAATATACTGTTTTTACAACTTTGTTTGGGAATATGCAGCACTTGAACAATCAGCTGACATGATAAAGGCCTTAAAGTTGGTCATGCTTAGCTGATCCTGAGGCCTTGGCTTGATCTAGTTTAAAGACCTTTATCATATCAGTTTTGTGCCTCTATGTTGCAAATCTTAATGTTTTAGTGCAATTAGCAAACAGCAACTGAGCAGCAACTTCAGAAAAACATGTACAGAGTACACAGCGAAGGGGTTTAACAGGGGGTTCATAGAGGCCTAGCAACTCATTTATGTCCTGTGGCCCCCTAGTGGATTCATCCGGCCATGTACCTGACCCTACTGCATACCTTGTGGTTTGGGTTGTATTGTTATGTAACAGTCTTGCCTGGTGCAGCTTTAGCCATGCAGGTTTGCTCAGCTCTTACATATCTGCAGCTCTGGGTGCACAGCTCTCTAATCAGTGAGTCTGTGAGTTCACTTGCACAACCAAGCTCTCCTTTAAATCTCCCAAGCCTGCAGACTGACTGACAGACAGACAGCTGGACAGACAGGTCAGTTGGACAGACAGACAAGAGTTGTGTCACCATGGTTACCACAGTTGCTGCCGGTTACCTCCTATTTGTTCCTGACGATGAGGCGCCTCTTGCACCTGTCTTTCTGAAAGGGGGGGTTCAGGGGTGGCTCCAGGTTAATACATGCCAGGTTGCTTGTCTGTTCCTGTAGCTTCAAGTATTTTTGATAAGTACTGTTTGCTTTCTTGGCACACACTGAACTCATAGGGAAAATAAATGAGTTTGTTGAAAATTACCTCACTATTTAATTTACTGCTAGTTTAACTTGTGATGCAGTACACCTCATCCATCAAGCAGGACGAATTATGTGCTCTCAAGAGGCTCAAATATTTGGAAACATTTCTGAAGTGATTTATTTTTGCACAAGTCTCAAAGGTGCCATAGGTACACTACACAGCAAGTGTTTTCTCTGCTGGTTAGGATGACCAGCCACAGTGATTAATTGATGAGGCTCAGCGCTCTAAGCGATTCCCAGGATTGCCAACAAACAGCTGTTTCCAGGTAGACTAGAGGTTTTTCTTAGAATCGCAAAAACCTGAGGTTACTGGGTTTTCCCTGCATCACTGTGCTCATATATATAGATTTCAACACATGCCAACATGCTAAATTATTATCTTGGCACTTAATTCTGTGAATCTCTTCAGAATCAAAATCTCTGAGATTAAAAGAAGACACAATAGAAAACCTTTTTTGTCACAAGATTAATAATCACAAGCTATAATAAGCCTTGCTGTGACAGAGTTTACTTGATCATTGCTCACTTACCTGCTTGTGTCTGTTTTCTCAAGTTTCACCAAGATGTCGTACAAATCCTGATCCAACTGCAGAGGGGGGAAAGGCGGGGTGTTAGATATCACACCAACAGCATTACATCATCATCATCCTACACTGCTCTGGCACGGTCAATGCCCGTTCTATGATAAAAATCATTACACTGTGTTTTGTGCTCCTCCCTGCTGTAATATCATCTAAGTGCTGCAGAGTGTGTCTGTCTGCTACGGCTTGTTTGCATCATCGTGTCCAAATTCTGAGCTAAGGCGGGGGATAATCTCTCTGCAGTCAGTTAAAACCCCATCTCCTACTGTTGTTTAACAGGGGAAAAATAAACAAATAAATCAACTATGACAGACTTTGCGTTACGTTTAAAAAACAGTGCTGAACAGCAGGAAGACTTTTTTTTTAGATTAGATTGCTGATGGAGTTAAAACTGGCACTCTCAACATTTTTTATTGACTGCTATCTGATACACCATGTCGATTAGGTTCGTCTTATCCTCATCTAAATTCAGCATTAATGGAGGTCTATAAATGAAACTCACCCGGCTGATTTCCTTGTGAAACTTCTCCTCAAACCCAGCCAAACTCTGGAAGGTGCTGACATAAAACCCAACACGACTACAAAGGGCAGAGAAGAAAGAGAGACAGAGAGACAGTATTGACTGCATTGCTGGCTTTACTTAATTTAACATCCTGTACGGGTAAATGTAGCACAGATGTAAGTGAAACCTAATTACAGCACCCATCCGTCAACAGGAAAATCAGTTTCTGCAGACACCGACACACACATACACACCTGTTCCAGAGTGAAGGCAATTCCTCTTGCAAGTCAATATTAATCTCCTCAAACACCTTCTGGGCTCTCTCCAACTCTTCCTCAGCCTGAAACACACATACATGCACAGAAACACACACACACACATTGCATTGGCACAATGCTTTTGCAGCATGTTGTCAGTTTGGAGTCCTGTTGATAAATTACCTGCTGTTTACATGTGTAATATCACCTGACACTTATGATTAAGCTTCAGCATGGTTTGTCTACAGTTGTTGTCATTTTCATTTTGCTTTTGTTAGATATTCGTAGCAAGTGTCAGAGAACATGTGCGGAAAAAGCACTAGATTGTAATGTTTTCAGTCCATTAAATGGTTACCTGTGGTTATAAGCCTCATAGATATGGGTCAGTGTGGGGCCTGCCACACCTGCTGGTAATGTCTGTTACCAGTTCTTTAGGTTTAACTTTAACTTTCCTTGGGATTCGTTGCCAAACCTAGGTGGTTAGGTTTAGAAAAAAGATTAGGGTTTGGCATTAATATTGCTTTCACATGGGACTTGTATCATGGTCTCCTGGGTGAAAGCTCTGTTTCACCCATCCATCCATCCATCCATCCATCCATTTTAGTCCGCTTATCCGGGGCCGGAAAAGGGCGCAGCAGGCCAAGCAAAGCACCCCAGACGTCCCTCTCCCCAGCAATACTTTCCAGCTCCTCCTGGGGGACCCAAAGGCGTTCCCAGGCCAGATGACATATGTAGTCCCTCCAGCGTGTTCTGGTTCTACCCCGGAGCCTCCTACCAGTGGGACGTGCCCGGAGCACCTCTAGCTGGAGGCGCCCAGGAGGCATCCTAATCAGATGCCCGAACCACCTCTACTGACCCCTTTGGGCGCAAAGGAGCAGCAGCTGTACTCCGAGCTCCCTCCGGATGTCTGAGCTCCCATCACTCCTTGCCACCCTATAAGCAGAGTTTCTTGCACATTGGAGAAAGTCCCATGAAAGCCCTTTCTCGTGGAAATTCTCATTTCATGGTCTGATAATGGCCTTCTCAGCTTCAAAATAGGTGTGTCAGACTCCTACCAACCCATATCTATGACCCTTATCACCCCTGATAACGGCCATTCAATGTCCCGCTAACAGCCCAATCGACAGGATAAAGAGAGCGATGAAAGGTAACAAGTTCAAACTGAGGACCTCCATGTGTCTTCGACAGCTGTGTTTGACAGTCAACAGTTTATGTAGGAGGTGCAGTAAGATTATTGTGTACCTGGCTCCTGGACAGACTGCTCTGGGCAACATTGTGTGCAGACAAGATACCCTGAGCCCAGCCTGGAGTGGCTCTCTCCAACAAAGAGGAGGGCTGGAGGAGCGAGTGAGAATACAACAAATAAAACATAATATTTATTTCCATGTACATGTCATCATTGTCAGTGTGCCACTGCTTTCTGTATCAGTATATTTGGAATCAGTTTACCTTGGTGATTTTAATACCCCCGTCCTTTTTCTTGGTCTTGTGCGTGGTGGCATAGTTGTGCCTGGCACTGTCGTAATCCACCAGCTTCCTGTCCCTCTTAGCTATACGTGCCTGAAACGAAAAACGGAGAATGAGTACTTGTGTCATTCAGTGTCTTAACACTAGATGCTAATAAATACTGGTCATGGTTGCTCCGTGTCCCTCTGACCACACAGCTTACCTTGATGTCTGGGAACTGGCCCAGGTAAGTATCCATGGAGATGAGAGCATGATCGACCAGTTTTTGGTGGTAGTCAGTCCACAGCACATCACAATCCTGCAGCATGAATGAACATAACAGTACACAATCAGAGATAAATAAGACAAATTGCTTGCAGCACTTGTTTTGTTACAATACTATGCATCCTGATTGTATGTCTCCACCACTTTAAAGTTAATTCCAGTAGCTCTTTTGCTCCGTCTTGGCGTTGTGATCTTGAATTTAGATTAAGAATAAAGTAAAACCCTTTTAACTGATTGCTGTATTTTCTCGCAGCTAGCTTCAAGTTGTTTTGTCACATTAATCCAAAAGTAATTTCAAGAGTAATGCACCTAATGAAGTCAGAGGAAAATCTAAAGAGCTACTCAACATCTATCACAAGAGACATTAATGTAGAATTTTGCCAATTCTGCCAAGAGGATACTCTCACACAGCTGTGCAAACTATAGGAATAATAGCTACTGCGAATCGGGAGCCAAACACACACACACACACACACACGCACACACACACACACACACACACACACACACTTAATCAACTAATACACTATATAGTGGTTCTGACCTCTATATAGAAACCAGCTTGTCCCTACACTCTCACACATGCAGGCAATCTAACATTCATCTAACAATGAAAAGTGTCTCTGACCTCCACGATGGATTCCACTTCGTTCTTGCCGTACCAGTCTGGCTCATACATGTCATTCAGACATGCCTGCACGTTCTTGGAGGACTCGTGCATGGCTGAGGACAAACACACATATTCTACGTTAGTGGGAAACAGCACATTATGGTGTGTATTTGTACATCCACTACTGTGTGTCTACATGTGCAGCTTGCTACAAGTGTGATTTTGATGCAGCGCTGTGTGTGGTTTACCTTTCACTGCCTCCAGGTATGCCCTAAGGTCCCTTTGCAGTTTGCTGCCTTCAGCCTGGGGGTGAAACACAAAAACATGGGGCTTAGAAGTTAGAACACAAAACAAACCCAGCATGCTCACAGCCTGTGGAGCCAGTACATGTTTCAGTCTCAAATGCAAACCTGTTAGAGTTAAAGCAAAGTTCAGTTCCTATATGCGGGAGGCAGATGTGACTAAAAAGTAAATTAGGGCAAATGGGCAAATTAGAAATATGATTGTGCCATACAACATAGTGTCTCTCACTGGACTGTACTCACATATTGTTTGTTGAAGTTGATCACTCCCTCCTCAAACGCAACATCTTTGGTCTCGTCGGCTTTGCCAAGCTTCTGAAGAACCTGTCAGTTGAACACGTTAAAACATTAGTAGCCATACCAAAGGTGAAATTCGCAATTGATTCAGTAGACTACAGTCACAAGACAGATGGAGGGAGACGTTTCCTAAAGACACAGCACGTGAGAACATCCACCTGTTTTCTTGTCTTGATCGCTCACTTTATCCAAGATGAATTATGATTTCTTTGCATTAAACACATCAAACACTGTTTAATTTAATAAATAACACGGATAAATCACATCACACATGAATAAATGCATGCATTATACACACTATTTCCATATAAACTCACATAGCTACATGTTGCCAATACAGTGACATTCACACATAATGCACACCAGCTTTAGAGGGGCAACACTATCAGTTTCCTCTCTGCCTGTCTCCCTCTTTAACCCCACAGCTCATGATGCATTATGATAGTCAAATAGCGCCCCCTGCCATTTATTCAGAGCACAACGCGCAGGTGCATGAACGCATAGACTAGGCCTCATATCTACCACCTATGCACATATTGCAGCATGGGTAATAATTATCATCATAGTGCTATCAGGATGTAAGAGGGTGTTTCTGCTGTCACTATTTGTGTGACACACACTCACTGACACACACACAGATAGTGATTTAAAATGCCAGGAGCACATCAGTCAGGGGCCAAATTATGAGTTGGCGTACAGTATATGTCACTGCAATACGCACGTGCCCGCTGCGTGACATTGACTACATGAACGATGTGTTTAAAGTGGACATCCCCATCCCCAAATTCAGCATCCCTGCCCGTATTATTATGATGTCGTGATGCGACACTGCGCCTTGGTGGAGGATGCGGCACTGCTGCCTCGCGGCTTTGCAGGCCCGCATAATAATTCCCACCACACATTAACACGATAGTGAGCACCTCTTACCTTTTCTTGGGCTCTCGTGAGCTTCTTCTGAACGTTGCTGGCCACTTTCCCTGCGGTCAGCCCCTTCCCCAAATTCAACTCAGCCATCTTGTAGCGTAGATCAGTCTCTGGATGCGGGGAGGAAGGAAACAAGAGCAATAACGATCGGATGGACCGCTACGGCGACCGTTGAGGCAAATGCATCAATGTCCAGTGAAGAAATAATGGCGATAAATGTAATAATGTGATGTAAAAATGTATCTTTAGGAGGATGTGTGTGTGTGTGCAGAAGGCTAAGCTGTATTCTCAAATGTTGAGCTGCTGTGTGCGCGTCCGTGACAGAGGAGGATGCTGTCAGAGATGCTCTTAAAGGCACAGATGCTGCTGCGCGTCCACACGGGGGTCTGTAATAGGAGACTATAAATCAACTGGTAAAGCTGCATTATTTATGAACATAATGTGCTGCTTTTGAATAAAATTCTGTTCTTTGAAATCTATATTTTCACCTTAAATGTCCCTCAGACCTCATGATCATGTGGTCAAGCCTTAAAATCATCACTGTCTCATATCCACGGTTAATAAATATCCAAGAGAACATTCACAATTCACAGTCAGATAATGGCAAGAAACAGCCAGGCCTGCTTCCAAGCATGCATGCTGTAAATCTTCAAAGACACATCAGTCTCAATCTGGTTTTATATGGTTACATAACACATTAAGTGACATGAACCATACATGCAAGAGCGGCCAATCAGTGAAGAGCAGCTCAGCAGTGACTCCAGGAATAAACGCTTTCTAGACACTAATAAAGACCCTCCTGTTTCAAGGTTTAAACATGGAATGCACTTGTATACAGTGTACCTTGATTTGGAAATATAACACCAAAATATCCCAAATCAAAACAACATCAAAAATGAGGCATTGTTTGGAAAATGTGTGTATGATGGCGAGGCCCTGATAATGTGTCTCTTCCGGGATGCTCAGCAGCTCTCAAGATAATATTCACCACTACACTACAACAGGTTTTATCTGGTTCCAAATATGTTTTGCTATAATAATGTCTCCAGCAGATGGCGCCATTGGCTCATATCATAATCACATATGAACCGCATGTACAGAGCTGTGAATAAGTTTTTTCACTTCAAAAAAAAAAAAAAAGGCTGTTTTTGAGTCTGAGGAGGGACTGATGCTCCGCAGACATATAGAGGAGGGAGGCTGCCAGCATCTCACAGATCAGCCTGTTCTGAGTGATGCTACTAGTGAATTCACAGTGAGCTGGTTAACTAGTTGGCTATACTCGTTAATTTTTCTGCTCCTGGTGCATAACAACACATGCATTATTCCTCAAATAAATGTGATAATTGGTGATGGTAATGAACAACAGCGCTTTATTGACACAGGTGGCTGGTGAAGGCTGGGAGCTCTCCAGGGTCCTGAACTAACACTGTGCTGGTGCTGAGGGAAGTCACAGGCTGCAGAACAAGAAAAGAAAAGCACTCTAATGACCAAGGCTGGTGCTTATGCCTTTTCCTCCCTACAGTTACACAGATGTAATTATATCTCTGTTGCATAATCTAGCACGAGAGGGTTCTTAGCAGAAATCCTACTTGCATGTGAGAAGTAAATGGTTCAGGGTGTGATTATAATCTACCAGAATAAGAATGGATGTCAAATAAGCCATGCTGCTTTGTACACAATATTCTTTTAACCACTTCTCACATTTGCAATAGCTTTGGTGAAGCCACCTTTGCATCCTTGCAGCCCCCACCCCCCTCCCCCTCCTCCTCACTTTCTCCCTCTCTCCTTCCCTTTTCTCCTCATCTCTTCCTCCCCGTCTCTTTATCCCCGACAATAACAACATTTGGCCACGAGTCACCAAGCCCATTCGTCCCCATGTATCCACATGAATAGCTCCTCCGCACCCCCCTCTCGTGCTGCGGGAATGGTTTAACCCGTTACCCACAGCGAGCGAGACAGCGAGCACAAAGGGAAGCGCATACACCGCTCGTTTAGGAGGAGAGGGGGATATAATAGGAAAAGCATGATGTAAATACGGAATTAAAAAAAAACCGCAAGGCAGCGTTTCCATTTCCCATCGCACCGGTCCATTATCGGCGTTCAATATTACATGAGGTACCGGCTAACAACGGCGCTGGTGTCTGTCTGTGGACACCGAGAGGCAAAGCAGTGAGTGAGGAATTGAAGCCAAAGGAGTTGAGCATTGTTTCATCTTCGCTTCGGGCTTTTCTGGAGTTGCTTTTTGTCTTCTTCTTCTTCTGTTTTTTTTATTGTTGGACAGAGCCCGCTTCACTGAGATGGGTTTTTCAAGCTGAGACAAGTAGAGAGCATCTTCTTCTTCTTCTTCTTCTTTAAATCTGTTGTCTCTTCTGGACTCGGGGATGACAAAAGAAACACACGCTAATATGTTGCATTTTTGAGGTGAGTGAGTTTCCTTTGTCCGCGTCACATATATTGTTTTGTTATTTTAGCATTAGCACGTAGCTTTTTATTGAATTGAGTGTCGCGTGCCACACATAACACATCAAAGTGTGACGTTTTGTCCTGTTATCTCCACCCAAACACATTTCCTCATGTTAAACCGGTAACCGAGAGCTAATTATGTAGCCCACAGCCGTGTGCCCGTCACTGTAATTGCCTTTGAGAATGAGACACATGGAGGACTGAGTATCTCCGCTGCTCTGCTATTGTTTTCTCTCTATTGTTTTCAAACCGTTGCTCAACGGAGCGTTTTGGTGCTCCAACACAAGGCACGAGCACTTCCAGACCCTCTCAACGCTTTGCATATCACTGACAGCCAGATGAATCCTTCATGATGTGTGGGAATTAATAATTGAAAAGACTAAAACTCTGAATTTGATACCCGTGTGCATAATTGGGTTGGACAGCGTGTACACTGGGAGCCAAAATTGATTTGCACTCGCAGAAAGTCACGTGCACCCACATCCCATCCCATCCTATCTATCTATCTATCTATCTATCTATCTATCTATCTATCTATCTATCTACATGCAATCTAATGGGACTTTATTCCAAAACAAAACATTGACAGAGAAAAAGGGCAAACATTTTCTTTCTCCCTGGATCCTCTCTCCACCTCCTCTCTTCTTCTTCGGGGTACAGTAATAGCACATGAAACATCTTCATAATTAGTAGTTTGCTGTAGCAAAGAAGAAGTAATTATAGGCAGCAAGCCCGCTGAGCTGAACTAAGTGTGCAAGCATTTTTTTTTTCCTTTTATTTCCTTTGTCAAACATGCAAATGTTGTCTTTGTACCACACACTAGATCTGTTCTGGAAAATGGCACAGTTTGAACTTGTCTGTTTTCTCCCCCACATGTGCAGTTTAACATTATATTAGTCGTAAATGGATCAAAACTAAAACATCTGACACACACGGAAAACAGTGAAGTTGTCTGCTCTATGGTTTTTGGTGCTAATGATGTGTGTGTATATGTGTTTGGTGCTGCCTGTGAGGGCATGTGTGCACAGCTGTCCGTGAGGAGGAAGAAAGACTTGTTACATTCCTGCTTTAATAAGAAATGCAGGGAGCATAAAATAGAGTTGGCACATAATAAGGAACATTCTAAATATGAAAATATTCAAGCACAGTCTCTTATAAAAGGTAAAATGGCATTCCTGAGCTGAAGATCTCTTGAGATAAAATGATGGATTTGAAGGCTGTGCAGTGTTTGAATGGAGGATGCAGAGGAAAAGATGCCATGGGAAGGAAGCATGAATAAGATGGAGTGTATAATAGTGCTAGGAAACCACTGTGCAGCCTGTTACTGTGTGCTTTTGTTCGACCGGGGTGATGCGCTTGAGAGTGCACTAGTGTCAACCCGCAGAGTTTCTTACTTTGTAGCGCTATTAAATCTTTTAATAAGGCTCTCTTTCAGTTTGTGGTTCATTTCCTAGGCTCAACTTTGAGGCTGTGGTCTCGGTTTTGGGGGAAATGAATAGCTCAAATAACCTGTGTGGCAAATAACAAAGCACTCCAGCTATTTTCTTGCCAACATTTATCAGATCTTACATGGCTTAGGCTACAGACATGATGTTTTCCAGGCACATATTTACATTTGCGCACAAAGCGATCTACTGCTGGCACTAGCACTGCTTTATTCGAGTAGTCAAGGGTCAGCAAACAGGGCACTGTTACAGGAGGTAATGAGCAAAATGGAAGTGTTTAACATCTACTTTAATTTCCGATGATGTCCAAATGTTCCAGCAGGCAATTTTCCAGTCAGTCCCCCATTCTTGTAATAGGCCCCGATGTTATGAACACTGTCATTACTCTGGTTGACAGGTGTGATTCTCCCTCACTGTGCTCTCAGTGTTTGACTAATGAGAGCCCTTGATATCACATTTTGATCTCAGTGTCATGTAATGATTGGGTAGGTCCATGTTTGAGACAAGATAATGAGCTAATGAGGACAGTGAGAGGATAGATGTGTGATAACATATACTGGGATTCAGTCCCACACCTTTAAAAAGCCAATTAAAAGTAGTTTGAATAGGACCCCCCATATGGTGCTTTGGTGACAGTTATGTAAGAGCCAAGCAGTCCTCAAACTCAGCCAAAGTGGCATGCTCAGAGTTGATGAGAAGTCTGGCAGGATGTTACAAATTCTGTCTCTTTTACAGCATTTTACCTTCCTTCATAGCTGACAAAAGTGTGGCAAATCTGGTCAGGGCTGGGCTTCCTGAGGATTCGAACAGCCATTAGAACAATATCTTCATATTTTTATTTGAGCAAATAGATCCAAAACATCTTTTCACAGCATTTAAAGGGGGTGGAGAGGAAAGCTTTCAACCCCACAAGCATTATTTCAAGTAATTGTAAAAGAAAATGGCCTTGCTATGCCGCCTTTTAATCAGTTTTAAGATAGATCGAAGGTAGAGACGCTTTAATAGATCTCAGTGAATAGGTGCAGATGGATAGCAGGGAGACTACCATTCATACATTCATACAATTCATGGATTGCCTGTGTTGCTACGCACTCTGCAGTGCTTTGATGACAGGTTATGTAAGTACAGTGAACATAAGCCAAAAAGACCGAGCACAAAACGTCTACAGGGGCTTCACTGTCTGACAGAGCTAGTCTGCAACAGGCCTCAGTGTTTTTGTTAGATATTAAAGAGAAAGATGGATGGGAGTTTAAAGTGGGTGGACGAAGAAGTGAGTGAGGAAGGACTGTGAGTGAAAATGGGAGTTATTAGAGCAATAGATACAAGAGTGAAGTAAAAAGACAGAGGGAAGGAGGAAATAGAAGGGGCAGGGTTATGACTTATGGAAAGTGGGGGCTGAGATGAATACAAAAACAAGCAAAACAAAAGAATTAATATACTAGACTAAGAGATGAATGGACAGGGTGAAGGAAAAGATGGGCTGTGGGAGAGTTAAAAGAGAAAGGATGAGAGGAAGAGAAAGGGTAAAGTCGATCCTAATCCCATTAATACACACCACTGCTGTCCTTCCCACTGGCATATTCACGTGCACACACACCACATGCACACAGTGGTTCAAAGTACCGGCCAGACATATTGCTGTGTGTTGTGCAGCTCATCAATATGCTGTCTGGACTTTCATTTAAGGATTTGAGCATTCTATACGCTAAATGTGCAGTGGTCAGAACGCGGTCAGTGCAACGAGGACAGCGTCAAGTTTGGAGCCACTAGTTTCAACCAGATCTGATTCACAGCATGTAAGAGCCCTCTGGCAATGTGGCAAGTGTGTGTGTATGTGCTTTGCTGTCATGTTGGTTTGCAGCTGGCACAGACACATCTGCTGCATCCGTCGGCGTTTATGTAGCAGACGCAAACAATATCAGAAAAATGTGGGCGGAGCTTCAAGTATGCATTGTGAGTACAGCATGTATGACTGCAAAAGCGTCAGGAATTGTACTTTTTGAAATACGATATATTGGCTCATCGTCACGAAAACTTAACTTAAGCCTGGTCAAGGAATTGATGCAGTCAGTGGACATTCTTCATTTGTGATGCATACTGATACTGTGTGGATGTGGCTGTGTGATCCAACACAAGCAGATATCAACAAATAAATAGAGCAAATTGAGCCAACAGAGCAACAATTGAATGCAGTAATTCAGGACGGGTCTACTGAGAGACAGAGCTGTGAGCGACATGGCTAACAGAAAACACTCAAAGAAAGAAGGAAAGGATTTATATTCAGAAGGAACTGTGTGTTCCTGTATGTGTCACAGCCTCTTGTCCTGTTTTCACACCGTCACTGACAAAATGTACTATGTGTTTGCCACTAGCAGAAGGGAACCAAGTACATTTCCACAAGTCCTGCACTTTGGTACAGTTTATAGGTATATGCACTTCACTTGAGTATTGCGTCTTTGTTTTTTGTTTTTTTTTTACTTTACACCTCTACTGCCCTTAATTTTGGTGGTAAATGTTGCCCTCTTTGCTCTGATACATTTATTTAAGAGCTGTTATTACTAGGCTACTTTGCAGATTGTCATTTTAAAAACCTATAATGCACATATATAATTGAGTTTTATACAGTATATAAAACTACCCAACAGTAGTTTTTAAGATAAGCTCCTTGTCCAGATACACTAAAGTCTAGCATGTGGGTTTTAGTGACATCTAGCAGTGAGGTTGCAACATTGCAACTAGCTGAAACTTCTCCTATGTGCCAAGAGTGTATGAAAAATATAGTGGGCGACATGAAAATGTGAACAGCCCTATCTAAAGCCAATGTTTAGTTTGTCCATTCTGGGATACTGTAAAAACAACATGGCGGACTCTGTGGAAGAGCACCAGCTCCGTATGTACAGTACAGGCCAAAAGTTTGGACACACCTTCTCATTCAATGCGTTTTCTTTATTTTCATGACTATTTACATTGTAGATTCTCACTGAAGGCATCAAAACTATGAATGAACACATGTGGAGTTATGTACTTAACAAAAAAAGGTGAAATAACTGAAAACATGTTTTATATTCTAGTTTCTTCAAAATAGCCACCCTTTGCTCTGATTACTGCTTTGCACACTCTTGGCATTCTCTCCATGAGCTTCAAGAGGTAGTCACCTGAAATGGTTTTCCAACAGTCTTGAAGGAGTTCCCAGAGGTGTTTAGCACTTGTTGTCCCCTTTGCCTTCACTCTGCGGTCCAGCTCACCCCAAACCATCTCGATTGGGTTCAGGTCCGGTGACTGTGGAGGCCAGGTCATCTGCCGCAGCACTCCATCACTCTCCTTCTTGGTCAAATAGCCCTTACACAGCCTGGAGGTGTGTTTGGGGTCATTGTCCTGTTGAAAAATAAATGATCGTCCAACTAAACGCAAACCGGATGGGATGGCATGTCGCTGCAGGATGCTGTGGTAGCCATGCTGGTTCAGTGTGCCTTCAATTTTGAATAAATCCCCAACAGTGTCACCAGCAAAACACCCCCACACCATCACACCTCCTCCTCCATGCTTCACAGTGGGAACCAGGCATGTGGAATCCATCCGTTCACCTTTTCTGCGTCTCACAAAGACACGGCGGTTGGAACCAAAGATGTCAAATTTGGACTCATCAGACCAAAGCACAGATTTCCACTGGTCTAATGTCCATTCCTTGTGTTTCTTGGCCCAAACAAATCTCTTCTGCTTGTTGCCTCTCCTTAGCAGTGGTTTCCTAGCAGCTATTTGACCATGAAGGCCTGATTGGCGCAGTCTCCTCTTAACAGTTGTTCTAGAGATGGGTCTGCTGCTAGAACTCTGTGTGGCATTCATCTGGTCTCTGATCTGAGCTGCTGTTAACTTGCGATTTCTGAGGCTGGTGATTCGGATGAACTTATCCTCAGAAGCAGAGGTGACTCTTGGTCTTCCTTTCCTGGGTCGGTCCTCATGTGTGCCAGTTTCGTTGTAGCGCTTGATGGTTTTTGCGACTCCACTTGGGGACACATTTAAAGTTTTTGCAATTTTCCGGACTGACTGACCTTCATTTCTTAAAGTAATGATGGCCACTCGTTTTTCTTTAGTTAGCTGATTGGTTCTTGCCATAATATGAATTTTAACAGTTGTCCAGTAGGGCTGTCGGCTGTGTATTAACCTGACTTCTGCACAACACAACTGATGGTCCCAACCCCATTGATAAAGCAAGAAATTCCACTAATTAACCCTGATAAGGCACACCTGTGAAGTGGAAACCATTTCAGGTGACTACCTCTTGAAGCTCATGGAGAGAATGCCAAGAGTGTGCAAAGCAGTAATCAGAGCAAAGGGTGGCTATTCTGAAGAAACTAGAATATAAAACATGTTTTCAGTTATTTCACCTTTTTTTGTTAAGTACATAACTCCACATGTGTTCATTCATAGTTTTGATGCCTTCAGTGAGAATCTACAATGTAAATAGTCATGAAAATAAAGAAAACGCATTGAATGAGAAGGTGTGTCCAAACTTTTGGCCTGTACTGTAGATATAAACAGCTCATTCTAAGGTAACTAAAATAAATTTCTTAATTTCAGATAATTATAAACTATTGAAAACAAAGTTATGAATTTTATGTTCCATTTTTGCCAATACATCCTGCTAAAATCCTACACTCAGGGGGATGCCCTATTTAAACTGCTCTGGCCTGTCTACTGTTGCTGCTTCCTCTGCAAGCTGCTTTGCAACCCACCTCCACCCCAGATCCTCCTTTTCGTGCTGTGTCTGACTTATCAATGTCATTTCTGTTTGTCATTGATGCTGCTCTGTTCTTTTTCCGGGAGATCTTTGCTGCTTCTCTCCCTACTCTCCCTCATCAGGCTTTCCATGTAGGCACATGGAAGGGCAGGGAGGTTTGCTCTCTCTTCCTCAGGCTTTTCTCGTTTGCACATGAAAGGGCAGAGAGGTATGCTCTTTCTGCCTTACGGCTTTCCATGTAGGTGCGTGGAAGAGGCTTTCTGTGTAGGCCTAGGATAGACAGAGAGGCCCCAGAACAGAGCAATTTTAGCAAATATATTACTGCAAATGGAAATTAAGTTTTCTTTGACTAAAGTGTTCTTGGCTGAACTCTGGTTCTTGAACTAGTTCCGGAGTTCAGGATTATTGGAAACTTGGTGCTATCTAGCAAACCAGCCTGGTTCCCACCAGTTTTGAGTAGAACGGTTGTAAACAATATCAAAATGGCAGATTGATAA
This sequence comes from Epinephelus lanceolatus, assembly GCF_041903045.1. NCBI lineage: Eukaryota > Metazoa > Chordata > Actinopteri > Perciformes > Serranidae > Epinephelus > Epinephelus lanceolatus. Next base: position 20,013,415 of record NC_135747.1, on the reverse strand, counting down.
TGTGAGCTTTTTGTTTGCTTTTATCCAAGAAACAAAGCAAAAAAAAACCAAGCATGGACCGACTATTAATGAGACCATTGCACACTCTTTTTTCCAATGATTTCTCACTTTGTTTCTCCATTCTTGCCTTCTCTATCCTCCCTTTTCAAACTGTAGAACATGACACACCCACCGCGGTTTCTCACTTGCGGTTAAGAAAAAACTTGCGGTTAAGAAAAAACAGCTTTTCAGGTTCCAAAACAAGTCATTTTGGGTCTACATGCTCTGAACGTTTCACAATTGGGTGCGGGAACCGGAGCGGAACTTGTTCCATGTCCGTGGAAAATGGGTATGACAGTGGCTTTGCTTGTGTAATATTTTTTTCTACATTCGTTAATTTTACATTGTGAGTATTTGTACATTTGAACATACCTCAGGTGTTTGTGTTACTGCCGCACATTGTTGGTCAACAGCTTTACATTCCAGTATATTTGCATACAGGGCAGTCATACCATCAGAGAAAAAAAGTAAGAGGAACATTTTGGCTTTCTTTTACTGTTTGCTGAAAGCAGAAACAACATACTCAAGCAGAGTAAAGATAATCATGTCGAAAATGGAGGCATAATGGTTTTGAAAGAAATGGCAAATCTGTTTACGCTGTTAGAAACATTATGTATTCATCTGTGCGTCAGATAGATTTACCTCAGTTACCAGCATGAAAAATCGTGTTTACAGGTAAAAACCTGTAAAAAGACATTTCTGTAAAAGTTTGTAAAAGTTGTTCATTTCCTCCATTTGGACTGTTCATTTTGATGTGCAGTCAAACAGTTCTGAGCAGTCACCATCGGCTCATGGGGGACATTTGGAAAGAGACAAATGAATCCATGTGGGATTGAAGACAAATTTAACGCTGTGGCTTAAAGTAGGTCTAGTGTTCAGCAGGGGGAGAAAAGAGAGAGAGAGAAAGAGCAAAGTGGTTGAAAGCAGCAGTGAGATAAATGATGCTGGAAAGAGAGACCGTGAAAGACAGAGAATGAGCTGTAATCTGATGAAAGCCTCTTTACTCCCCTGTCACCTCACCTTCAGGCCACAAGCAATGACCAAGGCTTAGAGGGGGATCAATGCTGAGGCCACCAACATGCGGGCGGACACACACACGCTCATGCACTCCTCAGGTCACTTAACTTTAAGTGCTGTGGGGCTGCCTGTGGTACACATGCAACATCTGAAGATACACCTGAGATCACAGCACGACAAAGCAGTTTCTGTTCATGCATTTTTGTTGCGCTTTCTGAGTATTTTGCCAGCTCGATGGATAGAGGCATGGAAAGGGAATGTGTGAAAGAGGCTAGAGATGAGGACATTATGGCTAGAAAAGTCTCTGGACATACTCTTCTCTCTGTGTTTCGGGTTTGTTTTGTATGGGTGTGCGTGTGTGTGTGGGTGGGCGGGTGCACAAGGGGTCTATAGGTCACTCAGACATCTCAATAGGCTTGTAGCTCAAAGGGAGAGAGGGAGAGTGTGAGGAGAAAATTAACAGCTTCCATACAAATCACCCTCCTGCATTTAAACCTAATGACCCGGGCAACCAAATGACCCAGGCTGAGGCTGTTTCACTGCGAGTGTCCTCAAGTTTAGTTTTATTTTACAGACACAAAAAAGCCAATTGAAATGCATGTATGCATGATGGAGGGGGTAGAGACCTCAAAGAGCTTATCTTGATGCAGATAAGGAAATGATGAACTAAAGAGTGTTAGCAGTGAAAGGCAATCAAACTGTTTAAATTGGGACCAAATTTGTTTTTCCTAATAGCTTCCCCTTTTAGCGTTAAAGCAGTAACTTTAGTTTCATTCAATTTGGCACTGAAATGGCCTTGAATGGCACTTGATGACATGGGTGGGGAAAATAGTGCTATTCACATTCCTTGCATTTGTTTATCGACCAATGTCAATGCTGTATTCATCCAAGGACGTGTATCAAGTAAAGAATGTGTCATTATATTGCTGGAAGGGATGTCTTTACCACTGTTCACATTTTGTCTGCGCTTAGGAAACGTTAGAATTTATATTTATTTTTTTATCAAGCACCACAGACTGTTAGATGTGATAAAGACATGATTCAAGAGGAAGGAACTACACAGAGAGGAAATTGATTTTGAAACAGAGGGTACAAACACTATCAGGAGAGGTAAGGACAATCTGCACAAAGATTTCTCAAGCTTGTGAAACTAAATCACTAAGATATGGACGCTGCTTTCACACAGTAGATACAGGCCTTTCAATGAAGCAGTCCAGTTAATCAAAGATGCAACAGTGGAGGCATTTCCTATAAAACAAGGCTATGTGGGCCTTTACGGTTACTATGCCAACTGACCGGGGAGGTGGTTCAGTCTAACGGCACAGTTTGGCTTGCTGAGAAACAGGCCTGCAATGAACGATTACCTTCATTATCACCACATTTGTTGGTGAATGAATTCATGCTTTACTCTCGAGTGTCAGAAAATTGTGGCTAATCACAAGTTCCCAAAGCCCAAGCACTTGAAATTGCTAGTTCGGTCCAACAAATAAGTCCCTGAAGTCCCTAAATATGCAATTTGCAATAATACAAATCAAATAAAAGCAGCTCACAGTTGAAAAACATGGAAACAGTCAGTGTTTGGCTGGTTTCCATTAACAACTTGGATGATAGGCTTCATATTTTTATCCTGATTTTAACTTCTTGTCGACATTAATGAAGCATTTTAAAGCTTTGCATAAACATTTTAAACAGCACACATGGTGGTAACCATTGTAGCAAACAGTGGTTAGTGGGTGGTGCATATGCTATACATTACTGCATAGCTATTACAGCTATTATCACTGAAAGAAACATCCTCCTGTGTGTAACAAAAGTCAGCAGTATACATTGTTCTTTTCCTTAAGGTATACTCTGCAGGATTGTCGGTTACTGTTTGTAAGCACACTCACCAGACAAAGTAAAGGCCAACCCCAGATTCACTGTTGCTTGGCGATTAGCCTTACTGTATTTGTGTTTTTCTTAGGTTTTTTTTTGGCGCTGTGATTTTTTTGGATGACTGCTGCTTACAGTCTGGCACCTGGTCATTAACTTTCTTCTAAAACCCCAACCCCAACTGAGCACTGTGGGGGTGCACAGCCATAAATGATCCAAACACAGAAAATAAAATCAAAATAAGAACATTACAAGCAGAGAGTCTCTGAAGTAAAATACACCACCACTCACTTCCAGTAGGTTATAAGCAGGAATTTAACGGTTCTCAAAATTCACAGATTTGGTATATTTTAAATACAGCAAGAAAGTAGAAAATTTCAGAGATAATTCCTTGATTTAAGTATTTTTAATTTATTAAAACTAACATTAATATGTATGTAAGTATGATCTTTTTTTACTTTGGTCAACAATGGAGCTGTACATGAGTGACACATCTTCTGGGGTGTCTTCTTTGCAGCATATTAAACAAAAACAGCACCTTATGAAATAGGGGTGGGCAATACCACAAAATTTGGTTTTTGAGCAGGGCCAGAATCGCCGAAATTGATACCTATACGAAAAGGGGCAATTCTTTTATGTGAGGCAAAGCGGTACACCATGATGCATACGGTGAATAATCAATCCGAGTAACAGCTAATGATGACCATTTACAGTTTGAAAATGTAACATTAATCAGTACTGAATAAACATTCATTTCACAAGGCTACTATACACCATCTGAGCCTCTCTGTGTCAGAGGTGTGTATGTTGAGGTATTTCTCTAATTCTCCCTTGTGTTGGCTGTAGCTCCAAGTTCTCTTTCTCATGTTTTTTCTCTTTCATTAACCATCACTGCTGTTAAGTGTCTGATTAAACTAGTCAGGCTCAGACATAATTTCCACATTGAACGTCTGCGGACAGCTACAGTCACGCAGATGCGCATGCGGCTCTATTCATAGTAAAATTGAGAGTAAGTAAACTGGACGGCTGGGAGGTGAGCTTAACGTCCTCCTACTGCCAACATGGGTCTGGAGTAAGTTGTTTGAGTGCAGACAACACAAAAGAAGCGGAGAAGCAAAGTGTTAATGCACTAGATGTGTTAATGACAATGGAACGTTGTTTGCACAGACAGTATTATTCTTGAAATGCAAATAGGTACGACGCAGAAGAGAGAAACTGATCCCTTATTCCCTGTTCATGCTAGGATCAATTTTCAAAATGAAACATAGTTCTGAAAGTATCGATATTTTAGGATCGAGTTCAATAATTTGGGCTTTGGGGGGGGGGGGGGGGGGGTCGCTCAGTTATATTAAGTATGTTCATGAAAGCTATGTTTTCCGCTACAGAGTCAGGTCTCCTATCTGCACCTATAAATGTAATGTAACCAATTGCTAAAGTGATTCTTCTACCCTGTTTAAATCAGTTAGGAATGGCTGCCTAAAAGCTGCGGTGGTAAGGTTAGTTTGAAGCTTGTGTTGCTCCTTGTTTTCGTCTAGTTCCACTGATTGACACAAAGGGGTGAAGACGACGTAACTGAGTTGACATGTCTGAAGTATTTCCCCATATCATGTAACCTACTGACATGAGATGCAACATACCACTGTTTATTATCCTTGTAGGTTATCGGAGGATTTTCTATTTCTGGTGTGATGATGGTGTTTCTAACCATATTGCAAAGAGCTGGCTTGGTGTAGTGTGCCTCCCAATGTGTCTCACTGGTTACAGTGCCCATGTGGGCTGCCTTGTTGAGTGCAGTGGCACTGAGAACATTATGTTTCACACAATTGAAACTGAATATTTTACTTTCCAAATGTAATGATATTAGTTCAAAGAATCGTTCGGTTTGTAATGCGTACCAAACCAAAAGCCTCATGCAGAATGGTTCAATACAAATACGTATATTGTTATACCCTGAGTCTTACTTAATGATTGACAGGGATTACTTCTATATGAGTCTATACATTCTTTTGTTTGTTTGTTTTCTACATAGTATACCTTTAAGGCTTATACATCACGATGCTTATTCTTGAAATAAAGACCATTGTCCTCTTCGGTATAAAAGTAGAAGTGAGATAATTTCATGTTACATCTCAATGGTCTGTGGAATAACAGTAATTGCGCTGTGAATTAGTCCCTCAGTGTCTTTATTCCACAGCAGACGAGCATGAGAACAGATGCTAGATAGGACTGTTTTGTTATATTTCTTTCAAGTCAGATCTGTCTTGAATCTTAAGCAGATTCGAACTCTCTAAGTCTCTCTCTGCTTTCCCGACAGCACCCTCCTCTCACACAATACACACACGCACACACACACTGTAGTAGTCTCCCAGTGACAGATGGGCTAGATGGAAACACAGTCATCCTGTTAGTAACCATGACATCAGCAACACTGTTACTCACTCTCACATGCACATGAATGCTTTCCCTCTCTCCTTCTCTAAACTGGAAACTGAATAGGAGAGTGAAGCTGCTGACGGATAGTAACCACGACATGGCTATCACTGTCTCTCGGTTTAGAATGAATATCCTAAATCTTAGTGGAGTCTGGGCCGTACAGAAGGCACAGAAGAATGAGCACATGGATGGTTAGACAGAAAGACAGAATGAGAAGCCAAATAGACTGCAAGAAAGTCTGATTAGAAATGTGAGTCAGATGATACAAAGACTGTATCTCAGTCACATAATTCCATGTCAATGGATTACACATGAGCTACACAGAAGCACTGAGGCATTCCTGTCCCCTACTGGTATGTTAATAAACAAGTGTTTTGGTTTGCTAATGTTAGATTCATTAGCAATTTTCAGTGCAGATTATGGAAGTACTTCAAAGTTCCCTAAAGCATCTGGAGGTTGGTGTGTGAATGACTATGTCAGGGTTTGACTGTATAAAGATAATGCACATAGCCACCAGGACGTCACCTTCTTTTGGACTCCTGTTTGAAGCCTCAAGTTTGGCATTTTTGTTGTCGCTATCTTGGATTTTTGGAGCCAGATGTGACCATAGGGAAGAGGGCGGAACTGTGGAGGAGCAAGGGCTGGATCGGACTGAGAGCCTGAAATAGCCTGTCACTCAAAGTGGCCATGCCTTTAATTCTGCATAGTTTCAAGCCTTAATAAAATGTGAATGTGAATTACAGTTGTCATGAATGGGGAAATTAGCTGTACAGACCAAAACTGTTTTTTGCACCAGGCTGTAAACATATTTCTGCTGTAAAGTTGGGCATTTTAACATGGAGAGTGACTCGCTTTTGGAGCCAGCCTCAAGTGGCCTTTTGAGGAGCTGCTGGCTGGCTTGGCTGCTTCTTTTTTTTTTAGCCCTGGAGGTTGCTGCTTGATTTGCCCTTAACACTGGCAGCATTCACGTCCAGTTTCATAATGGTAATCTGTGTTATTTGTTGTAGTATGCACAATCTTAACCATTTTACGGATACATCAAAAATTAATTTTATGTCTTGTAGACTGTCTACCAAAAAACAAGAGCCATGCTAGCTGCTGCAGCCCTTCTAGTGGCTCCATGAGACTCTACTTAGTGGTTCTCCGAGGCAGATGCTAAGGTCAGTGTGCTAACACACAATGACAATGCGAGAATATTAATGTTTAGCAGGCATAATATTGACCATTTAGTAGGCGTGTTAACATGCTAACATGCAGGGAATGTCATAAGGGCATTTGCAGGTATTTTTGGTCAGACCAAAGTATTGGACAAATTGAAATTGTGATCTGATAATTGCATCATATGATAAGTAAGGGGATCAGAGTTGTTACAAATCATCCTGAGGGGGACATGATACTCTGTGCCAGTTTTCATAGCAGTGCAACAGTTGTTATGTTTCACTCAAATCCAAAAATGTGAGATGGAGGAAAGTCAGGGGATTCTCAAAGGGATCTAAATGTCAGAATTGGATCAAAGTGGATTGCACAACCACCTGACAAACGGATATTGCATCCCTGAAAAGAGGCCTCTGATAAAAAACTTTTATGTCACCATGTATTTCCTTTAAAAACAATGTGGTTACATTTAAAATATTACAATGTGGACATAACTCACAGAAGAAAAGGTTGCTGTCTCTACAATCCAGTGATCATGTTTGTAGTATCTTGTTAACCTCACGTCACCAGGGGAAAAGGCTTGATATCTCAGTAATGGCTTAAGTGGTATTAGCAAGGTTAACCACTAAAACATTTCACCTTAGACTAACCCAGGCTAAATCCCCATCCTGCTCTGGTCCACTGAACTATGACCCACTGAACTCCCTTCCCTATTGGTTTTATCGTAATTTATCCCAACACGAATGATCTGACACAAAATAATTCTGACGTTGCAGCCATGATCTAATATTTGGTCTGGTCTGCTGGGCTAAGTACACTTAGGTACATTTAAAAATCAATATCACCACTTCTTACCAGTGCTGGGATGGACAATTGTCCATTTAAACCCTTGTTGAGTATGAAGGGTCTATGTATAGATATGGATACAGAACAGATATAGATGTGTATATATATTGTCACATTTTGGAAAGCACGTAGCAGGATTGGACCCAAATGGACAACAGATGAGTGGTCAGCAGGAAGAATTCAAAGATTTCAAAGAAGGCTTACAGGCTAGAGTCACAAAATCAGGGCAGGTAATGGGCACAAAAACAAAAGATTAACGGACAAAGAACAAAGGAACCGGGCGGTATAAGTAGGGAGTGATTGACTGGAAAGTTAAAACAGGTGAGCAGGAGGTGAGGTGACTGTGGGACTAGTGAGGGACAGGTGAAACTTTAAAACTGGCAGGAAAACACACAAGGGCAGGAGGGAAGATAGGTAGATAGATAGATAAATACATAGATACCCAAGTTTCAAAAACCTCACTTCTCAGAAAAGAAAGTATTTCTATTTCTCACGACAATCCACAGAACATGCTGTCAAGACTTTTCTTGGGTTTGTTTCTTCAGGAGAAAGCAGTTCCAGTGAAAAATGTTCAGAGCGAGGTCTGTTTATTATCCAGAGTAATGACACCAGTGTTTCTTGAAAGGCATGCCACTGTTGAAAATTCAGTTCACAGTTGAGGCAGAAATCTCTGAGACAAATGTCTCAAACCCTGGACGAATGAAACTAAAACCATCTGCGTGCCTGGATGTTGCTAAAACTGCTTTCTCATGTCGGAGCTTTGTAGGAATCATAGTCAGATTTTTGATTTTCACAGAACAACAAGTTAGAGAAACCCAAGTGATGCATGTTGAGTTTGTAATGGTGATAGAGATAATGTGACAAACACGTTCAAAGAGACTCTTTTTGCTCAGTGCAGTCCTGATAATACATTTGTGCCATTCCTCTGACACATTCCTGAGCCTCCAGGGCTTTAACTTACCATCACTTCTGTTGTGTTGTCATGTTTCCTTGGCACAGGAACTGGAGCTTAACTGAGGTCTGGGTTTGTTGAGGATAACACTATGTCTTGCAGACATTGAAAAGGCAGGAAGCTGACCTCAAGTTGCCAGAAGGAAAAAAAGATATACTTTGTTTTGATTTTCTTTTTTTGTCAAGTCAGACCCACTGCTTTTGAGGAAGCCTTCATTTCCACTTTGTTGTTCCCTGCAAACACACTTTCAACAAGACGATGAGGTTCCTAACCTGGAGACTTTCTCATTATGTGAAATGTGTCTTCCTGTTTATTCTGTTTGTGAAACGCCTCTGTGTCCAAACATCACTGCTGATCTTGCTTTCTTTCTCTTCTCTGCGCCTTTCTTTCTTTCTGCACCCCCCCCCCCCCCCACCCCCCCCCCCCCCCCCCCTCCCCCCTCTCTGTCCAACCCTTCCAATCCCCACCCTGGAGAGCAGTGTGTCCTCGTTCTGGTGATGCTCTGTCGCCACCACTCAGTGTGGGGCCTCTGAAATATTCATGCTGACACACATATACACACACACACACCTAGAGACACACACACACGGGCACAAACACTCTGAAACCCTTCATCTTTTTTTCCTCCCTGTCAGTTTGCCCATATCAATAGAAGATTAGAAAATATAATTTATCTCGCAGCAGGTTTGAGGAGGAAAAGCTTTACACACACACATACACACACACAGTCACACTTCACAGTAAAGGCAAAGACGACTTCACTCCTCTTCACATTCCCCTGAATTCCTGCAGTACATACAGTTTGATATTTACTTCATATTTTTTCAGTTTGCATTTGAAATGATAATCTTGTGTTCAAGTGCAGAATCAGTTATTCATGCACAGTGACAGTCGTTCAGGGAGAGCAGTAATTTTTCAACTATTTATCAGTTCATAGCTCGGCAAAAGTCAGCACATTCGAAAAGGTGAAGGTGAAGTCACGCTGCACTGTGAATGGCAAGTACAGTTTAGAGGCCAGAGATATAAGCTGGCATACAGCAGAAGAAATCATAAAACTCTTATTACAGCGCCAGCAGTGTTCAGATTTGATCTGTGACCTCAGACTGTCTACCCATCTGAAACGGAGAGGAGCAGAAGCAAAACCCCAGCAGAGAGCACATCAACACGCAGAAAGGTTATTACGCTGCCAGTGGTTTTGATATGTAACCTAACATTATTGGCCTGTCGGGTTGACAGAGGCATGCAAGCAAGGATATGGCTTAGCAAATCATCATGTGAACTGTGATTTGTGTCAGAGCAGGTGCTGCGGTGTGATTCAGTGCTCCCTATTTGTCAGCAGGGAGGAAAAGTGAGCCGGTGAAACAGCATTTAGATGGTTAGTTTCACTGCAGAGTTTACATGCTAAAGCTCTCAATGGAGCTGATGGGAAATGAAACCCTGTGCTGTGCAAATGTGTGTTGATTTTCCAGCATCCTCCTAATTGATCTGGGATGGAAAAAGCGATGCAAAGTGACAGGCGTGTCATCACATGTGCCAAATTTAATGTACATTTCATAAAAGTGCATGCACTGTGCATTGTAATAATTAAATCCATAGTTCATGGGAGCATAGTGCCACTGTGAAGCAAATAATGTGTTTGCACTGAACCATAACCCTCAGATGTTTTATTGTGGTTTTTCACACAGAGAAACCAACAGTAATACAAAGCTGTTCTGCTGCGTTGCTATTAATTTACAGCGTGATGTCTTCCCCCACGTTTTCTATAATCCCATGATGAATTTTGCTGCTTTTGAATTACGTAGTACTAAGGATCAGTCACATGCAGAAATGAGCACACAGCACATCTGAGACTGAGTCTCATCTTAGCTGCAGATTTTCCAGAAATATAAAAAGTGCACACTATTACTGTTAAGTATTAGTGTAGGTATTCCTATTTACATATGGCTATAATTGTTTTATAAGCCGTAACCTCCCTGTAGATTACTCTAGACTTTGATCCAAGAAAACTTCAAGGTCTTGGGAAACTGGTTATCGCTGAAAATGAAACATCAAGGATGGGACTGTTTTGCCAGTGGATACCCTAATATGCTGGGGAATTATAAAGAGGCACTAGCTGAATAGGGTCAGAGGTCAGGACCGTCTGCTGCCAGGAGCCTCAAAGAAACCATCGGGGATTGGCTCTTAACATGCACATTCCCATGGAGACGAGCACCCCTTCCCATTCGCAGGGTCCTTGTACCGCTGCTGGTTGTCATAGCAACAGACAGGACGTGACATTGTTGCATAATATGCTGTTTTTTTTCCTCTTCTTCCTTGTTCTGACCTTATTGACGGGCTATTTTCTAATCATGTCATCTCTCTGCGGGTGTAGCAGTTGACAGAGGTACTCAGGTCAGAATGAAAATTGACAAAATCTTGAAACAGACAATCACAGTCAGGTGGTGTAAACTGAGGATGATTGCTGTAGTTTATTTGATAAAGCTGTCATGGAAATAAAGATTGGTGCAGTGCTCGGTGCAGAGAAGATGCAGTGGCAACACTGACTGTCATCTAATTCTTTGTTCTTTTGTTAGGGAAAACCCTCAAACTTTATTATTTTACTTAATTTCTGACCAACAATCTGTAGTTTATCAAATTACTTTTTTTCTCATTGGGACTTGTTTTAAGACCCACTGGGGTCAAACTAATTGTACAACACAATCTACCTCACATCTCCTAGTCACTTTGAAGGTGTCAGCAATTGCAAGCGTGGTACGTAGCTTGCTTGTTAGCGAGCACTGTGCATCAACCCGGTCACAAGAATAAAGTGCTGGCATTGTACATTTCTGCAAACCATGGATATGTTACATTTGTACATGTCATACATATCATATGAACATTTGTAAAGTGACACAGATCAGATTACATGTATGTGAATTGAGTTTCTTATCAGGAGGAGTATGGACTGGTGGATGGTGTGATACCTACTGTTCACACTGTTCAACACCAACAAACAACAAAAGCAAATATTTTTAACGACACGTCGGGGCATTTCCAACTGTCTTTGATGTGACAGAACTGGGTATTTTTTAATGACACTTTTCCGTTGCAGTATTTGAGATGATCAAATCGGGTATTTTAAGCCAAAACGTGACGTTTCCTAACCCTAACCAAGTGGTTTTGTGCTTAAAATCTGACCACATGATAACCACAGTACTGTCACAACATAACATTGAAAATGGAAATGAAATGTGCACACGGTTTGCAGAAATGTACAAAGCCAACATGGAAGAATTTTACACTTTCTCCAACTATTTATATTTCCTTTTTTGTTTGGGTGTATAATTTTGGATGCAAGGGACATACAAAAAAGAGGAACAAACGAAAAAAAAGAAATTGCAGTAAGAGCTAGGTCTCACTCCGAAGTCATTGAAATCTGACTCTTGGACAGTGACTTGCAGCATCAGAAGCCAACGAAAAAAGCTGTCCTTTAACGTCTGCATGATATGCGGCCGGTTGCCATTATAATTTAACGGTGCCTGACGGCATCAGGGGGAAAACCGGCGAAAGTCCGAGTGGGGTGGGCGGAAGGGATGGTGGATGGGTCCAACAAACCACAACTTTCACCCAAGAGAGCGGTGTTCGCGTCCTGTAAGATTCTAAAGCCAAACCCCGTTCTTTTTTCCTAAACCTGTGTTTGTTGTTGAAAGAAAAAAAGTCAATTTGCAGTGTTGTACCGACAGTGCGTTTATTTTGAAAGAGACAGTATGTAAATGGTAAATTTCCTATGAAAAGTGAAGCATATTTTGAAAGAAAACATTGCATGTAACAGGCAGAACTTGACATGGTGTCCCAGAACGTCAACAACCAACGCACCCAGGGTACCTTGCATGTCGTGACGAGGTCGGAGTGACAATGTGTTGGCAGTAATAGACACATGGTGAAGACTAAACTTCCAAATCACTGCAGAGCTAACAGATATCTTGATTGAATAATATTTATTGTTTACAAAAAAACAGAAGGGAAGAAAAAATTAAAAGTAAGGCAGCTTTAGAGACCAAAACATTTGAGCATATTGTATCTTCGCTCTGTCATTATCCTTCTTGGCAGTGCAGTAGCGTCCCTTGTCAAGCATTCTCAGTTCGATCTCTCTCCTGAGTCAGGGTGCCTGTGGTGGAACTAAGCTGCAGTCTTCACAATCTGTTTCACCCTTAGAGTCTGTTTTTCCAAGACAGGCAATTATGAACTGGAATTCCTCCAATTACTTTTCAGGTTTTTGACCTACTCTGCATGGGATGCAAACTGGTGCAGGGTTTTTTTGTTTGAAATTGCAGATCCGTGTGCAGGTGCATATCCAAGATTGTTTTGTTTATTTGTTTTCAACTGTTTTTCTCTCAAAAAAGTGGCATAATAGTCATAGAAATACCAACACAAAGTTTGCGAGTGCGGGTACCCCATTGGCACCAAAAAAGCCTCCACCATGGTGCGTCCAGGTCCCCCCCCCCTCTGATTCATTCTTCAATGGCTCCTTGTATTCTAGCTATAGATTGTTCCATGTGTAGTATGTTCAGGAAAGACATCAGCTATTGTGTCTGGGCGAGTGAATGAGGAGGATTCCAGCTGAGAGCTAGCGTTTCTTTTCTTTTAGCTGCTGTAAGACCTGCAAATAGAATATAGGATTTGGAGGCTGACAGATCCAGTGATGGGATATCGTTCAAAATCAACAGCCTGGGACAACAGCGTATAAGCACACCCAGTAAATCCAATAGGATACAAGATACTGTTTTCCAGAATGAGGCCACACAGGGCAGTCCTAAAAGTACATATGCTTTAATGAGCCCACAAGGCCAAGAGTACATAGATGGCAAATTGGAGAGAGTATGATATCCAGGACTTTGAAAGATTTTGCTATTTTCCTTTGAACCTCCGCACTTAACGTAATGAGAAAGACTGGCATATGGTACATGACCATCTACTCCTTTATGTACTTTAATATTGATCCAGAAGTAGATTTAGCATTTCCAAACATTTCCTTATTTGAATAATAACTTCAAATTTAGGGGATTGTGCAGCCTTGGCAGAGACATGCACTCTTTTAATGGTTTCTAGTTTCTAATACATGCTGTAAAAAGTCAAGTTGTTTCCAGAGGCTTTTCCTCAACTTTATTCATCTTACCCATTTAGTTTAAATCTTATCATATTACCATTTCTGCAGCAACTTATAATGACAATCCGTTGTCAGGGAGTCACAAGTCTGCAGGGCAGCAGGATGGCGTGATGCGTAGGATCGCTCACTGAACCAGACAGCTGAGTTTCTTCTGCCAATAGCCTAAGTACCCATTCAGTTAAAGTTTCCTGTTCTAGGAGTGCTGCTCTCTGCACCTGGGTGAGGGGAAATGACTTTAGAGATCAATACAGCATCAAATATTATCCTCACAGTTGTTATTATTGTACTTGACATAGCCATGTAGTGCATTGAAACACCCTGTATTAAAGCTAATCAACTTTATTTAGCTCTGAGTGAGGCGCTCCGGACCTCTTCCTCAGGGAACACCATTTACACAGTATCATTAAAATGTTTAATACTATCTTATAGTTCATCTTAATCTATGCTAATGCTTTTAATTCCTTATTAGTAGTGACAGGGAAGCCCAGAGGCACAGACTCAGGGGTTGTTGCTGACATATAAGGCATCTGATGAAAGGTACGTTGGCGAGGGCTTAAAAGCAATTATAGCAGCTGACATTTAGATGTCTTATGACACCTGGAAATTTCAAGCAATTAGGGTTATTACTTTCCATCATTGCTAAATAGTTAGTTGATGCAAATGGATGTTTAACCAGTGTGTGTACAATTTGTGACATTCTCCATAATGTGAATGCAAAGATGTTTGTTTTTACGGCGGTGCTGGTGGGGTGCTTGTGGTGACCAATAAAGCTACAGGTTAAATTCGAATCGGCTGAGCACTAGGGGTTGGAATCTCTATAGGCAACTCACGGTCTGATTTGATTCTGATAACGAGTGCAAAGTCGCAATTCGATCCGTTATAAAAGTAAACAGATTCTTGGGGGGAGTGTGGTGCAGTGGTTAGCAGTGTTGCCTCACAGCAAGAGGGTTCTCGGTTCGAACTCCAGCTGGGGGAGCCTCTCTGTGTGGAGTTTGCATGTCCTCCCTGTGTCAGCGTGGGTTTTTTCCAGGTGCTCCGGCTTCCTCCCACAGTCCAAAGACATGCAGGTTAATTGCTGACTCTGAATTGCCCATAGGTGTGAATGTGAGTGTGAATGGCTGTCTGTCTCTATGTGTCAGCCCTGTGATAGTCTGGCGACCTGTCCAGGGTGAACCCTGCCTCTCACCCAGTGTCAGCTGGGATAGGCTACAGCCCCCCACAGCCCCCAACAGCAGAAGCTGTTACAGAAAATAAATGAATGAATTTATTCCATCATCTCCAAGTCTGAGGCCATTGTCCTCTGTCGGAAACTGATGGTTTGCCCTCTCCGGGTTGGGGGAGAGTTACTGCCTCAAGCGAGGGAGTTTAAGTATCTTGGGGTCTTGTTCACGAGTGAGGGTAGAATGGAGCGTGAGATGGATCAGCGGGTCAGTGCGGCTTCTGCAGTGATGCAGGCGCTGCACCGGTCCGTTGTGGTGAAGAGGGAGCTGAGCCAGAAAGCAAAGCTTTCAATTTACTGGTCCATCTGCGTCCCAACCCTCACCTGCGGTCATGAACTCTGGGTAGTGACCGAAAGAATGAGATCACGGATACAAGCGGTGGAAATGAGTTTCCTCCGTGTGGTGGCTGGGCTCAGCCTTAGAGATAGGGTGAGGAGCTCGGACATCCGGAGGGAGCTCGGAGTAGAGCCGCTGCTCCTTCACGTTGAAAGGGGTCAGTTGAGGTGGTTTGGGCATCTGATCAGGATGCCTCCTGGGTGCCTCCCACTGGAGGTGTTCCGGGCACATCCCATGGGTAGGAGGCCCTGGGGCAGACCCAGAACACACTGGAGGGATTACATATCTCATCTGGCCTGGGAACACCTTGGGGTCCCCCAGGAGGAGCTGGAAAGTGTTGCTGGGGAGAGGGATGTCTGGGTCGCTTTGCTTGACCTGCTGACCCCGTGACCTGGCCCCGGATAAGCGGATGAAAATGGATGGATGGAGGGATGGGTGGATTATTCCATCCTCCTCACCAAAACAGTTGCCCAGCTAAGAACGTAAACACGACATATATGTCTACATCCACTTTGTTTCACCACCCAATGTGTTCAGCCATAAGGAACAAACAGCCCGCACATAACAAAATTGTTTCAGGCAATGATAATGTCGAAAACTGGGTTTTAAATTTCAGATTATTGCCTCTTCTGCATCAAGACACAATCTTTCAAGCAATAATCACTATGCATCTGAGAATCATTTTTTCCCTCACCGCTGAGTTCTTCCTTTTCTAGCTGGCCAAAATATGACAGACAGTGCATTATCATTTTAGTGACCACTGTTAAACTTACATTTTTTGTTTTAGCAAAAATGCATTATGATTGTTTTCTTGAATCCCACTTCTGTCTAGTTTTTCTTTCACCAAAGCATGCAACATTTCATACTGACAAAAATCCATTTTGAGTTTGACTGCTCAGTGCCCCATGAAGTTATATTGCTAAAAATCACCACGGCTGCTCCTGTGTGGGTTTGTGTGTGTGTGTGTGCCACAGTGCATCAGCACCTACTAAGTCAATAAGGATTACCTCCCCTGTGCAATCAGGCAGGCAATGTGTGTGTGTGCAGTTTGTATGTTTGTGTATGTGTGTGCAAGAGTAAACACAGGAGAGGCTGGGAGAGAGAATATGTGAGTATTTCATCTTTACCCTGACATGACAAGTGCAGTGACCTGAAGGAGAAAAAAAGACTAAGGTAATGGATCCAGGGTAGAGGAACTGAGGCCGTGAAAGTACACTAGGTATTGAGTGCAATCGTGTAACTACAATAAAAGAGGCTTATATGTACAGTACAGGCCAAAAGTTTGGACACACCTTCTCATTCAATGCGTTTTCTTTATTTTCATGACTATTTACATTGTAGATTCTCACTGAAGGCATCAAAACTATGAATGAACACATGTGGAGTTATGTACTTAACAAAAAAAGGTGAAATAACTGAAAACATGTTTTATATTCTAGTTTCTTCAAAATAGCCACCCTTTGCTCTGATTACTGCTTTGCACACTCTTGGCATTCTCTCCATGAGCTTCAAGAGGTAGTCACCTGAAATGGTTTCCACTTCACAGGTGTGCCTTATCAGGGTTAATTAGTGGAATTTCTTGCTTTATCAATGGGGTTGGGACCATCAGTTGTGTTGTGCAGAAGTCAGGTTAATACACAGCCGACAGCCCTATTGGACAACTGTTAAAATTCATATTATGGCAAGAACCAATCAGCTAACTAAAGAAAAACGAGTGGCCATCATTACTTTAAGAAATGAAGGTCAGTCAGTCCGGAAAATTGCAAAAACTTTAAATGTGTCCCCAAGTGGAGTCGCAAAACCATCAAGCGCTACAACGAAACTGGCACACATGAGGACCGACCCAGGAAAGGAAGACCAAGAGTCACCTCTGCTTCTGAGGATAAGTTCATCCGAGTCACCAGCCTCAGAAATCGCAAGTTAACAGCAGCTCAGATCAGAGACCAGATGAATGCCACACAGAGTTCTAGCAGCAGACCCATCTCTAGAACAACTGTTAAGAGACTGCGCGAATCAGGCCTTCATGGTCAAATAGCTGCTAGGAAACCACTGCTAAGGAGAGGCAACAAGCAGAAGAGATTTGTTTGGGCCAAGAAACACAAGGAATGGACATTAGACCAGTGGAAATCTGTGCTTTGGTCTGATGAGTCCAAATTTGAGATCTTTGGTTCCAACCGCCGTGTCTTTGTGAGACGCAGAAAAGGTGAACGGATGGATTCCACATGCCTGGTTCCCACTGTGAAGCATGGAGGAGGAGGTGTGATGGTGTGGGGGTGTTTTGCTGGTGACACTGTTGGGGATTTATTCAAAATTGAAGGCACACTGAACCAGCATGGCTACCACAGCATCCTGCAGCGACATGCCATCCCATCCGGTTTGCGTTTAGTTGGACGATTATTTATTTTTCAACAGGACAATGACCCCAAACACACCTCCAGGCTGTGTAAGGGCTATTTGACCAAGAAGGAGAGTGATGGAGTGCTGCGGCAGATGACCTGGCCTCCACAGTCACCGGACCTGAACCCAATCGAGATGGTTTGGGGTGAGCTGGACCGCAGAGTGAAGGCAAAGGGGACAACAAGTGCTAAACACCTCTGGGAACTCCTTCAAGACTGTTGGAAAACCATTTCAGGTGACTACCTCTTGAAGCTCATCGAGAGAATGCCAAGAGTGTGCAAAGCAGTAATCAGAGCAAAGGGTGGCTATTTTGAAGAAACTAGAATATAAAACATGTTTTCAGTTATTTCACCTTTTTTTGTTAAGTACATAACTCCACATGTGTTCATTCATAGTTTTGATGCCTTCAGTGAGAATCTACAATGTAAATAGTCATGAAAATAAAGAAAACGCATTGAATGAGAAGGTGTGTCCAAACTTTTGGCCTGTACTGTATATGATAGTGCAAGTACTCCTGCACTTAGGCCAATGCACTATACAGTACAGATGTTTGAGAGTAATTTTTACATCAAACCCTCTCTTGCCCGATTTTATGTTTCCCCTGAAGTCTGGGTCTTTGCCAGACAGACAGCATACATGCAGATAGGAGCAAGAAAGAGGCCAGACAGATTTAGCGTGGAGTCACTCAACCCTAATGGAAACAGCGGAAAAGGAGAGACTGTGTGTGCACACTCACACTTTTGCATGAATTACATAGCCTCAGCAAGAGATGTCATGATGGAGACAGAGAGCAACCCTGATGACTGCATAAAAGATGTATTATAGTACGTGTTTCATAAAATAATTATGATGCTTGAGTAAAATACTGCCATTTATGCCACTTAGAGGATGCTCCCGTTTAAGTGTATCTAACAGAGTCTATACACCTAGTAGGTCTTAATTTGGGTCTCCACTTGAAAAGAAGCCATTGGGATTTAGTGTCTGAATGGGTGTAGCTGTGTGTGGGTGTGTGGTTAACAGTAAGAGGCTATTCCACTGCAACTGTTCACGTTTTTGCACACTTAAAATGTGCTATGCGTACTTTTAGAATTTTCTCCAATGCTGTAAATCTGTGATGTTAGGGTAGAGTGTGATACAGTGATTGACTGGATTTGCCCCCGGCTATCTTCACACAAAATATATGAAACACAGCTGTCTTTGATCGCCTTTATTAGCTGATGGCACAGATATGACAAAAAAAAAGGACCAAAGTGGAAGCTCCAGGCACATTTTCATCCAACAAAAGTCCTCAAAAGAAACTGAGAAAGAGGAAAGGATTGGAATTTCCAGGCAGATTGTCTGCAGCTGATACCACACTCCTAATTGATCTGCTTGTGTCTTTTGGTGACCCAAAGGACACAAGGAGATCAATTAAGAATGAAGATATCAATACCGAGTTGTATTATGTAACAGTACATCCCGACATACCATCTCCTTTGATGGGAGGCTGTGTTACACTGGGTACAAAAATGAATTTTGAAACCAGTAATTGCTCATAACCACCAAACAGTGTAATAGCGAAAGCTGCCCCATGGCATCATTTACAAATTAAAGTCAATTAAATATAGTCAGGGGCGGCATGGTGGTGTGGTGGTTAGCACTGTTGCCTCACAGCAAGAGGGTTGCCGGTTCGATCCCGGGTGTGGGAGCCCTTCTGTGCGGAGTTTGCATGTTCTCCCCGTGGATTCTCTCCAGGCAGTCCGGCTTCCTCCCACAGTCCAAAGACATGCACATTGGGGACTAGGTTAATTGATAACTCTAAATTGTCCGTAGGTGTGAATGGCTGTTTGTCTCTATGTGTCAGCCCTGTGATAGTCTGGCGGCCTGTCCAGGGTGTACCCTGCCTCTTGCCCGATGTCAGCTGGGATAGGCTCCAGCCCCCCCGCGACCCTCAAGAGGATGAAGCGGTTAGAAGATGAATGAATGAATAGTCAGTGGAGTCTAATTATATACAGTAGGTAATAACACTGAATTTCTGGTGCAGGATGCTTTTACATTAAAACTGTGTTGGGTTAGGTTGATGAACACAATGTATGCTTTTATTAGAGGTTACAATCAGTCAAATTGCTTTTATTCAGAATAACAAACAACACTGCAGTCCAGATTGGGTATGTAGTGTGTCTGGTCATGCTGGTCTCGTCTCATAAGTTTTCCCTTCCAAATGGAGAAGATTATTGCGCTTATAGACCTATGTCTTAAGAGTTGTTGCTCCTGATATTCCATAATAGTATAATCCAAAATAGGCTTTTAGTTGCTCATATTTACCAGCCATGACAAGCATCAGCTGTTATTGTTTTCATCACGTGAGTCTGTGTGTGTGTCATTGTGGCAGAATGTGGTCTTTGTGAAACCAGTTGAAATGGGAACTACCACAAAAGCTATTTGAATATTCAAGCAGGTGTTAATACGTCTGTCTGCATGTGGTCAGATTTTATCAATGAGCGTCACAACCATGCAAGACGCAGTCACGTAACTTTACAGATGTGTTGTTGAGATCAAAATGAAGGTGGGGTTTGTGCTATGCAAATTTGTGTCACTGAGGATAGCGGAGGAATGATCCACCTCACTCTGCCCAAACCTAACCAAAGCAACCAGTGAAGGCAACAACGCAATTATGTGTGACTTTTAATAAAACGTAGATTGATGAGTTATATAAAAATTCAACCCCTGTACAGTTGTCATGAGTGTTAGAATTAGCTGTAGAGACTAAACCATTTATTGTACCAGGCTACAAGAATGTTGGGTATTGTTAATATGGGGGTCGATGGGGACTGACTGGCTTCCGGAGCCAGTCTCAAGTGGCCATTAAGGGAACTACAGTTTTGGGCACTTCCACGTTGGCTTCATTTTTCAGTCCCTGAAGCTGCCATTAGGTGCACTCAAAGCAAAGTGACTGGAAACAGGGTAACAGGTAGTAGCGAAGAGGCCATTGATCCCCCCCACTTTATGCCCCTGGACCACATTCATTTAAGTCACAGATTGCTGTATTGTGGCTGTTGTGATCCCATTGCAAGATGGTCTCTAGTTTTATATTGTTTTTACACTTAAGCATACGTTCCAGTAGTATTTCCTTTACGTTGTTATTGCTGTATTGAAGGACAGTCTTGAAGGATGATTCATTCTTTTATCTCTGTCACAGACTTGCTCTAATGTCTCAGCTTTACCTTGTCAAACCCCTTTAAGATCCACCAAACACCCTCCTGACTTACTCATGTTGTGAGACTTTAACTATCATACTCAGGTTTTTTTGCTTTATAATGCTTTATAATGTATGATTTACTAAAGTTCTAGCATCAGCTGCACTAAATGCCCATGTGCAAACCATTATATTCATTATTTGCAGCATGAACATTCAATACATGTAATACTCTATTATTTTTGTTCTGGGTGACTGTTTCATAACAGTAGTGAAACATGATACATGGTCATTACTGCAGCATCACTTTGTATCAGTCTTTCTTGATATAGCAGCAGTAAGTGAGTATTTGCTGATGTATTATTTCAAGTGGGTGATTAGAGCAGCGGCAGATTGGGACTAAGTAGAGATGCAAACGTTTAAGGGAGTTTTTGGAAAAACCCGTGCTTTGCGGCACAAACACAAGGCTCACACACAGTCTTGTGCCACAATTTCCCACAACATGCAAATGTATGCAAATGCATTCTGGTGATCGTTCCATGGCAACCATTATGTGTGCGCTGCAGATCTTCTACTACCAGTCAAATACTTTCCCAACTGTTGGCAGCAATTTGTTGCAACCTCCTTACTGTACATCCAAGTGAATGATAGTGGCTGAATTGCTATATTTTAGTATGCAGTCATTTCAGCTGCAGCAGTAGTTGTCAGAGCGGCCATGCTGTGCTGAGATGTTTCTTTTTTTTTTCAAACTTGTAATGCATGCTTACTGCTCTGTCAGCACTCACAGCCAATTACTTAAAATGAGCAGTCAATAATCACTCTTTCGTTCATTCTCACTCCCGCCCTCTCTCTCCACCATTCTTTCTTTCCGTACTTCCTGTTTGCAGGTAGACACGTCCTAATGGGTGACGCCCACTGATCCAGTTTGCCCCTGCATATCCCCTCCACCCCTCACCCCTGCCCTCCTCTGTTCTCCTACACGCCACCTCCCTTCACTTCAGTCACCATGACTTCCACCAGCCAACTGCTGGGTTTGGCTGAGGTGGGGCTGAAGTGCGACCAGGAGATTGAGAGGAGATATGAGATCGTTCCCTCAGTGGTCTGCTCCATGTGCTGCCTCTTTGGAATCATCTACTGCTTCTTTGGTGAGTGATGATGTACTAAAAGCTTTCCTTGAACACTCTGAGCTGTTACTCACCAAAACGCACCTAAAAAGTTCTCTTGCATTTAATGGGATCTCTGAAAAATATGATTTCACAAAAAGTTTGAAACGTGTTGTAGTGTTATTTCAGAATGGGGTGTGTAAGTCTGTTAAAAATACAACTTGCCACTTTTGCCTGTCAGCTGCAAAAAGCTCTCCACCATTAGTTAGAGTACTTTTGCTGCTCTATTATTGGCACAAGTGGTCTGAGTGTCTTTTTATCCCAGTCCCATTTTATATAGAGAACCTACGGAAACTAAATGCTTCCTGTTCAGTTTTAACAATAAAGCAAGTATGCTCATTACCCAGCATGTCAAACTATTCCTCTAGCATTAGCTTTACAGAATAATGTCAAAATACATACATAGCATTCATACATAAGTTTGTGCTTGCTTTGCTGTGCTCATCTAAAAAATAAACTATAAAGCCCCAAACTGGACATCCTAGGCATTAATTATTAAATCTAAAAAGAATCAGGGAATTGATCCACAACATAAACATATTAAGAAAAAATGGAATTAGCAAGGAAAGCATGTATTGCAAAAATCAATACAGAATAGAGGAACATTAGCCTACAATGAAAACATTAAAGTAATACTGTAAAAAAATATGGAAAATATATCATATCAAGTATCAAGTATAACCGAAAAAAATCTGCCAGTAGAATAAATTAGAGACAGGTTGGAAACACTGGAGAGTGACATGTAGCTGAGATATATTCCCTATATGTGTAAGTGCCAAGAAATAATTGGCAAGTGCTAAGACATGCAGCCCTGAAATCTAATTTCTAGTTCATTCCACTCTGTTGGCATATGATATTATTGATTTAAGAGCAGTACAGAGAGCTTGTCTTGTTTCTGGCTATGTGAATCAGTAATGAAATCTCATTCCTACAGACAATGCTATTGTGGCTATATGTTCATATGTTTCCTTAGAATTACATCCTATTAAATCCTTGAATATTCATTACCCTTGCACCCTATCCGCAATTGCTGTCATCAGCAGACATGCTAAAAGGATTGGACTGCCTGCTGCCTTTTAAAGTGGAAAAAAATATATTCTGCGCCTTATTCAAAGGCATGTTCCCGTTTCTTTCAACTAAATGTTGCAACAGCACTACTGAAAGAAAAAAAAAAGCACAGAGATTTGCAATTAATCAAAAATACCAGGCCTAACTGGCAGTGGACCCCTGTTGGTTCTTTTTTGTTTTGTTTGGGTTTTTTTTTTCTTCCATTCCTCTTTGCCATCAAATGCCCAGACTCATACTTAATGCATGGGTCTATTCATATGGTAAAATGCAGAGTCCTTACTTGCAGCTTAATTTTGTGCCCAGTGAATGACTGTGTTTGATTGCATTACAAGTATTAAGGGCTCATCCTAATGAGTTTGGATGTTAAGTCATTACAGGAATGTGTAATCAATAAATAATTAGAGAGAGCGAGATGCTGTGAATGGTTACAGGCTTTTTACATTAGACTTGTTTTTGTTGCAACAAAAAATGATGGATTAAAATTTGTATTCCCACTTGGATAGAGATTGGCAAAATCACATAAAAGTCCTCAAACAGTGACATTGCATTCAAAGTGTCTCGTGCATTTTTGTACAAAGGTATAATTAATATTAGTAAATTGCCTTGGGTTGGCTTATGGGCCTGTGTAATCATTTACTCAGCTATTTTCTAGTTAAACAGGCAGTGGCAGGGATTTTCATCACGCCATGGCTGTGTGAATTAATGACAGCTTTGCAAGGACTGTAGGTGTGCAGAATCAGATGCATACAAATAGTTTTTAAATGTTATTATTTGCCTTTACTAGGGACACTTGCACTCTGTTCCAGTGACATGGTTTGCATCAGCAACCCCGACCGCCATGCTTTGTTGCAATTACCATCACAGTGGATTTACACATACTTTTATTGACATTTTGATTTCTAAACAGGAACTCAACATACTGTAAGCATTAGAGCCATACAATAATGTACAGAGAAATTGACAGATCAAAAATACTGAATTATATTGTGTAGAAAATATATAGAATTACAATTTCTTGAAAGCAACCTCTGGGCTCTTTTTGGGTGAATATTGATGTATGTTGAAGCTCGTAGCAGATGTGTTGCATACAAATAGACAGAGAGAGACCCACTGAAGCATACAGACAGCATTAACATTCACTGTATATGTCTTGGTAAAGCATAGATGTCAGTCTCCGCATCACAAACAGGTTGCCCAACAAGTTTATTTTACAAAGTTGACAGCATGCAACAAGACCACAGCGGACTCACAGCCATGAGATAAAATTGTTGGATGGATAAAAAAATATGTAGTGAACATTGCTATTCCTAGATCCTCACCACTAGTAGGGCAGAAAATGTCAAGTTTGCCCGTAGGGTGGTGCCAGACAAATCTCACTTTAAATGCACTTTATAAGCTTCGGTTGTACTTGGAGTATGCTGCTAGCATTAGTATGCCAACAATGAAATAATTGCATTTACCAAGTTGTTAAAGTTTTCTGTGTCTGCTTAATTAACACCAGCTCTGAAAGTCCTCCAGTTTACAAAAACTCCAATTTAGAGAATCAGCACTGATTAAAACAGTTTTTATATATGCCTCCAAAACATTAAAAGCAAAAAGTCACATTAAAAGACAGAATGGCGTCAGTTTACATCAAATACTTAAGCTCCTTGGTCCTTCACCATCTGTTGTCTGTTTGTTTCTGTGTTTGTGTGACAGTCTACTCTGAAAAAAGAGAGTTGCATATTCACCCTCAGTGCCAGAACTTGCTCTGTAACCAAACAAAATCCCTGTTCTGCAAATGAGATACAATGCATATAGTTGACGTTTCTCAGAAACCCCACAGTCACATTTGAAATGGCATTTCTGCGGTCTGAAAATTGAATCCCCCTGCTGATAGATGCCTCTTGCAACTGTAGAATTTGGATTAGTTCCAAGGTCTTGAGAAGAAAAGGTTAGCTGTCATTTATTTGATCTCGAAAAAGAAACAACAACAAAGTTGCAGTAGAAACGATGAGTGATGTTAGAGGGACAAGCTGGATGAGGCAAAGGAACAGAGAGAGCAAGGGAGGCAGACAAGAGCTGAATAAGCCAGAGCGAACAGATGGGATGGAGGGTTTGATGGCTGGAGGAAAAGTAAGGGAAGCAACAAGGAACAAAAGAGGGAGTAGGAGGGGTGGAACAGTGTGGGAGACTGGGGAAGGGAGAGGACAGTAATGGATGGGTCAGTGAAAACTGGGCAAGGAAAAGGGATCAGGAGATTAGGAGCAGTGAAGGAGAGGCATGATTTTTCAAAATGTATTTATTGATTGATGGTGGCTGATATGGAAGAACAGCGTTGGGAATTTGTGACGGCCGCTGACCAAACAAATGTCCTAGTGGCTTTAGATGCTTTGGAAATACGCCAGTTACTCCATGTTAGACGATTCATTCAGGCATCCTGTTACAGAAGACAGAAAGCATCTGTAAAAAATACACAGGGTTGAGTAGAAGGAAGTAAAGAAAGCCAGGAGAAGTGCATCAAAATAAATGAGGTATGGTCACAACGGAGGAGCACGGGCAGAGGGTTGGATGAGAGGAAGGGTATTGTTTGGCTCAGCTGTGCAATGCCTGATTACACACAGATAACAATCTGATGTTGGTTGCCCTCGAGACAGAGTCCGGTCAGAGAGAGGAAGAAGGAGATATAGGGCAAAAAGAAAGGGAGACGCAAACATTAATAATAAACATAGAAGCAAGGGCCAGGGAGATTTTAACTGTTGATATTTAAGCTTTTAATTCTTTCTTTTTCTCCCCATTTGTGCTGCAGTAAAGCACATTAATATGGAAACAAACTGGTGAGAGATAAAAAAAGAATGAAAGCCAAGGACAGGAGGGACCATTACGACGGGAAAAGAAAAAAAAAGTAGACTGAGAGCAGCTGTTCTATTCAGCCGGCCTGTTGACTAATGAATGCGGATGACCTTTTGTAATACGATGATTATCATATTTTAAAGCAGTTTCATAAAGGTTTATAGAGACAGTTTATCTGCTCATAATGAAGAAATGTCTCCCTCACCCACTGCAGAAGACTACTTTTTATTGTTTTGCTTTTCATTATGCATTATCCCTATTCTCTGTTTATGATAACACTCTTTTATTTATCGAGAGGTAGCTATCTACCTTTAATCAGCAAAAGTTAGAAAACCAGACAATATAAACATAGAAAAAGTTATATCAGAGGTCAAG
Source organism: Epinephelus lanceolatus (assembly GCF_041903045.1). NCBI lineage: Eukaryota > Metazoa > Chordata > Actinopteri > Perciformes > Serranidae > Epinephelus > Epinephelus lanceolatus. Next base: position 19,987,389 of record NC_135747.1, on the reverse strand, counting down.
TACGTGCCCCACTTTGTAAAAAGTTTTCAATAGCAACTTATAGTTGAATTGCCAGTCAATTCATACTTTATTATCCTCTATATATCAGTCACAAACCATTTGTGTGTTGCTACGTCTGCACAATCATCCATCAAGTGCACATTTTAAAGGCAATACGGTTTTAGTGAACAGATTTTCATCCAGATGCACTGCAGGCATTTTCTAGGAAGCACGTTAAGTGGTCAAAATGTTGACTGGTGGGATCTGCCAGATGAAATAAAGAGCTAGATAAAAAGAGAAATCTGGTTGGAGGATGCTAACCGTTAGCTAAAGTGTTTTATAGCCTCGCAGTCCAAATGTTGCAAGGCTGTAAAAGGTTGCTTGCGATGTACTCTATTAGAGAATGGTTCCTAAACACATATTGTGTCTGTTATATTTTGTTTTTCTTGTTGTACACTGGTCTTGGTATGTTTTTGGCATGAATGATGGTGTTGATCGATTGAGCTTGGCACCTCTTCAGGTCGATTCCACTGTATCATTCAAAAGCACTGCTTGTTGCGTGTGTGTTTGAAGAGAAACTGAGTCATGCACACACACACAGGTACAGGATGTACCATTGTTTGTATGCTCCACATAACCTCACAGCGTGTTTTTTTCCTCATTTCCCCTCCAGGCTATCGATGCTTCAAGGCCGTATTGTTCCTCACAGGCCTAATGTTTGGCTCCGTGGTCATCTTCATGCTGTGCTACAAGGAGAGGGTGATGGACACTCAGCTGAGCGTAGAGGCGTCAGTGGGCATCGGCCTGGGCATCGGGACCCTGTGTGGCCTCGTGACCATGTTGGTTCGCAGTGTGGGGCTGTTTATGGTGGGCCTGCTGCTGGGCCTGCTGGTTGGAGTGGCTTCACTGGTGGTGAGGGGACACATTTGATTGGGCAGCATTTAGATTTATGTTGCATTTTTGTACAACATCTCAAATAAAATAACATAAACAATAGGCACATTAAGAGAAATGATACAGCTGCATGTGTAAAAGCATCTTTCACATGTTCGTACGAATGATCTTTACAAATAAGGCATTGGGCTATTTTCACAGGAGAGGCTTTTTAGGCCACACTTTTGGAAAGTTTTTACCTAGAAATGTATGTCCAGGGGATCTGTAGAATCCATGCCTTTAAATTAGTAGCTTACAGCAGTAATGGCAATGTCCATCAGCCAATATAATCATCTGGCATATTAGTGGATAGGCAGAAACAAAAGCTAGCTAGCTTTCTATTTAGCTCGGTATTGATTTGTGCAGCAGGAAGTAGAGTGGTCGTCTACCAATCTAAATGTTGATGGTTCAATCCCTGGCCTTTGCAGTCTACATGTTGAGGTATCCTTGGGAAGATTCTGAACCCCAAATTGCTCCCACTGACTGTGCCATCATTGTCTGAGTGTGTGTGAATGATGAGCTCTGATGAGCAGAGCATGTATGGTAGCTACGTCCACTGGTGTATGAATGAACAGGTGAATGGTGCCTGGGTTGTAAAGCACTCTAAGTGGTTGCTAAGATTAGAAAAGTGCCATATAAATGCAGTCCATTTGACGTGTCAGAAAAGTAGTTTGCTGGCCAAGTAAAAATCAGTCCAGTAGCACTTAAAACCTCAACTCAAAGTAATACTGTACAAGTGACTTTCAGCCACACCACAAGGCAGGCCTTCAGGTTTAATTTTAGAAGCATAAGGGGTATTAGCTAAAATGATAGATTTTGCCTTTTTTTAATGAAAGATAGTGAGTTATGAGCTGTAGTGCCCATATGCATGTCAAAGTTTGCCATTACTAAACTTGAGGCAAACTCTTGTTTTGGTTTTACGTTGCTACCTTTAACAATTCTTTTCAAATTAATTTGATGTTGAACATGTTTTTGATGTCATAAATGTTGATGTGGCCCTAAGGGGCTCTAATTCTGCTCATTAAAACAAAAATAAAAAGTAAAAGAAAATAAAATACTGACTGCCAAAGTGAAATCCTCCTCTCTCTCTCTCTCCAAGGTTATGGAGGAATTCTACCACCCCAGAACAGTCTGGGTTCCTCTGGGTATTCTCCTGGGTTCTGGGACGCTATTTGCTGTCCTCACTCTTCAATGGCAGCGCTGCTTCGTCACCTTCTCCACCGCCACATTCGGCTCTGCCATTATCACTGTGACCGTGGATTACTTTATAGAGCTGTTCGCCTTGGTACACTACGTCTACGAGAGACTGAGGGTAAGCTTGTTGGTGTGTTTGTTTGCGCATTTCTGTGTAAACTGTTACTGGCATTTGAAGTCACCTTGAGGCATGTTTTTTTTTCAGTGTGTCTATGTGTTTGAAGGTGGATACATCATTACTTTGTCCCTGGGTTTTGTTATTGCACTGTTTGCCTCGGTCAGCGATTTTCATGCGTGTGTTTGTGTGACAGTGAGACAGAAAGACAGTTTGGTAGGCCGATAGATAAAATCTCTCAGAGAAATGGGAGGTTGGTGCTTTTGATATGTGTGTAGATAAGGGAAAGACAGGCTGAGTAAGGCATGGATAATATGAATAAAATCTTCATTTGGAGTATGTATCGTTTTATGTTGTTATAATGATATATATAAATACAGTCAACTTCAAACAAATTCAATTGAAAACCCATTTGTAGATAGGATACCCAAATGGAAATGTCTGTTTCTCAGCTAAATCAGTGAACTAATCGCTAACAGAACTAATGCAAAAATATTGTAAATCCAATATAGCCATGAAAACATCCTGCACGCTGCAACATTGCCTGCAACGGCTTAATTCAAAATCTGTTCCCTCATTTGATTTGTTGTTGCTGCTGGTGAATAGCGCATGTCTGTCCAACATCTCCCACAGGTGCTCAGTTGGGCTGTGGTCTGGCAACAGAAAATAGCCCCTGCAAATAATTTGCATCATTTTAAAACACATCACATAATTAAGTGACCCTTCATGCCCTGTGTGGAAGCCCTGAATTTATTCAGTTCATCCAATTATTTATTAAGGTCTTTAATTCAGTTTGTCACGGCCTGTGTTTGGTTTGTTGCCCCATCGTTAATTTAATTTTCAACCTTTATAACATGTTCAGCTTACCGTTCCGACCTCTTTTATTTACTCAACAAAGAATGGGTGAGGTTCAGTATTCAGAATGGCCCTCTTTCACAAGTTTTATTTGACTAAGCCCACAGACTTTTGCATGTAGATACGTGGGAGCCCTGCTGGAGCAGCTGTGGTTCAAACTCCTTGACTCGACCTGTTTGTATTGGTATATCTGTGTGTTTTATGTGTTGTGTTTTTTTGTGTAAGAATAACTCTTGAAACTCTAAAGAGGTTTTGAGAATCAGACAAAAGTATTATAATTTCGTTAGGAGCCCCTTATTTAGCACAACATTGACAGTCAAATTAAATTATTAAACTAAAATTCTCTGTGTAATCTTTGCAGGTGGCACCAAAGAGGCCAGTGTGCTGGTTTACTTGGGTCATCTTGGGGGTGTGGCCTGTCCTGGCCCTCCTCGGCGTGCTGATCCAATGGAAAGTCACCGCAGAGGGATTTTCTCACACAGAAGGTGAGTGATGTTGCTTTACACACACAACCAGACATCTTTTACCATTAAAGCTAATTTAGGACACCCATATTTTTGTGGCTGGACCACCATATTTTGGAATCATTTTTTAAAACTGTATAGGGGTCATGACCCAGTGTACAAAACACGATTGAAGTGCAGGAATACATTAGTGTTTCAACAGCCACAAAATCATTTCATCTAATGAGATGTTTACCTTACAGTATAACCCATGGAAACCAATTACAATAATGAAGCAAAAGAACAGCCAGAACACTGACCTTATACTAAACCAGAAAATCTCTTAAACTGTTGGTTGCTCCTTTGCATTGGTAATTGGATGTTGTGTAAAAAAAAATATGCAGTTGTCACAGTACTGAAAACAGGGCTGAGCAAGGGTGTAGGTTTTGTTTTAACATTAGGGTGGATACATATAAAACGGGATCCTCTGCAAGAAACTTTTGAGCATCAGACACTTAACTATGATGTAAATATCTTAAATTCTGTCAAAATATAACTCCTTAACTACTCTTTTTACTGAAGGGGACAAATGTACATGTCCAAAATCTACACCTATGGAGCTGAGGACTCAAATGCAGACACTTGTAGGCAGAGCACGTTGAATAAAGACATGCAACCAGAGTTTCTTGTCAAAAACAGGCTTACTCAGCAATTTGAAGTCAGCCCAAGAAAGCAAACAAATCCAAAAGTGGTCAAAGACAGGTGAGAAACAGGCAGCAGGTCCAGGCATGGGCGGATTTACAGAAACGGGCAGAGACAGCATACAAGCACATGCAGGGGGATATTGGATAAAGGCTTACTGAGGAGCTGCTGAGGAATTAGGAGCAGGTCTGCAGGTGTGGGGGTCAGGTGGAAAGGCAAAAATATGCCAGGGACATTTGCTAGACAAAGGGGATGGCAGGACTGGAAAATCCCATAAAAATTCAGGGACCTGGGGAAAATAAGAATGTCTGAGGCAGAGGGGACATGTAAGAAAGCAGCAGACTTTGATCTTTTTTCCGTGGGGATTTTAATAAAAACATCATAAAAGCTAACAAATTCATAAAAATGCACATATCTTATGTATAAAGAGTAAGTTGCATTTGCACTAAATTTGGGTGTAGTAGTTTACTGCTGAAATAAAGCTACAGTTTGAAACAGCTTCTGCTCCTCTGCTCAGAAACAAGAGAGGTGGTGCTCACCTCAGTGTGTCCGCTGTAGCTTTATGGCAATGTAGGCCACAGCCACAAGCTTCAGGCAAGGCTGGTGCAGACCTCTGGAAGCACATGTTGTATAGTGTGTAGCTTAAATTCATATTCTTATTCACAGTATTTACCACTTATATCACCCATGACAGCAACAAATGAAGGACTCCTGCTGGTATACCATGCTGTAGGAAGTGTGTACGTGCAAATGCTTTAGTTTGTGCATGGGATGTTTAATTAAGGGTGCATTCAATGCAGTTATAAGTGATAAATGTGCAACTTCCACACAAACATGTATGTCTGTCTGTGAAGTTGATTTTAACTTCAATTTTAGATACTTAGTAAACATGTCAAGTAAACAAAATGATGATGAGGTTTGAGTCAGTATCGATCTCACAAAGGCCACTACAAAGTGGTGCCATTTGATCAAGACTGACAAATCTATCCTAATTTTATTAAATAGGCAGTTTTATTGGCAGCTTAAGACATCACAAACATTGTGAGGGCGAGGAACACTGTTTGTGTCTGTGCGTGTGTGTGTGAGAGAGAGAGGGAAAGTCTGAATACAACAACATGAAAGTTGGTGTATTCAGTCTTAATCTGTTTTGAAAGCAACCACAACACAGATGGCAAGATCACACACACACACATACACACACACACACACACACACACACACAGTGTAAATACAGCACACAGACAAAATGCACACAACTCATACACGCAAATAGCCTCAGACAGAGACAGAAATATTTTGAGGCTTAGTCTCCCACTCACTAATATACCAGGAAAAAGTGACACGCACACATCTCGTTTGTTCGTACACAAATACACAAACACACACGTAAACTCTCGCATTTGATCTTTGCTGGCTTATGACATGCAGAGTTAAACAGTGTCTTAGAAGAAGTCACACATGGCCTCAAATAATGGGATTAAACAGCAGGCTGTCGTGGCTTCCAGTCAGAGGGTGTGAGCACGGAGATAGAAGAAGCTTTTTAGTGCTATTTTGAAAAATGTGCATTTGGGTGTGAGGTAAAGAGACCTAGAATGAGGGCAGAGGCATAGGGAAGGGATACAGGCTGAAACTGTCAATAAGAGGGGACTGATTCTCCAAAAATTTAAGACACGCCACTTTGTCAAAGTACAAAAAGTTGCTAAAATGCCTTCTTTTTCTAGCATCTGGCAATCGGTGACGGAAAGGTTACTTTTTAAGTATAGATTAAGAATTACAAGTTTCCCTTTTCAAATAATTGAAGTAATTTAAGTGATGGAACTGTTTTAATTATTTCACCAAAGTAATGTAACTTGTTGCATTTGATTAGTTTTTGATTACTTTTAGAAAAAGAAAATAAAAATAGGCAATAAAGCAAAATTTTTGAAATCGAACATTTTGATTTACAATTTAAAATTTACACTATACAGTAATGTTAGAGCCCTTTTCTGATTTCAGAAGAAAAAATTTGTTGAATTTCCAGCACTGAAAAGTATTCTCGCCTGACAACATGGCCACCAGCCTTGGTGTGGTTGGCTGGTCGCAGGCGTGGCAGATCAGTCATCAGTCAGCAATAGCTGCCTCCCATGCACATCATACCACCGCAAAGAGTGTCTTGGTGCGTTGGTGTCTGACGCTGACATTTTCTGACAAAGTGGCGGTATTTGAAGAGTTTGGAGTGAGAACGGGCCGGCCTATCTTACCGTTAAACAATAACACACAGACAAATGAATTCAAACATAGATTTCAGTGAAATATGTTAGAATGAGAATTGTTTTGGCACGTAAAGGGTCCCACACAGAAGGAGGGATTATAATAAAGAGAAAAAGAAAAGAAAAATTACTTAAGTAGCGAAGGATGATAATGAAAAAAGACACACAAAAAAATAAAAGGAACAAGAATTTTGCGTGCTTGTTGCCGTAGATACTGCCTGTGATCAGGAAGAAGAATGTGGGGAAAATGAGGGGGAGGCTCCAGCAAGAGAACTGTGAATATTACAGCATTTACTGCTTCTTTGTGATAGAAGTCAGGTCAGGAAGGGTCATATTACTTTAACCCCCCTTAAATGTACATATACAGCATGCAATCTTTATTGTAACTTTATTGTAAAAAAAATATATATATATATATATATATAAATTTACAGCTTTTTTGTCCTTTATGTTGACAGAAATTGTACTGACAATGAAAGACGGATAGAGGACAGGATAAGGGGAAAAGAGGGAGCAGGTGTACTGGGGGAAGGGCAGTGGAGGGTAATAAACTGGGGCACAATGGGTAAGCAGGGCAAGTGGAGCAGTAAGGAAAATCATCTGTCTGTCAACTGATTGAATAGCGTGCAGGACACAGGCATGAATGAATTAGCCTGCACATGCTCACATGTCATTTTTCTTTTTTTGTTGTCTGCATTTGTTGACAATGATTCAATACCCACACACACATTCTTGTACTTGTATCTTTGTGAGGACCCTCGTGACATAATCCATTCCCTAGCCCCTTGCCCTAACCTTAACATAATTATATCCTAAAATGTCCTCACTGTATTACTAAAATACATATTTGGTCCTCACTATGTAGCATGTACAAAGATATAACCACATGCACACACACGCACTTGTGAGACCCTATTCACATAATTTATACCCAAGGCACTAACCCTAACCTGAATCATCATAACAAAAGTAAACCCCAACCCTTAGCCTATCTCAAACCTAAACTCTCAAACAGCCTTTCAGAGTGGTCAAGACTGGCCAAAATGTCCTCCCTCGCAAAGTGAAAAGCTGGTCCTTGGTCCTCACAAAGATAGATGAACAAGATGACACACAGACACACACAATAGCATGAAGCCAGAGGGGCCTGAGGTGGGGTGAGCTGAGGAAAAGAAAAGGGGGGGTATCATTAAGCAGTTTCCCTGGCAGATGGTGCCTCGTTAGCTGTCCGCCCGCACAAAGAAACAACAATAGACCTCATAACACTTCCACACCCACCCACACATACACGTTAGCTGTGACGCATACAGTACATCTTGTCTTCGTGAAGTTCAGCGGGGTCGCTGTACTTGCGGCAACATTTTGACCTCACATAATGAACACAAAACAGATCCCTGACACTGCTGCATATTAAACCACTGAATTAAAATGCTTACAAACACGCTTACCCAAAAATAATCATATGTGGAATCAATGGAGAGCGAGACAGGATGGATTTTGGACATCCTTTGCTGGGGAGGGTGTGAAAATAACACGAACACACTCACCCACTCACAATATGTCAGGAGACTGAGCAGCGCAGTACGAGTACATGCAGCAAGGAAAATTATGTCTGCCAACGGAGTGAATAGAATGAAGGACGTGAGGAAATGGATATCAATTTTTTTTCCTCTTTTTGTAGCCTGTACTTAGTGTAGGATAACCCCCTTAGGGATAGTTCATATCAGCATTTCAAAGATGATTTAAATATTCAGAAACATCTTATCGAAGGTTTCTCCTGTTTTATAGTCAGTCAGAGTGATTCTGAATTTGTCCTTTTCTCTTGATTTAATCATGTAATTTTATTTCCCTATAAAGGCTGCGTTCTACTGTCCTCATCATCCTCTCCCTCCCTTATGATTATCTACCGTTTCTTCTCTCCCCACACCTTATCACATCTCTGGTCTCTTTGTCTCCAGTGGTTTTAAGTCGACAGCAGCGAAGGGTCCAGCTTATGCGGATCCGACAGCGGGAAGAGAGGCTGAAAAAGGAGAAGGAGAACAAGAAGAAGAAAAAACGAGAGACCCACAAGCCCAGCCACAAGCAGAAAGGCCACACCCATCACCACCACCACCAGCAGTACCATCACCCAGCTGCATCCCATCCTCATCACCAAGCCCAGAGCTCTCAGCCACCTAAAGTCCCTCCTCCTCAGACTGAACCTGGCTACCACCGCAAGGCCAACCCTAAAAGGCGCTTTGATGGAGATGTGCTGTCACCGGTAAGATGCAGTAGCCTCCTTATTCATAACATGAAATGAAGCTGAGATTCTGGCTGTAAAAGTCAAAATGTCATGCTGTCAAAAAGATTTCAAGAAACAACAGTAATGAGCTCTCCAGCAATGTTTTCTTGAATTTATGAAGAGAACGCATGCCTCCACAGAAAACAGCAAACATATTGATTTAGTGATTGATTGGGGTCCAGGTTTAACAGCAAACTATGTCAAAACATACTTTAACAAACTCTCACACAACACATGCACTATAATCCAAGTCTCATTTATCCAGTTGTGTGCTCAGTACTTCCCAAGCACATGCATTTTTTCTAAGACCCTACTATTTAAAACTGAACTGACAGTGAAGCGTATCTATGCTCTCTCCAAAGCCAGACTGATAGAGAGATTGAGCATATTACTGGATAAATGAGACCTGGATTATACTGTATGAGTTGCAGGAGAGTTTTTAAATGGATGTTTTAATGTAGTTTTGCTGTTGGTAAACATAATCAATAAATCAACATGCTGTGGAGGCATGCAAGACCTTGTGACTTCAAGGTAGCACATTATGACTACTTGATATACAAGTGGTCATTTTGTGGGTGAAGTAACAAATACACAAAAATATGTGGCTCCATATTTTACTTATTCCATCCATACTACACCTTTAAATGAAAAGTTTGACATTTTGTGAAATAGGCTCAATCACTTTCTTTGCCAAGAGTTAGATGAGAAGATTGTGCCATTTTCATGTCGGAATGTACAGTATGAAACTAGAGCCAGCAACCAATTAGCTTAGCTTAGCTTAGCATCAGGATTGGAAACAGCTAGCTTGGCTGTGTTTGATGGCAACAAAATTTGCCTGCCTTACTGGAGACTGAGTGTGGGACTATCTCTTGGCCAGGAGCAATGAAGTCTTGTTGCCTCAGTGAGGTTTCCATGGCAACAAGCAGACTTCGGGAGGTCAGTTCTCCAAGCAGAGATACAGCCTAGTACTGCAAATGACCCTGGGTAAAACCACAAAGTTTTGTTTTTATACTGAACTTTTTGCACACATCAGTTAGCTGTAGAGCTGCTGAGGTGCTGGTAGATTTTGTTACCTTTCGGTAGAGCCAGGGTAGCTGTTTCCCTCCTCCTCCAGTATTTGTGCTGAGGCAATCTAAGCATCTTCTGACTCCAGTTTTCTATTTAATAGCAAGATATCAGAATGGTATTGATCTTCTTATCTAACTCTTGGCAAGAAAGGGAGTAAGTGTACTTTCCAAAATGGTGAATCCTGTCTTTATCATCAGTTGTACAATTGCTTTCACGACCCTGTTTCATCTGTCTGTCCACAGAGCTACATCAGGAGCTTCAGGGACAGACAGACGGACAGACGAGCATACTCCCACAGTCGGATGAGCCGCTCCCGGATGGCCGAACTCGACTACGACTGCGGCTCTCGAGTGCCCCTCACGGCTCCCAGCGGACCTCCAGTTCGCATCTGAGACAGAGAAATACATAAACAACTGACCACACACACAATCACACAAGGCCACTTCAAACCTCTTTGTCACAGTTAGGGATAGAAAGCCTAACCCTACTGTGCCAACCTAATCAACTGCCTATTAACCCAACAGGAACTCAATATGTCCCAGTAAAGTGGTGAGCCCCACACTGGTTCTCTCCTCTCAGACCTGTTAGAAGTTGTATTTATTTGGCCAGTTTGGTCCTGTTTTGTTCTTTATGAATGTCTAGACACAAGAGCGGAGCCTCTTCCTTTGGATGGAGCAAGAACCGATTGCTTGGTCAAAACATGAGTCATACTGTATGTCAGACCTCTTAAGTTGCCAGTCTGGACAACACTGGAACTAATGGACCACTCTGGTGGGGAGATGATTGAAAGATCTCTGTTGAACATTTGAGTTAAAGAATCGTTTGGTTGCTGCAACTCATAAGAAGTCATTTCCAGTGGGACTGCAGTGGGGGAAAGAATGAAACCCTTAATTTCTCCACAGGAGGGCTATACCATTTCAGATGAAAATACATCACATGGCTCTCATGGAGTCAAGGTAGCACAACCTTCAGTAAACCTTCAACAGCATCTTTAGTTCGAGGGCAATTAAGGAGTAAACAATTTGCTTCAAGGATTTTATCACGAGGAAAATGACAGAAAAACAACACCAACAAAAAAACACAGCTATAACTGAAACAGAAAGGCAGCTCTTCTTCATCATATTTTCCACTGAAAGGTCAATGTGTGAAGTGATGTGTACATGAAGTTAGCCTGTTGTCTTCTCTGACAGTCTGTGAATCCAGACATGACAGCACAACTCTTCTGCTGCTTGAAAATGCAGAACAGGGACTGCTTTGAGGTGTGCATAGGGATCCAAGAGTTCACACCGCAGACAATTTTTATGTCATTTCACCCACGAACCCTCCATGTGTCATCGCTTACATTGGTGCCATTTTCCAAGGGGAATATGCTTGCATGTCACAACTCTCCTTTTGCCCTCGATCGCCAGCTGTTTTAACAATGGACCCAAGCAGGAGACACGTCCGTATCGCCCCTCCTCTTTCGTCTCTCCACTGAATTTAAAACATTTTCGTAAGCTACTGTAATTATCTTTGTTGACACGTTCTAAGTGCTCTCATGTTCCTTTGTTGAATCCATCAGCCATTTAAACATGCTGTTAAGGCACAAAGACAAGAAACTGCAATCTGATACTGATCATCCAGGAATTCAGAGTTCGGAGGGGACAATACATGGCAGTGAAAATGTTAGTGTGTTTGTGTGTGTGAGTGGACACAGGAGCCCTGTGGCAAGTGATGGATTGCACCAAATATTGGCCAAGGAGAGGGGGATTCATTGTAATGTATGTGGAACATGCTGTGTTGTTTTTCCTCTTTTTTGCCAATATACTGGTCCAGTTAAAGATGTCAGTCTGATGGTTTGGATGAATTGTTAATGATAAAAAAAAAAAAGGAGGAAGAGGAAGATAATCTCTTGTAAAGGATGAGACACAGTGAAAAGATGAAATCATTTGCAAATGGCGCCCTCTAATGTTTACCACTGGACCTTTTTTTCTAGACTTAGTGTTAATGTGTGCATACGTTTGTGTGTTACATGCATTTGCGTGTGAGTTGCTTTTAAATTCAGTTGTGCGCCGAACGCTGATGTTGTTGTTCTGACCATCCAGAAAGGTGAAGGAAGTTAGATTTGTACAGGAGGTATTTTTAGTACAATGAAACTACTTTTGTTTTATTTAAACCTCTTTGGAATTGAGGCAGTGTAGTTCCATGTAGTTTATGAGGTTTAGATAAAAAAAAAAGATCCCACACTACTGTACTTAAATACTGCATACCTGCTGGGATGTGACAGGCTTGACACTGGAGGACCAACCATTCTCACCATAACCCATTACTGCATGAGAATCCTTGTGTAACTGTTTACAATGTGTCAGTGTTTCGATGTGTCACTGTTGTCATGTGAAAACATCAGATTTCCATTGATGGTTTGTTGGTCCCAGGCTGCACAAATCCACAGTGAAGTTAAACTTGTGGAAGGATGTTTCAGTATCAGCAGTATACAGGAAAGAAACATCACCTCAGTGCAGTTTTTTAAAATGATTATAGTACATTAGTGAATCTCAAAAGGACCAACCGTAACCTTTTCTGCCAGAGAGAATAGGTCCAACTTAACACACCTCTTCTCTTCTCTTCTCTTCTCTTCTCTTCTCTTCTCTTCTCTTCTCCTCCGTCTCTGTTTACGCTGTCCAGGTAAAGGGCTTTGAAAGGCATTTGAATATTTTCCCTCCTCTTGACACGCATTATGCTAACTCACCTCCTATTCTGCTGTATCATTGTTTACCCCAATAATGTTTTGCAGTAGTGGCTGTTCGGGTCTTATTTGGGGTTTCGCTTACACTTCAGTCTTGTTTGGGTCTTCTCTTGGGGTTTTACTGTAGTGTGCTTGAGGTTACAATATTCTATTAGCTCATGCAGAGCCCTATATTGGAATCTGTGGGTAATATTCTCCTCCAAACATGAGCAACCATTCGGCCACTGTAATTTGCGTACATAGCCAGCCAGTCAAAAAATGCCGACCTGAATATGTAGCCCACAGTAGACAAGGAAGTATTATGAAGTCATTAGTCATCCTACACCTTCTTCGCCAAGTGGTATAGGAGCAATGGAGCCACTAGGTAGAGGGCTCTGCCTATGCTAATAGAACTGGGGTTACAATATTATAACCTTTGTTCTATCTCACACAGGCTCCACCCTCTAGTGGACACAATGGGTACAGTGGGTGGAGCTCAATGAATAAATGCTCAACATAATTTTGACCCAGCCACACTGACCCCGCTCCACAGATATTTGAGTAAGCATGTCCTGATTGGCCGGCTACATTTATGCAAACTTCAGCGGCCCAATGCATGCTCCTGATTGGAGGAGAATATTACCCATAGTCTCAAGTAGAGGGCATGGCCTACATGATATAGAACGTCATGACTGTCTTTACATTTTTGAAAGACAAAAATTTACAAAAAGATCATTATGAAACATTAGCCTTGCTCTTGTTTGTAATTTGGGGACAAAATGAATTATTATTAGATTATCAGTTCTTTTTATTATTATTTTTTTGTGATTGCCTGTCACTGCTGAATATACATTGAGGGAAACACTTACTGTAGATACTGACCTGTAAATAATTTTTAAATGTACAAAATGTTTTCTTTTACTTTCACGTTTACACCGCTTCTGTCATTCATCCAGCTGATTGGATTAGAGCTCTTTTATATTGTGTTGCTACTGTATGTCCAATTATTTTGATTTGGCTGGGTGGTGGATGCACTTTCTCATCCTGCTGTTTCAACGTGTGATGTTGAAAATCAGCAAACAAACTGAGCCTCGACTCTGATTATCAGCAACCATCGGTTACTCAGTAATTGCTCTGCAATTTTAGAAGAGACGGCAATTAATTTTCCTACCAATCTGTTTAAATGTGTACAAATCACCTGATTATTATTATCATTATTATTATTATTATTATTACTATTATTATTGAGCATGAATTTATATGGACCTAAAATATGATAAACATTGTGACTCTACAATCTAATGGTCTTGTTTGTCTCTGCTGTTCCTACATAGTGATTTATGTATACAGACTATTCATGAGTAAAGATATCATACACTCAGAGGCACACACACACACACACACACACACACACACACACACACACACTTAGATTTTACATTCATTCACATTTCAGAGAACAAACTTCCTTTTGCTTGTTTGGCCAGTGATACTAAAACCAGCTATTATAATACAGTAAAACAGTGCTGCCATTACATAGTTTGTCTAACAGAGAGCACTGACAGGTTTATTATTATTGTAAAATGTCCAGCTCAGTATGTATGTTGGTCACCATTCTTAAAAAATAAATCTTAAGGGATCTCTATACCTTTGGCTGATTTATCATTTTGGGTTTTTTAAAGCTCCCAGATCTGAATATGAGCATGGGTCGGGCTGTACAGTATATACTATTCCATATAACGTTATATAATACTTCTTACAGCTCTGCAGGTCTCAGCTATGATAAAGAACTATGGAAGAGTTACATAACAGATGGAATAACTGAGCATCTGGTTGGCTGACTGACTCCAACTTCATGATGCCTCTATGCCACTAACACTTTGCACCGAGTGGGTCTGACAGGAGGTTTCAGGCTACATTTGCATTGCTTCATAATAAACTACAGTGCAGCAGTTATGGAACATGGTATATAAGTTGTGGTTTTACTTGTTGAACAGTGAGTCTGCCAAACACAAATCTAATCAGGGGGAAAAAAGCTCCACAAAGCACTAAAGGAACCACATCTAATGTTTTTTATGCCTAAATGCTTTAACATGTACTTCCACCAGCTGATAAAGGAGAGGTCACAGAGGTTAGCTGACTCCATCTAAAGGAACTGAAGTGGAACATTCTGCCCTGTTTTTTATTGACTTATAATAATTGGCAAGCTGTTGCCATTGGCAGCAGTTGCGAAGAAACCATGACAGAGACAGAAAGTTCTGATCAACATTGCTCCACCAATTACTGGCGAAGCAGTGAAATGACTGTCTCTGACTTTCTCTGCCTCTGTGGCTCTTTCTTTGTTCCGCCTAATTATCTCTCCCTAAATCTTCCTTGTGTCTTTTTCGTCTGTGTCTCTGAATAACCTTTTCATTACATTTGCACGCTCTCTCCCTTTCTTGTTGTCTCCCCGTGCCACCCTCCCGGTCTCACTCTCTTTCTTGCATTCATTGACTGCCTTCACTGTATCTTGCATTTCTCTCTCTCTCTCTCTCTCTCTCTCTCTCTCTCTCTCTTCCTCCACTTTTTTTTTTTTTATCTCTGCTGACATTTTCAGTCCAGTGACTTCAGACACAAACCGCACACACTATATTATTCTTGATGCTGTGCTAATCTGCTTTCCGCTGGAAACAAAGCACGACCAAGGCCTGCTCATTAACAAGCCATTGTTCGCTTTCCCCTATGCCGAGATGAGTCCTGTTACTGATAATTTCAGCAGGGCGGCAACTCCTATTTTCTCTATAAAAGTGAATTAAATGCTAACAGAGGACGGTTATGCCTGGCTGGGAAAGCTGGTTTCATTTTCGAAAGCTAACTTAGCCCACATCAGATGATGAATGCAGTGGGTGGAAACAGTTCATAAAGGAACTGATGCAAAGGCACGGACGCTATCAGAGGAATGCTAATGAGCAGAGGTTAAAGAGGAGAACGTCTTACACAACACACATGCTATGACATGACATTTATTACAAAATCTGAAGCAACTAGCTGACTCTCAAGCCACAAACAGAGATAACCAATGTCTTTATTTGAGTTTCTGGCCACAGTGAAGCAGCGTTACATGGTCACCCATACAATCAAACACCCAGCACATGCTGTTGAGCTCAAACTTCAAACATGAATTCCCTTTTTCATTAGATGTCTGTACTTCTGACACAACACCTCACTTTCTTACATCTCCTTAATCAGTTACACAAATAAAATCCCTTCGTAATCAAGTCATATATTCGTACATTTGCACAGAGACTTGGAATATGTGCAGTGAAATGTACCGTTACAATATTGACCGTGGTGTTTCAGGCCCATTGATCTGTCTTACACCTTGCAAACTTCCCTGTGGATTCTGGGCCAATACAGCTACACATAGCCTCACTGATAATTTTAAACTCTTGCCAATGAATTAGTTTTGCAGACAAGATATGATGAATTCATGTGTTTTTCAGAGAAGGAAAGTAATTCGAGTAAAACATTATTCCTGGAATGCCCTTTATTTAAAACCAGGCTAAATAAAGGCAGCACATTATGCCTCCATACTGCATCCTGTTTATGATGTACAGTCTAAAGATGGATACTGGCTGTATACTGGTTGCATTCACTCATGGTTTTGTGTTTCATTTTAAATCAGCTGAAAAGGTCAGAAGTCTGTCACTAAAAATAGGCACAGCTTATAAATCGTAGTAGGAAAATGTCCATATTTTTGCTATGTTTTTATTAATTTATTACATATAGTGTTTCTAACGTTGCCTCCTCTGGTTTACATGATGTCCTGCTGGTGCTGTGTGGACTCGCTGACAACCTGAGGAGGAGAAAGGAAGGTATTGTAAGCATTATTTATGTTAAGGACTGCAGAGAGTTGCAGATAATACGTGAGAGTGTTTTCCATCAGCAGTGAAGCAGGTATTGTTTGGAGTGAAGTGCTGTGCGGGGGGGGGGGACTGACAGTGAAGCCGGTGTGGAGCGTTGAGGTTCGACGCAAACTACAAGATTTCAGGGATCACTGAGAGGCTAGAAATGTTTTTGCAGCTATGACTTCAATCCGTAGATTGCTTTATGTTCTCTGTGCTGTCAGAGCCACGTGTGATCTGCAGCCTACTTTAGACACAGATTTGAAATCTGGTAGTTTGCTTCAGCTCGCGGTGAACGCACAATGTAGGTGGTATATTGGAACCAGACTTACAGACTGGGCACTAGCGCCCTGGCTCATAGAAAACTTCATCTAGATAAGAATATAACACATAAAAATGATTCAGTTGGAGAGTTATTTATGTTAGCTCTTAGAGGGAGACAACATGTGCTGGTCAATTTTGGTATTTTGGGCTAGTTTGCTTCCATATCATAGCTTCTTTGAGACTAGTGGAAAGAAAACATCCAAAATACACATTTAGGTGTCTATTTTAATTCAGATTTCTGTCCTGGAAATGTATGCAAACACACATATTTAATTGGATAATGTCTTATTTGTGTATTTTAGCATAAAATTTCAGAAAACTTGAAATGTAAAAATATAACTGTCTTGATGTAAGTAATCATTCATGGTGATAAGTCAATGTTTTTTAACCCTATTCACCTGTAGTGTCTTAATATACATCTAAAAATGTATGGAATTTCACAACACATATCTTTAAAAGGTAATTTTCTAACAGTTTTCTCATACTCTACTTCAGTATAACTTTCCAGATTTATTCCTATCTATATTCTGAAGGTTTTTACTGCAGGGTTTGTCCATCATCATTTAAACCCTGATTTATATCGAGGACTATATAAAATTTTTACCCTGTTCGCCTGTAGTGTCTCCCCTTAGCAGCTCAAATAAATAGGTGCATCACAGTTTATAGGGTTTGTGTCTGTTGGGGCTGAAAAGTGTGCTATATGTCATGTATATATGCATACCTACATAAATATATATACAGTATGTGTGTGTTTTTGTGCTCAAACCTCTCCATCGCGGGTCTCGATGGTCTTGATGAGAACAGTCTTCTTGGAGTGAACCTCTGAGGAGCGCTGATGCTGCGACTCAGGACTGGTCTCTGTGAGAAAACATTCACACAGCTTTTATACTTGATACAATAACCTTTGCTGCAGTCACAGAGTGTCCATTCAGCCTGGAGACATTAGTTCAGTAATTAACTGGCTTTGAATAACATGATGGCACGCCTTGCACACGAAGGGGACAGCCATGAAACAGCCTTTGAAGCTCGTATGACAGCCGCTTAAAAGTGTAATTATTCAAACTCATATTCAAAATCAATGGTGCTAATGAATCGGGGCTGCACCTAATACATCATCTTTAATTACTGCTCAGTGTTTTCATTTAAGTAGCTGCACAGAGGTGCAAGGGGAGGTATGGGCAAAGATTAATTGCACGTTTGGACTGTTAATACATCAAGTGAATGGGCTAAGTTGTGTGATTATTGATGTGTGGTTTGTTGATGATTGGCCCAGTGCTTCAAAGAGCCTTGAAGGTTTTTGACATGTCGTATATTGCCACACAGTGGTCACAATGTGTGACTGCAGGTAAGCGACATGTAATGTCCTCAAAATAGCTCCTGCCATACAAAGTCACAAGCTATAATTAGTCTTTTTTATTCCCTCATTGACTCATCTGGAATGTAAAATGGATTTCATGGGTATTTGTGTGTGAAGGAAAGAATGTGAGCTGTTTCTCCTACCTCTGAATCCAATGGAGGAATAAGCAGTCTGGACAGGCCCAGTGGTAGTGATCCTGCAGAAAGGAAAAAACACAAATTTGAGCCCTACAATCCAGTAATAGGATGGAAACACGAAAATGAAAATTAAACACCTAAATGAAACAAAGTCAAGTTATGATAGCCATGATAGCCACACACACCTGCTCTCCTCTCCCTCCAGCAGCTTGCGGTAGGTGGCGATTTCAATATCAAGGGCCATCTTCACATTGAGCAGGTCCTGGTATTCCCTCAGGTGACGAGCCATATCATCCTTTAAATCAATACACAGAAAGTTTTATTGTCTGCTCTGATAAACTTCACACCAAGCACAAAATCACTAGGGAAACTGCAATAAAGGGAACAAATACTATGGGAAGGAAGTGTGTTTGTAATGTCTGTAAAATTAGAAACACAGGCAGTGTTCCCAGAAGATTCAGTGATACTCAAGTTTGCTGTCAGTTCATTTTTATAATCAGTGTTGCAGTAGCTAAATCTTTGAGCCCCTAGTCAGTGATTATCACCAGTGTAAGAAATATCCTGCTTTCATAATCTGGTGGATTCATGGACTAAAAAGTCAGTCTGAAGTCACACCTTCATCTTAGCAATGTCTTCCTCCAGCCGTGAAATAGTATCCTGGTAACTAGAAGCCTCACGGCCCATGCGGTCCTCCATGTCTCTCATCTGGCGCAGCAGAGACTCATTCTACAGAGGAACAGAGACATTAAGTTAGAAGTGGGACAGAGTGAAAACAACAGAAAGATGGAGATATGTGTATCTTGACATAAAGTACAAGCATATTAAGAAGCTAAAAGAATGGAATAAACTGAGAGGTGCTGCATCAATACTCACGGTGCCCTTGAGTGAGTCGATCTCACAGGTGTAGGACTGGATCTGGTGCCTGTACTCCATGGTCTCCTGCTTGGCCTGACGCAGTGCATCATTGTTCTTATTCACAGCCTGGTTCAGATCAGACACCTGAGGAGAGAGGGGATGAGGTTTTAGCAGTGTAGCAGCTGAAGGAGACTGTGTGTGTGCATATGTGTGTGTGTGTGTGTGTGTGTGTGTGTGTGTGTGCTTTCACCTTACCTTAGACTTGTACCAGTCTTCGGCCTCTGCAATGTTCTTGGCGGCGATGCCCTCGTACTGAATGCGGATGTCCCTCAGAGCGGCGGTCAGGTCAGGCTTAGACATGTCCATCTGGACCTGGATCTGAGTGTCCTGCATCTGGCTCTGCAGCTCACGGATCTCCTGCAAGGTGACAGGAGGAACAAAGATAACATTTATGATGAAGAAGCAAAGTTGGCATCAGAGCTTTATCAGCATCAGTAACTCGTGTCAAAAAAGAGACCTGAACTTTTATTGATTCCCATTTTTAATTTCTCCTAGCTATTTGGGACTGGTAGGACCTGATAAGTATAAAAAACTAAACATTGTCAATGGTAATATAGTCTCAATGTCCTCAAATGAGACAATATTAAAGTCCCAATATCTTTCAAAGAGCTCATGACAAATTCCTTATGTTTTCAAACGAGTACGAGTGACACTGTGAAACTAGCAGGCTGTGGTGTAACTCAGCTGTCCTCTGGTCTAACCCAAAAGATATATAAAGGTTTGCATCTGTTCACATTCTCTCTCCCCCTCACACACACACACACACACACACACACACACACACACACGCACAACAGCTGACATGCTCTCTTCTACCAATCAGCAGGTCAGCATTTCTGAGAGGTCAAAGTTGGGGCAGAGATGACAAAATGACAGGAAGGGACCTCGGCCGTCCAACTGCCTCACTGTGAGCGTGCAGCTCCACATGTCCTTTGATGTCTGTGAGTGAATGTGCGCAAATGTTTCCTTTGAACTTATTGCATTTGCTTTGCATAAGACCCACGTGAGCCCAAATTGTGACATTTTTGAACAGAGGATGTGAATAATAAATATGCTTTAACATCAGAGGGGGCGGTTAAGTGTGAAATATTTGATCTCTTTGAAGAGCTACATGCCTGCAGAGGCTCAGATATGTATCAAATGTTACAGTATGATTTCACACACAGTTGTTATATGATATAGTACACACCTTCCTACTGACATGCCTGGTGCATGGAAATAGTACAGGTGTGGTGGCCTTGTTGCACGCACACAGACTGACTGAATTTATAGACATATCAACAGACCTCTTCATGGATCTTCTTGAGGAAGGCGATCTCCTCCTGCAGGCTCTCAATGCGTCTCTCCAGGTCCAGCCTGGCCAGAGTGGCATTGTCAACATCCTGCATGCAATCACAGAAAGAGAGAAATCATAATTACAACCAGCAGGAGAGGTATCAAGAGGGAAAAAGTGATTGATAAGAGAGTAAAGAGAAAAGTTGTGCTCGCATGGAGTGCTTCACTTTTTACTTCAGGCTTTGAGGATAAAATGAGATATATTGAGACATGAAGGTGTGATTTTATGGAAATAGAAGACGTACAGCTCTGAAGGCAGAAAGGTTGTTCTCAGCCTCTTCCTTCTGGTGGATCTCCTCCTGCAGTCTGCAGAGACAGCGAGAGCAAAGGAAGGTGAAACATAAGTGAATCCAAATACAACAACTGTGTTGGAGAGCTTCTTCCCCAGGGACCAATTACTAGACAGATAAACTAGTTACCACCTCTCATTCCTCCAGCCCCTCTGCTCTCTGTGCCTTTTGTCTCACAAGAATAGAACTGACTAGACAATGACACATTGTACTCTAACTTTTATTTGTATCTATAGCCGCACATACACACACACACACACACACACTTGTGCACTTGCTCTGTGAGTCTTAAAGCTGTGGTGCAGCTGCTGTCACAATGTCAAGAGTCAGAAGAGTAACGGTGAGAGGGGAACAGAGGTCTGGGCTTGGCTGTTGCTGGTTCCAGAATTAGCATTTTGCTCTGCAGCCTGAACAACTGGAAAGAGCAGGAAATGTATTGAGTGTGTGCATTATAAAAACTGCAACGGTGTCAAAAGTCACTGGTTTGTTAAATGTTAATTCGATGCAGTATCTTGTTTTTGTTGCTGTGTGTGTGTGTGTGTGTGTGTGTGTGTGTGTCAAATACACTTTATTTTCCACTCCCCGCTTTTTGCAAGTACAGCAAAGTGCCTGGCTGGAAAAGTACTTTTGCGAGATAAATGTGTCTTTACACTGTATAATTTCATTGCTGATGCCATCCTTAAATTCTGCAGACATTCTATGGGTGTGTGTGTGTGTGTGTGTGTGTGTGTGTACATTGTGTATATGTGTGTGTATGTATGCATTGTAACTGTTAGCAGGCAGGAGGTCTCTGTGTGTATTTTGATCTCAATGAGAGCAGCAGGTGCTGGCAAACTTCACTCAGTGCTGCAGGCAACTATTTAAAAATGGCTGATGGAAAGGGAGTGAAAAGGGAATGTTTGTGTGGGCGCTGTGTGTGGGAATTAGAAGTTTTGTATGTGTGTGTGTGTGCGTGTGTGTTTCTATACACACTTAAATTTAAGTGATGTTGCTCACTGTTGCAGTGACAGAAATACTAAATTCAAAGAGCTGACCCAGTAGCTACAAATAGACCACTCAAAGATACACCCACATCACAGCACCCTCTCTATCACACACACACAGACACTCTTGGATTTTTGACATCTTTTTTCTTTTTTTCCTAGTTAAACCCTCGTTATAAGGCTGTGTGTGTGTTCGTCTGGTAATTTTTGTCTGTCTGCTTTTCCTTTTGTGTCTGGCTGAAACTTTATCTGTCTGTCTGCCTTAGCTTTATTCCTATGGGCCTGCAAGTCTCTCTCTCTCTCTCTCATCATTTTCCTCTGCTATGTCTCTTGTGAATAAATTAAAAAAAACACCTTTTGTAAAAAACTGCTGGACCGTAACATTTATTGAAGTGTAGCTATTCTCAAGTCTCTCCTTTGTTACTTTGTTGTTTCCCTTTTGTCCAAAAGACAAGAGAAGCCCTCTGGAAATGAGCGAGTTGTTGGGCTTTTACTTCTTACATTGTTTTAACTTGGAAAACTACCACTTTCTCCGTTCTCCTGCTTTCCATTTCTCCCCATTTGCTCTTCCTTTTAACAGAAATGTGTCACCATGTTTTTCTGTCATAGACAAGTCATTGCCAAACTGGGGGTCGAGACCCCCCCAAGGGGTCGCAAGAAAAAACAGAAGGGTCATTATTTGATTAACATGAAAAAAGTGCAGTTTTTACATATTTTTCATTTGGTTTTAGTTTTGTTTGACAACTTTCCTCTAATACTGAATTTTTTGCTTGTTAAATATTTGAGACACATAGACGCATTAAGCCTGTGACAAGGGTTCGCAAGTAGAAAATGGCTCTGCCTTAAAGGGTCACACGACAAAAAGGTTCTTAACCCCTGATTCAGACACTTGTACTACCCAAAAAAGAAGTAAAATCTTGCTCACTCCATTTTCAGGGAACTTCCTGTTAAAACAAGCCACATCAGCATGATGTATTCTTCATTCCACCTCATTTTCATCATTCGTCCACACTCTTTAACAAAGCATTCACATCAATCCACTCATTCACTCATCCTCTAACCTACCTGAGCTTCAGTTTCTGCAGGTCATCAGCCAGGTTGTCTCTCTCCACCTCCACGCGGGCACGCTGGTTGGACAGGGCCTCTATTTGCCTCCTCAGCTCCCTCATTTCATCCTCATACATCTCAGCCACGCGCCCTGGCCCCTCACGACCCCTCAGCTTCTCAATCTCCACCGTCAGTGCCGCATTCTGCTGCTCCAGGAAGCGCACCTTCTCGATGTAGCTGGCGAAGCGGTCGTTGAGGTGCTGCAGCTCGGCCTTCTCATTGGTCCTTGTGTTGAGGAAGTCCTGGTTCATGGCATCGGCCAGGTTGAAGTCGAGTTTCTCCCCAGAGTAGGTACGCATGGCCGAAGAGGCGCCGTACCCTGCTCCCCCAGCACCAGAGGACACCCGGTAGCTGGAAAAGGAGGGAACACTGGTGCTCTTGACCTCGTAGACTCGGGAAGACATGTGGCTTGCAGAGCTGCGTCCACCTCCACCAGAGGCGTAGAGGGAGGACAGTGGGGTTGAGCCAACGCCAGATCCGAAGGTGCGACGGTATGAGGAGGCCGACTGGGCCGAGGAGGAGTAGGACTTGCTCATGGCTGGTTGACCGTTTGGTTGTCTTGTGGTTTTGATGGAGCTGCTGGAGGCGCTGAGACCCAACTGTCCCACTGGGCAACTGGGAGAGAAACGAAGTGAAGAAATGACAGACAGTGAGCGCAGCTATTTGTAGATTTACCACACCCACTCCTACCCCAACCCCTCCTCTGCGTCCTCCCTCTGTCTCCATTCACCCCGTCTGCACTCCCACTACCTCCTACTCCCCCCCCTCCACTGAACATCCACCCCATTTTTCTTTAATTGATCACTCTGCCACGTTTTGAATCAAGGCCCAAACCTGAAGAAAAATCAACATCGACCTGTTTTGGAAGATGGGTTAAGACTGGAAAAACACAAAAGAGATGTCAATGAAATGTTTGTAGAGGAAGTTTTTCAACTCCCACCTTCATCTGATCAATTTAAAACTGTACATGAGCAATAAAGGTGCTTTTTTTTGTAGAGATTGGGGAACTTACTGCGCTTTAGTCAAAGGGCAACTTTAGTTTAATTAGGTACTTGGATGACTTTTAGGGGTATGAGTTCCTCTTTTTGGCCACTTACTTTGACTCTGAAGTCCGTCGCATAAGAAGTTAACTAAACATATTTTTGTTGACTTGACAAACTAAATTTAAATTCAATTGTATCAATGATGTTTGAGGAAATAACTGCCTTTAAAAGATTGAGTGTGTAGGATTTAGGGGGATGTATTGGCAGAACTGCGATATAAATTATATCTTCCATGGAAGCTGCCATATTCTCCTACAGTAGCCCAGAACGGACTAACCAAACACTGGCTCTAGATAGGGGGATACAGTCACCATGGTTCTTCTACGCGCTTGGCACATGGGAGAGGTTTCAGTTGGTTGCAATTTGCAAACCTTACTGCTAGATGCCACTTAATACTACACGCTGACTTCTCTTGGCTTTAAGGCAAAGTAATATCCCTTGGACATTTCCGTAAACCCATTTACTGTAGTATCTCAGTATGTCATCCATTATTCCACAGGCCTCTTCTTCATACAGTATCACCTCCCCCTGTCCAGCTCCTCTTCTCATTCCTCTCCCCATGTCGTGCCTGCTGCGAGCCTTCGATTCAGCTGTCCAAGGGGTCTGGTTTCAGCTGCTGGAAAGGGCGGTGGCCTTCTGTGAGTGTGCATGTGTTAGTGTGTGTGTGTGTGTTTGGATGGATGCATGATTGAGTGAGTGAGTGAGTGAGTCAGTCAGTCTCTGCAGTTGTTAGAGAGAGAGCATAGGCTTTTTTCATGAACACTATCAGTATACCACAGCCAGAGGAAAGATAATCCACCGGGGTGCAACAGACTATATGTCAATAGACCAAAATAGATCACATCCCATTTTAAGTCTGTTTTAAATAGCCTGACATGTTTGAAATAGCCAAGGCTGGAATTAAGTGTATGCAAATTTAATGGTGCTAAAGACACCAGATCATAAAAGCACATACCTATCTCTGAAGATATACGGCCTTGTTTTTATCGACACTTTTATGACAGTTTTTAAAACCTTAAACTCTATTAATTGAATCCCATCAGCCACGTAAAACTGATGCCAAACAATAGGATTTGTCTTATATAATGTGTGAGTTACTACCCTGCCAGTAGCTATAGAGTTACAATGGAGTTATGTGTTTACCCTTGGTTACATAAGTAGCAGTACAGTTTGACTGATAGAGCTGCTGCCGGGAAGGTCACACACACACACACACACACTCCATTTTGTCATAAGTGCTGTCCACTCTACTCACGCACACCATGAGAGGGGGGACAAATCTGTACACATGAGCCATGCACTGTCTGGTTAAATGCAGCGTTTAAAGATTGTAGCAGTTTGCATGGATGTTCATCATGCTATAAGTTCACATGGGGACTCACCATTGGAAGGCAAAATTCAGTCCTTACAAAGTTGGCAACCAATTTTTTATTAAATTTGAATCACTAAATTATTAAAGATGTTATAGTTTTGTCTGGTTACACATTCAGCAGACGTGCAGCATCCTTAGCATTGTGTTCTGTCTAATATTTTGTCTCGGCTCGTCTGTTTTTGTCTCTTAACTCACTTATTTTGCTAAATGTTTCACTTGATTTGCTTGTAAGTTGCTTACCCCATCTGGTGCTTGGCAGCTAACATACAGTGGGTTAATTGGAGATTGTTTGGTGACAATGGCTGTCTGCTGCTGGAAACAAGGCTGAGCAGCCTAAACTCAGCCCTAATAGGAAACATGGGGCCCATAACACCAAATCAATTATCTAAAATAGGCTATAAAGCTCCATAGAGTTGTGCAATTGGGTTTGGGTTTTGGGTTAAGCAGACAGTAAGGTTAAGGTAACCCTCTAAAAAATGAATGCATAAGAAAGTATGGGGTCCTCAGCAGATCATAGAACTATAGGTTGTGTGTTTGTGTGTGTGACAGAAAGAGACAGAGAGTATTTGAATGAAGGATGCTGGTCTATAACAGACAGTCATCGCTCATGTCAGACACCCACAGAGCTGTACAGCTGAAAGCAAGCCCAGGCTTGTGAGGCATCTCTACCCTACCCTGTGTCATAGGACACATGCTGTGTGTGAGTGTGTCAGTGTTAGTGGTAATGATAATGATAATGATGATGGAGCGTCTCCTGTAAGATGTTAAACATTCCTCTGAGAGCTGAATAGAGGCATAACATTTATTACACTCGACAACCTAGTCAAGTTATCCACGCAAAGGCCCTGCTCATTCGCTCAGGTGTTTTTAATTAATCTTGCTGATTGCATCTCAAGGCTGCTGTCACGAAACTCAAATGGACCAATGGGAATTATAACAGCTGAGTTGTCCCGCCCAACAGGTGCAACAAAACTAATAGCAGAGTAAAGGAAATGTCAATCAAGCCTAGGGTGTGCATGCCCACAGTTGTGGGAGAAGGACAAATGAAGCAACACCAGTGAAAACACCTGTTTGATTGGACCATTGGCCAGAGGTTTTGATTAAGGCCTTAGTCCACACACAAACTGCATTTTAGGTCACTGAAAACAAACCTCTTGTAAAACTTCTTCCAAGGTGAAGAGAGACACGAACAAGTGTGGACGGTTTTCTCCTTCATAAAGCGTTATAAATGAGGTGCAGTCTTTGGGCAATGGCAGACATGACCAAAATAGTGCTGGCTCTAACCTTGCTAACAGGACTTTTTAACATGTTTACACATAAATGTAGTTACTCTTCCTCTGAGGGTCACTGCAGGCCAGGGGTCAGTACTCCAGGTAACCTTCTGATAAAAGCTTTTTTCCAGGCATCTGACTGGCCAAATGTTCCTCGTCCTTGTGTGGCTTTAGGGTTACGGTTAAATTGGCGCCTGTTGGTTGGTCATGCTCTGTACAGTGCTTCAACTGAGTTCTTGCTATTTAATTTGGATTGAGATTTTTTCACAACAGTGCTTGTGTGGACAGGACTTTTTTTTTGTTGTTGGAAGGAAAAGGACGTTTTTACAAATCCCTCTGTATGCATGGACTAGTCTGGAGTGTTTTCACACATCCTCTGCCTTTTCTAGTCTCATACTATCCAAACAACAGGTTTTATCACCTATGACAAATCAGCTCTTTTAACAGAATCTGCTGTCACAGTTAATTTGACTTTGTAACCCTAGAATGAGTCAGTCAATGAGTCTGCCACTGAGGTGTTCAAATGTGATAGGAGTAACAGTCAAGATGCCTTAGATTAAGAACACATATTACATATCAAAATGTTCAGCTACACTGGCCTACGCAGCAAATCACTTGCACTTAGGAGAAGCTTTCCGGCATGCGTCATGCACACTCAGACACACATCCCTACACACAGCCACACAAGCTTTTGTGAGGTTTGTTTAAACTCATCGTAAAAAGGGAATACAGAGGGATAGGCAAAGCAAAAAAGATGCAACCGGGCATGAAATGATGAAAGTTTGCTTTAGGTGGTGTAAATTGTGCATCTGTGTGAGCTGGAAATGTTTCGCAGTTACTTGAGCAAATCATTTGTGTTTATCCTGAAGACTTCAAAGTGTATTTACAGAGATTACAACAGTGTATATGTATGAGTGCTAATGTGTGTATATGTTCTGTGTGGGTGTGGAGTTCGGGAAAGGGGAACAGGGAGTTCGTGTGTGGTCGCGCATGTGTATGCGTTTCACAGAACAGTGTGTGTGTGTGTGTGTGTGTCAGCTGCTGGTGGTGTCAGCTCTATTTTTAGCTTTCTCATTTGAACTCTGTTGTCCAGCCACTTTCCCAAAGGATCATAGGATTGAAGACAGAGTCAGACAAGTCCATAAAATAAGAATAATGACGTTGCCTTTGCTGACATGCCCTAAGATAAATATAACTGGTGACAATCAAACTCTGATATCAAATATCACATGAATGTAAAAATCTGGTGTCTAAAGTGCTACTGGAGGAATTTTAGAATCAGAATAAAAAACTGCTCGGATGTACTTTAATTTTACCTCATATACATGTTTTGAAGTGAACCTCGCTGACCTGATGCCACTGTCCTATAACAATGTTGATGATGATGTACAACTGTATGTTACTAATGCTCGGATAGTCTTTCTGTCCTTCGTGTCTCTGGGAATATATCAGACGCCAGGCTTCCTTCCAGAACCATGACTTTGCTTGTTCCAGTGCCAAAGGCCCACGTGGTGTGGGTCAGATCCCTGAATAGACAAGGGCTCAGTTTTGGACTTGAAAAAAAGTGGGATGCAGACACTCCACCAACGATTACTTCACTTCTAAAGGTTTCAGGTACACGTTTTAGAGTCATCATGTCCTAGAAATGATGTGGGGGGTTTTCCACTGTCACTGATGATGTAAAATGACCTGATATAAGCATGATGTGACTTATCCGCTGATGCGACTGGAGCAGTCATCCCAGAGTTTCCCAGTTAAAGACCACATCATCCTAGCTACCGACACAGCCACCTACGAGTTGCCTAACAACCCCAGACACAGGAGCAATCCCTGACCTGTAGCCTAGGAAAAAAACGCTCTTAAATTAGCATTCACATCCCGGCACGGCTGCGAAAATAGTCGGACACTCGCATGCACCAAGTCTGAGAATATCAACAGTACATAGCAGCCAAACTCTAATCAGCCATACCACAGTGTTATTTAGGGAATAATGCAATATTGGAATATATAGATATCATACTTTGCATTAGGAAAGCTGATTAACCCAGTGATGGCATACTCTTCAGATCTCTGTGTGATTGCTTCGTCTGGATTCTAAAAATTCTGATGACCAATTTTGATTTTAATCCAGATTTAAAGCCCACTCATCCTTCTCCTTTTCACAAGATAGAGATATTATCACCGCCTTTTAGTCGTCCAATCTGCAACATCCCCCACACATTTCTCCCACCATCATCATTATTCTTTGTTGTACTAAAATTACATTTATCCAGACATAATTATCAAAGTCCAGTCTATCCAGCCGTCCCAAGGGTGGGGTATGTGGGTTAGGGTGTTGGACCTCTGGTCTGTGGAATGCTGGGGGAGTCAGGAGCCAAGCAGTGTGGATGACATGGTGGTAAAATGGCATGATGGGAAATTGTTTGAGGGTCCTTTTTTAACCACCGGACACGTGAAACTAAGCACACAATCTGTGTTTTAAATACACAGACAACATTACAAAAACAACGATATGACTCTGTGTTGAGTTGAGCTAACCGTAATTAACACACTCACAGATG
Organism: Epinephelus lanceolatus; assembly: GCF_041903045.1. Taxonomy (NCBI): domain Eukaryota; kingdom Metazoa; phylum Chordata; class Actinopteri; order Perciformes; family Serranidae; genus Epinephelus; species Epinephelus lanceolatus. The sequence goes on along the minus strand of NC_135747.1, from coordinate 19,958,290 downwards.
TGCCGTTTATTAGATCGGCGGCTGTGGAATGTGATAACAGTGAGATAGTGAGTATAATGGCGATAGTGAGAAACAGCAGAGCGGAAGGCGGTGAAAATCCTATGATGTTTAAACACGATTTAAATAGTGTGTATAGGTGCAGGGTGTCCAGCTGGTTTCATCCTTCATAAACACTGACTGCAAGTTGCCCGGCAACCAACCAAACACACGTACACACATGCCAATGAGTTGAGCTGTCGCACAAGAGTAACACAAGGACGAACGGATGAAAGTAAAGGAGAGAGGAAGTAAGAGAGGTAGACATAGGCAGTGTGTATGTCTGTGTATGTGTGTGTTTGCACATTGGTGATTGCATGCAAACCTGTAACATGGAAACCAGAACATCTTTATAGACATCTTTTATGAGGAAACTTGTTCCACATCTATTTTAGGTCTATCTTAGGAGAGATATGATATGAAAAGCCAGCAACAACACAATGTGCCTGATATAGTGAGCAGCGGGCATCAAATCACACCATGTGATTCATGAGTCAGACCAGATAGGCGACTTCCTGTTTTATCACAGTCCAGTTGCCCAGACTTCTGTCAGGAAAATAAGCACCGTTTCATGAGAGGACAATGCACAACTTAACATTCAGTACAAGTAAACTTTGAGACGCTTAACCCCATGACATTATCAGACATTCACTGGATGCTGCCCACAGTGTGCCAAGGATAGGATCACTGTGTAAATATCAGGGCCAAAGCCAAGAATCTGGTCTTTCATTAGGCCGTCTGCACATCTGTTAGTTTGCTTAAAGGAAGTGATCCTTGGTACATCAACTACTCACCCCATGTTACGACGAGTTTGTGGAGAAAACATTGTTTTCTCTCACACACCACCGGTGAACGAAGAATCCAAAAAACTGAAGAAAGTTCTTGATGAACACCATCTGTTAACAAACTCTCACACAACTCATGCAGTATATTCCAAGTCTCATTTATCCAGTCGTATGTTCAGTGCTTCCCAAACAGACAGCACTTTCCAACAGGAAACTTATCTACGCTCTTCTCAAAACCAGTGTCCACTGACAAATCAGTCATTTTACCTGGTCTACCGCTGCTTTAATCAGTCAGTTTGTTTGCGTTATTGTGTGACTTTGCTGAATCCAAACCCTTTAAAACAGTGGTGCCCAACTGGTGGGTCGTCGTCCAAACGTAGGTCACGGGTCCATTTTGAATGGACCTCAAATGACTCACTTTGTAAAAAATGCATTTTAGTTTGAGGGACAATGATTTTCTGGCACAGAGCTGTTATTTTGATTTAGTTCCCTGCTGTAGAGTTAGTGACTACTGGACAGCTACATGACAGAGATGGAAAACTAGCCAACTGACCTTGAACTAATGACTTAGAGAAATCTGAACCTTGTAGCTGGACCAGTTGGGAACCAGTGCTTTAAAACACCAAAGCTAAAAGAGCATCCACCTGGATAAATGAGACTTGGATTATAAAGCACAAGTTGTGTGACGGTTTGTAAATGGATGTTTTGATATAGTTTTAATAGTGTTGATTGTGGGCCCTTTTTAATGCAACAACAATTATCTCTGTGTATTCTTCGTTCACTGGAGGCATGCAAGAAAAACAAAGTTCTCTTCGCAAATTGAATGTAAAATGGGCAGCGTGACTGTATGCAAATGTTAATTTGGAGGATAAAGTATTTCTTTTTAATTAAAAAGTTGTGGTTGGGAGGAAGGGTTATAGACTCATTCACCTGTCACATCATACAGCGCTGCCCATGATAGTAGTCCTGAATGCAAAGAATGAGTGCAGACTAATGGGCCAGACCCATCACTTTAATTCATAATAAAACTTCACAAAGCATTTCCTCATCTAAATATAACTTGCTAGCAGCAGTAGTAGTAGAAGCAATAGTCATAGTAGTAGTAGCGGCTGTATTTTTGTATCCTCACTAAATCCATAACAGAGTACAGAACATATCTTACCTCAATAATCAAGTGAGGGGTTTACCAGTTGTGCCACTTGTTGAACATTCTCCCACCTGAACAACAGATAATGTGTAAATGTACACAGGCGTAAACAGAACATAGATCATTGAAAATATGCAAAACTAGAACACTATATAACTGTGCAACCTGTAACAGCTTAGAACATGAAACATCTGGACACTGTAGCTCGTTCCACCTGTCTCAGCCTCATGCAATAAAACATAATTAAAACTCAACTTGGCTTTATCAAACAAGGCTTTACACTCAGCACGTAAGTAAACATTTTCATTCATTGTTAGGATTTGTTTTGATGGATATGAAGTGAGGTACAGCATGGGAGTTCAGTTTGTTTTCTGTTTGTGTTTCATTAACACAAGAGGGAGCAAGAGGACAAGTAGACAGGATGAACTGCCATGACACTGTTTCCTCAGTGGAAGTCTGACCCCTCTGCAATATACAGTGCTGATCTAATCAGAAGGGATCAATTAAGATAAACGAGTATAGTAGTAGTAGTAGTAGAATTGCATCATCAGTATGGTCATCCTTAAAGTGCTACATTGAGAGACATGTATCTACAATGACAATAGCAATGCTTTTTGAAAAAAATGTGTGCACACCCAAGTTCTCACACTTGTCAGGGCATTAGGAATATCTAGTGAATTAAATCATATACTGGAAGGTTTTTGATTAAATGTCGTTGCTGTGGGGTTTCCACATAGTGGGTCTTGGTGCACTCTGGTCGTACCTGGACTTAGGTGAACTTAAGAGACAACTCTGCATGTGTAGGGCCTCTATGGTCCTTTCACAAAGCTTTTGTTCCATCCTTCCTTCCATTCATTTTATGGGAGGAAAACAGTTCAAGTTCATTTTACAAAAATATTAGACTGTGATGAACATTTTTGGTTTTGTCACCAAATAAACCCCAAGTCATCAATGTTCATGTCAGATATAGAAAACTACCTCTGAGATAAATCCTAAAGATTTCATCTCAGCTGTCAAACATTTAATTAATTACAAGCCTAAACCACTGTCCTTATTTTTCTTCCAGGTCTAGTGTGTAGGATTTAGTGTCATCTAGCAGTGAGGTTACAGCATAGATTTATGATAATACCCAGACACCAGATCCCAAGATGCCGCCTATTCATTTCAATGGAGCTGGAGTTGAAAGTTTCTAGCCTCTAGGTTTACTTCAGTGATATGTGGCCCACTGAGTATACACAGTAGTGTTTCTCTTGCTGGCCACAGCCGTGAACTCCAGCTCAGCTCATAGACTTTACATTGTGATGATGTCACAGATTTTTAAACCGCTTTTCTCAGCTTCTGAAAAATTTTAGAAATATAAAACCTCCATGGATTCAAAAGTGAATGTTCTTTCACCTTTGAAGACGTTCTCTTTAAGACCATATTTCACCGGGACTTGCAACAGTGACAGTTTTCCATCCTCTACAGTGTGCAAAATAGTCATTCATCATTTTGGAGCCTAACCTAAAAAATCACATTCAAATTTCCCAGCTGAAAGTCAATATTGAAATATGGTCTAACACGGTTGTGTGAAACTCGTGCAGTGAAAATAGTCTGGCAGCATGTTTATATTTACTGTTGGTTCACACGCAGCATGCTACAAGCTAGCATGCTAACGCCAAGCTATCTTGGCACGACAGCAGCCCAGACCGCATTTTATATTAAACGTTATAAACATTGAAATCGTGTGTTTGTGTAGACCACATTTCACCCACCAGCGCAGTATGACTTTGGAGAAATACCTTACACACTCATCAGTAGCTATCGTCTCTAAACTACAACTGAACAAATTATAAAGAAATTTGTAATTTTGACATGATGTTGTAACTGCATTTTTAGCTGGTTGAAAAGAGGGTGAAAAGAGGTCTTACGTTTAGACTGAATATCAACCAGTTTTCAACCAGAAATCAACATTGAGATCCCGGTTGGTGCTCACTGGGGGGAAATTAGCTAAAGAGACCAAAACCATTTTTTGTACCAGTCTGTAAACATGTGTATTTCTGCTGTAAAGTTGGTCATTTTAACATTAATGTCTATGGGGATTGCCTGGCTTCTGGAGTCAGCCTCAAGTGGCCATTTAAGGAACTGCAGTTTTTGGCCCCAGAGACTGAGCAGCGTTCCTACGGGCTGGGGTTGCAGACTGCAAATAAATGAAACTTCTCCCTTGTGTCTAAGGCGTCAGACGACGAACTACAGTGGGTGACGTAAAAACATGAAAACGTGAATGGCCCTATAGCCGCTAAGCCACTGAGGGGCTACATAGACAGGCTTCTTACAAATTGACGTGCTCCCCTAACGTGACCGACCGCTGCTCATCTGGTGAAAACAAAGAGTTCACTTCTTTTTCTTCTTTGATGCATAATTTATTTATCATCGCTGTGTTCTTCAACAAAAAACTTTATGAATCTGTGTGAATTTTCACCATTGCATTGAGCAGCGCACACCTCACTTGATGTAGCCTGGCGTTGTGGTTAAAAGACTGTGTCCTCCCCCGTCTAGCAACACTTGTCCCTCAATGAATGGTTGACTAACACCTATGACAATACAGTGACCCCTACAGGACAAATTAGCACTCTACACACATTTTACACCATGGATGGCTCCTATAGGCCCTGTATAGAGCTAATGTTGGTTTGTCCATGATGGGCTACTGTAGAAACGTGGAATCCGTGGAAGAGGACCTGCTCAATATGAAGATAAAAACAGTTCATTCTAAGGTGACGAAAACAGGTGAAGTTTCAGGTGATAATACACTAAAGAAAACATGATTATGAATATTATATTCAGATGTCTGACTGTATATCCCTGGCTGTATGAAGCCTACCTGTGCACACCTGTTTTAATGCACTCTCCACATTGGTGTGCATAGATGAACATTTCTGAATAATAAATGCATGACGTTTGTGAACAGGTGGGAGAAAAAACCTAAGGCTCATCTCCCTCTCTGTTTTGATGACGTAGCTGCAGGTCGATCCCTTGTGAGCTCCCTGCTGCTTCAGATACGTTATTTCCGCAGTCGTGCAGCCCTGAGTCCAGCCATACTACAGCACGTTGCGCTCTCACATCCTCCTCCCCATCCTCACGCCCCGCCCTTTCACCGTGAGGACTTAGGGGTTTTTCTCAGCCATTCATTTCTATTTTTCCGTCACATGGGCTCTTTGGGTGCAATGTGAGTGAGCTGTCGACGCTGGCTGCGGCTCGTTTAAAAATGATAGGGATTTAAAAGACGGAGCAAAGCGCATCGGGACTCCGCATCTTTCTCTCAGCATCTCCTCCGCTGCTGGGAGGCTCCAAAGGACCATGCAACACCTTAAGCCATGGCGAGCTCTGCTCCTTTTGACCGTGCTGTGCCACCCGGCAATCTCAGATAAATACGGTAAGATGATTATGATGATGATGGTGGTGGTGATGGTGGTGGTGATGGCACGGTGCTTATCAAAAAAAAAACGCGGTCATTTCCTGTAATATTCCCACAGGTACACGGTGTGGCTATAAGTGGCTGATGACTTTACGGTGATCTCATCTGATACTTTATCCCCTGTGGCATCGCTATCACTATCCTGTAATGTTCCAGCACAGACTAGATATAGGAATATCTGTGCTTATGTGGCATTCTGTCAAACTGAACTGTACATCATTTGCAGAGAGAGATGGACTATGTGGATAAATGAGATAATAATGAGATTAAACTGAGGCAAAGGAGATGGAGGATGCAAAGAGTGTCAGGGAAAACTGAGTCTAGTGGATTTCTTTTTCTTGTAGAGCCTGGGATCATTGTCAATTTTGATCTATGTCATGCAACCAACACTCCTTATGTTGTTTTTGGCACTGTGTTATTATTCAGTCCTTTTTATTATGGAGAAGAAAACAGGAGAGACACCACATCCAGTTGTTGGGGAAATATGAGCCCATAGAACATGATAAGAATAACGTAGACAGCATGATTATGTTTTAAACATAAAATAAGAGACACTGAGGACAGATTCCAGTAAACAGAATGAGAGATGCACTGCAGGCTGCATATAAGTGACTTCAGTGATTTTTTTTCTACATCTCAAAAATGTGTTCACTGATGCCTGAGCACTGTCAACCACACATTTCTCTCTCTCAGCAGTCGAAGCTGCTGTTTTATTGACTATGTTATTGAATATGGCAGCAGCACTAGTTTCAGCTTAACAAATTCATATTGATTATTGCAAAAGACAGAGGGATTTCATTATTTCTCTTTTTGTAGATCGATGCATTACACTGGCATGATTTTTAATTGACACAATAATGCAACAAGTGAATTGTTACACCCCTCTGTGTACTTTATTGTAAAGATAGTTTTATTGTTTATTTCCCCAGTGTTTTAAAAACACAATCTGTCTGACATGTGTAGGTGGAGATATGTGAATTCACTGAGTAATTCAGACTGAGATTCAGAAAGGCCAAATGTTATTCTCACCCTCAGGTTGTCTCCGACAAAAACAAGTGAGCAGGGTTTTGTTCTAACAGAAGGTTTACCACCCCCATCACTTCCCCTCCACCCTGTTCTCTATAAATTAGGGTAAATTGTGTTTATTTTCATCAGTGATTAACCTGACGATTATTTTCTTGATTTGTTTGAGCTGTAAAATGTCAGAAAATGGTAAAAAAAAAAAAAAAAAAAAAGTCATTCAGTGTTGTTCAAAGCCAAAGATGACGTCCTCAAATGCCTTGTTTTGTCCACAAGCTGACGATATTCAGTTTACTGTCATGGAGGAGTAAAGACACCAGGAAATATTCACATTTAAGAAACTGTGGTCAGAGAATTTTGCCAATTAATTTATTATCTAATTAGTTGATAGTTAATTTAATAGTTGACAACCAATTTATTAATCAGTTAATTGTTGCAGCTTAAAAAATAATAAAGTAATTTGAATTATTTAAGATATATTTTGCTTTATTGCTCCAGTTTTATCATCTAAGTGTCACCACCCAGATGTGATGCATTTAGCAGCTTTGTAACAGTTCATTTCAATTCATTTTAAGCATCGAAAGCAGCTAATTTTAACAGCAAAGGATGTTAGAAGTTGATGAACTGCGAATTAAATATTTCAAATCACCCTCAAATGTGTCTGCTGTATTGTCATATTGTTAAAACCACTATTTTGAACACCATAGAAACATAAAATACTTTAAAACAAAAATAAAATTGCACATATTTTCCATTAGGAGTCATATATCATATTTAAAAGACCCTAACAGTGAACAAATGGTCAGCTCAATGGGAAACCTCTCTGCGAGTGCCTGAGACTTCAGCACCATGGAGAGAAACCACTGTTGCTTCCCTTTGTCCATTCATCCATTAGCGCCTCTTTGCTTCCATCTCTTTTCTTTCACACATGCATCCATCCATCTGCTCATTTGATTAGCTGTCCATCCATATGTGCGACTGTCCGTCCTCACGCAGCCTGTGTGATGTTTATGTCAGGGCCGACGTCTCAGCAGCCCGCTGTTTCCCTACGGGCGGACGTCCTGATGCTGTGACAAACACTGTATTATAGGTCAGGTTTCCCTTAATGTTCCTCACCAGACTTAGGAGGTTCACTGGAACCTTTGTGCTATTTTAAGATTCACAATTTTGAATGAAATTGTTCTTACAAAAAAATAATTATTGTTGTTGCTGTTGCTACCAGCTCAACTGTTTGGCCTCAGGTGGATGTTTGTAATGTTAAATTCTTCATCAATGTTGCATTTATTTACCAAACCAGATTGTGCGGGAAATTTAGACATGATTCAGAAATGGAAGCAAATTTTAAACCCTTGAAAATAAACAAAAAATAAACAATATTTTGCCATTTATTTCTTGGTTTCATCTCCATATTGCTTGTTGGCTCAACACCACCATATGCCCTTTTCTGGACAGCTAATCAGTGTTTGATGACAAGGACTAGCATTCACGCATAATATCCTGTCAACACTGTGATGATGTGTGTGTCAGTCCCTCTTCAAACCCCCACATGCTACAATTACTCAGATGCCTCATTATTTCAGAGGCACATGAAGGCTCGCTTAACCTTCCACAGATTTTAGAGCCTAGGTCTGTGGGAGAATGTTGTTGTGCAAAACAGCCCCTGGACACTCTGTAGTTGTTTTTAAGAAGTTGTCACATTTGTGTGTAAGACTGAGAGTAGATTTGCTCCCAATAATTGAACATGATATTAAATTTTTGTTGCCATTAAAATATAGCCTCAAGTTTCAAAGTGAGCAGTTTGAGAAGAAATTGAAACTGTGTGTGCACAGTGTGTGTGTGTGTGTGTGTGTGTGTGTCTGTGTGTGTTTCTCTTCAAAGAAAGAAGAGGTGAGTCACTGAAATTGCTGTTAGGTTCTGCGTCAGTTCAATTAAAGATGGAGAAAATGATTTTCAGTCTTTTCTTTCTGTGTTTGTGCTCAGGTAAACATTAACTTCACAGATCCACCCATTCTGTTATCTTTTGCTATTCATTTTTATACTAATTTGGGATACATCTGTCATTTCCTCACACACATGCAGATTTCTTAGTGTTTTTCCCCTAATTTCTGTCTTATACGTGCAAACAGAGACAAAACCTGATCCTAAATAGGGGTAAAAAAGGAGCTGTGACGTGAAAGAGAAAGACAGACAGACTAACCCTGCATATTCGGCTGTGTTACGCTCCTATCTATCGTCAGCCACCTGCTCCTTCCCACACCTCCGTGCCCTCCAAGGTCTTACTCACCACCCGCAAATAAAAAAAATAGTGGAACAGCTAAAAATGACATGCACAGGATTTAGCAAAAATACTAGTGGCAACACTGTTTAATTAGAAAGCAGTTACCAGTGTAGTCCAAATTTATTGTCTGTCTAATAAATGTTAAATAAATGTTTTATCTTCACTCATTCTTATCAAAGATATGTGTAGAAACACTGATAGCCTGTTCCATCTGTAACACATTTTGCTGATGTCTGCTGGAGCAAAATTATCCAAATGCCAAAAAAAGGCAATTTTGCATTGCTGAAGTTGAAGTTGCGGGTTTTATGCTAATGAATAACACTAGTCGGGCACTTGGGGCTTTTAAAATGTCCTTGTGCAATTACACCAAAGTCTTTTAAACGATAAGTGGAGCGTAGGCTGGCTTTGACACTGGTAGCATTTAAATATAAAAGACGGTGCGTGTATTTTAGTAACCGCCGTGCAGTACATTTGAAGCTGATTATAATGAGTAAGCCAGGGCTAAGCTTACTTTGTTGTGTTCTCATTTCAACCCTCTAAATGTGAGTTAAAGCAGGCGTTGTCATGGAAATTGCCGTGAAAGATTTGTACTCTGAGTACCTGTTAGCCCCTCTCTTTGTCTTTCTACCTCAGGCTGCCTGTTTGAGAGGAAACTGTGCACGAGGGATCAGTTCTGCTCAGACGGTGAGTACAACACACACACACACACATAATGTACACACACACGTGCACACACAATCAAACATGATCCCTCTTGAACTTAAATGCTAAACTTTTAAAAAATACTCCTTAATATTTCTTTATCTCCACAGTGTATTAAATTATAAACCTTGCACACACACACACATACACCCTGTACGTCACTGGGAGGGCACTTATACAAAGGCAGTGTGTGAAGAGATACAAACACAAGTCAAGGATTTTTCCTCTGTCAGCCCCATGTGTCTATCTCTCACCGTCACCTGCCCCTCTCCCTTTCCTCGCCTTTATCTAAGCCCCTCCCCCGCTCTGCTGTCTCCATGGCAACACTGACATCACCATGAGGTCGACACCCCCACAGTTGTTGTGCTAATACAGCGATGAGTCACTGACGCACACTTACGCACTTCTCTATGGAAATTGCACTTACGCACACCAGCAGCCATTGGACAGAATACAAAATGGATCGGCGTACTTGCAGCTCAGGAGCAGACGCAGGGCTGTTTTTGTGCACATCTGTGGGTCTGAGGAGAGAAAAAAATAACGACTGCTTAAAGGTTGTTAGTCTGAGGGGTTGAGATGAGCCTTTTGTCTCTCTGTCTCTCTGATTGTGTCCTCTTTAAGACACCCACAGAGCAAAATCAGCCCTGTGTTTGACATCAACAAATACTAATTGACCTAAATTTTTTAGCTTGTGGGAGAAAAATATTAAAGTCCACTGACAGCGTAACAACCGCCAGTCTCCATAGATACACACAGGTCTCCCACATGTAGAATAAGCAGCTACTGTGTTGAGTTCAAAAGAGGTTGAGGATGTGTTTTACTGCATGAGACAACTAGGAGAGCGGTACAATCAATTGGAGACACTCTTTTGGGTCTTAATTAAGTGAAACAACGGCATCTCATCCGAATGATTTATACCTTCTGTCTGTGGTTAGTTTGGCCCCCTGAAACCAATTGCATCTCTGTTACCTGTCTGTGAGTGAATTAATTTACTTTGTTGGATAATGCTTGTCGCAAGTTTGCTAAATCATACTGTAATTAAAAAAACATGTAACCAAACTTGAAATGTTGTTGTTTCTTTTTGTCAGTCTTTTCAAATGCAAATCCAGCAGTCATTATGTTATCAGTATGAATCCAACCACTCCGTCACTCCAACTTTTTCGAAGCAGACTTGTTTGTTGACGTACCAGGATCAATGTCAATTTCATCTCTCTTTGTTGAGTGATGTGGAGACTGATCCGGTACACGAGACAGCAAGCCTCCGCCAACAAAGGAGTACGCCTTCTGGTTCAGCTTAAAAAAACAAGCACTACATAATCAGCAACTGTGAGTCTTTGAATTGAAGCAAACACTTTTTTTTTGAGTCTGCAAAGTTAGTTTTAACTCAGCACTAATGTTTTATAGTGTCCTCTAAGGTTTTGTCAGGGCAGTGGTGCATCCGCAATCGTCCCTTGAGGAGTCATTTGTCTAAAATATAAAGTGGCTTCTGTTGCCTTCCACTGGTGAAAGGGAAGATGGATTGCGTCTTGCATGTCTTGGTGCTAAATGTAACGCACAGCATCTCGTAGGTGCTCTCAGCAGTTGTTTATCTGCGTGTGTGACAGGATGTGGCTGGCTGTTTGCCAGGCAGATAAGGAGTTTTTCAGGCTGTTAATGTCCACAGTTTCTATACATTTGATAGAAGTAACAGAGTGTGCAGTGTTGGACAAAAGGCTCCTCCTCTGTTCAGCCCTCTTAAAGACACTCACAGGTGGAGCTGTTTGTCGTTGGCCTATTTGTGTAGGGCCATTTATACATGGACCAAGGTCAGGTTTTCTTGTTTAACAGGCATCTCCCTAGTAAGCCTGTAGAGTGTGTTAGTGTGTGAGGCCTGCGTTAGACAGAATAAGGTCATACAGTGTCACCTGAGTTCTGTGTGCACAGGCATAGCACCCTGACCTTGTCAACCAGCTGCTCCTTAAGGTGCATACCTAGGGGATACCAGGTCACTGTACTTCCGACGGGTATCTACAGTAGCTACAATGCAAAATAAGATGTAAATCAAAGCAATTGTTAGACATCAACAAACACTACTTGCCCCCTGCTTGTGGGAGGAAAATATGAAAGTTCACAGAGAGCGTAACCACCACCAGTCTCCACAGACACACACACGTCTCCCACATAAAGAATGAGCAGCTACTGTGTTGCATTTAAATGAAAAGGTCAAAGTGGTGCTTGACTGTATGAGGCAACTAGGAGCAACTTTACAATCAATTGAAAACATTTAGACTCTTTTGGGTCTTAATTAAAAAGTATTTCACTGCTGGAGAGAACTAGGCCATCTGTGCAGTAGGAAGGATTTGGTGCTAGAAAACAGGAAAAGGGTTGTTGCATTTGTTTTTGCTCAAAAGGTAGAAACCCTACAACTTCCAGAATGCACTGCACCACTTACTATGCTGGGTGACTTGATTTGTTTTGACACAGGAAACAATATGGCAGCCAGCTGGTACAAATGATCTTTAATTACAGTCAAACGCTACACTACGATTTGTTTCTGAAAACATTTTAGTTGAGAAAGAGGCAACTCAGTAACGCAGCCTCTGTTTTTACAAAACAGGAAACAGCATGGCGCCCACTTCCTGTTCCCAAACTCTTGTATTACAGCCAAACAGTGCACAAAAACATGTTTCGGGTAACAGAAACTTGGTTTATGTTTGATCAACACTGCCAATTTCTGACGTCTCATCCGCATTTGGTCTGAGTTTAAGAGAGAGACAGATGGGCAATCTTGCCTCTATAGGACCTTCCTCGGAAGGACCCGTCCTACCAAGAAAGGATCCTTGACTTTGAGAAACACTATTTGTGTCTATGCCTGTAACATGGAGGGAAGTTTACCATAGTTAATTTACACGTGCTACCTACATTGTTATGACACAAAGCTGGTTAAAAATTGGCAAAGTATCCCTTTAACTGAAGCGACGACATCTCATCCAGATGATTTATATCTCGTGTGCACAGGCATGGCATCAGCTGCTTCTTGAGGTGCTGACTTGGGGGATACCAGATGAATGAACAACAGGCCGTCTGGGTAGCCGTCTAGGTAGAGAAGGTTCGGAGGGACTGTCATAAATAGCCTTACTGTAGCAGCACATGTGTGTGGTGCTCCATGTAAGTAAACGGGCAAGCCTATGAGATCATGAAAGGTTTCAATGGAAATCAGTAAGAGCAGACATAATGAAATAAATAAAAAGACCATTTGAATGGGTCCCTATGACTTTACAATGAATTCTCAACTGTGATTGTCATCACAATTAATTTGACGATGATCATTTTTTAAAGTCAGGTAATTTCAGCCAAACTTCTCTCTCATTCCCTCTCACATGTAACAGATACCTCCCTGTCCAACACTCAATACTACTGTACACTCCCTGCACAAAAGTGATACCCACAGAAATAACCCCAGCTCCAGAAATAGTCCCAATCCAATCAAGCCATGCAGTTTGCTGTCTTCCCTCCATTCATCTTCCGTGTCCTCCTCCTCATGTTCCTCTGCTCTCTGTCATCAGTCAGTTCACCACCAGGAATACGACAAGCTACGGTATTTCTAGCCCGCTGGTGAAATCCACCATCGGGGTACAATATCCTGTGTCATATCACATCACCAAAATCAACTCTTTGTAATTTGATTTTTGGTTTTTAAAGACTAGGATGGAAAATAGTTTATATCTGTATGTCTTGTCACTGTTCTACATCTCTTTCAGACTACGGATCAACTTGGTTGCATCATAACACTAGCAAGAGGCTAAGACATTGACCTGATCATACACCCACCCACCTAGAAGGGGTTAAACATGTCTACTAACTCTTCAATACATCGGATGGCAAAAAATAAGCAGTGTTGTTTTCTATAGCATTTTGTGTCTATATAAACACGTTAATCCTCACTGATCTGCTCAGTGCAACAATTCACCGTTTCACTGTGGCAGGTCGGGTTGTGTGAGATTTAGCCGGGGTAGTGAAAGACTGTGGTGACTCATCAGTGCGCCAGATAACACGTAGTCTGCTCTGTTTTGTCATCATACCCATCACGTGGCAAACTGATCTTCGTCTACAGAAACATCTTCAGTTTTACTCACTGAGATTTCAGAGTCACAACACAGGTCATTTAATATCAATAATGATAGCTCTACATAAAGTAAGGCATTTCTTTACCCTATACTGTGTGGTGGACTTCTCCCTAGACATTTTTCATCATGGCTTACGTGCAAACTAGTTATTAAATTATAATAATTTGATTTAAAGGGGGTGAACTCTTGTATGCCTCAATGTACGTCATTATGTAGGACAACAGCAGGAAGCTTAGACTGCATGCATGACATTGTGACACAAGACTGACACATTGTTCAGAATTTAATATCCAAAATATGGATTAATTCATAATCAAGATATGAGAACAGTTCATAGAACATAACACTGAGCAAATGCTATCATTATTCCTGTTGCTATGAGGCTGCCTGCAGGTTGGAAACTATTTTCAAAGGAAATGTTCTACAGCAAACACACTGACAGTGTCAAAAGCAGTGACAAGCAGTATAAGTGTGTGGGCTGCACTTTAAAACTATGAGTCACGGCTGTGGGCTAGTGTGGTGTGGGCTACCATAAGAAGTACGGGTAGTATCGCAAAGTACTGAACCATACGTCAAGGGCAGCTTCACTGAAATATTTACGGGAAACTGTGCTCTTTTGATAAAAATTGGAGAAAATAAAAACTTCAATTGATGCTTGTTAAATTTGTTTGTGCAGACTGTGCTTTCTGAAGGCCTTTTCTACAGCAGGCATTTTGATTTGTCATAGTATGAAAGGACAGGTGTTACTACATTAACAATGGCTCTGAGCTAATAAAAGTGTTGCAGAAGTAAGTTTTAAAAGAAATCTCAGATGTTCAAACTGGGAAAATAAGAGTTAAACATGATTTGTGTGTGTTTGTGTGTGCGTTCCTTCCAGATGGGCTGTTTGGTCAGTGTCGCAGCTCCAAGCAGGACCTGGTCCAGTACCAGGTGTCAGTTCCAGTTCTGAAGAGGATGCAGGAAGTCCTAAAACAGCTCATGATGCACGGTGAGATCATTCATGAAAAACCTATCAATAGCATTCCTTGACAAAGCTAAAACTATGAGAGGGAAAACCTCATCGCTTCTACGTAACTGTGAAGAAAGTCAAAGATTTAGGCAATAGTAGTAGCCAAAAGGGTCATTTTAAAGGGACAGTTCACGCCAAAATCAAAAATGCATACTTTCCCTCTTACCTGTAGTGCTATTTATCCATCTTTATTGTTTTGTTGTGAGTTGCAGAGTATTGGAGATATCAGCTGTAGAGATGTCTGCCTCCTCTGGAATATAATGGAATTAGATGGCACTCGGCTTGTGGTGCTCAAAGCTCCAAAAACATACATTTGAAATACTCGACAGCAATGTGTCTTTCCAGAAATCATGACCCTGTTACTCAAGATAATCCACAGATTTTGTTGTAAACAGGGTCATGTAGGAACTATTTTCTCTCTACCAAACTTCTCCCGCTAACCAAATCACAGTGCAAAACGAGCCTTAATATTTACATTTCACACTGTCAGGAGCACAAGCCTCTTGTCTGTGGGGTCGCACACATGCCGCGTCTTTAACTGCCTGGGAAACGTGAGGTCGGTGACACTACTTTTGTGCCTTTTTTTGTGACGGCAGCAGGTTGTGACTTAGGTTAATAAGCACAAAGTGGGGTAGAGCACGGACATCCAGGGTATTACAGGTGCAGGATCAACAAGCAAACAGACTTTTTTTAAAAAAAGGGGTGAAGTCCGCACACTGTTGTAGCTCCTCAGATGTTTATTATATAAGATCAACGTTTCGATCACATGGATCTTCGTCAGGATGGAAGGAAGGATTTAGGTTGCTAAGCAGCCTCAACAAGCAAGGTACCATAGCCCATTTACCTGAAATCCTAAGTGCAGAGCTGATCCAGGTGCTGTTTATAAGTGTGTGGGCATATTATCCGTGGGACAGATGTAAAGCTCTGGCAGCTCTGCACTAAAATGATCAACTGTTCCATATTTGCCTGATATTTATGGAAGGAGCGCGCTTGCTGAGTGTCTACTTTCAAAACAATGAGTCTGAGGGCGCAAAAAACGTGGCATATGTAAGGCCCCTTACAGTAGATGCACGCTCCCATCTGTGCAGTAACAAGGTTGGTTCGGTAGAAAGAAATTAGCTCCTATATGAAACTGCTCACAACAAGGTCTGTGGATTATCTTGAGTAATCTGGTTGTGAATTTCTGGAGAGACATTGCTGTTGAGTTTTTCATATGTATTTTTTAGGTGCTTTGAGCACCAAAGGCCGAGTGCCATCTAGTTCTACTATATTTGAGAGAAGGCAGGTATCTCCAACACTCTGTGACTCACAGAAAAACAATCTAGATTGACAAATAACACTGTGGGGAAGGTGAAAAAAATGTATTTTTGATTTTGGGATGAACTATCCCTTTAACAGTTTATTCTATTCACTTTATATTCTATGTGCAGAATTTAATTTTCAGTCTGCTATCAGTCTGTGTCAGTTAAATACAGTCAGTGGAAAGTCATTACAAAATAAAATATTTTTTAACACAACAACACTCTGCAGCCATGGTAGCATCTCTGTGAGGCATATACATGCAACATACAACACAAGTGAGCTAAATGCTAAAATGCTCAAAATGGCATGTTAAGCAGATATAATGTTTACCGTGTTCATCATCTTCAGTTAACATGCTAGTGTGCTAGCAGTAAACACCACCACAAAAATCCATTAGTTTTGCAAGTACTTGAACACAACTCCTCTAAGAAACCGTATTGATTTCAGAGAATCTCTCTCTCCACACACACCTCTGTCTTCCACTCCCACTCTCAGCTTCTTTAATTGCTCTGTGTGTGTGTGTGTGTGTGTGTGTGTGTGTGTGTGTGTGTGTGCGCAGGTCTTTCCTGGCAAGACGACATCACCCAGCACATTTTATCAAAGGAGCTGAAAAGAGTTCCCCATACCACCCACCCCTCCAAGCCAAACGCCTCTTCCTCCTCTTCACATTCATCTCCGTGAGTATTCACTACTTACAGTGATATTCAGTGAGGATACACCTTTAACACAAAATACACGAGTCAAAGGAGCCAGAGCCATTCATTCCTTTCACCCTGAGTCACCATTTATTTCCCCGTGGATCTGTTCCTTTATCCTTCCTTCCTTTCAACCCTGGTATATCCATCCTAATCCTGTTTTTGTGTCTTTCTGGGTTGCCAGGTCCAAACAGAACATCCCCCACCACCATAGTTCTAAATCTGGGTCTGCACCTCCTGGTGGCAACTATGTGGACTACATGATTGTCGAGCCTCCTCAGTCCCCGCTACGTATGCAGACAGCCTCCATGGACCCGTACACATACCACCAGGTACACACACACACACACACACACACACACACACATTGTATCATTGTATGTCCTTCTGGAACTTTACAGTCATGGTAAATACATCAGAAACCTGCTTTAAAAGATAATTATAGAGTCATCAAAGCAGAGAAAACACAAATATAAATATAAGGAATATGGCAGTGAAGATGTAGATATCACCCATGCATGTATACAGTACTAAATCAATTTAAAACCTCTCCTAATTCCAGCATAGATATCAAGATGACGTCCAGAGATCCCTCATTGGGGCAGCAGGCGGTTATGCCCGCCCCTCTTCAAGGTCCCAGGCCAATCAGAGAGAGCGAGAGCGTGACAGGCAGGTGCTACAGGAAGCCTTGTCACTGTACCTGGCGTCCGCACAGCCCTCTTATCGCCACCGAGGGGCCGCCTCCATGGCTCCTGCAGGTAGACAGGACTGTCGGTCTGTTTTCCAAAATAAAACACACAAGAAAAAAACAGTTTGGCCCAAAAAAAAATAGTCATGTAAGCTGTTTCTTAAACAGTTGGAAACATCATAAGTAAATATTTCTTTCTATCATCATAACCTATAACGCCATGCGCAGGTCTGCCTTATTATGAGGACTTTGAGCTGGAGATACCAGTGGACTATGTGGAAGACTACACCCTACAGGAGAGACTTGGTACTGCTGGCAGACAACAAGTGCAGCAGAATAAAAAGGTTCCTCAGGACATCAGCACTCCATCAGGAACCAATGGTGAGAAAGAGGAATTTAATTTACATGATTTATTACATCATTTCTTTGCAACAAATGTAAAGAAACTCCTCAGCAGTTTCGAGCTAAAGGCGAACTTACAGTGTGCATCTACAGAGCATCCATCCATTTTCTCAACTGCACAGTGCGAAGATGTAATGTTGCTATCCTGTGTTAGATGGCCTGCTCCAGAGGATGTCAGGAGTCTTGCAGAGGTACGGAGTTGACCCCAGAGAGCTCAGTCAAGAGCAGCTCTACAAGCTCGCCCTCATTCTGCAGCTGATGCGGGCCCCAGACAAAACAGGTAGTCTTTCAGTCATTTTAAATTTAGAGATAGAGCTGCTGCTTGTAAAGCTAGTGTTGCTTTTCTAAGATGGTGGGCATGTAATTTTGGAGGAAAATCTTATAAATATCCCAAATATGAATCACATCTTGATAGCTGACACTTGTTTTAAACCATCACTTTGTCCGTCTCAACACAGATCCAATTGAAAAAGACCTTATCACCCTCAAGGAGGTATGTCAGCATCCATTGTCAGCAGTGTTCACACGAAGCAATCACACACTCGTATCACTGACAGGTCTTCTCCCATCCCCCCTTAGATGCAGCTGTTAAAAACAGACAGTGACTCCCGTAAGCCTGCCCCTGTCGCCGGTCCCCCTGAAGCCCCTCCTGCCCCCTCCTCCGCCACAGTCCGAGCTACGCCTCCAGCCAAGACCGCCAGCCTCTCCGCATCTGCCTCCCAGCCCCCACAGGCTGCTCCTGCTGAAGCCGGACAGGGCTTGAGGGAGCAGGGGCCACCACTGGTCGAGGGTGCAGGAGCCAAGGAGGAGTATGGGTACATTGTTACCAATCAGAGGTTAGCACTTGATTTAATTCAGCTTTAAGTTCTTCTGTTTGTTATAAATAAACTGCACTAAATCACTATGACAATATTAACTGCCAGTAAAGAGCAGCAAATAGGACACTTATTAAACACGATGTTTCCAAAGAGGATAATGATGTTTTCCATTTGTAGTCCTCTGAGTTTGTATGATGGCGTGAAGCTGTTGGAGCTACTGGCTGATAAGATACACCTGACAACCAGCAGCTTCATCAACATCAGGTAACCCCACCGTTATGTGTGTCAGTGTGTGAAAGAGTTGTAACTATTTTACTCAAAACAATGATATAAAACATATATCACAGTTTTCAAGCATCCAACATGTGTGTCCCTGTGGTTTTGTGTTTCCAGTGTGGTGGGCCCTGCACTGACGTTCCGTATCCGCCAGAATGAACACAACATGACGGCTGCAGAGGTGGCTGCTAAAGCTGGTGAGCTTCCAAAACAGACACCAGAACACCTACCTACCCACACGTACACACGAGCATGAGGCGAAAAAGACGTGGGCGCATGGTACTGTCACTCACACACTGTGCATTTTTCTCACATCGATAATAAATGTCTGTTGTTGTTTTTCCACCCCGACAGTGTCTGAAAAGAACTTCCTGGAGTCTGAGACAGGGCTGAAGATTGTACAGACTGGTGTGGGAGAGGTAATTGATACACACCGACTCACTTAGCCTCCGAGGAAAATTTCCTTTGTGACCCTCCTATCAGTGGCATATGGAGCAGTTGTCAAGGCAACAGAGATATATTCACTCGTCTGAATTCCTTGCCATTTATTCACTTATGGGCTGTAGCTTGACAGATGATCAGACTTGCTAGTGTCAAATTAGACTCCCGACAGACCATCAGCTCATTGCTGTATTTTTTATGGATCTACCTTATTTAATTAGTGGTTTTCATGGTGCTACAGAGTGGCTTCTTTCTGTGTCTTAACATTGGGATGTTAAAGGGACAGTTCACCCCAAAAATCAAAAATACATATTTTTCCTTCAGCCTGTAGTGCTATGTATCAATCTAGATGGCTTTGGTGTGAGTTGCAATGGGTTAGAAATGTCTGCTGAATATAATGGAACTAGATGGCACTCAGCTTGTGGTACTCAAAGCACATTTGGAAAACTTAACATCAATGTCTCTTTCTAGAAACCAAGACCCAGTTACTCAAGATAATCCACAGACCTTGATGTGAGCAGTTTCATGTAGGAACTATTTTCTTTCTGACAAACGTAACGTAAACAATAATAGCATCCTCCTCTGCTTGAGCTGACGCATAGCCTTTGTGCACTGGTGTTTGACAAAGCGACAGTATTTGATGAGTTCAGTACGTTGACAACTGCCGCTGCCCAGAGTGTATCATACCGCCATGAAAGGTACTTTTGTGCGCCATATTTGTTGCTAAGATCACTGACAAAGTGGTGGCATTCGACGAGAACAGGCTGCTGAGCTGTAATGTTAGTTAGCTCAGTGGTGCTACTTGAGCTGGCAGTAGATGCACACTTCTTTCTGTGTAGTGATACGGTTAGTGGGTTTAGTTCAGTAGAAAGTAAATCGTTCCTACATGAAACTGCAAACATCAAGGTCTGTGGATTATCTTGAGTAAACGTGTCATGATTTTTGGAAAGAGACATTGCTGTTGAGTTTTTCAAATGTATGTTTTTTGAGCATCACAAACCGAGTGCCATCTAGTTCCACTACATTGGAGAGAAAGCAGACATCTCTACGGGTAATATCTCCAACACTTGGCAACTCACACCAAAACAATCTAGACTGATAAATAGCACTACAAATAAGAGGACAAATATGTATTTTTGATTTTGAAGTGAACTGTCCCTTTAAATGATCTATATCAGCCATATTACTTATACTATGAGATTGTTGCTTGTGAAATGATTCAGTGTGTTAGTGTTGAGGAAAACCAGTACAAATCAACTAACACTTGATGCACAGGATTAAGAACTGGTTCAAGTGTGGTGTGTTTCACACATAGTAACCCTACTATGGTAAAGATTTTGACATGTTACATGCAATTCTAAATAAGAGGATATACAAATATCTGCTACACAGCAACTAGCTCCATAGTTGGCTTCATCATCAAATACCAGTGAAGTCAGTGAAAAAAAATGAGCGCAACTTTTTTTTTTTTTTTTAAGAAATATGACCTTATGAGTACTGTGCTGTACCACGATGCAGACAAAGACAAAGGCAGTGCATCCATCTCCATTATAGAGCTTGTTTTCCGTCCACCACTACTCTCGCTGTGCTGTAATCATATTGTGTGTGGGTGTTTGTCTGTGTGCGTAAACCCCTGTGAGTGTGTGAAACCTGGAGGGCAAGTGGCAAGAGCAAATCAGTGAGTCAACACCTCATCACAACCATCATTTCACTTGTTGCCATGGTGCTTCATCTTCCCAACCCCCCCACCCCTTACTGTGGCTCCCAGATCCCAGGTGCTATGGCAACAGTCACAGGTGTCATTAACCTCATTATTCGCTCTTCACACAAACAGCCCTGATTCCAGGCTTCTGAATTATCGCCAGCATCTCACACTTTGTTTATAATGGACTGATAACAAAAATTCCCATTTAGACTTAATATCAGAGTAAAACACACACACACACACACACACACACACACACACACGCTTGAATTCAGGGCTGGAGATAATAAATTAATGGAACATGTGTCAATTCTGGTTAATTCATTCAGATATTCTTTCATTATCTTTTCAATCAATTCAATTAAAATGGAAGCATGATTTGTATACTAATTTAAAGGTCTAGTGTGAAGGATTCAGAGGCATCTTTCGGCAGAAATAGTGTTTAATAATCATAACAATGTTTTTATTAGTTTATAATCACCTGAAAATGAGTTGGGATAAAATGTTTCAATCCACAGCTCTTGTAACCTTTCCAAATGTCATCTGACCAAATGTATCAAATGCCTATAGTGAAGTTATGTCACAAGGGTTGTAAGCCCCAAAATAAAATATATACACTGATTCACAGGCATCTCTTGCTATGTAAGCCAATGGGAAAGTGTCCTTTTGGGCCACAGGGCCAATTACAGTGTTTGGCCACTACAAAATTTGGCTTCAAAGCCTGACACATTTTCTGGGGGCCTGGTCCTTTCCCAGAGAGTGGCCCAAAACGGGGAAAATCAAATGGCTCTAGATAGTGCCATTATGCATCAGTCACCAACCATAGACTGTAAAAAGAATGGATGTAGCTACTGTGATGTGAGCCATTTGTTTGTGTACTTCCATTTGAAGCCTTGAGTCTGGCATTTTGGTTGTCGCCACCTTAGTTTTTATGGAGCCATATGTTACCACTTTTGGACAAGAGGGTGGTGCTGTGGAAGAGCGAGGGGTGGATCTAACTCACAGAGTGTAGCGACACCTCCCTGACAGCCTGTCAGTCAGGCGGCCCTGCCCTTAGTTATGCGTAAATTTGGGCCTGAATAAAATGTAAACGGGTGAGTTATGAGTTATAATTTTTTTTTTTACCCCTGTACTGTTGTCATGGATGTTGAAATTAGCTACAGACCAAAACTGATTTTTGTACCAGGCTGTAAACATGTTTATTTCTGCTGTAACGTCAGGCATTGTAGCACGGTTGTCTACGGGGATTTACTCTGTTTTGGAGCCAGCCTCAAGTGGCCATTTGATGAACTGCAGTTTTTGGCACTTCGGCACTGGCTTAATTTTTCAGCCTCGGAGGTTCCCGCTTGTCCTAACGCTTCGCACACCGGAGAAGTTTTAGTTCTGCAATTTAACAACTAGATGCCACTAAACCCTACACACTAGGCATTTAGGCTACATGATGTTTTAAAAGATAAACAGCTGTGATACTAAAGCTGGAACGTACTATTTGATGAAATAGCAGTTTTTTGTGTTCAGGTATTCTGTTTACTTTAACCTTTTGATTTGGAAATAATTTTTATTCCCTTGAGGTTGGTCAGTTTATTTACATAATTTTGCATTTCTTATCTTGAGTGACATTTTGAGAGAGTGGTGATTCAGTGACAAAGTGTGCGGCTGTGGAAAAACATGACTCTACACCTACACCTTTAAATTTCCTTCTGCTGTATTGGGCACTGGATAGCATAGTGAAAGCAGTTTTGAAAGATAGAAAGAAGATAAAGAAAAGGTGGAATGACAAACAGTGGCGATCTAAATGTACAGTAAGGATGTGTGGCTTGTACTTCACCATGGTTCCCTGACCTCCATGGAGCCTCTGTTGTCTTTTTAGTGGGTTCCCGGTTCATACTACCTCGACTTCTCTGATCTCTGCCGTTAACACTCAACATCAGCCTCTCACTGAGCACACCTTGCTGTCATATACACTTACGCAGAAAACAAATGTGTGTTAAATTGAATTGAGTGACCTTTGAATTTCAGTGGTGAGGGTAGATTCCCTGGGGTTGCTTGGCTCGCGTGTGCTGCTCTCGAAAGGCGAAATGTGTGTCAACACATGTAGGTAGCACTTTGGTGCGATAATAATATGTTTTCTTTGTGTTCCTTCCCATCTTACTCACCGCTCCTTGTGATGTGTTTTTCCCTAGAGGACAGATGCACGGGGTCTCCCTCAGGTATCCAGGGTTTCCCAGGGCTCCAGCGGCACAGTCATCACCCTTGTTTCCATGGCAGTCGTAGGAGGCGTGCTGGTATTGGCCATGGCCGTAGCTTGTCTCAGGCACTATGCTCAGCAAGTGGCCAATGGCAAGCTTGGACTGGGGCCAGAGGGAGGAGCAGAGACACACTTTGACTACCAGGTAAGGCAACATGACGAGATTCAGGACTGAGGAAAGGCCCTTTTATATAACGTCCCAGAGGTTTTGTTTGTTTTTACCTTGGTGTCAATGTCTCAGTGGTGCATCGCAATGATTCCCAACCAGGGGTACTTCTGCAGTTACCAGGTATACATGGAAATATTGTGGTGTAGCTCAACTAATTGAAAATAAATTAAATAACAATTTGATTAAAAAAGTAGAATGGCACTCAGAAAGCACAGACCTCCACCAAGGCCAGATGCCCTATTTTGCAATGTTAACAAAGGTGAAAAATAATTTGTGTGGTCACCCCATGATTCAGATCCACCACAAAATTTAATGGGTTCTTTCTTGGCCCATGCTACACCCTTCCACCAAGTTTCATGAAAAATAGGCAGGTAGTTTTTTTCTGTAGTTCTGCAAACAAATGGACAAACCAAAAGACTAACAAACCCAACTGAAAACATAAAGAATATATATGTCAATATATTGAGTAAGCTGTAACTTGAACCAAATGTGTTGCATTTGAGAGCGCTTGAAAAATAGTTAGCAGAGATGTATACACAATTTGCTAAAGGTATTGTGTGAAACCTTAAAATGTAGCTTTTGTAGCTAAAAATTATCAATATAAAGTTCAAATAGTTAGCTAGTAAAAGTAATGGATGACTAACAGAAAGAGTTTATCACAATTAATGAATGTGCAGTTGCAATAGTTTGTTATTTACTAATGTTTATTTGTATAGGGACGAGTATGTAGCATACATACTATAAATAAATTTATAACCTAAGCTAATTTGCAAAGCCTGTCTCTAGCTGGGCCTCAAGATAAAAAAGACTCAGCAAATCAAATTTGAGTTCTGTTGGTAAAATTACACACAAGCTGTTTGTCCAAATGAGGATTTACACAGGGGAACCGTACAACTCCCATAGTTCTGTAAAAGTGATGGCTAAATGGTT
Organism: Epinephelus lanceolatus; assembly: GCF_041903045.1. NCBI lineage: Eukaryota > Metazoa > Chordata > Actinopteri > Perciformes > Serranidae > Epinephelus > Epinephelus lanceolatus. The sequence continues at coordinate 19,934,076 of NC_135747.1, read as the reverse complement.
GAAGTAGCTAAATGTCTAGCTTCTGCCGCTAGTACAAATGCAAACTAGCCTAAACAATGACAGTTACTTTGAATGAAAAAAATACTCCAATAATATTTTAAGATATTGTTTTATTGTAAACAGTGTTTGATCAGTACTATCCAGTTAATGCATCGGGTTCAAATGAACACATTTAGAACCTGATGGGTGGTGTTGATGAAGGGGTACTTGAGTTCATCAGGTAGGGATGTAGGGTACATCTTAAAAAAAAAGTTGGGAACCACTGATATAATGGATTGGAAAAGTATTAGAAACCTTATTTTGTGTGGTCAGAAGGGCAATATATGTGTCAATTTACAATTGTTATTTAGAGCATATATATGAGATTAGAATAAAGAATTGTCTTTTAGATCAGGCAGATGAGTGAGTACAGGTTACACATATATACATACATGCAATAAGCGTAATGTGCTCTTATTAATGCTAAAATGATCAGAAGTAGTCATCAATACTAAAAAACTAGTGATTACATCTTAATAAAAGGCATTCATTTTGATGTATTTGTCATATTTAGTACACAAAATTTTACTGTAACTAATTACTCAATCAATAAATATTGATACAAATGTATAGTTGCAGCCCTTTCATCAATTAATTACCTTTTCCCCCCTTTGTACCGCCCCCTCTCTCCTTACTTTCCACCCAGGAGCTATGTCGGCAGCACATGGCATCCAAATCCTCCCTGTGCCGCCAGGACTGTGTGGGCGGGGTGAGCAGCGGCATGGCGGGGTCCGCCATAGGCACGGGTGCTGGCGGTCGAAGAGGTACGGACACTTCCCGTGTCAGCAGCGTTTCCTCCCAGTTCAGCGATGGTCCCCAGCACAGCCCGTCCTCCACCCACAGCTCCACCCCATCTTGGAGCGAAGAGCCGGCCCAGTCGAACATGGACATCTCCACTGGTCACATGATACTGGTGTGTATCACAGTGAAGAGATGTCCTTAATGGTGTAGCAAATGAATCTCTTACTGTGCTCTCAGATGGTAACCTCCTACACTTTATCTGCTTGTCATTTCTCCGTCAGGCCTATATGGAGGATCACCTGCGTAATAAAGATCGCCTTCAGAGGGAGTGGGAGGCTTTGTGCTCCTACCAGGCTGAACCCAGTTCGGTGGCTGTGGCTCAGCTCCCAAGCAACATGGACAAAAACAGACACGCTGAATCCCTCCCCTGTTAGTTCATCAATGTGTCACTGTTTTCTCCCTGTGATGATGTCACGTATTTATCAGTCACAGATCACCCTGCTTACTCATTCATTCAGTGATGCATTCCTGTTTTCTGTTACAGACGATCACTCTCGGGTGAAGCTGAAGACTGAAGTAAACCCCAATAAACAAGACTACATCAACGCCAGCATCATTGTAAGAACTGATGATGTATCCCCTAATAAAATAACTGTATAGGAGTGTATTGCTCCTTTGCTGTAACTCATATCTGTTTGAGAATCCTCAGCAGGAAAACCTTAAAAGAACTCTGCCCTCTTCTGTCTCCTTTTTCACCCATAGTTTGATCATGACCCTCGCCAGCCATCTTATATCGCCACACAGGGACCACTGGCTCACACTGTCGCTGATTTCTGGCAGGTCAGTTTTCTCTTACTCCCAATTTACTTGATGTTAAGTGACAAAATAGAGCAGGAAATCTGCCTCGTTACTTACAGATTTATTTTAATGTAGCAATCGAATACGTGTGTATACATCCATGTATGTGTGTGTGTGTGTGTGTGTGTTTTCGCAATCCCACAGATGGTGTGGGAGAACGGCTGCACAGTGATCGTGATGATGACAACTCTGGTGGAAGATGGAGAGAAACAGTGCGAGCGCTACTGGCCTGATGAGGGCTCGTCACTCTATCACATTTATGAGGTTAATTTCCTGTCATAACTCACGACCTTTAATTCCACATTTAGCACAGCGTCTTTTAATAATATGCTTCTCATTACAAATATTCAGTGTAATAGGTACAGCTTCCCTGGATTAGATTAAGTACACATGTACGAAAGAGAGGCAGGGCTATTTGTTAGAAATGTATATTTAAAGATGGAGTGCAGCCCTTTTGTCTCCCCCTTCTGGCAGTGATTGTAATTACACAAACACCACCCTGGTGCTTTAGGTTCACTTTAGGTTCTTATCTCTTTCCTGTCTGCCATTCCTCTTTCTCTTTCCTTCCCTCTCTGTCTTTTCGTGTTCATCAGGTGAACCTGGTGTCAGAGCACATCTGGTGTAAGGACTTCCTGGTGCGTAGCTTCTACCTGAAAAATGTCCAGACGCAGGAGACCAGAACCTTGACGCAGTTTCACCTGCTGAGCTGGCCCGCTGACGGCATCCCCACCTCCACGCGACCGCTGCTCGACTTCCGCAGGTGAGAAACTGCACGGTTCCACATGCACACGCACACACAGGCTGTCCCCACGTGTGCCCTTGATTTCAGCAGGTGCAACAATCAGTAAACACAAAATGGAGCAAAGCAGGTGGTCAGATTGCAGTGTGTGTGATGTTGCAGTGACCCACTGGTCACTGGTTTGAATCCTCCTGCTCACCTTCATCACATCCATATTTTTTCTGTGTTTCTAGTCTTCCCAGTCATTCTTCATTGTGTGTTCCACATGTCGTACCTCATCCGTCACCTTAGCTCTGTCTCTCTCCCTCTCTCCCAGTGTGCAGGTTGATAGGTTTGTATTTTAACATCTCCCAGTGTCATTTTTGTGGTTTGCAGCTAGTACTCTGGCTCCAGTTGCATAGTCACAAAAATGAGCATTGGCAGGTGTGACTGGCTACTGCAAGAGGGACAGTGAATCTGTGGCTTTCTCCTCACTTATTCTTTCCTGTTTTACCATGTCACTGTTGTCCAACACCTCATGCAGTCTCCACTTTTTCCTGTCCTGACATCCAGTATCTAATATCGTATTGTTTTCACCTGTTATTTACCTTTCCACCCTTTCTATCATTGGTCACATTCTGCTTTCCTCTCATTGCCTTTACTTGAATCACAACCCACAAGTACCTGAAGCTGCAAAAGAGTATATTCATATGTATATTCATTAAATATGTGACCAAGGTTAGTTTCAAAAGCAAAGTTTATAATGATAATTTATAATAAACCTTTTTTTTCCCTATTCTTTGTTTTCCTTTCTTTCTCTGCTGTCCCTTGTTCCTGTTTTTCAGGAAGGTGAATAAATGCTACAGAGGTCGTTCCTGCCCAATCATCGTGCACTGCGGGTAAAAAATAAAATAATGATTCTATCAGTGTAGATTTCTGTCAAAACTAGAATCTGTAGAATAATGCAATATGACTTTTATGAATGATATGACTTTGGACAGCAGGTTGAGGTAAAACTGTTCTAAGACTGGTTCTTTTTTGTCTCTGTCACTAACACAGTGATGGCACCGGCAGGACTGGCACGTATATCCTCATTGACATGGTGCTGAACCGCATGGCAAAGGGTGAGCCACTCACACAGACACACACATATATTCTTGTACCTCTATCTTTAATAGGTCCCTCATTGACATAATGCATTCCCTAGCCCCTTACCCTACCCTTAACCATCACAACTAAATGCCTCACCCCAACCTTTACCCTTTTAAGTTAAGTTTTTACACCTTTTAAGCACTTACCTTTTTGTGTTTCTGTTGTGTATATAATTATAAACAATAACTCTGTTTTTAATCCCACACATGCATCATTATATCAGTTTCTTTAATTCAATTCAACACTCATTATAAGACCTTTTGCCATAGTTCAGCTGATTTATAATAAAACCTACTTAATGTTCGATTTATTTATTTATTGATGTATTCATGGACCTACTTATCTATTTATTTATCTCATAAATCTCATCAGCAGTCACCAGGTTATTTCTCCAGAGACCCTGGGGGACGGGAGCATCGTTGATAAATAACAAAGCTCCCATTGCCCCACATGTGCAGTGACCCTGTACCCTCAGATTTGATCTAAAATTCAAATTATTGTAATGTTCATGGGGCTCCTCCAACCCATATCGAGACTCATAAAAGGACATTTTAAAGTATTCCCATACTACCAGTCCCTAAGAGCCTGAATGCTGCGTTTTAACCCCAATCTTACTTAAACTTCTAACCTGAATCCTAAAACCAAGTCTTAACCCTTAAATAGGCCTTTGAAAAAGTGAGGTTTTTGGTCTTCACTATATAACATGTAAAAGTACACACACACACACACACACACAAATACGTAGGGTTAAATTCAGTACCTAAACATTCTGAAACTGACAACAAGGTCACCTGTTTGGGGTTAGGGAATTAAGTGAATGTTTGCTCATAGGAGCTCAGTTAACTATTGTGGACAGCAGAGGGGGGCTATAGTCAAAGTGTTTTTAATAATAATACCTCCTATGTGACAATTGAATCTGCATGTTGGAGAAGTTTTCCTCTTGCAGGCTTCTCCCAGAGTGCCCATCCTGACAGAACTCTATTCATTTGAACCCCAACCAACCATAACCAAGAAATCCCTTTGTTAGAAATAAACTTGAAACTTGTCCCCAACTGCTTTGAATTATTATTCCACACTAAGTTATATATAAATACTTGTGTCATATATGGCAGTTGTTCCATAAAGGTTTATAGTAATATGTCAATATGCATGATCAATCTAAAATCTTCACAGTCAATCCTATTTTCCCATTTACCTTTTTAAAAGTAGAGTGGATTCAAAGAGACGGCTCATATCTTCTGTAGCCTCAAATCAGTGTACTTCAAGAAACTGTGGTGGTGATGCTTTCACTGTTCCTGTTGTTGTTAGGAGTGAAGGAGATCGACATTGCAGCCGCACTGGAGCACATCAGAGACCAGAGACCTGGCTTGGTCCGCTCCAAGGTAATACCAATGTGTGTGTGCATATGTGTGTGTTTGCCAGGGTTCCTATTCCTTCTTAAACATCAAACTCAAGGACTTTTCAAGGACTCTGCATGCCCAGAAATTCAAGACTCAAACACGCAGTTTCTATTCTTGCACAAAATATATCAATTCAAGCACTTTCAATGACCCATGTCTACTTTTTTTGCTCAAATTCAAAAACTTTCAGGGGTTCAGGGACACGTTAGGACCCTGGTTTGCACTATTTGAGCACTTTTATGACGTTCATCATACTACAACTATCTCCCTTTGTCCTCTCTCCTCTTAATTTCCCATCTCTCTATTTTTTCCTCCCCACCTCTCACCCTGATCAGGACCAGTTTGAGTTTGCGCTGACAGCAGTAGCCGAGGAGGTGAATGCCATCTTGAAAGCCCTGCCACAGTGAGCTGAGGACGCAGTGAGGACATGCACAAGCGCACAGAAAGACGTACTCATGAGGACACCTCTGTACCATCCAGTCATGTATGTCTGGCCGTCACTGTAAATAAGAATTTGCTCTACCACACTTGAAGCAGTTACTGCTCTTGTTTTCAGCATGCAGTATTTGACCATCTACTCATTCTCTGGGTTTTTACAACTTTTTGGAACTTGATTAAATTCGTTTTGGCAGGATGTACATATGGACAGAAGATCAGTTTTTTTTAACCAACATGGCACAAATTTGATTTTAGCTGCCCAAAGTTTCTGTCGAATTAAACAACAACGAGACCATCAGTGTGATCTAAAAAAAAACAAATATTAACTTGAATATTCTATGCCCTTTCAATGTTAACTTTTGCCTGAGTCTGACAGGACAGAATACACTCCTGTTGATGGTTGTAATTCCATCTACCCTATCATTGGACATGATGACTTGATTATGTCAAATGATCAATCAACATCACAAATGATTTAACACTTCTTTTACATTTTCTTGGATTAATGTTAAAATAATGTCAAGTCCCTTCACAAACTCATCAAATTTCTACCCAGTAAAGTTTCAATTCATTTTAACTCTATGAGTGTGTTGTTACGTGTCCACCAGAATACTGTATGCTACTGTCTAGTGTGTGTTGATTTCCAGCAGGTTATTATCTGTGAGGCTTGTCTCTGCCTTGACAACATGATTGTTGGCTTTAAGCACTGGTCCTTTTGTAACGGATGCTGTACGTTTAACACAAAGTACACCTCACCCTCTGCGCACAAAGGAACATTGTTTGGGTTCTTTTATCGTCCTACTCAGCGTACCACCCTGTGATTAATGTAAATAATTCATCCTAATGATTGTGTTTATTTCATGTAGCAGACAGATACAAAATATCTATAAAAATGTATTTTTGACTTGACTTGAATAAATTTGTGACGTGATGCAGCAAAAAAACTAAAAAAAAAAAATTAAAAAAAAAAAAAGCCTCAAGTGCTCATTCTCAAAACCAGTGTGTTGTTTAGTTGGTTTACTCGGCATGTTTAAAACAGGATCTTCAGTGCATCAATACTCAGTTTCAGCTTTACAGACAGTGCCCTCTGCAGCACAAGAGTGGAACTGCCCAAAAAATATTGTTAAGGAGATTTGTTTTAACCTTTAATTAGTTGTTTGCATTTTATGCTCAATTCTTTGACATTAAAGAAGCTGTACGCAACATTCAGAGCATTAATAAAGCAGTGAAAAACTATTTGTTCCATAAGGATATGGTAGAGTAATGGCATCCAGAGCAGAGAATGAAGTCACTCCCTGTGTGTGTGTTGTAATCTGAGCTTCACCCTTTTTTGTTGTGGTAAACAGTCCAGCTGTCGGTTCATGCTGATGCATGTGAGGCTGTGTGTTGATCCCACTGGCTATCTTATCACTGCCGCTCTGCACAAGGTTCATAGGGTTGTTACTGCTGATATCAGGACGTCATCATCACAGACGTGTAGAGCCCACCCTCCGCTTTCCCCCCAGGTTAACAAGAGCACTGAGTTAGCACCGTTAGCTGCTAGCCACCAGCTCGGCCACGTCCATGTTAAGAACCATGTGCCTCCCCCTTTTTGTTGTGTCCACACTGCGAGAACTAGGAATGATCTTTGATGTTAGGATACTGTTTGAGGGACTTTTTAGCTCCTATTTCAGCACAAGAGGAAGCTTGAGTGACTTAAACTTTAAATGCCTAAAGTCTTCAAAATGCTGAGACATAGTAAGTAGTACTTAATGAATCTTTTTTTCTGATGCTGCATTGTAGAATCTCAAAATAATTCGTAACATCTACTTAAAAAAAAATAATTTACTGAATGCCTCTCACATGAAGGTCACGCAGACTGGGATAGCAGGACATACAGCACTCATGTTTTGTTTCCTAGTGGGATGCTCAGAGGATCCACTGTCTGATAGCTAGCTGTTACTGCACCCTGGATGACAGGGGAGGTGCAAAATCAATAAATATTGGCTATTTAACCAAGATTTTGCCGCAAAGCTAAAGCTGGTGGGAAGCAGTGCTTACGAGGCTCTGTGAATTTCCTGCATAAAGTTCTTCGAACTCGGCATTATGAGAATTAAGGCAGCGGAATCCCAAAGCGGAGGGAGAAACACAAGATTGCCAAGAAAACTAGCCAACAAACGCCAGGTATTTGATAAACATTTGGGCAAAACTGTCCCTAACCTTAAATAACTGATGTTGATTCATATTTTCATTTTTTTCTTCATTGGTTATTGTCAAATTCATCTTAAATTTCATTGTGAGTGGCACTGAAAAGTCTTTAAGTCTTAAATCTAACTTGCTGTGAGATGTGGGAACCCTAGTGTTGATTGGTCAGTCACAGGTAACACAGCATCAGCAACCGCCATGTTCAAAAACCAGTTAGCTGTCAGTAAAAAACAGACAACATAAAACACAAAAAAAAGCTTGTAATGGAAAAAAATGGAAGAAGCTATGCACAAATGGACTGACAGTAAAGTCCAGGCTTCACTGAGTATATATGCGATGGGGGAAATACAACAAGATAATGTCGCGTCAAACTGTCAGTAACGTTGCTATACCAACCACCAGCCAGCTTACAGTCACTTCAGTGTTCCTATTAGCAGCGCAAATGCAAACAGGGAAAAAAAAAACCTTGACAGTATGTAGTTCTCAGGGTAGCTCCCCAGTGCACAGCTCCTCTCAGGGAGTCCTCAGCAACACCTATAGATCTGCTCTGAATGTTGTACACAGCTCCTTTAACTCTGACGTTTCCCTCTGCAAAGATGAACTACCACGGACTGATACAGAGTCAGCAGGAAATGTTTTATTTTCTCTGCTTTATATATATATATATATTTGTCTTATTCATAAGTTTTCACTTGCAGGCATAATTCAAACTGAAATCTAGCTGAGACATTATTAGTTAATGCAGAGATGATTGGGAATATTTCCTTGGGTTTCAAAATACAAAGTTTCCAGTCTGTTGCTCCACAATCAGCTATTTACACACACTCACACACATACATATAAAATACACATTTGCATCTTTTTCTTTTTTTTTTAAGTGTCATTCAGCAGGTAGGACCCATGGTGGGCAGAGAGAGACAAGTGCATCATGGGAAATTGACCTTTGACCTGTAAGAATAGATGTAGAAGGACATGTTATACTTTATCAATATTGCAAATACTGTAGGAATCACCTGATGCTACTTCAGGGTCTACATGGGGCTTATAGGGAGACTCTCAGGGTGCTTCAGGTTCACACTGGTTCTTTACCTCAGGGCAGGACTAGGGCACAGCGCAGCGTGAGCCAATCAGGTTAGCTTGTGAAGGCCTCGAAGTCTGAGTCTGAAACAGGAAGCAGGAAGTGTAAGACAGCAAATCCCAACTTAAGGCCAAATAATGTGGTGCAATAAAGTGTGCGTGTGACATTACCAATTTAAAAAATAATGCTTTATTTTTTTAAGTGTCACAATAAAATCTATTTACAGCAAAGAGGAGCCCATAACAGGAGCGAAATTAAAATGTGAGCAGAAGAGATCAGCAGAAAACATAATGTCTGATAGCGCTACATGAACTTCCACATGGCACTTTTTGTTTCGACAGATTTTAGAGACATCAAGATCATAGTGACAATAAAAATCTTAAAGCGGCTTAGTTTGCAGTGAAAACAGGTGAAACTCTCTTGCATAAAATAAAGTTTAGGCCATGGATGAGTAGAGATGAACAGCTGAGAAACAGGCAGACTTGTAATGATCAGCTCTTGAGGGAATGTAAAGGGCTTGAGTAAGTAAATAGGGAGAAATTGGATTTGGACACAAATATAAGGACACTGATCATGTTTTGTGGCCCTGGAGTTTTTAAATTGAACTATATGCACTCATTAATTTTAAAATGGCTGATCTACATGGGGGGAGAATCACTCAGAATGAATGAAGCCACTAGCAGCACTGCAGTTCATCATCTATCTTTCGATGTAGTAGTAATGGTGGTATTAGTAAAGCATGTAATCAGTGACAATTGGTGTAAAATGCAGAACTGTTACTGCCGTATTTTGAAAAAAATCAAATATCCAAATATCCTCTTCGGCTCAATCTTTATTTGTTATTTCCCTTTTTAACAATCTGAAAATAAAAAGAACAAAAAACTTGGCAGGTCAATGAAGTACAAATGATACAGGCGGATATATATATATATATATATATATTTTTTTATAAGTGAAACCATCTGCCTCTTTCTCATTCGCTCTCCACACAATAACAGTTTGGAGAGGAGAAGTGATAAAACAACTCAGAGACAACAACAAGTATTTGAATCTGTTTAAACTGATGATGTGCTCTCACAGATCTGCTTCATTTTTGCCAGTGATGATAGTTATCCTTTAAAATGAAAGCAAAACTCATGCAATGCAAAATAAACCAAGCACTCGTGAAAAATATATGACCACCAAATAAGAAACTATAGGGTTGCAGCAGTATAAAGGTTTCCTGGTAGAATTAACAATACTAGTATCATGTACATTTCCTTATTTAAGGTATTGAAAAAAAATCTCTTTTCCTCCTGGACTGCCTGTCAGACTTTTTACACATATTTCCATTAAATAAACCTAAAGAACTAATTTTTAATTCCGTAAAGGTTCAGTGCAACTTATTATTATTAATAAAAACAATAGTAAAAATAATAATAATTGTGTAACACTGTATACAGTGATACTGTGAAACCGTGATATTTTCAGAGATGTTTATTGCACCCTGAAAATCTTATACCACTGCAACCCTATTACTGTGCTCTCTAAGCAGTGTAAAGGCTGGGCAGGAAAAGGGACGCTGCCTGTAATAAGGTACTTGTTGAGACAGACGTGTCTTTGAACAGTAGTCTTTTTTTTATATCATTTTATAACACCTTTGTGTTTTGGCACCAACAGGACTGTCTTTCACTTTCAGCTTTATTTAACAGACCACAATCACATTTAAAACTCTTAGAAGTATTCCTCTATGTGTGTGTGTGTGTGTAGTGTAGCTCGCATATACGTATGCCAACAAACATTTTGTGGTCTCGAGACAAAACCCATCACAGCAGTAGCTGCCATGAATTATTCATTAATGATGATGTATGAATGTAGACTGCAAAAATATAGCATCAGATTCTCAAACCAAAATAGAGAGTTTTTTGATTGATTCTTTTAACTCACCTCAAGATACATTCTTGGAACTTTATTAATACTTTTTTAACTATTAATGCAATCTTACTTTAGCTTTCAACAGACAACATTACACAACAGTGTCATTTTGTGCACTAAGCAGCTATAATAGCCTGACTCACAACATGTAGACCGTGGGAATATGGACTGTCACTGGGCTCCTATCTCAGATGATAATACATTTCCAAACTCCCCGTCGCTACATGGAACTAGTCTCGCATAGCCAGACCTAACTCCACAGATCGTTTGAGCTCTGTGTGTGAAGCAACAACAACCACCTCCTAGCTAGCAAACTGCACGCTATAACATCTTTTAATGTTCTATGTGGCATTTTCTTTTGCTTCTTTATTTTGCAAGGGCACCATTGCTGCACCTGGGCTTAGCACCACCCAAGATGATTGTATTTGGTTTAGAGCAGGGGTTATCAACCTGCTGCTCAGGAACCACATGCGGCTCTTTAGCACTTCTCCAGTGGCTCCTTGTGGCTTGGACAAAAACTGAAAAATTATTTTTTTAACATTTTAATTTTTATTTATCATTGTTGTAGCCCTAAAGCGATCCTTACATTTTATAATTGTATAAATGTGTAGCCCTGAAAAAACCCCCCAATGTTTTAGCATCTCGTCAACTATGTGCGTCATACATCTACGGCCTGGCACCTTTTCCTACAATTTGCCGAATGTCAATTGTGATAGCTAGTCTTGAGTCTCCTTAGTGAGGCTAGCTACTGATCCAAATCCAAAAAAGAAAAGGTCTCAGGGGAAAATAGAGAATTTTATAGTGAGTGGACAAATAAATATAAATATCCCACTGCAGAGTAGTTCTTTTGATGTAATACATATTAACGCATGCTCATTTAGACCTATCAGGAATGTTCATATGTTAATTTAGATTAAATAGGCTTAAAAAATGGCTCATTTGATAGTAGAGGTTGCTGACGCCTGCCTTAGAGAAATACAAAACAAGCATTTTCTTCCCTTTGTGCCTTTGTGAGCACTGATACAGCCCAAGATAGGTCTGGCTATGGGAGACTACAGCTAAACTGGGGCAGGTGGGGTTCAGTGTTTTCAGGTTGCACTTAACAGATGTTGACAGAAGGAAAAGGCAGCTACAGCACCTCCCCTACACTGACAGTTCAAACCATTGCAAGGGAAATCAAACCGAGCATTGATTTGGCGATGAAGCTCCATATTTCTAAACATTCTCACAACCATAACAACACAGCTGAATTCGACGACTCACTCCTCAGACTATCCTCTCACTAATGTAAAGCTGTGCTTTAAATACATTAGTTGTTCTAACATGGCACATTTGCAGTGGCAATGTACGCAATGTACAAACATAAAAAAGTAGTTGAAGGCACTAAAAGGATCAAAATATGTAAAAATTTATATAATGATTATCTGTAACTGTGATTACAGTCATAATGCTGTACGCATTGTACATAGTGCTTTGCCATCCAACTAATCTATCAATCTACAATCTGAACAAATATAGTCATGATTGTTTAGTAAAAGTGTATTAAGGCAAAGACATGTATGTTTTTCTACATATATAAATATGTTCTAGAAATTAGTATCAGCTGACCAATAAACCGACGTCTCTTCTTGATCAAATTAGTTTTTATGTCATAATGCAAACCACCAGAGAAAGTTCTGTGTCCTGCTGTAGACTTTGATCTATTGTTTGAGACTGGGCTGAATGTGACACAGTTCTGATACATTCCCTTTGCCAGAGCGTCAGAATGAGAAACTTCTATGGCACACACAGACGCACACAGAAAAACATGTACACGCACATACAACACCAACTTGGCTACAACTAAATCCCTCTTAATCCCACTGTTTTCAGTCTATGCAAATATTTGGCAAATTTACATACAGTACATTCAGATACAATCCTCTCTATTGCTTCACATTCTTTTTTATCATGTAGATGCATGGGCAGTTGTATGGTACTGTCTGTGTTGGCACCATGTCAAGCTCGCTGTCTCTTTTAGAGGTGTTAAGACTGCATGAAAGCTGTGTGATCAGTCGAGGCACTGCCTCAAATTAAGAGTCTGGACACCACATCACATTAGAGTCTGGCTGGAAGCAGAACACTGAGGTAAGTATAAAAAAATAAGGCATCCCAAATACACACACACTGCATTAGCACACAATACACCCGCACTTCTTTTTCTTTTTCACACTGCCATCACTACTTTTCACGGCTGGTTCAAACTCTTCTTCACTGGTTTGGCTTAGTGACGTAGTGGTGGCAGTTGTAGACTCGGGAGAGAAGTCTGGTTCCCTTGTTTCCTTTCCCTTCTCTTCCCATCTACCTCCAGGCCCTGAGCCCATTTTAAACTGCCTCTCCTCTTCTTTTCCTCCTGAAACCACCTTTTCACTATATTCTACATTAATATTTGTAGACTTAAAAACCCTACCTCCTTTCTGGCCACCAGTTTTGTTGCTGCCCCCACCCCCAGCACCTGATATGAAGTCGGTAGCAGCTGCTCTCTGCTGGGCTTCCATTTCTGACAGGCTGCATGCCAAAGCCATCTGCAGGTCTTCGTCATCTTCTTCATCGTCACTGCTGCCCGCAACCCCGTAGTTGTAGAAGGGGGCGGAGCTAAATGATCGACGTGTGGCTGCGGTGTAAGGGCTGGAGCGAGATTTGTCAGGCTCAGTGTGTGATCTGTTTTGGATTTGCGACCTCTGAGGTGACTGACGGGGCTGACCCTCTCGTCGGCTCAGCTCTAGCGCGAGGGCCATTTCATCCTCCACACCTGGGAACGACACAAACAACAACACAGGTGTGTATGTGCACAAGACAAGAACCATTGAAGTATTGTTGACAAAAGTAGTTTGAAGAAAGTTAAAGGGATGGAAATATTTATTTATTTGTCACACCATTCAGTGTGTGTGCTCTTACCATTAATTAGGACACTCTTTAAGACCCCATCCTCCTCAATCTCTGTTCTTTCCTGTCCGTTCTCTTTTATCCTGTAAGCAAGACAAATACACAGATAAATGATGTACAGAAATACACAGAAAGCAGGGCAATGTTGGCATTGAATGCAAAAAACTAAAGTCAAAATTCTTGTGTGTTCACACCCATGGCCAAAAATGGTGAATCTGATTCTGAAATGTAAGACTAAAATTTCTCCATTTCTATCACTGAATTTTTCTCTATCTGTGTGTGTTAGTGTAAAAGTCATTTAAGAAACAAGCACTTAGGGCACTTATAGTATATAGTGGTATAGTGGCACTTAGGGCTACTATGATAGAGCTACACCCATTCTGTGTAGTTGCTAGCACCAGCTTCAGTAGCCAGCTGGAAGCAGACAGGTTACTGTGAGACAAATTATCATGAGAGAAAAGTAAAAAAAAAAAAAAAAGTCACATTTTTGTTCCGTATGTTGTCATGTATGAGAAATGTAAGGGGACTTCTTGGTTATTATAAGTGAATTATTTAAACAGCATTTGTGAAAGAATGATAATGTTCCAAGCTTTTTGATCCATACAAGTTATTGATCATTGTGACTGTGATCCCATAAGCCATTTCCATTGTAACAAAAATCAGAAAGCAATACACAACCCTAGAAAAGAAAAAAATGATTCAACTATCCAGTTGCATTCAAATAAAATTCAAATCACAATCAGAAAGAAAATGAAATAGTTTGCCGCAATCCATTTTATCTTCAGGTCTGGAGTCGTATAATACTAGCAAGCAAAATGCCATCACACCCTAGTAAAAAAAAAAAAAAAAATAAGAATACTGTACAAATCAGACACTATATATATTATGCTGAGCTGAAAACCAGTGTTGATGTTATTTTCAAGCGGCGTTTGTTACAGTAAGGAAATTTTAAAGTGTAGGAAAAATAATCTGTTCAATAATGACAGATTAAAGATGATTTTCTTTTTACTTTCATGACCATGTGTCCCTCTAAGGATGTTAAGTCATGACATTTCTGAAAATATTATATTTCTTAGGTTGGGTACATTTTCTAAGGATGGTATTACATACTTCTTGGTGGTGGTGCGTTTGCCATTTACGATGCGAGTGGAGGTAGAAACTGATTTGAAGTTGCCCATCCCTCCACCAAAGCTGTCCATCCCATCCAGACCACCGAAGGAAGAGGAGAAGGAGGTAAAATCAACTGTGGATGATGAGGACATGAAAGCAGGGAGGAAAGAGGAGAGACTGATTGAGTTCACTGCAGAATCTCAGTCTGTGCAAATATAATACCACTCCTGTGTTACTAAATGCACAGTGCTTTTAATGTTGTGATCACAGTATGATATGCCATGATCCCTAATTCGACACCTATAGTACCGGATACTGTATTACCCATGCAACTTTCAGCATGTAACTGTTTACCTCCTGCTGATGGAAATGAAAAGAACCGGCTGGGGCCGAGACGAGAGGACGAGGTTCCAAATGATGAGAAATCATCTGGAAGAGAGAAAGAGACACACTTTTAATTTCTTAAATACTCTGCTGTTTGTTGAGATGTAACACTAAAGAAGATGTTTATGTTGCTAACTGAGAAGATTGGGATCTTCTGCTGTGAGGGCTTATGTATAATTTTTGCCCCAAACACAGAAAGGGAGATTTTCCCCATGTAGCATAAGCCGACTTCCAAAGTCATAAACAATAACTTTTAATTGTAGTTTTCATTTCCCCTCATACATCCTCCTAATTTAAATAGAATATAACCCCACATGAACATTGTGTATGACTCACCAAAGAGGCTAGCGAAGGGATCCTGGCCGCCAAAAAACTCTCTGAACACCTCATCTGGGTTGCGGAATGTGAAGGTGAATCCTGGGAAATCTGATGAGAAGTCTGCGCTGGAGGAACCTGGAGAATTCAGTCGTAGGGGTCAGGCAGGTAAGGAGCAACCACGAGAGACACAGAGTAGATAAAGGAAAACATATCATGGCCGAGAACAGGAGAAAGTGAATGACATAGAGGGTGTAGAGGAAAATGCGGAGAGAGGAAAAGGCAAACAGAGTGAGGAGGGGAGAAGGACTGGTAATGGATGCAGTAATATCTCAATATCTAATTGGAGCAGGGTTTTATTTACCTGTCTGTCGCATTCCTTCATTTCCAAATCTGTCATATGCATCACGCTTACTCTCTGTAAAGGAACAAGTACAATGTAATGATGGATTAACAACCCATAGACAGCAATATATATCTTTTTCTTACACAGACAAGTTCAAAAATATAAATACTATGGTATAAACTGATTTAAGGGTTCTGTGAATGAAGGTCAGATTCAGATTCATGACTCATCATCACTACAGAGCAACCTTCAACAGCCACTTGACAAATGCCAGTCATGTGACAGACACACACACATAAATCTACAAAGACACAGACTGGCCTGACTTACTGTCAGAGAGGACTTCATAAGCCTCAGCCAGTTCTTTAAACTTCTTCTCTGCTTCGTCTTTGTTGTCTGGATTTTTGTCTGGATGCCATTTCAGTGCCAGTTTCCTGTACCTGAGCACACAACACAAACACAAACAATGACTTATACTTGTAATATGGTCTCTCTTTTAACAACAAACAATACACTGTGCAGAGCCTTAGAAAAATAAGACACCAGACCACTGAGATCATTACATGTCTTTGAGAAGTCTGTATTTTTCATGCCAGTGGTTTTCAAACGTCTTTTTATGGATTTAGTTACGATGTATAATGAGTTATTATATTTTTGGTGTTATGTCTTTTTTTGCACGTGTTCTGAGTGAAAATGTTTTTCTCTGAAATCAAACTCTAATGCGGTCTGAAGATCATAAAATCCAAACACATAAAACTAAGAAACTGCTTATTTCTGAAGCAACCTCAACGTTTTAGGGGCTTATATAACCTGGCAATGTGAAGACAGAAGTTACACTTCAAATGTATTTTATACACAAGAGGAATGTTGCTGTATTGTTGATGAATTAGTGTAAAAAGTCTTGACATTTGAGGGACACTCCCTGGATACTCACGCCTTCTTGATGTCGTCCTGAGAGGCTGTTTTGGGCACTCCCAGAATGTTATAGTAATCCACCATCTTGCCTCCTGTCACTCCTCACCACAGCCCCCCTGAAAGGAAAACACAACTAAGTTTTCTTTTGAGGACAGAACATCTTCAAATTTGATTGGACACACATTTTGCATTCATCAAAATCAAGTCCCTGGTAGCAAAAAGTTTGTAAAACTTCTGGAATCTGTGGTATTTCTTAAACCCCAAAAAAGGAAAAGAAACAGCTCTCTGCTCATTATTTATGTAATTTGCAGACAAGTGGTCCACACACTACAACAGGGGCTGTCTGGGGAATGGCTGATGTAATGTAAACAGTTGTTTATCAGTCTGTAAACAAAAGTGTTGACAAATACAGATTTTTGAAACGTGGAATTACCTTTTTTTGGAATGTGCTTTCACTTATGTTGCCTGTATAGACCTTTTTTAGGGGTTGTGTGGGCATGTACAGACAAAACTGACATCTCCATCACTATCGTGTTAGTTTTGCAACAACTGTGACATCACGACAACTTTTACTATTTGTACATGTAGTTTGATGATATTATGTGATTTCCAGCATGCTCTGCCCAGCTTTAAAGCTTCCAATATTTACTGAAACTGTCACTATATTCAAACAGCACTAAATGTGTGGAAAAAAAATCATATTTCTCTGCTTACTCTATTGCCTTGTAGTGCCTCTAATGCCATTTCTGCATGTGAATGAGAACAACTAACAGTAGACTATATTTCTAAAAACATTAGAGACGAGAAATAGGCAATACAGCAACAGAATCTTGGCTCATATTTGATCAGCGATGCCTAGTTTGAAAGTCTGATGACAGTTCACGGGCGTGTTAGAGGCTGCTCTGCTCTCATGGGCTGTTTTCAGTGTGTTGCAGTAAATTCCTAGCAAATGTTATTTGAAGCAGTAGGAAGAAGAGGAGGGGCATGATTTTTTTTTTTTTCAACAAACTAGCTGCCTCTGGTACTTCTCTCAAAATCCAGTCCCCATCTACAGCTTTAACCTGAGCACGGCACTAATCTGCCAGTAATTGAAATCACCTGTGTGGTAGGTGTTAATTAGTGTCTGTGTGACAGTAATATGTGTTTATTTTTGTTTCACAGTAAATCAGCCCCCATTGATCTTTTCTCTGGTGAAAATCTCAAAACAAAATTAATCTCAAATACATTTTACTGCAGAAGTCGACTTAATTTAATTGAAGTCGCGCCAATTTCCACCGACATATGACTGACACCTACAAGAGCTGCTCTTTAAAGCTGCTTTCTTTCACTAGTTTTCAGGATGGGTCACCATGATTGACACAAACAGTGAATAATATGTGTTGACTATGAGTGTTGACTGCCATATAGATTTAGACTAGAATCAATATAGTGATCTAATTCTCACATTTAGGGCCATAACTTTAAAACAATTTGTGTGGAAGCAGGGAACAATAGTAATTAGTATGGTTAGCACTGTTGTCCTTATCCATACAAGACAAGTGACTTATCTGAGATATATGTATGTGTAGACACGTAACAAGATGTCATTAGGTAAATTTGAGTTTTAACTCAAATATGATGCATGTTGTCACCTGATTGGGGTGTTATTAGCCCATTAAATGGCTGTTATCAGTGGTTCTTAGCCTTGGACTGTAGATATGGGTAGAAGAGGCCCATTAAATGGCCGTTTGTGTATCTAATGTAATGTTTCTTAAACTTTATGTTTTAATTTGTCATTGCAATTAATGAAATGATAAACATGGAGCTAATAAAACAGATTGTTTATTCTTACTGAATAGCTAATGACATTTTATGGTGTAGTAGTTGAACTGTATGGGGTAAAACAACATCTTTATGTTACACACAATAAATAAAGATTTTTTTTGTCCTGCATGAGCTAAACTAGATAGATGGATGCACACATATTTATGTCCTACTTTTTCTTAACCTTTTTTTTTTTTTTAAATAAAATGATTTTTTAATCATAAGTACTTGGAAGTGTGCCCTTGAAATGATGAGACCTCAGTACAGTCAGTGGTTCCATTATAGTCACAGTCAGAGTTAGCATTCAGCTCATCATGCCAATCTCATTAGTGGACTTCAACAGTTTTAGGGATGACGCCGGGGACTTCCAAACTGAGTTAAAATAACTAAACTTAACTTTCTGTGCCCCCTCGGGAACAGCCATGTGCTCACACAAGTATCATTACTATGTTATTTCTAGCGTCATGGCATCTGACAACTGCTGCTGACATGACAGTGGGCCTACACAAACTTACACACACGGGCAGATGCAGTTGCACAGGTGTTGTATGTATTCAAGTAGCAGCAAAATTAAGGGTACCATTAACATGAATTGGTATTTCAATAGAGACAGTATTTCCTATTATGGTAAAGTTGGACGTCTGTACTAAACTGTAGACGCTATGCTACATGGTGTACTGAGAGTGAGTAGCTACAACTTATGTAGCCAAAGCTACATGGACCTACCGTGTGAGTGTGTCGGCCTTATTAGTGGGCAGCCACCGGTCCGGAGCGATGAATTAGTTATGGTAGCGGTGCCTCTGGTATGCGCTCCCCCTTGCTCTCTTCGTGACAGCCGCACACACAGCCTCCTCCTCCGGTCCTCCTCTTCTTCTTCACCGCGCCGACACAAATACTCTGTAACGACACAATATGTCTGCAGGGTACCGTTATTCCCCTGCGCTTTACTCCACTGGCCCCCTATCGGGAAAACAAGCGGAGAGTCACAGCCCTGTTTGCCTCGTGCGCTGGTCTAAGCTGCACGCGCTACGTCATTATCAGCTGAGAGCGAAAAAAAAAACCACACAGCCTCTGGAAGAGCCTGGAAGCGTCGTCAGACCCGCCCTGCCTCAACAACCGCCTGTTGCTCACAGCTAATGTAGCTTAACCTATAAAAACAGCGGCTTCTGATGGCAGTCACGGAAACCTGCATTGGTCAGCCATCCAGGTTAGACATATGAACCACATTACAGGGCCTGTGTGCTGTATTTGTTACACATACTTCTGTCTATTTTTTTAAAAAACTTTATTTATACCTTTGGTCTTTTCAGCAAATATACACACAAACATTAAAGCACACACACACTCAACCCTCCCAGACACCTAAAGAGTAAAAAAAGAATAACTAAGTAATAACATAATAATAATAATAATAATAATAACAATAATAAGAAACTATCTTCATTTTATTTTTCTGTATTTTTCTGTTTATTATTATTCATATTATCATGAAAAATGCCCCACCAAAAGTAAAGAATTTAGAGAAGAAAAACATGAAATAATGATGATAATAATGATGATGATAATAATATTAATAATAATAATAATAATGATAAAATTATCATTTTTTCTGTATTATCATTTTTAATAATAATAATAATAATAATAATAATAATAATAATACTGTTCTTATGAATATTCCTTTTTCTTCTTATCAGTATTATTATTACTATTATTATTATTATTATTACCCCAAAAGTAAAGAGTTTAGAGAGGAAAAACATGAACTAATAATAATAATATTAATTATAATAATAATAATAATAATAATAATAATAATAATAATAATTACATACAAATAAGATACTTAATGATGAATTACTGTGTGGTTAAATTATGTGTGAGTTACTATTACATGCTAACCATAGCGTTACCAGTGCAGTGGTCAGTTGTTAGCAAGCCAGTTCATTTAAGTAGGCTATTAACTTCAGGTTCTTGGTACTTGTACTTTACTTGAGTATTTCCCTTCATAGGTCCTTTAACTCCATTACATTTAGCCATAGCTAGGCAACTTTGCAGATAAAAATTTTACATGGGACACGTAAGGAAAGTTCACAAAATATGAATTCATTGTTGTACATTGAAGCACCCAAGAGAGATACAATTGGCCAGCTCATACCTCAAAAAAAGCTTCAATAATTATGCAGTAATATTATATGCAGGCATATAATCTTTATCGTAATTCTAACAGGGGTGATTCTGCTACTGTATATGATGAGTACTTTAAGTACATTTTATCAATAATAGTTCTGCTCTTAAGACTTGAAATACACAACTGAACTGTTAACTGCAATGTAGTATCTGTACTCTGTGGTGGTACTAAGACTTATACTTAGGGAAAAGGAGCTGAATTCTTCTTCCATTGCTGATTATAACTACAGATTCAGTAACTGTGTCCATATAGAGCAGAATGTTGTAGTCACAGCCCCTCATAAACTCATTGTTAAGAGCACATTACTTGTATTTAGTAGACAAGAGAAGTGTAGTTCACCAGAAAGTAGGCTTTTGGTTCAATGTGTGACTCAGCTTGATCACATGATGAGCTCATGGACTGGTCAGTCATGTAAAGACTACACCTCTTTATGTACAGTCAGAGGTCTAAAGTAACTCACACAGCTGCACTTGCTGGTCACCATTCTCCCATCTGGTGGCTGAGGGAAGCAACTGCAGGTACAAGGCCAGACCCACCCATTGTGTACTTTGTGGCTAATCATCAACATGGAACAAAAAAGCAGGAAATTGGCAGAGGCAGGGAAACAGGAATTTCCTTTGTAAATGAACAGGAGCTGCATTTAAACACACTGTGAAATCCAGCAACACACTGTTAATGGTAAATTTAACAAAATGTATCATGTGGATTTTTTAATCCATGTTTACTCTGATGAACATGTTACTTTGGGCACTACTAATGATTTTATTATGCTCAAGTATTTTGCCTGTGTCTCTTTTACAGACAGCAATCCTTGTAATTCTTGCCAAAGTGCTAATGATATGTTCCC
Source organism: Epinephelus lanceolatus (assembly GCF_041903045.1). Lineage (NCBI taxonomy): Eukaryota > Metazoa > Chordata > Actinopteri > Perciformes > Serranidae > Epinephelus > Epinephelus lanceolatus. The sequence goes on along the minus strand of NC_135747.1, from coordinate 19,912,718 downwards.
AGTTTTCTCGCTGAAAAAGTTAAATGCTAAACTCATGACAGCAGATGACTCAGTATGAAAGGCTTGTTAGTCTCTCAGGCTAGTAGGGTGTTGGCTATGCTGGGCGAGTTCAGGAATAATCACAATTCATCGTTTAAAAGGTTCATGACAACATTTTATTGATAATACTGATATTTTATCACCACCACAGGTTATCAGAGTGTTATTGGGAATGTGTTACATTCATGATAACTTTTGGAATGTGCGATGGTAAAGCCAGATGATGTTTGGCCCTTCAATACTCTTCTCCCTCTTCATCCTCCTCTCCCATGCTGTCAGTGCCAACCTCTTCATAATCCTTCTCCAGGGCAGCCATGTCTTCTCTAGCCTCTGAGAACTCTCCCTCCTCCATGCCCTCCCCAACATACCAGTGGACAAAGGCTCTCTTGGCGTACATGAGGTCAAACTTGTGGTCGAGACGCGCCCAGGCCTCAGCGATGGCTGTGGTGTTGCTCAGCATGCACACAGCCCTCTGCACCTTGGCCAGGTCACCTCCAGGAACCACTGTTGGAGGCTGGTAGTTGATGCCCACCTTGAAGCCAGTGGGGCACCAGTCCACAAACTGGATGGTGCGTTTGGTTTTGATGGCAGCAATGGCAGAGTTGACATCTTTGGGAACCACATCACCACGGTACAGCAGACAGCAGGCCATGTATTTGCCATGCCGAGGATCACACTTCACCATCTGATTGGCTGGTTCAAAGCAAGCATTGGTAATGTCAGCAACCGACAGCTGCTCGTGGTAGGCTTTCTCTGCAGAGATGACGGGAGCGTAGGTGGCCAGAGGGAAGTGGATACGAGGGTAGGGCACCAAGTTGGTCTGGAACTCTGTCAGGTCAACATTCAGGGCTCCATCAAAGCGAAGTGAGGCTGTAATTGAAGACACAATCTGGCCAATGAGCCTGTTCAGGTTAGTGTAAGTCGGCCTCTCGATATCGAGGTTCCTGCGGCAGATGTCGTAGATGGCTTCATTGTCCACCATGAAGGCACAGTCGGAGTGCTCCAGGGTGGTGTGGGTGGTCAGGATGGAGTTGTAAGGCTCCACCACTGCGGTGGAGACCTGGGGGGCTGGGTAGACAGCAAATTCAAGTTTTGATTTCTTTCCGTAATCAACAGAGAGTCTCTCCATCAGCAGGGAGGTGAAGCCTGAGCCAGTGCCGCCACCAAAGGAGTGGAAGATGAGGAACCCCTGCAGGCCGGTGCACTGATCAGCCTGAAAGAAAAAAAAGTTGCATATTCGAAAGGTAAGAAATCACATGAAAAATCACCATGCTGGCTATTTCTTTAAGAACTGGATTTCCTTTTCTTAGTGTTTTTTTTAATCTTGAAAAGCATTAATCTTGTTCCACCAAAGAACAAGCCTGTCAACATGCTAAACCTGTCCAGCAAAACTAACTAAACTCTCACCAGTTTGCGTGTCCTGTCCAGAACCAGATCGATGATCTCCTTGCCGATGGTATAGTGTCCTCGGGCGTAGTTGTTGGCTGCATCTTCCTTTCCTGTAATCAGCTGCTCAGGGTGGAACAACTGACGGTAGGTTCCTGTACGCACCTCATCTGTAGAAAGACAAATGAGAGTTAGTAAATGAGCGATCCTAAATTGGAATCACTACCAAGAGCTTGACCAGTGACCTAGCATATTTGGCAACATAGGCAAGCTTCCTCTGTTCAATTATTGGCAAAAGAAAACTTTGTTCTTGTAATAAAGACATGATTATCATCTGCATAAATGTGTTTTTTTGTGCAATGTAAACCATAATTATTGTAAGCTATCCTCATGTTCTAGTTCAACATCTTAACATGTGCATTCATTGTTAAAAACTGAATGTGAAGTAGAAGTGGTAGTACTTGTGTAGACCACACCCTCTCTTTGAACATTTAAACAATGTTGTCATTGTAATATCGTAAGTGCTGTCTTTTCCAGGTTTTAAAGGCTGCATTACACTAAACTGATGTCATTGTCTAAACTTACCAGACTGCTTTTGCTGTTCGTTTGGTATTACTCACTTAGTCAATATATTAACGTAACTAATTATTATTTATCAAAAATCTCATTCAATGTCCAGGTATTTGTTAAAAAATATCATGATATTTGGTGTTCTCCATTTAATCCAGCCCTAAGTTAATGTATAGAGTGTCATCAGTGTAAGTCAAGTGTATGAGTTTCTATTAATTTGTACACTATTTACACATTACTGACCGATGACAGTGGGTTCCAGGTCGACAAAGATGGCTCTTGGAACGTGCTTCCCTGCCCCTGTCTCACTGAAGAAGGTATTGAAGGAGTCATCTCCTCCCCCGATGGTCTTGTCACTGGGCATCTGTCCGTCCGGCTGGATCCCATGTTCCAGACAGTACAGCTCCCAGCATGCATTGCCCATCTGGGCTCCGGCTTGGCCGACGTGCATAGAAATACACTCACGCTGAATAAGAGAAGGGAGAGAGGTTGGTTAGAGGAGGCTGCCAACTAATGTGTTATCAGATATATATTTGCTATCCAAAAGCATGTACTACTGTATTTACTTTGAATACTTACTGATCCAACACTAACTGCTTAGAAATAACTGGAGACCTTTAGAGTGTGCATCACTGTATGTCAGGTCAGCTCATGAGTTCAGCTGCATGGTTTTATGTTATGTAAAATAAGGCGAGGAAACAAAGGTCATGTATTGTTTTTCATTATTGCTTTATGGTGCCCATGTTCCGGGTTTGAACTTCATGGCATGATGTCTGCTGCCAATTTGGAGAGGAACACACCTTAGTTGACAAAGAAATATTGACTGCTGAACACTGTGTGCCAGAGCAGAATGTTAAAGTTTTCAGCTGCCCAAGGTACTTACAGTGACCCAGCATTTAAATTAAAGCAGCTATTTGGTTGTCCAGAGTCTGCTCTATGGGCTGTTAGAGGATAATACAGCAAACCTGGGCAGGAAATGCAGCCACAGATGGAAAGCAGTTCTAAGAACCCATTTTACTGTGTTTCTCCAATAAAAGTGGAATAAACAAACTTAGTCACTATGTGGCAGACGGGAAGGCCATGCCTCAAGAAGATGGGAAAAACCTTCCCCCACTTCTCCATCCTGTATCTCCTCCCTCTTCCTCCTCTCCTCCCCTTTTGGCTCTCTCTCCTCCCCCATCCTGTCCAGCTGCATAGTGCTATGTAACAGTCAGGGATGTCTCCCTCTCTTTCTCCCTCTCTCCACATCTCTCCCAAACCAAAAACTCCTAACAGCTGCAAAATGGCTGCCAGCAAACTCATACTGCCTAGGCCAGACCACTCCTCTTTTCTCTGTTCTTTTTCTCCATCCACCCACTGCCACGATTACTGCGATCACTCCTTCTTAGTCAAGATTACTTTAATTCTTTAACAAACACATGATTAAGACTCCAGTTGTTTTTTTCCCCTTTAGTTACATGTGTTTCCCACTTTATGACTTAATGTAATACATCAAGCAAGTATGAGAATGACAAAGCAGTCTAACTCATAAAGTGTCATTTGACCTAGATTGCCCAAGAGTACAGATATGACTTATCAAGTCTTGAAGTCATAAGGAACAATCCTGTGGCATTCCTCTTCCTGAATTCTCACCAGACATGCCCTGAAAAGTTTCATTACATAAATCCAGCTCAAAACTACTGTCTCTTAATAGGATAAAGCTGCTTTTGTATCAGTAACCTTCAGCTCCTCAGCAGAGGCCTTATGAGCATTAAAGAAGCCTGGCTGTTTAATCCATCTAATGCTAGGAAACAGAGACAAAGGGAGGCTGAAGGGAAGAGAGAGTGGAAATTTCAAGGCTACGTCATCAGCCAAGCTGTTACTCACCATTTTGTCTGCTTGTCCTTGGACTGACGTTGAGGATTCAGATACAAGGCAGAAGTGCGGAGGAGAGGGAGAGTCAGGGTTTATATAGGCAAGGATGTGGAGGGGGCCGGCAGGAAACCACAGCAAGCAGCTGCATAGCTCATTGGCGGGAGGGAGCAGCAGTTTGAAAAAAAAAAAAAAAAAAAAAAAAAGAGGGAAGTCCCTTATGCTGTCTGTCTTGTTACCCGCCCTTACATTTATCTGCTTTGTCTGTCAGTTTGAGATTAGCCGCTTATGAATGCAAAAATAACCCTCTTTCATTTTCTCTATAATCATTTTTGCTCTTTTGTCCTATGTTGTGTGTGTAAGTTTACTTACATACAAAGTTTCAGTGTTCACTCCTTAAGATTTCTTAACATATAATATACAGTATATTCACTGAACAAGAACTGTAGGCAAGGAGAGTGATTTTTCTTATTTCATGCATGCATCTGCACCCACACACACTCATCAACAACCATACACCCTTTGTCTGTATTAAATCATTAAAGGTGCTGTATACAACATTCAGAACATTGATATAACCGCAAACAACTATTTACCATGTAAAGATACAGTGGAGTAATGGCGCCCTGAGCAGAGAATTAAGCCGCGCTACCTCTCTGTGTGTTGCAATCTAAGTTCTGTGCGTATCTCACTGGCTCGCTAATTGCCACTGCTCTGCACTGCACTCATATGGTAGTTACCACTGATAACACTGTCCTTGCCTCACAGTGGTGGAAAGGTGTTGTCGCCATAAACTGTAACAAGTAATGGACAACGCTACCGTGACATCACCCACTGGTTTGTGGACTCCTGTTTGAAAGCCTCTAGTTTGACATTTCAGCCGCCACTGTTGGTTTTTTGGAGCCAACAGTGATTGTATTTGGACAAGAACATGCAGCTGTGAAGGAGCAAGCTGAGTCATAGACCATAATGTATGACCACCTTGCACATACCCTGTCACTCTAAGTGTCCCCTCTCTTAAATAAGCGTAACCTTAAGCCTTGATAAAATGTAAACAGATGAGTTATGTCAAAATTTACCCCCTGTACAGTTGTCATGAACAAGAAAATGAGCTGCAGAGATCAAAACCACTTTTGCACTAGACTGTAAACATGTTTATTTCTGCTGTAAGGTTTAGCCTGTTAACATGGGGCCCATGTGGATTAACTCACTTCTGAAGCCAGCCTCAAGTGGCCATTGAAGGAACTGCAGTTTTTGGCCTGTCTGCATTGGCTTCATTTTTCAGTCCTGGACATGGCTGCTTCTTGTTGCCAAGCATAATGCACACTCTCTGGCTTTACTCTGCACATTAACACTGTTAGCTCTGTCAACACTGCTGATGTTATTAGTTGTTAACACTGATCACACTGTTAGCCCTGCTGCTAGCCCCTAGTTCAGCCACCTACATGTTGATAGCCATACGTGTGCAAGCTGGCTCAGACACTGAAATAGATGTGCTCTGAAAGTTGCATACAGCAGCTTTAAATAAAAAAAAGCACACAGTATTGGTCTGGATAAAAGAAAAGGCTGTGAAGCTCTTTATTCTTAACAGTCAAATGTATAAGACACGCTTTCATGGTAGGAGAAGTAAATGGTGAGCAGTGACAATCCTTACATGTAACATGAGATGACACAGATGACATAGCAATACAAAGTGTTTGAGTTTAACAAGCCAATTCAGAATACACAGAAAGACATAACATTGGAAATTAACACACAACTCAAATGGAAAAGATTCAAAACAAAGAAAACTTCCATGAAAACCTGAGAACAGTTTTCTGTTTATCCTTGGTACAACTTTTTAACAGCCCTCACAGGATCACAGAGCTGTGATTCATACATAACTGGGATCCTATTGTTGCTGCAGGCCACTGTCTGAGCATGAGCTACACAAACAACACCAGTCAGTGAGTTAGTCGGTTATTTTCTCTCCCTCCCGCTCTCACACAGTCACAGCTGAATGGCATATAGAAACTGACATAGGAGCCCTTTCATAACTTACATTCCACATGGGAGAGGATAGTGGGGGGAGGTGCACAAAAGAGAGGGTGTGGTCTAAGTTTCTGGGCCTGATACTGCTGAGAGAAAAGATCTTTAAAGGCCCAAACGAGATACGTCTGACCACAGGCTTGTTGCCGTTACTTTGGGTGCAAATACAGTACCATAACTACAGACTGTGTGAAATGTGATCCTCATGTTTTAAAGCTTCAAGATGTTCAGCTAAGCTTGTTTTGTAATGTGTGTCACAGAATGCAGTACATGTGACTGACTTCCTCATGGTGCTACTTGTTTTAGGTGTTTTTTATTTCACCATTTTGCTCAGTTTTGAGGACAATGGTAGTAATAGGGACCATTAATGTTATTTTCTTCACAAAACTGGTGCTGTATTCATACATTTGACCTACATTTTTCCTCACTACTACCCATTTTAAAACCATCACTTAACTTTTGGCTTATATCTAGGCCCTAGGAGATTCAGTATTCCTCTCCTTCATCCTCATCACCTATGTTGTCAGCACCCACTTCTTCATAATCCTTCTCCAGGGCAGCCATATCTTCCCTAGCTTCTGCAAACTCTCCCTCCTCCATGCCCTCCCCAACATACCAGTGGACAAAGGCTCTCTTGGCGTACATGAGGTCAAACTTGTGGTCGAGACGGGCCCAGGCCTCAGCGATGGCTGTGGTGTTGCTCAGCATGCACACAGCCCTCTGCACCTTGGCCAGGTCTCCTCCAGGAACCACTGTTGGAGGCTGGTAGTTGATGCCCACCTTGAAGCCAGTGGGGCACCAGTCCACAAACTGGATGGTGCGCTTGGTCTTGATGGCAGCAATGGCGGAGTTGACATCTTTGGGGACCACATCACCACGGTACAGCAGACAGCAGGCCATGTATTTACCATGCCGAGGATCACACTTCACCATCTGATTGGCTGGCTCAAAGCAGGTGTTGGTAATGTCAGCAACCGACAGCTGCTCGTGGTAGGCTTTCTCTGCAGAGATGACGGGAGCGTAGGTGGCCAGAGGGAAGTGGATACGAGGGTAGGGCACCAAGTTGGTCTGGAACTCTGTCAGGTCAACATTCAGGGCTCCATCAAAGCGAAGTGAGGCTGTGATTGAAGACACAATCTGGCCAATGAGCCTGTTCAGGTTAGTGTACGTCGGTCTCTCAATATCTAGGTTCCTGCGGCAGATGTCATAGATGGCCTCGTTGTCCACCATGAAGGCACAGTCAGAGTGCTCCAGGGTGGTGTGGGTGGTCAGGATGGAGTTGTAAGGCTCCACTACGGCTGTGGAGACCTGGGGGGCTGGGTAGATGGCAAACTCAAGCTTGGACTTTTTACCATAATCAACAGAGAGTCTCTCCATCAGCAGGGAGGTGAAGCCTGAGCCAGTGCCGCCACCAAAGGAGTGGAAGATGAGGAACCCCTGCAGGCCAGTGCACTGATCAGCCTGTAAAAAGCAATTAACAAACCATTAAAGTTAACAAAAAAACATATAATATGCTAGAAACATGCACCCTCAGCACACTCAGATTGATCGTCTCACCAGTTTACGAGTCCTGTCCAGAACCAGATCGATGATCTCCTTGCCGATGGTGTAGTGTCCTCGGGCGTAGTTGTTGGCTGCATCTTCCTTTCCTGTAATCAGCTGCTCAGGGTGGAACAGCTGACGGTAGGTTCCTGTACGCACCTCATCTGTAGAGACAAATAATACATAAACAGATTTACTGAATGAGTGATCCTAAAATTGAAACGCTATCAAGCGCTTGACATCAAAATGTTTCTACAGCGGCAAAAGAAAACTTTGTTGTCGTGATAAAAAGCTGATTATTATTTGTATGAATATACATTTTTGTGTATGAAAAAAAGTTGTATTACCTGTCAAAAATGTTAACGTGTGTATTTATTGTAAAAAAACTGGTTGAGATGTTGTGTTTTACATTTAAAAATTTAGTTATTTTTAATGTAAAGAATTGCACATATACACAAATGAAAAATGCAACAAGCCAAATTTTAATTTTCTAATCACTCATATAGCTTTGTTAATAATAAAAACTACATTAAAACGTCCAATCTGTTTAATATAACATCAGCTATATGACAGACACTGACCGATGACGGTGGGTTCCAGGTCGACAAAGATGGCTCTGGGAACGTGCTTCCCTGCCCCTGTCTCACTGAAGAAGGTATTAAAGGAGTCATCTCCTCCTCCAGTGGTCTTGTCACTGGGCATCTGTCCATCTGGCTGGATCCCATGTTCCAGACAGTACAGCTCCCAACATGCATTGCCAATCTGAGCCCCGGCTTGGCCCACATGAATAGAGATACATTCACGCTGCAGAGAGGGAGCAACACTGTTCAATTACCAGAAGCATCTGTTTATTTTTCACATTACTGCTGCACAGAAATGTATTTAACTGCTTAAATCCATTAATCATATTGTACTCTGTCTGTCATGGGCTAATGCAGATAAGAAAACTAATTTATTTTGACTTAATTTACAATATTTCAAACTTTAATTTAAAAAAAATCAACTTATTTTTTAACAAATACATTCCAGCTCAAAATTGTTACAGCAGTATGCACAGTAAGTTTCCCCACTAGCAAACCTCATCTTACCATAGTTTATGTCTCTTCTCCAATGTCCAGGTATCGGTAAGAAGATGCAGTGCTGGAGACAGCTGTGCTCCTCTGCTGTTTTATACCTGCAGCTTAAGGTGAACAGTGATTTGATCTGAGCTGTAATCAGAGAGCCTACTGATGTGACCAGGATAAGATCATCCGCTTGACAGGCAGAGACACAATGCCAAAGGAGGTCACCACCCTATTCATTGTGTGAGTCTGTGAGCATTGGTGTGTATGTGCACCTCATATTTCAGAAAGCAGTGGCAGAAACCCAGATGAGGGGCAGGTAATATAATGTAGTTTCACTTGGCAGGTTCTAATGTATGAGTTAATAATGTAAAAAAAAATCCCTTGTTGCTTTGTGGTTGTTTTTTTAATTGTAACATTTATGATGAGCAACAGAGTGACAAAGAATCAAACTGCTAAAGTGTTCCACTGTCAGGTAATGGTGTACCCTTTCTGTATGCTAATTTGGAAATTTTGGAATGGCGATATGGTGGAAACAATACAGTTATGTACTATTACTGACTTTTTCAATGCCACATTTTCATGATGTATGACTCTCATGTGTCAGTATTGGAATTCGATGGTTAAACACATGAATTTAAACACAAAATTTAATCTTCAAGTCGATTCGTAATTGTTCTCCTTCTGGAGGCTTGCACAAAATGCATGCTAAAAATATAAACTGAGACTTTGATCATTTTTATGGATAGGCAGAATCTCCAAACACAGAAGATCTGCTCTGAACCCCAATGGCATCTTGAACAAACTGAAATGTACCGTTTTATTAAAAAGAAATACACCTTATTTGTCTGGCACCTTACTTTCCCACACTCTTTACCTAAGCTGAAATGAACTGTCACTCTTTATTAAGCAATACAATATATATGAAAGCTGCTCCTCCTTCCCTAGTTCTTCAGCCCCTTGGGAGAGTAGAGAAACTCAATACATGTGAACCGCCTTATAAGGCGTCAGCTGACGAAGTGGAGTAAACAGCAACTGCGTGCCAGATTGGTTCCACTCTGCCACAGAAACAGGGCAAAACTAAGACAAAAAAGGCACAAAATCATGTTAATTAAATTCCAAAATAGGTGTTTTCTCCTCAGATTTCTGAGCCCAGAAGGCCGTTTGCACCAAATAGATTGTACAGTTCACATGTTCATAGTTTCACTTGGCTGGCAGTGGAATAATTGCCTGTTTCAGCTGGCAGGAAAAACCCAATCTAATGGTACAATGCCATGGCTCAAAGGCATAACTCTCTGTTATATTTAAAACAGGTCAAACCACTTTCAAGACCAGCGGGCATCTGCTCTAATAGGGGAGTGTTGATTCAGGGTAATCTACTGTTTGGAGATACAACACTGTGGCAAACTATGGTTTCTTTATTCACAGATATCATGTGGACTTCCTCCTTGCTGTCATGATATTTATTTCTAACTGCATGCAGTTATTTTCTCCATAAAAAGCAGTGGATGTTAGTGAAAAGTGACAATTAGACAAAGTCTGTTGGTTGTGAACACATTTGTGTAGCCAGGAAGATGATAGTCATATCACACTGTGCACTACCATGCACCCCTATTCATTATAAGCAGGGAGTTTCTCTCCTGAGGCTGTGAGACTCACCCGTAACAAATAGGACCATTGATGTTGGTATAATATTCTTTCAACACAAAGCTCACAAAGCATAATGGAAATATTATGTTAAATTAAAACACTTTGGTTCCACATTAATGAGCAACATGTACCTTTTTTTCTCCCAGTCTTTATGACTGGTTCATGATCTGTGAGCTGAAGTATTGCTAACTATCACCAGGAAAGCACACACCAACGCTGTTGTCTTTCATGTGTTATGCCCTCATAGGTGTTGCCTGAGTCATAAAGCTGTGTCCCACTTCTATTGTTTGAGGGTATAAGACTCAACCAGCGCCCCACAATTAAGTCTTTTCACTGATAATAATGCAAGTGCTGGTAACACAGAAAGGGACCCAGAGTAGAACAAATAAATTAAATGATGATGGTAGTGATAACAATTTGAACATTTTTGAGGTCATGATGAATATGTTGAAAGAATCCAGCAAAATGTTTGCAATTTTATGAAGTGAGCCACATATGCCTTATAACATCATCAATTAGGAGATTATGATTTGACAGTCTAACTATATCCTGCTTTCTGATATAGTTGAAATATAAAATGCTTTGCAGGACCCTCTGCACTGGTGGAAAAAAGGTGACTTCTGCTCTAAGATGTCAAATGGTCTGTTACACTTTGTTAGTCATTCAGTGACTCATGGTGAAGCAACTACGACCTCTAGCTTTCAAATGGCTGCAGTGACAGCATGATAGTTTGAGGAGGGTTGTTCTTATGGATCAGTTTGCAGGATGTTGGTCCTACCCACAAGACAACTGGCTGTAGGCGTGACCCTTATGTACACATACAAACAAGAAGGGCAGTTTGAATTGATGAAATGAGCGTAGATGAAGTAATGTATTAGAAAATAAAATGGATGTGTATACTGGCATAAATGATGAAAGAAAAAGGGGGATTTGGTGTTTCCCAACACAAGTTTAAAAATGATAGCATTGTGATGACTTTGAAGTGCATTTATATCATGATCATGAAAAGAAACTCTGAGACATATTGCTATGTATGAATTTAACAATCTATGAAGTAAAACAATTAATCAGGATCAGTTAAAAGAATAAATAAGATTTAATTCTAACAAGACAAAACACTCTTTATCTATTGTCTTAATCTTAGTCATAAGAGTTTGCTGTCTCTGTGTGCACAGTGTGTTACTGTGTGCGTAGTGTGTTTCTGTGTGCACAGTGTGTGAACACAGAAACACATGGTTTTGACTTTGGTGCTATAATGCACTTTGGATTAAGTGTATTGTATTTCTGCAGAAGTCCTGGTAGGCAAGTGAGAAAATGTAATCTGGTGTTCCATTTTTTAAAGTCGTAAATGTCTAAATTGGCTTTTTTTTTCACCTGTCTTTATGACTCAATAGATACACAAAAAAAATTGCCACGGTATTATTATTTATTTATTTTCCTTTATACATTTTTCATTTGTGAAACAGGTGGGAAAATGTTTGCCAGGCCATTTTTTTCCACATATATTTTTTAAAAACGTGGAAAAAATAAATAAATATGTTTTGGCAGGTGTTTTCTTCCCTTTTTTTTTTTTTTTGGCCACAACAGGCTTATGTGCCACTACCCTGTCTCCAGGGGCAGTACTGTCATGTCTTGCCTGTCACCTAGACGAAAACATAAATGCTTTAAGTCCACTTTAGAACATGGGGTTGTGGTGCTCTTCAGCATACTGTGGCTGAAATGAGTATTACAACAACAAATGCTTAGAAAAATTATACTGACCAAACAATTTACCTGCCATTTACTCTTTAATCTTCTCTTGAAAAGTTGCGCCCTGAAAGTCAGCAGCAGCCTTTCTTGTGGTTCAGGGCGTTCCTGAGACAGAGGCCCCAACAAGTTAGTATTAATAACACCTTCTCTTACTGTCTTGTCCTGAACACCGCTGTTCCACAGGGATGTTTTCATCTCCTCTCCTGTTCTCCATACATACAAATGAGGTAAAATAGATAATAGATATTGTGATGATGTGGCCCTGGTTGCCTCCCTGCAAGATGTCAATAACCATTCCTGCTCTCAGCACATCGACCACTTTGCCACCTGGTTCAGTGTCACATTCCCTGACCTTAATGTCAGTAAGACTAAAGAGCTGTGTCTGGGCGATATGATGGGAGTAAGCAGTGTGGGCCTGTCTTCAAGCCTGTTATTATGAAGGGGCAGGAAGTGGAGAAGCTCACCCACATTAAATATCTGGGAACAATTACTGACAATAAACTAACATTTGGGCCCAATGCAGACTACATCTACAAAATGGCAAGGCAGCGTCTATCTCTCCTCAGGAAATTAAGGAGTTTCAGTGCCAACAAACACACCCTGACCATCATCTACAAGTCACTCACTAAGAGTATTCTCACCTATAACATTGTCCTCTAGTATGAGAACCTCTCAGATAGATAGGAAGAAGCTGACCCAGGTGGTTAACCAGGCTGGCAAGATAACTGGGAACAGTTACAACTCCAGAACCTGTATAACTGGTCCATAACCATAACGGCAAACCAGGTCTATAATAACTGTCTGTTGCCAGAATGCTGAAGGCAAATTTCCATTTCATGTAATGTGACAGACAATAACAGTTTCTAACTTATCTCAAAATCACCCGCCAAAACTTTTTTCCCACAAGACAAACCTTTTTTTTCTCCTTAACTTTTTTTTCACACACGCACAAAAAAAAAGTCATGGCAAAAACCTTTTTTCACCTGTACCTAAAGGTCCAATGTGTAGGATTTTGGAGCATCTGTTGGCTGGAATGGCATATAAAATTATTTGCAATGCTCTTACTAGTTTATATTCACTTGAAAATAAAAGATGTGTTTTTGTTACCTTAGAATGAACCATTTGTATCTATATAGCGGATCCTCTCCATGGAAGTGTTAAGAGACCTGGATAAAGCACGGGCCCCGGTTTAGCACCTTGCTACATTGAATGGGGATAAAATGATTTATTCTTTCAGCTCTTCAGGACTTCAAAAATGTTATCAGACCAAACTGATCAGATCCCAGTAGTAAAACCAGTCATTTTGCCAGGGTTATAATGCTCAAAAAAGGTATCCACTAATTTACAGGCATCTCTTTTAGAATGTAAGTCTATGGGGAAAACTATTTTTGGGCCCCATGGCATCACGTCATGGACCCACCCATTGTAATTCCACTTTTGGCCACTATGTAAAATTAGCTTCAAAACCTGGCACTGTCCCTTGGGGCTTGGTCCTTTCCCATAGAGTCTGCCATGTTGTTTCTACAATCAAACACTGGCTCAAGATAGGATCATTCATATTTTCATGTGACTGCATTTTCGTGTCGGCTATTCTACTTCTCCTACACACTTGGCACATTGGAGAAGTTGCAGTTCTGTAACCTCACCACTAGATGCCACTAAATCCTACACACTAGACCTTTAAGTCATAATAACAATTCAGATCAGTGGCTCCAAACTGGTGGGTCACGGGTCAAAAGTAGGTTGCGGGTGCGTTCTGAATGGACCGCAAGTGACCCGCGAACATGTCAAGTTTGTAAAGAACACACCTAATTTTGAAGTACAATGATTTTCCGGCACAGAACTTTAATTTTGAAGTGCTGTTTCCTGCGGTAAACAAAGTAACTAATGGACAGCTACTTGACAGAGACAGCAAACTAGCTTAATGTCATGGCCAATGACAACTACGACACTGAATATATTAAACTGTGTGGACCTTAAATGAATGACTAAGGAGAAATCTGGACCCCAGGGCTATCTATCTATCTATCTATCTATCTATCTATCATTGCAAGAGAGAAAGCAGATTGGATCAGACTTAGAGTATGGATCACCACTTTCTTTTGTACTTGCCTCCCAGGGCATCAAATTAAGTCATAAACACAGGTAAGAAAGCAATTCAGATCAAACATAGAAAACAGATAACCAACTTTTTTCCTCACTTGCCATTCAAGGTATTTTTCTAAGTCATAAACACAGGGAAAAAAGCAAATAAGAGCAGATTTAGGAAATGGATCAGTAGATGTTTGTCTTTATTTGCCTCTCAGAGCCTCCGTAGAACTGTTTATATTGATAAAGATAATGATAAAAGTGGGACTCATGGCCTCTCAAACTTTTTGTGATGAATTCTATCTGCAAGAACTCACTGTATGTTGCAGTACACAAAGTGGCCTGCGCGCCCACAGTTCGCGTCCCGTCCTATGGTCCCGTCACAGAGACAGGTGGGAGTGGTTTGCAGTGGAATAAAGCGTGGCAGCTCCTCACCCACCTGGCAATACTCACTCACACGCACCACATTGACGGCGGCCGTGAGAAGCTCCTGATTAAAAACCAAAGCCAGCTGCAAGTTGCTTTTCTTTCAAAGCCCATTCTACTAAGAAGCCACAATGGTAAGTGTAGTTTTAGTTTTGTCTGGAGAGAAATTTCCACTCCAAAGTTCTGTTTGTTTGTGTTTTAAAACTGAGTAAATATTTGTTCCCGCTGGTGCTTTTACATCGTGCGTCAGTGAATCTAAAATGTGCTTGGGAAATGTGTCAGATTGAAGGTGCGATGTGGCAACTGTGCTTCCTCTGAGTGAGCCCTGCTGCAGCAGGGACTCTTGTGTCAGAAATAGACTCAATGACTGGCAGTAAAGCTGAGCTGGCTGCTGGCCTGGATGAGCAGGTGGTGATGATCAGTCTACATTTACAGCACATCAGGAGAAGAGATATTAAACATACATAATGATGTTATACAGCCTTGTGTGATTATGTTTTTCAGCATTTATTGTGTCAATAGTCCAGTATTTCTCATTTCAAGTGAAAAGATTCTCTAAAACAATAGTTTTATGAAGTTCATAGTGCTTTATCCTAGGCTACTAGCTGGTGAAGTGTTATGCGTCAGTTCAGTCAGGAATTTAGGTGTGTCTCATAGTACATCTGTCAACAAGTCAGGTCAGTTTGAGAGGAGTGTTCCTGCAGGGTAGGACACAGTCTTTTCCCTCCAAACTGTAAAAAGCCACCTAAAGTGTAAGAGTGAGCAGGGTTTCTTTAACTTCAACAGATTGAAGGTTGCTTCCATGCAGTAGAAAGCACGTTAAAAAAAAAAGTAGGAAATAAAAGATTCACAGTAAAATGGGTCTAATGGCAACTACATGCCAAATGCAAGAGATAACCTCGCAGCCATTGTGAATGGAATGTTACTGGTGAAGCTGATTGTAATCACATTTTGACATGCACCATGGTTAGTCTTATGTCTAAGTAGGAAATGAACTCACACACATACACACACACCAACCTTTGTGTCCTGTTTGCACAGTGTAGTATAAACACAGCTTGTTAGCACTGTCAGGACTGAGTGCTTATAAAAACCAACTGCTATCATTACCTACTGGGTACACTGCTCGGTATACACGCCCTTATCAAATAGTTCTGATCCATTCAGTTCAGTTCCTTTTTATTGTTAATGTTGTGTTTCTAATATGAAACCTTAAAGCTACACTAAATGCATGCTGTAGAGCTATAAAATAGTTATATAAGTACACCAACAATCATAAGTGAATTCGCACAGCTGTGCCGCTTATTGTGCAAAATGTTTTGTAGAATTGCCACACTGCCTGTAGCACTTCTTTAGCATGACACGTCAGAACACGTCATGCACTGAATTCAAAAGGGAGGCTTACCTTGAGTGCATGAATGTGCTCAGCAGATGTCATGAGAACCAATCAGCAACTGTATGTTTCCTGTACTTGTGGAACTACTTGTATTGTATGGCCTAGTGGCCTATGGCACTGTTAAACCTTTTGCGTAACTTTTCCATCTTTAGCATGCCTCTTTTTAGCTAGTTTGACCATTTTTCCCGAGAGAATGACAGATGTAAACTAGTAAGCCATTTAGGGCTTATCAGGTTGGAGCACATCGATTGAGTAAGACTGGTGCACCACCACAGGGAAGATCAGAATCAATAGTGTACATCCTTGACCATTGGTATCTACAAATTGTCTGGCACTCTTGATATTGATTCTCCAGCACACCATGCTTTAATCTCAGTTTTTTTTGACACACATTCAATGGGAGGTTTTGGCCTGAGGTTGGCAAAAGAAGAGAGGTCAAAGGATCATCAACAACAGGCAGATAAAACCATGTCAATTCACTTGCTAGATCCAAAGTTGACACTCTGATCTGTGGGTGGCAGATTTTGGGCTGAGGGGGGTCTCTTAAATCATCATGAACCATCCTCGAAGTGTCATATCCTTACTAAATATCACATGAGTCTGGCCTGTAGGCGTTAACACATCCTGGTCTACAATAAGGCGTTGGCTAAGGAATTAAAGATTAAACTAAATAACAAAGCAAAATGAAAAGGCGCACAAAGAATGACTCCATATGTCAGCTTTACTCTTGAAGCATGGTTTCATCTGTGTCATAACAAACTAAATACATAGCAGTTTGGGTGTGGACGAGATTTAATTCAATCATTATCCATCCACACCTTGTCTTTATGCTACAGTATGTCTGCTTTCCTGTTATAAGAGGCAGTGTGCACCGGGCCGATGGTATTAAGGGATCTCTGTTCTCATGTCTGCTGACCTGAAAAAGCTTTTAACAAATTGATTGCTCTCTTTATCACGTTCACTTTTCCACCCTCACTCTCTCAATCTATGTGAAGTGTTCATTTTATTTTTTCAGTTTTAGCTGCCAACAGAACTGGAATCTCAAGTCAGTGTGGGCTCAGACATGCCCTTGTTTATGTCACGTACAGACACACCCTGACAGGTTCTTAAGGCAAAGGTCTGGGTTGAGAATAGTTTGTCTTTAGTTGTGAATTGATTATGTACAAATGGTTATGCAAAAAGGAAAAAGAAAAAACATTCCAGTATTTCAGTAACAGCCTTATTTCAATAGAAAGTATCTGTAGCCTTTACATTTATTATTTCCAGCTTTAACTTTAAATAAAAATTGCAGCAAACTTTGAGCAGATCAGTTATGAAATCCCACCTGACAGTGACCACTATTTTAGTGACTGCCAGTGGATGTTTACTGAAACAGAGAGCCTTTGCTGCTAGGTGTCAGGTTAGTATGAGGAACCGAAAATAGCTGCTGCACAGTGCTCTGCTAACCTGAAAATGCAGGCCACTCTGTGGTGGGTTATCTTTGCTTCAGATAGCTTCTGTTGATACAGTGTTGAATGCAATTTTAAAAAAAAAAATCCTCATTGATCAACATGGATTTAGTGAGATTTTACAGACTCTAAAATTATACTGGATAATACTTTAAAACCCTCCAGCCACAGTGTCCCCCAGCCCTCACCCTCTAGCACTTTCCCTCATCTGTCTGTCTGATCACTGAGAAGGGGAATGTTGGGGGATGGATAAAAATAGCAGCCTGACGTGATGTAAGGTGGAGATATAGTATGTCAAGGGTAGTCACTGTTGAATAGAGTGGAATAAAGTAATAGGAAGATGGATTATGATGCATTCTTGTGTCTTGCATCTCTTTGAATTCAATGATGTACTTGCTTTTCTCTGGTTCGTATTATCATTCTGAACTAGGGTGGGTGATATGGATAACCTATTGTATATTTTATTTTGTTTCTATGGGAAGTCTGTTGACAACTTTTGCGGTAGTATACTAACCAGATAGGGATGTCTTGACTTGGGCTAATCCAGCAACTTAGATACCATCCAAATCAAGGTTGGTCCTTATCCCATTGATTCAAATATCACTGTTTAATCCAGTAGTCAGTCTCATTGATCTGCAACATTGCCATCAATGGTCCAATGCTACCAGAGGTGTTAAAGGGAAAGGGACCATTGGACAGATGATATAGTAAAATTGCTGATGTTTAGGCATGGTTTGATATGGAAATTTTATGTCACAATTATCCTGGTCAAAATAAATGTGATTCCTCATATTATTCCAATAATCATCAAAATATTTGTTGCCTAATACTCTTAAAATGGCCCTAAACATACTGGAATCATGTTATTGTGCATTTTGTTAAGCAACATATAGAACATCCATTTTAGTGAAAAACACTGTTTTTGAAGAGTGTCTTTTATTGCTTGTTGCCCAGCAGGCTGTTTGGATGTTGCTGGACATATTTACAATTATCACAATAATGGAAATTCACCATAATCAACTAATTGGGTCGTAATTTTTATTTATTATGACACACGACAGTCGTATATAATCCCATCCCTACTGATGGTTGACTAATTTATTCCATCTCAGGAATCTTGTCACATTGCCCAAATCTATTCCGAGCCACAGTCAATTGTTTCCAAGTGCAAAGACTACGAATTGACTTTGACTCTAATCTGTCTTTATTTCTCAAATTTAGTTCAAATTTGGTTACAATACTAGCAGCGCTTTTATATGTGATCTGACTCAAGCAACCTGTCTTATTTTAACATAAAGACAACATCAGATAAGTGTGAAATAGCCCAGCATACAAAGTGTAGCCTATTGTCAGTTCATTGCTCACACAATCTGCTTTGTATAACCAAACAGTCATGCCTTTGTGCAAATACTGTAGCAAGATGCTAATGCAAATACAGAGATACGAGTGTAATGAAGTCCTGTGAATCATTTAGATGGCATTGCCATGATTTAATCTTTATTTTGTAGGTTATCAGAATTGTTGGATAAATGTATTTCAATACTGTTAGGCTTCCTAAATCTTCCAGTGCCTTATTTGGAAACCCTTGAAGATCTTTTTAATGCTGTAATCCCTATTCTTCTCTTTTAACAAACTTATGTTAGCTACTGCTTTCATCATAGTAAGCAGACACAACACGTGGTAGTCCAAGTATTGTGTGATTTCTTTGGTTGTTCCATCAGTGAGGCCTGTTTTTATTTGGGTCATCTTTGTAGCATGAATGTTAACTGCAGTTCTGTGAACTCGACCTCCATTTCAGCTCATGAGTCTTGCTCACAGTCAGTCACATGAGTCCCAGTGACAGCTGCAGAGAATCTGTTTTGCTTGTTCAACCTTCTTTCCCCCATATGTATCTTTGCTTCCACCTAGTGGCCAAGTTTCTGAATGATTCCTTTGGATTCCTTTGGATTCCTGCAGCTGTAGTGTGTGTGTGTGTGTGTGTGTGTGTGTGTGTGTGTATATGTGCAAAATGTGATCATGATACAATTTGCCATTCATAATATTCTGCAAAGCAAAAATCAATTAGCTCTTAGTTTACTGGAAAAGAACAACACACAGTTGCTGACAGTATGCAAGCCACTTCCCTCCTCTTTATTTCCCCTAGCTCCTTTTCTCTGCCCCCTTTTTTAACGACTCCTCTTTTTCTCTTCCAGCGTGAATGCATCTCTGTCCATGTAGGCCAGGCTGGTGTCCAGATGGGGAACACCTGCTGGGAGCTCTACTGTCTGGAACACGGCATCCAGCCGGACGGCCACATGCCCGACAGACAGCCCGTGGGAGGCCACGACGACTCCTTCACCACCTTCTTCAGCGAGACTGGGGCTGGGAAATACGTCCCCAGAGCAATCTTGGTTGACCTGGAGCCCACTGTCATTGGTCAGTAGTGTTATATGATGTAGAGCTTGTAATGTTTGTAGATATTAGGAATGAGAAATTTTCAGAAGATTGTAGTATCTTACTTTGTGGCACAGATGCAAGAGAGTTTTCCTGGGAAAATAGCTCAAAGTATGGGGTGTCTTAGTGAGCCTTTGAAATGACTGACCCACTATTAGCCCTTTATAACAGATGAATTACTTTTCTCAACCGTTGCTATTGTCATTTATTTCCCAGATGAGGTACGCACAGGCACGTACCGTCAACTATTTCACCCTGAACAGCTGATCTCAGGAAAAGAAGATGCCGCCAACAACTACGCCCGTGGACACTACACCATTGGCAAGGAGATCATCGACTCTGTCCTAGACAGAATCCGCAAACTGGTAAGGCACTTGAGCAGTAGCTGTCTGGTTTCAGTTTACAGTTTTACTTGCTTTGTTCTCTAAAGGCCCAGACACACCACATTGCCTGTGTCTCAGCCAAAAAGTTGCACCTAAGCACACTGCAAAGACTACAGCCAAAAGCACATACGTTCGCTCCTGTCTGAGAGGACATGACTGTCCACACCAGCAGGCAGTGGTAATCTGTATTTGTCATCAAAAGGGGAAACCAGAAGACTTATAGGATGGATTCAAGATGCTAGTTACCCAGTTAGCTCATGATATTTACTGTATGCTAGCAAACAATAACACAAACAGTTATGAGCCGTTTCTGCAAAAGAGCTCAATGGCTAGAAAAATAATCTTACTTGAAGGTTGTTTTGCCCTTGTGCCATCTTGACTCAAGTCGTTAGTTTGCTTCTCTCAGTTCCGATTCAACAGTCTGCCAAAAACAGGAACTAGAGCGACAGATGCTCACTGATGACCCGACATTAACCAGCGGCCAACCATTGGCTCGGTGTGTTGGTGCCCTAACAGGGCTCCATATAATTAACAGCTCATTTCCATGAATCCATGCACTGAATTTTCTTTGATCATGCACATCAGACAAAAGACCTTAGGCATGGATACAAATTATGTAATGCTGTAATGCTGTTTTTTTCAGTCTTTCTAATTGTTTCTCTGTATCTGTAGGCTGATCAGTGCACAGGACTCCAAGGCTTCCTGGTCTTCCACTCCTTTGGTGGCGGCACTGGCTCAGGCTTCACCTCCCTGCTGATGGAGAGACTCTCAGTTGACTTTGGCAAAAAGTCTAAGCTTGAGTTTGCCATCTACCCAGCCCCCCAGGTCTCCACCGCAGTGGTGGAGCCTTACAACTCCATCCTGACCACCCACACCACCCTGGAGCACTCCGACTGTGCCTTCATGGTGGACAACGAGGCCATCTATGACATCTGCCGCAGGAACCTAGATATTGAACGGCCTTCATACACCAACCTGAACAGGCTCATCAGCCAGATTGTGTCTTCAATCACAGCCTCACTTCGCTTTGATGGAGCCCTGAATGTTGACCTGACAGAGTTCCAGACCAACTTGGTGCCCTACCCTCGTATCCACTTCCCTCTGGCCACCTACGCTCCCGTCATCTCTGCAGAGAAAGCCTACCACGAGCAGCTGTCGGTTGCTGAGATCACAAATGCCTGCTTTGAACCAGCCAATCAGATGGTGAAGTGTGATCCTCGTCATGGTAAATACATGGCCTGCTGTCTGCTGTACCGTGGTGATGTGGTCCCCAAAGATGTCAACACCGCCATCGCTGCCATCAAGACCAAGCGCACCATCCAGTTTGTGGACTGGTGCCCCACTGGCTTCAAGGTGGGCATCAACTACCAGCCTCCAACAGTGGTTCCTGGAGGAGACCTGGCCAAGGTGCAGAGGGCTGTGTGCATGCTGAGCAACACCACAGCCATCGCTGAGGCCTGGGCCCGTCTCGACCACAAGTTTGACCTCATGTACGCCAAGAGAGCCTTTGTCCACTGGTATGTTGGGGAGGGCATGGAGGAGGGAGAGTTCTCAGAGGCTAGAGAAGACATGGCTGCCCTGGAGAAGGATTATGAAGAGGTTGGGATCGACTCCTTTGAGGAGGATGAGGAAGGAGAGGAATATTAGACGGGCCTAGCAAGCGGTTGCCAGTGATTTTCAGGGGTAAAACTAGTCTATTTTTTAAATAGACCATATTTAAGAAATAGAACAAATTTTGCATATTTGTTTCAAATTTAAATTAAAAATGTACCTACCTGTAAAGGTTCTTTGTTGTACCATAAAAGTTGTTAGGTACTGTAGTGTTTTTGTTGGTTTATATCTGTTTAATAAAAATTTGTTTTATCAGAAAGACAGAGTATTGCAATAATCAGATTTTTATAAGTTTGAAACCTTTGTTGTTGCTCAATAAATCCATCCTCCAAACATATTGCCTCTTTTTTTTACTTCCATTTCTGTAAGTCATTAAACATTTTTATAAAGATTTTACTGATAAATGATCATATATTTGTATCATATTTTGCACCCACTAAAATTCAGTATTTATTTATGTTCAGTGTTATGTGTCATTGCTGAACCAAATTTAGTTGGAATGTTGTAGTTTTACAGCTCAGCCACTAGAGGTCAGTAAAATCCTGCTTATTGAGACACTTCTACTGAGTAGGAACTATTTTCTAGGACTCAGTGGTGTAAGGAAGTTAGGGCAGGCCCTAGTGCACATTATTAAGACGGGCCGTAGTGCACACTATCATGCATGTATTGTCTTGACACATTTAGAGATTTGACTTTAGACATCATCATATATATCTTAGCAGTCAAAGGACAATGTGTAATGCTTAGAACTACATTTAGGGAGACAAAGCCTCCGCCCTGATGGAAGTATCTGAAACTCTGAGACCTGGTTCTATCCAACTAAATAGCATTTTTTATTGATTTTTATAGCTTGTATATAAAAAGCATATAATTTCGTTTAAGATAGCTACTGACTATTTAATAAAAAAAAGATAGAAAACCATAAAATAGATGGGTTTGCCTTTCTGAGGACATATATAGCAAAGGCACTGTTTTTAAATTAATATTCTTAATCATTTATCTTTGAACACAGGTATATTTCCAAGGTGGCAATCTGAATCATTTGCAAGGGCCCGCTCTCTCCACGGGCCCCTCCACCCCAGGGGCCCCAGTGTAATAGAACTGTCTATATAAACGTACGCCCCTGCATTATACATAGGTTACATTATAGGCCTGTTGCCTGCATAACGAGATACTGTTGACACTGTATCCAATGTAGTGGCGCACTCTAGTGGAGGCTGTACAGGTTGCAGGGGTTGAGAGGATATTCTCACAAGAGCAGATTTCAACACGACTCAGGCTTTACTGTAAACTGACTAATTTTTACTCATGTTGTCAGTCATAGCTGACTTGCAATGGCAACACGCTGGGGAATATGCAGTGCTGGAAAAATCAGTCATGACTTCTCGGTTGCTTTACGGACCCTGACTCCCGATGACCATGAGGTAACTTTTGACTCACACTCCTACAAAAAACGCTGCATAGAGTGACATTGTGGACATTTGTACTGTGTTCTTTGTGAGTTAGTGACGTCACCAAGGAAGTAAGTTACTCATCATAAACTCTGCGTTTTACTATAGACTAAGAATTAATAAGTGGAATAAAGGACATAAAAAAGCACACAAATAGATATCAGCCAATGTTCCCGTTAGTAACCCAGGGGTCACCAACCTCTGGAGACTGAGAGCTACCTGAGGGATAGAGATTGATATGGAGGGCTGATAACATAAATTTGCTTGGTTTAACTTAAAAATGTAAAGGTAAAAAAAAAAGAAAAAAAAGAAAAAAGCCTATTAAATGCACACTATTCATTATTTAAGTTTAAATAATCCACAAATTACTATGAAAACAGATATATTAATACTGTATATTTAAACATGCAAGTTTAATGATTTCTCAACAATTAATGTCTCAAAGTCATACAGTATCGCATTTGTCACAGTTTTGTACAATACCAGATGTCAAGTAGGGTATTAGGAAATGGAGCTAGTTTAAGGTACAAATATGGAACTTTTGTTTCAAAATATCTCTAAATTGATACAGTAAGAATTCTTCTTTTTGTGTAAAATGTATCAATTATTGTCAGGGATTATTTATTTTTATTCACTTATTTATGTATTATTCATATTTATTTTATTTTATTTATTTATTTTTACCCAGCCAGAGAATTAAGACATTTCCGTCACAATTTAAAGATATTTTATTTTTGATTGATAATAATAATACATTTTTTATACTTCCTGTGAAGGTATCATAATCCCAATTTTGGCTAGGAGAGCTATTATGAATATTCATTCATTCATTCATTCATTTTCCACAAGAGCTTATCCTGTTAGGGGTCGCAGGGGTGCTGGAACCTATCCCAGCCAACATTGGATGAGAGGCGGGGTACACGCTGGACAGAGTCGTAGCCAGACTATCACAGGGCTGACACATAGAGACACATGCACACTCACATTCACACCCACTGGCAATTTAGAGTCATCAATTAATCTTAATCTTTAGATTGTGGGAGGAAGCCGGAGAACATGCTCCCCCACCCCAAGTTCGAACCCCCCACCCTGGGTTCAACCAACAACCCTCTTGCTGTGAGGTGACAATGCTAACCACTGTACCACTCTGTCGCTGTGAGATGTGAATATATGTTTGTATGGATATGTAAAATGTAATTCCAGATAGGAGTGTGGATTAAGTGTTAGAGGAACTTGTCATATAACGTTTGTGTGCAGCTGACAGAGAGGTCGGCCTTTAATCACGACACACTTTTGAATATGTCTCTGCATAACAGTGCCTCCCATTCAAAGAAGAGGAAGTGTGTGGTAGATGCTCCTTGCATCAACTTCCCAAAAGTGCAATTAAATCGTGTTGTGTTGCAGCATGTTCATTATGCTGGACACCACACCCACATACTTTTATAAGCATTACTGAGCAGGGAGTATATTAATGTGACCTGAAATGTATTAGGTAATAAGTATAAGTATGTTTCTAGGTTTACTGCCATACTCATTTATTATGTTGTAGTTGTGCCTGCATTTCACTCTGTTCACTTTGTCATTTATATTTTGATTTTGGTAAATGTAAATTCAATTTGAATTCATGCACATACATGCTGCATCACTAAAACTGCGTTCATCCTCAGATAGTGGCTGTCGCAGCGAGGGATCTGCTGCATGCTGAAGAATTTGCCAAAAAGCACACATCCCTCGAGCATATGGAAGTTATAATGAGTTGGCAAACGATCCAGACATCGGTGGGTTCTTCTGTCGGCATATGGCAGAATGTTTTGGTCCAAATTGAATCAACAAATTCTGCTCAGCTGAAGTGTCTTTAGACCATTTACTGTTCGTCTCTAGTAGGCTCTGCATTACATACATTCCATACTTGACTAAGTGATGCCTTACATAATGTTTATCAAACACCAATCCTTCTTATTCTCTCTCTAGATGTGGTGTACATTGGCACCATCCATCCTTACCACTCTGGCCATGAATTCAAGGGAGGTGCAGGAACTCATCACTGCAGCCCAAGACAACGGTGTCTTTTTCATGGAGGTACCGAAATATCTTCTTTCAATAAACCAAACATTTACCACATGTATCTGTTTAAACCATTCCATGTCTCCATTCAGGCCATTTGGACACGTTTCTTTCCTGCATCCCTTAAACTGAGGAGACTGCTAGGCCAGGGTGAAGTGGGCGATGTTCAGATAGTGAGGGCTGATCTCGGGGCTCCACTCACCCACATTCCTCGCTTCGCTGAGAGGAAGTTGGGAGGCGGGGCAGTGCTGGACCTGGGCATCTACTCTCTGCAGTTTATCCTCATGGTTTTTAATGGCGAGAGGCCTGAGTCCATCCACGCCACAGGGCACTGCATAGACACAGGTGACTGTCTCAAGGATGTCAATTTACCAAGAAAATCTTATCGTAAATAATAACTGATAGGCTTGTTGTGCTGCATTCTTTTAGTTTTGGATATCTTCAACCAAAAGACTTGCAGGCCCTAGGCTAAAGTTGGAGTTAGTGCACTTGGAATGTCACGTTTGTGTCAGTGTAAGCACTTTCGTAAGCCTGGGGCCAGCAACTCTCTTAGCCACAGACTAAGAACAGTGTGAAAAGCTTATTGTCTTCTTTGATGGAATACTCACAATTCTAAAACCCTGATGCCGGCTCTTTTTTAGAATCCAGAAGTCTTTTTTATAAAGGAAATTACAAGGCAGAAAAAGATTCCCGAGTTGTCAAAGCCTTACTGCATACTTTTGTCCAGGTGTTGATGTAACAGCAGTTATGGTCTTGAAGTTCTCAGGAAACAGACTTGCCATTTCCACTTGCTCAATCACCACGACGCTGAGCTGTGAAGCGGTTATCTCTGGGACCAAAGACACCATTAAGGTAACAGCACGCAGTAAGAAAAGTAGAAACATCTTCACACGGGACCAAATAACACAAGTCTTTTAATATGCTAATAATAGCTAATGTTAATGTTGACGATAGGCTATTGTTAGATTTAGCATGTTGGCATTGAGCTCCAACCCAGCCAACATATGTATGTGGGCCCCACATGGGTTATGCTGGGACTACCTGGGTATCAAGTGGGTCCGGGCCCAAAATGGGCATCTTATTTAGAGCGGTCCTAGTTGGGGTCCTAATGGGAAATGAGTGCATGGGCTCAGGATGGGCAACACAAATGGGGCCCGTGGGTATACCAAGTGGGAAAGACATGTGCAAGCACAATCAATCCCATATAAGCACAGTAGAACCTAAATAAAGCTGAAACTGTGGAACCAAAGTCAAACTTTTTTTTTTTTTGGCCGCAAAAAAAGCAGGACAGCAAAATCTCAATCGTTTGTTTTTTTTAATCTAGTTTCGTTTTCGTAAAGAGTTTTTCAGCCAGTGGAGCTGGCAGTTTGCCTTAGACTTTCAATCCTGTTGATTTATTACACAATTATTTGGAACTATAGAAAAGTGAGTTTTTCAATCCATATCTATCCAGTGTGTGTTGAAATTGGCCACTTAAGCTGTATCGTATCGCATCGTATCGTATCGTATTGCATCGTATCGTATCGTATTGTATTGTATCATTAGATGGATTGTGAATAGGATTTTACTGAGACTTGTAAATTTAATACAACATAAGAACTTTGTGGTAAAACATGGTAGACCTGGTGATACAGAAATGCTATAAGGCTTAATAGCTTAATCAACCAGTAAACACATTGACGTGATTGAATTGTTGTAATTACTAATTACTAAATCAGTACACCATCAAACCAAGTAGGCTAATACAAATTATTAACTATTCATAAATATTTATACTTTGTATGAATAGCCCTAACACTTCAGGCAATGTGAATTACATGATACTGATTTCAACATCAGATACCCAACCATATGTGGTGCCCCACATCCTTGGAGGTGAATGGGAAGGAGGTGCAGTTCCCCCTGCCAGAACCTGACATGCCACTAAACTTTAAAAACAGCACAGGTCTACGATATGAAGCTGAGGAGGTCCGCCACTGTCTGCTGAAAGGTAAGATGCTCTAATGCATACAAACAGAACAGCTGTAGTATTTAGTTATCTGTATCGATCTGATCAGTTTCATTTGGTAATATTTTCAGCAGTTTGTTATATCTGAGTATGAATGTAACCCTCAAGATTTGAATCCATTTTAATTTAGATATTATCTTGTTGTTTTACCCTCTAGGTCTGAAGGAGAGTCCAGGGATGCCGTGGGCGCACTCCAGCCTGTCAGCAGTACTTATAGATGAGGCCAGAAGACAAATGGGAGTGACATATGACCAAGACAACATCCAGTGGTGGGTTCTCTGCGACAGCTAGGGAGCAGACCTGTACCTTACAGAATGACAGAATCTGAATCAGGTTTCCTCTTAAATTCAGGTCATGTAGGTTCATCGTACATGTTATGATGAATATTGAACTATTTTATGTTTGTGTGTGAGTGTGTGAATGTGTAATGCAGTAACATTAACAATGGTTTCGGCCCAGGTGGCCCTAGTAAGTCATGACAGTGTGACAGATGACTGATTGAAATTTAGCCATCATTAATTTTATTATTTACATCTGTGATTTCCCCACTATGACATGTCAAAAGGCTGTCTCTGAAAAAAAGTATTTTTGTACACATTTCATTGAGTCTCTTGGCTGTGTCTTGAGTGAACATTTGGCTGGGTTGTAAGTTGTCATTGATTAAAATGTGTAATAAAATTTTACATTTCTTTAATTTCTGATTTCACATTTATTTAAATTTACTACTAATCAAAGGTATTGTTAAAAATTCTGTAGGCCTACTTTTGGCACTTCACTGGCCATGTTTCAAGTGTATCCATCGTCACCACCGGTTGCTTGGCAACTGTGCAGATGCTTGCTACCCCTCCGGAAGTGCGTGGCTCTGAGGAAATATGGCGCACGGAGCACTGCATATACCAGGGGTATTCATTGCTTCACTCTATTCGTTTGTAGCATTTTGTCTGTCTGTTTTCGTCACCTTTGCAGCATTTGACTCAGCAAACGCTGACAATGTATTCAGTGCGAGCCACACGGCTACTGCGCCCGTCGCTGTCGCTCGGGATCTGCGGTGAGTTTCACGTTAAGTTACTGTTAGCTAGCTACTCCATGCTAACACGTAAGAGTAGTTACAGTTATCAGTTTCTGTTCAGCTGTAATAGTCATGTTTATTTGTTCAGTTTCAGGTTACTCTCTTGCCCTTTATACGCTGTATTTCTGCCTAACTGCTTGTTTTGTTTAGCACTGCACTCTTCTTGGGTTAACGCTAAATGTGTTATGTTACCTGATTCAAAAAGTTGCCAATTTAATGACTTATTGCGTATTAGGACCATGTACTTTTTGTTTACACGTCCCTCAATACAATTTGCAAAATGCTATTGTACTACAGTGAATTTCGGCGTAGAAATTGTTCATTAAGCAGCACTTGAATCTCTTATTTTAGGCACTTTATAGCGTAAGTGTTACAGTAAAAGAATGCTAACTGTGAGAATCAGGGCGTATTGGGGCTCAGCTGGTCAGGACAGTAACGCTATGTACTTTCTAAGCGTGGATTTATTCGACTGTTCATTCGACATGGCGTTAGTTGCGGGATGTAACGTGCATATGTCACGACATTATGGTTGACGTCGCTATTGAATAGGATTTTGAGGTTTGTTGACAAAGGGTGGTATGAATTACTTTATAGCAGGGGTGAGGGAAAAGTCGATACAGCATAATATCACGATATTTTCATGTGGTAATATCGTATCCTCACACAGATACCAAGTATTAAATTTTTATTAAATAAATTATTGCTATTGAAAATATAAATTAAACTTTTGGTGGCCTAGTAGAACAATATGATCAGTTGCTTTTTCAGTATGCTAGATACATTTTGAACAGGCTAATTTTTATTATATTTAATAAAACTGTTGATGTTGACAAAGTTTTTATATGGGGACATAATTTGCCACTGATAAAAGGTAATAAATCGCAATATATTGTAATATATGTTATCTCAACATGTTTAAAATCACAATAATATGGTATTGTGACTTATGTATTGCGATAATATCGTATTGTGGGGCCTGTGGTGATTCCACCCCGACTCAGTGGTGGTTTTACCTGTGCATGGGCATTTGTTTGCATTGTGCATAACGGTGCATACTGATTAAGCCTTTGAAACCTGGGCAGATTGGCCTGGTTTCTTTTAAAAGCATGAAAAGAAGGCAATGAGCAATAAAAAAATAAATGACCCCCACCCCCCAAAAATAGGGAGAAATTAGTGAAAAGAGAAAATTATAACAAGAAAATTAGGGGGCGGGGGGAGGATGAAAAGAAAGTTAAAAACACACAAACATGTCAATGACCCGGAAAGAGTGCTTCAAAATTATAATAATTCTGTAACATAATTGTAAAATATAATAATGAAAATAATAATCATAAAGTTTTTCCTAGCTTTTTCTTTTTTCCTTTTTTAAAATCTAAATCTATTTTTAACTTCTTTTTTAAAAAATAATTTTCTATTTATTTATTTTTTGCAATTTGTATGACATTTGTTACCAAGCTGCTTATTTCTCTCATGTTTTTGAAAGAAATCACACCAATTCGTTCAGGTTTCAAAGGTTGAAATACTTGCGAAAGGCCTCTGAAAGCAGCACAAGAAAAGTAATGTCGCTTCAGGCTTTAAAGGGTTAAACAGCTTTCAGCAGCCTCCTGGAAACAACTGGGTATGATGTCACTCTCAGTTTCATAAATGTGTATTACCAACATGTTACATACTTATGCTAAGAATTTGCACTATGTGTTTTGTCATTGTGAACAACTGAGCTGGGATAATGATGAAAATGTAACAGAGCAGCAACAAATGCAAACCAAAAAATAAAAACTCGGAATAAAAACGACCAGAGCATATAATGTAAAGTATTAACAACATAATACTATTAATGTAGTGCTGATGATTGACTGCCCTTTCTGACCTCTTGCTGTCTACCTGAAGGTCCTCTAATAGACATAATTTGAAAGGTTGCTACGATGTGGCAAATTTAGCCCTGCTTTATACTGATGATTCATGACATTTAAAATTAGATCAATGCTGCTTTGTTACTATATTTGGTAGACTCGATGTATTATAAAGACAGCTGTCGCTCTTGTGTTCACTGACCAAAGAGCTTGGTGCTGCTTTTTATCCACGCAAAGCTCCAAGATCTCCTGTCCTTTCTTGTCATCTCAGGTACCTTTTGTATGACGTGAACCCTCCAGAGGGGTTCAATCTGCGGAGAGATGTCTACATCCGCATGGCCTCCCTGGTGAAGACTTTGAGTAAGGAGGGGGATGACTGGGTGTTGGTGTTGCCCCCATGGGGTCGCCTCTACCACTGGCAGAGCTCCAACATCCACCAGATTCGCATCCCGTGGGGAGAGTTCTTCAGCCTCACTAGCTTGCAGGCCAATGTACCTGTCATTGAGTATGAGGAATTCATTGCTGGTGAGCTTTTAATTTTGCTGATCCAGACTAGAGTTACATTTCAAACCTCATTATCTGTATACGGGTTCTAATTAAAAGTTTTTTTAAAGCTCTTTGTGCTGTGATATTTCATTTATCATAAATACTAATGGTTCTTTTCCCTGTGCATAGTCACCACTTTTTAATCAGCTATTAAACAGACTGCTCCTTAGCTCATTTTAAGCGTGTTAAAGCCAAACCTAATGAATGTGTTTTGTTCCTCCCTTGGTTCTAGAGAATGGAGGTCCATTCATAGACCAGGTTCTGGTGCTGCAAAACTACGCAGAGGGATGGACTGATGGGAAATGGGAGGAAAAAGTTGATGAGCGGCCATGTATTGACAAGTTGATGTACTCCAAAGATAAACAGGGCTACTACAGGTAAAGCAACACAGTGCACAGCATCCTGCTGTTTAATTCAGAGACTGTGTTTTTACCCTGTTTTGACAGGTGTAGTATTTAGTCGCTGTCACCACGCTCATGTTTTCTAAATGCCTTTTCTGTCATACCCTCCTTTGGGAAGCAGATTTTTTTTGTTGTTTATTGTTCCCACATGAAAAAGATTTATTAAGCTTAAGTGCCAAAAAAAATGAATTGTAATTATAGTTGAATAACTCAGTAGAACCACTTTAGACAGTGATGGATCACATTCACAGTATTTCTGTATTAATGATATCCATCTTTATCTTTGTGCTCACACACCTCTCTCCTCTCCATTCATCATCGGCTGTCTCATTTATCTTGTTTGTGTGTGTGTTTCCAAGGGGCTGGTTTTGGGGCTATGAGGAGACGAGAGCTCGAAATGTAACTTGCATATCCGCCCAAGGCCACGCGTCCATCATGGCCCCTGTTCTACAGAAAAACATCACAGTGACGTGAGTTTACAGAGCAACATGCTGATATAAAATCCACTGACTGCACGCATACATACACAGTGTGTGGATATTTGTCAAGTGCTAGTGTCTGGTAAAATGTATCTGTGGCGGATAAATCAATATGATTATTTTTTAATTTTGTGGCTGTAATCAGTTCTGTCGAGCTTGATGGTTGTTACTTAATGTTATCCCTGTCTTTGACTGAGTTACAGCATGAACAGCTCATTTTTACATGAATTAACCAGTAGTTTGTGGTTTTAAAGGGACAGTTGAACCCAAAATCCAAAATACATATTCTTTACTCTTACCTGTAGTTCTGTTTATCAGTTTAGATTGTTTTGCTGTGAGTTGCCAAGTGTTGGAGATATTGTCTGTAGAGATGTCTGCCTTCTTGTGAATATAATGGAACTAAATGGCACATGGCTTGTGGTGCTTAAAGCGCCAAAAAATAAATTTGAAAAATGCAAATTAAATTCATGACCCAGTTACTCAGACCTTGTTGTGAGTAGTTTCATGTGGGAACGTTTTTTCTTTGTGCAGAACTACACCTGGGAAGTGTATTACCGCGCAGAGGGAAGTGTGCATCTTCTGCTAGCTCACCTAGCACCACTGAGCTAGCTAATGTTACAGCTCAGCCGAGGAGGACTCCATTAATGTTTACATCCTGCACTGTCCGAAGCCTCTCTTCCCTAAGATGTGCGCTTCCTTCTGCGTGGTGATACAGGTGACAGGTGTAGAAAGGGTAGAAAGAAAATAGTTCCTGATTTTGGCATGAACTGCCCCTTTAACTAGCACCACAATTTAGGGGAAGTGACCAGAGTTAAATTTCATATGGAGCTTTTAACCATTACTAATGCCATTTTGCACATTAGATGGCAGGTGTAGCAAATTGATGAAGATTAGATGAGTAAACAAACTACCAAGAGAACACTGTCTAGACACAAAATAGATCTTATGTATCCAAACTTGTCAGTCTCTTATTAAAACAGCCTCACTGTAAGCATAAATCCTCTTTAAGACGATGGAGTTGCTGATTCATCTCTTTGTGAATACCTGACAGATAATCCGACTCCATTGTTATCTAAACGTGGTATTACTTACAGATTGCTCTCTTAGATCTTGGAACGCTGACATGGATAAACTTGTTGTACTGGCCATTTTGCAGATCCGTTATGCTTGACCGAGCAGAGACACTCCTCCATGATCACTATGCTGGGAAGGATTACTGGGATGTGAGTCAAGTAAAAGGCTAATATCACACCTTTTTTTGTAATGCTGGTATAGGGTATTAGATCACCTGTTTTTTCCTTCATATATTTTTCCGTAACCTGATTTGTGAGTCTCTGCAATTATCTGTGCTTCAAATAGACCCGCCGCAGCATGGTTTTTGCCAAGCACCTGAGACTCATCGGAGATGACTTCAGAGCAAAGTACCTAAACTCTACAGATGACAGAGACCATACCATTTACAGTGAGGACTGGACACGCATGAAAGTGAGTCAGCGTGTCTGATTGTGGTGTGATTATGTGATTGTGCAGGTGGAATTTAGTGTTTACCTGCGTCACTGAAGTCCAGGTTCATAGGTATTTGAGAGCATTTTGAATGTTAGAGCTAATCGTGTCATCAGATAAGATAAGTCAAGCACACTCTTATTGCTGGACACTTGTTTACTGTCAAATTTCATTGTGGTTGGGGCGGTTGGGTAGAGCGGGCATGCCATGTGCAAAGGTAATGTCCTTGTCGCAGTGGCTGTGGGTTCTATTCCAACCTGCAGCCCCCCACTGCAGCCTTTTTATGATCAAGTTGTTCACAATAATAATCTTTATTCCCTCTTTAGGCCAAGCTGGGCTCAGCTAAAGGTGGTCCATATCTGGGAGTCCACCTGCGCAGGAAGGACTTTATCTGGGGTCACCGTGAGGATGTACCCAGCCTTAAGGGTGCAGTGAAGAAGATCCGCAGCTTGATGAAGAAGCACAAACTGGACAATGTGTTTATTGCCACTGATGCAGATGAGGAAGGTAATGACATACTGGCACAGTCAGAGATGATTTACAATTAATTGTACATTTAAATGACCTAAAGGCATGAAGAAATTTCATTTGTATAATTGGCATGAGTGCTTCAGTATTCTGCAGCTTGATGAAATAGTGTTATGAAGGTTTATACAACCATCTGTCATTTGAAAGGCCAATATATATTTTGAGATGAAACCATTTCAAATGTCATTGACACAGTAGCATAAGAAGTCAGCAAATTATAATGAATATATGGTAATGCAGAAATAAGTCATAGAAATATTATAAGTAAGCAGTAGTTGTGTGCCAATAAAATCATTGTCACTATAAATGCTTTTAAAATCTGTAGAACTGAAGGAGCTGAAAAGGTTGCTGCCAGACATGGTGCGGTATGAGCCGTCCACAGAGGACCTGGAGCTGTTTAAAGATGGAGGAGTGGCCATCATTGACCAGTGGATATGTGCCCATGCAAGGTAAATTACTTTTCATGGTATGAGTTCATTACATGATGATTAGCATAAAAGTTTATCAGTCACGGCACGGCGGTGCAGTAGTTAGCATTGTGGCCTCACAGCAAGAGGGTTCCTGGTCTGAACCCGGGGTGGAGGGTTTGAATCCTGCGGCGAGGGTACTCCAGCTTCCTCCCACAGTCCAAAGACATGCAGGTTGACTCTAAATTGTCCGTAGGTGTGATTGTGAACATGGTTATCTGTCTCTATGTGTCAGCCCTGCAATAGTCTGGCGTCCTGTCCAGGGTGTACCCCACCTCTCGCCCAGTGTCAGCTGGGATAGGCTCCAGCCCCCCCACGACCCCTAACAGGATAAGTTGTTACGGAAAATGAATGGATATTTTATATTAACTTAGTTGTCAATTCTAATTTCTTAGCTGTGTTTTCATTCATTAAAACCCAGGCCTTTTTGGAATCATCAGCTTTGTACTGCCCCCATGTGATTAAGTATGAATTCCACCTTCAGAAATTTGCTCTAAAAAAGTAAGCCACACAAGTAGTCCCCCAAACTTTTGTCTTTTGTCCAGTTCTTTGGTTTATGGCACAATATAGTGCTCTTGGGATGACGTTTTTCTGTAGGCCAATACGGAAGTTATCGTCACCCTGGTTCCCTCATCAAAAAGCCTATGGGATTTTTCCATTGGATTTTGGATTATTGCAGAAAAAAAGCTCCGTGGAGGTAAAAAGCTAACGTTAGACTACAAAAAACAAACAATACCACAATCACGTGACTTAATATCCCTTCCACAACATGGCTGTACAGACGTGTTCTGTGTTATCTGTTTCATTTAGTCACTTGTTAGCAACTGCCTTTTTTAAGATGCATAAAAGCTTTAAAATTCACAACTGGGGAATTTACGGACATATTTTATATCGTAGAACAAAACGTGAAAGTCTGTTAAGCTTGTTTTTACTGCAGACCTTATTTCAGGCACATAACCAAAACCCATTCAAAAACACAGTGAATTCAAGACAGTGGAACCAGGGGTGCTAAAATGCCAACTTACTTGTGGGTTTCATGACTTAATTAATTGATAACAGTGAGGACTTAATTAATAACAACTTGAGAAAAACTCCAAGTAAAAATAGATCTCAATGTGAAATAGTTAAGTGTTTTTTTTGTTTAGTTTTTTCCAGAAGGCATAGTATAATAATATAATGTGTAGATTTGATCATTTGCACCATTTTCAGCAAAAGTAAAAAGGTAATTAAAAATAAATAAATAAATAAATAAATAAATAAAATAGGGTAATTTTCGAGGGAGAATGCCAGTTACTTGTTTACCCCCCACATAGCAGCCATGTCACTTTCATACTTACCCGTGGAAAAAATATTTCAAGTTGAAAAACTGGTCTGACTGTACATGCTGCTCTCACTGCAGGTCATATCTCATGCATATCATGTCCTTGTGTTATTTCCCAACATGCCTCTTGCATCACTGTTTCTTTTATTTATTTATTTATTTATTTTTTTCAGAGTCTTTATAGGAACATCAGTGTCCACCTTCTCTTTCCGGATCCATGAAGAAAGGGAGATCCTGGGCTTTGACCCAAAAACTACTTACAACCGTTTCTGTGGGGACACTGAGAAAGAATGTGAACAGCCCACACACTGGAAAATAGTTTATTGATGTGACCTCTCACTTACCCAACACACACAAGTGCCAAAAGCAGTGTTAAAAGTGACATTTATTTGTATGGAATATACAAGCTATTTTAACTGTTTGATGGTGTATTTTTGACTTTACATGGTTTCAGAGTTGTGCAATCAGGTCTGTAGTGACCACTGTGACTGAGCCTTATGCTCAAGAGGCCACGACTGGGCTGCCAAACATGTGTTACTGTAATGTTCAACAAGTGAATCTGCAAATATTTTTTAAGTTGTATGTTGAATGTGGATCCCTAATGTCAGCCTGGTATTTTACATCATTTCTTATATTTATGACCAGCACCACTGGTGAGAACATGTGTCTTATAATGAGTGCAGCAGAAATTGTTGTATGGGAATATTCTCAGTTTAACATTTTGTGAAATTCAAAGATGTTGAGCATCTGAAGTTATTCTGTTTTTTAAATGTATGATTTTGTCCCCCAAAAATAGCACCACATAAGTATGGAGGAGCATTCAGAGATCATAAACATATTGTAAAGATAATGCATTTTTAATTAAAGGGACCTTGTGGAGTTTTCTTGTAAACAAATTAAGGTGTGTTTACTTTCCGTTTTGTCTTCTTTACCAAAAAGAATTGTGTGTAACCTGATTGAATGCATGTCCCTCCTCAGAAAAAAAAAATTGCAGAACTTATTTTTGAAGTACTTTGAACCCTACAATGTTTTCATTCACATTTGCTAGCTGTCTTCTTCACTGCCTTTTTATTTTAGCACATTGTTTAGTTTCTTTGTGTGTTACTGCCACTAACTGTTGATCCGTGGATTAGTGTTAAACTGGTCGCCACACTCTAAAGCACATGCATTGCATCCTTGTGCCTTTGCTCGAGAACCAAGAAAAGTGGATCTGCTCACAGGAACACCGCTCCACAGCGCTACTAGTGGTCACAAACTCCATAGGTTGCCTTTAAAAATAGGACACCAGATAGAAGCTAATGACTCCCAGCTCACAAACTGTTAAAAGAGGTGCATTTTTCCCTCTGCTTTTATTATGTATCAGTGTTTGAGTGAACAAACTTTCCCTTATTTCATATTTTTATGCAATGCCAGTATTTGTTACCTTGTATTAAATTATATTACTGATGTTGGGAAGGTAGAAACATCATAAATAACAATATCATGATGAACTCTAATGCTGCTTAATTCTTTCAAAGTTTTCTTTTTGAAACCACAGACTACATATATATACTGTACATTTGCCGTTGAGCGTAATAGTGTTATTGCTACGACCGTTGAAAGGAACTGAAATGCCAAGAAGGAGCCACTGTGTCTCATCAACACTTATCAGCTATGAAGCTATTATTTTACAACACACCCTGTATTTTTTCCCATCCCTGAAGATGCCCATTTTACTACTGGTATGGGCATTGTCTTCTGACTTTCTTTGTACAGCAGTAATTTTGGTGTTGAATAAAAGTTTTTAGCAAACTGAAAACATGGTAGAAGTTTGTTTGCTGGTGTTTATACTTTTGTATCTTTAGATCTTAATCTGAACCAGATTAAGTCAACATCTTAAGTTTAGCAATGACAATGTAATGTTACATGGTTAAAGATATACCATGCAGGATTTTGGGTTACTGTATGTAAACATGCTTACCAGCAAAAACCCATCCCCCAAATCACTTTTTTTTGGCATTTTGCCTTTCTATATTTCAGCGTTGTGTCTCTTATACCTCTGTCCTCCCAAATCAACTGTAGTTCTTGACCCAGTTCTGTTCAAAACTCTTGAAACTTCGGTGCAATCTAGTGAAACAGCCCGCGCTTCCACCAGTTTTGATCACAACCATAGTAATCAACGGAGGTCAACATAAGTAAACATTTGTAGCAGGGTGGTGGATCACATTGACTACCTGTGAACTTTTGTCCTGATCAACTATCAGTGATATCACTGCACACTCTTTTTCCTCTGATGGTTTCTTGCTTACCATCTCCATTGTTGCCTTCTACATCCTCTCTTTCCATATCATAGAATATGACACATGCTCTGATTTCATCATAGTTCGCACTTCAGGTCAAGGAAAGCCTGCTGTTTCTTGGTTCCAGCTGGGAACCAATTTTTTGGGTTCTGAACCAATTTATTTTTGGTCAAAATGCTCTAGATAGTGGTTCCCAACTGGTGGATTGTGGTCCAAAAGTGGGTGGAATGGATGGCAGAAAAAAAACACACTTTATTTTTAAGTACAGTAAATTTCCAGCACAGAGCTTTTATTTTTAAGTACCATTTTCTGCTGTAGAGTGAGTGACTAATGGACAACTACTTAACAGAGACAGCAAACTAGCTCAACGACAGCCAAATGCAAGTATGATGCTTTATGTATTGAACAATGGGACCTTGAACCAATGACTAAAGAGAGTTCTGGACACCGTGACTGGACCAGTTGGGAACCACCGCTCCACATGGTTCAAAACTAGGTGCGGGAACTGGAACAGAGAGGTATTAGATCCAGATCTCTCAAACTGAGCATTGAGCATGTCTACGTACTCTCTGAGAAGCTTAAAATAGAAGAGAGTTCTAAGGCAGTCTACATGCTATGGACCTTTACATCTACTAGATTTCAGAGCCATTTGGAAATCTCTGCCTGACTCTACATCAGTTTCTGTTTCTTCTGAGGCAGTGGTCTACACAGCATTCTGCGAAACATTAGCTCTCACATGTTTTTTCTCACAAGTTCTTATCAAGATGGAAAACCAGTAGGACTGCCTTGATGATGGAATTCTTATTGACACTTAACAATACAATGGTGTCCTATGTCCTATATTCTTGTTTTGCCCAACCCTACTGTCCATTGTTTTGTCTTTCAAGTGTTTGGCAATGGAAAGTATTTAGGTATAACCCTTTCACCAACTGGCAGATATTACTGTTATAATAGGAAGCTCAGGCTCTGAATGGAAAATACTGCCATATCATTTATCACTGTTCGTATCAGCAGTTATATTGGGCGTATTACTCACAGAGGAAAAAATGACATTAGCTTCAGCCACATCAACTTATGTAACATAAAAGATGTTTCTGGTTTTTTTTTCTGGCTGAAATCTTGACCTCTCGGCTCTAGTTTTGTGTCAATACATCAATTAAGATTGTATTTTTTATTCTTTAAATCACGTTACATATTAGTTTTCTGTCAGTATAACTTGGATTTCTTTTGTCTTCGTCCCTCTGAACATAGTCACAAGATTTGCAGTGTCTAGAGGATGACTCACCGCAGTGTTTTCACGTTTCCCTGTGGATCCCCTGACCTAACATCAATGTGATTTTTCCCCGTGGAGACCCTCCCGGACAACACCTACACACCTGGATAGTGGCGGGGATTGCCCTGCCTCCCCCAGTGCTCTCATGTACAACACAAATATCATGGTTTGTGACCTTCTAACATGTAACACAATCACAGGTTCATCTTTCTCTCCATTAATCGCTTTATGACACGGAGATATACCCTAAATAACGACATAAGTTAAAACAAGAATGTGTTATTCTTATAGAAACCTGTATTGTAGCAAATTTAAAGTAGTTATCAGCTAGGTTGAGATGTAGGTTAATTAGTAAAAAAAAAAAAAATCATTTCAAAACATGGACCTTTAAAATTATTAACACAAGTCACTTTGAATTAGCTTGAAATGGTTTGATGTAATATTATATAAATGTATTTAAAAGGGTCCTTCCGGTCACCTTTCATAATTGCTGCAACCTACATGTAGCCTACAGTTAATTGTTCCCAGCAGTCACGCACTCCTTTGTTTAGGGCAGTGCACGTTACAGTGAGTGTACACGCCCTTCCTCACAGATTTACCTTGCCACACAGGTGGAGCTTCTCACATTAGCACAAGGCAGGGACACGGAGAAGTGAAAATTATTGTTAAATTTACCGTTTCCGCGACGTCATTTTTTATTTCAGCTGTGAATTTCCTGTTTTTCTGCCATAACCGACTGATGGAAAGGGCATCCTGCTAGGGGTGACCTAGCGCCATGTCCTTCGTAAGCCTGCGAGCAACTGTTAGATAATTTGACCAATTAAAGGGGACAACGGTAACAGGTATGTCCCATGGTTCATTATTACTTCTGTCTGTCATTGTGTAAGTTTGTGACAAGCTTTCATGTGTCGCCATGTTTAGTTAATGTCAGTATTAGCTTGACAAAAATAACTACCTAAATGTAAAACTTAGGTGTTATGCCTGTATATAGCTAATGCAGCAGTAACGTTAAGTCTTTAGCTGTAATATACAGGGCTGTCCCAAGACTTTTGGGGGCCCTTAACAGGATTTGGTTTGGGCCCCCCCCTCCTCCTCATAACATGCTAACATGGCACTGAGTGTGTGTATTAAAAAAACTAGTTCAAGGACACATAATGTACAAATAAGTATGTAAAGACTTACAGTAAATATACAGTATTTTTTTGTGTTTGTTTTCCCCGTACCCTACAAAAAACATTGATAATTATTATTATTTTAATAATATTATGATTATTTTAATTAATGTATGTCTTGCTTTAAGACAAATATTCGTAATTAATTTAATATGTTCGAATAAGTCTAGAATTAATTATTGTACAACTTTTCCTATGTAATT
Organism: Epinephelus lanceolatus; assembly: GCF_041903045.1. NCBI lineage: Eukaryota > Metazoa > Chordata > Actinopteri > Perciformes > Serranidae > Epinephelus > Epinephelus lanceolatus. The sequence continues at coordinate 19,872,443 of NC_135747.1, read as the reverse complement.
GACTGTTATTAATATATGGTGAAGGGGTGGGAATAAATAAGTTTGTAATTTCTCCCACTCCTTTTTGGAGATGTAAATCAAATCAGTATGTTGTTTTCAGTTTTTAGGCTTTCTTTACTCACCTGTTTTTTGTCTGTCTACCAATGTGTGACTATTTTGTTTATTTGCTACTTAGATGTTCGAAATAAACTGCTACTGACTAACTAACTAAAAATGCAACTTACTGATTTTGTTTTTACCACAAAATCTGTGTGAGGAGTGTTTGTTTTGTAAAGGATAGTCAATTACATACTTAGCCTACCTTAATTGTCCATCTCACCTGGCTTTGGGAGTTCAATTTTTATCTTGTTCACGCCTTCAAAATCTTTTCGAGACCATATTGCTCAATGGGTAAGGCCGGTTCTGGCTGTATCTAAAATGTCAGACTACTGTAAAAGACTAAAAGTTCCCTGTTAAGTAACACAGTTGACAAATTAATCTCACCACAAGGCCCACACAGTTGCTGTGGAGCTTTCACCGTTTTCCTCAGCAGATGGAGTTGACCAGTTGTCATAGAAACATTAATTCTTGTGAGCACTTTAAGGACTGATTTTCCACATTGGCTTGAAAAAAGAAACTTTGAACTGCAACTGTATTTAGCCTTTACATAATATAATTGAACCATGCTGACACACAGCAGGTATATGTGTGGTTAATTGAATGAATGGAATTACATATAATGTGTTCTCATTTTAGCTTCCTCTACAGATGGCCTTCTTCCGGCAACTGAAACTTCTTCTCTGGAAGAATGGGCTGGCGGTCATCAGACAGCCAGTTAGTGACTTTCATTTGCAGTGGGAGCTATGATTTTATCTCCATATATGACAGAGTGTGCCATGTATCACTCAATATGTGCAGTATACACCCTGTACATAGTCTTCATGAACTAATTATTACTCTTTTATGATATCTTGTGTTACAGCTATGGTCCCTCACTCTGGTTATCTGGCCTCTGATCATCTTCATCATCATTGCTGTGACCCGCAACCAGTTCCCTCCAGTCATCAAAGATACATGTAAGTGTGAAACTGCACAGGGTAAAAAGTGCTTTGATCCAGGTCCACGTTTTGTTATGTATTGAGGTGTATTTCAATAGCCCTTCATCACAAATGCATGCCTTTACAAAAACAAGTCTTACCATTATATAATCAATCGTGGACAAATGACACTGTGCAAACAAAATAAACTGTGAGCAAACAGAATAAAGCCTATAAGCCTTCCTGGCACTAACGAAGAATTACATCTCATTTGTATTTATATATGATGCACTTTGAGTATTCCAGTAAAGAATTTCTGGCAACAATCTCTTTAAAAACATTTGAAACAGGTCAGTAATTGAATCTCTTGACATTTTAAGCTTGATCAATTTTTTTCGTTTAGAGTAAAGCAAAATCCGAAACTGGGGAACTAAAGTGAAAGATCCACTTGGGTAAAGTTTGACTTGACATATGACATAGGCTGCAGGGGTTTAGTTAAGCATCTTAGAAGACAGCAGGTTAACAAATGATGACATTCCAATTTCACAATCGGCGCAAACAAATGGAAAGCTCAACTCAAACATGAATAGTCCTTCAGATCTGAGCCTATCCCCGCACTGTTGACATGACATTTGTACTCCTTTATTTCAAAACCCCCATTGACTGAGAGCACACTTATTTATCTGCAATAAATGTGTAAAGGTAAAGGTGCTTTAAAGAGGGAGCGTCACATATGTATGCTTTTCTGCCTTTGTGTGGCCATCGCAGATTGTGGCAGATGACAGTTGAGTAGTTGGTCGTAGAGGGAGGGGCAGAGATTGCAACTAGTTGGTTTGAAAAACATATCTCAAGCCTTTCACTTACCAGTAAACCTGGTTCTTTAGCAAACAATTCCTAATAAAAATCTATTTACAACAGCATCAGCATTATTTTAAAAGGACTTCATCTTCTTATACGCCTGTCAGTATGTGTGATAAAATATAATTCTTGCGTTATATAGAGCATCTGTAAAATTAACAATGTAAAGAGGCCCATCTTACCTAGTTCTGGTAATAACTGTAACCAGTAAACCCTCCCACTTTTGTTTGCTCAGTCTTTTATAATAGATCAGATTCTGTTGATGCAGCGATTTACATGTAACTTAATAGCTTCCCCTAACAAAGAACCCACCCAGTGGTTGTACACAATAGGACCTTCCCTCACCCGTAAAAGTCCTATTGTTGGATGGTAATGATCTTAAGCGCTAAAATACAACATTTGCACCCTCAAGGTTTTAGTTTTCTTTGTGATTAAATGACGCACAGAGCTGTTCCCATTATTGCACGTCTGTTTTAAGTGCATTGATACCCAGTTGTTTCCAGTTTAAACACTTATTCTACTTGTTTAACTCTGATAAGTCAGGTGTACAATTTCACTGTTTTCTCTTTTGATATGTCAATTGTACATGAATTCTTTGCTACTGGCTGTGTGAGTGGAGGTATTAACCTTGAGGTTTGATGTCATTCAATTCTTCAAATGTGCTGTGGGTTACATTTCACATGAAATGAGTCAAACGCTGTGCGTGAGGCTGTTGTTCTCTCTCAGACAAATGTGTCATGTCATTTGTTTTCTGAGGTAATACCGGAGTTGTACTGTACCATGCAGTCAGTCTAGACACATTGCTTGACTGAAACTTGATCTTCATATCTTTCTTTTTCTTTTCTCTGTCCTGAATTTTAAGGGCCAGTTTGCCACAATATGAAAAATACATATTTTAGCTTATATCTGTAGTGCTGTTTAGCACTTGAGATTGTTTTGTTGTACGTTATCAAGTGTTGGAGATATCAGCTGTAGAGATGTCTGCTTCCCCTCCAGTGTAATGGCACTACATGGCATTCGGTTTCATTTGAAAAACTCAACAGCAATGTCTTGTTCCAGAAATCATGACCCGCTTACTGAATATCAACCAGTCAACCAGTAACTTCCTTCAAGTAGTCTCAATGAAATAATTTTGTCTGCCAAATGTACATGATTTAGGACATGACCTTCTGGGATTTAAAAAAACGTTTTTAATGAAAGTTGTGTTCTCAAGCATCCTCGCTAACAACAACTCATGTCTCCTCTAGGTTATGTGGGAGCCAGAAACCTACCTAGCTCCGGCTTCTTCCCTTTCCTGCAGACCCTGATGTGCAACACAGATGGCAGCTGCCACAACAAATCCCACCTGGCGGGCTCAGCTGCATCAAAGTCATCTAAAAGATACTCACGGGAGGCAAGGTACCCCCGTTCAGAAGTATATAATCTATTATCTAACCCATACTGCAGGAACAACAAATACTGATTGAAGCTGTAATTGTAACATATCAATGCAGCTTAACTGTGCATTAAAACTTCCACACTTCCTGTGCTGACATATGATTAAAAAAAGGAGTACAGAGAGAGGATTGCTGAGTCATAAAGGAGGGACACACCTCAGTATAGCAGCATCACATGAGATGATTTGTTAGCGTGATCATGGAAATGTACAACAACAGACCCTCCCCTGTGGAAGACCGGGAGTCTCCTTAACCTACTAATAACCCACTATAGCTAATACATTTTTGTGTCAAAAAGCTGAAAACAAATAAATATCAAGACAATATTTTATTTTTTTTGTTTTTTTTAAAGCATAGTTCTGTTCCGTGTCTGTTTTTCTTTATCTGTCACAAATCAGGAGATGACTGATTACTTTTTTACTCTCTTTTTTCCTTTAAAGCATCTCTGTCAACACTTGGAGTTGCATAATCTTAGAAAACAGGCACCCTTATACATGGTTACCTGCCTTTTTTGTTGTAGTGTGAACAAACTCACTTAGCTTGCAATTGTTTTCTTTACTTTTGTTTCTCAAGCTGTTGTGCTGTCAATGAAATCTAAATTCCAGACTCAGGAATGAGGGTGGTAGAAAAACCTGTTTGTGTAACCAGATGAATGATGGGTACGCAAAACTCCAGCTACCTTCTATGGGAAAAAAACCTCAGAAGACATCACATACGTGTGTTGAGCATCTTTTCATTGTGTTATCTGAAACTTTTGACTCTGTATGACAGCCCAGATCACCCGCTGAAGGTTTCCCCGATGGCGAACCTGATTGAGGGAGCAGGTTTTTTCAACATCTCCAGGGACCCCAACTATGATCCTGAAAAACTGATTAAAGCCATGAACAGCTTTTTGGGTATGCTATCCTCATTCACAGACACTTCTTTCTATGTGAAATGCCAAAATCACATTTTCATGGTTTCCAGTAAAGTTTATATCTCCAATTCTGGTTAAACTCTTGCACTGTATGTTATTATTTCATCAAGGCGCACCATTTAGACACGTTATGGCACAGACAACCATTAAACATTTGTAGCTGAGACCTATCTAGGAAGATAGACCAGCCAAACTCTACATTTGGAAGAATAAATAATTTCGAGTAGACTAAAAGATATGAAACATTAGATGAGAAGATCAGTATCTGTTCAATATGGAGCCAGAGCCGGGAGACAAATAGCTTAAGCATAAAGACGAGACGGGGGGAACAGCTAGCCTTTGGTTAGCAACTTGGTTTTGTACAGATTAAACAAGCTAGATGTGTGTTAATTGGTGAGTTTAAGAGGCGCTGGAAAGCACATTTTTTATTAAGCTAACTGTCTCCTGTTTGCTTCTTATTTAATGGACAGACATTTTAGGGGTTATAATCTTTTCTTCTATAAAACCAAATTTCCACTGTTACCTTATGAACCACACTTCATTGTCTTCTTTGACTGTTTTGTCCAACACAATGTTGACATTTACTCTATCCCCTTCTTATGTTTGCATTATAGGATGACTATGATATCACACATTATGGTAACTGCTTCATTCAGCCCGTTTTTCAACAGTGTGTTCTTTTGTTAAAGGTTCATCCTACCAAGGAATGCCTCATAATGCCTCTCTCATGAACGGCATGAATACAACTCTTCTGGGAGATGAGGTGGGTATTGTTAAAACATAATGGGAGGAATAAAACTGCTGAGAATAAGGAACAGCCTGTTTGGCCCCTTCCGTATAGGTCATTGTCTAGAGATAAGCCCGTATTTGCTGATAAAAAAAACACTCAAAATTCAAACGTGTCTTCATTCTGTTTCCTCTTTTGTAAGCATCAGTGCGGTAATACATGATTTTTTGGTAGAAGGGGGAACCTGTTATAGTAGCAGTAGTCAATAAAGATTTGGTAGCTTAGCTTTTTCAAACTAATAGATACACATTAGAAACTCACACAGTGTTAAGAAAAGTCATATTCTCACATCTGTTTTCCTTATGAAACAGAAATAAAACTGTACGCCTTTTGAATTCTTGTTTCTCTCAGTCATGGAACTGGGACTGGCTTCATTGCCCGAACCCTCTTGTTTACTCATCCACTTAGTTACTCCTTGTGCATGCCGTGCAGTATGTACAATGAGTTACTGAAATCATACCACCAGGATTTCTCAGTACCCTGGTATACCGTACTACTGTGATACCACCCCAGCCTACATTATATGGTGAAAATGGACTGATATATGGTAGATCGCACATTTGGCCATTCATAGATACGACTGATTTTTTTAAAGTCGAGTTCAGACCAAAGATTTGCGATGAGACAGAAGTGTTTTAGTATGTTGCAGAGAAAAACTGCAGCAGTTTGAACTGGCGCATGTCAGCTCGACACAGGCCGGCTGATGGTGTCGCCTGTCATTCAGCTTGTCGAGTCGCCAGTGGCTTGTTTAAGGACGTAAGGCGCGTCACCTATTTCCGTAGCCATTCGGATTGTAGCAAAGTGACAAGCTGTCTGCAAACAGCATGTTCGCTTGGTGTGGCATTCTGTCAGATTTTAATCCCCACAATTGTTGACATGTATGTTGGTCCCCTTCCTAATTGTGTGTCGGTGTTGGATGCTGTGTTGCTGCTACTGCTCGCTGTATGTGCTCATGTCACACAGACACATACTCATTGACCAATTAATCTGCGCTGGTTATTTGATTTATTGTAGCATATTTATGATGAATAGGGTCCATCTGAAGCTCAGATTGTTTCGTTTGTGTTCTCACCGTTTCATTACCACAAGAAATGCAACTGTAGCAAGTATCATTATCACTTTCCTCATTCTTTTTTTAAGAGGCTACAAATTGGATTTGGCTACATAATAAGCCTGAAAAATAAGAATAGATGTACAGAGAGTTGTTACTATGGAGACAGCATCAGCACCATCTCGCCCAGTCGCATTGGTGTAAAGTGGCAGTTTCAACTTGTCTTGTATCAAATCTGATGGTATTAACTTGGTCTAATAGTTCATAATTACACTTAACTGTAAAGAATGTTATTTGAAAGATATTGTATGAATTTACCTCTTGAACAAATCCCTTCATTTAATGCGTAAGTGTAATAATCTGAATCCAGGAGAGCGTCAATGAAATGCTGGACTCAATGAACCTGTTGAAAAGAGCCATCTGCACCCTGATGCTGCCCAGGATGAACACGACCTCACCCGACGCCCTCTCCTACGCTGTGGTCACTTTCTGCAGGTCCAACAACAGTTTGTTTGAAGTCTCTCTCAACACACTCAACCAGGTGTGTATTTGTGTTCGCTTGCTTGCACACTAACATTACATTTTTTTCTGTTTTGTGTGAAAAGAAAAAAATATATATGTATAATAATATTTGTTCTGTTGACTCTGAAACCTCCTCTTGTTGCCAGATACTAACGGACCTGATTCTGACAAAACCAAATGAGACGTTGACGGTGGCCGGGGCGGCAGTGTTGGTGTTTGATCAGCTGCAGAATCAGACCGCGCTGTGGGAAACCCTTTTAAATGTTCCCCAGCTCTTGTCTTCTGGTTCTTTTGACGAAATGCTGGCCAGCGCAGGGACCCTGCTCACCAACATACAGCGGTAATGTACTATCAATGATGGGGCAATGCAAAATGAATGAGGGGCAGCTGTATGAAAATGTTAATTTATTTAGTAAGTTTAGAAAAAATCCTTATGATGGGAATAGTTGAAGTATGCTGTGTTGTACTGAATATTTAATAAAGGCCACAGCATATTGTCTGTGTCAGAGTTGGTAGACATAAGTTTTAGTTTCACATTATGGTTACAACATTTTTGACCTCATAGATGATAGGTGTGAAACACAAAAGCGACTGGCTCTTCTATCATAAATAGATTCCAGTTTAGAAATAGTGAACTGAGGGAAGATTACAGTTTAACCTTGGCCTTTTGATTTAGAAATATTCTATCGCTTTTGGTTTTCAAAGACTCAGTCTAGCTCTGTTTGCAACTCACTAAGAATTAAAGACCTTGAACAGCAGGGGGCCAACCTGTGTGTTTGTCTAATCATGACCTCTGTCAAGTGATTGCTGCAGGTTCTGTCTTGTTTTGACCATTATTTTCTTTCTCCCTTCCTTCTCATTAGCGCCATGCATGTCCTCCAGGGCAATTTCCCTGAAGCCAGTGCCTCACTGTCCCCAGTGCATCCGCTCCTCGCTGGAGGAATCAACCTGGTCCACTATGCTCAAAACTGGCCCGGCAAAGGTAACTGTCCCTCAGCTGTACTGAACATACCACAAGTTAGCCACAGCTGCTTTAGGGAAGTCAAAATCAGTGTGTTTACACGTATATGAATAACCTGTTTATGAGGGTTTCCTGGTTTTGATCATATTCGTGATATGGTGTTCACATGAGCACAGAGAAATCGAGTTACTCATATTCCCTGTATACACGATAAATACTAGTATCCCAGTTACTGATAACTGCACTCTATTTGTGCAGGTGCAGGTGCAGTGATGTTTACAAAACAAACTTTTCATATCCTGTATCTGACACACATAGATAATTTGACTGTGCCTTAAAAATAAAACAAGTTTTCGCTTGTATCAGGCTTAGCACTTTTAAATGCTATGAGTGTTGCGGGCTTGGCTCCTCCACCTGACTGGCAGCAAAAGGACACGAGAGCAACAGGAAATTTTACACAGGTCCTCGACTTTGACAGGTGTCTGTGTGTCACTTTCACTGCCACCATGTAGAACAAGGTAGTGATTGAAGATCCGCAGCTGTGACTGGTGGGATAAAGTTGCCATGATGGAGTTCACTGATTGTGAAGGAAAGAAAATTCCCACCTTAGACTTGAATAGGATAGCATGTCGATGGCTTTTCCAATCCTGGCTAGCCACTATATTTAACTCGTCAGTTTCGTTGTCGCTCCACAAGTGGGCTTTTGCCGTCGCCATTGCGGTTACCATGTAACAGCCACGCCTGTGCAGATAGTCGCCGACCCTTATTAACCACTATAAATAAGGTGTATACATGCCACAGTATCCCGATTTCTTTTGGAAATTGGAGTGGTCTTATCCCGGTTTCTGTAAACAGGATATGAAGTATACATGCTCAAACACATAATCGGGATACTCCGATAACCCAATGGGTTATTCATGTCCATGTACACGTAATAATGTGAACACATTGACCTTTGATATGGGAACACCAGAGTAATGTTGTCAGTCAAGTTTTGTGCTGAAATGCCATTAGGGTGTATCATCTGACCATGTGGTTTTGATTCCTCTTAGATGTGTCCATTTCCCTCAGAGAGGTTGTCACATTAGAGAATGACACACTTAGTGACATGGTCAGACTTGTTCTGCAAGAAGTCACAATACCACTGGACAAGGTAGGTGGCACACCTTTCTTTACAGTATGAAAATAAGTGTTAGTAGCAAAACTACTACAACTACAATCTGAATTAGATGCTTTTCCATACATATTCTCACTCACAGTGGAGATTTGTGTAATGTCATATGACAGTTTGCAAATTTAAATATTTCAATAAAAGCAAAACAGCTCTATCTTCAGGGTTGTCAAACTGGTTTCAGCTGTGGCAGCACAAGCTGTAAGTCTCATGTGCCACATCTGAGCCTCATTTTGAACCACAAAACCAGATTTGAAGCAGGAAAATCAAGTGAAACTAAATAAGTTGAAAGCCTAGTTCAAGATACTCTTATTGACCTTTCTTCCTGAGAGTGAGATGAGAAGATCGTTGCAATTCTCATGTGTCCGCTAAATATGAAGCAACAACCAGCAGCCTTTTAGCTTAGCATAAAGACTGGAAGCAGAGGCTAACAGCTAGCCTGGCTCTGTATAAAGGTGTCTCCCCATTTCCAGTCTTAATGCTAAGTCATACTTCCTGGGGAGCTCCCATTTTCATTTTGCCCTCTCCCACTTTTCTCCTGGGGTCACAATTCTCCCGTATTTCTCCCATTTTATGACAGATTTTCACACCTTATTTCCTTTTCATTTTCACAACCTGTTCCTGGCATAGTATGGCATGTACAAGCCCTGTGACTCTAAAAGTGTACTGTTTTCCACCTGCTTGCACTTCCCCCTCCCTCCCTCTTTCCCTCACCCTTCGGAGCTGGATAGGGGCACCTGCTGGGCCTGCATGAGTCAGGCTCGGCTCCCGGTGGACCTACAGCCTGGCCTCCCCCCCCTCCTACTGGCACTCTGCTGGAGTATCAGGGTCACAAACCAAAAACTATTGCAGTTTAACTTATAAAGATGCTGATGCAAGTGTAGTTTTATTTATATATATGTTGTTGTTGTTTTTTTATTCTTTGAAAGTCACCAGAACCCCCCCTTGGGTTTTGATTTTCTTCATATTTCTGAGGTCTCAAGGTTGGCAAGTATGTGCTTAGCTAAGCAAACCATCTCCTTGTAGTAGTTTCCACAGTTTCGAATATATTTACTGTGATTCTCCCCTCTTCTCCAGGCTATCTTCTTGACATTGGACAGAGAAATGGTGCTTATGTACGTGTGTGAAAACAGCAGTAACCCATTGTGGCTCACAGCAGCATGCAGTACAGGGGCAGTGGACATGCTTCTGGGATGGATCAGCCCTGGCGAGGTGGCAAAGCAGGTCGGTAATAGTATTATGAATGTTATCATCATCAAGAGAGAGAGATTCACAGAAATCAGAAATGAGTAAGCTACTTGATGTGTGTGGGCGGCTTTTCTTTCTTCTCACCATCCCACTCTCACTTTCTCTCGTGTAACTCGGCTGTGTTCTTCTGTCCTCACTCTTAATTTGCATTCTCAAGTGCCACCTTCACTTTTAATTAGATTCAGAGAGTACCAAATAATTAGTCTGCGACCACAAGAAAGCTGTTGGCCGTAGCAACAAGCAACTGCGACTCCCAGGTTGCACCTGGGGAACGAAAACCTCAAAGACATCCAATTAGCGCTGCCACTATGGTAGATGTGTTTTGATGAGATAATTCCCAATCAGAAGCTGTTAGCTAACATTTTCATCACTCTCTGTACTCACTCAGCCGTCAATCAGAATCAGAATCACGTTTACTGCTGAGGAGGTTTTCCCATATTAGGAATTTTACTTGGCATTTTGGTGTATGACATTAAACTATAAAATAAAACATAACCATAAACTAAAAGATAAAAAGCAAGAAAGAAACAGAAATACAATTGAAAAAATTAAAAAGCTGAAGAAATATTGTTAAAAATATGTACAACGTATTTGTTTTTACAGTTTTACATAACAATAAAGCAATGATGTGCTTGTGTCATTACTCAAACATGTCACTAACAGATATAGCGCCCCATCCCCCATAGCGCAGCATGATAACAAAATATACATTATTATGAAATAGAGTTTAATAAAGTAAACTGTTCACCAGCTCTTAAGTTCTACTGTCATATGCTGTCAAAACAAATTTGCGTAGAGGAGTAAAGATGTGACAAAATTAATTGTATTTTTTTTTAAATTATGTGCTCCTTGACAACATGGTGTAGAGATATTAGGAGATATAGATTATTGTTTAGAGGCACACAGGAATGAAGCAGGTTGAATTTAGCTAAAATGGTTTTAATTTTGCAAATCTAACTTGGCATACCTTCTCCTCCCATATGTTAACTATATTATTTTCCCAGGTTCTTCGGGTATGGAGTGAGCATGTTGCTCCACATGACATATCCTTCGCCAAAGGGCTGCTGCACAGTCTGATGGGAGGTCCATCTCCTGGAGGACCGGGAGGCTCCAACATCACAAGGACTCACCGTAGCGTAGTTACACAACCACAAAACCCTGAGGAGGAGCTGTAAGTACACCACCATGCATTGCCAATCAACTGTAAAGTAAATCCATCAAAGGTTAACCATTTTTATAATGCTGCACAAACTAAAAAGCAAATTGGAGTGAAGCACCCGAGTGGATTTTCTGAATGACGCAAACATGTTCAGACAAGTGGACAGAGTTTTTAATAAATGTGTATTAGTAGGCAGGATTTTATTTTTGGCCAGAAACAGCAAAGATGACTAAACAAATTGTATAGTTTTAATTTGCATGTATTCACTACTGTACATGTGGGTTGTACTTGTTAGATGACATTTTTGTACCATTTGTTTGTCTGGCCTTGTGCTTTGGCAGATTTCTGGGGGTCGGTCAATTGGTGATGGAGACTATACCATTTGTACCGGAGTTGGATATGGTTGTCCAGGTCATCCTCAAAACTGGCTTTCAGTCCATGAGGTCAGTGGCACAGGCCCTCGAAACAGCAGAAGGTAAGACTACAAAACACCCTGCTCACAGTGAAGCCTCAGTCAAACATTTTCATTTTCAGCACTCTTTTAAAGTGTTTTGTTATTCCTCCTGGTGTTCACTCACAAGCAGAGACAGCGTTTTTTTCTGTAAAGATGAAATAGATTTTGACAGAAAAATTTGAGAGCACTGACCTAAGACAGTAAACATGAGCTTTTGGTGTCGGTACTCAATGAAAGAGCCAGAGCAAAGAGACTAAATCTGAAAATTAACCCATTCACAGAACATATTGTTTTCAGTGTAAGAAGTATGACTCACATACTCCCACAGTCACTATTGTGTTTTGTACCTGAAGTACGCGTACTATGTAACTCAGAGGTGAATGGAAAAAGTTTACACCCTTTCTCAGGGGACTGATGAAAGATGTTGAAGTAGGACTGGAGGTGTGCCCACGCAAGAAATTGATACACAGTACATACACAAAAAGGGAAAAAAAATAACACTTTGTTAAAAAACAACCCCGTGGGATGTATTGTACAGCAGATATTGTGTGATAAGTTGGTGATTTAAAAGTGTGTTAGGTGGATTACGTTTTTACTGTATATTGAGTTAAAATTTTGTTTCATAGTATATCACTGCCTGTTGTTGACTGATCTGGCTTTGTTTTTGTATTAAATTTGTTTCCTTCACTCTCCCTGCTTTACAGAATTAGTGGGCAGTATCCTGGAATGTGCTCATCATCTCAAAATGACTTACCTAACGTTGCTGACAAACCAGACTGAGGCAAACGTTTGGATTGGTCGTGTCAGGGACAGTGTCATGGAAGTGATTACAGAGGTATGTTCATGGTATTTCAACTGACAATATGCATTTGGCTATAAATATCTTAAGGCCCAGACACAGCAAACCGACATCAAAGAACTAGTGTCTTGGCCAAAAAGCTTCAAACTAGCACATAGCATGTTCTGTGCCTGTGTCAGTGGAAATAATATCTGTACCAGCAGGTTGGATAGTGTGAATTTCTTATTCAAAAAGGGAAACTGGAAGAGCAACAGGACAGATTCAAGATGCTGGTTAGCCAGTTAGCACATTAACAACACAACACAATGTTCACAATCTTACATAAAAGTTTGTATTGATCACACGCCCTCATGACTTAAGTTGTTGTTAACTGTTCTCACTTCTGTTTCCCTTTTGTGCACTGAGCTGAACTGCCAATTGACCCTTCGCTAAGCCTCTCCCTTAATCAGTCACTGTCCAATCCTACATTAGCAACCGTGTGTAGCAACCGAGAGGTCTGTCAAGCTTTCAGCAGAAGCTAATATGCTGAAGCGGCGTGCATACGGTAATGTTACCTTCAAGTCCGACCCCTGATTCCCAAAAAGTGTCGAAGGTGGTGTTGAATTTTTCTCCTTCCCCAAGCCCAAGACCCAAGGAAGATATGGCTAAAACAGTGTAGGAAGACCACACGAACAGGTGAATCCAGCAAAGATCAATAAAAACACCTACGTTTGTTCCAGGCTAAGATGCTAACTAACGTTATCTAACGCTAGCTTTGTGTGCTAGCTGCTCTCCCTTTGTCTGCCCCAAGGAGGGAACATAACTCAACATTAAGTTAAATTTAAACCATATATTGATTTACCCTGCTGTACAAGAACATTCTTTGTCCTTCACGTGAAGTGTCAAGATGTGGGGTGCCTGACGCTTGCATTGCGACTGGTGAGCTTTTCCCTCTATTTTAATGTTCTCTTGATTTATACACCGCCAGCAGATGATATTGTGAATGTAGCTCTCACGTGAATATTGAAGACCTTTCTGTCGGCTTCTCTCTGATATCTCCGAACAGTTTTTCCAGAAATTTGATGTTATTTCCTTTGGAATATCTCTCACTGATATCGCTGAAAACTCCATATTTCTTATGCTAGGAGTGAAAGCTTGACGGACATGGCAACAGTGACTAAGGGGGGCGGGGCTTAGCGAAGGGTCAATTGATGATTTCACTCACAGACAGGCTCCACTGTTTCTGACGCCAAGTCAACATGCCAAGCAGGTTAAAAAAAATAATGAAAAGGGCCAACAAGTGCCAACAGTGTGAGACACACCACAAAAACTAGGGCAACAGACACTCAACAACAGCCTGACATTGGCTGACGACTTAGCATCAGCTTGGTGTGTTGGGGCCCTTAAAGAACATATTATTATTTTACAACTTTGATCTTATTTTTGTAGTTTCAGGCATAACAGTTAGACAGCAGCTTAGTGTCATTGCTCAGGTGTGTGGAGGCAGCAAGACAAGGAGTGCATGTTTAGGCAACCGCCAAGTCGAGGCGGTTCTCAACCCTTTGTGTTGACCCTAGTTACGTGTGCACTCATTTTTATAACATATTTGATGGTTATAATGGAGAATTACCTTTAGTTTCACTGTGACTCATATCATTAGGTTAAACTGGACATGGTTTTAAGTCTGCATGATTGTTCATGTGAAGCTGCCAGTATTCCTGAAGTCATGTTTCTTAGCGATGACATTGGTGTGTAAATAAAGATAAAATATACTTTTTTAATCCTCAAGGGGAAATTTGCATGTCATTTTTCAACAACACGCTGAGAGCCAAGCATCGCTTAAACCCAGACAGCTTTGTTATGAAACTGTATGCAAGAATTTTAAGATAACATAGCGAATACCCGTCTGCCACATTATATTTCACTAATGATCCTCTCACAGCACACTGTCACATGTAATACCTCGACTTAAGGGGTTGACATGTTTGAGGTTTTTGATAATAGTATGCACTTCTCAGCTGGTGCTTTTTGCCTCTGTCTTACTAGATACAGTCACCTGAGCCTTCAACATGTGAGGATGTGTTGGGTCCCTTTGAGTGGCTTTTAACATCAGAGAACGTACCAGTCGAGATTTGGAAAGCATTGATCTGTCAGGACACCTCCCCTCTGGAGCAAGCGCTACAGGCGGGCCGGCTGCCATTGGTTCAGAAGGTAAAAGTTACTTAACTGCATTTGAGGAGTTTTATTCCAAAGAGATGTGCTGTCTGACTCTCATTTATCATGTGAAAAACATCCTTTTCAAACTCAGTACTACACTCTTTACTTTCCTTCATTGTTTTGAGTTTTCATTTCCTGAATAAATTTCATTGTTTTAGGGTTGGACTGTCCTGTATTGTTGAAATTTACTTAAGATTTAAATCTTGTTTCATGTTTCTACAGGCACAAGACGTGTACAACACCATCACAGAACAAACAGACGACAATGTGACACTTCCCATGATTCTCTCCGAGTGGCACAAGCTGCAAAACTTCAGTATGCAGTTTGGCATGCTTTTGGACACACTGGTCACAGGACTGGGTGGAGCATACTGGATGGACTGGATGCCACACAACAACGATCATAATGTTACCGAGACTCTTCAACAAAGGTGTTGACAAAGTGTTGATTATACTGGCAGGGTTTCATCTCAGAGCGCTATAGTGCTCTGCGTATCTGAATTTGATTTGAACAGATGAATGAACACAGGCACGACATGCCTCTAGCTTAAATGATTTAAGGTCCAGGCCCACTAAGACATTTGTTTTAAGTTAGACAAGGCCCTTTTCATTGCAATTAGTGAAAAGAAACAATCATGTATTTTAGATAGGGTGCACAATGTCTCATTTCATGCTGTCAGTTATCACTCCACTGTTGTGACAGTGTTGTGCTTTGCTTTGCTTGTAGTGTTTTCTTGTTCATGGTGAATGTGGGAGAACAGATTGAGGAGAGTCAACTGTGGCCTGAGGTAAAGAATTCTGTTCATGCGCTTTACTGGATTTTGAACTACAGCCCCAGTGTCACAACTCAACCAGCAAACTGTGAGTACCGTTTCTTCTTCTTTTCTTTTCTTTTCTTTTCTTTTCTTTTCTTTTCAAATGCAGTTTCAATTTGATTTATCATTATCAAAATTGTGATTTAGTCAAAGGGATAGTCCTGTTCTTGCCTGATCAACTAAGACATACATTTACCTGCATCTCAGCGGGATTTACAGTACAAGAACACTCAGAGCCAACAGCAGAATAAATAGAAATAAATTCACCTGTATCTCAGCAACACAGGATTTATAGTGCAGGTACACTCAGTTAAAGCCAAAAGCACATCAACAACATACACTGCTCTCCACCACAAATAAAGAAGACGTTTAAGCTACCTGTAATATTTACAAAAGCAAACACTGACAGAAAGCTTTGTTGTCACATTGGAAGATTTTATAAGCCTAAATTAATCATAAAATAGTCTCTCTTTCTGGCTCTGCTATGTACAAAATCATCCATGATACCTCTAAATTGCCATAATAGAAAGTGGCATAGGGGCCACTCTATTATGCCCAGTACCTGCCCAGATAGCTAGAGCTACTTTCGTGCTGTTTGCATTTTAATGACATTTTAGTGACATGACTCAGAATTATCTAATTGGCAGCCATGATAAGGGCCGTTGGCATTCTCTAAATGTTAAGGAAAGGTGCTTCAGTGCTTGCTTTCTTAACTCTTTTAGCATATGATACACAGGACCATCCTCTACAAAAGAAAAGAAGATAATGCCATTCCACAGTTTCTTGTGGCAGCAACACTTCAAGTTCAGCTGTTCACAAAAACAAACAATAGGTTTATTTATGCATAAAGGTTACACTCATTTGCATACAATTACAGAAAAATGTTTTAGGGCTTGTACCTGTTATTGTCCACAACGGTTTGGGTTTGGTGCAGAGACTTTAGTATAGAAAACAGGGGAAGCCAAAAAAAAAGGCATTACCTACACCATATCCAGCTAACGTTAACCAACTCCGTTTGTCATAACAAGAATAGGAGAACCCCTGGTGTCCTGCTGAATTTGTTAATCGTCTCGGTCCGTCCAAGCTCCTTTATCCTTTTCTTGCTCTTCGCCATGTGAAAGGGCATTTGAGTTTTGATTTCCCCGGTTCCGCTTCACTTTGCCATTCCCTTAAAGTGATGGTTATCTAGCTAAGGAGCAGTGACAGTTGCACATTTGAGTGGGTATGAACATAAAAGACAGATTCAAGAATTGTCCAACTACATTAGATAAAAATAGATAATTGCATAAAACAATACTGATTTTCGCCAATAAAAGTGGGAGTTTCTGATGGGCAGAGCTCTGTTCCCCGTGGAAAAATCTGAAGCAAACAATTAGAGAGCAGCCTTAGGTCACCTGCCTGCCAAAAGCGGAATCATTTACAAACACAGTCTTAAGAAGTCCTCACAATGAAATTCACCAAATACTTGGAACCATACTATGTTTAAATACCTCAAAAGACCCAAACTTCCACTTAAAGACGCAAGATACATATAAGACTAATACATTTTTTAATTATTTTTTTTTATGTGCCAAAGTGTATTTGATTAGCACGAAGTAGTGTTTTCCTTTGTTATCCTATTTTCTATGACAGCTTGTCGGCCTTGTTATCACTCACACAAAAAGGGCTTTTGGCTATTTATTTTTAAAGAAAACATTTTTTATTTCTCTTTGTATACAGCAACTAAAAAAATCAGTTGAAGGTATACTGTAGATCCTGCACTTACATATTTCCAGTAAATCATAACCAACAAAAAGAAATGACAAATTCAGTTCTATCAGTGTTTTTTTTCTTCATATAGTCCTGTGCACATTGATTAATAGAGGATGTCACTGGGCTGCTATAGTGAAACTCACTGAAACATGTACAGGTGTTTCTCCAAATGATAGACCATTTCGTCGTTAAGTGCCAAAGCAAGTGATTTATTTAAGATAGTACAATAAACACAACCAGTTCTCAAGTATGTATGTGATGTATTTACCTCCCACTTTAGGTTCTATCAACATCTACAACCAGGTCTTTGAGTGTAATACTGGTTTGAACTGGCCACAGTTTGCTCAAAGAATGACTCAGGTTCTGATGTCACCAAACCAAGATGTCCTGGTGCAGTAAGTGCTTTTAGTGTGTTCGTTTAAATGAATGATGTCTTATTGAACATGGAGATAATGCATGTATTGCGTATGCTCTGGAATTTAATGTTCTGTCCTGTTAATTACCTTTAATTGTTCATAGGATGTTGACTCATTAAAAACAACTATTTAGACTGATATGATATTTTTTATTGTTCATACTATTTTACCCATATTACTCAGTAATTTCTAAAATTCTGACATGTTCTTTCCCACTCCTCTCTTTTCTCTGTAGATGTCTCAAAGGAACTGTGAATCTGTTGCAGCATGCATATGGTGATGTCTTTCAACAAATGATCGGGTCAGGTTTGAAACAAGAAATCACAGGAGGAGACGCGCTCTCCACCTACCTGATAAACCTGATGCGAAACCTGGCTAGCTTTGTCAACTCTATCTCCATGCTTCCCGATGAAAACATTGCTGACCCTGATGTCATGCTTCCCCACATCGGTAACCTGTTACAGTCTGTAGGTCTAAGACCACTGCTGCCTCTGCTCGTCAGTGAAGGTCCCGTCAATGTCTCCACAGTGCTCGATGTTGCCTCGAAAATTGGCAGGCTCAACCAGCACATTTTTACCTTCAATGAGACAGACCCTACAATGCCAGAACTGGAACGGTTGATAAGATTCTTTCTCTCCTTGGAGGGTAACCTCACCATCTCGCTCAGCCACATCATGGGACACACTCTGCTTACCTATTCGGACTACTTCCACCCTGACGATGCGGCTCATCTCATACAGGCCATCCGGCCATTCACCAACCAGACCTCAGCTGGCGCTGTTGAAGCCATCCTCAGTGCCATGGAGCTACTGAAGACAGTGATGGATTCTCCAAACGGTGACCCAACTAACATCATTCTTGGGTACATACGCCAGCTTCAAGAATTTGTGATGTCTCTGTACAGACTGCAAAAAATCCAACATTTCCCATTACCAAATGGGCAGCTCAGCCCAGCACAAGTCAGTGATCTCCACTTGCTTTCCAAAGACTTTCTTGGACTTCTCACCCCAGAGAGCCTTCAGAACCTGTCTCAGGCTGGACCAGATGCTGCCCTGGACATTGTTGCACAGAAAATTGTTGCATTCCTACCACCTGAGGTCCAACTGGACGCTGCTCGCTTTCTCCAAGATTTTGTCGCTCTGCAGTCTCAGGTGACCAGATGTGCAGCAGGCCAAGACTGTTTGGCTGGAATCTCAGAACTCTTCACGTTCCTGGATCAGATATTAGACATAATGCTTGCAGCTGACAGTAATGTCACTGTTACATTAGCAAACACCAACTCTGTTCTGGAGGGGCGGGAACGTGAGGAAATTGTATCCCAGTTCTTCCCACTACTCCTTTCCTCAAATGATGCTGCCAATGTGGAAACATTCAAACAGATTCTTCATTTTGCCAGATTGATCATGGCTACTCCGAATATTACTGTGTCTGATGTCCGGAATGCTCTGCAACAGTCAAACTTAACCCTCGAGGAGCTAAACAACATTACTGCTCTTGCCGGAGCTGCCAACATTAATGACCTGGTGGTAAATATAATGGAGATTATCAATGCTCGCGAGTGTTTCGAGCCACAGCATAACCAGATGGTGACAGCCCAGTGTATTATGGGATTGATCGATGATGTTAGCAGTTTCCTGAGCAACATACCTGCTCTCCGTGATCAGGCAGCCATCGTCTCCCTCATCCCGTTAATTGTCAATAACGCAATCAGGGATGGCGTCCAAGCTGACTTCAGGTCCAATCCTAACATTGCTCTTGCACACACCTTGAACAGCACACTGGCCAGTATCAAGATGAACCTCCAGCTGAATAACCTGTACACTCCAGAGATCATGAATGAAATCAGAGTGGTAGAGGGTCTCATCCAACTGCTCGTCAACATGGAACCATTAAACAAGTTGAACGCCACCTCTGATATGGACTCCACGCAAGCTCAGAAAGTGTATGTTGAGATGGTGCAATGGTACTTGGAAAAGCTGGAAAACATCACCAGAACAAGTTCCATCTCAGACCTCCTTCACCCCTTTTACTATATCACACACATGCAAGTGACATTGCAGCTGACACAGTTGGATTTCACTATGTTTGTCTCTAAGCAGGTTGAGACCCTGATATACAGCCTCCAGCACCCAATAGATAGTGCAGGGGTGACTGCAATTGGCCAAACAGCAGTTGAGATTCTCAGGCGTCTGTTTGAGCTCTTACAGATCAACCTGGAGGCTCAGAATGAACTCAATCACAATTTACTGTTTAACACAACCACTCTGCATGCTTTTGAGCTCCAAGTTAATCTTTACCTCAACCTCATAGAGATGTGGATGAAACAACCCAATGTCTCGCCAGTCCTCAGTAGTATGCTCCAATGGGGAAACCCTGACCTAAATGCCTCCACTCCTGTGACAGACTTCCAGCACCTGCTGCAGACGATGGTTCATTTTCTCAGTGAGGATCAACAGGCCTACCTCTCCATCATTCACAACGCCACCATGCTGCTGAGTAATGCCCTAATGGTGGCAGAGCAACCAAGTGGCCTCCAGAGTGACCACTTCTTATCTGCAATCTTGGAAGCAGTCCAAACAGCTATGCAGAGCCTGACCACAGCCACAGGCCCCCTGCCGCCCTCTGTACAGCAGAACATCCTGGAAATAGTGCAGGACTCACTTAGGCTCATTGTCCAACCAGACATGAGTTTTGCCACATCACGTAACATCTCCCTCCTCATCCTCCAGAGGGCCGAAAGCGTCATCCAACAGACACTTGCAGAAATGGGTGCTGAATACCTGCTCCCTGGTATCAGAGTGGCAACCACATATTTTGAGAGCATCTCTGTAAGCAGTGGACCAGACAGATGGAATCAGCTGTAAGTGATGCTGCTATTTTCTTAAATCTTAATTGGACCAAGTGACTACAGTGCTTTAATGTTATGTTATGCAGTTGAGAAAAGGCTTTAAAATTAGCACTTATCAACCAATATGGACACAAGTCAGCCATAGCAGAGAAAGAAACAATATGATATCCACAGTATTAATTAAACAGAATCAGGAACCAGGAAAACTATTCACTATACACCACCAGATACCTATAATTCTATGCAGTATAAATATTTTTATAGTATAAATAGTGCTTGAAATAATAAACTAATTAAAATGATCCCTCAGAGTAAAAATCTATAAGAGGGAATTGGTTCCTGGGGTCGCCATTAATGTGTAAAGTAAATGCTTTTGATGCAGTCCCATTGTGTTACCTTCTAATGCCCTTATAATTGAGAGTAATATGATGTGACAATTAAGGAGGTATTTAATGCTGAATACAGAAATCCTGCTCACATGACTAAAGGAGGAACAGGGTGAGTTGTAGTGCGGAACCCACAGAGAATTATCAGCTGACCCTGTAGTTCCTTTCAGCTCTATGGAGCGTTTTAACGTCTTCCAGCTCATAGTTGTGATTATCCAGTCCACAACTTTACAGTTAGCAATTGGAGCCCGATAGTTCCCTGAGAGGTTGGTTGAGACCAAAACCAGAGCTAAAAGGAGAGTGAATATTGTACTTACATTCATCAGGTGAACATAAATTCGACACAGATGTATGCCTATTAATGCTAATTTGTTGTGTTTGCAGCTTGTTTCTGGTGCCCAACTGGCTGAAAAGATTGCAGGTTCAGTTATGTGTTTGTTATAGGGGAATAGACATGTGTAAAAGGACATTTTAGACAGCAGTTTTTCAGCTGTGTTTAAGAGGTCAAATTACGGTCCTTTGTTTTTCAGGTGCTTTTGGTTGTACTATCCTAGAGATCAATTGAAAGTCCGAAAAATAATTCCTCTATATATAATTATAACAAAAATCAGCAGGCCTCTGCATTCCAGGGTTCATAATTAACAGCCAGTGGTGCAGATGGATGCAACCAAACAGACAGATGGAGTGCATGCAGTCCTGCAATTGTTCTGATGAGACATTGATGACCTTTTGATGAGACACAGTCAGATGTGAAATATTGATGCACTTTGTTTCTTAAGGATTCTGGATGAGATGGAGACACTTCAGAGCGTCCTGCCACCAAACAACCCGGCCCAGGCCTACATCTCTGTCCTCATTAACATCACTCGCTTTATCTGGGAATCTGGCCAAGGCAAGTCCGCTTCTCTGTGTCACTGTAGGTGGACAAGATGTTGAATCCTGATGAACTCTGATGGAGTGGAGGTTGCATTGAGCACTTCATTATTCAAGCGTTAATGCCAGACAGCCAAAGAGCTCTGGACCCAAGCACCACAATATTTATGTTTTTTTTTTTTTGTGAGAAAAATAAGTTTCATTCCAGTTTTTTGGTGTATTTGACATTGAAATGAAGGTCCACTTTGTGAGGAATATTTCTTGTAATTTCAGGCAACATGAGTCTCTGGGACAGTTTTGAGAGTGCATCAGAAGACAATCTCTCATTAATTTTCAGCAGGGTAAGACTTAAAACAATGCCACATGAGAAGTTAATTATGTTTGTCTGTTTTTCTCCTTTCAATTAAGTTTAGTGTGAATTCATTATGTGGAAAATGAAACAATTGAAAGGTCTGCAAGTTAAATATTACATTACAGTAAAAACAGAATGCTGATCAAACATTGTAATGACATCTTTGTTGCTACTGAACCCATGGGCCAACACCCAGTTCCAAATCATACACATCTACAGGCGGGTTTGAGGTTATTGAAATGCAGTATCACTTACCATCAGACAGATAAACAACACAAAAAATCATTTATCAGTCATGTGTCCTAACTCATTGTTTTGTGTTGTGTTTTGATAATACTTCATGGACCAAAGGGGACACGTAACACTACTCTTTTCAGTTTTGGGTCCTATCACATAAAATCAGTGTGTGAAAAATGTAAGGCTTTTCCCTCCCTAATTATTCCCCTTACTTGTTTTCAGATGGGCAGACTCTTGAACATGCTATGGCCACTGATCACAGGAGGCCCAGGCCCAGATCTAACAACTCCATCTCTGGAGGGCTTTGCTCATCTTGCTCCAGTCCTGGAGCACATCCTGACAGGGAAGGCAGACCAAATGACATGGGACGAGTAAGTGAATTTGCAGTTGTGATGGATGGAAACAAACCAAACAATAACTAATGCTTGAGGTTGGTTTGACAGCAAGTAAATTCTGAATTGCATGACTTCTGTAATTGGCCTAAACCGAATGCCATGTGTGTTGTCACAGACTTGAAAGGATACTAGAGGCCCTGCTGTCAACCCTCAGTGGAACAGAGATATGGGACAGTGTCCCTCCTGTTATCCAAGTGTTTGAGCAAGTCATAGGGAGTACGGTGAACAACATTCAAGCACAGAACGGTGAGGACACAACTGAACAGCCAGGCTGTTGTCTTACATTTGTGTAGCCAGGACACTGTTTACTGTTTCAGAATCATTACTGACTGCGTTTACATGCACAAAGTATTCTGGTTTTTGCCCTTATTCCGAAAAAAGACAAGCATTTTACCTCCCTGTTTTCTACCGTTGGCTGACTCATCAGACTGTGCGAACACAGCCTCCCTCTTTTATTTATCCAACCACCTTGTTGAAAAGGTCGGTGTTGAGATATTTGCCTCTTTCCAGCCAGAAATGTGGGCTTTTCTTTTGGGCATGCATTTCTACACCAGCCTTGCAAACGTGGCAAGTTGGTTTGTATACAACATATGCTTGACAACACACAGAGCTGGCCTTAAACAGGCAAGAGGATGTGTGTTGGAAGTGTGGTAAAAACCCAAGTCGAGACATATTCTGAATGCGCTGAATACATGTCCAAAGAATGCTCTGATAACCCAAATAATACCAGCAAATGCCACATGACTTAATAGGAAAATGATTAATTTGGACTAAGGATTAATATAGAATAACCAAACAATATGCTGTTTACATGACCTATTTTAAATTCACAATATTGTCATATTCAGAATAATGGTGGAATATTAGTGTGCATGTAAACACAGGTCTAACCTTTAGACTTGGTTCACCCTGCAAATCATAACTTTTTACGTCATGACATACCTTAAAGACGCCTAAAACAGCTGTTCAAAAGTGTTTCTTATCTATACCCAGTCATTCATATTTGTCAAACCCATTGTCTTTTCTCTCTTCCAGTGTTGCTACTAAGCCTCCAGACACCCGTGGCTACTCTGATGATAGAACTTGCACAGTCTGTTAACAGCAGTCATTTTAACTTGACTGAGTTCTCGGAAAGAATGCAGCTTGCCATTGAACGCACGCTGCAGGCAGTTGAGCAGGTTAGACAGCCACATACTGTACCATGACTGAGTGTCTTCGTAGTCATTTGCCAGCACATTTTTTGTGGACATGTTTGCATGTGTGAGAGGTGGGTGGTAAGCTACTGTACCAGTGACGTAATTTTCATGTATTATTGCCATTTTCAGTACTTATTATTGCCATTTTCAGTACCTATGTCACACCTAATTATGTATTGTTTCCAAACACTTGACTCATGTCTGTTTCAAGTGAAATTATTTATGCCTAATCCAAAAGATAAGAATAAATCTCAGGTTGTGGTGAGAGGTTAGTGGTAAAAAGTGTCACTTTTGGTGACACTGATAGAAGGTCTTTTTTTTTTTACAATATAAAAGAAAAATCAGACAAGCAAAAACAGCTTAAATGCTTGTGAGATTTGTCATGTACTCCCCAAACTAGAGCCTGAGCCAAATGTTGGCAGGGTGATATCATCGGCCCATTCAGTGTGCTTATAATATTCTATTGATTAAAGGGCAGGAGAAATGTAACCCTCATAGTTCATGTGAGAGATCACAGGAAATGGGTATGTATCAGAGATGTAACAGTATTAATGTGTGTTATGGCATGCAAAAAAAGGTAGCATACTGTAAGGTGCTTCTGATGTAATATTAGAAATGATAACATGCAAAACATTTCTTAAGAACTACTACAGTATAAAGTTGTCAGAGTTTGAGCAGTTGTATTTAGTAAACTGGTTACTTTGGTATGATTTGTTTTTTATTTAAGGGAAAGTTTGACAGCTTGGAGAATATGCTTTTTCATGTCCTTGCCTGTAGTTAGATGAGAAGATTTATTTCACTCCAATGCCTGTCCAGTAAATATGAAATCACAGCACCACCAGCAGCCAGTTAGCTTAGCTTAGCTTAGCTTAGCACAAAGACTGGAAACAGGGGGAAACTGCTAGCCTGTATCTGTCCAAAAGTAGCAAAACACACCCACCAGAACATCTGAAGCTCATAAATTAACATGTTATATCTCTGTCTTAAATATCGAAAAACTGAAGGACAGAAACAACCAAAAATCACATGTCTTGTGTTAGCTTATTTACTGCACAGACTTTCTCATCTTTCAGCAAGAAGGCCAAAATGTCAAGCTGTTTCTTTAAATGTATTATTAATTGTCATTTAATTTACTTAAGTCTGCTGTTTAAAATTTACTACATTTGCAGTAACTGTCATGTTTATTGTATTGTAAACCGTATATCTGGCCTTAGTAAATATTTCTCTCATGTATCTAAATCATTATCTAAACCAGCCGGTATCAGATGGCCTCTAATCCATGCCACAGTTGGAATGGGGTCATCACTGATGTATGAGCGTTGGCCTGACAGCTTCCCTCTCACAACTGACAAGCTCCTGGACTTGCTCGGCTTGAGCTTCATCCGGGCCCATTCGATGTTCTCCTGTAACTTCCTCAGCAGCCGCCTTGTGCATGGAAGGGTTGGAGTGAGAGTGGACATATCATCCATGTACGTCCTGATGGGAGGGAGTTGCAGGTTTTAGTTGCACTCCTTCAACCACCCACCGAGATGCACGGATGATGACTTCCATGGCCATGGTGAAGGCTAGCAGGGAGATGGTGCATCCTGCCATGATGCCCACTTCCAGGTGCCTTGACGAGGGCAGTGATGGAATCTGGCACTCTGAAGTAGCTGAACGAAGTACAAAGGAGGTTATGTGGAACAGAGTGGAAGGCGTTGGTGAGATTGAGGAAAACGACATGGAGGTCTCTTCCATCCCTTTTTGCCGCTTGGATTTGGTGCCATATCATATTTGTGTGCTCCACACAACCCGGAAAGCCTGGAATCCCTGCTTTCTGCACCGATGTGTCGATGAAGTGGTTTCTTTCTAGGTAGGTGGTCAGCCTGCGAGCCACAACGCTGAAAAAGATTTTGCCCTCAACGTTCAGGAGACTGATTTGGCGAAACTGGCTGATGTCACTAGTCCTTTCCTTTTAGGATCAGGATGCTGCCTGCCCTCCGCCAAGCTGTTGGTATTGCCTGTCTCTACCATATCACCTTAATCAGCCTCCACAGGAGGCTGGAGGATGCTGCTCTGATGTACTGTTCTTTCAATGTCGCTCCACTTGGGAGGGCTGACGTCTAGCTGATGTTCTGGAGGATTTATTGGTGGCATATCAGGTGGAAGGGTGAACTGTTCATGTCGACGCCTGTCTGTGTGTGTTGTTTTCAGATGGGCTTCAAGGTCTTTCTTTGACGTTAGGAGTACGCCACTTTTCTCCTTCTTGAACAGGTCCTTCACGAACTTGAAAGGATCTTTGAAGAAGTTGGATCTTGCTCGTTCCTTCTTTCTGCGCCTCTTTCTCAGGTTCTCAGCTCTCCTTAGTGCTGATAACCTGTTCTTAATTTCTGCCTGCAGCACGTCTATGCCCTCCTTCTCCTCCTCTGGGGCTTTCCTCCACTGTTTCTTCAACAGCCTTCTCTCCTTGACCAGTTGCTCTATTTCCAGCTGTCTCCTGGACTTAGTTGGAATGGATAGTGTAATTCTCCTCTTCTCAGCAACTCCAAATCGTTCAGCTCCGTAGCTGTAGATGAGCTCTCCCAGTCTCTCCAGTTTCCTTATTGCTGTTCCGCTGAGTTGCTCTAACTGCAGGCTGAGGTCTGTGTTGACTGTTTCCCACAGCTTTTCCTCAGAGGATTTTGGCCAGTTGATGGGTGGCTTCCGCCCCTGGATTTTGGTCTCTATTGCATGTTGTTGTTTGCTAGGCTCATGGTGGTCTGCTGTGCTTGACTCCTCCTCCTCCTCTGGGACAGGGGGATTGATGTTTTTGTCCTGCCGCTGAACTTCACTTGCCTGACTCGATGTGCTTCTTAGGAAGCAGTGGTCGATGCGAGGTCCCTGTTCCACTCTCTTCAAGCACCTTTTCCTGCCTTGATGTATCCTCAGCCTACAGCAGATGTAACCTTCACCCAGCCACAGGGGCAACTCTGCAGCATTTTTCCTGGAATAGGTGTTGAATTCTCAGGTATGGCGCTGATCATCGTACTCATTGTCTTATTCGTTCCTGATGTTAAGATCTAGAGTGCTGGGGACTCTGCATGGCAGGGGCGTCCTTCTCCCTGAGCCGAGCTTGTGCCTGACCACATACCAAGTTCAGGACTAGGTTTTACAATCCTTGTATATACCTAGAGACACTGTTGTGAGACAGATGGTGACATTTCGGGGTTGGGTGGTTGAAGGAGCTAACAACTTCACCGGGGTCGTCAGGTGGGCACCCTCTTTTGTTGGTGTTTCGTTGATGAGGCCCACAACACCTCTAGAGGGCTCAGCAGCATCATCTGGCATCCCAGGTGTGCCCCCCTCCACTTTAGCCCCTTCCACCTCTCATTCCCCCAATGACAGCATGCTGTTATTTTGGAGCCCAGGTGTTGTCTCTCCTCCTGATCCAGAGCCACTGACTGGCCCTTTCAGCAGCTCCGGACAGGGCTTTGATGGCTTGACGTTATGCCTGGCCTCGGATTCCCATGTCCTTGAGGAGCCTTGTTGTTGACTGGCTGACGTAACCTCTGCAACCAACTTCAACTGGGAGAACTGTGGCTTTCCAGCCCCGTTGGTCTGCATCAGCTGCCAGCTCAGTGTACTTAAGCCTCATGCGCTCATAGGCCTCTCCGACAGCATCCTCCCAGGGCACTGTGAGCTCAATGATGTACACGCTTCGTATTGAAGGGGACCAGAGCACAAGGTCAGGTCTGAGGTTGGTCCTGGCAATTTCCGTTGGGAAGCAGAGTCTCTGCTCAAGGTCCACGAGGAGCCTCCAGTCTCTTGCTGCACCCAGCTGCCCGGCCTCTGATGTTGGTGTACGGGTCCTGGGTAGCTTCTCACCTTTGTGGACAAACTGTCTTGAGGAAGTAGGGTGGGAGGACCACAGAGGAAGGGCATTGACAACTCTTTGTCTGCTCTCCAGCGTAGCTGCCAGACACTTAACAGAATATAAATGGAATATAGTGTGGTGTGGCAGCTATTAAAGTTTTATTCTTTGTCTTGTTTATACCTCAGAAGGAACCTTGTTACAGTCTGTCTAACTCCATAGCTGACCCGGTGCTTATGCAGATACATTGTGTATGCATATACAGTATAAGTGGGTGTGTACCTGGTGTGTCAGTCTGTGAGAAGCCATGACACCTGTGTGAGACTCCTGCCCTTTTCTTTGCTTCTCTTTAAACTGCATGACCAGAGCGATTATGATATTTCCCTCGTGCCTTTACCTTTTGTCCCCTAGACACTTTGTTCTGTCTCCATCTCTGTCTCGCTAACTGAACTGGTTTTCTGTGAACAATACGTATGAAACACGATAAGATGTTGACATTTTTCCCCTCTAGGCTAATGGCACATTGGAGTGCAGTGAAGTTCTCAGAGCATGGGAGCCAGTAAGAGAGGCAGCTGGGTTAAACCACGCCACCTTGGCTATGTGGTGCAACATCAACCTGCAGCCTCTTTTTGAGGCCTACGCTGAAGCCAACGCTGTTTACGCCCACATGAACATGAGCGTGAGTAGATGCATGGCAAATTAAATAGGAAATGGCAAACAAACAAATTAGATGGAAAGATATTGCATTCTGGATTTTATCTCAGAGCAGACTGAAATATTAAATTGTGTGCCCTGGTCAAGTACAGTTAACAGTGTGACCACTTAGTGGCAGTGTTGACACACAGAGAAAGCTGCCACATTGCTAACGGTCCATTTCTGCTGTATGTTTTCTGTACAGCACATGGGTGTGGGACCAATGACTGTGAGCACCACAGCTGCCA
The DNA here is from genome assembly GCF_041903045.1 of Epinephelus lanceolatus. Classification (NCBI taxonomy): domain Eukaryota; kingdom Metazoa; phylum Chordata; class Actinopteri; order Perciformes; family Serranidae; genus Epinephelus; species Epinephelus lanceolatus. The sequence continues at coordinate 19,843,829 of NC_135747.1, read as the reverse complement.
GGATTGTCAGGAGTATACAGTCTCTCTACCAAGTCAACATCAACAGCACACTTGTGACAGGGCAGCTCATTGAGGCTTTCATCAGCCAACTCTCTGTGCTCGCAGGCCAGCCTCTGAGCCATGAGGCACAGCTTCATTGGTTCAAGCAGCTCCAAAACATGCAGTTGCAAAACAGGTGACTATTTACAGCTACAATAAGATTATGTAATGGCTGATGTGTCTCATCTTGGTCAAGCAGTGGACCAGACAGATGGAATCAGCTGTAAGTGATGCTGCTATTTTCTTAAATCTTTATTGGACCAAGTGACTACAGTGCTTTAATGTTATGTTATGCACTTGAGATAAGGCTTTAAAATTAGCACTCATCAACCAATATGGACACAAGTCAGCCATAGCAGATAAAGAAACAATATGATATCCACGATGTTAATTTAACAGAATCAGGAACCAGGAAAACTATTCACTATACACCACCAGATACCTATAATTCTATGCAGTATAAATGTTTTAAATGTATAAATAGTGCTTGAAATAATAAACTAATTAAAATGATCCCTCAGAATAAAAATCTATAAGAGGGAATTGGTTCCTGGGGTCGCCATTAATGTGTAAAGTAAATGCTTTTGATGCAGTCCCATTGTGTTACCTTCTAATGCCCTTATAATTGAGAGTAATATGATGCGATAATTAAGGAGGTATTTAATGCTGATTGCAGAAATCCTGCTCACATGACTAAAGGAGGAACAGGGTGAGTTGTAGTGCGGAACCCACAGAGAATTATCAGCTGACCCTGTAGTTCCTTTCAGCTCTATGGAGCGTTTTAACGTCTTCCAGCTCATAGTTGTGATTATCCAGTCCACAACTTTACAGTTAGCAATTGGAGCCCGATAGTTCCCTGAGAGGTTGGTTGAGACCAAAACCAGAGCTAAAAGGAGAGTGAATATTGTACTTACATTCATCAGGTGAACATAAATTCGACACAGATGTATGCCTATTAATGCTAATTTGTTGTGTTTGCAGCTTGTTTCTGGTGCCCAACTGGCTGAAAAGATTATTGCAGGTTCAGTTATGTGTTTGTTATAGGGGAATAGACATGTGTAAAAGGACATTTTAGACAGCAGTTTTTCAGCTGTGTTTAAGAGGTCAAATTACGGTCCTTTGTTTTTCAGGTGCTTTTGGTTGTACTATCCTAGAGATCAATTGAAAGTCCGAAAAATAATTCCTCTATATATAATTATAACAAAAATCAGCAGGCCTCTGCATTCCAGGGTTCATAATTAACAGCCAGTGGTGCAGATGGATGCAACCAAACAGACAGATGGAGTGCATGCAGTCCTGCAATTGTTCTGATGAGACATTGATGACCTTTTGATGAGACACAGTCAGATGTGAAATATTGATGCACTTTGTTTCTTAAGGATTCTGGATGAGATGGAGACACTTCAGAGCGTCCTGCCACCAAACAACCCGGCCCAGGCCTACATCTCTGTCCTCATTAACATCACTCGCTTTATCTGGGAATCTGGCCAAGGCAAGTCCGCTTCTCTGTGTCACTGTAGGTGGACAAGATGTTGAATCCTGATGAACTCTGATGGAGTGGAGGTTGCATTGAGCACTTCATTATTCAAGCGTTAATGCCAGACAGCCAAAGAGCTCTGGACCCAAGCACCACAATATTTATGTTTTTTTTTTTTTTGTGAGAAAAATAAGTTTCATTCCAGTTTTTTGGTGTATTTGACATTGAAATGAAGGTCCACTTTGTGAGGAATATTTCTTGTAATTTCAGGCAACATGAGTCTCTGGGACAGTTTTGAGAGTGCATCAGAAGACAATCTCTCATTAATTTTCAGCAGGGTAAGACTTAAAACAATGCCACATGAGAAGTTAATTATGTTTGTCTGTTTTTCTCCTTTCAATTAAGTTTAGTGTGAATTCATTATGTGGAAAATGAAACAATTGAAAGGTCTGCAAGTTAAATATTACATTACAGTAAAAACAGAATGCTGATCAAACATTGTAATGACATCTTTGTTGCTACTGAACCCATGGGCCAACACCCAGTTCCAAATCATACACATCTACAGGCGGGTTTGAGGTTATTGAAATGCAGTATCACTTACCATCAGACAGATAAACAACACAAAAAATCATTTATCAGTCATGTGTCCTAACTCATTGTTTTGTGTTGTGTTTTGATAATACTTCATGGATCAAAGGGGACACGTAACACTACTCTTTTCAGTTTTGGGTCCTATCACATAAAATCAGTGTGTGAAAAATGTAAGGCTTTTCCCTCCCTAATTATTCCCCTTATTTGTTTTCAGATGGGCAGACTCTTGAACATGCTATGGCCACTGATCACAGGAGGCCCAGGCCCAGATCTAACAACTCCATCTCTGGAGGGCTTTGCTCATCTTGCTCCAGTCCTGGAGCACATCCTGACAGGGAAGGCAGACCAAATGACATGGGACGAGTAAGTGAATTTGCAGTTGTGATGGATGGAAACAAACCAAACAATAACTAATGCTTGAGGTTGGTTTGACAGCAAGTAAATTCTGAATTGCATGACTTCTGTAATTGGCCTAAACCGAATGCCATGTGTGTTGTCACAGACTTGAAAGGATACTAGAGGCCCTGCTGTCAACCCTCAGTGGAACAGAGATATGGGACAGTGTCCCTCCTGTTATCCAAGTGTTTGAGCAAGTCATAGGGAGTACGGTGAACAACATTCAAGCACAGAACGGTGAGGACACAACTGAACAGCCAGGCTGTTGTCTTACATTTGTGTAGCCAGGACACTGTTTACTGTTTCAGAATCATTACTGACTGCGTTTACATGCACAAAGTATTCTGGTTTTTGCCCTTATTCCGAAAAAAGACAAGCATTTTACCTCCCTGTTTTCTACCGTTGGCTGACTCATCAGACTGTGCGAACACAGCCTCCCTCTTTTATTTATCCAACCACCTTGTTGAAAAGGTCGGTGTTGAGATATTTGCCTCTTTCCAGCCAGAAATGTGGGCTTTTCTTTTGGGCATGCATTTCTACACCAGCCTTGCAAACGTGGCAAGTTGGTTTGTATACAACATATGCTTGACAACACACAGAGCTGGCCTTAAACAGGCAAGAGGTTGTGTGTTGGAAGTGTGGTAAAAACCCAAGTCGAGACATATTCTGAATGCGCTGAATACATGTCCAAAGAATGCTCTGATAACCCAAATAATACCAGCAAATGCCACATGACTTAATAGGAAAATGATTAATTTGGACTAAGGATTAATATAGAATAACCAAACAATATGCTGTTTACATGACCTATTTTAAATTCACAATATTGTCATATTCAGAATAATGGTGGAATATTAGTGTGCATGTAAACACAGGTCTAACCTTTAGACTTGGTTCACCCTGCAAATCATAACTTTTTACGTCATGACATACCTTAAAGACGCCTAAAACAGCTGTTCAAAAGTGTTTCTTATCTATACCCAGTCATTCATAATGGTCAAACCCATTGTCTTTTCTCTCTTCCAGTGTTGCTACTAAGCCTCCAGCCACCCGTGGCTACTCTGATGATAGAACTTGCACAGTCTGTTAACAGCAGTCATTTTAACTTGACTGAGTTCTCGGAAAGAATGCAGCTTGCCATTGAACGCACGCTACAGGCAGTTGAGCAGGTTAGACAGCCACATACTGTACCATGACTGAGTGTCTTCGTAGTCATTTGCCAGCACATTTTTTGTGGACATGTTTGCATGTGTGAGAGGTGGGTGGCGAACTACTGTACCAGTACCTTAATCTTAATGCATTTTTGCCATTTACAATACCTATCTTTCATCTTGGCATCACACCTAATTATGTAATGTTTCCATACACTTGACTCATGTCTGTTTCCCCTGCCATTTGCCGAGACGGCCATTTGTTTGTTCATTTACGCCTTCAAAGGGCTTTTGCCGTCCTTACACCAGGACACAAATAACACGAGGGCATGACTTTGCTGGTTAGCACATTGAATGACATTATCAGGACGCAGCTGTTAACCAGATCTTGGCTGGGATTTGTTACTGAAATTATTTATCCTTCTTCCAAAAGATAAGAATAAATCTCAGGTTATGGTGAGAGGTCAGTGGTAAAAAGTGTCACTTTTGGTGACACTGATAGAAGGTCTTTTTTTTTTTACAATATAAAAGAAAAAACAGACAAGCAAAAACAGCTTAAATGCTTGTGAGATTTGTCATGTACTCCCCAAACTAGAGCCTGAGCCAAATGTTGGCAGGGTGATATCATCGGCCCATTCAGTGTGCTTATAATATTCTATTGATTAAAGGGCAGGAGAAATGTAACCCTCATAGTTCATGTGAGAGATCACAGGAAATGGGTATGTATCAGAGATGTAACAGTATTAATGTGTGTTATGGCATGCAAAAAAAGGTAGCATACTGTAAGGTGCTTCTGATGTAATATTAGAAATGATAACATGCAAAACATTTCTTAAGAACTACTACAGTATAAAGTTGTCAGAGTTTGAGCAGTTGTATTTAGTAAACTGGTTACTTCGGTATGATTTGTTTTTTATTTAAAGGAAAGTTTGACAGCTTGGAGAATATGCTTTTTCATGTCCTTGTCTGTAGTTAGATGAGAAGATTTATTTCACTCCAATGCCTGTCCAGTAAATATGAAGTCACAGCACCACCAGCAGCCAGTTAGCTTAGCTTAGCTTAGCACAAAGACTGGAAACAGGGGGAAACTGCTAGCCTGTATCCGTCTAAAAGTAGCAAAACACACCCACCAGAACATCTGAAGCTCATAAATTAACATGTTATATCTCTTTTTTAAATATCTAAAAACTGAAGGGCAGAAACAACCGAAAATCACGTGTCTTGTGTTAGCTTATTTACTGCACAGACACTGATTTTCTCATCTTTCAGCAAGAAGGCCAAAATGTCAAGCTGTTTCTTTAAATGTATTATTAATTGTCATTTAATTTACTTAAGTCTGCTGTTTAAAATTTACTACATTTACAGTAACTGTCATGTTTATTGTAAAACCGTATATCCGGCCTTAGTTAATATTTTTCTCATCTAAATCATTATCTAAACCAGCCGGTATCAGATGGCCTCTAATCCATGCAGTTATGACAGAATATAGTGTGGTGTGGCAGCTATTAAAGTATTATTCTTTGTCTTGTTTATACCTCAGAGGGAACCTTGTTACAGTCTATCTAACTCCATAGCTGACCCGGTGCTTATGCAGATACATTGTGTATGCATATACAGTATGAGTGGGTGTGTACCTGGTGTGTCAGTCTGTGAGAGGCGATGATACCTGTGTGAGACTCCTGCCCTTTTCTTTGCTTCTCTTTAAACTGCATGACCAGAGCGATTATGATATTTCCCTCGTGCCTTTACCTTTTGTCCCCTAGACACTTTGTTCTGTCTCCATCTCTGTCTCGCTAACTGAACTGGTTTTCTGTGAACAATAGGTATGAAACATGATAAGATGTTGACATTTTTCCCCTCTAGGCTAATGGCACATTGGAGTGCAGTGAAGTTCTCAGAGCATGGGAGCCAGTAAGAGAGGCAGCTGGGTTAAACCACGCCACCTTGGCTATGTGGTGCAACATCAACCTGCAGCCTCTTTTTGAGGCCTACGCTGAAGCCAACGCTGTTTACGCCCACATGAACATGAGCGTGAGTAGATGCATGGCAAATTAAATAGGAAATGGCAAACAAACAAATTAGATAGAAAGATATTGCATTCTGGATTTTATCTTAGAGCAGACTGAAATATTAAATTGTGTGCCCTGGTCAAGTACAGTTAACAGTGTGACCACTTGGCAGCAGTGTTGACACACAGAGAATGCTGCCACATTGCTAACGGTCCATTTCTGCTGTATGTTTTCTGTACAGCACATGGGTGTGGGACCAATGACTGTGAGCGCCACAGCTGCCAGGATTGTCAGGAGTATACAGTCTCTCTACCAAGTCAACATCAACAGCACACTTGTGACAGGGCAGCTCATTGAGGCTTTCATCAGCCAACTCTCTGTGCTCGCAGGCCAGCCTCTGAGCCATGAGGCACAGCTTCATTGGTTCAAGCAGCTCCAAAACATGCAGTTGCAAAACAGGTGACTATTTACAGCTACAATAAGATTATGTAATGGCTAATCAGATACGTCCTTCACCTTGGTTATGATATACTGTGCTTAACAGAGAAATCCATCGTGAAACATCGAGCTTCCCAGATCCATGCACTTATTAAGTGATCATAGACATCAAAATTAACACTGTAGACTCTCAAAGCTTACATGTGCATGCATCAGTACATCAGAATAAAAGAGCAAGAGCTTCTTTGCAGCGTTCATAAGTTACATGAGGAGAAACCCATCCACCAATAGAGGCCTTAGTAGATCAGACAGACCAGACTGCACTGAAGCCGCAGGATATGAGGACAATGATGCAATCATATCAAATTATAGTGCTGCCACAAAACAAAGCCCCGGTGAACATTACAGTTTGATCAAATTTGACAGTATTTTATCCGACTGCAGAAATGTTCTGTACATTTGTCGGTTGCATCTCTACACACAACCGTAGACACAGACTCACCTATATGTGAACTCACCTCTCCATTTGTTGTTATAACATTATCCTCAAAGCACCAGTCAGGCCAATTTGATTCATACCTAATTACACAAGGAATTGGAGTGATCACATTTGCATTCAACTTGATTAATTTAATGCGATTCTGCCTGAAAACAGGCAGGCCTGCACAGATAGCGGCTTAACCATGATTCAGCTAGCTGAGACATCCTCTTAAAATTGATTTCCCTTTATACGCCAGCTGCAATAATGAGCCGGGCATGGTGATAAGGATCGCATTTTGCATATCGCAGGGAATCAATCAGGTCTGACTGCTATTATCAAGGCTGAAATGGGAAAACTATGTGAATAAGTATAAAGCAGGATGATGAAGAAATATTACTTCTGGTTAAAGCTGAGAAATTAGAATTCTGTTGAATCACAGTGTTCAGGAAATGAACGGAAAACACTGTTTGCATTGCATTGCTGGAAAGAAGTAGGTAGGAATAAGAAATCCTTTAGGTCTTACAATCATTTCAATTTTTTCTAATTGATATTGACATTTTTGTACGTAAGACGCAACAAAATGTCAATGATTAACTTAACATTCATTGAATTTCTCCCTTCTGCAGTTTGTCTTCCCTCAAAATGCTCTCAGATGAGCTGGTAAAGGTGGCCCCATTCATGCAGCCTTGCATGGAGGCTCTACAGAAAACAATGCACTACATCCTTGATAACTACCATCGCATAGAAGAGGGCAGCTCGTCCGAGGAACTCTTTGGAGAAGCAATAATGATCTTCCTATCTTCTGCAAATATCACGTCAGATGACATGATGTTGGGACAATTTTCTGAATTCAATGAAGCATCTCTTATCGACATAATGAGAGAAGCTATGAAACTGATGATTGACATTGAGTTATTTGGGGATGCACCTATGATATACCAAGCCATGGAACAGTTTCTGGCAAGCAACGACTCGAGGGTGATGATACAGAAAGTGGCCGAGATGTTTGAGTGGTTCGCCTCCACTCAAGCTTCTGGACTGGATCTGCTGATTCAGGCTCTACCTAAAATCTGCGACATCCTCCGTCCTCTCTGGGCTGTTCTGACCCAGATGGATATAGAAATGCCACCAATCATGGAGCAGTTTGAAGACATACTTGCAGTGCTGCGGCAGTTCATCCTCACCAGTGGTCCTCTGACTCCCATGGACCACTATCCGGGTATGTTTCAGCAGGAAATGACAGGCGCTAACCATACGATGAGGGTCCGAAATAGACGCGAGACCTCATTGATGCCGGCAAGGACACCCATGGATGACTTCATAGACCTTTTCCAAATTGACTACCCTGCCATGTTCAGAGCCATCTCCGCCCCTGTTACCACAGAAGAAATTACAGAGACAATCCACATGTTCTTTGCCAATCCTGATCTGAGCATTGTGGTGAAAGGAGCTACAGGCAACATGCCATGGGGCATGGCTGCCTCTCGGGAAGGGACCATTGATGCTGCCCTTGGGATGCTCTCCTTCTTCACTGTTCCTGGCGCATTTCAGATGTGAGTCTTTTTTGCATCTTCCGAAATATGGCTTAAGGAGTAAGAAAAAAAGAAAGTACTTTTTGCCCTTTTTATTGTGTAAACTCAGTATCGCGATTCAGATATGCCACAGCATCTAAAAGCAGCTGCTTTGAATTTCGCCTTTTTGCTTTGTTTTTCACCATTATGTTGCTCTATGGGCCCCTTGTTTCATTCACACTCTTTGTTTAATGTTTCCCAGGTCATCAATGGATCCTCTGATGAATGCTGCCAATATGCTTCCCGATGACTTTCCATTCTCCTCACTGCTTAAAAATATCACCAGAGTGCTTGCCGGTGAATCTCAAGGTAACTTAAGGGTTCAGATCTACTGTTTCAGTTTGGACACTTAAAGGCTTCTTTAACCAAGGGCAGCTGTATAATGAGAAGTGTGTTCTCATTAGTTAAATGGAGAATCCCCAAATGAATGATGCTTTATCCTTTTAGTTTCTCCAAATTAACTTTACCTACTGACTCCTCAGTGAATTCCCTCCCACTCATACTTAATTGTTGCTGTAATGTAGAGCTCACACTGTTGCTGCAGCTTGTGTTTACAAACCTGCTGTGACAGTATGTATGTATAAACAGCCTGCCAGCCCATGCCATTAAAAAGTCACACAGCATGGAAGAGTGCCACCCCTTTTCTCTGACCTTCATAGCTATTATGGGACCATGAGAAGACCATAAAACGTTTTGTTAACGCTGTTGTTATTGTATACATGATTAGTGCGGCATAATTCATTCTGCAGATATGAGGAATAAGGCTTCACATCAGCTTAGCTTGAGCTCCCAAAGAGCCCAAGGCCATATGGCCCTTCTCCAGCAGAAAGCCACTCAGCACCTTTTTAAATCTCATTAGCAAAGTAGAATTCAATCACTTATCCTGTCCGCCCTCGCTAAACGTCTCCCCTTGCACTCACACAAGTGGACATCTATGACCTCCTTTTAATTGGCGTCTGTGCTTGTGTGATAATGTTTTTAGTGCATAGAATCACTTCGTAAGCAGCTGCAGAAGCTTCACTTCTCCGCACCTCGCTCATATTCTTCACACACACACCCAGAGTGAACCGTTGTAATTGCAAAGGCCTCAAGGTGTTGAGCACCCTGAGATTAAACATCACCATTGTCTAATTTTGGCCTAATTAAATATTCTGTCATCACATCTTGCTGCCTGAGGTGGTGCCTTTCTTAGTGCTTGTCAGATGTGTTTTAATGCACGACAGCGTCTAGTACCGCTGGCCCTTCTGGCCCCATCAGTCCCGCACTGGGCTTCACTTTAAGCACATCATTTGCTGCTCGCTGGCTGACGACGCTGCCCCGTAATGGCACGAGTCGTAATGAAACCCAGTGGGATGTCATGTTATTCTGTCACCTTACAGACCTTATTGCCCTCTTTTTCCCTTTCCCGTCCCATCTTCCTGTCTAACTCTAATAACCTCTCTCTTACCCTCATTTTTCCCCCCTCTCTCCTTCGCTCTCTGCCTCCCCTCTCAGAGAACCTGATGCTCATACAAGAGGCCATCCAAACAGCCGCTGCGCTCCTCGAGATCAGCCCAACAGACCCGCGATTCACAGAGCAACTTGGCCACCTGGAATCCAAGGTCTCTGTGTTAACCCTGCCACTTTCCCACACTCAACATCCATCAAAATAGAAAATAAATAGTACTTCAGAATGTCTGAAAACTACTGTCAGGGTTCATTAAGTGTTTTAAGCAGCACCATTATAATTAGAAGTACTCAGCATTGAGATGACAACATCACACTAAGGTTGTGAGGGTTTAGACTTATCTATATGTATTGTATATGCCTATGATAAGGAAGGTGTTGTCAGGGTGATTATGCTATGTTGCGGTTATGACAGTGTTATTTGAAAGAGCTCAAAGTGGAGCAAAATAAAGCTGCAGCATGGACATGAATAGGCAACAGAAACAACACCACCTCTGATTAGACTTTGATTACAGTTTGGAACAAAACGCGGTATTTTTAGGTTGTCAGTGATATGTTTTTTGATTAAATGTGAAAAGCTATTATTTTTTTGAAGGTGGCAAAAAAAGCTGCAAATCATAAATCAAAAGTATTCAATGTTTTGTTCAGAAAGAATCATCACCAGTAAAACTTTTCAGAAAAACCCACTCATATTCTGTAGTTGGAGTTCTTTGAGTCACACTGAGACAGGCTCTAACCCTGAAGTCCTACAATGAACCATCTAGTAAAATATTCCCACACCACAGTGGGCAGCAAAGAATATCCAACCACCCAGTCTTTGTTGCATATGTTTGATCTTGAGATTTGGCCAGAAACTGACTTAGTGCTTACGTGACTGATTTGTTGTAGGTGTGCGACCTGGAGGAAACAGAGACTGTGCGTCTGCTGATGTCGGCCCTCTCCGTTCGGCCTGGGCAACTGTGTCACACTCTTTTACCCAGCCTGAAGGCCTTGGTTGAGAGTCTGATTAACAACACGACTTACCTGACAGATGTCATCTTCCAGGCTGTCATCGGAGACCCTAAAACCTACAATGTTCACACAGACTGGTAAAGCATCGTCTTTCTTCTTACAAGTTTGTCTTCAATGCAATGAGTGGCGCTCTGTACAGATAATACTGCTCTCACCATCATCCAGATTTATATTTCTCTTATCCCCTTTGTACAATTTGCCTAATCGTATCACAGAGTGGTCCGGGCTGTTGCACTTTAAAGAACTCCCAGGATTCTAGAGCACTGAAGTCTGCAAAATCAGACAGTTGCTGTCTTGCTGTCATTTGGAGCCAATAGGCAAATTTTCCTTGTCTTGGTGTAACAGAATTTTAACCTCAGCCCATTTAGCCTGCAGGATGCCTGGCGGCATTTTATTTTATTGGAATAAAGGCAGTGTTTCCTCTAAAGAAATATTTTAGCATTTTTCTATTTAAGTGTGTTTATGTGTTTGTGTCTGTGTTTACAGGTCCTCAGCTTTGAGTCAAGGTTTGGGCTTTAACACCAGCAGCCTGAGGTCTTTAAACATTAACATCACCTCCCCAGGTTAGACATTTCTCTATATCACAACAGTGTCTGTATTTCACAATATGATATTATACGTTTCTTCTGCACCACTACACAGTTTTATAGTAGACCTATCAGATATTTCCCTTATTTCTGCTTTTAATGCCACACAGATTTTACACCTCCAGCCTGTTTTTATTGTTTTATATTTGATTTAATGGCAAAAGACAAATATATGAGAGAAGAAGAATTATATCCGTAATTATTTACAGATTATTCATTTGCAAAAACTGCATAAATATAAATTTTGAGCAGTTAATTGTTATCCAAAAAGTTTGCTATCCTGCTACCCTGTGGCTGAGGCAACAGCTTTGATCCCTGTTTACTTCTGTCAGCTACCCAAGGAAAATATAAAAGAAGGAAAAGACATGACGTCAGTGACACTGTTAGAGAAGCCAGACTTTGGTGTCATTTCTACTGAACTCAGTGTGGCAGGCACAGTAAATCACACTATAACCCATCATATCTTTGTTGTTTCAACTTTGACTGAGAAATCCTTCCACTGGATCGAAAAACACACATTATGTGATGTTGACTGACATTTTTAACTAAATATGCGTGTTTGTTTTTCTTGTTATTCATGTCCAAACAGATCATGGCTCAGTATCAAGCCCCTGTTTGGTCCCAGATAGCAAACTTTACATCATGATACATAAACAAACGGGGCAAGTGCAACATGTTATCAGTGACTGTACATTTACACTCCATTCATCATATTTCAATAATTATCTAGCACATATGTAAGTCATGACAATGATTAAGCTTGAGAGGTTGTAATATTTGCTATCACTCACCAACACAACAAACCCCTGTGTGTTTCTTTTACACCTTCACAGGGATTATTGCTTACCAATGTTTATGGTTCATAATACAGGTAATAGCTAGCTAACGGTAGCTAAACAAAGTGCAAATACTAACTTTATTCACTGATAAACACAGTAAGAAGTACTGGTAAGTACTGAGGGTCCAGGGGCCGGTTGCATTAAACACCTTAAGTTAAGATTTTCCTTAAAGTCCATGTTAAAGCTTTCTTATTGCACAATATGTCTTTTCCTTCAGATTTCCTTAAGGTCTTTACTTAAGTTATTATACTTTTTTTCTCCTTATTTTGGTCTTATACTTAAGGAATCCCTTAAAGTTAGTTAAATCATTGCACATAAGACTTTATGTGTCACAAGCTTGAGCACAATCAAACACATGGCTAACTGTAGTATTTTACCACTGTCAAATCTGGCTGAGAAAACACTTAATGTCATTCAGAGCTGTACTTTTTCAGCTTCTGAAGGTGACCTCTCTGCCAGATCTGTTATAAAACAGGTTTTGGCAATGGAAAAAAGGACGCTAAATTTGAACACACCCTAAGGCAGCCGTTCCACCTATTCTTTGGCAGGAAATGCAGTTGGTAATTTTTGGTAATTCTGTTCTTTGTGGAGTTTCCACACCTATATATGTGAAAATAGATGTACTGGTCACATATATATAAATAACTTGCTCTTTTTTATCACTTTATTCCCCAGGAGTGGTGACGGTCGGTGAGATGCTGAGGGATAAAGAAGCCTTCATCATGGAAGTTCAACAACGCATGAATTTTGATCCAGCTACTCTTCACCTCTTGATGGCAACCACACTGCCAAACAACAACTTAGAGGTGAGTCAGTGTACCTTATTACTTATTGTATCCTCTTCAATAGACATACGTCTATACCCTCAAACCTCTGCCCTATTACCCTTTAATAACTAGCACGTAATGTGGATTTGCATTATTGTATTAATTTTTCATTAGGCCTCTGTAGCCTATATACTTTGCCTCAGGCTGGTGCTACATGGTGCAGCTTACAGTAAATGTAATGTGTTTCATCGGAGGTTAACCCCGTAACCTTCAGCTAATGACACATAAGTTGCATTTCGTAAAGCAGTCTTGTTTTATTTGATACGGTTTCAATCAGCGAGAAAAAACTGTTGCCTTTACAGTACAATGGATACTGAATTGAAAGCTTAAGTTAAAATCACTCTCTACACTGTTGCTGTACATGGACCATTTCTGCAGAGCAGACATGACTCAGTGGAATAAGAGGCGGTCCTCTTAAAGTCTTCGCTCATATGCTTCAGATTAGTCTCCGAAAAGTGCAAAGAAAATCATTTAAAAGGTTTGTCAGACGGTGGGAACAAATTACTGTCTAAAAAAGTACAGCACGACATGTGATTGTACAGTAGTTGACCCGTGCTATTGATACATGTCTCTTGAATTGCCCTATGGCTAAGCCACGCCCCCCTCCACTCACTCGGAGAAATTATCAACATTCAGTGACCAGCACTATGGCAGGTGTCACAGTACACGGCATTTTGCAGGAGGCAATTGATGATTTTTGGGGACATAACGATCAGATGTCGTTGAGAAGTAACCAAAAGGGCCTAAACAACGCATTGGAGGGATATATTCATCATTTTTTTGTTGAGAAGGCATAGGCATCATTTAGGTATGGCGAGGTATGGCAGCTGCCATACCTTGGAATTGGGAGAAAAAAAAGAGAAAGAGGTTCTGTAGTCATTACTCGAGGCGCACTGGCTGGTTGTTTTCATTGTATTGCACTTAAATAGGTCAATAACATGCTCATCAGTACGAGTGTTAGTGAATACGAGTGTTATTGAATCAAATTGTTTGCCACTTTGCTCCTCCGCGAGTTATGAGTTATGTGAGTTACCGTAGCCTATATTTCCAAATAGCCGCCCGGCACCTAATAGCTGCCAGGGGTTTGACCCCATTTTGCATATTAAACACCGGTCCAATTAAACGCCCGAGCGATTATTTCCTCATTCATTGCCTCATGGCTGTCCCTCCTTGAGGGACTGTTTGTGCTTTTACGCACGGGTCGGTGGTGAAGTGGTGCACGTGACTCGTGCTACGGACGGACGGACGGACAGACAGACAGCCACGCATCTAAAATAGGTAATACATCTGGCTACATCTTTCCCACATCAAATATCCGTGATCACCTACACCCACGTGCGTAAAAGCGCACACAATTCCGTGTCCTCTCACCACGGATGCTGTGATTTGATGGCCCAGTACTCATTGTAGCCCACTCTTATAAGATCCAATAATAATAATAATAATAATAATCATAATAAGTTACTGTAGACCTATATGCCATGCCTTTTAACAAAATTACCAGAAGAGTTTGCTGAAAAACAGGTAATGTCAGCCTGAATTACTCACGTGCGTCCCCGGTGAAAATCGCTGACATGCATGGGGAATACAGCTTCTACAGGCTCGCCATAGCTTACTGTCAGGACTCAGGGACCAGAATTCGGGATGGTGGACCATCGGGATGGTGATATTTTGGTGTGGTGGCCTGTAACTGTTGGTTAAATGGCCTGTTCGGTTGGTATTCGGATAACTGGGGCTTTACTGGTATAATGCAATAGCACCACCCAGTGGTGAAACCCGTGTACACGTGTACACGAAAAAAATGACCCACTCTAAATGTTTAGAGATTTTTGTACACAAACTCACCCCTACATTATACAGTATTTTTGCACTAAAAACATACTGGACAGGAACTGTAACCAAATAACGGCCTGGTGCAGGTCGGTGCAAAAAAAAAAAAAAAAAAAAGCCTTGAGCAAATAGCCCTTGGTTCTTTTAAACGCCTGGGGTCAAAATCGATTTTGTGAAATAAACTCCCAGGCTACTATTTGGAAAAATACAGTATGTATGTTGTAAAAGCATTTTGCTCTGCTGCTGTAGACAGCCTGTCTAAATGATGTCTTGAAGCCTGTCTGATTGTATGTGGGGTTTTTTTCTTCATGTCGGCATGTTAAGCTTGTATTTTTGGTCTCTGGAGACACTCCAATAAATTTGCCTATACAGTATTGTACCAAATTGGCCTTTGTTTTACTGTGTTTCATACACCGGGCCCCTTGGTTATCTTCTAGAAATGAGCTTGTAATTAATTTATTTTCTGTGAAGTTAAACACATGACTAATGATAATTAAACGTCCGCTCGCTGTCCGTGGTGCTGAAATATGCACCGAAATAGGTCTGATGTTTTCACTGCTCTCACCAAGTCGTGCATTACATGCAGACATGAGGTATTATGAATGTGAGAAACAGCTTCATGTCCTTTGAAACAGTTTTCAGTAGCATAGTATGTACTTCTGACAGGTCAAAGACCAAAGTGAAGTTTTATATAAGTTCATATTTTTGAAACTCCATCATCAGTAGCTCTGTGACGTCATGTCATATTGCCATACCTTAGCTTTTGCTGAAACGACGCCCCTGTGAGAAGGTCAATGAAAAGCTTAAATTACAAGCCAAAATGTACAGGTCACAGTGTATGCTTGTGAACCGCATCTCGTTGCTGTCGCCATCAAAGACAGCAAGTTAAAGTGCCACTGAAGTTAAGGTTTTGAGTGTCTCTCCGTTAGTTTGGTGCTACAGTATTTACACTGAATCATTCAGCATAACGTTTGCCAACCTTTGTTATCTCTGCGATTACAGATAAGTTAATGAAGCTAAGCTCCAGAAGTTAACGTTAGCTTAACTAGAGCCCTATGGACAACAGCTAACAATGATGTACGATCACCAAAGTACAAAACTAGAACAAAATAGGCTGATGAACTCCCAGCAAACAAGGTGACATGATGAACAACGCAGCTAGGAGCTAACGTTAGGCTAACTTTAGCTAACGTGAGCTAGAGATGTTAAAGATAACTTTATATTTCTTTCCAGCAAAGTCACAATATGTTGCCTCAAACACGATGTTGACTTACCTTAAAACAGATGTAGACATCCTTGTTAATCTTATTCACGTTGAGTTGGTGTTGAGGTCTAACGTTACCACACAACTTTATCCATAGGAGACACTTTTCTCAGAGATGTGGTTTAAAGTGGAAAAAAATACACCCCGTCGCCCAGCCTCTCAGGATACTTTGTGTTGGAGTTGCATGTACCCCATGCACACTGTTTGACCATTTTTAAACTTCAAATCCCCAAAAAAGCTCAGAAAACCAAACAAAACTGATTTTCTGTAATGCATTTCAATGAACGTCCAGGCAGAGAATGCCTGAGTGTGTAAACGGCTATATGCACTGTGATTGGCTCATCGCATTTGAGGGCGGGACTTAGCCATAGGTCAATTGTAACACACACATGTCCATGATTGCCAACTTTAAAAAGAGTTGTCTGGATAACACCTGTCTTTTCACTGTTTTACTGTTCTAAATCTTAACCATTGTCTCAGCATGTATGCTTAATTACACACCATTCTTGCCAAGCATTCAGAGCAGCATGACTGATGTGTCTCAACATAATACATGTTGTGTTCACTAACTGGAGGAGAAATCAAATCCACCTGGTTTCAAAATGCCACAGTGGCACAGAGATTCAGAAGCCAATATACCATATAAAGGCAAACAGGCGAACCTCAAGCGAACAGCTTGAAAGCAGGAATCTAGTATCAGTGGTGTAATGCATGATTAGAGTACAGATCATATGTCTGTAGTTCTATGCACGATGCATGTTTTCCTGTGCTTCTGTTGCCAGTGTTAATTATAGACATACTCTCTTAATGTTTTTGAGCAGATTCTATCATGGTTGGTCAACCTTCGCCATTGCAACTCCACAGCAGCCTTGGAAATGAAAGCGACAGATGTGGTCATCCTAAAGACCTTCTGCTCCATGTCTGTTGAGCAGTGGTACACCTTCTCACTGCTGATGGCTCGCCATCTCAACGTGGAGAAACTCATCTACAGAGTAAGGCTGTATTCAGATTGACTCTTTTGTCCAAAGAAAAATAACGTATTCTTCAAAAGCGAATGTTTTTTTTTCTTTAGTTGTAAAACATGCCAGAAAATGTGAGAAAGTGGTGATTTCTTCAGTCACGGCTGAATGGCCAAAGAAACCGTTTCTGTCGGGCAGTCGGAAAACAAGTTTGATGCATCGGCATGTTTGTTTGAGGAACATGTGAGATGGAGAGAAATGCTTTTGTACAAGAAAATGTTTGTTCCCTAGACAAAGCTCTGCCTCCCTCAAACATTGTAAAACATTTATTTCATAGCTGATGTTTTCTCCATTTGATCTAAGAAAACATTCATCCCAAAAACTAATCTAGTTACCTAGATACAGTCATTTCAAAAAGCATACTGACAGGTTTCTTTAATAGGCCTCATTCCTATTTCAAGTGCGGCATTTTCTTTGTTAAACCGCAACAAGATAATTTAGGTAATTTTCATGCCGAGTTTATATTTAAAATGTCCTAATTTAGATTTTTGACAAGCTTTTTGATTAAAAAACTCAAATTCTTTCACTTATAGATTTAAAAGCAGCTACACACATTCTCCAACCTTCCTGGTGGGGAGTCTTTTCAACACAGCAATAGTCATGCTATAGTTGCAACTCTTAACTCTGACATAGCCTGTCTTCTCCAGGCAGCCAGGTCTGCCTGTGTCTGCCATCTCTATGTCCAGGCTGTGATCACTGAGTCTGTACATAGTCAGTATCTTTCTCACTTTCTGATTTGTCACAGTGGTCAGATAGTTTGCCATCGTGTACTTCAGGGCCAAATAGCACTAAAGTTTGTTCTGGAGTGTTGTGGTAGTTGTCCAATAGTTGATGTAGTTTTCTTTTCTTTAGCTGTAATTTGTTTGGGCTGGATTGTGTGAGGGTTGTCCTGAGGCCTTGTGCTGTTAGAGGAGGTGAGCCTCAGGACCAGCTGGCTGAGAGGACTCCTCTCTGTGTTCTCCTCTTGGCAAATGAGAGCTTTGCAGTGGTAGGAGTTGGAGTCACTTGTTTTTAGGTGTTTGTAGGATTCAATTGCTCTTTTTTGAATCCTAATTAAATTGGCTGAGTTCAGCTTGTCATCCCTTTCATCTCAGACTCTCTCTCAAAGCCAGAAACCAGAGAAGTAAGTCTCACACAAAGTCTGGAGCTGCTCCATAGACAGTGAATAGGAGCCTGATATTGTCAACCCACAGAACCTTTGTTTTCTTTTTTTATACCCAAATGAGCTTTACTCTATTGTAGTGTTCTCAGTTCTGAAGAAAATGTGCCCATATACTCAGAACATTTCTCTGGGTGCTCTCAGTCTCATCTAGAACTATGTCAATGGAGCAGCTCCAGACTTTATACCGTATGACATCATAAATTTAAGCTTTAGCTCTCTAGTTTCTGCATTTGGGAGAAAGTTGTTGATATTAACTAAGATTTTTTTGGACTGTCTTAGACCACTGGAATAAAATTTATACATTTTGAAAATGGGTGTAGTTTCTCTTTAAGTAGCTGTGTTTGTTTCATACATTTGTATGTAACTTTTCAAGTTGCGAACTTGTGTTGGAAGGACTTAAAACAATTTTTTAAACCTTTACTACTGATTGGTTGATTCCCAGCTCTATTTAAAACTGCTTTAGTCGGTATTTTTATTGTAAAAATAAATATAGCACTCCCATTAGAATTTTTAATGTTGCCACCAATATTAATATATGTGGCAGTAATAAAAAATTCAGGTGGGAGTGCTGTCCTGATCTTTACATTATAATGACTTACATTAAGGATCCAGTCTTAAAAGTGTCTTAATTTTATGATAACAATGGATCAAATGACTGAGTGCTGTGAAGCTTTTTAGCATGTTTGAGCTAATTGTTTTGGTTTTACCACCTGCTACTTTACTGTTTTATTTCATTACACGCTCTCGTAAGTGTGGTTTATAGAAGTAGCTGGCAGTTTTCAGGGAAAAAACTATCAAAAACCGACTGTAGTGTATGTAATATAGCATTTAGGTACTCAAGAGGCTGATATTTCCCTGATGAGTAGGTGAGGGCCATACCAGAACAAAAAGGTTATTAGATTTACATTTTCTGGTTTAAGACACAGGCTCTAAATAAATAATAATGTTGTCCTGTGCCCGCTGGATGTGTAACAAAGTCAGTGTTTGCCAACAGGTTTGCCTTATTAGCTTTAAGGTGATAATATGCCAGTGTTGTTTAGTGCTTGTTTCTGCTGACCTCATGTGGGCAAAAGTAAGTAAGTAAGTAGCAGACACAGGAAGGGATAAACTGCAACCCATACAAGCTATATTGATCACTGGCATGTTTGTCTGTTGC
Source organism: Epinephelus lanceolatus (assembly GCF_041903045.1). NCBI lineage: Eukaryota > Metazoa > Chordata > Actinopteri > Perciformes > Serranidae > Epinephelus > Epinephelus lanceolatus. The sequence continues at coordinate 19,824,532 of NC_135747.1, read as the reverse complement.
AGATTATCATTTGATATAACACAGTTTCACAGAGCATTTTACTTGTTTACTACCTGGTATTGGTTAATATAAGACAGTGTATAGTTTCAGGACATGGATAACTAAGATTGATGTCTGCAGATCTCACGGTCAGTGTTCGAAAGACATCTTTAGGGGCTTTGCTGAATTTTATGGAAGCAATGTTGCCTGTACATGTAGCTCTACTCCAGATGTGTGCACAATTGAAATAATAAAACTATTTGTCCAACAAAGATTGGCTGTGGTTAGTAATAGCCTCCAAAGTAATTGACCAGAAGACATTTGTGGCTGCCCAATGTGTAAGCTAATATTCTTGCTTTTATTTATCTTGCTGCCTTGACTGAGACAACCAAATTATTTCAGTCTAGACTGAAAAAACAATAAAATGATGACAAGGACAGAGGGGTGAAATATACCAAATGCTGCAGTATGCTAAAAAAGTAAAATGTGAAATATGATCATTGGAAATAAAAAGTGAGATGCACACGTTGGATTTAAAGACTGGAGAAGAAAGAAAAAGGAGCCATCACAGTTACAAAGTTAAAACTATTGAAACATGTTTGAATGTTCTTTTCTGTCTTTCAGATGGTGCTGTCTGAGGAAATACAGAGCCTGGTGGGAGTGATGATCAAGATGGCTGAGGTTATAATTGACATGATGGACATGATTCTTCCTGCCGTCGGTCAGCTTCGAAACTACATGGTCTCCATCCAGGACCTCAACCTGCCTGCTGAACACGAATTCGACCAGGTATGTTGTCCGTGCTACCGTGCTGCGCTTTACCCATATTTTTTTCATGTGTGTGTCTACGTTTGTGTTATCAGTAAACCAAAAATATGTAGAATAATAAGGAACGCAAATGTGTCAGTGCTCAAAAATATTCCTGTGAACGTACTGAACACACAATTTGTGAAAAAAAAAGGGGAAGGAAAAAAGTTGCAACAAGTAAAGAATAAATACCATCATGAAAGACATTATCACTAAAGACAGACACCAAACATCCTCCCATTTAAACTACTGTAACAGACACTGTCAGTAAAAGCAAACACGGTCCCTAAAGACAGTGTGAAATAAAGTACAAAGATAAAAAGTGCCGACTGACGTTTGCAAATTGTCATTTTGAAATACATGAAAATCAGAAAGTGGTAAACGTTTCACTGAATTTAGAAAAAGAGGTTCTACAATGGGATTCTCAGTGAAGTGCTAACCCAAAATCCAGTGAACATATTCCAAAATATAGAAAAGGTAGTACATCTTAAGTCTACCTCATGTCACACTAAACAAACAGTTGTGCGCTTTGGCAAAGAGAGTTTGCAGTGCTCTGATGAAGGCTTTGTGCATCAAATAAACACGCCAAATGTGAGTATTTTGTCCTCCTTGACTTTCAAACGGTGTTTTTCCCCAGATGGTGAAAGGACACCATGACACCATCTCGACTAGAGCTACATTTGTCACCCTATCTCGAGCGTTGTGCAGCAAAGGTATTGTGGCTCTGCTTGGAATCTCCAAACTCCCCACCATGCCGGATTCAAACTCCTCCTTCTTTGACCAGCGCCAGAGGGAGGAGATGATCGAGAGATTCAAGATTCCAAAAACTGCCTGTAAGTTCAGAGGAGGACAGATTTGGGGCTTTTGCTAAATGGATTTTGTTGTCAGTGCTGTCACTGATCTTGACTGTGTATTTGATCTTGGTAGTCAGTGTTTTTCATGAGATTCCTTTTCTATAAAAAGCATTCATGATAAGTATTGCCACATATTCACAATCAAAAAGAGATATCTACTGTGTGAATGTTAACTTGCTTTACAAGGATGTGGTCCTTTTTGTGTTCATAGCCTAAATCACAAAGTTGGCAGTAACAGTGTAGCATAACCTACCCCTCTAATTATTTGCCCTAAATTGAGTTTAGATATGTGTGGACACTTCCAGTAGAGTTTACTTTGCTCACTTCATAATTCATAAAGCAATCAGGATTAAAGGATAATGCTGATATTCTATTCTTCTTATAATCAGCAAATCCCATTAAAAAACCCAAACTAAAAAATCAACTGATCCTACCATCCTGTATTGTTGGAACGATGTATTTGTGACCATTCTTAATGATTATACAGTAGTCTTAGGGATGGATGGCCTCTGGGATGAGTTCTACAGGGAGGTTAGAAAGCTTTAAGGCGGATATATGCATTGATAGTCTTTAAATGGGATTTGGTGACAATGAGAAAAACATCAAATAACACCAGCTGTCTAAATATTTTAACATGATGACTAAATATCAAACTTGTTTGCTGGACAACTGAAACATATCACCCTTGTGATTACGGTACATCTAACAGCTCTTCTCTCCTCTGTCCTTGTGTAGCTCCGTTTTGTATGAACATGTACCTTGACATGGTCAATACCACGGGAGGAGCCATCGCCTGGGCCTTCCTCAAACCAATGCTAATGGGACAAATTCTGTACACTCCTGACACACCCATCACCAGGGCCATAATGGAGAAGGTATACAGTGCATACTCAAACATGTCACAGCCAGCTTGTCTCGGATTTAGCACCCTTTTCACCTTTATAAACTTAATGTTCTAAAGCCTAAGAAATCCCTCCTCTGACTGTGACTCCTGTGACTTTTTTGTCACTTCTATTTCTACCTCTTTTAGGTGATAGCTACCTGTGTAGTCTTTATGCCCCCCTGGCTGGCATGTAGTAAACAAGAAACACAGTGTTGCAGGGGGTTTCCACATATTTGTATGCACCAGCGCTTTCTATTGTAGTTCTATTTTGAGCAAGTTTGTCTTTGTTTTTTAGTATACTGCTGCCTGCACAGACTGCAACACACACACTCGCGCACACACACACAGCAGGTGATGAAATCTTGCTGATACCCAGCCATTTCACAAGTTCTCATCCTTGTCCTCTCCTTGCCCAGGCCAATGCCACCTTGCAGGTGTTTGCAAATCTGAGGAAGTACTCCAAGGAGTGGATCGACTCCTCCAACTACATCATGAACTCGGCCGAAATACTCCGCCACACATTGCCAATGCTGCAGGTATGAAAAATCCCTGTGTATCTAATTATCCTAGCTGGCTCGCTGTTGTCTAAAATTCTGAAGATAAACTTTGCAGTGGTCTGCGACGAGTTTCAGCAGCCGAATCTTGATGTTGTGCTTCGTCTCTCCCAATCTCCTCCTCCCCTCCTGTCAGAATTCCCTCGGCAATTCCTTTGTTCAGAATTTCATTGAGATGCAGACAGACATCAATGTCGGCAGAATGAAGGAGACGCTCAGCAACTTCTGTGAGTGAGCATTTGAAGGTCTTACTTTTGTAAGCTGCAGATACCAGGCTTACCTTTTTTATTCCTCCCTCACTTATTGCCTGTAAAATATCCATGCTATCAGAAAATAGGACTGCTCCTTAGGTTTACAGGAAGCGTTACACTCATTTTTACATGAATTTCTTGGGGCGTCTTTCCTTGATGTGATTATGCATGTCAGTCATTTTTTTCCCACAAGATCTGACTTTGACGCACAGGTGTTTAATTAGATTACCTTGTTTTGTCAGAGCATATTTCTATCTTAGGTAACATACAGCATAACGGGCATGTCATTAAAACAGACACAACAAATGCCATTATTGTTATTTAGATTTAGAGCTGTCAAATATGAAGTTGTAAATTCTAATGTGTGTCGTCATCACCCCCCCTCCCCCCCAAAAGCTAACATGACCATCATGCTGGAGAAAAACAAACACATAATGGATCAGATCACAACCTTGTCCACCCTGATGGTGAACCTCTCCTCCTGCATCAAGTTTGACCGTTACCGTGGCTACGACACTGCCGACCAGATGAACGCCGAAGCTCAGGATCTTGCCAAAAACCGTGATCTCTATGCAAGTGAGTAAATATTGGGTATAAGGGACAAGTTTTATGTGAAACAGGGAGACTCATTCTCTCCTCAAGGTTCATTTGGACAGTGCAGTATGCATCCTCGACCTGCAATGATTTCTGACATTAGATATCAACAGGGTTTCATAAGTCTAGCCTGTGACAGAGGCTGGCAGCTTCAAAGGTACATTAAGCATCCACCTCATCAAACATACACTCATTTACATTATTGTAATCTCTGGTGCTTCCTTAAAGGGGTCCTCTCTGTTGATAATGAGTTGAGGTGAGGATGCTTACAGGAGATCTGACTCTGCAACAGTTCATCTAGGGCAAGCTAGTCTAGTCTTTGACGTTTGTCCTCACGTATAAAGTGTGTGTAGTAAGATGATGCAATCTGTCTCCAAGGTGTCATCTTCAAGCTTCCCAAAGACGAGGGCACATCCAAGAAGCGTCACGCCAGGTCTTCCTCCTCCACATCTTCCCTCCCTCCCAAAGTCAGCTACACCATCCGCATGCACATGGACAACGTCATGCGTACTGACAGAGTCCGGAACCCCTATTATGTCAAGGAGAACCACATCTGGTCCAAGCAGACGCTACGCTACAACCGGGGCTTTGTCTACCTGCAGGAGAACATTGACCGGGCAATCATTGAGACCCAGACCGGACAGAAAGTCACAGATCCAGCTGTCCAGCTGCAGCCCTTCCCCTATCCCTGCTACTACCGAGATGAGTGAGTCCATTGAACGCATGGGTTCACATTCACAAGCATGCATACAAACAGGCACACATACATACAGTGCGAACAGTAGGGATGCCTGCATAGAAACTTGAAAGGATCCATAGTGTCCCTGAGGGGAAATACAGGCATTGAAGTGGAATAATGCATGCTCTCTCATTATTCATTTGCCACTTGGGATTGACAGTAAGTAGTCATTCACAGGAACCTCCACATTATAATAGGCACCGCACCATGTGCATGAATATTCACTATTGTTGTGCATTCGTTTTTGAAGACCATACACGCATACACTCAAACACCCTTTAGACTTTTCAGGAACACCACTCATCTCTGAAGTATCCAATTCAATACACGTGCATTAACTTGTGCATCGATACACTACATTGTTTCCAATAAATCATGCTTGACTGTAATGCCTATATTTGTGCTTGCCCTCAAGTGCTGATATCTCTCATCTAAGCAGGACCATCGGGTCCCTGGCTGGCTGCCTTCTGGCCAACTATAAGATATGATGAGCTTCGCCTCTCCATCATTCTGATTTATTACTCAGCAACTCAATTTCTGATACAAGCTTTGAAATATAGCTGTGTAATATCAAAAACAGCAAGCACTAAATTCCTATGTAGCATGCTGCAGATATGATTAGGTCAAAAAAAAATATATAAAAAAATAAAAAAGAGAGGCATTTATTTTGCGTAAATAATAAGAGGATCAGAGCACAGCTGTCAACAATCCCCAAACCCTCCCCTGATATCGCTCCTGCACTCTGCATCTCTGTCTCTCTGTCAAGCCAGTTACTGAATGATAGGCCTTTTCATGTGCTGTTGTTGACAGTGATTGGACGTTAGGTTTTCTGGAAATTTGACTGACAGTTGGCATCTCTGTATTCCCCAGGTACCTGGAGGCCATCTCTTTTGTCTTCCCACTCATGCTCATGATAGCCTGGGTGTTGTTTGTGGCTGATTTTGTGAAGAAGCTGGTGCACGAGAGAGAGCTGAGGCTGCATGAGGTAGGGTTTGTTTTTTTCACTTGAAAAATGATAAGACCTGTCACTGTATTTGCACTGAACCTTAATTCTTTCCTTTTTGAAATGCCCTGTAATGATCCTGTCCATTTTGTTTTGTTTTTGATTCCAAAAAGTAATTAGATATGCTCACATTGATTGACAAATAGGGCTGTAACGGCACACAAAATTCACAGATGTACCTTGGTTTTGGGGTCACAGTTTGGTGTGTTGTCAGTACAGCAGGGGGAAAAAGTAGAAGCAAAAGCAGAAAGTATATATATTTTTTCATTTACTTTGAAGAATATAAACATCCATGTGACTCATTAGCCATAACTCTTAATGTAACAGTTGAGGCACTTAAATACTGTGAAAGGACGGCAGAGGAGATACCCGCACACCAATACAATGGGCTGGACAGCCACAGGAAAGGTTCACAGGCTGAGATCAATGCAAAACAATGTTTTTATTTAGAACATCTGTGCACAAAAAGAAGGGTGCTTAAAGTGCAAAAAATAATAAAACGTTTTTTATTTACTTTTATTTACTTTATTTAATATTCTCCAGGACTTAATTTAAAGTAGCCTATATACAAGTTTGGTCACATATCTGCAGTGTTAAACACTCCATAGCATTCGTTATTACTTTGGCAAGGTCCAAATCTGCAGTGGGAGGCTGCCTGAGTGCTTTGGGGAGAGGGACTAACAGTCCAGTCTGTTTTTGTATTGTTTCACTAATTAACTTGTACCTGTGGGATGCTGTCCTAAAGGTAATGTATGAAGTGTTTCCACAGATATAACCAACTTCAGTTGAACAGTCTCGGTGTATATTTACAGACAAATCATTGTCGATTGAGCTTGACTAACTGGGGTTATGGGGCCGACCAGCACGCTACAGCTGATAGACAGCAACTAGGGCGCTTTCAAGACTTTCTGGGGAAAGTTGTGCTCCAGAATTTCTGTTCTTTATGTGTGAACACTACTAGAGATAAATAGACTGTTTCAACTGTTTGGGACACAGGCCCTACTGAACAAATTTCAAATACTGAAGTGAATGTCCTGTGCCAAAAGATTCGGGACAAGTACACATACTGTTACAGCCCTATAGACAAATACAAAATGTTTCTGATGAACAGTTCACACTGTGATAAGTAGAGCCTTCTTCTCTCAGTTTTGAATACAACAACAAATGTGAACTTTTCCTCCCCTCGTACCTCCAGATTTATTCTCTGCTGTAAAGATGTATAAGCATCACTGGCAAGCAAACACCAAACCTGTATTGTTTACTGACATCTCTGTCGTCCCATCACTTGCTTTTCATGCTTTTCCCACAGTACATGAAAATGATGGGAGTCAACCCGGTCAGCCACTTCTTCGCCTGGTTCCTGGAGTGCGCCTCCTACTTGTTGATGACCATCTTCATCCTCACGCTGGTGCTGAAGTATGGCAACATTCTGCCCAACAGTGACGGCTTCCTCCTTTTCTTGTACCTGTGCGACTACGGTTTGAGCATCCTGTCCTTCAGTTACCTGGTCAGCTCCTTCTTTGACAAGACCTACATCGCCGCCCTGAGTGGCAGCCTCCTCTACATCCTCTGCTTCTTCCCCTTCATTGTGGTCATGGCCATGGAGACAAATTTGACCTTCTCCGAGAAGAGCGCCCTGGTGAGGAACCTCTGAACCCCCTCTGTCATGACTCATGTATATTAAACTAGTACCAGTACCATGATATGGGTTATAACTTAAAACAGCAAATATTGTTATTTGCTCTGGAAGATAGAGAGAATTGAATGAAGAGATAAGGAAGGTGGAGGAAGATATAATGCCATTTCATTTTATTCCAAAATGTTATTTACTCAATCCATCATAGAAAACAATTTTACTGCCATTATGATTCAAAATATATTAGTGCAGCCTCAAAAAGGCAGTTACTTTATGAAATAGTCTGAGTAAACATTGGCTTTTGCCTCCAGTTGTTTTTCATTGTGAGGTTTTATTTTATTTTTCATTCTGACGTACAAGTAGCAATGCAATGGATGGTAAACTGACAGTTTACAAATGTTTCTGTATACAAAGCACAGCTTCTTCCCTTTTTATGCTTGCATAAATTGTGCACATTTTCTGTACTGTATACCTCAGTTATTTATTTTTTTATTTTAGTGCTTGCTGTCTGATACGATTATTAATTGGAGGTCAGACGTAACATCGCTGCATACATCTAAAGCATTTCTTTTTGCCTTGAACAAAACTCTGCACATCACGTTGAGAAAGGCTTTTGAAGTTTATCGCTACATAGGACACAAAGTTGTCAAGAGCACAGAAGAGAGGAATTACTGTACAGAGAGACATTGCCTAAAAGCAGGAGATATATTTTTTGATGTTCTTTTTTTGCTGCTTTGTTCTTGTATCCTGTCTAATTTGTCTCTCATGTTGCTGCAGAGTTTGTTTTCCCCGACCTGTTTTAGTTATGCTAGTCAATACATCTCCCGGTACGAGTCCCAAGGAGAAGGTACGCGCATGCAGACATCTGACTTGCATCAAACAAGATCTTTTTGACACAAGCTGCTTTAGTCAGTGGGAAGCAAATTAAATCCTCTGTTGGCTTCTTCAGGCATTCACTGGAGCAATTCATACACTTCGCCCATGTCTGGAGACACAGCTTCGTTTGGTTGGCTCTGCTGGCTGATGCTCATTGACTCCATCCTCTACTTCATCATCGGGGCTTACATCCGCATGGTATTCCCAGGTAAAGTGTGAAATCAGATTGGTCGTGGTGGACATTCATCCACTTAATTCTAATGGAAGGTTTATCGAAGACGTTTTTATTCTTATTTGTTGTACAAGCGAATGTATGAAAAGCACAATAGCTCTCATCAGGTCAGCCATTAGGGATTATGGAGAGGGGGACAAAATTTTACAAATTCACATCCACACCCACTCCAGCACCACCACCACAACCCACCCACCCTCAGCTCTAATACCAACACGGGCAATTTCAAATAAGCTCTTGGCCATTAGCCTGGCAGTGACAGAGATGGAGTCTCTAACAACCATTTACAAATCCAGTGTTATAGACCCATCCAGGTCATGCTCTGTTTTGCATACATATACTCACTATGATTACAAAGCACAAAAGGTCAAGTCAGTTATTTCAAAACAGAGATTTTTTCTTCTTTCCACTAAGACTGTGACAGTTATTTTCCCCTTTTACATTCAGACAAAACAAGGAAAGACAAAAAGGCCTCCCAATGAAAGATTAGAGAAAATTAAAATCCAACATTGATTAAAAGAATTACTGCAAGGCATTAAATCATTAAATCAAATCATGAGTGAACAAATAAATTGACTCTTCATTTGTCACCATATCCAAATCCAGTGTTTATTATGTGTTAATTTATGCTACTCCAAGACTGCTTAGGGACCCTATTAGTGTAGTAGTTGGTCTGTATTAATTTTAGGACATCAGACACACTTTGCTAGGCTTAGCTTTACTTTGCTGAATTTTACTTTTGCTAGTCTAACAATGTACTCAGTTTTCTTTGTCAGATCAGCTGTTCTTAAACCGTAAAGGCAGCATTAGCATTAATATAACAATATTAGCATAAGCATACTAATATTAGCATTGCACTAGTATCAGGAGTAAAGACACCATAATGCTAGCATTCTGTGCTAATGTTTTTAATTGAGGGATTACTCTTAAGAGATTACTCTTAGTAATACATTTTGTTTCACATTTATGATGAACTTGTTGTATACTCTTACTGATGATGATGTTAACAGATGAAGCAAAGCAAATCAATTCAATTTTTCCAATTCAATTTTATTCATAAAGCCCAATATCACAAATCACATATGCCTCAGAGGGCATATTACAGCATATGCCATCCCTCTGTCTTTGGGCCCTGACAGCAGGGAGAGGCTGAGAGCTCTGGAGATGAAGCCGAGTTAGTGATATGCAGTAACAGGACATGAATGTTCGCAAATGAAGAAAGAGACAGAAGGAGAGAAGGGGTGTTACAGGAAGTCCCCCTGCAGACAAGGCCTATATCAGCCTAATTAGGGGCTGGTCCAAGGAAAGCCTGAGCCAGCCCTGACTATAAGCTTCGTCAAAATGGAAGGTCTTAAGTCTACTCTTAAACGTGGGGACAGTGTCTGCCTCCCGGATGTGATGGCACTTTCTATTAGACAAAACACATCGAGCCAGAAACTTGTCTTTCTGTAAGTTTAATTCAGCATCTGCAGATGGGCTCACAACAGTCAAGAATGAGCTGAGTGCAAAGAGTGAGCCCTGATCACAGGAGATGTCAGATACTTATACTCACTGATAAATGCTGAGGTCAGGGAGGGGGGTGAGTTGGTGACCAAGCAGTTTCTATTACATGGACCAAAACTGGGAGATGGTTCCACAGAAGAGGAGCCTGTTAGCTGAAGGCTCTGGCTCCCCTTCTGCTTTTGGAGATAAAGCACAAAGCACAATAGTTTATTAATTGCTTGGTAAATGTATTTCTAAATAGTGTGTCTCGTAATAATGAGAAGTCTTTTTTATTTTGCCCTTCAGGAAAGTATGGCATCCCTGCCCCTTGGTACTTCCCCTTCAAAGCCTCCTTCTGGGCTGACCTGTGCTGCTGCATTAAGTCAAAGAGTAACATAGGCAGAGGACTCCTCTTCTCAAACATCATGCAGAAAAACCAGCCTGTCTTCTCTGACGACAAGGAAAAAGGTACAGGGGAAAAAAATACATTGTTCTATCTTGTGGCAAATAACAATAAGCAATGCTGTCTCCTCCGGTGTGGTGTTGTGAAGTCAGAACATGATGTCTTTCCTTTTGTGTAATTTTTTTTCCTAACCGACACCTCACTATATTTATTTTTTCCCCCTCACTCTTCATTTAACTCCTGTCCACTTTGAGTTTGATTTACAGGTTGCTTCTGTCTTTATGTTTCTCTCAGGCCAGAGCACTCTTTCCTCTCAAACCGGCGAGGATTTCTCAGAGCTCCCAGTGGGCGTTGCCCTCCACGGCCTCAGCAAGATATATGGTGACCGAGTAGCTATTGAAAACCTTAATGTAGCCTTCTACGAGGGCCACGTCACCTCTCTGCTTGGTCACAATGGAGCCGGCAAGACCACCACCATGTATGTGTGTTTTTTTTTTTTTTTTACTGTATCAGCATGTCCTTAAATGAACACAAAATGCATTTTGACCATTCATATACTGTATGAGGTGTCTTTTAAATTTGATTTGTGCATCCCTTTAATCAGCAGACCCTCTAAAAGGGTCTGCTGCTGACAGGGAAAATGTTTTGTCCAAATCTGGCACAGCAAATGCACCGTGGTAGAGATTAGCCTGACAGGTCTTCATCAAATGGAGCACTTACATTTACATTTTAAATGTGACTAATTCTGCTGATGCTCTTATACAGAGCAACGCACGATGAGTGCATCAGCAGAATTAGATTCAGCAATGTTAAAAACAACCTAAACTAAGAGGGGATCTCAAGTCCTACAATATTCCAGGGACCAACAAATCATAATTTAACAGGAAAGTGCCAAAGAGAAAGTACGAAATAAAGCTAATGGGACAAAAACAAAGAGCATTTTCAACATTTATTGTCTTAGGTAGCAAATATGAGCAAAAATATTTGGAAAAACTGGCTGATTATATATTTGAATATTAACTTTTTCCTAATTATGAAACATGAAATAACAAAAAAAAAAATACTCGAAGATAATCATAAATAATTCTACATGAAAACACATCAGAATTAACTTATGCATAAATCATGCTTTGTGCTTAGGTCTCTCCTGACTGGCCTTTTCGCCCCATCGTCTGGCTCCATCGAGGTGTACGGCAGAGACATGCAGAGTAACATTGAAGACATTCGCAGAGAGCTGGGGGTGTGCATGCAATATGACGTCCTGTTTGACCACATGACTGCCAAGGAGCACCTGCTGCTGTATGGCCAGATCAAGGCACCACACTGGTCACACAAAGAACTGCGTGAACAAGTCCGCACGTAAGTGACCAATCATCCAGTAAAGGGAGCATGCTCCATATCATAATGCATTCAGTCATAATGCACTGTGTCTTGAAGATGTTGTCAGGGGTTCTGCATGATGTAGCAGTGCTATTTCATATATTTTATAACCTGCTTTGTTAAAAGACATCATGAAAAGGTGTCTGTTGTTCGGCTCACTCATTATCCACCAGTAGAAAGGAAAAAATGGATAGGGGCTATAAGAGTTTAACAGTGAATAGTAGCCAATGCTCAACACCAGTGACTTGTTAAACTCAGGATAATTAAAAAAGACTGCATGTACTAATTAGATGCAGTTATAGTAAAACAGATTTTATGGCTATACTTGCTGTAATTTACAGGTATATATAGGCCTTGATGTAAGGAGGACAAAATAGTTGTTGTGCTTGAAATAAGTCTCCAGTTTAGCATCTAAAGAACTGTGAAATGTATCAAACACTTATACAGCCATTAAATGCTGGCTGAGAACGCCGTTGCCCCCTGGGCTTGCTCGGACAAATTTAGAACAATATTTCTTCCCTGTTTCAAGTTCACATTTTCCAGAAGAATTCAATAATATTTTATTTTAATATCTTTTTGTTCCTTTGCGCCCTCTTGGATAAGCTTACGGGAGCAAGTATTGGAGAAATAATTTTTCATTCCGTGGCATCATTAAGATATGGGTTGAACCCCCAGTTGCATCATGACACTATTTCTGGAGGGTTTCTGCATGACAAGAGGAGCAGTAATAAGCCTGAACTTAAAGGCAAGAAACTGTACCTCTCCTGGTTCCTGTAGCTCAGGAACCCCCGCTGGGTAACTGATGGAAGTATAACTCAGAAACTGGGTTGTAATGTGCAGAAAAAGTATGTTAACATGAGCTCCATGCTAAATGCTTTTAATTGACTTCCCTACCAGGATCCTAGAGGAGACAGGCATGTATGTTCACAGACACAAGCGGGTGGGCACCCTGTCAGGCGGCATGAGGCGCAAGCTGTCAATCTCCATTGCCTTCATAGGGGGCTCCCGCTTGGTGGTTTTGGATGAACCCACCACAGGAGTCGACCCCTGCTCAAGACGCCACATCTGGGACATTGTTATCCAGCACAAGAAAAGTAAGTCTCTCAACATAAATAAATAAATGACAGGGGGCTGCTTAAAGCTCTGTTTTCCCTTTTTTCTAAAAGAGGCATTTTTAAAATTTCTTTTTATTTTATTCAAAGCATTTTGTCTTGTTTTCATTAAGTTGAATGTAGGCCATAAGTTCATTTTGTTAGGACTAATTTTATTTATGGGAAATAAAGCTATTTGTTTTCTATACTAGTTCAGTATGTCAATATGTGAAAATTGACAATGTTATTTAAATTAGTGGTTTTCCAACAGTCCAGAAGTCGGTCGCAGGTCCATTTTGAATGGACCACAAGTGACTCTGAAACATGTCAGTTTTGTAAAAAACACACTTTATTTTTAAGTACAGTGAATTTCTGGCACAGAGCTTTTATTTTGAAATACTGTTTTCTGCTGAAGAGTGAGTGATTAATGGACAGCTACTTAACAGAGACAGCAAGCTAGCATGACGATATAACTAAACGCCAGAATGATGCTAAATGTATTAAACTGTGTGGACCTTGAACGAATGACTAAGGAGAAATCTGGACCCCAGGGATGGACCGGTTGGGAACCACTGGTTGAAGTCACACGGAAATGTACATTGATTCTATTTGACAGACGTAGGGATAGACACACTTAAGACATTATGAGGTTCTGACCTCTGATAGAAAGAAATTTTTGTAACTGGACCTCTTTGAATTTTAACTAAATACCTCTGGACGAGATGCCCTTTAACCACAAGCTTAAAATATTCAGCGAGAAATCTAGAAGTTCAGATATATTCATACAAATCAGAAATATTGACAGTCAAAGCAGCACCTCCCAAAAACATAGTTAAGCAACTTTTTCCACACCTAAATATCTTCTCACCTTGACTACTGCAGTTCATTATGTACTTACCTAAATCATGTGGCAATTACCCATCTACAGTTGTTGCATAATGCAGCAGCAAGGCTTCTGACAAACACTATGCAGAGAGCATATCTCACCAGCGCTGACTGAATTACATTGATTCCCTATTTGTTTTAGAATTCAGTTTCCTGATTTTGTTGATTACTTTTTAAGCCCCCCATGGTTTGTCTCTGCTATATATTCATGATCTTGTAATTTCTTATTCTGCACCAAGACATCAAACCAAATTTTGTGAACAGTTCGAAAGTAGAGCCTTAAGAAAAAGGGGGTTCATACTTCTGTGGAACAGCATCAGGTCAAATCAGCCGAGTCTGTGTCTTTTTTAAAAGACTTTAAAAACACGCCCGTGTTGGCTGTGATTTTTATAACTTATTACCTGAATGGTTTTATGTAGTCCTTTTATGTTTTGTTTTGTTTTTGACTGTCCCCGAACTTCCCGTTGTATTTTATGATTTTATGTGCACCTGTGAAGCACCTTGTAACTCTGGTTTTTAAAGATGGTATAGAAATAAAGTTTATGTACTTACTATTTTAACAGCCCACCAGTATGCAACATTAGAAGCTATTCAGTGTGAGGAGGTTCCATGAAGAACCAATGTGGCATTCAACAGTCACACAATAAATGTGCAATGAATTACATTGCATCATGTTCATCCTATCAAACCTGGACCACTATGAAGAAGACACATTTTTTATTTAGTATTAGTCTAATCCTAAAAATAGTAAAATTCACATCCTGCAGTGCATGCACTCATATGGCACAGATAATCCAAACTCTAAATTTAGTGTTTGCCACTGAGGACATCTCCCCCTCCTAAGAGGGAAAGGAGTATTAGAGCAGGAACCTGGAGCCGACCCTTGAGGGCTTTCCCCTCCTCAGACTTATGACTTTAAATCTAGCATATAATTAATCTAAAAGAAAAAGTATTTTTTCGTAGGATGTCTCAGGGTAGCAGCGACAATGCCAGAGAGATGGCTAAATGCTATATAATTGTAGCTGTGGAAAAATATCCTGTGTAATTGGCCCTGCCTCTAATGTTAGACTTTGGTGCAAGGGGAATCTGTTTATTTTTTAAAAACCTTTATGCATCGCTTGCTGTTTGGTCGCCTGTTTCTCTGATTATTTGTGTATGCACGATGTAGCTTGTGTGCACAAACTGTAAAAGAATGGATATAGCCACCATGATGTCACCAGGAAGTGACCACATTTAGATGAGAGGTTGAAGCTGGGGAGGATAGCATTGCTATGCCTCTATCCTGATTGACAGGACGCCATGCTGGCAAATTATCAAACACAATGTAGCCACACCCTGAAGTGTACCCTGCTTTATTGTCTATTTTAGTCTAGATGGGACCATAATTTACAAAATGAACATCATGCTGTGTTGAGGAAGACTTGAAAGTAGTAAATGAGACCATAATCTATTTCAAAAAATGTTCACTGAGGTAACAAATCAAGTGAAAAGTCAAATTATTTTATCAAAGACTTAGAAACAATCGGATTCCTTTTTTCAACAAGTGTAGTTGCCCCCTGCTGGCCATTAGAAAGAATGCAGGTTTAAGGCAACTCAGAGTGTGTGTCAGCAGCTACAATTAAATGGCCAACATGTACTCTTTAGAATAGGAATATTAGGAAAATAATTTTGTCAAAAGACATCTAAATATTGCCTCTTTGTTGTTCTATCACCCCTCTCAAAACTGAAACTCCTACAAAGTTTTTCAGATAAATGTGATGGTAAACATCTCACTATGTGCATTTCACTGATTGACTCGCAGGATGTTCATGTAAAACATTCCTCAGTATTCAGTTAGTTATGGGTCAGGGAATGGTATCATAATGCATCCACAAATAATTCAAATTGTTTTACGTGTGTGTGTCCTGTCAGATCGCACTGTCATCATGTCCACCCACCACCTGGATGAGGCTGAAGTTCTGAGTGACCGCATCGCCTTCCTGGAGAGAGGAGGATTAAAATGCTGTGGATCCCCCTTCCACCTAAAGGACAAGCTGGGTCAGGGCTACAAACTCACTCTCACCAAGAAGGTATTCATCCTCACACTCATTTTGTCATCATGTTCAGGAAATTTTTAAACAAAAAAAATCAATGTTTTCCCACTAACATTTTAGCATAAGTGAATGTTAGGTGACTGTAGGCCAAAGGCTTTATCTTAGAAGTGACAAAATAACATATCTCTTACGCATTTTACTCAGACTTCCTTTCAACAAGACCCGTCTTGGACGATGCACAGCCAGCATAAATAGTAACTTTTCCCAATGGAGCCGGCCTGTTCATGTGTAAATAAATTCTAGGTTTTATTTCTGCCACATTGGACACTAGAGTTGCACAATACATATTGCAATAGTGTGATTTGTATCAGATATATTGGAGAAACTGCTAAATGGGCTAAATCCCACACAAATAATGCTCTGCTGACGGTTGCAAACTGGCTCCCTCTTTTTTTCAGCATACTATATCTTCAACTGCTTTCCTAAAGCAGCGATTGTAAGCTCTTTTTTATGTCTTGTGGAAAATAGTGTGTAATATTAAAGTCCCATACTGTGTCCTATATGCCAGTTGCATATTCTGGTCAAAGCTAAAGTTTCCTGTGGTCTGTATTTTGGCTGTTTCTTACATCTGTTTCGGGCTGTATCAAACCCCTTTTCGATGATGTTGAAAGGGGAGAGCATACACGTCCCAAAAAAACAGAAAGAAGAAAATATATATTAAAGGTACACTATGCAGGAATTGTCACAACACTCAGCTTGGCCCCTCCTCCCTACACTACTTGCATGTACACTGCAAGCTATTGCATTATTGTAGGAACGTTACATTTGTTGTTATGAAGAAGCCAATACTACCCAAGCTAACTAAGCTACCCACATACTTATCCGATAGGACACAAGCCACCTCTGTGCGTTTTCATCCCCATCCTCTCCCTCAGTGCTTGGCAGCGAACGTGAAAGCGAAAGCCAAACCCTCAAACTTTATCAGCTTGCCGTTTTGTCTTGCTATATTAGCGTTCTTTCGACGTGTCAGTGATTTTCATAGCTCCGTCTTGGATGTGTGCTGCGACTACCTGGTTGCTTTTTTAAAGTCCTGACCTTATCGGTCAGCCGGTGAGTACACGCTAATGAACACCCTGACTGCAGCAAAATGAAAATAAAATAAGACAATACAGGTAAAGGGCAGAGTCTCTGCAGATACAACGCCACACACTTGTTGTGGGTCACAAGTGATGATTTAGCGGCTAACTTTTGTATGAGTCAGTACACTGTATTTTTCAGAAAAATCTTCCATAGTATACCTTTAAGCCACTGGCAGCTGATTTCTAGTTGTGCAAAGTAAATCTGTGCAATCTTGAGAATAAAGCATGTCATAATCTATTCCTACTTTTCCATCTGCAGGTGCAGAACCTAGACTCTGAGCCGATGGACAATGCTGAGATGAAGGCCTTCATCCAAGCTCATGTACCGGAAGCACGTCTGAAAGAAGCCCAGGGCGGCGACCTGGTCTACTCCCTGCCTCCCTTCACCTCATCCAACGCCTCCTCATACCGCTCTCTCCTGACCGCGCTGGACTCCAACCTGGATGCCCTGCAGCTGGGGGGCTATGGCATATCTGACACCACCCTAGAAGAGGTGAGCTCAAACACACCCACACACAAAACACAGGTTTATAACACAGATAGTGAAGACAGGTTTAACTGCTGAATTGCATTTGAATATGCTGGTGCTCTTAAAGTTGATCATATTGACATGTAAGCATCATCACAAGGTGTTTATTTATACTGATAGGCTCTTTGACACGCACAGATGCTAATGTTTTTGTTTTTATCTGTGTAGGTGTTCCTCCAGTTGACTCACGGAAGCACAGTAGTCGGGGGCGAGGACGGCCCCCTCTCTATCTCAGAGACAATTTCAGACACGGATTCCATCGACAGCTTCCCCTCAGACTCCAGTGGAAGCATCTACAACTTTGGCGACAAGATCAGTGAGTAAAAAAAATGCATGTAGGAAAACTTTGCATGAAGTTATTATAATTCCTGTTGTAGCAATCCATTTATTAACTACTATTTGTGCAGTGATATCAACAGTAGTGTTTGTGTGGTCACCGATATGCTGAAACATGTGACTCTTTTTCTATTTTAGATTTTCATACTCAACCTAAAATATTTGAAGGATACTCACTCAGTTGATCTAGTTCAAAAACTCCTACATTCTGATGGATTGCTCTGCCATCTTTTGTGATACAATCTACCTGTTAACCTTTAGCTTGGTGTGCCTGAGAGAGAAAAAGTAGCCATCATCAAGGCTGTAAGACAGTAAAAAGGTAAGCGCCTTGGTACAAAAATGATTAAATCCTGTCTCCATTTCTTCTCCCTTGTGTTCCAGAGCTTACCGGTTCATCCGTGGTGCGCGGCATGGCCTTGGCCTGGCAGCAGATGGCAGCCATGCTGATCAAGAGGTTCCACCACAGCCGCAGAGACTGGAAGGGCCTGATCTCCCAGATCCTGCTCCCTGTTCTGTTCATAGTGTTTGCTATGGGCCTGAGCTCCATCAAGAAAGACCTGCGGCACTATCCGGAGCTGGAGCTCAGCCCTGCGCTTTACAACTTTGAACCAAGCTACTCTTTCTTCAGGTCAGTCTCCATGGCAAAGGGAATACAAGGGAGCAGTGGGAGGGTAGGACATAGAAGTAAACAAAGCTAATCAGGGTGATTTTACACCAAGCATGTTTGGAGCAGTTCAATCGAACTCTGAAGCTTTGCTCTTTTATTTCAGTTAATTTTCCAATGTCAGACCAATGCCACTGAGACTTGGGTGGCAACAAATAATCACACTGAGACACCTGAAAAAGTGGTTCTTGTCCAAGCAAATTCTGTAGTAATTTCTCTAAACAATTCCAAGTTTTTTTTAATGCATAAACGTCATGAATTATAGCAAAAGCTGCAAACAAATTACCATGATACAGCTGCGTGTACTTCAAGTGATATCTCTGTTTTACTATAGCTGACTTGGTTCATGGCAAAACTCGGAGGATGCTGTATTGTGGTGCTTTGCTCCGGCGTTTACAGAAATTATACTGCTTGGCATGAAGGACGCACTGTAGTAAAAGATCAGATTTTGGAACCACGGAGCCGCTAACTGCAACACCCCTGCAACTTAGATGAAGGGTTGATGCATCTCGTCGATTGGTCCATTGGGTTCCTTCATCATTTAGAGGGGACTACATGTCTCACTTGTTATAAAACAAATTTGAAGCTGCAGTTTGTTGAAGGGCAGACGGACCTTAAGGAGGGGGAGCGAGAGTGAAAGCGAGGGGAAGAGATGATTGTGATGAAGACGGATGAGATGTGAGATCAAAGTGAGAGAGATTAAGAGTGTCAGGAGGTTGCGAGATGTCTTCATTCTTGAGAAGTACTGTTGTTTGATCAAGAGGATATGTAGCAAGAGAGACAATGCTGAGGTGCCAATCCATATCAAAGACCCTATGGATGCTCTTCTCAGTCCTCCTCAACTTGATATACAAAAGAGATTGAAAAATTATATTTATTAATTCATCACTGATGTTTTTTGGGGGGGGGGGGGGGGGGCGGCTTAGGGAGGTTATAGGTAGTAGTCTGGCGTTTTATGAACTTTCTCAAAGCACTGTGTTTTTAGACTTGCCTGTATGCAGTGATCTGAATCTTTATTTATGAGTGTACCTCTGCATGTGTTAAAATGCAGATGGAGGATGAAAGAAATCCACTTAAATGTAAAGTGGCAAATCAAATGTCCTCACTCTTCTTTTATCTGTTCGGCTCCCCACAGCAAGGGTATTAGAATCACTGATTGTGCCCCCGTGGTCACTTTATTGACAATGTTGTGAGTCAGTAAATTGTTCCTACACTAGCTTCACCACTAAGAAAATCTTGATAAATGCCAAGCTTGCAACACAAGCCACCAGATTGATTTGAATAAATCAAGAATAACTAAAACCTTTCTGCCATGTAAGAGCCTTATTAAACAACCTGTTGTTTAACATACTTCATGTTATTATTGTTGTGATTATGTTTTAATTGACTGATATTTCTGTGTAACCTTTGAGTTGAGACTGACTGTTTGATTTCTGATTCCACAGTAACAAAAATCCCAACTCTGCCCATCTGGTGGACACCATGATGTCATACCCCGGGATCGATAACGCCTGCCTCGCCAAGCCCAGTAACCCGTACGTAATCACACCTCAAATGCCAGCTGTTTTTTTTTTCCTCCTGAAAATGACAAATTTGTCAGTAATACCCCGGGTGCCCATGCACAGCTTCCCTATGTGTTCTCCCCTAATCCACACGCACAGTGTTTTCATATTTCACTCATTCTCATTCTTTTCATGCCTCCTCCTTCACCTTGTTTCATTTTACAAGTCTGCCTCCCTCCAATTCCTGCCGCTCTCTCCCTTTGGTCTCTCTCATGTCCCTCTCTCTATTTTTCTGACGCTCAGCTCAACGTATGTGGCTGAAAGCCTGCAGCAGGACTCTGTGATTCGAGAGCGTCATTTGTATTCCATAAACACCCTGTGTTTATAGGGAAGATTTTCCCCTTACAGGCACTCAAATCAATGTTGGCACTCATGAACCAGACCTCTGAGGCATTTTAAAATGCTCTGCCAAAAAAAAAAAAAAGAAGACAAAATAGAGAGAGAGAGAGAGAGAGAGAATGAAAGATCCTGTGGTGCAAAAGAGACTGCATGTTTTGCTCATGATGTCTTATAATCACAACATGACACTGACTGGAGGAGTGCTAAGTGCTGCATTTGAATTTATATAAATAAATAGATGAATAACAGAATTAAACACTGCATGGTCTCTTGACTATGGTCATTGTTGTTGGCCAATTTATATCTAAAGTAACAGGTGTGCATGTGAGTGTGCAAAGATATGTCTATTGCTACAATCTCTTTTTTTGATTTGTACGAAGTGTCCTTCAAAGCACTTGGCAGAAAACAAAATGTGGGGGAGTTGAACATCAACCCACACAATCAAATGTCCCACAATATGATATTACAGCACATATTAAACAGCTTTCAAAACAGTTTTCAACTGATAGAGAAATTATTTGGGTCCTGATCTCACAGAAATCACGCAAGCTCATAGCTGCTCTGTGAATGCTTACAGATTTTGCCACAATGTGCACACAGGTTTTAAACATTGATGCGGCCCATCATATCGACTCAGTTTCAGGATGTGTTCTGGGGTGTGTCTAAGGATCGCCTCGTGGCATTATCATGCACTGCAGACTCTCGTCATTTCACCGAGCCGCCGTTTCACTTTGTGAATGTTTTCTTTTAAGGGTCTGCACAAGAAGCACAAACAACTGGAGTTCCAGAGGGAACAGCTCGAAACCATTTAACGTCTGTAAATGCACCCATCAGGAACAGGTGAGACTGGGTCACTGAGAACACTGAGTGTGTCTTTCTGTGAGAGTGGGTCTTTGTGTACTCATGCATTTGTGTTTCTGCACATCAATGTGTCTTCCTGTGTGTGACTGTTTGAAAAAGGGTGTGTGTAATGTGTTTGACTCTTCCCTACACTCCAGATTTGTGATGCGAACAACTTCCAGCCCCCCCATAAGAAGATCTCTTCGTCTCAGATTATGTACAACCTGAGTGGCATCGACGTGGAGAAGTACCTTGTGGCCACAACTAATGACTTCATCAGGAACAGGTGAATGCAATCAGTGTTTACAGTTTGGTTCATGTAGCCATGCTGAGACTTCAACCCAGGCGTCATTGTAGTTTTTTGAGCACTAATCAGCAGTGATGGCTATATGAGGCGATGCTCCAAGAGAATCCAAGTAGTTATATCACATATTATTTCCCATTTTAGAAATACATTTCATAATATTACGTCATTTGATGAGTTAACACAGTTTTAGATAGTTTGCAAATAATGTATGGGGCTCATTTCTTCCAGCTTTATTAATTCAGAGTAGACGATTGACCCAAAGGCAAAATGTAGTGATTCTCCAAGTGTGACTTTTTTTTTTCTTTTAGTCATTTAAATAATGTAAGTCATTCGACTAGGAAGCTTTAAATAGTTAAAACTGGCAATGTTGCAACTGCAAGGAAAGTTAATTGTATAGACAACAAGGATGTGCAGAATTGTAAGTGGCTGTTGAATGAAACAGTTGCAGCCATGAAGCTAAGCTTACTGCGTTGCTCTTTTTTAATGTGAATGAGCCTCCAGTATCGTGTCAATCATGCCAGTTGTGCTTTTAATGTGTGGTCTGAAGCTTTTACCCAAAATGCGTCTCATCTGCGGGTGGATATTTGCTTTGATTAAAAGAAAAACAAGCAAGCAAAGAACACAGTGTGTCACATCTTACCTCTCAGCAGCATTCTAAGCTCTTTGTTTGGATCAATATGTTTGTGTTTTGTTTTGTTTTTTTTTTTGCAGATATGGTGGCTTTTCTCTAGGCATGCCCCTCCCTCCTGACTTGCTCATGGATATAACAGCGGTGCCCAAAAATCGCACTCTGTCTAAGGTACCTTTGTCTGCTTCTTCCCTGCTACCTGTCTTGTTATCACTTTAATGACTCTGCCAATGAGTAGTTGAAAAACATGACATCTTATCCTAAAGTTGCTTGGCTACAAGATCAAGGCTTGCAGAAGGAGCTGCATTGTTACACCATCAGTGTCATCATAAATGTGCTTTACTGAAGCAATCGTGCCTCTGTTAAAGCGAGTACATTTCCTCAGATGGATGATACCTGCGTTCATTGTATCTTTAAAACCTTGGTTTCAAAACATTGAAAAACATATAGCAGTGACACAGTAGTGTTAAATATCCTGATCTGTACCAGAGTGAATAACAGTTTCTATGCATGTCTGTGTTTGTGCTTGCATTGGTTTAGGTCTGGTTCAACCCAGAGGGCCATCACACAATGCCAGCATACTTAAACAGCCTCAACAACATCATCCTACGCGCCAATCTTCCAGCAGACAAGGATCCACATAAATATGGTAAGCAGGAAAAAGCTGAAAAAAAGGTTATGCGTAAAATATATATGTTCAGTGGCAAGCCAAAGGACACAGTCTGAGATTTCAGTTTAAATGATCAACGATTCTACACATACAAAGGCAGTGACATGAAACTATACTATCTATTATTTGCTGCTGTTTACTTATGGTTTGTGATGTTTTTAATGATTTTAGAAACAGTCCATACATATTATTTTTGGTGAGGTGAAGCTGAGGTAAAGGTTTAAAAAAAAGACATGTCAGACGGGATACACACATCAGTGATAGGAAAAATCTATCGAGCCAGCAAGATGCTGCTGATTGAACACACAGTGCATTCTTATACTAAATAAAGAGAGAGGTACACAGTGTGTTTACTCATGGTTCATTTCACTGGATTAAAGCCAGGGGGTGCTGTGTATCCTTAGACTCACATCAGTATGCCTGATGAATACTGATGAGTGCCGCTCACTGGGGAGCTGTGCTAAAGAGAAAGAGGCTGGCCCATGTTCTCAGTACTGTTTCAGCTGTATCTGTATCACCCTGACCATCTGCCTGCAAGCACGAGTACATGAACAAACACACATGAAGCAGTACTCGTAAATACATACAGAGCATGCACAGAAGCACGTGCGCACAAACACATACACACATTTCTTCCACACTGGATGACAAAAGTGCTCGAGGGTGGAGCGAATGTAACTTGTAAACTCAAGGAGGTGGCGGGTGGTTTGGGGGTGGAGATCCAAGGAGATGGTTTATCTGTCATATATGAAGCTCCAACCCTTGCGCTGGGCACTGCAGTACCAATTCTGGGTTGGGAAGCTTTAGAGGTCTGCGTCAGTCAGTTTTTTATGCCACTTTTGCAGGACTGCCCGCTGCACAGATGTGCCTCACACTCTGATCGCTCCCACCTGCAACAATATTTTGTATTGAACGTCTGTCTGCCCCATCCCTCTAGAGAAAATATACAGTTACTCAACCATTTAATAATCTAACCTTAGAGGACGTGAAGTGAAAATAAATCTTATTTAATGCTTAAAAACAGCCTCAGCTTGAGGCAGTGAGAGCTAAATTGTTCTTAAACTGTTATGGATCAACAAAAAAAAAAAAGCAACAACTTCAATCATAATTTAATTGTTTAAGTCAAATTAAAGCTTTTCAAATGTGGATATTTGGTGGCCTCCATGATCAGGGCAGGGTATCAATAGAGTATGTCATTTGATACCTTTATTCCTACTTCATTCGATACCCATCATGTGAAGGGAAGCATTCAGTTGTGTTGAATGCAACCAGACACCTGAGGCATATAGTGTAGCCATATTTTCAAATGTTTTGGTGGCAACTCCATCGAGTGCACTCCGCCCAACTTTACCTCACTACAAACTGTATGGGTTGCAGCTGTAGCAGAAGTGGGCCAATCACACATCATCGAATGCAGTAAAATTTGCATGGAGTACTGAAGTTTTGATACTACTTGGTGCTTGGTTATTTCAGTTGAAGGTATCTTGTACTAATACACAGCCCTGTCTGTGATAGCATATTTAACATCTTTGTGTTTTGTTTTTTTTGTTTGTTTTTTACATTTTTAGACCAAATGATTTATTGATCAATCAAGAAATGGGCAGATGAATCAATAGTGAAAATCATAGCTCGTTGCAGCTTTAGCCGTTTCCCAATGCGTAGGATACAAGCCTGATCCGGGAACATCCGACCTTCGAGCAGTAGTGATGAAGTGGTAATGATTACAGGTCAGATTTGGATTGGTCGATAGAACTCATCAGTTCCACCAAAGTGCCCTTGAGCACTGAGCCTCCGACCTGCACCAGGACGGCTGTGCTGTGGGTGAACTCACACTCTCCTATCTCAGGAAATGTAAGCAGAGACATGTAGGGGAGCAGTTCATGTCTGTGAGCATCTAGAAGACCCTGAAAAAAATGATAAAGAAAATTCAATTTCCTCTGTGTGCACTGGCAAATGAAATCATCTTGCACTATATTTTTCAATTGACTGTGTCCCAGGCTAAGAGAATATCATTGCTCATTTGGTTCCTGTGCTGAAAAATAGCCCACATGCTGTTGTTTTTCTATTGCTAACACAATGCTGTGTTTCTTTCTATTACAGCCATTTCAGTTTCCAGTCACCCCTATTTCGGCCGGGCGGATGATGAAGACTCCGTGTAAGGACTGCACTTTAAATTCTTCCTTCTGTTGAGCTGGCTGTCAGTATTCGACAATTTTAATGGCTGCACTTGCAAAAAGAGATTCAAATTAGCATTCTAATTGGTGAAAATATCCCAAAATTAGTCAAGTCTTGGCTGAATATTCTTGGCTGTTGTTTGGCTTAGCTCAAGTTAAATCATTGAAGCATCCTACTTTTCAATTCAGGACATCAAAGTCAGGCTGGACTCAGGGCAGGGAGGTACATGACAGCAGTATTTACCCATATTTGATTTTCTAAATGGATTTCCCTGAGCTTGCACTATTGATCAGAGTCCCAACATAATGAGTGTTTACCCTGAAGGTGGCACAGAGGTGGATTGATTCTACCCTACTTCCCAAAATGAGTTTATTTAAAATACTCCACATTCTGCTTTAGAGACCCAGACTGCAGAGTTAGTGCTTGTATGTGTGCTTGCGTGTATGTACGCAAGTGTGTGTGTGTTCCAGAGGATCAAATCAAATAAATCTTTCCAAGAGTGGATTGAGCTGAAGCTGTGACCTCATGAAGGTCCGTTCTCTCTTGAGCCTTATTAGCACTAACCATTTCACTAGCTATTTCCCTTGGATTACTGCCCCTCAGTTTCACTGTATACTCTACATTTCTTTATGAGTATAGTATTTACGTAGCTGTTGGCCTGCTTAGGTACTGCAGCAGCCACAAGTGCACAATTACCCCTCTGTGGTATCTGCTTCTTCACTTGATGTATTGATTTGGCTTGAGATGTGTTAAAGATACAACAGACTTATTGCTCCAAATGTGTGGTAGCTTTTCCTGTGGGAAAAAAAAATCCATGGCCATATTAGCCATACTGTTAACCAACCTGCTCAGTAACTGCTGCTGCTGGCCATCCTCTGTAGTAGTGCTGCCCTCAAACGCCCACCACGTCCCTCTGTGCTTTTCTCTCTCCTTCCCACCCGGTCACACTGCCAGCTTCATCCTCATCCTCTCTTTCAGCCTCATGCAGCTTATTCTGTTTGGCTGGTGGTGTGCCCCAGCCAGAGGCGAGAGGTAAAAGTACTACAGAGGCATGCAGGGCAGGAAAGGGAGCCTGGGAGATGAACAAGTAGTGGCATCAAGAAAGTTTGAATGAGCGCACTGGGTTGAAGAGTAACTGAGGGATCAAAGCCTCAGCTGGTTGTCTGAGTTCTTGTCTGGACAATGGGCTCTGCAGCTTCCCAGCAGCACCACCGCTGACTATACAGCCAAAGCAATGTGAAGTTGTTCTCTACACGAAGCCATCTGTTTGTTTTGCAGTTATTATCTTGTCAGAGGCAAGGCACAAGCATCTCTTTTAACAAAGCTTTTTGTTATTAATGGAATTCCATTTATTGCAAGCCACTTCAGTAGTTCAGATGAGTCAGTTCCCAGCAGGGAACGATATGATAGTTTGTAGGAGGGCTTTAATATGGGCCATTGTTTTTGGAAAGGAATTACACCAGGTTGCCTCATTCAAAGTGACTCAGCACACCAGAGTCGCCTATATTGATTTGTTTGTGCACTTTGTTGTCATTGGATCTAAACCTTTAGCTACGAAAGCAGCCTTAAAGTTTAAACTTAAAGAGTACCTCAAATGCTCATTTCCAGGTTCTTGTGTTTTTTTGTTTCTACCAGAACATGTCGCCAAAATGAAACTTTGTTTTCCTCATACTGTTTGTGCTGGATCACCTGTTTCCATTGTCTGTCTGAAAGGCTCGTTTTAGCACCTGTCTCTTTAAGCCTCCCTCCCTACAAAGTCCAGTCTGTTTTGATAGGCCAGAGTTTGTGGGTCCTCTGTATCTCAGCTGGGGAAAATGATGGAGAACGTCATTTAACGGAGAACACAGGCACTTTCTACTGTGAAGAATCACCAATACAAGCTTCTAAGCACAACTGGACATGTTTCAGCAGGAATACAGTCCAAAATTAGGGACAAAAATGAACAACATCGGCATCCAAGGTTACTGGTTTCCCTGACATTAGCACGTAGCTTCATGTGGCAGTGTAGGCTACATAATTTAAGCACTGCCTGGAGCAGATGATCATATCAAAAAAATCCATCCAGAGCTGATGTCAGCTTGTCTTGAAAGTAATAAAAAACAGTTGAAACCTGAGGTCATAATTTGAAACTCTGGCCACATTTAATATGAGCATTTAGCTTTGTAAATTTATATATCTGAAACAAGATCAGGAAAGTATAATAGGTCCCCTTGAAGGAGTACAACACAGCTTACCATGCAGGAGCATAATGGACATTAATAGAGTTGATGTGGTTGAATGATAATTCACTAATTACGGACATGGCTGGTAATTAATGACGCCACTGTTGTCACTGACATCTGAATGATCCTATTTTTGTCTTCGCAGTGTCCAGGGAATGCTCCAGATCCTAGTGGCTATGTGTGTGCTGACAGGTTATTCAATCACAACAGCCAGCTTCGCCATCTATGAAGTCAGCGAGCACCACAGCGGCTCTAAGAGGCTCCAGCACATTTCTGGCATCAGCGAGCCTTTCTACTGGGCTGTGAACTTCTTCTATGACATGGTAACATCCTTCAGTAACCTAACAGGGGACCCAAATCTAACTAGGACCCTCATGTATCAAAATCATGCTCAGTATAAGCAAAAGCAAACATATATAACGTGCATTTTTTCCTCATTTTAGTTTCAGCATATGCAAAAGATATCCAGACTCATATTATTATGTATCCATTAATTGATAGCACAAAATATGTTTATATTGTTATAAATACATTGATTTTTTTAATTGATGTGGAGCCAATTTTTCAATCGAATGACGTTCATGTTGCTGCATCGTGTCCTATCTTTTTCCACAGCTCATGTATTTGATCCCTGTGACTTTGACTGTTGCCGTGATCGCAGCCTTCCAGATTCCAGCATTCACAGATCGGCAAAATTTAGGCGCTGTCACCCTGCTTCTGGTCCTCTTTGGGTGAGTAATTTGGCCTTAGAGCATGTGTGGGTGTTGTGCGGTCGAGGGGGGTTAATCTACAAAGGCTACTGAAAAACAACTTTACGGTGTTGTTGGTCTTTCAGCTTGGTTTGTTCACGATCAAAAGTGATCACGTGATGAATCAAGCTGTCATGAGACTGAATTATCTGAATTATTCAGAGACAATGTCACAAACTAGCTATTTTGTTCATTGTTAAAGGAACATTATGTTTTATTACAACTGGAGTGCTAGTTCTGTAGCTCCAGTGATCAGTTTAATCAGTATGTTGATGTTGTACGCACCAATTGCTAAGATTTCAAGACACTACAACATCGCAACAAGAAATTGTCTCCTTCTACCACCCTGCCTTTCCCCAGCCTGGATTGGCAAGAAACTAGCAAGAGTAGAGCTAAAGTACACACACACATACACAGATTATTATTCGTTATTATCCAGGATCTCAGCACTTCCTTAAAATCTCATCTCATCTACTTTGATCCAAGCAAATATATCAAAGCTCAGGACAATGATCCTCACCATGCACCCACACAAGTTTTGGTCAGAGTTAATTGTTAAGGTTTTTAAGAGCATGTCCTCACATGGACGCTGTACTTTCTCGTCTCTACTGCACGTTACTTTGTGTGCCACCAGGTTGGATTAACAGCACTGAGCATACGGAGGCTGGCGTTCTTCAAATGCAAGCACAGCTCAATTTTTTCCAAATTCCTCGCACAGACAGATGGTGGAAGGGCTGAAAGGCTGATAGAAAAATCACTATCAACATGTTTATCCTATTCATCCAAAGGTGCTCGAGAGAGGGATGGTGGAGGATCAGAAAGCAACAGGGCTAATGACAGTAACAATGTGACTCGGTGTGATCTCACGATACCACGGTTCTACAGTCAATCCGACTCTGAGATTTAGATTTTTGGAAAGGCGCGAAAGCATCAACACGCCATGTTTCCCCACATCTGGATTACTGTGATTGTTTACACCATTCCCTAAATGTGTTTGAAACTTAGTCCCCTATGTTCCCCCTGTTGCTGTCGCAGGCCTCGTCCTGAGCCCTAGATCTTAGGAGGCCAAGTCAGCACTCTGCTTCTCATTTATCAGACAGATGTCTCCCTCCCAAGCAATGAATAATCACAGTCTGTCAGGCGGCACCCACCTGGTCTGGTCTGCAGCCTTCTTGCTTCTGTTCCTTGTCATGGCTTGGCACCCGCAGTCTGCCTACCAAGCACCTTTTTTTGGGCATGGCACGCAGATGCTTTGTCTCTGTCCGACTCAGTTTGTGTCTATGTCTTTCTTTTCCCACTACTTTTCTCTTCTTCATCTCTTTCTCCCTCCTTCTCTTTCCCTTCTCTGTCTTGCTGACCCAGACACCCCAATCAAATGAACAAGCAGATTATGTGAGAGAAAAGAGAGAACAGAAAAAAAGGGAAAAGGATGTTCTACCACCAGGGGAATAAAGGGAGAAGTAATTTATCTTCCTCTCTTTTGGCATCATGACTGAATGTTTACCCTCCTCATGG
This sequence comes from Epinephelus lanceolatus, assembly GCF_041903045.1. NCBI lineage: Eukaryota > Metazoa > Chordata > Actinopteri > Perciformes > Serranidae > Epinephelus > Epinephelus lanceolatus. Next base: position 19,795,175 of record NC_135747.1, on the reverse strand, counting down.
TGTGGTATTTTCCTCCTTACATTTCAGTATTCTTTGGTGCCTATTGTCATCAGACTCACAGCTGCTACGTTTAGTCTATGAAAGGCCTGAACCACTTCAGTAGAAAAAAAAATGCAAGGTCATGTCACTTTAGAAGTTGCATTTGTGAGGAGGAAGGTATGAATTTTCCATATCCACTTTGTGTGTTTGTTTTTGTGGGTTTTCTGTGTTTGGTGGCAACCCAGCCATATCACAGCGGGGCTATTTAAAGATGTGTGTGTGTGTGTGTGTGTGTGTGTGGTTGTTTTTTAGTTGATGCTGTGTTTGAACTATCCTGTCATTGTCAATTCCTCAGGTTTTCCACCTTCCCCTGGATGTATCTGTTGTCGGGCGTCTTCAAGGATGCAGAGATGGCCTTTATCGCCTATGTGTGCATCAACCTCTTCATCACTACCAACACCATCCTGTCAACCTCCATCCTGTACTTCATGAATCAAATTTCAATAAATAAACCTGAGGTGAGCATTAATTACCTGAGTCAAGATGCCTTTGGTTAGCAACTGATTATCTGAAGTAGCTGAATGCGCACTTTAATGTGTGATTGTTCGGCCCTTGTAGCTGCAGTGATATAGAGTTACAGAGGAGTAAGAAGGGCAAACATACCTCACATATCCAGTGACAAGGAAGGGAAGATTACAATTCAGGATGAGCTCTCAGGTCGCTGTAGACTCTGTTTTATCCTCTCTTCTTATCCTCCCTCTACCCCCTTTTCTCATTGTCTTCTGTTCTGTCCTTCCCTACTGCAGTTCATCCAGGAGCTCTTTGAGAGGCTGAGCTACGCCTTCCTAATCTTCCCGCAGTTCAACTTTGGGAACGGGCTGGTAAAGTTGGCCAGGATGAACATAGAGGTCCAGCTGCTCAGTGGCTACGGCATTGACGCATATAAAAACCCATTCTCCATGGAAGCCCTGGGCTGGATGTTAATCTGCTCCTTCATCCAAGGCGTAGTCTTCTTCACGCTGCGCCTCCTGCTCAACAGGTTCCTGATTCGCAAAGTCAGGTAAGGAAAACAGGAGCCAGATGCAGTGTGGTGATGCCATGAATGAATGTGATGTGAATGAGTCATGTGGTGCACATCCAACCTTGTGATTGAACTGAGAATACTCTGTATCTACAGACTGTGTAATTAAAATCAATTTCATTTGGTTTTCTCTCACATTCAAAGGGTGTGTTTTCTGTTGAACGATTAAAAAATGCAGAGGATATACAAATGAGTGGTTGAATATGAATCAGTCTAAGTAATTAAAGAAAACAAAAAGTTACAAATGAAGAATACAAATACAAATGAAGATAATTATCAAAATTCTGTTTTTGAAAATAAAAACCAAACATATTGAGCCTCAGAGATATCACAAGCTCGAATCACTTCAGTTAAAAAAAAAAGTTCTCACAGTTCCAGTCAGTCACAGATCTAATGGAGCATTTTCTGTGTCTTTGCAAGTCATTCACATGAACTTCAACACTGAGTAGTTAATATAAAACAATATACTTTACCATATGCAGAAATCTGATTAGGGGCAGCAAGAAGGTGCTAAATGCGCCTTGTGAGGATGAAGATGAGGACGTGGCGGCTGAACGCCAGCGGGTGTCCAGTGGAGCAGCCAGCACAGACCTACTGCAGGTCAACCAGCTGACTAAGGTCTATCAACACCTCAAGAGGAAGATCCAAGCTGTCAAGAAGCTCTCTGTGGGCATCCCTGCAGGAGAGGTAAGCCTAGTAGGAAGTCACAAGGATAACGAAAGACGCATTGCGTAATGGATTACTATTATTAACCTCTTGTGACAACAGCAGTCATTCAAGTTACTGCTACTGCTTTAGAGTTGTAGACAGGTACAGTCACTTTGTGCAACAGAAGAGTAAAGACATCTCATCGATAATCTGCAACCCATACTTTTACAGTCAGTAAAGTTGAATTCAGTTATTGCTCCTGCAATACTGGAGGCACCACTACAGACCACATCCCATAAATCACCAGGTGGATTTGTCTGGAGGAAATACAACTGTTACGCCAGTGATAAATCATTTATGACCAAAGTTGTCTAATATCAGTAAAAGAATAACTAAACCCTCAAACCACCTTTTTTCAGCTGAAAACCAATATGTATGGGTATTTGGTAGTGATGCTGATCAATATCGGTCCAAACCTTGACATTTTAGTGCATGTAATTGAACTCTACAGTGCTGTTAAGTTTAGTTGATTCAAAGCACACCCAAAACACACATTAAACGAGTTGATATGAGTTAATAGCGACAATTTCAAACACAAGTACACAAATCGGCTTCACTATCACTCGCAGCATTCACAGACAAAGTATTTGTCTTTTGCCGGACACATTTTCCCCATAAGTACAACATGCTAATGTTTTTAGCACAAACCTATGGCATTTTACATTGTAAATTTGCCTAGTGGCTAGCGGACTTCTCGCTACCCATATAAAGCCAGGGACAACAGCAACATTTAACAAAGGTAATGTTACAAAATTGGGCTCCATTACATCTCACAAGGTTCGCCGACAAAACAACTATCTTGTACTAAACACATTTTCCAAACAAATGAAACATGCTAATGTTATTAGCACAAGCCAATTGCATTTTTCATTGTATAAATTAGCTTAGCAACTAGTGGAGATTTCCTCTGCTCATATGAAGCCAGGATGAATCCCGAAGTAGAAATCCCCGAAGGATAAATCACACACAAGACTTGAAATGCTGTTTTGTGGAGGCTTTATTGTTTTCACAATTTATTGTGTCTTATTTGTGAGATTAAAGTTTTTTCCTTTCCACTGAGGGAAATGGTTTCAGCTTACAAAAGTAAAGCTGCCTTGCTGCAACGTGCAGCTCCATTTCTGGGGAGGACGCTCTAGGTATGGCGTCGACTCTGTGCAGTAGTATAAATCCTGCATGTTCTAAAACAATGGGGTTAAGTCACTCTTAAAGATTATATCCCTCTGTGTGATAGCTGGCTGTGTGAAGGATACCCACCAAGTGCTTCTTCTGTTTTTGTAGTCTGTAGATCCTAATATCGGCCATTACACCTGTGTGACATTTGAGAAAGCCTACCATAGCATTACAGTACTGTGAATTGGAGAAATGCTCCAGAATTGCTAAAATGAGTGTTTGCTTACAGTGCTTTGGTCTGCTGGGAGTGAACGGAGCAGGAAAAACTACCACCTTCAAGATGCTGACTGGAGACGTTAGCCCCACTGATGGCACAGCACAGATCAGGGACTGGGATGGGTAAGCTGTTCATGAATTTATTTATTCATCATCACGTACAAAAAATGCAAACTTGAAAAAAAGACTTTAGGATAGCATGAAAATGTGTGTTTATTGCCTTTTACCTATTGAGTAAGAATATCAGTTTGTTTGTGCTGTCCCCTTCTCACACATAAAGATGTCAGGCTTATGTTACAGTAAAAAAAATACAGATTTTATTTATATATTTATTGGTTAAAGCTTTATGGTCCCTGGCTGCAGGCCATATTTGCCATCTTGTTTTTCCTTCCATATATATTTGGTGCACTGCATGCACATTACTAAATACATAAGGTTAATATTTGTTTACCTAAAATATATTCCTGCACACTGTTGATGATTTATGAGAAACACCATAGAGGACACGGCAGAACCCATCACAGGAGGACAAAGCTTTGATTTCATCTCTACAGGTGCCCAAGCTGCACTGTCTAATGAATCTGAGCTAGATTAAATTTGCATAGCACAAATATCCACAAATTGCCAAATCCTGAACATAAATGGTTTGGGGTTTTAGCAAGTAGCAGCTGTATCTTATACCCATATCTCAGACTATGCAGGTACAGACCACCTCATGGGGCTGGCTCCTCATCACAGTTCTTTTGTGAAACGGTTTGGTGGGTATCCCCAGCAGGGTGGGTGGAGCACCCTACATGTCCATCTGCCCTATACCATGTGGTAGATTCCCGTTAAGATAATATATCTTTATTTGTCTTCTTTTCCCTAGGCGGTTGGTTGACATCATGGAGTGCCGTAACAAGGGAATTAACATCGGCTACTGTCCCCAGGTGGATGCGCTCGACAACCTGCTCACTGGAGAAGAGCACTTGTACTTCTACGCTCGCATCCGAGGCGTCTCAAAGAGGGAGATAGACAGGGTAAGGGAGAGCTGCTGGCTCTGTGCTGATTTTCAAAGCTCTGGGTAGTGACAACACCATCCACAAAATGACACAGGATCTGATATAAATTCAAAGGTGCACTCCCACTGCAGGACTAGTAACTGTTGATGCTTCCATGCATGCTGAATGAGAGAATGAGAAGTGTTGAGTGATGTGTGCTGAAAGCTGTACTATCTGGGGCAAAATGGGAAAGCTTTTGTTGTCAGCTCATGCAATCCAAACTTCAGAATTAAGCTGATGTTGTATGCTTCACTGCAGACAAATTTACATTTAAACGATACTTTGATGATGAGAGGATCTCATTTGACATGTCACTTTAGCCCCATTCTTCCCATTTATCTTTCTGAGAACTAATCAATCTTGCCTCTGTGGTGATTACTGAGTGTGCCTGTCTTTTGCTGCTGCTGCTGCTGCTGCTGACATGAGAGGAATTCACAGAACAACCAATCAACAGATGATGTGATTTAAGATTTTCCATCTTGATTTTTTTCCCCCCTAAAAGAAGCAGAAAATAAACGGCTCTGAGGTGTGCAAAAATGTGTGAAAAACATCATGACAAATCTAAACTGTATGCAGAAAAACATCTATCTTTGTTTGTCTCTCTCTTTACACCATTTTTGGATGCAGAAGTATAAAACATTGATTACCTCCGACAATCTCAGTCATGTTATGAACAAAATAACACACTCACATACTGTACACTCACACACACAATATTAGCAAGGATGCTCATAGAAACACAGACACACACTTACTTACACAAACAGAGAGGCACAGAAATGGATTTGTCTGGCTCGAGTCGGCGTCGCAGCTGTCGTTACAGCTCCTCTTCCCTGGTCAGGGTAGTGACAACAATGGTTATAATGGCCACAGCATCGGTGTCGGGCTAATTCACAAAGATGAGGTTATATATAGAGTTCCTCTTATGTTGTCTCCCACTGAGAGTCCCCTAGCTGTGGATAATGAGACAAGCCTTAATGGGGTCATTTTGCATTGACATGGTTTTGTCAGGCTTAATGAGCTGTTACATCAAAGGTGATAGAAAGCGGCTTTTATGAGAGAATGTAGAAAAAAAAAAACACATTTTGAAATGAACCAGTCAGGTATGTGCTATGTTGCCAGGGCTAATAATTTAGATTTAGCTGGTGATTCTGTGTATTTTTCTAAAGTATGTAACAGGGATTTTCCGCATAGAGAATTACAAGGCGGTCTTCTGTCAAATTTTGTCCTGCCTCTAGCTCATGGAAAAATACTATTTTCAAACAAGTGCTGTGCTTGGTGGATTTTTGTCATTTGTAATTATGATTTGGGCATCACGCAAATGTGGTGGTGCTGTCGTAATCAGCGCAGTACACCAGGAAAGGCACTGCCAAAAATCGAGCATCGCGCTAGTTCAGGCAGGACAGAATGTCAAGCTCAGCTCACATCCCAGCTAAATCAGCTGATCTCAAACAGCCCAATCAACTGATGGAGCAGCTGATTGATGGAAGGGAGTCAGCTGATAGATCACATGATTCCTTTCTATGCAACCAATTGGCAAATCTCATTCAGGGCGCCCTATTTAAACTGCTCTGGCCTGCCTACTGTTGCTGCTTCCTCTGCAAGCTGCTTTGCAACCCACCTCCACCCCAGCTCCTCCTTTTCATATTGTCTGACTTATCAGTATCATTTCTGTTTGTCATTGATACTGCTCTGCTCTGTTCCCGGGGGCCTTTGCTGCTGCTCTTCCTGCCTTAGGCTTTCCATGTAGGCGCATGGAAGGGCAGGGAGGTGTGCTTTCTCTGCCTCAGGCTTTCCTCATTTGCAAATGGAAGGGCAGACAGGTGTGTTGTCTTTGCCTCAGGTTTTCCTCATTTGCACATGGAAGGGCAGAGAGGTGTGCTCTCTCCACCTTAGGCTTTCTGCGTAGGTGTCAGAACACCGTCTTGTATTGAGACTACAACGTTGAAGTGTATGGAAATAAAGTCGGTTTTTCCCACTATTTCTGTACAAAGGTTTGAAGAGACATCTTTAAAACATGATGTGTGTTTATTACAACGCATGAAAATGTGACTGCCACATATAGCCTACTGATTAAAACAAAATAATTTAAATAAGGACATAAAATTGTCTTTGTCCTTCAGTTATTTTTTTCAAGTGCTTTGAAAACAGGAGTAGATTTATAGTAGTATATAGTTTACAAGATATTCAGTATAGCAGTACTTGCAATCATGTTTTCAGTCTTACACACAGCTTAACCAGGTCGTGTGATATGGTACTTAAATACACAAAGAGATATTACGCGCACCATAGAAAATTGCAAATGAATATTTTCTATTCACATTATAGACCCAGCTGACCATACATGTAACAATCTGGCCAATTTATTAATAAATTGTGTTTTTTTTTGTTCAATCATATGATGGTTAGAGCTTCTAAAATATGTAAAATATGCATGTGTGTGCACATGATCAGAATGGTACCACCTCTGCCTCATTTTGAGCCAGGAGAAACCCTGTGTAATGTCCGACACTGTGTTCTAATAACCTGGATCAGTGATCTCAGAATCATACAGAAAAATCAACTCTAAAGATAAATCCTCTTACAGAGAAAAAGCAGATAATCTTAAGTGAACAGAGTCTATCCACTACATTTGCTTGCTTCATTGATCTGGTTCCCAAACTTGCCAAGTAATAGGAAAAAGGCTAAAGCTTACCGATGGGAAATCACCTCAAGCTATTTGAAAATGAACTGGTATTTACAGCACACTATTTCATGTGATTAATAGGTAACCATAGAGATATTTAAGCGACTGAAATGGTTATGAGCCATTAAGGTTTTTTTTCTCCATTCCTGCTTTCACAGTGGTTTTTACACACAGCATAAATTGATATGCACCAAATAGATTATGCTGCGTCAGTTCCTGTTCTCTAAAGCTGCAGCCCCAGGACAGCATGGAGCTTAGATAGAATAAAGTCACCAAGTAAAGTCATCATTGTTGTACAAACAAAATTAAATATGCATGAGAGTGAGACAGATAGATAACTCAGTTATTTGCAGTGCAGCTGGACAGAGTAGGAGGAGGCAGCAGCAGAAATGAACATGAATATCAAGCAGGCAGTAGTTGTAGGGCCACCCTTTGCCCTCCGAAAAAGCTTTCTGTAAGTCCACCTTTTCCCTCTGTGATCAGGTCCTCAGTTGTGTGTAGTGGGATATTGGACTTTTTTTTTCAGAGAGAGGTCTGCTAGTTGATGGATTAAAGGGATGGGAAATCAACTTTCTGTAAAGGTCTGGTGTTGTGTAGATCTGCTGGAGCCACAGTTCGGGGGGTGAGTTTATCCCTCTGTGTATGAAACTAGGGAGCAGCATACTGGTCTGTGAAATTGTCTCATATTCCTTTATGGTCATAGAGCCATGCAGAGCAGTCATTAAACCCACTGACTCCCAGTATATGACTGCAATACCATCACATAACTCCGACACGGATTAGCAGTTAGCAGCAGACACTGGTTGGGGGTTTCTATTGACTTCCTTCAGATAGAAACCTATTTGGATGAAAACAAAGGAAGCAAATGTTATAACCTTAAACTACTGTTTTCTGCCATTTCAAACTGTACACATTTTTTATATGGTGTTTGTCATTTTGTTTATGCATTATATAATCGCCTGCATGTTTCCTTTAAAGGTGGTGAACTACCTACTGAAGAGGCTGGAGCTGGGCTACCACAGAAGCATCATCACTGATGGATACAGTTGTGGCACCCGCAGGAAGCTCTCGACTGCGCTGGCTCTCATCGGGCATCCGCAGATCCTGCTCCTGGTGAGGAAACACCTGTTCACACTGCTGTCACTGCCCATTTACTTGCCTAACTGGCCAACAGACAGCAAATATTAAACTAACTATTTACTACTGTTCCTCCTGAAAGAGTCTTTGAAGTAAAATAGATATTGATCCCCTGGACTTGACAGATCTCATATAGTTAATTAGTCTGTTTCCACAGACTCACCCAGGGGTGGCCTTTCCTGTTAGCTTTCAGCCTCGCTTCTACCTTATGTCTCTATCAAATCCTCCCTTCTCTTCCTTTCTCCTCTTCCTTGTATCCTCAACTCTATATTTGCTCTGTGTCTTCTTAATTTCCCCATCCTCTCCTGAATTTTCCCTCTGCCTCCTGTCTTTCTTTGCTGTCTTCATCTTCATTTCTTCCCTTATCTTCCATCCCCACTCCTGTTTTGCAATTGTGCATTTGTGTGTACTCTTTCTTGTTCACCCTGTCCTTGTTTTTCCCCTCTCCTACTGTATGAACTGCACACTGTTTGCAAAACACTGCTCTCCTCAGTTAACTCTGTTTTCTCTGGATCTTTCTGTTTTAATTTCAACCCTTCTCTCCTGCTTTCACACATCCTGCTTCATTCCTCTCTTTTCTTATTCCTCCTTCGTCTGCAGGATGAGCCAAGCTCTGGCATGGACCCTCACACCAAGCGTCACCTGTGGAAAATCATCTCAGAAGAAGTGAAAGGAAAATGTGCCGTGGTCCTCACCTCTCACAGGTTAGTACCAAAGACATACACCTGCTGGGCCATCATCACTGATCAGATTCTAGTATTATGAAGCAGGATTTACGTGAGCCAGCATATGCCAGCTTTTTGCCAGTATTATGTATAGTTGATGAAAATATCAATGGCCAGGTGTCTGGTGGGAAATATGCCAAATAAATAAATAAGTTCATTAACAATGTATTAAATAGCCTTATATTGATTGACCCATAAGATATGTTGCCGAGACAACTTGAATATAAACAGAAAATTATGCAGACCAGATTTAAGGACCGATCCATAATTAAAATCAAAGCTGCACAGAGTGATTCCCTGTCTAGTCAGAGCATACGCCACATCAACAGCGGTAACCAACTTACGCTTAGCGTGCTCGGTGTAGTTAGGGGACAGTAAATGTAAAGGCACACATTTCATGCAACTACTTACACTCTACTTACATCCAAATGTGAATTGTTGCATTAATCTCCATCGGTGATATAAGGGAAAATGTTCAGACTTTACGCGTCACGAGAACAAGCAATGATGATCACAGTTTTGAAGTACATAATAAACACAGCTGAGATGATGAGGCTTCAGCTAGGCACAACCATATTGTGACATCATTCTGATAGCTTTGTAAATATATCCAGACATAGTGGACATAGTGGTTGTGCTTGCAGATTTTCATCATAAAAGACTGGACTATTGGCCTTGTGAAGGACTGCGCTCCCCAAATGACCTTCTAGATAACAACTATAATAAATACTAAGTGTTGTTTTCCTTTAATTTCTTCATGACGACAGGCATGGCTAATTACTGTATGCTCAAAGGGTCCTAGTGTGACCTTTTATCTTCCTCTCTTTGTCTCCGTCTCTCAGCATGGAGGAGTGTGAGGCACTGTGCGGCCGTCTTGCCATCATGGTGAAAGGTCAGTTCCGTTGCCTGGGCTCCCTGCAGCACATTAAGAACAGGTTAGTGACCTCTGCTCATCCTCCAACTCAGCCATTACTGCTCTCCCCACCCTGCGCCCACAGCCTCTCATTCTTCCCTCGCTGTGGTCCTTTGTGCAACTGAATGTTCAACTTTACTTGTAACAATGTACACCCCCCCTCAACAAAACACACACACACACCACCTCACCCCTACCCCTCAGACATGTAATAACACAGCGCTTTGTTCGTGAAATCTCCTTTGTGCAGGTTTGGCAGCGGGTTCACTGTGAAGATGTACTTGGCCAAGGCCTCCTGTGATGCAGAGGCAATCACTGGCTTCATGCAGCGCCGATTCCCCAGCACTTATCTCAAGGTGAGCTTTTCCAGCTATACAAAGTAGTTAAGAGTACTTGGGAAAGAATAGAGTACAGACTAAGTATACATTGCTTTGCAATAAATTGACGTCGTATGTATGATTCTTTTTTTGAAAAATTCCCCGTTATACCAGTATTATTAAATGTCATATTGAGCAAGCAGAGATTTTATTTTGTTGATCTGTGGGGTGTTTAGTTTGCTCAAATAGGTAAAAACAGCTTGTACTATATTTCACAGTATTTAGGTTACACATAGAACATATTTAAGAAGATTTAACCCTCTACTTGTGCATTTATTCTCAACACACAGGACCAGCACTCGACTATGGTGGAGTACCACGTACCAATTGCACCAGGAGGGGTGGCTGACATCTTCAACCAGCTGGAGTCCAACAAGAATGCTCTGCAGATCAAACACTTCTCTGTGAGCCAGACCACACTGGATGAGGTGAGAAACAGAGACAGAGAGGGGGGAACTAGTGTGAGGCTTTGTAGGGGTGGGTGGATGGCAGCGAGGGACAGAAAAAAGGGACAGGAGATGAGACAAGAAGAGAGAGGGTGGGAGGGGAAGCAGGGACAGAAGAAAGCTGAGTGGGAGTGGAAGACTGAGTTGAAAAAGTTTAAAAGAGGCAGAGGGAAACTGACAGAGGATATGCCTGGGGGAAAATAAATGGAATATGAGTTAGGGAGAGAATCCATGAGTTTCATATGCAGCCAGTGCTGATATTCTTCAACTACTCTGCCCTTCTGGGGCTCTGGGATTGGAAGATACCATAGGCAGGAAAAAGAGAGGGGGGTCGGGGAGGGAAACTGACCAGCAGATTAAATAAAATTACATAATTCAGAGAAAAATAACTACCTTTTATATTGGCATGTCACTTAAATTATCTCTGAACCTTCACAGGTCTTCATCAACTTTGCCATGGGAAAGATCGCCATGGAATCCATAGCTCTCAACAGCGAAGACGAGGAGTGCGACGTCCCGGACTCCATTAAGGCAGTCGAGACGTAGAGCTGACTGCCATCTTTTCTTTGCCATGTTATCTATTTCCACTGTGAAATGAAACACAACCTGTGTTTATAGCAAAGCTACCCTCAATTTATATGTGCAAAAGATGAATTTAAACCATTCATATTTAAAATTACTGATTATTTCTTCAAAGTGTTTTGACTGATCACATGAAGGATAACTTATATTAAAAGGGCACATGCACATTTTTATACATGCACAGATAAAAAGTTGATAAACTGAAGTTTCCCATTAATACTCTGAATCTTATTATTTATGAAGGATAAAATTACTCGTATAGGCTATTAATTTCTCTCTGTGGTTGGGGCACTGTTAACCGTTAGATTGTATACCGTAGCAAATGAAAAACACTTAATTTTCTATTTAGAATCTTTTTCTATTTGACCTTTATGTTTGCAAAACATGGTCTTAAAGCACTCATACTAGATATATGACATGTTTAAAGATGTTATTCTTTTAATCTAACAAACGGAAATATTCACACTCAGAGGAACATCCTCGCAATGCACTTTTTCCCTTCTCATTAATACTTCCTCTAAGGGCATACCTAACTTTTAGAATGAATGTACTGAATATTTAATTGTCTTTTTCCTGCTTGTGGACCAGTTCCAAATTGTCTTGAATGTATCAAATCTATTTTTATTATTCCAATAAAGCTATTTTTCAAATGCAACTGCTGTTTATGTGCTTATTTCACACGCTTATGTTTGAGCACACGAGCACATTCAACATCTTTGATTTTGCTGCTGTGGTGGACCTAAAGCACTAACGCTCCAGCTTATTACTTGTGTCGTTTTGGTTGTTTCCGTATAGGGGCCAAGTATTCCTGGTGTTATTTTCTTAAAAGTGTCCTGATGAGGAAGCTAATCAAACAAACTTGTAAGGTGGACAGAGTGGAAGGGATGTAGCCTTACGCCACAGCTAAAAAAGAAAATAATAAATACAGGAACATGTTCTTTTTGAAGAGTATCGCTCCTGCACATAAGCACAGTTTTTGCTTTAAGCTTATTTTTATGTGCATGCGCAGTATGACACAACACAGCTTGGGTAATGCATTAAACTATTGTTGAGCAATTAAATAAACATAAATTGCAGCTAACGTCAGCGTCAAACTAAATAATTCAACCCAAATCTGAACATGCTGAAGGGCCGTAACTAAGTTGAAGTCATACATATTATTCCTATGGTTCAAGACAGTCCAAAAATATTTGTAAAAATTAACAACTCTCCTCAATTCGAAAACCCAGAAGGCAAAAACTCAAATTTGTGTGGTCATAGCGTATAAAGTCTGAAAATGAATTAAGAGAATTGTTCTAGATGACACTGAGAGCACCCAGGGGGATGTTCTGAGTATATGGCTACATTTTCTGTTTCACAACTGAGAACCATACAATAGAATAAAGCTCATTTGGGTATAAAAAAGAAAACAAACATTCTGGGGGACCACAAAATCAGGCTCCCATTCATTGTCTATAGAGCAGCTCCAGACTTTACACCCTGTGACATTAGTTTAAAAACTTATTTCTTCGGTTTTTGGCTTTGTAAGACAGTAGCTCATGTTCAAAAATATTGATTCAATTTCCCTCGGCCATTTAAATAACATATTGCAATTCTTCATTTAGGTGGTGTTCCCCTTTAAGAATAGAAGAGACGCTAAATCAAGAAATTGTATTTATTATATTGAAATTATATGATATTATATTGAATTGCGTATTTCTTTTCAGAATTAAAGTAACTTTCCGACATGTTCATTATCGTATATTTACGCATTTTATATTTGTTTATAGACCAAATTAAAGTTCCTATCATGTTGCTTGTGGGCGGGCTGAACTACGTCACTACCGTGGTCATAGCAACTATCACGGGCTACTTCCGCAAAAATTTGGCGGGAGATGCAAGTATCCAGGAAGCAACGTCGACTTGTTTTGCTGTAGAAGCTACAAGTCATAACAGAAGAGTCAGGAAACACATAACATTCATTTTAATCATGGATAACGGTGTCACTGAACAGAAAAAGGATTGGGAGAAGACGAAGGAGGCGGTTGCGAACTTTCGACAACTGCTACTTTGCTCCAAATGGTAAGTTAACGTTACTGTAGAAGTAAGCTATGTTTGATAACAGGTAACGATAGGTCCCTTGTTGTGTAAACAGTGACATTACCTAACTTAACGTAACGTTACGCGTTTGTTTGTTTGTCAAACTAAACTGGGTTTATTTAATGTTAGAGGACGACGCTGCGTGTATGTAAAGCTAGTTAACGTTAGCTCACGAACGTTGTCAACAACACCTGAATGCAATAACGCTAATTAGCATTACAGGATTTTACCGGCTAAACACGGCCGATTATAACAGGCTAATAACTTATTTTGGAGTTAGTGTTAGCTTGCTACATCATGTTAAGATAGCTCAATTGAAAGAATGGCTTAGCAGTTATCATTTAGAGTTAACGTCACTGTTCTTTGTAAGGTTATGAGTCACGTTACGTAAATGTATGAATAAAACTTAGGGACCTTTTGAAATCAGTGATGCAGGATAATGTGAAGGCTAATCTACAGCTCCCTCTTGGTTGCTATCGTTAACTTGACCCACTATAACTTCTTGTTTACTGGGTTGTGCTTGTGCTCCATAAATCAAGCCTAGTGATCAGATATTTATCGATAACCTTATCCATACATACGTGTGCCGTAGTGGGATGACATTTCTAAAACCACTGAGCATCAATAACACAGAGGTATAGACACAATTAAGTGCATGGCAGTATAAAATACACAATATGTTTAACACGACAATACATCATAGATAAATAGAACAATATGGTTTGGGTGCAACAAAAAGTCACAACACATGACAGCACACACTTTGCATAGCAGCTGGGGTAGCCCGAGGATGGACAAGCTGGCATGTTGTGCAACAGATAAACAGAAACTGCACTTTAAATCTTAGTGTGAATGTAAACATTTCCTAGGTAGAGTAAAGCATGAATAGCTGCATAAAGGGTACAGTGTATTAAGGAGAACTAAAGGATACTGCCCTATAAGAAAGTAGTGCAAATGATGGTGTGTGTGACTATAAGTTGCTTTAATGGACCTTTTTCACAGCAGACATTGTGACCTGTCGTAGTAGGAAAAGCACAGGTGAAACTGATAACATTAAAGATGCCTCAGTTCCATTAGGTGTCCCTGTAAACTATTCCAGTGAGCCAGCATGCACAATACCAGGGCCTCACCTAAGTGGAATGTAGCCATTGTTAATGTTAGTGAACACATTTGTGCTTTTCCTATATTCATGTCAAAATGTCTTCTGTGAAACTCCAGCCTGATGGCAAGAGGATGAAGAGTCTTTGAGACGTATAGGAGGTGCTGGTGGCTATTCAGATGCACAGGCTTTAGTAACTGAACTGAATATGTGAATATGTAGGGTCTGAGATTCCTGTAACACCCCCTGCTGTCTCCACTATCTGATGCAATTACCAAATCAGACTGCAGTGCTCTATAGTAGGATGGGTGGTGACTGAGGTTTATTCTCCTCACTGTCTGCAGGAAATGGAGAATTTGCAAAGCTTTTTGTTTCCACAGTGAGGCCATAATAATGCAAAATGGGAAGTGGTTACTGAAGGTTTTGGTTGTTATTGAAATATGAGGTGAGGTACACTTTTATGTCCCCGAGGGGCAATTTGAGATACAGACAGTAGTGATGAGTACAATAGAACAGCCAGTACAATACATAACACACAGTATGCAGTGTCACAGCAACGTCTACTGAATGGATCATTTATGAGACATTTGTAGTCACCAGAGGCTGAATTCTAATAACTTTGATCCCCTGACCTTTCACTTAGCGCCATCATCAGGTCACAATTTCTATTTGTCCAATACTTTGGGTTTATTGCTACATACTACTACTGTTCAAACTAAGAACATGTCATTTGGCATTGGCTGTGTTTTGTGCTAATTAGCAAATGTTAGCATGCTGACTCACTAAACTAAGATGGTGGACATTAAAGACATGATACCTGCCAAACATCAGCATCTGAGTACTGCTGTGCCAAAGTACAGCTCACAGAGACACTAGTGTAGCTATAAACTCTTATTTATGCTTGTTTATACCACCAAAGATAAGAAAAATTGTGATGGCTTTTCCTTAACACCATCTGTCCTTAGACACTTGATTAGATAAGGAAATCTGGATATAGGATACATGCCAGTTACTAGTTCAACTAGTTCTTTGACATGTCCTCAAAGTTGCTTATCCTTGGCTACCTTTTGTTCTCATTATCACTCCAGGGTCTGCAGGGTAAACAACAGTTGACTGTGCTAAACCTGGGGGTCAACTCCAGTGCTCAGTGTGGTGGAGGTGGTCTTGCCCTCTCTGACTATACAGGCCACTTGTAAATGTTTTGTCTTTCTTCCAGCTCGGATTTAATGACGGAACCTGTGTGTCTGGGAGTGTGCGAGCATATGCTGTGCAGGTAATGTAACCTCAGCCAAATGTATTATATTCTGACATGCTCACGAACAATAGACCTGTCTCATGGTGGACATTTTTATTTGTCAAACACAGGTGTGACTAATAATGTTATCAGTGGCTCCGTTCCATTTCGGTGTGCTGCTGCCGGGGTTGTGCATGCTGGTTCACTGGCACACTGAAAGAGAATGTAGCCATAATACAGCTGTTTGTATTTAACACCAGCATTATGCATTTTCTGCTACTGCAAATCAAAAATATCAACAAGAAGATTTTTTGCTTCCCTCTCTCAGTATTAAAGAGTGGCATGATTCAGTAGGATTTTATTCCCTACATAAAAAAAAAAAAAATGAAATGATAATTGATAATGTGACTTTTTAGGCCAAACTAACTTTAACAGCACTTTTGTAACAGACATTTCATACATGAGAGATCTGGAAAATAAAGTAATCTTACGACACACTTAAATAATCATCAGGAAATTTAGTAGTTAACATTAAATTTGGAATGGGTCTTATTTCTCGCATAGATGAAATACTGCAAATCCATGGCAGTGGCACGGTGTCTTGGCAATGCATGGTTTACAGTGTTAAAAGTCTTGAAGGCAATTAATGTCCCTTTAGGCATAAACTATAGCCTCAATTTATTCCATCTCTTCATGACTGAATGGCCTTAAAAGGTAAATCGATAAGCTCATTGTGTTTCTTCTTACTGAACTGTGGAGTGAACTCCTAATCCAAGATATGTTTATTGCACAGGTCTTGCGCCGGCCCCCGGGCAGGAGATGGCTGCGCGGTGTGTCGGAGTCCTGCGTGGGTGAAGGACATCCAAATCAACAGGCAGCTCAGCAGCATCGTACAGCTCTTCTGTGGTTTGGAGTCCCTGCTTAATCCTATGAAACAACCAGGTATATGGTAGCCATTGTGTAGCAGCTTGAAAGCATAATTAACAAGTTATGTATTTAAATCTATGCCTTATTTGTTGCTTTTCTCCCCACGTTCCTCTGCCCACGCCCCCTTCTATCAATTGTTGACTGAAACATTTAACATTCTCCTCCGCCAATCTAATCTCTGAATGACAGTATTAGTGGCTTGTTCCTGTGCTTTATTATCTTTATCGCCCATCCAGCATCCCGGTAATGACAGTAATTATGCAATGCAATTAACCATGGTAGTGTTTAGTTTTGCGAGTAGATCTCAGCTTTGACAAAGAACTAGAGGGCAACTTTCTAAGCCCTGTAGTTAAAAAGTGAGCAAATCTGCAGGTTGTTGTGCTCTCTAAATTCACACAGAAATAGCTCAAGGGCTTAAGAGGTTGATTTGGCACTTTTCTACTTCTGTCAAATGTCAGTATTATTAGTTGGGACTGCATAATCTTAAGGTGTGGTGTTGTTCTTTTTTCATTTTAACAACATCTTAACAGATGCAAGGTAATTACACACACAAAGAGCCTTTTTGACAGCAAAAAATTATAGTACATGCAGGAGGGGAACATTTTGTTTTGTCAAACCTGTTTTTTTTTTTGTTTGTTTGTTTTTTTGTCACCCCTCTTCAGCCGAGGTCCAAACACAACATAAGAGCCCTGTCCTTAAACACAAGAAGAACTTCAAGATCTGGTTTAGCCCCCGTAGCCGCAAGGTACGCTGCATGGTGGAGAAGCCTTCTGAGGTCGCCGCACCGGAGAGCACATCCTCTATAGAAGCAGCTGCAGCACAGCCAGACACCGTCACCTCTCAACACCAGGACCTGTCAGTTTTTAATTTCACCTCATCCTCCCAAGACTCGAGCTCTTCTTGTTCTCAGAAATGCAAGAGTGAAAACAGGAAGAAGAGGTCAACTAGGAAAAACGCTGCCAGCAGGAAGGTGACGGTGCAAGGGGCCAATAGGACCACACGAAAACAGACCAAGCAGCAGATGAAGAAGAACAGGCTAGAGGCTATAAACCAGCAGTGGGGGATCACCGAGGAGGTAGATGCCCTAAAGGAAAAGGAGCAGCCCTGTGCGGATGGGGCAAGGAGGTCCAGTAAAAGAGTTTCCTTCCTAAGCCCTGCTGTCACGTCTGACGAGCCTCAGCCTGCAGTGCCACAGGGGAGTATTAATGAACTCAGCCCGAGTAGAAGCACCACGAGGGAGAGTCTCTCAGTAGGCAGCGTCACTCTACTGAATGACCAAACCCAGCCCGGTCAGAAAGTGTCGGACAGTGTTGGCCAGCATGACAAACTGCCTGAAACAGACAATCCTAAAAAGCAGGATAACGTATCTCCCCCAAAGCACTCATCAAAAAGATCCAGAGAGGAGGAGAAGGTCGCCACGTTGGAGACCACACCAAAAAGGCCAAGGGCTTCCCCAGGCAGGCGGAGGAAATCACAGATGTCTCCAGCTGTCCTCAACCCTCCATCTTTGGCTAGCCCCAGGTGTGATAAGAGCATCAAACACTCGAGAGGAGAGCAAGGAGACAGCCCCTCTGTCCGAGCCAGTGCTGGTAGAAAATCTCCCTGCTCTCCTGGTGCATCTTTTGGACGGCCCACAACAGGGAGCCCTGCGGTTATGAAGAGGAACCACAAGGGAGAGACCCTGCTGCATCTAGCTGCTATAAAGGTCCAGTGGGTTCTGAATTATTCACCTTATTCACTCAATTTTCTGTTGCATTCTACAAATGTAAATTTTAAAACATGTCTGCAGTAGAGTGACAGCACTAAAAGCTAAATAATACAGAAAGCATATGTTGCAGGGTGCAAATGTGGCCTTTTAATCTACTCCATTGTCTTAGTTTATTTCAAAATGCATCTAAGATAAGATCTGCTGGTTTGAATATATTCCCCACCCCTCAGTTGAACATATTAGTCTTCAGATAATCAGACAGCCATGTTCTGGGTCCGTTGAGAATAAACTGTCTTGCAGTAATCCTTGTAAACATAGTCGTAATCCCCCTCTGGATCCCTGACAAGGTAATCAATGGCCCACTGTGGAGTGTGATTGATAAACAGTGGCGCTTTGGTACACTGGGATCGGCTGTTGTGTTTGAAGGGTTGCGTTTACAGGTCTGCAACTCTGACCTCAGGTTTGTTGTTCTCTCTGGGTCCTGCAGGGGGATGTAGAGGCTGTCAAGGAACTGCTGGACCAGGGGGCTGACCCTAACCTGAAAGATAATGCTGGGTGGACACCTCTGGTAAGACTAATGCACCAAGTGATAAGTCTTTATTTGCTGTGTGCAAAGCCTCATTGACTAAATGTTTCATCATCAAAGCAGCAGTTGTTAAGTGAGCATAATTTTGCTATACTGGTTGGCTCTAATTTTTTGATGGAAGAGATTTGTAGTGTTTCTCGTCAGTAGCATATTGTCATTTTTTACACACAGTGACTTTGTGGTTTGTCAGACTCCACGCAAGTGCTTGTTCACTGTGGCTTTTCTATTCATACAAACATTTGCATCTTGTCATTTACTAATTATTGTATTGTCTTCTCCAGTAAATCAACATGCTCAGTCACTGTGCGTCATGTTGCTGTTATGAATATGCATGCAGGCTTAGTTTTCCTGGCTTAATAGCTCTATTTTTCCCTCCTGTATCCTAACACCTGTTTCTGCCAGGTGAAAATTGAAAATTTCATGTCAAGGTTATTCTTGTCAAAATATTAGTGAGTCATTATGTTATCCCACTGCTCATCAGAATATGCTTAAATCTCTTAACATGGCACCGAAAGGTAACACATCTGCATGTGAGGTTATTTGTGCTGTTTCTCTTTGCATTGCAAGCTGATCTTGAACTGCAACCAAGCAATAAAAAAATCTGTTCTGTTGAGGAACATAGTCACAAAGACTTAATGTTGGCTTTAGCTGCGCTGGTAAAGTACAAATATGTCATGCCAAGATCCAAGCTTCCCAGAATGTGTCAATTACTGTTAGCACTGCCATTTTTAAGCATTCTAGGCTTCCTCCCAGAAATATGTAGGCATGTGCTCTCTTAATTTAACCTAAAGTTGCCTGCGCATGACAAACTGTAAAACCCATAAGTGGTCCCTAAGCCATTTTCCTCATTGAGAAAAAGCAGGTGAGTGCTTACTGCTATGTTATTGCAGCACTTTACATGGCTACCTGCTGTCAAGAGATGCTCCACTGAGCTTTGACAGTTTGCAGCTGATCCTAATTGTTACCAATAAGCTTAAAACACCACTTTGTCATATTTGACAGACTTGTGTGTATCTGTGAAGGCTGGGAACATGATGTGTTACAATCATCTAGGTCTCCTCGATGTGTATTTTTTTTTTTAGATTTTTAAAAATTGTATTTATTTATTCAAAGAGCTTTTGGTATTTCCATCTATCCATTTCCATAACCGCTTATCCTCTTGAGGGTTGCGGTGGGGCTGGAGCCTATCCCAACCACTACACCACCGTGCTGCCCTTTTGAGATTTAAAACGGATAATAAAATTCTCAGCTACCCCTTTTTTCATAGAATCACAACTGTATTTAAATACAGTGCAGCTGTCACGATAGCTCTTAATCTCATTCCAGAATAAAAAGCTCTCACCCTTTTACTTTGTCAAATTAACTTCAGGTTCAAGTATCAAACATAACCTTTAAAAGCACTCACTTTTATGAAGCTACATCCCTCATTCATTTCAATTTCAGAAAAGTAGGTCAGGATAATACTGAAGTGTTCTTCTCAGAAGATCTGTCTTGGTATGAGTTGAATTAAAAAAAACTGTTGAAGTGTTATTAAGCTTTAATGTAAGATTGTTATATATTCAAATACATCAAGGGACTATACATTTCATGTAAAGCATTACCATACAAATATCCAAATTGATTTTAATTCTTTTAAGTGCTGATCTCACCTAACATAATATCAATTGGAAAAAAGATAGATATTACAGTGATGGAAAACGTAATAGAAACTAGAACACATATGCAATATAAGGCTGTATTTTGAGGATGACAGGGAGAAACCAGATCAAAGCAGAGCGGGATGACTTATGAGCTTCTCTTTGTTCCAGCACGAAGCATGCAACCTGGGTCACCTGGCGGTTGTGGAGGTGTTGGTCTCGAGGGGAGCCCTGTTGAATACGCCCGGCTATGAAAATGACTCACCGCTCCACGATGCCGTGAGGAACAGTCACCCAGCCATCGTGAAACTGCTGCTGCAGCTCGGAGCCTCGCAGAATGTACTGTAAGTCGCATTATAGGAACACCTCACCCACAAAGTGATCATTTATATTTCAGTTATTCATGCCATGTTACCTGTATTTCATAGAGAAAAGTTTGTTTTTCTTGCATGCCTCCAGTGGTATGCTCAATACTTTCCAAACATGTTGCATTGCCTTGCCTTGAGCCCTGTCTGACCTGGGCTTAAAGAGAAACTTATTTACACTTTCAGTTTTAGTCCCATTCAGGAAGGGCTGATGGGAGGGCATGAGTTGTGTGAGAGCGTGTTGATTAATGTGGTCTCATTTGCTTCAATTTATCAACGATGTCTGCCATTTTGGGGCATGAATGATTAATATATAAATGGTCATTTGGTGAGTGAAAAATTCTGTAAGTGTTTTGTTTTTGTTTTTGTTTTTTTTTAAACATGGATTTTATTGGTGTTACAGGTTGGATACTGTTATAACACTATAAGCCTTTTACTTGTACCAACACTTGTATACCGTATACAGCACTACAGACAGAGAGTGGCTTTTATAAAGGTTTACTACATGTCAAAAGAATCACATAGATTTTGTGCTTTGCTTGGCACTGGTCTTTTGAGAAAATCGTCAAGTGCTGACCAGGAAGTCTGACCTGAAAACAAGATTTTTTGATGGATATGTTCAAAACCGAATCTTTAACCTCGTACTTGGCGTTCTGGTATGAGCCACGTGAAAACTTTATTCACAACATTACTACACCATAATGAAGTGTTGATCACCACTGTGTAAAGTGTAGCAGCCTCCACACAAATGAAAAACTGTGCTGCTCAGAGACATCATGTTTTTGAGTGCTGCATGTTTCTCCTAAAAGTATGTAAGAGTATTTGTATGTACCATAAGTAACAGCCACACACAAAAAAACATAATCAACATGCAACAGTATTAGTAGTACCATTAAATATTACCCTTGAGACACTTTGTAAAGGTTTAAGCTGCAGTTCGGACTGTGTTTTTGAGTTTGTAGTGTCGTACAGGATTACATTAATTTGTGATATATGTGTAAATAAATGAGGTGGACAAAATATTACAAGCACCTTCCACCTGAGTCAGGCAGCTCAACTAGAAATCCCAACAAAAACTGGACACTTGAGGTAAGTTAATATTTATTGCACAATTATTGTATTTCATTGCATTACATCATAAAGGCTCTTCTGTTATTTTGGACCGGCGCTTATTTTCCGCTTCTTCAATAAATCGTCAAGTGCCTGCTTCCTGGTCAGTGTTCCAGGCGTTCAGCCCTTTATTATCAAGGACAGGCGTGCGCTTGTGCAGTACGTAGGTGGATGGATGTAAGAAAATCGACTGATGCTGATTAGTCGCTGGTCAATCAGATGATGCTGTATCAGCGTTTGTGGCCTTTGGAGGAGGGGTAGATGCGTAGCCCAATATCCATAATGAGGGAGAGGATGCTGGGTAATAAGTGTGATCAATAGAGTAGTTGATCAGGGTCGGTACGTTGGTCACTTAGCACTCTCTGTGATCATTTATGCCAATCATCCTCCGTCTTCTCCCTTATTTGTTTCATTGTGCTCGTCTCGTTGCTTTGATGGGTCCCTATTGCCAGGTCTTACATTTTTCTCCTCTTTTACCTTGTTACTTGTCTGCAAGGCAAACAAGAGGCAGCAATTGGGACTGTCTGTCAGGACACTGCAAGATGAATGCAATCCAAGGCCCCCAGCCTCACACAAATACATGCACACGCACACAAACACACATTCACATACTTCCACAAGAGGCAAACCAAGACATCTGCCAATGCAATCCCTAATGGAATGATTGGCACACAGCTCGGGGGTTTAGAAATACAGGTTTTGCAGATTTCCATTGTTCCTCAGTGCATGTTTGTGTATGCACATTAGGTTGGAATGATTGGACTGCATTTATTTATTGTTAGGACCCTGTCCTCTAAATCAGAGGCTGTGAGTCCACTTTCTATCATGAGCAAGCATTTGACTTGCTGTGCAGGTTATTAGCAATACTGAAGCAAGTCTTAAAACAGGCTAATTCTTAAGTGAATAGTAATGTGTTTTATATACAGTGGATGGTTCCCTGTTATCTCAAAAACAACAGGTTTAAGCATTTTCTGAGAAGCTGCACAGCATGCACAGCGGGGCTCTTGACTATAAGTCTCAGTCCTGTAAGCATAAATATCTCCCAATGCAGCATATTTGGACAGCCGAGAGGAGGCCTGCAAGGTGTTAGCTGCTAGCATATGCTCACAGACTTAAATGACAGTGCTGTTATTCCATATTTTATACATTCACCGCAAATTTTGTGTACTTTACTGCTAACTATTGTCCTTATCATACTACAGGTTTTTAGATTGTCTCTATTTAAGTGCATGTAAATGTGGTACGGCATGAAAATGATCTTGTGTCGATGAGATGGGAAAAAACAAGACATATTTGAATTGGCTCAGTCCTAATGACCATCTGAAGCCTGAAGCACTAAATCTATACAGACATTAATTAACACCTGTGTGCCTCGTACTGGCACGCCAATCTGACTCACTAGATCTAATTATACTATACACAGAATAATAAACAAGCACCAGCAGTCTCCAAATGTTAGCAATGATAGTAACTACATTTACCAATTAGTGAATGCATTTATATGACCACATGCTAGAACCATTTGGGAACATAATCTAATTGAATCTTTGTTTTTTGTTTTTCTAATACCAATCATGTGATTACTATTTTATATGTGATCATAAAAAAAGTAAAAGAAAAAAAAGTTCCTTATCTTCCTCTATCTTCTTCCTTTATTGAAAAATAAATATGGATCTCACTGGTTTCCTGTCAGTAACAGTGTCGTAACTAATCACATAAACTAATGGCTCCACCACTTAAGTTAGTAAGTGTAGAATAGTGGTTCCCAACTGGTGGGTTGCGGTTCAAAAGTCAGTCACAGGTCCATTCTGAACGGACTGCAAGTGACTTACCAATGTCAAGGTCGTAAAAAACACACAGTGAATTTCTGGTATAGAGCTTTTATTTTGAAGTGCCGCTTCCTGCTATAGAGTGAGTGACCACCAGACAGCTACTTGGCAGAGACAACAAACTAGCTCAATGACATGGCTAAAAGCAAGTATGATGCTGAATATTTTAAACTGTGTAACCTTGAACTAATGACCAAGGAGAAATCTGGACCCGAGGGCTGGACGGCATAGGAACCGCTGATTTAGGTAACTCGAGGTCTTGATTTAAATATGTTGTTAACCGTTGTTGCTCGCTCCTGAGCTAATTCCCTTCCCTTCAGTTTACCGAGCAGTTGGGAAGCAGGACACAGAACCTTTATTATTGAGTTTTAATGAGCTTTGGCATTTATTCATAAACAAACTGTAACCTACGAGGTACATTAGATACCACTGGACAACTTTACCGCAAATTTCCTCTCCGCTACAACTGCCAACAACTCTCTGTGCTGCACACATATTACACTACTCTTACAACATGTAATTTGTACACAGGTGGATTGCATTTAAAGGGAAACACCACCTGAATTAAGAATTCCAGTATGTTATTTCCACGGCCTAGGAAAGTTCAGTCAGTATTTGTGAACATGAGCTACTCACTCTCAAAGCCAGAAACCAGAGAAGTAAGTCTTGACTTTATGATGTCATAGGGTATAAAATCTGGAGCTGCTCCATAGACAATACATGGGGACCTGATTTTGTGGACCTACAGAATGTTTTTTTTCTTTTTTATACCCAAATTAGTTTAATTCTGTTGTAGTGTTCTCACCTCTGAAACAGAAAATGTGCCCATATACTCAGAGCATTTCCCTGGGTGCTCTCAGTGTCATCTATAACATTGGCTGCCAATTCATTTATGGAGCAGCTTCAGACTTTACACTTGATGACATCACAAATTTGAGTTGTAGCGTTCTTATTTTTGTATTTGGGAGAGTTGCTAATATTTACTGATATTTTTGGACTGTCATAGACCATAGGAATAACATGTATGAATTTTGAAAATGGGTGTAGTTCAACTTTAAACCCTGCCTTGGCCATTTTCGCACAGTAGTACTGCAAACATCAAAGCTTGCGTGTGGGATTTTACAAGTTGTTTTTTCATCTACTCTTACTGGCATATGTCACATGGAGCGTAGGGTAGTGTGTGCACATAAGGCCCACAGGGCAACGCGTTTCCACCCGTCTGACCGAATAGAGTGTGTGGCATTTTACTGTATTATGTTGCCATTAGAGTTGTACCAATACCGATACCAGTATCAGAAATGCCTCCGATACTGCCTAAAATGCGGTATCAGTACAGCCTATGACCAATCCGGTACCACGTAATGCCTCATGTCATTACGCATACGCACGCTACAGGCAAACAAAACGTTTTATGGAATTCATTCTATTATGTATTTATTTCTTAATATTTTACATAGCATTTTAGGAGTTGAGACATACAACGATTCATATCCCATCCATTTTTATTTTATGCACTAGTATCAGATCGGTACCCGGTATCGGCAGATACCTAAGGTTCAGGGATCGGAATCGGTATCGGGAAGGAAAAAGTGGTATCGGTACATCTCTAGTTGCCATATATATATATATATATATATATATATATATATATATATATATATATATATATTTAAATTTGATTAATGTTTAAGCCCTACAGTATTTGTAATTACATAATATGCATAGACCAGTCAGCAAACTTTACTACCAGAAGAGCCATTTTTGGTCTTAACAAACTAACTAAATCTGTCTGGAGCTGCAAAACATATTTGAGCTAACGGTAACACAGCCTTATTATGTCTAAATTATCTTATCAATATCACTAATAGGTCTTATCATTAATGTTTTACCATTAGGTGGCTACTCTGTTGTAAGGTTTTTATTAATATTTGGTACCTTGCAGCGAAAGTAGGCATATCTGTCCATGCACTATTAAATTCAGTATTTTCCTCCAAAACTTTTCCTTTCTGGATTTGGAATCCACAGCTAGCTTTGCAAAGGAGACTCAAGACAAGCGAACACTCTTGATGTTCAGCAAAATTTTGAGCAAAGGTGCCAGGACTTAGACATCGCTATGACTGTCATTATAGTTGACGAAATGTAAAAACATTTTTTTTACAGGGGGTCTAAAGAGCCACATGCAGCTCTGGAGCCACAGGTTCCCTACCCCGATCCAGACTTTACATTAGATATTTTGTTTAATTTGATTTGCATGGCATTTTCTCAATAAGGTGAGACAATGATTTCCCCTTCTACTGGATGGATGTCATTTTCCCTCAAATGACAGTACTTGAAACTTTGTGATTGGTCTGAATAAGCTGTTCATAGGAGCATCATGCAAAGCTGTGAGCTGCTGTATTGATGATTATTTGTGATTGTACAGTTTGGTATCTGCATAACAATTCCAATACAACACACAATACTTCTACAGAGTTAAATGGAGGCGTCGGGTGAGTCACATACTGCATCATATACTATAAGCTGTAACACCCAGCTGATCCGACCATCAGGACAAAATTGAGAGTGGATTGTTTAAGAAGGAAATGTAGCTAATGAAGCTTTTGATTAAAAATGCATTCAGGCCTCGCCCTCTGCCTCATCAGTTGCTCGCCACATGTTTCCATCATTAGACTTATGGCTCCTTTTCAAGACACACTGCTGAGCTGACAGTTCAAAAGCTCTGTCAGCTATTGGTGTGCATGAGCTTGGCTTGAATTTTGAACTGACCTCATGAAATTGTAGCATATGGTACTCTGTGATGAAAAGTAAATTGAGACGGAAATGTAGATGTTTCCATTATTAAATCCATGTAGATGATGTTATAGAAATGCCTTCCAAGCCTACAGAAGAGGTACAGTAGCAGTTCTAAAGGACATGTAATGGCGCAGAATAAAAGGCTATTATTATTGTCAGTATTGATGTTATGTTGAACTGAACTCTGTATTTGTGTTCAGCTCGAAATGAATATTTGAATCTCCTCTTCCCAGTTAGAATAAGAGTCACGGTTACAGTGGGTATCCTCTAGAACCACCACCGCCTTCCTCCCACTTGTGTACTTAATGCAGAGGCTTGTGGAAGAGTGTTTGTGACTTTACCTCCAGCACAATTTTCCACGCTTTATTATTTTTCTTCCTCAGATATTCTTCTCACGCGCAGCTGCATAAACCAGCTTGTGTGTGTGCATATGTATAAGTGTCAGGGACATTTTATGTTTGTTTGTATTTGTGTGTGTATTGGGTTGAGGGGGGTGGGGGAGGGTGTATGAATCCAAATGAAATATTTTATGGACCAGTGGACCTATTAATTGTCCCCCAGGTGTTATCTTTGCTGACGCCTAATCTTTTAGAGACGACCTGCTGGGCTCGGTTCTTCTCTCCGTCTCCTCTCTTCCTGTGTGTGCTTTTCCTCATTCGTTTCTCCTCTTCTACTTTCCTCAAGGTGACCTCCGTCTTGTTTCATGCAGCTCTCTCAAACTTAAACATACATACTTTACAGATGTTTCTTGTATATACCTATTGTAACCAGGGGATGGTTACAGTTTTATCTCTTTGAATCTGTGCGCAAAATGCCTCTTTATACTGAGGTGTTACTGTGTGTCTCAGTTAAATAGCTGTAATAAATCTGTAAAGTTAATGAAGTCTTCTCAACACATGTTTTTAAGAAAGCTTATGTGTTAAAAAGTCAGCACTTTTTAGTGATGATATGCTATCATGAGATTGTCTTTAGCAGGCACTGAATCCAGTGTGTTGTATATGAACATGACCCAGCAATGGAGTAGAACACAGATTTCAGCTCACCCTCATATCGAACAATTATGCTCCAACAAGTGAATGACACACATGGGTGCACAGTTTCACAGAACAAGCAGGGTGTGACATCGCCAAATTGTTTTTCTCAGAGCTCTGGACTGGCAAATATTGATTTTTGTGTGTGCGTGTGTCCTGCTTGGCCAGTGATTTAAGAAAAAAAAAACCTTACCCAAATTGCACCAATTGCTGAAGTGATGAAATGATATGTCGGAACGATTATCTTGTTGGAGAAGACTTTGCTTTGGACTTATCACATAGTGCCATCAATACTGCGTTAGTGTCTGTGGAAGCTTTGTCACATTGGCAGTCAGACGGAACAGTAACAGTTTGGTTCCTAACATTAGTATGGTTAATTAGTTAGATTTAGGATTAAAATATTTAAGTCTCTTGTTAGTTGCTAAGAGACAGAAACAAGAGGATACAACTTGAAAAGGGAAAATTGCTGAAGTGCTCACTGGGCAGAACAGTGTGCTTTGGCAGATTATGATGCGGTTAAAGGCATGATTTTCCTCATGATTTTCTGCCAAGTATGAACAGGATTATTGTTTCAGATCCTTTGGCAGAGACCTTTTGTCTGTTTCCCCATCCAAAGTTATTTTAAAATATGTAAGACAGAGCGTTTGCTGAGGGCCCCGAGACTCTGGAATGACCTGACCAAGATATAAGGCCTGTCTGAGTCAGCACCACCTTTAAAATCTCCTTTTCTTATGCATTATGATTTATTTTAATGTGGTCCAATATAACAGAGGTGGTAGTACATCAGACATGTGCAAGTAACAAGAAGGTCTCAAGTCTTGACCTTCAAGTAATTTCCAAGTTATTGTGGTGAGATTTAAGCAAGTCAAGTCAAGTCCCTGCCAGAACTCAAGCAATACAAGTCAAGTCATTGCTCAAGTCAAGCAAATCACAAGTCAAGTCTGTGATCTGGTCAGATGTTAGATCTGTAGCTAACATTTTACCAGCTAATAAGTTAGATAAAAAGACACATCCACTTTCTTTGTGGGTTTTTTAGGGACGGATAAAGTTGGATGTTGTGGTAGTCATGTCACTGATTTTTAAACATCAGACCTTGCAAAC
Source organism: Epinephelus lanceolatus (assembly GCF_041903045.1). Taxonomy (NCBI): domain Eukaryota; kingdom Metazoa; phylum Chordata; class Actinopteri; order Perciformes; family Serranidae; genus Epinephelus; species Epinephelus lanceolatus. The sequence continues at coordinate 19,766,616 of NC_135747.1, read as the reverse complement.
CGTTGTTCTCTTCCTTCCTGAGCTTCCTTTTTTTAAACAAGCGTGCGAGGTTAAGGCTCTATCTGTTTTTTCATACCTTTACGAAATCATGCTGGTCCAGTCCAATGAATAATGAATTAACAGTATAGTATATAGTAACAAATTCACAAATGTCAAGTAACATTATATTGTTACACCTATTTCCCCAATTAAATGGAGAAATACAGCAATACATTCTCTGAATTCTAGTTTAGCTCTTTCACCAATCTAAGACTAATGTTATCTTAACTGCCTTGTTAACTCATCGAAAAACACGTCATTCAAATTCGTCAGAAACAAAACTGTCTAACTAGTCTTGCTAGTTATGTAGTCCACATTCCAACAATCACCAACTCCAGTTTGGTCGAAATAAACCCTTAATTTGCCGAGTTAGATGTGCAAATATGCTGTTTCTTCCTGCAGTATCTTTACTGTTGCTAGCTGGCTGTTTACAGTCCTGTAATGTAGGGATGCACCGAAATGAAAATTTGTGGCGGAAGCCAAAGCCAAATAAAATTAAACATTTGGCCGAATACCGTTGTTTAGTTTTTCATTAGTTTTTGCAGATGAACCCCCTCCAGATTAGTGTTGTCACGGTACCAAAATTGGGACCCATGGTACGATACCAGTGAAAGTATCACGGTTCTGAATAGTATCAGGATACCACAGCGAAAGTGAGGCAGATGTGCCTTTTGTCATTTTTAAAAAGATAAATCACTTTTCTATAATACATCAATGATATTTCAATGGAATAAATTACTTATTGACTTATTCATACTTCAAAAACAGCATCAATAAGTGATGAACATAGGGGGGATCAAAATAAAATAAATAAATAAAATAAAAATCAACCGGCCACCCTCCTCCCCTGACAAGTCCCTTCATAAGTAAAGAACAGTCCCTAAAGTGTGTTGAGGTTTGTGGACCGTTACCTGCCACAAAGAGTAATGTGAGCGGCTCATTTCTCCTCTGACACGTTACATATCTGTGTGCCGCCACGGCTCGGCTGTCCAGGTACTTTTGGGCAGTCATGACTCCAAGAAGAGGACATTATTGGAGTTGGACTTCTCCGTCGCCGGTAAGCCTTATCTTGCGCCGCGGAGCACTATGGCTGCCGTATTGCTGCTGCTGGTTGAAATCTGCACTCACACAGCGTGCTGAATGATTTATTTTGCTGGCACAAAAGTATTTTTAGTCGTGAGTGCGGTGATGGACAGAGTAAAATATCGCCACACTGCCGACATTTTACTCCGTCCATCACCGCACGCTGTTTGATTGCGTTATCAAAACATGTCGCTATTATTCGGCCTTGCTTTTCACTTATTCCACCGCATACCGAATGTGTGTGTTTTGGCAGTATTTGGCCGAATATATTCGGTTACCGAATATTCGGTGCATCCCTACTGTAATGTTAACCCCGCCACTCCCAGTCACCATGTTTGTCAGTTCAGCTGCCTTTTGCACCAGTAGAGACTGACCTCTGGTGGTGCTTGCTGTGCACTACATTAAATGAGTTTGATTGAAAGACAGATGTCTGTATATTTGACAGTCAGTACGTTTACATGCACAGTTTAATTCCACTTTTAATCGGAATGAAAGGCCATTCCGATTAAAAGTGGTCATGTAAACGGTCATTCCGATTGAAAATTAAATCCGATTAAAGGGGGTGGTTTATTCCGTTTGTCATTCCGAATGAAAGAATTTTGTGCGCATGTATACACTCATTCCTCTTTAAGTTCATTCCGGTCTTTCTGCGCATGCTCGTTTCCTTGCCCTTCTGGCGTGATGACGTATATAGCGCGCATAGCAACGGGCTGAGATAGAGCAGTCGGACTCGTTGCACTCACTGGTTTCCATTCGCCACAGCACGGTCTTCTGTCTCCCTTCTTCGACCTTCTACCTCCCTTCTCCTCCTCAACAGATGAAGCATTAGCAGAACAAGGTTGTTGTCGCACTGCTGCTTCAAGAATATAAGCAAAACAAGCCCGAAAAAGGCACTAAGAACGGCGTCGTCAAGCATCTTGTTATCCGGAGCGAGGACTACAGTGTTTTCTTCCGGTAAACGTAAACACGTAACATCCGCCCTGCCCCCTATCCAATCAGAAACGTTCCCTGGCCCAAACCTTGTACAGACCTGAATAAAGGCGATTGAACTGATCTCCCATGTAAACCCTCATTCGGAATGAATATTTCCCATGTAAACTACCTGGGAAGACTTTAATTCCGAATGATTTCATTCAGATTTATTTTTTTTATTTTTTTTTTTTATTTTATTTATTTAAAAGGGACAATGTACAGCTCAAACATAAATGTCACCATTTGATGCACTGTACCAGATTATAGCTTCAAGCTAATTCGCGTCTGTCACAGTAAAAAATACAGTACAATAGCAAAACAGATAAAAACAGCATACAAGGATAGACAGAAAATAACAAGCTACTCGCGCACAGACACACACACACACACACACACACACACACACACACACACACACACATACACATTCCGAATGAGAAGCCATCATGTAACCGTAGCCAGATAGATAGGAGTACAGGTAGGTGTGGCCTGCTGGGCATAAGTGCCTGTCGCACCTCCGACGGTGCCGGTGGGCCCGCTGCAGGGTCGTCAGCCGGGAGCCACCCCTCATTGATGTTTCACCCCTTTCATCCCGGAACATCTCGGGGTGGTGGGGCAGTGTCAGGGACGTCTCCCTGCCACTCCCTGCAGCTGGCTTATGGGCTGGGCCCCGGGGGACTATGCATGGCAGGGGGGTCCAAGTCCCTGAGTCAAGCGTAGGCCTGACCGCATACCAAGCCAACTTGGAGGTCCTAAGCTCCTTGTTTCCCCCACGCTCTGTCTTTCCTCCGGAGCCAGAGCCAGAAGCTGCTTTGCTCTGCTTCCTCTGCCAGGTCTTTCAGGGCTTTCCTCTGTTTGGGTCCCATGACTCCCAGTGACGCCATTAGCCGCTGGGTGGAGGTACCTGTGAAGCCTCTGCACCCGACCTCTGCTGGGAACACTGTTGCCTTCCAGCCTGCTTGACGGCATGCAGCTGCCAGGTCGGAGTATCTCTCCTTCTTTCTCTTGAAGGCGGCGTCCATCCCCTCTTCCCATGGAACTGTTAGTTCTGCCATGATGACTGTCCTCATGGGGACAGACCAGAGGACAATGTCTGGCCGAAGGGTGGTGGATGTGATGACCTGGGGGAACTTGAGTTGCCGGTCCAGGTCGGCTCTCATGTTCCACTCGCCTCCAGGGGAAAGGAGGGACCGCTGCTTTGTGCTGCTGCTGTGGCTCTTGCCTCCTTGCTGGACGAACTGGATCCTCTGGCGTGATGTTAGCGGGCTGGCGTTGTTAGCTTCAAGCCTGCGGGCCTCGAGGATTTCGGCCAGCTTGCGCAGAACTCTGTCATGGCGCCACCTGAACCGGCCCTGTGTCAGCGCAGCCTTGCAGCCGGAGAGGATGTGTTGCAGACACATCCCCCTCCGGGATAGCTGCCTTGTACGTTGGTGGTCGCTGGTCTGCTGCGCCCTAGTAGGTTGTCAAGTTTGCACCCATTGCGCTAGATATCACCCAATCATGTTTCAAAAGCAAAACATAACTTCCCAATATTGAGGAAAATGCAAATATTCATTACACAAGTCTCAAGTCTCAAATCCTCAAATTTTTAAGGGTTACTCTAATCAAGTCATGTGACTTGAGTCCCCCACCTCTGCAATATAAAGTCTTTTATTATGATCATTATTATTATTTTATTATTTGTAAACATATATCAATTTGTAACCTTTTTTGTAAAACCCTGTAATTTGGCTTTTGGATTTCTCTGTGTTATTTCTTGTTTTCATGATTTTCTGCACAATAGACTAGTCAGTTGAGCATGTAGTGTGAAGTGAAATTTTTGGAATTAAAATCAATTCAAGGTCTTTGCATTTTCCGCCTCAGTTCCAGCAGTGGTTAGTTAGTGTTAATTTACACATCTCTTTTAGAAAAATGGAAATAATCATCAACTGTGGTTTATCAACAGTATCATATATCATATCATGTGTCATACAGAGTCAAAAGGCCTAGCTACATAAACTCTCCTTTACATAATGTGTTTCAAATGAAATTAGGTACTGATTAATTTTAAAAAAATCATTAGCCACTTGAAGAGGGAAAGATATGTGCAGCTACACAACAGTACCATGCTGCACATTTTGATCTGCTTTTAACTTGTTTTTTAGTTTTTGGTGAACTGAAGTAAATATAATTACTAAATTGTTAAGTAGAGGCAACTGACTGCAATTTTCTTGGCCCATTCCGATTTCCCTTTTTCTCTAAGAACTATAATTGACAGCATACACAGACATTTTTGTAACTTTTAATGAAAAGTTCATTTGTATGATTATAACAAAACAGACTATTAAATAACTTTTATATTTTCTCCAAAACTGCACCAGGTTTCTGGATCTTCCTTTGCTCTCACTCAAGCAAATCTCAAAATAAAAAAAAATGCTCCAGGTCACTGGACAGAGCTTTTTGTACAAATAAACTCCAACTGAAAATGAAATGCAGGTTATCCCACTTTATCTGACATGCTTTACTTTCCCAAAAGAGAACAGGTGCAAAAGATTTATATATGCTTCAATAAATTATTTACTTATCAGAGAAGAATAAGAGAAATATAGAGTCAACTTTTTATTATCTATGTAAAACAATGTATATAGCTACTTTATATAAAACTCTTCTCAACTGGTATCTATTTAAAATAATGTAAAGGTGTGTGTACTGTATATATTAACTCCCACTTCTGTGGTGAGTGCTGTTCTCACGCTGAAGAGCCAGTTGCTGCCATTACTCTGAGCAGCATGCATGGAAATTGATTACAAAAAAGTATATTTAAATATTTTTCGCATTTCCCCTGATGGTATGAATAAGTCACTAAATTTGCCGCTAGTTGCTTTTTAAAAATGAAGTTGCTTAGAGGGTCCCTATAAGTTGTTAAATCAAGCACAAAGTGTGGCCAAGTTGGTTGCTGTCTGTGCCACTGTGCACGAAACTGCCCAGCCAGTCACAGGTTATGGTCAGTCAAGATGAAAGCCATCTGATTCCAGTCACTGGCCATATGATTGGTACATCTCTATCTGCAGTATTTTGTCAGTATGCTGTCATGTATTGCTCATCAGTTTTAACATGTCTGACTGTCCCTTTGGTCACCAGATGGTCTGCATTGCAGCTAACGCATGAATACACAAGTGTATGCATCCTGTGAGACACTGACACACTATCTTTTTGAATTTTCTTCTTCACAGTAATCTGCATGGAAAGCGGCCTGCAGATTACGCAGTGAGTGTGAAGATGCTGGAGATTTTCCAGGAAGCCTCAGAAGGAATCCAAAGTGCTAACGCATCTCTGAGCCCCTCAGCCAGTCTATCTGTGGTACGTCTGTATGAAGATGTGATTTCTTTTTTCTTTTTTACCTTACAAATTGTTAACCTCAGAGTAATAATATTTTTGCATTACAGGCCTAGAAATTTCTAAACCATGTTTTTTTGTCCTTTCTTAGGTGAGCGACTGTGGGAGGAGGGATGAAATGTTGGTGTTTTTGGCCAGCAAGCTGGCACAGCCAGAACAGCTCCAAGTGGCCAAACTGGGAGAGCTACTGGGAGGAAGGATGGCGGACACCTTTTCTGGCTCAGGTAGTGTTTGTGCGGTGCAGAGACACCTCCTCAGGGGGCTTAAACTTCCTTAACGTTCCAGACGAAGGCTCTTAGAATACCGATAGCATATGATTGCTTTTTAATGTTGTTGCTGGAGACACATGGGCTCTGAGCAACACTGCAAATTAACAGCAGCTACCAGCCAATTGCTGCTTCACTGGGACCCTGGTAAGTTTGCTCACTGCCAAACACTCCGATAGGTAATCAACCATCATTTGGATGCCCTGTTCAACTAAAAGATGTAGTAGATGGGTAAACTGCAAGCTCAAGCACCCAAAGGATCTGTAGTCATGAGACAGTCTCTTTCCTTGGTCATAGTGTTTGTTATATACAGTACTTTTTACCACCATAGAGATGGGATTTTTATCTGAATGATACTTTTCTTCCAGAGCCAAGCCTTACAGGCTTTACTATCTCACACAGACCCCTTTTTATTGTAAAAGGCAACAGAAGAAGCTTGAGCATTATCACTCATGATGGTTCAACAGTAACTAACAAGTGCTTTTAGAGCTGTATACATCATTGTGATACAGCAGCTCCTTCACTGTTGCATAGTAATGGCTGGGAGAACACCAGAGAGCAAAAGTAATTGAAATCATTCCTCATAAAATGTTTGGAGGTACTGTCAGGGTGATGAATAAGCACTAATGAAAAACAGAAGTGTTTCTCACAACTCTACCGCCTCTGACCGGAAGGGTGAAAGTTTGTGCTTTCAGAAAATGTTTTTTACATTCTGAACTCGAGGCTACAAATCCACGCAAATCCACGGTCAATGAGCAATGTAAGAAGGTTCTGCCCTGGAGATATAATTATGCTCATTTTGTACTTGTCAACCACGCTCACATGTTGAATGAAGAGGCAATAAGCTTCTATTTAAATTTTAATTAACCTCTAATTATCATCTAAAGCATTTCATGAAATAAGCTGTTGCATGGCCTTTTGTTGTGTTGCCATGTACTGCCATGGAAGGTTTGCAGTAAGCTTACCTGTTCACCAAGGCAAAATAAACAAATTACTAACTGAATGAGAAATGCGCTATATTCGGCGGAGAAAGCAGGAATCAAAGCCTTAAATATTAGTCACAAATGTTAGCAGGCAAACTCACTAAACTAAGATGGTGATACCATATACTGCAAGAACTCTGTTTCTCCAGATGAGCAGGGCAGGGGCGTCTCAAGTGTTCAAGTACATCAGTAGATGTATTTGATGGAAAAAAAAAAAATATATATTACAACTTTACATTAGACACCCTTGCCTTGCAATTTCAGCCTAATTGTGTCTCCAGGCAGCTGAGGCTCCTTTACACTTACACAAAGTTAGTGGCCTGTGTGTCTGGCTATAAGTCCTTGATAATAGTCTCTACAGACCATAGCTCCTGGTAGTAGCACCAGCAATGTCGTCGAACACCAGACATGTCAGCGAACAAGTTAGGATGTGCTCTAATGTTTTTGTCTTGAGGAACAGGAGTCATGCTCATGGCTCATTTAACCAGAGCTGGGAGAAAAATCAAAGCAGTGTCTAAAAAACAGTATCCAAAATGTGGAACAGAAGTTGAACACACTTTTGAACATGTTATAACTTTATTATCTTGTAGCGCTTTGGCTATCTAGCTATCTGAATTTGCACCAATAATTTACATACACACACTCTGTAGCTGAACTGTCTGCGGCTCAGTCTTGAGTCACGCTGAGTCACAAGGACAGCAGCAAGCAGCATCTGTTGTGTTTGTGGAGCACAACTCATTTGTACCTTTTCAATTTGGCTGTTGTTTGTGTTTGTGTCTTCCTCCAGTGAGCCATGTCGTGGTGCCAGAAGGACACATGCCCACCACCATCTCCACCCTCCTGGGTCTTCTTGCTGGCTGCTGGGTTGTCAAATTCAGCTGTGAGTATGGAGTGAGCCGTCAGCTGGAGTAGTTCTCTGCGGGGGCTATTTTTGGATGTCATGTTAAACAGTGTTGCTGTATTTCCTACTGTAGTGACACTGAGGCAGATTTTATCCAAAATATCCTAAATGTTGGCTGTTGCCTAAGCTCACCATGGCTCTGTTTCAAACTGTAATGGAAGAGTTCACCCCAAAATGTGGATTCTGTTATTTATACCATGCTGACCTTCACTGCAGTCAAAACACAAGTGAAGTCTATGACCACACAGTCACAGCTGGTGACAGCTTTCTTTAAAGCAGCAGCTGTGGCTGCAAACATGGCCGTATGTTTTCCAAAAAGTAAAAAAAATCCAAATGCTTCATGTTGTTTCAAATCCAAGTATTGTTCAGCCAAATCATTTTTAACTATAGACCCAAAACTCAAATATTTACCTAATTATCCCCTGGAGATTAGGGTTCACTATTACAATGAATGACAGTTACATTTGGGTATGTGTAGCACTCAGCTTCTTTCATTCCTGACAGTCATTAATTCAGTGAAACTGGCTTTAACATTCTTTTCCACCACTGCATCCCAGGATAACACGACATAGGTCAGTGACATAAGTGTGAATAGAAATATTTCACACATCAACCTTTTTGTTTTTGTAGCTTTTCTTCAAGCATTTTCCACAAATTCAGAGTCATTTTTAAGTGTGTGCAGCTCTTTGGTTATTCATAGTAGTTTGTAACATTAGACAAAGGAGCACAAATGTCAGTTATTAATGTATTTTTCATACTCACTCTAGGCTACTTAACAAGCCTACTTATTTATTGCCTAAAGGAACAGTTTGACATTTCAGCAAATAAGCGTATTTGCCTTCTTATCGAGAGTTATGCTGGGTATACACTACATGAGAATCAAGCGGATTTTGGACCTGATTCCCCTTTCCCGACAATCGTTAGCAAAGACCTGATTTTGTTGATGGTTTTTAGGGCTGGGCCATATAACAACTATGTACAATATATAGATATATTTTCAAGCAAAATATAAATTTAGACAACACCGTTTATATGGATATAGGGTCAAGTTGCGTTACAGAACATGTACCAGCATGCATCTCTTCTCTCTCACACTCCACACAGCCTCACTCACTCACTCACTCACTCACTTACAAGTTCTCCAGTAACATTCAGAGAGACACAGAGCTGCTCGTCTGTTTTATCTGTCTGTTCATTAGTCAGTGAGACATCGGCCAATATGTTGCACGTGCTACACTAAATCAGTGTGTGAGATGAATGAAGTTACCGCAGCACACGTGTAATCCAGTGTTGAGCTGCTAGTTTGTGTGTGAGGTGGATCATGGCGCGTTGCCATTCTTCTTGGTAGTTGTAGTCTAAAGTTTGACACTGAGACAGTGCCTGGATGCAGGGGACAGACATGTTTCAAAAAGAGGACTGACAACACAGATGTATCATATACAAGACGTATATAACACGGACAAAGTGTCTCGCTCCTTCCCTCCCTCAGCCTCTCTGTTGATGCTCTGTGCATAATTAAGATTAAAAAAAGGATTGAAATCATTTTCAGCACTAGATTCATTTGAAAGACCATGGAAAACGACTTTTTAACTCCCCCACAAAGATTTTTATTGTTCCAAGCTACAGTGGATTTAGGCCTACTTGATACTCTTATAGTCACGTTAAAAATCCCAGTCTGTTTTTATAAAGGCTTGTGACATCTCAAATGTGGCTTTGACTTGCAACTGCAAACATGTCGGCCATTTTGTAGAAAATGTAGAGATACATATCGTGTATTGCCAGTCAGCCTGTAAATACTGAGATATCCATATCGCCGTAATGGTTTTAAAGATAATCTTGCAAGATTTTCCTCTAGATTTGGGTATTGTAAGTGTTTTTTAAATCATAATATTAGTGTGCTGTTTTGGCCAAATTGTTGCTCTCCACACACTATACGAACAAAACCAGTCACTTGTTTAATTCATACAGAACCCAAAGTGTAAAAACAACTCTTCACCATTTTGTTTGGGGTTATGTGGCAGACTACTTTTTGTGTGGGTGCAATGTTTCTGATTGTTGCCTGGCAACTGCTCCCAGGTCAGAACACACATCAGGCACATAATCTTAGATTTACATTGTTGATGCTGCATTTGATTGGCTTGTTATTCAGAGCATCGCCTCTGTCTTGAGAACACATTCCTAATTAGATCTGACAACCCAGCTAACTGAGCAACTCAATAATCAGCTTACGTTGGCAGCAGGTTTACAACTGATAAATGTTGCTGTTTGATTTCCTCCAAGGTCATGTTTGTTTTAAGTTGACTGAGTCATTCAGGGTTGCTCTAACCATGGAAAGAGTATTTCTATCTGCATCTGAAGTTATGTTTGCTGCAGTGAGGTGACTGCTGGCATAGTATGCAGTAGGACAAGTGAAAAACCGAGGAGGTAAATATTGGACTCTTGGAACTACAGTGCAGAACAAATGGATTGTGCTGCACAAGCAGTTTGGAGTAATTTTATGGGTTTTGTGCTCTTCTCTGAATCCCAGAGAACATTTTACCTGCCATCGCTGTATCAGAAAAGCCTACGATGGAGTTGTGTTTGATGATATGCAGTTTGTGACTTTGCCATGCAAACTTTACTGGAAACACGAGGACATTTTTATTATTTGGCTTCTCTATATGCTACCGTCATACCGGCTTCAATGTGATTTTTCCCTCGTGACCAAACTACTCTGAGACATGTACATTCGATCTTGTATTTCCTCTCTCCTGCCACCTTTCAGATGAAATCAGTGTCTGTGTTTGGAATAAGGACTAAAGGCAGTACTTTTTATTTTCTGCAACATATGAAATGTCCGGGGAAACATTAAGAACATTTTGCATCCAGCAAATTTCAGGTAAATTGTTTTGTGCCTTATGCTGCGTGCACACCTGTGCACACACCTGCTTACATATCTGACAGCCAAACAGAGTGGATGGGTGACTGGGGGAAGGAATCTCGGAATCAATGCGCCTCAAGGCTTCAATATCACTAGCGATGAAAAGATGGCTAACCCTCTTTTCCTGTTTGATTTATTGCAAGATGAATACTTAGCAAAAATTTAGCTATTCCCAGCCAGTCTCCCTGGCATCCTTGAACCAAGTCAGCAAGCAGATATTCAGAGGAAGTCGGCTTTAGGGGAAGTAAAAAGAGACTTGTTGTCAAAGAGTTTTCTGGCACCTTGGTGTGCCCTTGACTGGTGTATCCGTCAGTAGCATCTCTTCTGTGTGTGTGTGTGTGTGTGTGTGTATGTAGAGTGAAACAGCACGCACGCTTGTCTCCTTCTCTGCCAGTAAGCCATTTCAAGTTTGAATGTGTGTGTTGAGGTGTGTGTTTGTGTCACTGTATAAGATTTTGTGTTTGGACCATATTCAGCCCCTCCCCCTCTCTTTTCTCCACGCAGGCTGAGCACTTGACACAGCTTGTCTCCCCCATGACAATCACTGTGGCATCTTATCTGTCTCTGTCCTTGTTTTTGTATGTGTGCAGCTGAGTTCTCAGTGTTACCTGCTTTTGTGTGCCGTCGCTGTCAACTAGGCCGAGCCGGAGCTCACCTCTTTATTGGTCTTCTGTGGCAGTGTAACACATTTTCCCTCAAATGCAGCTCCAGTGTTGTATTTAAAACCTTTCCCGAAAAGTGAATCTATGAATTAACTCAGGGTGCGTTCACACCTGCCCTGTTTAGTTTGGTTCAATCGAACTCAAGTTTATTTGCCCCCTAAGTGCGGTTCGTTTGGGCAGGTGTGAACACAGCAATCGCCCTTGGGTGCACACCAAAACATCCGGGCCGAGACCTTCTTGAAGAGGTGGTCTTGGTGCGGTTACAAGCAAACTCAGGTGAGAACACGAACCAACTCTAGGCAATTATGCACAGACCAAAGCAAGTGAACTCTAGGTGTGAAAGCACCCTTAATTCTGCGTAACATGGCCCCGATCCGGCTAAAAGTCTCAACTGAGCATTCATTGAGGGTCAAACAAGGGTTTGGATCCTTGTGTCTATCGTGCACTTGTAGCTGAAAGAAATAGTTCAGCATTTTGGGAAATACACTTATTTGAGGTCAGAAGATGGATATTAGATCAAATGTCCGAGCGGGAGTCAGGATGTGTTTATCCTAGCTTAGCATAAAGACCGAAGGCATTGGAAACAAATCAATCCATTCTAAAGCTCACTAATTAACAGGTTGTATCTCATCTGTGTAACCTGTGGACAATTTGTGGCTTCAAGGGGAGCAAAAAACTATTACCATTAATGATTACTTTCTATAAAGAAACCAAAACTTGTGCTCACTCTGTCTGTCTTTGCAGTCCTGCGCTATAGATGCTGCAAAGACGTTCTGCACAGATAGATTTTTTTTTTAGAATTTCTGTTCTTTATAGGTTTAACAAATAAGATACATTGTGTACCTAAGTTTGCAGGCACATTTGTTCACTTTGGACAGAGCTAGGCAGTTCCCCCCTGCCTTCAGCCTTTTTTGCGAAGCAGGGCAGCCAAGTCCTGACTGCAGCTCTGCACTTAAAGTACAGACATAAAGTGCAAGATCGATCGTCTCATCTCACTCTTGAAAAGAAGGCAAAGCTTTAAAAGCTAAATGTTGAACTGTTCCTTTAATATATATTTAAAGATTTTTTTTTCCTCTCCTCTCTTTATTTTCCAATTTGTGATGGCTAATTTCCCTGCACTTTAGTTCTTGTCATTGCTACTCCCATCATTGGCACAGGGAGGATGTGTGCACCCATGTGCTTCCTCCCAATACATACAAGTTTTAGTTGCTTCTTTTCGGCTGCCAGCGAGAGGCTTCACCCGGCACCTGCCCCATTAGACACACAGCCCTGCCAGAGGCATTGCTACGAGGGATTGAACCAGGACTCAACTGTGGGCCGGCGTTTTGCCACTTTGCCACCTTTGCACACCTGACTGCAGTTGTTGGTTTTTAGGATACTGAATACTGATAGAAAATGAGTTATAGTACCACAGTCAAACCCCAGTCCCCAGTGGTTGTCCTTATAATGGGAGGACAACCACTGCTCCAGTTGGCTTCATGGTTAATAAAGGAAGTGGGTTCATCTGGCTGTTGATTCATTCATCGACTCAGGAAGGAAGGGGTTTGAGATGTTTTCTGCATTCAGCCTTTGTGAGCATAATTAGCAAATGTGCTAATGGCTTCAGCAATAAGCGCCATCGTCCGGAGCGATTAACCCCAGTATCTCCCCTCCTCTCTGCCCACGTCTCTGGCAGGGTCCCTGTGAATGAAACACTGTAATTAAGGGGGGTGAAGAAATGTAATTACACTCCACCCCACGTTCTGGAGACTGTGTGTGTGTGTATGTACTGTACGGGTGTCATTTACTGTGTCTATATTTCTGGGGCTATATTGTGACAAGGTGGACACACACACACACACACACACACACACACACACACACACACACACACACACACACACACACATTTACCCTTATCTGTTCATGTCATTATGTCTTACAGCTGGAAGCAACTGTGTGAAACACTAAACTGCAGCTGAAGGTGAAATAGATGACACTGATGTGTGGGTGTTGCAACATTTAGACACTTTGGCCGCATTTCCACCAAACACTTTCGTTATAGTAACCTTGGACCTGTGTGTAACCTGTATGGATGTGTACCTTAACGATAGTTCTGTTTTGCACACTGCAGACAGTACTCTTAATGTAGACAGGGTTGTTACCAGAGCAATAGCAGCGTCACTCCTCCATCTAGCTGTCACTGTATTTCCTCTTCACTGATGATGTAAAGGAAAATCTGTGCCTCGCTGACCATCCATGGAACAATGCAAATTTTTCAGAACAAAGAAAAGAACAGGCTGGAGTGTTTAGAGCAGAGCAAGAGTGTAACGATTATATTTCGTAACATGCTACAGTTTAACCGTATATGTTCTTGACCAATCAGCAGACTGCAGTGTTTCTACCTCCACTTTTAGGATAGAATTAGTGTGCTAGGTACCTCAACAGAGAGGTGACGAAAAAACAGTACAAAATGGAACTGTTCTTTTGGGGCCATCCACAACTTTTGACCCTGGAAATGCAAAAATAACTGTTCTGATATGACTTGAACTGAACTGAACCTGACCGCCTGGTGGAAACAAGGCTTTTGCAGATGTGTATTAGGTCTGTGGAACAGTTTGCATCCGTCACAGTTGGAAGTCTCTGCACTTTCATAAGCAAAATAGTTATTCAGGCCAAGCCTGCACAGATCTGTTTCACATCCTCTATATTTTTATTTAACAGCAAACTGCAGTATTTTTTTAACCAAATCTAGTTTCACTGTATTCAGTTTTATAACTTTTAAATTGTGCGTGTGTGTATGTGTGTGTGTTTTTTAATATATCCCAAACATATGATATTCAGTAATAGAATGCTTACGGGGAGCAGCAGCACTGTGATCTGTCATGTTCAGAGGCATTTTTTTTATCTGTGACAGTGAGGGGTCATTAAAATGTGTGACTTTTTTCCTCCGTATCTGCCTATACTTTTTTTTATGAAACTTTTCTGTCTTTCAAGATGCTTCATGTAAGGATTTAGAACAAAAGATTCTTTTCGAAGTCAAAAATGCCGGGATGCTGGCTGTCACACAGTTCTAATTTGACTCCGTAAAAGCTCAAGAGACGGAGAGAAAGAGATGATGCTCGAATTCTGCTTAAGCTTGAGATACTTAAAACGAGGGTTGCATCATTAACTCCATCATGCTGTGGGCATCTTTCTCTGTCAACAACTGCAGCTTTGCCAATACTTGAAATCTTCCAACTCGCGATAAAACAGACATGAGCTTTGTCATCCTCCCTTCGCAATTGCCTTGTCACACTCTTTCAAGTCAACATAATTAGCTGTAGCTTTAATTTTTTTCTCTCTCTCTCTCTTTGATGCCAGGGGTGGAGGCATGTCTGCAGGCAGGCAAGTGGATACCCGAAACCGAGCACGAAGCGGGAGAAGGCCCCCAGCGCAGTCGTGTCAACAGATGTAGCTTGGTAAATGAGAAGCATACAAACAAACACATGAAATAGATGAGTATAGATTGTCTAGACCCGCTGTCCTTGGGGAAGATTTCCTTTTCCAGACAGTGACGCAGGGTTATAGCAGCATAGACTGCCATTAAAAGAACTCCCTTGGACTTTATTATGTTTTCTGTTTTGAAACGTCTTTTTTTGACACTAATTGAGAGAAACAGAATGAAAATTTCTCAATGAATTAATTAGAAACACAAAATGTAGAAATGTAAAACACAAAATAATTAATAATAGGAGTATTCACCTCCTTTGCCATGCCACCTATAAAGTACAGAATATCATTGATCCTGCAGCCAACTGTTTTAGACACATGGACACAAACACATGCGCAAAGACAAACAGAGAAGTACCATTTAGGGAATGCAGGGTTATACACACTATCCAAGGCTATGTTTAGTGTTATCCAAACACCATACACCAGCAGAACAAACACCAAAAACATCCCCACCTGAAAGCCTGAGGCCTGTACTACAAAGCAGGATTTGCTGTTAGCAAGGTAACGTCAGGGATAACTCAGGGTTTTCAAGGGTACAAGCTAGTTCACTTTTCAAATCAATGTGGTAACTTATGTTGAACAGCTAACCTGCACCCGAGCAAGACTGTCTTTTATAGAAAAACAATCCACACGCTGATAACTGGCTCCTGTAATTAGAAATGTAACATTTGGTCAGAGAGACGTCAACAGTCATTAATTACTTTTCAACTCTTTACTTAGGTAGCATATTTAGTCTGGCTTTAATTTTTATGTGACATATCTAGAACAATTGATCATCCAACTAAACAAGCTAAACAAAAAAATGCTCCCTTAAGTCATAATAATACCTAATCTATTTTAAGCCTTATTTAATATCTGTTATTTCTAGCGTTTCTGCATTTTGTTATTCTGTTGTAAGATTAAAATAGTTTTTGCGGTCTCCAAATTCTCGCAAGAACCAGACAGAAGATCTGCACACTGTATTAAAAGTTCCCAGTAGTTTTAATTGAGGCCTGATGCCTGCCTGATGAAGATCTCTGTTAGATCGAAACGTCTTAAAATTGAATTAAAACTGCTGGGAGCTTTTCGTCCAGTGTGCAGAGCCTCTGTCTGACTCTTGCTTTAGTTTGACCTTTTGATCCAGCACCTGTAAAAGTTTTTTTCGGATGTGCGTGCCCTCCACCCTGCTTGTTCCTAAATTTTTGCAATTAGTATCACTGTTTTAACTTGTGTAATATAAAGTACATCATCCATGGTTCTGACGATGCCTCTCGTAAATATGAGCCCCACCTCTTTTACATGAATGCGCTCGTGGCTGGATATAAAAACCCAAGAGTTGACTGAGCTAGTTGATAACCAGCTTCATGTTAGTGGTTATCCAAACAGCCAATGTTAGGTTTAGTGAATTCAGATAACAGAAAGATATCCTGGCTAACTTGCCTCATAGTACAGGCCTCTGGTGTTATCAGAACGATGTTGTGGGGGATGCTCCTTTGCAGCAGGCTCTGTGAGGTTTGTATGCAGGGAAATTCTAGCAAAATCCCGGAGGAAAAGTTGCTGCAGTCTCTAAGAGAACTCTGATTTGGGCGAGGATTTATTTTCTAGAAAGACAACAACTCCAAACAAAGCCACACAGGAGCGTCTTCAAAACAACAACATTAACGTCCTGCAATGGCCAAGTCAGAGTCATGACCTCAGTCCAAATAAGAATTTGTGGCAGGACTTGAACATTGCGGCTCCCTCACCAGTCCCCATGAAACTTGACAGAGCTTTTGCCATTTTACAAAGAAGAATGGGGACACGCTGCATTGTCTAGATGGCAAAGTTGATACAGACCTATTTACACACACTCAAGGCTGTACCTGCTGCTGAAGGTGCCTCTCTTTTAGTGTAGCTAGTTTACATAGAGATGTAGAAATTTGATTACAGTTGGACATCAGTGTTTTGTCTTTGGATTAATATCAACAATTCAAACACCATTGTGATTCAGTATAGTAAAGCAATGGAATGTGAAAAAGTCAGAGGTTGAATGCTTACAATATGCATTGTTTTGTGAGCAAATACCTTTGTATCTCCTGAGAGATATCAGTGTTTTGAGAGGCTTAAGAAGCAGATGAATACAGTGTTTGTGAGGATTTCCTGACTGTAGGTTTCTTCTGTTTGCTTCCCTCTTGTGCAGAGTAAAATGTCCACTCTAGGAAAAAAAAATATCATCAATCATCATACATTAAGGACACACACACATACACAAGCAAAAGTGAAATCCAACCAAAGTGTAGTCAAAGAACGATCTTACTAGAAACTCTTGAGGGAGCCAGTTTACACCACAGAACAGTTGGGCTCATTGATGCCGTGAATAGAACAGTCTCCAGCGGCCTAATTCACTGCTGCTTTAAACAGCAATGCTAAGTGGTTCAGAGTTTGCCTGGAGAATGGTGCTGATAAAAATGTCTCCTGGCTCTGCCGCAAAGAAGTAAATACAAAGCTTCCACACAGACACTTGGCAATTTGAGAGCCTAGATTTAAAAGAAATGAATCAGCATTTAAGTTCATCGTGAACAAAAGGGGGAGACTTTAATCCATTTGCCACTGTTCTCACAAGGACTGTTTTTTTTCCTTCTGTTTTAATGGAAGAATATAATAATCGTCTTTAGATTTCATTAAACGTTTTCACTAATGCTTCAATTTGTTCTTTCTAATCGTTCATCTTTCGTAGCTCCCACCGCTCTTCGATGGCTGTTTCTTCTTCCTGCTCGGCTCCTTTAAGGCGCCTCCCAGAGACGAGCTCACCAAGCTGCTCCGGGAAGGAGGAGGTCAACTCCTGACCCGGCAGCCCAAGCCCGACAGCGATGTGACGCAGACCCTGAGTGCCGCCGCATACCATGCGCTGCCAGGCTCTGACCAGGCCCTCTGCACGCAGTACATCATCTTTGACCCCCAGGGAGCTCACAAGCCAGCAGTAGTGAGGCGAGGTAAGGTGTGGCGGGCTCCTTCTACCTGGCTTATCGACTGCATCACAGCCTTCCGCCTCCTCCCCGTGCCGGACCCTCAAACATCAGTCTAAACAAGCTTTTCATAAAATCAATAATCATTTTGAGATCTCATTTGTCCTTGAGTATGGTCATCATGTGTTTGTTTGTTTGTTTCAATACACAGTAATTAAGTCCACATGAGTCTTATTAACAATAATGAAACACTGTGACTCTTTAAATCTGAAATTAAAGTGCTAATCTGCACGGTTTGTTGTTTCTTTATTTATATGCAGTGTGATAATGTTTCTCACATGGTGGGTTCTCAAGGTGCTCCTCACTGCTCGGCGCCCCTAGAAAACCTCCACAGGGAGGCGTCCAGGAGGAATCCTTATCAGATGCCACGAACCACCTTAACTGATGAGGTGAGGGAGCAGCAACTTTACTCTGAGCTCCATCCAGTTACCCAGCCTCCTCTCTCTATTTCTTCACAGCCACACTGTGAAGGAAACTAATTCTAGCTGCTTTTATCCTTGATCTGATTGTTTCGGTCATTATCCAAAGCTGCTGGCCAAAGGTAAGGGTTGCAAAGCAGATCTACTGGGAAATTGCTCCCTTTTCACCACAGAACTCCAGTACAATGCTTGCATCACGGCCGGCCTTTGGTCAATCCCACTCTTAAAAGACAAATTAATGCAGTTTTATCTGTCGCACATATCTCTAGTTAATTTGGCATTTTGTTTGTGTCGCGTGTGTCACACTCAGATCAGTTTCTAATGTGTGGTTTTAGAGTGGAAATACATTCCATAATCTGCATAAGTTTACCTGGAAGAGATAATTATCTAATTATCTAATTGAGAATGCCTGTTTGAAACAAATGGAGAGAGTGGGTCCCTGAAAAAGATCGATGGAGATTCAATACAAAGTGTAGCATAGGAATAACAAAGCAATTAATTGTTCCGTCACAGCACTGGCACTTTCTGTGTCCACCTTTTGTGTACACAGGCTCTGTGTGTGTGTGTGTGTGTGTGTGTGTGTGTGTACGTTCCCCCGCCATCAACACTGGCCTGAAGGTATGTGTGCTTTAAGACGTCTTCTACAGGCCATCTCCCAAGATGCCATTTTCAATGGGATTAGTCAGGGATGCACCTAATTGCTATTGATTGCTATGTGCTGCATAAAATTGCTTCCCTTTTCTTGTCCACGGCGGGAGGTGGGAGAAGGCAATTAGTAGTACGGACGAGATAGAAGCACAGACTGACTTGTAATGAAATAGAATGGAGGAATGAACCTGTGAGTAATGCCCTTGAACTCGCTGAGCATTACAAAACCATTAAGCACTGGTATCTTCTTATTTTCTCTTGCACACAGCCCCAGGAAAATACTGTACTTTTTTTTTATTCTGAAGGGTTCTGCTTATAGAAAGCTCACAGTTGCACAAAACAGATGAGATATTCCTCAAATCAGAGGTAAGATATTTCTCAAATCAGAGGTAAGGTTTCCTTAAAATAAAACCGGTTGCCCAAAACACTAATCTTTCTCGAGGTTTCCTTAAAATGTTCACTTGAGTATTAAGCATTTTCTGCTTGGTTGCTTTTGTACTTAAGGCATTTCTACAGTAAGTTAATCATTGCACAAAAGACCTTAGCAACTAAAGTAATGGAAAAAAAAACTTAAGGTACCCCTGACTCTGTCTTAAACACAACATGGCCAAGTTTATGCCATTGTTTTGTATTTGCTGTTATTTGTAAATTAAAAATTGAGCATAGCATTAGTTCAGGCAGGACACAATGTCAAGCTCAGCTCACGTCCCAGCTACATTAGCTGATCTCAAACAGCCCAATCAACTGATGGAGCAGCTGATTGATGGAAGGAAGTCAGCTGATAGATCACATGATTCCTTTCTATGCAACCAACTCTCACTCAGGGCGCCCTATTTAAACTGCTCTGGCCTGCCTACTGTTGCTGCTTCCTCTGCAAGCCGCCTTGCAACCTGCCTCCACCCCAGCTCCTCCTTTTCATGCTGTGTCTGACTTATCAGTGTCATTTCAGTTTGTCATTGATGCTGCTCTGTTCTGTTACCGGGGGCCTTTACTGCTGCTCTCCCTGCCTTTCCATGTAGGCGCATGGAAGGGCAGGGCGGTTTGCTCTTTCAGCCTCAGGCTGGTTTTGTTTGCACGTGGAAGGGCAGACAGGTGTGCTCTCTCCGCCTTATGCTTTCCATGTAGGCGCTTGGAAGAGGCTTTCTCCGTAGGCCTAGGAAAGGCACAGAGGCCCCAGGACAGAGCCATACCACCAAATATAATACTGCAAATGGAAATAAAGTTTTCTTTGACTTCAGTCTTTGTAACGGTATTACATTTAGTATGCTTCCTTTTATAGCATTTCTCCAGAAATAAATTTTCCTCCTCTGACTCTCTTTTCTTTTCTGTTTAACTAAATATAGGAGAACTTTTTGAGATGATAACAAGTATCACAAGTGTGAGTGCAAGCAAACAGTCTCCATGGGAACTGTTTTATTGCTGTAAAATCTCTTTCGATGCAGTAAATGCATTCATTTTTTCATAACAAAGGAAATCTCTTTAAGGAATTCTATGCAACACCCTTATGTAAGTCCTTCAGCCAAGGAGAAATTAAGGTGTTTTGTGCAACTGGCCATGTCTTGGTTCAGCTGATTTTAATTATTGGTTGTTTTTTGTGTGGTTTGAGGACTTGGAAAAAGGCTAAACTCAAGGATATTTGCCCAGCAGCATACTCTAGGGTGCAACTGAATTTGACCGCACAGGCTGTGCTCCCCATACAGTTACATTCAGATGCCAAGAAATGCTGTGCTTTTCACAGTAATGAATTTCACATTTTTCAGTAGATGTTAATGGTGTTTTCATGCCACTGAAAGTAATTACGTCCGCAAGCATCAGTGTAATTCTGAGTGTACCGAAAGAAAGAACATTAGAAAAAGAAATCCACACTCACATTTGCCGAATAACACTTTTCAAGTCTATTTAACAAAATAGTTTTTGTCTGGATGAATAATACACATTTCCTCATTTCTTATGTCTTTTTTTTGTTGTGTTTTACTCCACCTCAGATTTCAGAATACACATTATACGTTTGAAGATATTTACATATGAACAACATGGGGAACACCAAGGGCTGTTTAATTCTTAAAAATGTGGACCTTTTATCTCTTGTACAGCGTAGGGTGAACCTGTGCGAGCATGTGTTCATATACAATCAAAGATGCTCTTAATTTTAAACAAATTTCAAATTTGTTATAGAAATGACACCCTCCTACTTTGGAGCCACGCATGAACAGACCCTTGGTGCCCCAAAAACTAATACAATTGATTGTATAATAACAGTGTTTCTCTCTTCATATTCCAGATAGTACTCTGTTGGTTTTCAGGCACACTTTATGTAACAGTTTTGTTGCTGAAAAAAAAAAGTGACAAAAAGGAAAGATCTTCCATAGTTTCCAGCTACAGTAAATCGGTGTCTCATGGAAAGAGCGAATGGTATACCTTTACAAAATGCCCATGTACAAGCCTGCGGTCTGAATGATCGGAGGACAGATGGAGGTAATCTGAATAGACATTTAGAGACAGACGTAAAGACTCAAGTTTCTTGGCAGAAAATGAACAAAGACAGACTGTGCTGCTGGCCTGTCCTTGAAACTGTGCAGCTTCACGTATTTGCAAGGAGAAATGTAATTTCCCCCCGGTTCACCCAGGCGGAGGCTCTCTGTGAAATGCCTTTTTTTTTTTATTGTGTTTTTAAACACAGCCCATTCTTTCAAACGACACACATAGGAAACTACTATATGTTAATCCATGTGGAGCCTAATTCATCCGGTTTAGTTGTCAATGACAAATATAAAAGTAATTTTCAAGCAGTCAACCCACTTACAGTGGAGAGCAACATGTGCACCAGTACAGTCTGTCTGTTTGCCTATATCTCCCTTACTGGGGTGAAGAACAATTCCTCCAGTTTTCTTTGACTGTACTCGCTGCTTTGAATATATAATTTGCTTGTTTAATTTTATGTCTCTTTTTTGCTTCCCACCAGCAGCCTAGATCACAACTCAGCTCCTTACTGTATGTATGCAGGGACAATTGAGCATGATCTTGGCAGGGCTCAACAATAAGAATTGCCCTGGACGAGGAAAATGCCACACTAGGCCAGTAAATTAGCAACTCACTTGCCCAAACAGGCACGTTGTAAAAAAAAAAAGAATTAAGTAGCAAACAAAAAGAATTATGTAGCACATTTCCTAGCCTTCTCATGTCTGCTGAAAGCTGCAAATGCCCCATATTAATTGGGCACTCACAACAAAAATGGCGGCAAGTAAAGACAAGTTTTATGAGTGAAGCACAAGCACACATTTCGATTATCTTGGACAAAGGAGTTAAAATTCTGATTCATTTCCTTAAATAAAGATTAAACATGGCACTTTTAATCTGTTGTTATTTGATAACTGCTAATAAATACAACAATTTGTTTAAGGGTGAATATAAATTGACTTTGGGCAAGTAGAATTCTGACCCATTTGCCTGACCTGGCAAGAGAAAAAACTGGTTGGTCTGGATGGTTTGACTCTACGTCACCCTCTGCACTCCTACCTTCACTCTTAGCAGCAGCTTGTAGCATGCAAATTAAGGAGACGAGCAGCCATGGCACCCCAGTTTAGTATAACAAATGCAGTGCACCTCGGAGGCGTGGAAGGAAACTGAATCAGAACAACCAAACACGAAAATGAGTTGCAATGTCACATTGTCATTTGGATCAAATTGCCTTGATACTTCTCCCTCTGCCATTTTTGCTGCTTCTCCTCTTACTCCTATAAAAAAAACCAGTGTATTTCTAGATGTGTGAATTCAATCCTGCATTTTTAGCCGTGACTGAACTCTCCGTGTCCTTGCTTGCCTTTGTACCACTAATTCACCCCAGTTTTTAGAGGAATGTCAAAGGGTAAAATAATAACTAGTTCTGGGTAATCCATAATGTTAAACCATTGCGCTGAGGAGTGCAAAGAAAGTAGCACTTAACGCAGACTTGGCTGTTCATACTGTGTGAAGCCAAAGGCCATGCTTTGTGGATCTTATCTGGAACAGTAGCAATAAGGCATCTGTGGCGGCAGCAATGCCTCTGAGCCCTGGCACACTCACTTCAGTCTTTGCTACCCAGTAAAGTAATTCCAATATATTTTTGGATACATGTGCAGCCTGAATAATTATTTGGCATCTGAAGTAATTAAGATGAATGAAGCTCTTTTATTAATCCTAAAATGTCTGGAGCACGGAGGCTGTGATTGATAAACCGTAGATGTCAGTTTTGTTTTATGAGTCTGCGGACCTCAAGCCAGATAGATGAGGACTGTCTTTTCACACTGAGAGACACTAAATCACTGTAGCTTAATGATGAAAATGACCCCGGCTCCATTGTTGCACCTAGGATTGAACCCCACCCACTCTCTTTCAGTTTTGTAATTCCTCCATCAACCATGTGCTGCAGCTTTGGAATATACTGCGCACTATGAGATCCTTCCAAAAATTAGTTTTAGTGCCTTTTACGGTAATATACCTCTTTAGTCATTGGTCTTTATCCTATGTTCATTTCTGTCTCATTACAGAGTGCTGGGAGCTGCTATTAAGCAGCCCATCCATCACCACCCAGGAATAGGGTCTAAAAGGTTAACAGGAACGGATTTTCTGGAAATGGAAAAAATTCCGGTGATGAATGGCACAAGCTTACTGGAATTCACCTTTGAATTAATGACTGGTATTTATCATCTCAAAAATATCGTGTTTTGGGCCCTGTTTGGGTGCTTTTTCTTTCAGACTGGACCACTTGAGGACCACTCTGCTCTGGGAAAATATCAAGGCAATACATTAGCTTGTCTCTATGTTATAGCCCTGACTATACAGCCGCACCACATCCAAAGAGCTGCTCTAAACATATCAGGGAGGGGACGAGCTGAAAATCTATTACATAATCTATAACAGTGGGATAATGTGACAGCTTTGTATCTTAACAAGCCTTAAGGTTTAAGTGCTTCACTGGGTGCCGATCAGCATCCTGAGGCTGTGAGATTGTGGATGAATGGGGTGCTTGTGTATGCTCACATGGACAATGTGCACGTGAATGCTGCTTAAAAGCATTCAGACATATGCAGAATTCCTCCCTTTGTCTGCTGGTTCTCGTGGCGTGTGCCCAGCATGCAGGCTGCGGCAGCGCCAAGCACCCAGCTGGATGATTTATCACAGAATACTCCTTGATTAAGGGAAATTAAAGCAGGCTGCTCTTGGCTCGCTAATTGCTTTGATAACAAGTTCAAGCAGTTAGTTAGCGGGAATATTTCGGAGGATATGGACCTCTGAGAGAAAACAATAACGACAATTAAGCCGGAAGAGGCTGCCCAAAGTTGTTGTTTTGATTCAGTGTTGCAGAATTTTACATCTACCCCTCTCATAGCTGCTTGCTGCCACTGTTCCTGCCTTTCCTCTCTCTACAGCACCAGCTTCCCCTGCCTGTGCTGCTACTATACAGAAACATGACTCAGCCATGGTGTGTTGATCAATAAAATCAGCGTTTTGGCATTTTATAGCAGTTTATAAAATTGACAGTAGCAACATCTAAGTGTTAGAGGTGAGTTCCTGCCATAGCGATAAAAAGTCTTAAAGTCTTATGAAGACACAAACATTTATGTGTGATGTGCATCTTGTAAACAAGCTCTTAGAGTGAAGTCGTGAAACTCGAGCACACCTCTGCAGTGCTTTCACCGTCATCAATCCTCGTATGACAGAAAGAAAAAGTGCCGTTAAGTGTGCTTACGGTTTGTTTTTCCTGCTGTTGGAATATTACAACACCTGCGTGATTGTGACAGACGAGTACAACAAGCAGATGGCATACATACAGAAATCAACATGAGCAATTCAACATTGCTAATGGTTAGGAAAGAGTTCAAGGAGCTTAGAAACTTTGTGTGTGAGAGCAGCGAGTCAAGCAAGTCAACTTCTGAAAATATATAGGACAATTAAAACTGGAGGGTGGAAACAGCCTTGAGACAAGTTCCATCATCTTCTCGGTGGCTAAATTTGTGTTTGTGTGAAGCTTGTGAGAGCATCTCG
The DNA here is from genome assembly GCF_041903045.1 of Epinephelus lanceolatus. Lineage (NCBI taxonomy): Eukaryota > Metazoa > Chordata > Actinopteri > Perciformes > Serranidae > Epinephelus > Epinephelus lanceolatus. The sequence goes on along the minus strand of NC_135747.1, from coordinate 19,741,866 downwards.
TCGATGCTATGCTGTCTCAGGTTGCTTAGGAATTGTGCTCCTGCCCTGTCAATCATACAAAATGGTGCAGTAGGCAGGGCCTTGCCTGAGCTTTTCCACCATCCCCAGTGGAGTCTCTCTATGACAACGTCTGGCCGTTGAGGCACTCCCGCCGCAAGCACTGCGCCGGCTTCCACCAGTCTCCGTTGTGGCAGCGGCAGATGGTGCAGTCGTCCACCTTTACTTCAATTCCGGCTGGGATGATCGTTGTTCCAGCAAAGCAATTTGGACCTGCCGCATGGGAAGGGAGGGAAGGGGGAGAAAGACAGGAAAGAAGGAATGAGAACGACAAGAAATGGATGTGGTTCTCCTGAGGGCTTCTCTTTTCGGAGGGGTGGTGGAGTGATGCAGAGAGCTGCAGGGAGTTAGGGGAGTCAGAGCAGACGTACAGATCTTTTCACGGGCATGCACCGATGGGCTTGTTTTTGCAACACTAAAGCGCTTTTGTTAGTCTCCCCTTCTCCCTCGACATGGAGCGCTTTGCATCCTAATGCGCTGCGAGCAGAGAAGCCTGCCAGGCGCTGGCTTGGCAGTACAGAGAGGCTGGAGTACAGAGAGAGAGAGACAGAGGAAGAGAGAGAAAGCTGCTTTGAGAGGCAGTAGGGAGGATGGTGTTAATCACTTCAGTCTGTATGAAAAGGCCACAGAACTCCTTAGCAATTCCTTACATGGTTTCTCTCCACACACACACACACACACACTCACACACTCTGTACCGACTTCCAAAACAATAAAGAACTTAGATGAAATTTGACGTCTGATTTATCCTTGAAACACTGTAGGATTGTGTGGATCCCTTTTTGTTGATAAAATTCCTTTAATTCTAAAACGTGTTTGATTGTGTACCATTGGAACACCTCATACCCGTGTATTTGATCATCTCGGCAGATAGGCAGATTAAGCCTGGGTACATTCTAGGATCTGTGCTCGAGGAAGCTGAAAACAGTGTTACCTTTGCGGGAATGCGGTGCATTCATTATTGGTAAATACCACATGAAATTATTATGTCTAATTTGTTTCTCTCCATCTCGGGGTGAATCGAGGCGGAGCGCATCTTCCTCTACTTCTTGAGACAGCACAGTCAGAAGGTGCCAGGAATTCTTAAGAGTTTTAATCATGTAGATGAAGCAATCAGCAGCTCAATTGGTGTGACGGTGACTTTGGATTGCTCTGAGCATTCAGGTCTGTAAAACCTGCCGGATTCAAGACTCTACGAGTGGTCATAAAAAACTCATATGTCTCATAACTCTTGGAGACACAGTAGCTTTCACGGCTAATTTTCACGGACGTCTTAGTGTCCCACTGAATTTGATTTAGGACAGGCTAACCTGATGCTAGCAATGTAACTGTGAAACTGTACAGTTAGTTGACCCGAAGAGCCTGGTTACACAGGGTACATTTGGGGACACGGGCCAGCTGCATGCAGATCGGCACAATTACTCAACTTGTGCACAGCAGAGGCCTTTTTTTTACAGAAGACATTTTGACATGTCACAGTAGGAAAGGCACAGGTGTAATTATTGAAATTAATGATAGCTCGACTCCATTTAGCTGCTTTGATTTCAGGGTCCTGGTGTTGTGCATGCTGGCTCACTGTCACACTGTACTTACTGGGACAGATCTGTGTTATTAGTAACACCTGCGCCTTTCTCACTAGTCAAAATAAATGCTGTGAGAAAAGCCTATTGGTTTTTTAATGACAATATCAGGCAACTAGAAGGACACGATTAAGGTTAGGTACAGATCACGGTCTTGGTTAAATATTGAAAGTCACAGTGACTCAAAGCCAAAGACAGGTCACACTGACTTTTTAAATACTTAACCAAGACCATGACTTTTAAAAGCCTAAACACAGCGGTGGGAGAATCATTCAGCAATGTTGTAAAAACACTCCACTACAAGTCCTATATGATGTTTTTTTCAATGAACTGCTGCATTCTTTTTGTGATTTAATCTGTCGCAATGCTTCATATTCTATAGGATCGCCATATGTTTGTAGCGTTGCTGTCCTGTGGGAACCACGCATCTCTGAAAAAGTCCACTTTTCCTGAACTCAGAAAAACAAGCGTTTTCCAACTGATCCAAGGGGGGTTGTTAATAGTTTATTTAGCTTAAAGGAGCTCTATACAAAATTCAGAGTGTATCTATGATTCAGAGGTTGTCTGCACGCCACATGGCTCTCAACAAGGAGGTGGCTAAGCTGGCGGCAAGCAGCTGATGGTGCTAACAGCGTAAACAATGCTAACAACAGCAACAGTGCTTACAGAGCTAACGGCAGTGTTGGGCAGTAGCGTCACTAAATGTAGCGGCATTACGAATTTAACGGCACTTCTCAGTAGCGTGGTGGTAACATCACTACTTTCTGAGTCAAATAGCTTTTTTTTTTTAACTAGTATCGCAGTTGTGTCCACAAAAGTCAAAAGCACTTTTTCCCAGGAAAAGCTCTGAAGTGTATTTTTTCCTGCAGAGGTCTAGCTAAAAGTAAGGATAATAACACTGAGGGTTAAGTGATGTGACCAGCGCTACACCGAGGCACGTTGACGAGGGAAGCACTTCCGTATGACATCACTTACTAATCCTCAAGGTTATTCTGCTTGTTGCTTTGCTATTGCGTTTTCTTTGGAAGACCCGCCCTACTCTGCCTCTGATTGGCTACATTGCACTGTGTATATATTTAGTGGATTTGCAGTGGACACTAGAGAAATAGATTAAGTAGTTCCTAGTTGGAGTATTAAGTAGGAAGATAGGGGACAGAGAGTGACTTACTGATGTCACCTGTTATTTGCAGGATATGTTCATGTTCTAATGTCCCCAAAAAAGAAAAGTTTTAATTTAGGTCATTTATTTTTCTTGTTTATTATACTGTCTTTTATTTATCATGGCGTTATTGACTGAAAAATATATTTTGGAGTTATGTTTTTGAATTACTGACAGAGCCAGCCAGCCTACTGAAAGAGGCCAAGACAGAGAAATGTATTGAATAGGAAGAGGAGAGAGAAAGACAGAGTGCAATAGGCCGACTGATGATGTCATGTTATTGGAGGACATGTTCAAATGTCAAAAGGTCTTCAACAAAAAAAAAAAGTAAGTAATTTAAGCCTGTTATTTTATAATAAACAGTTTAAGTGAACATTTTTTCCCTTCCTATTTGTTTGGCTGACACCTTTGTCTTATCACTGTGGTAACGCTGATTTGACATGCAGGCTACTTTTGCCATTTTCTGGTAGCTTAGCTTGCTACATTTATATGAGGGTAGCTTAAATGTATGGAACTTCATTTTGATGTAGAGTAATTGTTAGCTTAGTTTACTACATTTTCCAAGTAGCTTGCCCAACACTGGCTAACAGTGTTAACCGGGCAGGTGGGTGCTACATTTCTGCAGCAACACTGTACCAATATCAGCGGTAAGTGCTGTATGAGGGCAATGCAGCGTTGAGGTGATTAGCTAGCCAGTGGGAAACCAACATGGGACTCACATGCACTAACATGCACGTGTGACCGAACCATCTACCGCGACATAGAACAGAGAAGTTTGTATTACAGCATACTCAGAGGTAAAGTGACCTCATTCTCTCCTCAGGACATCATTACTTCACTATATCTTTACATAGAGAATAGTTGTTTGCTGCTATATTAATGCTCACAATATTGTATAGAGCTCTTTAAAGAAGTAAGATAAATTTCTCAATCCCTAAAGGAACACTTAATCACTCAGTTCGTCAGAAAAATTCAAAATAAAAATGGTTTCATTAGAAAAGAAGGGTAAGAAAAATGTCACCAGAAAAGTAAGCTGTTGGACAAATGTAGTGCAGTAAAAACATACAGTATTTGCATCTGAGATGTAGTGGAGCAGAAGTACAAAGTTCCATAGAATGGTAATACTTTAGTACAGTTACCCTGAACTTGTATTTAAGTACTACTTCAACTTAAAGGAAAGGGACAACCAGCCTATTTGAAGAACAATTAATCACCTAACAGGTAAATACAGAAGCATTACATTATTAAACAGCATTGTTGCTTAACTTAAAATGTTAACTGTACTGGTATTAGTCTATGCACATTCATTTTTAACATTAAGTAAAATACAAAAAGCTAAATCTATCAGTATGTGATTCACTAACTCTCATATTTACACAGTTTCCACTAGACAATGTACCAAAACAGCATACAGAAAATCCTGAAATTCAGTTAGCTTTTGGTTCGGCGTGCCACCCCAAGAATCTCACTGACCTTATCTGACCAACCTTGGAGCTGCCACTGTGCAGGGGGCCATAAACATCCATGTGACACTGACAAAAGGAGGTGTCGGCTACCTAGTATCCCCATCTTTTGCCTCAGCATTGATGAGTCCCATGCTCTATTCGGACCTGATAAAAGCCCTTTGATCTGAGCTTAGAGGAGACATTGAGAACGCTTGCCAAGTCTTAACTCTCATTGATCTGCCTCCGGACAGCTGGCACAGGTTACAGGACAAACTCGGTAGAGGTTGATGAGGGAAGAGGGTGACTGGTTTTGGCTGCCAAGTGTGATTGTTTATAGCTGGATAGACTAGGAGTCACAAGGACAAAGTTTCAGCTACCTGTCACCGCTCGAAGGACACACTGTCACCTGTCTGAGCCTGTGATCGATTCATGGCCAATAAAATTTAGGAAATTCAGAAAATGTTTGTCCTGTGTCAAAACTGTCTCGGCACATCATACTTCCCATCACTGCGGCTTTAAGAGTGAATGCATATCAGTGCTTATTACTGTCTATTTGGCTCAAATTTGATTTTAGCTCTTGCCTAGAGGTTAGAAATTCATTCACACATCCTTCATTTCACAAAAAACCCAGCTTGTCCATAGATTATGTCAGTCTGACTATGTGACTTAACTGTAGCCAGCTCTGTGGCACTGCTACTGTATGATATGTCTGTTAAAAAAAACCCACAATGACAGTCTTCAGACAGATAAGCAGATCTAAAAATGGTTTAATCCTATCATAGTGAGGAAACGCTGGCCATTTTCACACTACTTCTCATTATCATTTTCTTCATGAGAATTATATAATTATGTGTATCCCCTGATAAATTTACAGTATATAATTCTTGATAAAGATTAGAGCTGAATCAGTCAGACTCGATGAACGTGGTTCTCAGAGATAAGTGCTCCCACTGGCTGACTAGTCCATTGTGCTGCCTTCTGCTCTCTGTTGCTGTTTTCAGGGTGAAACACCAAGAAGCAGATGAGCTAAAAAGCTACGTCGCAATAATGGAAAGCTTTGACAAAAGGCTGGCAGCCATAAGCATTGATCTGGTGATTTGCTGGTCAAAAGACATCCGCACATCAAGGTTGCAACCAGAATACATTTAGTTGGAAAGTTTTTTAAGAGGCTGAAATGTAGTTAGGACCTGCCTTTGATTAAGATATAGTCATTACTCTTGTTAAAAAAATGTTCACTAATAAACCACATTTAGCCTCATTTTAACCAAAGTATCAAGACATGATTTAACCTCCATATCACCAACTCACTAATTAATGGGTGCTAATTAACCACCTCAATAACATTTCTGCCCTTAGCAATCAGGTCAGCTACTGATCATTCTGATTAGTTTTGAAATTTAAACATTGCTGAAGCTTTTCTTTAACTATGTCAGAATGAGTGGGATCACCCAGCCTTTTTACCTGTGCTGGAACACTGATAATGCAGTGTGGGGATATGACAGCTGAACTTCCTACGCAGTACAGTTTGTCAGCAGATGCAACAGCCTCTTCAACCACGACGCTGTGTCTCATGTGAGTAACCCGGCAGACATACAGTCATCCATATGCTGTATATTTCATTGTCTCTGGGTCTGGACAGTAAGTAAAATTTTGTGAGATGAGCACAAGCTCTAAAATGCATATTTTGTTTCGGACACATGTTCCTTCAAGAGCAGATTAAGCTAGACACAAGAGAAAAGGGTCATGCCCCATCGGCCTCAGCTGTAATTAGTTCTTAGTATAATATATATCCTAAGGGAATATGTTGGCAGAAATGGAATATAATTTATTACCAGAATTTGCCCGTTAAAAACCTCTTGAACAATGAATACTGAAGGAATTCTAACCAGAAGAAGTTTCAACTGGTTGCAATTCTGCAATCCTTACTGTCAGACACTGTTTGAGAGTAACTGCTCAGCCAATATTTGTGGTTAATAAATGAGCTCAAAAATGGGCCCTATATGGGATTGTCCATGGGTTCCATAATGGTCCCATGCCAAATGCCTCCATCGGTGGGTTTACCCAAATGGGCCCCACATGGGTAATGCTATGGCTACCTGGGTACCAAGAGGATATAGGCCCAAAATGGGCATCTTATCCTGGACCCACTTGGGTAAAACCACCCATGTGGGCAATAGGCATGAGGACATTGTGAAACCCTTGGACAATCCAATATCGGGCCCCTTTTTCAGCTCATTTACTAACCACATGGGGCCCACATACAAATGGTGACTGGGTAGTTACATGTAACAGAGTTATGCAACTAAAATACAAAATAAATGTGACTGTAATCTAACTAGTGATCTGTAACCTATAATATTTCAAAAGTAACCTACCCAGCACTGCTGCTAGATGCCACTAAATCTCCCTAAATCTTACACACTGTTAGTTTAATACATGAAACATTATTTAGAGATACATTTACCAACCAATTCATAAACTGCTGTATTTGCTTCAGCTATTAACACAACCTGCAAGAGTACATCAAATTCATCATGAATGTCAAACAAAAATGAGTTTAAATAGATTTGAGTTCCTCAATTTAAAACAATGATCTACTTTTTACTGTGCTACATTTGTCAATTATGCCTTTGCTACAACTGGTAGATTAATTAATGGGTGTGATCGTAAATCCAATCCGACTGTCGACACTAAAATGAGAATTAAGTTAAGCACATTCACTGCGCTGTTTGTGCCAGAGTGCCCATTACTTTAAAGGTCATCATAACAAACTTTGCACCGCGATGCCGAATGCATTTCCACAAATACCATTTGATTTAAATGATGAATGGTCGTCAGAAGACGATGAAGGGAAGGAAAGAGGCCTGTAACGTCACTGCAAACGGTGTATGCATTCATACATGAGCTGATGTCGCAGTTGTACTGTCTGATCCAGCCGTTAACTCACACATGCCACCAAAGCACCTGCCAACAGACTCGGCGGTCACGTGTAGACCAAGAAAGGATCAAGCTAGTGTGCAGGAATGTTTGAGTTGCTTGGCAACTGTCCAGTTGTGATAATATTTGTGTTGGGGGAGCCAAATAAATTATAAGAAACATAAGCTGTTGTCGCTTATTATTATTAACTTATAAGTGGCACTTGAACTGTTGTGTAAAGCAATATCATACCCCAGGGATGCGTGATTTTGCCAAGTAGGACATGCTCCTGGATCAACATCCCACATCACATTCAAGAACCAACATTGCAATCAACCAATCACAGCCCTCTGACATCATCAGCGTGCTGCTCCTGTGCTTCTTTCAAAATCCCTTTGTGCTTCTTCAGAGCTACAGAGCTACTTAACAAAAACTGTATGAGCTACTGCAGTGTTAGCAAGCTAGCTTCCTCACTAGGTTGGCTATGCTAGTGGGTAAACTTGCCAATAGACTAGAATGTTAGTGAGTTAGCTTGCTAACTATATGCTATGCTAACAAGTAGCCTAAGGATACTGTCATTTTGCATTTGCAAAGACCTGTGAAGCACACATTTTCCCTTCTTTTTAACCCTGCATAATTTGTTGAGATTAATCTAGGGAAATCATTGCCATGTTGATTCTGGATAACCTGTTTATGTTAATTCAGGACTATCATCACCATGGTGACTCTGAATAATTTGGTTATATTGATCCAGGACCACCATTGCCATGTTTATCCTGAATAGAATCACTGATGTTGGTATTGACATACAATCAGCATGATGATGATGGTCTTAAATAAACCTGACCAAATCAATCCAGGATTAACATGAAGAAAGGGAGGGAAAAGGTGTTTATCGCTGGAACTTGAAACTGAAAAACGCTAACGTTATTATTCTCACTCTTTTTTAGTGAACAATATTCTAGCCTAATGGCAAGCTTATCTGTTAGCACAGCCGACCCATTCAGCAAGCTAACTCACTAACATTTTAGCCTATTAGCATAGCTTACCTAGTTAGCAAGATATTTTGCTAATATTCTAGCCTATTGACAAGGTCACTTGTTAGCATAGCCTACCTACTTAGAGAACTATTTTGCTAATATTCTAGTCTATTGCAAAGCTTACTTGTTAGCACAGCATACGTACTTAGCAAGACAGCTCGCTAATATTCTCATCTATTGGTAAGTTTACTCATTAGCATAGCCAACCTAGTTAGCAAGCTAACTTGCAAACCCTATACTAGCTTACAAGATTTTTATTTATTGTTACTGAGGATTTTGTTCAACTGTACATTACTAACTTCAATTTGCAAAACTAGCTTAGCACTGAAGAAGCACAAAGGACACTGATGATATCAGAGGGCTGTGATTGGTTGATTGCAATGTTGGTCCAGGAACACGATGTGGGATGCTGATCCAGGAGCATCCTACTTGGCAAAATCATTTTGTGTCCTTAGGGAATGCTGTTGTACTGAGTATGAGCACGGTTGTGACTTTTTTTTTTTTTATTAGCCTACCTGCTGTTCTTCATTTAAAAAAAAATGTTTTATCAAAAAATGCTGTTTTTATAATTATTTATAATTTCATTATTTTGCACTAGCTTGCCCTCCCTAAAAATATTAGAATGGAAAGTAACTTTGAGTAATTTATCAACCAGGTACTTTTTTACTTTCACTTGAGTAAGTTTTTCAGATGATAAATTTATATTTTACTTGAGCAATTTTTTTTATTGTCGTAATTGTACTTTTCCTTGACTATAGAGTTTTAGTACTTTACCCACCACTGCCTGTAAGTAGCAAACTGTTTGTTATAGGCTAGGCTGAGATTAAGCTGCAGACGACAGTCTGACTTTGTGACGACTGCAGCAGCCTTCTACTCCAGCTAACTATCCATCAGTTGTATCACCAGCATCATTAATCAATGACACACTGACAGAGAATATTCACTCTGGATTCTTCATTTTTGTTGTCAATCTGTTACACAATTTAGCTCTTTGGCATTTTCCTGCCTCCCTCTTTATTTGACAGAATGATTTTTATCCCCTAAAAATGCAATTGTGCCTTAACGACTAGTGCTTGATGATGCAATGCTGGTCTGGTCGTTACCTGCTTAACATCATCATGTTAGCACTGCCATTGCAAGCATGTTAGCAGGCTAACATTAGCTGTGATTCTAGCATCACTGTCTTATTATATTACCTGTAATATTATAAAAGCCTGTGACTTGTGTTAGGTGACCCTAACTGGCCTGGGGTTAAACAGACACTACAATCACAACACTAAATGCACATAGGAGAAGGTTTTTTTTTTTAGGAAATGTATTTATTTTAACGTGAACCACAATTATTTTCCTAACCTTAACCAAGGAATCCCTTTCTGGCACAGAGCCCCACAGAAAAACTTGGCCCAATAGCACACCAAACTATGAAGTGTTGCTATTCATGTCCATATTTTACTTTATAATCATTCCCTTGTGAGAGAACTCATTGATATTTTAAAAGGGCTGTGTTAATTTCACATAATGATTTGAAACCAGTGGTTGCAGCAGGTGAATTAAAAGACAAAGTGTGACTGTGTTCCATGATTGCATGTCTAACTGGAGCGCATAGGCCTAAGTGGATGTCTTTCTTTCACAGCCCCCCTGTCCCTCGGCCAAAAATGAGAACTAAACAGCATTCTTCATTGTCCTCTCCCCACAGCCCTCAGCTCCCATAGAGATTTAACTAGCTGCCAGAGCCTGACCAGGCACCCTTGGGGAGCCTAGAAACGGCAGGCCTACCCTGAAATGCCAAGGGTGTCACTGTGTCCTGTCAGCCTGGATTAGCTCTCTCCTAGCAGCTTCTGCAGCCTTGTTAGTGTGGGTGTTTGTGTGTGTGTATGTGTGCTGAAATAAAAGAAAGAAAGCAAAGGGGGATAAAAGAGGAAATGAGAGAAAGTGTGAAAGAAAATATGGGTAGTTATGGTGAAATAGCCATTTAGCATCCGCCTCGAACAATATTCCTCTCATCACATTTATAGGTCAACTGCTGCTTGAAAGAAAAAGAAAATATATTTCATGATATTGTTTTGCCCTCTTTCAGCAGCAATACTCATGAACAATATCTATATTTTTGGTGCAGCGCGGAACATAATGAGACGACTGAATGCAATAACAAGGCTTATAATCAAGAGAGCACATTGTGTTGTTTATCAGGTTTTCATCTGATTTCAGGAAAACTTTCTTTGCCAGCTCTTTCAGCTCTCAAATGATCTGAAGTTTACATTTGAGCCATGTAAATGCAACATTGTGTTGTGGCTGAATTTAAATTTAGCCCCCGGCACTCTTTGCCGTCAAGCCTTCTAGCCAGGATCACATTGCAGATGAGCAGTTATTGTACTTCCATCATAAAACTCCATCTGTCCCTCAGGATTGGTGCTGGCAAGGGGAAATCTCCCACCTCGCCTTGTAAATAGCCAATGAACCATTTGAATCCTATAATTCTAATTTAGGGATTGCTTGTGTGTGACAAGGGCGTTAGAGCACTGGGAGATAAAAGACTCTCCCAGGACCCATTAGTCCCCCCTACCATGCCTTTAATCAATGGGCTAATGTTTACTCTGCTTAGTGTGTCATTTATAATTAAAACTAGTACTGCTCATTAGTGTCCAACGGGCCCAAGGTAATAATTTAATTCATAAAACATCAGTTACGTCCTCATCCGCTAAAGGCGCGGCCATCAAATGGCGATACCACAGATAAACTTGCCGTCATTGGTTTAATGAAAATTTAATGACTTCTGAGGAGTGTGCGATGAATTGCAGAAGAGATGAGTGTTTACCGTTTTTACAGATGGGGCAGCATTGCTCCGGCTCGTACACAGGGTTGACACACTCTGGGACGGCGCAGTCGGACACCACACAGTGCACCTCATTATTTGGTTCGCAGCGGCACCATTCACAGGGTGACGGCTGTGGGAAGGGGGGGTTGGAGGTGGGAGAGGAGAAACGGGGAATCTGGGTTAGATGATTCAGTGGGTTTCACCTTTATCAGTGTGTGTGTGTGCTTTACATGATTACCACTGGTCAGTTGAAGAGACAGCCAAAACCCGTGCTGATTTTACTCAGTTAAAAATGCTCTTATTACATGCATCTCGTACTGTCTTCATAAACAAAGAAACAAGCTAATAAATTATTCACAAGGCCAGTTTTATTTGCCTTCTTGCATCTCAACAAACACAGCCTGTAGCTGACGTTGAATAAAATCACCAGAAATAACTAATAAGGGAGTCTATAAAGTAGTGTTCATGATATTTAGTATTTTGCTGCATTCTGCTGCGGCCTGCCTCGGGAAACAGTTCAGAGGCTTATCTTACCACCTCTGCAACATGTAAATCAGTGCTATGCAGCTCTCCGTGCCACTGCCTCTTACTTGACTCTATCTTTACAAAGTCCCTTGACCGGAAAATGAACTGTAATGCAATTACATGGAGTGGAAAAATACAAACTGTTTCCATATCACGAAAGGTCAACTGTTCATCATATTAGATTTTCTTTCTGCTCATCTAGTAAACAGTCTTTTGAGGGCATCTCTGCTCTATCAGCGACTCAGCACTCTGTAAAAGCCTTTGAGGGTACAAATGTTTCATAATTGATAACCTTTGATAACCATGTTTTTTTTTTTAATTTGGTAGTTAGGTAGGTCAATATATGTGTAGAGCAGCAACTGCAACCAAGAAAAAAAAAAGATTCAGATGAGTCATAATAAACTGGGTGAGTTATCTGCAGTCCACAAATTTCCTAAACCGCTGCAAGTCAATATTCAAAACATCTATTTAAATTCAAAACCAGTGACGCAAATGTTGACTCTTGACTGATATTTAGATGACTAATAATGTGCTTTCATGTTGGATATATAATGCTGGTATGTACTCCAGACAGAGTTTGGCATTTTGGGAAGTATGCTATTTGATTTCTTGCTGGGAGTTTGATCACTCTGAAATCTGTATGGTAAATACAGTTAGCTTAGATTAATATAAAGGCCAGGGGATAAAAGCTAGACATGCTCTGTCCAAAGATCTAGCAGTATAGAGTCCGCCAGGAATGAGTCCTAAAACCTGGAAAATGATTTAGCATTTTACCACTCCTGGTTCCCTAGTCTCAAAGTCATTGGGTTGTTTGAATGGGTTTTTGGTTAGATGTGTGAAGTAAGGTCTGTCAGAGGTCTGTCGCGTTTTGTTCTCCAACATAAAATACGTCAGTAAATACCCCACTCATGAACTTTCCTACTTGTTTCAAGACTTTATGCTAAGCTTCGCTAGCTATTCCTATTCCTATTCCTAGTCCTAGTCCTAGTCCTAGTCCTTTTCCTATTCTTATTCCTGGTCCTAATTCTGGTTCTTAAAATGCCTGAGGTTGTGCTGTGTAATTACTGGCTATTGACGTTCTGGAGCGCCGTGTCAAGTTCTGCCTGTTACATGCATTGTCTTGTTTCAAAATACTTTCAAAATAAACAGACTACGTCAGTACAACAACACAAATTGACATATTTTTTCCTCCAACGACTAACGCACATGGTTAGGTTAAGGAAAAAAGAAAAGGGTTGGCTTTTAAATCTTATGGGACACAAACACCACTCTCCCGGACGAAAGTCGGTGCGTGTTGGACCCATCCACCACCCCTCCCACCCACTCCACTCAGGCTTTCACTGTTTTAACTTTCATTTTTGTTGCGTTTCCCGCTGACACCATTAAACTACAATGGTGACTCGTTGCATATCATCAGAGGATGGCGTTGATGCCTGAAATAAGGTCTGTGGTTCTCTGACATAAAATACATCAGTAAATACCCAACTCATGAACTTTCCTACTTGTTTCCAGTCTTTATGCTAAGCTTTACTAGCTATTCCTAATCTTATTCCTATTCCCAGTCCTAGTCCTAGTCCTTAAAATGCTGGGTGCTGTGCTGGGTAATGAATCCTTGTTTTGTCATTATGCCATTAACTATCCCAAACGGCATTAGTTCCAGACAGTTTGCTACATTTCCATCAACTACAGCTGAATTGTGGCAACAACAACAAAAACAGTTCCACTGTTCATAAAGGGAAGGGCTGTGGTGCTCCTGGATGCTTTAAAGTGACTTTTATCAGCCAATTTTGACAGGATGCATTAAGTAGCACAAAGTGGGAAGTAGCCAGGCTTGTCTTTTTATTGGAATTTATGGCAGTCTGGATGCACTGCAGCCATAAATCGAATATGAGCAACATCAAAAGATGGAGGGAGGGGGTGGGGTGGAGTGTGGGGCTGTAGAGATTAAATTGAACGCATAACCCATTCTCTGATTGTGGCCATACTTTCTTGACTTACTATATGTCGAATGAGAAACGAAGAATCAGAGCAGAGACAACTCAGACATCAACTTGACACTATTCCCTCCTATCATTCCCCTCACAGACAATGTATAAAACTGTCTCAAATGTAAAAGATATACTTCCTGATATACCAGACAACTGTCCAGTGGCATTAAAAGTTAGGATGTGAAACTGTCTCAGATTCGACGCTCATAAAGGGAAACAAAGTAAAAAAATAGGACTCTTTAAAAGGGAATGAATAAGTACAGGAACAGTGGCTGCTTTTATGTGTGGAAATGTCTGTAACTTGTTAGTGTGCTGGTATAAAACCGGTGTTTTGTATTGCTGGTTTTAAAGATTCACACTCTTAGTGATGTTAATGATGATAGATTTCATCTGCTCATTCACTGTGCCTGTTGCATATTTTAGAGCTGCCGCTCCCTGATTTAAAACACGTCTTTTCTTTTCTAATGTAGCTGCGCTGAAATAAAAGAAAAAAGCTTTTAAGAAATACACATATAGATGGAACCTGAACATTTATAACTATTCTCATTAGACATTCCTGTCAGAAATTCCTCTCATATCTTACCCGCACAAGTAGTTGACTCCAGTGCGCTCATGTAAATAAACCACGGCAAAAATATTTCCCGTTCGCAGAGTTAAACACCCTTACAGCTATCTTCCCCTCTGTCAGTTTGAGCGCTCATACAGAAACGTACCAATTACACAGCAAGTTGCTGTCTCATACATATGGAAGATGGACTACATTTTGCCAACCTGACAGACTCAATCTGTGGGGGCTGGCAAGGTAGGATTCAGGGTCAGCAGTGAAGCATATAGTGCCGTGTCTGACACTTACAATCTCAATTCAAGGTGTCATGCCTGCATTTCGGCTCAGGTTTCTGATTCTGCATGTTTCTCTAACATTGGCGTATTAAGCTGTTCGACAGTATTTAGCATCAGTTTGGCAACATGAATATGTAACGCTCACTTAGCTTTGTTGTCCATGAGCTTTTTGGGTTGAGTGAAGATGAGATACCTTAACCTTGGGCAACATATAAAATCAATTACACCTTCATTTAAATTTACACTGCCAGCAGCAGAAACCCAGGTTCAGTCGAGATTATGTAAGGTAATAATAAATATGTCTTGTCTGGGAATTGAAGCAACAGCAGTTTGCAATAATGAGCTTCATATTGTGTATTTATGACAGTCTTTAAATGGATGCACACTGATAGAATCCCAGTGTTTTTGCATGTAAACATCATATCCTGGTTTCAGAAACCTGTATGACCTGCTTTCTGCAAAAGCCAGTATGTTAGCTTGAGCACTGCAATAGAAACTGAGATACTACTAGTTGGTGGCACCCCTAAAGGGAGCCAGGAAGGGCCATGGCACCTTGATGCAATTGCCCTCCTGGCAAAAAATTGGATAATAATTTGATATTACTGTCTTTAAATTGCTCTTGCATGCTTTGTAAGCTAGCAAAAATGTAGTGTTATCTTGTGAAACTAGACAACCTAAGGCATCCACTGGTACCAACCATGTCGGCATGCCTTGTTAGAAAGGGGGCTAAATTATGCTCCAAGGTTAGGCTAAATGTGGCAAGGGAACAATTGGCATGGCCATTTTCAAACGGGTTCCTTGATCTAAGGCATCTAAATGAAAATGGCTTCGATGGGTACCCATGAGTCTCCCCTAAACTTCAGAAGTCTTGTTCTTTTGAATCAGTGTACTCCTCCAAACTAAAGTTGTGTGTTGGTCTTTTTAAGGAAAAGGACAACCACCCTATTCACCACATTCTCACTCCGACCTTGTCACGTATCAACGTTTGGACATGGATCTTCCATGTCCAGATACGACATGAACGGTACCCTTGGTGCGTTGGCTGTGGACGTTCTGGGACGCTCTGTCAAGTTATGCCTGTTACATGCATTGTCTTCTTTTAAAAATCACTTCCGTTTTCACAGGAAATTTAACATTTGCATACAGTCTCTTTCAAGGTAAATGAACTGCATCAGTACAACAATGCCAACTGACGTTTTTTTCCTCCCAACAACAAACACACATGGTTAGGTTTAGGCAACAAAAGCATGTAGTTGGGTTTTGGATAAAAGAACAGGGTTTGGCTTTATAATCTTACGGGATGCATGCACCGCTCTCCCGGGTGAAAGTTGGTCTTTGTTGGACCCATCCACCACAACTCCCCCCAACCCTTCTTGGACTTTCGCTGGCTTAACTTTTGTTCTTGTCCCATGGCGTTTCACCCTGATGCCGCTGAGTGCTGTTAAACTATAACAGCAACCGCCTGCATATCATGACAGTGTTAAAGGACATCTTTTTTCATCAGTGTCTGATGCGGCAAGTCACTGCCCAAGCGCTGGATTTTGACGATTCTGGAGTGAGACCGGTTTAGCCTATTTAAAGAACAATGACTCACCTAACAAATGTATTAACATAACACATTAAAACAGGATGGTTGTGGAACTCAAAATGTTAACTGTACCAATATTAGTCGATGCACGTCAGACAATTAATAACATTAACTGTAAAATAGGAACCCAAAGTATATCAGTATGCGATTGCTTAATTCTCTATATTGACATGGTTTTAACTAGCCTATACTACGACAGCATAATAGAATTCCTAAAATCCAGTTATGGCTTTTGGTGTTGGTGTGCCACCCCAAGATTTCCCCATCTGGCCACCCATAAGAAAAAGCTCTGGGGGCGCCACTGGGCACAGTGGCATGTAATCACCTCGTCCATCTTCCTGATCAAGATCAAATGTGCTTTCAACTTCAGTTATTTAGTTATTAGTCAATGAAACATTAACATAGGATGGATTCTAAGATTGTCCCAAAGTGTGATCATAAGGAGAAGCAGACTGACATCCTTATTATGTAGGGCTTCCTGCTTCACAACTACAGTAAAGACCTTTGATTGACTTGCTGAGCAGACGTTACTCTTACGTCCATCCCATATAAAGAATGCAAGAAGACGTACTGTTGGAACGATAGTCATATCTGGCCCATGTATTTGAAACACCTCCTGAAGAGAAAGTGAATGCATAACAAAAAAAGTCTGAAACTAACACAGAGGATAAATTGTCTGGTTGCTCTCCTTTATTACTACTGATAAGATGGAGAAAATAAAACCAGGATGCTGCAGAGTCCTGGGATATAGAAACAAAAATGGGCTCATTCTTAAATGCTGAAAGAGCTCAGTTGGTACAAATATGAGAGTGGCTGGATGTCCAACAGACTTGCACTGACGCTGACATTCAGAAACCTGAATGCAGTTGAAATAGGATATAAAAGGATACGAATAACCAGGCTTCTCATGTTACATGTGGATTTTATATCCCTAATATCAATACCAGGCTTCCTGTGTCTGTGTATGTAAATCTGACCTTCATAACAAAAACAGCTGCAAACAGTAGTTGTTACTTCTTCTGCTAATAAAGCACCAAGCTAACAACACAACAATCCTTAACAGAGCCTTTACTTAGCAGTTGATGCTTGATTACACGTTAGTTTGAAGTATCTCATTATGGGTAAAAGCAAAGCATAATCACAAATTCAATCTAGGAGTAGGACAGTTAGGTAAGTGGATGTAAGGATCCAGCTTACACCAATTCTGATTAATATTTGATCAGCTGCCAAACATACAGCAAGGAAATTACACTAAAACACAACAATGGGAACAATTAGACACAGTTTCACTAGAGTCTGCATCTGGCACAGATACAGATTCCCTTTTACCCCCATAAGGCATATTACTATCTTTAGAGGATAGAGAAGGAGGCGATTAGACATCATATAGCAGCTCTTAAACTACACAATAGTAATGTAAAAATGTAAATCTGCTAAACCTTTCATTTGTTTTTCTCAGCAAAATGCATTGTCTCCAGTAGTTGCTGCTGGTAAATTGTAGGGATAAATTGGAATTAAACTCAACATAAGAATTTACATATATTATTCATGTGGTTTGAGGCGATGCAATCAATATATTTGAAAATGAATGTGAGCCAGAAACAACAGAACTAGGGCTTAGATTTATTGTTTATGACTCATATTCATTTTTATTGTTGTCAGACTGACAAGAAATGGGCAAATGGCTTCTTCACATACTGAATGCAATTTTGAGTTTTCTCATCCAAAGGTTTTTCTGGAGCCACTTCATCCATGTTGTTTTACCTAAACTGTATACACAAAATGCATTCAGTGGCCACATCGTAAACTGTATTCTCACTGAAATACTCACCGTACCATACTGTTTTTACTATTGTAAAAATTTTTTAACATAACATTCACAAATTACAAATTACGTTAGATTGCATTTTGCTATGTTTTTGCCACATCTACATCTAAAAGTGAATAATAATAGCAAAAAACAAACTGCAATTACTGCTTTGCAGTTGTATGTCTCCCAAACCTGTCAAGTTGCAGTTATTTTTTACATCCATGACTGTGAAAACATGGATGCTTTACACACATCTTCCCCCCGGCTGCACTGAAGATCTATACAACCTGACCAAATGTCTGCCCTTCTGTTCCTGAGTTAGGGTGCTGAATAACAGTCAGAAAAGTGTTTTTGCAGAACAGTATGATGTTACATTGAAGCTGACCATTGACATTTTGGATATAAAATATTATCACTTCATCAATTTTTTTGGCCATTTTGCCTTTAATGGACAGGATGGGTAAGCGTGAAGGGGAGAGAGAGAGGGGGGATGACATGCAGCAAAGGGCCACAGGCTGGATTCGAACCCGAGCCACTGCGGCAACAGCCTTGTATATGGGGCGCCTGCTCTACCACTAAGCCACCGACGAATTTAAACTATTAGACATGTGTGCTCAATTTTCACATAATTAGCATATGGATTCCTGAATTATGGCCAAAAACATGTCTTATGAGGTCACCATGACATTGACCTTTAACCTTCAACCACCAAATTCTAGTCAATTCATTGAGTCAATTCAACGAGACTTGAGTCCAAGTAGACATTTGTGTCAAATTTGAGTAAATTCCCTCAAGGCCCTCTTGAGATATCAAAAAATTCATATATTGAGAAGAAGACTGACACAAGGTCACAGTGACCTTTGACTTTTGATTACCAAAGTCTAATCAGTTTATTCTTGAGTCAAAGTAGATTTTTGTGCCAAATTTGAAGACATTCCCTCCAGGTGTTCTTTAGATATTGTGTTCACAAGAATGCAACAGACAAGGTCACAATGACCTTTGACCACCAAATTTTAATAGTTCATGTTTGAGTCAAAGTGGATGTTTGTGCCAAATCTGAAGAAATTCCCTCAAGGTTTTCTTGAGATTTTGTTAAGTACGGACATATGGACAGACAGACAACCCAAATACATAATACCTATTGCCCAGTGACATAAAAATGCAAAAACTCCTGAGTGTCTGCTTTCATGCCTTTATAACCGCTATAAAAGAACTGTGAGAAGAAGAAAAAACATAAGGTGTGATGTGGATGAGAACTTGCGGACACATGCAGAAAACAGGGTTGACTAGCACTTCTGTATTTCTATTTTTGTAGTTTTCCTATAAAAGTATGTACAGTAAATTGTAGTTTTGTGTTGCATTACTGGAATTATTAGTTTCATTTTGTGCTCTCAAAACCACTCGGTGCAAAAACTGTATTAAAAAAAAACCCCACTGAAGCATATTGCAGCATTTCTGATTTATTTCTGTGACATATACTTTGGGGAAGAACAGTCCAAGTGTACCAAAATCAAATTTTGCGCTGGGAGACAATTCATTGTTCTGGTACAAGAGTCTCTCCTGACAGTGGTGGAAGAAATACTCTAATCTTTTTACTCAAGTAAAAATAACAATACGTCTATGAAAAAGGTTCTGCTACAAGTAAAAATCCTGCAATTTTACTTAAAGGTGCAGTGTGTAGGATTTAGGGGGATCTATTGGCAGAAATTAAATATAATGTTCATAACTATGACTTTATTCGTGTACAATTGCATAACACCAAGAATTGCTGTGTTTTTTTGTTGTCTTAAAACAAGCCTTTCTACATTGGGAGCAGGTCCTCTTCCATGAGCCCTTTGCGTTTTAACATTATCTCAAGATCAGTTTCAGTTAATTTTAGCTTTTGATAGGCTGACACTCATTAACGAATAATATTTAATAGGAAAAAAAGGCATGAAATACAACAGGTGTTTCCTTTTATTCCTGCGCTTCATTGCCTAAGTGAACTTTACCGCTGCATTTCAAAGCGCTAACACTATCCATTAAGATGTGATGACATTTTAATGGTTTGTGATGTATATGTCTTGACTTTTATGTTATTTTCTGTTGGCTTTGCTGTCAGACAGCCAGACAGCCATGCTAACATGTGGAAACACGCTCAACCCCCAACCTCTTGTCTCCACTAGTTCCTTGGCCTATCTGCACTGCACAGTGCCCAGGTTGGGTGGGAGCTAACATTAGGTAAGTAGCAGCACCACTCATGCAGCAATTACAGCTGATAATGCTGTCACGATGATGGAATACATTGCTGAGGAAACATTGTGCCCACCCTTCGGTCTCCCCCCAGGTTTTCCCAGTGGGTAAGCAGCTTCATTTTGAGCCGCAAAACCCCTTTAGCATTGTTTACAATGTTAGCACCACTAGTCATGCAGACACTGCTAATGGCAGTAACAGAGCTAACAGTGGTAACATGGTCTACAGTACTCAAGTTGTTTTACAGCTCAAAATTGAGCAGCTTATTCACTGGGGCAACCTAGAGGTGGACCAGAGGGTGGGTACAATGTTTCCATGGCAATGCTGTTGGGTTGGGAAGGTGTTACAAGCGGCAGCACCGAATAACTGGTGCTGCTAGTTATCTAGCTCCTACCAGATCTGGGTGGTGCGCAGTGGTGCAAACTGAAGAGTAGCAAAATAGACTTATAGATCGACATGTGTTACCGGTCAAAAATATTCTCAGCTGTTAACCATTGACATCACTACCTCAAGGCCATCAGAGGTTCTCCAACATGCTTGGAAAGGGAGGGGTAAATAAAGGAGCATATAGTTAGTTGCAATACGCAACTTCACAGCTAGATGCCTCTAAATCCTACGGGTCCATGTCATTGGTCTGACAGCCCATTGGTCCGACATCCCATTAGTCCGATGTCCCATTGTTCCGATATGTGATTAAACTAGGCTATACTGTATTTGTGTACCATACAGGATCAGCAAACGCAACAAAAGTAGGCTACTGGTCGAGATACAAGTGTCATAGAGAGGAGAGAATGAAACACCATAATCTCCTGTTATTATGTATCTCCTGTTGTGTGGGGAGCTCTCCGTGGTGCTGAAGGGCTCCCGGCAGGTGTATTTCTACCTTGATGGTGCGCCGCAACCGGCTCTGGGTCAGCTGGGAATGGCTTGAGGCGAAGCAGGCTCACGACTTATGTGTTTGTAGTCTCGCTCACCAGACCTTTCTCAAGAAAAGAAAGGTCTGGCTGGGCCGACTCTCACTGTGAGATTGGAGAAAAAAAAACGCCTCAGCTGCTTGTATTTCTTTCAACCAATCACAATGGTTCTGGGCGGTGCCACAGCAACGGTGCGCTTGCAAAAATATTGCCGGGGGGAAACAGGTTTTGGTGTAACATGCCCACAAAAATATCACCTACAGGACGCGAACCATGGCAGAAAAATGGCTACATCCCCGCAAGATCAAACACCGCAAAAGTTAGTAAAGGACGTGTTGAAAACGGTTGAAAACTGCTACACAACCGGAGGTGGTAGGGCGGGACTTCAGCGGGTGGCTCGTTCTGCCCAATGAGAGGCTGATCTCTGCAGCAAACTTCTGCCCACTCAGACTAATGTGTTTGCCACTTTCTTTTTCATTTTAACCCACACCATGATCTTTTCCTGACCCTAACCAAGTGGTTTTTGTGCCTAAACCTAACCAGACCTTAACCACAGGGCATCATGATGATTTCGGAACAACGGGACTTCGGAACAATGGGTTTAATATGGTCGGAACAATGGGATGTCGGACCAATGGGCAGACCCCAATCCTACACACTGCTACTCAAGTACAAATACATACATATTAGCAGTAAATCGTGCTATATCAAAGGTAAAAATACTCATTCTGTAAAACCACTGGTGTTAAATTAATCATTTATGTATTATTTGAGTAGATTCATTATCCTCTATGCAACATCTGAATGTCAAGGTAGAGCTAATTTTAATAATTGTGTTAACTGCTAAGTAGTTTCATCTTTAACAATGCAAATGTCATAACCTGATATATTTGATGTATAAAATCTTAAGCTGAAAGTTATAACTAAAGCTGTCAAATAAATGCAATGAAGTAGAAAGTGCAATGCTTCTTTGATATGCAGCAAAGCAAAGGTGAAATGTAGCTTTAAATGGAATATTAAGTACAAGTACCTCAAATTTGTCCTTACATACAGTACTTGAGTGACTGTACCACTGGATCCTGAGATGTGTATAAAGTGTTTTGGTTGCATTTGTGTATTTTGGATGTTTTGGTTGATTAACTGTGATGCTGAGCTGCATGTCTGTAATGAGAAAAAGTGAACTCAGTTAAAAGGAATGTGTGTTACCACTGGTATTGCAATTTTCTTTTAAAAAGGAATCATTTTTAACAATTTTGTTAAAAATGTCATTTGAAAGAGAAAACTCCTTCATGTACCTATGAGACATTACAGATTCCTGCAATGTATTCAGCCATGCCTGGCGCTTTCAGCGCATCCTTTTGTGTGAGGTCTACCGTGAAGAGGATCAGTCATGCCTTAGCCCAGACTCACAAAAGAAAATGGAGCACCAGCACCGAACTTAGACATGCTGCCAGATGTTTTGGTGAAGAAAAGTCTCCTGTTGTCCCCGTCTTATTGGCTGGGTATTAGAGTGAATTGGCTGTCATGCTTTTCATTCCCACTCTGAGACAAATGGAGACGGGGCAGGGAAGCAATGAATAGTCAAAGAACCTTCAGCGGGGCAAATGGTAATGTAAAATACTTTAAGGCTGGACATCAGGGTCACAGGAATCTCACCCATGCGGTTAATAGGAGTGATGGGAATGGGTTGACAGTCAAACTGCATGCAGCTGTTGTCCAAGTCAAAACAATATTTCACTGGTGGTCAGGGAATACAGAGAGAGAGAGGAGGACTTGTGGATGAGGGGAGCTGGATGCTAAAAGCACCCTTAATACTTGCACAGGGGTACTTTAAGTGCAAGGAAGTTCAAACCAGAAAAAGTTGTCTGAAAATTCTTTGTGGCCTAATTGTTTTCACTTAATAATTTCTGCTAATTAGGGCCCTTGTTGCCTCTGGCAAATTGGATAGGAAAACCAATTTGAGCAATCATTTTTACAGCTTTTATGGCTGTTGTGTCTCATAGGTGTCCGTGCTGAAAAGCAGAGTCACTAATTACTGTTGTGTGTGTGTGTTGTGTAGGCAGCTGTGATTGTTGTGATTGTCTGTACATGTGCTTTCACAGCACGTTTCTATTATTACGGTACATCGAGTTCTGCAAAGACTTTTGTTGTTTTGAGAGAACAATTAAAAGTAACAGACAAATCACAAAAACAGCATTTCTATTTATAGGCAATATGTTTTTCTGTGAAAACCAAATTACCTAAATATTTAATCCCTACACAGTAGTGTTCTTTAACTACACTGCACTGGGCAGATTAGTGTCTGTCTCATGGGGATTTAAGGAAAGGTGAGTAAAAATTAGGTATTAAGGCTGCATGTTTTAGCAGTTTTATTACTTGCAAATTAATCAATTAACATTACTTGCCTCTAAGAAATAGAGAAATTGAAATCGACTGTGTGTACCTTTGTCACTGAAAATGCTGGAGCCCTCCCCCCTTTTTCAACTCTGCATCCCTTCCCTAAGGGGATCGCAGGAAGCACGGATGGGATTGTTCACATTTGAGTTCACATCCCAGCCCTAGCCTG
Source organism: Epinephelus lanceolatus (assembly GCF_041903045.1). NCBI lineage: Eukaryota > Metazoa > Chordata > Actinopteri > Perciformes > Serranidae > Epinephelus > Epinephelus lanceolatus. The sequence continues at coordinate 19,718,391 of NC_135747.1, read as the reverse complement.
ACGATCTGGGATCTGAACTCACCCTATATCTCCTGGTTCTTGATTGCAGCTGCGCTGGGGCCAGAGGGACGCCGGCAGCCATGCTGGGCGGACTGGTCCCTTCCTCATCTGATGGGGAACCCTGTAGGTGAAACACCTACTAAGGTTGAGTGGTATGACTCTCTCACAGGGCATCAAAACAAAAGAGTAGAAAAAAATACACCCACTGGAAGTCAATCTGCCCCTACAAAAAAAACTGCATTGTATTAAATACTAAAGTGGATGAGTTGTTATTGGAAAATGTACTTTAGGCTTAATTGTCAGGTTGCTGATGCATGAGTTATACCAGCATTGGATTCAACAAATGACAGGCTGACATTGCTCTGCAGTCAGCTGCTTTGTGTTGAATGAATGCCCAATACCACTTGTGCTGACAATGACTGCATACTCTACGTACATGGAACTTAATGAGTGACCTATTGCATGATGGAATTTTCAACATAATGAGATTAGAAAATTAAAAAGTGCTGGTTGATGCCAAACTAGGCTTACATCAATTCGTCATTCAGACTTAAACATTGGAGTATCCCAGAAGCTGACCACGTCTCTCCTGTTATCATTCTGAGAAGCTGCGTCTCTGCATTTCCTCCCTGTCATGTGCTACTGAATATAAATGCAAACGTCAAATGCACAACGTAGCATGAGCACCGCAAAGGAAATGCCAATGAGGCCCACACCAAAGGTTAACCTGTCGGCATCTCTAAACAGTGGTCTGTATACCAGATACTGACGGCCTTTGATTTCCTTGAACGCTGCAGGGTTCCGAAGCTTTCATGTCCTTGCTGAAGAGACCCAACCCCTCACACAGGATGCGGACTAAGACATTAGAGTTACTTGTGTGGTCTCGGATAGAGGAGGCAGATCCTAAGAGATTTCCTCTCTTCTCATTTCGGTTGTGTAATATTCACTGAGATGATCTCGAAGAACAAATGAATGCTTTTTTTCCAAATCTTCTTCAAGTACATAGAAATGTCCTTCTCTGGGCCCCTCCAGTCAAGGTTAGCAAGAGGGTGAGCTGCACTATTGATGGAATGATCTCACATCAAACTGCGAGGCTTATGCACTTACAGCGGCCCTTACAAAATCTGTGGGCTTGCATCCCAATGCGGGACTGAGCTTGATGCTGTCTGACGTGCAAACACACCAATCAGTACAGATTAAGAACATAGGTTTTAAATGGGCTGATCCCACACACCCCTTATTAACAGCAACACTATGTCACTGTCACACTGATGTGCTGATGCATAATGCAGGACCACAACAAACAATTATTTTCATGATCAATTTCTTGATTATTATAATTTTTTTAATTAAAAAGCAAATCATTTACAAAAATTAAATTAAATAATGTCACAAATAGTAAAAATACCCATCACCATTTTCCATCTTTAAATTGCTTGTTTGTCCAATTAACAATTCAAAGCCCAAATGCACTCAATTTACATCAATAATAATGTAAAACACAAAACAGAAGAATTTGCGTAACTAATTGCATATCTTAATTGTTATTTCATATTTAGCACAAGCATAATGTCCCCTACTACAGCATAAAAATTGTCGTTAACAACGGGAAACCAGACTGCAATGACTTGTTGCTCATTCAGCCTAATGCACTGGGGTAAATACATGAAAAATCAAAAGCAATTACAAAGGTTTTACATTAATAAATGATGGACAACTCCTAGCCACTGTTTTTTTTTTTACATCTGGTTTTCAATTTTGTCAGATTTGTCAGAAGTTAGACTGCCACAGATGAACCGTAGCGGAACGATTAATAATGATGCTTGTCTACATTTTATTTGGCTTAACTCACTGTGTAGCCCCCCTGCCTGCTTCAATTTGTTACAGTGACATGACATGTTAATTTTCACAGGTGCGACATGTTCCAACATCTCCCAGCAGAGGTTTCTTTGCTTGGAAGTCATTATGTAAACTAAAACAAACATGCTACAGACTACAGAACGCTCTGCTGAAGCCTCTCATGGCAGCTAAACTGCAGGTTTTCACTAAAAACTGCAAATTATGTGCATACACAACTATTGTGTACAAGTCAATTCAGATTGACAACAGGTATTATCAGTGTTTACCTACAACACAGGCAACACAGGTTCATGTTCCTCTGATGTACTGGTAGTAGTCAAGTCTTTACATTTTAGTTATTTAAATATACTTGTAATCTTTCCCTAACTTCAAAGCTGCAGTAATCAATATTTTTATAATAAATATGAGTCAAATATGTATATGTGTCAGGGGTTGCTGGAGGTGACGCATCCACAGACACCAGACTCTGCAGATCTCTTTAGCGCTACAGAATTTTAGCATCTTTCAGCTAATGGTTTTGGTTTTACGGCCAAAGCAGCAGTTTATAACAACAAAGCTCTGTCAAATTAACTGTATACTACTTGTGCAACACTTAACAGCTGTAAAAGTTGGTGACTAGTTGGTGAACATAGTGGAGCATTTAGCAGCGTAAGAGTCGGATATTTCCCCAGTGACTGGGGGAGACCAAAAGCAGAGCTCAAAGAAACTTCTATTCATCAGGTGGCCAGGAACATGAATCAAACTTAATATTAATGTTGCTCTGTGTCTTCTGGATGTAGGCAGCAGTCTGTTTACACATTTGCCATGGCTTCTTCACAAGGTGATAATACAATAAGCCCTCTAACCCACACAAACTCATAGGTCATATGTTCCTACCCTCCAATGCAATCCACAGAAGCTTTTCCTAAATTTGCACCTCTACCAGTGGATGACAGATTAGATCGTGCATGACTGTTACAGACTGCAGTTTGTAACATGTGGTTAATGTTGTCAAACAGTCGCAGTTGCAACAAAACTAAGTGGTAAGGTTTAGAAAAAAAGATAATAGTTTGGCTTACTTTAAAGTATGTTTGTTACTAACACGGTGCAGGGGTTTGTGCTGTCACCTCACAGCAAGAGGGCTCCAGGTTTGACCTGCACATTGCATGTTCTTCCTGTCAGTCTGGGTTTTTGCTGCATTCTCCGGCTTCCTCCCACAGTCCAAAGACATGCAGGTTAAGTCAACTGGTGTCTCTAAATTGCCCGGAGTTGTGAATGTGAGCATGAATGGTAGTCTGTCTCTCTGTCAGCCCTTTGATAGTCTGGCGGCCTGTCCAGGGTGAACCCTACCTCTTGTCCAGTGCCAGCTGAGATACGCTCCTGGTATAACTAAGGTAAAGTAACTATACAAATATAACATGCGTCACATGACATACTATTCTACATTCTTAAAATTAGCTCAGCGTTGACTGTTGGTTCACACAGGACACAAACAGCGGACTCCTGGGTGAAAGTCCTATCTCTTACCCGTCCACCTCGCCTCAATTCCACCCTTTGAAAGTGCACTTTGTTGCTCTTTATACTATGTCGCCTGACCTTCTCTTTTGCTCCTGTCATATTACTACACCCACTGGAGGTCACCACCTAAAATTAATCTAAATATGGGCTGTAATTGATGCTTGTCCAAACAGCCTATGTGGTTGTATTTTGTAGGAGGACAATCTCTGATAACATGTCAGTGTTGTGTGCAAAAATAAGAAGCAATTCTTTACCTGAATGGTTTTAATTCAAAGACCCTTACAATACCACTATGAGTTGCTACTCATATATTGTAGTCCTATCTAACAGTAAAACATTGGCTTTGACTGTTTTTCAGATAAGAACAGAATATTTCTAATAATTTTAGGAAATCTTTAAATCCAATAATATTTCTTTCAACGCATGTTTAGAGCAAAACAGTTGTAATGCTTTCAGTCTTATATATCTTTTTATGTCTGAAAGCACAACATGTCTATGCCCTTACATCTCAGAAAAATGCGCACAGTAAACAGCATGCTCAGACTAGCTGTTGTGTAGGTTTGTTACAATGTTAATAGATGCAACCAGCAGTTAAATTTGATTGCTGGCGGATTTTATCTGTAAAATTCTGACACTTTTTTTGCCAAAGCTCAAACTGGTTGTAGGCATGTATATATTAGAAGTTTCCTGAATGAATGTAACTATGTATATCTGTTCCATTAGCTCCTTATTTGTATTATGGATTTGGATTTTGCACATTGTTTGATCTCTAGCATCTCTATGGTGGTTGCCAGCACTGCTGAACACTCTGCTAATCTGCCACTGACAATGATAGTTAATGTTCAAGATGCTTTTAAAAGCTTAGTTTCAAGTATTCATTTAGATCTGAAGTGCCTTTCAGTTTGAGATGGCTGCACGAACTAGATGATCGAAAAGTGCTCTTCTTCTCCGACATGCGAACATGAATCCTTTCTACACCTGATTGGGAAAATCCATTAGTCACAGTCACAGAGCTGTTGTTGGTTTGTGCACCCATTTTTTTTTTAAACAGGAAAAACTGTTGGTTGGCTGTTGGCTGAGCGGAAAAACAGAGTAAATCAGCCATGTCTTCATACTACCAGCTTGCTGTCTCGAGTGTTGGGCTCACTTGATGTAGATTTCCTGCCTCTAACTCTATGACATAATGTGCAATTGTAAAATCCATAAAATGATAATTCAGGTGTATAATAGATGTGAAAGATACTTCAATCTAACTTCAGTCTTAAATACTCTTAATTCAGATCTGTAGATCCAAAACTACATTTTCCACTGTAGGTTTAAAGCAACTGTAATGGATGTACTAATTCTGCCTGGTTATATTTGCACATGATAAAATGCCTTTATTAATAATAGCGTTAGAGCTATACCGATGTGTAGTCTGCATTGTGTCATATTACATTTCAATCACTGGCAGCCCCAATCCACTTGTGAGGAATTTGAATGAGGAGGTTTCCTCACGGGCAGCAACAGTTTAAACACAGACAGTAGTTGTCATTCTAATAGTGTTATTTCTAATCAGGGAGTACTGTCATGCTCTATAACAACTGCTGAGACGCCAGTCCGATGGGTAGAAACGGCGCACCGCACGCAGGAGACACAGGGAGGCTGAATCTGCCAGCAGTGACTCAGTGTCCACAAATCAAAGCTTTAAAATACCCTTATAGCATCTGTCAGTTTAGTAATGCTGGGTGAATGTTCAGTTGATGGTGCAGGGAGGGGGGTGGTGGGGATGACATCACTCTGGGAGGCAGCCATCTTTGTGCCCTTGGCCAATAAACACATTTTCATGATACTTTTACAGTCTGCCAAGAAGCAATATATATAGTGACGCTAACAGGAAGCCTCACTAACCAAAACCCTGACGACCCCTTGCCACTGGTCATCTCTGCTGCTGCTGCTGCTGGGCTGCATTTTGTGATTTTTAACAACAGATATCAAAGTTGATTGCTGTCAACAAGTTGGAAGACCAACAGCAATGTGTGGGTAGACATAGTGAGTGCTACCAAAATGACATTATGACTACAGATTTTGTCTAGTCTAGTTAGGGGCGTTCGGGTCATTGTATATGAACTTTGCAACAACTGAATAGCCCAGACAGACGGTTTCTTTAGTGGCATCCATACTGACTGAATAAACCTGGCAAGATGGAACCAACTCATGAGCATCAGTTGGGCACTATAGCCCTTGAAGAACTTTATGTAGCGTATTAACTATTTTATCATTTAAACTGGAAGACAACCATCAAAGGCAATGTCAGTAGATTGGAAACAGCATCTTTAAAAATTCATAAATGCTCCCCTGCTGTATGAGACAGAAGCACATTGGAAATGTTAATGGCAACGTTTCTCGAGCCATGATTGGATTATTAAAGGATCACGCATCTGAACTCATTGTTTAAATGTAAAAATGCAGGAAATATTAATTGAAGCTGTTGAAAAAAAAGGGATCCAGATCGGATCTGAGATCTTACCTTGAATTCTTCCAGTATTTTGTATGTTTTCCCCCGGTACTCGCAAAAGTTTTTAACCTCCTTGCACTCGGGGCAGCATCCATTGTGCTCCACTTTGGTGCACTTAGGGTGCAGTTTGGGGCACTCGGGCTGGTCGCACACGGGCCCGTCCTCCGTGCACACGCACGGACAGTTCGAGTGTCCCGGGTAGAACCGCTCCCCGAGTTTGTAGACGAAGCCACTGTCGTCCACGCATCCTTTCCCCCGGTAGTCATCGAAGACGATGTTTTCACCGGCGGTCCGCTCCGCCTCGTCCGCGGTGTAATCCTCGGGGTTCCCCACCGAGGCCGGACACACGGAGCTCAGGGCCAGCAGGAGGGCGAAGGCGGCCGACAGGAGAGGGCCCATCCTTCGCCGCGGCATCGATATCCACATTCAACGAGATTGTGTGGATGTCATCCCTAGGCTCCCGGTATCCTCTCCGGATCCGTCCTGCGCTTCATTATCAGCATCATGAGGAAATGGGCTGCAGTGGAAAAAAAAGAGATGATTTGATGGATGATGATTCCACTGCTGTTGTTTGGCACATCTTCATAACCCTTACATTCAATACACTTTTCAATTTAGCCCAGGCCTGTGTGTGTACTGCTGCAGACACTTTTCATTATAGGGATCATTCAAGTTGCTTTAATATTTTATCTCCTGGCTGAGGCAAATGAGACTCTCCAATGCAGCTCACTCAACAGGATATAATGCCATTATTCCTGACAGAAAAAAACACATTGTTGACATAAGAAGCGTGTAGTCTGGAGCCTATGTGCGCTGGTGTGGCGGTGGTGGCGGTGGTGGAGGTGGTGGTGGTGCGGGGGGTGTTCAGATTCCAATTATTCCCTTCGTGCAAAATCTCAGCAATGGGTGAGCATCCAACTACAGAGAAAAAAGGTTAAAACATCCACAATCTAAAGTGGGTGGAGTGGGCTCCTCACAGTAGTCATCTGCACATTCAATAAATAAATAAATAAATAAATAAAAACACATTAGCTATCTTTGGACACGTTCAACTCCATGAGGGCGACCAGAGACAACAGGTAGCTATGGTTTATTTCCTTTGAAGCCAATGGTTACACACATTACTGCTCCCACTCTGGACTTACAGTGGGGTAACCTGCTCTTACTAAATCATGCATGTAACATGCAAATCTCCCGAATCATAAATGCGCAATGATTTAACCCCAAATGCATCCCTCCTTCGGAAGGGGGGAAACCACACAGCAGAATCCAGACTGTTCAGCAATACATGGCTAAAAAATTGGCCATGTATTTGGCTTTGATTTGAATCATTTGGTTTCTAAGTGCTGCGTGTCTTGACAGGTCAATGGAAATGCCAGTGACAACAGGGATGTATATATTACACGACAGGGCAAACTCACCGCGTTGAAATAGCTTGATATCCACTTAGTGTGAAGCCAGGGAGCCCGACAGATAGATTGGCTAGAGCAGATTAAAGATAGTCGCCTAGCCTATTGGAAACTTCACTTTATCCACAGGGTAAATACACCAGACTCCACGAGACACTATAATCCTCCCTCCCGGTCGTGATGATGGCTTTAAAAGCAATTAAACACCAGCCTTTTGGAGATATGGTTCCCCCTTTCCAGTGGAAAGAAAACGATATCCGCGTAAAAGTAGGTCTGCTTCATGATTCATCCTCGTCGGACTCACCTTTTTTATTTATTTATTTTTTTGAGACAAACAGTTCACGTCCAGAAGCATGCAGTACGGAGACAGAGCCCGAGAAAACCAGCCAGAAAAAAAAATCCTCTGTAGCGTTCCCTGAGAATCCGGAGTCAATTCAATATTTCCCAACGACGCAGGTGAATGTTAGAAAGCTGCAGTCAGTCTTGTTGCATGCGTGTGTACATCCAGCGGCTGTATGAAAAATACAAATCCAGAAGGGTAGAAGTTAGAGTATGAAAAATGAAAGCGAGCGGGGTTGAAGCCAGTCATTGTTTGATTTGCGGGTTCTCGGCAGAGGTCGCATTCATCGTCAGTATAGCCGAGACTGAGGAGGGAGCGCTCCCACTTTCAGCACCTTGGAGAGCGACTGTCTCCTGCGTCCTGCACTGAGCAGAGCAGAGCCGAGCCGAGCAGAGCAGAGCAGAGCGCCCCCCGTCCCCCCTCCGTCACCCACAGACACAACAACAGCTCACATCCCACGATCCGGGGGACAACTCCGACTGTATTTCTCCTGCAAGAGTTAAAGTCTAAAATGCAAGTCAAACGACGAAATAAGTGGCCAGTAGTCAGAGATGCTCCCAGATGAGCAGCTGGAGGTAGGGCTACATCTGTCAAATGTGCGTGAGTGCCTTTTTGTGTCTGTAAACGGGTGCGCCTGTGTTTATGTTTGTGCCATTATGCGCCTGTGTGTCTGCGTGCGTGCGTGCCTGTGCGCGCCAGTCTCTTCACACATGACCTGCAGCATGTTTCCCTGAGTCACTCATTATCTGCAGCACAGTATACAGAAACCCATTTGTATTCTACAGTGCAACGCAAGAAAAGGGAGTCTGACTTGTCAGCCCCTACAACAACAGAAAAATACAGTAAGGCTTTGCAGAGCAGCATCAGCTTTGTCTTACAGATGGTAGCCCGTAGGGGCCACTGCCTGACTACATTCAGTCTAAGCGCATGACTGAGTGAGACCCAGACGACCAGCACTTTATTAGGTATTCCCATGAGCAACCATATGCATCTTTTCAACCTCAACCTTATGGCCTGTCTTGTTCAAATGTGTGTTCACATCCTTAACCTGAGTAATGATTAAAATCTAATATTCTATAGGAGCTATTTAACTTAACACCTGTCATTCCTCATGGCAACTCAGTCAAAAGCTCACCTTTACCAAGTATTTTCAATTATACGGTTACATCTGCTGCATACTTGACCCATCATGGAAGGTCAAATCTAACTGAAACAGCCCAATTAAACAACGCATTCAGAGGTTAAGGCACAAATTCTGGGTAATTGACTGCACTATTTTCTACCTGACTGAAACAGCTTCAAAATATTTCTATGGCTATCAAATTACAGAGTCATATGCTATATGCTAGTACCAGGTTGGACCCCTTTTGCCTTCAGAAGTGCCCTAATTCCTCATGGCATAGATTCAACGGGGTGCTGGAAACATTCCTGAGAGATTTTGGTCCATATTGACATGATGAAGATGTGTCAGCTGCACATCCATGATGCGAATCTTCCGTTCCACCACATCCCAAAGGTGCTCCATTGGATTGAGATCTGGTGACTGTGGAGGCCATTGGAGTACAATGAACTCATTGTCATGTTCAAGAGACCAGTTTGAGATGATTTGAGCTTTGTGACATGGTGTGTTATCCTGCTGGAAGTAGCCATCAGAAGATGATACATTGTGGTCATAAAGGGATGGACACGGTCAGCAACAACACTCAGGTAGGCTGTGGTGTTTAAACCATGCTCAGTTGGTACTAAGGGGCCCAAAGTGTGCCAAGAAAATATCCCTCACACCATTACACCACCACCACCAGCTTGAACCCTTGATACAAGGCAGGATGGATCCATGCTTTCATGTTGTTTACACCAAATTCTGACCCTACCATCTGAATTTCGTAGCAGAAACCAAGACTCATCAGACCAGGCAACGTTTTTCCAGTCTTCTATTGTCCAGTTTTGGTGAGCCTGTGTGAACTGTAGCCTCGGTTTCCTGTTGTTAGCTGACAGGAGTGGCACCTGGTGCGGTCTTTTGCTGCTGTAGCCCATCTGCTTCAAGGTTCGATGTGGTGTTGGTGCAGAGATGGTCTTCCGGTTGTGTGTGAAAATCCCAGTAGATCAGCGGTTTCTGAAATACTCAGACCAGCCTGTCTGGCGCCAACAACCATGCCACATTCAAAGTCACTTCAGCAGGTCAGCTTGACCATGTCTACATGCCTAAATACACTGAGTTGCTGCCATGTATTTGGCTGATTAGCTAATTGTGTCAACAAGCATTTAAACAGGTGTACCTAATAAAGTGGCTGTGAGAGTATAATTTGATGCATTACTGAAAGGGCCTACTGGGCACAGCCCCAGGGGCCCCAAAGTGCCCCAGGGCTGCCTTAACAGGCAAAATGTCATTCAAAATTAATAAATACTAACCAGGAAGAGACTGAAAATGACCACAAAGAGAAACAAAAGGTTTCATAACAACTATAAAGAGACACAAACAACAACAATAAAAGAGGCAAACCCACCACAAAGTCTGTGTGTCTTGCTCCTGTGTAGGAGAGGTGGTGCGACCTTTGGCTCATCCCGTGGATATATATACACAGATCAATATTCAGGACACTGTTGCAGCTCAGGTATGATACGTCCTGTCATTTATGTGCATATAATATGAGGTTATTGACAGGCTTTTCATCCACTGATGATGTAAAGTCAGTCTAAACCCACCATCACATGTTGATTTCCCTCATTAAATCTTCACTAATCACAGATGAAGAGATGGACATAAAGAGAAGCTGACAATCCAGAGACTTTAAATGTTTGAGACAGCCAAGAAGTGGATTGCGCAAATAGGGCTGCAGCTCGACATCAAGAAGATGTCCTAAATATATCAAGTGTATATGCTCATTAATGCATGGGCATACTCTGGGCTGCCTCTCCTCTGAATATGAGCTGGAGCTGCAAACAGCAAAGCCTGCTCTCTGGTAACATTTGTCAAGCAAATTTAGCATCAAGCTAAGGCTTCATGACATTCAACCACCATAACTAACACTCTATCTAAAGAGCAATGGGTTAGCCAGCTCCCGTCAGCTACACTCCACTAATTATATTCCTACTGTCAGAGAATCTAAAGGCTCAAACATTTGAATTACATGATCTCTATCATTAGACTGAGTAAGTCACGCAGGTTGTGAGACACTGCAGCCAGTGCCATTGACAAGATCATGTGGGGGTTAGTTATCTCTAAAAGGTGGCAGGTGTTTGAAATGCAGATGTCGGCGGAGCTGCAATCACAACAAAACTTGTGGCAAGCTGGGGGGTTGTCAAACTCCTGGTAACATGCGCAAAGTGCATAATTACTGTGTCAGCTGAAACATATAGCAGGCAAACGCAGGGTAAGCTGAGGTTACACTGGTAACTTTTCCCCTCGACTGAATACAGAAATGTGGAAGGCATATATTTTCATTACATTTTCATATGCCGTTTGCATTTCTCTTAAGCTCCTCTAATGCTGACTGCTGTTCTCTCATCATTTAAAATATGCATTTGACTTCATCAAGTTGCATGAGTGGGCTGAGTTTCCCACATCACTCTAACAAGACTCGGTTTCCCCTTCAAATCATGCCTCCCCCACAAACAGATGTGTTTTGTGTCAGATTAGGAAACTGTTAATGACACTAAACAATCCCTCATGGTTTGTAAATGCCTGCCTCTCTCACAGTGCATGTCTTTCTGTCAGACTCTGGCCAAAACATGCATGTTTATCTGGGATAAAAACGTGCATTTTCAATCCCTGTACACAACGTAGTCGCCAGAATAAATGTTGGCACTGTACATTTCTGCAAACCATGGATATGTTATGTTTGCAGGTTAATGTATAGCAGATATGTTGAAACTGTTGTATGTTGTGACAAAACGTGTGGTTAGGTTTAGGCAAAAAAGCTACTCACCGTAAAACTTCAATCAAAAGCCTCATCCCAATTAAACACCCAGTCCCTTTTACTAGCCTGGTGTGGCTAAATATTTACAAATAAAGGCCTGTCTCAATTAGAAGCCTGGTCGTGTTGCCAAGCAGTTCATTTCCTTTATAGAAGTTCTTCGAATGTATGGATGGACATGCACTTGTATAGCACCTCTCTAGCCTAATGACCACTCAAAGCACTTTTTACACTCCAAGTCTCATTCACCCATTTACACACATTCATACTCTGGTGGCCGAGGTTACTATACAAGGTGCCAACAGCCATTTGGAGCAATTTGGGGTTCAGTATCTTGCTCAAGGATACTTCAACATGTGGACTGGAGGTACCGGGGATTGACTCTCCGATCTTCCAATTAGTGGAAGCCCCAACTCTACCTTCTGAGCCATAGACTGGAAATCCAGAATGTTGGCTACCTCAAATTCCTCGATTACCCTGGAAGTTCTTCATATTCCTTTCGTTCAATTTGTCCAATTGAAGTTTTTGGCTCAAAATACCTGGTTTGGTTGCTAAAAAAGGCTGAAAATGTCCTGAACTCTTATTAAATTGCCTTTTTTTGTTGACCTCAAACAGTGTTCTGCTACAATCTGCTACTTGGTCATCTTGCCTAGGTGCCTCATCTTGCCTAGGCATTAAATATCTCTTCCTCCTCCTCCTGATGAGAAACTCAGCTCATATGCATGTAATCTGAACCACGTCATTGATATGAAACATACAAATGTAACATATCGTGGTTTTCAGTATTGTACAATGCCAACATTTTATTCAGGCGACCGGGCTGCCTGTAGCCACTATATGCTTAAATATGCACCACAACCCCCACTTATCCACATCCCTTCTACAACTCTTTGTACAGAAACATCTCGGCTGTTGACCTGGTTACAAAGAAAGGGAACACTTATGGTTCGTAAAGCCTCTCATCTTCCTCCCTCCTCTCACACCACTCTCCGCAATGTAGCCAGAACAAGTATATATATATATATATATATATATATATATATATATCATTTATTAAATCTGACATTGCACTTGGGTAAATGTTGGATCCTAATGTGAGATGTGTTGTCGAAGACAGCCGGCCAGCTACTCCAGCACGCCATGGTCCATTAGGCCTTCACTCTGGCTCACGAAAAACATGGGGTGGATGATATAGAACAACACGGGTACTGAGAAATGCACTAGAGCAACCACCTCTATGAACAGACTACTTGTGTGTTACCGCTGGGTGAGAAAGTAGTCTTGTTGGTGGGACAATGCTTTTATATGACATATTCCTGAGCCCACTAACGGAGGTGTTTACATCTCGGTTGCATTTGATGTGAGGCAAACAATTCCCAGCCCACAGGACTGGGTTCCAATTCAATCAGCTAATGGAAAGGGAGCTCTTCATCCCCCTACCTTCCACCACCTCCGTTTTCCTGCAGCAACACATTCACTGCGGCTGAGTCTGTACCAAATGTTATAATGGTTTAGCCATTAGGGCTACATTTATAGCCAGCTAGCAGGTCTTAGGCTTTATATTCGGTCACAGCTATTCACGCTAACTTATTAAACTGAATGCCAGAGAGGGAGAAAGCAGAGTGAGCTGAGGAAAGTGAGGGAGAGAGACAGATAGTAGGAGGGGAGGTGGGCCGCAGGCGACTCGAGGCTTTTGTGTTAGTGAGGCATACACTTTCCCTCTTCCATGGAAATACGGGTTACGCTTAATAAAGCAAAAGCTTTGTGCCAATGTCTCAAGAAGTGAAATTCACGTTTAACAACGCAGTTATGCCTCTCACTTGCTAAGTATTCTGCTCGTGCCTTTAAATTAACAGTAGTAGTACAATTTTACTGTGACAAATTTAATCCTTGGCTTGAGCTCCGGCAATCCCTTGCTGATTTGACGGCGTAACAATGGGAATTCATGTCTGTCTGGCTGATCCACACACTACTTAGAAAAAGTCTTCTAAAGTCATTTAGTCATCTTATTATGACAACTGTGTTTGTAATTAAATCAGCTCTATCTTGCAGACACCTCACACATCATTCTACACGTGGTATCTAACGTATGGTTTTAACAAAATGAGACATTTATTACGGTATCAATAAACTTGATTTATAAAGCACCTTTCATACAAGAAATACAGCACAAAGGGCTTTACAAAAAGGGCAGTATAAGCACTGAGTGTTTCACATGAAAATAGACATAGCGGACATAAAAAAGACAGCAATTCAACATGAAAGGACATTTAAAATCATAGAGTTTTAAAACTATAAATCATAAAATCAAGAAAGATTTCAAAAGAGTTGCAGCAGCGTGAAGCGTAAATAGAAAGTAAAAGTGTGAAAAGAAAGAGTTTCAGTCCGGGATCAGGAATTCAGAGCTAGAGCTAGTGACAGATACATTTAAAGCTTTCTTTTAAAAATATTGAGCGAGCTAGCTTCCCTGATGTCTATAGGTAGTGTGTTCATAGCTGTGGGGCATAATTGACAAAGGGTCTATCCCCATTTTTCTTCTGGCTGTTACTGGGAACCCCCAATAAACAGATGATGGCAGTGTTCTTGGAGGCAAGTAATTAACAATGGAGTTAGCAATCTAGCTTGGTCCCAGCCTATGTTGAGCTTTCTATACAAGGAGGAGGAGCTTAAAATCAATCTAATCAATCAAATCTAAATGTGACAGGAAGCCAGTGTAGAGCAGCTAAGACTGGCCTGATGTATTCTCTCCTCTTGTTTCTGTTTAATAGCCTTAAGATTCTTTCTTGATCCTCAATTTATAAAATATACCAAATATGTAAGGTGGAATTTGGAGAAAACGTGTATAAAATGATGCACAAGATGCTACAAACATAGGTTTGATTTCACCCATGTGCACATCATATAAAGTAGATGCAGAATATCCAATATGATACAACCAGGGAATGAGGAATAAGACTTTTTTTAAGATTATTTTTTGGTCTTTTTGGCCTTTATTTGATAAGACAGTGGTAGGACATAAAGGGGAGAGATAGGGATTGAACTAAACAGAATTAAACCTACTGTAATGGCAACAAGGAGGCACTTGCTCTACCCTGAATAAGATGATTTTAACAACCTTAAAGCTATGTAAAAGCAAACAAAGGGGGAAACTGTGTGTGTTAAATGGTTAAGGAAAGTATAAAATAGCGCAATAAATTCAAACTGGGGGCTTTTTGTAGTCCGTGTGCTGTGTGTGGATTGTGTGCCTAAGTGTTTCAATTCAAGCCTGCCTTCCAGAGAGTGCATCTCATAGCCCCACACTGTTTCACCCCATCCACTTTCCCCTGTGGTCCTATAAACCACATCCTGTATTACATGGCACACTGATTCAGACATTCAAATAGCCCTTCTAAAGCAAGGGGAAAGAGATTCATTGGCTTTTTGGGATGACTCAGCTTGGTGGCAATGGTGAATAGGGAAGAAATCCATGCTCTGGTCTCAGTTTGCTGGTGGATCGCGGGTCTCCCCGTGATACTTATTATCCCAGCTGTGTGTAACGGTGCCCCTGTGGGTGCTGGCATTTTCCACCGAGTTAGAATAAGAGCTCTCTTCTCCTCCCATAGGGGACCTGTAGAGACTCTCTGATTCGCTTTCTGCAAAGGCTGACGATGCTTCAGCAGCTCCAGGGAGGCACTGAGCACTGAGACTGTGTCGCTGTGGTTGGTTGCCTCTTAATGACTCTGCTGCTTTAGACATGCAAATAGAGTTGAAGTGGAGAGGAGGCCTGGAGGGACAATTTGGCATATGAATCAAATGCAATATACTGGAATTTTACAGTATAATATATGACTAAGTTATATGTATATTAATGACTGAAGGAAGGAATGAATGACAGTTTGCATATGGTTATGAGTGATGTGCTAGATTTTTGACAGCCTTTGAAAAGTATCCACCACCTTAAAACTCATAATCCAGCACCTCTGAAGCTGACTAATTAACGTTATACTGTATGTCCCAGTTAGCTACTCCCCTCTACTTGGATTCTATGTGCCATGCTAAGCTAATTGCCTTCAATTAGCTTCATACTTCCGTTTCTTCATAGTCCCCCTCTAGACATGTTTTAAAATATGTAAAAGCCATGTTACCCTGCGATAATTAGTATTTAGTTTAAGATGATTTTTCCCCCCACAAAACAGTTAGAAAAACTGTGTCAGCAGATCAACTCTTTCTACTTCATTGAGAAATTCTGGATCTGGCCTCCACACCACCCACCAATGCTGCTTGCAGTAAACGTTTATGACTGCTGTCATTAAGTGTCATTCGGTTTGTGTAATGACAAGTTGACATTGTTTGGGTTGTCTTGATTATGACAACTTGACATTAATCAAAGTGACATTACCAGAAGTTGTCTTTGTCATGACATTTCTTGTTAATGTCAAGTTGTTATGACAAAGACATCTTCTGGTAATATCATCCTGGTTAATGTCAAGTTGTTACGACAAAGACATCTTCTGGTAATGTCATCCTGGTTAATGTCAACTTGTCATTATAAGGACATCCTAAACAAATTTAATGTCAACTTGTCATGACAAAGACAACTTCTGGTAATGTCACTTTGATTAATGTCAAGTTGTCATAATCAAGACAACCCAAACAATGTCTACTTGTCATTACAAAAACACTTAATGACAGCAGTCATAAACGTTTATGACATGTACATAATGTTCATGACAGGTTCATGACCGTGTCATGTCATAGTTATGACAGTGTCATGTCACTCTTATGTAGATACCTTCAAGTAAAATGCAATTCTTTATTCCAGTTCCAAAGTCTGTTACCCTGATATGTGTTTCCCATATTGAACAGCGATTGGCTTTCATATTTGTGACATACCTATTTGACGATGGATTCATCACCCTCTTTTCACATTTTTATCTTATGTGCATATGTTAATAAATATTCTGTTTAATATTAAAAAACGAGTCTCTCCTGATTAAAATACAGTTTACCTATGTTTGAATCTCAGATTTTAAGAAAGTGCACAGACATTGTCCCCCTCAGTAGAGTAATGTGAAAACACCTCTGTAATGACAAACTCTGAACAGATAAAAGTCAGTCTAGTCAAAGTCAGACATTTTAAGGCACAAAAACATCAGAAAAAAACAAAAACAAAAAACAAAACAGCAATGAGAGTGGAATCGATCGTCTCATCTAACTCTTGTCAGAAAGCAAATAAGTGGATTTCGAAATGTTGAACTATTCCTGAAAAGCAAGACTATGTACCTCCTCCCGGCCCATCCGTCAGCCAGATTCCACCAGATGATCCAAAAATGACACTTATTTCTACACACAGTCGTCCTCACACTGTGGTGAGACACACCTGGTTGAAAATCACCAAAGTATCCCTTTGTGACACCACCACAAAGGTGAGGTGATAGACATGTAGAGTATAGGTAGGGTTTTGTGTCTTCAGTGTGTCTTGCAATGTCTCTCTTTCACCCCTGCTCTATCTTGTTGCCATCTGTTATTAACTCAGGTGTGCTGCTGCACACAGGTGAAGGGGCGTGGCCTTTGGGAACAAACGAGCAGGGAATTGTTCGGGGAGTTTTGTTTGCTGAGGAAGAAAGGAGGAGGGTGGTGGAAACCAGACAGCCTGCATTGGAAAAAGATAAACCTCAATGGACTCTTGGTTTTGGTGTTTCCTTAACCAGGTGTGTGGAGGACCATAAAAGGACTGAGCAAACTAACAAGTAGGACCAGATTGTTTTATTTCTCGATTCCTCGACTGTGAGTTTGATTCCTTTTTTTGGTGGGGATATTTTTTCTTTGTTGCAATGCATTGCTTTTTTTCTGGTTCCTATTTTTGTTATTTTACATGGTGGACATTGGAAAATTCTTCCTCACTGGCATTATCCCACGTTGGACAAAGGAGATAATTATTAAAGCGGACAGTCCTCCAATTATCTTTTTTTCTCTCCTGTATTTTCACTTGGAGAGGGGAATAATATCCTCCTGAGACCTGAAACTATTGTTTGGTATGCAATTTTAATTTCTCCTAGCTATTCGGGATCAAAAGGACCCGGTAAGTATAAAAAACGAAACATTGTCAATGATAATTAAGTCCCAATGTCCTCAAATGAGACAACAATAAAGTCTCAATGTCCTCACACGAGTACTCTCCACAAGACTTGACTATTGTAATGCCCTTCTTGTTGGTGTCTGTCAGACTTCCCTTTCACGACTCCAATTAGTTCAGAATGCGGCTGCTTGACTTTTAACTGTAGCATGCAGGCGAGAGCACATTTCTCCGATATTACAGTCCCTACACTGGCTTCCTGTATCTTTTAGGTTTCATTTCAAGATCTTATTGTTTACTTTTAAGGCTCTTAATGGGTTGGCCCCCTCTTACTTGTCTAGTCTCCTGCACCCCTGTGTTTCCTCTCGAGCACTGAGGTCTGCTGACAGATCGCTCCTGACTGTCCCGAAAACACAACAGAGCCTTTGCCGTTGTGGCCCCCAAACTTTGGAACGAGCTGCCCCCCCAAATTAGACTCGCCCCTACCCTGCCTGCTTTTAAGTCTCGTTTAAAAAACCATTTCTCTGGCCTTCTCAGTCTCTGTGTGATAGCGGGTTGCTTTGTGGTCTGAATTTTGTGTACTTAATTCGTGTGAACAAATTTTTCGTGTTTTGTATTTTTGTCATGCTTATATTTGTACAGCACTTTGGTCAACGCTGTTGTTTTTAAATGTGCTATATAAATACATTTGTATTGTATGTATTGTAATTAACAGTGTCTTAGCTTGTTACTGTTTCTAAAATTGGTAAAATTTGTTGCCATATCAAGTTGCCAAGTTTCACCCAAAAAATGTCATCAGGTTCTGCAGACCGACTTGGATTAGAGTACTGTGCTCTCACTACCACTAGGTGATAGGGCATTAACGACTTTGATTTTTTTCAGGTCAATTTATCTGTCAATAAAGTCTAAGTCGAGTCAACAAGTCATTTGATGACGTCATCCTATTTACACGGCGGAGGAAAGTGAAGTATCTCCACACATGTGATGTGCGTCTGTCAAGGCCCGAACATACTCGAGCGCACTTCCGCGTTGTAGTTTCCTGTAAAAATGTCCGTGAAAAATCCCCGCGATGTGAGAAATACATGCCAAGCAGTCACATGGTGCGCGGAGCGGAGTCCGCGCGGTCGTAAAATCTGAGCTTTGCGCGCACAGGGCTTGCGGACGTCCGCTTTGAGTCCGCGCAGACCTCCGCCGAGTCCGTTCTGCATACGTTCCGCCCGAGTATGTTCGGGCCTTCAGGCGTTTTCTCAGGCCTATCACCTTCTACGTTCTCTGCAGCCATGTCTCTTGTCTTGTTGTGGTCTTGTGTTAATTTCCCCTCTACGCGCCAAGTAACGTTACCGCCCTTTTTATGAAGTGACTATGACTATTGGTTAAGTCAAGGATAAAGTATCAGTGTAAGCCAATCAGAGGCAGCGATTGCATTCTGTACACAAGCACACAGAGAGAGAGAGAGGGAAAAAAAACACGACTTGTCGACTTGTGCCACTGACATCAACACGTCGACAAATCGACTTTTCTGTTAATGCCCTACTAGGTGGCACAAAAAAGCGTCCACGAATGAGGACAACAGGTCTGAGTTAAGCACAATGAAGTATAAGGTCAAGAAAACCCAAAATTCGATGACTCTAATGAGGACACAGGGTCTCAGGACCTATAAATAAATAAATAAATCATGTTTGAGCCATCCTAAGTTTCCTTTAGTGTGTTCTTCTGCTGGTGTCAGTAGGGAGCTGAAGGCAGGCCCCTTATTTTGTCTACCCTTCTCTAACCAAGCTAATAATCACTCTAATCACTGTAGCTTTCAAATTTGCCATGCATATCTTTGTCATATATAATGGCAATATGTCCAGTAGTTGGTATCTTTGTTCTGGAGCATATAGTTGGATAGACCAGCTGATACTGCCATTAGTTTGGTGTTAAGTTTTGGTATAAATATTGACTTTGTGTTCCAGCATTCCGAGTTCAGCGTGGCGGTTGTTTTTCTGTCAATGACATCAGAATAAAAAGTGTTACTCTCGCCCTGGTTCTCTCCTACATGTTGCTATTTTTGAGCACACATTTGTTCCGCTCCTCCGAGATCACTTGGTCACATAACAATGTGAGGCAACCAGGTTTTGTTTATATTTCATTCCTGTTTCAGCTTGAAAACTATTTGCCACTTCCTCGTGTAAACAGTTGTCCAGATGTGTACACTCATCTTCGTTTAATCTTTTAACAATGCAAACATTAAAATGAAAACAGTGTACGCTAAATGGCTCGGCGCCCCAACAACTCATTATAAATTAAAGCAATTGCAATCATTATAAATTCAACTTCCCGGTGTTTAATTGCTCCCGTCAACATGTGAGAATGATGAGAATTTCATTGTAAAATATCTATCTGTGACTTGCAGAGTTAACGTGACAAAACTTCTGACTCATCGTATTATCACTAAATGTCACAGTTAGCCCTGTTTCACTCTCATGACACTCTCATTACATGCAAGCAGCGTGGGTGTAGCATCTTTCTAACCATTTGTGACAATCATTTCAATTCATTTGCATAGGTGACACCCATATCCGCTTACTGTACAGCCTGAGAATTACTGCAGCTCAGGGATAAGTGCTGAATGCTTTGAGTTGGCCTAACTCAGTGACATGGTGTGTTACAGCATGAACTTCCTAAGATCTCACAATACTCATAAGGCACTGGGGAGGTGAAATGCTTTCCAGCATTTGGCAGTCAATTAGGTTGATTGTCACTACATATAAAGGCTGTCAGTCATGAGTGTAATGTATTCAACAACAATCATCTACAATTACCCTAACCCCTGGGGATGTGAACTAATAAACTGTGGCCTTTGCCGTCTTTTCACGGCTGATGTCATGAGAAAGTACAATGCCTGTAACAAGAAAACTGTCTTGTAGTGGCAAATTATGCATTTACATAAATCTGAGTGTTAGCCTGAGATTAAAAATGAGTTTAGTTTATTCTTCTTATATGTATTATCAACCACCAGTGTTTGTGCCCACAAATAAAAAAGGACTTTTGAATGAAACAATTTCTAGGTTTAGAGTACTCACTTCCTGTTATTGAGACACATATCATTTTTGTGACCATGGTGATACTATAATTTTTTAAGGACAAATCTTCAGAGAACCAGTGGTAAATCAGTTGTGGTGATCTCACACTACTAATCCCAGATCAACATTGTACTATGATTGTTTGTGTCTTAGCATGCTGTGAAAATCGTGTGCAGTTGAGGCTAAAATAGCTGATTTAAGTACACACAGATCACGCAAACATCATTTTGATTACTGATCGTCAGATGAGGGAGAAAATTCTGTTACATTCCAAACACAATCATAAAGCTTTTGGATAATCATCAGGGCCTTCCAGGTCTGTAATCACCCCCCTTCTGTTATGTTTGTTCACATGTATTCCTTATAGGAATGTGTTTGCTGCATGATAATGTTGTACTTGATGAGAAAAAGCCTTACAGATGAAAATGCTTTCTTCATACTAAGTGTAAACTCTGATGTGGGTTTGAGTTGGCAAAAGGCGAGGAGGAGAACACCAAGCTGCTGCTGTGGCAGTGGGCCCCCAGCAGGACAATGCACCATGCCACACCACAAAAACTGCTCAGGAATGACCCCAGGAATGGGACAAAGAGCTCAAGGCATTAACTTAGCCTTCAAATACCCCAGATCCCAGTCTGATTGAACATCTGAGGAATGTGCTGTTACTCCAGAGATACCCCCAATCCATGGTGGGTCCTCCTTATACTGGACTTGGCTCTGACCTGTCAAGGCTTCGACAAAGGACCTCTGGAGGGTGTCCTCTGGTGCCTGGCATCAACCCCACCCACCTCTGGTGTAAACTCTGGATACACCAGAAGTACAGTACAGGTACAGATACAGATAATATAGTTGGTTGAACAGATACAAACACAGATACAGATAATGCTGTACTTGCTCATCCCTACTAGCTACACTTTATATAGCATATTTTTTGATTGGTGTTTTTAGAATAATAATAATAATGATAATGAAAGAATTAGTCATGTGTATTGCTGTGAAGACATGTTACATATTTTTCTTAAATCAAATTCTTAGTCACCTCTGACATCTGATCAAATTCCAAAAGTACATATGAATCTACTACTAAGATGACAGCATTAGTCATGTGCTTTCTGCTAACTTAACAGTACTGCACAAACAACAGTTAGTGGTTGGCCGTAGGGGCTACATATAGACTATTACCTAATGTAAATATAAATCAATCAATTGTGATGCATTAGTTTTTGGTTGAAAAACCATCTGCATTGATTTGAAAAACTGGGACTTATTTTAATCGATCAATGTTGCATTAAAACAACAGGCTGACCTCCACAAAAAAACACAACTTTCACTAAACTTTTATAGTAAAAGCATTAGCTGGAGTTCTGGTCACCATGTTTAGTAGCTGCCCCTGAGTATTTTGAATATTCCAGTTGTGAACCAGGGTTGAACCAGAGCTGATAGGATTGACGTGCACTTTCAATGCTGTTTAATTTAGAGCTATTTTTATGAAATTGAGCATAGCGTTAGTTCAGGCAGGACACAATGTCAAGCTCAGCTCACGTCCCAGCTGCATCAGTTGATCTCAAACAGCCCAATCAACTGATGGAGCAGCTGATTGATGGAAGGAAGTCAGCTGATAGATCACATGATTCCTTTCTGTGCAACCAATAGGCCAATCTCACTCAGGGCGCCCTATTTAAACTGCTCTGGCCTGCCTACTGTTGCTGCTTCCTCTGCAAGCCGCTTTGCAACCTGCCTCCACCCCAGCTCCTCCTTTTCATGCTGTGTCATGCTGACTTATCAGTGTCATTTCTGTTTGTCATTGATGCTGCTCTGTTCTGTTCCCTGGGGTTCTTTACTGCTGCTCTCCCTGTCTCAGGCTTTCCATGTAGGCACATGGAAGGACAGGGAGGTTTGCTCTCTTTGCCTTAAGGCTTTCCTCGTTTGCACGTGGAAGGGCAGAGAGATGTGCTCTCTTCACTTTAGGCTTTCCACATAGGTGTGTGGAAGAGGCTTTCTTTGTATGCTCGAGGAAAGGCAGAGAGGCCCCAGAACAGAGCCATACCACAAATTATAATACTGCTAATGGAAATAAAGTTTTCTTTGACTAAAGTGTTCGTGATTGAAATAAGTTTTCTGCTGCTTTGGATTTGGGATGTTACTATAGACAAATTTCCCTGACGTTGGAACAGAGGTTTAAACTAGACTACATTTTAGAGGTGTAAATATAGACAGTGCAGGCAGTTTGGTTGTACTAGGGCCTGTGAGGTGGGGGGTCCAAAAGAGAGTAGGCCTATGGGCCCTCCAAAAATGTGTGGGTGGAGAATGAGTGATTGCCACCATGGAAATATGCCTGTTTTCAGAGAACTCTGATTAAATTAAAAACAGTGTGGTTTGCTATACAGTACAGGCCACAAGTTTGGACACACCTTCTCATTCAATGCGTTTTCTTTATTTTCATGACTATTTACATTGTAGATTCTCACTGAAGGCATCAAAACTATGAATGAACACATGTGGAGTTATGTACTTAACAAAAAAAGGTGAAATAACTGAAAACATGTTTTATATTCTAGTTTCTTCAAAATAGCCACCCTTTGCTCTGATTACTGCTTTGCACACTCTTGGCATTCTCTCCATGAGCTTCAAGAGGTAGTCACCTGAAATGGTTTTCCAACAGTCTTGAAGGAGTTCCCAGAGGTGTTTAGCACTTGTTGGCCCCTTTGCCTTCACTCTGCGGTCCAGCTCACCCCAAACCATCTCGATTGGGTTCAGGTCCGGTGACTGTGGAGGCCAGGTCATCTGCCGCAGCACTCCATCACTCTCCTTCTTGGTCAAATAGCCCTTACACAGCCTGGAGGTGTGTTTGGGGTCATTGTCCTGTTGAAAAATAAATGATCGTCCAACTAAACGCAAACCGGATGGGATGGCATGTCGCTGCAGGATGCTGTGGTAGCCATGCTGGTTCAGTGTGCCTTCAATTTTGAATAAATCCCCAACAGTGTCACCAGCAAAACACCACCACACCATCACACCTCCTCCTCCATGCTTCACAGTGGGAACCAGGCATGTGGAATCCATCCGTTCACCTTTTCTGCGTCTCACAAAGACACGGCGGTTGGAACCAAAGATCTCAAATTTGGACTCATCAGACCAAAGCACAGATTTCCACTGGTCTAATGTCCATTCCTTGTGTTTCTTGGCCCAAACAAATCTCTTCTGCTTGTTGCCTCTCCTTAGCAGTGGTTTCCTAGCAGCTATTTGACCATGAAGGCCTGATTGGCGCAGTCTCCTCTTAACAGTTGTTCTAGAGATGGGTCTGCTGCTAGAACTCTGTGTGGCATTCATCTGGTCTCTGATCTGAGCTGCTGTTAACTTGCGATTTCTGAGGCTGGTGACTCGGATGAACTTATCCTCAGAAGCAGAGGTGACTCTTGGTCTTCCTTTCCTGGGTCGGTCCTCATGTGTGCCAGTTTCGTTGTAGCGCTTGATGGTTTTTGCGACTCCACTTGGGGACACATTTAAAGTTTTTGCAATTTTCCGGACTGACTGACCTTCATTTCTTAAAGTAATGATGGCCACTCGTTTTTCTTTAGTTAGCTGATTGGTTCTTGCCATAATATGAATTTTAACAGTTGTCCAATAGGGCTGTCGGCTGTGTATTAACCTGACTTCTGCACAACACAACTGATGGTCCCAACCCCATTGATAAAGCAAGAAATTCCACTAATTAACCCTGATAAGGCACACCTGTGAAGTGGAAACCATTTCAGGTGACTACCTCTTGAAGCTCATGGAGAGAATGCCAAGAGTGTGCAAAGCAGTAATCAGAGCAAAGGGTGGCTATTTTGAAGAAACTAGAATATAAAACATGTTTTCAGTTATTTCACCTTTTTTTGTTAAGTACATAACTCCACATGTGTTCATTCATAGTTTTGATGCCTTCAGTGAGAATCTACAATGTAAATAGTCATGAAAATAAAGAAAACGCATTGAATGAGAAGGTGTGTCCTAACTTTTGGCCTGTACTGTATATGTCCTTGAAAAAGGCAAAGCCATCTTCGACATGTTTTTTTTCTTATTTTTTGTGAAATAGTCAAAAGAATCTATAACAAAATGTTATGCTTATTCCAAATAAACTATTAAAATTATTGAATTAAATTAATAATTTCTCATTTTCTTTGGTATTTTTCATGATATACAGATGTGCAATGATAATTTGGGCTATCAGGCCCGTCATCATAAACCAAAGGAAAAGGATGTGTGCCTGATAATTATGCCATTTTACTGTGTGAAAGCAATAACATCATAAAATACTAATTTAAAAGTTTAACCGACTAGTATTTCTAGTACCAACTACTGAGGGTAGCAACGTTTAATCGACTAGTTAACTACTCAGGCACATCCTTCCTTTAGATACTGGTAAAATATGTGTAATCCTTACTTAACTCTATGGGGTGGCCTCATAGTGTTATATAGGATGCCATTCTGATTTGTGTTGTCAAAACAAGACAAATAATGTCTTACATAAGCCTCACTTCAAGATATCTGATGTCAATTTACCCATCAGTTGTTACGAATGCTTTTCTTCTCCAAGATGGCAGGCGAGTATCCCTCATGCTAATGTGTGATATTAGTCTAATGGTGTGTGGTGGATGTGAACAGCTGGTTGTTCCTTGTTGGGTTGATAATTAGCCAGAAGCATACAGAAGAGTTACTGCACATGGCCCCTTCTCCATCCTCCCCATCTCTGCTGCTCAGAGACCGTTTCTCATGGGAGTGCTGGCTTCCAGCACAATCAAACCCCTCTCACCGCAGGGATTTTCATCTCCTCTATCTCTCATTCTGCTCACCCCCTCTCTTCATCAGCTCCCTTTCTTCCATCTAACGTCACTGATTCCGCGAGATGCAGAGGTGGGAATAGTTGCCCACTGAGGTGCTGACATCACTGCTGCAGATGGCAGAATGTGGATTTGTGCACTATACTAATAAGACCAGGTGTTCCACCACGAGAGACACCGCATTTTTAAATGGGCCTGCAAATGAAATGCAAACCCATTTAACTGTTGAGTGCGTGTAAGGTGCAGAAAGCCCGGCATCTGGAATGATTTTAATATTCATGTCCTTATCCATTTATGAAAGTACTCTCCAAACATACACACCCACTGATTCCTGACTTGTTGACTAATTGTTCAGAGAGTAGAGCGATGACAAGAACTAGAGCAAAACTGTGACAAATAGATTTTCCCCAGGCACAGCTTACTCTATCTACATAATGAACAAGGTCAACAGGCATCTCAATTTATCAGTTATTATACAAGTGGAGTTAATGGTGGACTAGTCTTCAATTCAATTCAATTCAATTTTATTTATAAAGCCCAATATCACAAATCACAATTTGCCTCACAGGGCTTTACAGCATACGACATCCCTCTGTCCTTAAGACCCTCACAGCGGATAAGGAAAAACTCCCCAAAAAAAACCCCTTTAACGGGGAAAAAAAAAACGGTAGAAACCTCAGGAAGAGCAACTGAGGAGGGATCCCTCTTCCAGGACAGACAGACGTGCAATAGATGTCGTACAGAACAGATCAGCATAATAAATTAACAGTAATCCATATGACACAATGAGACAGAGAGAGAGAGAGGGAGAGAGAGAGAGAGAGAGAGAGAGAGATGCAGGTAATGACAGTAGCTTACAACAACATTAATGAAAGTAATAATATTATAGTTATAGTTCTGGCTACTGTGGTACAATATGTTGAAAGTATGTATTAGTATCAGACAGTATACTTGTGTGACAATAGTCATATGTGTATAATAACAGTAGAAGTATGACTAATGACTAATGATGGCAGCAGCAGCAGGAGGCATCTGGCAGGACCACGGCAGCAGCACAACCACACACGTCACACTGTCCAGGCACCGCTGCGGTATGAGTTATTCTGAGAGACAGTGGAGCACAAAGGCTCTGGAGAAGAAGCCGAGTTAGTGACATCCAGAATGGCCGAGTTAGCAAGATGCAGTAATAGGATGAGAGTGAGAGAGAGAGAGAGAGAGAGAGAGAGAGAGAGAGAGAGAGAGAGAGAGAGAGGGAGAGAGGGAGAGAGAGGGAGCCCGGTGTATTATAGGGGGTCCTCCGGCAGACTAGGCCTAAGTCAGCCTAACTAGGGGCTGGTACAGGGCAAGCCTGAGCCAGCCCTAACTATAAGCTTTATCAAAGAGGAAAGTCTTAAGTCTAGTCTTAAATGTGGAGACGGTGTCTGCCTCCCGGACCGTAACAGGAAGATGATTCCACAGGAGAGGAGCCTGATAGCTGAAGGCTCTGGCTCCTGATCTGCTTTTGGAGACTTTAGGGACCACGAGTAACCCTGCGTTCTCAGAGCGCAGTGTTCTGGTGGGATAATATGGCACTATGAGCTCTCTAAGATATGACGGAGCTTGACCATTTAGAGCTTTATAAGTTAACAGTAGGATTTTAAATTCAATTCTGGATTTTACAGGGAGCCAGTGCAGAGAAGCTAAAACAGGAGAAATATGTTCTCGTTTCTTAGTTCCTGTTAGTACACGTGCTGCTGCATTCTGAATTAGCTGGAGAGTTTTTAAGGACTTACTAGAGCTACCTGATAATAGAGAGTTACAGTAATCCAGCCTTGAGGTAACAAAAGCGTGGACCAATTTTTCTGCATCTTTTCGGGTCAGGATAGGCCTAATTTTCGCAATATTACGCAGATGACAAAATGCAGTCCGTGAGGTTTGCTTTAAATGAGAATTAAAAGACAAATCTTGATCAAATATTACTCCGAGGTTTCTTACGGTAGTGCTAGAGGCCAGAGCAATGCCATCTAGAGAAACTATGTCATCAGATAAAGAGTCTCTGAGTTGTTTGGGGCCAAGAACAATAACTTCAGTTTTGTCTGAATTTAACATCAGGAAATTGGTGCTCATCCAATTTTTTATGTCTTTAAGGCAGTTATGGAGTTTAGTTAATTGATTACTTTCTTCTGGCTTCATCGATAAATACAACTGTGTATCATCCGCATAACAATGGAAGTTTATAGAGTGATTTCTAATGATGTTACCTAAAGGAAGCATATATAGAGTAAATAGGATTGGTCCGAGCACAGAACCTTGCGGAACTCCAAAACAAACTTTGGTACGTAAGGATGATTCATTACGAACGTCAACAAATTGAAAACGATCAGATAAATAAGATTTAAACCAGCTTAGTGCTGAACCTTTTAGGCCAATTAAGTGATCCAGTCTCTGCAGTAGAATTTGATGGTCAATTGTGTCAAACGCCGCACTAAGATCTAATAAAACAAGAACAGAGACGAGTCCTTTGTCTGAAGCAATCAGAAGGTCATTTGTAATTTTAACTAGAGCTGTCTCAGTGCTATGATGCACTCTAAATCCTGACTGAAATTCCTCAAATAAATTATTATCATGGAGAAAATCACACAGCTGGTCTGCGACTACTTTCTCAAGGATCTTTGACATAAAGGGAAGATTAGATATTGGTCTATAGTTGGCTAACACCTCTGGATCCAGGGTGGGCTTTTTTAGGAGAGGTTTAATTACAGCTACCTTAAAAGACTGTGGTACATAGCCTGTTAATAGGGATATATTGATCATATCTAATATATGAGTGTTAACTAAAGGAAAGACCTCCTTAAGTAGCCTAGTTGGGATGGGGTCTAAGAGACACGTTGATGATTTAGATGAAGAAATCACTGCGGTCAATTCTTGAAGAGAAATTGGGGAGAAGCAATCTAAATATATATTAGATTCTACAGCTGTGTTTGAGGTTAGATAGGTAGGCCTACCATCCGAGGGCAGGAGGTCATGAATTTTGCCTCTAATAGTTAGAATTTTGTCATTAAAAAAGCTCATAAAATCATTACTGCTAAGGGCTAAAGGAATACAAGGCTCAATAGAGCTTTGACTCTCAGTCAGCCTGGCTACAGTGCTGAAAAGAAACCTGGGGTTGTTCTTGTTTTCTTCTATTAATGCTGAGTAATAGTTTGCTCTGGCATTGCGGAGGCCCCTCTTATAAGTTTTGAGACTGTCTGTCCAGATTAAACGAGATTCTTCCAGTTTGGTTAATCGCCAATTCCTTTCAAATTTTCGCGATATTTGTTTTAACCTACGGGTTTGAGAGTTATACCAAGGAGCAAACTTTCTTTGCTTTGTTAACTTCTTTTTAAGAGGAGCTACAGAGTCGAGCGTTGTTCGCAGCGAGCCTACGGCGCTATCAACAAAATGATCAATTTGGGAGAGGTTAAAGTCGGCACGGGAAACCTCTGTTACTGAAGGTATTGGTATTGAATTTAACGACGAAGTAATCTTTTCCTTAAATTTTGTGACAGCACTATCTGATAAACATCTAGTATAGTAACTGTTGCTAAGTGGCGTGTAATCGAGTAAAAAGAAATCAAAAGTAATCAGATAATGATCTGATAGCAAGGGATTCTGTGGAAAGACTTTTAGGTTATCAATTTCAATTCCATACGTCAGAACTAGATCGAGGGTATGGTTAAAACAGTGAGTGGGTTCATGTACACCCTGACTGAAGCCAATGGAGTCTATTAATGAGATAAACACGGTAGCCAGGGAGTCATTATCAACGTCGACATGAATGTTAAAATCGCCTACAATAATAACTTTATCTGATTTAAGAACTAAACTGGATAAAAACTCTGAGAATTCAGATACAAATTCAGAATACGGGCCAGGAGCACGGTACACTATAACAAATAAAAGTGGCTGCGAGGTTTTCCAGGTCGGATGTAAAACACTAAGAACGAGGCTTTCAAATGAATTATAATCTAGTTTAGGTTTAGGGCTGATTAACAGACTAGAGTTAAAAATGGCTGCAACTCCCCCTCCTCGGCCGCTGCCTCGAGGAATGTGGGTATTATTATGACTGGGAGGAGTGGACTCATTTAGACTAACATATTCATCTTGACACAGCCAGGTTTCAGTGAGACTGAGTAAATCAATATGATTATCTGATATTAATTCGTTTACTAACACTGCTTTAGACGATAGAGACCTGATATTTAACAGTCCGCATTTAATTCTCCTGTTTTGTCTTTCTGTCACAGAAGAGGTTTTAATTTTTATGAGGTTGTTATGCACAACTCCTCTTTGTTTAATTTTAGATTTAAATAATTTAGGTGGTCGGGGGACAGACACCGTTTGTATAAAACTATGAAAACTATGGCTGGGTAACTGAACTAGAAGCTCAGAGAGGCGTTTAGGACTGCAACTCTCTGTCCTGGTCTCAACTCTGGGTTGTCAGGGATTTAAATTACTAATAAAATTTGCCAGGTTCCTAGAAATGAGAGCAGCTCCATCCAAAGTGGGGTGAATGCCGTCTCTCCTAATAAGACCAGGTTTTCCCCAGAAAGTTTGCCAATTATTAACAAAACCCACATCGTTTGCTGGACACCACCTGGACAGCCAGCGGTTAAATGATGACATGCGGCTAAACATGTCATCACTGGTCAGATTTGGGAGGGGTCCAGAGAAAACTACGGAGTCCGACATCGTTTTTGCATATTCACACACCGAGGCAATATTAATTTTAGTGACCTCCGATTGGCGTAACTGGGTGTCATTGCCGCCGACGTGAATAACAATCTTACTGAATCTACGTTTAGCTTTAGCCAGCAGTTTTAAATTTGATTCAATGTCGCCCGCTCTGGCCCCAGGGATACATTTGACTATGGCCGCTGGTGTTGCTAATTTCACGTTCCTCAGAATAGAGCTGCCAATAACCAGAGTTTTATCCTCAGCGGGTGTGTCGCTGAGTGGGGAAAAGCGGTTGGAAACGTGAACAGGCTGGTGGTGAACCGTGGGCTTCTGCTTGGAGCTGTGCTTCTGGCGAACCGTAACCCAACCTCCCGGCTGAACGGGAGTTACCGGAGGACAGTTAGCAGAGGCTAAGGCTATGCTATGTGGCTCCGCACCGGCTACAGGGGGCTGGCTAACTACCGCAGCTTTTGAATGGTTTTCCATGGTGCGGAGCCGCGCTTCTAATTCACTAAGCCTCGCCTCCAACGCAGCAAATAAGCTACACTTATTACAATTACCACTGTCGCTAAAGGAGGCAGAGGCATAACTGAACATTTGGCACACCGGGCAAGAAAGAGCAGGAGAAGGAGAAGCCATGGCTAAGCTAAAGTAGCTAACAAGGCTAAGAGCGTGCAAACAACAGCTAAGAGATTAGCGAGAAAGTCGTAGAAAGAAGGAGAGCTATAAGTGCTTAAACAGAACCAGTGTGGGTTATGACTTGAAGTAGACGTTAAAGCAGCGTTAAAGCAACTGAGGTGAGAAAGCAGGCTAGCAGAATTCACCAGAGCAGTACAGAGACACTGTCACAGAAACACCGGAAATGACACAACTCGCTTACCGCAATACGTGCTGACGTACTGCTCTGTGTTACCACATAATATAGATAAAACATCATGCTGCTGGCACAGCGGCACACTGTCAATATGCATACAGTGTCTAAGTTGTTAGCATTTAATATACTGTCGATTGATTAATTCATTAATTTACATATTTAACCCTACAGTGAGCTCAAGTCCAGCTTTTCCCTCCATTTCACAACACATGTCTGTATTATTTTTATTATAAGATCTCTCCCACTGTAGTTTTTTTAATATCGATTATCTCTCATGCCACAATACTTAACACGTTACCACTGCACACTGATTTAAGATCATTGCACCATTAGCATGTAATTAATGACTGAAAGCACTGTAGAGTAAGATATCAAACTGCAGTAGAAGCCAACAGTGCTGTGGCCAGTAACAAGACCCTTTAAACTTATATTGTTGAACTACAACAAACATAAAAGGTTGGCAATCAGCCAGCGCCTGGGGGTCAAAACTCAAGACTTGGCCCTGTGCTCGTCCATTTCAGCAGCACATTGCTGCCATCATGACTAAATAAAGAAGAAAAAAACAACAACGAAAAAAGCAAGGTCAGTGTCTTGTTATAATTAGAACATGGTTATACAAGATCTTTTTCTTGCATACTAATCTGTATTTTTTTTTTTGTTTCTTTTTTTGCACACCACATTTGTTACTGAGATTTACAGTGGATGCTTTTGTCTCAGTGGGAGGCAGATTACATGATGACGCAGAGGGCCAATAATAATTACACCAGCCATTAGCTGAAAATAAACAGTTTCACTGTAAAAAGGTTGCAGTATCATTACTGTATTATCATTTATACTATGCCACTACATGTTATTAATCAATCCATGTGACTCATTCTATAGAATCAGATGAGTGGATTGGATAATCCCTAACACTGCTATCACAGATGTGGCCTTGACTTGTCACTAGTCCATGGCTAAAAATAATCTTCAGCCTGGAATAACCTTCTGTGTCAGTGTCCCTCCAACTGAAAAATGAGAAATGACACCACCTCTAGTAGGTCAGACTGATCTGTGTAGTGTGCAGCCCCCTTATTTTAAAATGCTTAGTTTAAGCACACGTAAATCAATCTACTGTGCTCAATAATAGCATACTCTTACTGTGTCTCAGACCATGCATGAGGTAAAACTCAATCAATCTGTGCAAGTGATAATTGTTGATTTCTCTTACATGGACTTCAGGAATGTAAAATGCACAGTAAATACAAAACAGTCCTACAAACAAAGCTATGTAACAGCAATAACTGCACTTTAACTGTGCAGCAGAAGCTAGCTAGTTGCTGAGATAGCCACACACTGACCCTTAGGGGCCTTCACATCAGGGACCCGGGCCAAAATCTGGATACACTTGACCCCCAAAGTCTTATTCACTTGATTCGTGTAAACACTGTGTACCATATCCAGGCATGGTACACCAATTCGTCCTCAAGTCCACCTGAAAAGGTGATCTTGAGTACAGTTAATGTGTACTCCAGTACAGCATGTGAACACCAACTGTGCCAAAACACAGAAGTGGACTGCTATTCAACAAGACTACAAGGAATTTCTAACCAGTTATTTAACAGTTTCAATTCAACACTGATGCATCTATCAGTCAGCAGCACAGCCTTCCATGGACAGACCCAGCTCTGACTTTACTGCTGCCTTTGAGCTGCAGTTGGCACTCCAGCGGAAAGCAGCGCGCTCATCACCCAAGAGCGGTGGCTTCTCCTCCGGCCAGGATCAGAGCTTTGCCTCGCTGCTCTGCTGGTTCCTACTGATGACACTTCCCAGGGCAGCAATGTCAATCTGCAGCGCCCTTTTCTACACTGCAGCACAACAGAAATGTCACGTACATGATGACGCAGGTGTACTTGGGAATGGAACAACATTACTAATGTGAAAGCTGAGCAGCGGGTGAGTGGGGATGTGGGGCAACCTTCTTGGGCATGGTACGAATGATACCTGTTATGAAAATGCCCTTGAGTAAAGCTACCTTTTTTCCTGTAGTTCTTTCCTATAATTGAAAAACAACAATTTTGATGAAGTAACATCTTGATAATTTAGGTTGCAATCTCACATTGATAAGGCAGCCTGACCTAAATCAACTCTGGAGGGAGATAGTAGTAACACCAGTTTGTGTTTCCGATGTATGGCTGGTACTTTTTGCCTTCGTTGGTTGAATTGGGCAGGTTTAGGCAAGAGGGGTAAGATTGCCCAGGGTTAGGGTGAAAATGTCAGGGTAAGCCAATCAGAGACAGAGTAAGGCGGGCCTTTTAAACTTCTGTGATCAACCTTTTAATCACATATTTCATTGTAGATTAATTATCAGCTGCAAGAGCGGCTATGTTGTTTTCACCTTATGAGTCTATGTGTGTGTCATCATGGCACAATGTGGTCCTGGAGAAACCTAATGAAGCCATTTTGAGTACTTTACCAAGAGCTCAGATGTCTCTCTGCGCACAGGTTTTGTCTTTGCAGTAGTGTCCCAACCATGCCAGATGCTTTTAGGAAACTTAACAGGTGTTTAGGTGAGATCAAAATGAAGGCCGAGGTCTGAGCAAGTGTGCCAGAAGTACACCCCTGGCTCTCATTCATTTAAAAATGTGGCTCGCTATATCGTGGCTGATGCTTGATTTCTAGTTCATTGCATCAGTTTCAATATACACATTAATATCATAAATAGCAGATGAAAAGAAACCAGTTTAAAATGACAGGAGAGCCAAAAGAACATGTGTTGTTTGCATTCCCTTTGATTTCCCTGAGGCTCGTCCAAGGTAGTATCTGCATTTTTATGCATTACATTATATGCATGTATTTTTGGAGTAAAATAATCACTGTAGCCTATTAGCATTTTAATGCCACATACTGTACACAGTCGCCTCAACTGTAGCTTCCAAACGTTTAATCTTTGCTTGTTGATATGCACATTTAGAATCAGTCAGAAGTTGGGAGACATCTACCCGATTCCTGATCTTGTTCATTCAACAGCAACCATTCCTAATCATCCATATACAGTTTACAAAATAAATGTTCCAGCTATCTTACCACACAGCACTGAAACACAGATAGCATTGATTGATGTTGTTTGTTCAATAAATGTGTGTGCACCCATTAATATAACGGCTAAAAGAGTGGTCATGGTGTTTAATTTTTCACTTGGCTGTACAATATGCTCCTAATGCTGTCTCCTGTGGTTTATCTGTAACGCATGACATGAATACTAATAGGCTACCATGTGAGGAAGACCATCTCTCAAATCAAGAATATTTATTGGGAAGTCCATCTCACATAAATTTGATATATTTTTTGTGGTTATCTAAGTGCTGAGGAAGACTGTTTCTCAATCAAAGCTACATTTCCCAGCCTGGAACTGATCCATTCCACAAAATGCTCACAAAAATCCCTAATAATCACCACTTACTGTCAGAGAAGATGTTATGTTTCTATCAGTCATAAACACAATTGGGATACTGCCCCAAGATCACAAGAATAGCAAATGTGAATTTCATTTTGGGGTAGACATCTGCCTTCATTTGCATCACAATTACCCTACAAATTAATTCTTAATTCCTATTTTGGCATTCCACAGCTCTTGTGTTTGCTCTGAATAATTTGATGCAGAACCATTAACAGGGTTCTAATATGAGGTCTGCCTGTGAATAGGGCCAGTCTAATGTTTTGAAGTCAGTTGAAATGAGTGTGCATGTTATAAAAGCCAGACTGGCTGCTTAATTATTCACAACTTTATCACCCATACTGAAATAAAGTGCTCAGCACTCCTTCTATATGTTGGAAATGAAATGAAATGAATCAGTTTTCCCTCTTTAAAAACATTTAAGAGGAATATAATGTAACAACAGCCTACACAAAAAAACATTTGCAAAATGTATATGAGGGGGCCTGTGCTAAATTAATGCAATAAATTATCATGCAACAAAAAAACAACAACTTTGGTGCAAAGAATATGCAGGCTTTCAAAATGTGGAATGGGGAAGTTAGTACTGAGGACCAGAAGAATGAACTTCAGTTGACAAAATTGACATGGTGTTCTAATTCAGTCATTTATTCATTTTCTTTAAACGCTTATCCTGTTAAGGGGCACGGGGGGCTGGAGCCTATCCCAGCTGACACTGGGCGAGAGGCAAGGTCAGGTCCTGGACAGGTCGCCAGACTATTGCAGGGCTGACACATAGAGACAGACAACCATTCACACTCACACAACACCAGTTGTGTTTTAGTGAGACATTGCTGTTTTTTCCATCAGCTTTGCAGGCCCAAACGTGGGTGTTTTGTAACAACCAGTCTGTGTTTTTTCAGCGGCTATGTAGGCTCCATTTGGGGGTGTTTTGTAGCAACCTGTCAGTAGGGATAGTGCCACAAAAAGCAACACGTTCTCACTCCAACCTCGAACAGGGTTTGGCTTTAGAATCTTACAGGACGTGAACCCGCTCTCTCGGGTGAAAGTCGGTGTTTGTTGGACCCATCCACCACAGCTTAAAGCCACCCCTCTTGGACTTTTGCTGCCTTAACTTTCGTCCTTGTCCTGCTGCTTTTCCCCCCTGCCTCAAGTCACAGCCCAAGTGTTGGATTTCAATGACTTTAGAGGGTTTGCAGAAATGTCCAATGCCAACATTTTTTCTAACAATTGGGTTGCCCTCACATAACTTGTTAATTTTTGTATAGCTTCTTCTAAAAATGAATAAAATTTCTTTTTTCTTTTTCATTTTGGTTGTCCTTAGATAAGCCCTCCAATGACTTCTCCAGTCATCTCGATCCTCCCTGCATCTGGCTAGCTCGCCAGTGCGTTCTGCTCCTGCGTCTCTCTTCAGGACAGCCACATCATTGTAAAGCCTGACAATGGAGTATAAATATAAACAGCTGAAAATAAACTCTTTGGCTTTTGTGTTCAAAACACCATGAGTTGTCATAGCAGTCAAAGTTGTAAATAATGGGGGAAAAAGAACGATTTAAGAAAAGGGAATGATTTAGGAACCTCTGTATCCATGACAACTGAAGGATTATAGTATCACATGATCAAACCACTGAGAAAAGATAATATACTTTCTTCCCAGACAGAGGGATTTGTTATTTGAGATGGATTTTTAGGTATCCCATCATACACCCACCCCTGTGGCAGAGCTCCCCTCTGTTTTTTATTGACACAGATAAAACATAAAGAGCACAGATGAGGATGACCAAATGGTTAGACAGAAACTGATCTGCAGTCACAAAACAGAGTGAGGCCACAACACAAGCAACGGGCTCATCAAAACAACAAACGGAGAGAGATGACTGGCTCCTCTTCTGAACAATCCCTTAATGACACACTGGCTGCTTTATTGCAGCTTTTATTGTCAACAACCTTCTTTGGGACATAGCCCATTCTGCAAGTGAATGCAGTCCAGTTGTAGGGCTATTTATTAAATAAATATTATGCCAGATTGCCCAATTGGAAGGATTTCAGAAATTGTTTATTGATGGAAGCCACCCAAGCGCAGACAAGTCAGAAAAATGCAGATGTTTTGTATTAATATGTAAAAGCCTCTTGGCGCTGATTTCATCCATTAAATCAATCTACTGTGTAAAATGCAGACAATTCAGAGATCCCTGAGAGATAGACGGGGCTTTGACACTGGGGTTTGTAAGGTGGTGAAAGTGGAAACCAGTGTACAGTGCAAGGACAGCAAAAAAGGGTAATAGATAAGATGGTTTAATTATCCTTCAGTTTGGATAATCATGGGTCAACAGAAAACCCTATAAATATGTGAGTTAATTAAATAAATGCAACATAGCCTCAGTGTGATAAGGTAATTATTATTACTTTTATATGATTATTATAAAAATAAATGATGTTATCTTGTAGACTTGCATGTAGCATATTGCTTCACCCAGTGCCTCCTTGCTCTGCTTTCTCTGTATCTCTCTGTTAATCATGACACTAATGCTGCAGGAGTGTGAGGTACATAGACATTCTGCCCGCCCCGCACACACACAGTGACAGGGCTTATTGTTAGCATCACATGGCTAACATTACCTAACGGGGTTAATGACACAATTGAGCCGTTTTGGTGTTGGTGTTAGTATGCTGAGACAGTTTAATGGTTTGCTGTCTGATGTTAGCTGCTGCTGCTGTGACAGCTATTGCTAACTGGCACATGTTGAACTGACTGTCCTGCGTAATGGCAGCAACAGAAAGTTTACTGATCCTTTCTGCCATTGAAGATAATTAGTTTTCAATGTGGGGTCAGTCTGGGCAGCAGCAGACTCTGCTGTCTCATCTTCTCCCCTATAGTGCCAGTATAATAGCCTATATTGAATATATTTTTTTAATTCTTGAATGGATATTGTATATCAGTCAAAATTCTTATTGTCAGTTAATGGTTGACGGTTAATTATTAACATCCCTTACTCTCTATTCTATTTCTATTGTGGTGACAACTGAAACACATGTCATTACTTTTAATGTTCCAATTTCTGTGAATAAAGCCCAGAAGCCATCTGTCTAGACCGTTAAATGTAAGAGATGTTCAGAATTTCTATATGTTGAAGCCCTTGTCATATTAATTCCTAACAAAAGACGACTGCAAATTATTTTTAGCTGTGAAAAGCAGCTCTATAACGCTCTGTCAGTTGGTTGTTTGGTCGGTGGTCAGTCAGTTTGTCTGTCCACATCCACAAAATATTTCCCCACCATTGGGTGGTTACATTTTTTCCCAAAGCTGAAATTTGGCATGAAGGTCAAGTGTATGTGTGAAGGTGCGCCTTTGTGTTCATGCCAATTGGGTAGGGGGCGGGGGTCGCATGCAATGGATGTGACCTATTGCTACAAGGCGCATAACTTCCAAATGGATTCATGGACTTGCCCAAGACTTTGTGCAAAGACTGGTCATGAGCCAAAAGACAGCTGATTAACTATTCATGCCAACAGGCAAAAAGGGGTAAACCATGTATGTGGTTGCAGCTATTGTCGTTTACTGCTTGTTTATGAAGATTTTGCAAATAATTAAATAACAAAAAACAATATGAAGTGTTCCCTGCAGTATCCATGAGAATCAACTCTATTACCTGCAGTAGTTCAGTCTATATTTGTGAAAGGAGAAGACAAGGAGAAGGCAGTGTGTTGCCCTGTGAAAGTGACTTGGCTTGTTAGTGCAGATGCCTGCCTCCCCTGCATTCACATGCATAATACATCTCAGCCCCATCTTTCATTCCCTTGTCTAAATAGAAGGCTTGCCCTCGTGACACACAAAGCAGCATGGAAACAGGCTGAGCTGGCAGGCCCTGGCAGTGGACACCTTGGACCCATCTCATATCTGCCTGAACTGTGATCCTGTCAACTTCACTAAGTCTCCCAGGTAGGGGATAAAATATATCAGGAAACTGACACTCACCACTGTAAGCCTACAGCACAGAAAGTCCAGGATATATATATATATATAGTCCCACAATAACCAAAAATTTACATAGACACAAATGTTGAAAGATTCTCGGTGTTAAAACACCAAATGACTACACTGTGATAAAATAAGGAGGTAATTATGATTGTCTCTTATTTATAGCTGTGATATTTTAGAATATCTGTTATGACAGTAACCATGGTTTTTACCCTGACACATGACAAACCTAGGTAGTATGAACATATCATTTTAAGCTGACAGTAGAGTAGCACATAGTGGACTGTTGGCCAAGCTACGCGCTTATAAAATAACTCAGCCTAAGCATTGAGCTATTAAGGAAGCACTGTCCTTAATTAGATGAAGACATAAACTCTTTAGATGAGTCGATAAGAAGGAGCCGCCTAATGTGATCTCCAGCAGATTGAAAAGCATTTAAGGCAAAGTACCAGTGACTGCTCAAATGGGATTGTGGCCACTGCTTTGGTCCCATCAGCATTCAGCTGCTCTACCCCCAGCAATGTGGCTGACCCAGGGAAAAAAAGGACAGAGTGATTACTAATGCACACAGAAGGCCTTTCAATAACCGGGTAGGTATCCGTTGCATAATTTCCTGTGCAAGAAAGGAGGAAGGCAGAGCACTTGACTCAACCAAAAAACCTTATTTTTTATATGTCAACACAATTATACCTCATTAAAAAATACAGCTGTGACATATTTTGCTTTAGTATAGTGCTTGACTCATTTTCTGGAGCTTCCTGGAAACACTTAGTGTATGTCTCTTCATGAGGTAATTTAGGACCTACTCTATCACAGTGTGTGTGTCGCTGTGCGTATGAATAAATACAGCTATAGTTATTGCAGGGATTCATTTATGCCAACTTAAATAGTACTAAGTAGATGTATGGCAGGCTGAATTATTGTGATTACTGTGAAGTGTTACTTAACCTGCCAGTAAAGAGAACAAGACATGCTATCAGCTCTGTAAGGCTATACTTGGGGTACAGCATGCAAACATGTTTACAATGACAATGCAAATATGCTATAGGCATAATGATACTGTATTAGTTTGGCATGTTAGCATGCTAATATTAGCTAATTGGCACCAAATACAAAGGCTGAATCCAAATGTCCACCCACTGGACACTGTGACGTGTTCACTGTCATAACGTAAAGTCTGCGAGGGAATGTTTGAGGGATGACTACAGTCATGTACAAGGTAATCGCTGCTGTCATATTCCGTCTGCTCATCTGTCCTGGCAGATGAGAAGATATAAATCTAATGTATGTACAGTATAGGCTTTTTTTGTGACTGAACAAAATAAATTTCTATGCAACATGTTGGCAACACACATTCAAATAAAGTGTATTCAAAAAAGTTGAATTGATTAAAACAAACAAGCTAAAAAAAACATTCAAATACAAACACATTGTAAATAAGAACTATGGACTATGACTAAATAAATTCGGACAGCCTATTAGTTACAATACAGGATGCTCTTTTGTTGTTTTTCGGCCAGTTTTGTAGCCTGTATATTTGGCATTACACTACACCGCTTGTAGGCCAATCAGCCAAGTCCTGTGGAATCTGCACCCCAAGCAGACTCTCTGGAAGTCTGCAGAAAGTCCACATGAAAATCATTGTGGGCTAGATGAATTGTGGATTTGGACAGCCCTCAGCACTCCCAGACTTCCCAGGAATGCACCTGTAAAGTCCATGAGTGGGCAAGTGCAGTAAAGTCTGGACATTTAGATTCAGCCAAGGTACAACTAACGGTGCCATGCCCTTGTTCTGATGGCCAACAGTTCCAAAGGCCTGTTAGTCCAAAAAAGGTCCCACTAGACTGAAAGGTCAAAAGCCCATTATTCCAAAAACAAATGCCAATTGCTCCAAAATTATGTTTCTCCAAAAATACTCACTCCCTGCATTTAGTTTTAGTTGCCCAGTGGTGTTTGGGCCATCTACCCTGGGTGTTTTTACCAACACTTTGCAGTGTTTCCCAGCAGAATTTGAACAGCCACCAAACCTGGCTCTATTTCATCGCCCTGGCCCTGTTTTTCCAGTGGGTTTTGTGTCACCAAATGTGGCTGTTAAAGCCAAAGCATGATCTTTTCATAATCATAACCAAGTTGTTTTTGTGCCTTATCAGACATTCACAGCAGTGTTGTTGAGAAATGTAAAGTTTCAATGTAACAGCTACACATGAATGTACAAATGTACTATATCTAAAATGTAGGCTACAATGAAAACATTTTTTCTGCCGATTGGGTTGTCTAAATGCATGGTGTGTATACTCTCGGTGAAACGAGACTTTGGAACAATAGGCATTTGTTACGTGGATAACGGGCTGTCAGGAAGATACGGGCTTTCAGGCCAATAGGACCTCATTCAAAATTTCAAAATTTTGGGCCATCTGAATAATGAGTATTCCCCCAACTGAAGCTGACGAGTCATAAAATAAAGTAGTGGACGAATTAAAGTTTTGACCAGATGATGGTGCCAGATGAAAAGTTAGGGTCATCCTAAAGGGACCATGAATGTCTGTGCCAGGCGTCACAGCAATGCATCTAGTAGTTGTGAAGACATTTCACCAAATGCCAAAAATGTCAACCTCATTGTGGGGCTAAAGCAGCAGTCAGTAGGGTTAATCTTCTGGGGACTGTGAATGTCCATATAAAATTTCATTGCAAACCATCCAGTAGTTTTTGAGATATTTTGGTCTGGATGACTGACAAATTGACATTTAAAAAATGCAATGAAATGCTGGCAGCAGTCAGAAGAGGTTGGAGTCGAGGATTAAATCAAACATTTAACAAGGAAATCCCAATAGTAAGAAAAGAAATGAATATATTTGCAATACACCAGGTTGAAATTGCTGGTGCATCATGAGTCAGATACTGCACAAATGTTTCACTAAAATTAAATGACAAAGCCAGGAGAGAAATCTCATCAGTGATATTATCAGCATGACAAATGATTGATTTGCATGCTTGTTTATCCATTTACAGGAAACCACACAGGCCTCCTGAGTATCTCTGTCTGACAGCTTTGTAGCCTGTCATGTGGACCAACAGTGA
This sequence comes from Epinephelus lanceolatus, assembly GCF_041903045.1. Classification (NCBI taxonomy): domain Eukaryota; kingdom Metazoa; phylum Chordata; class Actinopteri; order Perciformes; family Serranidae; genus Epinephelus; species Epinephelus lanceolatus. Next base: position 19,676,872 of record NC_135747.1, on the reverse strand, counting down.
CCCTCTGCAGATATACAGTTGTAACCTAATCTACTAATAGTTTAAGCCACAGTACAAAGCACTGACAAAAGGGAACCGAATACACCTCAGTATTAATCACAAAAATGCCACACTTATCTTATGGTAGATAAATATTTCCAACAGTGAGAATTCATCATTTTTCTGTCATGGTTTCAAATGAACCTGAGCAACCATTTTATGCCTTAGGAATAGATTGTGCCATGTTAGGCATTACCAATTGATGATGGAAAATAAGGGAATAAGGGCACTCAACTGTGCCCTAAGTGTTTAATGTTATTTTCTGTATACTGCTTTATCTTATCTGCAGTGTTCCCCAAATTAGAATATGAATCTTGGACAATTTGAATCTGTTTAATCTCAGTCTGAGCTCATAAATTAGAATTGAAAAAAAAAAAAAAACCTAAAACATTTTATTATCAAGCAGCATGGATGGTGGAGTGTTGTGAGGCCAGCTGAGTGGTTCTGATATAACTGAGTGGCAGCTCACAGAAATACACATTTTCATTTTTCCGTGGTGCCAGAGATAAATCTGAGATACAGTATATCAGGTAGATTTGGCGCATTAGAAACCAAGGCATATTCCCTCTACTTCAGCGTAATGGAAGTTTTAAAAATACTTCATAAAAATACAGAGTGGAAGGACAGAGAGTAGTGAGAGAAGGACATTTTAAAGACCACAGTTTTATTCATGAGCTTAGGCTGTTCTTCTGAGTTAAGACGAGCACTTATATTGCATGGGGCTTTTTCAAGTGTAACATGATGGGCTATGTAAGAGAGTCACTTTCCAGATTCTTTTCTTGTGCAAACATGGATGATGATTGGATGCTTTTTTGACAGCATTCATTCTCCCATCCCTGCCAAGAGTTTTTTTCCTGGTGTTTTTTTCTTCTTCACATAGTAGCAAAAATTGTACTTCAATTGCTCATTTTTTACCATCCCAGTCAGTCAAGTACACCAAAACATCTGACAATAGCGAATCCATTTTCCCCCCATAGAGTGCTGCTGTTTAGGAGACTCTTCTGCAGTGTTATTTTCAGTTTGTTACTTCTTGCGGGCAAGAAAAGTGGTCATAACCCCACACATTGCCTATTACTCTGAAACCCTTATGGTTTGCATCTATTATTAATGCATTACTTGAATCCATATAAATTATACCACCCATGCACGGCATACTGTGAAGGGTGACAGTGCTGTAATATTTATTAGTGTGGTAGAGAAGTCGTGCAATATCAACGAAGCTGGTGGGACTGATCTACAGTGTGAGTAGCTCTAGATTCCATTATTGTTAGGCCAATGCTGTTTCATTGGTATGACTGATGGAGAGTGCCATGGCAATTGTTTGGGGACATAGTTCTGGTGCAACAACTCCTCGCCACCAGGGAGTGTTGGGTAATATTTTCTCCTCCTGGATCAGGGATGGTACATTCCTCCACGCTACGCTGCCTTCACTGCCGGAGCTCAATAATAAGCCTGTCAGCTTGATTTAAAAAGCCTGTGGCAGTATTATGAGAGACACCATCAGATTTACAATAATTCATAAATCTCAAGCAATAAAGGATAAATCAATAGAGGTGTGAGTTTAAACTGTTTTCAGTCTCCTTTCTCTCTGTGTCATAGCTCAAAGGAGGGACACAATTCAATTGCGGAGACACTGCTGCACATTGCACAATATACTTATATTGTTGGCAGTGCAATGAGACGTATCCCCTTTGTGCATAAATTGGCAGCATAAAACTTTCAAATCTCTGGATGTGATTGGATAAGTTTTTAACTGGACTACAATTAACTGAATTATGTGATGAATTGTGGGAACCACACATCACTCCCCAATTACAGAAAAGTAAAGCACTGCATTCATTATTCTGCATATATGTTTCTTTTTATTGTTGTGGTCCTATAATATAATTTGATGATACTGAGGGGTGAGAACCAGTGTAAGGGGCATCATGGGCGAAAATAACAATAGGCAATGCAAATAACATTGATTATGTCATTACAGTGCAATCTGCTGCTGGGAAACCTTGGGCTCCAGGATTCATGTGGATGCCAATGAACATGCACCACTCACCCAAGGTGTTGACCTAGCCTCTACATTACCCAGATTCCACTCCAATCAAGCATCTGTGGGACGTGTTGGTACCCCAAATTGAAACCCACAGGACTCAAAGGATCCACCACTAGGGGACAGCCCCACATGTCCTGTGTCCATGTCCCAACAGATTAGATACCTACAGTTGATGGAACAATGGCTCTAACCTGTCAAGGCATGGACATATGACCACTGGGGTACTAGCACATCCCACAGATGCTTATTTGATTGTAAGCAGGGGGAATTGGAGGCTTGGCGGATGCCTTGAACTCTTTGTCATGTTCCTCAGGGCATTCCAGAGCAGGAGCAGTTTTTGGAATGTGGCCTGGTGCATTGCCACCGCCATGAGGCTGTGTTCTTGGTCTGCAACAGTTTGGGTGAATACCAGGACCCAAGATTTCCCAGCAGAAGATTGAATTGTAATATGATGACCAATGTTATTCACATCACCAGTCAGTGGTTTTATGTGGTGCCCGAGGACCTCAAAGTACGTCCTGGCATGTACGGCACTAGGAGGTTGGAGATATAGCTGAGAGAGAGAGCATGAAGAGCCTTAAAAGTAATGATTAAAATCTTAAATCTATTTTAAACATACTGGGAGCCATTGTAAAGAGGCTAAAACTGGAATGATGTGATCACATCTCTTTCGCTGGTTCAAAGCCTGGCAGTTAAGTATACTGTCATCCATATTTTCAAGAAGTTTTAATATTAAAGACTGAATTCAATAAGCATAGTCAGGACGAAGTATGGTCATTTTTTGCTTTGGCTGTCCTGTAAAATTGGTCAAATGTCTCTTACGCTCCTCTGGTTCTCACCCCTCCATACAGGCATTGAAAACACTGGGTACAGAAATATAGTTGTGTCAAACTGTCGGAGGGTTTGCAGGGTGGCAGTAAATACAGCTGAAGAGAAAACACCTGACTTGACTCCTCACTTCTCACACAGCATTAAGTAGATCTGTTTTATCTTGGATCCCTGACATGAGGTATGGACTGTAGATCGTGGAGGGTTAGTGGTGTGTGCAACAGTAGCATCTATATGATTATGAACGCTACATTTCATCGCCTGGTTATTGCTGGGAAAGAGAAACCATATCATAGTCTGCCCTTTGTTTATTTCATGCATCAGTTGATTTTTTAATTCTGGCGGTGTAGTTTACTTTCTTATCAAACACATACATGATTACTACACAGGCTGATGAACAACCCACACTTCAGAGATACAGAGAAAGAATTACATTTTTAAAATTTTATTTCAGTATTTTATTTGTTTTACTACAGTTCATGTTAAGCCTGTAGAGCTAGTTTACTAGCAGGCCATTTATTTTAAGTGGCTACTTTGCAAGTCATCCATTTATTAATTTGCTCAAGGCTATTGCTAAAGGCTAAAGACCCACTCCACAGTTCCCAAACCTCTTTTGCTTAAAAATAAAAACAAACATAGACAAAAAAGATATTTTTACTAAGTTTACAGGACACCTAACTTAAAAATGACCCTTGAGTGATATTGTTGTTGATTTAAATCTGAGCTAGAGAAAAAAAAAAAATCACTCCCCATAATGAGTATAAAACCAAGGCTTGAATCACAGTCAGCTGTTAAACTATCCCTCAACTTTAAGTGACAGTTGCTCAATTTAACATTTCAATATACTGAAAGTACTAAAATACTTACTGTTTAAACTAAAAACCAACACTGAAGCTGAAACTAAAGCAATACAAATTAAGATTTTGGCTAACATGCTACATGCTAACACACAAGGTCATAGCCATGGAAGCAGTGATCCGATACAGTAGATATTATGTACATTAAAGGTCCAGTGTGTAGGATTTAGTGGCATCTAGTGGTACGTTGCAGAAAGGAAACTTCTCCCATGTGCCAAGCTCATATAAGAAATACAGTTGTTGATGGGAAAATGTGAATGGCCCTATCTAGAGCCAGTGTTTGGTTATTCTACTTTTGGGCTATAGTAGAACAACTTTGTGCAGTGGTTCCCAACCGGTGGGTCACAGTCCAAAAGCAGGTCTATTTCTTATAGACCACAAGTGATTCACAAGCATGTCAAGTTTGTAAAATACACATTTTATTTTGAAGTACAGTGAATTTCTGGCACAGAGCTTTTATTTTGAGGTGCCGTCTCCTGCTGTAGAGTGAGTAACTAACAGATAGCTACTTGACAGAGACAACAAACTAGCTAGAAAACATGGCCAATGCAAGTATGATGCTGAAAGTATTAAACTGTGTGGACCTTGAACTAATGACCGAGGAGAAATCTGGATGCCATGGCTGTACGAGTTGGAAACCACTGACATAGCAGACTTGGAAGTGGACGCAAGTGGATATAAAATAATGAAAACCTAGTTATAAATATGATACATTTCTGCCAACAGATGCCCCTAAATTCTACACACTGGACCTTAAAACAATAATAACTTTTAACTGAGCAAATTCCAAACTAGGAATTCTGTGCTGTACCACTCAGTAGGTGATCCTCGTTGCCTTACTATCCATGGTCAACACAAGCATGGTCCTGACCACCCAGCAGTCAGTAAGCAAATGACTGATACTGATAGTCCAGAGCAACCATACTCTTTTCATTGTTTTTATAAGAAGGAAACTAATGAATGTTTACTTACGAATTATATCTTCAATCCATTTTCTCTGTCAATCAAACTGAAAACACAATCCCCTTCTGTTACCTACTAAATGCAGGCTTTGTCTAACTTGTGTGTGTGTGTGTGTGTGTGTGTGTGTGTGTGTGTGTGTGTGTGTGTGTTAAATTAATGAGATGTCTTCATACAGTTGAAGTGGATTCTCTCTCCAAGTGTGAATAAATTATGATCCAGTGTTGATTGGATTTCTGTCAAGAGATTGAACAGGAAATGAAAGCCTTTTGCATGGGAAGGGGTTACAGTGGGAGAGAAAATTGTATGCTGTGATTAATGGTTTTGTGCCATTTATGCAGCCATTTTCTGGCTTACGAACACAGGAGGTAAACAAGGCAATGGCAGAGACAGCTAATCCCCTGCATCATTCAGTCCTTGGTATCTGTCTGAAAGGGTCAATGATTGACTCTGATTTAGCCTGTTCCCAGTTCAGAGGAAATGAATAGATGCCAATCACCCTCCTACAATTCTGTCAGCAGGACTGCCCAGCTATGAATAGATGGGGCACAATGCCTTCCTTATACCGGTCCTAAGTTATAATTACATGCTACATTACATGTCATTGCAGCATATGCTAACCATGTAACCATGGATAATATAATATGGAAAGACTATATACAGGTTTAAATAGGTTACAGCATCAAAATCATTCTTCTCATTTGGTGCTTTAAAGAACACCAGTAAGACTCTGTGTGCTCACAAATGGTTTGGCTGCTTGTGTAATACTTTTGCAAAACACAGTGCTTACTAGGGCTCAATCACCCCTTGCTGGCTGACTGCAGTATAGGTCATAAACCCTGCCTCCTCCCTGTTAGGGGATGGGACATGGGCCAAACTATTTCATCAAAGTACAGGTCAAATTAATTTTTCCCAAAGATAGATTTTGTCATTTTAGGTAGTTCTTATCACGCTGATGTATGTTCAAGTGTTTTCTGCTAAGTTTAATTTTAATTCGATGTTCAAATATCATGACTGATGGCTGTATGTGCCCACTGGTGTGCTTCTTGTCATCGCAATTGGTCAGACACATGAAGGAATTCAATACCTCGGGGAGGTTGCCACTGCGCTGACTCTGGCTCCAAATGATGTTACCAGTGCAAGATGGCATCGGCCATTTTTGGGATATTTTTGGCTTCATTTTGGTACAGTAGGAGGAAGTGCAACCACATTGTCCATCTTTAGTCTACGATATCATCTTAAATTTTGGATATCGCAATACCATAAGTGTTGTCTTAACTGATTTTAAAGGCTGAGTGACATTTAAGTGATGTCATTTTGTGAACTTACCAGGCTGTCCTAGCTCTATTATTTGTCCTTACCAACTTAATCATTATATTCTCATTACTGAGGATTATTTCTCAAAAATCTCACTGTGCAACTTATAGTGAAAGTACCAAGTCAACCCTACAATATTATTGCAATATTGATAGGGGTATTTTAAAAAATATTGTGATATTTGATTTTCTCCATATTGCCTTGCCCAAGTCCTTAGAAAGTTTGTTTAGTGTTACTTTCCGCAACATAATTGTGGTATTTGAGTTTAAAACACTGTGGGATGGGACAAACTAAAATTTTTTTAGTCAAGGCCATCTAGCTTCCTATACATTTCAGCTGAGACAGGACCTTACATTACATAGGTGCTAACGAATGGGGGAGCATCATCAGGCAGTGTACTTAATAAGAGTACCATCGTACCTTTATGCCATGGGGAGCTGTTATAACTATTAGCTGTATTAGCCCTAGACTCCTCCCTGAGTGTTGATGCAGGAATGCCAGTTTGGTTGTCCTCATAACACATCCCTGCTGACCATTGATACGGGACTTTTCCAATGCCCACCTGCTGTAAGTTGCCCCTATCCAACTCATTCCCCTTCAGTGATTCATCTGTGAAAACTGCCAAATAGTAAGAAACCTTCCCAAGCAGAGACCCCTTGCTTAAAAACATATTTTCTTCTCTAAAGATCCAGTCATATGCTGACTGCAAGGAAAACAATTCTGTAATGGTATTTGTGAAAGGTAATGCCAGTATCCATTCCTGAGAACTGTCACACGAGCTTTCTCATGTGCAGGAGCACCACTGAAATCGCTGGGCGAGACACTACCATAATGCCTAACAGGCGTATGTTGCAATTTGGGAAATAATTGGATTGTCATGATGCTTCTGGGCTCTGATAGCCAAATGCAGAATGGCAGACCACAGCTCCTGGCTGGGCAGGGATGGAGCTTTTGGCAGTGGAGGTACTCAGATACTAAAAAAGTCATGCATTTCAAATGTTACTTAAGTAGAAGTACAAAACTGTTAGCAACAAAATACACTTACAGTACCAAAAGTAAGAGTACTCATGAGGCAGAAGTCTCCCATTCATAATGTGTATTATATTATTGGATTGTAATTATTGATGCATTCAGCATTTAAATGTTGCAGCTGGGAAAGGCAGGGCTTTAATTTCCATTTTGGAGTAGAAGTATACAGTAACAGTAACACAATACTTGAGTAAATGTACTTAGTTACTTCCACTACTGGGAGCTCTTTACCCACTTGATTGAAAATCCAAAGTAGTTAGCCGCAGCGTTAACTGGACTGTGTGGAAGGTGTTTACTTTGTGTCAAAGCCACTTTGTCTTATCGTGTGACATCTCTGCAGAGAGTGAGGAGCTGACTTCATACAGCCCTTATTAGAAGTCTCATCACTGTGTGTCTGCAACCGCTCCATCTCTCTGTGATTTTCACTGAGGACCTTTGTGTTCCACGAATTCCAATATTTTGTATTCTACTCCTGCCAAAGCACCTCACACATACATTATGCCCAGACAATTGAAGGCATAAAATAAAATATTGAGCCATAAGGTTATTCTACATGATTAGTTTGGTCTTATAATTCTATAAATTATGTGCACCATCAAGAAGCTTGCAAGTGCTTCAGACTGATCAATTTCTAACACTATATGTGCACGTACATCATCCTTAAAGAAATGTTTTTCATATCATAATATCATTTATGCACTGCTATAGATATTGCTGTACTACCGAGAGGTTTAAATTACTTTGTATTTTTAATTATGTTATGTTCTGTAATTCTCCAAAGCTTTATTCCTTCATTGAACATTTGCTAACCCACGAAGAAAAGATGTACATTTGCATCATGTGCAAAAGTGAAATTTACTGTTAAAGGAAGACTTCACCTTCCACATGAACATTTGTTTATCAATTACTCATCCTGTGTTCAGTTGAATTGGCGACAAAAAACTTGTTATGGCCCATCTTTATGTTTTCTTGTTAGACGGTGACCTCTAGTGGCTGTGGTTATTATTAAGGGAGCAAAGAAGGAAGTCAAGTGGCACAGGACTTTCATCGAGGAGACCACTGTTCATGTCCCGTGTGAAAACGTCAAGTTTGAGTTATTTTTACAGGGTAATGTAACATTTCAACTTCTGTCATGTGACCTATGTGAGATAGGTCACATTGTGTTCCCCTAACAAATGTACTTATTTTAAGCCAAACCATGATCTTTTTTTCTAATCCTAACAATACAGTTTTGGCGCAACTGCATCCGTTTAACGTCAATGGTGTGTTTAAAATTGAGCCCATTACCAGTCATATGTGAGCTATTCTGTGGCCCTAATTTAGGAAACGTATGGACAAGTGGTATTTAGAGGGTAGGAACATATGACCCATGTGGTCATATGGATTGGAGGACATTTTGATCGAGTCATATGCTCAGTCTTCCCAAAAACATGCATTTTCACTAAAACGCTACAAATTAAATCCCCTCTGCATCAACAGTCTCAGGCATAGGTGAGCAGTTAACATACGCTGTTTTATAAGTGTGTTTGTGAAGTACTGAGCATATAACTGGATAAATTAAACTTTGATTATACTGCAGTGTGCAATGGGATTGTGCTCAATGTAGATGGAGTCACACAATGAGCGCCGCCCTGTGTGAGCAATTGCGACTGCATTAGTTGCTAGTTAGCTAGCTGCTACCCTGCGGTTCCTCCTCACCTCTCTCCTGGCCTATGGGACTTCTTTGGCTGCAAGGACAGCTGCCAGCACATCCAGAGAGGCGGAGACCTGCTTACAGCAGCAACTCAAATTTAGCCAGAGCTAACCTGCTAACCCATCGTTGGGGATCACAGTGGGCTGGTGGCCAGCGTCACTCTGGGTCTAATCTGTGTCATGAAAGCAACAGGAGCTTGCAGATACGGCAGGGAGTTGGGGCTTGTGCTGTCTGAATTCAAATTGCTACAGTTGCTATTTGAAGGTCTGTCTCCAAAGCTACTGTCTGCTCTCCTCACAGCCAAGTAGTGTCATATGTGGGAGTGAGGTGGAGGAACCACGGGGTATGGTATGGTCCATCTCCATGGAATGTCACTACACTATCTTGGAAAATAGCATTGTGGAGCACTGAGTTTGATGATTGCACACATTATTATGGATCCTACTACTTTTCTTACCAGTTCCCACCCTACGATATCCCCCAAAAACACAAACAAAAGTCCACAGCTTCACATCCAGGGGTATGTGTACAATGAAGGAAAGCTGACAGAGAGCTGTGGGCATGAACTTCGCCAACCTCTTGCCCCCTGACTGGTTCTCTGGAGGAAGAGCAACGAGAAGAGAGCCAGGGCCTACAGAGCATGTTGGAGAACCAGAGGGGGTCCAGGAGTCAACACATCCCTGGATGTGGAGCCTCCAGTGTGCTCTGCAGGCCTTGGCTCTCCTCTAACCTTCTAATGACTACCTTTCCAACTTCAGTTCCAGCGTGCTCCATGGGCCCTGGCTTGACTCTCAGCTGCCCGTCTATCCCACAGCCTTTAAGCAGCCCCCAGCTGACCCACACTGTGCACCGCTTTGCTGCCAGAGAGTTAATCAACAGACACATCAATTTGCAACTGCATCCTTATTGCTTTATATGCAGTCAATGATTTCTTATATGTTGTGATATGTTTTCGAGGTTGTAGTGTTCCAAATGTAGTACTTCATGAAGTATTGATATCCAATTTGAGGTGGTGCCGTTGAGAAAGTCAGATGTGCTCAAAATAGGCAGAGTTAAACAATAAACATTTGCCCACATTGAGCTGCCTTGAACTGCACATTGCAGTGAGGGGTACTTACGTTCTGTCAGACACATTTCTTTTTTAAATCAGAAAAATAACATTTGTTTTTGTGTCCCAAAAATGTGTTTTAGACAAGTTAAACACAAAAGGTAATACTGCTGCTTGGAGGTTTACTAATTTATTCCCATGACTTGCTGCACCCTGTCTTCTTCTCCCTTCATTATCATGTCCTGATTAAAACACTAATGAGAGGGAGCTGAGGATGAAATTGCTGCCATTCATGTCGTTTCTTTTTCTTTTCTTTTTTTTTAAGCATAAAAAATTCTCATGGCATTAAGTGACTTGTTCTGTGTTGAGGGAATGGTGCAGCTCTATAAAAACAATCAGTGGTCTAAATAATGATGCAGAGGAAGAAATAATAAAACCCTAAAACATAAAGAAACAAACTGCTGCAATTGCACCTCATTATAACATGATGGAGAGCAAAAACAAAGCTAAAATCACATGAGATTTCATCATTCCCTTTTAGATGGGTTGGTCTGAGATGGCATGGTAAACCTGAAAGCACAGTAAGTGTTAAAATAAGATGATTGTAAAGCTGTAATAAACAACATTTGTATATTTGCACATAAAAAGATGACAAGGGAAAGTCTCCTTGTATCTGATACCTCTGAGAATAAATTATGCAGAGCTGGTCTGTGCTGATTCTCAATTGATATTCCATATTTGTTTGTTGGTGACGAGAAATGTCTTTCATTATATTTTGGGTCAGGATTTTGTTTTTACTTACGCTGATATATGTACAGGGGTTTAAGGGTTGCTTTTATCAAAGCCTTGAGATCAAAGATGCCATTTTGCCGTCTGCATATTAGTATGGTATATCTGCTGTAGAATAGTATAGAGTTGTATATTATAGTGTAACTGATAACAGGTCGGTGAGGCAGGACTTCCCTCTTTATCACAGAATTTTCCACCAGTGCTGCAATGCTGATCCAACCCTGTCAGTTTAAGATATCAGAGGTGTGTACCTTTCAGGGCTCTGCTTGTGTATTCAGCTTCACCTCACCTATCAAAGCATGCTAAGCCCGCTGATGATCTAGCTATGGGGTGTGTGGACACTGCAGGACTTTGTTTTCCTTAATTCTAAAATCCTTGAAAATCCTTTACAACAGCTATGTGTACTGGGCAAATACAACACAAAGAGGGATATGAATGCAAAGTGAAAAGTTCCTCTTAGAAGTACTGAGTGATGTGTTCAGCAAGACCTTCACACCTCTGCTGGAGGTAAATTATTGGCTGATTTTGACACAGCAGACTTCCAAGAGGATTTATTTAAGGAGGCTATGCTCTAGTTGAGAGGGGGGAAAAAATCCTGTCTCCTTTCTTCTCTTTTCTTACGCTGTCTCTGATGAATTATGTTCAAATAAAGCTATCCTGCAGCAATTTAGGGTCGATAGATTTAAAAGACTTAGACACCATGGGTGCATGTTTATGTCTAGATGTCTTCAAAATAACAATATCAATACATTTTTATTTTTTATCTGAGCTACATGAAAGATTTTTTTGTGTGTTTGAGAGTTTGTTTTGGGGATTAATGATCAGCCTGATCTGTCAACTTGTTAGACTCAATTTCCATCTTCAGACACTGCAACCACCGATTTCCAAGGGGGTGGGGGATTCGATGTTCCCCAACTAGTCACTAGAGACTAACATATCTGCCAGAATCTAACACTGTTTTAAGTCAACACTGATGCCAACATTCTGGTTTTGCTTGGGTTTTAAGAGTGGAGTGCAGAAAAGGAAAAACAAACTACAGTGTTGGGTGATATTGAGAAGACATACAGTCTACGGAGTCAGTCAAATGGGCGGATTCAAAGGTCTGGACCCAGGCAAGCGCACAGCTTGATGGCAGCTTGACAATGGCTGTTAGTCCTGCTCGTGGCTGTGATTGGCTAATTGTTAGTCCCCCCTGCAGCGCTCATTGGATTGATTGTTTTTCAACCAAGAAACCACTGTTTCATGTAATGATGCCAGACTAATCAGTCAGCTCGGTGGAGTGTCAAAGGTCTGGACCCAGGCAAAGCGATAACAGCAGTAGGCACAGTCCTTTATTGATTGGTTTCTGATTTCCCATAAATGCTGAGGGCTTTCATTGTAGAGGCTGGATTTAGGGAACATTTTATATATAAATTTCCCTCAGGTGTTGCAAAAATAACCAATTTGTCTTGACAGCGATCTGATAAATTTGAATTTAAAATTGATTTAATTGTCATAATGGAACTAGAAGAGCCTAGTTTTGTAACTACTGTGGAGTTGCAGCTAAAGGGCATATGGCAGACACAATATTTTTTCATCCATTTTTTCACCCAGCCAAAAGAACTTCATTTTCTTAAAGCTTTGGAGAGCAGAATATCCAATTCATAAGGGTCACTGCCCCTGCATTTCAACGCAACATAGGCATACCACAGCCTTTTTGCCCTCTGTTTGCCCTGCTGTGTTTGTGCAATTTTCCTCCCGTGGTAGCCCCCCATGTTTGTCACCCTTATCTCCCGTGGCCAGGCCACTGCTTGCAGGCCAACCTCTAGGGAAGACTGTGGTTGACCTGAGCTGTGAACACACTTGAAAGACCTGTGAAGCTTGTCAGGAACCACAGCCTACCTCCTGACTTTGCCAAAGGCACTGACTGACATTCACACATCATTTATCGAGGTGCTGAAAATTAAAATAAAATGGAGGATTTCACTATATGTGTGCATATACAGTAAGCTATGATAAAAGGAATTGTGATGGTTAGGTGTGAATCCAAGGAAGTGAAACCCACTAAACTGAGCATGAGCTCCGTCACACTTGGCAGTAGAGTAATGATACCATACACTAACCAATGAAATACTAATGGACATTAGGAAAGTGACATTAAATTTGCAGCACATCATGAATCCCATTTATAATACAAAATTTAGTATTTTAATGTAATTATTTTTAAGCCCTACTGATCCATTATCTGTCGACACATAACAAGGCAAGGCACTGACCTCATTCGCTGAAAACGAACCACACATTGGATTCACAAGGATATATAAAGAAAAGTTTTCACCCGAGCCGTGGTTTTGACATTAGATTTCTTTGGGATTCTGATTTGTATGCAAATGGTATAAATGTTTAATACCAAAGCATTGGCGCTGCATGGAGATTAATGACAGCTTGGCAGTGCACTGGCTGGTGAATTAGTATTCCCCTTCCTCTGGGCTCTGTCCAGCTCCTGTCTGCCAGAGAGATGATAGGTCCTGCTCTGAAGACAGGAACATCCCTGAAAATGTGACACAGCCATCTCCACATTAACTGTTAATGCCTAACAAAGGCTCAGTTTGGACAGATTTCTGCATTGTATACTAATATTACCGGAGCACTCAGCAGCCTACGCTGATGTCAGAAAAGGCTTTGGTGGTACTGAAGAAGTGCATTAGTTCTTTTACTGTTTAATAACAACCCAATTGCATTACGATGGCCTTGTCTTGAGATCCCCTTTGGGATTTGTATTGGAATTTTGGACAGACTACCATACAAGTCCAATAATAACCACTTCCATTTATCTGTGTTTGAGGACAGGCAAGCAGTGCTGTGTGAGATTTTCTTTTTGTGCAACACGATAAAAGTTTGAGAAAGAAAAAAAAAGGCCATTACTTTGCAATCGGTGAGACACTGCAGGGAGCCCTACAGAATCCTTTCACAGGCTTTTCAGCCTTTTCAAACTTGAGTCCACATTCATAACCCATTTACCAATAACACTGCTTTGTAATTCTTTCTTGAGCATCACTTTTGTTATTGCAAAGCTTGGAGGACTCCTATATGTCCCTATTTTCATGTCGACTGGGAGTTTGGGTATTCTGCAGTTAATTGCTTGTATTATTAACAGTGCATGAAAAATTATCATGTCAATATGGTAAGTTGGCCTGGAGGAAGAGAGGGGGACCAATGCCCAGAAAAGTTTGCTGCTTTTGCTTTGTTTTTCTTGCTGAACGCCACTTAAAAAACTGGCTAATAACCCAACCTTCATCATCTCTTTATAAAACAACGGACCCTTCGCTAAATCCCACAACCCGACAATCATAACGTAGCATCAGGCTGGCTTACACCAGGGTTCGACAACAACACAGCTTTGCACTGCACAGCATTGACTCTAATGCAATCATTTCAGATTTCCTTAATTTTCAGGCTGGTTTTGTGGATTTGGAGCTAAATGTTGTGCCTGGGGCACGTCGTGTGTTAATGATACTCGTTACCTGGAGAGGTTGGAAAAAGATATATGTTTCTTCCCTGTTCCAAAACCAAAATCAAACCCTGGAAAGTGTAGGGTTAGCTAGCTAGCTACTGAAGATATAGCCTACTGAATGTATACACATGTTGCTTTTGCTTTTTAATGATTATAACAGTGACAAAAAGACCGATCCTGCTGTACAGGAACCAGTGAAGGGAAGCAGGGAAACTTTGCTGATATTCAACCAGCTGTGTGTCATCACAGTGTGTGCAGATGACCGTTGTTTGATTTCCCCTGGCTGGCAGAGGCACGGGGGCAAAGCCAAACAGTGTTCATCTGCACACACTGCGATGCCACACAGCTGGTTCAATATCAGCAAAGTTTCCCTTTATATTCATTGTCTTCTGTGATGATCAGCAGTGATGTGGTGGTTCACTTTTACACTGTGATCTGTAGCCTATAATTCAGCTTTAGCTTTTAACTATCTTTGTCTTTTTAACCTGTTGTTGCTGCTGAGTCAGTTTGACATCCTGGATATATCCTTCAAACACAGACTGCAGACCGCTCTGTCTGCTTCTCTCTGGGATCACTCTTTCATTTTTCCAAAAATATGATAATATTTCTTCAGGGAGTGCAGTTAGTTACAGTGTGGGCTCCATGCTTACTGCGACAGCTTGTCGAACCATCACAAAGGAGTGGGGCTTAGTGAAAGGTCAATTATGACATGATTTCATCAGGTATTGCAGTATTATCTTATTATTAATATTTTTTGCCAAATGTTAGCTAGATCACTGATTCCCAACTTTTTCTATTGTAACAAGGACCCCTAAATAGATATACATTAAATCACGGACCTCTACTTGATACGATTTTGCTTCAGGGATGACAGTAAATTAATTGGCAACTATTCCAAAAATGGTTTCATGTTTTCTAGGAGAATTTGATGCTTTTCTGTGTCATACATGTTAAGGGTCCATGTCATTGGTCCAACAGCCCATTGATCCGACATCCTATTAGTCCGACGTCCTGTTGTTCTGATATGTGATTATACTAGGCTATACTGTATTTGTGTACCATAGAGGATCAGCAACACAACAAAAGTAGGCTACTGGTCGAGATACAAGTGTCATACAGAGGAGAGAATGAAACACCATAACCTCCTGTTATTAACTCTGGGGTCCGGGTTGTGTGGGGAGCTCTCTGCGGTGCTGAACGGCTCCAGCGGGCGTATTTCTGCCTTAATGGTACGCCACGACCGGCTCTGGGTCAGCTGGGAAAGGCTTGAGGCAAAGCAGGCTCACGCCTTATGTGTTTGCCACTTTATTTTTCATTTTAACCCACACCATGATCTTTTCCTAACCCTAACCCTAACCCTGACCCTGACCCTAACCAAGTGGTTTTTGTGCCTAAACCTAACCAAACCTTAACCACAGGGCATCATGATGATTTCGGAACAACGGGACTTCGGAACAATGGGTTTAATATGGTCGGAACAATGGGATGTCGAACCAATGGGCAGACCATTTTTTCTTTTGAAGCATGCATCAAGAATGACAGTTAAAGATATGTGTGTTCTCCCTTGTGGGACACAGTATAAAAGCTGTTTCAAACTCTGTTCATAAATATCGAGTGTATTGACACTTTCCCAAACAATTCTGGAGTCTTGCCACATACTGTGGACAAAGAGACGGCAAAAAGAGACTTTATAGCCCCCTCCTTTGTGTTGCCATTCATTACTGGATTATGATATTAAATGGTTATACTGATATAATTGTACAATACGCCTGACACAGGGCTGACAATGCAATAGAATCTGTGCTTGTCTTTTAGCTGCTAATTTCTTCTGTCTTTTGTTTCCAGTTGTATCTGCCTTGTTTCTGAAAGCACTGTGTCTCCTCTTTAATTACTAAGTCGGTAAAGTCTCCAGTCCTTGGTTCTTCATTAAAAAGCCAATTACACTGTTCACAAAAGAATTCATGTTACAAACATGATAGTGCATATAATATAAAATAGGTCCCAGATGATTCAGATGAGAAGCTGACCATGCTAATCACATTTCTATTATCAGTTCAGCACCGTTCTGCCTTTTTGTTGAATTCGTGCTGACCATCTCTGCCTTTTACTTGTTTTAAAATTGACTGAATGAAAAAGTATTAATGTTTTTATTTTAAATATATGTTTTATAAGTAGAAATAAATGGCAGATAAGAGGTTTTGTGTTTTCTATTTTGTCTACTGTGCTCAGAAAACAATTTAGTGCAACACTTGAACATTTTTCACAAACAAGACTCTGCGGATTGTCCCTCGATCATCTCAGTGCAGCAGCTTTAAACTGAACTTGGTCTCTTGGGACTGGAACCCTATTATATGATTTACCGACTGGACTCTCAAGGGAGGTTGTCTGGATGATGTCTGTCGGACACTGCTACAATTCTTTCCATTACGATCACAGCTGAAAGGCTCAAAGCTCACACAGTTAAGGACAAGGAGAGTGTGGCATCATGGGACTGTTGTGAGCACAGGGCTGCCTATACTCTGACCAGTGGGAACACACTGTGGACAGTCCTTGGAGAGTTGGCGTCGCATCGCCGTAATCCTGAATGCATTACCTCGATCCTCAAACTTGGCTTTGCCGCAAGAAACAGGTGGAGACTGCAGTGAGGTGGATGGGAAAATAAAGATGCTAGGCTGAGCTTTGTCTTCTAAGAACTGGTGGGTTTGGTGAACTAAAATACTACATTACCAAAACATAGCATTGCTAATATTAGCATTTGATTTAGGCCAAATAATCTTTAATTGTGAGGGTCTTTACAGTACAGACTCTGAGGCAATGGAGAGAAAGCAAAACAAACATTAATCACAATCAGTGTTCCCTGACTAAGGAAACACATTACCTGAAGATACAATGTCCAGAGGCCTGACTGAATGCGAATGCACGCCTTTGAAAGAAAACCACCCCACAGCTAAACACACTCACCGAGTACTCTGACGAAAGCAATATTTTGGAAACGAGCTGTACTCCTCAACCATTAAGTCCACAGTTCCTCTTTCACTGAGTACCCTAATCGCCTCCTGCTTAGGACAGGTGCTGTGCAAATTGCCTCCCTTAAATGATTAATGAGGGAAGCTCTGTCCATGTTGAGGCCAAGACTGAAATCCATGTGATACAGCATGATTCAGCATGTAAATCATGAAAAAACAAGGACCCCAAAGGAGAAAATTACTTATATATAAGGGTCATCAAATGTGCATAAAGTGACATCTGACTGATTGACTCATCTGGCCTCCAAATATTAATTGCGACAGGTCTCTAGTGCAGCTTTCACCCACTAAGGCACAGAGACCTGTCACTGCATAAAATATAAAGTCAGAGTTCAAGATAGAGATGAGTTTGTTGAGCAGATTTGAATGCAGGTAGCTGCCTTCAAATTCCAACTGACAGAGAGTTTTAAAAGCTACAAACGAAGTACTCCACAAGTCAGCACTCCATACAGAAGTTAGCTAGGTAGCTAACATGGCGTTACCTTAACAGAGGTTTGACTGCATAGTGAAAAACAAGCTTACAAAGCAAACAGTGATAAAAGCACAACACTCAACAGCAACATCCAGTGCCCGCTGGCCGATCTGCTTCCAAAAAGTGGGCTTTTCTGTCTTTGTTGTGACAGTAGACGACCCTGCTAAAGAAGCGGGAGTGACGTCATCGGCGCCTTTCTGCGAAATCTAACGATTTCAACTCAAAGCGATGGGAGCGGCCGCAAAAAAAGGTGGAGCACTCTGAAAAAAGACAATGGCTGTGATCCTTTTTCCCTAGGCGGCTGCATACACTTGCTCCTAATTGAGAACAATTCAAAAAAGACACTAGCGCTGAGAAAAATACTAGCTATGTGGACACAGGCCCTTGCACAATGGGAATGTTTTTGTTCATGATCAGTTAAGAACCACATAATTCCCGCAAAACAACCAGATTAAGAAGCATTAATTACATTGTCACCTGTGTTTTAGATTGATTCAAATGTTTAAACTTCCCTCTCATGTAAAGATTCAACTGATGTGAAAGCCTTTGCTTGTCTTTGGTAATTATCATGGATTTAATTAAATAACATGGAGGTGTTCTGTTTTTGTAAAAACTGTAGTCATATCTTTGAATTTCATATGAATCACTACCACCACAGCTGAGAATGTGCGTTTTGCTTACACAATACATGCGCAAATGTGATCTGAATATATATCGTTATGCTTCAAGTATTAATATAATTATATTAGGTTTTAGTACTGTAATTTTGTGTTTTGTGTGTTGCCAAATCATACACTTAATTCTGAGCCTGAACGCACTACTACTACATCAGTATGTTTAATGTTGGCTGTCAGTCTAATTCGTCATTGTGAATTAGCTGCATATAAATACAGATCATGGAAAACATGGCTGGATCAAGAGCTTGTGGCCCATGTTAACTCGAGCTCAAACTGTAACCCCGCTTACGCCTGCTCTGTTGTTCCAGACACACACACGCCAGCCCAGGCAAGACACTGCTAAATGCTTTGCTCAGTCCCAAATCACACCAGCTGTTGACCCATTTCCCCCTTTATTCTTCTCGGTCTATTCCCAACCTGAAGTAGATGTTGCCTTAGCAGATCAACCAGCAGTGCCACAGCTGGTGGATAGAAAACACATTATGACAATGCCACAATAACTTAATTATGGACAACTGGCTGTTCCCAAGTCCTGCTCCTCTTAGTTACTGTTGCAAAGTCAGACAAGCTGGATGAAAAAAATAAAAAAAATAAAAATCCCTTTAAATCCTTTAAAAAGGGCGCCCTCACATCATGCCTCCAATAACTTTAAAAATAAAACTCCAATCTGCTGAACGTTTATTTTAGTTGTATGGTTTTCACAGTTTTAGAGCAAGAAGTGTGAAATGTGACAAAAAACACTGATGTCCCCTCAGATCTATCTCAGTTTCCGGAAAGATATCTTTTTATCTTAGAAAAATCTGGAGTAAAGGCATTAGCATGATCCAGATTGCCCTGTTGCTTTCAGGTCCGAAATAAAATTATTGGCCAAGACATCTGCTCAAAGAGTAGACATCCAGATTAGTCATCACTAAAGCCAAATATATCTGTGATTACACTGAAATGAGAAAGGCATAACATGATGTGCGTGCTATATACAGATACTTTGTATTTGACTTCTGGGACTAACAGTAATGTTTTTATTGTGTTTTATTGTTTTAGTTTTAATGTAAACCATTACTCCCTGAGAGTTCAGTAAGGTTTGAGCTGAACAAAGACTGTCCATCTCAGCAAATGTTTTTTAATCACAGGTGAGCTGATTCATGAATAGCAGCTCTCAACACAGAAGATAATTAATTTTGTCTGAAAAGTTGCAAAGCCCACTAAAATTTAATAGACGCGTAAATCACCAGTTTCATCACAATAAGATATTTGCAGATATCAAAAAGTCTGCCATGATACCATTTTAATTCGATGCAATTCAAGGACCTGCGATCAATATGAGCAATATCATCTGCCCATTTGACAGTCTGTTACAGGAGAAGCTGCCATCCATTGTTTCTGCTTTTGGCCATAAAAGATAAAACAACTTGTATTGTAATTGTATTATATAGTTTACTTTACATTGACCCTACTAACACATATAAAACAGCACATGGATAAGTTAACCCTCGGGCTATCTGTCAGTAAGCCCTTTCTGGAAGACATTTTTATGCCTCCACGCTGGAAATAGTCATGGCTGGAGGCATTATATTTTGGGTTGTCAGTCCATCTCATGTTTGTAGTCTGTCTCAGTGAATATGATAATTTGGTGGTTGAAGGTCAAAGGTCAAGGTCACTGTGACCTCACAAAAAAACGTTTTTGGCCATAATTTAGGAATTCATGCGCTAATTATGACAAAATTTCACACAAATGTCTAATAGGATAAAATGATGAAGTGATGACATTTTATACCCAAAATGTCACAGGTCAGCTTCACTGTGACATCATAATGTTCTACAAAAATGTTTATTCATGTCATAACTCAGGAACAGAAGGGGAGACATTTGGTCAGATACTGAACTGGTGACTCTAAGATTTGGTGTCCACCTTGAAACTGTGCTGATTGCATAGCTCCAGGGATGTGTGTGATGCATACATGTTTTCAAAGACATGGATATAAACTGTAACTGTAACTTGACGGGTCACGGAAACATACAACTGCACAGTGACACATTGTTTGTTTCTTTTGTACTCACTCTCACTTAAACCTCCCTCTTTCCCTTATGTGACACATTTTGAACAAATTCCTGAACACTTTGAGTGCATGCAGGATATAAAACTATAACTGTATAATTAATTAGTAATTACTGGCCCCCCAAATCGACCTCTGTGGCCTAAAGTACTCATTTTCATTAACATCTGTTCTGAGACAATCAATGGTTAAGGATTCAATAAATAAATAGATAAATAAACAAAAACTACTTAAAGGTATAGTATGCAGAAATTGTTGGCTTCTGCTTATTAACAGTAATGAAAGTTAAAGTCAAGGCCAACCCCAGCTTTGTCCACTTTGCATTCCATGTCGCTTTATTTCTGTTTCCCTGACAATGTGTCCACGATTTTTGTAGCTTCCTCTTGGATGCCTGCTGCTTACAGTCTAGCACCTGGTTGCTACCTTTTTATAAAGTCCAAATCTCATCTGTGTGTTCTGCCCAGGAATGTCCCAAACGTAGCAAAATAATAAGAAAACACAGGCAGAGGGCAGAGTCTCTGCCAAGCAGCAACCTCTAAGGCTGAATAATGAAGCCAAAAAATGCAGTTCTTTGAATAGCAACTTGACGTCGGCTCCAAAAGCAAGTCAGTCTCCATAGACCCCCATGGTAAAATGCTCAACTTAACATCAGAAATAAACATCTTTACATCCTGGTACAAAATGATTTGCTCTCAATAGCTAACTTCAACATTCATGACAGTAATAATACCTTTTATTTATAGAGCGCTTTTTGTGGTACTCAAAGACACTTTACATTGGATAAAAACAATCACAAAATAGACTACAATAAAATACACATAACATCATTCACACATTAAAAGCCATTTTGAAAAGATGTGTTTTGAGTAGTTATTTGAACTGGGACAGGCTGGTGTGGTCTTGAATGTGTTTGGGGAAAGTGTTTCAGAAGGAGGCTCTGCAGCCCCAGGTTCGGTGCTTGGTCCTGAGTGGTGGAGTCAGGAAGTTGGCATCAGAGGAGCGGAGACTGCAGGAAGGAGTGTGGCGGTGGAGCAGTTCAGTGAGGTAGGAGGGTGCGTGGTTATGGAGGACTTTATGAGTGATGAGAAGGACTTCAAATTGGATGCCTTGTGGGACAGGAAGCCAGTTCTGAAGGACAGGGGTGATGTGATCGTGGGAATGGGTGAGCAGATGGGCAGCAGAGTTCTGGATGTATTGGAGTTTTTTGGGAGTTTGGTGAATTTTTAGATAACCCATTCACATTTATTAAAGCTTAAAGCTTAATGTGTAAACCCCAAGATGGCGAAAGCCAAAATTCCAAACTTGAGATTTCAAAATGGGAGTCCACAAACCAGTGGGTGATGTCACTGTAGCCGTGTCCATTATTTCATACAGTCTATGGTCTCTGCAAATCAATACACCACCACACACTTCTAGTGGGTCATAAGTGATGATTGAGAATGATTTCTTTTGTATGAGTCTATATGTTGTTATTAGGAAAATCCTGCATAGTGTATCTTTAATGATTACTAGTCCATACCCATTAGTAGCTTTGTCACCTTCTACCTATGCCAGTCCTCAATGCCTATGTGCCGTTTCACGTAGATTGACCACGTCAGTGAGTAGAAAAACGTGGGACAGACAGAATGACACACTGACAGTTTCCATGATTATGTACAGCATACCATACCATGACTTAGTCATACCAAAAATTAGAAAAAAAACCCCAAAACATTCGGCCACAGGGGGAGCCACAGCGATCGGTCACATTTTAGCCATTTTTAAGCATTTTTCTGTTGTTATAGCGCCACCCAGTTGCCAATTAGAGTTACATTTCTCCGATCAGCTTGAGGCGTCCTGTTCTACATATCTACTAAGTTTAGTAAAAAGCTCTCTAGCGCCCCCATTTTGTTTGATAGGGTCAATAATGGAGGGGTCCCCTCAGATTATGTGTGGCCATATGCCTACAAAGTTGCGTGGTGATTGGTGAAACCCCTGAGATGTTATACACCTTTATGTGATGAGCCACACCCTCCGCAATATTCATTGCCTTATAGAAGCTCAGTTTTAGTAAGTTTTCCAACTTTTGCCAAGAGGGAACTTTAGATATTGGTCCCTAGATTATGTTCACCGATCGGCGGATCGGTCAAACTTCCTAGAAAGAGATCGATTTGAAGTGTTTTTCAAAAAATTCAAAATGGCAGAAAATCTATACAACCGGAAGTTATGGATTCTTGAGGCGCCCCCCCTTTGGCCAATTGATGTAATATTGCTTCATTCGCATCCTCCCATGACCCTCTACCACTGTACCAAATTTCACATGGATTGACCAAGTCAGTGAGGAGAAAAACGTGGAACAGACACACCTACACACGCAGTTTTCGTCATTATATAGTAAGATAATACCAGCATTGACACAAAACCTCTGGTCTATGGTGCTGACTTCACCGTATGTCTTTTCCCTGTGGTGCAAGTACATTACACTACTTTGTTGTTTGGTGCTTAATGTAAACATACGGTAAATCATGACAATTAAACAAGGCAATCATCTTTGTTACAGTCATCACCAATCACATATCATGTATTTTTCTGGCTGGTCATTTGCAACAAACAAGGACAACAAAACCCCCAACTCCAGAAATACCACAAATGGCTCTTTGTGTAACAGTACGTAAGGGGGGAATTTTCCCTCAAACTTCTATGTACTGTAGATCCAAGGGTATATCTTATTTGTATTCTGCCATTATATTTCAAGAGTTGAGGTGATGTCTCCTATCAAGGAGCTGCCACCCCCTGCAGTCCTCAACACCTCTATTTCTGCAGTAACAAGAGGGCAGACTCTGACCATTACCCCTTCTTATGTGTGTGCCTATGTTCAAATGTGAGGGCTTTGTAAATGCTGCCATTCTTCTTTGGCAGGGGTTTTATCTCACAGACACAAGCCGTCGGCACAGTCTGCTCTGGTCACACCAGTGTTTCCCCCAGCGCAGCAGAGGCCAGCTGTATACATTTCCTCAAATTATTGATATATTGACATGGTTGTGGAGGCAGTTTGTTCCAAGAAACCTCGTATTTTGTTTCCCAGAAGCCTGTAACACATGCCATAAACATGGCGATTCCATGGTTTATTGTAATAATGGGAAAACCTCATAAAAACTAAACAGTGCTCACTCTCTTGTAAAAGAGAAAGCACTCCTCCAATGAAAAACAATGACCTGATTTAGATTTTTCACACCTACACTTTATAAGGTTTTTGTGATGCATATATAACATATAAGAATCTAGGTTAGGATTTTATCCTAGGTCATGAAAACACTTGTAAGTCCCTACTGATTCACTCTAATAGTTCTCAAATTATTTGAAGTCCGAGGCTGAGAGAATACAGCTTCCTTGGAGCAGTGAAAGCATCTTTTTCTCCAGAAAAAGGACAAACTCTTCAGAATGTCATAAAGACCTTCAAGGTCCTTAGAGAAATACTGTCCTGATCATAAGCTGTCAAAAACATGAGCTGAAGCAGTTTTTAAAGGAAATACCCCTCAAATATTACTTGTCAAACCTGGTAAATCATCTCCATTATGCCCAAGGCCCCAAACAGCCTACTTACAATGAGGATCCACGGACCAATGACCCTCACGTACATTGGGAATGTCATTCTCCAGACATACTCTCTGTCCCTGACATGGGTCTAGGCCATAAAATGTCTTGTTTCCTGTGACAAAATCCCTAAAATAGCAGTATCAAATACACCTTGGTTATTAACCTTAAGTGAGGAGACACTGGGAAGGATCTTTGACAGACAACTGTTCACTTTTCATTAAGGGATGTGGTGCAGTCTGCCAGAAATGTTGGCTCTTAGGTAAGCACTGTTTCCTTTGTCTATTAATTTCCTTTCCATGCAAGTTCCATTAAGTACATGCTGTGCAGTCTGAAGGATCTGTGCTGGGTAGCAGTCAAAATAAGACAAATACAGCTCAGCAGAGCAGGAAAACCACTGCGCACCATATCCCAACTGTGTGTGATGTAATCACTTTCAAATTGCATTTGGGGGTTGAAACCACCCTCTCATCATCATCATCATCATCCTCCTCATCATACATCGTTGCCACAGATATCATTATAGTTGTCATCATCATCATCATCACTAGTTTTTTTTTTCATGGTTATCAAAATAGAGCAAATATCGACACTCACAATTAGACTGGAATCAAGTGCTGAAGATGACTCCACGGCTATGTTCACATTACAAGCAAATGTGGCCCAAGTCTTTTTTTTTCTTTCTTTTTTTTTTTGCCTTGGCGTGACACCGATCTGATCGTTTTAGAATAGTGTGGGCACAGAAATCCATTTTTTTCCAATCAGATCTGAGCCACTTTCATATGTAGCCCTAAATCTGATACGTATACAATCACTGGCCACGTGACTATGGTGAGAATGATCATATCAGAGTTCATGTGTGTTTTTCCCACACATCCATGGTTTCTCCACCTTATTCATTACTACACAGGAGCAGATTACACAGTGTTGGAGCAGTCTGTTGAAACTACATAAGGCTGCCGTAGCTATACCACTGCTGCAGTAGGCTGCTCCGGTCACCAGCCAATAGAGCTCGACTGCCAGACGCTCTCTGACAGGGACAGCTTGCCTACATGCCGTGACAGCTTTGTCGTGAGGTGCTGAGAGAGATATTGGAATGTAGCCCTGGACATCCAAGGTCTGGAAGAACTCTGTGAAACCCAGCCACTGCTGACTCCTCTTCCGGTCGCACCCAGAACTCTCTCTCCACAGAACTACCAGCAATAGTTGCTAATAGAGCTAGTGGACCGAAAGCTGTTATCCTGAAAACAAATACCCATTGCTCAGAAGGGCCATTTCTTCGTAAATATGCTAAAAAACCTCCTGAAAAGAAGCACATGAAGACAGAGCGAATTTAAGTCCCACTCCCACCAGAGGAGGAAACAATTAATCACTTTCCATTGACTTGGTGCTGTGTGAAGGTTCCTCCTTGTCCCTTACGTCTGGTAGAAAATGCTGTGTGGTGGGATGCACTATTAACAAGGTAAATAGGTCAAAACTTAGTCTGGTTTCTGAACCAAAGAACTGAGCCTTTTAAGCAATAAGACCTGAGGCATCAGCGGGAGGAATTTGAAAACTTTGGGCGTTATGTGTGCAGCAAGCATTTTACTAATTTGGCCTACAAACTGTAGAGGTTTAAGTTAACTAAGCTATGTAATGCCTGGTTTTGATCTTTGCTAGGTTAAATGGTGATCTTACCTGCTAATTGGATCAAGTAGTTAAAGTCAAAGAAAACTTTATTTCCATTTGCAGTATTATAATTGGTGGTATGGCTCTGTTCTGGGGCCTCTCTGCCTTTCCACGGACCTATGCAAAACCCTTAAGGCAGAGAGAGCTCACCTCTCTGCCCTTCCATGCGCCTACGGGGAAAGCCTTAAGACAGAGAGAGAATACCCTTCTGCCCTTCTGTGTGCCTATGTGGAAAGCCTTAAGGCAGAGAGAGTGCACATCTCTACCTTTCGCAGCACAAACACTGAAAGCCTGAGTCAGAGAGATCAAACCTCTCTGCCATTCCATGCACCTACATGGAAAGCCTAAGGCAGGGAGAGCAGCAGCAAAGACCCCCTGGGAACAGAATAGAGCCAGCATCAATGACAAACAGAAATGACACTGATAAGTCAGACACAGCATGAAAAGGAGGAGCTGGGGTGGAGGCTGGTTGCAGAGGAAGCAGCAACAGTAGGCAGGCCAGAGCAGTTTAAATAGGGCACCCTGAATGAGATTTGCCAATTGGTTGCAATAGAAAGGAATCACATGATCTATCAGCTGACTCACTTCCATCGATCAGCTGCTCCATCAGATGACTGGGCTGTTTGAGATCAGCTGGTTGGGATGTGAGCTGAGCTTGAAGAGCTTGTCGTATCCTGCCTGAGCTAACGCTATGCTCAATTTCACTTATGCCCATTGATTGCTATCATTACCCCAAGATGAGCAAGGTACAGAGAAAGGATAAGGAGATAGACTGACAATATTGAGTTTGTCAGTATAACATTTGGCAGGCATAGGATGCTAAAATAATCCTTTTAAGTGTCGAAATCTAATGTTCCTAGCTAGCTACAGGCATTTCATTAGTGTTTCTGCCCTTGGTTGCATACTATAACGGTGATTGTTTTCCCATTCGATGAGTGTAGTTTTCAGAGTATGATGCATTGCGCTCTGTCTAAATGGCTAATTATTATGCAGGATGATGTTGTCAGACCCTCCTACTATGGCAATCATTCCAGAGAGGAAGCTTGTACCAGTATATTATTCATTTTCCCCCATATGTCTGTATTCTAAATGTGATGTTTTTTGTTGTCGTACCATTGTGCATGTGTGATGTTATTGATTTGCATGTGAGATATCTGTTCACACTGATGTCAGATATGGGTCACTTCAAACATGAATATTAACAGTCTTGGCAGAAAGAGCCGCTCTAGGGAAATAATTGGAATGGAGCATTAAGCCGTGTAATGTGAACGTAGCTCAACAGCCATCACCAGGTACTGATGGACTTATCAACAATTTAGAATCCAAACAACACTCTCACCTCAGCCACTAAGATTGCTTGTTAGAGGTGCTCAGAAATAGACAATGCTCAAGGCAAGGGAGAAGTGTTACTGCTGATGTCAGACATGGATGTGTTTCAGTGCATGCAACGTTTTCCACGCCACTGGTAATTATGGCAGTGCATGTACTTGTGTTTGTGTATGTGTGTGTCCAGGGTCAGGGTTTTTTTTTCTTTCACCTTGGGCTAGCAATCACAGGATAATGAGTGGCTAGCTACATCAGCCCTGATTTTCTGCTGCTGCCAGGAGCTGGAGGAAGCTGCAGCGACTCACTATTGAACAATAGGGGACATATGATTTAGAGACACGCGCTGCCTCATACAAACAAAGACAGCGATCAATCCTGAGTCACAGAGGTCGCTCTAATCCCATCACCAGCTCTTTCTCTTTGGCTTTTTCATGGGAAGTTCCTCAAAGTGTTGCTGGAAATTGGAAAGCAGCACCTCAAATTCCACTTTATTCTAATGAAAATTATTTTGGTATTCTAAGACTGGAAAACAGGGAACAGGATGTTGCTGCCTAATAGCCCTGGATGAACATGGTGTGTCTAACACGGGTTCTCAGGTGAACTGAATAATACTGGTGTCTTTTTTAATTTCAAGCCCCTATTCATGTTAAACAATAGAGTGCAATGCTATGAAAAATGACAATACACTGCAGACACAAAGCTGTATTATTATGCCAGTGTTTTGTGTCATGATTACCCGACTCAGTGCCATTCAGGTTGGTTTCTTTAATCATGTAGTAGCAGGAGTGATTATTGCAGGTATATTTTTACACAGGAGAATCCTTCTAAACTGTGGACTGACTGCACAATTCGCACCCAACATCCATGAAATGTGCATTATTTCTGTCAGCGCTGGCAAGTTTACATGCTTCTCATGTTAATGCTGTCTTAAAGACAATGGAGGGAACATTTTGTGCTGTGCTCCTGGTGCATGCATTCACACATTAAAGCAGTGGTGGAGGAAGTATTGAGATTATTTTATTAAGTAGAGGTACTAATACCACACTGCAAAAATACTTTCTTAGGGTGCTTTTAGAACTAGAGTTTGCTTGCTTTGGTCTGAATCAGGGACTACTGTTGTGACAAAGTTGCATAATTGCCTAGAGTTGGTTCGTGTTGTCACGGCAGCATTTACAAGTAGACCAGATAAAATGCTTGCGCGAGAAAGCTGCTGTTGATTGGGAAGAATTTCCATGCGGGATAAATCCAGGAAGTAAACAAAACGTTGAAGAAGAGTACACTTGCCAGATTAATGCGACACTTTCTTATGTCACAATGGAGGGACAACTTTGCGGGTTGATTTTAGCGCTGGTCATCGTGGACTATATTGCTGTCATTGTTCATTTTAGTCAAACCATACAGTTTGAAAACGAGGCGCAGCTCCAACTAGAAAACAATGTTTTGATGCATTGAATGTGCCAAATGCACATACTAGGGCAGCACAGGAGGAGGTGCACATTAATAATCCTCCAGGACTGTAACATGCTCATGCTTGTTTAACCCAAACAATGTATAATGCGACTGCAGTTGGTTTGCATCGAGGTCAGAACATGTTCTCACCACAAACGAACGGCTCCAGAGTTCAATTGTAACCGGACCGAGACCACCTCTTCAAGAAGGTATTGTCCGGTTGTTTTGGTGCATGCCTGAGTGCCATTGCTGTGTTCACACCTGCCCAAATGAACCGCACTTAGGGGGCAAACGGGAACCAGGGAAATGTACTTAAAGTATTAAAAGTAAAAGAACTCAGTGAAAAATAAAGTGCCCTGTGACTGTTATACTACTATATATAATATCTTACTAGATTACTATTACTCATGCATTATTCTAAAGACAGGATTTTACTAATAATTATTTTCATTATGGAATAACCTGATGATTGCTTTCTCTATCATTCAGTTGATTGTTTGGTTTGTTTAAAAATTAGTACAAACCTCAAAATAATTAAAAATGATTATAAGGAAGGGCGGCACTGTCGCCGCACAGCAAGAGAGCTCCCGGTTCGATCCCAGGTGTGGGAGCACCTCTGTGCAGAGTTTGCATGTTCTCCCCATGTCAGCGTGGGTTCTCTCCCGACACTCCGGCTTCCTCCCACAGTCCAAAGACATGCAGATTGGGGATTAGGGTAATTGATAACTCTAAATTGTCCGTAGGTGTGAATGTGAGCGTGAATGGTTATCTGTCTCTATGTGTCAGCCCTGTGATAGTCTGGCAATCTGTTCAGGGTGTACCCTGCCTCTCCAATTAAGTTTCTATCAACTAATGCATTCATCCACTTTTTTTTAGCTTAAATTGTCTGTATTGTTGAGAAGTTAAATTTATAATTAAACATACTATTTAAGGTTTTCATATGTTTTGTGTGCAAAAAATCTTTATTTGCAAAGTATCTAAAGCAGTCAAATAAACGTAGTGAGGTAGAAAGTACAATATTTCTCTCTGCAATGTGTGGGGTAAAAGTATGAAGTGGCATGGAAAAAAAAAGACTCAAAGATAAAGTACCTTAAATTTGTACTTTATTAAATGTGCGTTGTTACATCCCACTTCTGCACAAAAGTCAAAGAGTGATTTGTGTTTTAATGATCTATGACAGTGACACAAACTGGAACTGTGCATAATGGTGAATGATGACAATTTGACACAGCCAATCGGTCATGTTAAGTATGCCATCAGGGCCCACAGGAAGTGAACCCCAGACAACCATCTTGGGATGGTCCCATACAGCTTTCTCTAGACCATTCCCAATTTGACTTTTGTGTTTCATCAAATGTTCTGAACTGTAAGGGCTAACAGCCTCAAGTAAAAAAAAAAAAAAAAAAAAAAAAAAAAATTCTCCAATCAGCCCAAGTGACATTACTGCTTTAATGTTTCTTTTATAAAAAATATGTCTTTCAGATGGCACTAATGTTACTGAAGGGGATGAGATTTATGTTCAAGGAGATACATTTGATCAGTGATGCATTTCAACTGGTTGCCAATAGAAACAAGCTAGACTGCTTTCACAAACACACACACACACCCAAACCCACACACACACACACACACACACACAAAAACCTGTGCAATCTTTAAAACATCATTATGTTTGTCAGACTTACCCTCTAAAAAAAACTGGATGGCATTTTTGTTGGGAAAAAAGGGGAGAAATGTCAACAAAGCAGCTCCATTTATCAGATCATGCGTAATTTAAACTGCACTGACATTTCCTCAGCAGCCTTTAAGATCCAGAGGCACCAGTCATCTGATTCAGCTTGTTTGTTCTACTCATTTCGAGGCACAGTCCAAGATGTCTGGGAACATCAAAGCAGTGTTTGGATTAAAGTCTGGTGATCAGGACTACCAAGGACCGCACACAAACCACACCAGGCAGTGGTGAAATCACACAGAATTGTGACTGAAGAGAAGAGGCTTTGAAAAAATAAATACATGGACACAGATTGAGCGGAGGAGAGAGAATGTGACTGTGTTGCTAAAATTACACGAGTCTAACATATGAAAAAGTCTTCACTGTACTATTGTCAACAAATACACACCACATACACTAATACAATTCTCTAATCAGGTTTTCATAAGTCGTCATAAACAAACCCCCTACAATTCAAAATTTCAACCAGTGACTGGATCTACTTTTGCCTGTGTCGACCTAAAAATGACGTCACTCTATAAATGTAACAACGCTGGTGCACTGAGATGGATATAGGGGAAGTGCTGAGAACGCAAGATCAAAGATGAATCCTTTCACAAAGCCCATGAGTCCTGGCATCTAAGATCCCTAGTGTGTAAAATCCAGCCAGTCTAGCAACTTTATTTTCCTCCTGTAATACATTACTCAGTCCACCCTGAGCTATCTGTGGTGTGTTACAACATGCAGCCTTACAGAAAGGGTCTGCAGTGATGTGATCCAGAAGTTGCAATCCAAATGTCAGTGTCCTTCCTTCCAATTTGCCCAGAGGTGTGGGCAATGTGAAAACCTTTGATTCTATTACAGCTTAATTTAAAACTATTGCTTTGGGAAAAGCCTTTGTACAATAGTATTAGCAATGTAAGCATTACATGAAGAAAAAAAATCACTGTGTCGGCTTGTTGCTGCCAGTCCCCTAAATGCAATACTTTGTTTCTAAACTGTTGGTAATATAGTCAACCTCTGCTCTCATTAGGTATTTCTGCTTCCAGTACCTCTGATCCAGCCTTTTTTCAGAAAGTTGCCCTTTACTGCTAAATTTGTGCAGACAGTCCTTGCAGTTTTGGAAAATGTTTTTATGTGAGAAGTGTTCTTCAGGTTTCTAGCAACCTCATATGCCGCATTTCCACTGCATGGTACAGCATGGCCCTACTCAACCCGACTTGCTCTTTTTTGGTTTTCTGTCAGCAAAAGTTGTGGACAGTACCTGCTGGTATTTTTTGGTAATAATATTAACAATGCATTGTATTTATAGACACCTTTCAAAGCACTCAAGGACACCTTACAAGACACAGCTAACAAAAACAAGCAGCAATGTATCCATAGATCATGAAATCAAAGAATTCCATAATATACAATGACAGTTAATAAAATGCTTCAATAAAGATCACAATTATAAATATTAGGTATAAAATCATCATCAGCAGTGCAGGTTACCATATGTGTCCATCTATCCATCCATTTTCATCGGCTTATCTGGGACCAGGTCGCGGGGGCAGCAGGCCAAGCAAAGCGCCCCAGACATTCTTCTCCCCAGCAACGCTTTCCAGCTCCTCCTGGGGCAGGCGTTCCCAGGCCAGACAAGATATGTAATCCCTTAGGTATGTTCTAGGTCTGCCCCGGGGCCTCCTACCAGTGGGACATGCCTGAAACACCTCCAGTGGGAGGCGCCCAGGAGGCATCCTGATCAGATGCCCAAACCACCTCAACTGACCCCTTTCGACGAGAAGGAGCAGCGGCTCTACTCTGAGCTCCCTCCAGATGTCCGAGCTCTTTACCCTATCTCTAAGGCTGAGCCCAGCCACCCCACAGAGGAAGCTCATTTCAGCCACTTGTATCCACGATCTCATTCTTTAAGTAGCTACCCAGAGCAAACGACCATAGGTGAGGGTTGGGACGTAGATGGACCAGTAAATCGAAAGCTTTGCCTTCTGGTTCAACTCACCATATGTGTGTCCCAACTAAATCAGACCAAAAGTGCCAGCTTGAAAAGGTGTGTTTTCAGAAGGGATTTGAAAGTTGAAAGGGAGTCAATATTGAGAATGTTGTCGGGGAGAGAGTTCCAGAGACAGGGGGCAGAACGGCTAATGGCTCTAGAATCCATGGTAGTCAAGCGGGCAGATGGTGATGTGAGTTGGATTGCAGAAGAGGATCTAAGCGTACCTGAGGGTGTGTGGATATGAAGGAGTTCAGACAGATAGGTAGGGGCTTGATTATGAAGGACCTTACAGGTGAGAAGCACCTTTTCCCCCGTGTCAGCGTGGGTTTTCTCTAAGTACTCCAGCTTCCTCCCACAGTCCAAAGACATGCAGGTTAATTGGTGACTCTAAATTGCCCATAGGTGTGAATGTGAGCGTGAATGGTTGTCTGTCTCTATGTGTCAGCCCTGTGATAGTCTGGCGACCTGTCCAGGGTATACCCCGCCTCTCGCCCAACAGGATGAGCAGTTACGGAAAATGAACGAATGAATGTTTCTTTGTTTGGTGGCTGATGAAAGGATTCAGTGAGTGTCATGTTGAAGGTTATGTCATGGCAGTTTCACGTGGCATCACTATGGTGATCTGCTGACAATAGCGCCTACACTGAAGGACCATCTGCAGTGGAAAAACAAAGTAGAGAAAAGGACCTGATATGTGAGTTGAGTCGAGTCGAGTAAAGCTGTACCATCATTGACTCGAAAATGTGACGTTT
Source organism: Epinephelus lanceolatus (assembly GCF_041903045.1). Lineage (NCBI taxonomy): Eukaryota > Metazoa > Chordata > Actinopteri > Perciformes > Serranidae > Epinephelus > Epinephelus lanceolatus. Next base: position 19,644,068 of record NC_135747.1, on the reverse strand, counting down.
AACTTGATTTAAATGCAGCAATTGACATAATTGACCTTTGCATTCTTACTAATGCTGAGACACTTGGTTGGGATCTCAGAGATCATCCTGAACTGATTCTCCTCATTCTTGTAAATACATTTTTGTTGATTCTGTCTCCACTAACCAACATAAAAAGTTCATCAAAGGTCAGTTCTGGATGCTTTTATTTTCTACATATTTATATGCTTGCTCTGGACAATGTCATTTGCTGCTATGGCATCTCTTTTCATTTTTACCCCGATGACACAAACTTATACCTTACATTATAAATTCATTCATTCATTCATCATTGTCTGCCTTATGTACAAAAGTGTTTGGCAAATGTGCTTTTCAATGTTACTTTGACAAGACAGATTCTTATTATCAGCCAACATTCACACTAAATCTAGATATGTGACATTTCATGTTAAGCATGTAGCTAAGAATCTTGGTGTAAAGTTTAATATAACTGTAGTTCAGTATTTTATTTTTGACAACTTAAGGAGACTGCATAGAAGTGACCTATGCTCAGTTTAAAAGACACTGAGCTGTCATATGTACATCCCTTAATCAAGTCTTGGTAATGGAAGTGCTCATTTTACCTGCCTCAATCAAAAAGCCAATCAAAAACCCTGCCACAAGGCTTTAAACTACAACTAAATGATGGAATATAATGACAGGGATTTAATTCAGTGACATGTCTTATTTTTCATATTAAGATTAGATTTCCAGAATGGTCATTCATACTCACAACTGAACACAGGACACTTCACAAAGAGCTTAATCAAGTGTTAACTAACGTGACCATCATTTTATACTGCAGATATTAATGAAGTAATGGAATAGTTTTCCATTTTGCCATTAAAGTTAATACCAATTCTACCATTGTATGAGCATTCATCTTTGCATAGCCTGTGAATTGCATACTGGGATATTATTCATTCTCTTGTTGGATTGATGCTCATTGCTCAATAAGCCACTGGGTGCATTGTAAGTGGGATGCTACATGTAGCACTTTTAAAATCTAAACCACGGAAACATCCTCCGTACAGCTGACTCCAGTCGCTTCCGAGTGCAGGAGACGTGTTTTTCTCCAGGCAGTCTTGCTTACTGTAAGACACAAAAGTGTGACTGCACTCACTACTGCTGAACGCATCTGTCACCGCTCAGACTGTGCTGTCATCAGAACCTGCCCCTCTCAGAAATGGAGCACTATTAGAACAGCATGCTGGCTTTGGTGCGACTGTCACCTCCCTAACCTCATGTCCCTAACCTCATGGCATTTGCAGTATATGACACAACAGAGAAGCAGCATTATTAGAGATACACCACACATGATGACAATATCCATTTATATATTCCACTTTCTAGGGAGAGGGTAATTTAGCATCCTGTTTCAAGTAATTAGGGACTTTTATCATTTGGTGGTGATTATGCATCCTTTGTCTTTTCAATTTGTGTGTCTTCTCTTGAGTAATGTAACATTTGGTCGCTGTAGTTATTTCACTGCAATAAATAAAAATGCTGACAGGACAATATGTCATATAAATACAGTAGATTGCCTTGTAAATCTTCCACTCCATGTTTGAGTGTGTGTGTTGTAGGAGTTTACAGACTTACATGCTCACTTAATTCTGGGAGCAATTTGGCTTGTTTTTTTTTTTTTTCAAACATTTTGGTGAAACAGCTAAGTATTAACACCATAGACTGTATATAAAAATGGATGACATGCCAGCTTCCCAACAGTGAAGCCAAAACATCTCAATCATCCTCTGGCAGCTGGCTGCAGTATAGGTCATAAATCCAGCCCCCTCCATATTAGCAGATGCAACATGGACCAAACTAAAAAAAGTACACGTCAAATACATTTTTCCCAAAGATGGTTTCTGTCATTTTAGTTAGTTCTTATCATGCTAATGTATGTTGTAGATCAACATACATTACATCATGATTGACAGCTGTGTGTGCCAATCTGTGTGCTTGGCGCTGCTCACAATGGATCTGATGGCAGGAACTCGATATCATGGAAATGCCTGTGCCACCATTGCAAGATGGCAGTGGCCGTATGCTGGATAGTTTGGCTTCATTTTGTACAGTGGGGGTAAGTGAAGATGCGTGGTCCGTCTTTAAATAGACTCTTTTACTGTTAGTAAACCGTATGATGTTTTCTGGTGGGCGGGGCGTATTCAGAGGCAAAACAAAGCACTAACTAGCAAGTTCTGTTGGGCCCTTCTGGGCCCTGCGAGCACTGTTGGAATGTACCATCTAGCTTCGTGGTTGATTACCATGCCAATCGGTTTCATGCCGATTTGTTTTGCTATCGAAGCTAATATTAGCTAATGTGCTAAAAAGTTCCAGAGAAATCCAATATTCCACTTAATACCTCCCTAATTTCTGATTAGGTGGAAATGTTTGTTGACAGTGGGGCTGGCATCTTACTATATAATGACGAAAACTCTGTCTGTGTGTGTATGTGTGTGTGTGTGTGTGTCTGTTCCACGTTTTTCTCCTCACTGACTTGGTCAATCCATGTGAAATTTGGCACAGTGGTAGAGGGTCATGGGAAGGTGCGAATGAAGCAATATTACATCAATTGGCCAAAGGGGGGCGCTATAGCAACTGATTGAAATTGCAAACTTTGAATGGGCATATCTCATGCCCTGTATGTCATAGAGACATGAAACTTTGCACAGAGATGCCTCTCCTCATGAGGAACAAATTTGCCTCAAGAACCCATAACTTCCGGTTATACAGATTTTCTGCCATTTTGAATTTTTTGAAAAACACTTCAAATGGATCTCTTCCTAGGAAGTTTGAGCAATCTGCATGAAACTGGGTGAACATAATCTAGGGACCAATATCTAAAGTTCCCTCTTGGCAAAAGTTGCAAAACTTTTGAATTAAATTTGAACATTGAATTTCGCCTCAGGGGGATTAATAAAGTAAATAAACTAAAAAAAAAACTAAACTAACTAAAACTGAGCTTCTATAAGGCAATGAATATTGCGGAGGGCGTGGCTCATCACATAAAGGTGTATAACATCTCAAGGGTTTCACTGATCACCACGCAACTTTGTAGGCATATGACCACACATAATCTGAGGGGAACCCTCCATTATTGACCCAATCAAACAAAATGGGGGCGCTAGAGGGCTAATTTCTTATCTAGGCCTAACCGCCATATCGATTTTTACTAAACTTGGTAGATATGTAGAACAGGACGCCTCAAGGTGACTGGAGAAATTTAACTCTAATTGGCAACTGGGTGGCGCTATAACAACAGAAAAATGCTTGAAAATGGCTAAAATGCGACCGATCGCTGTGGCTCCCCCTGTGGCCGAATGTTTCTTTTTTTTCTAATTCTTGGTATGACTAAGTCATGGTATGGTATGCTGTACTCAATGGGTATGGACTAGTGTGATAGAATTTAAGTTTTGAGCCATGACACTTTCTATTCTGGCTCCCAATAACACAACAAGGCGACATTTTAAGAACCTACAGCCCTGTGGTGGAGAGTTGTGTTTTGCCTCCGGCTAATAAAATGACGTTATTGTGACGTCGGCCCTAAAAGGGTCTATACAGTCACTGAATAACACACACAACACAGCCCTAGACAGTAGACAAGGGGAGGCGGTTATGATTTAGTTATCCTGGTTTAATGTAACAGCCACTGTAAGCTAAACATAAGTGAGTAGAAAAATGCATAAATTCAAGTACTTCCTAGAACAACAATGTGCATTCATTGAGAAGGTACCACCCCGATCATGAGGTTCTGTGCAAACACTTGTGGATACATCATGTTGTAATACACAAGTCAAAGTGTAAACTGTCACAGGCTATCCTTTAAACTTTTAAACAACTTGGTGCCACAGCTTTGGTTTGGAAGGCTCAGTCACTTTGTGTTGGTGCTCGAGGCTTAAAAATAGAGCACTGTTCTGTTGTCTTTTCTTCTTGGTGTTGTTAGAATGAAGCTCGCCAATCAGATCCCAGTGAAGCAAAACAGGGAACTCGCTTTCAGAAATTGGATAGAACTACTTTGTTTTTGTTCATGCTCAGCTGCTTTGGCATGAGGTCTGACATGCATTTCCCGCAAGTGTCTGCATGTAGTTTAACAGCTGCAGAGATAACACTGAGCCTGTATGGTTCATTGTGGCTATAGATTCCTGTAGGAGGTTAAGAGGGGAGAGGCGTCCCTGCCAAGGTGACAGTGATGTGTCAAGGAAGCACACGCCCTCCCTGCTCCCAATTACAAAATTAGTAAGTGGGTGGCTTCTTTCAAAATTGCTGTGTGTCTGAAAGTGAGTGGGGGTGTGGACTTTGAACTACAGCACAGCACATGGAATGACAACTACAGCCCACTTTCTGTCTCCGCTTCCTCGCTCTCGCTGCGGCATCTCACGCTCTGCTTCTGTCTGACGACGGCTTCATTTGTTGTGCAGACACTCAGCACGTCATCAGGGCTTTCCCAAGAGTCCTCAGATATATTTAAAGACTCTGATATATCAAAGCCAACCTGAAAAAAGCCAGCCATGCAGCAGCTTAAAATTTCCCAAGTGCCTTTTAGCCTAATTGCTGAGAAAAGCTATTGAGAGGGACTGTTTATGCCAGGAATACGAAAAAAAAAAACCTCTATATATTTTCATTCAAGATAAATAATTTTCTGAACAGTTAAAATGAGTGTATTTCAGCTGGCTTCGGTAAGTGTTTTTTTTTTTAAAGTGATACTGGGCTGTGAATTTTGTCGTAAGATGCCCCTGGGAGAGCCCTAGTTCCTCTAATTAAATGTTGGGTAATTTGAAGAATTTAAGTACAGTTTAAGAATGAACATGTCCTTTTTTGTTTGCATAGGCATAAAATATGACTCCAATGATCCAGCACTGTGGCTGGGAGCAAATGTGCCTAATTGGGCTAGCAGCCTTAAGTGTGCTCAGCAGGACGCGACTAATAAACTAAAGTGCTAGGTCTGAAACTTGTTCATATGTTTGGCCGTGGGGATAACAGTTTTCTCACAAAAAGTGTCAAACAGCGCTGTGTCATACACCCTCAAACATAACCGTGTTTCTCATTTTGTAATTGGGCAGAGTTTATACGAAATGAATAAACACAAGCAGTGCATTTGACATTTGGTGTGCTGCCATCCTTAATACTGTGTGTTTCTTGTTTGCATGCTTTCCATGTTCAGCCACGCTTCATAAAATCGCAAAAGTAAATGAGCCATATGATATGGATGTCACCTCCCTTCTTTGCATGAGCGGACATCAATAGAGTTCCAGGAGATATTTCAAAAAATGTATACATATAGTATATGGTATCCAAGATAATGGCGAGACTTCAAGCAATCAGCAACTGGCTTGCTCCAGCTTGGCATGCAAAACAGTTTTCTGTTTAATAATACAGTGCACGGATAACATAAGCCTTTATATAGAGCTCTGTGGTCATTCATAATTCATACTCTAATGCTAATAAGGCTTTGTGCACTCAGCTCCAAGAGGAAGAAACTAAATTCTGGTGCTAAAGTCAAGAGTGTGACACTCACTTGGGTTGAGATATGATCACTTGCATCAAATGGACATAATAATTGGCTGCTGTGTTGACCTGTCACATGTCTGTTAAAAGTTGACATTAAAAAAGAAAAAAAACTACAATGTTTCTGCACAAAGTATGCATTTTTCATACAGTTGTAGTAAGTCACTCTGCCCTTTGTCAATGATACAGAGTTTGATTTTATGCGTAGATGTGCAGGGCTGTAAAATGTGACCATTTTAGATGCACATATGACCCAAAATCTAAATAAACATTTTCATTGGTCATTCAGTGTATCTAATATTAAGCAGGTCTGTCTCTGTGTGCTTACAGTGTATGTGTGCTATGTGTGTAGCATGATATTTCCCCCCCCCCCCCACATTCTGCTTCTCCCCTGCTACAACATCACAGCCTTACAACATAACAGTCATTCAAAATGTAGGGCGCTATTGATGTTCTTTTAATTGTCAAGGAAAATGCTGCAGTGTCTGACTTGTCCCTAAGCCTGAAAGGCCCAGTCCAGACCCAACGTCATCAGCTGCAGTAGGTGCTTGGTAAGGTGCCTAATCATGACCCAGCATCTTTGGAATTTACAACAAGGCTGAACAGTGCGACATATGTTCAAAAATTGGTCTGTGCCATGAATGAAATCACTGCAGTAGTACACATGTGATGCAGGTTTCTTGCTTGGTAAGAAAGCTGACTTGGTAGTTGCAGTTGATTGTGCGATGGTGAGACAGTGCATGGATGTGCATGGGAACTGACAAAAAAGGTAACGGTTAAAATGTATTACTGTGTCGCCAAAAGCCCTGGTGAAAAGTTTTGTGGGCACTTAAATTATTTGCTGGTGCACCAAAAGAAAAAGTAAGCACACCAGTGCAACAATGAACCCCTAGTGAAAGTTCAGTCAGGAAAATTTTACATTTGTTTAGGTCTCTCATACAATCTGCTATTCAGTCCTCCCACACATGCTCACTCATAATTTCTTGCTGTCATTGTCGGGGGCTGTCAGTTGAGACATCAGCTGTTCTGTCAGCTGATCACATAACTAATACCACTGCGACACAGTTGTGCACACTTTCCACCTCCCCATCACTGCCCAGTCTGTAGACTCATCAGCCTCATCAGCCTTCAGTCTCAGAGTCATCAGCCACCACCACCACTGGTGTCTGCACTCCATGGGGGATTATCTTGCTGTAGCTCAGATGCCTCTTGATTACAAATCTCCCTCTGGAGTCCAGGCACTACAAACTTGCTGTCAATTCTTAATCATTGCATCATCTCTTAATCTGTATTTATGCAGTCTTTATCAAACAATTGTCTTTACTTCATCCACCTGACTCTCTAGATTGAAATGCAAATAATTAGTCTGAAGCCTTGGTGTATATTTCTTTCTCACACTTGCTGTAAGTTTTGAGAACCAGGTTTAAACTAACATTTAAAGCAGTTGGAACCTAAATAGGCTGAAGAAAGAATTTAACAGCAAAGAAACAGAGATTTACTGTAGATAATACTGCTTTATGTATAGAAATGTAAAAGGCAGTTGATTAGGAGCTTGCTTAAAAATGGGCCAGGCATGATGAGCAACCACTATAGTTTTAAATGTCATACTTGAATCGTTGGAGTCAGGTGCATCTTTACTGTTAAACTGCACTGAAATCTAAAACTCCATAATGTAGTCTGATTCCACCTGCAACTCCCTGGCAGCTGTTCTCATCACATGCAGGCAGTTGGCAGCGCTTGTGTGATTCAGATCAACAGTGGTTGTTCTGCTCGGAGCAGCCGGGACAGAAATGAGAATGTGCACGTCCTTAATTCAGAGCAGATGGAATCTAAATGGATGTGCCATGGACTGTAAGAGGTCACATTGAAAGACTCAATTGTAGTGTTTGGCTTATTCAATTAGCCGACTCCTCTGAGTCTCACAACAGCCAGGTGGGACTCTTGTAATTCTATTTTAGTCTGCTACAGCAAACCACATTGCATGCAGTAACTTTGGAAAAATTGCCAAAGTGTTATGAAGAAATGGAAAGTTATACAATAATTCAAATGTATTATTTATGACAGTGCCTCCCCAGCTGTGACACCTCTTGGTGATTACAATAGCCATGGGAATACTAAAAGTGAGCGGGTCTTATGTACATGTTAAGGATAATGTGCAGTCAGTGTCCTCTTCTTCAGATGTCTGCGCACATGAAATGTTTCATTATGAATATTATTCTTGATAAGGCAATGCTGGTTTAGACTAGGGTTGCCCCTAACTAAGCATATTCCTAATTGACCAATAGTTGTCATTTAGGGCCATTAGTCGACTGGTCGACCGCATGTTTATGATATTAATTTAACTATTAAATGATATATTTTGGGCGGGGCAACACAATGTTTTGAGTTGAAGGTGTGAGAAAGAATAGTATCAGTAACATTGTTAACACTGTGCTACATTACAGAGAAATACAAAACCGTACTAATGAACCTTCATTAATATAGGCCTATATTTTATCTACAAGTGCACGTCACACACTGAGCGAGCCGCCTGTTAATGATGCTGTCAGCAAAGCAGTAATGATTGTGCTAAGTGGCTAATGGGCATGTAGCTACTTCCATGTCTCAGATGATACATCATGTTTGTAGTCGACCAATGAAGATGAGTCTACATATCACCTTGGGTTTGACCTTCACCTTCTCAAAATGATCCCACACTTTGGATTTCCTGCCCGACATGTTATTAACTAGCCTGTGGAATAACCGCAGGTATCAGCCCTGGAAATTAGTGGCCGTCCACATGCAGCGTCTTTAAGTGCTTGGAAAATGTGAGGTTGGGTGCTGGGCGCTTTCAAGAGCACGGTGGCAGGGTGCATCATAGGTTGCTAAGCAACCTCAACAAGCATCATGTAGCCTATTTAACTGAAATCCTGAGTGCAGAGCTGATCTTCTTCCAGGCGCTGTTTATAAGTGTGTAGGCCTATCGTCCGTGGGACAGATGTAAAGCTCTGGGTAGCCCTGCACTAACATGATCAACTTTTCCGTATTTATCAGACTGAATATTCACAGAAGAAGGGAACGATATGTGTCGGCTGTGATTGGTTTGTAACGTGACTCCTGTCTGACTGCTGAGCGTGGCCTCTTCCTGTGTCTGTACTTTCAAATTAAACTCCCACATGTTCCAGTCATAAAGGTTTTGATTTATTTTGACAAGGCACAAGTAGAGTTTCACAATTTTTTTTTTTTTTTTTTCTGTGACTAAGCGACCAATAAAATCTTACCTACTAATGACCTTTCCGGTTGACTAACATTTGGTCGACTGTTAGGGGAAGCCCTAGTTTAAATTACCCCATCATGAAAATTAAGTTCTCAATTTTTTGTACAATATGGACATGACCTTAATTGTTTGCAGACCTCCATTTTATCCTGGGTGCTTACATGCGTGTTTGTTTACACAAGGATGTCACCAACATTTTAGCCACCCCCACTTACTTGTGTGAGTCCGAAGGCTGTCCATCCCCAGGAGCTGACTGTAGCCCACTTTGCTAAGCTTCTGTATCAGCAACAAGAGGCATCACTTGGTTTTATTTTTGTTGGCAAAATTATGTCTGTCTATCTATTTATCTATCTATCTATCTATCTACTTTGTTATACATACTAACAGGTGTTAATTACATCAAATCAAAGGTTTATAGCTATTTAAAGGGATTTACTTACTTATAAACCACATTGTTTTTTAATTGCGGTGAATCCTGTAGGATTGGGAAAGATAAGAAACAGAGAGCTGACAGCTGGAAATAATTGTGTTTAAGCCATCTTCCCATAGATCTTTTATTTTCACTGCTGTATCACAAAAAGCAACAGAGCATGACAGGCTTTTCTAGTGAGTTTACAACCTATCAGGAGGTCTGATCACACCAAGAATTTATTACTGGACAGAAGGTACAATAGATAAGAAAAAGACATGTCAAGATTTTGGAAAGCTCATATACTGAATATCTCCTACACAGCTGTGAAGATGTAAAAATGAGTAAACCACGACAACGATGTGAGGATAGAATTAAAATGCGAGAAACAAAACACTGGTCGCTAATAAAACTCAGATGATTAATGGGTATTTCCAGGATTTTGTTTGACTCATTTGACTGAACATGTCATGGATTCGTGGTCATAAATCAGTTCGATATGCTTTGTCCTGGGAGTTTTGCAAACAACGTTTTATTCATCCTGAAAAATGACTGTATACCCCAGTTTTTACAGCTGGGTACCTTGTTTCGCTTTCAGAGCTCATAAATATCAAACTGCATTTCATTGCTGCTCTTTTCATCTGACCTGATTCCAAGCTTAATAATAAAACAGTGCTGTCTTGCTTCTCCAAACATTTCCTACCCATAAATCTAATTAGAACAAACATCCACCATCGCTAAATTTATGCACCAACCCTGGAGCTAGCTCCTGCATGGTAAATGCAAAGAAATATCTGGGCTGCCAATGGGGGAAGGTTAGAGAGCTGAGGTCAGCAGCTTTAATTGAACTCAACTCTACCCTATGCTCTGAAATGTTCACTGGAAGCAGGACTGTAGCCTTCAGAGACTGTCACAAAGTGCTTAGAGAGGTGGCCACTAAGGGATTGTCCTCATTGCAGAGTGAGGAATGAGAGGGATACTTCTGCTGTGTCTGAGTTATGCAAAAGAAAAAATAAGTGTATGACTCCTGCTGTTAAATAGCAGTGAATCCTTTAAATTAAGCATCCCACTGTGGGGAACGTGAAATCATTTATATATCACAAACTTGGATGAAAGGATTTTCCAGGTATGCATTGTTTCAGGGAACTTAATTTCCTGTATTTGTTCCCTGTAATCATAGAACCAGGTTGTTCTCATGCACTGTTCATATGTATACCTATGAAAAGTAATGCACCAAAATTCATATGTATAGCACGTAGTCATGAGCCAGTAATTTGTGTATAACCAATGTATTTGTGAAGGCTGGGGTGGTGGATGGGTCACAAAACACAGGACATTCCCCCAAAAGTCTGGTGTTCAGAATCTTCCAAAAATAAGTGATCTCTGTGTCATTTTAAGGCACATTGTGACCATGTTTCTTTTCCTAAACCTAGCCTCTGTAAGTTTACTTGCATAAACCTAACCTATATAACTTAATATTAAATATGTAACTTTACATATGGTTTGTAACCTTATTCGTGGGGTGCTAATTCCTTAGATATTACCAGTGTTTGTCCATTTTCAGAAGATATCATACAAACTGTTACTACTGAATTACTTTTCCATGACAAAATAACATCTCTTAATTTTGTCATAAGTGCATAATACAAATCATCATATTACATCACATTACATACCTTGACAGTGTATTACATTACTTCCTGTGCTCATACACAGTCTCTAGCAACAGTAAGTACATTCACACTGTGTATACCACAAGGCTACTGGCAACCACAAAGACTTCCCCTTAGGTGCTCAGATAGCTCAAGCAAAGTGCATTTCCTTCAAAGCCACATTATTTATAACTCAACACATTCTCACTCACACCTCGTCACATATCTATGTTTGGTCATGGACTTTACACATCTAGATACAACGTGAAAGGTACCCTGGGTGCGTTGGATGTTGATGTCCTGGGGCGCCATGTCAAGTTCTGCCTGTTACATGCATTGTCTTCTTTCAGAAACACTTCCGATTTCACAGGAAATTTACCTTTTACATACAGTCTCTTTTAAAATATTTGCACTACATTGGTAAAACACAGTGAATTGACATTTTAAAGCCTTCGACAATTAACGCATGTGGTTGGATTTAGGCAACAAAAGAATGTGGTTGGGTTTAGGAAAAAGGAACAAGGTTTGGCCTTACAATCTTACGGGATGCAAACATCGCTCTCCTGGGTGAAAACCAGTGTTTATTGGACCCATCCACCACTACTCTCGCGGGAACTGACCATTGGTTCGACAGCCCATTGGTCCGACATCCCATTGTTCCGACCATATTAAACTCATTGTTCCGAAGTCCGTTCCGAAATCATCATGATGCCCTGTGGTCAAAGTCTGGTTAGGTTTAGGCGCAAAAACCACTTGGTTAGGGTCAGGAAAAGATCATGGTTTGGGTTAAAATGAAAAAGAAAGTGACAAACACATAAGCCGTGAGCCTGCTCCGCCTCAAGCCAGTCGCGGCGCACCATACGCCCGCCGCGAGCCGTTCAGCACCGCGGACAGTTGGACTAATGGGATGTCGAACCAATGGGCTGTCGAACCAATGACATGGACCGACTCTCGCCACCCCTACTCGGACTTTTGTTGTCTTAACTTTCATTCGTGTCCTGCCACATTTCCCCCTGACGTTGCTGAGTGCTATTAAACTATAACAGCGACTGGCCGCATATCTAACCCATGTTAAAGGACGGCTTTGTTGTCAGTGTCTGACGCCGCAAGTCACTTCCCAAGTGCCGGATTTTGACAACTTCGGAGTGAGACTGGATTGTATATTCCACTATTGATACCCAAAATCATATGTAGGTTTGTTTTACATCTGCATTAGTGCACTTTAACAGCTTAGCAACTATATGGAGGGCTCTGAAGCCCTATGTGTTGCCGGCTGATGCCTCATCTTATATTTTCAGGTTCATAAAATGTACCCAAATTCACAAATATGTGGGATATTACTACAGCAAGTCTTGTAATCTTACACCACAACATCTGCTGTGACAGTTGATGCTGTATTCATTCATGTTGATGATGCTTTACCCTCCTGGGGATAAGCTGTGTTTATAAATGATCTTAAACTGTGGCTGCTGTTTTCCTCCTTTTTGTTCATTGTCTCAGTAAGTGACAGGAAAACTCAAAAACTCTTCTCAGAAAGAGAAGAGGATTATGTGGATTATCACATATCACAATCATATATCCCATTCCATTTACTTGATACTTGGACGATTATTTTGGTGCTTGCTCTTTGTACTACAGTAGTTGCCTGGAGTATCAACAAATGCAGCTACCCAGGTCATCTCACAGTGCTGCTTAAAGGGATAGTTCGACATTTTGGCAAATTCGCCTATTGCCGTAGTCCCTATAGTCATATGGGTAGGTACATTACCTTTAATTGTCAGTGCCTGCTGTTCTGAGATCGGTGGAGCAGAGCTGCCTGCTGCTTAGCGCACAGAATGAAGGTGAACGGTACAGCCCCTTCTCTCCCTCAAAACTAATCAAATACACCATCAAATGACTCCAAAACGCCCTTGTGGAAAACTTGTAGCTTACACATTCACCACGCTATGAAATAATAATGTAATATTATGAGACAGAGTTGTTTTGAAGCCAAATGCACAGCCGGAACTACATTCCAGACATACAGTACTTGCTGGGCGGAGTGATTTCAAACAGCATATGTTTAGTGCAGTTACTCCCGTCTTCAAAACAAGTTTGTTGAGAAGAAGCCAGAATATACAGAGGAAGAGTTACAGGTTTTGGAAGAAGAGAGAGCAAGAAGAGAGGTTGAGGCTGCCGAGCAGCCAGGGGCTGAGGGGAGACCCAGAGCCGGTGGTGTAAATGTGGGGCTTACTGGCCACTTTATTAGGTACACCTGTGCAATATAAATATAGAGTACGCCTCAAAATAATCACCGGAACACGGGGAGAACATGCTAACTCCACACTCATAAATCACCACAACTCCTGAAGGAACAACAACATAAAATGTTCCCTAGCAGTCTGTTTATTCCCAACAATGAGAAGTAATGCCAGTCACTTCACTATATGCTCTGGGCAAGCACTTATCCATAACATAACCACAACAACATTTGCATTTTAGCCTTATTTACCATTGCTTGGGTTGTAGGGTAATGTTACTCTGCATGGAGGTAACGTTACAGCAGAGATTGCTGAGCAAAATACACAACGATCACTTACCACGTCTGCTCGTTTTGTGATGCCGACAGATGGTTTGACAGTGTCTCTCAAGAAAGGAGTCCTCCGGTAAAAAATGGCTGGAGCACACAAACATTTTCCGGACCATTTCAGCAGGCGTGTTGGGGTCGATGTCCAGCACAAATAGCCATTGTTTCATCCTGTCCGTATTACTGGTTGGAACTATGTGAAACTTCACTCTGCTCCATGTCTTCGGCTTGTTACTGCAACCTTTTACAATACATGCGTAAACCATGATTTACAAAAACACTTCTAAACTTTCCTCAAACTTTCTGGTGTGTCCAGCTGACGATACCGCAAATGGCTGCAAGCAATAACAACAGCACTGTCTCAGCTGCGCACTGTCACTGTGGTTTACTCAAGAAAGTAGTTCTGAGTATTTGCTTCATGTGTCGTAATGTTACTTAATTATACATTATTATTTCATAGCGTGGGGAATGCGCAAGTCATGTGTTTTCCACTAGAGCGTTTTGGAGTCATTTGATGGTGTATTTGATTAGTTTTGAGGGAGAGAAGGGGCTGTATCGTTCACTTCCATTTCAGCGGGCAGCTCTGCTCCACTGATCTCAGAACTGCAGGCAGTGACAATTAAAGGTAATGTACCTACCCATATGACTATAGGGATTACGGCAATAGGGTATGCCAAAATGTCGAACTATCCCTTTAAGGGTGCCTACGTGTGTTGGCGTCTGATGCAGATAGGCAACTGACCAAGCGTCAGTATCTGACGAATTGGGACTAGGTTGACTCAACTCAAGATGTGACATTTAGCCAAAAATGTTTTGTAGTCTGCATAGACATAAAGATGCATTTAAAGTCTATGGTTTTGTAAATAACATATTCAGATGTGGGATTATATTTGTGTATTTTTCAGGCACATTTCCAACACACATGACTATAACCATATAACATCAAACATGAGTTTAAGAGTATAATTTGTCATAAATACAAATTTTATTGGTGGCCTGCTCAATTTATGTGGGGCCTACTCATACGACCACCTATGGGTCCTGGGGAATCGTTACACAGAAAACCCATCTGATAACATGTCCCGCTGCAAGCAGTCACGATAGCATCTTTTAAATATTCATTTTATTAGAATTTTCAATCATTTATTTTTGATATTACTCTCTCTTGACTCAGTGTGCTGTAAAACCCATTTCCATCTATTCATCATCAGAAGCTCTAAATGAATGACATGAATACATAAACAAGTGCAGAATCTCTGAATGCCCCCTGGACACCAATCCGTCCAGCTGGCCAAGAGGAGAAGCTCAGCTAAGAAGCCTGACTGGGACTCGTAGACGTGTGCCAATCATTATTCCACGGAGAGCACTGCGCTCAGTAAAGTTCAGTGCACATTACCCGTTTTACTTGAAACACAGCCACAAATCAAAACAAAAAAATACTCTCATAGCCTCAATCAGGATACAGAAAAAATGATTTAACTTTAGTAGCGGCTGCTGAGAGAAGAACCCTGTTATTTGTGCACACCAAAATAATGCAAGGCCATTTTATTATCAATCATCAACATGGTAACGCATTTACAAAAAGAATGTGCCCTGAGACTGTGTGCACTGCCACAGACATTTTATGCCATTGATCAGTGGACTCCGCACCAGAATTAAGTAATTTGTAATTACATTATTGATTTGTAGCTTGCATTTACCATTATCCCTTTTATTTATTTATTTTTTTCACACTGTGCCAGCTGCAACAAATTTTCTGTGCTGTGCTTTTTGCTGATTTTATTTTTTCTATTTTGTTTTGGGTAAAGTCAACATGTATGCTACAAAAAAAGGCTCACTTTGCATCAGTTTTAGGTAACTTGATAAAGGACATATTTACATTCAGATTATGCACCACATAAACACAATACTGGCTGGAAAAGGCAATTATAATAATGATTATAATAATAAACTTTAGCTATATAGCAACTTTCATGCAAGAAATGCAGCACAAAGTGCTTTACAATAAGGGCAGTATATACACTGAGTGCTTCACATGAAAATAGCACATTTAAAACAGTTTAAAACATGGATTAACTGATTCTTAAAATCATAGAGTTGTGTAAATAGAAAGTAAAAGCATACAAAGAAAGAGTTTCAGACCTGTATCAGGAAAGTCAGAGCTAGTTAAAGGCTAAAGTGAACAGATATGTTTTTAGCTTTTTTAAAAAAAAGATATTAAGTGACCTAGCTTCCCTGATATCTATAGGTAGTGTGTTCCACAGCTTTGGGGTGTAGTTTACAAAGGCTGTATCCCTGATCTTCTTCCGGCTGTTGCTGTGTAAATAAGTGTTGTAGGCTGCAATCGTTAGCTTTAAGGGTGCTTTCACACCTGCCCTGTTTGGTTCGGTTCAGACGAACTCAAGTTCATTTGCCCCCTGAGTGCGGTTCATTTGGGCAGGTGTAGACACAGCAATTGCACTCGGGTGCACACCAAAACCGGACTGAGACCTTCTTGAAGAGGTACTGTTGGTCAGGTTACAAACAAACTCTGGTGTGGTTTGTTAGTGGCGTGAACGTGTTCCAACCTCAATTTGAACCAACTGCAGTCGCATTACGTATTGTTTGGGTTAAACATGAGCATGTTACAGTCCTGGAGAATTATTAATGTGCACCTCCTCCTGTCCTACCTTAACATGCACATTCAGCACATCCAATCCATCAAAACATTGTTTTCTAGTCGGAGCCGTGCCTTGTTTTCAAACTGTATAGTTTGCCTGATGTTTGTTTACTTCCTGGATTTTTCCCACTTGGAAATTCAGGCCAATCAAGAGCAGCGTTCTCGTGCAAGGCATTTGATCTGGTCCGCTTGTAAATACTGCCTTGGGAACACAAACCAACTCTAGGCAATTATGCAGCTTTGTCAAGTCCCTGATTCGGACCAAAGCAAGACAACTCTAGGTCTGAAAGCACCCTAAGAGTTGTGGCACTAGATCTGTGACATTTTCTCAGATGAAAGAAAATGAATTGGTTGATTGGTACTGGATTGGATTTGCTTATGATGGCCACTCCTTGCTGGTTTGGAACATAATGCCATGATTTCAACAGATACAATAATGTTTTCAGAATTACCATGTACCTGCCTGACTTTTTCTTTTTCCCACACAAGTTGATATACAGCTGGTATGAGTTTGATCATGAGATGACTGTGAGCGTAATGTGAACTGTCTGTGTCTCGCTGGATTGTGTCTTAGTAATTAAAAACAAAGTGGAGCCGGAGTAGTAGAGGCTGATGCAGACCCCTGATGACCAAATCATCTTAGTAATTATAAGAGGTCACTGTAGCTTTAATTAAGCTACAAGGTCCAAGGAGGATAACTGACCTGCATCCTGTGACCTCTATTACAGTATCAGACAAGGGGAAGGTGATTATGTAGAGACAACGGCACTTACTGTACATTATAGTAAATGCAATTGCAATGCCATTCCTGTCGAGTCCATATTTTTGCTTGTGTGCCTCTCCTAAAATTCTATCACTCTAAATGAAGCTGCTTACGCCAAGGTAGGTGCAGCTGAGCTTGTGTTTTATGCTGATCAGATGGTGCAGTGCAATTTTGGTACTCATTTTGGCATGAAATTGCACTAACAGAGTTTGTGCTTTAGTTGGTGGAGTGCATACAGACATCTACAGAAACCTGGGTAATCAAAATAATGTTTACTTTTCGTTTTCTGCTCCGTTAACATGAATTAGTGCAGTTGGGTCTTAGTTTCGGTGGCTCCTGAGATGTAGTTCGTAACTAATGTAATATATTTATACTTAAATGCATACAGTGTCTGGGTAGGTTATATTTTTGAGTCGTGCAACTCCTTCCCTTCGTTTTCTTCATCAGAGAGGCCACCCTGGGCTCCCCCTCTATGGCACATTAAACTGTCTGCTGCTTTTAAAACAGATAAGAGCAGCTGATATGATTGGACATTATTAAATTCACCCCGACTCCACCTGCTGATAAAATATTCCTCCTACAAATAATGTATTCTTGCTCCAGTCACTCCTCCACAACACTACACTGCACCATGCTGCACCAGGATTGAACCTATACCTCTGGTCACCAATAGTGCAATAATTAGTTTATCACCCCTGCATGTGCTTAAGTGGGGATTTATATTGGAGCAAACGCACCCAATTTTAGGTCAATTGAAGCCCAGAAAGATCTGGGTTATGTAGTAAAAAAACATGATTCACTGGGAGGTTGACTCACATTAAAGTCAAAACAAACCATCTAAAATCAGACTATATCTTCCCTGCCTCCCAACAGGAGGGCTACGGAGCAGCAGGGTCATCGGTGCTGCCGCTGGTGGCCAGAAGTCAAATAAATGCGACAACAATTTAAATCAGCAGTTCAACCTTATAATTTGCTTAAAAGGCTCTCTCTTACGGCCATTCAGGAACATGATATGTAGTACAACCTGGATCAGCATTTTCCAGGTACTCGCTCCAGACTTGGTTGTGCATCATGGAAATAACCCTCTTGAGTGTAATTTTCAGCTCAGGCATAATGTGTAATAGTTGCTGCTTCAATTGGAGTCCGATTCTTATTGACCAGCATATTTGATATACGCTATAAACATGCAGCTTTTTAATGCCGTCATTTGTTTTGTTTTCCTATCCGGGTTGATATTAACACAGAAATACCATGTTGATATGAGTTTTATCTTAGCAGTACGATGCTGATAATTTTCCCATTAAACAGATGACACATGCTCTAATTCAGTCACAATTGTATTATATTCTAACAATTTTGCTAGCTCTGTCACACTGAGGGGGTGCCCTTTCATTTTGGGATAATCTAAGATGATTGTTGTGCTAATCACAGTGTAATCACATGCTTTTGGATGACACTGAATCACAATGCCACATTCAGCCAGTCTCCCCAGACTGTGTAGTTTTAATTTATGCTGGCAAGGGCACCGAAGTGGAACAGTATTTTGATTGGTTCACTCTCAGAATTCTGTGTTCTCGAGAGAAAGCGTACCCAAGTGATGACCATTTGTACCTACCATGTGCTGCAGCTGCATGCTCTCTCAGTCAGTGGAGTGCGACCTGCATTTTGATGTTATCTCCAGGTTGCACCTCACAGCATAGCAGCGCATGCTCCAGGATGCATCATTTAACCTGTTCTCCTGCATCTGTGTCCCACTACAGAGACAATTATTTAAGTTATACAGTTTGGTTTACTCTATCAAGTACACATAGCTATTACCTGATATATATACTGAGCAAAAATTGAAATGGAACACTTCCATTTTTGCTCCCGTTTTTCACAGATTGAAGTTTACGACCTCAGACTTTTTATATGTGCTCAATAGATATATTCTCTCAAATTTTGGTTGGAAATTTGTTAAAATTCATGTTAGTGAGCACCTCTCCTGTTAGATCATCTGTCCCCTGACAGGTGTGGCATATCAAGCTGCTTATTACACAGCATTATTGCTACACAGCTGTGCCTTGGGGTGATCATAATAAAGTCCACTGTAAAATATCTAGTTTGATCACATGACACAATGTCACAGATGTCACAAGTTGTCAGGGAGCGTGCCATTGACTGCAGGAATGCCCATCAGAGTGGTTGCCTGTGAACTGAATGTTCATTTCACCTCCATATGTTGTCTACAATGTTGTTTCCATGAATTTGGCAGTACATCCAACCGGCCTCACAACAGCAGACTATGTGTAACCGGGTCCATGTCATTGGTCCAACATCCCATTAGTCCAACGTCCCGTTGTCCCGCAGGCTGGTTTTGTGGATTTGGAGCTAAATGTTGTGCCTGGGGCACATCGTGTATTAATGATACTCGTTACCTGAAGAGGTTGGAGAAAGATATTCGATTCTTCCCTGTTCCAAAACCAAAATCAAACCCTGAAAAGTGTAGGGTTAGCTAGCTAACTACTGAAGATATAGCCTACTGAATGTATACACATGTTGCTTTTGCTTTTTAATGATTATAACAGTGACAAAAAGACCAACCCTGCTGTACAGGAACCAGTGAAGGGAAGCAGAGAAACTTTGCTGATATTCAACCAGCTGTGTGTCATCACAGTGTGTGCTGATGACCGTTGTTTGATTTCCCCTGGCTGGCAGAGGCACGGGGGCAAAGCCAAACAGTGTTCATCTGCACACACTGTGATGTCACACAGCTGGTTCAATATCAGCAAAGTTTCCCTTTATATTCATTGTCTTCTGTGTTGATCAGCAGTGATGTGGTGGTTCACTTTTACACTGTGATCTGTAGCCTATAGTTCAGCTTTAGCTTCTAACTATCTTTGTCTTTTTAACCTGTTGTT
Source organism: Epinephelus lanceolatus (assembly GCF_041903045.1). Taxonomy (NCBI): domain Eukaryota; kingdom Metazoa; phylum Chordata; class Actinopteri; order Perciformes; family Serranidae; genus Epinephelus; species Epinephelus lanceolatus. The sequence continues at coordinate 19,624,337 of NC_135747.1, read as the reverse complement.
GCCGCTGAGTCAGTTTGACATCCTGGATATATCCTTCAAACACATACTGTACACCCCTCTGTCTGCTTCTCTCTGGAATCAGTCTTTCATTTTTCCAAAAATATGATAATATTTCTTCAGGGAGTGCAGTTAGTTACAGTGTGGGCTCCATGCTTACTGCGACAGCTTGTCGAACCATCACAAAGGAGTGGGGCTTAGTGAAAGGTCAATTATGACATGATTTCATCAGGTATTGCAGTATTATCTTTTTATTAATATTTTTTGCCAAATGTTAGCTAGATCACTGATTCCCAACTTTTTCTATTGTAACAAGGACCCCTAAATAGATATGCATTAAATCACGGACCTCTACTTGATACGATTTTGCTTCAGGGATGACAGTAAATTAATTGGCAACTATTCCAAAAATGGTTTCATGTTTTCTAGGAGAATTTGATGCTTTTCTGTGTCATACATGTTAAGGGTCCATGTCATTGGTCCGACAGCCCATTGATCCGACATCCCATTAGTCCGACGTCCCGTTGTTCCGATATGTGATTATACTAGGCTATACTGTATTTGTGTACCATAGAGGATCAGCAACACAACAAAAGTAGGCTACTGGTCGAGATACAAGTGTCATACAGAGGAGAGAATGAAACACCATAACCTCCTGTTATTAACTCTGGGGTCGGGGTTTTGTGGGGAGCTCTCCGCGGTGCTGAACGGCTCCCGGCAGGCGTATTTCTGCCTTAATGGTGCGCCGTGACCGGCTCTGGGTCAGCTGGGAAAGGCTGGAGGCGAAGCAGGCTCACGGCTTATGTGTTTGTCACTTTCTTTTTCATTTTAACCCACACCATGATCTTTTCCTGACCCTAACCAAGTGGTTTTTGTGCCTAAACCTAACCAGACCTTAACCACAGGGCATCATGATGATTTCAGAACAACGGGACTTCGGAACAATGGGTTTAATATGGTCGGACCAATGGGCTGTCGGACCAATGGGCTGTCGGACCAATGGGCAGTTTTCATGTAACCACATCAGCTCAGGACCTCCACATCCACTGTCTTCACCTGCAAGATTCTCTGAGACCAGCCACTCGAACAGCTAATGCAACAAAGGGTTTGCACAACTGAAGAATTTCTGCACAAACCGTCAAAAACAGTCTTAGGGACCCTCATCTGCAAGCTCACTGTCCTCACCAGGGTCTTGACTTGATTGTAGTTTGTCAACATAACTGACTTGTGTGGTTGTAAGGCTGCTTGGATCTACTGCCAAATTTCCGGAGACGACATTGCAGATGTCTTATGGTAGTAAAACGAACATTCAGTTCACAGGCAAGAGCTCTGGTGGACATCTGGTTTGGGACTTGGGTTGGGAACCAGAGGGTCGGACCAAATATGAAGCATGGACTGGTGGCTGGAGAGGTGCCAGTTTACCTCCTGGGCAATGCAAATGTGCCCTTGAGCAAGGCACTGAACCTCCCCAACCACTCAGGGCGCCTCACCAAGGCAGCCCCCTCACTCTGACATCCCTCCACTTAGTGCATGTATAGGTCCTGTTTGTGCATGTGTGTGTCTTTCGTACCTGTGTGTGAAAAGAGTGAAAAAATTGAATTTCCCCTCAGGGGGATCAATAAAGTATATAAAATTTAAAAAAAAAAAAAATCCTACTGTTAGCATGCCAATGGAACACTCCCTCTTTAATCAGCATCTGAAAAAACAATGATTTGTTCAGCATACATATTTTTCATGGACAACAGAATGACAACATAGGCTCTGTGACCTAAAACTCACATATGTCACCATGCCAAAAAAGAAAAACACATCTTACCAATAATATATGTTACCTAAATAGTCGCCACAAATATCAGCTAAAAATGCAATACTTACAGTAAGTGCTGTCTGTTGTATTTTCAGTAGTGCCTCAACAGCTCACTCACTGGATGAATCTACACAAAGGATGTACAGCATCCCAATAGTCACACGTCAAAATGGCTTTGAATGTCTTATTTTATTTACAATGGGTATTCTGCTGGGGTCAGGTTTTTTTCAAACAAGAATATTTTCAATCCAGTGCTCATGGTTTTAACAACCAAATCTGTCAAGACTCGACAGGTTTTTAAGAAAGGATACAGCAGCAAAAGGGAAGCAGCAGTAGTAGCATTCGTGCCTGGGTCCAGATCTTTGAATCTGCTCACTGTATCGAGTTCGAGTTGACTGATTCTTCTGGCACTGTGACATGAAACGGCGGTTTCTCAGTTAAAATAAAAATGTTGCAATGTTTGCTACCAGAGGGAGTTCTTGATTAGCTAATCAGCACCATGGGCGGGACTAACGCTGTTGTCAAGCGGTGTGCTGGAAGTGATGATGTTTAATAACAACAACTCTCCATGCCTTGTAACTGCCTACATCATTCAGAATCCACAGGTCTGTGTCATAAACTTGTAGACTGGTAGCCCTTTTTAATGAAAATATTTCAGGTAAACACAATCACAAAGATCCAGTACTGGGAATATGAAGCTGTGATTAGGCATCTCAAAGTCTCCACAAATTGTTTGTTATTATATTTTTATCATTAAACAGACAACATGATCCTTCACCATTCCAATTTCTTTGACATTTAGCTGCCGGAGGCAATCTATCATAGGTCACTAAAACACTCCCAAACACATGCCCTCATTCAAGATTGTCAGCCATTTCAGCAAATAAAGCTCTCCTGGTCTAGTCCTTCTCAATAGCTCTTGTGCTAGATGAAGCTATTAAAATAAAACAGAATTTCCTCTGGATACATCTTCAGGCTTTTGTACAACACTTGTTCTTGTAGTTTGACAACACTCTCCACTGTGGTTCATTGAAAGTATCCTCATAAAATGTCTGCAGAAAACCGAAACTGCTTTAAGCCTTGGAAGGATAAGTATGTTATCTTCCGTTATTACAGTGGAGTCTGTATTTATGTGTTTACTGTGACATTTATGTGCAGCAAAGTGAGACTGCGGAGGTTGGTATTGGGCATTTAAATGCTTGCATCTTATTTCTTACTGATATCAGCTTTGACGGTTTTTATTATTTAACCATGACATCTTTCTCAAACTTTAAACAGGAGGTTTTACAGTAGGGACTTAACCTTATCATCCTTAGTTTCCACATGCGGGAAAGTGGAAACAAAGGTGCTAAATAACTTACAGGCTTGCATCTCATAAGCAGATGCACAGTAACACATGCATGGCATTCAGCAGCGCCAACTACACACTACAGGAAATACAAAGCATTCTTTCCTTGTTTCAATGACCAGGTATTCAGACCGAAAACAGGGTGAAGTAAAGGGGAATGTGCTGCTTTAGGTGCGAAGGGGGATGATGAAATACAGTACAGGAAAGGCCGGTTTGAGCTGAAGGTTTAACAGATGTGCAAAGAAACTGAGCAGCAGTTTATAAAACAATGAAGAAGGATCGAAGATGTTAACACAGCAACAATCATTTTATTATCTGCCTGGAAGTATGCCATTAATGTCACAAAGGAATCTACCTGGCATGTGTTGCATGCATTTAATTGGCCAGTGAAACACCTGCCTGACATTGCATTGTATTGCTATGAATTTAGCTTTAATGCTCCACCACCCTGCGGTTTTTCTATCTGTGCCAACCCAGAAGCCTCATACAGTAAAAATGAATGAAAGGTCTGCAATTCCTTTGCATGCAGCGCTAATGCCTTTTTGAACACAGCTTTACAAGTGTAAGGAAATGGCAGAGAGAGCCGAGCAGAGCCCACGTGACAGCAATGCAGGATTAATTATGTAATTATCTTCAAGCGTACTGGAATCTCCAGGCATAATTACAAAGCCCTTTCATTTTTCCTTCTGCCACTGTTTCCAGTCATTTATAGCCTCCTTGTTTTCCAAAAGATTGGATGACATATGGCTGGAGTTGAACATCATTTAATTTTTTGGAAAAACACCAAGTGAGGCTATGTGGAGCTCAGTTTAAATGGGATGGGCTTGCCATTTAAGGCTGAACTTACTGGCAGGCAAATGCAACGCAGAGTTACTGACAAATATAAGATAACACACAATGGCTTTTATTCCCCCCTATACAACAAGTTCATTTAAAGTGCATGTTGTGTATTTCTTTTTTTCAGTTTTGAATTAGTTTTTTGACAGATCTAACTCTGAAGCACTGGATTTGACTTTGTTCACGCATCACCCAGTGAACCTCCTCAGTCATTACATGACACGGAGAGACAGCGAGGGGTTGGGTTGCACAAACAAAACACAAAACTTGTGTGAACTCGGTATTTGCAGGAAAGCCAGCTACCTGCTCATTAATTCTAATTCTCTTTTATCCCACAAGCTCTGGGGCTTGTTTCTCTTGTCAGTTTCTGCCCCCTGGCAGTCCCTACCTGCTGTGCTGATGCTGATGTTTCTTTGGAGTGAGAGACTCCACTCATCTCTCTGAGATCTCAGAGGGTCGAAGCTGTGCAGAGAAAATGTAGTGAGAGACTAAAAATGGAAACATAGTTATGTCTAAAATATTAATTCTAATGTTAACAAATGGAAAAATTACATTGATTAAGGCAATCAGAGTTTATGATAAGTAACGTGTGTGCCTAGGATAATAGATGACACACTCTTAACAATTCTAATTGGAGATCAGTGCTTTATCCAGATGTTCTTGCATGATACAAGATGTCTTAATTATTTAACTGTGCCAAGCTTCTAATTGTTTTTAAAATAGTTTCTAACCATATGTTAGTAAAATTCTGATTGAAAACAGTCAGTTAATTCAATTCAGTGATATGAATATGGTATACTCTTAAATGAATAATGCTCATGCTACATGTTTAAGCATATGCTTTTTTTATTAGCTCTGTACTCACATTTATAATGAAAAATACACTGTAAGACACTGCATACAATAATTAAAATTATACTTAATTTGCATTAAGGTGCTTCATGGTGTTAATTATTATTTTAGCATGTGCTTTAAAAATGTATATTCAGAACCATAACGATAATAACCATATTGTTTTTGTGCACCGAATGAGCTTCATGCTTTTAATATCCAATTTTACTGTCTATGTAAGCACTCCAAAAATCAGCCAGTCTCAGACTTACCAACAACATATAACAATGTAAACTTTAAGAGTTAACATATTTTCTATGTCCTCCATCAGTCATATAGTGATGTCAAGCAACCAATTACCCGACAGTAGACAAGGCAGGTGAAAGGCTGGTTCAGGAAAATGACCTTGATTTATGGAAAGGAATACGATCTTTGTCCCGGCCCAGCTCTAGAAAGACCTATGCCACCAAGTATTCAGTGCATTTATCCACCAAAGCTCTCCTTCAGAGTCGTCATCTGCCCTTCACTAGTTAGGCCTATGATGGACATTCTCATTCTGAGTGGTGTTTCACACTTCTCTGCCGTGGCAAGGTCACTGTCATTCACCCTCTGACTATGAAAGCATTTATGACACTAAAGACACATTTAGCATCACATCACAGGAAAAGTGCTTCCGTCTTTCACTTAATATCTGATTGACAGATAGGATATCAAATATTAATGAGATAGGAGCAATATAACTCTGCGGCAGCTTGGGAGGAAGGAGATGACAGTCGCCATGTTCTCGACATGTCAAAGACACAATTTTCACCAAAATAACACCTCGCCCTACCTCCCATCGCGTCGCATCTTTCCTGCCAGCTTTGCAGCATGCATGCTGTGCAAGGCACAAAAATACAACAGGGCCGAGAGAATACCAGCATGTCTCAGTACTTGCCTGAGCATTTCAACTTCCATGGAGGTGGGCCTCACCAGCAGCAATGACTAATGTTAGGAGACAGCTTCAAACATAAAACATGCACAAACATGATTAGGTTTTTGTTTGATTCCTAAATGCAATAACGTGGTATACTCCTCTTCTCTTTCACAGTTATATTAAGTGCTAATTAACATATGGGTGAATGTGCAAAAGGCTAAAGCTAGTTAGCTAGTGACAGAGTTAAATACTCAACCTGAACTCACGGAAATAAGTGAAATCCTCTTAACATCGTATTACATGGTGGTTGTAAACACATGGTTAACATTGTAAAATAGTCGCAGGTTTAGGGCATTAAAACTACTTGGTAAGGTTTATGGGGAAAAAACACTTGGTTAGGTTTAGAAAAAGACTGTGGTTTTTAGTTAAAGTAAGAACTACTGTTATGTACGGGACATAGGTACATAGTAACATAACATAGAGCTTTGATTCTCTGCCTGAGCACAAAGGGCTGTAAATTCTCAATATCCCCTCAGGCTTGAATCGGGTCGGGCTCTCGTCAACTTACCAGTGAGACTGGCAGTTCTCATGTACATTGCACGAGTTGCATTAGACTGAATTACGACGGAAGGAGAGAGAAAGACATGGGGACTGTGATAGAGAGAGGGAGTGACGGAACAACAGAGGAGTTCAGTGGAGAATCAGGAGAAAGAGATAAAGTGCAGAGAGGGATGGAAACTGAGAGAAAGAGAGTGGCTGCACAGTGACTTGTTTGGCAGTGTTTGCTCCTGCCTTGCCAGCAGTAGGAGAGATGTATGTAACATGCAGCATAAAGGGGTGATCATTATCTGCATGCTGCTACACCATGGACCGCTGTGTGCACCTGAAGACTGAGACAGGCTGAGGGGTGCAGCCCACTCTGCTAAACCTGTTGTGGGTGCGACGCAGAGCCGACGACAGGCTGTTAAAATTATAGAAGAAAGAGAAAAAGGAGAAGTCATGCAGAGAACATGATCCCTTAGCTTGTTTTAAATGTTTCAATATTACAAATATGTATAGATTTTTTTACTGTAGAAATTTGTGTTTTTAATCGGGGTTGGGCTGAGAAATGCTGCCATGGTTTGGGCTTGGATTGGGCTTGAACAGAAACTGTGCAAGTTCATGTAGAGTCAGATGCGTTTTTTTCTGGGCCTGATCAAAGCTCTAATGTGATGTTTTAAGGTGGAGTCTATGATTCTGGAGAAAGACTGTTGATAATTGAACTCTAAGCCCAATCAAACACACGTGCTCCTTCAGAAGCTCGTCCCCCCAAACTTATGGATGTGCGTTGCCAAGGCAGCAACAGTTACAACGGGTGAGCCAGCTGACTGAAAGGGCAATGTGGCAGAACCTACAGGGGACACATGGACTTTAAATTAGCTTTCAGTTAGCTGTGGTTGCAACTCTAATCGAGCAAAAGCAAGTCCCAGCACCAGGGGTCTGATCCCGGACTGCCCCACCGACTTTCTATTGCCAGTTAGACCAAGTGCTGCTGCTGGCCACCAGCACATTGAGACTACACAGGGTCTATGGAGCTGCCATACACTGCTGTACGCATTGAAATCACACATATATATATATGTATTGGAAACACTGTATTTTTGTGTCGCTACTATAACGGTATGGCTCCAGTTCTCATGGGCAAGGACAGGAAGTGGGAGAGTAGCCAGCGGAGGAAGAGGGAGGGGCAGAGGTTGGACATATGTGTTTGTAGCACAGCTAACAAGTAAGGTAAAGTTACCTGCATTAATCCAAATAACTCCACTGCACTGGCAAACTTGTGTTTTAAGATCTTTGTGGCAATAAAATCCTTTGCAAACACTGCACGGCATACGGAACGAATAGCAAAGCAAGTGATACAATGTTGTAATGAGGAAGAGATGGTTTCCCAGAGCCAGCATACCAGCTTCATACAGCGATACTCACAGCTGACCAAAAGGCATCAGTCCTGTGAAACAACAAAACTAGTGCAACCGACCTTTCCAGCAGAAACAGAACAACCTCCATCTTCATGCCTTTCAGCTCTTGGAGGTCTCTCCACCGTTGAAAAGCCTCAGTGACATTACAGCGGCTGTTCGCCCTAGCATGTTCATATCCTTTCCTTTTTATGTTTTGTTTGTCTGACCTTCTCCTCTGTAGCTGGTTCTTAGTCATCTCTCCTTGATAATGCACTGCGGATTTCAGCACTTCAGCACGTGCTGCCATTGCTCTTGCTCCAACTGTCTTTCCTCTGTCTTGTGCACAAGCATAAACACTCCCTGTTGCTATGGCTGCAATAGTGTTTTGTAGCTCAGTCCGAGCCACTTTGTTTGTTTCCCATTTACAGAGCCAGGGTTATGTTTGAACAGCAGATTTTTTTTCAGGCACACAGAAGAGACAGCTAGCAGAGTGTGAGGAGAATATAGCTGCTGAATTTGACCAGAAGTGTACTGGATACGAATCATAGACTCCACCTTTAAGTAAGTGTTTACTGTTGTTTTCACATAGGACACAAACAGTGTCCTCATGGGTGAAAGTCCTGTGTTTGTGTGACCTGTCCACCATCCCAACCTTCTCCTTATGCAAACTTGGTCACTCTTTATGTTACCGAGGGTTGTAACATTAACCAATACTCACTGCGTTACATGGGAATTCATGCACCCACCACAACAAAGTATCCCAACTGGTTTCCCTTGACTTTTCTTTCTTTCCTTGTTTCCATGCTGCCAGGAAGACATTACATGCTACCACCATGTACTGCAGTGTTAAGAGGTTGTGGTCATTTCATGTCTTTCAGTGAGAGTGTTATATTATGTAAATGTACTGTAAAGACAAATGTGAAGTGCAAAGTGAAGTGCATTGAACTGCTATTTTTAAATGTATATTTTCCATTTTAGCAATGCAGTGTTCCATTGCACTGGCATCTGGCTAATTCTAACAAGCATGCAAGCAGAATATCTGCAAAGCATAAATGACTAGATGGAAGTAACATAATAGTAGAAATATTCACTGAGCCAATGTGAATAAAACAATCAGTTTAGGAAGGTGATTTAATAGATGGGTTGCCAACACTCACAAAATAAGTTTGTGCATTTGATGAAAACTTGTGCAAAGATTAGGAATTTGACTTTGGACGGATGTTAATTACACAGTTAAATGCACCCTCTCTTGGCAATATTCAAATTTGAGGTGAGATTTGTACTTATTTGTCATGTGCCACCAGCCAGAAACACAATCATTTGGACAAACAACCTAAGAAAACACATCTAATTCCCTCATTTTTGAACAAAACAGATCCTGCAAATGTGGAAGACTGAGGCACCATAACAACAGCCATGCTACCACAGTCTGTGCCATGTAGATGCAAGCTAGACTATTTCCCCACTGTGAAGAAAATACAAACTCGAGCTGAAGGCTGCCATGGGGGAGCTGATGGGTCAGAGAGAAGGATTTTTGCTGTTTTTGCTTTCATTTGAAAAATAATAGTGTTGTTGAATTTCTGGTCTTCTGGTTTGTACTGTGCTTTCTTGGTGCTGAGAGGAGAGCTCCCATACAAAGCTAATGGTGCTATTTTTTTGTGTATTTTGTAAAGGCTGTTGTGTTGTTTGGAAAGCGCCAGTACTCTACTCCACATCCATATGCACCCCATCGTTCACCATGCCCGGAAAACCTCACTCCACGTTGTTAATCAAAGTTGATAACCCTGTTTTATAATGAAAGTATTTGATGCAAATTGCCAAACAGAAACAGCTACCCGAGGGGTGTTATTTACCAACAACCATGACCTTGAAGATAATTCACCTCCTTTTAATGGAGGTGACAGCCTGAGATCAAAGTAAAAGAAAAAGTAAAAATGGCCGCAAACCGTAGAGGTGTCCAATGATGAAAGTTAGGCGTGAATAATATGTGCTATTTGATGTATCATTTCAGAGTTTAAGCAGTGCTGGGTATCCAATCTGTGCGTCACTATCCAGTGAGGATGTGGTGATATTGCTCATAACGGTGTCCATTTGAAAGTTCTGCTACTGCTGTTATTTAAAATCAGGAGCTCTGGGGGAACCAAATTAAATGTCAGAGGACTCACATTCAGACTGAAGCCATTTCATTGATAAGGAGAGCCCTTCCCTTAGAATTACCCAATAAATTAAAACGCTTTTGAATAATCCTCTACAGAGCTGTCCCCTAGAGGTTCTTTATGATCCTTTAAAAGTCATCAGTCTTTCCGCAACCTCCAGTTCACTCTGTCTTCTGGCTCGCAATGATCCATCAGTCAGACAAGAAAAGACATATTTGTCAGCGGATAATGAAAGCTTCTGAAAGATTGTCAGTTGGCTTTGACAGACATGCAAAGGAGCGTTGCTTTCCCCGTGTTTTGTGTTCTCATTCTGTGTTCTCATTTTTGACGTAAGCAGTGCAAACGATTGCCAGGGTAGTCATAACAACGTGTTCACAAATGACATTACTGTTACAGTGCAAAAACATCCCAAAAATTCTTTAAATTGTGCAAATAGTCAATTATTTGTCATAAATATGAACTCCCTCCATTGTAATTTACATATAAACAATTCATCTGATTTATTCTGATTCCTTTCTGCTGTGTGGTTGACTGATGTGATTAATGTATCTGCTGTCTACAGGGAGAAATCCTGCTCACTGTGCCTGCAGTTGCTGACACTAAAGTATCAACAGCAAATGGGAACACAGAGAGGTTTGCTTGTTCACTATATTCACTCACTGACATCAATCAGGATCACAGCATTTACACCCACGACCATGTGAGGAACGTCAATGCCAATTAAGCACGGTGTGTGTGTATGCACACTCTACCTCTCAGGGGTGATTCTTGATGATGCATTTATTCAACTCAAATATTGCTTTGAATATTTCTCAATATTTTAGCCATGTTAAGAAAACGGTGTTATAAACACTGAAATTTATTATCATTGTGAAAAAACCCCCAAGATTTCTGTGGTACTTGTGAAAACGAATGTCTCTGATGTCACTTCTGGTTTACAGGGTAATGAACAACATTCAGGAGCAGCACAGTCAGTTGAAGGAGAAAAAGACTAATGACTTATACATTTCTAAATTTAACTTAGTGAGACGTGTGCATAACCACTGAAAGAATGAGAAAATATGTTCAAACTAAACCTGTCACTGTTGCTGTCATTCCTATGCTTTGGCGGCATCCATTGGGCGAGAATAACCTTGGGTTTTGGGGGACTTAAAGGAAATGGCCACTTTAGAATGAAAATACAGACAGTACTTACTGACCCTCATGCCGACAAGAAGTCCAGTGTAGTTTCTTAATCCACAAAACTTTGGGTATCGGAGGATAACAGCTAGCCGGGAATAACAGCTACACTTGAAGTGCATGGAACCCACATTTTGAAAATGTAATAAAACTCCGCTAATGCATTTAAAAAATGTCAGAATGGCTCGTCCGTCGTAATCCAAGTGCAGTTACACCCCGCCTTTCCGAAACCCCGCCTTTCCGAAAATAGACCTCCATTCTTCGTAATGGCGGGGTTTCCCATTTTTTCTAAAGGCCCCGCTATTCCGAATATTGGGGACAACGCCCGCAGTTTGTCAACAGGTGCCTCCAATCTGCCACACACTCAATCACAGATCCGCTCTGACCAGCCTCCCCCTGCAACTACAGCTCCATTCGGCTTATTGTTGTCATGGATAGGCCTACATCGTTGCTTCTAGCTGGTGATATGCTGTGATAAGGCTTTAAAATTGTAGCCATGGGTATATGCTCATTATATCACAGTTAAGAAAAAATCAGATTGACTGATTTCACCTTTCCATTTTATAAATGCATTTAATATATTTACTCTGACCAAAAGCCAGATTATCACTAGTCTGTCTGACCAGAGGGGGGGACAACACGTATCCCCGGAGTGCAGCGCACGTAAAAAGACTTGACAAGTGTCTCCGTTTAAATGTGTTTGCTGCTAGCGAAATTATACATAATAAATGAAGACAGTGACATATTTTCAATAAAAAACAACAAGTTGAACGTTCATTTCAAGCTTTTGTAGTACAACGAATTTCAGAATTGTGTGAGTGCGGCCGGAGAGCGGGCGGCAGTGTTTGATGCAGGAAACTCAATATGGACTTGAAAATCAGTTTCGGAGTGGGGGGGTTTTGGAGTGGGGTTGGTTCAGAATGGCGGTGTTTCGGAACGGCAGTGTTTCGGAATGGAGGGCTGTCCCATCCAAGTGCCCTGAAGCCACAGCATGCAAAATTGAATTGACTCGCACAGGACTAGCTGATGGCTAGTGGTGGTGCTAGTTCTCAAGTCTTGCACGAGTTGCCATGTAAACACAGCACTCCTGCAGGGCAGGCTAACTGACCATGATGAGAAATTATTCTATAAAAGTGGAGTAAATTACGTCTTTTCGAGTCAATTTTGCATGCCGCTGCTTCAGGGCATTTGGATTACGACGGACAAGCCGTTCTGACATTTTTTAAATGCATTAGCAGAGTTTTATTACATTTTCAAAATGTGGGTTCCATGCACTCCAAGTGTATGGAAAAATCCATCCTCCGATATCCCGAACGAGTTTTGTGGATTAAAAAACTATACTGGACTTCTTGTCGACATGAGGGTCAGTAAGTACTGTCTGTATTTTCATTCTAAAGTGGCCATTTCCTTTAAATAAGAATGGAGCATCAACATCTTGTGAGCTGGTCATCCACAGCCTTATATTGTTTGGTCTGAGTACTAAGGTACACGGCCCCCAGAAATTTTAATTAACTTATTAGAGTTAAAGCAAACTTTGAAATGTCCGAACCACTCTCTATCCTCAAGGTCGAAATACTCTTAATTAAAAACTTTATTAATTAAATGAATGTCACCAAAATGTCTGAATCTCTCAGCATTTCAAAAATCGAAACAATTGAAGAACTGTAATCAAACCACACTCTATGCAATATTAAAAACAGAGTGTACTGACGCAGAAAATCAGCTGCTGTTCCGAGTTCAACAAGAGTGTTTGGTCTCTTTTCATAAATGTTTGAATGCTATGATACTTTACATGGTGGGAGTGTGGCAGGTGTGAAGATAGCAAGCAAATTTGCTGTTTATTTATTTTCTCATTGTCAAGCACCCAGCCTACAGCGCCCACTGCTTTGTTTACTTTTATAGTCACTGCAGATGGAAGGATGACTGTGACAGTATATGAATGTCAACTGGTGAGATGGAAGGCTGCAGATAGTCAGGGAAAGATTTATACCTATATATATATAAATCAAACCAACACAAATATGGCAGGTAAGACATTCTATCATTTTACCCCTCTTGTATTGGATACACCACACCATATTTGTGAACTCTGGCAATTTTCTAAAGCATTCCTTAGTTCTGAGCCAGAAATGGTGCACTTAAGAGGTAGAAAATCCAACTTGATGCTCTACGCCCTCACCATCTGTTCCCAGTTCATTATTGAGTACAAAAGCAAAAGGCATAGAGAGAGAGGTTTTGGTTGTTTTTCAAAAGCAGACGGCAGGAATTCATGACAACCTCAATTTAGTGGGAACATTTTTTCTCAGCATTGTTGCTTTAATATCATTCAGTGTTATAAGGACTGGTATGTGCGTACAGCAGAACAGCAGGGCTTCTTCATGTACCAAGAGTCCCCTAGAGTATTACTAATTGTTTAGAAAGTTCTTTTTCATCTCTTAATTTCCCTTCTCTTGAGTTAAGACTGCACATTTTTATTTTAGTTTTGGTTGAGAGCCAGAGGAAATCTTTTGTGATGAGATTTTAAGAAATCTTTGATATTAGGTGACGATAAACAACAAAGTCTAATTTTCCTCTCCTCACAGTTTGCAACAGCACTATCTCAAAAACAGGTTCTTCTTCCTCGACTCACGGAAGCTGACATTCAAAGATACGTGGACTTCACAGGACAGTGACAGCACTTGATTAACACCATTGTCAGAACATTAAAATACAATCAATTGTGAACACTACCCTGTACTGTAGGCGGTAAATGTGTGGAATTACTGCAGGTGGGTCCAGAGCTGCCCCTTAGACTGCAGTCACGTCTGAGTCCTCGAGCTTGTCTGCAGAAGCAATTTGTCTTCTGATAAAACAGCCACACTATAGCAGAATCAATAGGGGCTATCAAATGCATTCAATCAGACCTTTGGGCCACTGAAGGCAACCATATGTCGGCATTACCTTACTTTGAAATTACTAGCTTTCTCTAACCATTAGGCTTGGATGCATCACCTGTTTTGTTCTGGATTGTAACAACATAACATCTTTTGTATGATATATGTTATATAAAATATTAAAGACAGGAATACAAAAAGAAACCTGCCACACATTTATTTACATGGCTGTTACACAAGCAGTGCTCTTAATTATTATCAGGAGTCTTAAAAAGACAATGTAACAAGTCTGAGCGAAGATGCAAAAGAGATAAACACAGAATCCCAAGCTTCTCTTAAAACACTGATCTTTAGCTACCAGTGTGCAGTCAAGGAGGCAAAGAACTCTTGTTTCTCACATCTGATTACTTAAAAGGGTCATAATCCCAGAGTCCTCTATAAAACTATTAACTTGGATTAGTCCCTTGCTAAATTGGTCACTTATTGCCTCCCTAGAGAAGTGTGAAGAGTTTAGAAAGAGTTTTTTACATCCATGTTTACTTGATAACAGTCCTCTTCTTTCCTGCCGTTTGTTGGTGCATTGCTGTGTTTCTTGGTGTGTTACCGCCACCTATAGAGCAGTAGAAATAGTGTGAAACTAAAGGTGTTCGGCCACCTACTGTTATTGGCTGATATTTGTTCTAAATAGTTTGACCAATGGTGTCTCTAAAGGCTAATCAGATGACGTGAAGCACCGAGACAATTTCTCTATGCGCCACTAAAATGGCTACAACATTCTGGCAGTTCTACCAGGTGCCTGCCAACAAATCAGTGCCCCACGAATGATGTTATGTACTTAACCTGAACTTGTGTATTTTAGGTTTAAGCAAGTAGAGTTAGGCTTTAGGAAAAGAGATATGGTTGGGGATTTTTGGGTTTAGGCAAGTAAAGTTACTTAGGTTACGTTTAGGCAAGTAAAGCTAGGCTTTTGAAAAAGAAACATGGTTGGGCATTTTTAGGTTTTGGCAAGTCAAGTTACGTAGGTTAGGTTTAGACAAGTAAAGCTATGTAGGTTAGGGTTAGACAAGTAAAGTTATGCAGGTTAGGGTTAGACAAGTAAAGCTGGGCTTTAGAAAAAGAAACATGATTGGGCATTTTTAGGTTTAGGCTAGTAAAGTTACGTAGGTTAGGTTTAGACAAGTAAAGTTACGTAGGTTAGGTTTGGACAAGTAAAGTTATGTAGGTTAGGTTTAGACAAGTTAAGTTGGGCTTTAGAAAAAGAAACATGGTTGGGCATTTTTAGGTTTAGGCTAGTAAAGTTACGTAGGTTAGGTTTAGACAAGTAAAGTTACGTAGGTTAGGTTTAGACAAGTAAAGATACATAGGTTAGGTTTAGACAAGTAAAGTTATGTAGGTTAGGTTTAGACAAGTAAAGTTACATAGGTTAGGTTTAGACAAGTAAAGTTGGGCTTTAGAAAAAGAAACATGGTTGGGCATTTTTAGGTTTAGGCTAGTAAAGTTACGTAGGTTAGGTTTAGACAAGTAAAGTTATGTAGGTTAGATTTAGACAAGTAAAGTCAGGCTTTAGAAAAAGAAACATGCTTGGGCATTTTTAGATTAAGGCAAGTAAAGTCACATAGGTTAGGGTTAGGCCATGAGTTTTCTCTGACCTTAAGACCTTAAGGTAACTTGAAGTTCACTTGGTTTCACACGGTTACGAACACCAGTCTCCTGGGGGAAAGTGCTATGTTTTGTGGCCCATTTCCCACCCCAGCCTGCCACCTTATTTGTTCCCATCAGGTCATTGATCACATGATTGTAGCCTTCCCAATTATGTGGGTTGTACACAAAGTACTGGCTCATGATTACATGGGTTATATAAGAATTGTGGTGTATTTCTATTCATATGAAAACTAACAAACAGCTCATGAGAACAGCCTGTGCCTGCCAACAAAAAACAGTTGTCATCTATCTATTAATTTTAATACTTTATAATCAATGCTATTTAGAATATTTTAAAAAATAGTAAATAATGCTACATGATAAATAGAAGGCTTTAAATAGATCCTGTGATTGATCCAGGGATCAAATCAAATCACGATGCGAGCCCCCTTATGTAAATCCATTGCAGGAATGTGTATCCCTTCAGCTCCCATCTGAGCCCCCTTCCCCCACATCTTTCTGATGTCAGAATTAGGGCAGTCTGCGTCAAACTTTTTTTTTTAACTTCCTAAAACCGCCAATCTGTGAAGCTGACTCAGACTGGTATTAGACATTTGTGTCATCAGTGACAGCTCTAGAGTTGCCAACAGTAATTTGACACATTGCATTGTGGAAATGTGAGTAGAAAGTACTGTACCTGCCATGAACACTACCTTTTTTGTCCATTATCAGCATTTAGCATTATGTAGTAAATAGAGTGTGATTTCAGAGTCCTCTCATGTCCGCAGGCTTTTAATCCTGCATTCAAGTGCGGCCAAATTGATGAGCTATAAATATGTTTTGCTTTCAAATGTGGTCAGATGAAGAACTAGTTCATTTTAAGCACACCAACCTTGAGCCTTTCGAGTGCCATACCTCCAAATGGCCCTTTGTAAAGACACAACTGCCTTCTGTTCCCATTTCAAGGTTCAGCAATGGCAGTGTTTGTCTTCACTGGCTGCCAGTGACAGGAAGATTCACAAGATGTTTAAATGGACTGGTGATGCGATGGGGTGGCCGAGTGTATAAGTGATGGGCCAGACACTTCCGAAGAGTCTAATGGGTTTTTGACAGCCAGAAGAAGCAACGACGGACACTGTGGTGATTAGAGGCAGATTAATGACCTGGCAACCTAAAGGAGAGATGAGGGACTGGTTTTTCGTACAAACCTGCAGATTTTCCTGTTTGATCATTTCCTGATTTGGTGCCAACCAATCGATTATAAATGTCTGATCAATCATAATAGACTAAAATCATTAGGGAGACAGCAGTCCAACCAGGATATAGAGCCGGCTGATTAGCCTCTGGCTAGATTGAATTTTGTATAAAGCAAATTAAGTCCCATAAACAAATTACTTTATAAGTAAGCAGTGCAGCGCTCCGGATTCCCTAATAAGAACCCATAAGGTACAGACCAAAACCACTGAGATGTGTAATTAACTCCATTCTTTCATTCAAAGTAGCCACCCACCTAAAGAAAAAGGGGGGGAAATGTGGGCTTGGAAAATTCTTCCATTTCTTGAAAGGTGACTACTTTTCCATGCAGTAACAAGTTAGAAATCAGACCGATAATCACCTTGATTAATTTTCTGATAAATACCCACTAACATTTCATTACATAGTTCTAGGAAATACAATGGCTGACTTATTTCTGTAAAAGGTTGTACTTAAAAAAAAAGAAAAAAGTAATGTTTTAGAACATTTACAAAGCTTGGTGGATACATGCATTGATTCAGTAACACTTTTGTGTCCCTATAGCTGTTTAGTCAAGAGTCAAGATGATACCCTGAAACTCTCTAATGCCATCATTAAATTAAAGGACTGTGACATCAGCAAACACAGAGCCTCAGAGCAACACTTCAACTGCTCTCTATCCCAAATCAATCAATGCTGCACTTCAGCAAAAATGCCCCTAAGTACAACTGCATTTTTTCATTAGTATGTGTTCTCCAGAAATGATAATAAAACTTGTGGGCATTTATAGAGCAGAGCAGGAAAAAAAAATGTGAGGAAATCATTTTTTTTCTCTCTGATTGGTGCCCTTGGAGGTTGCAGAGGAGATATTCAGGATAAGCAGCTAATCTGGGAGCCAATCTGTGCCTTGACTTTCCTTATGTGATTTGAATTCTCAGCGTGGCAGCGGTGAAGGTGAAAATGATTCGGGAGCCATTACTGTGGCCCCATGTCGCTGCACCAAAGAACTGACTGAGTAGTAGGACACTAGGTCAAGATAATTACAGCCATATTGCGCAGAGATAATGCTTTTTTATCGGACATCCGTCAGCAATACAGAGTTTCTGCCTCTGAACTGTGAACATATGGCTGTTAAGGAAGGGGGGGAAAAGCGCTATTTCGTATTTCATCTTTCAAAGCTATATTTTTTTTCCCCCCCAAAATGAGCAGCATGGTAATGCGAACACTCCTGGCAGGGTAAGCCCACCAATTTCTAAATTTAATCATTGCTGCCTAGCAGTCTGTGCATGGGCCACAAAGATCCACACACATATACACACACACACTGCAGAGTGAGCCTTCAGCTTGGGGGAGTCTTCTCCCCTCATTCAGTTTCACAGCAGGGAGACCCATATTTCAAAGTGAAAAGAGTCTTGCACACAAGCTCAGTGTCTGTCTTACACTCTGCATTGGAGACATGCACAATGAGGAATAGCTCTCCACTGAATTACCTGAAACAAAATGTCTGTCAAGTAACATTAACATGTCACTCTGGATGCCCTTGCTGTGGCATTTCTACTGTATGATGATAGTGTGACTGCTATGCCTTTGCCTCAGCCTTGTCTAAATAAAAATAAATAAATGAATAAATAACTACAAAGATACTGAATACTCTTGTCAGGCCATTCTCTGTCTAGATACTGTTATAAAATCTCTCTTCCTAAAATTATTAACAAAAAATAAAATAAACCTTTTATCAGTCTTGATATAGGCCCTTGTCTCTTGCTCTCTTCCTCTCTCTTTCATTATTATTAGAAAACTTGATGTCACTCTTTCAACTTCAAGTTTCTAAAGAATATTTCTGAGCCATTTTGGGAACACGGGTGAGTGTCAGCATAGCGAAATCATACATATCTTCCATGAATTACATTTTATGAATTTACAATATAAAATACATTGTTATGGGAAATGTTGTCTGGATTATATATAATCATCCATCCATCCATCCATCCATCCATTGTATCTACCCACATGCCATTGCCTGATGTTATTAAAAGGTGGTTTGATGTCGTCATCGACAGCTGCGTATGCCTATTGAGTGCCCACGATCAATGGCGCTGCTGGTGATTGGTCAAACGAAGAAAACTCGGAGATCGCTACTGCACAGACTGCGCAAAATGACAGCGGCTGTATCTGGATGTTTTTGTTGAGAAGCGTTATCCATCATTATATACAATGGTCCCATACAATATTGGGGTTGACACGTAAAGATGGACAACCATTCATGTTCACATTCACAGCTAATGGCAATTTAGAGTCAACAGTTTAACCTAGCCCACACGTCATTGGAGTGTAGGACCTGGAGAACCCTGAGAAAACCCATGCCAGCAGAATGTTATCAGAATGTCCCTATTCAATGTATCTGCAAAATGTTTGCTGACGACATATGATGAGACCAGATCTTGATATTAGGGCTGAACGATATGGAGAAAATTTCATATCTCGATATTTATGCCAGATATCTCGATACTGATACGATACGATATGACTATGGGTTCAGTGAAAACTAAGCATTCTTTATAAAAAATTAAAAAAAAAAAAAAAACGAGTCCGAACCATTTTCTGGAAGCCCTCTTTAGTGACTGAATACACGCGAAGCATGTGTAGCAATATGATACGTTATAGCATTTGTAATGTCTTTGTGCCTGCTGGACGTTGATTGGTATGGCATTATGCTACTGAATGCATCAGCAATCCGACCTTGCTTGGGCTTGACACAGGAGGACCCAGATGTCCCTGCCATGTCTTTTAATGCAAGGCACTGTTCATACAGTCCTTGGTAGTGTTGTCACGGTACCAAAATTGGGACCTATGGTACGATACCAGTGAAAGTATCACGGTTCTGAGTAGTATCAGGATACCACAGCCAAAATGAGGCAGATGTGCCTTTTGTCATTTATAAAAAGATAAATCACTTTTCTATAATACATCAATGATATTTCAATGGAATAAATTACTTATTGACTTATTCATACTTCAAAAACAGCATCAATCAGTGATTAACATAGGGGGGATCAAAATAAAATAAATAAATAAAATAAAAATCAACCAGCCACCCTCCTCCCCTGACAAGTAAAGAACAGTCCCTTCATAAGTAAAGAACAGTCCCTAAAGTGCAGTGAGGTTTGTGGAAATGTTGCACCGAAATCTGTGACCGTCGGAATCTGTGACCGCAGGGGGCGATGTTGCACATTGTCTGCGTGTGTGTGGCCATCAACAATGGCAATGGAAAGTAGATAGCCTTAAGGTAGATGTTGTAAATTACTTTTATTATAACAACGTTTTGTGTGATAATGTATGCACTGTTTAATAAATGAGTAAACATCGACACAGGTGCTCTGTTATTGCCTCAATATTTAGACAGATGTATTTTCATTTCAAAGTTCAACTGTAAAGAGCTAGATGCACATCAGAATATGTGACCTCACTGAATCTGCATAATAATGAGTTTAAACCTCAAAATAACTGTTTTCAATCTTTCTGTCATCCTCTCACATTAATATGGACACATATATTTGTATTTGGGATCATCACAGAGATAGAAACACAGAGGTCACATATTCTGATGGCTGTACAGCCATCACAGATTCCGACGGTCGCAGATTTTGGTGCAACAACGGCTCGTTTCTCCTCTGACACGTCACATACCTGTGTGCCGCTACGGCTCGGCTGTTCCGGTACTACTGGGCAGTCATGACACCAACTTATTCACCTGGAGCCGGGCTTCTCGGTCGCCAGTAGCCTCGCGTCACCAGGCTCTTCACGTACGGCGAAACGCCGGTAAACCACGTTATCTTGCAGCGGCCATAGCGTTCCGCCGTATTCCCGTCTGTGACCCCTGTTCAACCCACAACCGGTAAGTTTCGCCTTTCCTTTCTGCTGTTGAAATCTGTACTCACACAGCGTGTTGAATTATTTAATTTGCTTGAACAAAACTATTTTTAGTTGCAAATGTGTTGTGTGTACTAGCAAGTTGCTAGCAGCAGCACGTCTCCCGCGCTCAAGGGGATTTTTGTGATTGGCTGGCTTTGTTGTCGATCCAAGGCAAGCAGGAAATGAGGTTTGTGATTGGCTGGCCGTAGCTGTACATTTAGGGCAAGCGTAAAAAGGATGTTTGTGATTGGCTGAGCTGTACATGCAGGTCAAGGGGGGAAACTCATGGGGAAATTATATCGTCAATATCGTTGCCTTTTGGGATATTAATATCTTGCATGTTCATATCTCGGTATAGATACGATAACGATATATCGTTCAGCCCTACTTGATATCTCCAGCGTTGTGGGTCATTTTTTCCTCTTGATTATTTTTTCTGCCCATGCTCAAGAAGATGGATGTGGTTAGGTTATGCTGGGTTCACACTACATGACATTTTCGTCTGTTCCGACAGTCACTATGTCAGATTAGATGACTGCAGTGTCATAAAATCATGCCGTGACTTGGCCGACAGACATGACAGACTACACGCTGGTCCATGACCAATCATCCTTGGTCGTCTTTCACAACATGTGTGATATCATTGGGTTATTCTTGTCCCATTTTTATCATTATTGCTATTATTTCAGTCACTATGACTGTTCATGTGCTAGCAGAAATGTTATTGTAGTCACTGAATCCTCCACAACAAGTTACTGCAAATATTTCATAATATAAAAGAAGGGATAAAAATAAGGGATTGTCTCAACCAAAACTGTAAGAGACTTTTTATTTTAAACAGACATAGGAAGTGTTAAATTTAAAATTATGGCGCAATGCCCTAACTTTAACAGGGCAAACAAAAGTGGATTAAAAATTAAAAATAGAAAAATCCAGAGGAAATAATAAAAAAATGGCCTGTTTCTAATGTTGTCTGTTTCACTTGAAGCTAGTAACCTGAGCAGTTGTAGTAAGTAAAATTTCTGCCACTATTTTTATGACTTTACATCCTTCTTCATGTTGAAGAAATCGCATTCTTCGCTAGCCTGATGCTAATGGTAGTACTCACCGGGTTGCTAAAGTGCTTGTGCTGTTTAATGCCATCATTTTTCCTTTTTAACTCTGTCTGCTAACATCCCTAAAGGAAATATTCCAAAGTCTGAGGTGTTGTTGCCATGCATTTTTTCATGGCAGCAGATCGCACTGTGTTTCTGTTGGTCAAAGTGATGGCTGTGACGGGAGAAGTCGAGAACGACAAAAAGAAAATCAGTCATGCTAGACTTTCTGTCGGGACGTCATGAGGTGTTCTGGATGTGGCATTGGTTGTCCTCTACTATGACACACTACACGAGATAAGATGATAGATTATCGCGTAGGACACTCATTGTCGTTCATGAACAAAGCCCACACCGTACAACACTGCGTCGGGCTATAATTGGGCTGATATTGTGTAGTGTGTATATAGCATTAGGAAACTAAACACAGTTGCTTATAGTCTCAAATCAAAGCTGCTTTACAGTACAAGAGGGAACTGTTACCCAAGCCATGATGTCATACACCCATCCACATCCTCATCCTGACCAAAGTCTGTGCATGTACTCTGCATATCTTAAAGCATTAAGACATTTACATTTAACCACATCATGTGTCTTGAACCAACTGGAGCTATGTAATGTCAAATAATCCTGGTGTAAATGCATCCAGAAGCATTAGACATGGATTGAAATTCAATTCTAGCCAACCATTAAAAAAAAAGTAAATGCATCTGTCTTTCTAAGACGGATACAGGTGTGTAAGCTTTTCTAATTTCCAGTGTTATTATGTCAGTAAGCAGTGTGTGAGAAAAGTCTCCTACAGAGTCTGTTCCTGCGATAATGGCAGCTGGAGTACTCTGAAATTGGCTGTCGTTATGCCTCTAATTAAAGTGACAGCTTTGAGCGTTTATCTGATCCCTGATCAGTAGCAAACACCTTGCGACTCCATGGTGGTCAAACGTGTTCCTTTAAAATCACAAGAAGCAAGGACAAAAAGTGAATGAAACATTTCTTAGGTCTGACTTTGTTGTGACTGCAGCTTTGTAACACCACTGGTCATGGCCTGGAATAAAACTACAGTTTTTTTTCTCTAATACTGACAATACAGCAACAACAAATATGAATATACTCAAGGAAAAACATTAGCGGAAGGCACACAGAACAAAAAAATATAAGGGTTAAGATAAACATATTTCTCTGAGTTATGAGTAGTTCTGAATTATTGGTCAAAGTCAAATTGCATTTGCAGACTTGTAGATGGAAGGGCTTAAGAGGTTGCGGTTATAGGTACTTCTAGGGATGTTAAAGGGTGTATTTTTTTCAATGTTCTGTCCAAGAGCAAGAAGAACACATTATTAAAGCGTATTAAAGAGTGTGAGACTTTTACATACAAATGAATTAATTTAAATTAATTTTCTTATGTTGGAAGAAAGCTCACCTGGTGGCATGTGTTATAGGCAGACATCAACAATGTTTATGCAATTACTCTCGCTGTCAAAGGGGGGAGACAAAAGTTGTCTACTCCAGCTTTAATCAATTAAATGACTGACAGGAATTCTATAAAACTAAAAATTATAATGATACATTCTTTATCACATGAAAAGCTTTACAGTTACCTGAAAAAAATGCATTCTTTTTAGCTGAATGCCATTCGGCATACTTTGTACACAAACAACAAACAAAAAGAAACCAAATACGATCAGGAGTGGCTGTGGGGGAAATAATTGATTCTTAGATGCACCACAATGCGAACATAGACGATTCGGCATTGATTCACAAATGTTAATAATCGAATATCTAAATATTTGTCAATAATGGGATATTGATGGAATGAAAGAGGCGGAACTCAGCCTTGAGGGCAGTGCAGCACCCGGATGTCTACAGTGCAGACAGGCTAAATTTAACTTGTCATTCAGGTTTGCAAAAGTTAGCAGTTGTGAGCATGTTTTAATTAAATATCTAAATTGTTAAATTTGTAGAGATTAACAGTAACAAAGCAGCGATCAACAGTAATGTAAGCAAACATGTCTGACTGACCAACACACACTGCAGCATCAAACAACTTAAAACAACTCTGTGGTGAAGAAACAACTCTGCGCTCAGCCTGCTTCACTTCAAAAACCTGGCTTTGCCTGTTCAGCATTGCCCAGAGGTATCATGCAGCAGAGAGGCTGCTCTTTACTGCTAGAGACATTTAAACAACACCCCAGAGCACTCTGCCTCCCCCTTATTTTGTGATGCTCATGCAGGCAGGAGACTACAATGTGCGTTTATGTGAATTAATTAACTAATAAAGTTAACTTTTAAAACTGAAAATGTTGACCATTTTTAATTCAACCATACATTAATTTAGGGTGACCATATTTTGATTTCCAAAAAAGAGGACACTCGGCCGGCCACGACTACTTAAATGATACTCGCAGTTTACTCAAAGATGCCTTATCATTTTAATATATTTAAACTTTATATGTATGGATAGAAAATTCAGTTTTAATACAAAATAATATCTCTCAAAGACAGAAATTCAGATAGGCCTCTATAGGGGACACATACACACACTAGAGTGTGGCGATCCAAGTCCGACGGTAACCGACGGGTCGGGCCGGGTTTGGTAAAAAATGTAGAGCTACATTTTTGACCAAACCCGGCCCGACCTGTTATAGCTACATAAACTGTATTCGGGCTCGGGTCAGATTCGGTCAGCTTTCAGTAAAAATGTAGTGTAAAAATAAATAAAATCCTATTGTCTGTCCTGTTTATTGCTTGGGCACTGTTATTTACGTGACAACACCTGAAAATAACACACACAGACACACATTGGCTGTTTGTTTCGACCTCTCCCCTCTCTGGAAGTCTCGGACCTCCAGCCGCCCGCCTCCGCCTTGATCAGACGCTGAAAATAAAATAAAAGAGGGAGACAGGTTTCTCCTATTTTATCTTATTTTGTATTATGTCTCCATCTTCTCTCGCTGGAAGCATCGGAGCTCCCGCCGTTCTCTCCCATCTCAAACATGGAGGTCTCCCTCTCCGCTGAGCATGCCCGGCCTGCTAAATAGCCTGTAACCATAACAACTGTGTGACACAAACTCAGTGCTTTGGTCATTAAATAATGTCGGGCTCGGTTCGGGTTCGGCAGAAATATGCGGCCCATGCCACGCTCTAACACACACACAAACACAGGGAAAACCGGACATTATCATCAGTTTATAAAAACCCCCGGACGCCCCGGACAGGACGTGAAAAGTGGACATGTCCGGGCAAAAGAGGACATTTGGTCAGCCTACATTAATTGCATATTATTTTCAGTGAAATATTACAGCATGCAAACACTGGTCACTACACCAGCATGAACATCCCACAATGGGTTAGCATGAGCGACCACAGATGGATGCAATCTGCCCGGCACTCCCTGGTTTAAAAGTATGAGTATGAAAGCATTTGGGCTTTTATAAACTTGAATGGAAAAGGGATCTGCTGAGCTACACTATGTGCAAGTAACTTCATCTGTTTATTTAATTATGGATCATTACCAATAGAGCTCGTAAGTCACGCCCCTTCCGGTAGACCCCCATTGGACCTCTAGGCTTTGAAAATATGAATGGGAGTCAATGGAGAGAAAATTATTATTTTCTGGTCCCAGTCATTAAATGCCTTGGATTACACAAATGCTTTGTGTGGGTCTAAATAATATTTTTTCATGTTAAGAGTTTGACAGTTTATTGTATGATTCTTCAGTTAAAGGCTGTGGAAACAACGTAATGAGAAAGACTACATGTCGCCTATGTGACGTCATGTCATCACACTTTCCCTCCACTTCTTAACTCACAATGCTGCTGCTGCGTCTTCTGCCACGATCTACGGAGCCATCAGATCAAGATGCCGGTGTGTTTCGTACCCGAATGTCACCATTCCAACAAGAACGGCTGTTCTTTCTTTCAATTTTCTTTCGAGGCGGTGAAGTGTACCAGAGACACAGCCATGTTCCGAGTGTGCGTAGTGACGTATATCATACACGTCGAGAGCAGCGAAGACCTGTAGTCCACAAAGCGCTCTCACACAAAACCTAACAGCATCAAACTTTTTCACGCTAAATTGTAGCCTTCTTTGCACGAAAAAATATATTAAAAATTCACAAACAACATATGTGAAATTCATGGCACAATTCAAACGGGACCAGAAAATAATTTTCATCTAGCCATTGGAATACATTATGAGAAATCGATTTTTAAGGTCCCATGTACCGCAAACGGAAACACGCAACTTACGAGCTCTATGCAGTATGTTGTGTTTCAAAAGCAGCGAGTGGTCACACAGTGAGTAAAATACATCATGTATTGAAATAAAACATTTTGATGCATCAAGCTGCATTGATAGTTAGATAGAAACATTGTCCCTCAAATTGTGAGGTGCATGGAGATTTCCACTCCTAATCAGGAATAGGACACTACCTACAGTAATCAATATGCACTTGCTGGTTACTGAGTGTTGAATATTGAAAAGTATTATTTCCACTGTCTTTTTTTTTTTTTTTTTTTGATTGGTAAAGCAGTGCCACTCAGAGAATGTGTGTGACATTTTTCTCGGGTCAAAATGAATGCATTATTGTTTCAGCGATGTATGAATTTCAATAGGAAGAACCTTATGTAACTTTTGTAAATTGCACTTATGTGAAATGCGTCAGAGGAGCCGAGTGCCTCTTTGATCCAGGGATAAAAAGACATCATTTACTGAGTGGTGGCAAGATCCAAACTCCTGACATGAAGGTAAGGTCTTCAAATAACACGTAACCTCTCATCTTGTACATTTATAAATGCATTAAGAGTAGCATCAAGAAGGTGTTTCCAGATATGTAACGATGACACACAAGCCTTTATGTTTTGTTCCTGTCTTGTACATCTATATTCATCTGGAAGAAAATGCTCGGTGAGGTACTTATCAAACTCAATGTTGCCGTGTTTATTTTGTGCTTGTGCATGTGCTTGTGGCGAAGAGTCATTCCTATGTCAGACCTAAACCGAACATATAAGAAATTTTCAGTTTCAGGATGGTTATAAAGTTGATGTCACAGAATCAATTATTATATGTATTTAGTAAATTGCTGTTTTAACCAGCTGTATGCTCCATGTCAAAGATCCATGAGGTGATATCAAACAAGTCTTGGAACGTCCTACTTTTTCAAAGGTTAATGTATCCTCAGTGGGCAAGTAACCCTCTGGGCTCCTAATCTCTCTACCTCCCTTGGTGATCTGCTTCTTTATCAGTGTTATGGAAGATGAGACAGAATAATAATGTGACACAGACCTATAGGCATATTTAAATAGCTTAGTATCACTAGGAATTACATCCATATTGGACATTTCCACACCACACTTCTTAAGCTCAATGCCAACAGTAACTGCAGTCGTGTGCTCTTTTAAAAGCAAGAGGAAGAAAGTGAGAGTGAGCAAGTCAGGGTGGTGATGGATGGAATAAGCATGTCTGATTTTCATGCGAAAGAGCAAAGGCTGCTTCATCTCGAAGAGGCTTTTTTATTTTCTGTATGCAAAATTTTTGTACCGTCTGCACGTAATGTTTTAGTTGCCTAACCCAAATAATACCTTAATAATCTTTTGCTTACTGGAGCTGCCCTGCACAGATACTATAAAAAGCAAAGATTTTAAAAACATTGGCAATGGATGTGAAAAAAAATGCCTAATGGCTAAACATAACCTGGGCTTTTTGCGGAGCTGCTCAATCATTAATTGGCAGTGTGAGATTTAATGTGACCAATAGTGGTGATATTTTCATTTTTCTGTTAAGTTTTAACATCATAGCAATTATCGACTCATTTATTTTAGTTCCAAAGACTGGACCAAGAAAATCTACTTGTAGGCACATAAATGTATAGAGCTGATGAGTAGTTTTGAATTTCCAGAGGAATTTACTTGAAAAAAGCTGTCTAAATTCTTATGACTTATTAAAGTAAAGTGAATGTTAATAAATACCTGGAGGATTTGTTCAATTTTATGCTTGCATTTTACACTTTTTGTTGTGCACTGATGAAAAGAAATGCAACAAAACACAGGAAATGTCGGTGAATTAAACAATTTAAACAAACAAACATTCATTTTCCATAACCGCTTATCCTGGTGGGGGTCGCAGGGGGTGGAGCCTATCCCAGCTGACACTGGGCGAGAGGCGGGGTACACCCTGGACAGGTCGCCAGACTATCCCAGGGCTGTCTGTCTTAGAGACAGACAACCATTCACACCTACGGTCAATTTAGAGTCACCTAACCTGCATGTCATTGGATTGTGGGAGGAAGCCAGAGTACCCCGAGAAAACCCATGCTGACATGGGGAGAACACGAGACCCCACCCTGGGTTTGAACCTGGAACCCTCTTGCTGTGAGGCAACAATGCTAACCACTGCACCACTGTGAGGCACAATGTAAACAATAAAAACATGTATTTGGTTGTATTTTCAGCATTATTTTTCTAAATGCTGCATGTGTTGTCAGACTTTTTTTTTGCTCTATTTGTTTTCATTTGCTTGTGTTTTGCCCTGTTGCATCTATTTCCTTATGTTGCAGAGTTGAACTCTCTGGGCCACTGTACTTACCTGCCTTACACAATGACACACTCCCTTCTAGGAGCCTGAAAGTTTACTATACAAATTGGTTCCTTTCTAGGCCAGTGAAAAAAAGGGTTCACTAAGTCGGATAAGAGGAATTATAGGGAACATGCAACATACTTTGTACGTGGATCAATGAGTAGATTTGTACTGAAAGTTTCTAACTTATTGGACTATTCTCCACTCCTGTCAACCACAACTACATTCATGTGCACACACACTCACACACTTCTCACACACAGTCCACAGAGTTGGGCCGCCCCTCTTATAAATCTTCACTCATTAATCATTTAGAGGAAGCAATTTGTGGAGCACCTGTCCCAAACAGAAGGCCATTAGGGTTTTCGATGGAAGGAGCACTATGGGTCTAATGGCTTTTCAGTGGAACTTATTGGAAGACATATTGGATTCTGTACTACACATAGCCACTAGCTTTAAGATAGTGGCTGCTGAAGCAAAGCTCACAGTTTAAAATGCTGCACTAAATGCAGAGAAAACAGGTCAGTGGTCAGCATATTTGTATAGGCATTACAGATTCAATCGGGTAATTGGTTAATTGTTGAGAAATTGGAGATTGGATTTTCAGGAATCAAGTTCCATTCATCAGTCTATCTATTCCCTTCCTGCTGCTTCCCGTTTACTCCCACAAAACTTCTGAAGCCTATCCCAGCATTCACTGGACAAAAGGCAGGGACACCTTACATAGGTTGCCAAACAGAGATTCAAACTTCACCAGAAAAGTGCTTCAACAGTCACTCTCTCCAAAGACAAAACCAATGTTTACACAGATATATTAATTTCAAATATATGCTATAAAAGCTGCCACTAATAATCCCAATAAACACCATCACTGCAAGCACCTGCTCAGTTGCCCAAAACCACGATGCTCGTTTTTCTGCCTAGAATAGAGCAGGCAACAACTCATCTCAGGCCCAGGCACTGTTCCTGGACCTCATCAGGTGAAGGGCATTTTGTCAATAATTGAAAAAAATGTGCTTGCTATTCGTTGCCTCGAATACAACAGCCACATTACTTGCTCAGATTCTCATTATCAATTCTGATTTTCTCCTCGGAGGATTATCCACCTGGAGCAGTTGTCTGTCACTCTGGCAGCACTGCAAAGCCAAAGGGAAGCCCTGGGGAACGCTGTGGCCACGCATCTGTGTACACCGTACAGTATCAGCTTGAGCAAGGACAAGACCCATCAATATTAGTCTGTCATCTTATCTGATAGAGACAAGCCCAGTGCTGAATTGCCAAGCTCAGAATGGGCTCCTTGTTTTGTAATGCACTTCCCTATCCTCTATGAATATGAATGGCTTATACACTCCCTAACACCTCAAACTTTTCTTCTACTTTGCAGTATATAAAAATTGCACTGGCTGCAGCAAACAAAAGTAAATACACACAGAAAGTTTAATATGTAATTAAATGACAACAAAATGTCCATTATATAAAATAGATATGATACAGTAGACCAGGATTCATAACTATTATACTCTGATATTACAAGATATTTAGATCTCCATCTTGTAGCATGGCACATCAATAAGTGGCTAAGAAATGGTGCTGTAATGATGTCTAGTCCAACATGGTGTACTATAGGCTGCTTTATTACATCTATTCAATGGCAAAAGATCTGCTGGGTGCATTCATGAATACATTCAAACAGACAGAATCCAACATAATGCTGTTACACTCACCCTTGACCCTTATTATTTCTGCATGTGAAAAGAAAGAGACAGCAAAGTGCAACCACTGTACTGTAAGGTATAATACAGCTGTGAGTCATAATAAAAATACCCAACAAGCGTAATGAGTTGGATTTTGCATTCAGCTAGCTTTCCTAATGCCTGCCGTCCATGATTAAAAGCCTCCGGTCCCCAACTCCTCACCCCCATTCAGTTATGTGTCTCTCTTAGCAGGGCAGGGATGGAGGAGTTCCCCCGAACACCCAACTTTGTTAAACTCAGGTCCATCACCGGCCGCCCCCCAGTCATCAATCTTCTTTCTCATTAAGCGCTATTAATTGTCCACACATGTACCATGGGGTGTTGTTTATTAATTCACATCCTGTGCCCATTAGGTCCCATCAAGCATTCTCTAGACAAATGGCCACCCATTAGACAGCTCAGTCTTCTAATGAGAGACAGTCACATGCGTGGCTCCCATTACAAACAACTCTGGGATGTAACACTCACATTTTTCATTTCTCCATCCTTAACAGTTTGAGTTACCGTGGTGATCTGCCATCTGCTGCTTAAAGCTGCACCATACTGTAAGGGGAGCAAGCAGTAAATAATCAAATGAATTAACATGGAAAATTTCATACACAACATGCAGCTCAAATAATTATTCATACACATAGGCAGACATTGGCTGAATGCAGCTTCTCCTTGAACAATACAATAGTAACAACCTACAGTGTTACCTACAGTGGGTTCAGAAAGTATTCAGACCCCTTTACCTTTTGACATTCTGTTATGTTGCAGCCTCATGCTAAAATCATTTCTAATTCATTATTCATTTTCCCCTAATCAATCTACACTCAATATCCCATAATGATGAAGCAAAAACAAAATTTTAGATTTTTTTTTTTGCAAATTTATTAAAAAGGAAAAACTGAAATTTCACATTGGCATAAGTATTTAGACCCTTTACACAGTACTTGGTTGAAGCACTTTGGGGGGAATATTCTGATGCTGAAAAACACCTCAACAGCATGATGCTGCCATCACCATGCTTCACCATTGGTATTGGGCAGCTGATGAGTGGTGCCCTTAGAATTCAGGCAAAATAGTTCAATCTTTGTTTCTTCAGACCAGAGAATATTATTCTCCAAGTCTGAGAGTCCTTAAGGTGCTGTTTTTGCAAACTTCAAGCTGGGTTTCCTGTGTCTTTCACTGAGGAGAGGCCTCCATTTTGCCAATCTGCCATAAAGCCCACATCTGAAGTATTGCGGTTGAGGGTCGCCCTCGAAGTTTCTCCCATCTTTATACAGGATCTCTGGAGCTCAACCAGAGTTACCACTGGGTTCTTGGTTACCTCTTTTACCAAAGCCCTTGTCTACCAATTGCTCAGTCAGAGCAGAAGGGCAAAAGCTGCTTGATCTTGATTTTCAATATGAATACAGACCATGAAAGTGCAGCCCTTTAAGCAGGAGGTGTCAGAAAAGTTACCACAGGGATAACTGGCTTGTGGTGGGCAAGTACTCATAGCGATTTTGCTTTCTGATCCCTCCATGTCAGTTCTTCCTATCACTGTGAAGCAGAATTCTCACCAAGCGTTGGATTAACCCACTAATAGAGAACAAGGGCTGGGATTAGACGGTCACGAGACAGGTTAGTTTTGAGGTGGAGCTAGTTTTAACTTCCCTTGATCTGTGCCTCGACACAATCCTGTCTCTGAGCTTTGCAGGCAGTTTGTTCGACCTCATGGTTTGGTCTTTGCTGTTAGACATAGACAGCTGAATGCCTTTCCAATTCATGTCCAATCAACTGTCTCAACCATAGGTGGACCCCAATCAAGATGTAGAAACATCTCAAAGATAATCAAAGATATTCCAAGTTTCATGGTAAACGGTCTGAATACCTACATGAATGTAGTGTTTCTTGTTTATATCCCGTGGAATTCAGTCCTATGTATTGTTGCCATCATCTTTTTTAACACAAAAGGTAATTCTTTCAAAGTAATAAACAAATCTACCTTTTATTTCCAGTATATGGCTATAATATGGATAGTTCAGATTGTTGTTTTATAAGGTGATATGTCCTATTCACCAATATGAATGCATGGATGTTAGCTGAAAGCATGAGTTTTGAAAGTCAGAGATAGCTGCCCGAGAGTAAGAGGTGAACTTGTTATATGGAAATCAGCGCTGCACAGAAGGTTAAATCTTACTTATGTATTGCTTGTTGGCCTTGAATTACCCTGAACTATTTGCATAACATAGGCGCTACTTCAAAAAGTACACAGTGCACTAAAAGTCTGACTTTCCGAGTAGCCTGTACTCTACATCGGGGTCATTCTTGTATTACAGATTGCTTACATACTGAGGTTTTAACAGTTTCTGCTTGTAGTGATTGCCATTTTTTTCTGTTTAAGGTGCAGCCTTTACTTAGAATCCATAGCAAACCATCATCTACCTTAAGAGAAGGACACAGAAGCACACATTTAATCAAGCCGACATTGTTTACATGATTACAGACACAGAATCCATATCACATGTTCTATCACATGGGGCAAGACTACAAACACTGACGAGATAAGCACATCAGTTGGTTTATTTTGATGGCCGATAATGAAGTGTATTTGAAGCAAGAGAGAGGACTGCATTCAAGGAGGACATGATGATTGTCATTCTGCTGATCAAAGAGTGCTCTTCCTCCTTTTATTGGTCATTACTACCTCCCTTTCACATGTTTAACTTTAGTGGTCAAACCACTTGGGTAAGAAGCCTACTTTATTTAAAGCACTGATAATAAATATGAACAGTATGTGTCCTGTGAAACATTTTTTATATTAACTCGCTGGTAATATTCATGCAATATCCATAACTGGTTTGGCAGAGCTGGTATCCATTGTATAAGGCTGCTTAGATAGCAAATGAAAACATGTCTATTCTTTTTGTGATGCACTGCAGCCCGGCCACCCAATTTGACAGTTCCATCATTTTAAAAATTGCAAGAGGGGCTACTTTATAACCCCTGCTGCAGGAGCAATTTCACTTGTAATGATGGTTGGGCAATTTTGCCATCTATCCACTCTGCAAGGGAAAATAAACAACGGCTGCCAAAGGGAAGTTTACATCAAGTGCAGAGAACTCTGGCAGCAGCAAGCTTTACATGCAAACTTTATCTGATTATAGTGATAAAATGCTTACTCAGTCTATTAGTTAGTAAACCAAAAATTAATTGTAACTGTTTGACATGTAGATACATAAATCATTTTTACCTTACACTTGAGCTAAAATGTAATTAGTCAACAGAACATAAATAATGTCCTTCATGTGGTACTTTCATCCAAGCACCTGAATTCAATTCAAATCAATTCAATTTTATTTATAACGCCCCAATATCACAAACTACAATTTGCCTAAGAGGGCTTAACAGCAGGCAACATCCTCGGATCCTCACAATACCTTACAGTACTATCAATGCAATACAATATTTTCAGTTTTTTGTGTAAGTAACTGTGCTCATAAATTAACGCTAGGGCTCAGACTAATGATACTATTTCCATTATATTCATTATTTTCCATTTAATCTGTTCATTATCTTGTCTATTAATTAAATAGGCTTGGTTGTTTGGCCTATAAAAGTCAGAAAACAGTGTTTTCCAAAGCTCAAGATTCCGTCCTCAAATGTCCTGTTTTCCTGATATTCAGTTTGCTTTCATAGAGCGGTAAATAAACCAGCAAATATTCACATTTAAGAAGCTAGAATCATATAATTTTAACCTTTTTTTCTTACTTGATGGTTTAATTACTTAAACCAATTAATCAAATGTCAAATAAGTTGGGGATTCATTTAATAATGTAGTTGACAACTAATCAATGAATCAAAAAATCATTGCAGGTCTAATTAATACATACCAGTATACACACAACACATGCATGTACAGCATGTATCTATGCTGCATTCCAGTGTTGCGGTTTCATTAGTAAAATGTCTTCCAATGATCCTCTTTCACATGACAAAAGTAGGGCGCTTTTGTCTCGTTAATCACTTAACGAGACAAAAATGCTAGTGGTGGACCATCAGATTTTCAAAATAAGACAATCCCCCCCCCCACGCTAGCCTGCAAAAACTCACACTGGAGTTGCAAGTAGTGAGCTGTAATTCTGCATTAAATAAGTAGTCGTGTGTGTCCAACTGTGAATGGTGGTGCAGTAGTTGTTAGCACCTAGCTCCACTTGTTAACCGCTGAATCACAGATGAGAAAGCCGCTGCTGGACTTTAAACCTGTTGATACCTGTAGGACTCTACAAAGATCCGGACTGTCTCGAGAACGTTTATGATTTGCCGTTGATAGGCAGGTTGGAGGCTCAGTTATCTCAGTGTAGCTGAGAGAGCTACATGTCCAGTTTTAATCACCAACTCTGTGAAAAGACATGAGTATGTAACCGGGTGGTAAAATCCAGTATTATTCTCCTTCTAGGGTTGATATAATTCCCCTAGTTAATTTAGTGTTAGTACATGTGTTCTTTGTTGTTTTCCTTTTGGTGTAATGTCCTTTAAAAGTGAGTAACAACAGATTGTAAGTGCACTGGCACAGGCTCACTTGTTATTGCCAACTTTGGCCACAAGGCGGCAGTAGGTGGTAATATTATTGTTACCCCGCATGTGCGCCAGAGTTGTTTTTCCTGTTTTACGTGCGGACAACCCGGAAATGTGCAGAGTGGACGGTCCCATCGTGTAAAGTAGTAGGTAAATAGACATATATCTTGTAAAATATCCATGTACAAACATGTGAAAAGACAATATATGTTGATATTATAACAAGATGGTTTGATTTAGGCACTACTGGAGTTTGTGTCCTGGCATTTTGAAGGCTGGTCGTCAAACACGGTGTTCTCGAGTAGCTACATGGTAATTTCGGCGCGCACAAAGCCGCACTATGTGATTTCACTTTGTTACTAGAGAAATGTACAGGGTTTACATTATTGTTTTAACTCTGTTTTAAGGTAGTTGACCGTGTATGGAGTAGTACAATCTCCGGGAAGTCCCACGTGTGTTTGGTGAAGCTTGTTGGAATGTAAGTGTCCTATGAAAAATATGTTGTACATTTCTTGGTTAATTTTGTGCATTTACAGTTGCGATTTATGGTGTAAAATATGTATTTAACAGATGTTATTTCATATTTTCTGTAATTAGCCAGTCCACTGCCGTATTTTATTTTGGGTTTTTTTTAATTATTTCTTTCTTTCTATTCATTTTCATTATGAGTCAGCCACAGACGAGCTGTTTGCTCCCCTGGACTGAGAAGTTGAGACACTCTGTTAAAGAATGACCTGTTGCAAATGTGGTCAGAAATAAATGTGGCGCTCAAAGAACCCTTGAAGTAAATGTGTCCTGTGTGGCATCTAATTCCACGGGCTACAAGTATAGACCTCCAGACTGACATGTTGCAGATTTAGAAAGAATCCATACTGAAATAAAGATATTTTTTCTGCTTCTTCATAATAAGATTGATAAATCAGAGTTTACTGTGAAACTAGGTACAAATCCTAGTTGTCTAGTTGTCTCAGATAATGGAGAGATTTTGAGCTTTTCAAAGGATGATCAGTGTGTGCTCATAAATCATCCTTTAAAACCTGTCAAAAGAAATGCACATTTAGAAGTGTGTAGAAATTATTTGCAGTTGTAGGAAAAAAAGATATGTCTAAATGAAATTTCATAACTAGGCTCAAACTGTCAGCTTTATTCCAATTTCTGATACCTCTATTAGCCCAAGAATTACCGCTCCATGGTTGTATGCCTCCTACATCCATGTCTGTGAAAACATGAACGCTTCACACACATCTACCTGCAGCAGTACAGAAGATCTATACAATCAGCACAGATTCAAGGTGGGCACCCAAGATTAAAGTCACTAATTCAATATCTGACCGTCTCTCCTTCTGTTCCTTAGATATGATGTTGAGTAAACGCCAGGAAGTGTTTTTGCAGAGCATTATGATGTCACAGTGAAGCTGATCTTTGCCTTTTGTATATGAAATGTCATCACTTCATAGCTGGTATATGAAGTCTTTGTGAAGTCACAGTGACCTTTGACCACCAAATTATGATCAGTTTATTCTTGAGTCCAAGTGGATATTTGCACCAAATGTGAGGAAATTTGAGTCCAAATAAACATTTGTGCCAAATCTTAAAAATTGCCCTGAGGGGATCTTGAGGTATCACGTTCACAAGAATGGGATGGATGGATGGACAACCCAAAACCATAACGCCTTCATCCAGCCATGGCTATCATTGGCACAGAGGCATAAATAACATTTTGGCTAAAACTAATGACTCAAAGCTGACTATAATGTAATACATTTTCAACAACTAAATCATTATAAGTTATCATTGACACTAAAAATACGAAGGACAAAAAACCTGAAATGTGACAAAAACTAATAAGCACTTAGACTGAATCTAAAATAGCTTCTAAAATTAACACTGCTGCATTCTGCACTGTTTGATCTTTAAAACAACTAAACCTGACCCGATGGTCAATTAGTACACTTTTAAAAATGGTTTCGGAGGGTGGTAACTAAAACCCATCCATATTATTTAAATATTAATTCAGTATGTTAGTCAGCAAGTGAAATAATTAATAATGGGTAACAGCCAAAACATAAAAAAGAATAACATATTCTCCAAGATATTGTATAATCCCTACACTGCAACATGTTCATGTGTCAGCGCCCATGCAGCAAGGCTAAAGTCAGTTTCATTCACAGGACTGGAGAGTGTTGAGCTGCATTCAAACAATGCATACTTCTCGCTGTGTGTCATGGTGTGGTCAATTGGGCAATTAAAAAAACTGATTAGGTGGTGCAGTGGTTAGCACTGTCATCTCACAGCAAGATGGTTCTGGGTTCAAACCCACTGGCATGACCGATCCGTGTCAGTGTGGGTTTCCTTCAGGTTCTCCAGCTTCCTCCCACAGTTCAAAGACATGCAGGTTAATTGGTAACTCTAAATTGCCCATAGCTGTGAATATGAGCGTGAATGGTTGTCTGCCTCTATGCGTCAGCCCTGTTATAGTCTGGCGGCCTGTCCAGGGTGTACCCGTCTTGCCCAATGTCATTGATACAGAAAATCAATGAATGAATAAAGTAATGTCTCCTGTGTATGAGCATTTTTCAAGTAAAGCTAACCTTCACTAAATTAATCAAATTAAATTACCTGGTTAATCTGTCATGTTGATTAGGCCTATTTATTAATAATGATTATAAAGTTGATTCATGATTACCTACTTACATTTCAGAGTTAATATTACTCACTTTTTATGAGTAATTAGTCATGTAATGTATTGACAAATGTAAGTAGATAATAGTAACTAAGTTTAAGTGTGTCACAGCTGTTAAATGAAGGTACTCTTTACTCAAGACATGACGTGAAATGTACTCAAACAAACCTTTTACATGCAGTGCTGTTACGGTGAGAAATGTATTGTGCTTCACAGTTTAGGTTGATTTTTGGCAAATAATTTAACACAGCTAATGGATTCAGGGTTACATTTCATGTAATGTACATTATTATATCAAACTCAGTCCATAGTAGTCAACTTTTTAATCTGAGTTTTGGTTAGGCACTGACCTAGTCATAAACAGCTTTTTATATATATATTTTTAGGATGAGACAAAGTGAATAGAGGGAGAATGAAGGCTAAAAATGAAAGGGAGTTTGTATAGCCTGTTCATGCTTCCTAGAATAATAGTTTGTGTGATAACTATCTAATAACTATATAAAGAAACAGTATTCTTTAAAGCATTGCACAGAACTATGTAAACCGCCTTTAACAGGAAACAGCTCTGAAAAATGGTGCTGAACTGAAACAAGAAAGACAATTTTCAAGCACCAGCTGCATTATTATTTTATCACTTTAATAATTGAGGTCTATCAAAGAAGCACTTCATGTTTGTGTGTCTACTGTATATCTCCATCATGTTCTCTAGTTTCTCTTGTTATGACATTGGCACAATTTCTGCTACAGCTATATGGAGATAATGTATGTTTAAAAACAGTAAAGGTTAATTATGTATAATTCAATTTCTTTCTACCCATTTATGTGATCCTCAGCAAAGAAATCCATCACTGGTCTTTTATATGTCAACAATCCTATTTCTTTAGGGAAACGGAGGCTTTTAGTGTGAGACAATTTGTCGGAGTATGTTTTTTTTTCTTCTCATAGTGACCTACAAAAAATGCTATTGAGTCTGTCGATTCCAATGAGACAGTCATGTGGCCTTAGGCTCAACCATCCAGTTACTCATCATCTTTCTGCTGTTTGAAATCAGAACATTGGCCTCAAATTCTTGTGGCAATTGTATCCTTATCCAGTGCTCTCAATAAACCTAGCCAGACACTGCTGCTATGGATGTTAACAGTTTTCCATCCCGTGCAGGACATGACCTATATTTTACTTTTTTCCAAAAATATATCTGGGCTGACACTGTTATACAGGTACGTCAGCGAAAACCATGCATTTTTCAAAGCAATTTATTATTCTTACCCTCTTTATCTTATAACCCCAATACATGTGCATTTTTAGTTGGGACTAATTTCTAACTCAAACTGACTGTCCAGCCATTACTGAAGAGAAACTAATGTTTGGTCACATGCTTGACAGAACTAAAAGGTCAGATCTGTCATTGAGCAAAGTAGTTATAAATTAATAATGTTATCTATATTTAAGCACAGGGATGTTTCAACACCACTTTACTTTATGCTATGCAAGTTTTAGTATCAACAACAAAGGCAATTTGAGACCAAGACCAGAGAAGAGGAAGTCCGGTTCTGTACTAATTAGCCAAGAAGTATATAAGGCGTTTATGTTTTCAACTGTAAACAGTCAACATCCTGTGAATATTAAACTGTATTTTGAAAGAAGACAATGCATGTAACAGGCAGAAGTTGATACAGTGTCCCAGAACGTCAACAACCAACGCACCCAGGGTACCTTGCATGTCGTATGTGATTTGGGGATACCCAAAAAGGCATAGTGCCATCTAGTGGCTATAGTGTAAATGCTGCATTTTCCACTGGGCTACATAAACACCTCGAACTCTGAAAAAAACATGCTGCGAAGATGCTGAGCAATTTCTAACTCTGACATACTGTATGTATATTCCCTGTTTGGAACCAAATATAACTTAGAAAGCAGAGTGAAGAATCAAAGTTGCACCATATCAATAGTGCATGACTGTATCTATGTTTTATGTGTTCTACTAACCTTAACTGCCTTGGGATGATAAATGTGTACTCCTGCCTTACTCCTGCCTTCATTTGTGGAATTATCTGGGAAATACGTAGAGGAGTCATAGAAGCAGCACACCTCTCAACAACACACACACACACACACACACACACATACACACACACACACACACACGGTTCAACGTAGACCTGAGCTTCACAAAAGCAATTATGAAACATTAGATTTTGTCACAGTCTCAAGAAAAGTCATAAGACAAGCTGCTGGCAGTGGGACGTTTTCAGTACTGCACAGGTCGCTTTGCATTGCTTTCACTGACGACAACTAGGAAACAAATATACACAGCAAAACTTGACATTGCTTTACTAATTTTCTCACCAAAATGGAATGCATCAGTATCAAAAAGCAGTCAAATTGCAATACATATTAAGTTTTTACAAATAAAGACAACAGACCCTTTTACTATTAGTAAAGAGTATGTTTTTGGTGGATGGGGCTTTGCTGGAGGCAAAACAATTCTCCACAGACATTAGAAAGCACTAGCTAGCAAGTTCTGTTGGCTTGTTTTAGATGATGGAGGAAGATGATGCTAGATACTTATTCCGAGTCCAGAGCACCACAGTCTCAGAGTGGCAGAGCGCACTCTGTGTCCTATCGCATGTAACCACAGCTGTCTTTGATTTTGTTGACGGACACTGGCAGCAGGTTTTGAGCCATGACTTCTACTCTGGCACCCAATAACACAATAAGACGACATTTTAAGACCTCTATGTAGCCTACAGCCCTGTGGTGGAGAGTCATGTTTTGCCTCCAGATAATAAAATGACGACGTCGTGACATTGGTCCTAAAAGGGACTATACACAGGGCTTACATTAAACCATACATGACAAAGCAGAAAACAGTATCAAATTTATGTTGACTTGGTTGGCATCATCATGAATGGTGTCAAAATTGATAAAAAAAAAAAAAAAGAGAAAGAAAAAAAAGAAAAGAGAACCAAACTATAACATAACCCTGCCTGTCACCTTGGCACATAATACTAATGAACCCGAAAAAAGGGAAACTGAAGAGCTGTAACATTAAAAACTAGCTGAAGGACTTCTTGATCCTGACAATGAAAAGGGCTCATCAGTCCTCAAAGACACTGATAATGGCTTGTCGACCCTCGGATTTCATAATGTCCTGGTTAGAAACTAATTAATCTAGAAAGATGTAATCCAGTCCCTAATTCTGAAATAAAAAAGATAAAACTGGTGTGTTTTTTGTTTTGTTGAATTGATTCATTCTCTTATAATGAACAGCTCTCCCCCTCCCTCCTATCACTAGTGTTATATGATGTTGTTGTTGTATGTTTGCTGCACTGAATGACTTTGATTTAGTGTCATAATTAGCATATTTTTCCTGTTGTTGTTTAGCTCCTTAAACCATAAATTAAAAAAAATAAGCCGTGAATGAGGATGAGATGTGACTGCAATAATGTGGCCTTGAAAATGACCCCTTCATTACAGACTGAGTCAAGAGCTGACTAAGATTAATGGCAGACATTATGGACAGGGAAGCTGAATGTTCATTTGCTGACCAACATCCTGCCCTTAGCACAGCTCATTCATTATAGTTAGAGAGACGTTCAGACTACCGACTCTAATTATGATAAACAACCGGTAATTGAACCTGGTCTGTTGTCATTACTGCTTCACCATATTGTCTCAGATAATATATTAAATCATACAAACTCAAGAAAATAGGAGCTGAAAGACTGGAGGAAAGGCTGCTGGTTGACTAGTGTTTTTTCAAGGTCACAGGAGTGTGCTGTGGCCACGTAGATTTCAGCACTTACTATGTGTCACTCCGGTGCTCGCTGCACTTTGACGTACATGTTGACATGATGACAGGATAAAGATACAGTGCGCTTGTGGGGAGCTGGTGGCTCTCCATCACTGTGGCCACTGTGAGGGGTATTATTTTATGGGCAACAGTAAATGCATCACAGAGCTCTTTTACATTTTACAACCTCCATTATACTACAAGGCAACTTCACTTATCCTCTTGCCCTTTGCCTGTGACACGGCCTATCAGTCATGGGGAAGTCCTCGGGAACCTCACAGTTCGGCAGGCAAATTAAACTTGATCTCTACTCTACTCAGCAGAAAAGCACAGCGGGATATTTTACCCCTTCTCCGCATAATGAACTGAAAAAAAAAAAATCAACTGAAATGCTTAAGGACTTTTTATGAACTCATTAGAAAATAATATTACCAACAATAATAAAAAAACTAGCATGCATTCAAAGATGTATTTGTTTCCTGTCTCTGAAACATTGCACATTTTTGGTGTTAATCAATGCAAAGAAGGACACTAGCTTTAAAACCTGAACATTTACCATGATGTGTGAAGTCATGGAGATACTTGCAAACACTTCATAGAGTTTATTGCAAGGAGAATCGATTTGATATTATTGGGGATGACATGGCTCCTTGTCTCTACAGCACATTTATCAGAACCATTCGTTGATCATTGATTTTTTTGAACACTGCGGAAACAGTGACAAAATGTCTAATTAATGTTAACAAACTGCACTTTGATGTGGACATATGAACCAGCTGTGCAGTGAAATGCTTGCATGCTTTTAAATTAATTCTCCCATCCCATACTTAAGATATATGTCAGCTGATTCAAAAGTGTTATTCCATCAATATTATTCCCTGTGCCAATTCTAATGAAATTCATTATTATAGCAAGAAGAAGCCATTTGAGTTTGAACCCAGTTTTTAGTAAACTTGAAACTGAGGCAAACTATCGGGAACTGCCCATTGGTCCGACATCCCATTGTTCCGACCATTTTAAACCCATTGTTCCGAAGTCCATTCCGAAATCATCATGATGCCCTGTGGTTAAGGTCTGGTTAGGTTTAGGCACAAAAACCACTTAGGGTTAGGAAAAGATCATGGTGTGGGTTAAAATGAAAAAGAAAGTAACAAACACATAAGCTGTGAGCCTGCTTCGCCTCAAGCCTTTCCCAGCTGACCCAGAGCCGGTCACGGCGCACCATCAAGGTAGAAATACGCCCAATGGGAGCCGTTCAGCACCGCGGACCATCGGACTAATGGGATGTCGAACCAATGGGCTGTCGGACCAGTGACATGGACCCCAAACTATCTCTGTGTGGTTTCTTGATGCAAAAACCTTGAAATTAAAAGTAAACCAGAAATTCTGTGCTTTCTCTTTAGGGTTTTGTGGCTCAGGGGATAACGTGGTTCTTCACCACTCACAAGGTTGACGGTATGATCACCAGCTCCACATGTTGAAGTGTACTTAACTGTGGTGAAAAGCGCTATTTAAATTCATGCCGCCATGTTCATAGTTCAACTGAACTAAAGTGAGAATTAAAATGCAGGATTCCTGAACCAATTCATGACCTGGGACTGATGTAACCAGAGCAGCAGATCTCTCAGCCCTGGACGTGGCAGTGTCAGTGTCGTCCAAGGTCACTGAATTTCTGAGTTGGAGGTGAATATTTCTGTGAATACCCAGGTGACTAAAGGGTATGGTTGAGATCCTGTGTGACAGTGTTTTTAATTGACAAGAAGTAAAACTTAGTCTCCTGTAAATTACATTTGTATGCCATCGTTATGCATTAACAGTAACATCCTGGGCAAAGATAATGCTACCATGGCATTGAAATGAGATCAAGGGGTGGAAAGCCATTTGCTTTTAGTGCTGGAACTGGGCTTGAAATTCTTGTCTCATAGCTGGTAGACAGTGTTGTATTGTTTGACCTCAATCTTTACGTTGTGATTTCAATTGACCTATGGCTAAGCCCCACCCTCAAATGCGATGAGCCAATCACAGTGCGTATAGCCATTCCCATAGACTCGAACATTCTCTGCCTGGACGTCCATTGAAATGCATTAATGAAGTTTAAAAGTGTGCATGGGGTACATGCAACTCCAACACAAGGTATCCTGAGAGGCTGGGCGAGGAGGTGTATTTTTTACACTTTAAACCACATCTCAACTGAGAAAAGTGTCTCCTTTGGATAAAGTTGTGTGTTAATATTAGACCACGACATCAACTCAACGTGAATAAGATTAACAATGATGTCTACATCTGTTTTAAGGTAAGTCAACATTGTGTTTGAGACAACATATTGTCACTTTGCTGGAAAGAAATATAAAGTTATCTCTAACATATCTAGCTAACGTTAGCTAAAGTTAGCCTAACGTTAGCTCCTAGCTGCATTGTTCATGTCACCTTGTTTGCTGGGAGTTCATTAGCCTATTTTGTTCTAGTTTTGTACTTTGGTGATCGTACATCATTGTTAGCTGTTGTCCAAAGGGCTCTAGTTAAGTTAACGTTAACTTCTGGAGCTTAGCTTTATCTGTAATCGCAGAGATAACAAAGGTTGGCAAACGTTATGCTGAATGATTCAGTATAAATACTGTAGCACCAAACTAACGGAGAGACACTCTTGGTAAAGATGGTAAAAAGGCCGTTATCCTTTTCTCATATTCTGACCCAAAAACCTTAACTTCAGTGGCACTTTAACTTGTTGTCTTTGATGGCGACGGCAACGAGATGCGGTTCACAAGCGTACACTGTGACCTGTAAATTTTGGTTTGTAATTTAAGCTTTTCATCGACCTTCTCAACAATAAAATGATGAATATATCCCTCCACTGCGTAGTTTAGGCCCTTTTGGTTACTTCTCAATGACATCTGATCGTTATGTCCCCAAAAATCATCAGTTGCCTCCTGCGAAATGTCGTGTACTGTGACACCTGCCATAGCGCCGGTCACTGAATGTTGATAGTTTGTCCGAGTGAGTGGAGGGGGGCGTGGCTTAGCCATAGGTCAATTGCCCAACCTTAACCATAGATTAATGATACATAGGGCTCAATGTT
Organism: Epinephelus lanceolatus; assembly: GCF_041903045.1. Taxonomy (NCBI): domain Eukaryota; kingdom Metazoa; phylum Chordata; class Actinopteri; order Perciformes; family Serranidae; genus Epinephelus; species Epinephelus lanceolatus. The sequence goes on along the minus strand of NC_135747.1, from coordinate 19,580,155 downwards.
TTTACAACGAATACTTGGATATTGTAAATAAACCAACCAACCAACCAACCAAATCTTATTTTCATCTGGTGTTTCCACATGTCAGAACAATGTAGTTTAGTAATCAAGCTCCTTTCATGGCTGTGATGGCTCAGAATATGCTTGTGGTTTTATATAAATAAATAAATACAAAACTAGGACCTAAGAAATGTTTGAAGATTCTTGAAACATCAAAATTCTGTCTTTGAATTAAAACACAGCCACAGATGCATTGTTACGAGTAATGCTCAAAAATATCAGTCCTTCATTGTTACTGGCTGATATTGGCTTTAAAATGAACTTTTGGAATCAGCCAACATACGTTTTCTTATTCTGCACAATGAATGGATATTACATACATTGAAAAACATTGTACACTGAACAAAAATATAAATGCAACACTTTTGTTTTTGCTCTCATTTTTCATGAGCTGAACTCAAAGATCTAAAATATTTTCTATACACACAAAAGACCATTTCCCTCAAATATTGTTCACAAATCTGTAAATCTGTGTTAGTGAGCACTTCTCCTTTGCCGAGATAATCCATCCCACCTCACAGGTGTGGCATATCAAGATGCTGATTAGACAGCATGATTATTGCACAGGTGTGCCTTAGGCTGGCCACAATAAAAGACCACTCTGAAATGTGCAGTTTTGCTTTATTGGGGGGGTCTGGGGGCGTCAGAAAACCAGTCAGTATCTGGTGTGACCACCATTTGCTTCACGCAGTGCAACACATCTCCTTCGCATAGAGTTGATCAGGTTGTTGATTGTGGCCTGTGGAATGTTGGTCCACTCCTCTTCAATGGCTGTGCGAAGTTGCTGGACATTGGCAGGAACTGGAACACGCTGTCGTATACGCCGATCCAGAGCATCCCAAACATGCTCAATGGGTGACATGTCTGGTGAGTATGCTGGCCATGCAAGAACTGGGATGTTTTCAGTTTCCAAGAATTGTGTACTGATCCTTGCAACATGTGGCCGTGCATTATCATGCTGCAACATGAGGTGATGGTCGTGGATAAATGGCACAACAATGGGCCTCAGGATCTCGTCATGGTATCTCTGTGCATTCAAAATGCCATCAATAAAATGCACCTGTGTTCGTTGTCCATAACATACGCCTGCCCATACCATAACCCCACAGCCACCATGGGCCACTCGATCCACAACGTTGACATCAGCAAACCGCTCACCCACACAACGCCACACACACTGTCTGCCATCTGCCCTGAACAGTGAAAACCAGGATTCATCCATGAAGAGAACACCTCTCCAACGTGCCAGACGCCATCAAATGTGAGTATTTGCCCACTCAAGTCGGTTACGACGACAAACTGCAGTCAGGTCGAGACCCCGATGAGGACGACGAGCATGCAGATGAGCTTCCCTGAGACGGTTTCTGACAGTTTGTGCAGAAATTCTTTGGTTATGCAAACCGATTGTTGCAGCAGCTGTGCAGGTGGCTGGTCTCAGACGATCTTGGAGGTGAACATGCTGGATGTGGAGATCCTGGGCTGATGTGGTTACACGTGGTCTGCGGTTGTGCGGCCGGTTGGATGTACTGCCAAATTGTCTGAAACGCCTTTGGAGACGGCTTATGATAGAGAAATGAACATTCAATTCATGGGCAACAGCTCTGGTGGACATTCCTGCAGTCAGCATGCCAATTGCACGCTCCCTCAAAACTTGCGACATCTGTGGCATTGTGCTGTGTGATAAAACTGAACATTTTAGAGTGGCCTTCTATTGTGACCAGCCTAAGGCATACCTGTGTAATAATCATGCTGTCTAATCAGCATCTTGATATGCCACACCTGTGAGGTGGGATGGATTATCTCGGCAAAGGAGAAGTGCTCACTAACACAGATTTACAGATTTGTGAACAATATTTGAGGGAAATGGTCTTTTGTGTGTATAGAAAATGTTTTAGATCTTTGAGTTCAGCTCATGAAAAATGGGAGCAAAAACAAAAGTGTTGCGTTTATATTTTTGTTCAGTGTATTTTGTGTCTCCATCTGCTGGTGGGCCATCACGATAAGAGTATGCATGCATAATATGATGTTAATTCCACTACAAAAGAGACTTGATGATCAATAAAACTGGGTGGGGAAAAAAGTGGATATATCAGTATTGGTATCATTTACTGTCAAATGTGTTGTTCCATATTGGCATACGTGCATCCCTAATTGTTATGTTAATCCTGACAGAGGTACATATATGTTCATACATTATAAAACTTTATTATTAACTTATATATCAAGTTAGGTAACTAAATTTTTTTAATTAAAGTTGCAGTAGGGGGAAAAATGTCATTATTATGGTAAATAATAAAAATATCATCACTGATGTCAAGATGAGACGGGGAACTGTATCTAAGGCAGCTTAATATACCACCTTGACCTTCACACTCTTTGCTGCACTTAAATATCACACCATTTCCTGAATTAGCACCATACTGCTGATGCAGATTAGTTGCATAAGAACATGATTACTCAGAGATGGGGATGAGTAAACATGCAGAATACAAATAAGGCACAAATTGCTGAGTCACAAAAATTTGAAGGATGGATTAGAAAGTACAGTCTTGTCAGTTTATCCTGTGCAAATAAGCAATCACAAAGTTCCCTGCAAACAGATCTACCAGGGTGTGTAGGAGACATCATGCAATCGTTCAAATGTTCAGAATTTAAGGCAGTGCATCCAACATTTCCTCAAGGACCACTGAGCTGCTCCATGGTTTGAATGATTTGTGGAGCTGGAGCAAGCACAAACACACTGCCCTTTTCTTCTGGTGACAAATGGACACACCAAGGACAACTGTATGTATGGTCCACACACTGATGCCAAATAACAGGTCTTAAAGAAAGCACCTATCATGTTGCTGGGTTGTCAAGTAAAGGGCACTGAAAGCTCATGAACTATAGTGCACAGGAGTGAGAAATGGTGATATTTCTGTCCTGACCATGGTGTGTTTAAAGCCCTCATCTATGTCAAAGCATAATTTCTTCTTTCTTGATTATCTACAACAGTTAAGACTGTCAAACATACATTTTTCTTTAGTATATTTATACAACTAATGTCACTTCAGGCAGTCTTCTTTCCTGCACTATACACATTTAACAAATAAGGGCTGCATGATTATGGCCAGAATAATAATCATGATTATTTTGATAAGTATTTAGATCTTGATTATTTGTCATGATTGTTTACTATTTTTATGGACAAAATATGCTATTGCACTTTCACACTTTAATAAACAGAGCACTGTTTTTATGTTCATGTTGTGCTACATTCCTGAAAATGTACTAATCTTTGCATCAATATAACACTGGTCCGTATTCACAGTGCATCCTCCGGAAAACATAAATTAAATTGTACCAAAACCTTTTACCCCAAATGAAATGGACAGAGCACTGCTTTCTCTTTCACACTGAGCTACAATCCTGCTAATTAACAAACAGTTGCCTTTAAGAGAAGACTTAAAATGAGGTCCTTCTTCATCTGAATTCAGTGCATCCTCTATGGATACGTATCTCCTGCTGTATATATTTATTTCCCAATTTAGCAATTATTGGCAATGGTGCTGTAATTTTAGTGACATTATTCTTCTTGGCCTTCGTACATTCATCGTAATGCAAATTGTGGTGTTTTTCAGTTCTGTTGCTTGCAGTGAGGACACAAGTATCATCTACTCTTTGCATATGATTTGCCCTTTCCCATGTCCAAACAACAAATGATGACAGTTGATTCGCTTTTCCCGTCTGTAGTCGCAACATTCAGAACAGTTTCTCACAGGCTGCCGCTGCAGAGTGCACACCTAGTGGCCTGACAGCTGTTCGAAAGTTACATGTAAGGGAGCGCTTGATTTGATATGCAGCCAAGTTTTCTATCAGTGAAGCACACAATTTAGATGTCAGTATCGCAGCCGATCATTTATTTAACTGTGGGAAACCAAAATCATGATTGTGATCAATATTTAATGAACTGTGCAGCACAACAAATAATCCTGAGTGTAGTCAAAAAGCCAAATAAAGTTCAGGTTGAGCAAAATCTTCCATGAGCACACTAAAGACGTAAAAGGCTTTAAACATTCGACACTTTCTTGAATGTGAATCAAACCCTTAGAGTTTTACAACAAGCAAATTACTAGCAAATTCTTCAACTTCAACTGTTGAAAAAAAAAAAGACAAGACAAAAGATTGAAACTTGGATGTCTGCGTCTTAAACTGAGCCCCATAGCAGCCGATCCTGTGAGGAGGTTTCAGGCTGGCTCAGATTTATTTTCCAATAAAGATATCAGGTCTTGGACATTGGGTTAGACACTGCACATTTTTCGGCTGATAAAATTTTCAGCCTATATGTCATTAAATTTCAGGGCTTTCTTTCAGAGCTGTGGGCGATTTCTGCTTTGGTATACAGTCTGAAAAATCATTCAGCTTTGTGTCATTGTGTCTTCCTATGTGTATTTGTGTGCTTTTTCTGATCTTTCTTTTGTCAGTGTGACTTGGGGTTTGGGTTGGATACACACAGGATACACAGCTGTTAAGGGTACAGGACACATGTTGGCTTCAAGCATATGTCTTAGATCCATGCATAGAACAAACTGATATAAACCACAAATTAGCTCCAGAGCAGTGCTGAGGTGCTGAACCCCAACATCACCATAAACTAAATTAAATTTAGTCCACAGCTATTACCTGCGTTGTTGTGTGCAATCGGGTCTTAAATAACTTTTTATTAGTTCCAAACAACTTCCAATATTGTTTAAATGAGTTTTTAACATACCGTAACATAATTTTAGGATTATTTTGATCTCATTTGGGTTGACATTACACTTCCTGCACAATACTGGCTTGAGGCAAGTGTTGTACCATACAGTTAAAAAGAAAGGCAGCACACACAACTCCAAAATCTTAAACAATAAATTAAGGTGCATGGTTGTGGCAGTAATCAGAAATGGACATATTTCACCCACAAAGCCAGCTGGAGTTTTGTGTCAGGATGAGAGAACTAAAGACAAATCTTTTTTTGTCACAAATGAGTCATTGATTTGTAACAAGATGAAAAGAAAGTACACTGAATTGTAATTAAAGCACGCTCTGAAAGGCAAAGAGCTGTCGGACTGCACTTGATTTGTAGGCATGCGTCCTCCATAATGTCGTGCGCTGATTGCAACAGGCAAAGAACTCAGGCAGCGAAGTGCAGGTTTGATGTGGCTGTAAGGAAGCCTTAGACACAAGAGAGCCACCATTTATTGCCTTATTGAGTTACATAATCCATTTTCTGTGGCAGTGTAGTGTCTTATGAAAGGGTACTGCCTGAACTGTATTCACTTCTAACGTACTTTTGCACAATGATTTGTGAGCGCTGAGGAGTTTCAACTGAACACATCAGGGTGAGTGTAAGCCTTTTAGTGCTGCACGTTATGGCTGATAATGTTGCCATGATACATATTTCCTAAACCATGTGATGAGACGGGATGTCAATAGTTAACTGTTAACTGGTTAACTGCTGAGAATACTTTTGGACAGTTAAGCATAATGTCGGTCTAAAGATGAATTAGCTGCTCTTAAGTTTACTGCACATTATACCACCTGGGTCTGGTGGGAGCTAGCTAGCAGGGCCGCTCTTTTGGCGATTACCACTACTAACAATGTCCTGACCCAGTAGAGTTGCTGTGGAAACTTTGTGCCCACCCTCTGTTCTCCCCCCCGGTCACTTCGGTGAGTAAGCGGCTTAATTTTGAGCCCTTTTAGCATTGTTAACTATGTTATCACTGTTACCTCTTGTAGCACCGTTAGCACTATCAGCATGGCTAGTGGTGCCAATAGGTCAAAGGGGTTTTGCAGCTTAACATGAAGCAGCTCACTCAATTTGCCAACATGGAGGCAAACCAGAGGCAGGCCATTACGTTAATGCAACAAGAAGTTGGACACCAAGTTTCCACCATGGATGTATTAAGAGACCTGGATGCAACATTGAAGCCCTATGAAAATTGCTCAGTGGTGCATGGAGCCAAAAAAGCTCTGCTTTCGCAGTACTGAATTACCCGCATGAACAGTGCTGCCTCCGCATCATTGGGCCCATAGAGCAAGCGCCTAAGAGACTTCTGATGGCCGAGTGGGCTACTTATGGTTTAGCGCTCCACTAAACTGAATGGGAATAAAATGACTTCATCTTGTGGCTCTTTTAGACGTTCCAAATGTTATTGGATGGAATTAATTCAGTCATGATAGTGGAAGGAATCATTCCGCAGGGGATGTGACGCTCAAAAATAGGTGTGGAGCTATCAAAAGCAAAATTCACAGAAAATGACTGGTGACAATATTAATAACACTTTAGGCCATTTCTGTGAAATATAAATATAAATACAGAAAGAGAAGCCAGTCCAATTTGGTCATGAAAAAATTACCAAAATGTTTAAAAGTTTAAATACTTAGAAATTTAATCAAACAGATCAAATACCCTGAAGTATAGACCTACAGATTGACAGATTGAGGTCTGGAAAAAAATTTAATTACTTTAATTAATTGAAATTTGATTTAGAGTTGCAGATGTGGGTGATAATTTTCCATGGCATCATCACTACAAGTGGCCCTTTTCACTTTACCCTTGTCATTTGATTGTAGAATTAATTTTAAAAAATGTAACCCAGCTTTACTAATGTTAGCTTCACCCCACTGATGTGTTGCAACTTTTTCAAAAATGTTCCACACCCTTTGTAGCAGTCATCATCCCACACTTTTGCTCTGGGATTCTGGGTATTTGTTTACACTTCCTCTCCATAGGGACACACAGGCCTGTGATTATGTGAAAAGAAATTGAGATAATTATTGGCACTGTTTTATGCCAAGCGCAACCCTAATTAATTCCATTCTTTGCAATGTTGTTTTTGTATGATTTTATTGCTGTACATAAAAAAAACAACTACTGGCTAAAAAGGATGCTTATACTGTAATTACAACTCAACCCAGCACATTATGCAGCCACGTCAAAATTGTTTTGGATTTCAATGAGACTGCAGACTGTCATTGCCATCTGTATAATGTCAGTTTGTTTGCTTTGATGGCACAGAATACAGACAGGGATAACCTTTTACTCTGGAAAGGGTTAAATTATAATTTCATGCAGTTACGATATCTTATCTGGCAGGTGTGTCACTTCTCTCAGGCACCAAATCAGTTTCTCGGCTTTGTGGAACCATTTCAGGTTTTCGCACAGATAAATTGATCCATCTGAGAAATTGTTAAGCAGAGTATTGTCCCCGGCTGCAGACACCGCTGGGAAATCACAGGATTGTCCTCGGCAATGACATGAATGACGGCTCCAGCAGCCACAGTGAGAGTTTTAATCAGGCATGATGACAGGGGAGAGACGAAGGTGTGTGGAGCAGAATACAGAGGCAACACAGTGGAGAAATTCATGACAATGATACTGATATAATGTTTATTCTGGCCTATCACTGATTTAAGGATAGCAGATAGTTTGTAAACCATTTCAGTGCACATGCAGGGTGGAGGGAGAGCTGTGTTGGCTGCTGCTCTGCAGGGTGTCGGCAAGGCATAGTTATTTACTTGTTCACTGAGGGAAATAATTAGAAAGAAAAAATCTTCCTTTGGGGACTTTTTGAAGATTTCTTGTGGCAGTCTTTCGTGACTGGAGGCAAAAAAAGTATCCAATAATGACAACTGAGAACTGTTGCTCTATGAGGCAAGTCTGACAATATTAGTGCTTAACATTATATTCTCAGCCTTACGTTTCATTTACAGCTAATTTTCCTTGTTAGGTTTTTGTGTTTAACATTGATGTGTTAAGCACAAAAAGTAACGAGTAATGAGGTCAATAAATTAAACAATAATTGGTGCCCGAATTAAAAATCAGTTTGATACAATCATGGATTTTGCATCAAACATCAGGGTTCCTGCTTTGCAACAATACTGAGTTAGTCAAAACATTTACTTTTGACATCCTTTATGATATTAACTCAGAAATATTTATTTGACTCAGAGGACAATTATGGCCTGTAGGAGAAACATCATAAATACATCCTAATTAAAAGCAGCAACTGTATCAGACCACTGTATCAGACTTTACCAAGTAAAGCTCTCGCCAGACGTTCTTTGGTATTAAGAAACAGCAACTTAAAATCAGGTTGAGATATTCTGATTTATTTATAATTTTGCCATACCATGTTTGTTATTATGAATGGACAGCGAACTCTTGATGCCATATTGTTGGCTTTAGTTTTGTCCTTTGCCCTTTTTGAAATACAAAAAAGTGGATTGAGTCATAGAAATCATGGCGTGTTATTTCACTCAGCAACAGTAAATAGACTCTCTTGAACAGGCAATTGAAATGTTCCTCTATTGTCTGCAGTATGTACTTCAGATTGTAGACTTTACATTGACCTGCCAGCTCTTAAACAAGCCACTTCAGTAAAGCACGGGAAGGGACTTCAGTTATGTAACTTGGAGTATCATAAAAATGTTTGTTTAACAAATGCATATGGCGATGTCGCTTTAACCCCATTCATTTCAATTAAAAGACTTTACAGTTGATACTTGAGTGGTGTCGGCTTTTAAGTGGCACAGGATGTTTGGTCTACCTGAATTTTCTGCTGATGAATGTTCACATCAACACAGAGGCTTTCCAAAAACAAACTGGTTATAACTTGCTCATATAACTAATCAGTTATGTCATAAAATGTAGCCAAACAGCGACACCAAAATGTAAAAAGAGGTGATCACTTACTGCTGAGTCATTGTTAGGGCTATATATACAGATGTTAACATAAAAATATGGTTTTGATTTGATTTCTGTTCAACACCTTCCTGGGACAATTCCCTTTGCTGATCATTTTTACAGTTTTAAAAGAATATCAATTCAGTTATTGCCACTTTTTAAAGTTATTTTATGACTTTTATATCGGCAGGGCTCCAGACCATGAATATTTAGTCCCGTTTTGCACCCATGGAGCACCACTGCCATTTGCAAATATTATTAATAAATGAACTGGAGAGCTGTTAGTTTGTTTTCCACTAACAGTGTATACAGTACATCCTCAGTGTTTAACAGTACCACAGGGACAGTTTAACTTTTAACAAGTTTAAGAATAGTGTGAGTGGGCGAGGAGTGCAGTTTTGTATCTGCAGAGCTCCAGATCCATTTAGTCGCATTTTGTGACCTTGGAGCACCAGTGCAACTTACAAATATTATTAATATATGAACTGGAGAGCTGTTAGTTTGTTTTCAGCTAACAGTGTGTAAATCCTCACTGTTTAACAGTGCCACAGTAACAGTTTAACTTTTATCAAGTTTAACAATAGTGTGAGTGGGCGAGGTATGTGTTTTTGTGCAGAGCTCCAGACCGCAACCATTTAGTTGCATTTTGTGACCTTGGAGCACCAGTGCAACTTACAAATATTATTAAAATATGAACTAGAGAACTGTTAGCCTATTTCCATCATTTATTGTTCATTTACCGCACTACCTGCGCCATGACATTTGGTATCAGGTTATTTCCTGGGTCACAGCCATAGATTTGTTTTCTTTTTCCACAGCAACGGCCCACCAGAGATGCACAGAGGTGGATCAGTTGCCTACCAACAGTTTAATCCTGCATACAGTGAGGCATATCTTTTATTAATCGTTCCGCTCCACTGCCAAACTCTGCTGTATGCAGGAGATAAAACTCTCTTCTCAATTTCAAAACAGAGTTTAAATCGAACTTCAAATATTTCTTACTACAAACAAAAAGGCAATCTCTGTAATGTTTTTATTATGCTTTAATTTGTGTTTATTATTTCTTGCTTTAAAAATCGATAAACCATTGTTATATGGCTGTGCAGTGAAATCAGGACATTTGCTGTGGTTGGAGACACACCTACTCTTCGCTATGAAATGTTCATCAGATTTTCTGGGTCAGACCTGTTCAATTGACCATGCCAGTGCACCTAACATGGGTAAATTTACAGACGGTAGCTCCAAGTGCACAGTTCAGAACGTGTGACACAGTGCTATAAGATTTAGATGTCACAGCACAGACAACCATGACGGCAAATAGCTTAGCCCTGGTAAGTCTCCAAGGGGACAAAGAGAGGTGAGATAAAAGAGGCTAAAGGAAATCTCTGTGTGAAGCTTAAGCCTTAGAAACTGATGTCCTTATAAGTGTTTGTCTGTCCCACACAGTCTGACTGAGTCAGACACCATGGAAAGCGGCTTACAGCTATTGTTGCGCTCTCAGCTGTTAAAGGTTGTATGAAAGCCTAGCACAAGGAAGGCAGGAATGATGCCATGCCGCTCGTGTCTGTTCTGCTGAATAAGCCTTGTGTACCATATGAAAGTATTTGATGTTGACATTTAAGCAAAGAGCAGGGTTTGAATATTGAATGTCTCTATGCTGCTTTCTGGCACCAAAACAATTGTTTATAAGGGTTTCTTTTCTCAGTGCGAGATGTTTTCACTTTTGAATGAGCCCTTTTTGACACTCACATTCAATGCGATGCAGTCATTTGACACTTTGACAGTGCTAACAAAAGCAGAGTTTACATCAGTTTGTTTTGTGTCAGTGTGTGTGTTTGATTCTGTCAAATTTCTGCTCCAAACAAATGTGTGTTTAATAAGGGAGTTTTCTCCGCCAGTGAGGAATTTAAAATACACAGAAGTTAAACAGAATTATTGTTCTGCTGTGCGAGGCAGTTTACAAGGAATGGGAAAGATAGCCTGCTTTATTAAATATGAATTATATCGATGTAAATATTACCCTCAGTGCCTTACTTAGAGGATTAGAAAAATGCACAGTCCTTACCGACTTAATAGTTACAGTTTACTCATACTACACTTTGTAGTAAACAGCATTAATGTCACATTAATGTACACTGCATTAACATCACAACCCTATAAACGGATTTAAAGAGCCAAGGCTAAAGTGAGATGATGATAAAACAATAAACAGGGCAAAAGAGCAGAAAGCTTAACGCAGCAGCATAGCAATAGTAGTTAAATTGTCAAGGGGACAGCTCTGCATGACACTATCCATTGGTTTACTGCTGATGTTCCTCTCTTCATAAAATGACATGCATGATATACATCCAACATGCAGCAAATGGCTGTCTATTTATACTTACAGTAAAAGCAATAGCCAGAGGCAAAGAAGTTCAGGGTGTAAATCACCAGTTTCATGATGACACAATATTATGTCGATATTACACATTCTGATTTCAGTTTCGATTCCGATTTAATGTGATTCAGAGGTCTGTGATCAATATATCATTTAGTACAATCTGTTACAGAGGAGGCTGCCACTCCTTTCTTTGCTTTTGCCATAAAAGATAAAAACAACACAAAAATAAGGGCAGTAAAGTTTACTTTAAATTGACTTAAATTACTTACAAATTACATGTATTATTGTATGTAATCAATGTTGGTTTAGGTCAATACAGGTTGGCTGAATTTCAGCCTGTATGAATGCTTTTTTGAGTCTACCATTGTTCAAACAGAGCAGCTAATGTTGTAGCTGCTCATCTCTGTTCCTCGAGATGCCCGGCCAAGCAGGTACGTCATGTTTTATCTCTGTAATGGCATTGTATACATACAGCATGTGATTTGTCTATTGACCCGTATTCTCTACATAATCGAGGATATTTCCACACTGCTGATTTATTCCTGAGTAAATAACATGATCCCCATCGTCTTTCTCTCGGCTGCTTGCCATGTGCTTGCTGCTGTTTGACAGTAACACAGATCTAAAGATGGTGACATGGGTGGATGTTTTCACTTTGCATCAATGACACTGTATCGTTGATCACTGAATCAATATATCGATCCAGATCAATGGATCGCTACACCCCAAAAAAGAGTGCCATTTTCTGCCCTTGTGTGCTTAAAACATAGCAATAAGCCTTTCATAATACAAGGCCGTAACCAAATTTATTTCTGGATGTCATTTGCATCTCACTTTACTATCTAAAAGGAACTAAGCTGTCATGATCCTCATCATGGCAGCCCCTCCCTCTCCCTTATGTGTGTGTGTGTGTCATTCCCTGTCTGTATTACTCCTCCTGTGTTTCTCCCCATCTGTTCTGTGTGTGTGTATGTGGGCGTGGTTTCCTTCCACAGGCAGCGCCAGGTGAATCCACTCCAGCAATCAACCTCTCCATAAAGCCTCTGGATTCCTCCCTACTCGTTGCCAGATCGTTTCATCAGTCTGCGTGGTAGTTTGTATCCTGGCTCCTCTGTGTTTTTGCCCTCGTGCCTTATTAGCTTGTGTAGCTAATGTCTCTGTGTTTCTTCCGCCTCAACTCAGATTGCTGTGCTTGCCTCATGATCTCGTGTATGCTTCTTCACTGCCTGCCTGTGGACCTTCCTGCCGTCGTCTGCTCTCCTGTGTTTCCGATCGGAGTGAGTACGCTCAAGAAGACGGAACCTACTGCGCCGTGCCGCAGCACCGCCGCCATTACCACGTGGCGGACGCCACACCACAGACACTCTCACTCTCCTCCTCACCGGTGCCTTCACGAGACACGTCGGGATCCTGGGACCACGCTCCACCCCTCCCCCTTGCACTTACCAGCACGTTTGAACATTAAAGACTTGTTATTTACTGTGTACCTGTTTCCTGAGTCGTGCTTTTGGGTCCAGGCTTTGAACTAAACCATAACATAAGCAGAGCGGCTGTTGATGACACTGATCAGTTTTTACAGTTAGGCTGTGATTTGGTATGCAGTGACATGTTATGAGTGGCTCAGCATAAAAAAAGGAAATAATAAATGGAGATAAATATAAAAGTTGCATCCAAAAAATCTATTGGAGAAAAGAAAGAAAAGAGAGAGGTGGCATTGGAAAGGTTCACGAGCACCATGGCAGGGGAGTTATGGCATTTGACATCTTGGTTAAACAGTTATAGTCCAATTAACTTTGTGGAAAGCTGCCGTGTTTTGGTTGGAAAGTTGGAGGATGAACACACTGATGTGAGGTAGACACAGGTGGACCATTGTGTGATATACAGCACAGCAAAACATTTATTAATTAATAAAGATGTTTCTTTTTACAACAGCCCAGATTTGTCAGCTGCATAACACTGTGAGAGCCTGGGATTGTTGTATAGTGACAGAATCACCTAAAAGAGCCAGCGTGGTGTGCTTTTTAAATCAAAATGATCCCACACAATATTTTAACCAGTCTAGCAGAGTCCAGTAGAGTCATAGCAGAGTGCAAACCACATCGGGGGATTGTCAGAAGTTAATATTTATTGCAGCTGAATAGCATAATTGAGACTGTAACAGTGTTGGCTCACGTGGGTGTGACCAGCACTTTTTTCGTGATTTTACGACTAGGGGTGTTGGTTCAGTTGAAACGCACCTCCAGCGCAGTTGTGTGAGAGCTTGGATTAGGAGGAATAAATTAGCAGTAGCTGTGTAAGGTGCCACCATAAATCATGGACATTCAAATGCTCTTCTCATTTTCTGTAAAAGCAGTGTATCTTCCATCATTGTAATGGCTTGCCCCTCCAAAAAAATGTCCTCATTTTGGCGGTACAAGGCAGAAATAAAAGGCACCCCAATGCAATTCCTCTATTAGGGAGGACAATCACACACATATTAACCACATGTCCACACATAACTGTCAGTTAGAGCAGTGTTTCTATTATTCTAAGGTAATAAATGTTGCATTTGATTAACAGTTTTTTTGTTCAACCCACAACTCCCCCATCACAAACCTGTTAATATAACTCAAGGCAAAGACATGTTAACAACTGGATCCTTTTAATCCTTCATGCCTCTTACACACAATCACAAGAGCAATTTATCATTCTTAATGTCACAACCAGCCAACCCACCAATCAACCACTACAGATACACCCTCCTGAGACCCTGTGTCCTCATATGAGGACATCACATTTTGGGTTTACTTGACCTTATACTTCTTTCTGCTTAGCTTAGATCTGTTGTCCTCATTTGTGGACACTTTTTTGTGTCATCTGTTGGTAGTAAGATCATAATACAGTAATCCATGTAAAACCAAGATGGCAGCCATCTCTGCCATCTCAGTGAACAAGGTCCAAAACCTGATCACATTTTAGGGTTGAAATTTGTTTATTTATGATAAATAATGTTTGTAGTTTGATATGACAACAAATGTGACCAATAGCAACAGTAAAAAGCTAACACACTGTTAATTAATAAGTACTCATTTGAAGACATTGGGACCTTATTATCGTCTTGTTTGGCAGTGACAGTGTTTAGTTTTTATATTTATCAGGTCCTACTAGTCCCAAATAGCTAAGAGAAATTGAAAATGCATACCAAACAAAAGTTCGGGTCTCAGGAGGATACAGTATATGACTTTATTGCTTGAACACCATCAACTACTTCATTCATTCATTTTCACAATTTAACAATAATAATTATAAGGGGCAGCACAGTGGTGCAGTGGTTAGCATTGTCTCCTCACAACAGTGGGTACTGGGTACTCCAGCTTCCTCCCACAATCCAAAGACATGCAGGTTAATTGGTGACTCTAAATTGCCCATAAGTGTGAATATGAGTGTGAATGGTTGTCTGTCTCTACGTGTCAGCCCTGTGATAGTCTGGCAACCTGTCCAGGGTGTACCCTGCCTCTCACCCAATGTCAGCTGGGATAGGCTCCAGCCCCCCCCCCCCGCAACCCTCAAGAGAATAAGCCGTTACGAAAATGGATGGATGGATGGATGGATGGATGGATGGATAGATAGAATAAGTAATGACTTAAATGCAGTCATTAACACTAGCCTGGACAAATCAAATAACAGTGTCAACCCTGAGCTTCCACGCTTCACAAATACGATAAAACATGATATACAGTACAGGCCAAAAGTTTGGACACACCTTCTCATTCAATGCGTTTTCTTTATTTTCGTGACTATTTACATTGTAGATTCTCACTGAAGGCATCAAAACTATGAATGAACACATGTGGAGTTATGTACTTAACAAAAAAAGGTGAAATAACTGAAAACATGTTTTATATTCTAGTTTCTTCAAAATAGCCACCCTTTGCTCTGATTACTGCTTTGCACACTCTTGGCATTCTCTCCATGAGCTTCAAGAGGTAGTCACCTGAAATGGTTTCCACTTCACAGGTGTGCCTTATCAGGGTTAATTAGTGGAATTTCTTGCTTTATCAACGGGGTTGGGACCATCAGTTGTGTTGTGCAGAAGTCAGGTTAATACACAGCCGACAGCCCTATTGGACAACTGTTAAAATTCATATTATGGCAAGAACCAATCAGCTAACTAAAGAAAAATGAGTGGCCATCATTACTTTAAGAAATGAAGGTCAGTCAGTCCGGAAAATTGCAAAAACTTTAAATGTGTCCCCAAGTGGAGTCGCAAAAACCATCAAGCGCTACAACGAAACTGGCACACATGAGGACCGACCCAGGAAAGGAAGACCAAGAGTCACCTCTGCTTCTGAGGATAAGTTCATCCGAGTCACCAGCCTCAGAAATGGCAAGTTAACAGCAGCTCAGATCAGAGACCAGATGAATGCCACACAGAGTTCTAGCAGCAGACCCATCTCTAGAACAACTGTTAAGAGGAGACTGCGCGAATCAGGCCTTCATGGTCAAATAGCTGCTAGGAAACCACTGCTAAGGAGAGGCAACAAGCAGAAGAGATTTGTTTGGGCCAAGAAACACAAGGAATGGACATTAGACCAGTGGAAATCTGTGCTTTGGTCTGATGAGTCCAAATTTGAGATCTTTGGTTCCAACCGCCGTGTCTTTGTGAGACGCAGAAAAGGTGAACGGATGGATTCCACATGCCTGGTTCCCACTGTGAAGCACGGAGGAGGAGGTGTGATGGTGTGGGGGTGTTTTGCTGGTGACACTGTTGGGGATTTATTCAAAATTGAAGGCACACTGAACCAGCATGGCTACCACAGCATCCTGCAGCGACATGCCATCCCATCCGGTTTGCGTTTAGTTGGACGATCATTTATTTTTCAACAGGACAATGACCCCAAACACACCTCCAGGCTGTGTAAGGGCTATTTGACCAAGAAGGAGAGTGATGGAGTGCTGCGGCAGATGACCTGGCCTCCACAGTCACCGGACCTGAACCCAATCGAGATGGTTTGGGGTGAGCTGGACCGCAGAGTGAAGACAAAGGGGCCAACAAGTGCTAAACACCTCTGGGAACTCCTTCAAGACTGTTGGAAAACCATTTCAGGTGACTACCTCTTGAAGCTCATGGAGAGAATGCCAAGAGTGTGCAAAGCAGTAATCAGAGCAAAGGGTGGCTATTTTGAAGAAACTAGAATATAAAACATGTTTTCAGTTATTTCACCTTTTTTTGTTAAGTACATAATTCCACATGTGTTCATTCATAGTTTTGATGCCTTCAGTGAGAATCTACAATGTAAATAGTCATGAAAATAAAGAAAACGCATTGAATGAGAAGGTGTGTCCAAACTTTTGGCCTGTACTGTAAATGGCTTTGGCTTTGGTGACAGGTGGTGCATGAAACACCCAGACAGCTTTATTCCTTACCAGTTATTCCACTTTACCACCAATGGTACGTACAAGTATCTTTCCCCTTACAATCACTGATCACCCTCTTCTGTTTGAACCGTTCAGTTCAATACTCTAATCAAGAGTCGGCATCCTTTATGGAATTGAATGATTCCCCAGGAAGCTCACCTACGCTGCTCTGGAAAAGAGGGAAGACAGCACTCAGAGGTAAAATAATATCTGACTCATCCCACAAGAAGAGGAAGGATATATATATCCTTATTAACAGGCTATGTACCACAGTCTTTTAAGGTAGCTGTAATTAAATCTCTACTAAAAAAGCCCACCCTGGATCCAGAGGTGTTAGCCAACTATAGACCAATATCTAATCTTCCCTTTATGTCAAAGATCCTTGAGAAAGTAGTCGCAGACCAGCTGTGTGATTTTCTCCATGATAATAATTTATTTGAGGAATTTCAGTCAGGATTTAGAGTGCATCATAGCACTGAGACAGCACTAGTTAAAATTACAAATGACCTTCTGATTGCTTCAGACAAAGGACTCGTCTCTGTACTTGTTTTATTAGATCTTAGTGCGGTGTTTGACACAATTGACCATCAAATTCTACTGCAGAGACTGGATCACTTAATTGGCCTAAAAGGTTCTGCACTGAGCTGGTTTAAATCTTATTTATCTGATCATTTTCAGTTTGTTGACGTTCATAATGAATCATCCTTACGTACCAAAGTTTGTTTTGGAGTTCCGCAAGGTTCTGTGCTCGGACAATCCTATTTACTCTATATATGCTTCCTTTAGATAACATCATTAGAAATCACTCTATAAATTTCCATTGTTATGCGGATGATACTCAGTTGTATTTATCGATGAAGCCAGAAGAAAGTAATCAACTAAACTAAACTCCATAAATGCCTTAAGGAAAAGTTAAAATGTCAGCTAATTTCAGATATTTTAGCAAGTTCTCTAGAAACTGGGACTGTGACTGTTCCGATTGTAGAGCTGACAATGGATCCTAATTGACTTTACATATGCATTTTTTCTGTGGTACCGGCACGTAATTTCAACTCATTACGTGCTGCCACCATGGAATGCGGTGTTAAGAGGTCATGGTCATTTCACGTATTTCTGTGAGATCAGGTTGTGTTTGTCAACTTTATTGTTGATAATAAGATCTAATTATAAAGTGTTGAAGGCGATAATGAGAGGAAGATGAAGCCTGTGCAAACATTTTTATTCAAAGAAAAAAATATCACATTCTTAATTCTTTGTTTTATGCCCTTTAACATAAATCTGATGTCACAAACACATTTTTCTGTCTTTCTTATAATACTCTTGTTTCCCAAATGACTTATGTGAAAGGTATTGGTATTTTCCTCCACTTCAGTTTCCATTCAGAGGTATAATGGGAGCGATCACCATTTATGTCTTTAGGGGTGTAGAGAGCTCTCCCTGGAATGTCCTTTATGTCGGCTGCTGTTTGGTGTTTGTTTCTTTTTGTGTGTGCTTGGTGGCATACGCACTTTCCAGTTCTTTGATTATTTGTTGTTCTGTTAATAGTTTTCTAGATCATTATCAATCAATCAATCAATCAATTTTATTTATAAAGCCCAATATCACAAATCACAATTTGCCTCACAGGGCTTTACAGCATACGACATCCCTCTGTCCTTATGACCCTCGCAGCGGATAAGGAAAAACTCCCCCAAAAAAACCCTTTAACGGGGAAAAAAAACGGTAGAAACTTCAGGAAGAGCAACTGAGGAGGGATCCCTCTTCCAGGACGGACAGACGTGCAATAGATGTCGTACAGAACAGATTAGCATAATAAATTAACAGTAATCCGCATGACACAATGAGACAGAGAGAGAGAGAGAGAGAGAGAGAGATGCAGGTAATGACAGTAGCTTACAACAACAACATTATTGAAAGTAATAATATTATAGTTATAGTTCTGGCTACTGTGGTACAATATGTTGAAAGTATGTATTAATATCTGGCAGTATATATGTGTGACAATAGTCATATGTGTATAATAACAGTAGAAGTATGACTAATGACTAATGATGGCAGCAGCAGCAGCAGGAGGCATCTGGTAGGACCACGGCAGCAACACAACCACACACGTCACGCTGTCCAGGCACCGCTGCGATATGAGTTAACCTGAGAGACAGTGGAGCACAAAGGCTCCGGAGAAGAAGCCGAGTTAGTGACATCCAGAATGGCCGAGTTAGCAAGATGCAGTAATAGGATGAGAGAGAGAGAGAGAGAGAAGGTGCCCGGTGTATTATAGGGGGGTCCTCCGGCAGACTAGGCCTAAGTCAGCCTAACTAGGGGCTGGTACAGGGCAAGCCTGAGCCAGCCCTAACTATAAGCTTTATCAAAGAGGAAAGTCTTAAGTCTAGTCCTAAATGTGGAGACGGTGTCTGCCTCCCGGACCGTAACAGGAAGATGATTCCACAGGAGAGGAGCCTGATAGCTGAAGGCTCTGGCTCCTGATCTAATTTTGGAGACTTTAGGGACCACAAGTAACCTTGCGTTCTCAGAGCGCAGTGTTCTGGTGGGATAATAAGGCACTATGAGCTCTCTAAGATATGATGGAGCTTGACCATTTAGAGCTTTATAAGTTAACAGTAGGATTTTAAATTCGATTCTGGATTTTACAGGGAGCCAGTGCAGAGAAGCTAAAACAGGAGAAATATGATCTTGTTTCTTAGTTCCTGTTAGTACACGTGCTGCTGCATTCTGAATTAGCTGGAGAGTTTTTAAGGACTTACTAGAGCTACCTGATAATAGAGAGTTACAGTAATCCAGCCTTAAGGTAACAAAAGCGTGGACCAATTTTTCTGCATCTTTTCGGGTCAGGATAGGCCTAATTTTCGCAATATTACGCAGATGAAAAAATGCAGTCCGTGAGGTTTGTTTTAAATGAGAATTAAAAGACAAATCTTGATCAAATATTACTCCGAGGTTTCTTACGGTAGTGGTAGAGGCCAGAGCAATCCCATCTAGAGAAACTATGTCATCAGATAAAGAGTCTCTGAGTTGTTTGGGGCCAAGAACAGTAACTTCAGTTTTGTCTGAATTTAACATCAGGAAATTGCTGCTCATCCAAGTTTTTATGTCTTTAACATATTTCTTCATATCTGACAGCACCCACAGTTGTTGACTACACTCACATGATAGCTGAGGTCAAGAGCTCTCTATAACAGTTGGTCCCATGTCTGTACCCCCTTTTGTTGCTGAGTTATAAGCCCTCAAACATGCACTGAGGTCAAGGTTCAAAGGTGAATGGCTCAAAGCAGGAGCCATGTAGAATCGTCATACTGACATATGTTACTCTCCAGGCTGAGACCTTTCCAATGATGTATTTGGTTTAGCTCTATGACAAAGTTTAGATTTTTTCATTTTTTGGACACAAGCCATGCCAGGTGTAGTTTCAGAGAGCACTTTGAAGGCAATGTAATGAGATATTACATTGAATACGAGCTTACTAATAACACATTACTACCCAACAATGACTGCTGAGGTTCATACTAAACATTTATATTTTTATTACTCACTCATTATTAGCTTAAGCACATTCAAATTGCATAAATCAGCCTAGCTGCTGGCAGAGATTTCCTCCTCTCATGGCTTGACAAATTATATGCATTATTTATTCTTTTTCTTACCCACTGTTAGTTTAAGTCACTGCATCTCCCGGCAAACAACATGGTTGAATTTCAACCTTCACGCTCTTGTTTTCAGCCTAACATTGTTGAAAGAGAGCAGCTAATGTTGGTGCAAGACCTTAGCAGAGTGAGATGCCTGGCCAGGCTGGTACATCATGTTTCTTGAGTATTTTTATCTCATGACTGCACTGTTTACATACGATGTGTGCTTTGCCTGTTGACACATATGTTCTCTGAAATCGAAAATATTTCCACACTGCTGGTTTATTCCAGAGTAAACAGTGGTATCCTCATCCTCCTTTTCTTGGCTGCTTGTCATTATCTGCCATGCACTCTTTGACACTTACAAAATTTCAAAATAAAGGTGTATCTTGAAGATATGGATCAGTGTTTTCACTTAGCATCAATGATATTGGATCGCTGCTCATTGAATCGACACATTGATCAAGGTCGATGGATCATTACACCCCTAAAGGTCAGCGCTGTTGAACTGGCTTGCTAATGGACAATGGTGCATATTTGTTTGCATATATTTTGTGTATTGAATGACTTGCTTTTTTCTAGCTTGAAAAAACAGTCTGTGTCCTAATTGTTGCATCACACTAGATCAAGATTTTATCTTGATAAAGAATTAAACAAAAAATCTCTCACAGGAGCCACAACTGTGGGGGGTATATGCTTTTTGTGCTCCAGTTAAGACTTGCTTTTTTAATGTGTAATATCCCATAAATAGCATATACCCACTACTACTCCCTGCACACACTCACACAGTCGCAGGCAGTGCTGCACCACAAAGGAACTGAGCGCCAGAGCGAAAGGGACCAACTGTCAGAGGAGGCTCCTACATGCATCAATGCAACCTGATGGTCCAGAACTTACATTTCTTTATGTGGGCCTGGCTGGGAGGATACACTCTCAGAACGGCTTCGTACTGTCCATCCCAGTTAGCAAGCACTGTTCTCACAAAGCAAGCAGGAGAGTGACAAATTAATTTGACCACCCAGGTACCTAGCAGAGATTGACACATTACCACATCAAAATCAATGTTTGGATGAACAGAACACTGTGTCTCCAACCAGCCTTTTCCATCAGTGGGTGTACTGAGGCATGCATGTGTACTGCAGCACACATAAACCAAAACACACTGATCCATGTGGAATAAAGAAGCATTTTAGGCATATAAACACTGACTCCATACCCATATTCTTTTCATTCATTGGGCACCCAGCTACTCTAAATTCCCATCTATTTTCCCACACATAGAGCTAGATTGGATGAAGTATTGGTCTGTTTACACGGTACATGCTTTGAAGAGTATATGCCAGAGTAATTCATCTATGGTCTGATGGATGCCATGGCCCCAGGCTCCAGTCCTATGAGACCACACTCTATTTGAAGTACACTCATCCTGCTTGTCACCATCCTCTCAGTACATACAGAGTATTTTTCCACATTATCTCATGTGATGTGTGTGCCAGGAATAGGAGCACGAATAAATTATTGATGCCAGACCCTATTCTGTATTTAGTTTTCAACCAAGCTTAATGATGTTGCCTTCAATTCAGGTTTACCAGTAGTGTAACGTTCCCCTCAAGTCAAGAATGTGATTTTCAATATGTTTATGTCATCTTAAATCGATGACCTTGACTATACTGACTTGTATCTGAGCAAGGTTTGACACAAGAGAGGTGTTTTCATATTCCTCTACAGGCTATAAAACATAACCGGCAAAAAACCCCTGAAACCTCCAGCGCAGGGCGAGCTTGTCAGTACAGAGAGCAGAGTTACTATAAGCATGTTGAAAGTTTTGACAGCAAACATGATCAGAATACACAGTTTTGGGATGTAAATCTGACCCTGAAGCTTCCCTCAACTATCTACCATAAACCCCATCGTAGCAGATATTAAGGTATGTTTCACAACCACTGACGCATTGTCAACCACTGCCAGTTAGCCTACAAGCTGACAAACAACATAAATAAAAGATGCTAACTATATTCACTACTCTGATTTGTCTGACAGTCACTGATTTTGGTTCAAAACAGACTTCTAATCTGAGTCTAAGTCTGACTGAGGCTCATACATGTGCAGCTGAATGTTTCTGATGTTTTCTTTAACGCTAACATTAGCTATCATGATGCGCACTACTCTTTCACCAATCAGCCAAGAGCGAGCCACATTAGAGAAAGCTGAAAGCAAAACTTAAGGTCAAAACACGGTGGTGGCGAATGCCACGCATCAAAAAATACACCACTATTATTTTCAATGTACAACCCCTCCTGGATGCACTGCCCCCTGGGCACTTCATGCCACTGTCCTATTTCCAGCCTTGTCGCCCTCATAAGTAAATGCATTTTCCCCCCACTTGCTCTCTGCTTGTACATACCAGCTCCCTTAGCAGCTCTTTTTCTCTGCTCCTATGGCAGCTCCACTCCCCTCCTCAGCATTGATGTAAAAAGAGAGCTCTGTTGCTGTTGCTGTGTCTTGTGTGTGACAAAGAATGGATAACCCACAAGCCCATCATTTTGAAGACACCTGCCTGGTGAGTCATGGCTCTGGAGATTGGCTCCTCTGGTGAGAATTCATGTTTTATTAGGGGCTCTCCACATATGTCATTAAGCTAAAGCAAAGACGGAGGAAGTACAGATCTTTCAGTAAAAGTAGTCATAACTTTGCGTGGTCTTCTGTTGAAGAGCTGTAGTGTGATGGCTCCAGTGTCTGTTAGGGGTGAATGCACCACTCACATCGTCTTCCTTCACTGTCTAAAATAAGCCAACAGAACTCACTTGCTAGCAATGGCTAATATTTGTGGAGAATTGTTTTGCCTCCAGCTAAGCCCCACCCACCAAAAAACGTCATACTGTTTACTTACAGTTAAAGGATCTATTAGTATTAGTGGTAGTAGTATTAGTACATAGTTTAAAACGTGTGTAGAGAGGGACTTTAATCTGCAGTACATTAAAGTAACACTTACCTTTCTGGAAATTTTATGCTTTTCTTTGTTTAGGTTAAAATGCTATTTTTCTTCTTAACAATTGCAGACAAATGCGGACCACCACTTCCACCTCCAGCCACTCCAACAGGGAAATCAGTTGGCAAAAGAAAGAATATTGCAAAAAAAGCTAACACTAAGAGAGAACTCGATGCTGCAAGAGCCAAAACTCTGGTCAACATCAGCTCTGCTTTCAAGCGATGGCGAAGACTGATGCATCTTCGTCTTGAGCAAAAAAGGACGAGATGGTCGCAGAGTTTCTGCTAGACAGGTATTTTTAGTTTGCCACTAATGTAACATAGACTATAACGTTATATATGACAACACAGCATCCAGTTGCTAATGGCTAACATTAGCCTAGTGTAGCGTAGCCTCTGAAACATTAACGTCATCTTCCTTGTGCGTTTCCACTTACTAGTAACGTTATCGCTGCTATCTTACGTTAGCACTGTAACCTTATTCTAAAACTCATCAGTCATCACTGACGCTGGTTGAGTTTTAAAACTCCGGGATTGCGTTTGACTGTCTTGGTTGTAACGTTACACTCGCTCTCCTCTTCCATGTATCTAACGTTACCTTGCCAACGCCTACGTCTATCATAGACGTAATGAGGACGTAATGGAGGAGGGCGGAGTAGGCCTTTGGAGGGAGGTGGAGTTGCAGGAGGAGGGGGATGGGACTTTGGAGGGAGGCAGGAGTTGTGGATGTTCAATTTTTTTCTAAGTGCTATGTGAAATGCAAGAAAGGTAAGAGTAGCTTTAAGTAGCAAAAAGGTTGTAAAAAGTAGGCATTTTCCACAAAAGGCTTATGTCTGATGGAGCCACTTGGAGACACACAATCGAGGGTTCAGTGAAACATCAAAAGTCACTCAAACAACTGAAATGTTTTTTGCATGAAACTTTTTCTATTTTCATGTTGCATAGATAATCTGTACACAACAATGTATACAGATGGCACAAGGTGAATATTTTTTTTCTAAACCACAAGGAGTGTGAAATGGAAAAGGCTTTTCGAGAGCTGCAGAATGCAATAAACAATTTGCATATTTATACTGCTTGTTATGAGAACAGCAAACATTAGACCCACTCTAACAGATGGATGTTTTCAGTAGCTGGAACTTCAATTTTTTATGCAGCGAGCAGAGCAAAGTGAATTACTAAGACATTTCTTGAATGAAATTAATATGGAAAAGTTGGCAACCTTACACAAAGAAACATAGGGTTTTATGTAATCGTCATATAAACAATGCTATTGTATTATTTTTATGGAATAATGAATAGAAGGCTCACTTTTTGTTTATTTTTTACCCACCTTGTTGAACCATCAGCCTAAGCTTAGAACGAGACTTAGTACATGAGAAACCTCAGATACTTAGTAAATGATTCCAAGAGGACACAACTAAATCTACATCTAACACATATGCTCACATGTTCTTTTGTAACTCAATACCCAGTCTCTGGATATTTATTCCACAACAAATGCACAGTTGCACTAGAGGTAGAACAAAAATCTCTTGTGATGCTAAAGCGTTCCATAATTATAACTGGATAATTTGAAAGGCCCCAGTATCCATAATTCTTAGTTCCTTTGTCTTCAAAGTTTGGTTTTCTGCCAAAATGGTACATGAATACAGTGCTGTTTAGCATCCTTGATGTCCAACTTTCCCCAGTGCTGTACTTTCACACAGCATATACCACAAATGTTCAATATTGGCAATTGATTGCAGCCAAACTTTAATCAACAGATGGTTGAGTCAAGTGTGATTTATCTTCTAAATCTTTAGCCATATCAATTAATTTCTGACATTATCTTGGCAAAGAAACAAACAGACCAGCAGGGAAGAAAACAGGACTGCCTTCTACCTTCACTGGTGGAGGTAATGGCTCATGTTTCAAAAGACTTATGGATTTATCACCAGCAATATAATCATCCTTTGATGAGGTGTTTACCAGAAGCAGATGTTCATTAGCGCGTCTCTATATATAACCTGGGGACAGAGGAATACGTATTGGTTAGGCGCTGTGGATGTCATATGATCACTTTTGTAATTTAGTTTGCCTTGAAGGGCTCATGTAAAATTTTATGATAATGCTAAACAATAAAGCTCTCCCGAGCTACTAAAAGAAGCCATTACCTGGGACTCTAGCTTTATTATTTAATTTGTTAGATGCTACTCAAGTATTTCCAATTTATAACTTGACTATCTTTTAATTTCAGGGTTTTGCCCGTGGCTTATGGGAACATAAGAGAGTCATCATTACAGAAATATAAATAGCATCATCAGACAGAAAAAGGAGCACAGCATATTTGCACATATGTGTTTTTGTCATTGTGATTAAAACATATCAGACATAGGAGAAGCACAAACTGCATCCCAGACAATCAGAGACATTAAAAAAGGATGATAAAAGTATAAAATCGGCCAGTGGGATGAGACACTCAAGTTTTAAATCCACTGTAATTCACTCCATTTGTAAGGAGCCTTCCCAAGTTCAGTATTTACCTGAGGGGTAAACAGTCCTGAGATCTGGTCTGGTGAGCAGTGGTTTTAAATTTGAGAACAGAAGCGATAAACTGAAGCAGCTTTTGCCAGAGATGTTTATAAATAAAAATGATAGAATGGTGCATACTGAGTTGTTCACAATAGGCATCTGCAGGGTTATACATTTTTTCCTTCTCTTTCATATCCCAGAGAGTGTCATTAAGTCATACACCAGCAATAGAGCTGTCCTAAAATGAAACCTGACTTTGTTCACAACATGGGGCAACACACCAGTATAAAATTAGATATTAGGTAAGACAGAGACAAAGAGAAATGACAAAACAAAAAAGAAAATCCTCCAAACCTTACTGAGGTAGAGGACGCCAATGCCCTTGAATGAATTTATAAGTATTACGTGCTGTCTGTCTGAGAGCAGACCATAAAATGGAGCTCTTGAATGAAATATTGATATCTACACGCCCAGCGCAGATGTACACCTATGTTATATATTATATTATATACAGTGCTGTGCTGTTTTTTTTGTTTTTTTTTAAAATACAAAGGAAAACTGTATTGAGACCACTGTAATGAGAAACAATTTGCATTTTTAAGTACTTCTTCTGTGCAGTAAGCAGAACAAAGGCAGCCGTTCTAAATCATTGCCAATTCAGCAGAGTGTGAAGAGGCTGGATAAACAACTTTCTACCACCACCTTTAAATAGCAACACAAAAACAATGGCTATTTCCATAATCACCAGAATTGTCACTGGCTATCGCCTTTTCAAATTATGATGGATTCACACATCTGGGACTGAATAATTGACTGAGAGTGACTCTTTTGGGGTCAATGAGTTTGAAATATGATGACTGCACAAAGACATTAGTGAAAATACCCCCACCCCCTATCTTTCCTTTACTTCTCTCATTGCACATGATGAGATGTGACAAGATGTCTTTTCGCCTGTGACAATCATCTCTGCTTTACCATGAATATCACATTTTAGCACACAACTTTGCAGAACAATGCACCTTCAAGTGGAATCTGTCAAAAAATATAAGACAGACAGATAATAACACTGTGAGATACAACTCTTTTTTTCCTTTCCTCCTAAGGTAACCATATCACATCCATCACCTGGAACACTTGGCACCTATTTTAAGGAGTGATGCTTCCTGGTGAGTGTTGCCCAGGCCTGAAAAACATTTACTATTGTACCGGTGCAGCTGGAGTCCCCTCCAGACAGACTCTGAAGCCTAAGGAGGCAGTGGGGAGGCAGCAGGGGTACATAGTGGGTCACTGTCCAGAACACTGGTGCAGAGCATTAACTGCTGAATCAGAGTGCATAGCTGGGGCCTCTGCAATGGCAGTAATTGGGAGGGGAAGCCTGCTGACAAGGCAGTAGAAACTTTGAGGAAGGACTAATGGCTGGGAAACTCAACCAAACATCAGTAGGAATAACAGCCTGGAGGAGATACTACACGCAGGTCAAACTGAAGTCAGGTTTTTTGCTGACGAGTCAAGATAGAAATAAAGAGCAGAGACTTGCTGAGAGTCTGTTACACCTGTATTGTTTCAATCCACTGTTTGGATTTGGATAAATGTTGAAATGAGTTGGGATAGAAGTGTCGACAGGTGCTCTTTATATGAAATATTCTTTTGTCATCATTGCCACTGCTTTAGATGAGATATCAGAGCATAGATCTTGTTACAGAGTGCAGAGTCTTTACAGTAGTCTTGCAATAATATTAAAGATTGATAATAGATGATGCTGGATTCAACAAGGAACACATGCTGCTGTAAGCATATGCTTTTACAAACACCTCCATAGCCATAAAAAATCCCCCTGAACATACTGTATACTGTTATGACCAGTAAGAGCACCCAATTAAACAGTCTTAGATAACCACACACGCACTCCAAATGTGATTTACTTTACGACCATTCCACTCACAGCGTATTAGGCACAAGCATTTGTTCTGCAATGGCTGATGCCAACTAAGGTGCCGCCTTGAAATCTGAAACTGAAGTTGGTAGATCAACGTTATGCGATTGCATGCTTTGTTTACCACATGAAAACCAACCCATTAGGCAAAAAAACGACAGCGATTGCCAGATGTTTCTATCATTTTACTCGAAATGTCATTTCCGGGATGCAATTTTACTCATCCTGGCATATCTTTTATGGACAAATAAAATCATACCTCTGTCACGATTTCTGAAATTGTATGAGCTCTTTCTCCTTGAAGTACTATGATTGTAACAGCATATTTACCACTTCACTCAGAAAATGGTGGCAATAGTCATTTCTCAATCTGTTTTGCGGATTGAATGTTAAACCTACGTCACCAGAAATGTTCTTTTAAAGCCTCTTTGTCCTGGAATAAATGCAGTGCTTTTGATGCTGTCCTTTAAAATATTACAAAAACACATTATCTAGGAATCAAGTGGGACACTACAGAGCAGTTTAACCAATTTCATCTGACATACTAAAAATATACGGTAGCCTAGGATGGAATGGGTAAAAGTTTCAATTATCTGTGTGCGTGACTTAGTAATCATCTCCGCCCTGTGAAAGGCCTGAAGGGGATCTGTCAGGAATCAGCTCAGAAAGGACCCAGATGCAGAGCAGCAGGCAGGTTGAAGTTTTAACAAAGAGCGAGCCTTAATAGAGCTGATGAAAAACATCCAGAACAGGCAGGTAACAGAAAATCCAAATGACAGAAGAACCAAAACTAAACTGAAAACCAATTGGGATAATACGATAAACTCAAGACACACCAGACAAGAAACAGAGCAGGGAACGACACCAAGAACACAGGGATAAACACAGGGATTAACGCAGATAAATTGACAAGAAACAAAAGGAAACACACAAGTATGTATAAACACACAGAAAACCAATCACAAAAATGAGACACAGCTGGAGTAGGACACGGGCAAAGGGAGGGAAATGGGGATTGGCTAACAACAAGGGTGAGGAGGGGAACACTGGGGTGGAGCAAACAAGGCTAATGCAGAACAGGTGTGAAGGGAAGACTCTGGGAACAGGGAAGGACTAACGAGACAGGTGTGACAGAAAACAGGTGGGAAAACACACAAAGACAGGAAGTAAAACGAGACATGACACATGAGAAAGAATCAACAAAATAAAACAGGAAGCAGATTAAACATGAATGAATAACTTAAAACAAGGAACAGTCCACAGGATAACAGAATATAAACAAGGATCACAACAGTATGTGTGTATCTGTCTATCTGCAGCTAATATGGCAACTACTGGACACATCAGCCTAAAATTGTGAGTGCACAGTCATGACTGTATGCTCCACATTTGTAATTGTATCCTCAGTGATCTCTCATGGCGGTGGTGGTTCACAGTCATTAAAAAAAAACTTGTTTTATTAACTGTTATGCTTCAATTTCAAAATGACCATTTACAGATCAGATGGTCAAGGTGTGTTACCTTGAATTTAGGAATAAAGCTTTGTACTATTTTTACAGTCAGTGGTTATGAACTACTAACATAGTCTGTCTGCAACCTGGTTTTGTTCTGTCCTGCACACAGCGTCATACCACACCAGGAGCACTTTAGAAACAGAGCATTTTGCCTACCTCTCTGTCTGTGTGCAAAAATAGATGAGGCATGGACTTTTATACATTTCCGGGATGCTTTTGAAACGCACCGCTGCAAGTCTGCTGGAATTATAAGAATTGTTTTGAGTGGCCGCTTGGTGGAGATTCGCGCTCTTCTGAGTGCACTTTTCTAGTTTGTTCTGTAAGCACCAGACATTTGCGTGGGTGTGAGGGTATAAGTGGGTCCATGTGAAGCAGAGTATGTCATTTGCCCAGATCTACAAAAGTCATGCATACCTTCTATATGTTGTTGCTCTGTACGTACTACAAGCATGTAGACTGTACATACACTAAAAAGCAAGTGGATGCTTATTTCGGGAACTGCCCATTGGTCCGACATCCCATTGTTCCGACCATATTAAACCCATTGTTCCGAAGTCCGTTCCGAAATCATCACGATGCCCTGTGGTTAAGGTTTGGTTAGGTTTAGGCACAAAAACCACTTGGTTAGGGTCAGGAAAAGATCATGGTGTGGGTTAAAATGAAAAAGAAAGCGACAAACACATAAGCTGTGAGCCTGCTTCGCCTCAAGCCTTTCCCAGCTGACCCAGAGCCGGTCATGGCGCACCATCAAGGTAGAAATACGCCCGCTGGGAGCCGTTCGGCTGTCGGACCAATGACATGGACCCGCTTATTTCAACCTCTGTATGTACTGTATTCCACGTCCTTGGACATCCTCTTGTTGAGTGGCTGAAAATACCCCAATTTCTTTCTTTTTTTTTGTTGTTGACTCTTGATCAGACAAATGCAACAAACAAATGAGCTCTAATCTGCATCTGTCAGCGTCTGAAGTATGATCAAAGCTTGATTCATGATTCAATAATGATAAGCATAAATCAACTCAACAGGGACAATCTGTCCACCCTATGAAATACATTTAAGAAACACAACATTGTGTTTAACAACAAGAGTATACTGGCATATCTGTTTCAAAGTCACCATTTACCATTACCGAGTTACCATTTTCTCACCACAGCTCACCTATTTTTGTTCAGTCTGTAGCCATTAAAGTATTTTATTTTATACTAATTAATATTATTTGATAGGAATATCATGTAGGTTTTCAAGCGTGACTGAGATGCCTTAGAAACATTGAGTATGTGGATGTTAGTGTTGATTCTACTGCTCTCTTACCAGTTTGTCAGTTTGAAACAGGCCCAAGGCAACCTCATGCCTTTTATAACACAGTGATGTGGTAAATTGAGCCCTGAAGGGCAGTGGCAAATAAGTGTGTGCATGTTTTGTTTGCTTGAATGTGAGTTGCCTTGCCGTGGGGGGTTGTCCTGTTGTATGACAGTGCCTTTCATAATGCACCAATGACTATATGTGGCATCAGCCTGAATTTTCTCCTTACACTCACCAGACCACAACCCTCATCAGTTATTCCATGTATGTACAGTGTATGCACATATATATAAAGAGAGAGACTTTATTGTCCTATCAAGCCGGGCTGCTACACATGCAGTGTCAGGCACACTTCTATTTTCTCTGAGGAGTCCTCATCAATCACAATGCAGGGCCAAGGACATCTTTCTATTCATAGCTTTTTTATGTTACTTACAGAGTAGGGCTGATTTTCACACGTGGTCCAACCCTTTTGTGTCTGACACAAAGAACTTTGTTTATTTTTGTGAAGACAAATGATGCACAGTGTTTTGACACACTGGAGACAAGCCAGTTGGAGCATAAAAGGAAAGGTGTGGACTTTTTTTCACTTTTGTCTTCTTTCCTCTCAATAGACCCCTCCATTCCTGATGTATGGATTTCCATGAGTGGCTGTGCTAAGGAGGTCTGAGTGTGTAAGGGTTAGGGAAGAGAAAACTGAAGTATTAGTAGAGGTAGAAATTATAATTTAGCATGACATGATTTGTGAGTGAATTAATACATCTTTATAGAAAATAAAATATGAAAGATTTATCTCACATGCCATATTCATTTCACTGAAACACAGCTTGAGCCTTGTCCAAATGCAGAACAAGACGTTTACAATCCAATATCTTTGGCCCTACAGTAAATGGCTCTATTGTGGAGCCACTGTCTCGGAAGCTGTAGACTGACACAGCTTTTGGCACTGACAGCCTCTCTAGCATTATGTACTGTAAGTGAATTAAACTAATGCACCCGTCTCCTTTCTGCTGCTGGACAGTATTTATTAGTCTGATCTTCATACATAACTCTTATTCTGTGTCACAACTCCATCTTTTATGCTGCTGGCTGAGTGAAAAATGCAAGTGCCGTGCAATAACAGCCCGCTACTTGTCTGATGAACAGATATGTGTGACATATTATTTTCAAGTGTGTGGACAAAGCGCTGCCCTGCCAGTATATGTCTTTGACCTTGTTTTTTTCCTCTGTCATCATTCACGATTTATAATTGAACAGACCATGGCAGAAAAATTGTCCTTTGCCCCGATTCCAGAGTGCAACGCACATCACAGCCATTATGAATGAGCCATTTGCTTGAATCATTTTCATTGTTTCACTAAAGACCTACCACCACCTTGCTGTACAGCTAGGGTTGGATATTGTTTGGGGTTTTGTTCAATACCAGTGCTAAATAATACTTTTTAGTGGTGCCTAAATGGTGCCTGAACTGATACGTTTACAAAATAAAGCACAAAACGACACTGACCAACATTAAAGAACTTCTTTATTGCAAAGGCAAATGTTTAGTACCCAAACCTAATTAAAATGGGGTAGCGGTATAGAGAAAGAGACAAATATTACAACAAACAACTGAGCCACCAAATGAAAGCACACCAAGCATGTGAGCTGGTTGCATGGCAGACTACAATCCCATTATCTCTGCTGGGTAAGGATCACAGAGACTTGACTCATGGGGAATATCCCTTCAGACAGGTGCGCAGGAACAGACGCCACGGTTGATAACCAGCATTGCCATCTACTATACCGAGGAAGTTTCAGCACCAAGCAACAGCTGACTGTTTCCAAACAAAGCTCAGCACAAACCGCCATACATTACATTAACTTGTCACTAATCTGGGTTGAGCTTGAAGCATTTAAAAAAAATCAGGATGGATTTAAAGCTGGATTTAAAAGATTCTCATGGTTTTGGCAGAAGGGAAAAGCATGTTGTTCACAGAGCAGAAACAGCACAATTAATTATTTCAGTGTTGTAGCTGTCCCCCAGTGATACATCTTTTATGCCCCCCCCCCCCCCCCCCAAACTATCCACACATTGCTCCTCTGTCGCCAAATAGATGGATATGAACACTTGGTTTGGCAATGAAATGGATGGCAAACATTAATGCACGCAGGTCAGTGTTTGTCCAATGCATTACATCTGTACCACATTCATCATTTCAACTAACCTTTTCATGTGGGACAATAGCAGCAAATGACTGACTTCATTGTGTAATGGATTGCCGTGTGCAACCAGTATTTGCAAAAAAAAAAAAGTGTGTTTGTGTAAGCGTCAATATCTTGTAGCTATACTTGCCCAAGAGCACTGTGCTGTAGCATGTTGTGTCTATCTTTGCAAGTGCCAATCTAGGACCCAGTTTTCACTCTTTTATAGCACTTCCTGTCATGTACTGCTAAAGGACAGATGTGGCAAAGCTTCTGCTCCTGATATAGCACTGTAACAAGCATCACCTCTGCAATGCAAGGTTAATGCTACCTGTCAGTGTCACACAGACAGGCCTCCTGATTATGATTGATCAGCTTCTTATCATGCCCCATTGAAAGACAAAAGACATTCAGGAAAGGCTGCTACTCTGCAACTACAACAGTCCTTGGAGGGAGATCACAAATTGCACCGGCTGCTTAGAAAGCAACTTCAAAAAAAAAAAAAGAAAAAAAAAAAAGAAACTTGTCAAGCAATTGTCATCTGCATCTCAACTGATGCAAACTGGGAGTTAGAGTAATGA
This sequence comes from Epinephelus lanceolatus, assembly GCF_041903045.1. Taxonomy (NCBI): domain Eukaryota; kingdom Metazoa; phylum Chordata; class Actinopteri; order Perciformes; family Serranidae; genus Epinephelus; species Epinephelus lanceolatus. Next base: position 19,546,957 of record NC_135747.1, on the reverse strand, counting down.
GAAGGCAGTGTTACTGCATTTTGATTGGCACTTTGACCTGGCAGGTTTGTTAATCGTCGCAAATTCTTTGCGATTACAATCAGTCATTCGTGCCTCCTGCCGTGGAGATGGCAGATTTATGGAAATTAGGGCATCATAATCCTGATCAGGTTGTGTCGGCTTATTGTGCGAACAGAGCTCCCCGACCCCGCAGTAATTGCCTCTTGCAATCTTCTAAATCTTGCTTGACATACCAGCAAATCCACGGGTCCCTGTTGTGTTTTAGTGACCTTGGCTTGGTGTCAAAGCTTTGGAGCGGGCTTGCTCTAAACGTGAAGGGAATAGGGCGTTTGATTTAAGATTCCATATGCATTTCACTGCACTTTCTGAAACCACACTACATGCAAAACTAGGCAGTGCGGCGCTGGAGCAAAGCCAAAATAATTATGATCAAGATGGACGTTTCAGGTGGAGGGACGTGACCTCGGAAACCTGTCAAACTCTCAGACTGGGACATGAATGGAATGAGAGGGAGGCGCTAAAATCGGAGTCCTCAAAAGCAGACTAATTACCCTAAAACACTGATAACGCTCAAATCCTCCATTTACTGGAGGCTGTGCATAATGGTTTATTAACTCTACATAATTGACCATAATTAGAAAAGGGTCTCAGATCTTTTGTGTTAGAAACCACAGCATTTTGCCATAATGTTGACTTTTAATGTCAAATAGTCGACACGGATTTGCTTTTTGCTATCACTATGAATGTTACTAGTGTGAATACAACAATGCTTTGTCAGAATATAAAGCGTAACAATTTTCTACAGTATGAAATCAAGAAAGAAATAATAACAAGACTTTTAAATTGTGTTAAAAGTCGTGTTATCTTCTACTTAATCCTCTCATTGATACCTGATTAGTTTACTGCAAAACATGGCTTAAAGTCCCTGCACATCCACACAGGTTTGGGCCAACATGCAACATGTATCAGATGTACCAAAGTTCATGTGAAAGTATGATAAATCTGTAAGTTGTCCTAATGTAACAACGCTAACACCTTCACAAGCTTCTGATGGCGCTGTTGACCAGATTTCGCAAAGTAAAATGTACTTGCATACTGCAGGCAGGACAGAAAACGGCGCGAGCAGGGTTGTAAGCAATAAGTCAGGCGGTCATTAACGTCTCTTATTATTGTTGCACACATGCAGCCAAGCAGCAATCCCGCTGCTTGGCTGCTAGTAATATTTCACTGAGCAGTTATAAACAAGGCTATGAACGATCAATATTTCCTGCATGGAAAGTCAATGCCACCCCCTCTTTCAAGTTGGCTGGACAATGGAGAGCCTTACAATTTTGAGTGGCAAAGTTCAGACAGAATGTGCAAGCAAGGCGAGATCAATTTGAGCCTGGAAGCGAATATGTCTTTTTAATGGCGCATGGTATTAAACTATAGGTAATGTCAAGTTAAGTCAAGCCATTGAGTCTAATATCACAATTCACAAATCTGCCTTAAAGGGCTTTCTGTGCAGCATACTAAACCTTTTCTCCCTGGATGGACGGGCAAGACGTGCAATAGAAGTTGTATGTACAGAATAACAAACATATTAAAAATAACTACCGAAATAATGTAAAAAAAGAAAATGTAACTCTGAGGTCTCACTGATGCAACTGCAAGATAATCTTGACAAACAGAAACTCTCTTGCTTTTAGTTACATGGTCTCTGTACAGTAACCTTGCTTTCTGCTTTCCAAGGATGCATGTATTACCTGATATTTACTTGATAAAGTGTGACAGTTAAACAGTCATCTCATGATAAAATGAAAATTTGAGAAAGACTGTATTTGAAGAGTGACAACATCTCGACTTGGCGCACTCTTTTTTTCATTTTTAATCAGTATATTATTTGCACTGTCATATTTCATTTCCTTATTTTTCTCTGCATTTTCAATACTTCAGCCAAGACGCCCACTGTCCAGACCTTCCTCAAAGTAGACCTGATTTGCACATTAATAGAGAGTCTGAGCTGTATGTGTGTGTGTGTGTGTGTGTGTGTGTGTGTGTGTGTGAATCTGTATGAAATGACATAGACTGTGAGTGCACAGCAAAGCTCCAGCACCGTCCACATCCGAATAAACCCACAGTAGTGGCCCAGTAAAAGCAATGGTTTTGCCAAACTTTCTGAATAAAAAAGTACATAATGATGATGATGATGATGATGATGATGATGATGATGATGATATTATATGAAAGCCCTATTAAACTAAATGACACCTTTAGGCTACAAAAAAGAGTGCATTAACATGCAAATGAACATCACACCACAGAGACATAATGTCCAAACCAACTATATATTCCTTTTCTTTGCAGCCTGCGCACACATCTGATTATAAATGATACATCAGCCTTCCTCAGTGAAGCATTACCAGAATTAATCACAGAAGAGACAAAACTGAGACAATTACACAAAAATGACCAACAAGAAATTAGAGGAGCTACGGACATCATCAAAGGTGCAGCAAGCATTATTAAGCCACATATATTATTATTTTTTTAAATAACAGATTTATTTTTTTATTTAGACTTAACACACATTCAACAAGGAAAAATCAGATGAGAAAGACATAGCATTGAAAAAGTACAGGAGAGCCACATATATTAAATAAGATGACACTTCGTATAGAGTTAACAGAATAAAACATAACCAAGGTAGCCGACCGCGACATGTATAACTAATAAAAAGTTCACAGCGGCTGCAGTCACAAACACACCTGTCATAGCAAAAATAGAGCTGGGCAGATTTTGCACAATGTTAAGTGCACTCACACACACAGATGCATACAATGCTATGTTGCATAGCAACACTGATGTTATTCTCTTCTTCTCATAGGTCGCGTTCGTCAATCTAATCTGACACTCAGCACTAAAATGACAGAGTTTATGTTCGAAGAAACAGATTGTTCTAGTTCTATACGAATTAACAAACGGTTAAGTTCATCATACATTCACTCCGCTCTGCTCTGAGCTCTGCTGCTTTATCTCCCCTCACAAAGTGCGCTCTGCCACTCTGATGCTGCGTTCACACTACAAGCAACACCACAACAGACTACAGTTTATTTTCAATGGAAGCCACTGACATGAAGCTACAAACTTCTGCCTTCTGACTTTTTGAGCTGAGCTGGCCTCAACTGTTTTAGTGCTCCAATGACGCGGTGAGGTGTCAACCAATCATGTGATTTGTTTTTAGCTATGGTAGTGTTATTTAGCTCAGTTAGCTGATGCTATGCCAGCTTTCTGTGTATTGTGGTGCATGCAGAGATACAATGAGGCAGCGAAATGTGTTGTGTGTTGTTGTCACTTGTAGTGTAAACACAGCGTGAGAGTGCAGCGCTCTGGGTAACCGAACGTTACATTCAAACAGCACTCAGAAATTACGAAGTGCCAGTTTGTGCCGGAGTGCACTCAGGCACTTGGAGTGAGTATGGTATGTCTCTCCCCCACATACCCCAACCTCATTTGGAATTGTAGTAAAGGTAATGTGGATGGATGAAATATGTTTAAAACAATACCTACAAGTTTAATGTTTGTACCTTATTTTGTCACTCATTTTTATCTGCTAGCTTAATTTCTAATTTCACGTCAGTTGTTGCTAGATCTTGCAGGAGTATGTTGCAAAAACAGTGACATGGGACAAAGGGATCACAATCGATACTCTTGTTCACTTTTCCCATTGGAATGAATGGACTAAGGGCCGCTGCTAGTCTCCTAAAGGGGCTGGACAGAGGCCAAACCCACATGACACATATACAGTCTCTACTACTGTCTCTACTGTTTCTGATTGTGATCACCTATGTGAAGTTCATTGTGCAAGTCTTGAGCACAGCAGTTGGCTTAAGGTTTAGTTAGTTCACTTCTCTGCTTGGTCATTCCCAATGCAAAACTCTACTCCACTACTTCACTCTGTCCATGACATTTTGACCTGGAAGCGACTCTGTTGTCACAGTTATGGACAGGGATTGTCAAAAACAGCACAAAATCCCCACACACCTCACTTAAGGTAAAACTTCCTCAGTGAACACAGGAATCAGTATCCACCAAGCATATTTTAGCTGTTAGCTAGACCCAGAATGCACCTGTTGTCATGGGTGTGTTTGATTTGGGCCACTTAGCTGCTAGCCAGGTGGTGCTTTAAAACATGTTTTGAAGTACATGCAACCTTTTCTTTTAACGTTACCAGTGCTGAGGTAGGGGCAAACAGGGTTGACTGGTACACTGCTATTTTCTGGACCTTTGAAGGTCACAAAATCAAAACTGTAACATCAAAATGTTTGTTTACTTCTGCTATCTAGTAGACTCACTAGTAGACTCACTAGTAGACTAGTAGACTCACTTTTTTTGGTGAGGGTGACCTTTCACTTTTACAGCATAGCATAAGTGAAAAAGTGGTCTGTGAACTAAACCTATGGATAAACTATAATAAAACGTTGCTATATGGACATATTGAAAATGTGCCAAATCTACTTAATGAACAAGAGATTCAGCTACATTTAAAATTTTAAAGTCGATAATGAGTGATAACTGGCTAACTTAATTTCATCACAAAGTTGGGTCTAATGTGAGTAGGGTTGGTTGTCACATTGATTGTGGGTGAGTGACAACCAATTATAAAATTAACAGTTGTAACTTTAAATGTATTTTGAAAGATTAAAATTATTTCAAAAGATTAAAAACAATGTTTATATTGTTATTTTTTGTAAAAAAAAATCCAATTGGTGACAGTAAAAGTAATCAGACATTCCCTCTGATTAATTGCTTAAAATGTTGCTCTGAAAATTGGCAGATATTCTGTAAAATATTGACGTTTTCTGGTTCTTGTTTGAATTGTGTTTATTCTCCTATAATGTGTGCCAACCAATTGCTTAATGGGGCTTGTTTGCACAAATGCACAACATGACTTTAATCACAAATCACCTAATTTTAGAGAACATTTGTGTACATGAACACGTATCTATTTATAATTGAGATGTTAACCTTTCACTTGCAGCTGGTTAGAATAATTTAATGTAAATTATGCCAGAGAAAGCAGAGAGTGAAAAGTGTGCCAGCCAACCCTGGTCTCCCCTTCAATAATGCTAACCTTAACTCATAATTAGGAAATTCTTTACCATATTGTCTTGAGTATTGTTCACAAACCCCTAGGCTTGGCCCATTTTCAACCGCTCCTCCTCTGCTGCAGCTGCTGATTTGGCTCCTTTTTTCTGTTCCATTACTCACACAGTTTATCATGACTTTTTCATTTTACTTTTGTTCTCTATAAAGGTATTTTAAGCAGGATTGTCGATTACTGTTTTAAAACAAACTTGCCAGTGAGAGTGAAAGTAAAAGCTAACCCTAGATTCACTGGGTATTTATTGAAGACACAACATATAACTTCAAATGCCGCAACAATGAGACAGCCCCACAGAGCAGTCCACTGTACATTCTTGAAAGATTTAGGGTCTGGCGATGAGTAATGCAAATGGCCCAACTTGAGGGGTGGCACCAAGCATGCATTTAAAAATATCACTGCACGCAACTGGATAACACTACGGCCAATCAGAACAATACATGGGGTGACGTATCCAGAGCACTACCAGCAGAGCTAACCGGTAGATTAGACTCTTGCCATATCTGGTCGGCAAAACAGCAAAAACGTCCTTCTTGCAAAGGACAGAGTCGAGCGCTGTCTTCTGTTCCTCTTTTAGAGAAAAAGCCAAGTCTAACTCGTTCATTGTAGCGGCCAAAGCCGTTTCAAACAACTGGTTTTCATCCGTAGCCATCTTGCAATGTTTACTGACTGATTCTGGACTTCGTCGTCGCAGTGCTGTTGTCATCTGTTTAGCTTGCCTCTGGCCCACCTATATCAGATACACCGATGTGATTGGTGCAGCTCGGCTCCAATGGCATGGGTAATGAGCATCATTACTGATTGCCAGAGTATCTTGCTGAGCAAATTCAAATTGTGCTCTCGTGAGATTTTCAGGGTACATTCTTATACTCCTCCTCAGATAAATATCATACCTAACTTTCCATGTGTTTGTGTATGTGTTTGGGTGTGATTTCCTGCTGTTTCCAGAACTTGCGCTTATCTTCATCTTAATACTTCACATTTTACCACATCTTGTCCCTGGCAATTACGTCTGATTCCCATCACAGTGTTTCACCATCACAATGTTTGCCAGGTCACCTTGTTCTAAGACTTCTCCCCAGTGTGAGACAGTTCAGGGTTGCTCAGTTTTAGTAAACATGTTTTTCTTCTAACTTGACCTTAAGGGTGAAGTATTTCTAGGCCTTTTCCCCACCACATGCTTGAGAAAAAAAAATAGAAGCAAATCAGGTCCATGTATTGATAATGATTTTGATAGCATCCAGTTTTAGTTGCTACTTTAGTGGCTACTTGTAGAGTTCTGATATATGCAGGCACTGTGTGTGTGTGTGTGTGTGTGTGTGTGTGTGTCTGTATGTGTTGCAAGCACATGCAGTATATAGAGCACTATTGGCTGCTATCGGCACCAACTTGCCATCCTGCCACAAGCAGCCAAAAGAGCTGATGAAAAATTAACTCAACATGCCTTTGCCCTCACAGATGTGTGGTGGTGTTGTGATAGGCTGACAGTACCAAAGCATCTCATGTGTATCTTTATTACATGTGGGGTGGGAAGGACAGTCAATCATCTGTGACTCAATTACAAGAAGACAACAAAGGAGCAGTAGGATCAGTTTTGTCTGGAATCCACATGGCAATCATATTTGCTGCTTGTAAATTCAATTAGAAGACAGGAATGGGAGCAGGTAAAAGGCAGGCACAAGAGGGCTCTTTGCTCGTCAAGACTAATTGTGTCTCAGAGTGTCACAAAGGCTTGAATAGAGAGAGTGCTGCTGTAATTAGAAGGCCTGTGTGCTTGTTCATCAGCCCAGAACCTTTCTGCACCATCGGCTCATCTGACTCAGCCCGTGACAGCAGAAGAAACAGCAGTACATTGATTGCAGAATCAACGCTATGGCAGTGAAATACAGTCATTTCAGGCTGCATGATGGTCGGTAAAATATACTGTACAGAAAGTCATAGTGGGTGGCTGATTGGGTGGACATGGCAACAATTCTTAACTCACAATCAAAGCTTTGAAAGCGAGAGCGGTATAAGTAGATGGATATGTTATCATAGTCAAGTCAAGTCAATTTTATTTATCCAGCACATTTCATATCACATATATATCATATAAGCATAAACTCAATGTGCTTAAGATACATCACACATGACAAACAAAATATCATATAAGGTAATAAAGTATTACGGATATAAAAGAAAAGGAGGCCATGATAAAAAATATATATATAAAAAATAAGAGGGTACTGTTACTATCATTATTTGTAAAAAGGGGATATAAAAACAAAATTAAAAGTCATTCCTAGAACAAATAAAAATACACTTAAAAACCTAACTAAGCTAACTAAAAAAAAATTAGTTTGCTTTTAACAGAGAATACTGTTGTTGTAGCAATATAATAAATGTTTAATAAATGCTCTATAGAATTAAACCACCTATATGCTCCTTAAATGCCAGTTGCCACCTGCCATTAACCAGAAGAAGAAGACAGCAAACATGAGAAGTATTAGCAGGAGTAGCAGTAGAAGAACAAAAAGAAGACAAGATCAGCCATTAAATCACCTGGTATTGTGGTAATGTTTAAACATTCAACATGCTCATTAAGTTATTTTTAGTATGATTGTTTTGCTTACAGATAACATCATCGCAATACCTCCTGATTGGATTCACTGCACAACATTAGCTACAGTAGCTCAAGGGTAGTCTTTTGTCTATTTGTTTTGTTTATTATGTTAATCTGTTCTGCACACATGACATCTATTGCTTGTCAGTCCATCAGTTTTTGGGGGGAAGTATTCCCCTATCTACTATGAGGATCCAAGGACAGAGGGATGTTGTATGCTGTAAAGCCCTCTGAGGCAAATTATGATTTGTAATATTGGGCTTTCTAAATAAAATTGAATTGTAAATTGAAATTAATTTGCATTATCTTGTTTATATTTTCAGCTAAAACACTTGCACAAAGAGTTTAACATGCTCCTGACCAGAGTTAATATTTTGTTGTCTATTTATTGCTTTATTTATTGATATTGTTTGGACAACAGTTGCTCTGAATCCACCTCAGATTTGTCAAATATTCTGCTGTTTGACAAATGCTTATCATTAAAATAGTTAAATAAATAGTAGTAGTTAAAACACAATTGACCTATGGCTAAGCCACGCCCCCCTCCACTCACTCGGACAAAATATCAACATTCAGTGATCGGCGCTATGGCAGGTGTCACAGTACACGACATTTCGCAGGAGGGAATTGATGATTTTTGGAGACATAACGATCAGATTTTGGTGCATCAAAGTGCCACTGAAGTTAAGGTTTTTGGCTCAGAATATGAGAAAAGGATAACGGCCTTTTTACCATCTTTACCAAGAGTGTCTCTCCGTTAGTTTGGTGCTACAGTATTTACACTGAATCATTCAGCATAATGTTTGCCAACCTTTGTTATCTCTGCGATTACAGATAAGTTAATGAAGCTAAGCTTCAGAAGTTAACGTTAGCTTAACTAGAGCCCTTTGGACAACAGCTAACAATGATGTACGATCACCAAAGTACAAAACTAGAACAAAACAGGCTGATGAACTCCCAGCAAACAAGGTGACATGATGAACAACGCAGCTAGGAGCTAACGTTAGGCTAACTTTATCTAACGTTAGCTAGAAATGTTAAAGATAACTTTATATTTCTTTCCAGCAAAGTGACAATATGTTGCCTCAAACACAATGTTGACTTACCTTAAAACAGATGTAGACATCATTGTTAATCTTATTCACGTTGAGTTGATGTTGTGGTCTAACGTTACCGCACAACTTTATCCATAGGAGACACTTTTCTTGGAGATGTGATTTGCGTAGTGTAAAAAACACACCTCTTGGCCAGCCTCTCAGGATACCTTGTGTTGGAATTGCATGTACTCCATGCACACTGTTTGACCATTTTTAGTCTTCAAATCTCAGAAAAAGTTCATAAAACCGAACGAAACTGACTTTCTGTAATGCATTTCAATGAACGTCCAGGCAGAGAATGCCCGAGTATATGGCAATGGCTATACACACTGTGATTGGCTCATCGTGTTTGAGGGCAGGGCTTAGCCATAGGTCAATTAACCATCTATTTTCTCCCACCTTCACCCAGGAGCAAAAATCAGTCGTTTAACTTGAAAGAAGTAACAATTTCATTTTTTTTTATCGTGAGAATTATGGCTCATTTGTTATGAAAATTATAACCATGATAACTTATGTAGCCATATTGTCCAGTCCTAGTTTTGGAAGTTTTGAGCATACAACTGGATTAATGAGACCGCACAGGAGACTGCAATGTATGTTTTGATATAGTTTTGCCATTGTAAAACGTGGACCCCTATTACTTCAGTTCAGAAGAATTTTCTCCACTTTTGGATTCTTCATTCACCATGTACTAGGTATGCGAAAAAAACAGTTTTCTTCACAATTTCAACATTAACAGTTGATGAGTAATTGATATACAAATGATCATTTTATGCGTGAAGTGTTCCTTTAATATGAGGGGGAGAGCACACTTTATCTCATCTTAGCATGAAGTGAAACAAACCATCATTTGTGTTTTTATCTGGGGGCTTTCGACATGACTTGCTGTGCCTCAATCCATTGACTCACTTTATTTTTAGAAGTGCTATTTATGCTGCAGTTTCTGCTTCATCGGTTTGTACACAGTAGGTGAAGAGCCCAAAATGAACTCTCCACTGTAGAATTTGTGTAAACCCACTCGACCATAGAGTGCCCTAACTGAGTGCAGGGCTGAAATGGACTTAGCCATCTGAAAACTTTTTTGGCGTGAGGCTTCTGTCGGTCATACTGACGTTTTCACCTGTCATAGAGTCCATTTGTTTACTGTCACAAAACCTATCTCAGTGTCAGTGACCCAATGTCAAACAGTGTTGCTGAACTTCTCTCTTTGCCATCTGTCTACACTAAGACATGCTGATAGCAGAGGAAATAAATAGACCATAAATATATGCAGAAGTGTGTATAACTTCAACAGTGTTGGGCAACACAAATACCCACAGCATAAAGGCATACAGTCTCCAAGATTTCCCAGCGCCATCTGTATTTACTCATGCATACACTATACCGCAATTTCACAATGTACAGGTAAGATCTGCTGTAAACCAGTACCAGCCATATCATCCAGTGATTCTCTTCTCTGATAGTGTATTCAATTAGAAACACAACCGTGTACTGACTGGAGAGGTCAGTGCGTCACTGTGCCGGCAATTCCCCTGGCAGCTCAAATGTCCAACGAGGTGGCAGTAATCGCATTAGAATCACTGAAGACTGGTGAGGCAAGCATGAGAGTAGTCAGATATGGGCAAAATATGTCAAAATGTTAAATACAACATCAGTGACATAATACTACAACAGAGTGTGTTTGATTTCATACAATCAAATAATGAATTAACACATTTTGATTCATATAAAAAGAAGAGAACTGAAAATGAGTGGAGTACAGTGGATGCTGATGCAATAGCATGTTTCTGCTGTTTTGACCTTGTTTTCCAGGTTTTGATTCCTATTCTATTCCAGAGCCTGAATATCCAATGGCATTAGTGTATTTGGCTAAAGGCAAAGTCATAGGCTTAGTGGCACAGAGTCTATACACAGTGTAAAGACTAGTCTGTTCCTTTTTGTTACCAGGCCCTCCCAAGCTTATTAGTTCACTGGCCCCAACATCTTGTGCTTTGCTGTGTGGCTTACAGCCCCAGTATACTTGCATCAGAACACCAAGGTGTTGGCAGGTTACCTGGAGGAAATAAAACGCAAAAGCAAACATGTTCATGCATAACAAGATCAAAGTCATATATTCTGCAATCTACAATACACACTAAACCCAGCTGAGAACATATTAAAGTTCATGCTTCAATATCCTATATGCATGAATAAAGTATGAGTTATGATACATGAGTGGGAATTGTATTTGATGTGTTTTTCCAGTTCAGTTACCTCACTCAAAATTCTTAGAATTACATCTATATATTGATGTGATATGGACCTGGGGTGCCTTTGTAAGTTATTGAAAAGTCCATTCTCAGTTTTGGTTTACAAGGTTATTAGTTTACATGTCACACTTATGTTACTTGCATACTGAACAACAAATGGCTTCCAAACTAGTTGTGATGTCAGAAATCATGCTTTTGTTATGCCTCTATGCCAAGGATAGCCGTGACCGGAGGCATTATGTTGTCTGGCTGTCCGTCCGTATGTGCGTCTCTAATTCCGTCTGCCCCATTGTACGCAATCTCTTAAGAATGCCATAAGGGAATGTCTCAGAATTTGGCACAAATGTCCACTTGGATTCATCTGTAAACTGATTTGATTGTGGTGGTCAAATTTCAAAGGTCAAGGTCACTGTGACCCCATCTGTCTCATTCCCATTAACACAATGGGCTCTAGTTTCGCAGACTGGGCACGGCGGAAGCACAGCACACCTGCGCTTTGCCAACTGGGTGTGGCCAGGCGGATTTTGTAAGTTTGGCACACCGTGCGCCCTGGTGCAGCTACTCCTCCTTCCCACCTCTGTCCCTCCTACCGGCACAAGTCGGAAAGAGGGAGGAGAGAAGGCGTGGAGTGGGTTTTACACACATCACACCAATCAAATGAGCCCCTCTCCTCGCGAAGGCGTAATGAGAGTTTACTCAATTCGCCATGGCAGAAGAGAGCAGCAGCGTCAGACGGCCAAACTTCTCCCAGGAGGAAACTGATGTTTTGGTCCGGGAGGTCCAAGCTCGCAGTGTCCGAATATACGGAACTGCAAGCAGACCTCCACGGGCTGATGATGCAAAGGTAGCCTGGGAGGAGGTCACCACAATTGTAAATCAATGTTGCGTTTCTCTCGTGCGTGCGCGCTCTCTCTTTCTCTCTCACAGTCTCACTCTGTTTCTTTTCTTTTGACTTTTCTAAGATGACAGATGCTGAATATATACTCCCTATCTGATGCTGTGGCTGTTTGTGGTTGGCTGAGAGGGATGTGAACTCATTAGTTTGCAGCTGTGTTAATCAAATCAGACTGGGTTTCCATTACGCGTGTCAGACGTGCCAAACGGTGCCAATCCCCTTTGCTCTGACATCAGATGTGACAGGACAGTCGATATAGAGATAAATTTATGTGCTGATTGCAGATAGTTGCATTGAATAGTGTTTTTTTGGGTATTTATTGCATCGTTAATGTGCCTGATATTCTGGAAACCTGCCTGTGAGGTTTTGGTGACGTGTGCGCACTGTCCGCTGGTCAGCCAAACATCGGCTTACACCGGCTGCGCTCTGCCTGCGCTGACAGTAGATGTGGTTTCAGTTGCCGAGCTTTTAGCACACCTTCGGCGAAGCCTTTTGGCACGAAACTGTCACTGCGCCAAGCTGGATCTGTCGACACCTCCCCCTGCTGCGCCGCCACACCCATCTCAGCGCACCTCAGTCTGCCAAACTACCAAACTGAGCGCGCCCCGGGTTGCGCTGCTCGAAACTAGCTCTGCACGGGGTTCGCCACCCTGCGCTGCGCCGGGAAACTAGAGCCCATGATCTCAAGAATACCAAGGGGGAACTTCCTCAAATGTGACAAAAACATCCACTTGAATTTAAGGATAAACAGATGAGATTTTTGTGGTCAAAGGTCAAGGTCACTGTGACCTCGCAAAACATGCCTTTGGCCATAACTCAAGAATGAATTCACTAATAATGAAAAAATATATATAAACCACAAATGTCTAACAGAATAAGATGATAAAGTAACAATATTTTATATCCAAAAGGTCAAAGGTCAGCTTCACTGTGACATCATAATGTTCTGCAAAAACAGTTTCTTTACATAATTCAGGAACAGAACAGGATACATCTGGTTTAGACCCTGTATTGTTGACACTTTGGTGTGCACCGTTATGGTATATATTTGTATGTATGGTTATGCACAGACATGAATGTAAACTGCAAGTGCAACTTGACTGGTTTGTGGAGGCAATCAAGCACAAGGCAGTAATCCTTTTTTTAATAGTGTTTTATTCAGCCATTATACAAAATACGAAAGGTATTAACAATACAAACAGTATAGACAAAATCAACAGTCTGTGTATTAGGTACTGACTGAAAAGGTTCAGGCAGAAGCAAAAGCTATTACCTGTCCTACATTTTTATAAATTCAAGCTACCTTCCAAGAATTAAAAAATAATAATAAAAATATATATATATAAACCACATTACCTTCAAAAACAGCTTTGTACACGATTCTTTTAAAAAACCAAAAACAAATTACACATTTTTGAATATTGGCATTGATCCACAATTTAACTTCAACAATAGAAATACATATTATTTTAATATTTCTTTATTCTATTCATTTTCAGCTTTTTGGAAAATAAACATACAAATACCACCCAAATTGTTTACTGTCAAACGATCAACCTTAGCATGAACCCACTGCTCTGATCCAGTGGTTGATTAGCTGTTGCCAAGTGTCACAGTTCTTACAGACCTTCAAATAAAGACAGCACTACATACTGAACACATAAACTGTGAATGTATTTTAACATACATGTAGTACAAATTAGTTAAAGACATCTTCTATTCTCTCTTGCAAATAAGCAAATCTTGGCTGTTTCCAAGTAGAACAGCAAAGCTGAGGATGACTTTGATATCTGATATAATCACAGATGACACATGGCCTGCGTGGAAACAAGCAAGCCTCTGCTTTCAGTACTTTGCCATAAATCCTGCTTTATGTCACTTAAACTAGTGTTCTTAGATAACTTAATTATCTCTTGACAAATTAGTTTAAAAAAGAGACAAGCATTATGAATGACTTGAAAAAAGTGCTTTTTACATATACAGTGACGTAGAGCTCCTCACATAATCTACATTTAGCTGGAGAAACAACAAGGCACATTTCCCAAAATGTTGGTGTGTTCTGTTCCTCTGTGAAATCAAATAGAAGCCTTGTTCTTATTAGTTGCAATACCTTGTCCGTCTGTATTGAAATATTGCCAGTTCTCCTGCCACATGCCTCCTGTTGTTAAACCTCACCTTGCTTCTGACAGAAAACAGTTGTGGATAAATCTTACACTTTAAAAAGAATCTGTGATCCATATCACCGACAGAAGTTGCATTACATTACCGGAATGAAAACACAGCAGGGTAACAAAACAACATCTAAATGTCAAATGTCTGTACACATTTCAGCACCAACACATCCGTCAAAATGTCCAGAGAGATGTCCATCAAAATACAATTTACAATGCAACTAAGGCAGAGTTAGTATAACTTTGGGTCAGTGGCTGGGTCCTACCAATAGTGTTATCCATATGACTGAAAGCCTCAATCTCTTTAGGCTCATTTATACTGCCTTTAGATATGAAAATAGATACATCCATTTTAAATGTTGTTAATGACACTGCCTTCATACTTCAAACAAGGTGATGGTGGAGGAGATCATACTAATGTACCTTTTCACGGAGGCAGCATTATAGACAGCAGTGGTCTATAGTGTGATTTATTCTTCCATATCGAATCAACGCCGTACTTATGGCGTAGGCTCTGCATTGACATAGAGCTTACGCCGCACCCTACGCTGTAGCCTCACATGCACATCCCCAGCATTTTAAGTCTTGTGTGTGATTTATCCTTCCGCCATATGAGCAGAGGAAATCTCCGCTCGTCGCTAGGCTAATTTATACAATGTTAAATGCCACAACTTGTGCTAATTACGTTAGCATGTAATATTTGTTTGGAAAACGTGTTTAATGTAAGACTGTTGTTTTGTCATTGAACCTTGTGAGTTGTAATGGAGCTGAATTTTTTAACGCTACCATTGTTAAATGTTGTTGTCACATATAAGGCAGGTTTACACTTTTGCGTTTACACTTATGACACCATTACATCGCAACACGTGAAAAGAGATTTCTTTGCATTATATCACTGATTTGTTCTGTTATTTAAATGTCTCTGTCCTCTCGGACAGCCATGTCTTGCTTTAACTAGGTTTGCTTCTCACCCTGCCATTCACTTCTTGCATGCATGCTTACTCACTGTCTACACGTTTACATGCACACCATATTCCGATTAAGATCAATATTCTGGTTAAGGTAATATTCCAAATAAGGTGTTTATATGCGCTGCAGCAACTGGAATATTCCATTTACATGTTAATTGACATATTCCCATGTTTCGGCGTATTCCAGAAAAGACCCCGGGCTACAGGCCTACCAGGAACGCTCTTATTTAATGCAACACTCAACCTGCGGGGGGCAGCGATACACCTATAGGCGTTAGAAGAAGAAGAAGAAGAAGAAGAAGTTGTGTTTACAATGAACAGAAGCTGTAATGTTTGTTTCCCACATACCCCTGTGTTGTCCTACTTGAGCTTTTGCACCACAACTTAACTACAACGCTCCTGCTGATCCATTGTGTCCTCAACAATGGAAGACGAGAGCGAGAAGAAAATGTGAACGAGTGTATGAAACTTTCCTTCCAGTTTATGCCGTTCACGCCAGCCAGAGCCCCCTGGAGTCTGTGGATGAAGATACGAAGCCAGTTCTGCTGTTCTCTCTGCTTGCCATAACCATAACAACACCGACAACCCAGGAATTTTTTGCGAATCGAGCATGCGCAGATGTTACTGAATATTCTGGTACGGGGCATTTTCTGATTAAGGTGTATACATGTCACAATATTCTGGTTAAAACAGGCATATGCCAGGGGTCTTATTATGAATATTCTCCAACCGGAATATGACTTTAATCGGGTTATGCACGTGTTTACATGACTCGTGCGCAACCGGAATATTGAGGATATTCCGAATAACACAGGAATATGGTGTGCATGTAAATGTAGTCAGAGAGTCATCAGCTGTTTTTCAGCTGATTCAGAATCAACCAATAGCAAAGCAACACACCTTCTCTGTCCGCCTATCATCTTACTGCTCCTAATTTCAAATATGGTTATTTATCTGCTGTAGTTCTTTCATGCTGCTGTCGTGCGTGCCCTCCACCTCCATCACCACCTAGTCTTTACAGATTCATCAGCCTCATAAGCCTCAGCAGTCAGCAGCCTCAGAGTCATCAGCCGCCACCACCACCAGTGTCTGGACTCCATGGGGGGGTTTATCCTGCTGGGGCTCAGATGTCCCTCGATCACAAAATATCTCCCTCTGATGTCCAAGCACCAACACTGTTAAATCTTAATCAGCACAAATCAACTGTTAATCTGTACACCCATATTCTGTATTAAATAGTATCTTTACTTCATTCTTCTGTCTCTCCTGATTGAAATAGCAGTGGAAATAAGTGGTAAAATATAACTAGTATTTGCCCTGCTGTTTTTAGATAACTGCAGGGATTTGAACTAATGGGGAAAGACTTTCATACAGTGTAAAAGCAGTTGTGGAAGATTAAATATCCATTTATCTTTCTAAGTACAGACTATTCTACAGGCATTCTTAAAAATTTCATATTATCACTGATATAAAGTAAATGTCTTTGCCAAATGGGTAATTATTTAACATTAATCTATAGTGGCTTTGGGCTGGTGAAATCACCAAGTTATCAGTTTAGTGGCTTTGCACTGAAAACTGTCCGGTCTTTGGACGTCTAATCTAATTCCAATGCCAAAAATACAATTTTCACCAATATGCCATCACCTTCATCAGGGATCAAAAATACTAAGCAATATTTTCACAGCATTTTGTTGGTGTGTGACCAAAGGGTTCATTAACAGCTTTGTGAAGATAATGTTCCATGTTGATGCCATATGAGCCCATGACCAAACCTTCAGAATACCATCACAGAGGCTCCATTAGCTGTGCTCCGTATACCTGAGTGTGCGACAGACCTGTGTTTTCATATCAGTGGCAATACCAGTATATTGCATTTCCCTTCCTTCACCCGCTGCTGTGGTTATATTGTTTTGAGATATCAGGGAAGAGAGTTTTGCAGTTTGTTTCTTTCAAATGCAAGGACACAATATGCACAATGAAACCGATAATTCAGGGGCTCTTGAAAAATGTTGAACATAAGATTGATGTTCTCTCCTAATTTTCATACAGTCCCTAAATATGGTCCAACAGTGCACCCATACTGCAAAATTCATGAGGCAATGATTAAAGTATCTCTACTTTCTCCTCAGTTGATGATAAATTTATTATATCGACCCTGACCTGCAAAGAAAGTTTTAAGTTCTGGCGGGGAATAATAGTGAAGAGTATGGACCAAAAATATTAAGCTTAAAGTTCAATTAGAGAGTACGATGTTGATAGATGGATGTCAAGCCAAAGTGAATTGAATTTTCCTCTACCTCTCAAATCAGAAGAGACTGGCTTGTGTGATGAATGATGACATTTATTTGATTTGGGAGATATTACAGTAGGTACTGTCAAGAAATATAAATGGATATAGTTTCACCATCATATTTTACCAGAAGACCAATACTCTTTTGTGGATGTGCAGCAAGGATGGCAAAGGTGGGAGGGAAAGCTAGGTGGAAAAAAATGGTTGTAGAGAAAAAGGATATATATATTTTGTCAGTTGG
Organism: Epinephelus lanceolatus; assembly: GCF_041903045.1. Lineage (NCBI taxonomy): Eukaryota > Metazoa > Chordata > Actinopteri > Perciformes > Serranidae > Epinephelus > Epinephelus lanceolatus. The sequence goes on along the minus strand of NC_135747.1, from coordinate 19,529,298 downwards.
ATATTGCTAAAACAAAAACAGTTGACGTGTCAGATTCACATATATGTGATTGTAAAATGCAGTTACCTAAATAATTTCTTCGTTTTCAAAGGTTTGGCCCACTGTATGTGGGCCACAAATACGGTGTGACATTTAAATCTTCAAATGTCAAAAGTGTGGATCATACACCGCAAATAAAAGCTTAATCTGCATTAAGGCATTTCACCAGCAGGAACACACACACACACACACACACACACACGCACACACACACACACTGATTACCAGACATTATTGAAAAATCAGTTTAGCCAAATGATATTCAAGTACATACTTCTCAGTACACTGAAGGTCTCAGACAGACCTTTGGCCTCCTCATAAAGAATATTCTATTAGTTCATTGTTATTTTAATGTCTGAGACTTGCTGGTGTACCTTTATAATTTTGAGGGCTGGACTACACAATGTTGTTTTTTTTGCTCAAGTATGCACCAATGCTAAGGTTAAGTTTGAAATAAAAAATAAAGTGAAAAATGAAATATTTTATACTATGTAGGATTTGCATCTTACTGTTTGTAGACACAACATTCAAACTTGGTGCCTCCTCCTACACTCAACAAAACTGAGAGAGCAGCAATGGTCAAGAGGTAGAGAGTGAATTAATCAAGGGAGCAATGATAACAAGACCAAAGCAGCGAGTCAGAGCAACATTATTTTCTGATTGTTTCACAGCCGTTACATTCTAAACATGGCATGTTTAGAATTTGGCACTTCGGTGTTGGCTTCATTTTTCAGCCAAAGTGATTACCACTCGATTCTGAAGCACAAATAAACACACCTTCACCTTCGCCCAATCCTGAAGAAAGGGGCTGCATTGCCAGATTTGTGTTGAGCCCAGTTCCAACCAAAGATCCGCGATGAGATGAGTTGAAACATGCGAGTACTTGCAATGTGCCATTCTGCAACATTCTAAAAACCTGCTGGTTCACACCAGTGCAACTAGATGAGACAGTGTATCATGTCAGTGCAACAACTCTGTACTCTGTATCTCACTATCACTGTCCTCATTCATATTTTAAGAAGCTACAAATTATATTCAGCCACAAAATAAGCCTGAAAAGCTGAAGATCAGAAGGGTGACTTCTGATCTTCAGCTTTTCAGGCTTATTAAAATATGAATGGGGATAGTGATAGTGAGATACTGGCAACAAATGCCAAGTAAGTAAGTAAGCAAGCCGTGCCAATTAGTTAGTTAGCGAGAATGTGTGTGAGTGAGGGGGACATAAGCACATACAGTGAGCAGCAGCAGCAACCTACCGTCCGACACTGGCACAACTTGAGGATGGAAACAGAGGGCTTGGCAGGGACAGAGCACCAAGCAGCAAGCAAACACACTGTCTGCGGTCATTTTGACTTGACCAGTGGACATTACTACAAGCCAGTTGGCTGTAGAAACAGGTGACAAGCTTTACAATTTAAAACCAGCCGCAGGCAATTTGACGAGCATAGCTGGAGGTGACACTATCAGTCAGCTTGAGCTGAGTTCAGACAGACAGTTCACACCATTGCAACTTTTCTCTGCAATGTTCTAAAGCGGTTTGTCTAGTTGCAAATCTTTGGTGTGGACTGGGCTTGAATTCAGCGAAAGTGCATGCTTCATCCTGCATGCTTGGCTCCTCTGTTCTGTGTGTGTTTGTTTGCTTGATCAAACAGACCTGCAGCTTGCACCCACATAGCCAAGGAGAGAGATGGAGACAGTGTAGCCTGGTTGCTAGGTTTTTATAGAGTCCTTGCGCTGCTATTGGCTGGGTGCTACTCCCCAAACACCACTACCCAAAGGCTGACACCCAGAAACATCCCAGTTGAACCAAAATAAGAAGACAACACAGTCAAAGAGAAGCTTCTCTGAAAATACAGACACCGCAACACACTGCTAGAGGGTCACAAGTGATGATTTAGAAGGATCACTTTTGTGTGAGTCTATATATTGTTATTTTAGGGAAATCCTGTATGGAACGCCTTTACCAAGAGTTTTTAGTGTATGTGATTTCTAAACTTGCAGCAGAACATATGGAAGACTTTGGGCTGTTAATAACAAGAATTTGTCTCTGTCTGCTTGATGACATGCTTTAATATCGTATGAATGTATTTATGAGTTTATGCACATTTTCAAGGCATTGGGCCATGGAATTTATGGGGCGTAATTGCAATCCATATGCATTCTTCATAAATTGCAGAACAAGGTCACAAAGACTTTGGTGGTTCAAAAAAGAAGTTGTATTTCAGAGTTTGGCACAATAGGATTAAGTGTATTTTAATACAACAGCACTGGATTTTGAAGACAAGTGTGCAACATCTCATTCTCTGGCTGTGTATGCCAGAGGTAGCTGTCTATAATTGTCTACAGGAATTCTCAAGACCTTCATTTCACCTAAAGCTCATCCTACACAGGTTTAAAACAATACCTGCTGTGGACAGCTGATTTATTATAAAAGGCGTGGGCAGTCCTTTTTTCAGCACCAAAGAAGCCAAATGGAAGTGCTGCAGAGAATGGCCATGAAATAAGAAAAAAGAAGTCTTTTGATGGGTCCTCTCCAGACTGTTCTATCATTATGGCTGCATTCTGGCTTGCCCATTTTTTGACTCTGATCTCATCAGGATTCCAGTATGCTGGGATAAATTTGAATTTGACTATCAGGGCTGCAATGGTCTCAAATGATCTGCTTTTCATTTCTCCTCTCTGATGGTTATGAAAAACCGGCCTGCCTGTTCTGCTACAAAGAAATTCAGATGTTTCATAGTGAGTCAGACTCAAAAGCTCCCAAATCCTCTCGAATAAAAGCATGACGCAGCTCATTGGGATTACTGCTTGTAACTGACAGATTTTTACACATCATTGCCATGCTAATGATGCATTTTTACATTACTATGGGTACAGTGTGTCAGCGTGAGTGTATGCATTTGCATTGTCACATGTAGTTATTCATGCAGGCGCTGGGTCATGGCATTCGTCACCTTGGCTCTTTAATACATGGATGAATCAGAGATTGCATCCAGGGGCTCACACACATGTAGGCTACTGCAGGTTTTCCTTGGAAACTGAAAGAAATCATATTTTATCAAAGTGCACTTTTTAAAGTCAAATCCCACAAACTTGTCTCATATAATTGTCTCAAACAGTTAATGTTTGTTTCAACAATGACCTTTTTTTTTTTGTTTACCCAAATTATTTATATTTCCTCACAGCTTTGTCAAATCCTGTTGAATCCACTGAGTCTGTTGATTTTGACTGATAAACCCAACACTACAAGATTAGCCATTGTAGTGAGATTCTTTCAAGAAGACCAAAAACATGCAGTTTATTTGCCATTGTGTAAGAGTGTGTTAGAAAGTGTGGTTAAACAATCATCACCTAAAACCATCAATCAGAAAACTGCAAGATTTTATTTTGCCGTTGGGCAAGCTATTTACGGCATAATAAGAATTAGCTACAGTTATTATAATCTTCTGCTGGCAATGTCTGTCATGTCAGCTGCTGAAAGGGGCTGGAAATAAAAAGCCTGTTATGTATGTTGCTCTTTGAAAGAAAGGTCACACAGAAATTAGATGTGATAAGAGGTGTGTTAGCGTTGGAGGTACACAAATCCACTTATTTTTCTGATAAAAAATTTAAATGGGGGGGGTGGGGGGGGGGGGGGGTAATTCTATTGTAACCATAATTACTGCACACATTATATTTTTGGGTTATTTTTAATTATTTAATTTGCTGTGTTATTTATTAATGGATAGATTATTTATATTTAAGTAGTAACAGATTCAGCATTATTGAGTTGATGGTAAATTATCATTTAATTGTCATTTATAGTGCTTTGTATATTGTTTCATTTGCGTTTCATGTGCAGTGTTTGAGTGGAGTTATTGTGTTCCCTTTGTTATGAGCTAATAGTTCCTACCTGCCCTCGTTTTATGGGGACAGGTATGAGTGATACACAAAAAACAGTGAGTGCCTCCTGTTTTACAGTGAAGAGAAGTTGCTGTACCCCTAAGTTGGGATGTGTTAGTGCTGTCTTTCTGCATTGGTAAGAAATTTAACAAAGAGGAGGAAACAAATGTTGTAGCCTGCTCACTACCCACAGCTTGGAAGAACTTGGGAACCCAGCAATCAAGGAAAGAGGGTTACACTATCATGAATCAGAGACTCAGACCACATAGACTTACCTGCTTGCTATGAGCATGTTATGTTATTTTACTTATTTTATTATACTGTCTGACCTAAAACAAATGACCCAGAACACACTGCCTTGCTGAGGAAGCTGAAGGTGAAGGTGATGGACTGGCCAAGTATGTATCCAGCCCTAACCTCACCTGTGCACCTGTGGGGCATCCTCAAGCTGAAGGTGGAGGAGCACAAGGTGTCTTCACATCCATCTGCTCCATGATGTCATCATGGACGAGTGGGAGAGGATTCCTGAAGCAACCTGTGAGCTCTGGTGAATTCCATGCCCAAAAGGGTTAAGGCAGTGATAGATAATAATGGTTGGCACACAAAATATTGAAACTTTAGGCACAATTTGGACATGTTCACTGTGGGGTGTACTCACTTATGTTGCCAGCTGTTTGGATGTTGATGGCTGTGTTTTGAGTAATTTTCAGAGGAAGGTAAATCTATACTACTGCACAAGCTGTACACTGACTGCTTTAAGTTATATCAAAGTGTCATTTCTATAGTGTTGTCCCATGAAAAGATATAATGAAATATTTGCAAAAATGGGAGGGGTGTACTCACTTATGTGAGATACTGTAGAGACAGACAACCATTCACACTCACATTCACACCTAAGGACAATTTAGAGTCACCAATTAACCTGCATGTCTTTGGACTGTGGGAGGAAGCTGGAGTACCCGGAGCAAACCCACGCTGACACGGGGAGAACATGCAAACTCTGCATAGAAGGGCTCACTGTGAGGCGACGTTGCTAACTAACCACACCACCATGCCGCCCGTTTCTAAACATGTATATATATATATATATATGTATATGTATGTCTGTATAAAACAAGATTTGATTTGACAGACATATGTCACTTTTCATGAGGTTCTTTCATTTTCTGTCTTTCTGTTTTTCTATTGTTTTTTATAAACTACTGCTATCAGAATAGTTAAAAATATGCAACACATAGCCACATAAAAATCCTTCATTTTGAATTTCCAAACACACAGTAAACCACCTCTGAGCGATCCAATTTTTAAGCAGTTGACCGGCGAGCATACTAAGAGGTTCTCATTTGAAATAACTGGCTGTAGAGTTCAATCACAGCAGTTTACTGTAGAATTTGACAGTATTGCTTTGTTAATGTGACAGGCAGGGGAGAGAGAGAGGAAGAGCACAACACTGAGAAAATAGGGAGTACTGTAGCTGATTGACAGCATGAAAACTTGTTTATCGTCGGCCTGCAGATGTGACTGCTGTGGCACCGCAGGGCAGCCATTCTCTTATGCTGGTCAGGTAGCACGCTCCATTTCCTAACCTGTCAGCACGGACAAGCTAAACACAGGGCTTTTTGACATCGGCATTTTACATCGCTCATTCTCACTGACAACTCCAATCGAAAGGAAGCTTGACATGGTGTCATTCCCACTGCCCAACCCCCCCCCCCCCCCCCCCCCCCCCCCCCCCACGGCAACCTATGTGCTGTGCTTACAGTGTGAGATCAGTGCTTCCTATGACAGTTTTGTTTCTCCCAGGTATGGAGAGAAAAATGTCACGTTTGGCATCCATGCTTTGACCAAAAGCCGTCCTTGCTTCTGATTGTATTTTGATGAGGGAAAAGATCACCAGTTGAATTCAGATTTTTTTATTTCTTAGCATGAAGGTCACATTCTCTGATGATTTTGCTTCCAAGAATGAGAAAGAGAGCTAAGGCTCTTAGCTTAGGCTTAAATTTAAAGGAATAGTTTGACATTTTGGGAAACAGTCTTAGTTGCTTTTCCTGTTCAATGTTGGATAAGAAGACTGATGTATGCTATCTATGAAGCTGGAGCTGGATGAAAATGGGAAAAGCTGAAATGTGGATTGTGCTCACAGCCTGGTCTCACTCTCAGAGCATCAAAATACACTACTTAGGCAGTGACCCAGCATCATTATAGTAACACACTGGGTCACTGCCCAAGTGGTGCTGAGGACATCCTTTAGCGTCTGAATGAGATGCACAGGGTTTTCAACAAACTACAATGTAAACCCATTCTATCATTATCAGATGTTCATAGTGACTGATGTAGTGTGGAAGTCCACTTAGGACAGGTTTGTGCCTAAAATTAAAAGTCAGTGTTTTGTTGCCTTAACCCAACTGCTGACTCCTTTATAGTCAGGTGAGTCAACTCATATGATTTACCACAACTCCCTCTTCGTCAAGATTTGCCGATCCCCTATGTCAAGATGCAATGGAAAATACTGTCCCTGGCATTATTTTAATAATATTGGGGGCTTCTGCCTAAGTGTCACAATATGATGAGTAGGGATGAGATCACTTTGATGCTCACAAGGTTAAAGCATACCTTGGGCCTCTAAAATATGATCTGCGTGAGGGTGACACTGGACCCAAATGCAGGAGACAGCAGACCACAGGAGCTCAAAAATGTTATTCTTTATTCCACAGAAACTGCAACTGAATATCACACAACCAAATCAAGGATTCAGCAAAGACTGAACTGAAAACTGGGACTTAAATACAAACTATTCTGACAAGGGGATGAAGTGCAGGTGTAGAAAAAGGGCTCAGGTGAGGGGGAATAATGTGGTAAATGAGGACAAGGCATTAATTGGACGAGTAAGAACAGGCTACTCAGGGCGGGGCTGGCAGAGACCAAGGTGGGAAAACACACAAAGTCAGAAAATAAAAGTAGACATGACATACAAGAAATGAATCTGCAAAATAAAACAGGAAACAGCTTGAATGGACATGAAACAAGGAAGGATACAAACAGAAAACCCAACAAACAAAATCCTAGAGATAAGACTACAAACAAAAAACCCTGGATCATGACAGACTCCTGTCCCAGCACCACATGACTAATAGAAGGGGACTAAAAGGAGAGCTTGGCCCAAACCTAAATTCCGCAAGTGTTGTGGGTGAGGTGAATAAAGGATAATAATGATAAAGTTTTAAAGCACCTTTAAAGGGACCCAAGGACACTTAACATATAGGAAGACAGAACAAACAACACACAAACAAAAAATAGTTGAAGCAGGGTTTGCCTTGAATAACAGGCAACGGATTCCATAAGCTGTGTTGAACAGATAGGTTTTAAGTGGGCTAGTTTTTTGTTGAAGGTTCTGTAGATGCAGAATTCCGGATTTCTGCCGGGAAAGAGTACCAACAGGTGGCGGCTGCCACACTGAAAGCTCTGTCCCCAGAAGTATGCAGGCTGGTGTGATAAGGTGTAAGCACACCAAGTCCGAGGACCAGAGATTCTTGGATGGGGTGTAGGGGGTGGAGGATGCCTAAAGTACTAGGGGCGAGGGCATGGAGTTATTTGTAGCTGAGGAGGAGGATTTTGTAGGATCCAGAGCTAGTGAAGGTAGATAAAGGTTGCACTTACTGAAGCCCATACAAGGCTTTGCTGGGGACCCCTGAAAGGGCTCCATTGCACTTATCCAGTCGACAGATGAGATGGCATCGATGAGTGTCTGTGAGTAATGGCAGGAGTCTGGAGATATTTTTCTGGTGGTTTGTGATAGATTTTAAGTGTGACTGGTGGTTTCCAGAATGACACACAGGTTGCAAATCAATCTGGCATGAGCAGATGGATCAGCCGTCCATGTCAAGCAGAAGATTTCCAGCCTTTGAGAGCAATGCCTTGGAAGCAACAACCATGAGCTCTGCTTTGTTGCTGAGTAAGTTGTTGTGTGCTGATGTAAAGCTGGATGTCAGCAGCATGGCAGTGGAAGCTTAGGTCATGCTGGCAGATAATCTGGCCAAGGGGGAACATGAAGATGGTAAAAAGGAGGGGTCAGAGCACAGAGACCTGGGGGACGCCTTGTTTGACAGGGATTGGGGTGGAATTGGAGTCTGTTATGGTGACAAACTCTTTCCTGTTGCAGAGATATGAATGGAGCCAAGAGAGAGCTGTATCGATGATGCCCAGGTATTCACATAAGTGGTTAAGAGGGATGGTGTAGGAAAATGTGTCAGAGGCTGGAGAGGTCAAGCACAATCACAATAGGGATATGGCTGGAGTCAACAGCAACAAGGAGGTCATGGTGATTTTGAGTGCTGTCTTTGCGCTGTGCTGTGCTCTGAAGCCATAGTGAAGGGGTTCACAGAGCTCATGACTGGATATGACGAACTTGGGTGGCAACTGCTCTTTCCAGGAATTGTTCTCAGGGCAGGTTGTCTGAATAAAAGGAAAACCGTAGCTTAAGTGACAGGAAAAACCTTTAGTGTGTTTTTGAAAGCTGTAGGTCTGTCAACTGATACTGCTTGTTTATCAGATACTATAGATTGTAAGGGTACTAATTCTTTGGCTTTCTTGCAAGTAAACCCTCAAATGTCCAAACATGTGTTTTGACTCTCTTTATTCAGAGATCAGCCCATAGCTGGTGAGGTCATGTGGGTCCAGACCTGGTTGTGTAAGGATGGGGATGACTGGCCATTTTGAAGCTGGGGGACACCATGCCAGATTCCAAGGGGGAGTTGATAGTGCCCAGAATGACTGGGCTCAGGGTAAGCAGGCATGCTTGTCTAGATGGCGTCTTCACAAGGTTTGTGCAATGTGTTTTAATTTTGATGGGCATGTTGACTGAAAATAGAGAACCACTGTATACTGTGATTGGGGCTATAGATAAATATCTCATCTTGTCAGTGAGTTGCTGGCAACTTGTTATGGGCTGGGCACCTATAGGTCATCAAAAAAAGCTGATTGGGGAAATTATCTTACTGGCAAACAATGCACACATTTTATTGTGTTGTGACCTGAGTGTTTGCGTATCAGCCCGTGTAAAGTCAAGCAGGCTAGATTGTATAATACTGAAATCAGCAAAAGATACTTTTACTTTTCAAATCTTAACAAAAATCCCATTTGACAGGCCGTCTTTTTAAAAATATTTTTCATCATTACTGCTTTATACGATAATTATAGCTTGCGGTAAGGGCACCTAATGGAAAGGCCATGTTAGAAGACTCAGACATCTAAGTAGTCTGAGTGTTATCGTGGTCGTTGTCAAGTTTATTTTAAGTCATGGGATGATTTTTCTATTATGTCCATACATTCCACTGTTAGTTATGTACTTTTTGCAATATTGTGGAGGGTTTGACACTGCTTGTGTATCAGAGTTTGTGCCTGTTTGTATGCAGTCATTATATGTGCATACATAAACAGCACCGTAGCAGAAACAAAGCTACAACTGGAAAATAAAGCTCTTTTATATTCTCTTGAAAGATAACATCTCAGTTGCAAGTATTATGACTAAACCCAGAGGAGTGAGTCTAAGTCCTCAACCTCACACACACCACACACACACACACACACACACACACACTGTCACTGGGTGAGTCAGCTTGACTTAGAGGTTCTCAGGGAGAGAGGTTTTTAGTAACAGGGCTTTATCACCTCCATTCTGTTCTTCACAACAAAGCACTCAGGCAATTTGAGTTCTAATGCAGCTTTGGAAAACAATTACTTGGGGCTGACTTCTATCAGCCCAGTATGAAATTTTAAGAGGATGGCATCCAAAGGGCTGTGGCTGGTTTGGAGCCAAAACAGGCTACATTGTCAGGTCTAGATTTTTAAGCAGTTGTATGGCGGTTCATCTGTTTCACTAAAAGGTTTGGGAAATCAGAGCAACATATCACGTCAAACGAAATACCATGTTTGTATATGCATAGCAATCATTTTAAGAGTAGTCGTTAAGCTGAAATGAAGTGGTTCCAAAGGCAAGTCATACAGGTCATCTAAAGAAATAAGGTATAAAATAGGAATCTGTGTAATTCAAATAAATAAAAAAAATAAGATTTGTTGAGCAATCCAACAAACCACATAATGTTCAATTAGTAAACTTTGCAATAACATTTGGATTATGTTCAACTTAAAAAGAAACAATACACATATATGACTGACAGAACGTATGTTTTTAATGTATTTTTTCTTAGCATACAAATATAAAGAAGCTTATACTCTGCTGCTGACAAAATACTGACAAGTAGGGACCCCAAGCAGATAATTTATATATGCAAACACACTCACACATAAAGAGTATGCCTAGTTTCCATTTGATTAACCATTACCACCCATAGCTATCAACAAGTACAGCAAACTGTGAGACACAAATATTTTGAAGCCTTGTTTGTGCCTGTTTGAATTTAAGAAAAAAAAGCTATATGGCTGTCTAGATTTCACCCAGCCTGCATTGCATGTCATCAACTAAAAAAAAACATCCAGGACTTGAGTTTGCCCATGACCAGTTCACTTATCAGCTCACCACAAATGAAAAAGTGTCTGCTCAATAAGTTAACTTCCAAGGATGTAAGAGTAGAGCTGAAGTAGAAGCCATGAGGAGCAAAGAGGCCTCTGCTGTGGGCAGTGGGACGGGGCAGCTGGGATGATTTCAATGAACACCCAGAATGGGATCCATCTGGGGCGTCCTGGGAGGCCAGAGTGGCTGAAGGAAGCAAATGGCCCTCAGGCCCCTGGCGATTAGCTGGAGCATTTCCCGGGAAGAAAGGAAGAGAAGAGATGAGAGAAAGTCACAGGGAGAGAGAGAGAGAGGGAGAAATCAGCTGGCTCAGACTCGGGCATTAGTTTGACTGCTTTGAAAACCAAACCTGGGGGAAGGTTCATCTGTTTAAAGTTTCTTTAAGCTTCACTGCCTCTTTGTTTTATTGGTATTTTGCTGTTGTTCTTTTTCCACTTGAGAGAGCAACAAGAAGACAATGAAGGGCGGGGCTTTGAATAGTATTCGCAAGATGTACTTGACCTTTTTAACATGATTCCATACATGTTGATACAAGTTACACATTACGTTAACATGCAAAGCAGCACAGCAATGCACCAGTGGACCTACAGCACAGAAAGAACTGCGTGCCTTATTAATGGAATGACATAAATCATAGACATAAATCCATGTATTTATTATCACATTTGCAAATTGTGATAAATTAACAGTGATCAGTATTTATAGAATCATCATTAACTTGTCAACATCCTGATACACAAAGACACCAATATTACAGTAAACCCCTCAAATATTAAATTTATTTTTCTGCTATATAAAGGGTGTTTGCGAGATTGGGGTTGAGATCAGCACCCTTTAAAAACACCATCCCCAAATTACTTTTACAGCCTTCAGGGCCTCCTGGACAAAACAAGCATATCTCATTAACCACAAACAAAATGTACAGTGAAGATGACAGGAGGGCCCATTATTAGAGATAACACATATTGCATAGAGGTAATGCCTGCATAATATGGAATATGGCACGGTATGGTGGCTAATTCCCAGATAATGTGTTGAGGGAGATGATTTTCCCATGGCGCTGAAGGCAGTGCATCAAATGTATCAGCAGTTGACAGGAGAAGACTTGGGCTTGTGTCACTGCTGCATCTGTGCAGAATAGTTTTGTCTGATTAAAAGAGATTCATCTAATAATCCAGGGAACGGCGTTGCCGGCGGAGGGTTGAAGAGCTGCTGATGCAATGAGGCCTGTTCTCTCGTTCCCTCTCCCTCCAGCTCCCCTTCTATATTGGAAAGGCAATGGATCATTAGACATGGTGTGGGAAACCAGTGCTAGGTTGTCGAATTAGATTTCATTACATTTTTTTAAGCCTTAATTAGATTGGGGTCTACGAGACTAATGCCATTTTGAATAACAGAAATAATGACAGGAAATTAGTTAGTGTTAAAGATAGGGGAAATGTATAAACTATCAATTTTAAGCCACAAAAAATTGGCTTTTTTATGCTACTATAATAAGCTTTGACGCAACGTAGTAGCTGACAAATGCCACAAAAACCTGACTTCTCGTGGTATTGTAATTACGTCATTAAAATCATATCAAAACTGTCAAAGCATTCAATCACAGAGGTTTTAAAGGTCAGCTCCACAGGGGGAGGTAGTAAATGTGTGATTTGCCTTAATTGCAACCCGGTGATATTTCATCTGTTTCAATCTCATTTTAAGACAACTGCTGGAGGAAAATCTATTTTATAATGCGCAGCGTGGTGCCTTGCTTTGACAACATATACTGCATGTTGAAGATGTTTTATGCGCAGTGGCAGAGGGAAGCAAGCGCAGGGAGCAGGCAGTCTACATTTCAGATGCTGAAATTGTTTCATGGACAATGAAGCAGCTTTTTTATGGCTAGGAGACGGAGATAAAACGACTGATGCCGGTTGGCTTGGAGTCAGCTCTGAGGGCAGGGGTCCATGTGGAATAAACTGCCCTCCCGGGAACCCACATGCTGTGAGAGATGGTATACAACTGACTGTTAGAAGAGGCTGTAGATATAACCTGGGGAACAGCAGATTAGAAGTCACTCCAGGATGAATTTTCACATGAATTTTCTCTTGAGTATGGCAGTGAGGATAAAAAGCTTCCTTGGACCGAAAGAGCTGAACAGTGACTGAGTGCATATTAAACCAGATAAGCTCACAGGTCTTGCTCTGCAATATTCTAAGAGATACTAAGCCAGAGCTTTTATGACCATACAGTTATACACACATATGTAACAGATAGCATAAATCTTAGCCAGAGATTCCAGTGAGCACACATACAGAAGGTTGTCCTTAAATAAGACATTAGTATGTCCAGGACATTTTACAAAGTGAAAAATGTATGTGCAGTAATCAAATCAATCCAACAGAGACCCAGGCATTGTATTGATAGCTCCTTGGTCTCACAGAGTGTTAACACTGATGCAACAAATTGTGCTCTGAGGTCAGCTTATCTTCTCGATTTTTGGTTCCGCTTGGCATAACAGAATGTATCAAAACATGATACTGGGATATCGGGGAGCAACGCTTGTTCGGTCAGACGGAAATACAAATTCAAACAGCACCAAAAAAACAGCAATCCCTCACACTGATTTGATATGAACCATGCAGGGGTTATCCTGTTACTGCAGGATTTGTATCAGGGTATGTGTTTCTTTTCCATTCCCTTGAACAACTAATCTCTCATTCTGTAAAATGAAAAAGAGTGAGAAAGGATGAAAGGGATTTTTTTTTTGGTTTTACAGTGGTGAAAAGTCAGTGGTTCAGTCTTTTACCAGAGAGAACAGTTACGGGGTTATTCCTTTCCCCTTTCATGTACAGACGGAAAGGTAATGAAAGGTACTTACAACAGTCCCTCAAGGATTCTGTGGGCTTTCTGGTGGGGGTGCTGTGGCCTAAAATGCCTGATTTCACATTAGCTGTTGCAAGAGCATGTGTAACAGATCTGGATGCAACAGCCTCTGTCATGGTGAGTTTTCTTATCTGTTGTCCACGCCTTTCCAACACATTCTCACTCCATCGTCGTCACATATTGACATTTGGTCATGGACCTTCACGTCCAGATATGATGTGAAAGGTACACTGGGTGCACTGGTTGTTGATGTTCTGGGATGCACTGTGTCATTACAACAATGTGAACTGACATTTTTTTCCCTCCAACAGCTAATGCACATGGTTAGGTTTAGGCAACAAAAATATGTGGCTAGGGTTAGAAAAAAAGAACAGGGTTTGGCTTTATAATGTTACGGGATGCGAACACTCTTACAGGTGAAAGTCAGTCTTTGTTGGAATCATCCACCATCCCTCACACCTGCCCTACTCGGACTTTTACCACCTTATCTTTCGTTCTTGTCCTGCGGCGTTTCCTCCTGATGCCACCGAGCACCGCTAAACTTTAACATGAGTGGCTGCCTATCATGCCAACGTTACAGGATGGCTTTTTCATCAGAGTCTGATGCCTCAAGACACTGCCCAAGTGCCGGATTTCAACAACTTAGGAGCAGTAGAAAAGGATTACAGGAGCGCTGCTGGTGTCCCTCAAACCACCGGTGCTCATGGGAGGGTTAAAAATCCAGAAGGCATAAAAAATCAAAGTCCAGGCACTCAAGTCAGTTTGGAAAAAAAAAAAGCCTTCCTCAGGCCTTCCTCAGGGTGTACACCCGACATGCGTTGGTGTTTTTAATGACCCTTGCCCATTAAATAAAGGCTTTTTAATTTTTTCAAACTGACCTGAGTGCCTGGACTTTGATTTTTTATAACTTAGGAGCAGTGTTAGTAACGCCGTTAGTTTTGGCAGTAACTAATACTCTAACGCGTTAGTTTTTAAATTCAGTAACTCAGTTACCGTCACCAAATGGTGCGTTACTCCATTATTTTTGGCCAGGTTTTAAAACAGCGCGCAGCATGCAGTAGCTATTCCTTCACAAACTGAAGTTCCCTTTCACTAAAACATTTCGTGCTTCTGTAGATTTTTAGTCCCAGTAACGTTATATCCAGTGACGTGATATCCATTGTTATCCCGAGGAAGCTTTTGTTGTGGAGAGAGAATGTCTGCGGTGGGCGACAGACTCAACATCATCATGTAGCTCTTCAAATGTTCTCTTTAGCTCATTTTCCATATTTGTATCCAAGTACCGTAGTTGTAAAATGTTTAGCTGCCTGACAGCGAGTGACTCCACTATAGAAGACGGTTGCATGTTTCCTATACCGTTCAATTGTTTTGTCAAGTTGTAGTCAAACATTCCCTTGGTTAAACTCCATCCGCTGTCGCTTAGGCGATGTTGCTATGAGCCAATACAGTTAGGAAATGTTTTGAGCTGCAGGGCTGAGTTTCCCAAAACATGATGCTTCTTAGCAACATTGTCTTCTTTGTGGCTTAGAAAAACTACACTGCAAAAAAGAAAAGCACCCTCTAGTGTCCCCACTCAGTCATCTACAGCCAGAAAGTACTCAGAGTATAGATGACACTAGTGCGCGTGCGTCAAGGTCATAGCATGACGGCGAGCCAAGACGAGAGTCCTAAGTCGAGTTTTTTGGGGGGGGCGGAAGTAACTAAAAAGTTACTTTTCTCAGTAACGCATTACTTTTTGGTTTAAGTAACTGAGTTACTTTTTAATGAAGTAACTAGTAACGGTAACTAGTTACTATTTTTCAGTAACTAGCACAACACTGCTTAGGAGTGAGACTGGACTTGCCTTTCTGCCATTCTCAGGGTGTGTTTTGAGCTGGAACAGTGTCTGTCAGTCGATGTTACTACAAAACTCCTGCTTAACATCAGGGAATTGCCTTGCACAGTCTTTAGCAGTAATTTTTGTTGGTAAATGTGAGACGTTTGTGTTGCACATGTCTGCATCTTCACAGCCAGAAACAAGGAAGTGAGTTTGGTGTCATTATGCAGGGTACTGCTATGATTGGTCAAGTTGAAGTGATTGGACAAAATTGCAAGGTTGTGCAGAATTCAGGGGGATTGTACGACTGTACAGCCTCTAAAATAACAAATCAACACTTTTATGATGCAGTGCAAAGAAATCCTGAATAATACAAGCTTGTGAGGCTAATGTCTTGGATTGCAATTGATTGTACAATTGTACCTCACAAACTGATAACTTATTGGAGCACAGAAACAAAGTATAGGTTAAAACATATATGTGCACTGAAAAAACCCACCCAGACTTATTAAATGTAGTTGATACCAGAATGCCGACCATCTGGAGTACCAATAATTGTCCTGGTGAGCTGGTCGACCTGAAGGTCATTTATGCCAAGTTCTGTGACATAAAAACACAATAAAAAGGTCCCATGCTGTTTGGCAGATTGGATTGGACTGCTGACTCACAACTGTGAGGCACCAAATCATAAGTTCATCATATCCCATGAGTCTCAGTTTTCACTCCACAAACTTTATTTTGAGAAATTCAGCCTTTCATAGCTGAAAGAAAGAGTCTAGCTAGAGGTGAAAAGAGAATCAGCTGATGTAACAAATTGACATGATGTTACTTACAGGGGCCTGAAAACAGAGTTCACACAAACTGGGTTTTTTCAATCAATCTTCAAAGTCAGTTTATCACAGCGATACACTTCAAAACAAATCAATAAGGTTGTCCCATTTGAGGCTCCCCTAAATTGGAAATGCCACGAGCTACAACCCTCTTCTGCCCAAATTTGAGATCTAACAGACCTATTTTGACTTGTCCATCAGGTGTCCTATGAAGCTGTGTCAGTCAGCAAGCATGCACCATACCAGGAGCCTTAAAAGAGCTCACCTAAATGGAATGCAGCCTCCGTGAATGTTATCAATTACAGTACATCTATGCTTGTCCTGCCATGACCTGTTCAAATATATGCTGTGTAAAAGGTCTATTCCATGAGGTGCCGTCTACCCCACGCAGCTCATGACTATGAACTAATCTACAAATAAAGTGAGGCCTTAGTGCTAGACAGTTAAGGAAGACATCTGGACATCAATTGTACCACACCTTGGTGATATCTTTCTTACTCCTTAATGAACTGGCTCATACATTCACCTGCTCATTAGATCGCTGCCAACGTCGCTGCTAAATCACTGCCCGGCATTAATTTTACATTGCTCAGTCTTTAATGCTATTATGTCTCTTGACATTTCTGCATGGGGAAGTTATGGAGGTATCCTGGGTGAGGAAATGGATCTCATCCCCATGGAAACAGATGCGTAAATTACATGGAACTACAGCTGTTTGCTGGTGAATCTGGCATAACTGTCAAAGCCCCAGTCTTGAAGAAATAACTGTCAGGCTAAGGAAAGAAATCATACCTATAAAAGCAAACCTAGAAACCACTGCATGACAACGATATTGTAGACCAAACCTCAGGGGCTTCAGTAATGAGGAAGTACCCTTAATCTTCAATGAAACATTCTTCAATTTAAACATTCAAATTAATAAATATTTGCATTATTTGGTTGTATTTGACACCTAGAAACATCCCTGGTAGCCATAAAACTATGCAAGCCAAGCACAAATTTCTATGCCCAAATGCTTTTTTTTTTTAATTAAATCCTTCAACAAGGTTCCCAGTTTGACAACACTAGATTCTAAATTTAAAGATACAGTTGGAAACTTTAATGAAAATGACTTTGTAACTGTCACTATATTTGAAGAGAAGTGACTGAGACAGATAGTCTGCGCAAGAAATTATGTCCCTCCTTCTTTTCTTAATAATTCTAATGCCATTCAAATCTACCTTGGTGCACCGACAACAACCGGTCAGAGCAGAGGAGTCTCTAAGGCCTCATTTACACCGCAAGCAATGCGTTCGCGTAGCGCTCGCAAAGCGGTCCACAAGCAGCGGCCGCTGCTGTCCCGTCAAAATACAAACCACACCCGAACAGTTGGTGGCAGTAGTGCACCGTGTTTGCAAATCTCCAATAAACCCCAGAGAAGAAGAAGTGAGTTTGGACCCAAAGCCCAGGGTTGACAGGTTTGTGCGCCAGTGATTATTCCAGTGCTTGGAGAATTAATATTTAGCACTGCAAATGGGTAAGCACATGAAACATGTGCCTGTCAGGTCTCGCTTGGTCAAAGGGGAGATGTCTACGGCGGCTGAGAGAAGTCACAACACACGCAAACTTGTATTTTTTGTTAAATACCGTGACCTTTCGCTCGCGACTCATGCCAAAAATCAGCATCTCTTCTATTTTTGAGCTTGCTCGCGAAAGCAGCGCAACTCGAGTAGTGCGTAAAACGGATGCGGTGTGAATGCTCTAACCTGCTAACATGCTCGCTGAAATGAAAACGCAGGTAAACAGCAACAGTTTGCGAGCGCTACACGAACGCATCGCTTGCAGTGTAAATGAGGCCTAATGCAGCTGTTAGTCATGTCACCCACTTGTTGTGTGTGGTCAAACTGCCCAACTAGACATCGCTTATCCAATATGAATGAAGATTCTGTTACTGCATTGTGACCTTGCTACCATGTTGGAAACAGTGGCTTTCTCATTTTACAGCTAAACAGTGTACTAAAATATGTTTCTGCAAACATCTGAGGGAAGATATAGGCAATGCGGTGACAGAATCTTGATCAGTGCTGCCTAGTTGGACAGTTTGTCCACAATTCACAAACCTTACCTGACAAGATTGACGGCTATGTTACAGACTCCTCAGTATGATTGGTTGTTTTCATTCAGGTGCAGTAAGTGTAACACGGCAACTGAGAAGGCGGAGGACTATGATTTTTTTCACAGATGATCTGTCTCAGTTAGTTCTGTGTGAATATAATACAAGTTTCACCAAATATGAACAAAAGTTACTTTTTTATAAAAGTTAGCTTTAATTCATTATGTTGTCCATCTGTTTAGCAACACATTAATTTTCGAGATGTGATAGAGACCTTTACACTTTTTTTTGTCTTCTTTTTTGTGTGTGTTGCTCTGACATAAAAAAGGGAGCCATGAATCAACCTTGAATACAAAACAAAGTGTTTTCCATCATTTGAAGGACGACGATGAAATTGCTGTGATTTATTTTCACTTTTCCAGTTGAGTGTGAAAATTGATACCCACATACACATGGCCTTTTTAATTGTGTGGGCGAGTGCAATGATAAGCAAGCAGGAGGGCTCTTTCCTTTGATAAACTAAGGACTTTATTTATTGCACCCCAGAGAAGAGAGAAGTATTAATTTCACACTCTGCCTCACAACTCCCCCATAGGAGCAGATTATATATTTGTTATATTAAGGAGGCGTCTCTGAGTCAGAACCGAATACAATTACACCTTGGCCTGGTAATAAATTAATGTGTGTCCATACAAAAGGTCACTCCCTCAGTCAGTTAGTCAATCATTCTGATAAATGCGAAACTCTATTTTCAGGACAAAACGCAATGATTCAACCTTAACCCAAAAATGTATCTGTGTTAAGCTCTAGCATGAAGTAATGTTTGGCTTAACACAACATAAAAGCACATTAAAGCCTCATGTGTCATTGCTGGTCACAGGCTACAACAAGCATGTCCATTTTGCTTTGCGTCCCTTTTACTTCACGCCCCGCACGACAGGCTCGTTGATTCTAATGTGGTGCGTTAAGCTTGTTTGTTTTCTGAGATCGTGATTGCAGTCATCAGTCATTCCGTACCGTGACATTTTTTTTTTCTAAGCACTGTGGACTCTATTTTAATTATCAATACAGCAGGGGGTCTTTTTTCCATGGCAATCTTTGGTTTTCTCCCTCAGTTGCAGTCATTTCCCTGTACCTTGACAACCCATTGCCCTCACAGCAGTAATGCATTGATTGTGTTACATGTTGTTGCAGGGGTTTGGGTCAATAGGGAAAAAGGAGGGTGGAGGTGAGTGCACGAACCACAATTCTATGTATCTCTGTCCTCATGTCTTCAATTTTTTTCTCAAGGACTAACTTCAACATTACCCTAACATCTGATTAAACATTGTTAGTTGCACTGCTTCATTATGAACAACAAACTGTACCTTGACACATACAGTATGCCATGCTATTCAGACGATGACACAATATGTAGAGTAGAAACTTGTTATCTAGAGTGCCTTGCATTTCTCAGGTGTTCTATGAAATGGCAGGTTGTTCTTATTAGTAGGCTGTCATGTTATGTTAGCTGTACCGATGTATCCTCATACAACGATTCGTTTGACATCCAACATATTAGTGGCCGGAGAATGATGTTATATTCTTAAAGGGATAGTGCACCCAAAAATGAAAATTCAGCCATTATCTACTCACCCATATGCCGATGGAGGCTCAGGTGAAGTTGAGAGTTCAAATGAGGTTTTTCCAAACAACTTTTTATGTCGGGGCTTCAGGATACCTGGATCACTATGGACGAGCAGTATGGAGATATTTTGTGGTTTCAATTATGTGTTTTTGGACGTTTGAATCTGGGGCACCATAAGCCTCCATTAGGTGGAGTTGTGTTGCTACCCCTCTCCCCTCCACAAGGGTTGTGAGGACTCTAAAACTTCACCTAAGCCTCCCTTGGCATATGGGTGAGTAGATAATGGCTGAATTTTCATTTTTGGGTGCACTATCCCTTTAACATGAAGTTATGTAGAGATTAGATCGGGCATCTTTAGGTTAAAGTTACTGTGATTAGGTTTAGGAAATGAAACATGCTGAGGACATACCTTAAAATGACTGAGAGTTCACCCAACGTTCACATGGTTCTGAACACCAGTCTTCTTGGGAATGTCCTGCGGGGAAAGTCCTGTGTTCTGTGACTCATCCACCACCCCAACCTGCCCACTCACCACATTGGTCAGATGATGGCAGCCTTCCAAAATATGTGGGTTAAGCACAAATTACTGGCTCATCATTACGTGGAATACTGTGGTGCATTACTTTTAATAGGAAAATGGACAATCAGTGCATGAGAGCAGCCTAGTTTTAAACCAGACTGCATCCTCAAGCATTATTCTGATTATAAATTAAATTTATGAACAATACCCAAATACTGAAAAGTAAAAATGTGATTTTAGTATGAAGTAGTCTTCTTGGCTGTACAGAATGAGAAACTACAATACAGTTAAGGAGTTGTTCACGGATCTGAAAAGTTTCACTTAATTACCTCAGAAAGGCATTTTGCTAATGAGTTCATGGTCTCAATTGCTAGTTCCAGGTCTTATTCAATATAGCATGATATTACTTTTGTAAACCTTGGTCCCATTTAGAGTAAAATAGACAATAAAACAGGGTATGCTTTGGGGTGTGCCTACCTTGTGGTTGCTACCACAGTGGTGTTCATTGTTCTCCTCCACAGCTAGACTCTCTTATCCAAATATGTCCGCTTCTGGCTCAAAAACAATCCAAGATGGCGACAGCCAAAATGCTAGACTTGAGATAGTAGTCCAAACCAATGGGAGATGCCATCGTGGCTACATCCACACCTTTTGACTATAGTCTACAGGCACAGCAGCGCTTTGAGCTAAATGCTAACATCAGCATGCTCACTGTGTCAATGCTAACATGCTGATGTTTAACAGATAGACAATATTTACATTACACTTCACCTTAAACCCCAAGAAGAAATCTGCGCGCTCAGAAAATTTTGGCATATTGGCCACACTCGGTATTGCATTGCATTGGATCGGGTGAATAACACTGACCCCCAAAGACTGCTTCCCATACACAACCATTAAAATGATAATTATTTTTTTCCTTAGCTTCAAAAACATCCCAAAATGAATCTCTCTATGATCCGCATTTCATCCATTTGGTCCAGTTGTTATTAGAAAAAGACTCCAATTCCTAAACTATTACAGTATTACAGTCTGTGGCTTTACTGGATTACACAAAGTGTTTGTTTTGTTTTTTTTTTTTTTATGATTTCCAGGTCTACTTGCTCAGGTGCCTCAGCCTAGCCGAGTATATCAGCACTCAGATCTCACAGGCCAAAGAGGTATGTTCAGTTAACCTGATTCACACTGTAAAACATTTTGTTCTACTGCAGAGAAGACAGAAGGAGGGAGCCAGAGAGACAGCAGGGATGAGTGCTGTGGATGGACGAAGCTGCTCACCTCTGCGCCCTGAGTTGACAGATGGCAGTCTTTTTGTGTCCCTAAATGTACCTACCAAGAGTTAGGCTGTAACATTAAATTGTGGTTTGCTCATGAGAACTTAAACCATGGTAAGTATGTTAACTGTTGGCCTGGATCGCCATCCTCAACTGCACATTAAACACATTATGAGATGGGAGTCATTTTAAAGTCATTTTTACTTAATGAAATAAAAATAATATACAGTACAGGCCAAAAGTTTGGACACACCTTCTCATTCAATGCGTTTTCTTTATTTTCATGACTATTTACATTGTAGATTCTCACTGAAGGCATCAAAACTATGAATGAACACATGTGGAGTTATGTACTTAACAAAAAAAGGTGAAATAACTGAAAACATGTTTTATATTCTAGTTTCTTCAAAATAGCCACCCTTTGCTCTGATTACTGCTTTGCACACTCTTGGCATTCTCTCCATGAGCTTCAAGAGGTAGTCACCTGAAATGGTTTTCCAACAGTCTTGAAGGAGTTCCCAGAGGTGTTTAGCACTTGTTGGCCCCTTTGCCTTCACTCTGCGGTCCAGCTCACCCCAAACCATCTGGGTTTGGATTGGGTTCAGGTCCGGTGACTGTGGAGGCCAGGTCATCTGCCGCAGCACTCCATCACTCTCCTTCTTGGTCAAATAGCCCTTACACAGCCTGGAGGTGTGTTTGGGGTCATTGTCCTGTTGAAAAGTAAATGATCGTCCAACTAAACGCAAACCGGATGGGATGGCATGTCGCTGCAGGATGCTGTGGTAGCCATGCTGGTTCAGTGTGCCTTCAATTTTGAATAAATCCCCAACAGTGTCACCAGCAAAACACCCCCACACCATCACACCTCCTCCTCCATGCTTCACAGTGGGAACCAGGCATGTGGAATCCATCCGTTCACCTTTTCTGCGTCTCACAAAGACACGGCGGTTGGAACCAAAGATCTCAAATTTGGACTCATCAGACCAAAGCACAGATTTCCACTGGTCTAATGTCCATTCCTTGTGTTTCTTGGCCCAAACAAATCTCTTCTGCTTGTTGCCTCTCCTTAGCAGTGGTTTCCTAGCAGCTATTTGACCATGAAGGCCTGATTGGCGCAGTCTCCTCTTAACAGTTGTTCTAGAGATGGGTCTGCTGCTAGAACTCTGTGTGGCATTCATCTGGTCTCTGATCTGAGCTGCTGTTAACTTGCGATTTCTGAGGCTGGTGACTCGGATGAACTTATCCTCAGAAGCAGAGGTGACTCTTGGTCTTCCTTTCCTGGGTCGGTCCTCATGTGTGCCAGTTTCGTTGTAGCGCTTGATGGTTTTTGCGACTCCACTTGGGGACACATTTAAAGTTTTTGCAATTTTCCGGACTGACTGACCTTCATTTCTTAAAGTAATGATGGCCACTCGTTTTTCTTTAGTTAGCTGATTGGTTCTTGTCATAATATGAATTTTAACAGTTGTCCAATAGGGCTGTCGGCTGTGTATTAACCTGACTTCTGCACAACACAACTGATGGTCCCAACCCCATTGATAAAGCAAGAAATTCCACTAATTAACCCTGATAAGGCACACCTGTGAAGTGGAAACCATTTCAGGTGACTACCTCTTGAAGCTCATGGAGAGAATGCCAAGAGTGTGCAAAGCAGTAATCAGAGCAAAGGGTGGCTATTTTGAAGTAACTAGAATATAAAACATGTTTTCAGTTATTTCACCTTTTTTTGTTAAGTACATAACTCCACATGTGTTCATTCATAGTTTTGATGCCTTCAGTGAGAATCTACAATGTAAATGGTCATGAAAATAAAGAAAACGCATTGAATGAGAAGGTGTGTCCAAACTTTTGGCCTGTACTGTATATATATTTAAGTCAAATATATGCATTCACATTATGCATTGAACTCCATGTGTTTATTAAATGTAATAACGATTACACACTGTATCTACAAATACAAGTTAAACAGGATTAAGACATTAAAACCTGTTGTACAATTTATGATACAACATTTTAAACAGGCTGTTGAAATAAGGGTTGTTTATTTACTAACATCCTAATGTTTCACACCAGATTTTGGTCTCCAATTGAATCACTCACAGCTCAGCACAACTCCAGCAAATGTGGCTACCATAAAAAAAAATTGTGAACACCACCTCTGCTGAGAGACCATCAATTCACAGTGTAAGTACAATCATAGTCAGGTCATCACATCTATAATTGCGACGCAGTTTATGAGTTTTTAAACATGTTTTAAATCAATAACACTAAATGGAAATAACCCAAGATTTAAAACACTGTAAATGCACTTCACTGATTACTGAGGTGCTCCGAAATTTAAATCAGATCTATGTGTCAGTTCGAGGGCTTTGAACATATACTACAGCCTGTCAGCGTGACATGGAGAATGTAAGCGGTTAGAGTGGACATGGAGGGAGTCTGGCAGTTACTTGATTCCAGTTAACTGCAGAAATGCAACCAGCTGAAGGTCTCAGTGCGGGTCAGTGAAGTCTGGACTGACTTGGACATCTAAACAATTAAATATTGCACAGCATATGACAAAATATGATAAATTACATTGTTTTAATTTGTTCAACACTTCATTGAAGCTTTGCTGAAGAAAAAGGCTGTCTGACATATTGCTTATGGTTGGTAACTTTCATCTTGCAGAGAAGCTACAATAAAATACAGTGGGTTTAAATGCTTAAATGTTTGATCAAACAACAATGTAAAAACCAAGCCACAAGGCTGTTTTATGATCTATCACAATAATAACCATTATATTCAAGGAAGACCTTTGTTTTAGTAACATACTGGTTTATTTTTTTATGCAAACATGATTGTACAATTGCCTTGTGTTAGGCCTTCTCATGTTGCTGTTTCATAGGGCAGAAAGCAGGTGAGTGTTTGCCACAGTGTTGGCCAGCCGCTCCATCAGGCCAGAAGATGTGATCCATGTTAGGGAGCAGTAGGAGTGGGTTTGAGTCGTTCTACCGAGCGGACCTGCTCAGCTGTGATGCCCGAATTGCAGATGAAACTGGAGACTTGCGCGTTGCCATGGTGAGAGCAGGTGGAGTTGGAGGTGGTAACTGGTTGAGTTATTGGAGATGAGAGGTGGAGCTCTGATAGCTACAGATAGGATGGATCACTGTCAAACAGACTGGTGCCTGGAGGTAGCTTGATGTAAAAAAGTAAAGTATGTCAGTGGAGTGGTGCCACTGGATCTACAGTCCAATTGTCAGACATTGCCATCAATGTAGCCATGTCACCAGGAGGCTAAAAATCGAATGTGTGGTTGAAATGTCTGTGTTTCAGCTCCCATCTCTGCAAGCCAGAGTGAGACAGATGTTTTGGATTGAACTGATTTATACTGTAGAGGTGTTGCTTTTAATGTGTCCCCTTGTAGCCATAAGACACTAAGAATATGTAGATGGAGATTAAGTGATACTGTTAAGTAATAGTTCATGTATCATCTTAAATTAAGTAGACGTGAAGGCCAGTTGATGTGCTTTGAATCTCAGCACAGTAGCCAGCTGGGTGTTGAAATACAGTAATCCACTTTGCTGTGGGCAGCTGGTGCTCAGAGACGTCAGCTGCAATCCTGACCATCACTTCATCAGCCTGACTGAACTACATGTTTGATGTTGATCATTTTAGCTTTAATGACCAGTGAAAATGACATCAGCCTTATGGGTAATCCAGAGCTAGTGACCACAAAGGTGGAACTAATTATAATAATGGGCTGTGCGAGTTGTCTGTGTATCAGTGTATTTAGTTTGCAATACTTCAGATCAGTAAAGTTTACGTTTAAGCACCATCATTCCCAAGGCAAGACAAAATAATTTAGGCAGGTGTCAGTAGCCAACAATGCTATTTGCACTTGTGAAACAGCAAATGTGGTTATTTACACCTGGGTGTATTTAGCATCATCGCACAGACAAGCATCCAGGTGTCAGTAGCCAACAATGTTACATCAAAATATGACGTTAACATGAATGGGTCTATTCAACTCCTCTGCTAAAGTTTATTTACACAGGCTGCATTCAGCAGCTTTATACATCCTAAAAACCGAATAAATAAGTCAACTAAAGCCCCGTTTCCACCGAACACCTTCAGGTGTTTGGTGGAAACGGGGTTCTATGGTACCTTTGGAACCAAAAGTCACCTTTAGACAGGGTACCTAGGCCCTAGGTCTTCTCAGCGTTTCCACAGCAAACAGTACTCTTTCATGTGGGCTGGGTTGTTGTCACTCACTGCTCTATCCAGCACTCACTGTATTTCTTCCTTCATCAGTCTGCACCTTGTTTTTCATCCATGAACGTGGTTGTACGGCAACATTTTCTTAACAAACAAAACAGGCTGCAGTGAGAGTCTCTCTTAATGGGATATTTAAAAATAGCAAGTTTGTGCATTTTTTTCTCCAAGTAAAGATTGGGATATACCAGTTCACATAATCCGGTCGAAATTAATATATATTTTTAAATGCTTGAAGATTTACTCATTACTAAATGTGTATGTCATCCGAGAGAGACAATAAAAACGTAATGGTAAAAGTAATGGTCAAAGTTGTCACATTGAAATTTAAGGTGTGCTGATGGATTCACATGGTCAACTCATGCATTGAGTAACAATACAAGTAAACATTCCACCTTTAAAGTTGCCGGCAATTGGCCAGGTTAATTGATTTTTTTTTTCTAAGTCTACAGCTGCTGCAAGGGGGTTCAAAACATCATTTCATTTTATAGTTACAGTTTACTAATATATGCAAAACTTTCCACAGTATGAACAGTGGTTACATGAGCCTCAAAACCAGCCACAACTCAGCCCTGAGCAGAGTGACCGTCTGCTTTTGACCAGTCAATGAACTGCAGTGTTCACGGCTCCACCTTTTAGTACCGGAAAGGTGTGATGAGTACCCCAACAGAGAAGTGACCAAAAATGGGGACGGTATGGAACAGTTCCATTGGTACCATCCACAACTTTTCACAGTGGAAACAGAAAAAGCGTACCAACCTGAACTGTACCATATCGTATTGCTTGGTGGAAATAAGGCTTAAATCTAAAAAAGATAAGCTAACACTGACACACACCTCAGTCTCCTGTGTGAAAGTCCTGTGCCACTCTATGTCACAGGACTTTCTGGTGATTTGTGAGTTTTTTTTCTCATAAATTAACAACTTTGATCTCAGAGAATATCCAAGACTGGCTAGTACTAGCCCCAACCATGACCTCTCTGTTCTAATCCTAACCATTCCACCTCAATGTGTCTACTTGATGAGCACTAGGCAGTCATGGCACGCACTGGGATCCATAACAATGCATTTTAGGGATGGGTGAAACTAGCCAAATATCTGCAGTGCAACTGCATACTACATTGTTTACCTAGTGTTTCTATATGCATCTAGAAAGAAAAACATTCACCTTAAAAATGCCTTGTTTACATTGTTAAATTTATTAATAATAATAATAATAATAATCTTGATATTCTTTATAGATTTTGTGTAATATTTTTTTTGCCACAACAGCAAAAACAGATGCATTATACAGTATTATTCAGCAGGACTGCATGAAAAATGGAGTTTTACTCACGGTTGGTAACCCATAGTCTTAACACCTGACTTTATCTGGATTGCATTATCCATTCAGGGTTTAAAGAAGAGGGTTCTCCATCAGCAAAATAAAGAGTTTCACTTTATAGCCTTCTGCTTCAGTTTTTCTGTTAGAGGCGAGCATTATGCATTTGACAAGTATAAAAGGGTTAGG
Source organism: Epinephelus lanceolatus (assembly GCF_041903045.1). Classification (NCBI taxonomy): domain Eukaryota; kingdom Metazoa; phylum Chordata; class Actinopteri; order Perciformes; family Serranidae; genus Epinephelus; species Epinephelus lanceolatus. The sequence goes on along the minus strand of NC_135747.1, from coordinate 19,502,058 downwards.
CTTAGTGATTTTACAGTAGTCTTGACATATAAAGTGTTACTAAAACCTATCAGTGCAAGGCATCTCTTTGCTGCTCTTTATTTTATTCATACAGTACCTTCTCTATCTTTTGATTATATAATTATCGTTTTTACAACTGTGTGTTTATAGTATTGTTTTGTTGTACATCAAAATGTGACACTGGGGTATTAATAGTTGATTGCACTGGTTGACTATCATGAAACAAGAAAGTGTCCGTTTCGGGTGGTTATTTCAATTTTCACACTTTTGGCTTAACATTCAAGTGTAGTCAAAAAAGATTTGTTTACCCTGCCTCCTACGCCAGCAATTTCATGTAGTACATCGCAGGAAAGAGTGATAGTTTTGATATTTGTGTTGCTTCATAAAGGTCATTGAGTCAGATTGAAATATTTAATAGTCCTTATCATGAACAGTGAATCGAATCATATTCAACTTTGCAGAGCCACAGAATGAAAAATTATGCCTAGATCTGGGGAAAAGGTCAGGCTGATGTGTTTCTCCGTTGCATGCAAGGATGTAACCAGCAGTGACAAGAAACAGGCGTTTATGGAGGAGGAAAAAAGACAGCATCAGTCGCTTTTCGTTTTCAGGCTTGACGACACTTATCATACTGATCGTGCTACTGCAGTAAATGCAGGTGGTACATTTGTGACTTTTAGCTCATCATAAATGCCTTAAAAACTCTTTAAAACAGCCTTGAAAGCATGTCAGATAAGATGCTCAGTCATCCAGGTCATGGTAATTATAAGTGCTATATGGTAGGCAGCTGGACTTGCTTATGTTTCTTGAAGATGTTTCGCCTCTCATCCAAGAGACTTCAGTTCTAACAGACTGATGCAGAATTGCAAGCTTTAAACGCTGTGTGGGTGTGAACCCTTGCAGAGTCATTGAGGTCACATGAGAGCTCTGAGTTTCAGAGTTGTTAAGGTCCCATGTGAGTTGTTGACTGTCGTTAGAGTTAGATGGGTCCAGGTGAGAACGGGTGTTAAGTCATCTGGGGAGGGATCCCAAGACTGCATTGTAGGTGGGTAACATGTAGTGTTGTCCGCCACCTACTCTGTTTGAAGATGGTCATTTCAGTTTGACGTAGATGGCTTCTTTCATGCCACTTTCAAACCATCTGTCTTCTCTAACCAACAGTTTTAACTAATATCCTTAAGGTATCTCACCAAGGATTTTGTAACATGATGCAAATACCACACAACCACAAACAGTCCCATACTGCTTCTATACCACTGCACAAATGTCCACCATAGGAGCTTAATATTATACTTGTTTAACGTCTCTTCGACATCTTGTCTCGCCCTTGACATGCCACTACACATGTATCAATAATGTTGCTGCAGCCACGGACTCCCATCTCCAACACACATCAGAAAGATCTAGCACCAGCAATGTCAGGATAATCTAACCACTCTGTCAGTGAAGAAAAGGGGTCAGAAATCAAGAAGTCCTATTGGAATCAATCTCCAGCCTGTTGTGCAGCCCTGCCAGCCCCGAAGCTGCAGTTGCTGTGACGCACAACTTCCATCAGTCTTCGCTGGAATGGAAAAAGGGCCACATGTTGTTAAAGAAATGGACTAAGACGGGGCTGTCAGGCGTCCTGAGGAGGGAGTCACTCTTCTTATTACCCAGGTAGGGGGGCTCGGCCCATCTGGCAGGAGACCTGACTTTAGCCACCACAGCTTTTCCACGTCCTCTCTGTGCTTTCTATCACAGTGACTGCTCTCTCTGTCTCACTCTCTCCGCCCCCTCTCTCTTCCACCTCTGTCTTTTTCCATCTCTCCCATGGCAATTGATCTCCTTCTCTTGTCTCTTTTCCCTGCAGCTGCCACTGCCCTACTATGAGGGTATGTTTAATTAGAACGGGTGATGAATGGTCTCCTGTCCTGACTCAGAAAAGAAGCATACGGTCGAAAGAGCGAGAGCGAGAGGGAGAGAAAGAAAGAAAGAGGGAAAGAGAGAGAGAGAGGAAGATGGCAGAACATTCAGCAGAGAGGAAATGATTTGGATAAAGTGGAATGTTATTATGTTCAGGCGGCGGCCTGCTTGAACTCTTTGAAAATCTTTAAATAACAGAAGTGGATGTCTGATGTTTGGTACACTGTTAATATGATAGTTTTCAGTGCTGAAAATTGAATCAGAAACAGAATGAAAACTAAAGTGCATGCATTAGGCTGCTTTTCAAGTTTTGCTTTCAGGTATAGGCTACTAGCAATAATAAATACTATAGTGGTAGTAATGTGTATAAAGCCATCACATATATTTGCAAGCAGATGGACTGTTAAATGGAAAAGGCATAGGGAGTCTGGATGATCATAGATGCATTGATGCTTATCCATCCACTCATCCAAAAGGTTTTATTTCTTCTAACCGGAGGCGGGGTCCCTGTGGGTCATTCACATCTCAAAGACAGACAGGTTGAAAAAGGAGTGGAAGAAGCATCACATCAATCTGGAGCAACCAGTCCTCAGCAGAGAGGGGACAGGCATCTCAATTCATCTGACATTAATTACTGTCACATGACATGCAATGTGTCCTGTGTTGACATGCCTTTACTTTATTGCTACAAAGCCCTGTTTCCACCGGGCAGTATGGTTCAGTTCAGTTCAGTACACAGTTTCTTTAGGTTTTCACTGTCAAAAGTTATGGATGGTAGCAATGGAACTATTCCATGCCATCCCCATTTTTGGTCACCCCTCTGTTGGGGTGCCTAGCACACAGATCTGGTACTAAAAGGTGGAGCTGTGAACACTCTTGCTCAGTGAGTTGTGGCTGGTTTTGAGGCTTCTGTAACCACTATTCAAGCGAGGACTTTCACACAGGAGACTGAGATCTGAGTCAAGTGTTAGCTTATCATTTTAAGACTTAAGCCTCATTTCCACCAAGCAGTATGGGATGGTACAGTTAAGTTCAGTACGCTTTTCTCCATTTCCACTTTGAAAAGTTATCGATGTTACCAATGGAACTGTCCTGCACCATCCCCATTTTTGGTCACCCCTCTGTTGGGGTGCCTAGCACACAGATCTGGTACTAAAAGGTGGAGCTGTGAACACTGCAGTCTGTTGATTGGTCAATAGAGGATGGTCACTCTGCTCAGGGCTGAGTTGTGGCTGGTTTTGAGGCTCATGTAACCACTGTTCATACAGTGGAGAGTTTAGTAAACTGAGCGGATGTTCAAGCGTTTATATATATTAATTTCGACCGGATAATGTGAATGGCGTATATTCTTATCCTTACTCTAAGAAAAAAAAGTGCCACGGAGCATCCTTCCTGTGGGCCACAGCAACACTAAACCCCCGAGCTTGCCTTTAAGGACTAAATGCTCAGGCCCGCTATTTTTTAAATATCCCATGGAGAGAGACTCTCACTGCAGCCTGTTTTATTTTGTTCTGATAATGTCGGTGTGCAGCCTCATTCTGTGGACGATAAATGAGGTGCAGACTTCCCTCTGTGTCACCGGGGGAGGACCAGGAAATACAGTGAGTGCCAGATGGAGCAGTGAGTGACAACAACCCGGCCCACGTTTAAGAGTTCTGTGTGCGGTGGAAACGCTAAGGTCTGGGTACCATGCATGAAGGGTTACTGTTGGTTCTAAAGGTACCATCCCAAAAGCGTTTGGTCGAAACGGGGCTAAACAATACATGTTGACTGGTATTTCTATGGTGGCATAGTCCTGCACCTAACTGGTTAGTGCTGTCAATATACAGAGTAGAGTTTGCATGTTAATTTTCCCAGTCTGCATCTGTTATCTCTACGTGCTCTGGTTTATTTCCACAGTGCTTTTAGCTAAGTTCTAAACTCTTAAGTTTGTGATAGACAGGTGACCTTTGGACCTCTCCTCTTGCCCAATGCATAATGCTGTGGCCCTCTGTGACCCTGAAGTGGATAGTCCAACCTCTCTGAATATCTCTAACTCACTCAAAGTGCTTCATTTGTCTTGCCACTGTTTGATAGTTTTGGAATTACATATTGACTGGCAAGCCTATTTTCCACTGTAGTTGTTGTGTGTAGTATCATAGCTGCATCTCCTTGGAAAGGGCCACTTGATAACTCCTCTCTAAACTTTTAGAACCCTTGGCAGCAAATCTCAAGGGAGACAGGGCAGTGGGAAGAGAAGTAAAACTGGGCAGTCTATCACACTGATGTGACTGGACCTGAATATGAAATTCTGTCATGCCTTCACTTCTGACAGTGGTTAACATGTTCAGAAAATTGTAATTTTTAGCAGTAAGCTGTTTTGAAGAATGCATGAAAATATTGTCTGAATTACCAAGGTAGCATACGCTCTGAATATAAAATACCTGGCTGATCTGCCTGCCCTTCTCCCACACTGTGCTGGTTAGTGTACGGAAACATCTTACTTACTTTTCACTTTTGGTTTTCCACATGTACAACACAAATGCAGACATCATGGCAGTCAATTTGACATAGAAGTACAAAGACTTATAATTTTTAAAACAGATGGCAGACCACTTGTGATCCTCTAAACTGGTGCTCATGAACCTAAAAGCCATACAAACAAATCCAGTTCAGCACCTTTGGCTCCAAGATTGTGTCTTCACATGCAAAACTTCATCCTTGTCACCCTTTGTCCTACATTTAGATTATAAGCAAGATTAATTATTGACTGGCTTTACTTGAAACCAGCTTGCCAGAATAAATGTTGGCTTTGTACGTTTCTGCAAGTTACAGATATGTCAAATTACATTTAATATGTGGTGGATATGTTTACACTTTACATTTATTTTTGTTTCAGTTTTCAATTTCAAACTGCACTAAAATTGAAATGCAACACGTGTTTTCGCACCTCTCCTTTTCTAAGATAATCTGTCCACATGAAAGGTGTTTTGCCTTTCAAGATGGTGATTTAACAGCATCGCTACTACACAGGTGTGCCTTTGGATGGTCACCATAAAAGGTCACTCTAAAATTTGCAGTTTGATCACACAACACAATGCAACAGATGTTGCAGGTTTTGAGGGAGCATATCATTGGCCTGCTGACTGTGGAAAAGTCCACCACAGATGTGGCCTGTGAACAACCATAGAATGTCTCTAATGTTGTTTCCCTGAATTTGGCAGTACATCCAACCGGCTTTACAGCTGCAGAAGTTGGTTATGCTGATGAACTGCTGTCAGGTCAAGACTCTGGTGAGGGCAGCGAGCATGGAGAAGAGATGAGCTTCCCTGAGATGCTTTCTAATGGTCTGTGCAGAAATTCTACGGTTGTTCAAACCATCAGTTGCATCAGCTGTCTGGGTGACTGGTCTCAAATGATCTTGCAAGTAAAGACACTGGATGTGGAGGTCCTGAGCTGGTGTGGTTACACATGGTCTGCAATTGTGAAGCCAGTTGGTTGTCGTGCCAAAATAACGGAAACAGCATCGGGGACGTCTTCATGGGCAAAAGCTCCGGTGGACATTCCTGGAGCCATCACTCTATTGGCACGCTCCCTCAAAACTTGGAACATCAGTGGCATTGTGTTGTGTGATCACACTGAACATTTTAAGTGGCCTTTTTTTTAAAGTTCTTACTAACATGGATTTTAACAAATTTGAGACTGAAATTTGAGTATATCTATTAAGTGCACAAGAATAGTAGATATTTAACATAAATCTGTGGAAAATGGCAGCAAAAACAAAAGTGCAATGTTGAAATTTTTGTTCAGTGTGCTGTGTCAGTGCTGTTGTAATGCGTGTGCACAAAACCCACTTGGTCAGGGTCAGGAAAACATCATGTTTTGGCCTTGAATATGTGTTGTGTTGCTATAAACAGCTAGAAATGTCCTGTTGTGTCCCTAAAAACGCCTACTTTTGTTGTTTGTCTCGCACGGTGGTTTGTTCTTATCTGCTGCTTGGCAGCTATTTCGCCTAAGTGTCACGCCATCCACCATCCCCTCTTCCATCTAGTGAGAAACTCAGCTCATATACATGTAATCTGAACTACAGCACTTGTGAAATATTGATATGATAGGTATGACATGTAAATGTACAATGCTTCTGGGCTGCATTAAGCTGTCCATGTTTGTCAGTGGTTGTCTCTTTACATTAATGAAGTGGCAAACGTGCTGCCTATGAATATTTGTCTCAATTCACATTTTAATACTGAATTTATATGCAAACACACCACATCTAAATTACATTTTACTTTTCTTCCCTTAGAGCTACCGAGTACATCCAAACTCCCACTCGTGACCGCTGAGCTGGGTTAGGGTGAGATTACTGCAGCTGGGAGCTTTGCTCAAGGTTGAGTGAATGGCACTGGTAGCAGTAAGCATTACTCGAGCACTCTCTCTGGCCACACTTTCTCAGCCAACCAAAGGCAACCTTTGAACAAGCTTCTGTGCCTAATCCCTAGGCTAACACACTCTGCTTGCTCACATTTGAACCAGGGTCATCCAGTTGGGAAATCGCCTCCTGCACCATCACCGGTTGATTTCTCCAGGAACATATAAATACATTCATAACACAAGCACACAGTTTCACTTTATTACTTTGTAGAACATTTTCATAATATTTATGTCATTCATAATTGTAAGTTAATGAGCCTTCATTATAAACACATTCAGTGGCAGTGTTTGAGAGTTTGCTCTGTAGCTTGTAATTCCATCCTGTCCTTTTGAGAAACTGATGATTTATGGATGCTATTTGTTAAAAAAGTGAACAGATGCGGCTTGTCTCCAAGGGCACAAGAGCTTTGAATTTGTTATATGGTATCAAGTGGATTTGAGCACACATAAGCTAAACAGTTGAATTTGAAGTTTCTAACTCTAAGAAAACACGGAAAGCCGTGTATATTCTCCCCATAAATAGCAACAAATCTGCTCACACTGTAGATCCGCTGAAATACGCGGTCTCTCCCCGCCAGCGTTTGACAGCTGGCGGTGTGAAACAGGAGGCCAAGTTCAACAGCAACACAAACAAACAATCATTTTAAGCAGCTTTGCAAAGTGTTTTGAAACTGCATCAATATTTAGGTTTGAATTTGCGTGTCGCTTCTGCAGCTGTCAACTGTCAGCTTTGATTCTGGTGATATACATCTTAACACTGCTGTTATTTGAGTGGAACAGAGGTTTGAATGTAGGCTTGCATCACTCTGTTACTGTATAGACATACTCCATTAGAGCCAATCAATCGCTCACCTAGGTATAGACACCAGAATATAGACCATGCTTCAAACTCTTCTCTGTGATTGCCAAGGCATCAATAACGATCACCACTTGTTACATCTTCTTGCCGATGTCCAGGAGAGGTACATGACATGCACGGGGCCGAATGATTTCTTCCCTTCCAGTGTGAGATGCCAACTTTATATGGTGAACTGGTGTCACCGCTACTGACACTGAAAACAAAATGCACATCATATATCATGTCAGGACAAATCTTGCATATTCAGTAAATCTTACTGAGTGAAAAAAAAAATAAATAAATAAAATAAATGGAAATTATTTTAATTTGTTATTTCTGCCTAGCTACTGCTGCACACCCAACCTCAGTGACAATAGAAAGCTCCAGCCACGTTTCGATCCAATGAATAATGATGGCGTTTGTAAGCTTCAGATGATGGGAAAGTGTGGTGTCTGTCATATCTGTAACAGCTGGTAATGTATAGTGCTGGTTTATCCCTCTTCATCCAAGCAAGGCCTCTCATCCTTCATTCAATGCTCCTCTCAGCTCGCACAGTACATGGCCACACTAATTCCGCTCCACCCAACATGCACACAGATGTGCACAAGCCTCCCTCCTGGGGTGATTGAAATTAATGGTCAAGCCTGGGAACATGAGAGAGAACAGGTCTGAAAGATTCAGTCTCTCTCTAGCTACCATAATTTTCCACCTCTCTCTGCATCCTCTGGTGCTATCGTGATGAAGGCATGATGAGAGGAAGCCTCTTTTTCATCTCTCTGCCATCAGCAGAGTGTTGCCTCCAGCTTTTTTTCAGCTGCCATAAAGCCTGCCTGTAGGTTTCTCTACTGGACGTGACTGCTGACTGCTGATTTATTCAGAAACGAAGCTGCTGCGCCATTGAATTGTATCGACTTCTAGTGTATAACACCCTGCGTGATATGGCATTTATTGGAAAATCTGAGCCATGATCGTAGATAAGCTATGCATTTTTTGACATGGCAGTCCACTCGTTATTCATCATGATATACACAGCATCTCATCTTGGATAAAAACGGCTGCGTCATGTTAAATACTAATGTATTTTAAGTCTTTATATTCACAAGGTATATCAACACCTTCAATTTCAGTTTTCACCTTCACACCCTCAGACATGCATTTTCATTCTGGGAGATGTAAATATGGAAATAAGGATATGGATACAGCACAATTTTTACTCATAGCTGGTTGAAAAAAAACTGTTGACAAGGTTCCTTCTATAACAAAAAAAAAGAGTTTGAGGTGGAATCGTGAAAGTACCTAATGACATTTTGGCACACAAACATATGATGTGGGACTGTTCAGATTTCTGGTGCATCTGATAGCAGCATTGGCGGGTCAACCCAGCCTCCTTTGTTGTCGTCCTCATTGACAGGGAGGTTACTTGGGATGCATTGCTGGAGTCTGACAGCTGTCTGCTCCCTGGCACCTCTCGGCATGCTGCTCTCCCAGAGGCACCCGGAGGTGCCGAGGATGTGCACTGCACATCTGTCTATCAGGGAAAATGGAGCGGATGGAACATGCACCAGGCTGGCAGCATGAACAGGGAGTTGAAGTGACGGACGTACATACAGGTGTCTGACAGCGGAGGCGTGTGAGGCTTCGCTGGATGTTGTAATGTGACAACTTCACAGCCTTGATTGGGGTGATTTCCATGTTTTGAAGGTGCAGTCGGCAAGATTTATAGCTTGACAGAATTCATTGCAATGATGTGAGTCAAAGTGTAAAAGGACTTGATTATTTGCGCAAGTGATGCAAGCCAGCTTTTTGAATAAGTGTTCTTGAGGTAAATAAGAGGTGTCGAATAGAGATTCATTCATAGAAGATTCATTCATTTATTTTCAGTAACCACTTATCCTGTTGGGGGTTGCTTAGTCTCTATATACAGACTCTACATTCAGTGAATGTAGAGTCTGTAGGCAAACCGCGGAGATCGGAAGCGGAAAACAGCGGAAGAGCCCTGGTTTCTGGTTGTAGGCTGTTTGTAGTCCGCGTGATATTGACCAATCACGTTTGAGCCGGCTGCAGTTGTTGCCATGCGGAACATAATTGGCGTCACTGCAAACTTTGAATCCATCGCAATGGTTCAGCATATTTACTTATATATAAACAGAAGTCGGAAACGGAAATTCGCCTCCTCCGCCCAAACCGGAATGCCAAAGAATCAGGGGTCTGCCCCCAGAGGCTGTATCGCCGTCTGCCGGAAGTCATACACCGAATACTGCCGATGGGTTCCGAGAATGGGGGTTGCTTATCTGCTGAAACCTATCCCAGCCTACATTGGGCAAGAGGCAGGGTACATCCTGGGCAGGCTGTCAGACTATCGCAGGGCTGACATATACAGACAGTCACCAATTAACCTAATGTGCATGTCTTTGGACTGTGGGAGGAAGCCGGAATACCCTGAGAAAACCCACGCTGACATGAGGAGAACATGCAAACTCCCCAATCCTGGATTAGAACCAGGAACCCTTAGTTAGAACCAGGAACCCTCTTGCTGTGAGGCGACAATGCTTAAAAAAAGCATTGCTGCACCACCGTGCTGCCCCACAGCAGAGTAAAGAGCAAGATTTTAAATGAAGCTGTGTAAAATATTGTGATCAATGAATTCCTAGGGTCCCATTCATGCTCCTAAACATAATATGTATCTTTACTGTTGTTCAAACTCCTGGGTTAGATGTTTATTTTACTGCATGAGCCCGTTCGCACCATCCTTCACATGTATACTGCATCTGTGATGGACTTTGTAATTCATGTAGCATGAAATGTATAAAGTGGCTGATTAATTTCAAGGTTTGACATTAGAAGCTTCTCATGCTGAACTGTTAAACCTTATCTGATACTAGAGGACCAACCACACCATGAATGCTAACTATAACTAACTGTAAATGTATTATCTGAAAAAAAATCATTCTAACTCTCAATGACGGGTCCGCACAACAAGGACAATGGTGAAGGATACAGTTGGGATCACTTTAGGAGTGTTTTGATTAATGATAGAAACACTGACAGCCAATCACAATACATCTGAGCATGCAGCACAAGCTCACCGCCACCATTTACAGATTGTTAGCATTCACTGATGAGAACGCATTGTCATCAGTATAGTTAATGATCTTAGCACAAATGGCCCTAAGCTCTAAATTGCCATCATATTCCAAACACAGTTTTGTTACATATTGTATGCTGTATTGATGAGCATGACAATGATGTCAATACTAAAACAGCCAGTAGGCCATTTCCTGCTGACGCACAGAATCGTTGAAGCATTCAAGAGGTGTGGGTGAACATCCCCAAGTGGAGTACAGCCTGTCAAAGCTGTAACAACTTGTCTCACCTGTCAGCATTTGTTGGTGTGTTGGAGTGTATTGAGAGAAGCACACTGTTGCTGTTGAAAGACCGGCTTGCCGAAACCCCCTTTAGATCATTTATATGCTGGGGAGGGCTTGTTGTTTGTGCATTCTATCCTTAGGTGTTGTTTTGAGTGTTGAACATGCTGATGTGGGATACAACTGAGCCATTTGTTCCCCAACTCAGCTTTTCGTCCAGTGTGTGAGCTAGCAGCTACAGCTTAAGGTGGTTCGCCAGATTTCAAGTTTTATCCATACTTGTGAGCCCAAATATAAAAGACATATTCATTCCGTTTTACTTAACCTGAAATGCACCAAATTGCCAGTCAGCGCTACAAGGCCACACTGAGAGCTAACCTTGCTCTGAGCAGGCTCAGCTTATATACATCTTATTTCTATTAGGGCCCATGAAAGTCGGGCAGTGTGTTTTAAAGGGGGATTTGTGGGGCTTTCAGCAACTCATCACCCTGAGAAGCCCAATAATCCATGTTGTTTATCCAAAGAGGACTTTTGGCACAACCTCCCACAGGGTTGCACAGCTAATGCAAGAGCTGGAGCATTATTCTGTAGGCTGATATGTTTCATTCTTTTATTTTTTCCCCCTAGTGGTGTAAATAACCCAATTATGCTAATAGGTGTACCTTTGGAAGCATACATTGTTGGCTCAACATGAGGGGGAGAGAGCATCTACTTCTGAGGCTGCCACATACATTATCTCTAAAAAGTGAAAGCCCACTTTTGTTTACTCACACTCTGCGTAGATGCACATAACAAACTATTAAGTAGGCACCACATCCATACCAATTCATCTAAAAGCTTTCCCGGATTGCATAGAGACAAGAACCATAATTTAAATCTGTATTAATTTAATTTGAACACAATGTGCATATCATTGTTTTCCTTTTAGTGAGGATAGCATTGTGATGAAGAGTGTCAGTATATTATGATTACTCTGGATTTACAGGCAGGAAGTAGTCAGTGAAGTGATGATTTCTCCTTGTACGTTGGCAGCAATAGGTATACAATCAGCACAACAAGTACATCTTTAAATGCACATTTGGTAAAATGTCACTCATCATACTCACAACATCACTCATGTTCTAACTGCACTCAATCATGTGGCTAATTAGCACTTTCTAAATCGCGCCCCTCTCCTCTCTGTGCTCAAGCAACAGTTGAACAAGCTTGGAACATGGCAGACCCGTGGTTGTATAAAGAGACCTGGATGTAGCAGTGAAGGTGGGACCACCTTTATTCCTATGAAAGCTGCTCAGTGGAGCATGAAGCCAAAAAAGCTCCAATTCTGCAGTATGAAATCACCCAGATGATCGGCACTGCTTCCACATCATAGGGTCCATAGAGAGTCTTCCACCAGCCGAGCCAGCTACATCCGGTTTAGCGCTCCAGTAACTTGAATGGGAATAAAATTATTTACGCCTTGTTTCTACTTATGTATGTGTACAGAGGCAAGGCAACCGGAAGTCCATTAATCTCTGCGATATCCGATGTGCCTGTAAAACCGTAATATTTCCGTGTGGAATATGCCTCAAATATGTTAAAAAAATTGAACTTTTGCAGTGGTTATATGGTTATACATTATATACAGTCAGCTGTCATTATGACTCATTCAGCTGTTTTTCACAAAAAAATAGCCTCAATTCATCTTGTTCTGCCTCGTTCCAAAAGTTTAACATTATGAATATTATAATGGAAATGATATAATATTATGGTGTACACGACCTGACATAAACTTATTTTCCTGACGTGACTTCACTTGAATGATCTGGCATGATTCTGGCCAAATTTGGTAACTTGAGGAGAAGCAATTTTTCTCGGAGATGATGACCTGAATAACAGGAGTACAGTAGCTTAAGTGACAGAAAACTCCTTATAATGTGTTTTGGAGAGCTATAGATGTGTCGAGTGATACTGCTCGTTTGTCAGACACTATAAATTGTCATGATTTAGTAATTCTTTGGCTTTCTCGCGAGTAAACCCTCAAATGTTCAATCCTGTGTTTTAAGTCTCTTTATTCTACGACAGTATATCCCGCTATATACTTAAGTTGTTGCAGTCAGCTTCTTGAAGCTTTATTGCCTTAACGTTAAGTGCAACCAGCATCACCATGTGTCCCTTCGTCAAACTTGTCTCATTTAGCAACAGCAAAGGGGGGCAGGAATTAGGGTTAGTCAACTGTATAAAAGTTTGGACCTCAGTGTAGAACACATTAACAATGTAGGAACCATGGGGTGGGCGTTCTGATGCATTCTGTCTCTACATTACCATGAACAGAAAGTAGTACAAGAAATATTTCAAAAATAGTTTGGTGATAAAAACATGGCTATCAATAGCATTCTAATGATGTACTAGTCCATATCCATTGGTAGCTTTGTCACCTTCTACCTATGCCAGTCCTCAATGCCTATGTGCAGTTTCACATAGATTGACCACATCAGTGAGTAGAAAAACGTGGGACAGACAGAATGACTGACTGACAGAATGATACACTGACAGTTTCTGTGATTATGTAAAGCATACCATACCATGACTTAGTCATACCAAAAATTAGAAGAAAAACAACAACATTTGGCCACAGGGGGAGCCACAGCGATCGGTCGCATTTTAGCCATATTTAAGCATTTTTCTGTTGTTATAACGCCACCCAGTTGCCAATTAGAGTTAAATTTCTCCAGTCACCTTGAGGCATCCTGTTCTACATATCTACCAAGTTTAGTAAAAATCAATATGGCGGTTAGGCCTAGATAAGAAATTAGCCCTCTAGCGCCCCATTTTGTTTGATGGGGTCAATAATGGAGGGGTCCCCTCACATTATGTGTGGTCATATGCCTACAAAGTTGCGTGGTGATCAGTGAAACCCTTGAGATGTTATACACCTTTATGTGATGAGCCACGCCCTCCGCAATATTCATTGCCTTATAGAACCTCAGTTTTAGTAAGTTTTCCAACTTTTGCCAAGAGGGAACTTTAGATATTGGTCCCTAGATTATGTTCACCCAGTTTCATGCGGATCGATCAAACTTCCTAGGAAGAGATCGATTTTAAGTGTTTTTCAAAAAATTCAAAATGGCGGAAAATCTCTATAACTGGAAGTTATGGGTTCTTGAAGCAAATTTGTTCCTCATGAGCAGAGGCATCTCTGTGCAAAGTTTCATGTCTCTACGACATACGGGGCATGAGATATGCCCATTCAAAGTTTGCAATTTCAGTCGGTTGCTATAGCGCCCCCCTTTGGCCAATTGATGTAATATTGCTTAATTTGCATCCTCCCATGACCCTCTCCCACTGTGCCAAATTTCACATGGATTGACCAGGACAGTGAGGAGGAAAATGTGGAACAGACACACCCACACCCACACACAGACAGAGTTTTCGTCATTATATAGTAAGATAAGATTACCTGATTAATCGTATGGTTCTCCTCTACATCATAGTTGCTTTGAATATTAAAAAGTATCTGTATTGATAATGATTCCAGATTTGGTTATTCTTCAGTTGCAAACAAAATTTTGTGGTATCTCAATAGGAACACAGAAAATTATATTTATGTCTATAAGTCTCTTGCCCCAGTGCATCCCCCCACACACATGGTCTCTGATAATATTTTGGATATTAGCACATTTTAATTTTTTGGCTCCTACAATCCTTGCTTGAAGGATGAAAAAAAAGGAGGCTCGCAATGACATTCATCTATGAATATTAAAGTCAGAAAAAGTGCTCCTGTAGACAACAATCCAATACACACAAAACACATTTTGCTGCTTTTCCTGCCTTTTAGATTTTGAGTAAGAAACCCTCCTTTGTTCTTCATTAGGCTGTTTTATCAGCCAGTTCCTTCATGCTTGCTCGAAGCTACTCAGTGGACATTACTTTTGAGTGCAATCACTGCAATATTTAGAGTTTTGTTGAGGCCCTGGAGAGCTTACACTCTGCCAAGAAAATAAGCCAGGGGACATAGTGGCATTATATGTGCGAAGGTCAGCTTGTTAACCAAAGTAATTGGATTTTGCAACCCTCTCTGGGTGATGTGAGCCTTTAGCCTGCTGTTGCCGCACAGTCTTTCGCTCACTCCAATTTTGGTATCGATTTGTCTTTCATTTGGATTCAGAGTGAAGACAATGGCAGGCATCAGTCAAACTCACTCTGTGTCATCAAGTGCTCCGACATCTTGATTAATCAGCATTTATTGTAGATTTATATGAGGAATCAATTAACATCTTTGGTATTAAATCCTGGATCAGCTGTGGTGACTGTGTCGATATACAACCTTTAATCTCTGTGTAATTCTTCAGTTGATTTCACACTACTTATTAGATATTATAGCGTAAGTAATCTGCAGAAGCATTTATGAATATATATTTTTACTTGGTTCAAAAGGCTCAACAGTCAGACTTTTCCACATTTTTAAAGTTGGCTGAAAGGTAGACTTAATCTGTTGCAGGCAGAAAGAAAAGTGATGGAATGGCTGGAAAGAAAATATCAATAATTCACAATGCTGAAATGTGAAAAGAGCCATGGCCTGCAACAGAAAGAAAAGAGGGAGAGGAAGTCGATGTTGCTCTCGGCTGTTTTGAGCAACTATGGATAACTATTCATCAAACAACTACAATAAGCTACAGTGTGAGAAGCATAATAAAGACTTACAGAGAAAGAAAGAAATAACACTTTGAACTTTGGGTTAAGTGTCTCCTCCTGGTTCACTAACTAAATAGAACATGTGTAAACAATCACATTTAGTCTGTTTTTTAGCTTGTTTAATTCTATCAATTTAATTTTTCAAGGCTGCATAATTCTCTAAATGTGTTAATTTAATACTTCATTACATTCATTTGGCAGATGCTCTTGATCAAAGAGACTTTTTACCCAAACAAACACATTGAGAGCAATTTGGGGTTCCGTGTCTTCGCCCAAGGCCACTCAAGGAGCTGGGAATAAAACAACACCGCAATTAATAGCTAACCTGCTCTGCCAACTGAGCTGCAGCCTCTGGGGGCTGGGCTCCCTTACCACAGCACCCCAGGGCAGAAAAAAAAAAAAAAAAGCAATTGGCCCTTTTTGAGTCCTCCTGCACACATTCCCCAAACTGTTAACAATATGCAAAATGTCAACCTTATAAAATATTAAAGGTGTTCAAAAACCATTTGAACATTGGGCCCTTCAACAAGACAGGGCCTTGGTGTTACTTAAAATGCAGGAACAACCTCAGGGTCCTCTCACTTCAAATGTTATTATGTTTTAATGTTGCGCATTACCACACAAATGTGCAATTAATCAAATTACCACAAAATATTTGCCACACAGACAACCTGAGAGCCTTTGGGGTCCCCGAGGGTCTGGGACCATGGGGTAACTGCCCGCTTTGCCCTGTTGGTAATCAGGCCCCGCAGCCACTCCATCAACTAAATGTTCAAACGTTTTACTGTAATATGCTTATGGAGCTCAATCTCCTTCCAAGTACAGATAGTGTAAGGCAATAATATGGCTTATAGAATGACTGAGATCAAGTTTTAAAAGGATCTCTCAGATTAATGTCAGTGCATGTCCTCTAAATTTAGGCGCATTTCCACAGTGTCCCCAAAGCAAAAAGAAGCGTCTTTTGCTTCGCAGTTCAGGAGTTCAGGAGCTTTAAATAATAGAGTGTTCCTGAGCTTTGTGATAATAAGTCTCCTTATGCATCTTGTACTGCGCTACTGCCTGCAGTGAACAGTATACACAGAGCATACTGCAGAGTTACATTCCCATGTAACCGGTAGTACAAGAAGGAAACTATTGACCCTGCTGTTAGGATGAGAGAGAGACTGAGCCATGGAAGTCATGCTTTCAGAACTGCCTATAAATAGCGTGGATGTTGACAGCTGATATTGTTTTTATTCTTTTGACTGAAACATCTCTGTGTTTCTGTCATTTCATATTGACTGAGGTTTCACGCGATAACATTAATAAAATTAAAATAATCAAAGCCCGACTCTCACCCCACTCCCAGGCTCTAAACCTCCAAGCCCCAAGGCTCTCCTCCTTTACAAATCCCAGTTAAATTCCAGGCTTCGTCGTCTGAACTAGACATAAAAAAGAAGGAGCATGTGTCTGAGGCAAGCAAAGAAACCAAAAGTAGGAGAGATTAAATAAATAAATAAATAATTCACGCAAGCACCAGGGTAAAAAACTGGCATAGAAGCCTTTGCAGATGTTTTAATGCTCTTTTGAACAAGTATTGTGCCAACTAGCAGCAAAATCATACGTTTGCAGTTCACGTAAATTACCCTTAAATTACATATGTGTGTTTTATGCTAACATTAGTGTTACAGTAGATGATCATACGTAAGCTTTATCTGACAAAAATAACATTAAGTGAGATCACTCATCAAGTTGCTGTTATGACAGACGTTTGACAGACGAGTAAATCAAGTAGTGCTAGCATTGTGAGCATCAGATTTTTCTTTCAACAAAGCAGTGTGTGGCTGAAGTGTTGCTGCTGAAGAATGAAAATGGTATAGCTTTCAGTTCTAAGTACAAACCAAATACAGTTTGTGCCTGAAAGAAAGTCAGAGTAGACACAAATAGATCTGCAAACCAAGTAGCTCTTATTAGATGGACTTAAATTTCCTATCAGGAGCTCCTTGGTGTGGGTCCATGTCATTGGTCCGACAGCCCATTGGTCTGACAGCCCATTAGTCCGACGGTCTGCGGTGCTGAACGACTCCCGGTGGGCGTATTTCTGTCTTGATGGTGCGCCGCGACCAGCTCTGGGTCAGCTGGGAAAGGCTTGAGGCGAAGCAGGCTCACAGCTTATGTGTTTGTCAATTTATTTTTCATTTTAACCCAAACCATGATCTTTTCCTGACCCTAATCAAGTGGTTTTTGTGCCTAAACCTAACCAGACCTTAACCACAGGGCATCGTGATGATTTCGGAACAACGGGACTTCGGAACAATGGGTTTAATATGGTCGGACCAATGGGCAGTTCCCCTTGGTGTGCGGATCCAGTGCGTTCTCATCCCAACTCCTCACATATCGCTGTGATGTCTGTTGATGTTTTGGGATGCCATGTCAATTTAAAGGGGAACTAACGTTTTTTTCAATGTGGGCCCTATTTTCCGATCTACTTTTGTCTAAATGAGTGATAGGATGTTCAGTATTTGACATTTCTCCAGTATGAAGCTAGGGCTGACCTGCCTGCAGCTTGTGAACGCGTGCTATATTAAATAATAGGGCACTCAGACAGCGTCAAACAACGTCAAAATACGTCCACTAAAAGTGCACTTTTTTCCACACAGATAGGCTCGGATTGTTAGTATAATTATCCAACAACATAATGGAAAGGAGAAATGAACGTCTGTGTTTACCTTTAGCTGGATTCGAACATGTTCCTCTGCCTGTTGCTGCTCCCTCTCTCTCCTCGTCCGCTCTTCAGGTTCAATGAGCTCTGCGTCCGTGTACGTCCGTGTACTCTGTGTTCAAATAAATACGGGCAGTCATCAAATTCAAATGGCTCATCCAGATCCAGTTGGTCAAAATCAGGTAAAAATTCTGACATGTTCGTTGTGGCAAGTCAAAACACTCACTCAGAGAGTAAAACTCTGGTTCTGAAATCTCACGTCTCGCGAGATTCTTCTTTGGTGTTTTACTATACAGTCTATGGTGTTTTATGGCAGTTGGTCTGGCGAGACTTGAGTTGTCGCAGGAAGTTACCGCTGGAGCAAGCTTACAAATGCGACTGTTTGGAGTAGTCATGGCTGAATTTTTACCTGATTTTGACCAACTGGATCTGGATGAGCCATTTGAATTTGATGACTGCCCGTATTTATTTGAACATGGAGTACGCGGACATACACGGATGCAGAGCTCATTGAAGAGGAACGAGGAGAGAGAGGGAGCAGACAGAGGAAGCGTTTTGACTTGCCACAACAAATATGTCCGATTCGGCACCTCATATTTACATTTATTTCCTTATGCAACAAAAGCATGTGATTAGCTTTGGAAAAAAACGTTGTGGTTTGGTTAAACATTCACACAGGATGTGAACAGCAGGCTCCCAGGTGAAAGTGCAGGATTTGGTGGACCCATCCACCTCCCCTCCCACCTGCCCTATAGGACTCCCCCCAGCTCCTTCTGTATGTTTCAGCGTCTCATGCCACCATGACAGGTGGCTTTTTGCGTCCTTGTCCGTCTCCGAAATCAATGACAAAGTGGCAGTATTTCTCGACTTGGGAATGAGAACAGGCTGGCAGATCTACTTGATTCTGCTCTGCCAGGTAATTCTTCGATCCAGCACCACTCCATTAGACAGTTGTACTGTTTTTTTTTCTTCACCTGACCTCACAGACCTCTATATAAAGGCCAGTACAATCTGAAACATACCCAGTCCAAAACAATACTGGCATTATTTGTGCAAGCTTTTCAATTTATTAAGCGCGGCAAATATTTAAGGAAATGATCACCATTATAATCCAATTCAGAAACAACTGCGTCAAAACCACATAAAATAAAAACTTACAAAAAATTGTGGCCTTAAAAATGTCATGGTTACACTTATCAACACGTCACACAACAACACATCAGGATTAGGAAACACTCATGGTCACGGTTGAGAAAAAACTGCTGAATCACTTTTGGAAATGGTGTCTGTGTCTGATATTTTATTGAACCATCCATCCATTCAAACTTCCTCTTCTGCAGTCTTTGTTGCTCTAAACCAACATGATGTCACCTGACTTCCACCTTTGCTCCTGCCATAATGACGAGGGTCACTATCTCTGTCACTTGAACATTAACATATATCGTTTTGGGGTGCTACCTCAAAAAGCCAGTGCTATTGTTGCATTGTTGTTGAACCACACCACAATATGTCAGAAAGTAACACAAAGGGAGTTAAAAATCGCAACAGTCATTTTTGGTCTTTGAGTATGTGAGATCCTGATGGGCATTTTAGCTACTGAGACCATAATCAAGGTAGTCATGGTAAGCTGTTCTGCTTTTATATCAGAGTATTTACAGACCACCTTCTGTACCTTTCCTCCACATGCACAATCCCAGAGGCGCAGGTGAAGAAAAAAATCAAACTTAAAATAGCCTTTTTGTCAGCTGCACAAAGCTCTGCTGTGCATCACCTCTGTCACAGAAATATTGCCCCATGTGTCAAAAACAGAAAACAAGATGGATAACAGTTTAATGTTAATTCCTTTTCATTCTAAAACTGTCATTTTGTACTCATACCTAAGGGTCACATCTCCTCATCTTTCCACTTCCCTCACAGTAAGCTAACTCTACGCTGCATGGATAAATGTACAAACAGACAGACGGGCAGATAGATAGATGTGAGGGTATATGATTATCAAATGAATGGCAACCCCAGCAAAAACCCAGAGAACCCCCTCCTGCATTGCAGAGCCTTAAGAGGGCCAAACAGCTGCGGACCAGAGTTCTGACTACAGGAGATAAGGAGGCACATTGCCAAAAGCACTTAGGCTGGTATAAAATGCTGTGGACAGTACACAGTGTTCTACAGGTCTCAGTGAAAAAAAGGTGTTTTTGGCAAGTTCCCACTCTTTGCTGCAGAGGAATTTGTACAACTTCTTCTTGTAATGGCTTTTAGATAACAGCGTTAAAGCAGATGGTAGCAAGTTTTAGTGGAATGCACCCCCTCCTCCACACACATATGCACATAAATATATTATTGAATAGCTTACCGTTACTCAAGTGTCATACACCAAAGGCTGACCAGCTAACATGGGCTACAAGACACTACCTACATTACATACAACCCTTTCATACATTGATGACCAGCCTTTCACAAAATCTATACTACATCAAACATCTTGGTACATACACAGAAAACATCCCATTAAGGCAGTATGCCTGATCCCAGCAGACCTCTGGTCAGGTTTAGGGTGGCGTATTGCTCTGAATGGTAAAATCTGATGAAACATGCTCTCATTATAGGTTTGCTTCATATTTCTTCCGACCATCTGTCTTTGTACTTTACAAACAGAGCCTTATAATAACTAACACTACAGAATATGATAATTTATTTATACCCCCCATAGGTAATTGTTTGAACAAGCCCGGTATGAAATGTGATTAATAGCCTTAGTCTATTGGCAGGCATGTTAACTGACCTATTCCAAATCACAGCAAATGGATTTTTTGGAAACTTTATTTATTTATCTATTTTAATTTTATTTATTTAGTTATTTATTTGCTTAACTTTCCTTGGCTCTCATCCCATATCATTGTATACTACAAGTTCTGAACCTATATCATGCACACCAAGCATAGCTCTGTTTTGCACCTCACCACATTGTGTTCATCTACAACTTCACGTGGGCTATGTGCATGTAAATGTACGGTATGTTGCAGATTAAACAAGGAAACAGCCTGTTGCCTATATCATGACAAACTCGCCTCTGGAGTGAGGAGTATAGGCTGAGAAAGAAGAGTATAATTTTGAGAAAGGACATACTGTATGGTCCTAATTGTTGAATTCATTGTGTTACACTCTTAATAATCTTTGCACTGTTTAGCAAATATATGTCACCAAAGCCCAGTTCAGACCAAAAATTTACGACAAGATGAGTTGAAACATGCAACTCCTTGCAATGCGCCATTCTGCATTGTTCAAAAAACCTGCCAGTTCACACCAATGCAACCAGATGAGATGGTGTATCATCTGTATGCAACAACTCTGTACTTCTGTTCTGATTTGCAGCTTTTCAGGCTTATTTTGTAGCTGAATATAATTTGTAGCTCCTTAAAATATGAATGAGGATAGTAATAGTGAGATACTGGCTACGGTTGCATTTGTAGTAGTGATGAAACAGCAAAAAACAAACAAAACGAGCATCAGATGGACTGTATTCATAATAAATACACCACAATAATATAAGTAAGCAGCGCAAATGAATCAGTCAATGAGAATGTGTGTGTGTGTGTGTTTGAGGGGGCATAAGCACGTATAGCGAGCAGCAGCAGCAACCCACCAATTGACATTGGCACACTATGAGGACGGAAACAGAGGGCTCAGTGGGGACAGAGCACCTGCCGCAGCAAGCGAACACGCCGTCTGTGGTCATTTCGACTTGACCAGCAGACTTCACTACAAGCCGATTGGATGTAGGCGACCAGTCTTACGTTCTAAATCTAGCCACTGGCGATTTGACCAGTGCAGTTGCAGGTGACACCATCAGCTGGCTTGAGTCGAGCTCAAACAGACAGTTCACACCACTGCAACTTTTCTCTGCAACGTTCTAAAACAGTTTTGTCTCATTGCGAATCATTGGTCTGAACCAATGGTCTGAGCTTTAAGGACCCCCTTGAAAAGGAGATGCTACATCTCAGGGTGGCTATCCTTTAATAAATTTCAAACTGGGCTTTAGAGTTCATTTCATTACCTACTCTTAAACAGACATTGCTTATATTTGGGGGCTAATCATGATCTCCGTTTCGGAAGTACATTCCCCACAATGCCTAGGGGATGCAAAAAGGAAATAGCCTATAATGGTGCTATGGATTTGGTGGGTTACACTATGGACCACAACTTAAGCCCTATTTCTTTTCTATTTTGTTTATATTTTGGCCACCTTTAAAAGTATGCCAAATTAGCTCATAACAGATATCCTTTGCAGTGTATCCAATAATTTACAGACAACTATCACTGACTTAAAATCGTCATGATTCTCAGGCAAGGTCTGGAGTTTCAAGGAGCATCTTTATACAAATTCTAAGCAGATTGATGGAGATGATGTTGATGGAAGCGGTGAGTTACCCCAAATATGTGAATCATGTTAATGTGTTTAGATCTGACAGAGGTATGACAAGAGGCAGTGTGCTAAGTGTTGTAAAGCAGCCTAACTTTCTTGCCTTCATGAGCTGTGTGGAGCCACAGTTACAGTTCTAACTACTGACCTTGTTGGTGAGCTAGCTAAATGAGCAAAAACCACAATAAAAACATGCACATGCCCCCTTCACCTGTTTTCTCACAATGTCAAAACCTCTGCTATAAAACAACATTACCTAAGTGTTTCCAATTATTGTTTGACTTTTCTTTTGAGTTAGTGCTTTAGTGACAGATTTATGTGTAGCCTTACAATCACTGGGTCTCATTCATGAAACGTGAGCAGAAGGAATTTGTGTGTAAACTGTTCGCAGACGGAAATTTACGTGCATGTCCGCATTCATCAATATTTTAGTAGCTCCGATCTTTTCGTAGCTACTAACAAAATCTACTCCTGCTCCTGACCATTTGTAGTGCTTGTGTAAATTTAGTAAAGCACATAAATATTGCTTGTCACTATTGGAAATTACAATTTTAATTCGTATAGCGCTCTGTTATGTACACAATACACAGATGCCTTTGAAACACGTAATCTAAACATGACAAAATATTAAAAATATAACACATTTAGTTAAATTAGTTGGCAGTTAGCAGGTTTAAGATCCAGATTAGGTTCATGATTGTAGATTATCTATGTAAATCGACTCAATAGATTACACGTTCTTTCTACATGCGGTACCTAAATGGAACTGATTAGCACGTTCTGACTACAGCACTTTATATTTACTCTATCCAGTAACCCTATAAAATTCCTGACATCATGATTGTGATATATTGCTTGTGTTTGTACTGTTGTTGTTGGTTGTTTGTGTCAGAGTTGTTGTGTGTTGTGTGTTGTGTGTTGTGCATTTCACTACATGGATTCTTTGTATGTGACAAATAAAGCCTGAACTGAACTGAATTGAACTACACTGAATGATGATAATAAAAATATCCGTAAGGACAGCTGGATCACAGCCTCTTCGGCCTCGGTGCCTGGGTTCAGCAGGAGCAGCAGGTGGTGGAGCTATGAAGGAGCACGTGCCAGCTGAAAGAATTAATTGGGACAATGTGGCTTTTTGATCATTTGAATGAATAAATCTGATTTGAAAAATGTTTAATTTACGTTAGCTTTAGGCTATTAAGATTCAAATAATTTGAAGACGATGCATACAAAACTGCTGTAGGATATGTGTTATCCGTATCATTTGTTAAAATAAATGTTAAATAGCTCTACATTCCGACAGCCATCACTGATTTAGAGTTTATCCATTACCCACAAAACATCTCTGGTTTCCCGTTCCCACTTCATTCAAAACCCCACAAATGAATATTCTGTTTGTTTGGTGACCACTACGCTATCAATGTATTATGATACAACACCTTACCGTCTGGGTTTGATGTTGACTCCAGTGGAGGCATGTCACTGTCTCCGTCAGGAATAATTCCCAACAGAGAGGTCTCCCCAATTATGCCAGCGATGCACTCGTCAGCAGATAGTTGAGACTGTGAGCCTCCTCCGCCTGTGGCTGCTGTATTTTTGTGTGTGTGCTTATGCGTTTCTTTGCCTCCAGTTTCATATCAAACCATTTACGCTTCACCTCTGACATGGTTCTTTGTACTACAGAGACAACATTAACAGCATCTGTTACCTCCCTCCAGGCCTTTGCTTTGCCTGTCCCTGTCACACCACTAACTGAAGAAAATAAAATGTTTTTTTCTTAAGTCACTTCACCCAAAATTATTTCAATCTCCGCTTCAGAAAAATTGTTTTTTCTTTCTCTGTCTTTCTTTCTTTGCGCCATGACTGACAGGTCGACTGGATGCACCTACACCTCCTTATATGGTGGTCATTGGCTATTCATGGGCGGGGATTTATGCTTTACGATGGATTGGCATTCATGATCATACACACGTGTTTACGATCAAATCTGAGTTGGGGCGTTCCTGAATCCGGAGTAGGTTTTTAGTAGCGTAGGCTTTTATGTGCAAATCTACACACACTTTTCATGAATGAGACCCACTGTGTCTTTTCATTGGGCTTGCAAAGCACATTAGCCTATAGAAATGTGAATTAAGATTACATTTAAATTCTACCACAACCTGTAAAACAAAAGTGTATTTTTCTGAAAGTATAAGGATTTCAAAGGGCTATTCAAAGAAGACATTAAAATTGTTATTGCAATATGCTCTAATATAGTTGCTTAAAGCTCAGGCTGATGTCATGGGAGGGATTAGGGGAAACTGCTGACTGAATCAAATGTGCTGTCCAGTTGTATTGTACAGTATATAGCTATCACTAATCATGTCTTATAGTAGGTTTTCTTCTATGGAAGGTAGATTGTGTTGCATCTCTGTATGTCATGAACGCGTGGGAGATTTCCTTACAAGTTAACTCTCTTCAGCTGGAGAGTTGCCCCACGGAGCTTAAAATAACACACTTGTCAGACTGTATAAAAATGCGACACGTTCACAACACACAATTCACACACTGTATTTTGTTTGGTTTAGCGTCATTTTGATCCGACTCCCCCAAGCGCCTTGCTGTTTAAACGCCATCTGCATGCTGCCGCTTAATTACTGTCTGCATTCCTGTAGAGATTGTCTGCTTTAAATGCAGAGTCACGACATGCATATCACACTAAAGCTGGGTTTTATGAAAGATGGAGGAGGAGAGTATTAGTAGCCTGTGTGGCATTTCATCTGTCACATATTGTTGGTGTCACACTGTGACGTTTACAAGAATGGATGCTGAGTTAAATGCTGAACAAATCTCTTTGCAGGCAAAAGTGTTGGAGCTCATAATCCCCTCTCCCCCAATAATCACGATCTCCGAGTAAGGAAAAACAACAGGTGTGGCCATGTTGCATTCAGAGAGGTGTGAGGAATATGTTTGAGTTGTTAGTGTTAAGTGTTAAATAGCTCCAAATTAAGCTTTTCCAATCTATGAGCATTATCTCTCACTCACAGAGGGGATGAATTTATCCATACTCACAGTTGATTTTGCAGAGAGAGGATTAGTTTGTTGTTAAAAATGTACTTAACAAGATGTTTGTTAAAATACATTGTTTAACAGCTTAAATGAAAAGCAGGGCTGCAATAGGAAAACTAAATAATGCGCTGTGGATTCACCTCATTTTCCCAAACAGGCACCCTGTTCAGTTTTCATTTTAAACCGTCATGGTTTTGTTTACATATGTACAGACAATAAACCCGTGACATTTGCACAGCCTTTCTAAATGTTTGAAACCTGCATGTTTATATCAGGATCTGATCTTCTTTCCCTGTTTTATAGGTGTAGTGCCTGCTTTTAGAGACCATTACTGCCACCAGCTGTTGATATGCATCACTTCCCTCTCAGTCAGCAGATACTCAGTGTCTCATCACTCCTGCGCCATCTGAAATGACCGATGTTACACCTCTTCCTTCTCTCCTTACTTTGATAAGCATCGGTAAACACGAGTGTTTAATCACCACACTCTCAGTTCTTAAAGGTGCAATATATGACAGTCAGAAAATTAAAATAGCAATAAAAACTATTTGATATGTAAAGATATAATGGAGTAATAGCATCCTGAGTAGAGAATGAAGTCACTCCCTCTGTGCTTTAATCTGAGCTTCTCGTTGTTTATGTTTTTGGTAGACAGGTTGGCTGCACGTGCATGTTATTGCATGTGAGTCCCTCCCATTCTGTCCCATTAGCTAGGTAATTGCCACTACAGAAGCAAAACGCCCATCCTCAGGTCCCTGCCCAGGTTAATACTGTTACCACTGTCAGCATTGTTGCCATTGTTAGCACAGCTAGCACAGCTAGCATGTGTTGGCTGCAGCTGCATCAATCAATCAGACTTTATTTATATAGCACTTTTAAATTCAGAATGCAACACAAACTCTTTCACTCAATAAAAATAATAAAACGATACACACACATACACACATAAAACAAAGACTGTAATAGTAAAGACTAAAATTATAACAGCACGCATAAAAAACAGGGACTGAGGAAAAGCTATCATAAGTGAGGAAACACCAGAGGAAGGATAAAAACTCAAAACAAAAAACAATTTTACAACAGTCAATAAATAAGTAAATTAAAAAGTTGAAATAAAAAAATGACAAAATAAAAGAATATGCCAGCTAGAAAAACATATTAATACAGATAAATAAATAAATAGATAAATACACAATAGTAATAAAAAATACAAAATAAAAAGAAATAAAAATAATTAAAAAAAAGCTGGCACAGACTCTGAATGCTGAATACACCTTTAAAGTGGGAAGCAAACAGTTAATACTCACTAAACTTTTCCTCCAACACAGTGCACCCTCATCACACCGTGTTGGCCATTTAAATAGGCATAAGAGTCCAGTGCACCCTGGACAGACTAGTGTAAACAGTGTAGCACGGTGCTGATTTTTACTGTAAACTCTTTTTCACATTATTGCAGGGATGATATTTTTTCCATATGTGTAAAGTCCTGCCTCGTACAGTATGAGTAAACTGAAGTCTCTCGGCATCTGATCGCTAAGCCTTCAAAGTCAAGGACAAGCTGGACTTCTTGGATTTCACTTCGTTTTCTCACCAATGTAGCAACACACCCACACCATTGCGGCCCCTTGCCCGTTTTTGACAGCAGTGCTATTTTCAGTCTGAATGCAGCCCAGAACAGATATAAACATATACACATTAATGAGATTAATTGCCTCTTTTAGGAAATGGACTGAATTGAGGGAGGCTTTTCATCAGGTTTCGTCCTAAAGGTAAAAGGAGGATATGCCGAGATCTGACTTGCTCCTCTTAAGTCAAACATAAAGTAGGACAGGCATTCATAAATTATGGAGTAAACAGCTTTGAAAGAGGACTCAAATGTGATTTAAATGTTGCTGTGAAATCTTAAGTAGTTTATATCTGTACTGTCCCAGGAACGCTCTCCACGCAACACTTTAGATGCCATTCAAGATGCACTTTCTCTCTGAGCTCAGCCATAATTCACTACTGACTTATCAAGGAAGAGAGACATGGAATCAGATCCATCTGTGTCATGCTGAATCCCATAGGACTGCATGTATTGTAGTATTTGAATACTCACTCACAGGGGGTGAAAGGTTATCATGCCTATTGTTGACTATGTAATGACCACATAGAATGTTTATTGTTACAATTTTGCCAAACAAACTTGAAATGGAGATGTATGTACACCTGTGCTACTTCACTAAGCAGGGCTACAACAAGAATGAACTGATGTGCTGTACATCCTAGTTGTCGGTGAAGATTCTCAGTCATCCAGGTCATGGTAATCGTAAGTGCTATATCGTAGGCAACTGGACTTGCTTGTGCTGTCCACTTACATCTACAGAAGAAGAGACACTCCTTTGAGAACAGCAATGTGCAGATCTTGGCCAGGGAGGAAAAATGGTTTGAAAGAGGAGTCAAAGAAGCCATCTACGTCAAGCTGGAACGACCATCGTTAAACAGAGCTTAGGACACCACTTATCCCCCACCTACAATTCAATTCAATTCAATTTTATTTATAAAGCCCAATATCACAAATCACAATTTGCCTCACAGGGCTTTACAGCATACGACATCCCTCTGTCCTTAAGACCCTCACAGCGGATAAGGAAAAACTCCCCAAAAAAAACCCCTTTAACGGGGAAAAAAAAAACGGTAGAAACCTCAGGAAGAGCAACTGAGGAGGGATCCCTCTTCCAGGATGGACAGACGTGCAATAGATGTTGTACAGAACAGATCAGCATAATAAATTAACAGTAATCCATATGACACAATGAGACAGAGAGAGAGAGAGAGAGAGAGAGAGAGAGAGATGCAGGTAATGACAGTAGCTTACAACAACATTAATGAAAGTAATAATATTATAGTTATAGTTCTGGCTACTGTGGTACAATATGTTGAAAGTATGTATTAGTATCAGACGGTATACTTGTGTGACAATAGTCATATGTGTATAATAACAGTAGAAGTATGACTAATGACTAATGATGGCAGCAGCAGCAGGAGGCATCTGGCAGGACCACGGCAGCAGCACAACCACACACGTCACACTGTCCAGGCACCGCTGCGGTATGAGTTATTCTGAGAGACAGTGGAGCACAAAGGCTCCGGAGAAGAAGCCGAGTTAGTGACATCCAGAATGGCCGAGTTAGCAAGATGCAGTAATAGGATGAGAGTGAGAGAGAGAGAGAGAGAGAGAGAGAGAGAGAGAGAGGGGGAGAGAGAGGGAGCCCGGTGTATTATAGGGGGTCCTCCGGCAGACTAGGCCTAAGTCAGCCTAACTAGGGGCTGGTACAGGGCAAGCCTGAGCCAGCCCTAACTATAAGCTTTATCAAAGAGGAAAGTCTTAAGTCTAGTCTTAAATGTGGAGACGGTGTCTGCCTCCCGGACCGTAACAGGAAGATGATTCCACAGGAGAGGAGCCTGATAGCTGAAGGCTCTGGCTCCTGATCTGCTTTTGGAGACTTTAGGGACCACGAGTAACCCTGCGTTCTCAGAGCGCAGTGTTCTGGTGGGATAATATGGCACTATGAGCTCTCTAAGATATGACGGAGCTTGACCATTTAGAGCTTTATAAGTTAACAGTAGGATTTTAAATTCAATTCTGGATTTTACAGGGAGCCAGTGCAGAGAAGCTAAAACAGGAGAAATATGATCTTGTTTCTTAGTTCCTGTTAGTACACGTGCTGCTGCATTCTGAATTAGCTGGAGAGTTTTTAAGGACTTACTAGAGCTACCTGATAATAGAGAGTTACAGTAATCCAGCCTTGAGGTAACAAAAGCGTGGACCAATTTTTCTGCATCTTTTCGGGTCAGGATAGGCCTAATTTTCGCAATATTACGCAGATGAAAAAATGCAGTCCGTGAGGTTTGCTTTAAATGAGAATTAAAAGACAAATCTTGATCAAATATTACTCCGAGGTTTCTTACGGTAGTGCTAGAGGCCAGAGCAATGCCATCTAGAGAAACTATGTCATCAGATAAAGAGTCTCTGAGTTGTTTGGGGCCAAGAACAATAACTTCAGTTTTGTCTGAATTTAACATCAGGAAATTGGTGCTCATCCAAGTTTTTATGTCTTTAAGGCAGTTATGGAGTTTAGTTAATTGATTACTTTCTTCTGGCTTCATCGATAAATACAACTGTGTATCATCCGCATAACAATGGAAGTTTATAGAGTGATTTCTAATGATGTTACCTAAAGGAAGCATATATAGAGTAAATAGGATTGGTCCGAGCACAGAACCTTGCGGAACTCCAAAACAAACTTTGGTACGTAAGGATGATTCATTACGAACGTCAACAAATTGAAAACGATCAGATAAATAAGATACAATACAATACAATACAGTCTTGGGATCCCTCCCCAGACGACTTCATACCCATTCACCCCTGGTCCCACATGGTGGCCAGGTGGGTCAACGACTCTCATTGTGACCTTAACAACTCTGAAACTAAGAGCTCACGTGACCCCTCTGACTCTGCAAGGGTTCCCACTAGGGATGCACCGAAATGAAAATTTGTGGCCGAAGCCAAAGCCGAATATTATTAAACGCTTGGCCGAATACCGAATATCATTGTTTAGTTTTTCATTAGTTTTTGCAGATGAACCCCCTCCAGATTAGTGTTGTCATGGTACCAAAATTGGGACCCACTGTACGATACCAATGAAAATATCATGGTTCTGAGTAGTATCACAATACCACAACGAAAATGAGGCAGATGTGCCTTTTGTCATTTATGAAAAGATAAATCACTTTTCTATAATACATCAATGATATTTCAATGGAATAAATTACTTATTGACTTATTCATACTTCAAAAACAGCATCAATAAGTGATTAACATAGGGGGGATCAAAATAAAATAAATAAATAAAATAAAAATGAACCAGCCACCCTCCTCCCCTGACAGTCCCTTCATAAGTAATGAACAGTCCCTAAAGTGCGGTGAGGTTTGTGGGCCGTTACTGCCAGAAAGAGAGAAATGTCTGTGTCTGTGACCCCGTTCAACCCACAACCGGTGGGATTCGCCTTTCGTTTCTGCTGATGGTTGAAATCTGTAGGCTGCTCGCACAGCGTGCTGAATGATTTAAGCCTATTTTGCTCGCTCAAAACTATTTTTAGTCGCAAATGCGAGTGCCGTGACGGACGGATTGCCACACTACCGACATTTTATACCGCCCGTCACGGCACGCCGTTTGATTGCGTTATCAAAATGCCGCTATTATTCGGCCTCGCTTTTAACTTATTCCACCGAATACCGAATGTGTGTTTTTTTGCAATATTCGGCCGAATATATTCGGTTACCGAATATTCGGTGCATCCCTAGTTCCCACCCACATAGGGTTTATAGCCTGCAACTTCGTACCAGTCATTTAAAACTGAAGAAGCTTCTTGGATGAGAGGCGAAACGTCTTCAAGAATCACAAGCAAGTCCAGTTGCCTACGATATAGCACTTACGTGTACATCCTAGTGTTTTGTTACATATTGATTTACAACTATTGGTCTTTTCCACTTTCTTTATAAATTCAAAATGTGTGGGAGACAATGTTGCCCACACTGAACAATTTAAGAAGGGGTCTTATTTTAAGAGAAAGTAGTTGATTGAATTAGAGAATTTCACAACAGGCTGAAAAGCATCTTGGGGCTAATTGGCATAAATAATGAGGCTGAATGCACCCACAGAACTCATGGGGATGGGGTTGCACCCAGACAAGTAATTGTCACTTCTGTAATGAACCTGAGAGGCACTAACTTCTGCATATATTAACACTTTAGAAGAGTACAGAGAAAGAACACAGGAAAAAGACCTGGACCCTGAAGCTTAGGAGTAGATATGCCCAATTTCTACCCTGTCTCCGAGAAATTATGTTAATATATTACAAATTTGTTTTGCCAATTATGCTTTGTGGGAAACATCAAAGTGTACATGAAAACATTAGCACTTATGTTCCATGGCTTCCAGCTAAAAGTTGGTTTCCAGAAACCCAGAGGTCACCTTTAACTTCCAGTTGAACTTTGAGGATAAATAAAAGCACACACAAACAGGCAAATAATGACTTAAAAACAGTAATATTTTATTAGGTTTTGTCAGAAAATTACAAAAGAAACTGGGGTTTGGGGTCCTCCCCAAAGAAATTTTGAGTGCCTTACACACCTGGATAATTCCTGGATTTTGGTGATTTTTTTTGCATCCATTTGTGCCTTTTCTACATCATAGTGGAAATGTCTTTTATTTCACTGAAATAAAAGTCCTCATTCACTATCATGTTTTTCATAAGGAGGACAAATGTTTTAAATATTGAGGGAGATGTGTCCCCTGCATCCAGCACAGTCTACACCTATGTCTGCTGGTGGCATTAGACGAACAGTCTGGAGATTACTGAAGACATTAGCATTCGTCATCTTGGCACCATGAATATATGTTCTAAATTATTAAGGCAGTTCATCCAGTAGCTGCCAAGATGTTTGATTAAAAACAAAAACTGTGAATCTCAGTCTGACACAAGAGGAAAAGTCAGGAGATTATCAATGTCAATAGGGTTCACCCTCTGGGGACCATGAACATCTGAAACATATTTCAAGCCGATGCTACTAGCATAGCTCAAAATCATAAATGGTGTTCAAGTTTTACAATTTGCAGCATGCTAGTATAAAGGAAACAGCAAACATTTCAGAATGACCCTCCTTACATGTTTGGACAATGGAAGCATGTTTCAGCCCCCAGTCTTTTGGAGCTCATTTTTATAGTGTCAGTAACTGTAACTGTAAAGGGTGAACAGCTCATTGTTATCCTGATGAATCAGAACCAGTCAACAAAATAAAATCATTGATAACAGCAAAGACTAGTTCTTATTTTGTGTCCAACTATTCATGGATTGGATCAAATGACCAAGAAACATTACAAATTTGGTACATTCATTCATTCATTCATTCATTCTTTGTAATCGCTTATCCTCTTGAGGGTTGCAGAGGGGCTGGAGCCTATCCCAGCTGACATTGGGCGATAGGCGGGATACACCCTGGACAGGTCGCCAGACTATCTCAGGGCTGACACATAGAGACAGAAAACCATTCACACTCACATTCACACCTATGGGCAATTTAGAGTCACCAATTAACCTGCATGTCTTTGGACTGTGGGAGGAAGCCGGAGTACCCAGAGCAAACCCAGGCTGACACGGGAGAACATGCAAACTCTGCACAGAAGGGCTCATGGGGATGGGGGGGTCCCCCACCCTGGGCTCAAACCAGGAACCCTCTAGCTCTGAAGCGACAGTGCTAACCACTGCACCACCGTGCCACCCCCAAAACACATCAGTTTTCTCATGACCCTAAATGAGAAAAAGTAAAAGCATACCAGGGTGGAAAATCAAGATTAAGGTTTGTTCCAAAATTCTAATTCTAAACTAGCTGGTTGTGACCCACAGGTTTAATACAGTCATTCTGCTGTTATTGTCATATCGTGTAAAGTTTCTCAACATATAGCTGCGAAAACATTCCAGTTTGCAAAATGATCGGATTTTCAAACAAGCGAGGGAGACTCAAGTTATTCACTCTTGAACTGCATCCAAGCAAGAAGCCATTTTTGAAATGAAATCTTTTCCCTCATCCGTTATGTTCCATAATTTCCCTTTCTCTATAGGGCTCCATCTGTGGCTGTGAAAAGGCCCCCAGTCTGTTCAATTGGAGCTATTGTGCTCATGTTTCCTGGTCACATCTGCCAAGCAAGCCTTGTCAGCTGCCACTCGGACCTGTCCAATTAATTTCCAATTTGAGGGCAGAGGGATAGATGGAAGGAAACACAGATGGATTGACAGTCTGGATGGATTTGCAAATGAAACATGTTATAGGCATTATACTTGCATGGGAATGATCAGTGCTGCGGCATTTAAAGACAGCGACTATATTTCACCAGTGAGATGGTAATTTAAGAGGCAAGTATTGGGAAGAGGGGAGGACTTCATTTCAAGAAGAATCTCTCCAACTCAGTGGCATATTATCACTCTCCCCTACAGCATGTCAAATATAGATATGCAATGAGTTGCGCTCAACAGTCTGAGAGGACTGACTACTGACTGTAAGATAGGTAAATTTTGTTCATTCTTACCATAAATCTGGAGATGAGGCTTGGGTACATGCAGGGAGGTGGTCCTTGCATGCACCCAAGCCTCATCCCCAGATTTATGGAGGCCAGAGCACTCAGTCTCTGAGATGCACATTTGCTTTCACAGAGTATTCGTCATCAATCACAATGCAACACCAAGGACGTCCTGTTTTCTCTGACATCTGCTATTTGACAAACTAAAATTGACTGACACAGAAGAGAGGTTTATTGCTCTATACTTCTTTGTGTTGTCTTTGGTCTATATACTTAGGAATATTCGTACAAGACATTGTGTCAGGGTAAATTTAATTTGTTATCGTACATTAGTGAGAGAATCCATCCAAGCCTTGCATTCATAATTCTCTTCTGCAATAGAATGCCAGACATTTTTTTCTATAAAAAGCCAGAAAGACACATCCAAGGATGAATTTCAATCGCTAGGAGAGACTGCGCTTATTTGTTTTGATGCTATTCCAACACCGGCATTCCTGCTATTATGTAAGTGAATTAAACTAATGTAACTGTCTTCTCCCTGCTGGTGGGCATTATTTAGTAGCCTGATCTGCATCCCTATCTCTTATTGTTTACCTCCCTCACTGCTCTGTGCTGTCTGTTTTTCTCATCTCCCTTTCCACTAGTCATTACATTACATTAGATTCTCCTCATAAGACTCAGCATGTACATGTCTCAGCAGTGTACGTGTACAAAATCATTTACATTTATCTAAATTGTGACATTTTTGCTATATTATGCATGTCCTGAGGTGGTACCTCCAAGCACTGGTACCAACCTGGGTGTCTCAGCTCCCAGCAAGGGGCCCTCAAAGCTCTTCTTTATTTCAAGGGAAACACTATGTTTGTCACTAAATTTGTTAAAGAAGGCCCAGCAAGTTCTATTAAGTCTGTATACTTGTTGAAAATATAAAACGATACATAATACAAAGAGATAACCATATAAAACGTCCCCTTAACCACCAAGAAAACTCATCTTTGATGCAATATTCACAGGATTAATGTATTCAAAATGAATAAAAATCAATAGTTTTACAGAAACGTCCTGCAGTTATTGCTTTCACTATCTTCTTCTTACTATATAATGATGAAAACTCTGTCTGTGTGTCTGTTCCACGTTTTTCTCCTCACTGACTTGGTCAGTCCATGTGGCACAGTGGTAGAGGGTCATGGGAAGATGCGAATGATGAAGCAATATTACATCAGTTGGCCAAAGGGGGGCGCTATAGCAACCGATTGAAATTGCAAACTTTGAATGGGCATATCTCATGCCCCGTATGTCGTAGAGACATGAAACTTTGCACAGAGATGCCTCTCCTCATGACGAACAAATTTGCCTCAAGAACCCATAACTTCCGGTGATATAGATTTTCCGCTATTTTGAAATTTTTTGAAAAACACTTAAAACCGATCTCTTCCTAGGAAGTTTGAGCAATCTGCATGAAACTCGGTGAACATAATCCAGGGACCAATATCTAAAGTTCCCTCTTGGCAAAAGTTGGAAAACTAAAACGGAGCTTCTATAAAGCAATGAATATTGCGGAGGGCGTGGCTCATCACATAAAGGTGTATAACATCTCAAGGGTTTCACCGATCACCACGCAACTTTGTAGGCATATGACCACACATAATCTGAGGGGACCCCTCCATTATGGACCCTATCAAACAAAATGGGGGCGCTAGAGAGCTAATTTCTTATCTAGGCCTAACCGCCATATTGATTTTTACTAAACGTGGTAGACATGTAGAACAGGACGCCTCAAGGTGACTGGAGAAATTTAACTCTAATTGGCAACTAGGTGAGAGTAACTCCGGAATCTGTCCTCAGCCAGAGCGTGTCTCAAAACCGATGTAGAGGGGAAGCTCCAGATGTAAAAAGTAGATTCATCATGCCTGATGTCATGGACACACTGGAAAATACGTTAGTAAATGGTAGAAAGCAGCATGGAGGCCTGTGAAAACATTATGGTTGTTCCTTCTTCTTTATATCTCTTACTTATTCAGTCTCTCTTTCAAAGTCAATGCCGACTAAATTTGAATTGATGTTTGAGGGCTACTTGGGTGGAGATGGACTGTATTTTGTGGCAATCCCTAAATGCATCTCGCTGGTAATGGGGCCAAAATTAGCCCGTCCACCTGGATGTTGTTTTTCCATCACTGCCAACTGAAGCAAGTTGAAGCTGGAGCCGATAAATACCAGTGAATACTGCAGAGTCATTTGTCCTGAGTATGACTGTTGATTTTAACCTTTACCATGATATACAAAGCCAGATGTTAGCAGGTGGCGTGGTTTTTTTGTGCAGTGGGGAAAGGGGCTTTGGTCAGAGGTTGTCAGCATACTCACTGATAGAAAAGGGGTCCCTTCAGGAGAATGGTTGGGAACTACTCTCCTAAAGTACAGTGGCACATCCAGTTATTAGGGTGTACATTCCATGACTGATAATCAGCCTTCAGAGCTGCAATTTAGAGACATGAACACAAAAAGCTATATAATAAAGTAACAAAAGGATACACAGCTGGTATAGGCTGGTTGAAGCAGGGCAGTTTGGTTTGTGTTCTATCAGCAAGGGACACATTGGACTATGTTGTCTGCCTTTTGTTTTCTATCCATAAAAGGTCTGGATGGATGTGTTCAACTTTTTTTCATGGTGGGCTCCCACAGCTCATAAAGGGAATACAGTGTTATTTGTGCAGCAACACTGATGCTTGTGATGGGTCAGGACAGCTGACTGGTGACATTTAAACAAAGGAAGGCAAATGAAATGAAAGATTGTTTATGCAAATCAATATGAATATGTGATTCATCAAACATTACCGTAAGTCATTTATGAATGACTGCACAGAGCGCTGCCGAGGTATTTTGTTGCTGTTGTTTGGATTGACTCCTGAGGAAAAGGAAGGAAAAAAACTTTTCTAATTCTTATTTACTTTGGGCTTTTAGATGAATGATTTAGTGCCTTGGCAGAGGAGACATCTTATATGCAGTCTTTTCTAAGAACTGGAAGTGAGTTTATGTGTTGAAACCTTGTGTGTGTTTCAGTGTGTGTGTGTGTGTGTGTGTGTGTGTGCTTGTAGTGAAAACTGCTTGGCTCTATCGTGGTTCCATTTGGCAGGACTTAAAAAGACTTTGGGACATCCAGGGGTTCATCAATAACCATTGGCCTCATGAAAAGTTAATTCATTCAGGGCTTGAGAACAGACACTATTTTCCCTGTTGGAATCATGTTGATGTAAGACATCCTTTAAAATCATCCACTCACTCTCGCTCTGTCGCTGCTAAAAAATAGAGGAGGTGTTGTAGTGCTGTGGTTTCAGTGTGCTTGTGTGTCTAAGAAAGAGAAAGAGATGGAGACAAAGAGAAAAAATCCAAACACTGCTGTCTTGACATACAAACAGTACCAACACCTACTCATCAAGTTAATCATAAGGCATCTTAAAGCAACTTAATACTAATGCTTACACACCTACACACTCATTCTACCACCTACTGCCACATTAAATGCCATTTTCAAATAAAGTTTCTTGAATACTTGAACAGTGAGCCTACTTTTCCAAATATTTACTAGCTTCTTTTCGAAATCCACATGAAGCACTCCTCATATTGTTGCAAATGAAATGCACCGCACAGCACTGTTATTACTTCCAAAACAGTGGTGATGAACACCAGGAGCAAATGCCAGGAGTTAAGTTTTCATTAGCACAGAGAACAGTGAGGGCAAAACAACATTACTGATCTGATTTAACCAAGTATTTTCTGCTTTAACTAGGCCAAAAAACATAA
Source organism: Epinephelus lanceolatus (assembly GCF_041903045.1). Classification (NCBI taxonomy): domain Eukaryota; kingdom Metazoa; phylum Chordata; class Actinopteri; order Perciformes; family Serranidae; genus Epinephelus; species Epinephelus lanceolatus. The sequence continues at coordinate 19,464,782 of NC_135747.1, read as the reverse complement.
AACTCAGAATCTATAATCACATTATCGTGTCATTCACCTCCAGGCCTATTAACAATGTTATCTCCATGTCACCTGCTCAACTGATTTTAGCAGTTTAGGTGAAAGACAGTAAACTGTCCTATTAGTACAGATGTGACCTTACCACTGACACTTGCCTCTAGAGGTGATATGATATTGATTCTTTGGACAATGATACGATATTTGGCGGTAAAGTCTGCCATGATTCAATCTTGATTCGATGTCACTCAGGGGCCTGCAATCAATATGATCGACATGATATTATCTGCCCATTTGATACAATCAGTTACAGAAGATGCTGCCACCCCTTTCTTTTTTGCCCCTGGCCATAAGACAGACCTTCCTGGGAAAAATCTTTTCATTTAAACCATGATCATGATATTTTTCTAAAACTTCAGGGCTGTCTGACTTAAAGCCCTGAAGGCAAATTTCACAGCCATAAAACTTGGATTAACAACAAGATCATATAACAAAAGTATCACATTCAGCTCAGTAATAATTGTCAAGTTCATAGATGGTTTTGCTAGTCACTCATTATTGGCCTGTGGATGTTTACATTGCATGAATTAGCCTAGCAGCTAGCGGACTCTCTCTACTCATAGCTTATTAAATTACATGTACTATTCGTACTTTTTCTTACTCATTGTTGGTTTAAGTCACTGCATCTCCTGACACAACATCATGGTTGAATTTCAGCCTGTATGCATTTTCTCACCCTGATATGGCAGCAGCTAATGTTGCTACAGAAGTGCCGTCCAGGCAGGTACGTCCTGTTTTATCTGATAACAGCATTGTTTAGATAGTGCATGTATTTGTCTGTTTACACATATTTTCTCCAAAATTGAAAATATGTCCACACTGCTGATTTATTCCCCAGTAAATAGTGTTATCCTCGTTGCTCTTCTCTTGGCCGCTTGCCATTATATACCGGCTGCTGTTTGACAGTGACACAGAATTTCAAAGTAAAGGCACAACCTAAAGATAATGACATGGGTCGATGCATCGATGATATTGGATTGCTGAGCACTGAATTGATGGTTTGATCTAGATTTCGTGCCTCGTTCATTTAACTCACAGTGGTCGCGGCACACAGCTGTTGCAGAATGAATATAGAGAATGTGAAGGTAAAAGTGTACGCACTCAGTCAAAAATCGAGATGGCTCACAGTAACCAGGTTTGTGAGTGGAAGAGGTACACCTAGGTCTGTAATCCAGCCCTGGGCCTCCAAGTTATATGGGTCTATGCTGTTTATCAGGATTAGTTTGTCCAAATGCCATTGTAAAACAACACAATTCTCGCAAGATGACACCCCTAGAAAACTGATCGTAGAAAACAAGTGTCGCACACTCTGGCTCCATATGAATTTCTTTTATTTTGATGACATTTCAGCTTTTGGGTCTTCTTCAAGATCAACAAGCATATTGAGACACAGGTACGCTGTTTTGTTATAAGGAACACACCTTTGTTACACACCTGATGATGATTGGGGGATCATGCTGCACCATTAGGTTGATTATCTAACCACTGTCAGCTGTGTGACTGTGATTTGCTAACCTAATGGTGCAGCATGATCGCCTAATCATCATCAGGTGTGTAACAAAGGTGTGTTCCATATAACAGATCAGTATACCTGCGTCTCAGGATGTTTGCTGATCTTGAAGAAGGCCCAAAGGCTGAAATGTCATCAAAATAAAAGAAATCACAGCCAGAGTGTACGATACTTGTTTTCTACAATGAAGTCTATTGCCAGTGATCAGCACCTCATTATAATTTTTGGTGTGTGTTACTTTTGTATTTCAAATCCCCGAAAATGAACATAGCATGACGTTAATTTCACATTCTCTGTAAAGGAAACACTGTAATAGCTATTTGGTATTAAAAAAATTTTTTTGTTGGCATGGCAGAGGCTTCCGTCGGCCTATTGGCCCACCAGGCATGTACAATTACTGAGGAAACACTGAAAATTGTGTAAAGAGACCCTCCTTAAGCAAGGTACTCCAAGCTGGGGAGTTCTTGACAGTTCTTGAGACCATGTTGCTTTTTTGCTAACATGGATCTAAAAAAAAATGAGATGAGAAAAAGATGAGACCCCTGCAAGAGAACCTTAGGCTGTGATCCCCCTCACAAGGGGTATGGACTTCAGAGATGTAATTTGGGGCTAGACCTGCAGTTAAATCAATTCTAAAATTTACTGGTAGCCAGTGCAGGGAGACTAAGATAGGGGCGATAAACAGAAGGGAATTTACTGAGCTTTGAGCCAAAACAAACATATTTTATACAGTAATTGGGCAACAATCTGTTGCTTTAATATAACCTGTATAACTGGCACACATTGTTGAGTGATATTTATATTTATCAAAGCTTATTTGAAATGACTGTCTGCTATCTGTAGGGTAAGACTGTGTGAGTTTTAAAATCTGAAGGCCTGGATGTATGGATTTTTCTATAAGTGTCAGAAAATGCCCTACGGCAACTCATGTAAAATGCACAAAGGGCACATCATTTTCCAGGTGTGACAGCAATGAATAAAACATCAATAAATATGATGATTAGGAGGCAAGACTGCTTTGTTGCCTCTCTGGTCAAGGAAGTTCAGGATTATGGAAAAAAAAAACCTGGGTGGACCAGAGAAAGTTTGATTAAGGTTATTTGATCCCATTCACCATTATTGTGCTTCTCTGGAAAGCTTACATTTTCCAGCATGTGGTAGACAGAAAGCTGGTCAGTCACTAATTTGCCCAAAAGATCCAAGCAGCATACAGATTGAGCTGTCAGAGAAATCACTTTGCACTGCACACAGGGGAGCAAGATATCTCTATGTTGCATGCGTAGACTTGAATACTTCAAATAAATAATCTTCAGCTTTCATAAAATACAATAAATCATATGTTTATCAGTATTACAGGAGACAATGAAATGATTTGTAATCCCAGTTTTATCAGATTGGAGTGACACATGAATTGAAGCATGACAATAAGGTTTGGTTTTACTGTTCTGTCTATCACATAACATGGCTTCCCTGTGTATTTAACACCTTAACTCGCATTTCTGCTATCACTGCACTTTGTTGGTGTTGAACCAACATGGTCTCAACCCAGAAACTTGTGTGTGTGACACACAGCTGTGTTCTCGGTGAAACTCGTAAAAGGTATTATGGTATGGTTAAAGGTATTAACCTGTCACAGTTATGTTCCGGGGGACAAAACTATCATATTTTGTGTTAAAGTAAGTATGTTACCTGACATAAGTATGTCATGTGAGTGACATCAGTATGTGATGGACAGACAAGTACATTAAAACTGAACTACTGTAGTAGATTCTGGGCAGACAATATGCACTGTGCCACAGGAAGTTAGCATAAAAATGAATTAACCAACGGATTGATGAATGTAATACAGCTGTATTTATATATTTTTTGTAAGTAAAAAAAATGATGGCATATTTAGCTAGCTCACACTGGAAGAATGCTAGCTGTGTAACATACACAGTATACACAATATACTTCACAAAACTGGCGACACACCTGACAAGCCATCTTCCTCATGTGCTTGTCACCATGCATTGTTGGTCCAAAACCTCAATCATGTGTGGACTGCAAAAAACTGGAACATGTTGAATGAGGCCAAAAATCTTTTGTTTAATGCATATGACAAACTCAAACGGGAGGAGCTGATCGCGAGAGTGCAGAGAGTGGAGGCAGCTGGGGGCAAGCAGCAGTATAGGGAATCACGGAGAATCAGAAATCAGATGACTGGGCACAAAGAATCGAAAGAGAGACAGGTTGCAGGCAACGGCCTGGAAGATAGAGTGACATCAACATCATCAAGATCAAGATCTCTCGAAACCTGACAACTAGAAAGATGTACAGCCACATGACACTAAACTGGATATGATGCTTCATTGACCCTCACTTGAGGGAGAAGTAAAATGGCTTCAGAGAGGGGAGAGCCGCAGTAACCCAGGTCTTGGCCTTGAGAACAATCATCAAGGAAGCGAAAAAGAACAATCTGACAGCAGTCCTGTGTTTGTTTACTTCAAAAAGGCATTTGATTTGATACACAGAGGTGTAATGATGAAGATACTCAAGGACTACGATGTCCCTCCCAACCTACACCTGGCCATAGGGACCACATACATAGGTACAAGAGCAAAGGTTATGAGTGAACAAGAGCAGGAACTCAATCGCACTATAACAACAAGGAGGTCCAGATGAATCCCTGCAGTACTAGTCCTAACAGATCTGAACTATGCAGATGACATCAGCCTGTTATCTAAGAGTGGAGCAAGAACAGGAGCTTTTGACCACAGTGGAGACAGAGTGTGCCAAGGTTAGTCTCCAAGAAAACTGAGGTAATTACCTACAACATACTCCCGGATCATCCACCTCTGAGGACATTAGGAGGTACTGCTCTGAACAAAAGTCATTGAATTTAACTACCTTTGCTCATGGCAGAGCAGGACATTAAAGGGAAGAAGGCTCTAGCGTGAAAGGCTCTGAACGGCATGGCCAGTGTGTAGAAGTCCAACCTTTCCCAACATACCAAGCATATCTTCTTCTACAGATGTGACTGCTGGACCCTGAAGCCCACTCTGCAGAAGTCCCTGGATGAATACCAAACCAGAATGCTATGTGCAATACTGAACATCAACCAGGGCATGCACATCACCATCAGGAACCCATATGGAGAGCTGCCTGGGGTGAGGAAGAAAATAGCCTCTAGGAGAATAAGACTGTCTGGTCACTGCCAGAAGCATCGGAAGCTCCTAGCCAGCAAACTGGTACTGTGGTAAGCAACACATGGGCCTCGTTCACAGGGATGTCCCACATCAATATATGTAGATGTCTTAAAGAAAGATGCAAGAGCGGAAAGCACTGGTGAGCTAGCTACATGCACGGAGGATTGAGATGACAGAAGATGCTGATGGAGGACTCGTCTGAGGATGAGGGAATAATGATGATGACAATTGTTGGTCCTGTTTTTGTCTCTGTTCTAATCCATATTCATATTATATACACAGACTTTCTCACTATTTTCTACGACATCGGTTGCTCTAAGCATCAACTATTGCCGCAAATTGGTTTACATCGGAGTTAGTTGAAAACCCAGTGGGTCTCATAAAGACGCCAAAGGGTGCCTTCAGTGTCAGTATAACATGCCAAGGTGTGTGACAAATGGTAACTATTGGGCAACCTGGGAATAGGTACGGGTTGGTTCAACCCCTTTTCTCCACACCACCTGTACTGGTGTGGCCTATCAGAGTTTGGGCTGATCTCCAGAGGCCTTTTGTTAATGTCACTTGTGAGCATGGATCTAGAGAGCCTAGCCACTGCAAAATCTGCATCTGCTGCCTCCTTTACATGTTAAATTAATGCATGACTCTTTCCACTTCTGTGTCAGGTGCCTTTCCCAAGTGAACTACCACTGCAAGGTCAGTGGAAGACAGCAACGGTTGAATGATCACTACAGTATGCCTCGCACACAGCATTATATACAAGCCTGTTCTCCACTATGTCAGAGCACGATGGTATAGCATAACTGTCAACAAATTTTGGGTGATTCAATTTTTCTTTATATGCTTTCCCTGAAGCAATCACTCACCACTATATTGCTATGCTTGTCCATGGTGGATTTGCCTGATTGCTGGGTTGAAAGCTGCACATTCCATATTCTTTCTCATATAAGAAAGTGACACTCCAATCCTCTGATCTTGGCAGTTTAAATTCAGACCATGATGCCTTCCCTCAGACCACAAGGGAAATTAATAAATGATTAAAGTCTAGTGGAGTCAAGGGAAAGAATGGTAAAGAGGGATAATGGTATATTGCTGAATGATGCTATCTCACTGCACTCGGGGTTATGTCTCTATCTACTCGTGTGTGCATAGAGGAGGCAATGCCTGGAAGCTGTTTTGTTGACAGGTGTCCTAAGTGATAAAAGGACACTTTGTGAGGAATGTGATTACATTCTAAAGCTCCCCTAGGTCACATTTAAACCTTGAAATTGTAGGAAAAAATAAATGGGACCCTGTATGACATAGCAAGCTGAACTGGTCAGACTGTCTTTGGGTTACCTGGCTTCACTCTAAAGAAAAACTAAACTTTGATGATACCTAGATGAGAGGGTGGTTATCAAGTGGCTCAGGCAGACCTGGGTTTAGTAATTCAAGCTAGGAGTTTGTTTACATAACAGAGGAAGGATTTCATAATTACTGGTCAGCTACATGCAACATCAGTAAATCAATCATAGCAACTGTTAATTTGTGTGGGTGAAATTAAGTTATTATGGTGAGAGTAATGTTCAGCAAGGTATAAGATACTGTATGCAAACACACAAAAAGGAGAAAATTAAATATAAATACCATAATGACCAACCCATCCTCAATCACAACTCATCAGTCAGTAGCCCTTGGTGCCAGATACCAAACCACTGAGGCACCGTTCAGTGGTGGTATAAGACACACCGGGGGCAGCATTTTTTAATGCTCTCAGCAACTGCCGTAGTACATAAAGTGAGAAATTCTGCATGGGGTGGGTGGGAGATGAGGTGGATGGGTCAAACCAACACATTCTCACACCGACCTTGTCACATATTGACATTTTGGTCATGGACTTTCCACGTCCACATACAACGTGTAAGGTTCTCTGGGTGTGTTGGTTGTTGACGTTCTGGGATGCTGTGTCAAGTTCTGCCTGTTACATGCATTGTGTTCTTTCAAAATACACTTCCGTTTTCACAGGGAATTTAACATTTTCATACAGTCTTTTTCAAAATAAACGCACTGCGTTGGTACAACACAGAAATGTTTTTTTTTTGCTTCAACAACAAACACATATGATTGGGTTTAGTTTAAAAAAACATGTGGTTAAGTTTAGGCAACAAAAGCACATGATTTGGTACAGGAAAAACAAACAGGGTTTGGCTTTAGAATCTTCCAGGGCATAAACACTGCTCTCTCAGGTGAAAGTCGCCACCCTCAGACTTTTGCCACTTTAACTTTTGTCCTTGCCCACCACGTTTCCCCCTGATGCTGCCAGGCGCTGTTAAACTGTAACCGCAACCGGCCACATATCATGCCGATGTTAAAGAAGCCTTTTTTTGTTGGTTTCTGATGCCACAAATCACTGCCCAAGCGCCGGATTTCGGCAATTTCAGAGTGAGATGGGGCTCGTCAAACACACAATGAACTTTCACCCAGGAGACAGTTTGTGTCCCATATAAAACCAAAAGTCAATCAAGTTATTACAGTACCAATGTAGCGTGCTAGTATGTGACATATATCACATGACATTACATTATTATTAACAAACTTACTTATTTCAAGTCTAACTGTGAAGTTTTTTTTCTAAAACTAACCAGTTTCTTTTGTTGCCAAGACTGTACATTTCCTGTGAAATCTTTGAAGTTAGCATTGAAAAATGTAACAAGCATAAATTGGCATGCCATCCCTGAGTTGCATTGTTAAACAAGCCATTGTGGTTTAGTGTATTTCTCTTCTCATTTCTGACCTACCATTTGTCTCCTGGCAACCAGTTGTTCTTAGTGTGTTCCTGCCTTTACCAGTCGCCTGCCTCTGTTACCCTGTCAGTCATTAGGCATACATGGTATCCACAGCCCTCCTGCCTGGTTGTCTAATGCGCCCTATAACCTTGTTGGTCCAGCCTTTGATCCTTGCTCTTCTGCTTGCCATTGTTCCATGACCACCTGCCTGCCTTTGGACATTTGTCTGTCTCTGTCCCCCTTGGGCTTGTATGCATATTCTCATTGTCTACCTGCTGTTGTTGTTAGCCTGCTATTGACCAAGTACACTTGTGAATACGGTCTAATTTTAACCCTTTTCAACCATCCAATATTTCTGTTGCAAATCTCAGGGCATGTGAGTCCAAAGTCTTGGAGGTCAGATAAAGGAAACCCCATGAGGTTTTGTTTTCAGTCTAGTTTCTGAAGGGCCAAAAATGTCCATCAGTGAGGTACCCACACTGCACACTATCACATCGGGATAGCTAGATAAAACTAAGCCACCCCAGTGATGATTATCTTTTAGTATGAAATGTCAAAATCCACTCTAGATCTTACTGTATCTGTAGATGATGATGAGTTAGTGATTGCATGGAACTGTTTTGTTTGAAAGACTGATTGATGTAGTAGTCTTTTGATTTGTTCAAGTTTTTAGTAATGAGTGTTTTTACAGATTTTTGTTTTTTGCTTTTCATCCAGTTTTAAGGCTTTCAAAGAGTGTGGTAGCACTGAGAATTATTTTCTCTGCTCTCTCCTAATTCAGTGTTTGGAGATCCTTTTATCACGCAGAAAGGTCTTGAACAGTCTTTCACAGGCAAACATAGATCAATAATGCTATTTATTAGTCAGGCCAATCCATTAGCCACTGTTGCACTAAGAAAAGGCTTGTTGAGCATCAGAATATTGTTCAAATCCTCAAAAGCTGGTGGCTAAAAGCCAGAGTTTACATTATAATCAACCCTCCAACATTAGGAAAGAGTTTGCATTCATATTTAACAAACCTTTATAGTATGAATAACTTATGCTACATCTGGTGTTTCTCCTAATTTAAATTTGTAGCCCTTGTTAAACAATATTAAAGAGAAAAAAAAAATAAAGTTGGTATAATGATTTGTTGCTGGAAAGTTGTTCTTGAAACTCAGCTGAAAATGATGACCTGGGCTTGGCGACTGAGGGAAAATGCAATGTGACACCACGGATGAGCTGCGCCTCACTTCAAAACAGCAGCGATTCCTCTGGGAGGGCCGGGTTTTGATGCAAAGGCCGGCACACTTCACAGCTAGAAAAGCCTTTTATCAGTCACTCGGGCTGCCTTTGAGAATGGGGGCATTTTGTGTAGGCTCTTAAAGGCCTGATACACACTGGAAGTTAGCATGAAGTACTGTGCACTAGAAGAGAATGCTCACTTTAGTGCAGACACGTTAAGGCCATTCACTAGAAGCACCACCTGTGAGAGTATTTCATTTTGACCTACTTGAAAACCTTTGCACTATGGGACCTGGTTGTCTGTCTAAATAAACTTTGAGTGTGTGCTAGTGAGCAATCCTTTTTTTGAAGAAGAAGAAGAAGAAGAAACGAGTATTGATTGATAACAACAACAGCATGATGACTGGCAATACAGATTCATTATTGGGTATCATCACAGGCGATTCAAACTAACATGGCATGACATTCTGAATTACTGTGGGATCCCTTTCTCACCTGCAAACACTGCATTCATTAAAACACTCTGCCAAGCCAGAGGCACCTCTGCAGTGATGCAGTGGTGGGTGAAAGTGTTTTCCTTTGTGCCAACTAGGTGCCCAAATCGCTGTCCTTTTGTGCAAAACAAACCAGTTGGCTTAAACTTTATGCAATAAGAATGAAAAACACTCTGTATTTGTTAGAAAAACTAGAATGACTGCCTCATGGTTGTATCCATCTGCAAACCAGTCAAGTTGCAGGTTATATCCATGTCTGTCCAGACTCATATGAAACCATTACAGCTGGCAATGCTTCAAAAATGGATGTTGCTGCAAAGACACTAGAATTCATCTTTCCCCTGGCAGCACAGGAGAGCTATACAATCAGCACAGTTTCAAGGTGGACATCCAAGATTAGTGTCACCAATTTGGTATCTGACAAAATGTCTCTCCTTCTGTTCCTAATATATGATGCTGAGTAATGACCAGAGAAGTGTTTTTGTAGAAGATTATGATGTCACAGTGAAGTTGACCTTGACCTTTTGAATATAAAATGTGATTACTTCATAATTTTATACTATCAGACATTTGTGTGAAATTTTGTCATAATGAGCGAAGGAATTGTTGCGTTATGGCCGAAAACATTTTTTTAAGGTCAAAGTGGTGTTGACCTTTGACCTTGACCAATTTCCAATCAGTTCAGGATTTGAGGAAATTTCCTCATGGCCTTCTTGAGCTAACTCGTTCACAAGAATGAGACGCATGTGAGGTTACAGTGACCTTGACCTTTGACCATCAAAATCAAATAAGTTCATAATTAAGTCCAAGTTGGCATTTGTGCCAAAGCTGGAGAAATTCTTTAAAGGCATTCTTAGGGGTGGCAGTGGCTCAGAGGTAGAACAGGTCTTCCACCAATTGGAAGATCGGCGGTTTGATCCCCGGCTCCTTCAGTCTACAAGATTCTGAACCCCAAATTGCTCCTGATGTCTGTTCCATGTGTGTGTGAGAGCATGTGAATGGTTACTGAGTACTAGGGGCACCATGTATGGTAGCCTCAGCCACCAGTGTGTGAATGGGTGAACGTGACATGTAGTGTAAAGGCACTTGGTGTGGTCAGAAGACAAGAGGAGTGCCATACAAGTGCAGTCCATTTACCATACTGAGACATCACGATCATGAGAATAAGGATGGACAGACTGATGGATGGACAACCTGAAAACAAAAAGCCTCTAGGCACAGCTGTCACTGGCATGGAGGCATAAAAAACATCTTGAACATCTGGATTATAAAATTAGCATTATGCTAATGAGGGACAGCAGGAACCAGTGACACTGCTACGGACATGCAAATGTGGCCAATCCCAGCATGTCTAGCTGAACGCAAGCTTTTTTATCATCTGACCTGGCATGCATAGATAGAGATAAATAAGTTAAAAACATTTAATATATTTATTGAAACCATATAGAGAATCATCTTTTAAATGATTATGACATTGTACATTTTTGTTTGTAGAAAGCTGATTCACTTCCAGTGGAACCTGGTGCATTCTAATGTGCTGCTTTTGTCTCTTTTTGCAGCTACATCACAAGTATTTACTTTTCTTGTTTATTGAAGTAACATCTGGGAATTTAACCCAAGATTATAAAAAGTAAGAAAAAGTTGGTCTTGAGTTATTTTGCAATAGCTTAATTTCTAGCTTGAGTATGGGGCCAACACTATTAAAAACTGTGAGCTCTGATTTTTTAAATATCTGTAATTAAATGTAGTCAGTGTACCCATGTACAGTGAAGTGGTAGAAATACTTAATTCATAAATTTAACATTTAAGCTATAAGGCTATAAATGAAACATAATGCAGAAAATAGTTATGGCTCACCCAGACACTGACCTTGTTGAATTTGAATTGGAGAGGATTTTGGCTCTCAGTGACCTGGTGATCTCTTATTCATACAGGGATGATTCAACCAGAGCTAAGCCTGTCCCTCTTAAGGCCTTTATAGCTGATGATGAACTTTGGATAACTTCTTCACCTGAAAATGTCTCAATGCCATTATGAAAAGTGGAGAATTCTGGCATTGATGCGACCCTGCGGATTATTACTGGATGTTAAACTGTGTGGGTTGATGCAGCTTGTATAAGTATGCTGGTTTGTGCTTCTTTCAGAATATGTGCGTGTGTATGTGCATGTAGACCTACAGTATGTGTTATCTGTTAAAGTTGTTGAAATTAAGGGGTATTCTTGTGCCAGCCTACTTGTTTCCTGGCTCACCCGGTCATCTGTCTCTCCACTTGCATCTGTGTTGATATAACACCCAGTGCAGCACTGAAAACTTGTGTTAATTTACAGAAGGATAGCAAATTACAGAAAAAGAAATGGCATAAAGTTTCTTGGTGAAGTGTCATGAGCCTTCAGAACAGCCTCACTGCTCCTCGGCAAAGATTCCTGCTTCGCTTGTGCAGTTTGGAGAACGTGCATCTCATGAAATCTCCCCCGCAACTTGGCATCTTTCAAACGGTGATTGGGATGCCTCTAAAAGAGGGGCAATTTGATAGACGGACAGATTGCCTCCTTGGCCAGAATTCATAAAATATTCATCAACTCTTTAATGTGAATTTTAAATTCCAAAATGAAGAGATAAGTAATTCCAGCAAACTGCAGGGGGAGCACAGATCTTTGGCTTGTTGGAGAGGCACAAATGCTGCTTACGTTGCAAGGAGTTTAGGTCCAACATAGTTTTCAAAGGTGAGATATGATGGCACTCTAAAGAGACCAGTAAAAAAGTTATAGTGTGATAAAACATTCCTTGGCACTGTAAAACTAAAGAAAATATGATTACCCTTGAAACCTGGATGTGCTGTAGATCTCCCTGTCCTCTGCCTTGCTCCGCTTCCTCGAGTCTTCCTCTGGGATTTAATAGTAGGATAAATCAAATAAATGAATAAGAAAGCATGAGTTTGAAATCTGACATATCTAGCTTTTTAGACAAATTTCACTGTTCTAATTTCACTGGCATTTTTTTTGTAGCTGGCCGCCACACAGAAACTGATTACAAATGCACCCTAGTCCTGCGTGTGCGTCCTATTTGTCAGAGCTATGTGACAAAGTGTTTCACAGGTGATTCATAACCTGCTGTAGTGTAATTTCCCTTGAAGCAGAGGATAATACATGAGATTAAACAGCTTTGAATGATATCAGTTCAGTTATCTTAACTGGATCAAAACAGTAACTAAAAACTGGACATGATTTATTTTATAACAAGTAAAAGCTACTTTGTGATTGCAGAAGTTAAATTATGCACATTCAGCTACTGTAGGTGTATAAGTGAGAGGTTAGCATCTGTTCAGGTCATGCTTAGCGTTTGCCTGGGCAGCTATAAAATATTTCTCTGTTCCACACCCTACGGTGCAGTTTACACAAACAACAGTAGTGTCTGAGACAAATATCCAATTTTACCAGTTTATTTGGTGGCTATATAAACATATCAGCATTGGGGCCAACTTCAGGAAGTCAGCCAGGTCCCAGGTGGTATAAATACATCAGGTTAGGTGTATAACTTTCTGATGCTCTGCATAAAATCAATAAATAAACTTAAAATGAGTGGAAATGTAAAATGGAAAGATTCTTATGCAACTTTTGTCATCCTAGCCTGACCTGCACTTAAAGAAGTATTTCACTGCTGGAAAGGTGTTTTTTCCTTTTCATAAACTGGGCTGTCTGTGCAGTAGACATCCCATGCAGATACGTTTGAAATTGGTGTTGTGTGACTAGAAAAAGTTGAAAAAAAGGGCTTTGGCACTCACTTTTTGCAGAAAAGGTAGAAAACCTACAAATACCAGAATGCACTGTGACAAACAGGGCCAATAAATGGTGCATTCATTTTGTACTCGGAGCTCGTAAAATTCCCAGTTCCCAGTCGGAAGTTTAAATTCAAACGCACACTGAGATCGGATTTCCAACTCGGAAACTCGGAGCAACTGCATCAACCCCGACTTACGAATTCAAGATGGCTGCCGGTCACATACATAGTGAGTAAACACTCCGCTAAAGTACTATTTATAGCAATTTTATCTTATTTGTTTTACATTAGGTCCGCCTCATCTGCGACGTTCATCAGTTGGAGTGCATGATGGGTTTTGAAGCTGTCGATACTCCAAAAGTGCAAGGACAACAAAGGCTTTCTTGCGGGCGTCCATGTTTTTTGCCGACTTATCCACCGTCGTCAGCTAGAATGCAAAAACTGTTGTCAACTCGGAGGTGACGTCATTCCCACTTCCAACTTCCGACCTCCAAGTACAAAACGAACGCACCAAAACACTCCTGCTGGTTGGTGTCGTAATGTGACTTTGGCCATTTTGACACAGGAAGCAGTATACCGGCTGGCTGGTAATTAACAATCTTGAATTACAGTTAAACAGTAAGCTAAAATAAATCTTGGAAAACATTTTAGGCGAGAAATAGGCAACACAGTAACAGAGAATTGGTTTGTATTTGATCAGCGGTGCTCAGTTTTACGGATTGATCTCAGTGGATTCAGCTACCATTTTTCACAATACAGGAAACAATATGGCACCCACTTTCTGTACACAAATTCTCCTATTAGAGCCAAACAGTGCACTAAAACATGTTTCTGAAGACAGTTTTGGCAAGAAATACACAATACAGTCACAAAAGCTTGTTTTATATTTGATCAGCACTGCCTAGTTTTACTGTTTCATCTAAGTTTAGTCAAAGTGAGAGAGGGGGAAGAGTGTGTCTCTTTCTTAATCTGCTTCTTTACTCTTTGTGTACATTGTAGTTGATACACAAAAATGTAGCATCAGCCCGGCGAAGACGGATTTAAGCTGGGACATAAACAGGAAGATCTGAGCGCTGGTAAGATGGAGGAACATTTATCAAAGCTCATTTACACATACTACCATAATTCTTATGATACAAAGCTGGTTGAAAATTGGCGAAGTATCCCTTTAAGAGTATTGGCTAAATTTTCAATTGTTTTTTTATTTAGCACCACAAAAAAAGTAACAACTGGGAAAACACGTCCTTGTATTTACCAGTACTGTCATAGCACAGTTAATCCTGGTAAAATGATTTGTGTTTAGATCTAGGGGATCTAATTACCCACAAAGCTGTACCAGCTTCTAACAGAGCACAACATGCGCTGAATGCCTTCAGCTGCTGACCAACCCTGTTCTCTGCAGTCACTCCACAGGAGCAGGGTCAATCACAAGCTGCATGCTTGGGGCCTGCCCACTTGGATCCTCTTCTGCAGTCTAGTCACATAGCAATGACTGCAGCTATAGCAGTTAACCAACACTGATGAACCTACACATGCTTTCTGATGGCACTATAATTCAAAGACCACAAAACTCAATGGAAGTAAACCAGGGGATGTGCAGCTATGTTTAACTGAAAAAGGTGCTCTGTAAATGAACCTAGGAAACATTAGATTCCAAGGGGAGCACCCTGCATTGTATACAGAACACAGCACAGCATACACATGCTTGCTAAATATGGGACATTAAGCACGTAAAGTAAACTAAACAGGAGGAGGCTGCAGTAGTGAAGGGAAAAATCAGCACAGCCACCAAATGCTGTGTTAAGCACTTGGTGAGCACACTGAGTCGGAGTCCCAAACTGTTCAACTGTGTCTACACTGTTATCTTTATTTTCTTTACCTTAGTTATGACTCAGACATCTGTGTAAATATGCATTTATGTTTGGCTTCAACAGCAGCAATTTACTGTGGTGTACAAGCATACATTTTCAACACACACAATGCTGCTTAGAAGCTTGCTTACACGAGGTACCAATGTAAAACAACAGAAATATGCCATCCTTATATAAATATTCACAAAACTGCAATGGTGAACCTTTAGGTTGCAAGGATGAGTTCAAGAGTAAACTGATGTGTGAGTCTTGTTTACCTATATTAAATTAAAATATTAACAACTACGTTTTCATTAATTTACAGTCACCTGAAAAAGGAAATGATGTGTGTTTGTTACCTTGTGAATGAGCTGCTATATCGACATATGGAGCCAGTACTCTCCCGTGAAGTCTGCAATGTGGTTCTACAGTAGCCCAGAATGGACAAATCAAATATTGGCTCTAGATAGGGTCATACATGTTTTTCTCTTTTCATGTCAGCCACGACAGTTGTGGAGAAGTTGTGACATGTATAGCTGCAGCCACATTTTATTTGAGGCCCACACCAAACGCACCGACAGACCACGCCCACTACGAGTACAAGCTAACTAACCTTAACGGCCGGTCCTTTAACACTTCATAGCCAGTTAAACACTGACTTAGCATTTAGCGAAGGGGCCTGATTGTGCAGGTATGGTAGGTGAGTCATGTAGCTGCTCCAGCTGCAGCAATACAACAAGTTCTCGTCCCAGTTCATCACATATTATTGACATATTGCCACTTTGTCCATGGCCTCTCATGTTTACATATTACATGCTAGGTATCCTACTGTGTCTGCTGATGACATTTCAGGACGTCACTACCAATGCTAGGATGTCAACCAAGGCATATGGTTGGGTTTAGGATACAAAACCACGTATAGTTAGGTTTTGAAAAAAAATATCACGGTTTGGCTCTACATTCATACAGGAAGCGAACGCCAGGCTCCTGGGGGAAAGTCCGATGTTTGTTGGACCCATCCACCACCACTCCCACCCACCCTATAGGGCCTTTTCAGCTCCTGAAATTAGGTCATTACTGGCAGTGTTTCAACCTGACGCTGTCCAGCGCCATATCCTATCGCCACGACAGATGTTGTCTGGTCACATTATGAACTGACGCTGACCATCCGTGAATCATACTGCCAGGACAGATGCCACCCACTAACTGGCAGCATATTATAACACAGCAGGAGATTACGTCCAGCTACTTGGGCCACCTGGCCGTGTATCATACCGCCGTGAAAGGTGGCTTTTTGTGTCAGGTGTTAGATGCCGAAATCACTGACAAAGCAGCGATATTCAACGACTTTGGAATTAGAATGGGCTGACTATATTCACTTGGAAGTTTCAGTGCTGTAACCCCACTGCTAGATGCCACTAATTGCTACATACTAGACATTTGAGTGTTGTCTTCACAGTCATCTACAAGATCCCTTGCCCAAACTAAATAACAGTGGTCTTTCATAAAACCAGTTATTCTTTGGTTGAGATAAAAGTTAAAAGTTTGTAGGGTGTCGGTGGCTTAGTGGAGAGAGCAGGTGTCCCATATACAAGGCTGTTGCTGCAGCGGCCTGGGTTTGACTCTAGCCTGTGGCCATTTGCTGCATGTCACTCCCACTCTCTCTCTCTCCCCCTTTCATGCTTGACTGTCCTATCGATTAAAAGCAAAATGCTCCAAAAATATCTTTAAAAAAAAAGTTTTAAGTTTGTAATTATTTTGTAGTTACCTATTTGCACACTGACCCACCCCAAACTCTTCCACATTGGCACAAATGCAGCTGCTCTTCCTATAAAACATTCAGACACAGTCACCTGATTTCTCCTGGGTGTCTGTGGGGAGTTCTGGAGAAATGACTTTGCTTTATGGCCTGACATCTCTAATCGACAGCTCGGTGGATGGATCAGCCCAGTCTGAATGCTCTGAAAATTCCTCAGATATAGAAGCCATTCAGTGCTGCTAATGAAGGCGTTGATCATTGTCAGCTTAATGACACTCCATAAGTGGGCTGTATACCCACCCGAATTGACAATGTTTTTGTGGGGCTCTCTGAGATATTATTTAAAAGTGGAAAACCACTTACATGCATACTGTCATTTTAACTGCACGTTAACCGCTATATATCACGGCACTAAAAATGCCTGTGAAGACTTTGCAGTTGATTTCGGGTTCACTAAGTAGAAACAACAAGTTGTGAATGTGACAGTAATGACCAAGCATATTAATCCTGCCCTCATTAGGAAGATCAATTGATTTAAACCTCACTGGGCCAAGATGAAAAGTCCACCAACTGCATCAGTTTTGCAAGATTTAGTCTACTCCATTTTCAAAGGCCAAAATACCTCTGAGTCTGGCTTCAGATCATTAAATTAGTACATCACTGTTTTAGGTTATTCATAAATCTGCACCACAGGTGTTCAAAATGCCCCAGTACTTTGCCATGAGTGTATGCCATGTGTTTGCGTAATTTAAAAGATGAAAATTAACTTCTAACTGCTAGTGGTGTTAAACGTATCAATGTATCTACACTTATTGATTCTGAATATATGTAACCGTTTCAATACCCATTGTCCACAGCATCGATACAGCTGTACAAGCTACATTTTCTCACTCATTTAATCCTTGACATTTACTAAAGGCATTCTGCTGTTCTCTGCTACCAACCCAGAAAAGAAAAGTTGCCAGTGTCGTTTTATTTCCTTATTATGTTAATCTTTTAATGAAAATTTAATGTGTTCAATGTCATTTTTTTTCCTGTGCTATCGAATAGTAAAATGATATGATGATGTTTTTCAAGGTATTGCACAGAGTAAAGAAACTGCAGTATCCTGAGCTACCCCTTTTTCATTTGCACAATATGAAGGTCATTTCATTCAACACTGTTGGTAAATAATAATAAAAATACTGTATCAAAAGGAATGCAGGCTTGATATATATTGTTTTCCATTTGGAGTGGTTTCCACATTCCTCCCACGTTTGCCTTGTTTTACTTCTGCTGAACTGAAAGTGTAAAATGTGTCAGATACAAATACAAATGTGATGTTAGCCTAGTACTAAAAAAGAGTGTTCATGTCCTAACTGAGACCAAGGCCGCGTTTACAAATGATGTCTGGGTTCGGGTCAGGTTTGGCCTCCTGAACATGGTGCTTCATGCTTCGCTTCCCAGTCAACATTTGCTTCCTTGCTATGTTGCCTTTTGGTTTGTTATCAAAGTGAAACAAGAAAATGGATGCAGTAGTTTAAGGGCTCTCTTGCCTCTTTCAGCAGTAGCACCGGAGCTTAGAGTGTCAGCCTATCCCAGTTGACACTGGGCGAGAGGCAGGGTACACCCTAGACAGGTTACCAGACTATCACAGGGCTAACAGACAGCCATTCACGCTCACATTCTAGAGTCACAAATTAACCTAACCTGCATGTCTTTGGATTGTGGGAGGAAGCCGGAGTACCCAGAGAAAACCCACCCTGCCACAGGGAGAACATACAAACTTCACACAGAGGGGGCTCCCCCACCCTGGAGTTCGATCCCCCCACCCTAGGTTCGAGCCAGGATCCCTCTTGCTGTGAGGCGACAATGCTAGCATCATCAGTTAAAAGTTGAAATTTGTCCAACACTTTATTTTATGACCAAGTGCCCGAACAACTAGTGACATTCCCGTCAGCCTCAGCTGTACTTTTTCCCTATGTTATCTTGTGTATGTTAGCGTGCTAACAGATGTTGACCCTTGTAAACATCCAGCTTGTTAACTTTGATACTGTGAGTATGTTAGCATTCTGAGTTGGGTGTCAGGTAGCACCGCGAATAGAGAAATATTGTCATATATCCCAGTGAAATTTGAGGAAGGTATGAAGATACATTCCACAAATACCACCCAAGCCTTATTAACACATACTTTACACATATAATAGCCACTAAATCTGCTTAAACAAATTGCCAGAGAAAATCTGAGGTGTTGTCATCATCAGAGTATTCTAATGTACCAGTGTCACAGTTTTTAAATGAAAACAAGATATTTTTGGTTCAGAGAGTGCCATTTTGGAGCATGATATCGTTTCTGGGCGATCAATATAACATAATTTGATCTGGGTGTGAGATATTGTAAAGCCACCACTAGCCTGTAGGTACGTGTTATACAACTGTGCAAGACAGTTAGTGAGTGAATAGCAGTGTGAAGGCAGGGTGGAAGGAGTGAATGTGTAGATGGATGACAGAGTATTAGGAAGGTTATGAATCAGTGAATGTGTTGCTCTGAATGATTGAGACAGAACAACTGATGGAGTCAGGGTGGGAGTGAGTGACTCAGAGTGCAAGGGAGACATTTAATGAATGAGGGAGTGATTGAGCAAGTGAATAAGTGAGGGAGGGAGACCGGGTAAAATTTGCGTCAGAGACAGAAGTTGAAATTTTTTTCTGGCTCAGTCATCTACTGACTTCAGTGGATCTCCGAATGACTCAGGCCACATGTAGATCCTTATCCCTCTATGAAAACAACAACATTACGCATTCACATTCCTGCCTCACAGCTCCAGGATGAACAGAGCTTCATTCAGTCTAATTTACAGTCTGCTCTGGCATGTGTCTAGCTTGAGGGAGTCAGACTAATTCTGTCTGAAAATTATTCTGAGGAAACTGAAAGTATTACTGCTCCCAAATAGGGTATAGCAGGGATTTGTGGGTATACCAGCAGTGTCCAGCTGTCCAGGCATGGCTGCCAATATCATTTTAATGCAAATGGATCCAACCACATAAATGACTGGGACAATAAAAGCTTATGTGTATAGGTGACAGAATACTGAAAGATGGCAAAGCATCACCAGGAGAGAAGGGCCTTTACTATTCTTGGCCAAGGGGGGAATTTATACAGAGCCATTAAATGGTATTTTGGGGTTGGATGGGAAAAAAAGCAAGGTTTTTGTATTGATTTAAAGCAGGAGAATGGTAGAGAATGTTAAGGGACATTTCTTTGTCTGTGATGTGCTATATCTCTTTAACACTTTCCCTCCACCTCTGTTTTGCTCTCAGTTCTCTTGCCCTTAATGCACTCTCATTTCACATTTGCTGCTGCTGCTGATACAAAATGTTCCAGCTGGAACACACAACACATTATCTCTGGCATGAGAAACATTTAATTGGATCCATGATATATGTAGCTAGCATGTCATTAAAAATACACTTGGAGAAATTATATTCCATTAAGGGTAGTTTGCTGAAACTTCTCAAGTGAGGTGAATGTGCTGGAAAAACCAATGGGCCTTGACCTTATGTCTTATCTTATTACACACAATTATGAAATGGTAGTGTACAGCCTTATTACAGACATAGCATGAATTTGCCATGAGCAGCAGAATTTTAAATAGTATAAACCTTTCATGTATCGATTCAACACAGTAACATGACATCTAGGCATTGTCAAGTGTTGTACAACATGACAGTTAAAGTTTACATTGACAGCAAAAAAATTATTCAACTCACACATATTACAAACTCCTGCTGTGACTAGCTCAACTCTTTGCCACCCGGCTCTATTATGAGACTTCAAATATTAACCCCACCCTCCTCCACAGTCTCCTTGGAGACCAAAAAGGAAGGCAGTGTCAGCTGAACATTCATCATGATCAAAGTGAAACCTATGTATCCTTACAATACCCTTTCTCTGACACCACAGCTTCAAGACTCCCTCTGTTCATCTGCACCCAATCCCACACTTTGTCCTGTCTTACAGAGCGCAACCTCAGAGGAGAGGCACACAAGGCAAGGATGGATGTCAAATGCAATTAACCCAAAGAGCATCCAACACTTTAGTTTCTCCTTTTATCTCTCTTCACAGGGAGATTTCAACAAGGCCTCCTCATACTAGCTGTCAGCCTCCTGTACCCTTCTTCGTCCTCAGTTTAGGAGAGATTTGATCACTTCTTGGTTTGGTTAAGGCAGAGACGTAGCCACCGAATAGTAATATGTCATGTGGTCCGGTGCAGGCTTTGTAAAATAATAATAAGATGGTGTTCTAAAACATGGCACATGGCTCCAAATAGCAAGGTTTGAGCAACTTCAAAAAAAAAAACAGGTGCAACAAGTATTTGGAACATTCAGAAATCATTGGTCCATTGGTACTGTGTAAAATGAAAACAACAATACAAAAAAAGGTCTGCACACCAGAAACTGCCCCCTTTGGAAATTTTCGCATCACCACAAGTGACGTTTTGGGCACCAGCCCTTCATCAGACATGAACAAGATAAGTTGGTAAAGTTGGTAAAACCACCAGACCACTCAAAATAAGACTTTCGGAGCACAGATCTAACATTCGATGTAATGTTTCATCTGTCGGATACTGTGGCATTGAACTGGTCACGCAACATTGTCGTAGAGGTAATATAAATTCTCGGTTATTGAGAAGGGAAGCTATTTGGATTTACACTTTGGATACTTTGGCTCAGAGGGGGCTAAATGAAGACTTATTTTGTGTGGACATTGTTGCCCCAGTATATGGTTCTATATTACATCATGTATTTTCCTTTGCTGTGGGAGATTTGTTGATTACATCGCTGTGGTATTGCTCATTGAGTATCACTACTTTTTGTAGTATTAGAGGTGCCTCTATTTAAGAAAAAACAATTAAATAATAATTAAATTATAAAAATACTAGTCCATATCCATTGGTAGCTTTGTCACCTTCTACCTATGCCAATCCTCAATGCCTGTGTGCAGTTTCACATAGATTGACCACGTCAGTGAGTAGAAAAACGTGGGACAGACAGAATGGCTGACTGACTGACAGAGTGACACACTGACAGTTTCCGTGATTATGTATAGCATACCATACCATGACTTAGTCACACCAAAAATTAGAAAAAAAAAAGTTTAGTAAAAATCGATATGGCGGTTAGGCCTAGATAAGAAATTAGCCCTCTAGCGCCCCCATTTTGTTTGATGGGGTCCATAATGGAGGGGTCCCCTCAGATTATGTGTGGTCATATGCCTACAAAGTTGCGTGGTGATCGGTGAAACCCTTGAGATGTTATACACCTTTATGTGATGAGCCACGCCCTCTGCAATATTCATTGCCTTATAGAAGCTCAGTTTTAGTAAGTTTTCCAACTTTTGCAAAGAGGGAACTTTAGATATTGGTCCCTAGATTATGTTCACAGAGTTTCATGCAGATCGGTCAAACTTCCTAGGAAGAGATCGATTTGAAGTGTTTTTAAAAAAATTCAAAATGGCGAAATATCTATATAATCGGAAGTTATGGGTTCTTGAGGCAAAGTTTCATGTCTCTACAACATACGGGGCATGAGCTATGCCCATTCAAAGATATGCCCATTCAAAGTTTGCTATTTCAATCGGTTGCTATAGCGCCCCCTTTGGCCAATTGATGTAATATTGCTTCATTCGCATCCTCCCATGACCCTCTCCCACTGTGCCAAATTTCACATGGATTGACCAAGTCAGTGAGGAGAAAAATGTGGAACAGACACACACACCCACAGACAGAGTTTTCGTCATTATATAGTAATATTATAAAAATATCTTCTACAATTTCACCTTGAATTTGCCATGTCATGATGTTTCTACCTGATGTTTCAGTAAATGTACTTTCGTAAATGTACTTTTTGCAAATATATTTTTTGTAATGTATTTTTTTCATGTAAATGTATTGTATTCTTGTGGTGTAATTTTGTACTGGTTTTGCAGTGTGTTGTACTCAGTTTCTGTATATCTACATGTGTTATTACATAATCTGTTGGGTGACCACCATAGGTTGTGTATATATAGAAGTGTGTCACCTTATCTTATTTATGTCTGATGAAGGGCTAGTGCCCAAAATGTGACATGTGGTGATATGATTAAAATTTCCAGTGGGAGCTGTTTCTCGTGTGCAGACCTATTTTTGAGTCTTAAAATGAAATCAACAACAACAACAACAAAAGAAAAAACTCAAGGCACACATTTGCCCAATTTCCTTTTCCCATCTGTAGGACCCATGACAAACATAGCTGTCCCTTTATTAACTGCATTAGTAATTAGAGAGAGGTAGGGTAGGATAGGACAGGGGAGGCAAAGGGCTTCAGAATAAAGAAAGCAGCTGGGGAAACTAAATGAAATTTGGCTGCATCTGCTGAGTTAGGATAGGGCTAATGAGGAGCATCTGGCTGGCTGGTTGGCTAACAAAGGTGGATAGTTGCTAATTACAGGGATTTTTTGGAGTACATTTCAAAATACATAACTCTAATTTCACTAATTTCTGATTTAACTTGCCAGACTGTGTAGGAGCCTACATTTCTGTTATAACACAGTCTAAATTTAACTTCTGCTTGGTTGCTCAAATCTTTCTTGGGGTGGTATGTTGGAGGTTGATTCTTTGTGAAACATGACATTAAGTTAGCAACCAGGCATCAATGCCAGACCAGGAAAGCAGGCCAAGTGGCAAGTCATGTGGCTAAAATAATCAGAGCTCAGCAACTGCAAAAAAAAAAAAAAAAAAAAAAGGTTAGTAGGCACAGAGGTGTCAAAAACTCAAGTCTAGGTTATTGGCTGCTGCGTAGCTTGATGACTGTATGGGAAGTTGGCTGCTTGGCTGGCTGGAAATGAGTTGGATGGCTGGTTTCTTGGGTGGATAATCAATTGTTTGGATCACCAGCTAGCCATCTTATTTAGAAGGTTATTTCTTGCTGACTACATGCTTATTTGGGCGGTTTGCTGGCTGCAAGGGTCTGCCAAATGGTCTGTTGGCTAGCTACCAGGATGATGGGGCTGGATGTTTAGTTGGCTGACTATCCAGGAAGATGGATTATGTGTTTAAATTACTGGTTGAATAACTGTATGGATGACTGGCTGAAGGAGTGGCTATTCTAGAGACTGTTTTGCTGTCTGGGAAATTGGATGACTTCACTCATTGTGAGATTGTTGTTTGTTTCATCAATTACTTTGTTGACTAATTTTCAGGGTTTCCATTTGGTACTTGTTTTTTTCTTCTTCTCTTTAACCAGAAAAATCTGTTGAATTCCAACATATCTAAACAGCTCTGGCGTCATCATCATGCTCAAAATAATTTTGATTGGATTATTTTCTATTGGAATGTCTTAATGTCTAAATCTGTTGAAACTTTCAAACATGACCTTAAGACACATCTTTTTGTCATTGCTTTCTGCCAAACGTAATTTTAACTGATAGTTGATTTGTCTTGCCTTAGCCGGTAGTTTTAACTGAAATTTCCTTATCTTTTAGTATCTTTTTCTTTTTTTGTCTGTAAACATAGATAACATTTGACCTGAATTTCTTCAATATTTCCAGAACATTGAACATCTTCCAGGACATATGGACCAACACTGCTCACCCTGCTAATTATTACTGTGCAGTTGTGCATAGAAAAATCAGTGGACCATGTTGGAAGCCCAGAAGAACAATACAGAAAAAAGAAGTAAAGGGGCTTTGGTGTGAAATCACATCAAAATGTGATTAATGTAGATTTTTTAAATAATGTAATTACTCTCTTTCCAGTCAGCTGAGGCTCTGTCCTGTGCTCTGTGGCTTGCTTGAGACTTCTGAGGCACTTACTTCCCTCAGAGATATCATGTATGTTCAATCATTAGACAGGGATTTCCCTGTCGACACAGTTCACAGACACAGGTGATACATTATACTTGCAAGCCAGCTTTGCTGCTGCTGCTACAAACCTCTGTGAGCAGAAATGGATAAAGAAAGGCATCTTTTGATGGCAAGTTCAGCTTCAAAACCCTGCTTGATGGTTCTTTCGACAAGACCAAAGTTATTTGCATTTACTGTCAATGTGAACTGAGTTACCACCGCAATACGTTGAGCTGCTCAAAAGACAGGATATGTTTAGTTAATCTTTACAAGTACAAAGTTGGACCCTACAATGTGTTAGTATTACTTAGTAATGTAACATTTAGGTCAATAGGTCTATCTGTTGTTGCTTGCTGGGCTTGAGTTTACCATGATATGCATTTGGCATATTTTTTGCGCATGTGGTACCTTTGAGGTTTCTCTAGAGAATATTCTAGATGTTATTGTTTGAACTGTTGCAATAACTGACACCCCTGATATATTTATATATATACATATACAGGTATATTGATATGACAAAAAATAAGTACAAAGGAGAATGTTGGAAAAACAGATTAAATCTGAAAATTACCTCTTGATACATACATAAACACCT
The DNA here is from genome assembly GCF_041903045.1 of Epinephelus lanceolatus. NCBI lineage: Eukaryota > Metazoa > Chordata > Actinopteri > Perciformes > Serranidae > Epinephelus > Epinephelus lanceolatus. The sequence continues at coordinate 19,439,704 of NC_135747.1, read as the reverse complement.
TTTTGTGTTTTATAGAATGTAATCACAATGAATGCCCACTTAAAAGGTTAGCCCAGGCACATTTGCGTGAGAAAAAAGCTCCCATTTAAAAATGACTCATAGGTGTAATATAATGCATAGCCAAACATCTTTTTTTTTGTTTTTTGTTTAAGCTGGAAATTCAATAGTTTGCCTTTATCATATTTTTCTCTAAATAACAAACAAAAAGGGTAGAGAAGCAATATAATATTTAAATGCTGAAGGGTCTCTAATGGCCTTGACTCAGGTATGCAAGGGTATTATATTGCTTTACTGGTTCTATTGCCATAAACCCATGAATAGTTATCAGTGAGGAGGACTGTCTGTCCCCATCTGGGTAAATGTCAGAGATCTGCCGTTATTTCAAACGCACTCAGCATTTGATAGAGAACACCAGCAGCGTCCTTCCATAGCACTTAGCTTGCTTTGATTGTCATAGCCTCTTGCATGGAGCTAAATAAATGCAATGCCATTTACTAACTCAATGATCGTTCATGCTTTGTGCATAGGATCTTTTTGCTGGGACAAAATGCCACTGCTTGTGCTGACATAAAACAGACTAGGTGCTTTTTTTCATCAAGGGTAGTGAGCCTTATTTATTAATATAGATCATTTACATAGTTTTTTTTCCACATAGCACAAACAGTCTGGTTGTTAAACATAGCTTTATAAATCCTGAACCTTCGATACCAAGAATTTGAAAGCTGCACTTATTCGGGGTGTAACAATTTAAGTATTTGTATTGAACCATTTGGTATGAGGCTTTTGGTATGCATTACTAAAGGAACAATTCTATGAACTAATCCTATTGCGTCAGGAAAACAGAATGTACAGCTTAAACTGTGTGAAATATAATGTTCTCAGTGCCACTGTTCTCAACAAGGCAGCCCCTATGACATAACAGGCAACATACTGTTTGCCCCTCCCACCCCCAAACCAAAACATTGTACTCTATTGAGACATGCTGCCAGGCACAATAGGCTAAGCTAGCTCATTGTGATATGGTTAGTAATGCCTGTAACACCATAACCAGACCAGAAATAGAAGATCCTCCAGTAACCTACACATCTGGCGCTTCAAACCACTTGTGTCGGTTGGTGGAATTAGACGAAAATGAGAAGCAACACAAGGTACAAGCTAATGCTATCTCTGCAGCTTTTAGGTAGCCAATCCCAACTTATTCAAACAGGGACAAAGAAATCCCCACAGCTATTAGTAACGTAACAGTCATAGCTGCAGATATGAGACTAGACGCCTGGGAGTTTCCTGCGCAGTATCTTAGCTGATCCTAGGACTGCACTCTTCTGGATATAGACCTCAAATGTTGTACCTGGAATTTGCTGGAGCCATTCTCCCAGTTTAGGGACCACAGCCCCTAATGCTCCTAGTACAACTGGGATCACTTTGGACCTCACTTTACTCATCTGTACCAGTTGTTCCATCAGCCCCTCCTTCAGTCTTTTTACCCTGTTACTTCCTGATGTTGCTGGCGGCTTAGATTGCCACATCTACCACAACTGCACTCTTCTACTCCTTGTCAACCACTACAGTGTCTGGTTGGTTTCCTAGCCGCTGCTTCTCAGTCTGGAACGTGAAGTCCCATAGGATCTTATCCCTGTTGTTCTCAGCCAATTTCAGTGGTGTGTCCCATCAGGACTGGAGGACTTCTAGTGCATACTCCACAGTATACTCTGTTCACTCTGTACACCATCCCAGCCACTTGGTTGTGCCTCTTGGTGTTCCCTGTCCCATCTTACATCATACATCCTGCTGCTACGTTCTGGACTGTATCAATAGCCTCTGCACATACTGCACCAGGGATCCTGTCTGCTATGGTAGACCCTTGCCTCTATGGATCTGGTGCTCAGGGCCTGTTCTTGTGTGCTGCCATGATCAAGGCCTCTCTTTTCTGTGTCCACACACACACACATGCACACGTGCCCGCCCGCGCACACACACACACACACACACACACACACACACACATATGTACACTGCAACTGACAACGACCTGCCCCTTGCCCATTCTCATGAAGTTTCACAAAGTAGTTCCCAATCTAAATCATCTGCCTTGCTTTTAGTGTAAATTGTGAAAATGATTAAGCCTGCTAGAACACTTTCAAGGACTGTGTGGCAGTAATGTTAGGACGACTTCATCTGCCTCTGAGAATTAATTTTAAATGTCAAATGTTCAGCCGATGACATGCACCGTTGTTATCATTAACCTGTATGTTTATATTATCAGACAGTGACTTGATTGACACCTCAGCAAAGCACATGTAAATGCAAATACAATCTGGCAATAAACATTTGTTTTTGTGTTTCCTGTCCACCATAGCTTTATAGTCCCCTAGTGACACTGCAAAGCTTGTGGTGAAACCAGGGGCGTTGATCAATTATTAGTGGTTAACAAAGATCTGTGTTGATTCCAATAGCTGCCTGTGGAGTTTATGCTTCAATAAGCACAAAACAAAAATATGTTAAATCAACTTAAATGGACAATGAAAATCCATTTGAGAGGGAGTGGATTTAGAGATTTCTAGAAATGAAAACGGGTCTATAGCCTGAGATGGACGAGTGATTGAAAACACTCCAAAAACCTTTTTAAAAGTTGTGATGGTGTGGATTGTCTTTTGGCACTTCTTTTTTACCAGCACGTCATCCTAACACAGAAATGTAATATGGGACGGATTCAGCATCGGGGGGTGAATGACACATTTTTTCTCACTTGGCCTTGCCGTAGCTATAACAGCCCTGATTCGCCCACCGCTGAGATTCCTCAGTATTACTGCAAAGCCTTATGTTCGACTTGACTCACTCGGTGGTGATTCATATCAGTATGAATCCTGTGAAGATGGTTCTTTACTAATGTGCAGCATTTGCTATTTAAATCAAATGTAATAGACCCAGAAAACATGTCTGGATGAATTTCTACAGTGCAACAAGAAGGCAGAAAAACTATGTTTACAACATAATTCATCACAGCCTTATGTGATGTTATGCATTATGCACAACACCAGATAAACATGACGAGTGTGACAAACCTCCAGTCTGAATGGATTTTAACACTTGTTACTGTTGTTTTCACAATGTCGTTCAATCAACAACCTTCTGTCAGTCTCAACAAAAACTCAATATTATGAGCTCAACAACAGCAATATTGGTTACAGAACTACTGTGTTGAATTGCATGACATAAAATACATTATTGTATCCACCCCCTGGAGCTGGAAGGATTTGAGTGACAACAATAACAGATGCTGACTTTGTCTTAGATGATAAGCTCCCTACACTGATGTGAGATCTTACTGTCATGATGTTATACAAAGCTTTACAGGGTTTAGACGCAGCATTCTTCTCACTGCATAGCATCACTGCACTCCATTCGCACACCCCAGGAGCAAAAGCCAAGTTTCTGTGTCTTCCTCTACTGCACAGGGATTCTCAATTCATCTGTGCCCTCCAAGTGGAAATTGGCAGACTGCGGGTTTGGTGAGGGCGGTGAAGTCCTTTTTCCTTGCTGGCATATATTGAAAGAAGAAGTGCATGGCCTTCAGAGATTTACCCAGCTGTCTTATAAAAAAAGATACTTTTGATGCTATTACATAGAGGCAATAACTTCACACAACAAAAAGATTAAATATTTTCTTTCTGCAGGCATTCGAAGAACTTGGCATTCAATCCATCCAAAGACATAGGCGGCAGATTCTGGAGTAATATGTGTTACACATGTAACACTAGCAGGGCTAAAAGTTGTAAGAAGCTGGCATGTTGGGAGCTGGGATTTTCCTCTTTCCTACCATCAGAAGCCATTTACTTATAGTCTATATTAACTTCTTGCAGAATCATTTGTACATAGTGATGTACAAAGGAAGTGCATCCCGTAATCACACTTACCAATTAATTAGTTATTAGTGAAGAATGCCAATTGCCTCATTGCCTGGGTGGATATCTGTGGTAGCCTAACCATTGCATGGCAAAAAAAAAGAGGAAATTCTAGGCCATATCACAACCATGGCATTTTATTAATTTTAAGTAGATGATAAGTCAGAAAATAAAAACTCTAATTGACTGAAGTGAGCTGAGTCATTGCTGTTAATTATTGATGGTGTGTGGTGGTAGTGATTCTGTTTTTAATGCAGAACACTCAAATTAGCTGCTAAGTCTAATCACTATTTCCAATGAAGTGGTCTAGTAAAATGCCTCCATGTGGGATCATCTTATGTATCCCCACTTCAAGGTCGTCTAGGAAGCATCCTCACCACTGAGCGGAATAAAGAGAACTGGAACCTGCTACATAATGGCAGACCACATATATTTTCAGGACACACAAGGACAAAGAAAAAAAACACCTCACATACAAACATGGGCCATGAAAAAGTAAATATCAAAAATGTATGTAAGAACATGACATTTCCTTTAAGCTTTAGGCAAATTGTGGTAAAGGTTAACAATATACAAGTGGTGACATGCATGTGATCACACTGAACACACACAATACACCCACAGAATATTCAAACACGTGCCTTGACCTTTCTCGAGTCCCATCCTGGACTTGTCTCCAGCCTTAATGAGGCCACTGGCAAGCCAGCATCCAGGAGTCGCCTGTTTTGACTTGAAGAAAATGTAATCTCAATTTTCTCACCACGAGTATGGAACTTTTACATCTACACCCAAACCACACGCCTGCTGCTTGTTAAAACACAATGTGTTGTCAGCTACAGGATTATTGCATTTTGTGGAGTTACTCGAATGCTAATTAGTAATTAGTAGTGAGTGACCGATTGCAGGTGACCCGACGCTGCTGTCTAATGCTGAAATTGTGTTGGGACACACAGGTGAAAAAAAACACCCCCCTCATTCACCCTCCAGCCATTGTACCTGATAATATTCTCCATTACTGCATGTAATAGAGAAAATTATCAGTTCAAAACTAATCAGGACTCATTAGTGATAGCCATGTGTCTGGACCAGGCTGTGTTCAGCTCATTTCACCCCTTGGTGGCAAAGGCAGCATCAGTTTTAGTTTAACTACAGTCTCTTGGGAAGCCTCAGCCAGTCCCCAATGACCTTTTCCTGCTTTATCAAGTTTTTGCTGCGTGCTGAGTTATGATCATATGCAGTTGGACAGCTGCCCCTCAGCAGGGGATATTTGGATTCACCCGTAGGAGCAGGGACCTACAGTAACCGTCTCTGCCCTCAGTCAAACCATGTCATTGCACTGAAGTAATTGGCTCAAGATGTATGATCACGCAAGTGACTAGAGAGGAAATGCCAGTTTAAAAACCTTAAACTTGCAGTGCACAAGTCGTGCCTGGAAGTTAGAATTTTTAGAAGCTTTGCTATGTACTGAGTCCAGACATCTAAATGAATTAAACTTTCAAGGTTTTCAGACATTATGCACCTTTTAGGCCTACAAGAGGCAGGCCATGCACACAGGTTATATTTAAAGGAGCTATATGTAAGAAATCTAAAGCAAATAGTCGTAAAATCATCCTAATATGTCACAGAGACTAAGGAATAATGTTCATATAACATACTGATCTCACCGACAACAATAGTACAGCCAGAATATTCGCATTTAAAAAAATATTTTACGGTCTGCAAATCATGTTTATGTTTTGAATTTGTGTTTTGGCCTGTTGGCCACCCACCGCCGTCTACCAGTCACACAGTCAGTAGAGTCTCAGCATCAGTTACAGTTACGACTGAGCTACAGCAGCACGGCAAGCAGCATTAGCAGTGTCCCGGTACATAACATTAGCAGCCAGCTCCTCCTCAGCTGTATCCCAGCGGCAGCGTTAGCAGTGTTCCGGTACATAGCATTAGCAGCCGGCTCCTCCTCAGCTGTATCCTGGCAGCAGCGTTAACAGCAGAGAAGCCGGACTTGCTTGAATGGTCCACCGGAAAACTGAAGATCAAGGACGCGGCGACACGGCCCTGCCACGGCAGCCGTCCGTGAGCAAACAAATCAGTCTCCAGCGTGCCGCTGTCCAGCAACCTCGAATCTGTAGGGGGGGGGGCGGACACGACTCGCGGCAGTGTTTTGAATTTCAGTGCAGTAACTGTTTTGGCCACATTCTTACATACATTGCGTCTTTAAGAGAAGTAAAGCAATTTATCCCTCATCATTAATCCAATTTATTGTCATGTATGTAATAATGGACTGTTTTACTGTACTTACTGGGCTGACCTGGAGGGCTAGCTGCACTGCAGGATAAACATATACAGAGGGATCACAAATTGGGGGGAAGAAACATTCTCAACCAAATTGAACACCTACTGTAGAGAGGATTTTGCACCTACATGTTAGACCACGCTTTCCACCACTATCTTCAAAACAAATCCCGCCAGTAGAGTTCCAAATATTCAAAGAATTTATTCCAAGGCACATTGACGCTGTTCTGCAAGCTTGTGGGGGCCCAACACCTTGCTGAGACACCTCATGTTTCCTCTCCTCTTTCTGCTCTTTTCTTTCCTCATCTCTTATGCCCATGCTGTCTTCAGTTACTAGGTGCTTTAATTCATGGGAGTGGATGGAAGACAGCATGCAAAACACAGTAAAAACCTGTGCTGTTGATATGCTGTGTTGCTGTATGTACACTATGCATGTTCCCAGTTTCTTCCTCTTCTATTTGTAAACACATTAGTGGAATTCATGCATGAGACTCACACGACAAATCCTGTTTTAAAATAGGAAAGATGAATTGGATTTAATGTGTATCGTGAAGAATTATAGTTGGGTTAATACTTCCTGCTATTCTGTATGTGCAGCAGATTAACTTTAAGAATACAAAAAGGAAACTGACACTCTCATCTTTGGTGAACTTATCTTCTGTGACAAGGCCATCCAATGTTTTGCCCCTGGGGCAAATTTGTAACCTACTATTCTCTTTTAGCTCTCCAGATGGCTTGAGTGTCATTATGTTTTCTGTCATTTTAATCCTTGAGGACTGTGACTCTAACAAGCTGGTTTACAACAAAGAATATCAAAGATGGTGATCATAAAGGTCTTGGTAATGTAAGACTTAAAGTAAATCCTAATGTGGTGGGAATTTAAAGGCAATAATGCCTCATTTCCACACAGTGTTGTTTGTGTCCAAATTTCCATATAATATACAGAGTTTGCCCCCAGTTTCCAACAGAGGAAATGTATGTTTTTAAAATGCCATCACAGATACGACAGAAATCAAATCTTGTGTAATATGCCCATGGAACAGTACAAACACAAAAACCCCTTTAACACTCATCAAGGTGGGAATTTTATGCCATTATGCTATGTTACCGTCCTGTATAAAAGGCACAATCGCAGAATGCAGGGGCAGAGTTCTCTGTCCATTAAACCTGCATAGGAAGTAGTAACAGTGCTGAAATGTTGTCTGTATAAACAGGTCAGCTGGAAGGACAGGATAATGGGCAGCACTAGTGTGACTTTTTGACTATGTCTTATGTGTGCAACCCATCTCGGGATTTAAAAAGTAGCTGTTGGCAGTTAGCAGCTAACTCAGAGAGGAAGACCAGCAGCTGAAAATGCCAGCAAACTGAGAAAGCAATGAGGTCTGGCAGCTCCTTACCCTCCGAGCAGAGATCGGCTGCCATGTAACAGTGATGGTACATGATTTTAACACATTATGCCATTTTTACTGTTTATAAAGCATTGCGGATGCGTTGTATGTCACTATAGAGGCCACTGCTGTTATCAGGCCTCTTTTGATCCCACGATGCTGGCATGCTGTTTTTTTTGTTGTTTTTTTTTTAAGATATTTTGTGGGGCATTTTGCCTAATGGACAGGACAGGTAAGTGTGAAAGGGGGAGAGAGAGGGGATGACATGCAGAAACGGACCACAGGCTGGATTTGAACCTGGGCCGCTGCGGCAACAGCCTTGTACATGGGGCTCTTGCTTTACCCACTAAGCCACTGACGCCCCAAGCATGCTGTTTAAAATCATGCACTGCGGCAGCATGATGCAGCCATCATTTGCTTCTGTGTAAAAATGCAAAGATGATGTAAAGAAGGGACTTCATTGCAACACTATGACTCAATCTCTATTTTAAAAGGGCTTAAAACAGGGCCAATAATGCATGGGGACAAACAAGTTGGAAGGTTGGCCTGTCAGGTGTGTAGCCAGTTTTCTGAAATATTTTGTTAAAAGAACTTACATTTGTGTTCTTGTGTTGAGGATGGTGGGCCAGATGCTTGGCAAGCATAGTAGGAACTGATAAAGTAAAGCATTCTCATCGCAATGGCATAGGTGTAATAATCTCCACCCTGTGTTCCATTGGGTAGTGAGGAGTCAGAAGGACATATTGCACATCGCCACATTGTCTGAAAAACTCAGGAGAGTCTTCAATAAACACTGCATCCCTGTTTTTTTCCAACCAAGCCATAAAGTATGACTTGTCCACCCTAAAGACTATAAACCCAAAAGCAACCAGGGTAATATAATACACATAGTCCAATGAAACTAGAAGAGCACAGTTATACACTTGGGTGATGAAACAACCACTAAACAAGCACATGGACCAACAAAGATGAGGCTTTTCCAAAAATCCAAAATAGGAATATCAAGCACTGTTTAACATAAAACTGTAGGACTTCCAAATGATATTCTATAAATGCGGAATTTTCCCAAAATAATCAATACATGTTTGTATTCACTGTGTCCAAGCTTGCCCTTTAAATTTGTAAATGCTATTGCACCAAAATATCAACCACAACATGTCTATCTAACATTAGGTGAAGACAATTCTAATGAACTCCGGCACCAGTGAGTTGTCCAGCCCCTATTTTGTCCTCAGGCTAGAATCACTAAAAGCAAACCGGGAAGGTCTCTTCATCTATATGAGGTCCAGGAGAGTGCTGGTTCATCATTTTGGGTAAGCTAATGTGGCTGGTGGAAAATGTCAATTCATCCACCTCCAGATGTCTCCTTTGACCCTCTCCTACAGACTGCAGCAAAAACCAAATCCAACAATACAGGGGAACTGCAATAAAGTAGCACACATTATTTGGCAAATTACAGGACCAACAATGCATACACCACAGACTAGTATTTCACTGAATAAAATCGGATGCTACCCATTTGCAGTGAGAGCTGATTATGAGGTTGTAATATAAACACATTTTTTGAAAAGTGGATCTCTGCGTTTTTAAATGCAGTGATTGGTCTTCAGCTAGATTTGAGGCTACCCGTACTTCATGCAAAAGCAATAAACAGCCTGGGGGCAGGAATTCAGTTGCATGCACTGGCCCACTTCATGAGCCCCCCCACCCCCACAATCCTGAGAAACTCAGTTCAAGCTTTTGATTTTATATTTGCCTCAGTGATAAAATCTGACAACTCGTGCTTTGAGGATTCTCATGTGCTTCCTTATTCATGTTATAAATTAAGTCCGCATTACATCAGACAGTCAGGACCACTGGCTTTTTCAGTGGCATAAGACTGCTGCTGTTGTTGTAATTTGCATTATTGGATTTCTAAAGTTCTCGCAGGGCTGAAAAAACTGCAGCTGCTCTCAACTCTTGAACCTGTAGGGGCCAAGGTGAGCTATACAGCAGGTCATTCGACAATATGCTCAAAGTTTTTCTGGAGTCACAGGAGCTGATACACCAGAGTGCTATCTCCTAGGGCTGCTCATTCTCCATTGTTTCAAAAGTGCAGGATGGTAAAGAGGGAGGAAGGTTTCAGCACTTTTCATCTGCATTTCCGATTATCAGTCCAACGTTTATGTTTAACACAGCACAATGCGTCAATAACCTAACATCAGGCATTTAGCATGAGTCATAGTTTCCTAAAGCAGCATAAATTAATTGAGAGAGCTGGGCTCCAGGTTGCTGGGAATGTCTCTCAAGTATAGATATCATAATGTCCAGCTATACTAGGAAAGGCGTACAGGGGTTTAAAAATAACTGGAACAGTGCATACGTTTTGCCACAAGGCTTAAGGAATGGCAATGGGCGTTTTTGAACCCCCCTTTGGTGTGTCCGCACTGCAAGAACAAGTATCATAGTTCTCAGAACACCATTTTGAAGGACTTTTTTAGCTCCTATTTCAGAGTAGGTACTCTAAAGGCACAAGGGGAATCATGAGTGTTGTAAGTGTACAGTCATTGGACCAGACATTGAAAGTAGCTAGCACAGGGAACCACCATTTTGAAAAACCCATTAGCTGTGTAAACAGATAACACACAACACATACAACAGCTTTACTGAGCATAAATCTGAGGTGGAAATACCATGCAATGTTGACTAGTCAAAGCGAAAGAGACATTGCCATACCAACTGCCTGTCTACTGACAGTGCGTCACCTCAGCATTCCTACTGACTTTGTGAATGCAATCATCAAAAAAAAAAAAAAAAAAAAAAGAATTCCCCACAGAAAAATAATTAACACTTTGTCATGTTCAGTACAACATATACCCCCAATTGCCACAGACTGGGCTCTATTATTAAAAAACACATTGGCACATATTATCCAACAGTATCCAGGGATTTGAAAGAACCACCCCCATAGTTTACTGAAGAGGACTTAATTTTAGAGACAGCTTGGTATATGCTAATGCAAAATCTGAGAGAAAAAGTACACAGTCTTTGTTAAAACCTCTTCCAATTGACCTATGGCTAAGCCACGCCCCTCTCCACTCACTCGCACAAACTATCAACTAGGGATGGGTCATGATTTTCGAATTTCGAATAGTCGTTTTATTTTTGAAAAATCGATTTTTTAATGCGACTATTACTATTCGCCGTCTTATTTCCCCCCTTTATTTGACATGCAATTCAGCTCCTAACCGCACGAGGGCAGTATAGGATTGCTACAGCGGTGTGAGATGGGCTACCAGCTAGTTTGATGCTCTTCTACAAACAGGAGAAACATGCAGAAACTACTACTACTACTCCGCGAGGAATGTCCGCAGTCATTCGGGCTTTCATAGTCGAGCGCACTTCCGCGTTGTAGTTGAGCTCCTCAGCCAAAGTGCCAACTAACTTAATGTTACCTTTAGCCCCATTTATTTTATGCTAAGATAATATTAGCAAGGCTAATACTATTAAAATGACACCGTAATTAAACTATTTGCTTTTGGATTTGTTTTGGAAAATGAGACTACTTCATGAGTCAATACTGTAGACCAGGCCTATTATTCAATTACAAATTCAATTGGGAAGGATTTTAAAACCAGAAAATGTTTTGTTAGCTATTGGTAATGACAGATTTCTAAACAGGTACAAATTATTGTAGTAAAAGTAGCAATGTTTTTGTGTCACATTTGAAATTACAAAAAAAGAAAAAAAAAAAGAAGTCATATCTGACCGACAACATCTCATAATTCAGAAACAGAATAAAAGTCGCACACACACACACGCACACACACACACACATACCTCACTTCCTGATGTTTGCCTTTAAGGTCAAGTGTCTAGGAAAATACACAGGATATAGTTTTATACAGTCCATGGCAGCACCCACTCACTCACTGTCAGTGTTGGGCAGTAACGTGTTATTAGTAAGGCGTTACAGAAATTCAGTAACTTGCTTACTGTTACCAAACGGTGCGTTTCTCCGTTATTTTTGGCCAGGTTTTAAAACGGTGCGCAGCAGTATTCCTTCACAAACTGAAGTTCCCTTTCACTAAAACATTTTAGCCCTAAACAATAAAAGATAGTCAAGTCAGATATAGGTATATGAACAATTCTTACCAGAGCATCTTAAAGGCCCGAACATACTCGGGCAGAACGTACACGGAACGGACTCCGCGAGGAATGTCCGCAGTCATTTGGGCTTCCATAGTTGAGCGCACTTCTGCGTTGTAGTTTCCTGTAAAAATGTCTGTGAAAAATCCCCGCAATGTGAAAAATACATGCCGAGCAGTCACTGGTGTGCGGAGCTTTGCGCGCACAGGGCTTGCAGACGTCCGCTTTGAGTCCGCGCAGACCTCCGTGGAGTCCGTTCCGCGTACGTTCTGCCCGAGTATGTTCGAGCATTTAATGATGAATGGATCTCTGTGTGCGTGGCTCCAGGGGTGGGGGCGATTATTCGAAAAATTGTTGAATAGTTGCCATGATTTTCGAATAGTGTTTTTGCTTGTGCTGCCCATCCCTACTATCAACATTCAGTGACCGGCGCTATGGCAGGTGTCACAGTACACGGCATTTCGCAGGAGGCAATTGATGATTTTTGGGGACATAACAATCAGATGTCATTGAGAAGTAACCAAAAGGGTCTAAACTACGCATTGGAGGGATATATTCATCATTTTATTGTTGAGAAGGTCAATGAAAAGCTTAAATTACAAGCCAAAATTTACAGGTCCCAGTGTACGCTTGTGAACCGCATCTCGTTGCCGTCGCCATCAAAGACAACAAGTTGAAGTGCCACTGAAGTTAAGGTTTTTGGCTCAGAATATGAGAAAAGGATAACGGCCTTTTTACCATCTTTACCAAGAGTGTCTCTCCGTTAGTTTGGTGCTACAGTATTTACACTGAATCATTCAGCATAATGTTTGCCAACCTTTGTTATCACTGCGGTTAAAGATAAGTTAATGAAGCTAAGCTTCAGAAGTTAACGTTAGCTTAACTAGAGCCCTTTGGACAACAGCTAACAATGATGTACGATCACCAAAGTACAAAACTAGAACAAAACAGGCTGATGAACTCCCAGCAAACAAGGTGACATGATGAACAACGCAGCTAGGAGCTAACGTTAGGCTAACTTTAGCTAACATGAGCTAGAAATGTTAAAGATAACTTTATATTTCTTTCCAGCAAAGTGACAATATGTTGCCTCAAACACAATGTTGACTTACCTTAGAACAGATGTAGACATCATTGTTAATCTTATTCATGTTGAGTTGATGTTATGGTCTAACGTTACCACACAACTTTATCCAAAGGAGACACTTTTCTCGGTTGAGATGTGGTTTAGGAAAGGGTAAAAAATACAAAAATACACGCCCAGCCTCTCAGGATACCTTGTGTCGGAGTTGCATGTACCCCATGCACACCGTGTGACCATTTTTAAACTTCAAATCTCAGAAAAAGCTCATAAAACCAAACAAAACTGACTTTCAGTAGGCTAATGCATTTCAATGAATGTCCAGGCAGAGAATGCCCTGTATGGTAATGGCTATATGCACTGTGATTGGCTCATTGCATTTGAAGGCACAGCTTAGCCAGAGGTCAGTTGGGTGTTAGGAATGCAAGAGGATGTGCTCAATGTAACAGTATGGTTAAAGGGAACTATTTTACTCATACACATACTGGGGAAAAAGTATGTCATCAACAATGTCATCACATGTTCCACCACGCATGTAATTTATATGATCAAATCTCCTCGTGGGTCGTGCTATGTTGGTAAAACATCATATGCACTGAAGCAGAGAATAAGTGAACACAAGAGCTCCATAAGGAGAAGTGATAGAGATTACCCATTAGCAGTACATTTCACTGACTTAAAACACGATCTCTCATCATTTAGGTTCCAGGGCATTGAAAAAGTAACTCTGCCAGAGAGAGGTGGCATTGAAGAAATACTTGGCAGAAGGGAAGTGTATTGGATATTTAATCTGCAAACACTATCTCCAAAAGGATTAAATGATGAGATACCATGGCATGACATGCTATAATGGATTTGGGATCTCAATAAGACAAGTTTATGATACATGGCAAGAGCTAGAATTTTCTAGGATTTTCCTATGTTGTTCTTGTTCCCTTGTACTTTCGTTTGTGGGATATTTGACAGATGGTGCACAGGCTGTTGTCAGTTATTGAGAAACACACCCACAGCTGATTGATTCCCTCACAGCTGTGCATACCTGTGCGCACCTGTGAAATGGGCGGGGGCAGTTTCTATTTAAGCACAGTGTTGGAAATAATGGCGCTGAACACTCTTGACGAAGGTCCAGGAGGACCAAAATCTTAGTGTTAGCTAATAAAGTGTGCAGGATTTATATTTAGGTCTGGCAGTCTAAATTGTTATGACTTTGGTTTCAACAGAGGCCTTCAGCAGATCACATTTGTCATGCATCCATTCAAATATTTGCATCTATGCAAGATGGATTGGCAGAAAATTTGGCACAGACATTCATAGTTCCTAGACAATGATCCTCGTTTCGTCTGAGATGCATTTTAAGGGATTGGTCCTTCCAATAAAGTTGATTCATAACCTAAATAAACAATGTCAAAATGCGAGTGTACTGAATGTAGAATAAGCCCTAGCTTGCAACGCCATGCAAAGACAAACAACAAATGCAAATTAAATCTTTAAAGTACCGTGTTTGTGCTTGCTTCAGCTGCAGGTTATTCTTTGGAATTGATATTCCATTTACTTGTTCTACATACAGTTCCCACACATGCGTCAAACATCCGTCATTCTGTTATAATTGCTTCCCAAGGATCAGCGTCAAAGCCATAGGCGAGAATGTATTCAGAGCTCCGAGTTGAGATGCAAGACAGTTGTACAGTCATATCAATGTCATATAGTGGTGGGCGAATAGTTTCAGCATTCCGGTCAGGAATCTTCATGCTATTTATTGCCCCTCTTACTTGTGACAAACTTGGCAGCACACACACAAACAGGAAGAGGCCCATATCTCTTTTTTCCAGCCGTGGTCAGAATTGCTCAGTGGGCACAGACATCGTCATTGTTACTCTGTGCAATGTGCTCTGCTTGATGCCCCCCCCCAGGCCGCTTACTGTTGTGTTTTGTTTCATTTCCGAACTTATGGTCTTGCTGTGAGATTTTGTGTGTGTGTGTGTGTGTGTGTGTTTTCACTTTAAAGATAGTGTTGTTGTCAGTTAAAGATTCTTTTTGAGATGTTCCTGTCACTTTGTCCAGCACTACCAGTGCATTACTTGAAGGAGCACTCCACTGTTTTTGCACATGCGGATAGGAACATGACTTTGCCTGTGAAAGCAGACGTATAATGTCTTTTGTGGTTCTAGACGGAGTTTCCCAACGTCATCATGTCATCAAATTAATTGAATCTTGGAGACTACACATTTAATGGAGAGTCTGCATTACAAACTGTTTGATATATATATAGTTGTGATTGTCTAACAAAGAACACTACTGATTACATTATAGGAAGTGTAGAGCTTGCCCACCCACCCATCAATTTTGACCTTTTTTTTTTTTTTTTTGGTTTGTTTTTGTTATCCATGTCTCGCAGTACTAAACTGCTGAAGTACCTTTAACACCACTGACATTGTTACACAATTCTTGCAGGGGCAACCCACAATTTCACAAAGTAAAAAGTGACCTTTGTGCAACTGAATAAAATACTTTGCAAGAATGAGGATTGGAGGTAGAGTTAAATGTCACTGGCATGACATTAGTCCTCCACAGATCTGTCCTTATCTGACAGAGACGTTAGTTACGTCTGTTATATTTCACTGTTTCTTTCCTCGGGCATCTTCATTCTCAACAATAATTCTTCTTTAATATGTTATCGGTACAAACTTGCAGCTGTAAGAGTAAATCTCTTTTTTATTTTATTATTTTTATTCCCCTGAACACAATGTAATGGATTCTGACTGACAGGCTACTGACAGCAAGATGTCAAAGTAATTCTGTGAGGTGATATTATCAAACTATATTTTGGACATGCAAAAGAAAATTACACAGGAAGTGTCTCACCCAGGATGTGGTGGCAATGTTGTTTACAAAAGGCAACCTCACATCTCTGTAAAACTTGGAACCTCTCAGTGCTCGCTTTGAATGAGGAATCATTTTCTCCTTTTTTTTTTTTTTTTTTTTTCTGTGACGTTCTCTGTAAACCCTCCACACATACACACGTCTGGGTATTTCTCGCAGCTGGTGTGAGGTCACTGACTGATGCTAGACCAACTTTGCCCCCTACTGACACATTTAAAAGATGCTCCTGTCCTGCACTTACTTTGCATTTTATAATTTTATCAGCCACAATCCTGCCTTAAAAAAATCAATTATGCTTCTTCATTTCAAATTCTGTAGCTAAAATGATTATAATCACAGTCAATACATTTAGTGTCCTCGAGGGTCATTCAGTGGGCCACCAGTCTGAATGACTTTGAGCTGGAAGTACAAGCAAGGGCAGAATCCTAGAGTGCACCCTGGACATTTATCAGTGCAGATGGCCATGAGGACAAGAGGCTTATAAGTTACACTGAGCCTCAAAGACAAGTGTCAGTCAAGAACATAATTTACGGGCTGTTTTCACTTTTAAGGTAAAATACATAAGTACACTGTGTAGCAGTTTATCGGTCTTGACCTTCTGCAGTTCATACATATTACACATAACCTGCCAGTTTTCCTGCTCCACTGTGACCTTTGTGTTTTACTGTGACTGCGTTTTAATGACAGTGTCCTGCTGCTCTTGGTTTGGTGCTCACGAATTTAGCCGTGATAACACAAATGTAGCATCAGATCCGAGGAAAAGCACGACAACAGCGATACATCATGCACTAACAACCAGAACGGAGTCGATGACCCTGGCGCAACCTGGTCTTAACAATGATATATCTTTTCGACTGGCTCTGACAAGAGTCATGATGGAGGAGTAAAGAGCCTATGTGGGGCCCTCAGGGACAGGCTGCGCCTGGGAGAACAAGGGAGGAGGGTTGACGGAAGCAACATACCCTTCACTGTGCTGGAAGAAGAATGGTTTGGGTTAGACTTATGTAATGGCTTGCTGATTGGGTCAGTATTTCAGTTTTATTGTAATGGAGCCCTCAGTGTCACCCTCCACATAAAGTATAAATACTACTATAATACAAGTATCTCAGAGACTTATCTATGTGTAAGAATAAAAGCCTGAGCAAAATACTAAGTACTTAATGTAGTAATCAACTTTAATTGAAATAAATCTGTAATTAACTTGTGAATTATTTGAATAATGACTTTCTATGCAGTTTAGAGGTGAACAACCTGAACATGCAATTGGTCAAAATAGTATATCCACCTCTGCGAGCAGACCTCCACAGGCTGATGATGCAAAGGTAGCCTGGGAGGAGGTCACCACAATTGTAAATCAATGTTGCGTTTCTCTCATGCGTGCGCGCTCTCTCTTTCTCTCTTGCAGTCTCACTCGGTTTCCTTTCTTTTGACTTTTCTAAGATGACAGATGCTGAATATATACTCACTATCTGCTGTGGCTGTTTGTGGTTGGCTGAGAGGGATGTGAACTCATTATTTTGCAACGGTGTTAACCAAATCAGGTTGGGTTTCCATTACGCGTGCCAAATGTGCCAAACGGTGCCAATCCCCTTTGATCTGACATTAGATGTGACGGCACAGTCGATATAAAGATACATTTATGTGCTGATTGCAGATAGTTGCATTGAATAGTGGTTTCTGTGGGTATTTATTGCAATGTTAATGTGCCTGACATTCTGGAAACCTGCCTGTGAGGTTTTGGTGACGTGTGCGCACTGTCCGCCGGTCAGCCAAACTTCGGCTTACACCGGCTGCGCTCCGCCTGCGCTGACAGTAGACCTGGTTTCAGCTGGCAAGC
Organism: Epinephelus lanceolatus; assembly: GCF_041903045.1. Taxonomy (NCBI): domain Eukaryota; kingdom Metazoa; phylum Chordata; class Actinopteri; order Perciformes; family Serranidae; genus Epinephelus; species Epinephelus lanceolatus. Next base: position 19,422,196 of record NC_135747.1, on the reverse strand, counting down.
TTTTAGTGCACCTTAGGTGAAGCCTTTGGCACGAAACTGTCACTGCGCCAAGCTGGATCTGTCGACACCTCCCCCTGCTGCGCCGCCACACCCATCTCAGCGCACCTCAGTCTGCCAAACTACCAAACTGAGCGCGCCTCAGGTTGTGCTGCTCGAAACTAGCTCTGTGTGGGGTTCGCCACCCTGCGCTGCGCCGGGAAACTAGAGGCCAGAGAAACAGGCAGTCGTTCACACCTACGGACAATTTAGAGTCACCAGTTAACCTGCATGTCTTTGGACTGTGGGAGGAAGCTGAAGTACTCGGAGAAAACCCATGCTGACACGGGGAGAACATGCAAACTCCACACAGAGGAGTTCCTCCTGGGATCGAACCAGGAACCCTCTTGCTGTAAGGTGACAGTGCTAACCACCACACCACCGTGCTGCCAGTATAGAGCCTGATAGTGAAAATAAATAAAACCGGATTACCATTGAATTTAAGTGATGTAGTTCAGTGGTTCCCAACTGGTCCAGCCACGGGGTTCAGATTTCTCCTTAGTCATCAGTTAAAGATCCACACAATTGAATATATTTAGCGTCATACTTGCATTTAGCCATGTGGTGGCGCTAGTTTACTGTCTCTGTTAAGTAGCTGTCCATTAATCACTCACTCTACAGCAGGAAACGGCACTTTAAAAAAACCAAACTTGATTATCCAATCATTGTTAAATGCATAACTTAGGTGTTACCTATATAAAACACATCAGTGCCTGTGTCTGACTTTGATTGTTGATTTTAAAGAAGGCCTGAGGGCATCTGAATAAAAGAGAAATGCATATGGAACTAGAGTGTGCAACTGTTAAGGGCAATAGCAAGTGAACCCAAATGCAGACATGAGCGGGAGTCAGGAACCAATTAATTGTATTTATTGTAGAGACAGGGAAACAGGGGTTGGAGGTAGGGAAGCAGGTTGGGGAGTGGATTCAGGGGAGTTGAGGTAGAGCGTGGTCAGGGACAAAGAGGTATAATGATGGCTGAGCGGTTTGGGTAATTCCAATGGGGATGAGCAGGCAGGGCCGGAGTCAGGAGCAGTGAGACTGAAGACACACAAGAGCAAAAATTAGTCACGGGAAAAACTTTCAAAAAACAGAGCACAAATTCAAGGCTTGAGCGTAACACTAACTATGTAGAGATTACGATCTGGCAGCGTGGAGATGGCAGAGCTGAGTATAAGAAGAGGTCTTGATTATTGCAATGGTTCACCTGGTGACTCCGCCCTGACTCCGGCATACCAGCAGACACAGAGAGAGAGAGAGAGAGAGAGAGAGAGAGAGAGAGGAGGGAGGGGGAGGAAGACGGCTACTGTGACGTCGTTCCAGGGGCCGATGTAACAGCAACACTCTTTTACTACTTTGAAGTCCAGTGATGAGCACCTCAGTACAACACTTGGTGTGTGTCACTTTTTTATATATCATAGCTCATCAACTATTGTATATATATAAAGATAACTTTGCATATGAGCAAAGTTAGGCAATAAAAAAATCCTCTGTGTAATGCCCGGAAAGTGATCTATGCCTCACTGAGAAAGTAATATCACCAGATAAAACTGAGTTGTTTAATTTTTTTTGCCAGCATGTAAAGAGAAGTAAGCTTTGTGAAAGTCACTCTTTTCTTCCTAGTGATACTCTGTACTTCAGTGGATCTGTTATATGTGGTGAAAAAAATATAAGAATATGAGTGGTTTTTGGTGTCTCAGTGGCACATTGTGGAGGCGGGCTTACCTGTACACTTCTGCTTGAGGGCCAAGTTTTAAAAACAAGGGACTCCACCATGCTCAACAAAAATGTGAGTAACTATATATACACTTTCTGTTTAAACAAAGAGAAGCATGCCAACACACATGCCTCCAGCTACCACCTGACAACAGCACTCGTGTTTCTTTTCACAGGTCTACGTCAAGAACCCTGATAATGAAGAAAATCAGAAGGAGATGAGGAAGGACGCTTCAAATACAAATCAGCCATGCCATATTTCATGTTTTTATTTTTAACGAAGGCAGTTATGATGGGGTTATTTTTCTTAACCCCTGTTGCCATGCCAATCATAGTATGAAGAGACACTTAAATAAAGCAAATAGCTATACAGTCTTGCAACACATGGGTCTTTGAAATTAGGTTTTTCCACTTGAACCATTCAAACTGCACAGAATCACTACTGGAACAAAAGGACCCTTGAAGGACCTTTATTTTTACCTCGGGATTATAGACCTGCTGAAAACTTGATAAAAACCAGAATTACAAAAAGTACTTATGTAGCTTATCATTTTAAGTCCTTCATAACCCAGTGTTCAGGCCAGAAATATCTGAAGGTGATGTAAAATTTGCCAGCTGTCAGTGCTGAGGTGGTGGTGGTAATAATAGGAATTTTCAAGAAATTCCATCCAACGAATGATAATAGTAGTACTGTGGGAGATAATAGTGATTTTCTTCCCAACATGCTGATATAATAGTACTTATAAAAACTGATATTTTTTTGCCTTGAGGGGTCAGTGCCACTGGTGGTTTTCCTAATTGACCCTTCCACTCTGCCTGGCTGTGCCATCAATAACATCTTCCCATCGCTCCCTCCATCCTCCTCATCTACTCATCTGCCCCCTTTAGCTGTCAGGCAGAGATAAGAGTTGCCTCTCAACTCCCCTCTCCTCAAGATTGACAGGCTGACACGCCATCTCTGAGGTCAGCCAGGCTAATTGGTTTGTGCACATCTTAGATGGACCATTAGGCTTCACAACTACTAAACTAAAAACATTCCTCTCGCTCTCTTTCTCTCTCTGACTGTGGCTGTTAGAGCCAATGATTTTGGTTCAGTGAGAAGTAATAACGGCCAGTGCTGTCTGTGGCTCACATATGTCGCATGTGGCTATTTAGTCTTTTGGACCTTTTCATTATTATTTTCTGGCCTAACAGAGGCTATAGTGTTGTGGATTGGGAGTTGGGGGTGAGTGGCTCTGAATTAAAGGTTCAGTGTGTAGTATTTAAGGGGCATATTGGCAGAAATGAAAAACAACATTAATAACTATGTTTTCATTAGTTTATAATCACCTGAAACTAAGAATTATGGTGTTTTCATTACCTTACAATGAGCTGTTTATATGTATATAAGGAGCAGGTTCTCTTTCCAAACACGTTTTCTAGATAGTATCATTTGTGTTTCCACATGGGCTATCAAAGTTCTCTTAAACACTTGTCACACAGGAGAAGTTTGAATTGGTTGCAATCTGTAACCCCACCACTAGATGCCACTAAATCCTGCACACTAGACCTTTACAGTAAAGCTGGATTTATACTTGATGCAAGGGGTGAGTCCTCCTGTATTGCTATGGTGATGGTATTGGTTCATAGTACATTGTAAGATTTAACTTGTTCTGGCAGCACCAGAACTGTATCAGGTTTTAATTATATTTCCCACTGTAAGTGTTTATTTCTTTTCTTTGTGATATAGAGTGATGGGGCCTATGTATGTATTTCACTACTGCCTTGCTGCACTTACCTTCCCCAGCTCACTGTGTTAGATGCTGAGATTGCAGCAAGCAGAAAGTCTAATATCAAAAGTGCTTTGCAAGATGTTCAGTTTAAAAAAGGAGAAGATTGTTAAGGCTTTCTTATGTAATTTATTGGTGTCTTTACTACCTACAATCTCTTTCTGAATTATTATCTTGGAGAAGAAAACAACAAATCCTCCAACCTATACTACCATATACTGTAGGTTGTATGTTTCTACCCTCTAATATGGCCCACGAGCGTCTCCCAAATAGAGCCCCCACTGGTGGACAACAAAATAGATGGTATATGACCGTTAATGGTCGCAGTTTTAAACATGTGGTTACTGCAACACATTCTCAGAGACCTCATCAAATATTGACATGGTCATGGACCTTCCACATCTAGATGTGACATTAAAGGTACCCTAGGTGCATTGGTTGTTGACGTATTGGGGCGCCATGTCAAGTTCTTGCATTGTCTTCTTTCAAAATACACTTCCATTTTCACGGGAAATTTAACATTTACATACAGTCTCTTTCAAAATAAACACACTATGTCAGTACAACAATGTGACTTGAGGTTTTTATTTTCCTCCAACAACTAATGCACAGAGTTGGGTTTAGGAAAAAAGAACAGGGTTTGGCTTTATAATCTTATGTTGTTGCACCTATCCACCTTACTCGGACCTTAGCTGCCTTTTATTCTTCTCCCGCCCCATTTCCCCCTGATGCCACCGAGCGCCGTTTCACTATAACGGCGACCAGCTGCGTATCATGCCGACATTAACGGACGGCTTTTTTCGTCAGTGTCTGTTGCTGCAAGTCACTGCCCAAGCGCCAGATTTTGACAACTTTGGAGTGAGACAGGGTTGGTCAATGTTGTGAAACAGTTGCAGTTAACACCAAAACTACATGGTTAGGTTTAGGCAACAAAACTCCTTGGTTTATTTTATAAAAAAAGATTATGGTTTGGCTTAGAATATATACATTTGTTACCTAAGTATTGGGATGTGACATATCTCACATGATATACACATACTTCACATTATATAGGTCATGTTACATACATAACATACTGCGATATACTGAATTACATTTGTTGTTTCACAAAGGACATGAACACCAGACTCCTAGATGAAAGTCCTGTGTTTGTTTAACCGATTCCACCTCCCCTCCCTCCTGCCTGCAACAGACTTAGTCACCCACTATACTGCGTTGCCTGACTTCCTCCTTTGTAAAGTAAGTCTGTTCAGTCTGTTTGTTTTTTAATAAGCTGTCTGATCATCTGACTCCTCGTTTTCCTTGGTCTGTTGGACATTGTTGTAATGATGATGTTCAATCTATGTTAGATCTCAGCAAAAACACTAGCGAGTGCAATGTCATCAATATCGACAGAAACAATAGCCAGAACTACAAAGAGAAGAAACAAGTTGTATCAGTCCCAGAATTTTTCTTGTAAGTAAGTTTTGGGCTGAAAAAGGAGTCAAGTGAGACACTAGCATAGAAAATAAAAAGACTACTGCTCAGGCATTCCCTGCGGCAAACGCAGCTGAGCTAGTGATAGTTATTATCTTTGACAGGCTGCCACTGACCAATGGTGCCCTATCATCGGCTGTTTGGGTCGTGCCTGGTGGCCATGAAGAAACACCTCTCTCTGTGTGGCGTATAGGCTGAAGAGTGAACGAGACTTGAAGCCAATCTGTTTCCTTACACAACAGATAAATGGAGCAGGACAGATACTGTTGCTGCCTTCGCATTCAACTTGTACAACAAGTGAGTGCTAATTGATTAAACCGACAAGTCAACAGTGTATCCTGTGTCTAACAGTTAGACGTGTCAAATCCTGAGGCTCGTGTCAATGCTGTGACATCACCAATTTATTAAGTTAATAGTTTTTACAGCAGTATGCCACTGATATATGCAGGTGTGCCTGTGTATATCCAGCTCCCTCTCAGTTCCACATCAAAGACTAATAATACCGCACTCCACCACCACAACCTCGCTTCCCCCCCCTGGTCATCCACCTCAGCCCGTCAGGGAGCTGCAGCCTGTAATTGGGTGTGGAGCCTGAGAGGCCATGTAGTGGACGGCTCAGCGGAGACTGCAAGAGTCAATTACCAGAGCTGACAGTGCCGTGGAGAGAAAGGTACACCAGACACACTGTAGTGATCTGTCTGAGCGGGATAAAGGAGACAGGGGGTGTGTGCTAATGTGAGACCAACATGCTACATTTCTCACCTCACTGTAACAGTGACAGCTGTGGCATATTTCTTACTTATGCTCAGGGGTTAGACACAAGGCACAAAAAAGGTAAAGTCAGTAATATGCAACCATTTCTGTCAGTGAATTCAATTAGTCCATGCTGTTGACTAACACACCAGTGTAAAATTGTTCATTCTGGAGCTGCAAAGGTTTTTTCCTTATTACCTGACAGTTTTTCGATGTTTCGCAGGAAGACAACAGGTAAATATTTCATAGAGTTGAGAGCCACGTCTCGGTGCCGGTGCTCCCTCGGCTTCAGAATGGATTAATGTGTCAATGATTTAACAGTGGCAACATTTTAATCAAAGACAATCCCAGGAACCCTTGGCTCATTTTGCTCCCATCACATCTGACAGAGTGTGATTCATGAGGTCTTCATTCTCCATGTGCTCAGACAGGAACGTGAATGTGAGGCTTGGCTTTCGCTGGTCACTCTGACATTTTCTTCTCCCTCTTGAATCTGCTTCCATTCTGGGACTGTGTTGTAGTCTATCTGCAAGCATTCATCAAGGTATCGTTATCTCATTGTCACTTTTTGTTACTCACGTTCTCAAGCATGCTGCTGGATCACACACAGTATGTGTGTACAGTATGTGCATCATACATCAATTTACTGTGAAGACAGTATAGTAATAAGCCTCTATCGAATAATGCAGAGCTTTCAATTTCACGATACGATATGATCACGATACAATATTATTGCAATATTGTGATATGCTGAGTATTGGGATATAATATACTGCGATATTTTTTATTTACCCAACTGCAAATTATTTCCCCAAAGGAAAACTTTGTCAACATCAATTTGACCTCATAAAATAAAGTTTTCAGTCTGTTCATTGACTTTAATCATTTTTACTGCAGCAAAATATGATGCAAAGCAGACAGACTGACCAACATCATCATAAAACCTGTTAAAAATTATGCATACACCTGACAAACTGAACTGCTGGCAGATTTAACACCCTTTGCAAGACCAGATTAAGCGCATGAGTGAAACACTTCACATGCAGGTATCCTGCTAACTTAATGGCAACACCCATGTCAGAGGTGTTGTCTGTTTCAACCACAATCCCCCATTCTTGTGCTGCATTTTGCAGGAGGTCTGCAAAATGCAGCATGTGACTTTTGTGTACTGCTCTAGTTTGGAGAACGTGAGACAGCAGTTGTCACTCCTCTGTGAGATAATGTGCTGTTATAGTCACATGTGCATCCACTGACCTTGAAGTCCAGGCATCACAAGTTAATGCCACCCTTCCTTCTGTACTCAAAGACTCCTCAACTTTATGCTTTACTTCTCTGTAGAGCTTGGGTACGACTGTGTCGATGAAAAAGGTTGGAATGGAGTCACATACCAATGGAGTGTTTTTAGCATGTAACAAAAGCCTTTGTTTTCAACAATGCACATGAAGTAGGTGATGGACTGTGTTATCTTCTTTGCTGTCTCAGAGTTGGATGGTAGTTTTGTCAAGCTAAGTGTGTCCAGTATCGGCGGAGCAGGTTTAGCGCTAGCTTGGTCATCAGTGGCTAACACTATTGCTGGATGGTGGCGCATTAGGTGAGCCCTCATGTTTCCATCTCTGTTAACAAATCCAAAACTGGTCCAGACATCTGACCTAAATGCTGACGGTGCATTTCTGATTTCTTTCTCTGGTGCCTCCATCTTTGTCTTGATAAACTTCCTGCCAAATGCTGCTCACTGAGACCTCACCAGGAAAAAATAAACAAATAAAAAAACCTCAGCACCATCTAGTGGACCAAAAAAGCAACTGATTTTATTGTTCTGGCACCAAAAGTTGCAAAAATGAGTTATGTATACAGTAAAAGATCAATACTTGGTGTCCTTATATATCGGCACTCTAAATATTGCTGCTGTATTCATTTTTTTCCCCCACCCCTAATTTTTTAGTGGACATTCAACAATTTATCTTGATCAAAAATATGCAAATGATGCATGGGACAAGTGTTACATAGTTCTATTATTTAATCTTGAAAAAGTGCTTAAATTGTGCACTGTAATCATGCATTCATTCTATATGTGCTTTGTATTGGTGCAGCAATTGTGTCCTATTCTGTTTTGTATTTTGGGCTGGTCTTATGAGAGACAAATCACTCATTGTCATAGTTCATAAATGACGTATTATACTAAGAATACAGCTTGTTTTCCTTCCCCTCCATAACATGCAGCCACAATGCACAGCAGCAGCACTTGACATGCAGCGCAGTTCACATCGGACAGTAAAAATTAAAACTTCTTTCAGGTAGATTAATTGTCAGGTAAACGCCTGTCCATTAGCAACTCATTCTCAAGACAGTCACTCCAGTTTCTGAGGACAACTAGGTGAAAGGAACAGCTGTCTGTTTTCACGGATCACTGACAGGAATGCGGTTACCACCTGCATAAAGATCTGCAATGTAACCGATTTAGCCTGTTAAGAGTGCAATAAATGTTTTAATGCTGGCTGTGGAAGTCATGTCTGGCATGTTGGCTCTTGCTGAAGCTGTGGCTACTTTCACACTTTTACATATAAGCATGGGGTTTTGTATTTGCACACTGTAGCAGGCAATCAGGGTCCATAAAGGGTGGATACTAATTTTTCACAGTGAGATGCAGCAGTTTTAGTTTAGGCTTGGCTGGCTTAGTTTAATAAAATCTGATAGAGTTTGACATTTCTTCTAATATTATCATGGATGAACAAAGTGAATGTACTTTCGAGCCAAGCTGCAGTGCTAGAGGAAATGCATGTCTTGGCATTCATCAGTCTGTGGGTTTTGTTGGTGTGTAACAATGTATGGTTAGAAGAGGTGGGCAGGAAACAACACTGAGGTCTTCACACCCAGTGACTAAGTGATCAGACCCTCTCGACACCTACCCTAACCATAATGGAGGTTTCGTGCCTAACCTACATTTCACTATACACAGCAGTGATACTGTACATGTCATGATTGTTAGCAGAGCTATTTTTACTCCTGAGCTTAAGTGTCTATTTGTACAAAACAGTGGGATCAGATTAGCATGCTGCAGTCCAGGAATTATCTCACCAGGATTAAGATTAGTGGGATATAATGAAAAGATTACCTGAGCACCTGGATTTTTTGAAACCATTAATGAGATTATCCGCGTACAAATCAGTATTTCTTTGCTAATCTGTCAGAGCCCAGCAACCAGGTGCAGCACAGTGCTGAAAATATCCATCTTAAAGCTGCACACAGCAAAATATCTCATCCTTATGTTGATATCCTTTGGTAAAAAGCCCTCAAAACAGGCTAAGGTAAATTGAGGCATCACACGGTATGATTTTAAAGTACAGTTCAAACTGTTTTTAAACAGATAGGGCTTAAAGGAGCTGTATACAATATTAGGAGCAGTAATATAGCAGTAAACCAACTATGAACTGTTTAAAGATAAAGTTGGTTAATGGCATCTTGAGATAATAAAGTCAAGCTCCCTCTGCGTGTTTTAATCCAGGCTTCTGTGTTTGCATGCTGGTGCGTATGAGTCCCTGTGTGTGTATTCCACTGGCTAGCTAATCGCGCAACACATTGTCACTCTGACCTCATCACATATTGATGTTTGGTCATGGACCTTCCATGTCCAGATACAACGTGCAAGGCATCCTGGGTGCACTGGATGTTGATGTTCTGGGACGCCATGTCAAGTTATGTCTGTTAGATGCATTGTGTTCTTTCAAAATACACTTCTGTTCTCACAGGAAATTTACCATTTACATACTATCTCTTTCAAAATAAATGCACGACGTCAGTACAACAAAGTGAGTTTTTTCCTTCTCCAACAGCTAGCACACGTGGTTAAGTTCAGGAAAAAAGAACAGGGTTTCGCTTAATAATCTTAAGGGACGCGGGCACCACTCTCCTGGGTGAAGGTCCGTAGTTGTTGGACCCATCCACCACCCCTACTGCCTGCCCTACTCGGACTTTCACCACCTTAACTTACATTCTTGCCTGGCCCGTTTCCCCCTGATGGCACCGAGCACAGTTAAACTAAAATGGCGACCAGCCATGTATCATGCTGATGTTAAAGGACAGCTTTTTTCGTCAGTGTCTGACGCTGCAAGTCACTGCCCATGCGTCGGATTTTGATGACTTCGGAGTGAGACCAGGTTGAATCACCGCCACTCTGCACTGTGTTCATACAGCAGTTACCACTGATATTGGGACATGCTTCGGATCCCGCTGGTCAAAAATGTTTAGACAGTTTAGACACCTCCATGCTGAGAATCGTGTGTAGACAACCTCTGAATTATAGATATGCTCTGTATATCATATAAGGCTCCTTAAAAAAGCAAAGAGATCATAAAATAATACAAAATGACTATTTTTCTTGCTTTTAATAAAGAAATAAAGTTGTTTAAAACTCTGTGGTTGGTGAGAATCATGACTTATCGTATAGGTTTTTTTACTTTTGATTTCACTTTAAATTCCCACACATAGTTTCTCATTAAAATTACAGCTGAGGATGATATACATTTTGAACGTTATGAATTCACTTGTTTGTCACTCTGGAAACTTCTTCCCTCCACGCACACACACACACACACACACACACACACACACACACACAAACACACAAACACACCATGGTGCCTGTAGACCACAAAATGTCTTTCATGTCAGGTGCTGTTTTCATATGATTTTAAGATAAAATTGCCATGCTGCAAACCCCATTGTGGGTTTGCAGGGGGAGTCGAGAAAACGTGAGAAGGTTTCGCTTGTCATCACAGTATATCTCCTGGTTGTGTGCGAGGGAAAATAGTTATTTACTGTATGGGAAATGGTGGTCCACAGATTGTAAACACCCCCTCTTGATAAAATTTCCAGCATGGTTTCTGTGGTTATTGAATGCGTAAGCATAAGCGTGATTTCTCTAAACACAGACGTGTAGACATATTATCAACTTTTCTGACACCGAGCCAGCCCCTCTTACTTACGCCTACACAGAGCAAAGTTGTGATTGTGTAGAATCAAGACATCAGCATCTGCATCTCATAGAGGGGCCAGAAAGATCAGTTATATTTCCGTTAATTTCCCACCAGTTTGACAAAAGAATGAGTAGGATAAAAGTAATACTTTTTGATTTATAGTCAGTTTAACTATTATTAGGTCCACTTGCTTCAAGAACATTGGCATTTTAGAATAGAGCAGATGAAGTCACAAGTGTTATCTTTAAAAATGGACATTTAAAGTTATCAGCGCAACATTAATGTCAATCACATTTTACACACAGTTTCGACAACCTTCATCTTCTGCAGCCATATTCAGATGGGAAACCATTTCTATTTATAGAGGTAAGTTAATTTGCATTATCAATTTTTGTCCTCACTGACTTCTGTAGTCAGTCTGAATATCTTTTAAAGTCAGTCAGCATTTATAATTGCATGGAAGCTGATTGCCCAAGTAAATGCATTCAGATATGTTGTTGAACTTGAATACCCTGATGAAACATTTTTCAGTTGGCGGTGTGACTTTGGTGATCCCCTGTTGCACCATTGTTTGGTCAAAAATTTGAATTTGTTACATAATTTGTTAATGATGAAACACTTGCTATACTTTTCCATCATTCCCTTAGAAGCACTTTGGGCATTTTTAGCATGGTAGTGTGCTAAACTAAAATGTTGCACATGCTAAACATAATGCTAAACACAATGCCTCATAACATCAGCATTGTCAACACTGTCATTGTGAGCTACTGCAAGCATTTAGCTTGAAGCACCTGTGCGTCTGTGCCTAAGTACTAGTGATGCATGGGTCAATGATCTGCAGCCCGGGTGGTTTGAGTACACTTGTCAGAAAATATTACAAGTTTCAGGTGGCCACATTATGAAGTGACAAAGCAATGCTCTGAGTAAGTTATTATTAACTTACAGATGCATTGTGCAGTGACACAACTTCTCCCTTCTCTACCACTCTTTCCACTTCTCTGTCTATCTCACACAGCGAGTGGCTTTATCATCAGCACTGCTGTGCTCAGAATTTCCGTTGTTTGGCTTTTGACCAGGAAAATCTGTCAAAGTGTGACATATTTAAATCTCTCAGGTTATGACCTGAGATATGTGTCCTGTAAAAATATTTCCCTCTGCAAATATGTAGGCCTACTACCATGTCCTAACAGCAAGCAAGTGCCTAGTCTCGTGTGACCAGCCACCCTTACTTCAGAATGGGAGTCTGGGGACATTCGTCTTTCTTTTTGTAATAGAAATGTGCGGGGATATCCAGACCACGTGACGGCGTTGCCATAGGTACGGCTCATGTGTTACACGCTTACAGGGGGCCAGGCTTGCAATGAAACTTTTACCATATCCCATCGGTAAACAGGCCAAATCATCTCTCTTCTCCTGCGTAAGGAAATTTAGACAGAGTCGCTGTACATCCTTCATTTCTCCAATCTTGTGGACGTTGCAGCTCTGCAATACAGCTGAATCAAATGAAATCATATCCATTTTAATCTCTTCTTGCGATGCACTGAACACTTCCTTTTCTGTTGTACTATGGACAACAATTCGGGGAACAGCAATTCTGGTGTAGGCAGGTGTAAGGCAAAGCTAATCAGCCGTTGGTTGAGAAAGTATGGAAGTACGCGGATTTGGATCCAATCACATCACTGCTGCTGGGAGCCAGCGTTAGTTCTATTACAACTTTCCTATGGGAATGTCCACAGATGACAGAGTCAGCCAGCGCGCTGACGTCATCGGCGTCTGTGTAAGAGACTAGCAAGTGACTCTCTGTCCACATGAAACCCATTAAATAGGCTGTACACTCGAAAACATCATGTAAACAAATGGCTGTACTTATCAGCTGTGCGTTCATGTAAACAAACCATGTAGGTTATCAGCTGTGCCCTCAAGATCAAGATGGATGAGTACTTGCTGTCTTCCACCTTTGTACTTTTTTAAAACAGAAAATACATTTTATATTGTGATATTTACTGGAGATATCATACACATACCAACAGCAAGTAGGTTGTTATGAGTGATGGTCATGATCAGAAACTTTTGCAGGTTTGCAGGTCATGTTTGGGTCATTGATTAATGCATTAGTTTACAGGTCTAACGGGCCAGGTTGGTGTGGGCCTTTAAAAAACCCTGACCCACGCATGACTGCAGACTCATATATTTAAACCTTTGAGAAGACATTGAGAAATTATTAATCAGTAAATGACTAAAGTTTGAAACCTGTCCAGGTCCTATTTTGTTATTCTGGCTTATAAACAAAGTTTAGCTCAAAGTAATCTTTAATTTGTAGTTTGTTGGTGAAGCAAGTGCAAGTTTGTCAATTAGGAATCCAGTGCTGTTGGACACATTTCTTGTTCCAAGGTGTAAATCCCTGCAAATATTTTTTATTCATAAATATCAAAATATGGTTCAAATGGATGAAAAATAAGCACTTTTTTGTTTTTCACTCACTGATCTTTTTTTACTGATGTAAACATGCACATGCTCTGTCAACAACATTCCTTAATACTTTTACATAACAGTAGTTATCCCCTTGGTAATTCCCTCATTAAAAGAATTCATTGATCCCATTTAGCCCCACTCCAAGCCCACGGAGCACTCTGAGGTCGTTTTGCCACATATGAGGTGTGACCAATCAGATTCACAATGCTAGTGTAATGACATCGCTCATCCCATGCCCTTGAGCGACTGCAGCTGACTTGTGCGTGCTAAATGAGATTTTTCTCAAACCTTTTGAAATACATTTTCCCTTCACTGTGACCCAAATCTGATAACATTGTTGAAGCAAAATTATGTCAAACCCTCGATGGAACAAAGTGGAAATGTCTTTTCATTGACACGTCAGATTCCGGTCTGTTGTTTATCTGTCTATAATGGAATAAAGGTCTGTTGTGCAATTCAAAGACAATCTTTCAATGCACTTCCTTTCATGGAACAAAACCTTAGCTTCATACAGTTACAAGATGTAGCACATAATTGGTCACAAGCTCAAGTCTTCTCCTATCACTGTGACAGGGAGTGCAGCACTCTGTCTTAAACTACTGCAGAACTCTGGCAGTGGAAGGTAATAGTGGAGTGCCATGCTGCTGGAGGGCCATTACAGCTCATGCTCTCTGAGGTGGAAAAGCAGTGATCAACAGAAATGAAATGGTCATACTGTCATCGGAGAGCACAGATCAATCCAGGACAAAGTAAAGTACATTGCTGGAGCTGCCTGACAGAGAGGTGATGGGATACTTTTCCATGGCTGGACTCCAAGTCCCCACCAACAAACAAAAAAAGACTGCTTTGAAAGTTGTCATGTCAAGGAAAGGGGGAGGGGGCACACACATCTTCATGTTTTTAAAAACTGGAGAGCTTCTTGACCTTGGCCACGATGAAGTGTCTGCCAGCTGCCTCTGCATGGTAATTTCGTCTGTTTGCCATCTAAGCCTCTCGCTGGATCTGTTGAGCCCTTGCGGGGCACTGAAGTCATGATTATAAATCCCGGGTAAACAGTGAGCATCAAAACGCCATAACAAATCCAGAGAATTATTGGGGTGGTACTACGAGGCCATGTGTGATTGGAGTCTGATGTAGTACAGAATCAGGTGATATGTCATGCCTTCAAAACCCCTTTCTCTAATCTGTAAAGCATTTTTTCCCCCCACAAGGTCAAGGATGACTGACTGACTATCTGTGCATGTGTGTGTGTGTTTGTGTGTGTGTGCAGGGAGGACCTCTCGCACAAAGCAGACGCCCACACACAAAACACAAGCTCACACATCTTGGTGCACACATGCACAACAACAAACAGCATAAATGAAGGGGGCAAGAGTGGAGCGGGTATGCTCTGCAGGCAGATGTGCTCTCTGAATGTTTTCAAAGTCTCTGTATTGCCTCGGTTGCTGTTCTGCAATTTCACAGCTCAGGGTGTACAGACACGGTGAGAATAAATTAAACAGTCTATTGACCTTACTTTGTCTGCATCCAACTTTAAAATGAATCGCACTCAATGAAAAATGATTCGGAGAGCACCAAATAAACGTCGAAGAAGGACCGGATTTTTATTGAAGAAGTAGCAGGAGATGGACAGGTGTGGCACAAATTGAACAACAAGTAATACTGTGAGGAAGTGTCTGAGCCTCAACGTTACAATTTCTGACAAAGGGTTAAAAAAATGTGCTTAGAGTTTGGATTCCGTTTTTAATATGTCATATTTTTGCGTAAGGTTGCATGAAATAACAGGTTAGACATAAATGCAGAGCAAAACAATGCACCGACTAATTTCCTATTAGCTTTGGCTTGGAGCATGTTTAGATAACCAAACAAGCTTGTATACTTCATTCGTATCGATCACACTGAATATTGGGATTGCTTCTATTGGCATCGTGGACGCAGGGGAAAATGAATGTATTCACAGAGAGGCTAAAAAAACTGACCCGCTATCGAATTCCAGTTGAATCAGATGCAATATAAACATAAATCACAATCAGCCTCTGTATACAGTGTGTCGTGTGTTGCTAAAATAACAGATGTAGCCGAGTTGTTATTGTACTGCAGCGGTCTGTTGAGCACTCTACTGTATATCGACCTCTTGTTTTCAGTTAATAGATTCAGTAAAAACCCTGGCGGGGCTTTGAGAGGTGTTGGTGTTATATGGGGTTGAGTGGCTGTCAGTGACTGGGAACAGTTAGTCAGTCACCCATGCAGGTGTTGCTGCTGGGGCTGAGCCTTCATGGAGGACCCAGTGATTGTCTGTGGGCAACAACAACAGCAGTCTTTTTGCCTGGCATGTCCTGATCCTTCTGTCCAAGCATTTATCATTATGGAGTGTATATAGGCTACAACAAACATGGACTGTAGGCATGCAAACTTATCAAGGGTGAAACAAGTGACAAAGATGTGAAGCCCCTAGAGGGGTCTGGGACATGCCTCTTTCTTGGGAAGAATTTTTTAATTTAAATATTGCCTTTAAAGAGTGGATTTACAGTCAATTTTAGCATGCAGATATCGGGAAGAACTCACCTTAGAGTTAATATTATCTTACCGCTATAAAAATAATGTATTCAATTGGCCGCCCGTGAGTCACATCCAGCCCAGAAGCAAGCTACAAGTGGCCTGGCTAGGGATTGGTAGCGAGACCAGGTAGTAAGCAGCCCGGGGCAAAATTAATCAAGACCATAGTATTAATAAGCTCCGACATGATCAGCTCTTTCATCGTTACTTTTTAAAGTTTTGGTTTCATGTATCATCATGCTGCAGATTCTCTCCTGCATTCTGCATGGTGACCTCCTCCACACACACGCAGACACACACAAATATGACAGAGTGAAGTCAGACAACAGCAGAGAGGCCACGTGCAGATGAGGGGGGTATAACCTCAAGATTACTCTAGCTGACAACTATGCTTGTTACTCTAAGTAAGTGCAACAAAACCTGTGCCAGTAAAAAGCCAGTACTTTATCAATACACGTGTTCAGCATGTAGAAAGCCATATTTCAATCTTCTCTATCCGCAATCTCTCATTCACCGCCATAGTTTACAGTTGACTTAGGACTCGTCTTGGCTCTCCATCACGCCATGACCTTGACGCACGCGCACTAGTGTCATCTGTACTCGAGTACGTCCTGACTGTAGGTGACTGAGTGGGGACACGAGGGCGCTAGGTGCTTTTCTTTTTGCAGTGCAGTTTTCTTCCACAAAGAAGACAATGTTTGTTGATGTTTTTGGAAACTCAGCCCTGCAGCCCAAAACATTTCCTAACTTTCCTATGTCGAGTCTGTCACCCACCGCAGACATTGTCTGTCCACAACAAAAGCTTCCTCGGGATAACAATGGATATCACGTCACTGGATATAACGTTACTGGGACTGAAAAGCTACCACTTAATGTACAGCACTGTGGTGAGGCCAGCAGGTCAACAGTGACTTAAGAGATGGTGAGAGACGTGTTTCATTAAAGGCCTAAACATACTCGGGTGGAACGTATGCAGAACGAACTCCGCGGAGGTCCGCGCGGACTCAAAGCGGAAGTCCGCAAGCCCTGTGCGCGCAAAGCTCAGATTTTACGACTGCGCGGACTCCGCTCCGCACACCAGTGACTGCTCGGCATGGATTTTTCACATCGCGGGGATTTTTCACAGACATTTTTACAGGAAACTACAACGCGGAAGTTCGCTCGACTATGGAAGCCCGAATGACTGCGGACATTCCTCGCGGAGTCCGTTCCGTGTACGTTCTGCCCGAGTATGTTCGGGCCTTTAAGATGCTCTGGTAAGAATTGTTCATATACCTATATCTGACTTGACTATCTTTTATTGTTTAGGGCTAAAATGTTTTAGTGAAAGGGAACTTCAGTTTGTGAAGGAATAGCTACTGCATGCTGCGCGCTGTTTTAAAACCTGGCCAAAAATAACAGAGAAACGCACCGTTTGGTAACAGTAAGCAAGTTACTGAATTTCTGTAACGTGTTACTAATAACACGTTACTGCCCAACACTGACAGTGAGTGAGTGGGTGCTGCCATGGACTGTATAAAACTATATCCTGTGTATTTTCCTAGACACTTGACCTTAAAGGCAAACATCAGGAAGTGAGGTATGTGCGTGTGTGTGCGTGTGTGTGTGTGTGCGACTTTTATTCTGTTTCTGAATTATGAGATGTTGTCGGTCAGATATGACTTCTTTTTTTTTTTTCTTTTTTTGTAATTTCAAATGTGACACAAAACATTGCTACTTTTACTACAATAATTTGTACCTGTTTAGAAATCTGTCATTACCAATAGCTAACAAAAAAAAAAAAAAGTTTTCAATAGGTTGCCTGCTGCTGAAAATGTCTGGCCCACTGACATTTTCTGGTTTTAAAATCCTTCCCAATTGAATTTGTAATTGAATAATAGGCCTGGTCTACAGTATTGACTCATGAAGTAGTCTCATTTTCCAAAACAAATCCAAAAGCAAATAGTTTAATTACGATGTCATTTTAATAGTGTTAGCCTTGCTAATATTATCTTAGCATAAAATAAATGGGGCTAAAGGTAACATTAAGTTAGTTGGCACTTTGGCTGAGGACCTCAACTTATGCTATAATCATCTGCAAAATAGTAACGTTAACGCTAAACCAGTAGTCCCAGAATGCTAACATCAGTAGTGTAACATCCAAATTGTGATTGCTAGTGTTTGCTAAATCAAAAAAATTCAACCCCTTAAGGCCCATTAACAGTCAGAAACTTGACATGTCATTAAATCATAATGCTGCTGTAAGAGATTCTTACCTTAAGGCATGTGGGCTCAGTGGCATTGCACATCACAGGCACAAGCCAGAAGCTGCTTTTTTCTTTTTGATAATTTAGGAGGCGTGGTCCTCACTTCATTCCCTGTGACTGTGTCCTGGCAGACAGGATTGTGACACTCAACAAAGAGATAGGTATCAAAAGAGTCGATGGTAAGGATAGAAAACACCATGTTGCTAGGATCCTGCTGTCTGCTCAGACTAAAGAGTAATTTTTCAGCTATGGGAAAAAAACTCTCTTGCTTGTGTGTATTTGAAAATAGGAGGAGTGCTCCAAGGCAACATTACATGACAATTTATAAGACATTAAAGGTGAAACAGTATCACTAAGATATGGCATAGGGAAACATCAACACATGAACATGTCTTACTACACAACCCTTATCTATGCTACTGGGGTGGCTCAAGGGATGGCAACATTGGTCAGTCGATTTAATAAAGGTATTCATGATGGCCAGGGAATGAATTCTAAGGACTGTTGTACAGGTTGAGTGAAATGTCTCAGCCAATGTTGGATGGTTTTCCAAGTACATGTTCAAGTTCCCCTGAGGAGAAATTGTAACTACCCTAATGGTGTGCTCACAGCAGACGCTATGCAAATAATGTGGAGATGTGGAATTCACATTATTGCATCTACATGCAAGTTGAAATTTTCCAACTTGAGCAAGAAATTTGTGTGACGCAGTGTCACAAAAGTCTATCAGTTGCGATGTAGTTCAGATTCTTGTGACATAAATGAAATGGAGGATAAACATTGCGGCTGTCTGTGTACACCTGTAGCTCTACCACTCAACATACTGCACAGACAGATCAAACAAGGCAAGGGGGTAGAAATTAGTAAGCAAAGAACCACCTGGTATGTTTTGAAGATATGTTTTTCTGACTTGTGGAAGCCATTTTATTGAGTTGCTTTGCAAAATGCTCTGAGTAATTTAATTGGTGTTTTATTGTGGAAAGTAAATGGAAGGAGTGAATTGGTAATGTGCTGCTGGACAATATGAAAAAATAATAAAGAGCGTTGCCTTCTTGGTTTACATTGGCTCCGAGCACAGAGCCTTTTACCATGTTCACATCACTTCATTTGAACTATTAGTTGTACTTTACTGCAAACCAAGTAAGTCGTTAGCTGCCTTCCTCAGTTAGTTAGCGCAACTGTTAGCACAGATCTGATGGGTGAATGTTTGGCAGTTGCAAAATACTCCAGAAATCATACCATGAAAATTTGCATTGCAGATCTAGCCCCATCATTAGATGTAAATTTCTGGTCCATGGAAATGCAATTTCAAAACTCTACTTTACGTTTAGTGGCAGTTAGCTAATGCTAGCACGATAACATACCAAACTGAGATGGTGAACATGGAAAACTTCATACCTGCTATACATCAGCATACTAGCGTCTGCTTACATTCAGCATCACAGAGCTGTAGCAAGTCTGTAACAAATGCTATAATGAGATTTCAAGTTTACCACTTGTAAGGTAACTGATACAGAGATAAGACCCGAGGCTGCGTTTCACAGCATTGTTGAACAAATCCTCATACTTAAAAATTAAAAATTAGGTCATTTTTTCAGTGTCTCACGATTTCATTCATGTATGAAACGACAAAAAGCCAGACAAGAAGCAATTAGAGCTGGTTATTTACAAAATAGAGTGCCCCAAGGATGATGCGTAAGCATTGCACTGGTTCACTTAAAAAGCCATTGGATTTTGGATGATTGCTGAAAATAATCTCTGTGGCAAACAAGTTTATGGTGCATACACGTTTTATTCAGCAATATAATCTTCACAAATACACACTACTTTCATGATTACTGAAGCCTAAATGCAATCGCCAGAATTAAAAAGCTAATGTGAGGCTTTAAACAAACCACACAACGGGGCATGATTTAACGTCACCGCCATAACAAGACTGTAAAGTCGCTTTTGGAGTGATGACGATTTGTAGTCTCAATTAGCTTGTTAGCAATTGCGTTTTTTAAGACACACAGAAGCTTCAAAGTTCATGAGTGGGGTATTTACTATGTATTTTATGTCATAGAACAGAATGTGAAGGTCTTGCAAGCTTTTGTCAACCACAAGACATTATTTCAGGCATCTAATTAAAAATCCATTCAAAAAAAAATCCATTGACTTTTAGATGAGGGAACCATGAGTGGTAATATTCTAACTCATTTTTGGGTTTTAGGACTCATTCTTGGGGCTCTCTGTAGCCACCTACTGCAAATCCATCATCAAATAATACTACTAATAAAAATCCTATGTGCATGTTAGCTACAACATTGGCTGCTTACCTGTCAAATTATTATGCCGACTCTGCATCCGTACTATTTACATTTTTAATGCGTCCAAAGCTCTCCCCTCCTTTGAAATGCTGCACCAATATTCATGCAAAACTACGTGCACACAGAACACAGCGGGTAGTTCAGGAGGCCTGGGTGATTAGAGCAATCACAACAAAAACAGAGCTGGCTTTCCCTGTTTATATATTCTCAGCAGTCATTGAGTAAACAGAGAGCTGGCCAGCCTTGATCGGCAACAATATCACTGGTTGCATCTGTAAATACCAGCAATAATATATTGTGTGTGGGCAGCCTAAATAACCACCCACAGTCACACACATGCACACACACATACAAGCACAAACACTCCCCCCTCTCACCATTAGCACGATTACCACCACCACATACACCCACACACTTACACCCACCCCTCTCACACACACACACACACACACACACACACACACACACACACACCGTCCCTTTAAGATTGTATCAATGCTGATTCCTTTTTAACGATCTAATCTGTAGCACATGCACTCTGCAAACATGCTGGGTGCTTTCCCATCCAAAAAGATCATCTGTTTAAGATATGACACTTTGAAGGTCATATTTATGATTCTTAAACCAGCTTCAGACTTGTGGCACATTATATTCTCCACCATGGCGTTCCACAGGACATATAATGTCAATGTTCACTATGTCGTTGAAATCATGCTCCGCTGGTAGTGCAGACAAGTAAAGTAAAGACATCCTTTAAAAAATGATTTCCGCGCAATCAGCCGGGGAGGGTTAAAGTGCTTGGACTACTGTTTGAATGCTTTATATCACAGGTGGTTTTTGTGAGTTGTTATTACAGCAGTCAGGATAAGATCTTTATAAGTCCTGCACAGTTAAACGGCCTTTTGTGTAAAGCATTTGATAGACCACCAGTGCCCTCTGTCAGCCTCAATCAGGATATCACATATTTACTGTTTCTCTTCTGTGGGGTGATTTGGCTGCTTTGTGTTTGAGCAGAGTTGTTCAAACTCACTTTACGGGAGTTATATTGTATTTTAAATTTACAACAGTATTGCTGAGTTTCACCATAAAAGTGACCCTAACCACTAAGCCTAGCCTTTTTTGTTTGGTTTGGTTTGGTTTTGTGCAGTGAAACATTTTTAACTTCACAAGTCCTGGTTTAAATTCATTAAAATAATAATATATAAATAGTACTGCATTTTATTTATTAATGCAGTAAAATTACCAACAGGTTGCCTGGTATAACAATTAATGTTTGATATTTAAAAGTGAAATACGAATAAAGCATTCAGCAACCCTATCTCAGTTTGCACACTGTGTTTAATATCTGAAACTACATTTTCTATAAACAATGGAAACCATTTTCTCTGTACACCATTCTTCTATTAACCTTTGGTTGGTGTCACCAAAACCACTCTACTGAATTCCTTTAATCTCTTAATATGTGTATTTTAATGATGTCACTTTTTCAATGCAACATTTGGACAAAATCAAACAGTTTTCTAAATGTCATGCCATTTTGCATGCTTGTGGGAAAAAAAGCAGGATTATGCCGATTTAAATACGTTACCACAGGGTTATGCAAAAACCAAACCTGTGGGCGTAAAGGCAATGGGTTCATTTTAAGACGAAAGGCATCCTGAGGCAGCCATTAGGGTTTTTGTTCATGTGTGTGAAACTGAAAATTGATTGTGGGAAAGGAACCAGGCGCCCTGCTTTAGACATGCTGATATCTTTACCTAATCTAGACCACACTAGACATTTTCCAGTCTAGGTCTGTCTGTGTTAGCCTCATTTTAGACTATACGGCACGATTATATTACCGAAACTTGCTTCTGAACTTGTACATAAAAAAAGTTGACATGAGGTCAACTCCATGCAGCAAAAACAAAAGAGTTTAGTATTGATTTCAGGTTGTGTTGTTGCAATGGAAGTTAGAGGATTTCATTGCATTTCATTAAGGTGTTCCTGTGTGTTCTGGCTCGCTGGTACCACACACTCACACCAGAGCCATCATTAATGTTGTTAGCCACACTGGTCGTTTTTCTGGTGTTGAAGTCAAGTTTGTATTTCACTTTTCTTATGTCCTTTTTAATGTGATTTTAGGGAGAAAGGTGTTTTCGTCTTGATGACACTGAAGGACTTTTCATCGTCTGTCAAAATGTCATCCAATTCCCTCTCACAGAACATAACCAGCAACATATCACTTCTCCATTACTATATATAAATGTTCAGATGACGTTTCAGGGAAATGCAACTTAACTAGCAGAGCTCTGACGACTGTTATTAGAGGAGACAACTAAAGCTGAAAAGTGCACCTTTTTCACTACACAGTGTTGGAAAATGTAGATTTTTAAGTCAGGCTAGTTACAGTTCCTTAAAAATTAAAGAGTTTATCATGAAGTGTTTTGGGTGGATGTTAACTTAGTGTTTTGAACTCATTTTGAACTCATGCTACAGTTGAAAATTTGCAAAAAAGTAACAGCTGTTTTTAATGTTAGTATCAGTGGTGTGCGTGGGTTGGGTGGGTATGAGACAGAGAGAGAGAGAGAGAGAGAGAGATGGTGATGGAGGGTAAAGCATAATTAGAGAGCTTTTAGCACTCGCTTTGCTTTAAATTAAACAAAAATCAACTCTGAACTGCTTTAGCAGTGTCACATTTGCTTGAGTTTCACAAGTCTCATTTTGTCTTTGGGTTAAACAAGGTCACCCTTGAAGACGTTGGTATCTCTCATCACATGACTATCATGGCGTTTTATATTTACATAATGTGTTCATAGTTGTGTAACAATGGATTTTTGAAGGAGAAACCGCAGTCCACTTTATGCTGTGGTGTCACCAAAGATGTTTGCCTGCACACAGACACCAGGGGGAATCATTCAGCCATTTAAAGGCGGATGATCAGTGTTGTGTGATTGAGGTTACACAGAGTTGAGATTTAAAAGAGGAAAAAAAAAAAAAAAAGATGTCTCCCATGAAGACATCTTAGAAGTTGCAGGGGCTTCTTATAGTACAGCAGACCATCCACCACAATTGCAAAGGAATATTAGACTATATCAGTAAATTATTTACCTTAAAGAAGATGGCATAAATTTATATACAGTTTTAAGAATGCACTAAAGAATTATATGAAATGCATGTTAAACATTACAATATATCAGCAGCACTTTTCTCCAGCTTTGCAAAATTAAACTGTATACTCCTCTTTTAGAATAGTCAACAAATACTGTCCCTCTTTCACCACAGGAGGGAGCTGCAGTAAAAGAGAGGTGAGCTGCAGCATTGTTTAAGAAGTACAGCTCTATTTGACTTCATATAATATTAAAAAACAACAACAACAACAAAATAGCAGTGATGGAAACAATAATGGAATGTTTCTTACCATTCAGGAGACTAAAAATCCTGTAAAATTGAATTATTACTGAATTATTAGTCTTAAAGTCACAGTGACTGCTACTGCTTCTAATGACACTACACTCCTACTCTGCCTCCAGTTGTAGCTCTACTTATACTGCTGCCTTATTTCTACAGTTTTACTGTTACAGAGCCACTGCTGATGACTGAGACTGCCATTACAGCCATTATTATAACAGTACTTCCATTACTGAACCAACTGTAACGTTGACTTCTGCCACAATCGGTCAAATACTTACTTTGCCAGTGGAGAAATTTAAGGATAACTGATCCGAAATTAGTTGTATCTACGCCCAGTGTCACTAAACTATCGAAGGAATAGGTTCATTCATACTGTAAAGCTTATGATATGTTTTCATACTTGTTGCAGCAGAGTTTCAGAAGAGGATTGAGAGTTTTTGTGGTGCCACACTAAGTATATGTGTTGTATATTAACAAGGAAAAAAGGAAGACAAAAGACTTTCATGTTACATAGATACAAAGAAAACATACTGTATATTCTTTACACTGGCACGATTTGATCAGCAAGGTCACTGTAGCAACAAGAAAACCGCAAGATAAGCAGCTGCAATGAGAAACCAGTATAAGAGGAACGACTTCATAGATTAAAAAAGATGATATTTTGTGTTCAGCTCTCTTCGTGGCAAGATGGATCCTGAGGTAAGATATGTGGGGTAGCCTGAAGAAGTCTTCTATTTATCAGTTTCTATTTCTATTATTTCATTTATTTTTTGTTTTATATGATGAATATGACCTTTCTCAAATGTTTGCCCTACTTACAGTCATTTTCAACGCTCTGGGAGACGTCATTTAAACTGAATCATAGACACACTCATACATTGTTTCACAATTATATGCATTTGAAACCTCAAGGAGGACAGTTCGCAAAATCAGGATTTGAAGGACTTTGTTTTGCTGTGGGCTTTGTCTGCTCATGGGCAGCGGAGACCACCACAGCAGAGCATTTAAACACACATGGTAGTTTAATGTTAGGAAAAAAAAAAAAAAAAAGATTCAAAGTTCATTTGGTTTCTTCTTACAGAGAAACTCTATGTATATTTGTTTTTGGGCCATTTTGCGTCACTGCAATGGACTCTCAACCTTTTTAGCTTGAGACACTTAACAAAATAGTAGTGTGTGAATGAGGCCCTCTTGTCATGTTTCATGTGTCTACTAGTTTCACCAGAGATTTACTCCTCTGCACTTCACAGATGGTTTCATCTGAATAACAGTTTGAGGCTCAATGGGGTTAAGATATCTGGTGTTTCACACAAAAAGCAAAGATCACATTAAAGTCTGGAGAAAAAAAAATGCAAACCTGATAAGAAGAGCTTCAGTGTAAGCCCTTAATCATCTCATCACTCTGATGTGACCCATTCGAGGGGCCCCACCCAACTGGAATAAACTAACCAACAGTATATAAAGTTGTTAAAAGCAGCTACAACAGTGAAATACTGCGTACACATTGATGTATCCATATGCAGTAACCAATCCAGCAATGCAATGTATGATAACACTAAGGGACCATTTTACAGAACAAGTATTTCTTTACTAAAACTTTGCTTTCCTTTACTTGAGTATTACTTTGAATGACGATACCAGTGTACTTTTTCGTCACTGTATTGGTACTCTGCCTGAAGTAAAACATCTGAGTAGTTCTAACACCACTGTGCCGCCATTGTCGTCGCTACACACCTTTAAAATTAAACACGGTGGTTGTTCTGAGAATGTAGTTGTAGTAATTGCTGATTTGTGCGGTGCATATCTGGCCGGGCTGATTCAGATCTTGAGTGGTTGTTTCCAGACTTAATTCTCATAGTGAAAACAGAGCGTGAGAGATACAGTCTGGCTGAGTGATGCTTAAACTTTGTCACTTTGAAACCAGCTAAAGTGATTTTCTTTTATCACTCTACTATTTCCATTACAGCTACATGTACTGCATTCTCTGCTGCTACTCTTACTATTACCTCTTTTAACGTCAAAGTGGTCTAATTGACCCTAGAGAGGTTGTAGGACTATGTAGAATAACATATATGACATCAAATATTTCCTTATTTGGTGTATTTACAATGTATTCATAGTATAATGATAATCCATGCAAATTTATATACTTTGTAACCTTTATCAAGTGTGTAAACATTTTGATTCAGTTAAACAAAAGTGGGTGTGATGCATTTGCTTTATTTTGCAAATCAATATTTTGTTCGTCTTTCAAACCATTTAATTCAGCTGAAGTTGTTCTTCAAGACTTCTCTCTGCCCTGGCTCTACTAGTGGAAGGAACTCCCCACCAAAATCAGGACAGTAGTACCACTATGTATTTACTTATGTGGGTGTGTACTGCTTTGATGTGTGTGTGTACCACCTGGGCTGTCCTTAGGGTGTCTGAGGTTTCTGATCGCAGTGGGTTTGCCAAACAAATCTGAAGCACCTGGGTCCAGGCCTTTGTCTGACATACAGTATAAGCCCCAGTGGTAGGCATGAAACTCCGACTACCCTACCCCATGTGTACCCTGTGGTCAGAAACACATATCAACTTAATCCCTTAAATGATTAGCCAACACTTAAGTTGGCATGATTTGCATGACTCTTTTTAGGGTCTTGTAGGGTCCTGTTGAATGCAATCCATTTTTTTGTCAGACCTGTTTCAGAAACGAGGTACACGAGAAAATACAGATTGGGTCTGACTGAAGAAAACTGCTGTTACAGTTACTTTTGTTCAAATACTGCTGTTATCCTTCTGCTAATTTTAGCCTTCAATTCAGCCTTTCAGCATTTTATGACCACCTCAATGGCCAAGGTAACTTCTATTTCTACTATATTATATTCTATACTGCTGCTGATGAGCATCATATTCATTATTGCGCTCATCCCAATTACAGACTCAGGCTCCAACTGATAGGCTACATTAGCAGGGCTGATATCTGCTGATTTTAGCTTTTGCCGCCATGATATAGATTGTCCCCCAGAGGTTTACTTCTTAGTGTGCTGCTCAGTACATTTCCTCGTCATGATTTGTAGAAAGAAGAAGAGAAAGAAGAAGAAATATGGGATCCATCCCAATATATATTCATATTAAAAAGCGAACAATTCATCCAACCCATACAACCACGTGGCCGTATGTTCCTACCCTCTGAACACGACCCATAGGAACATTTCCTAAATTAGCACAGAACGACATGTACATGACCAATAATGGTTACAGTTTTAAACACGTGGTTAACGTTGTGAAACGGTCACAGCTGCACCAAAACTGTGTGGTTTAGTTTAGAAAACAAGACTGTGGTTTCACTTTTAAAAAAAAGAAAACAAAAGTAGGCTATGTTTGTTACTAAGGTAACATAATGTTACGTATCTCACGTGGCATACGCAGTGTCCAGCTCATTACTCTAAAAATGTAATTAATTACTCATTAGTCGTTATTTTTTTGGAAAATAATAATGTTACTTGACTTATTTCTCCCTACCAACAGTAATTTGTTACAGTACTCATTATATTACTTTTCCGTTACACCCCATAAAATTGGTAATTGCGTATCTCCCCAAACTTAAGACGTGTGCCTCTGTTTAGTGTAGCAAAGGCCAGATAACTTCTTTTTTACCTGGGGGTTTTCTGTTGCTTGTGACCGGTATTTTCCCAAGGCGCTGCCTGAAAGACACTCATGGAGCAGCATGTCATCCACCACATATCCGGCCACAAGCTTCATCCCTTCTTTAAAGCCTGCAGCTGTCCACGATTAAAATCCAGTTTTGGCTGTTTAGTGAAGTTGTTTAGGGCCACAGCCAACCTCCGCAGGGTATATTTCCTGGAGCTTCATGTCAGTCGATAGTAGCCAAGGTGTTTAAGACCAGGGGTTTGAGTTTTTTGCAGTGGGAAGAGTTTTACTCCAACTACCTGTAGCAACACGGTGCTTGTCATCTTTCCTCCCGACAAAATCAAAGTAATGGGAATATTTCCAGCCGCTAAGGTTAGCGGTTCCAACTAGCTTGCATCTTTGTGATGTGAAGCGCGACGATTACTAAAATGAGTTCAGTGTTGTGATGTTGTATTTCAAGTCAGTCGTGATGTGATTACATAAGTTATGATGTAAATAATTGTTTGGTTTTGGAGTCATTGTATTATTACAGAAATTTTATTAGTAATAAGGTACACCACTTGTTACTGGAAAAAAAGTAATATACTGCCCAACACTGGACATGTGTGACATATGTCATATGACTTTTGTCACGTATGTCACATGATAACATCATATGACATACTACAGCAAACATTGTTAAAATAACTCATTGATTCTTGGTTTCACACGGGACATGAACAGCCATCATCTGGACGAAAGTCCTATGTTTGTTTGACCTGTTCACCTGAATACAGTAGCGGTCTGGCTCTCATTATAATAATAGTCATAACAGTCATTTTTGACGAGACTAGACATCTCACACAACAAACTTGTAATAATAATAATAACAATAATAATAATAATTGTAAAAAATAAATGTAAATCATAAAAAAACACAAATTACAAAAATAACAAAATCAGTTTTATACATATATAACTTATTTTGTTATATATATATATATATATATATATATATATATATATATATATATATATATATGACAAAAATAAAATCAAGTAAAATATTTTACAGCAAGAAACAATAAAATTGTGGGCTAGGCCTATGTTTTAGAGAAATGAAATAGTAATCGATGAAACAATGAGACAGCATGAGTTGGGGATTCTTTGTGCATTGTCCCTGTTCATTAAAAAAAAAGATATTAGAAGCTAGCATGTGTAATAAAGATTAATTACTTAAAATTAGTATTTCTCTCACAAATACGCCAAATTTCTGCAACATAACTGCAGGAGCCAAACGTTATAAATAGCTGCAGCATACAGAATATGCAGAAGCAGGCATATGGTCACTTTTCTATGTCCTCGGGTGCACTGTAATCTCTATAGAAATACTTTGAGAGTATGACAGTTATACTTTTGTCGCCACAGGGATATAACCTGGCTGCAGCCTCAGAAATAAGAGGCCCATTGAAACCCAATCGATTGCCGAGCAGAGAGGCAGACTGGGTCCACACTCTGTGATCGGTTTCTCTGTGTCAGACCAACTTCCCAGAATAGCAACTCGGGTTGTCTGCCGCTCAGCTCTGCTCTGGAGATGGAGGAGGAAGTCAGTGGTGGATTGAACAACTGTTGCTTTTGCTGCTGCTGCTGCCGCCGCATGTCGGGCTAGAATGAAGTCTATTCCAAACCGAGACATTCAGTCGGGATCAGTGTGCAAGTTCATGGGATTATATAAACTCCTACGTGTTTAAGGTAAATAAAAAAAAGGAGAGCGAGAGGAAACATAAGCGCATGAATCGGTTTCCTGCATTAACTAAGCATTCTGTTGCCGCTTTAATGTGAGCCATTCAGTATTATTCGACTGTCAGGAGGCTACAGAGCTTCAGAGCTGCTGCTGGAGGCGCATGTCTGCGGCAAAGGCAGACGAGGAGCGTCTGTCTGATGAATGGAAAGCCAGACGGGCTCTGCTGTAGACTGCGGTGATCGGATAACCTGTTGAATTGTAGCTGTCAGTCAGCTCCAAAAGCCATGCAGGCGACACAGCAGGCTGAGAAATCACTTAACACGAGAAACAAAGCGCGTTGACACAATGACAACAAACTGGCTTCACGTTTTTTTAGCAGCTGATGGTTATTTCCAGAGATGCAGGTAAATGCGCCCTGTCCTCACTGTCTGTGCATCTGCACGATACAGTGCTCCCACCTGTTTGCTGCTGACATAAATGTTCATTCGGCTACCTAAAGTCATACTAGGAAGTAGTGGCAAATTAGAATAGGGCTGGGTCATAATTTTAATTTCTATAATGTCTGTCATATTATTGGTTGCAATGTCCCTTGATGCAGCAGCTTATTCTCATTATTCCCATTCCCCGCAGCAGCACTTAAAACGCGTGAGGCTCTGCCGGTCCGACCTTGAGTCACATCTCCACAGTGGCTTATTTCAACACTGCCTACCCACGGATTTCCAGTCTCTTGGTTATTGAAAATAGCTTGGCTGCTCCCTGCCGCTATGGCTAATTCCTTAAGAACCGGTGGATCCAGTTTGATCCATCCCTCTCTTTCTTTCCCTTCACCAACTTGTTGAGTCTTCCCCCCTATCGGTTGTTCCTACTGTAAAAAACAGAAAAGAAAAAAGAAGCAGGCACTGCGCTGCGTAAGAGCTCAGCTTGTAGTTGTGCCGACTTCTGAAGAAATGTCGCAAGTTTGAGTCAAGTTGAGTGCAGGGCTCGATGGGACGGTGACGCTTTTTAAGTGGAAAACTCGACGGGACGCGCGCAGAAGAAGCTTTGACGCAGCAACAGTCACCTGTAGGACACCACAGATGCGCTCCTCCTAAACTTTTCTCTGCTTCTCAGTTGTTTTTCGTCTTCACTTCATTTTATTGAAACATGTTGACCTGAGAGGAAAAGCTTTTACTTTCATACAGTTGTGAGAGATCAGTCATAATTTTGACTTTTTTTGGTTTGCTTGTTTCATTAAAGGGAGGTGGAGACAACTTAGCACCCCCCTCCCCCGTCCTTGACTGAAATCACCAACTTATTTTGCACAAGGGAGACGTGTGAAGGTAATCTACCTTTTCTTCTATATACACTACATGCTTCTTTCTTGTTTTACTTTCACGTTTCACTTCTATAGCTGTTAACCTATCACGATAAAACGATCATAATCTAAAACACATGGCTCTCCAACTTTCTGTGACTGTAGAGTGGCCAGAGTTTCCTCCATGTAGCTACAGAGTGAAGCTAAAACATTTAGGAATTACCATAATCTTTTTTTATACAGTATACTGCTAGAAAAAGTTGAACCCAGTGAAGCTGAGAGAGTATGTGGGGCAGTCTGTACTGGGCCTGTAGACCTGAAAAAAAGTTTCTGCAGTGACACCTTTGAACTGTTTCAATTTATTATAATGAAAGGGTTAAGCTGTATGTTCTTCAAGGAAGCAATACAAATATGTTATGTGTTCTGACTCTGTATAATAGATATTAATAAACTCTCTGATGCAACGCTACTCCTATGTGCTGACTTAAAGAAGTCTTCCATGAAACGATAACTTTTGCGTCAAGGTACAAAGGTGGTCCCAAACTTTAATTTTGCAATTTTAAATTAGAATCAATTTGCAAGTAACCTACAGCTCATTTACAACTTCCTCAAAGAAGCCAGTAGACACAAGCAGACACAATGTATTATCAACACTATTATCTGCACAGTTGAATGCCTCTTGTTTGTTTTTTAAGTTAATGTTATGGATTGTGCCGATTGTTTGGTCAGTCTAATACCCGTTTTGCACAAAAAGTTGAATTCTAACTAGATTTTAGTGATTTCATTTTCCTCCTTTTTTAAAATTTTGTAGTGACACTACTGCTCTGTCACTCTAGGGTATGGTATATTTATATATTTCCGTTTGCCTGTTTTCAATTGAAAAAAATACAGCTTAAATATTCAACTGCACCGTTACTGACTCGACAAAAGTTTGTCTCATACATGATATACAAACCACACGTGTGTAAATTGCAGAAAATGGAGAGACCATGCAAGCTTCAGTTTAACTTCTACACAAATGTTTTTATAGAGAACATGAAACTAAAATGTGGCTGTTGGGTAGCTTGCTAAATATATGTGCTTCTCTAATAAGAAAACAGCACAGACCAGAGTCTGTTGTAATGCACCTCTGTACACTGGACTCCATGCATCTAAAGCTGCTTATAAACCCTTAAATGTGGGTATTAGTAGGATTTTAAACTCAGCGTTTGCAGGTTCATGTTATTTGTATGGCTACTTGACCAAGGTTAACTCTGCAGGTGCACATCACTGTTGCAGTATAGACACCCAGCTCAGGCTGCACAGCTTTTGAAACACACAGTCAGCTAAACAAATAAAGAACCAAGGCAAGAAATGTATGCATTATGCAAGAAACCTTTGTATGAAAATAATGTTTGTTTTTTTTATTTCTCTGCAGGACTCCCACAGCACTTGAAATGGAGGCCCCCGATGGCTACTGTGCTAGTAAGTCCTCATGTTGCTAACACACTCTATTCAATGTACACTGACACTCACTGACCCATACTTTAAATCCAAGGCCAGTAGTGTGCAGTACATCGGAACGTGTGTGTGTGTCTTTCCTTGAGCCGATGATGGTGATAATGCTGACAAAGTCTGCATCTGTGTGTGATTATGTTATTGTGACTTTGGCATTTTTAACTTTGACTTTCATGTGTTTTCCAACTTTCTGATACAATGCTGATACCCAAAAAAACAAACAAAAAAAAAACAATATTTTGGCAATCACAACACCATAAACATTTCAAGGGATTTTCCCCTAGTGCAGCCTTTTTCCTGTTCACCCCTTATAGGTAGAGAAAACGAACTTCACCAACATCCTGTTGAATGCAGCAGATACTGGATACGCACTTTGTGGTGCTCCATTGCCCTTTGCTGGTTTCCTATGGGCAGGTCTCTTGAATATATCTCTATTTCTTCCCTGCCCCCTCTTGTATTTTGCTCTGGTATGCAAATCTGAAAACAAGTAGCATGTTGTTTATGACATCAGCGGGGATTTTAGGTCTCCATCGGGGGTTTGTGCT
This sequence comes from Epinephelus lanceolatus, assembly GCF_041903045.1. Taxonomy (NCBI): domain Eukaryota; kingdom Metazoa; phylum Chordata; class Actinopteri; order Perciformes; family Serranidae; genus Epinephelus; species Epinephelus lanceolatus. The sequence continues at coordinate 19,389,806 of NC_135747.1, read as the reverse complement.
TATAGGAACACTTGGCAGGCGAGGTAGGGGAGGTGGTGGTGGTGGGAGCAATGGAGGCTCTTCTTTTCCCTGTCCGTCTGTGGGTCGCTTCTGAAATGATATGTTTGGAACAACCCTGTTCCGTTAGCATGAAACTGCGGAAAACACACATCTATGTGGAATGCAACAGTTTGTGTCCTCATTACCCCTGTGCATTTACTATATGCTCAACACATTAGCACATATAATTAAAGCCAATCATCATCATCAACCCCAAGTACACTAAATCCTAACATATGCAAACATATTCCTCTACTCACCAACATGGAACACACAAATTGACTTATCATATCGTACTGTATACACCCATTAGTACGTGTGTCAAACAGAATATAGTGAATGTCGAGGAGGATGTAGAGGATTTTAAAGGTGGCAGGAGTGCATATAAAGTCAATACAAAGACATACACAGAGTCTTATTCCCCTCGGAGACACAAATTGAGGCAAAGTTTTGCCGGCACAAGCTAATACACTTTGCGCTTGATTGTGTGATTTATCATAGGGTCGAGACTGACAGTACCCTGAGTTCAATAGCTTCAACGTGCAGTGACTGCAGACAGATAACAGATGTCATTTTAGTTCATCACAGTAAGGTTGAAACATCTTTCTTATTCATATTATTGCTTACAAAGTCACAGCTCCATGACTAAAGACTTGCAAAAGCGTACATCTGTTCATTAGCTGGTACCTTTTTATCTTTGCTGTAATATCACTAATTGTGATATTTTTTTTTTTCACTGAAACTAAGGTTTCGGTACTGCCTGATACTGATAATGTGCGCTTTATATTCCATCACTCACTCATATCCAGCCTGACTTATCATGTTCCTTTCCAGCACCACAGGGTAAACCCAGTGATGTCCATCATGCTCCTTACATCGTTTATGAGGTCAAATGTGTAGATGCCGGTGGCCTATATTTGTGTCCTAGCTATGTGTGTATGTTAGTTTTATTTTTAATGTGTAATAATAATACTATAATAATTTTGACTATAATAGCCAAAAACAGGAGAAGGGTCGACAATAGCAGAATGAGCTGAGTTTCCCGTACGCTTTGAGAATAGGTAGAGGCTTAGCTGCCACACATACAGCCACATCAGCCACACCACACACAGACACACACACACACACACACACACACATACACACACACACACACACACGATACATACATTGTTGGTTTACAGCCTGTACTGTTGTTTCATGACTGTTTGCGGCAAATAAACAAGAACTGCAAAGAAAGAAAGAAAGAAAGAAAGAAAATTCAGCAGAAAACCGTGCACAAGTAAAGCATGAATTAGAATTCATGTGGGAGATTACTACTATTTTCATTCACATATAGGTAGTATTATTGTCTATTTGTAAAAACAGTGTAAGTGACTGAGAATAGTATGAGACACAGCCTGACAGTATATGATTGTACGTGATTAACAATATTTGTAGTCGATGGCTCACATAGAACTCATAAAGAAGAGTGGAAGATAAAATTATCTGAAATAACAGAGCAACCTTGTTACAGCACCGACAAAACACGGTGTCCTTTAAGGCCCACTGACTGGATCTGAATGCTTCTCGCAGCCTAAATGTTGACAGTGCTGCCATTGAGCAGGTACAAGTTTTGTTTTCGAGAAGGTCGCTCAGTTATTTGGAATCGAAAATTCAAGCTCCCTTCCTGTTTAATCAACCAAGCTTTCCTTTATATATAAATGCTCCACTCACACTATTATTTGTAACCACATGCGCTGTCATTGACACGGTCGCTTTCTCTCTCGCAGATTATCGTTCTCACACACACAGTTGTACCTTTTCACACGCACGGCACACCGCTTTCCATTATCACACACACCATCATAATTTATCACAGATTCAAAAGATCTTTCTGCTCTCTCACATGCACTTTATTCTCTTTCATGTTCATTGTCATTCTACCTCACATGCTCATTTCCTCATAGATACATGTTGTTTCTAACTTAGAGAAATAAGATCTCATGTGGTTTCTACATGCAGGTCATTAGATGAATGTATACAGGTTCCTAGATGCCTCGTGGTTAGTTCTCCCAGGGGTTCTAAAATTTTAAGTTAGATTTTTCTTACTGATGTGACCATAATTAGGTGCAGTTTTGCCAAAACCAGTTGCAGTGTAAAAGCTGTGTAAAATCTACATGTGAATTTTACGTATGACAACTATCCACAATGGTGCCGGTGTGGATTGACCTGTGGCTAAGCCACGCCCCCCCTCCACTCACTTGGACAAAAGATCAACATTCAGTGACCGGCGCTATGGCAGGTGTCACAGTACACGGCATTTTGGAGGAGGGAATTGATGATTTTTGGGAACATAACAATCAGATGTCATTGAGAAGTAACCAAAAGGGTCTAAACTACACATTGGAGGGATATATTCATCATTTTATTGTTGAGAAGGTTGATGAAAAACTTAAATTACAAGCCGAAATTTACAGGTCCAAGTGTAAACGTGATAAACCGCATCTCGTTGCCGTGGCCATCAAAGTCAAGATAAAGTGCCACTGAAGTTAAAGTTTTTGGCTCAGAATATGAGAAAAGGATAACGGCCTTTTTACCATCTTTACCAAGAGTGTCTCTCCGTTAGTTTGGTGCTACAGTATTTACACTGAATCATTCAGCATAACGTTTGCCAACCTTTGTTATCTCTGCGATTACAGGTAAGTTAATGAAGCTAAGCTCCAGAAGATGACGTTAGCTCAACTAGAGCCCTTTGGACAACAGCTAACAATGATGTATGATCACCAAAGTACAAAACTAGAACAAAATAGGCTAATGAACTCCCAGCAAACAAGGTGACATGATGAACAACGCAGCTAGGAGCTAACGTTAGGCTAACTTTAGCTAACTTTAGCTAGAGATGTTAAAGATAACTTTATATTTCATTCCAGCAAAGTCACAATATGTTGTCTAAAACACGATGTCGACTTACATTAGAACAGATGTAGACATCATTGTTAATCTTATTCACATTGAGTTGTGTTTCTGTATGTTGTATATGGCTGATATCTAGTAACTTACCAACTTATCCACTTGGCTGCTCCAAACATCAGACCTCCAATCTGTCAATGAAGAAATGTGAGTTCCATGTTCTTCTCAGGGGATTACACTCCCACCACCATCATTATATCAATGTTGCATAGAATACTGCAAAATGCAACCAAGGAAAAGGAAATGTTTGATTGAGGTCCGTCAAAGTAGCACCCAGTGCCCCTAGTAGCATCATTCTGCATAATAATTAGCCATGTGCTATGTTTGTCATGTTCTGTGAACAGCTTATCACGTTAGCATGTGCGTATCAGCTACATTAGCATTTCCATCAGCTGAAGCAGGAACCAAACTGATAGAACGTTCTCAATTTTGGCAGCAAGCTAGCGGTGACATGGAGGTATGACATCACTGGGGTGAATTGGAACAAAGGATTCACTTGGTGAAACATTTCCATAGATGGAAATTAGCAGAAATTGGGGTTTGTTTGAATATTTTATTCTCTGTGCAAATGTTCCACAGGTGTATGCAAGCATTCGAAAGAATCCACAAAATCCATTTTCATTAATTTTCGTGCAGATTTTTAAGAAAGAAATCTGTGTTTGGTATGAACAACTTGAAGAACACTGATTCAGAATGTAGGGGACAAAAAAAGGACAGCAAATGGTTTATGTTTAATCACATTACACACAACATACACCAGACTTGACAATGGTACACTATACTGCATAGTAATGAAAAACAAAAGGATGAATTCTAATGAATGGTGACAAAGACCAAACAATCCATCGAACATTTAACACAGCTCGTAATATAATTGAAGATGTACCTAACATTGTGCAGTCATTCTCAAAAATATAAAGTCTTAACACTCAGTTATGTATGAAGTTGTCCACTTGGCTAACATTAACAATATATGACTGACAATACCAACAAAATACTTTAGACAGCTTAACAATGTACTTGTTTAAGATAATGCTAGTTTAAGAAACTTACATAACAAGGCATGCTTCACTCCCTTGAACCTTGAAGGTCTCATTTCAAAGCTTTTAAGCTGATTACCTTAAACAGTATTTGATATTATTCTGGGGTTAATGGGATATTCCAACTTCTCTTTATCATGTTCCGGTTGTCAGTCGTTCGTGCGCTCTGTCAGTATTTATAAACAGAGAAAAGACACAACCCTCTCCAGTTTGATCTCTAGTTTTGTTGCTCTAGTTAAGTGGCATTAAATGTCATTAGTATGGACAGGTGCAAACATTTCCTGAGTAGTAACTGACAGAAAAAGTGAGGCAAATTAAAAATAATGAGGTGCATGAGTTGTTCTCAGACCAGAGAAACTGCTGTTGTCTTGAACCGTATCGCATTTTAACATAGAATAATTTGAGGCCATTAAAGTTTCAGTTCATCAGTGAAACAAAACACATTTACCCGAGGTCCTGCACAATAATCTGAGGGGAAACACGAGGTTCAGAACCATCTTAGATGCTGCAAAACTTTTCTCCCTTGACTTAAATTTGTCTCATTTACAGTCCTCATTTTTGAGCAGCAATACTTAAAAGTAGCACAACCTTTAACAGCCACAGCAGTAAAATGCAACATAATCCAAAAACATACACTGACTGGGATCATTTTATTGACAATTTTACTGCACAATGAGTACTTTTAGTTTGATACTTTAAGTACATTTTGCTAATAACACGTAATACTTTTACTTAAGCAAGGTTTTAAGTGCTTTTACTCGTAGTGGAGTATTTTCTCAGTGTGATATTAATACAGCTGCCAAGAGAGCACATAAAACAAAAGTTTCAATTTTAGTTTGAGTAGCTCCTGCAGTTAACATTGATTAGTTTCATCTTTAAAAATGTGCTGATGACAGCTGTTATTTCAGCCAGTGAAGCCAACGGCTACAGTTACTTAAACAGCACTGTTAACAATGTAAGTAGTATTTAAACAATAATGTGAGTGAGTGTGTAATTGTGGAAACAAGGGGGTGTAGCTGATTGTGCAATGTATGAGTGAGATTATGATGATGATGCTGTGCGTGCGTGCGTTTGTAAGCGAGAGGATAAGTATGATTTATGGCCTAAATGCAAATCAGATTATTGTAATTTGTGTCCATTTAAAATCATTAACATTAAAATCAGGGCAGAACCATTGGCTAGCTAACCAGAAAGTTTTTGTTGCACTGCCAGCTTTGCTTTACATGCATTGTAACAATAATCAGCAGCACTCCATGGATGTTATTATATTAATGCAGATGACACTGTTATTCAGTCTCTTTATTGTTGTCACTTCTTTGTACCCACTTTGCAGATCATTTAAGATCAGTTATCTGCAGATGTGGACTATATTAGGTTTCCCTGCTCTCTGGGTCACCCCCACATACCGCAAATGGAACGCACTAGTGCACTCTATGGCTTGGCATTTAACAGCAAGTGCTTCTGTAATACTTTTGAATCAAGTGTGCGTGTGTGTGTGTGTGAGACTGTAGAAATGTATTCACAAATTAAATTAATCACAAGCACTTTCAATACATTATCTAACAGTTCAGTTTTAAAAGCATGTGAATGAATGCTGTCATGTGTCTGTGTATTTTTTTTTTGTTTGCTGGGTCAGTTGTGTGTTTGAATGTGCGTGTCTGTGTTATGAATCTTTGTCTTAAGGAAGGTTCAGGGTTTGACAGGAAAAACCAGATCCCATACAGTGTGTATCCAGCAAGCCAGAATGGAGAGGCTTGTCACTCCGGAAAAGAAACTTATTCAGCTCCTCATGCAGCTAGACGCACTGTGGGTGCTATTGAACCATTTTCTGTGAATTTAATTCATTCTCACTATTACAAGCAGGCAGATGGAGCTTGACCTCGGTTTAATTTAGATTTGTTTTCATGGCACGGTTCTTGAACCTAGATACCTTTTATACGAGCCTGCGCTCTCTTTTGAATAACTTGTAAGACCAGAAATTGCACTGACCCTTGTTAGATTCCTGAGAGGATGACTGCACTTTAGAAGCTGTGCATTCATTTAGTGTCACAGATGAAGTCAGCAATTATTACACCTACAAGTTTCAGGTGTACACATTTGTTCCTTTCCATTTACCAGCGTATTAATTTATCCCAATTTAGTGTATTACTCAAAATACCTCTCCCCCGGCAAGTCTCGACTGTTTGATATCCTGATCTTACTGTTCATACAGAATTGACTCAGCAAACGCGGGTCACCAACGCAATCCGAGCAAGTAAGTGTGTGGTTTAGAATATCATTAACCGACTTTGAGTTCGTAACTTACAGACATTTTTTCCAAACATTAAAGGACTCTATTTGAAGAGGCATGGAAATGCACTTTCTTCACTAGATGTAGAGGAATATCTGATCATCGTCTCAAGCAAGAGACAGACTTAATATATCAATAAAAACATCAAAGTATTCCTTTGATTGCCAGTGTTTGCCAAGAGACCTTGACACTTGGCTTTTGATGACAAAAAGCCTATTTGACGTCATTACTTATTCATTTAAAAAAGACCATATTGATAGGATTATTCATAAATGATCCATTTGATAGCTTTTGAATACATTTCTAATTTTACCTTGATACTTTAACTGTTTTTAACGCTGTTAAAATTTTTAATGGACTACTCCTATATTCTGTAGCAATTTAGTCCAGACAGCCAAGAGCCATTACTTCAGGCTTAAGACAACCTAGCCACATTGCTGCTAGGCAGCTGTCAGCATCTGCTACAGTAATGGAAAATCCTTCATGACAAATCTGGGCCACTCCTGTCTCCAGGACAGCATTGCCAAGGGAGAGCCAGTGTCGGTCACCTGAGATTTCCTCCAACACCAACCTGTGCAACCTGAGCCCAGGCCCAGGGATTGTGTCATGGACAGCGTCTCCCAGTATGCCCCACTGAGTGGGGCCGCCACTACAATAGAACAATACCATAGAGGAGGTTGTCAAACTAAGAGGAGCTGTCACAGCAATTGGAGATCTGACAGAGATTTCTTTTTTCATGTACAGTATGAAGGACCTTTGCAGACATGTTAAGCGCTGACAAATTGTAACAAGGCCTTCCTTGTAGCAGTTTCAGATGTAGCACATAGCACGTTCCTTTGATTTTAACTGAAACTTCACTCGGCTACAGCTATCGCTACATCAGTTGTAAATGCATGAGGCAGTCTGGTGTCATTATAATGGATACTCACAGTTGACCGTATGCTTGAGGAAAAACTTTAATTGTGCTGCTTGTGAATGATGGCTCACTTTGGTTCCTAAGGGATCTGACACCTGGGTCAGCAGGGGTGTTTGCCTGTTGCCACTGTATTGTTCTAGTGACCCTGACAGGGCCGGGGTGTAAGGGGATAAGGGATTGCTTTGCTCTCCCTGAAACCACACAGGACACAGGACACAGGGCTATCCATAGCCCGGGTTCTGTACAGACTGCTGAGAGGATGCAATCTGATCCACATTTGCTGGACATTATGATCCCATAGGCACATAAAGACAGTTTAGTTAGTTGCCTGGTGCATTCTGTACTGTGACCTCCATAGTGACCGCTCAGGTTAGGGCTTTGAAGGAGATCTGACAGGAGGATGAAATGAATCATGTTTAACCTGAGAAGAAGATGTTTTACACAGGGCTTTGTATGTGGACTGTTTGTTTAGCAAGGAATTTTCTTTTTGTCTCTATGAAAATCAATAGACTGGATTTTTTTTTTTTTTTAATGCATGGAGTGAGTCCCCATCTTTGTTTTTAAAGCCTTAATCATTACATAGTTGGATATATACCATCAAAAACAACAAAGCTGTGTTTTTTTTATTTCACATGGCAGCATTGTCTTGTATTTGTTGTACAACTACAGTATTGTACAGCACAATGAAGATTGCTGTGTTTCTGCTTGTCTCCCAGGTAACGGCCAATGCTCTCCCGGTAAGGAGAACTCGAGAATGTTGGCGGATACGTCAACACCTAATGGACAGACAGTTCCTCAGGGTCCTAATTCCCCCAGTGGTGAGTGCTCCATCAGTAGATCCACATATCTGCAGTCTGCCAAGAGCAACCTCAGTATGCACACACACACACACACACACACACACACACACGGATTCTCCATTAAACAAACACACGCTGTTCTCACTACATCAGTTAATTCTGATCAGCGTATTTTGCTCTGTTTTAGTGAAACTCAATAGTTTCGTAATAAAAGCCTTCTGGGGAAGAAAGGATTGCTGTATTTCCCCTGAACTGCTGGAAGGCCTTTGATGTGACACAGATAGAGGATGTGCTAAGTTTGGATTAGTTGCATCAGAAAATTAACGCGGCAAATGTGAGCTGATCATAAAATAGGTGCTCCTAATGGTTAGGCTTAGAGACACCAATTAATTGATTAAGAAAATGAATCACTTACTATTTTTATCATCAAATAAGTAATTTTTCAACAAAAATGTCAAACACTTGCTGGTTCTAGGTTCCTCAATGTGAGAATTTGCTGCTTTTCTTTGTCATTTCTGATAGTAAATGATGAGTGATGTTGTAAATATATGATAGTCTTTGGGTTTGGCCTTGCATGTTAGCTATCTGCCATTGGTGTGTGTGTGTGTGATTTGAGTTGAGAACTGTAAAGCACATCACATAAAACCACTAAATGCCAAGTCCAAATAGTATAGTCAAAAGAGAAACTAGAAACCAAGTTCTGTCCCAATGAATTTGTGGATTTACCCCAAAGACTGTAATGAAACAAGGATGAACACTTGTTACAGTGAGTCGTTTCCACAGTTAAGGCTTTTGTACAGAAATGCCATATTGCAGCTTGCTGCACCATATCACACTTGCTGTGCTATATTGCACTCACCCAGAAGTGTTGCTTGGTTCCTTTCACAGTATTGACCTGGAACCTCAGATTAGCTCTAGCGATGTCACTGTGAAGCAGCAAAGTAAGAAAAGGGGAAACTATGTGAGACGAGGCAGCTGGGGGAGAAAAAAGGGAAGCTTGTTTCCCACAAGTTTAGAGATACAGGGAGGCGAGCTGGGCCTGGTTTTCACAGGAGATACTCTTCACCGATAAGAGCTGTTGTCATTCTGAAAGTTGCCTAACATGATTTGCTCTTTGAGGTTTTGTTACAAAAGAGGGGCTGCATCATATCATCTGTTGAAAATAAGCATGAAGTGCTGTCTAATTTTAGTACCGCACTCTTAATCTTGCAAGCTGAAACGCAAGTTGTGCACTGTCTGGTAATAAAGTGTAGAAGAGTAGAATTACATCCTTTGGGCTAGGTGACAGTTTGGTTGGTGAGAGTGACATAATGTCTTCTTCATAACTATGTGTTGCTCTCAGTCAATTGTGATCTTCCCCCCTGAGTTTCTATGGATTCTTGGAAACTCAGATATTTCCCAGACCCTACTGCGTAGTGTCTGGAGGAGGGGTTAAAATATGCCAAAATTGCGCCTCTACGATTTTCATTGCTGCTTTTGTCGTAACAGTATCAAGTGTATCCTCATCTGACCACTCTATGCATTCCACTCTGCCACACTGGAGAGACAGATGTAAAGATGCAAGGAGCTGAATAGCAAGGACATTCAGGTCTGCTCCGTGTTGCCAGGATACAGCTGTCGAAGGCAAGGCACGATCGCAATGTGGGTATTGGGATAACTGTTTCTTTTGTGCAAACTGTGGCATTGGAAACATACAGTATCAGTTTAAAGAGTGGACATTTCTCCCTATAGTCTATAAAAGGGGGAAATCTTGCCTGAATATCTTACTCGCCTCTGAGAGTTAAGTGGATGCAGTTCCAAAGCCTGAGGGGACAGTTGATGGATGCAGTCAGATGGGAGGCTTTAGTAAAACAACCACATATGCTCACACTGTGATTGTTACCTCGGTAAATCCCAAAACAGGATCATCAGGATTAGTAAGTTTTGCTTGGATGATGTCCAAACATTTTTTTTTTGCACCCTGTGTAAAGCCCATTTCACATATAGTTTAACCCATATACATGATCAAGGGTTTATTTTTGGCGCAAGGCTCATTCCCTAGTGTGATTCTTGGAAATTTTTTGTCACAGCTGTAGTGGGAACAAAGTCAAGTCTTTAATAGGCGATCAATTACAGTCAAGTTTTACAACATGACCCGGAATCTTGTCTCAGGGGGGGTTTATAAAAAAAAAAACATAATTCAGACAACAAAAGCAGCGTAATCCTTGTGTGAAGCGTGCAAATGGTTTTGATATTGTTTTGTGTATGACAGATGTTCAAAGACTGAACAAGCCAGGCACAAGAAACTGTAAATGACATACTGAATTCTGCTGGATAACAGCATCTATATGTACATATATTGGTACATATAGCAAAGGTGTGGACTCAAGTCAGACTCAAGTCACATGTCAAAGACTCAAGTAGGGTCATATGGAGAAAATCAAACATCGATATAGCAACAATATTGTAGGATTGACTGTTGGTGCTTACACAAAATATTGACACAATGAGATTTTTGATAAATAATCATAGTAATGTAAATATAATGACTAAGTGGGTAAAGGTAAATAATAGAACAGCTAGAGCAGTCTGGTAAGTTCAGAAAATTACATCATGTTACTGTAATGCAGTCTTTTAACAAGGAAAAGACAACACTTGCAGTATTACAATCTCTAAACTCTAAGATGATATCTAGTCTCATGATATCCATATAATATTGATGTACTGCCCAGCCCTAGACTCAAGTCAGACTTTGGTCACAAATTTGATGTCTTCAGACCTGACAAAATAAAAAAAAAAGACTTGCAACTCAACTTGGACTTCATGGCTTCATTTGAACTTGAGCTTTTTGACTTGAAATACCTGATACCCCCCTCCAAGCCCAAAGATTAAAAAGTATGTTATTTAAAAAGTGTGCTGCCAATCAATTCATTTCCCATCATTTTCTGATTCAGCTCTTTTTACTTAATTTAAGCATAAAACATGCAGCAACATACAATATCACTTTAAAGGAAGATTAGTCTTACAGAAAATGTCTAAACAATTGCAAATATAAATTTATATACATGTATCCAATACTGTATTGTACTGATGCTCTGCTGCTGCTTGTTGTTTTGCATGGCTTCTGTCTTGAGAATTTCTGTCCGCTGCAGTAAATGCTGTTTTTATATCTTTATGCTGTTTTTGTCCTTTGAATTTTATCATTTCATTGGTTTCAAAACCTCTTGCCAAAGGACTGGAGTTGAAAATTAGCCAGCTTACTAAAACTGACACATTTACAGAAATGTTGATTAATATGCATTGTCCTTATAAATAAAATAAATGAAATGAAATGAATGAGATGAATAAAATACAAGAAGACTGGACAGAAACATACAAATTCATTTTGGTGGGGTACAAGTGCTATGTGCTATGAAAGTGCAGTGTCAGCACTGTTTTTTATTAGTAAGTTGAGTTGCACTTGTTTTAACAAACTTGTTTTTAACAAATATTTTTAAAAGCATTCCTGATTTTCTGAAATGTATTATTTTATTATGACTTGAATAAGTATAGGAATTGGGACTTGTCAGTTTGACTCAGGGCTTGACTCAGAAATTGACTTGGGACTTGTCGGTGAAGATTCTCAGTCATCCAGGTCATGGTAATCATAAGTGCTAATATCGTAGGCAACTGGACTTGCTTATGTTTCTTGAAAACGTTTCGCCTCTCGTCCAAGAAGCTTCTTCAGTTTTAAATGACTGGTACAAAGTTGCAGGCTATAAACCCTGTGTGGGTGGGAACCCTTGCAGAGTCGGAGGGGTCACGTGAGCTCTTAGTTTCAGAGTAGTTAAGGTCACAATGTGAGTCGTTGACCCACCTGGCCACCATGTGAGTCGTTAGGGTCAGGTGGGACCAGGGGTGAATGGCTATGAAGTCGCCTGGGGAGGAATCCCAAGACTGCATTGTAGGTGGGGGATAAGTAGTGTCGTAAGCCACCCCCTCTGTTTAACGATGGTCGTCCCAGCTTGACGTAGATGGCTTCTTTTACTCCTCTTTCGAACCATCTTTCCTCCCTGGACTTGGGACTTGAGTGCAAAGGCTTTAGACTTACTTGTGACTTGCAAAACAATAAGTCTGTCCCACCTCTGATACACAGAAAAGCATTTATTGTGTGAATGGCTTAAAATTGGGCAAATTCTATGACAAAAGAACTCTTTCCCTTTCCCTCAGAAGACTGTTTGTGGCACTATTAGAGTCCTTTGTTTGACAAGCATTGTCTCGTCTATCCTAAAGTGTCAGCTCCTTGGTTTGTACAGAATAAAAGAATCAATTACCTTACGCAGCAGTGTTTCGGCTTTGTTGTCAGAAACAGACTCGAGAATTCAGTTGAATATTTGGAAACTGATTTTCCAGTTGACTGAAGTGTACACGGTAATGTTCAGTCCATGTGATGACTGGGACAGGACTATAGATGAACGAAACTAACCATTGCCGTTTCTGATTTCTAATGCTTCCTCCTGGAGAGTTATTTTTGTGTACAAGTATCACTAATTGCTGGTGACTGATAAGTAGAGACTGCAGGTGGTGAATAGTTTCCCGCCACAGCCACCCACACACCCACACACACAATTATACAGTCGTTTGCCCTTGTCATCCAGCCAGTCTCCCATTGCTAGTCAGGTGTTCTAAGCTACAGGGCCTCTGACACTCCCTTTTCTCCCCAGGGACAGCCAGGAACCAGACCAGCCTGTTTCTCCTTTGCTCTCTTTCTTTCTGTCTTGTCAGTGCATCAGTCCATCCTAATGCTTTCTACAAGTTGAGTTGCTAAGTTACTGGGATCCCCCCTCCACATGCCCCTTGAATATATTATTTTGCACAGCTATCCCTCTTAAGTCATCCATTGTCCATTGCAGATGAACTGATTTTACCTCCAGCCAATCCAGTCCACTCTGAGACCAGCACAGTTCATCCCAGGCCTTTGAAGTTTAACTCAATTCCATAAAGGCTACTCACCCTAACCTCAACTTTAACTACGAGCTACACCCTTGGGTTGTAGTTCACCTTCAGTCCATCCACAGCAAGCAAACACAGATCATTTTAATTAATCTGTTTATACTTGACCTATGCCACACAGTTGCTGTATGGTTCGTGGTTGCTGTCGAGTATTTTGTCGTGGTAGGGGTGTTTTCTTCGCATTCCGATAAAACTTGCATTATCTAAATTTGACACTGTGAGCTGAGCATTTAAGGATTGCGGTTGTTTTTGTTTTACAGAACTGACAATTAAGCAAGAGGAAGAAACAGCGGAGGAGGCTGACAACAGAAGCCCAGCACTTGAAGAAATAGGCCAAACAGGGGAGGAAGGAGCAGCATTGGAGGAATCAATGACTGGCAGCCCAACCATTGCACAGGATGGTTTATCTGAGCCAAATGTGACAGCTGACGCAGGAAGTCGACAACCAAACGGTACCGATCAGTTTTCCAAAATGCCATTAAAAGTGTGTACTGCTTTAAAGAAACTGCCTGGTAAATCTCTGGCCACTGACAATCCACACGGGATTCTTCTTCTTCAAATGATTACAGTCAGGGCGGTGTGTACGTTTCCCCATATTTAGAGTGAGTCAGAAATCATTTGTTGTCCTCCACAGTGGGTGTGGAGTGCTTTTTTTTCTTGTTTTGTTTTTTGTTAAAGGACAATAGCCTAGACTTGGAATTATTATCAGGGAAAAAATATCCTTGGAATCCCCCGCAACCTGTTCCAACTGACGCCATGACTGCTCTGGCTGTCACTGCATTAGGATCAGATTTCTCTTTTCCAACTGGCTGCAGATCAAAAGATTGGCCATAAGAAGAGCCGACAGTAGCTGTGAGTCCTTGTAAAATCAGATGTATGTACTGAACTGTAACATTCCACATGATATAAATCATACTATACACTGCAAGAGAGATGGGGACAAACACAATCCCATTCATTACTCTGGGAAATGTTGCATTTACTGTGGAAAATGTGCACAAATAAATACAGGATTGGCACTTTTGGTGTGAGAATTGTTCTTAAAGGGATAGTTCGGATCTTTTTGAGCAGGGTTGTATGAGGTACCTAGCCATAGTCAGAGTATTACCTACAGTAGATGGTGAAGTTTGGAGAAGCAGGCAGGAGTACCACCACTGAAGCCACGGAATGCACTGCTGTGGATGGGGGCAGCAGCAAAATGTATTTTAAAATCAACAGTTTAAATGTATGCTATATTGAAAAAATGTTACACTTTACCATGCTGCAGATCATTTCAAAGGGAAAGCCTATAACAGCTTCAGTTTCCATCTATGTTGTTATCAAACCACCAGACTCCATTGACAAAAACAGTAATTTTAGCTTGCTTAACACAGGAGCTGCTGGTCTACCACCCCCCTGATCACATAGTTTGTTTATGTACTTGTGTGACTTGAGTTCATCCAGACTAACCCTTGGGAACACCAAAGACACAACAACATAAACAAACTGAGGCAGCAGTAGACCAGCAGCTTGTGTTTTCTGCAATGCTAAATTGTCATTTTTCTCAATGGAGTCTGGCTTTAAAGAGAGCAACATAACGGCTTCAGTTCCCCATCGATAAAGGTTGTCTGACGGCAAGGTAAAGTGGTGAAAATATTCTTAATGGAGGATATATGCAAACTACAATTAATGATTTTTTTTTTTATTGTGGTTAAAATACATTTGGCAGTACATTACTGAGCTTCCATGTTGGTACTTCAGCCTGCTTCTCCAAACTGGGGGGCATGCTGACATTCACTGCAGGTAATGCACTGACTATGGATAAATACCTTATACAAGCCTACCTCACAAAATTGCTGTAGACAGAAAATACATTTCCATACCGTTACAGAATGAGAAAGGGGCTCATTGTTGTGATACGAGTTTGAACTGAACAGTTGTTTTGTGTCTTGATTGTCATTAGTAATCATCCACCAGAAGCAGTTCTCGGAGTCAAATGTCATGTGAGGACAATTAGGCAGACATGATGTTTCCTTTCTGAACTATGAAGCAGCTATTAGAGCTTAGTGGTTCTGTGCATATAGAGAGATAAAATCAGCTGTCAGTTACAAAAAACAGCTAAGCTAAATGTGTTCAGTTTGATACAAAAAAAAAAAAAAGAAATAGGTTGACGGGTTGTTAATACTTTCTAAAAACATCTTCCACAATGAGTGTGGTATTGACTTCCTGTGCCTGTTTCTATCAGGTGACAGGCCGTTCCAGTGCAACCAGTGTGGCGTCTCGTTCACCCAGAAGGGAAACCTGCTGCGACACATCAAGCTGCACACAGGCGAAAAACCCTTCAAATGCCCCTTCTGCAGCTACGCCTGCCGGCGGCGCGATGCCCTCAGCGGGCATTTGCGCACTCATGCTGGTAAGACTCCTCCTCACCCTCTTCTCTTCCCTTTTTACTCATCTACTTCTGTTACCTAGAAGAGACTTCATTTCTTTCATCAGAAGTGCTTAAGAGGTCTTAAAAAAGGCAACCCATAATTCTTTTAATGCTGGGATTGACTATAACTATTTAAACATCTAAAAGATTTTTTGGCCGAATGTTATGCTTGTGTTACATGTCTGCAAAATGCAATGCGTAGGTATTTAATCACCTCAGTCTGCCTCTGACTTAATGTAAGAACCTTGAAAAATACTTTGTTCCTTTGAAAATCAATGATCTCAGGACTATAATGTATCATCTGAAAGCCAAACCACGTTCATACAGACATAAAGGAAGAATGTGAGAGGTCCCTGCCTGGTTCAGTGTAATACTGGTCTTTGTGATAAGTGTAATTTTTCCATTATTCAGAAACTGCAAGCTTTTTAAGCACCGCTTAAATGTTCTTCACAGATATTTTTTCTTCTAAAGCTTTGTGTGACTGTGAGTGTCTTAGTGTGAGAACTACTGTAGCCACAGTAGCCATACATGCCGGTTGGTGACTCTGTCTTGTATTGTTGCTGGATAGATGCGATGGTGTTTTTTTTTTTTTTTTTTTTATGTGCATGTTATAGACAGCGCTTTGAGTGCTTTGTGGTTAGGTACCAAGGACACGCTGTTCCTGAGTTGCTTGACTCGCTAAGGAGGAAACTATCTTTCTGTTGAGAAACACATGGGGAGTGCTGGCTGTCTCTCTCAACTGTAACCCACTTTCCTATCAGAGAGGATGTGCTCTCCCCTCTTTTGCACCTTTGAAATCAAGGTCAGACAATACCGTCATTTCAGCCTGTGATGCCCCCACGGGGGTTACTCATACACAGTTCTCTTTTTAGATAGAGGTTAACGTGTGTTTGGGTGTGCATCCATGTGATTGCATACAATGTCTGTGTGTTTGCATGTCTCTAATCTCTGTCCCAGTTGTTGCTCAGATACTTCTTTCATGCCTTTCTTAATATCTATCGCTCCGCATCTGTCTTCCACCCACAACCATGACCACTCTCCTACTTTCACTTCCTTTATTGTTTAGCCCAATTTGTTTGTCATATCCTCCAAACTTTTTTTTTCCCCTTGTAAAGTCACGAGTAGTAAGCTACACCTGCATTCCTCTGGTCATTCAGTGGGGAATGTGATGGATTTGACGTTGCCAAGTTGTGCTGTAATAATAAGGTTCTTTTACGTACATGGATTCTCTGGGTGCTGCAAACCTGGCAGCTCTGGACTGGTGCCCTGCCAGGAAGAACAGGTGTAGCAAAAAAGAGGGAACTAAAGCACTGAAAGAGAGGTCAGGTGAGGGAAAAATGTAAGGCAAGAGTAAAAGTGAGAGCAGATGACAAAAGTGTGTTGGATTTTGCTGCTATATTTAAGGCCTGGGTAAATGTTGGAAAATGACATTTCTCATTGAGGCACAGTTGATTGGTGGAAGGATCATGCAGTAAACACTTGACAACTTGGCAAGGGATTTCACAGTTTGTGAGACAGAAGAATACAATTCGGGCAAGTTCTCGTTTATTAGCCAAATGCAATCAGTCAAGTGAGTCTGAGTGCACAGTGTGGACTATTTGCATGAATAAGAATAGCGTCTGAAAGGTGGATTCTTCAGGTCCATCCAACATCTGCTCAAGGTCGTGTGTGGGTGGTTATATAAATATGAAAAAGTAATGAAGTCTATGGTGCCACTAAGAACATGGGAGTGATACTTGATTGAACACAGCCTACTCTACTTTTAGCAGAGTTTTAGTTTGACAGCTGGAAAGCAGCAAAGAAAATTATTTCCATGATGACATTTCATTTAGATGTAACTTTTTCACAACTTGAAAGGAATATTACTGCAGTGACCTTGCATGTACGTCTGCCTCTTTTTTAATAATATTGAAACCTTTTTGTCATTAGCCATCATGCTTTTGTATCTGTTCGTGCTCAGGAGAAAGAAAAAAATACAATGAAATCTCCATATAGTTTCGAGATTTGCCGATATAATGTCATTCACAGACCACAAGAGAACTGAATGACAAATACAGCAGAAAAGCTATTATCATGCCACATGATTCACTTAAAAGAAAAGTGCTTGCTGATGCAAGATTGGCCATGACTGGCCATGTCATTCTGTAACAAGTGGGTTTTGTTTCCCTCACACAAATTATCAAGAGTACTTCAGGGAAGAAAATGTAACATTTACGGGTTAAGAAATATTCAGTTCTGAGTAATGTGTTTCCTCACAGAACTTATTAAGTGCTAAAAAAAGAAAAAAAAGAAAGAAACTCAACATCCCTTTCTGTGGGAGAAAGAGTACTTATGTTCACGTGTGAACTGTCACCCACCTCTAAATGTGTGTGTGTGTGTGTGTGTGTGTGTGTGTGTGTGCGTGCATGTGTGTGTGTGTGTTACAGCCCTTGAGCCTCAGACTGAAACATGTTTGGTTTCTCTGTTCTCACAGTGACAAGAGCACTGGATCATCCACACATCTTCTTCTAGTAATAGCACTGAGATAGTCACCATTATCTCAGTGAATGTCTTACTACATCGCATTGCTAATGATGGTGTCTGGGTCACAGTGGTATGCTTATGTAGCCTCCAGTTCACTCAGTCCCTTTATGAGTCATTACATTAGTTTTGAGAATACTCCACCACAGGAAACAAACCTGTATCCACAGCAGTGTCTGCCTGAGTAGGATTCCACTCTAATACACTATTTTGCAATGAAAGTGTTACTTATTATTATTTTTTTTTTAAATTCATTTACCTCAATATGGAAACAGCTTGTGTAGTCCATTGTTAGTGTGTGTTCATACAACAGTTTGTAGGATAGCTTAAAAAAATGCACATACAATGGTTTGTATGATATCTAACAGATAAGCTCCTCATGAATGTTGTTTTATACTTAATGTAAAGTTACAAAGGTTACAGTAGGTTTAGCCAGGTGAAATTATGTAGCTTAGGTTTAAGTTCCGCAGGTTAGGTTAGGAAAGGAAAAATGATGATGACTTACCTTAAAATGACTCAACGTTCCCTTGGTTTCACATGCTCGGTTCTGTATTGTTTGACCCATCCACCACCCCAACCATATAACCTTGCTTTGACTTTCAGTCTTCATACTACCTCCTTCTTTACTCCCATTAGTGCATTGGTCAGGTGATTGCAGCTTTCACAATAACAGTGAATATACAGAAATTACTGGCTCATGATTATGTGGGTTATATACAAATTGTGGTGCCTTACTTTTTGGTGGTATAAGTACAGCTCATGAAGTTCCATCATCAGTGTGTTTTCATACAACAGTTTGTATGATATCTTACAAAAATGCACATACAATGGTTTTTATTATATCTACGGAATTAGCGCTTACACTTAATGTAAAGTTACATAGGTTAGGTTTAGCCAGGTAAAGTAATGTAGCTTAGGGTTAGGAAAAGAAACATGATGACGACTTGCCTTAAAATGACTCAGTGTTCCCTTGGTTTCACACGTTCAGTCTTGTGTTGTTTGTCCCATCCACCACCCCAACCTATAACCGTGCTTTGACTTTCGGTCTTCATACTACCTCTTTCTTTACTCCCATTATTGCATTGGTCAGGTGATTGCAGCTCTCACGATAACATTGGATATACAGAAATTACATCAAAATTGTGGTGCCTTACTTTTTGGTGGTATAAGTACAGCTCATGAAGTTCCATCATCAGTGTGTTTTCATACAACAGTTTGTATGATATCTTACAAAAATGCACGTGCAATGGTTCATAAGATATCCAATGAATTAACACCTCATGAATGATATTATATTCTACTGTAAAGTTACATAGGTTAGGTTTAGCCAGGTAAAGTAATGTAGCTTAGGTTTAGGAAAAGAAACATGATGATGACTTGCCTTAAAATGACTCAATGTTCCCTTGGTTTCACACGCTCAGTCTTGTGGTGCTTGTCCCATACACCACCCCAACTTAGCACCTTGCACCGACTTTCAGTCTTTACACTACCTCCTTCTTTACTGCCATTATTGCTTCGATCACATGATTGCAGCCTTCATGATTACATTCGATATACACAAATTACTGGCACATGATTATGTGGGTTATATACAAGTTGCGGTGCATTACTTTTTGTGGGTATAACTACGAACAATGTATATGAACAGCCTGCCATTGTACAAAGAAAGAATGACACCGGTGATATTAACAAATATTGGCCGATAACTAGGCCTTCCTGTCAGCTCATAACTACATGCCTTTGTTATTATTTATATATGCATTTATTATTTAGTTTATCCATTCATTAAGCAATATAGCAAGTTCAATGGATGGAAGGGTAGATGGGCCGATGGCTTGGCCGAGATAGATAGGATATGTCTTCATCTTTCCACTTGTCTAGGTAGGAAGGAATTGAATAAAATAGAAATGGCACAATGAATCATACTCCACCTCCATAGCAGTTTAACATTGGAGTTATTTTCCTACCACCATCATGGGATGCATGATCAACTCCACTATTCACTCAGCAGTGGGAGTTAGCTGTATGTTTCAGAGACCAAAGTGTTTTGAAATGCAGACTTCATGGTGCAACTATCTTTGTCACCCACAGCCCTGTCTTTCTGTCTGGCTTGTGTGGAATCCTCACACTAGTAGTGGAACATCCATGATCTCAGAGGCTTGCTTTTGGTTTGTTTGTACTTCTAACACAGTATTTACTACTACACACTGCCTCAACACCGCGGCAGGTTGCGTTATCTCATCGGACGCTACCCACTCTCTCTGTCTCTCGCAGTGAATGAAATTAATATGCTCTCCCTCGAATGTCTTCACTTTTAGTTGGCAAACCACACAAGTGTAACTACTGTGGGCGGAGCTACAAGCAGCGCACTTCTCTGGAGGAACACAAAGAGCGCTGCCATAGTTACCTGCAGGGCATCAGCTTGGATCCGAACACCAACACTGGCCCTTACGCAGGTAAGGAGTTTTGCTAAAACTGAAACCATGAAAATGGAGAGTGCTGGATGTGCAAGGAAAACAGTAATACAGAAAAGGAAAAAAAAGGAAAAGGCAAATCTTGCAGGACAAAATCAGTAATAATTTGTAATCTGTGAAGCTTATTTATGAACTACTGATTTTTTGAAAGTAATCCAACTGGACCTGTGTGGAAATAATCACTTTAAAAAAGAGTGATGTGAAAAAATAGGCTCAATTACTACAATAATACTGTTTTTCTGGCTATGTATTTATTATTTACTCACATTATTTTTTAATGTATCTGTTCATAGTTTGTACAACCAGAATTATTGATACATATTGATTCTGAATATTTGAAATAGTTTCAGTACTCATTTTAAAAACCATTGATACACCTGTACCAGCTGCACTTTATTGCTCTTTCTTATTATTAATGTTTACAACAGTCATTCTGCTGCTCTCTGCTACTAAGAAAAGAAAATTTTAATTTTCAAGGTACTGTATTGAAGTTAGAGATTCCAGTATCGTGACAACACCCAAATATTTTCTCACCCTTTCTTACTCTTTTCCCTGCTTAACCTTTCAAGGTGAGGTCCCTAAAGAGCCGAGGCCCATGGCAGAACCCAACACCATGGCTTCCTTTGATCGGCCGCCCGTTATTGAAAGGTTACAGAGCAACGTGGGCAAGAGGAAGAGCACCACGCCTCAGAAATTTGTGGGTGGGTATTTCAAATATAGCCAGGCAGTCAACGGTTTTCTCACCTTTAGTCACTGAGGAGTGTCCATGAGGACCAGCCTGATGCACAGAAGTATTTGATCTTATTAAATTTCAGCAACTCCCATTTGCTTTCTGAGTCTAATGTGAAGGTAGTGGTTGGAAATGATGTGTTGTGCTCTGCATTGATGAACTACCATGCAACCACGTGAAAGAAATGTAACACGTCCTAGCAGTCGCTGAGAAATTGGGATTTAACAGTCGCTCTGTATGAGTCTGAGAATGCATTAGTTAAAATCTAATCATGTAATCTGCTACTGATTTTACTTTTATCCTAATAGAAGTGAAATATGTTAAACCTAAGTGTTTTTGCACATACTTTATGTGAGTTAGTTTTCCTGTCCTTTGTCATTGCTGCATCACACAATATTATATAACATCACATTATAGCCCTGCCCTACTTACGAGCCAGATTTTTTTTTCTGAATTTGGTTATATTTGCCGCACTATTAGAAAAAGAGATTGAGCAAGCTAGAGCAAGCAGTTGAGTGAGAAGCAAGGAAATGTTTTTCACTCTGTGGTTAGGTACACCTGTAAGTTTGCCATTGCTCTTATCGAGAGAAAACAGCTTACCGCATCCCTGTTCTGGAGGGGTTAAACAGTGCAGTAGTAGATGGATGGGGCTTTCCACACCATTAGACTCGTACACACAGAATATCAAGTACAAAAATATGAAAAACAAGGCCTGAAATATCAGCAAGATATAAGTTTGACTTGGCTAGAGATTAAGCAATGCTCTTGTTCATGCACATTATTTTTCTCTCTTGATTATAGCGAACAGAAAAAGTGTGCCCTTCACTTCAGCGAATGCATTTATATTTCGGATGTTTTGTGTCTTACATTTTAAAATTGGCATGACCTCGTTACATCAGTTAATTCCACACAGTCATAGTGCCACTCTTTTTCATGCAGGTGAAAAGATGGTACGCTACAGTTACCCTGAAGTAGGCTATGAGATGGGCCTTAAGTATGAGAAGCAGGCTGAACTGATGTCAGCCCACATGATGGACCAGGCCATCAGCAATGCCATCACATACCTGGGATCGGACACTCTTCGGCCCATGCTCCACCATCCAGGTCCCCCTCTCTCTATGGGCGAAGTGGTGCCCATGGTCAGCCCCCTCTTCCACCATGTCTTGCCATTGGGCCAACGAACAGAGCGTCCAGGAAACTGTGAGGCACTGCCGCCACAGCCACCTCAGCCCCATGACTTCCCCAGCCATCCCACCACAAACGGCCCTAGCGCTTTATCCAGGCAGGGCAAGCTGCGCCAGCCAGGGCAAGAGGAATCTCCCAACAACAGTGGAATTGACTCTGCTGACTCAGCTCGCAGCAGCCCTCACGAGAGGCAGGGCTACCACGGGAGCAACCCCACTCCCAGCCTCAGGTCTCGAGCCAGTCCAGCGGTGGTCTATTCAGGTGAACGGGTGACAGAAGCATCACATCGTGGGGCAGGAATGGGGTCTGGGATGATGCGAGTGGCCACAGAGAGGCCTGTGAGCCAGGAAGGGGTGCGGGTGTTTGGACAAGAGGGCCAGGAGTTGCGGGCCTTCCAGTGTGAGCACTGCCGGGTGCTCTTCCTGGACCATGTCATGTACACCATCCACATGGGTTGCCACGGATACAGAGATCCGCTGGAGTGCAACATCTGTGGTCACCGCAGCAAAGACCGCTATGAGTTCTCCTCTCACATAGTCCGTGGTGAACACACCTTCCAGTAAGAGGATGGGTTAGGGATTACAGGAAGGACAAAGAAGGGAAAGGAGCAATAGCCTAATATCCGTCCTTACCCCCAGGCCTCTGAGACTGCACAGTTGAATGACACTGTAGACAAGTGTAGCACAATCATAGCATAGACTTCTTTTTAAGCTACTTATTGTGAATCTGAACAGTTGAACAATTATATGAAGGTATGGGCCAAAGACACATTTTCTACATATTTAATTGAGATTACTATAGAAGAAGGAAGGTAAGTTTTTCTCTCTCAAGATGTTCATGAATTGTATAACAGAGCAGCTGTCACATGACTTTGACTAGTTTTTCATTTTAGTCTTCTTTGTATATGTCTTCTGTTGTGCTTGTCCTGTAACCATGCTTTTGTTAAAGAAAAAATGTTTTCACTCTTGCGAAGTAATGAATGCATACAGATAGAATGTCATAATCAGCACTGGTGATGGAGGTAAAGACTTCAGGTAGTCTCTAATTCAATTAAACATAATAATAATAATAATAATAATAATAATAATAATAATGATATTGACTTGTCCACTTCCTGTTGCATATCATACAGGATCCATGCAGTTTTCTTTTTCTGTCTTTTTTTATGACTTTGCCATGGCCCGTAATGCTCATTGTCTTTCCTATGAACAATGTTGGAATACACGTAATGGTACGGCTAACTGGTGCTGTGTGTTCTAGCTGCAAGCAACTTAGTGTCCACTTGGTCTTGATTGCCAGTAGTGTGGTTGTCTCTGATTGTATCTATCTGCAGCTGTAGAAATTTGGCCAGTTGTGCCATCATCTAAGATACCCAGATTCCAGTAATTGAAATTTCTAATTGAAATTAGATATTACTTAATAATTCACAACTGGCCCCAAACAACGAATACCGTAAATATAAGTAGAAGAATTTGGAGGCTTTGGATGCAATATATGAGGGAAAGTGTTAATACAAGTGGCCCATTAATGTGTCAATAAACACAAATAAAAAGTACATGTACAGTATATCACAATTTATACAGAAATTGTGGTTATCAAAAATGCATTTTCCTATTCACAAACAAAATTCTATCATATGCAAACAACTGTTACAAAGCCTACATATACATTTAGCTAATGCTAACACTCTTACAAGGCCACA
Organism: Epinephelus lanceolatus; assembly: GCF_041903045.1. NCBI lineage: Eukaryota > Metazoa > Chordata > Actinopteri > Perciformes > Serranidae > Epinephelus > Epinephelus lanceolatus. The sequence continues at coordinate 19,365,777 of NC_135747.1, read as the reverse complement.
TAGCTAGCTGATAGCAGAAAACTACCTCTTATCAACCACTTTGTGAGATTCAGCTGATGTGATAGCCTTCATTAATAAACCTCGACTGACATTATATTGCAGGATAGAGCTAGTTTTCATTGTCTTTGCTTAACTTGAGTAATGAGACTGCTATGCTAGCAGCCAATGTTAGCATTGCTAGCTTGCTAACTGAGGATATATTTCCTGTTACAAACAGCTGCATAGCATTTACTTACACCAAACATGTTTTTTCTGATTATCAGTGGCTGGAGCACTTGTGTACCACCACTAAAACAGAAAAAAGAAGACCACCAACTTCCTGTAGCTGGCTTGTATCAGAGATTGTAACTTCAAAACAAGTCCTGCCAAAAAAAATCAGCTCTGACTTTTTTTTTTTTTTTAAAGACATTAGCTTATACTTTATCATTTAACAGACTCATATTCTGAATTTTAGAACATCCACATGGAGATTTGAAGGATTTTTTTTTTTAAGATTTAAGTTTTATTTTAGAATTTATTAGTCTAATGAAGTGATGAAATATATTCTGAAGAAATGCCATACACATTTGAAAATCTTTTTGTTTCTATTATATGAAACTGTATTTGTTGCTAGAATCAGGAATTATTTTTCTCCATAGCTGTTATGTTTGCACTTACAAGGTAGAACTCAATGAAAGGAAAACAAGAGAGTACACAACATATAGCCTAATGATAATTGTCAGCTCCATGACTCTAAAAGGTTTGGCCATGGCCGTGTTTTTCCTCATCTTCCTATTTTCTCAGCTGCCAAGCTAATGCATTCTGCACACAAAACAACTGGCCATTTCTTTGTTTCCCTGGTTGCTCCTATAGAAAATTATTCTTATCCTGGTTCTGTTGCTTGCAGTTTGTGCACACTAAACTAGCATCCTAGTTTGCTTGAACCTGGCAGACTTAGACATCACACCGTGAAATGGCAGAGGGTGGTCTTGATGACATAAAATGATGCTTTATGGCTATGGATACCTAAAGGGATAAAGGAGGCTAAAGATACTGCATGGGTTGCTCTCCTCTGATGTACCTCAGTTTTTCTTTCATTCTATTTGTATGTCATGACAAATACAGGGAAACAACACAAACTGCACAAATAGCTGTTTTTCAGGTGCTTTGTCCTTTGCACCTTATAATTTTGCCTAGTGCAGCTTTATTTGCGGGTTAATGCCTAAAAGTGACTGCATCATGGGAATTAAGGGAATCGAGTGAATTCTTGATGTGTGTGGTGGTAATATGTTGTTGCCGTAATGTCACAACATATGGGTATGACCTCATGCATGAATGAGACGGTGTGAGTGTGGTTAGCACATAGTTTTACTTTGAAGGCACGTCACAAAAACTGTAGCATTCCACTGTAAACCTGTTTGGACATTTAAAAGCTCATGTATGCAAAATGTAAATAGCAAGTAAGGGATCAGCCACTTTCCACCTCCAAATCTTCTGTCCATCATCTAAAATGTGTTGAGAGGTAACAGATTTCGATTACTGAGGCTAGCTGCTGCTCTTTCATAGTTACTGTCCCTCCCTGTGAAAGGACACAGATGAGACTGTGCTTTGTACAGTTGGCCCTGCACTTTATGTCCATACCCTGAATCTAGACGGCATTGTTTTTCGTTTTTCGTGTTTTTTGTAGGTAAAGTGGAAAACAATCATCGGCAGAACACGGGTTCTCTGAAAGAACAATCTCGGAAACGCACATTTTTTGTTTTCACTGGAACAGTACTCGCAAGAAGTTTGGCATTAGCAGTTTCACTTCAGTCAGCATCATAAACAGTTGATTATTCTCAAAGGTTAAACTCAGTGATTATCCTTCTATGTTCAATGTCTACTTGTGATCAAAAGGCAGCTTCTTCTCTGTTTACATGTCGCTTCTCTTATGCGCAACTGGTGCCCAGCTAGCATAAAAAACCTACTGTCTGTAAAGTACTGGCACTGGAAATTGTTTACACCTCGCAGTTGTGATATTGACTCTATACATTCCTCTATTATATCATTCCTGTATATATTTATTATCTGAAGCCTTATCTGTTAGAAAAGGGGTCCTCCTAAAACAGCATATCCTTTTAATAATCATATGATCAAATGTAAATTACTGTTACACAAATTTATCTTCCTTGATCCCCTTTAGAAGGAACACAAATAAACAGGCCAGAACTAAATTAATATAAACTGGGTATAATATATGAGTTATTTTCTCAGTTTTCAGTTGTTCTCCAGGTTATATTTGACTTTGGGGCACAGAAGTATTTTATTTCCTGATATAAAGAACAGCCTTACAAATTCTTTAAATGAAGCAGCCATATGAACACAAAAAAAGTAGGAAAGAAATGTCATCTCCTTGTGAGTGAGGAGTTTACTTGAAAATCAGAATCATTGCTATTGATTTAGATTGCGGGGATGTTTTTTGTAAATCTTGAAAACGCGTGTGCTAAATGTCTATTTTTCTGCTGAGATGTTAATGCAAATAGTTTTGTGACCTTTTTGTGTGTGTGTTTTTTTTTAAGTTTAAGAAAAAAATGTTTACAAAAATGTAAAAGGCAGGGTTCAGGAGAATTGTATTTTTTAAGAAATAATATATGAAAGGTGTATATTTTGGCACTGAATATTGAAAACTATCCAGAAACGCGTGCCGATCGATCATCTCTGATATTGATAACAACTTTCTGATGTGAGGGCTCTCAGGTATTTGCATAGGTTGTGTATTTTTATGTCCTAAAAATATGTGATTTATTTATCAAAAAAAAAAAGAAAAAAAAAAGATGCTCAGTAATTGAAATTGTTTGGTAATTTCTCCTGACTTAAATCAGTCCAGCGCTGAGTGTGGTGAAGGAAGTTAGATGATTGATCAGCCCTGTTTTCAACATCAATGACATAACATGAAGACACACTGCTGTGAAGAATACAATGTATATTTTTAAGGCATGGGTTTCTCTCTATTAAAGACATGATTTTACTGCCTTGCCTGATTTGTGAATTTTGAAACAGGAAGTCAGACGTATTGTTCTTTATTTTATTTTATTTTATTTTTTTTCAAAACATGCAAACTGTATCCTTACATGCTATTAAAAGATTTTATTGTGAGAAAAAAACACAGTAGTTGAATCTTGTGAAAGACTTGCAAGGTGGTACAAGCTGTTTTCAGGAATTCCATTTAAACCTTAATAGGCCAATTTCCTGGTCATTAATCATGAAGAGAAAAAGATAATTGGAGAGAGACAATTAAGCCCTGATTGTGAAGCATGGGGTTACACCGAGAGGAGGGCAGTTGATAGAGCCAGCTGGTGTTTATTTAAGGTCAGATAGAAATCATTCATGTGATCTGTTGAAATGAAGGTGAGAAAAGCCATATAAAACAGTCTAAAGGCAGCAAAGCAATTTTACTTCTGAGACACTTTTATTTATTATTAGAATTATTCAGTCATTTCTCTGCCCCAATCTATTACAGAGCGAAATAGGTGGGCTGATTGCTTCACCCTGGAGAAATCTTCAAAGATAACTTTCAGCAAACATCAAACTGTGTCATTTATTACCTTAAAATAAAAATAAAGCAATAAATAACACAAAATGTTAACAATTGGCAGCTTCAGTTCTAGTACAGCGAGAAATCCAAGGGACCTGGTGGCAAAATACACTCTTCTGTCCATAAATAGTTCATCTCTAAATAAGAAATAATTTCCAGACCATACTGTACAGCCATAGTGCCGTGCTGTAGTTTGCAATGTACAACTAGTGTTTGTTCCTCTCCAGTCTTTGTCGATGAGCAGGTGGGCGCTAGAGCCAGTAGAAGCTTCTAAATGTCAGAGCAGTCTCCTTCACCCCCTTACTTCTTTAATCTGTGTATTGCACACACACTCATACACACACGCACACACTCACACAGCAAACACACACAAAATCAAAGCTGCCTGAAGGCGGTAGCAAAACTGAGAAGTGTAAAGCCTGAACAGACCCCAAACTGTATCTTTTCATCTTCAGATCTTTCTATTTACCTGCCTGTCAGTTGATTGTTTGTTCCCATCCAGATCATATCTCTGTTTGACTCATACTTTCAACACAGGGGTGATACACCTGCCCTCACTCTGTGGTGCTCTTCTGACAGGAAGCCTTTTCCTTAGACACCGCACGTATGAAGCGGAAAAAATGAGAGCTGAATAAAGAAAGAAATCTGATTATTGCATTCATTTTGAATTATTATTAGTATGGTAGTTTTTTTTAAGATTTTTTTTTTTTTCACTTTTGCCTTTATTGAACAAGACACGTTTAGTGCGAAAGGGGAAGAGAGAGGATGACATGCAGTCAAGGGCCATGAGCTGCTTTACATGAGACGTACGTGTACATGAGACGCCGGACTCATGTACACGTACGTCTCATGTACGTGGTTAGCATTGTCACCTCACAACAAGAGGGTTCCTGGTTCGAACCTGGGGTTGGGGGATCGAACCCTGAGTTGTCTGGAGTTCGCATGTCCCCCCTGTGTCAGCGTGGGTATTCTCCGGGTACTCCGGCTTCCTCCCATAGTCCAAAGACATGCAGGTTAATTGGTGACTCTAAATTGTCCGTAGGTGTGAATGTGAGTGTGAATGGTTGTCTGTCTCTATGTGTCAGCCAGAGCTTAGATCGGGCCCAAAAAATCCAGCCCGACCCCACCGGAGCCCGTGCATGTTCTGTTCGAGCCCGGTCCATCCCGTCCCTTTAACTGTAATTACTAGACCACGCCTGTTTTAAACCCGACATTTTTTTTAAGGATATGAACGTGGACATTGAAGGCTGACTCTCGTCTTTCTTTCCATGGCAATCCTTTGTCATGTGCCTCTTAAGTGTCGAGGTCCCCGTCTTTTTGCTGTCATATACCAGCATCGTGCTGCACTGGGTACACTCAACGAAGCCCGGGTCGGGTCAGGTTCGGGCTCAGGCAGAGAATCTCAGCTCTAGTGTCAGACCTGTGATAGTCTGGCGACCTGTCCAGGGTGTACCCTGCCTCACGCCCAATGTCAGCTTGGATTAGGCTCCAGCACACCCATGACCCCTAACAAGATAAGCGGTTTCGGTAAATGAATGAATGAATAACTGCCAGTTCTTGTATTTGGGTGAACTGCAGTTGTGCGTGTGGTTTGTCCAGAAGCTGTTGCTTGACTGCTGTAGGTAGCTACATGGACTTGCACTTGTATAGCACCTTTTTAGACTTACAATCACTCAAATACTTTAACACTCCAGGGCCACCTTCACCCATTTAACACACTGGTGGCCAAGGCTACAGTACAAGGTGCCGCCTGCCATGTGTCATGTGGACTAGAGGAGCTGGGGCTCAGACTGCCAATCTTCCAATAAATAGATGATCTGCTTTATCTTTGAGCCACAGCTGCCCATAGTATCAATGTCAAACACTATATTGTCTTTCTATTTAATGATTTTCAAAGGTATTAAAAATCTAAAATGTAATATGAGTGTTAAAGTCAATCATTTATGCTTGACTTTAACACTCATAGCATATTCATGTAGTATGTTGTATAGCTGTTCTTGCTTATGATAAATAATTTAAAAGGAAATGAGTTTTAAGTTTCACTTTTTTTTTTCTGGGATGGTGACCCTAAGACCTCTGGCCCAATGTTGACTCCGTGGCTATAGCCTTGATTATTGATGTTCTTAAATCTAACGATTTAGTCTTCAGTTAAAGAAAATGAAAGCTTTTTGAAAGAAAAAAAAACATCTCAAATTGTTAATAATATTTTATCGCTCTTTGGGGGACAGACAGCCATTAGAGTAATGCATTTTCTTCCTCTTGCTGAGGGCTAAATCACCACTTCATTATAAAATCCCTTATGTCAACTGCAGCATGCGGTTCAGGTGAGGATGTTACATACTGTAATTAAATACCCAGCATGCTACAGAATGGCAGAGGACAGTCTCTGCTAATGATTCTCAGGAAATTATTGTTGTATGAAATAATAAAGTACTTTGCACTTAACATAATCAAGCTCTTTGAAATAAGTTAGCGGCTGGCTGTCAGCCAGGTTATTAGTAATTCACCGGTTAAGTGTTAAGTGTGGGGTGGAAGGTGAGCTATTATTTTATACAATAATAATTTCCTGATTATTTTAAAGGGACTAGAGTCTTGGGTCTGAGATCTTGAAAATTAAGTGTTTACTCATTGTGATGATGACGGCACATGAACCATGCAACAGTGAAGACTGTGGCCATAATGGGATGCACAAGGTCAGTATGAAAGGGTGAGTAGTTTGAAGAAGTCTTGGCATTCTCGTCATTCTCCACTTACCACTTGACATAAGAGTTCTAAAAATTCTAGCAGTGTTTTTGGATGCTGGGTGCACTAATTATAATAGCAAATAAACATACTCACATATCTAACATTTTGTCAACAGGACAGAACTGTTTAACATTTTCTGCTTCCTTTAATGTGCTAGGAACGGTAGTAACAGCACTGTCTCTACCTGGAGCACGCATGTACGGAGCCTGGGTTTGGTTGAAGGTGGCGGTGCTGTTTGGGCTGAGAAAGCCATGTGTAAGTAAGGTAAAGGAGGTTGTTGGGTTAGTGCGGGGAGCAGTGAGACCTGGCATTAGGAGAGTGTCTCTGGGACGCCTAAGATCACTGTCTAGCCTCCTGGAGGTGTCATGGGACCAACTAGACGAAACACTGGTGAAAGGAGGTTCCCACCCGATGACCCCAAAGACATGTTAGTTATCACTGCTCACTGGTCTGTATAGTTAGGCCTTGCCATAATAGCTTATTGTAGGGTTTGGGAGGTTATTCAATGAGTGCTGATCCTTTCTCTAGAGCACAAATGTCTTGTGTTTATTTGAATTGAATATACGGGAATCACTGTGTGTTTCTTGGTGTTTTTATTAGAATAACAGCTGAGGAAAGGCAAACCAGGCAAATCTTTATTGGCACATTTAACAATAATAACACCTCCCATAAAGGCACTTTACAGTACAACAATTAATGATCCACACTCAATGTATTCTGCTCTTATTAGTACTGTAATTGTTATTTAGTAGCAAATTACTGTAGATAGGCTAGGATTTATTTATGTAAATCTTCAATAGTGTTTTGTTTATTCATATATTCAAGTACACTTTAAACTGTCAAGAGTTAATACACTGTTGAATTTCAAGTTCAAATTTGCATTTAAAAAGAGATTTTTTTTAAATGTTGTTGACTGTTGTTTTCAGGCATAGGGCACATGAGGGGGGTAGTTTGATGGGGCTCTTTGCACGGGGCCCCTCCAGAGTCTAGGATCGCCACTGGTTGTAAGTGTTAATGTGCAATAACCTCCTCGGCCGACAAATTCAGCCGGGTTGCTGCTCTTATTTTTTCTCTCCGCAGGACAGTGGGCTAAGGCAGCTTTGTGGCTCTGGTTGCGAGACTTCCTCTGTTGGGTTCCACTGCCCATGCCACTTCTACTGCAGCTCCTGTGAGACACTATGAGCCATCTGGAGGTGTCAAAAGCACTGGAAACTACTGCATCGACACCTATGTGCACAGACACACTTTACACACTCAAAATAACACCAAAACACACCTCATAGTGGCACCGGAGTTTTAGAAACATTCAGCCAGTACACATCATGTTGAGAGTAAACCATGCAGATAAAAATATCGTGAGAAAATGAGCCTGCATAGAAGTGTAATGTTTGTAGTTTCTATATGAGCACAAAAAGCATTAATCTCTGATGCATATGTCAGGAATGATGTATGGTCTTTAAGTTTAAAAAGTAACCCCATGGACTATTACTGTAATCTTTAAGCATGTTTGAATCAATGTTGCTTTTGTCTGAGCTACAAGTGGCGCGGCCTGTCCTCTTGGTTTCAGGTTACAGCGCAGGGAGCAGTTCCAGATCTTTTTCAGCCGAGTGTGAATCCACTGCGAGGTTGTGCAATCGCCCGGTGACAAGTCCTATTCCTGTTTTTCCTGCCAGGTAGTGGTGGATGTTTGGACTGGCCCTCAAAATTTCACACAGCAACAACCCACACACACATACACACACCCATTTCATTTCTGCTACACGCCCATACTTTAGTTAGTGAAGCTGGTTGAAGCAGTGCAGAAATGCGGTATCGCATACTGTAGCCTTTGTTAAGTGTTTGTGCTGCTTGTGTTTGATGTAATGTGAGAAACTGGGAAATTATTAATGCAATGCAGCGACTGATTGGTGTAATGTCAGTGTTGAAACATTGGAGGTGAGGTAGTGGAAGGAGTGGTGCTGTGCTGAGCTTGAGAATCTGTGGAGGATACTGAAAACTGGCATGGGTGGTTTTCTTACTACTAGGTCTGTCTACCCACTTGACTGATGTAAGATGTTCAGTGGTAGGGCTGGTGTAGTGTAAGCAATGGGATAAAAGGGCCTCAGAATCTTTTTACTTTATGCAAATAAACAGATGAGCTCCTTTAAAATTGCAAAGCAAATTTTATCTGTTTGCAGTTAGCTGGAAATGAAGGTTAGATTTTTGAGGCCAAGCCTCTGACACGGTGCACAGACACCGTAATGTTGGTGAGGAAGACACTGAGGTGCCATTGCAAAGGCCTCTGGGTAATGGTGGGCTGATTTGCGGTCAGGGCGCTCAAAGAGCGAGGTCGCAATATTCATGTGGGGAGGAAGTAGGACTGTGGGGGAACTTCCACTTTCCTTCCTGCTTACCCGCGTTATGCAGCCATGTCTATGTCATGTTGGGGAGGAACTGTGGGGTGAACAACAAGCACAAAGAGACAGACAAGTGGAGACAGGCATTTAAGCCTTCAACTATAATGTGCCTCTGCATCTGACCCTAGAAAAGACAGTGGGGAAGTTAGAAGAAGAGCAAAGCAGTTAAAGAGAAAGCAAAGGCAGCAAGGCAAGTTGGGAAAGTAACCGAGAAAGGACACAGACGTGCGATGCTTCTTGGTAAGTCAGGCTGAGAGAGTGGGAAAGAGACAGAGAAACAATAATAGAGAAACTGAGAGAGACAGATAGCGAGTGAGAGAGAGAGAGAGAGGGAGAGGGATGAATGCATCTGAGACAGGAAGATAGAGAACGTGACAGAAAGAGAGAAAGTTGGGGTTTTGTAGAGCAGTGCACACCTGCTGATCAGCTTGAACTGTGAAAAATACACTGGGAAGCGAGACACAGTTTTGGGGTCTGTCATGAAGCAAACAGCCACAGGTTTATTGTAGGAACTTGGCATTGGGATGTGGGGATACAGACACTAGTGGTTTGACATAAATGGATACACAGCTGCAATGAGCTGAACTGAAAACAGGAAATAAATGTGAACACAAAAACCTGTTGTTTTTTTTTCTTCACACAGACAAATAAAGAGAAGGAAGTTTCATAAATTCCGTGCTATATTCAGGCTAATCTAAATGGCAGGCGCAGACTGAAAAGCATATATGATCGCTGTCAGGTCCAAAAATAGCTTTGCTTGGACTGTAAATATATATTTTTTACCATCATTTTCAGTGTGCTGCTATTCCTCTGCAGAGTATATTATCAGTTTTTCGGGGGTGGGACCTAAAAGGGGTCGACAGAAGGAGTCATGTTCAAAATGATCACAAGTGATTTAAAGGGCAACCACACATACTGTAAACCAAAGTGCAAAAGTAAATGTCAGCCCTTTATGTTATTCCATTTGCATCACATTCACTGCTGAATGTGGGCTGGGGAAGACACAGCATGTTGGCCCCTCCCTGTATTTTTCTGCACTTTATCATCAGTCAACATCACTGCAAACTGCATTCACTCCACCACCATAACACCTCAGTCGTCTTCATAGTACATTACCTTCTGTGATGATGGAACAATAACACTCAAACTGAAATGTGTTTTTGAATTATGGCACCTTTCTTTGTTCTACTTTGTAGTCGGTGTGTATTTTGCCGTCTGCGAGTTGTTATCAACACAGTGGGTCACACTGCACAGTCGTTTCTGTACAATGATGCTGACGAGTTGTCACTGAGTCTGAAAGGTTTGGCATTACTGTACTTCTCAGAAGAGGCTGGGACAATACTATTACTCAAACTGAAGTGTTGTCACTGCTGGTAATCCTGCAATTATGATGTAAATGATTTCTCAAATGAAAGACAGGCGTTGTCTGCTGAAAGATAAAAAAAAAATGATGTGGTGTTTTTCTTTCTGTTTATACAACTGTTAATTCATCAAAAGTACAAATTAACACAGTGTCAAGGTAACTTTGACTTCAAAGAGGAGAGTTGTAGGAGTCTGCAAAATCAAATAACTGAACAGTAATTAAGAGTAGTCCTTGCTGCAGATTAATTGCTATTTATTTAGTGGAGAAACTGCTGGCGAGACTCTGCCAATCATTATTTCACACATTCAGCTTTTTCAGCTCTCAACTCAAGGAAAACGGACAAAGAAAGTCAAGAATAAAGCAGCTGGTGCAAGTGCTTTTGGCACGATTCTCACATTTGGCTTTTCAAATGTCAGCATGTTTCTTGTGGTTGCAAGCTCTTGGGTCAAGAGACTCAAAAGACTCAAATGGAAAGACTGACACACTTCTAAGCAGTGCTGAGGCCGATACCTGGCTGGGCCTCGCTCACAAAGATTGTCCATGATGTTTGAGTGACTGTAACACCCCCAGGACACCCACTGAAAATATGATTGTGCAGAGGTGTCTTCCAGTTTACAAAACTCTCTGATTTCTTCATTCATTTTCTTACTGTAGCATTATTAATTGCATAGTCTTTTTAATTCTGTGGGTTAATTTGGGAACATATATCTACATCTTTTTCATTGTTAGTGCATTAATCACATCCACCATTATACTGTCATCCTTCAGTGAGGTGAACTGATGTCAGCGCACTTTCAACACTAATGCATGATTCTCGTTATCACCATTTTTGTGAGTAGAATAAGTTCCTTAGAGGTGACATGACCACAGTATACTGTGAACTCATGTTAAAACTTCTCTTTATATTTCTCTTTAATTATAGTAATCACTGAGACAGAAAATCTAACAGGCATAATTTCAAGTCACCAACATGCTCCACTTGAAAACCAGGGACTTTATGGCCACAGTGATGTGATCATGAAGAATTTTCTCAGTCCTGAAATGCAAAGCAGCATGGCTATATAAAAATATGCCAGTAAATTCTCCAGAAAACCAATTTGTGATTGTCATATGTTGCTGTCTTGCAGGTCAAATGGGTTTGAAAATCAGGCCAGTGCTTATTTCTCACTTCATTTGTTTTCATTTACAAATTTTGACGCCTGTTTACGTAAATTCAAACTCAGCACAAAATTGTGCTGCGCTGAGCTGTTCTCAAAATATATATTTGGTGCTCAAATTATTGAGGAAAAATAGTCAGGATCCGAAACCAGACACAATAGCCTAAATGTGGATGTGGCTCACATCCAGGTAGTTTGACCAAGCTCTTCAGTTGTAAGGAAGGAGAGCCTGGACTGTTACATTTCATGCTGAATGATTTTTTACAGGAACATAAGATACTGTCAAGCCTGTTTATTTATGGGACTATTGCACATGAGCAGCCATGTATTCATCCACCGTACAGTGACTTCAAGCTGGGTACATTATCTCCTGACAGCTTTACTTTGTGTGGAAACAGGAAAAGGAAGTCCTATTAGTTCAAGCTGTGAGTTTTGTATCAAGTCTGGTGTACTTTTTTATAGAATGCAACACTGCCGAATGTTTTTTCTATTGTTAATAGGAAGAACTTAGTGCTGTAAAAGTGAATGAAAATCTCACTTTTTATTTTATATTTCATTTTATATTTTATTTTAAAACATCACTTAGAAAAAAAACAACTTGCACTTGCACTGCATGCTTTGCTACAAGTCTCACGTTTAAGATTTTTTCTTTAGATATATGTGGCCTACACAAATGGTACATTATCTCACTTACAATCCATTTGTCTTTTTCTTTCTCTGTCCACCGACCAATACAAGAAAAACAATGTCACACACGCACACACAAACACACACACTTATTCAAAATATTGTAACAACTTTTTCCTCTCTTTGCAGCAACTGTGGAGAGCCTCTCATACTCAACTTCAGACCCTCTCTCATACTGCCATCCAGTGGCGACTTGTTGCAATCAAATATGAGCAGCCAGACTACAGTTGCATGCCATCTTTATATTTCTATCATTCTACATCTAAAGGACATCGAGTTGATCGACAAACAACAGAAGAAGGCAGTGGTGATAGATGTAGCAATTAGAGCGACAGCAGCATCAGAAAGAAAGAACATTAGAAGCTTGAAAAATACCAAGGGCTGAAAGAGGAGCTAGAAAAGATGTGGGGAGTAAAGGCAACAGTGGTGCCAGTGGTGATCGGAGCATTCGAGGATGTGACCCCCAGACTGGGAGAGTGGCTCCAGCAGATTTTAGGTACAACATGTGAGGTGTCTGTCCAGGAGAGTGCAGTCATAGGAACAGCTAAGGTACTGCACAGAACCCTCAAACTCCTAGACCATGCTTTAGAACATCTGGTAGAGGTCCTGAGCTTGAGGAAGACACACCATGACTATAGTTAGATAGATAGATAGATAGATAGATAGATGACGAGTTTGATTTAACTTGTCTGAATTGGCCGATTCGATTCCATTCTCTTGCATTATGTAATATCTCTGTCTGTCTCCAGAGTCCACAGCAGCCATAGCGACACCCCTCCCACCTCCCAGACAGCAATAATGCCACTTTCACTTTAATCCTCTAGATGGCAGCAGTGTAATGAAAAACCCTCTCCTCTGTCCCCTGATTACTTCCCATTCCCATCAACTTAATGGTGCAGCAGCAAAGCCCATCGGAGGCAGCCATTAATAACTTGAGAAAAGTCCTCTCTGTGCCTCATCCTCATGTCTCACTTGACATGGCTGGCCTCATTTGAACCTTTGACCCGCCTGTAATTTGCAATGTAAGCTATCCAATTTACAACACCTTCACAACAGCGCATGCTAACGATTATTCATCACTGCAGTGCAGGCTTCAGAGAGACACAGAGAGAGTGTTACTGAGTGCACGATGCTGCAGATGATATGGTAACACCGTTGAAAGACCAGCTTACAAAGGGACATAACTGTCAGAGCAAGAATTCATATGTGCATATAACACCTTTCAGCAAAGCCACAGCACTTTCATTGTGGTGATAACTTTCAGCTTGAAACCTCCCCAAGCCAAAAGCAGCACAAACAGAAAAAACAGGGTCCGTACAGTCACACACCGCTGCGTAAAGAGCACCGACTGCATCTGAGCCACAGAGACATTAGTGCTGCAGGCATTGATATGACTGATAATAATGTTTAAAGCCTGGTGTCACTTCAGTGAATCACCAAACATATGAACTCTTGCCCTGCAGTTCCTTTACTCACAAAAAAAAAGAGACATGATGCATCACCCTCACCCGAAAACTGATCTGGTGGTTTTGGGGTTTTGAGCAATTCCATCACAACCCACAGCAGAATTATCCCGCTCCACTCAGTGGACAGCGAGCATTCGTCAGCAAACTCTGCAGTGAGATGCAACTCGATGGCAGTCAACGTTTCCCCTAATGGGAAACAATTACACACTGAGTGGCTTCTTCAGTGACTTCTGATGAGACTCATTCACTGAGGAAATGGCCACGTAATCATGTGTGTGTAATGCGCTAACACTGCTTATTGCTCACTGAGTCAGGCTCGCGCAGAGCCAGTCGGAGTTTCAGTTGACTCTTTAGCCACCATATGAGTTTGATGAGAGGCAAAATAAGAAGGCAAATAGCTCTAAGTGTACCACGCGCACACACAGGAGAAATCCCTCTATTGTCGTGGAATTGTCACTTTAAATGTGTCCACAAAAACAAGTCTCCCACAAAGCCAAATGATTCCTGTTGCTTCCGCCTTCTCAGGAGAGAGACTATGTGAATACATTGTGCTGGGAAAAAGGCACTTTTTATGATTCATACCCAGCTGGACGACTGCACTGATGTAAACTCTCAAACATAGCTACCCAAATTACTCTCTCAAGGAGGCATTTGGGTTGTTGTTTTTAGTTTTAGTGTTAGATTCTGTCACAAAAAACGGTCCACAGCTGTCTTCAATCTCAGAGTTGCACTGATGAAAGTTGCTGCGCTGAAGTTTGAGTCAATCCTTCAGTAATCCGTCAGTAATTGTGTTGATTGAGGGAAGATTTTGAGGCGTTTATATTTTAGTATTTCATTGCTGTCAGACCAAAGTGTAATCTCACAATTTAGATTCTCTTTTCATGTATTTTTACAGTATACAGAACAGATTTTTTAAACACTAGAATGCAAGCTGCTGGAAAAACACTATTTCTTATAAGAATCTACCCATGGAGAAAATCTGCATAAAATAATAGTCACAGTGGAGTGATCGTGATGAGCCAAGCAAAATGTCTTTCAGTGGCTCTCTTAAAAAACAACACTTACATTGACACATATGATGGAATATCAGTGCATAAGGATTTCATGGCTGAACCTACGCAACAAGTCTAATGCCATGCAATCCCGAGGGCAATTAATCGCATCATTGTGGCTGCTGATAACAAAGTTATCTATCATTAGCAGCAACAATTATTTTCGAGATAATTAAATTTACTGTGTGTAAAAACACACCCCGACTTCATGCTACCATCTCCACTCATCTGCAGTTTGGATTCTTCTATGATGAACTAATCGTCTGATGTGAATCGTAAAGCTTCCGGCTTCCTGATCCACCCATGAGGATTCAGACTGGTTTGTTGTACAAATATTCTCATTTAGGCTCCGTTATGCAACATTTCCTGGTTTGCATGATGATTACTGATCTCACACATATCACGTTAGTTATGCATACAGAGCTGATGCAAATAGTGAGCAACAGTGCCACTTTTCTTCTGAGTCAAGCCAAAGGCAAACTCCAAAGTGGTGGTCTCGCCTATTTGTTGGTGAGTTATTCAGGAGCTGGTAAAATCTTCTGGTTTTAATGAGCCATCCATTATCTAACTTTTTTAGTTTTGATAATAATGTTGATCATCAAGGAGAAACATGTAAAATAAGCCAGGTTCAGGATATACTATGCAGCATTTTCTAAAAAAACAAAACAAAAAAACAATGTGCACTCTAAAAAAGTGGAGATAACACATAAAATAAAGAATTTTTTTTGTTTGTTTCATTAATGTGTTTTAGTCAGGTGACAACTTCTTTTAAGACATCGGTCAAAATCAAAAACATTTTTGACTTTTTTGAGTAGGATGGAAGTAAAATACAAAAAAGAAAATATAAAAAAGCTTGACAACTAAATATCACCACAACTTTTGAATAAATATTATTATTTTAAATAAATAAATAATAATATTTATAAAATAAATTAAGATAAATAAATAAAATAAAATATATTTTTTAAATGTATTAATAATTCCATAAAGATGCACAGAGCATCAACAAACAAACATAAAACCAAACAGGATGAAAGGACAACCACACCAACCCAGGAACAAGCAGAGAAAGCCAGACTAGCAAAGGAAATCCAATAGACAAAAAAAAAAAAAAAAAAGAAATATATAGGTGAATAATGAAAAAAAAGATGACAAAATAATTAACTTGTGTGACATAAGTGGGGAAGTACAGCATGTTTCATTACAATTATTAAGTTGATTCAACTTAAGTTTTTCAAGGTAAACAAAAAAACAAAAACATGTTGAATGTACTAACCTAATTGAGTTTGCCTGATTATAAAAGAGTCATAGGATTTCCTCTATAAAACTGAAGCTGGCACTACTTAAAACAATGCATGCAAATTGTTACCTTATTGGATTCTTTCTTAGAGTGTACAGACTTAGACAGAAGTGAACCCTCTCAATCAACACTTACGACCCACTAGAAGTGTGTGGCAGTGTATATTTCTGCAAAGACTCAGCCCTCTGCCTGGATTTTCTTATTTTCTGTGTATGGGATGTTTATGGGCATGTACCCCCACAGCACTCAGATGAGGACGGGGCTTTATAAGAAGGTAGAAACCAACAGACACAGCACCAAAAAGAAAATATAATAACTTTTTCTGCGCAGTATGTTAACACACAGTAACCAACAATCCTGCATAGTATACCTTCAAGTAAAGCCAGTGCACCAGTTCAGTTACAGCTGCAAAGAGAATTTTTTTTTTGATAATTACAAATGGAACTTAATGACATCAAAATAAAGTTATATGTCGAATATATTCATATTTAATGCATGCAGGCATAATGATATTGATTTAGCATCCCCTCACTGTGTAAAAAGACTGATATACTATGAGATGTTATCATCTGTTAGCTCTTTGGTGACCTTCCCAAGAGTACTTCAGCGTTATCTATTACACACACCATTTTGTTTTGACGATAATAAATGTCTTTTGCAGCCCTGGCATCTCAGACATATATATAAACAGTATCCATATTCATGAAAGAAGTGTGTAAGCACTCAAGAGGCATAAAAGACGTGGTGCTATCTGCCATCAGAGGGTCTTTTGTATAGATGCCTATGACTTAAGTGTTGCCTTCGTCTTGTTTAAAAAGATGCTGTTTTTAATGAGTGCTGGCTTCCATGTGTTTGCTGTAAGATGAATTTTATCTTTTGGAAATCCAACTCTTAACCTGCTATTTGAAGAACACTGTATCACATGCACGAGCAGACAGAGGCATATGTGTACTTTCCCCCATGTAACATATCTGTAATCTTTTCTGCTGCAGCTGTATGAAATGTCTACTCGAGTGTGAGTCTCATCCACCATACCAGCAAAATAATACCTCCAAAATATTAAGAAACACTTAACAAAAAGTCTTAGTTGGCAATGACTAACTAGCAAATCGCCAGCACGGGACACGTATTTCAATCTTCAACTTCACTTCATCTCTGCAACATGTGGCTGGGACAGTTTATCATACTGAAGGTTTATCTAAGTGTGGGGGAGAAGTGCTATGCTGCAGGGAGAGATTGCCTTTACTTGCACGGCACCAACAGAGCAAAACAATGTGCCGCATGATAAAAAATTGCTTCATAACTCTCACATTGTGTGTCTGGCATCATTATGAGGCACAATAGCCTCTGGAGGGCCCCGGCTTTTATTGGCGTGCCTCTTGCAGCAGCAAAGTCTCATCCATTAAACAAATCAGGGGGTTATGTATTAGATTAGCTGTACAGCAGGCACCGGGGAACGCCTAGAAGAACACATGAAACCTCGTCTCATTCCCTCTCATAATCCCCTGGAATAAATTACCTAATTGACAGCATTAGGGTGATACTGTCAGAAGGTGCCTCTTAAAGCGTAATGTATAATGAAAATACACAACGTTGCTAAATTGCATTTTTGGTATTAAAAATGATAAACGGCAGCCATTTGGGGCATATTTAGAGTGAGGCCTCCCCTCGTAGCATGCTGCCAGATCTCATTTTTCCATATTTCTTAATAAATTTGTGGTGTCAGTGATATTAAAAGCTCATTTCTGCTGAGGAATATTTAATAAAGCTTCTGTGTGATAGGAAGCCAATGTCACACAGAGAGTCAGGAAACTAGTTGGTGGCAGCTTGGCTCGCCCACCCCCCACTGTGTCACTCCACTGGTTCTATGACCTAGGAGGTGAGAAATGGACTGCCCCCCACTGGTGAAGGGTCAGCACTGCAGCGGAGGTTCAAGAAGTGCCCCCTCACAGTTCAGTGCACTATTCATTTTGCAACCAAGCTGAAAACAACAGAGCCTTTTTGACTTTCTTCAAAGTGAAAACTGTCTGCATCCCATTTTCTTAAAGTGTTGGGTACACTTGGCTCAGGGAAGTTCAGCTCACTGCTCCAGGATCAGAAAAAGCACCGGGCCATGCAGTGGGTGTGCGTGGGGGCGAGCGGTGCACTTCCCTATTAGAAGCAAGTCTTGCTGATTTCTAGGGAGGAGTGACCTGCTTATAGCTAAAAGAAGGATGTTTATGGACTTGAGTAGATTATTGCTCAGGCATATACTTTGATGTAATGAAAAATCAGAGGGAAGGTAAACTGCCTCCTCCAGTCATAATAAAGCTAATAACCACTTTCAGAAGAGCTTAATAAATATCACACTTTTTTCCCTTGAAAGACCCCTTAATGATCAAACTTACTTGTAGCTGATGGTACTTGTTATGGTGCTTACATGTTAAATCTAATATCATAAGAATCAGCTGTGTTTCAGCCCAAACTGGGGACTTAATTGTTAAAATTTGAAGGTAAAATCAAATCATTTTATCATTTCACCCAAGTAAATACAGTTTAAAGGTCCAGTGTGAAAGATTTAGTGGCACCTAGTGGTGAGGATTGCACATTGCCACCAGCTGAAACTTATCCCTGTTAGAATTTCTTGTCCAGAAGATTTTTACTGGGAGCCGAATTATCCACAGAAGTCTCTTCCTGACCAAAACAAAGAGGCCAGGTGACTTAAACCAGTAAAAACACCGGATAAAGCAGCTTAGCTTTACAAATAAATGTTTTTCCTGTGCTTTTTGGCCTGTCTGCCACCACCTGCTAAAATGTGCTCCCACATTTCTCTTAATAACTGAAAGTGTGCCCACCTTATTTCTGATCCATACATTCAGGAGGTTTTTACCGGGACCTGAATTATCCGCAGAGGTCTCTTCCTCTCCAAAACAAACAAACCAGCTGATTTAAACCGGTAAAAACACTGCATAAAGCAGTTTCACATTACAATTCAGGGTTTCTCATACCAGACAGGCCGCTAGCCCAGTGCCTTCTTATGTGTGCTCACCTACTTTCTCAGATAATTTAGGGAGATTTTTACCAGGAGCTAACTTATCCATAGAAGGCTCTTCCTTCCTTACCAAAACAAACAGACCGGGAGTCTCATTTATAGAACAGTATGTAAGATCCATACTAAAAAAGTACAAACAATCAAAAGCCAAAACTACCTACCTACTACTACTTCCACCTCACAATCTGGATCATCAATTTCCAGTCTCCAAAATGTTCATAAAGCATGGGTCAAAGTTTTTCCCATCAAGTGGCTTTTTATAGATCACAACTTTTCCATGGGAAGTGGTGTACACTTCTTTTAGGCCTCATTTTGTGCGTACGCAATGTTTACAAATGAGACCATAGGTGATTTAAATGGGTGAAAATACTGAATAAAGCAGTTTCATGTTAAAAATCTGTGTTTTACGATGTTGCTTGTCACTGGGGGGCTGCTAACTACAGTGGCCGACGTGAAAATGTGAAAATGCTAAAGACCCTCTCTAGAGCCAGTGTTTGGTTTAGCTCTTCTGGGCTACTGTCAAAACATGGTGTTCTGGTGGTGCACTCCCTATTTAGACATAAACAGCTCATTCTAAGGTAACGAAAACACAACAATTTTTATTTTTAGATGATTTTACACTAAAGAAAATGTGCTTATTATATCTGTATTGCATTTCTGCCAATGTATCCCCCTAAATCCTGCACACTGGACCTTTAACTTTGAATATGGTAAAGTCATGAATCTGATAGGTAGATGCAAAAATATTACACATTGCATGTTATTGCTTTGCCATACTGATAAATCAAGCGTAAGTTGAATATTAAAAAGTTTTTACCCCCCTTTTCAGACTTTTGGTCGAACTTTTGTGTGTGTGTGTGTGTGTGTGTGTGTGTGGAGAGAACTTAATTTGGGGGTGAGAGGGTGGAGGTGATGGCAGTCAGAGTGCACGATTTCTGTCCAGATGTGTGGACATATTGTCACCCCAGGAGGCCTTCACCCTTCTCCTAAAGTGTGAAAGTAGGCAGCAGCAGCTGGTTCAGAAAGTAATAACCTTTTGTCACATTGTTTCCCATACTCCCATTATCTTAGTTATTTTTCTGTCACCGCAAAGTCACTGCTCTCAAACTATTACAAATAGCTCAGTGAGCACAATAATATCACTATCTAAACGTTCTATTTGACTTTTGTATTTGTGTCATTTACACTGAGCCACCCCTGGGGAAATGATTACCCTGGATATGGAGAGATATTGCCTTCAACAGTAATGCACGCTGATAACTGAGGAAAAATGGAAATCTTTACTTAAGATGCACCATGAAAAAAAAAAAGAATTCTCTTGGGTGATAATTTTGCTGTCAGAAAGCCGTCTCTTCACTGCCTGATCATGTTGTCTTATAAAATGAAGCAAGATAGGGGAGATACATATTTATAGTCACCGGATCAACAGCAAAATGACAGTTTAATCCACTTTAAACTTGATAATCATGAAATGAAATATATTCTTGTCCTTGGCATCAATCGTAGAAGACTCCCAAAGTACAGTGCAGACAGTAGAGCTCAGTATCAAATCAATAACACCTCCAATATGAAACCATATCTTATCAAATCCGGGTGAAATCCTCAAAAGCGCACGGGACAACACACCTATAATAATATTCAGCTCTGTTTCACCCATTACACCTATAAATCCTTCTGGCAGCATTCATCTCTGCTGTGTTCAGTGTGACAGGTGCAACGGAGTCGACGCACAAATTCATGGGGTTTTTGGTATCTTGTGTGAACCAATGGCAGCGCGCATGAAGTTGTGACTGGCGGGGTTTACGGTGATTGCCGGGCATCTGTGCCAATCACAGAGCCGGTAGGAGGAGTTCAGGGGCTCGGAGGTGTGTCTGAAGAATACGAGTCTACAGCTGCATACTGTATCCAAGTCGGGGAGTAATGGCATGAGTACTGCTTTATACTGTTTAGACAAGCTTTACAGTGCGCGCGTTGGAAACTAACACTCGACCCTCTCTGCTTTCACGTCAGTCACTAATTAGGCCCGCGGGCAGTGAGAGGCGAGGCGGAAGGCTGTCGGACACACTGTAAACTTAGTCCAAAGCGACTAAAGTCCCCAAACTCACAGGCTGAAGAGGCTTCAAAAGCAAACGCTTCATCCTTTCTGGCTGTTTCAAGGAAGGATACGCTGCTGGACATGTGAATTTAAAGGAGATACTTGCCAAGCACAACAATGAAACCAACGACTGTCCTGTGCTGCTTCGGCTTTCTCCTGACTTGCCTCTTGGTCGGGTCGAGCTCTTCACAATCAGGTGAGTGGACGCCATCCGTGTGTTCCCCCGGTGCGCAGTTCTGTGTGTCCGTGGAGCTGCTCGGTGCGCACTGAGTGCAGTGGCACAACTATTCACGGAGGATACTTTTCCATCACTGCTGTTCTTTTTTCTGCATGTAACAAGGGCACTGGGGCTTGTCAGATACATCCCGCACCCCCTGCTGTCATTTTCACTATCAGACAGCAGCCTCATTTTAAACAAACGTCTAAGTCACAGCCTTAATATTCACCTGGACAGCGTCTGACGTGCAGACACTGTGGTGCTGAAACACAGGTGCTGCTTTGAGCAGATGGCAGGGTTGTAGCAGGACATGTCTGTTGTGATAAACTGAATGAATCCGTGCCAGTGACTTGCTCTGTCTTCTTCGTGCACAGAGCGGCACTGTTGAATTTAGAGGGAAAGGGGAGCATTTATTGTCCACCGCACGTGTCCCTTAGACACAGTGTGGACAAACACAGCGGAGTGACAGCCTCGCTTTACAACAGGCTACTGTGCTCTTGTCTTCCCTCCCGTGGATACGCAGGCTGTCTAATGCTCCACAAAAGTTCCATTTTTGCCTCTGCTCTGTCATTTATTTGAAATATCGGTTTGTAGGACAGCGGGCTGTGTTCAACACTTCTACGCTTCGCATGCG
Source organism: Epinephelus lanceolatus (assembly GCF_041903045.1). Classification (NCBI taxonomy): domain Eukaryota; kingdom Metazoa; phylum Chordata; class Actinopteri; order Perciformes; family Serranidae; genus Epinephelus; species Epinephelus lanceolatus. The sequence goes on along the minus strand of NC_135747.1, from coordinate 19,344,081 downwards.
TTGTTGTTTCCAATGGCATCAGTGTGATCAACTACTTAGAGTTCTGCAGGGACTGGCTTGAAAACAGTCGTTGTGTTTTGGTACTGATCTGTGTAACTCTCTCACCTGTGCAGAGGGGTGATAACAGTGGTGAACATTCATCCATATGCATTCTGTAATCGGGATCAAAGCAAAGCGGATTACCGTGAAATTACATTATTCCTCATTTTATAGTGAGTCCCCTCAGGGATCCTGTGGACCATAGTTTGACAGTCAGCGTTGCAGCGCGCAGAACTCTCACACTGGCAGTGGCAGTACCGTTTGTACAGTGAAGCGGCGCTCTTTACGCACAGGGAAGTATAGGTGCGCTCACTGTGTCAGTGTGTGTGTGTGTGTGTGTGTGTGTGTGTGTGTGTGTGTGAGAGAGAGAGAGAGAGAGAGAGAGAGAGAGAGAGAGAGAGAGAGATATTGGAGAGCTTGTAAACAACAAATATTCACCCAATAGACAAAAACAAAAATCAGCACCACCCTCGTCATCATGCATACACCTCCAGACAGGACGACGATTGAAATGAGAGCAGAGTAAAGACATGTCCATGTATGTCCCCGACTTTGTACATTTTTCCTCTGCTTTTAGTGATGGTCTTTGCACCCAGTGCAAGTCCCCTGTGTGTGGCATTATTTTGACCACCGCTGTAAAGTGGATGTTGTGCCTTGACTGCTTTGGAAATCGGATCAAAGCGTAAATTACGCACACACGTATGAAAATCTTATCGATGAAAGTCCCTGCATTTATATATATATATATATTTTTTTTTTTTTGCATATAGATGTAAGATAATTCCAACTGTATCCACCGTGTGTCACATTATTTTTCTGCGGTCATTTTTTATTCCTATTAAGAGGAGAGGTTTCTCTCATTGCGCCTTGTTGGTCTTTCTGTTAAAACATTTTAAGGGAAGTGAAAATGATTTCAAACAATCTCAGTACTATAAACTCATTTTCCCCAATGTATCCTGCCAGATTTGATGTTAAAACCAATGACTGTGCACAGCTTTACGCACAGGCCCACCACTGTAACCTACTGTCAGTAAGATCCACATCCAGAAGAGCCTTAAAGGGAAAAAGAGGGTGATTAAATTAAATGGTTGGATGCGGTTTAGAGGAAGAGAGAGCAGAGAGGGATGCGTGTCCTGTTGTCATTGTACGCACAGATCATTGGCATGTGGTTACAATGATGGAAACAAAGTCAGTTGGGTTATTTTCTTATTTCATTGTTCCAAAGAAAAGCATTTATTGTTTACTCTGTTGTTAAGGGGACGTTTGGGAAACACTGGTCCATGTCTCGAGGTAACCCCGTTTTTTAATTTATTATTTTTTATATATATATTTTTTTAATTAGTCACTATTGGTTTTGGATTTTTGGATAATTTGTGCAGTTCAGTGTTTATTTATTTATTTATTTATTTTATTTTATTTTGTTCTTTATTTGTAAGTAAATACGTTTCAATACCACTGTCTCATTCATCGAGAGGGATGCTTTGCAGCGCGTGTCCAAACAAGCAGCACAGCAGGAAATAAGACAAAACAAACAGAAAATAAAACTTCTATCCCCTTCAGGACTAACTGTGTTTCAAAACCCTGCCTGATGCATTTCGCAGAAACAAGGGAATCCGGCATGAGGATGACAGTGGCAATTGCCTTTCACGCAGACAGGCTTCCGTCCCCTGATGGAGCTCCGAAATCTTGTAAAATGTATTTGGGAGTGAAAGGAACCCAAAAGAGAGTCAGAGACAAACGCAGGGAGAGCGGATTATACAAATGTTGGCGTAAACACGGATCAAGTTCTGTCTGTGAGGAGGAAAGGCAGAGAAAGGCAAAGTGATGAAATGTGTGTGCGCTCCTGTGTGTACGTGTGTGCACCTGCGCGCGCGAACGAGTTGTCTGCGTGTGTTGGATTGGCTTTTGTGTGCATGCTGTAGACAGGGGGGTTTGTGTGAGGTATGATGTGGCCCACAACGTAAAAGCAGGCGCACTTGCACCATTCTCATAAGGTTCTTTGATGCAAGCTTGTGTCTCCCATAATGAGTCATTAAAACGTAATACTCGCTATCCCTAATTTCTAATCTCCACAATCTGTCATCTTTTCAGCAACTGTAAAAATCAGAACCTTTGAAAAGGTTACACACTCTGCAACTTTCCCAGTCTGCTAAGGGAACCACATTATCCTTAAATCAAACACAAAAAACACCTTAACTAGAGTGAATAGGTTTCACAGGACAACAGGACACATATCTGCAAGATGCAAGTGTGCCACAGAGTCCCTGCACTGTACACCACTCTTCATTTGACTGCAGCTATACACTGGAGCTAAAGGATAGAGGTGGTGAATGTATATAGCTACAGAGTCTGAAACCTTATGGCCACATTCCAAAATTCTATTTGTGTTTATGAATATTCATATATTTTTGGGCACAGGAGTACAGGCAAGTCATCTGTTCCGAATGCCACTGTGTGTGTATGTGGTGGAGTGGGTTTTCAATTAGCATGTAGATAAACCACATCCTCAGATGACCTTGTTTTAAAGCTCTCAGCAGTTTCTTATTTCCTAATTCAGTGGAAACTGAGAGTTTAGTTGGATTGTGGAGGATTTTACCCAAGAGGTGGATTGAATATCTTCTGAGATTACAGTCTAGTCACCAGAATACATGTTGGCATTGTACATTTCTGCAAACATACAAATGTTACATGTCCATGTATGCTACATTTCTACACATTGCATTTCTAGGAAAACATGATTTGGCATAAAATAATGCAAATGCTGCAAATAATGCTAGACACATCCCAAACTGCAAAAAACAAACAAAAAAACACACTAGCTTTTGTGGCGAGCAGCACCACTGGAAATATCCCAAACAGTGGTTAAACAACACCTGATTTTGTGGCTACAAACACTGCTACGCACTTCCTGAACCGTCGTCAAAAAACACTGGCTTTTGTTGCTACAAACACAGCTGGACATGTTCCAAACTGTGGTTAAAAACACCAGCTTTTGTCGCTACAAAAATAGTTGGACATGTCCAGAACTGTTGTTAAAAAGCACCTGTTTTTGTAGCTACGAACACAGCTGGACATGTCCCAAATTGTTGCTAAAAAACACTTGTATTTGTTGCCACAAACACTGCTGGAAATGTCCCAAACTGTTGTTAGAAAGCAACGGTTTTTGATGCTACAAACAACACTGGAAATGTTCCAAGCAGTTGTTAAAAACACCAGCTTTTTCGCTACAAAAACAGTTGGACATGTGCAGAACTGTTATTAAAAAGCACCTGTTTTTGTAGCTACAAACAATGCTGGAAATGTACCAAATTGTTATTAAAAAGCACCTGCTTTTGTTGCTATGAACACAGCTGGACATGTCCCAAATTGTTGCTAAAAATACTTGCATTTGTTGCCACAAACACTGCTGGAAATGTCACAAACTGTTGTTAGAAATACCTGCTTTTGTCACTACAATCACTGCTGGACATGTCCCAAATTGTTGCTAAAAAACACCTGCATTTGTTGCTACAAACACTGCCAGAAATGTCCCAAACTTTTGTTAAAAAGCACCTGTTTTTGTTGCTACAACCACCGCTGGACATGTCCCAAACTGCAGAGAAAAAAAACACCCACTTGTGTTGCTACAAACACCACTGGACACCACTTCGTTGGTTTTGACAGTGGTCTGCTGCTTGGCAGCCGTCTCGCTTGGGTTTCTCACACCATCCCCTCCTCCTGATAAGAAACTCAGCTCATATACATGCAATCTGAACATCATCATATGTATGAGACATACACATGTTACATATCTTTGGTCTGCAAACATATTTTCCAACATTTTGTTCTGGCTACTGGGCTGAAAAATTAAATGGTGATTGAACGATAGTTTGGCAGCTACACTCTCTACTGCATCCTTGATTTTATAGTGGCACCCACTGTTTACTGGGCTGAAATTGACAGTGCAGTTCCAGTGTGTAGCTGATATGTGAGTATATCATAATGTTTACAAGGGGTCGAGTGATGCACAGATAGAGACTTGGGAGTCATGAAGACTTCTTTTTTCCTTTTCTGTTCGGCTTGTTTTTGCACTCTCACCAGACTGACACTTCTTGTACACTACTCTTCGACATGTTTTTCTTTTCTTCCAGTCTGTAGCATAGGGAAAGAATGGTGTCACATTTAGCGGCCCACACGGCTCCGCTCCGTCACAAAGCCCTCTCACAGTCATATCTTTGCCTGCTGTCGCCTGATAAAGGAGCTTTGACCATCCACCGCCACCAGGCTTTTTATTAGAAGAATGGCAGTCTTTGATTAGGTGGTGATCCACTTCCATTTGTTGGAAAAAGGAATGTGAACCTCTGTGCTTTCATCTCCTCTGTCTCTGTCTGGGTGAGAGATGAGGTGCAACTTAAGGCCATCGATCCACTATATGGAAAAAAAATCTGTTAAACTAATGTGATGTAACACCAAATCCTCCTGTCTCGGTTTTACAAATAGTCCAGGCGTGTTCTCAGACGATTACCACATTTTTGCCTCCCCCTTTCTGGCATGTTGTTGTTGATCTGTCCTTTCAGTGACAGTAATAAAAACCAAAAGACATACTTAGAGTGTCTGTACCTTTCCATGTGTTACTGACAACCAAAGGGGAAAAAATAGCCAAAAGACATTTACTGCAGCAAAGAAATTCTACCCATTTTTATTGTGTTTTTCTCTCCTGGGGATTTCACCCTGCAGCCAGATAAAGGATAAAAAAAACCTTGTGTTTGTGTAACATAGACTGTAGTTTCATTGTGAGAGTAGTGGAAACCATCAAATTTCCTATAAATCTCTCCACTTCTCAACAAACAAACTGCTTTTGAACCGCTGGCATCAATAATACATGTGCAGCACCCACAATGCGGCCCGAGAATCCCTAATGAAAAATCACTTTAATATTCCAGCGGGGACTCACACTGTATGTGCAGTGGCCTACTCAATAGTGAGTCTATGACCTTATTGTCCATAATGGTGTTTTTTTTTTCTTTTTTTGTTTTTAATCTGCTGCGATGTTACTGTAATATTCTTTAATTACCACCACAGGGACTTATGTTTTATATATTTTCATCGTATTCTTTTAAAATACATTAGATTACAACACATTTCTTTGTTTAAGATGACAGAGGGAATTGTGTTATTATTATTTCGTTCTGCAGACACAAGTGCAGACATTGTTTTCCAGTTTTGACTTGTTGATGGGCTCATAACCGGTCAGACCGTCTGCAGCCAGCAGAAATGATTGGATCATATCCTATTTGACCTTTACAAGAGCTGCACCCTCATTTATCACCTGCAGTCATAAATGCACCATACATGTGCATGTGTTTTGCCATGCATCACTGTCGCCTCAGCTATTAACAGTCCTTTCTGTCCAGGATGTCATAATTGGATCGGTGCATCACACATGTCTGTGCATGCTCACTTTTGCCAGCTGTTAATCACGTGTGTATTTAAAATGCAAATTCCACATTTAAAGTGCGGTTTACAAGCAATTAGATTACTGCAGATTTGATAAGGTTTGATGAAAACGGAATGCTTTATGTTGTTTTTCACCCCCTCAGTGTTCCTCTGCTTTTAAGGGTTCTCTTTTTGCTTTCTGTAAATTGAGCGAGCTTTGAGTTTTGTGTGTGTGAGAGAGAGAATGAAAGGGAAGGGAGCAAGAGAGAGACACGCAAATAGAAATACTGATAGCCTCTGTGCAGCACAGGCCCTGAGTGCTGAATACACAGCAGCCAAAGTCCTTCATTAACAAGGTAGTGCAACAAACACTCATACACACAAACACAAAGCGAGGCCCTGCTTGATTTCTTTGACAGTATACCACAGCTAGTTTAGACAGATTGGGGACTTAAGTTTCAGTAGCGGGGAGATCAATCTGCTGCGTTTTAATTAGGTTGGCAAATGTGCATTTAGGGCCACCAAGAAGAGCTTGCAGCATGAAAAACAATACAATTCTCGGGGCTTCTGCTACCGTTCAGTCTTTTTGAGTGTGTTGACATGGGATCAACACAAACAGCAGTCCAAGAAAAGAGGCTAAATGATGCAGTGTCATGCACAGTGTAGACAACTGTCAGTCAAAAACCCCTCCTTGGACTTTATTCTCTCTGTATCACCACTGCTGCAAGGTTCAAGTATATCGGGGTAAATACGTTATTTGTAGAAATAAAAAAGTCTGTTATTTATAGAAATGGTAGATATAGCTGTTGACTCAGCCTGTGAGCAAGTGAAACATTGACCAAAACCTTCCCCTAATCTCAGTTTTACCCAACTGTACCCACAAGGAAATGTAAACAAAGCTGAGCAAAGCAGTCAGGGCCGTAGCTTTGGAGTCAAACACTGGGGGGACCAAACCTACCGAAGGGTCTGCCCCCCTGTCTCCCAAAGAAAATCTTGATTTGAAAGCCCATTTCCTGTTATACCATGTTATTGTATCATGTTATCATAAGCAAGGGCCGTAAAACTTCACTTAAAAGCCTAGTCCCCAATTAAACACACAGTCCCTTTTACTAGCCTGGTGTGGTTACACATTTTGACAAATAAAGGCCTGCCTCAATTAGAGGCCTGGTCTAGTTGCCAAACTGTTCATTTTTTTTATAGAAGTTCTTTGGATGTACAGTATAAACAGGTAAGGCTGGGCGGTATAACAAAATTTTCATATCATGTTTTTTTAAAAAATCATATCGGTTTCACGGTATTTGACGGTATTTTGCTCGGTTCGACCCACTTGACATGCTGCGGTGTTGTGCTATGGCCTATTCAAGTGCTGGAATTTGTTATTTACGTGACAATGCCTGAATGCAACACAGGCTCTGCTCCATTAGTGCCGTTGCTCGGTTTCTAATTGTCTCGGACTCTTGGGTCAGCTTCGGTCAGGAAAATGTGGCCTGAGCTGTGCTCTAGTGTGCTCACCTGTGTGTGTGTGTGTGTGTGTGTGTGTGTGTGTGTGTGTGTGTGTGTGTGTGTGTGTGCGCATGTGTGTGTGTGTGTGTGTGTGTGTGTGTGCGCGCATCGGGGCGAAACTCCGCCGTGCGCGATACAGAGGGCAGAGAAATTGTAAACGGCGGTGCGCCGCTGCTAGTTGCATATAGGGGAAAACACTGCTCTTTTTGTTATGAGTTCTTCTGGGTCATCATGTGCAGTTGCTTTGTTTTCAGGACTCTCTCTCCAGCAGCCATTCTCGCCTCTAGACTTTTCTCTCTATGCTCTCACTCTCGCCGGCTCTAGCAAGCCTGTGGTGTGCAGCGGTGAAATGGGTCCCCGCTGAAACACTTTCCCGCCGTGCATGTTCCGGACATTGTTTCGGGCTATTCACCGGTATTGTGGTATATGAAAAGTTCATATCATAACGAAAACAAATACCGGTTTTCGGTATGAACCCGGGTACTACTGCACAGCCCTATAAACAGGGGTTGTTGGCTACCTCAAATTATGTGTCGATTTCTCTATTATTCATATTCCTTTAGTCCATAAGGGTTTTTTCATAAATATGAATCCAAGTTGTGAATATTGCTTTAACATAATAAAGTGGTGTTGTGTCAGTATGCTGGGTGCCATAATTCTTGATGGACTGTCTGTCAGAGCTAGATTAAATGAATGATTCATAATTGATATGTTATCTAGGGCCTAATTTTTATGTAAGTAATATTCATACTGGTTTGAATAAACAATTTGATTGTATTCCTGATCTTTGCTGAGCAACAGTTTTGTGAAAAAGGAAATATAGGCCTGTCCCAAATATAGGCCTGCTGAGTTCAGTGATTTAAGCAAATAGTTAGTCTGGGCTATTAATTGAAGTTTTAGGATATCTAGAATAAGAAAATGCAGTAAATAAAATTTACAAGGCTTCTACAAGCAGTGGCAACATAAATTATTAACATTTAACTCAAACTTCATGTGGGCTATGTGAGATTAACGTTAGTTGAATATGCCTGTGAGCACCATTTTTGGTTGCTAGATGAATATGTGGCCGTTAACTGCAGGTATGATAGGCTAATGTAGTGAGAGTTGATTGATTAGCACTTCAGAATCGCCTGTTTTTCACTAAAATAAGAGCAAAATATTTGGTCATTTTTACCATATTTTAATACATATTATTACTACCTGAACAAGAGTACAGTTAAATTAAATGATCATAAGGAGAATATTTTTTGCAAGATATCAAACAATTGTTGCGTTAATATTCTAAACACACAACGGTTTCTTAGTCAGGTGGTACATTGTTTACCTATAGGATTAACATAAAGTTGCTTGTCAGTGTGGTCCGCTGCCAGCGTGCATCACACACTCCAAGACTCCCACACACTTACACACACACCCACACACTCATACAGCCTTCACCCTGGGCCATCACTCTGAAATATGAGGCAAATGTGCAAGATCCAGGCCCTTGAACGCTCTCACTCCTGTGTTCACCAGACAATGTAGATGTCGGGGAGACTGAACGCATCATGTATGTCTGTCAGTTTGCGAGACTTTTGATCCCCTTTGTTGTTGCCGCTGCTCCTCTCACAATAAGCCCGTCTGTCCTCCGCATCCTCCTGGAGGGCTGCAGAAGGCTGTCAGCCACCGACCCCCTCTGACAACCACGTTTTGAGGGTTTCAAAACGTGGTGACAAAGGGTCCACGAAACATGCGCATATACTTTATGTGTGTTGGTGCGTGTGTGTGTGTGTGTGTGCGGCGACTGTGTCTGTCAGTGTTTGTTTGTACGGCTGCATGGTTGGAGGGATAGAGGGTGACTGACAGACTAACCGAGCTCCAGAGACTCTCTCTTTCTGCTCCAGTGTCTGCTTGTTCCTCTTCCTCCGCCCACCCTCTGCCTTCATCTGTGGCTTTGTAAGCCTCCACATAATGTGGGAGCATTAAAATGACAATGGAAATTATGGCTAATCTTTGTTAAGACACACTCATTACCGCCACGTTTCAGAATGAGAGTCCAATGATAAGAGTTGGTCTGCCATGTTTTCTCTCTCTCTGAAGCGACAGCCTGACATATTGGAGTGATGTGTTTTATTCTCACTTTTTTTGTGTAATTTTTCTATTCCCGCTCAAAGTTAATAATGGTGGCGAACATATGAAAGGATGATAATAGGCTGACATCTTGGGCATGAAAGACTAGCTCCACCTTCAAACTGAGCTTTTCATGCAGTTCGGCATGTGGGTGTGTGTTAAAGGGCTGATTTCTCTCGACTCTCTCCCTCTCTGTCTCTTTCCTCTTTTAGTAATCCCCTTATAAAATATTCATAGCTAATCTGCATTTACAATGTAATTACAGACGGGCTTTGAGTGATATCGGATATGGCCGGCGGAACACACGCTTCACGCAAAATCTTGATTTGGTGATTTGTGTGCCTGAATAAATACGAAACAGGCTGGAGGTGTGTTATGTGGGTTAAGGTTCAAAGTAATTGTTTAATAAGTTCAAACAAGGCAAACATTTTTTCAGCTCAGTCAGAAATTGTAGCACGAGTTTGACGCCAAGAAGCCAGAATGTGATGTTGCATTTTATATATCTTAAGGGCATCATAAGGGGACATACTGTAAATTGCTTACTGTCCATGTTGTTGCTGTGCACACACTTATTACAATAGCTCCAGTGCATCACAAAACGATCCCCTCTGTCTTCCTGTTTTGCCCCCATTGCTCAAACCCCCGTTCCCATCTTTTGGGCACTGCTGGCCTCCGTTTAGTGCTAATGGAGCGGTGTGCCCTGTATGCTATTCTTGCAGGTCGATTTTTCACTTGTGTTAGACGAAGGGGGGGGGGGGGGGGGGGGGTGGGTGGCGTCCTTTTAAATGAAGCACTTGGCGTTTGTGACCTGTAATAAATGAGTTTGCAGTCAGTCATGGCAGCTGTAAGGAGACATCTGGGAGCAAGAGAGAGCGGGAGAGAAAGAGAGGGGGACTCAGACTTTACAGGGAAACAGTTTATCTATGCAAGGATGAAAAATGGCTGCACCAAACATGCTATCACTTAAAAAAAAACAATCGTATTGTGAAATGTTAGCAGTTTGCTACGCGGATGTGATGCGGAATGAAAAAAATCAAAGGTTATCTGATGGATAATCTCACTTTAATGCCGTCTGGATAAATATTAAATGACTCTGATATCACCATTGAATGTGCTCGCTGGAAAAAAAAAAAGTAAAATTGAGTACAAGCGCAGTGTAGCACATAATAACTCTCTGTCTGAATATTAGGCAAATTGTTATTTTTCATCAGGGATGTGGATGAGGTGAATGGGATGCTGCAGTGTAGAAAGAAAGGCTGAGACAAAGAAAATGAGAAAGTAGAAAGCATGTAAAAAGGTGAAAAAAATTATAGTTTTGATTCCCTATTTGTAACCAGGGATATGTCTTTTTGAGCCTTTGATTCCCAACACGCGTCAGACTTAACATTTATTCATAAGGCAGTGATCTTATTTGTGATTTAAAATCTCTTTACTGACATGCTTCCCTCTACAGCATGACCATTTGAGTTGCTGTGTAAACACTAAAATGTCAGTTGATTTCGTAAAACCGCTCTGGGAGTTTTTTTCCTTTATTGGAATATTGATTTTGTTTCAAAACAGAGAGTAGGAGCTGGAAAGTACGGGCATCTCAGAGCTTGGTAGAATAATCATTGAGTTGTTAGTATTGATCAGTAGCTTTTTCAAAGCCCACATTATGATTATTTATGCCCCTTCAACATCAGTCCAAGGTTCTTTCATCTATGGCTACAGAATGAATCCTTTTGTATATTTATTCAGGTTATGACAGATCTGATATTCTTTATATTTAAAAGACTTAAAAGTAACTTTAACTACATTTCACCTTTTATGTGAATAGATTTTTTTATACATTTCCCCTCAACGTTAAAGGAAGTGTTCGGCACTCTTCCCCGCCTCTATTAGTGTGGCTGTCGCCGGTGTGAAGCAGCAGTCACCTTGCAGCAGAGCAGAAATAGTGCAGCTCTCTTTCCCTGGATGTGAAGGTACATAAAGCACAGGATGAGAGGAGCAGGAAAGGCAATTGACCTTGGCTGCTTTTGGGGGCTGGCTATATAGCCGTCCGGATGGATGCTACGCTTCTGCAGCTTGGCAGAGAGAGAGGGGAAGAAAGGGGACAATGCTGAGTATGACAGTTATTGTTCACAGTGTAGAGAAGCGGATTTCTTTTGAATTTATGCATAATTGTTAAATGTGAAGCATTGTGCAAAAATTACAATCCTGGAAAATCTTCTCTTTGGCAACATCTCTATTAAAGTTATTGTCTTTAATATCGGTGTCAATCTTCAGAATTTTAAAGTTATTGTCTTTAATATCGGTGTCAATCTTCAGAATTTAGAGAACTGTAATAGACATACATTTTGTGTGTGTGTGTGTGTGTGGTGTGTTTGAGGGGATGTGTGTGATGGCATGGGTGGGCGGGATGGGAGTGTATATCAAATGTGAGAGAAGCTGACTAAGTGCAACCCAGGTCCAAAGTCAACCCTGCCATTTCACCCTGCTGTGCTAGACTGTTTACCTGAGACAGGGGTGCTTTATCTCAGCCAGTCACTACTGCACATGTAAACACACAGGGGGGAACACTGCATATCACGCTGTTTTCAGCTCCCCTGCCTTTGTTCCAAAACCTCTTCCCCACAGAGAGACATTATCCCCCGATGGCAAGGTGAATGGGGTGCTGATGTGAGATTATTTGTAGCAGCCAGGGTAAGACAAAAAAAAAGAGAAGGGATGCTGGAGCAAAAGAGAGAAATTCTCCTAATTTTAGCCGGAGAAGGGCAGGCAGGCAGCAGGGTACACGGGAGGAGAGGTGTCTTTCGGCGGGGATGGGACATGGGTGAGTGTCTCGGGAGTCTTGGTTAAAGTGGTCGCTATCACAGGAGCTGGACGGACAATTAATCAGCAGCGGCCCAGAGGGGGAGCTGGGGCTCTGACAGAGACACTTCATTCTGCACAGGACACACACACACACCTGCTGACAGGCTCACGCATAGCTTCTTCTCACCTCTTGCTCTTGCTCTCCTGGCTTCTCTTGTGTCCTCCTTTCTTCTCTCACCCCCCCCCCCCCCCCCCCCCCCCACCTTCTTATTCTCCTCTTTCTCTTTCCTTGTCTCACGTCCACTTTACCCAACTTCTCTGCTCTCTCGTCGCCTTCTTTTGCTCTTCCCTCTTCATTTCTCACCTCCTTTCTCCTTGTGCTCACCTCCTCTCCTCAGACATGTGTTTAGGTCTGTGAACGTCTTGATTAGAATAAGTTGAGAGTCCCTTTGGTGACCTGACAGCTGACTCCAAACTCTGCAAGAGTTGGAGTTTCTTGCGGCTGTAGTGGGAGACGGACGGGGAGGTTGGGGAGAGAGGAAAAATAAGGTGAGAGAGAGGGTGGACCGGTGGCTATACTTCACCCTATCCGCCCCTCCCTTCTTCCCCGTGCTCATCCCTCCATTTCTGCCTTTCCACCCCCTCTCTCTCCCCCGTGGCTGGCGCTGAGTGATTGATGGATTCAGGTTTGACATGGCCCGGTTCACCCGAGGGCGCTTGCAAGGACACTGGTGAGATTTAGCCAGATGCTGGGGAGAGGCAGACAGGGAAAGTGAAAGACAAAGAAAGGAAGGAGGGTGTACTCGACACTGTTGACCATCATGCCTTGCCAGGGTTGCCGGGGTGAGTAAGCTTTTACTCAAACGGTGCACCTGTTCTCAGTTTTCCATTGCATCACCCTGTGGCTTTTCTATCATGGCCAGGATGTAATAAAATAATATCATTGTAACTGAATGTGCACTAAAGGTAATAAGTTTCAATAATGAAGCTTATTGCTGAGTGCAAAATGTAGAGGCATTTTTATCCCAATGGAATTACAGCACATTAACACTGCTCACTGTTTGTAGCTAAACAGCAGTGCATTTTGCATTCATGATCGGGATTTAAAATGGTTTTAAAGCATTTAGGATTGTAGAATTTTCTCAGCACATATAGTGTAAGTCCCAAAGGGGATTAAAGGCATTTGAAATGCGAATTTATAGATGACAATATAGTATCATACCGTCGCCTGTACACTCTGTATACACAGCACATACAAAAGCAGGGTTTTATTCAAAACACGAAACTGCAGGAGACTAATGACATTATAATGAAAGTCTATAAATCTGTTGATGTGCCTCATCTTCAACCTCTACCTCTCTTCTTTTAAATACATGAGCTGTAGCTATTGTTGTGATTATTCATACAGACAAAAACTATGTCTGGTCACAAATGCACCTACAGTAAGTTCAGTGTGGATATATGTATGCCTCCGAGTTGAACTGAGCGGAGGCTGTGTGCTGCCTTCCCCTCCAAGGGGGTCCTGGTCCTCCCCAGTAAGCAAACACCCACTTGACATAGAGCCAAGCAAAGGGGAACAAGGCCGGCAGTGTCTCCCTGCTCCAAGTGCTTTGTCCTAGAGAAGGCTCCCGCCGTGGCTCCCGGCTCCTAACCCCACGTGACACGCCTGAAGATGAGGCAAGCACTTGTCTCATAGACATTGTCTGCAGGGGATGGGCCCGCTCCAGGATTCAACAAGTCAGACCTGCGCAAAATAGATCTGAATACAGGAAGTACATATCTGATTTTTTTTTCCACAGTCAATGCAGCATCTTTTTTTAAAATTATTATCATAAATTATAAAGAAAAAGCAGATTTTGGGGGAGCACAGATGGTAAAGGGGAAAACTTCTCACCCACCACTTCAGAAACCCTTGGGGGGTCTTTGGCAATTACACCAAAATCATATCATAACCAAATTAATTAATGCAAGTTTAAAAGAGCAGCCTGGTGGGTAAAATTATGGAGGCATGAATAATATTGTGGAGCTATCTTTATTTGTAATGTTTAACAGTCATTTTATTGCGTTATTGTGCAGGTGTATTCGTCTCTGTGGTTCTGCAGAAGGCAATCATTAGGTGGCTTTACAGCTTTGCTAGTTGCCTTATTCTGATTTAAGAATTCATATATTGTTCAGTGCCTTTTAAATGATTCCCATGCTGCTAATTGTATACGCATGAAAATAACATGCCTCCACCAGAGATTGCATTAGACACTCTCGTTTTATATCATTTTGATGGATAGGGTCATAAAGTTTCTGTCATAATCTGTTATTACCTCTCATTTTAATTTAAATTTTCTAATGATAATAAGACATACTTATTAGCATTTAATTTTCATGCACTAATTTTCCTTTTTAATAATTGATATACAGAGCAAGCTTATAGATTATACATAAGCAGGGGTGTAGTGCTATTTGCTGAAGTACTTGAGTGTAGCTATGACGCATGAATGCATGCCAAGTGGCAAACGCTGGGGCTGAAAAATGGAGCCAACATGGAAGTGCCAAAAACTGCAGTTCTTTGAACAGCCACTTGAGGCTGGCTCCAGAAGCAAGTCAGTCCGCACAGACCCCCAGCAGAAATGAACATGTTTACAGCCTTCATGACAACTGTGCTTGGGGGTAAATTTCCATATAATTCAGCCATTTACATTTGATTAGGGCTCAAAGTAACACATAATTAAGGGCAGGCACCTTTGAGTGACAGGCTGTCTGCCGACATGTCTGAGGCTTCTCAGTCAGATCACCCCTCGCTCCTCCACAACTCCAGCCTCTCACCCAAATGTGGTCACTTCTTGCTCCAAAAATAGCGGCAATCATAATCCTGAACTCGGCCATTATTTTTACAGTCTATGGTGTACGCTAATGGTTACTTTGTGGCTTGTTTCAAAGGTTACATAACCACTGTTCCAACAGGTGGCAAGGTTACATACGTCAGTCAACTATAACTATAAAATGAACAGATGTTTTTCTGCCTTTTTATCTTTACTAGTTAACAGTTAACTAGCTATAAATTGAGAAAAAAAGTTATTTAATTGTCCAGCTGCTCTAAGGATACCTGCAACTTTTAAGGTGGAATGTCTTCTTGCATGTTACTCAGTGTGTGAGTTCACAACACATTCTCGCTCCAACTTTGTCACATATTGACATTTGGTCATAGACTTTCCACGTCCAGATACAACTTGCAAGGTACCCTGGGTGCATTGGTTGTTGACATTCTTGGACACCATGTCAAGTTTTGCCTGTTACATGCATTGTTTCTCCTCAAAATACACTTCCGTTTTCACAGGAAATGAAACACTGACGTACTGTCTCTTTCAAAATAAACACACTACGTTGGTACAACACCAAAAATTGACTTTTTTTTTTCTTTTTCAACAAACCCATGTAGTTGGGTTTGGCTTTATAATTTTATGGGATGCGAACACTGCTCTCCTGGGTGAGGGTCAGTGTTTGTTGTTGTTCCCCTCTGATGCCGCCAGGCACCGTTAAACTATAATGGCAACCGGCCGCGTATCATGTGGACATTAAAGGACACCTTTTTTTGTTGGTGTCTGAAGCCAGATATCACTGCCCAAGCGCGGGATTTCAAACAACTTCGGAGTGAGACTGGGTTGGAGTTCAATTAACATGCCTCAAATATCAATCCAAGAACTGTGAACATTCCATTTGTTTTTATTGGCTTTCTTGCATACATGCTTTATGATTGGATCTTAAAGTGCTTAAAAAATATACAGGAACTTTATCCTTGGACACTCGTGATCGTGAGGTCATACATGACTTGACAAAAGCTAAGTAATATGCATATGCCATCAACTGGTCAGGGGTGTGATTGGTAGATAGTCTTCAGTGTTCTAATCTGTCAGAATGACAGATGGCCTTCAGGTTTTTCAATCATTAACCTGACTTCTGGCTTTTACTGGCATTCGCTTTTGTTTGGTTTGGTTGTAAAAATCTCCAGTAGGAAAAAATAAAAGGTGAAATGTCTTCTTCCACATGACAGATAAACTGCCGGTAAACAACAAAACTCAATATCCAGTAAGGCATCAGTACTGCAGTGCTTGTCAGATGGTCCAACCGTGTCTGCAACTTCCTCAGCCCACTTTCTCAATGTCCGACTTTGTAGGGCTGCATCAAACTATTCTTTTTTTTTTTTTTTTAACTTTCTAAAAGAGACAATCTAGCAAGCACGCCCACTTAACGCAGCATGTGTGCAGAAGTGTGAAAGCATCAAAGTTTTAGTAAGTTTAGTATGAAAAACAAACTGTGATCAGATCACATTTCATAAATGCTACCTATTAACCAGGCAAATCATACATGTTAGATTGTTGTACTGAGGCATATAAAAGTGCAGTGTGATGGGTTACACTGACATTTTAAATAAGTTATCACAGAAAAAAAGTTTGAGGCAACACAAAGTTTGCATTCTAACTTGACTGCTACACAGTTCCTGACAGTGTCTGAATCACAAAGCTGGTATTTTCAGCTTTACACACTCTGGAGACCATTAATAACACGTCAGTTTTTCGAGTGAGAAGTAAAGAAAAAAAAAAAAAAAAAAAAAATCCCGCTTTGTGTGGACAGAAGGCCAAAATGGAGCGAAGAAGATGCCTTTTCAAATTCAGCTGGTTCAGTGTGGATGTACTCTCAGTTTCTTAAGGCATGATGCAGCAAAGCACAAAACTCCTTGAGGGATGTAATCCCGCCTCTGCACCATACCTGCCTGCCTCAAGTCTTCCCAGTAAATAGGCAGCTTCATCCTCTCAGTGTTGGCAATATCTTCCAATCTCTCTGTCTGCATGGCGATGAGTATATTGTGTATGTGTCACCCAGCTGTCTCATAGCTGTGTCTGGCTATCTGAGCAGTAAACACAACAACAACAGGTATCTTCTACTCTCCCTCTCACCGCCGCCTACCACACTTCGGGCTTTTTGCTCTCTGTCTGGCTTGGCAGCAATGTGAAGTCAATAGGATGAATAAAACATACCTGAATCAGAGCCCTCTACCCTGGGAAATGTCAAGCTGTCAGTACAGCTTAATGGGAAAACATAGGGCCAATCCCAGAGGTCGGACAGTTTATCGCATAGCACCTATAACAATGCAGCTATGCCAGTTGGTTTCTTTGTATAGCACAAATACCCATGGCAACCACTGTTGAATAATCAAGATGAATATAAGAGTACTGTAGTTTTTATTCATAATTATATGTGCTGCAGAATTTACTCCACCATGCTGTAATGATCCAACATGTTTCAGAGAGACACTATTTGGTCTTGTAGCTCAGTAGGCAAAAACAGTATTTTCTCGCTTAGTTAGAGATTCAGTTTCCACTGTGTGAAAACTTGCGTGAGCCCATGACACTGCAAAGCGCTGTGGGTAAAAGCATCCTCTAAATTGCTCACGGTATGTGCATTTCCTTCAATTGCTCTGTCGCAGAAAAAAAAACTACCATTTAACATGCATTACTACACATATTACACAACACTCATCTCAGCTTTTGGTGGCGGTAGCTAACCCCTGCAGCTAATTATCTTTAAATTAGGGCTGAGGTCTAGGTTTAATTAGGCCTAGCCATGAGCAGGTTTGAAGCTCAACACTAACTTCAGCAACTTCAGCTGCCAAACCTCATCAGCCTAATGGAGACTCAAACACTAAGGGCCCTCGGGGGCCCGACAGGCTAGCCTGACTTTCTGCCTCATGCCAACCAAGACACACACAGACACACATGCACACACACCACTAATAATCAAGACATGATGAAGTTGGAGTGAGGCAGGTTGTGCATAAATGTGTGTGTGGCAGAGAAGTTTTTAATCACATCATTTAAAATACTTTTTTTTTTTTTTTTAAAAGTATAATGCTTCTAGCTTCTCTGTTTGTTGTTGCTCGCACTCAACAACAGTCCAACAAGTCCAACCTGTTTCAACAGCCCGTAAACTCTATGCAGCTTCCGCCCTTTAAAAATTGATTTGGAATTCTCAAAACGCCTCAACGGCCCGTGGTTGTCCTTATTCAGCAAATTTGTTATTGGTCTGCTGGTTCTTTGTAGCCATCTGCTGTAAGGTAGGCTGTCTGCCCTCTGAAAAAATCCTCTTGGATGGAAACAGGAGGCTGTAGCCAACCAGAGCACAGATCTCACTCTTCCATGCCAGTGCCTGTTTCTTACCTTTATTCCCCTGCCATCTCCTTCTGCTGTGGAAATCGCAACTCTGCTGTTAACACTGAGAAAGCGAGGTATCGAGCAGGGGAAAAATGTGTTTGTAGGTAGCCTTTAATATTTTCAAGGTACTGACCACAGCGGTTTCCACTGTTTGGAGTCATATGCACATGAGCTTTGGAAACACACAGCACGTATGGTGTGTATGTTCCTGCACACACACATATATAACCCACTGACTACACATGTATGGTACACACATTACATAAAGGGTTATGTGTGATTTGGCCCCAGACATCAGGTCGGTTGCCAGGAGGGGAAGGTCCATAGGATGTATTGTCATTTCTCCTCCTCTTCCCACCCACCATCTGCCCAGCATTTCCCCAACTGACTTACTATAATTGGAACAAGCATTATCATTAGGCCCATCTGAACGTGCCATCAGTGGTAGAGAAAGGGAGATATTGATGAGAGGTTCAAAGGTCAGACATTGAAGGGAGTAAGAGGTGTGAAAAATGGGAAGGAGGTAGGCTATAGGTGACACAAACAGAGACAAAACATTAGACAATTTCTAAAACTACATCGTACAGATGGGAAATAAGTGACTGAGGAATAAAAAATACAAAAGAAGCATGGTGACAAGGATGATATTGAAAGTGACAAAACATAGATTGGATGTGGTTTTATTCAAGGCATCTACTGAATACAGGGGGATGAGAGAAGAGCTCAAGACGGAGCTCCAGGAGCCAGCATTTCATTTCAGTCAATCATCTCTCTGAAGTTATGAGCTGTCAGTCAGACGCATAAACACTCTACAAGCATGTTCAGATAATGTGATAAAAGTTCACCATCTACACCTAAAAAGTCAAAACAATAGTGCACAAATTTGTGCCGTTGGGTATAGGGTGGTTACAGGGTGAGTGTGAGGAGTGCGCCAGAAAGTCATGATTCTTATAATCACATAACAACTAAAACCCTCAGGTAACATTTGATATGATTTTTGGATATACTTATTTTCAGCTGTTGAAGGCAAAAATAAGATTTTTCTTTTCTTTTTTGGACAAATGTCTGCTTCCTTTTTGGCAAAAATCCAGGATGTGGAAAGGTTAAGTAAGAACTAACATCTTCAGAAGCTGTTCCTGTAATTCTCTTCAAAACCATCAAACGTAGCGGTGTTTTTGGGGTGAACTTGACAAAATCCAGATGCATAGAGAAGAAAGGAGAGGAATGAATTTGGAATTTGTTTTACCACAAAAATGTTTTGGTTAGTCAGTCAGCCAAATCACAATGTAAAGGACCATTTGAATCCAGGAATTTTGGTTGATTCCTTTGACAAAGGCTGTTTGCAATTCAAGCCCTGGCAGAGAGCATCTTGCTACAATGGTTCTCTCGTCCATCTGCTTACCTGTCCTTTATACTTGAGACACAGACAGGCAGCAAATGGATAAATAAAGACCGAGTAAAAATTGGCAGTGGGTGTGTTTGTTCTGTGGGGCATGTTGGCCGCCTCTCTGCGCTGACAGCCAGTCTGTCTCAGAGGATTGAGTGACGGAGAGGGGCAGCGAAGCTGGCAGAACGTTAATGGGTGTGATGCTAATGAGCTCCGAGCCAATAAACAAGCTCTCCCTTCCCTTCCCCTCACCTCTGATCTCCTCTCTTGTTTGTTTAACACCCTCACAGGTAAGATGAGGTGAATTCAGCCACGGTGCCAGAAACTATGAAAAGAGGCTTGACTAGCAATGGACGGAGCTTGTTTGAATTTAGTCTCATCCATTTACTGTTGTTTTGAGCTGAAGCATTACTCTTCACTATATTTTTTAATTCCGCCCATTACATACAGTACAGATGTGCACTTTTTACTGTTGTAGTTTAAATTTTATGCCCTCAGATTTGATCGAAAAATGGACAAAAAAACCCCCACAGAGTTTTACACAAATCTACTGTTCAAGAAGATTTTCAGTAAAATTGCCTCCACATGAGTAGAACATTTTTGGAACACTTCACACCTGGGGAAATAACACAAAATGGACTCAAAAATAACCATCTTACCCTCGCCCCTTTATGCTTATGGATGCTTTTCAGTGCTTTTTACCCTCTTTCTCTTTAACAACCTGCGATGTCTCACGCTTTTGTCCCCTCTCTCCCACCCTGGAGAAATGTCACTTGGGCCGGCATCGTCCGTCAAACTGGCATCTCTGACAGAGCACTCGGCTAAAAGGCCATGCTCCGATTGGCATGGGATCCCCTGGCTGTGCTGTGTCAGGCTGCTGCCTTCTTTTTCCTCTCCTCTCCACGTTATTAGCATTCTCAAATCTAAAAAGATATCGACTCTCCCCGACATTCCCGACTGCATATTTTTTTTTCTGTCTTCCTCTTTCATTGGAGCCTGAGCGTTGCCTTGACATCACAGGGGAGTTTATGTGTAGATCTTTTATTTCCCCAGTTGGGTGCGTGTGTGTTTGAGAGGCATTGCCAATAAATTAGGTCAGTCTGTTTCCTTCACCTTTTGAATTTGGATATCATAAAATATAGCTGCTGCACAGTAAGCACAATCTGCTTTGTGTATTTTGATGCAGTTTGATGCCTGCTGTTTCAGAAAAAAAAAAAAAATCCCCCCATATTGTAACTAACAATCGATGCGCTGATGAAGTGCGGCCAGATTTCTCTCTGTGGGCTGACAACACTATTAATTGCTCATCTTGCTTTATCTGGTGCCTTTAGCTAATCACAATTCAGTTTGATAGGAATGAGAAGTGACCACGGGCTGTTTACAGTTGAGGGAGGCCTTAAGCCTCTTGAGTTCCTTTTCTTTTTTTCCTCTCCTGTGATTAATATTGATTACTCGCAGAAACCAATAAAGCTGAGTCCCTTTGTGACTCTGGACGCAGGTCGGGGCCACTTGCATTCTTTAGGATTCTCTTTTAATTAAGTGTAAACCACTTCATTTGGCCCGCTGCTAAATGTAGTTTAAATGTCACTGTGGTTTCCTCAATTAAGTCTTTATTTGAATTAACTTTGTCAGACAAATGCAGTGGCGTATTGTGTTTCTAAAAGAACACGCCGCAGTTTCGGCCCTGCTCACATTTCAAAGGATAAGCTCACAAAAATATCTTGAAGATGGCTTTGGACGATATCTAGCTGCCCTCCTTTGGAGTGTATCGACCCTCGTCAGCGAGATAGAGATGTGTCAGTTGTTTTTGGGGCAGCCTGCTGCAGTGACATGCCCACTGATTGTGCTCTGTCTCTCTCCCTCATACATATGGAGCAGGGACGACGCTGCCGGCCACAACTGGCACAGGCCACAGAGGGCAGCCGCACATGTGTGTACATTTGATCTACTGTACATGTGCGCATGCGTAGATGTGCTTTTTGTGTTAGTGTGTGTGTGCTTTAACGGATGTGTGTGCATGTGGTCAGTGGGGTTGGGGAGAAGCATCCTGAGGGTAGCTGGATCCCTGTCGCTGTGCGGGGCGCAGCCCAAGTGCTTTAAAAGGAACCGTGAAAGCAACTTGACCAGACAAAGAGTAGAGCTATTTGTGGTTGTGCCAGATATTCCTGCACAGCACACCTCCCAGGCCTCTTTAATTAAAATAATTTTTAAAATGCGTGTGAAACACAGTAGGGATGCTATCTGATTCTTTAAGGATACAAAGAAATCCACGCTTATTAGCGGGTTGCCAAAAATATTAAAGGGAACATTTAAAAAACAGTTAATACTCCTTGGATTCTCAAAGGATTACGTCCTTAGAACTTTTTTAACTAACGCTAAATGCCTTTATCTGATTTTTCATGGTGTAATTGTGCTCATTTTGGATGGTTTGCAGAGCCAACAAAATTGGTGGGCAAAGAGGAAGCTTTGCCGGATGTGTCCTTCTGATTATGTCAGTGAATGTTTGCTCGTGTCTCTGAGCGGAACTCGCTCATACAGTACATTAATCTGTTTGTGCATGTACAGATGTGTTTGCGCAGAGCGATGCAAACTGAGGCATATGTGGTAATCTGTACTGAAGAAGGCTTTCTGCTTTTACATCTGTTTGGACCATGATACAGTATTTGTTTGCAGATGTATCACAAGGTGTGTGTGTGTTTGGGCGTTTGCTGAAAATATAGCTAATTTTAGGATGCCAGGTGACTGCGTTCTCTTTGCATACCCTGCAACCAAACTCACCCAACATAACCCGGGTCTAGTTCACAGAGGGACAGATGGGAAGGAAAAAAGGATGACAGTTTCCTTCTCTCTATGCCATTTTATTTTGTTTCCCTTGTGCACACACACACACATACACACACACACACACACACACACACACACACACACACATGCAGAGGCACACTTGAAGGTGGAAGCAAAACGTTTAACTTTGAAAGTTGGGCTCCTAATTAGCAGAATTAGTGGTAGATCAAAGAGGACAATTAGGGGGGGTGGTTGTGGTAGCGAGGGCTCATTAGCATCACAACACATGGACATGGCCATGAAAAAGAGAGCGGCAGAAGGAGTCTCATTACAGAGCACCGCTGTGCTTACGCCGGGCCACATGCAGGCAGATTGGCCGTCAGGAGAGAGAGAGAACAACCAGCTGTAACACACACACGCTGACAAAGATATGAGGGCACACACACACATGAAAGTAGGCATAGATGCACCAACACCTATGGTTATTGGGTAGAGATACAAGAAATCATCCCCTCATGCACACACACACACACACACACAAACACACACACATTCAGATATACAGCTCACAATGTTTGCTGGCACAAAGGAAAACAAAAGCTAGTCCCTGCCTGCTCTCATCCAATTTCAGCTTAATTAAGAGGGGAATTAACTTTGATCTGCCGCAGTGTAGTAGGAGCTTGGTAGCCCAGCCTGTAGAAAAGCCCGAGCCCATAAGTATTCTTCAACCTCACCCTCAAAGTCAGACCCAGATTGTTTCCCATTCATTCCACACTGTTTGAAGTCAATACAGATAAGAGCAGGAAAGATTCTATTAGGACTACCTGAGCCTTCCTCGTTAGCTAGATCTAACAAACTCCTGGCAGCGAGCCACTGTGTGTGGCTCTCCACACTAATGGCATAAGCAGAACAAAAGATCAAAAGGTTTTGGGGTGGCCCTGTATTTTTAGCGGTCCCAGTCACTGGTTCTTAGTCCTTGGTCCGGTGACAGGGGTTAATGATGCACTGAAGCACATGCTTTAAGAGAGGGAACAATAGATTAGCTTCCTCGCTTTGATTTTTGGTTATGTTTTAAACATACAAATTACTGCATACAATGATGCAAGGATTTGCTCTGCAGGCTGCACAGTTGGGCCTAACGCCATATTTAATTAGCAATTTACAGAGAGCATCAGACATCTCTTGTCTGTCTCCCTGTACACTCATATAAATGTTTAACAAGATCACCATAAAGACCTGTTTCCAATGCACATATTTCTTTCTTCAAACTTTTATTATTCAGAAAAAAAACTTGATCACTCCACTTGCATTAAGCTGTTTTCACCTTTTATTTATTTGTCTAATTATTTATTCATATTATGCACTCATTGAACCCTGTACATAACTCTTTAATCTTTTATTTTCTTTCCAAACGTTGCAGGAAAAGTTGTGCAATACGTCTGGAACCACTGATTGATTTGTACTGGTGTGAACAGCCTGGTGGATTTTGTTTGGTCTTTAAGTAAATTCAAAAACTAGGAAATGTGTGATGTGCATATTAAAGAGCAGTTGAGCAATAGGCCCAGACAGAACGTGCTTAAAACGGTATTTATACAAAACTGCATGCGTGGAAGTAAGAAGAGTTTTGATTTAAAACATGGGCATAGTTAACCTTTCCAAACAACCGAGTTGGGCACATGACAAGCACTCATGGACAAGGTGTCACACTTTCTGACCTGCTGCTCCCTCTATGAAATCACTGTTAGCTGCTTTAAGTCAGCAGACAACATGGACCACCACCTTTTCCTTCCAGCACTCAGTGTAAACCAGCAGAGAGCAGTAGTAACAGTGTCTCCTCTCCTTCTCCCTCGCTGTGTCTCTTTCCTGTTGAGGTGTTGAAAAGCTTCCTCTTCCTGCCATCATCCCCCTCCGTTTCCCTCCATCCCAGGGGAACGCTGGATCCGTCTATCAGCACAGCCCTCCAGGCCACAGAGGGGTGGGACAGCGAGATTGAGGGGTGCGGGGTGTGTGTGCTCTGACTGACAGTGCTGATAATCACTGTAATAGGTGCAGGGTGAGGAAAGTGGGAGGTAAGCAGCTGTTTCCGTAATGCCACCACCAGCACCCTCCACTCAGGTGGTGCTCACAGTAAGAGAGGGACAGGAAGGACTGAGGGAGGGAAAACCATAGGAAGAAGAGAGGAAGGATAACAGGGGGGATGCTTACTGAGGGATGGCAAGATGTGTAGTCAGAAAAGGCAAATCTCATTCATCTTCCTCTAGTCTGACTGTCACATATCTGCTCTGATGGAACGTACTGTTACTAAACTCCAGTCTGGTGACAAAGCTAGGAGAGCTACTTAAGCATTCCACATTAATTCATTCATGCATTCATTCACCTGGCAGTCTGAGGAGCATGGAAACCTCTCCGCAAGTTTTGTACATTTTGAGAAGTTTTACTTCTCTTGTTATCATAGCGAGGTTGAGCTCATTTGGCTTGATATAGGTATTGTCTGTCAAGGTGTGGGACTTGCCATAGCTTTGCCTTTACAAGCCAGTTTTGTTTTGGGAAGTAAGAAGTGCCAAAAACCTGTATGAAATCCACATTTAAAAGACAAACCCACAGCAGTAAACAAGATTTAATCTACATCTGGGAATAGATGCCTTTAAGAAAACATTAGGATTCACATATATGGCAATATTTTGTCCTGCTTGTTTTGTCCCTAAATTGTGCATATGGTATGCTGGATGGTGTTTCACATCCTGCAGTTCATAAACAGGCCATTTACTCTTATGGGAGTCTTTATTTATACGAATTGATTAATGCAATGTGTATTAAACTATAAAAGTGGATGGACAGACCAAATGGCAACCTTTGGGCTCCAAAACGAGGACAGCGCAAAGTGCCAAAAACTGCAGTTCCTCTAATGGCCACTTGAAGCAGGCTCAGTCCATATAAGCCTTATTTCCACTAAGCAGTCAGATTCAGTTTAGTTCAATTTGGGTGTAGAATGTTTTTCTTTTTGCATTTCCATTGTGAAAATACATGAATGGTACCGAAAGAACCGTGCCATTCATCCCCATTTCAACCGCATTTTGCAAACTGCATACTGTCTATTTCCTTACTTTTAAAAAAATGTAGCTGAGCATCATTCTGGTGCGCTCCAGCAACGCTACACTCCTACTCTTGCTCGAGAAGGACCCGGAGACACTCACTCCAGCCTGTTCTTTTGTTCTGAAAATGTTGCCGCGTAACCCAGTTCTGTGGACGATAAACAAGGTGCATACCTTCACTGGTATCATCACTGGTAAAGAGAAAGTACTATGAGAGCTGGACAGAGCAATGAGGACACTGTCTGAGGTGGAAATGTTAAACAGATTCTAGGGTTTAGGTACATGTCCATATGGGTCATGTGTGATTCTAAAGGTGCTGTACCGAAAGTTTTTGGTGGAAACACAGCTATAAACCCCATGTTAAAACCCTGAATTTTACAGCAGAGATAAATATGTTTACAGCCTGGTTAAAAAAAAAAAAAAACGATTTTGGCCTCTATACTGTAGCTAATTTCAACAATAATGACAACTTTAGGAAGGGTGAATTTTTATATTCACTTGTTTAAATTTTATTTCAGTCAGGACAACTTGAGTCAAAGAAAACTTTTTTTTCCATTTGCAGTATGGCTCTGTTCTGGGGCCTCTCTGCCTTTCCTAGGCCTATGCAGAAAGCCTCTTCCACACACCTACGTAAAAAGCCTTCGGCGGAGAAAGCACACCTCTCTGCCCTTCCATGTGCCTATATGGAAAGCCTGAGGCAGAGAGAGAAGCAGCAAAGACCCCCCTGTAACAGAACAGAGCCAGAAATGACAGAAATGACACTGAGTCAGATACAGCATGAAAAGGAGGAGCTGGGGTGGTGGCGGCTTGCAAAGCGGCTTGCAGAGAAAGCAGCAACAGTAGGCAGATCAGAGCAGTTTAAATAGTGCGTCCTGAATGACATTTGTCAATCAGCTGCTCCATCATTAGGCTGTTTGAGATCAGCTGGTGTAGCTGGGATGTGAGCTGAGCTGGACATTGTGTCCTGCCTGAACTAATGCTATGCTCAATTAAGGCTAAAAGTAATGCATGATTAAGGGCGTGGTTGGTTTGAGTGACAAGCTGTCTGCGGGGCATCACCAGCCATCAAATATGTTAACTTCTGGCTCCGAAAAAAAACAAGATGACAACAGCTGAAAAGCCAAACTCACAGTGACAAAACAGGAGTCCACAATACAGTGAGTGACATCACAGTGGCTACAGTCGTTATTTTTATACAGTCTATGAGACAGACTGAGGACAGGCTGTGGCTGTGGTGTACTTATGTTCTTGAAAAATGTAATTGCAGTTGGTGGCTTGTAAATGACACTCAGGACATTTCACAATATATTAACTCTGCATCATTATAACTTATTTCTGTTATTTTTCTGCTACAATTCACTGATAACAGATTTTTGATTTATGACTTATTTAGGTTCACAGTTAAAGCTATGTTCTTCACACTGTCTGGGACCCCCGTAGAAATAAATCAGGTCAGTTTTGATATGATCAGACTGATCTGGCCTTCAGTGGTCAGGTCAGTGGTTCGAACCAAATCTTAGAGATCAGGGATTCTTCTGGTACTGCTGGGATGTCAAAACATGTTGTAAACTTTTGAGATTATCCTCCACTCTGGTGTATCCTAAGGTTTGTGCTTGTCAAGATCTGTTACTTATTCACATAGAGATTTCCATAAAACTTTCCTGAAAGTGTTGAAGGTTGAAGCTTGAAGGTTTTAGAAAGTTTTTATGGCAGTCGAAAGTTATACTCCTGAAATGCTGCCCTTCATTTCTTCGGATTGCATCTGATTCAGTTGCATGCAGGTCCTCTTCCTTTATACAAAGTTACATTAAAGAATCTGTACATGCCTACATCCAGTACTTCAGTGAATATCAGCCAGCGTAATACAGTAATTTCTAGAAAGTACGCTGTGGAAAACGAGGGTGAATAGAATTGTTCCATAGTTTAGACGTCGCACTGTCTGATGAGTGTCTGACACTTTTGGGACAGAAAGAAACTTGTTAATGACATTTCTTAAATAAAAAAACCCTCTCCCTTTCATGGGCTTAGTGTCTCTATTTTTCTCTTTATTCTGCCTTTATCATTATTATTTTTCTGTCATTCTTTTCTTCTGTCTCCCTCTGTTTTCATGGTTTCTCATTTTCTCTTTAATATCTGCTCATTACACTGAATAAATAGTATTTCTGTGCAGCACACGTTGAATATGGCAGTTATCTTTAAAAACACAGCTGTGAAGGTACAGATAGCCTGCACAGAGCAACTAGAATTTGTGCTGGGCCTTTGAACTACAAGAACAGCTAATCATATTTTGTCCGCTCCGCTGCCAGGGCCTGATCAGTGTTTATACAATACAAAAGTGCTGTTAAGTCCCTTAGTGTTTTTCTGACTGTTTGGATGTCTCTGTTTTCTCCAGCAAATTGAGGGACATTAAATTGACTGACTTCCAATTTAATTCTGTATTTACTGAACATTTTTTTCAGTCAGGCTCCAATTTACTGTCATTCTGGATGTTTTCTAGAATCCATTGGAAAATGACATACATTGAATCACATGTTTGTGTGGTTGTTTTGTAATGACCCATGCTCCAGCTCCAGCCCATGTCCAAAATAATGAAAACATTACCTGTTACTTGCACTACACTGCTTCCTCTGTTGTCACTGTGCCCATGGCATTGGATATAAATCATGGGCTACAGAACTAATACAGTAGTTCTCAACCAGGAGATCCCCACAGGTCCTCGAGGGAGTTCCAGGGGGTCCCTAGAAAAAACAATTTAATTCACTATAGAAGTGAACCAAATGTAACGGCCAAAATACAGTGGACACAGTCATCGCATGACACGTCTGTCGCCGCATGCTTGCAGCAGAAGCCACTGAAGCCACACTTGCCTGTGCGAGGCACCGATCTGCACAAAGTTAATTTTCCTCGGCTGGCTAATTTATTTTTCACTAGCAGCTGTGTGGCCCTCCAACAGGTACAAACTTCATAAAACTGTATGAAAATTAAGAAAAGTCTGTTTAAAAAATGCTAAAAATGAAACCCTCATTGTACCAGAGGCAATGCGAAGCAGCAGGGCAACCTTGTGTATGTTTTTAACTTTAACATTAAGATAAATTAATCAAATCAATGCATCCTGTTGTTAAAACTATCCTGATCATTATTTAAATACTAGATAATATAACCTTTGCTTCCATGCCCTACATAACCAGCTGCATTATCCATTGGCAAAACTCAATACACACACAGTGAAGCTGGCAGCAACCACACGCTACAGCAACACATTCTCTCGGCCTGGTCACGTATCGACGTTTGGTCCTAGACTTTTCACATCCAGATATGATGTGAAAGGTACCCTGGGTGCGTTGGTTGTTGAAGTTCAGGGAAGCAGTGTCAAGTTATGCCTGTTACATGCATTGTCTTCTTTCAAAATAAATGCACCACGTCAGTACAACAACACGAATTGACATTTGTTTTTTTTCCTCCAACAACTTACGCGCATGGATGGGCAGGGTTTGGCTTTAGAATCTTATGGGATGCGAAAACCGCTCTCCCGGGTGAAACTCTGTGTTTGTGGGACCCATCCATTGCCACCCCTCCCACCAGCCCACTTGGACTTTCATTGCCTTACCTGTCATTTGTGTCCCACCGCATTTCCCCCCATGCTGACATTAAACGATGGCTTTTTTGTCAGTAACTGATGCTGCTGGTCACTGCCTAAGTGCTGGATTTTGACGACTTCCTAGTGAGACCAGGTTGGTTACAAAGACAGAGTTTGTGTAGCAGGTAAAAATCCCCGCTCTGCTCCGCCCACGGGACCTGTTACATCCATGCCCCATGTATTTCAGCTGTAAGGGTGCTGTAAATTATGCAAACATATGCATCTTTATCTCCTCTCTCCTCCCGTGACCTGGATATTGTTCCCCTTCCACCATAATGGATAATCTTCCAATCCCTTTACTGCACCTCGAGGAGACAAGGAGCAAGGAAAGAGGAAGCTTTCGGAGGAGTAAGGAAACACAGGTGTATCCCACTTGTCTCTTCCTCAAACCTCTCTTACATCCTCACTGGGAGCAGCGAAGACATGAGTGAGGGAAGTGAGGGGACATGTTAGCATAATGAAAAGCAGCCTTCTAAGACTGAGTATTCTGATCAGAGGTTTCACTTCTTCAGTTCTCTCCTCAGCTGAAGTTGACAGCTATAAAATTCTGGTCTGAAGTATATGCACCAACCAAATTCTTTTCAGATGAAAGTACCTGAAGTGAAATCTTACCAAATGGGGTCCATGACCTAATGTGTATCTTGACATAAAAAAGGTTGAGAACCACTGAACTTATACATAGCTACTGTGTTATGATAATGAAGACAGAATCTGGGACATGAGTGGGGAGAAATCAAAAGTGAGGACAAACTGAGGGGAATTTAAATGTGAGAGAGGAAATCACAGATGCTGCTTGCTGCCACTAGCTGTCAGGTGTTCGAGTTGTTTGCCTGAACACTAGCAGTTTTAAAGATCAGTCTTACTTGAAAAGCCTTGACCAACCAGTTACACCTGTGAAGCAGGCTGAAAAGCACTTCCTGTCATAATTCCACTTTCACATGTTTTTGGTCAGGACCGAATTCGGTTAGATTTCAGCTTGTGACTTCTGTTACAGTGAATTTCCCTCTTACCTTATCTGTCCCTCTTTACTATACTCTGCTAAAACAAAGCAAAATGCCATGAAAGAGATATTTGATAATTCCATGTTTGGTCCTCTACAGGTGAAGACGAACTCTGTAACTCTTGAGTTTGTATTCTTTTACAGTTTTAGCATTTATCCATTAAAGTTTGAAAAAAGAAAAGCAGAAGCTGCATTCAAAATTCCTCAAATAATTTTACAAGTTTAACAGTTACAGGGTCTTATCTTACTTTCTGGAACAGTATAAAGAGTCTCACTAAAGTCAAAGTCAAAGGGAAACCAAATGAGAGCAACAGTTTTTTGAAACTGGTCCAGTATCAAGTGAGAGCATTACAGCCAGCAGCTGCAAAATGGTCTGCAATGTAATCCTTCAGGGCAACATTGCACTGTCAGTGTACATCCATTAAAAGTACTTATTTTGCCACTGAGCGGCTCAGATTGTTATTATAAGTGCCTGACAAAGAAATAAAATGTTTTTCATTGGCTTTTGCTTGATCTGGCCTGTTTGTTTTTCTCTTTTGCAGCAACTCAACTCATAACACTTCAGAATGAGACTTTTCTTTGAGCAAGACAATGCCCTTGGGTTATGCTGTGAGACTGTGAGACGTGGATCTAATAAACTTTGGTACGACGTCAGGTTTGATGTGTGCAGGTTGTACGATGGCCGTTTACTACTGAATCGCAGGTTACGACGTACGTCAATACGCAACGTCATCAGCGTGCAGCGCATCAGCGTACGTCATCCATCTGTGCCACCATAGGTAGCTTGCTCACCCGGAAGTTGCAGTTCCGCCGCAATTTCCTTCCATACAGCGTCTTTTTTCTTGCGGTCATTATAGCAGCTGGAGGAAACATCAAATAAACAAGGCTTCTGCTGCTGCAGCTCCACCAAACTTTCCTCTTTCTGGGAGTTCCACAGACTTCTTTTTGTTTGTTTTACCTCCATGGCAAGCGATCATTTGTTTGGGTTTAGCGCCAGTGTTGCGGTGACCATTGTGTCATTTCGTGCTGCATTTCTGTTGGTTGATTAGTAGACGTAGGTCGTAGCAGCTGTCACACTGTGAGATAGTCATCCTAAATTTCTGACGCCGTCAGAATTTTATCTCAGGTTATCTTTGGTCGCAAGAGTTTGACAACGGCCATCCTTGAACCTGTCTCACAGTGCAACCTAAGACCACCGTTTTAGAGCCACGACCAAAGATATTGCCACGTTTCTCCACAATGGCCATCTTTCGTCTGGGACAGCCCAAAATCGCACAGTGTATACCAGCCATTAGACACAATAACTAAAAGACTGGAAGCAAAAGGTAAAGAAAAGCATTATATTTCTCAGAAGGCTCCTTTCCATAATTTTGTCAGACACTTGTAATACAGTGTTTCCCCCAGGATTAGAATGTATTTTTGGTGGTAGCTGATGACAGGGTGGGGATGGAGATCTGGAGGCACTAACTTCCCTCCTTTTTTTTCTTGCCTGTGTCCCTTCGCTAACTTTGGAGTTTTTTGCAGGTCTGTGAATGCTGCGCAAGAACGCTTCAAGAGTTCTTTTTTCCTTCAGTAGCTGTTTGTGGAGATTGTGGATAATTGATCAGTCAGTCTGATCAGAACTGATCAGATCAGATTGATGAATGAGAGGAGCAGCTGTTTGTAGGTGAAAGCAAACTTTTAGACCCAGCACAATGGGCCATCAAGTTTCACTTTCACTGTGCCTGCCGTTCTGCTACTTTGTCCATGCCCAGAGTACGCTCTGTGGTCCCAGAGTGGGAGGTTTGAATATCCTTATGGTATATATTCCAGCTCCAAAATAGATAATCAAAACATGACGCAGATGTTTTAATTGTGGTGGGCTGACACAAATAAATTAATGTGTGGTAGAATCTCTAATAGTGATCTGAGTCTGTCAGTGGCAAAGCAAGCACTTTTAGAGGATGATCATTGACAAAGCAATGTTGCCCCGAATCAGCCCATTGCAGCCTGTTTTGCGGCTGCCAGCAAATTGTTGTTCCCATTAGTCACTTAGGCACAAAACATTGGAAAATAGGGTCCAAGTTCAAAAATACCCAAGTTTCCCTCTAATAATTTGATTACCTAAACATTATTAGAAAGTGTAGGATTCTGTATTTGTGGAACTTGACTCATAAGGACCAAAATTAAGGCTAGCTCAGCCTCTGCCGCTTAAGTTTTAAGCTTGCATGCAGTGTTCAGGGCTTTGCTATATGTTTTGAAGCCCATAGGCTGATCACTCAATTCAAATTTTAATAGACCAGACTGTCACATCAGCAATCCACAAGGACCGTCAGCCTTGAATATGACAGTTGAAGCTGCAGTATCTGGATAAATGTATTGACTATGATGACTTGAAAAGATGTGTAAATTAAATTTGGAATAGAGAGACTGAGAGAACGCAAGAGAGAGAATATTTATTTGTGTGACAACATGTCCAAAATAGCTTCTGGTTCCTTTGCACTGTCCCATGAAAATCAAAGCCTTCTGGATCCCTCGGTTCCTCTCCTTGCCTGCCCTGTTTTATTAATATTTCCTCACAGTATTGCCCACTTTCATTCTTACTTCAAACTTGTTATCCCTGTCTTTTTGAATTTAATTTGCATCCATTTAGAAATAGATGAGATGCCAGCTCTCACTATCTCTTTTTTGTTTCTAAGTGATGGGCAACTCTCAGCCCCCGTTTCTCTTCTTTATCCAGTAGTGATTAGTCTAGCCAAATAGCTGGAATTAGCAATGTAAAAATCTGCTTATCCACTGCCAGCTGGAGCAGATGCTCAAATTAAGCATCGGTGCCAGATTTTCGACTGCCATGACGCTAAGCTGGAAGGCTGATGCCGAGGAGGGAAAGATGAGAAAACAAGAAAACAGGTTGAAAAGCAGGAGAGGGAAAATGTGCTTGCGAGAGAGACAGAAACAAAGAGAAAGACAGAATAAGAGAGAGAGGGGGTAGGGAAGAGAGAGCATGGGAATAAGAAATGGCAAATTCTTTAGTTTCAGCCAATTAGGCTGAGAAGCCACTGGTAATTAACTCTCGAGGGACCCACTGAACAGTCATGCACCTCGTTTACATAATGAGGATGAGAGGAGAGGCTCTTTTTCTCATCTCTCTCTTTCTCCCGGCTTCTCTCTCATTCTCTGTCTTTGGCCTGTTGGACCAGAGCAGCACTTTCTTCAATTCCTTATAACCAATGTCAAACAGCTCCCACTGACCTGGTCTACCACGACATGTATACAGTGGGATTTGACTCATGAAAATATCAGGAAATGGGCTTTTAACTTAAAATTGTTTGTTAAATGGACATTAAACCCTGAAGATTGATTATCCTCTCACACTTATGTATAGACATTGGACTTGTTTTCTACTCCTCTTAGATTCCCAAAATCACTTCATAAAAAGCAGAGAGTTTGATCATGTAAATTTATGATAATCCCTTTGACTTTCTCCTTCTGGCCTTTGCCCCACTCCAATACCTTTCATTTCCTCCCTCCCAGATATGGAAAGTGATGGACTCGGACTTAAATCCAGAAGCACTTTACTTCACTGAAAAGATTCAGAAAATGAAGGCAAACTGCCAAGTGTTGAAGGGCACACTTCTAGTTTTCCATAGCTACAGGTTAAAGGGGCATTTCCCCCTGTAATACACTGAATACACTGAATTCTTCCACCCACAAATTCCTTTATCTACCCTTCAGGCCATCACTGCTCAAAAGTGTGTTTTCTACTTGGCTAAGATTAAAGGATTTTTACTAGGTCTCTAACTTCATTACATATTTAGTCTGCAATTCTCTGTTATGAAATGCTAGAACTTCAAACTCAGTGCACAAACTCATCACCAAACTCATCAACCTGAAAACCTGGTTTTCCCAGAAGTAAGTTAAGTCTTGAGTGTACAGAGAGCTGCAATTAAGACAACCAGGATTTAGTGTACTCTGGTGACATAAGGGTGGAGAAGTACTTCCAGCACATTCATGCTCAATAAGTGTCATTCCAGAGTACAAACACGCATATGCACACACACACACAAGGCAGGGGCAGAAATAATTGTAACTACAAAGTCAACCCTGAGCTGCAAGAGGCAGAAAGTTTGTAACGGTTTCTCAAGAGTTCTGGTCTTCATGAACTCTTTTACTCTTTAAAAACAATTTACTTCTTTCTGATTTTTCTTTTCTTTCTTTTTTTTTTCCCGCACGAGGTTGAATGTAGCTCAGGGGTAGTGTGAATGTAACGTAACAGGAAGAAATTCATATCTTCAGGTTGTGTGTTTTCCCCTTTGCTGCCTTATTTTTTCTTCTTCCTTTGATGGCGGAGCCGGGATAAAAGCGTTAAGTTCACTTCCTCTTTTATTAAAGGAGGCTTAATTTAATTAGCTTGCACTGCGTGAGCCTGCTATCAGACCCTTCTGTTCCCATACCCAAGGTTTCTGATGCTCTGAGGAAGAGAAGGGAAGAAAAAAAAGGAAACTGTCGGGTGGTCTCCAAGGAGGAAGTGTCCTTTTAATCAGACTTCTGCTAAGATCCCATTACCATCTCCTAAGAGAGAGGGAGGGCAACACATAGACAGATGGACAGACATACAGGAAAAGAAGATGGGAAATATATTCAAGAATATGCAACATTCAGGACACCTAGATCAGAAGGAAGCTTGGATACTGCAGGGTAGACAAAAAGGGCCTCAACTGTGCAGAAATAATAATACTGTAGTGCACTGTACTACCCACAACTCTGCTGGCTTTCTGGAACTTTTCTTTGGATGGTTATTGACTCTTTCTTGTCAATACAGAAAGATCTATGAGTATTTTTTTTTATTAGTGTTTGATCTCTGTTTATGGCAGTACTATAAATAATTAAGTATAATAATTAATCCAAGAGTTGAATATTAATGAATATAGTGTTCCTGCATTTACATGCTGTTGATCTTTAAGAATATATCATTTTATATATTAAAGTGATAGGAACTAAAGGGATGTACTGTTTTAATTGTATGTTGTAGTGTTGCTCTGTTAAGAAGTAGGACTGACGAAAGTACTGACTTCAGCCATTATACTTAGGTGTATGTTTATATGCTTATCACATGTTAATGCAGGGCTATTGGAAAATAGTACTGATGAAAAGAGCAAAGCCTCTATCTGGACTCTGAACCACATCTGGATCTTTGGCAGGTCAACATGTGAAAAAACTGTCACTTCAGCCCTTCACCTTATGATTATAAGGGAATTCTCTGTTTTCCCTTGAAACCTTTTCTTGTTTGGATTTGGAATCAATAGCTAGCCTCACTAAGGAGACTCAAGACTAGCCATCGCTATTAACATTCTGCAAATTTTAGGAAAAGGCACCAGGCTGTAGATGTATGAGGCACATAGTTGGCGAGATGTTTAAGCATTTTTTTATTTAGTGTATGGGCTACACATTTATACAATTGGAAAATGTAAGAAGGGCTAGGACTACAAAAATGATAAATAAAAATTAAAATGTAAAAAAAACCCAAAAAACTTCCATATCATTTTTTTTTTGTCAAAGCCACAGGAAGCCACTGGAGAAGGCCCAAAGAACCACATGCAGCTCCTGAGCTTAGGTTACCTACCTCCGTGGTAAACCATCAAGTTCTCCCTCAATGTAATAAACATCTCAAATGATCCGCAATTCCAAAAATATTCTATGAAAACTAAATAAAGAAGGATATTGATTCCAAAGAGTGGGAGCGCAGAGACAAGAAGACATCAGAAATATCTCAACTCTATCAAAAATATCCAAGGTGTTTGTAAATTAAATGAAAGGCAAAAATATATAATGTATATGGCAAAAACAATAAAGCACACTGACATAGGTCACCCGGTAGAGGGTGCGTCCCATATAGGCTGAGTTGTCTGCAGCGGCCTGGGTTCAATTTCGATTTGTGGCCCTTTGCTGAGTGTCAACTCCCCTCTTTCGCCCACCTCTCCTGTCTGTCTTAGCTGTCCTATCAAAAACAGTAAAAACTGAGCAACAAATAATCTTAAAAAGAAGAGCACACTGATATAAACTTTTGTTATCGTCAAGTTATCCTTAAGACTTACAATCACCAACTTATCCACTGACACAAAGAGTTCTGAATCACACATATGAAATGAAGCAAGCTAATTACATTTTGTGAACTCAGATGTTTTTTTTATGGCACAGCTTCTTAACAATATTTGTCTATAGCTTTGGTTGAAGTGCATGTTTGTGGAGTTATTGGAATGGCATTAGTCATTTCATCAACCCAACCAGAGTAACAGCAAAAGTAAGATACTGTTTGTCTATGTGCTAATACCTGTGTTTAGCTGGAGACATTCTGAAGTCACAGTAACATTTAGGTGGTACTCTGACTTTCTCTATATTTGCCACCTTTGCACAGAATTAATAAGTTTGACTAATGTGTGTATGAAAAAAAAGGTATATATTATTAAATGAATATTAATACTAGTCAGGATCAAGGGTCCACGCTGTGGTAAGGGGAGTGGGCAGCCTGATTCTGTCAGCACATGGACAGCTATTAGAATGCACAGCCTTATGATTGTCACTCTTAGCCCTTAAACTGGGCCAAAGTCACAAGTATCATCAGGACTACACAGAGATGCTTGGCCCTCCTCTGATACTATTGCTACGGTGCTGCAGCAGGAGACACATTCAGGTCAGCCTATTGAAGGTGTAAAACTTGAATAACAAGATGAATATTGAAGTGTTGTGAAAATGTAGATGATAAAGGGATCTGCCACATGGATTATTATTATTTTGTTTTACTTTCTAAATCCAATCAGGGAATTTATGGTTGTTTAATTTAATAAAAACATGTTGGAAATCATCAAAAATCTGGGGACAACTGATACCATCTGCAATTCACGTGTACTGCACTTTAGAGATTTCTCATATTTACTATCAGCAAGTAATTCGTTTTTTCATTTTTCTCTGTGTTTTTTTGCAACTGGGATTTTCTGAGCCTTGTAATTGTTGCAATAGAAAACAAACCATTGTTTGGACTGTTAGGTAAGGGTTATGAAATCCTTGTGAAAATCAGTTTAAACCTCCCTGCAACAATGACTGTCTTGTGTCATTTCAGTCAAGTGAAAAAGCATGAATGTTTGTTGAAATACTGGTTGTAGTTCCACTGAACACATAGGCATGTTCCAAGTGTCAGAGGAGACCAATGCAATATGTCTTAGAAAGAACAACCATGTGCATGTTAGGACCTGCAGTAACTTTATAGTGCTAATAACATTTTATTTAGATCATCACAGGCATCACAGTTGTAAAGTTTGAATGAGGATCATGTTTGAATGCTGTCATTTTCACTGTCAGTCATTTTTACAAGAAAATGCTCATGCTCATGTTCCATGAGTTGCATCATGCTTGAAGGGAGTTGTTTATGACTTTAGGTGTCAGTGGTGGCAAAGTTGTTAATTTTCAAGCTACTGTATACTGTACCAGCAAAAGTTTTAACGTGGTTTAATGTCAAATATGTGCAGTAATGACACAAATTGTCATATTTGTTGGAAATGTTATGTAGTGCTTGCTTTTCGAGAAAAAAAGAATGCTAAAATTGGGAGTCTCTATGTTTCCTGTTTTTACCCTCTTTACATCCCACTATATTCTGCTTCAATGCCATACTCTGTCTGATGTCTTTTTTTCCCTGTTTCTTAATTACATCTTGAAAAGAAAATTATAGAGAAATAACATTCATGTACACCTTCTCATCGCCTATGCCACTACTGAAGACCATTCTGCTCACTTTTCATTTTCTCTAAGAGTTATTGATTGTTAATGAGTATGAATGTCTCCTCCAAGCGATGTCATTAAAGGACAGTGAATCCTAGTTGTGTTAATTAAAATTTAATGGAATGAGGATTAAAAAAGTATAACAAAAAAGAAAAAAAAACTTTGGCCCAAAGCCTCACTGTATGATACTATTAGGAAAATATTGTTTCCAAGTTAATTAGACATTTTATATACTTAGCCAGGAGAATAGACTGTGTTAAAAATGTGTTATATCCAGATATCTATTAAAGTTAAGACTGCTCAGAAAGTCATTACTGGGGAATAAGTTTAAAGCAAGGAACCATGTAGTGTGCAGTTTCATTACAAATTAGTAGCCCCATTTACAAGTGCCATAGTGCTACTGTTTGATGTTATTAGAGGAATGAAATAGAGAGATGTGCACTTCACCTAAAGCCACTGCTACTATGAATGGATTTACCTCACAGAGCTTCACACTTCACTGGGGAACAAGACAAGGATGCCCCCTCTCTGTTTGCCATTTTCATTGAACAACTCGCTGCAGCATTTAGAGGAAACAGTAGAATTTAAGGAATTCAGACCACAAACGTACACAACATAAAATAAGCCTGTATGCAGACGACATCTTACTGCACTGTAGACATGGACGTCAGAACTATTTTCTGAGAGGGGGGGAGGGGGGGGGGGGCAGGATTTTTGTTGGGAGGGGCGGGGGAAGCACGCACACTTATCAGTGATTAAGGATTTGATTTGAAGTTATTTTATAATAACATGCAGTTATAAGAGAATTAGAATGGATGAACATGGCATCTTTATTGTTAAGAAAATGAAACTTTGATAACTTAATCAAGCCATTTAAGGAACATAACAGCATTATTTGTAACCTTGAATGAAAAAAAGAAAAGTCTGCGCTCCTGACTCAGGGCTTTCATGCATTTCCAAAAGTGGACCTTCTCTCAGTTGACCTACTGATGAAGATTTTAAGCAGGGTTGAGACATCGCTTTCATCCATAAGGTCACTGTGAGCGTTCATAATGACCAAATGTGTTAGTCTCTCCTGCGTCATGGTGTTGCGCAGCCAGGTTTTCAGCCTGCACAAGGCTGAGAAAGAGCGCTCGGATGCCGCGACAGATATGGGCAGGGCCAGACAGAGCTTAATGAGCTTCTCCACCTCCAACAGCATGGAACGGGTTTGGGGCTGCAAGGTTTGCAGGATGGACACAATATCCTGGATGCCAAGGCTACTGTATGTAGTCAGGCAGGCTGCACATCACATCAAAAGCATAGATCTATGCATTAATGATATGAAAGAGATAAATGTAAGTCAGACAAATTGAGTTTAAATTCAGATTCTTTATTTTTTTAAAGCGTAATGAGGAGGCTGGGGTGCGGGGGGCGGATGGGAGGGGGTGCGGCCGCACCCCCCGAAAGTCAATAACAACACCATGTCAGCACTCACACCCCGTAAAATCACCCCTATTTGGCACAGACCACACTTCCAGCTATCTTTTCTATATTTGGCTGCAGAATCCCACCATCATCACAGCTTTGTTTACTTGTTGACATTTCACAAATCAACATTCCAACCAAGTACAGGAAGGATTTACTCATTTATTAAATACTACCAAGAGGACAGTTCTCCCCAACTGGAAAACTTGGAATTCCCAAAACACAAAAAACTGGGGGAAAACAAATCATTTTAAAACCTCTACAACCTCTCCTAATCTTGGCAATTATCTTCCTGCGTCACCACAACTCTTTTTCCCCTTCTCTTTTTTCTTTGCCTCCTGCTGGTTCCTATTTTTCTTGTTTGATCTTGAAGTTTTAAGTTTCTAATTTTACGTTATAACAATAATAATAATAGTGATAACAATAATAATGTAACAAATTATTATAAATATTGTTATTGTTAAATGGGCACAGTTGTGGTGGACCTCTATCTGGTCTCTGGTTAAAAAAATAAAATGAAAAAAAAAAAAAAAAAAAAAAAATAACATAAAAATAAATGAACAAAAAGCAAACAAACGGGAACAAAACTATGTATAAATAAAGAAGAAGAAGAAGATGAGTGAGTTGGACTTTGCCGACCCTCCCCACCTGTTTCCCATATGAAGATGTTTGTTATGTTTTGCGGCATACGTTTATTATTACTGAAACATTAATACTATTTCCCCTTCTTTCTCTCCCCCACACATTCCATATTCCTCATTTCATGCACTGACCTGTCCAGTCTCACATGCAGTAACACCCACACACATCCCTTTCTCTCATACGTACATACTCATACATACCGCAGCCCTCCCTTCAACAATATTCTAATTAAGCTGATGTAGCCTAGCCTAGAAAAACTGAGAGGTAAGAACCACTAAAAGTCATTTGTGTACTGCAGGTTCCTCATCCTCTCAATTTGCTCCAATAAATCTGGCCCATCTGTGTCACCCTGCTAACCCTTCGCTGATACATGGCAACACTTACAGTAACAAATCTCCAGTGTTATTGGATGGGTTGCAAGATTTTTATTTAATCCAGTGAAATAAGCATAGAATACCTGCACCTGTGGGACACCATGACATCAACCAGGAATTTGTTCTTGGGATTCATTTTTTTGAGTTTCTATCTCTGTCAACTCTGTGATCCTACATGGTCTTCTTCCCAAGGATCAGCATTAGGAGGTCAGCATCTTATACTAAAGGTTATGGCCATTGAACATATTTATGCAGACAATAAAGACATCTCTTTCAGTTCTTTCAAGTGGCTGTAATCAAGACCTTTATATTAACAAAGGGTCACTTGACTACTTGTATGCCAACAGAGAATGGTCAGCCAACTCAATTTCTCCTTAGCTTTACAAAGTCTTACAGTGTCTTTCTCATAGCATTGTTTCCAACCATAGCTGGCAACTGTACCCTGCATGCCCAGCAGACCAATAAAGTAAGCTACTTACTGGTCAACTTAGTGAGACATTTTATAGTTAAAGAAGCAGGTATATTTCTAAGAAGTTGGTGGAGACAAAAACAGAGCAAAAATAAGAGAATATTGGATTTATATCTCTTATGTGGACAACTATATGACTCCATGTGAATTCTAATGTGGCGTCATACCTTCTGAAAGAGAATAGACAAGTGCTTACTAATGCATTCTCCATAAATTCAAAAGATAATGAATGATATGTCAATGTTGTGCTCCTAGCTTGTTTCCTCCAACTGGCCAAAATACCATTATTGCAGTTTTAAGTAACCTGGTTTGTGGTTAAAGTATGTAAACTTGACTGGATTCTAATATTGTGAGCTCGTACCTGATTATGTGCAACCAAACTCACCACAATACTGAAGATATTGTATGGCAACCTCTCAAGGCCCAGACACATCAAACCAATGTCAAAGAACTAGTGGCGACAAAGAATTAGAAAGCCTTTATTGTCATTGTATTATGCAGGATACAGCGAAATTTGGAGAGCCACTCGTGGTTGGTGCATAAGTGCCAAACACAAAAAAACACACATTGCATACAATATTAAAAGCATTAAGCACACTGCAAAACCCACATTGCACATAATATAAAGGGGTAGCTCTAAAGTATGAGAGTCAATTAATATAAAGTGCCAGAATCAGCAAATTGCCGAGTCCACTGTAGTTATTGCCATGTAGAAATAAAATATGTTGAGAGTGTTGTTGTGAGAGTGCACTATGACTGTTCGTTTTGTATGTTGATTGAGAGTGTGAATGGCCTTAGGATAGGAGCTGTTCATGAGTCTGGTGGTCTGTGTTTTTAATGACCTCTAGCACCTGCCTGAGGGCAGAAGGTTGGACAGGTGGTGACCAGTGTGAGAGCAGTCTTTGACAGTGTTTTGGGCTCTAGAGAGTTAGCGTGTGTTCGCAGTGTCTTCAAGTGCAGCAAGAGGGCACTTCCAACTGAGTCCATCTAAGTTCTGCTTCTGCGTGAGAGGAAATAACACTCCATACCAGCAGGTAGCAGTAGTCTGTTTTTTGTCATTCAAAAAGGGAAACCGAGAGACTGACATTGCAAATTCAGAATGCTAGTCAGCCAGCTAGCACATTAGCAACACAACCTATTGTTAAAAGAACAAATGATTATTATGGTGTGCTAGCGAACAGTAAAACAATTCTGAAACATTGCTGCTAAAGAGCTCAATTCCTATGAAAAAAATAAATCATACGTCATATAACTTTCGCTCCACTTTCGCTGTTTGTTGGCTTTCCTCACTTCAGTTTCTCTCCCCATGCACTGAGCTGAACAGCCAATCAGAAGTGATTTCACTCATTGACATGCTCCACCATCTCCAACAATAATTCAGTTCATTTTTTTTAATTCAATTTTATTTCTGTAACTCAATATCAGAAATTACAATTTGGCTCAGAGAGCATTATAGCATATGACATCCCTCTAACAGGGTGAAAACATGGTAGAAACCTTTAACACTTAACATTCAACATGTTGGATCAGCCAAAATAAGGGTACAAAGGGCAACTAGAGCCAAGGGTGCAGGAAACAATTGGGCAAAAAACACTCACCCATGGCCTGACATTGACCAATGGTCGAGCGTCAGTTTAGTGTGTCAGGGCCCTTTTTGCATTCTCTGTTGGTTTGTGATGTCTGCAAGCACTCAGACTTGTCACAAGACTTGTCAGACTTGTGACTTATCAACTGATGGAGCAGCTGATAGATTACACAATTCCTCTCTATGCAACAAATTGGCGAATCTCATTCAGGGCGCCCTATTTAAACTGCTCTGGCCTGCCTACTGTTGCTGCTTCCCTTGCAAGCGTCTTTACCTCTACCCCAACTCCTCCTTTCATGTTGTCTGTCTTATCAATGTCATCTCTGTTTGTCACTGATCCTGTCCCCGGGGGGCTTTCCATGTAGGCACATGAAAGGGCAGGGAGATTTGCCTCTCTGCCTCAGGCTTTCCTCATCGGCACGTGGAAGGGCAGAGAGGTGTGCTCTCTCTGCCTTATGGCTTTACACGCAGGCACATTGAGGGGTGGAGAGGTGTGCGCTCTCCGCCCATGCTTTCCACGTAAGCGCGTGGAAGAGGCTTTCTGCATAGGCCCAAGGAAAGGTAGAGGGGCCCAGAACAGAGCCATACCGCCAAATATAATACTGTAAATGAAAATAAAGTTTTTCTCGACTAAAGTGTTCCTGACTGAACTATTTTTATCATCACTGGTAGGTTGCTTTTATATATTCTGCTCTTTGCTCAGTCAGGGTAGCCTGCAATTTGTTTTTACCACTTTACCACTGGTGTTCTGAAATATCTGTTGACAGAACATCACAGGTTGTTAATTGATTTGTACAAATAGAAGTACAAAGTCTCTATGTAACCTGCTTAAACTAGACAAAACAGCACACTTGGTAGACATTGCCCCATTGCCCTGCTAACATGCTCCAGTCTGGTTCTGGTCTTCTTGAACTGGCCTGA
The DNA here is from genome assembly GCF_041903045.1 of Epinephelus lanceolatus. NCBI lineage: Eukaryota > Metazoa > Chordata > Actinopteri > Perciformes > Serranidae > Epinephelus > Epinephelus lanceolatus. Next base: position 19,300,912 of record NC_135747.1, on the reverse strand, counting down.
AACTTTACAGCACAGTTCACGGTTTGCATGAAGCAAGGAGTAAAGCACATGCACTGTTAAAATAGTTATCTACCAGCCATGTCACAAACACCGTATGCTTCTTGAACATCTTTCTTTAAAGGGCAAGAGATTTTGTTTTATACCACTGTCTGTCTTCTCCAAGTGACTTGACTTTTTCAGCCAAAGAGTGCATCTATCCGCTCCCCTCTAAATCTCTCTCTCCCTGCGCTTTCAGACACCGTGGAGGCCCGAGGGCATTCTGTCAGATAGGCGCTACTCGAGCATTTTGTCTCTCTGATGTCTGTCTCTGTCTTGTGAATGCAGAGCTCCACAGCAGGTGCTGTGTTTTTCAAGATGAGATGACGAGGTTGATAGATTCAATTTCTTTTTTCTTTTTCGCCAGCGGACAGCTCAAAGCCCTTGCGCTGTTTTGTCTTGAAATCTTTAAAGTTAAAGGAATTTGACCTTTGTGCTGGTTGTGAGGCTGCGGAAAGTTGCCATGTGAAGTCACGGAGCAGTGAATGATGCTTGTTGAGCAAGTTATCACAGTAGATGGGAACAGGTTATTTCTCTTTAAACAAGATAGTATAATGTCTTGAAAAGAAATGTGCAGCCACTAAACTCAGACTGTTTTTGATAGCATTACGCATAGCAGGAATACATGAGGCATTTTTCTTGCCAGTATAAAGGAACTCACTTGGAACAAATTTTTCACCTCATCCAACAGCAGCCTCGGTCACCATCATCTGATGTCAATATATCTGATCTGTCTTATGAAAACTATTACAAGATTCTCTACTGTCCCTCTTTGACTTTATTTTGTGTAAGAATTGAGCATTCATGAACTGCTCCTTTTCAGATGGTGTGTTAACACAATTGACATCTGTCATTTTCTTTGACCAAACTTTGATAAACAGTTATCTAATGAAGATGTGATGCAAAGTAGAGATTCATTAATGGTCTTTACCAGTGTATTATATCACTCTAATAGCTACGTGATTGAAGCCAGTTCAGTTTGCTGTGGGCGTGAGAAAAAAACAGATGCAGGAATGCCGCAGACCTGCCCACCAGTAGAGTGTGTGTGTGTACATCTACATGTACATATAACATGCACTTGTTTACCCTGTATGTACCCATGTCTCTTATGAACAGCTGTGTATCCATGTGTATTCTTAGTTTATCTCTCTGTGAAAAGTGTATGTTCAGATGACAGCTATTTCTGTGGAAGGTCATTGCTCCAGTGTACAATTGCTGGGTCAGAGTGAGCTGGAGTTGCCTGTGCCTGATCAATAACATGATTGCAGTGCAATCCAGGCCTTACCTCAAAGGAAAGTTAATACAACAAAGCAGCTACGGTGGACAAACTCCTTTTTGTGGATAAACCACCACACAGTGCAGTTAATGGTTTTAGATGTAGAACTTTCAACATAATAACACACTTTGAGACAAGCTGATATAATTTAATTATCAAGAGAGACCATTGTCATGATGACTGAGCAAGAGCTGTTTTTATGCCTTGGCAATAGACAGCAGCCGTGGTCGGAGGCATTATGTTTTTGGGTTTTCCATCCCATCCTTGTGAACATGATGTCTCACAAGCCCCTCAAGGGAATGTTTTTCAAATTTGGCACAAATGTCCACTTGGACTGAACAACAAACTGATAAGTTTTTGGTGATCATAGGTCAGAGGTCAAGGTCACTGTGACCTTGTCTGTTTCATTCTTGTGCGCTCGATATCTCAAGATTGCCTTAAGGGAATACCAAATTTGGCTCAAAGATTGACTCAGATGCAAGGATGAACTGATTAGATTTTGGTGGTCAAGAGTCAAAGGTCAAGGTCACTGTGACTTTGCATCCATCTCATTCTTGTGAACGCAATATCTGTAGAACAGCTTTCTGAAAATTTGGCACAAACATTCACTTGGACTTGAGAATGATCTGATTTGATTTTGGTGGCCATAGGTCAAAGGTCAAAGTCACTGTGACCTTGTCTGTCTCAGTCTTGTGAACGCGATGTCAAAAAAACACCTTAAAGGAATTTCTTCAAATTTGGCACAAAGGTTGACTTGGACTCAGCAATGAACTGCTTGGATTTCAGTGTGACCTTGCATCTGTCTCATTCTCGTGAAGGCAATATGTCATAAACAGCTTGAGGGGATTTTTTTTTAAATTTGGCAGAAACATTCACTTGGACTCAGCAATGAACTGATTAGATTTTGGTGGTCATAGGTCAAAGGTCAAGTCTATGTTGCATCACCTGTCCTATTATTGTGAACGTGATATCTCAAGAACACAGTGAGGGAATTTCTTCAAATTTGGCACAAACATTCACTTGGACGCAGTAATTAACTGATTAGAGTTTGATGTTCAAAGGTCAAGGTCACTGTGACCTTATGTGTCTCATTCTCATGAACACGATATCTCAAGGACACCTCAAGGGAATTGCTTTAAATTTGAGACAAACATTCATTTGGACTGAAGAATAAACTGCTTAGGTCTGTGTGGCTTCACAAAATATGTTTTTGGTCATAACTTAAGAATTCATATGCTAATTATTTTTGAAGATGGGGTGCCTGCTCTACCAGGTGAGCTAATGGACATCCCTCATATGCTCATTATGACAAAACTTCACCCAAATGTCTAATAGGATAAAATAATGAAGTGATGACATTTCATATCCAAAGAGTCAAAGGTCAGCTTCACTTTGACATCATAATGTTCTGCATAAAACACTTTTCTGGCCATTATTCAGTGTCATATCTCAGGAGCAGAAGGGGAAATATTTGGTCAGATACTTAATTGGTGACACTAATCTTGGGTGTCCACCTTGAAACTGTGCTGATTGTATAGATCCTCTGTGCTGTCAGAGGGACAATGGGTGTGAAGTATCCATGTTTTCACAGACATGAATGTAAACTGTAACAGAGACTTGTGCACAAAGGCATACAACCACAGGGCAGTAATTCTAGTTTAAATTGTGTGAAAAAGTTTTCAGTGATGTCAGATGTTTCAGAGGGGGGGAAGCCTATTTGTGCTGTCAACATGTTGATATTCTTCAGTAAATAGAAAGAAAAGAAAATACATTATTATCCCCTCCAGGGTTGTGCCCAAAGGGGATCATTTGTTTGGTCATGTGTGTGTTTGTACGTGTGTGCGAGTGTGTGTATCTGTCTGTCCGCAACTAATCTTGCAAACTACTGGACCAATCTGCCTCATGTTTTGTGTGCACCTTTATGGCTATGCTCAAAGACCTCTTGTGATTTTTGTCTTTGCTAAAAACAACAGCCGTCATGTAGCAGGTCACATTTTGGTCTTTGTCATTGCTAAAAAACTGACATCCATAGAAAAATTTGGTGTCATTGAACCATAATTGAACCCTAATGAATCAGAGCAGCTGCGGGTAATTCTATAACCAATACCTTATGATCTACTAAAGTAAGGCCAAGATACAAGATTTGTGTTCACCATCATCTTGGCTGTAAGGAAGCTAGGAGTGATAATTCAACTGGGCGCAGCTCTCCATGGTCCGGCTGCCACCGCGGTTTTGTTCCCTCCACCTCAAGCCAACATACCACACCGAAAGTGTGGAGCGTTTTATTGATTTGGAAATTTTTCTTGAATATTTTTGCTTCTACCATAGGTCAGTAAGCAGGCTATGAAGTCAAATGTTTTTTGTGTTTCTTCTGTTTTAATTGTGTTATTTTTGTTATTTCCTACTTTGTTGTGTTATAGCCTACAGACAAAGTTAATACCGTTAAAAGTCCAGTTATAAATAACGGGGATCAAAGATTTTGGCTGTTTTTTAGTTATTAGAAATACATTCATCCTCATAATTCCATTGTAGGCTATCTATATTTCACATACAGCGCCTGTTGGCAGGAAAAATCAATGTGCTCTGTGCAACATGCTGCCACTCCATCAAAAATAGACAAGGCATGTTTTTAATTTGCTTCTGGGTCACTTCTGAAATGCACTGTGGAGCGTCAACTGAAATTACAAGAATTGTCTAGCAAAGAGCTCAAGCGGCCAATAGGCGGAAATCTGCACTTTACTGGGTGCACTTTTCCAGTTAACTCTGATTTTAATGGGAAACTTCTGACCCCACCAACTCCTCCACCGAATTTTCATGTATTTCAAAATGGCAGCGAAAGTGCTGAAAAATACTGGTTTAGTGGTTCTTGGATAATGCATCAGTGAGCACTGAGGTTAGAGACAGTATAGTTACTTCTAGTTAATACAGACATTGGCTTGTTGTGAACTATTTCCTATTTTAACAGCTTGTACTTTTTCTATTTCTACAGCAATACCATTTTTTTTTTAAATCTTCAAGTTCTCCAATACAAAAAGATTCAAAAGCACATAACAGTTTTTGCAGCAGTGGTTGAATATGGTTAAAATCTTATGTAATTTTCTCTACCTGCTTATCCTTGCATTGGGTGAGAGGCAGACTACACCCTGGACAGGTTGCCAGGCTGACATATAGAGACAGATTACCATTTACACTCACGCTCTATGGGCAATATTAAGTCACCAATTAGTGCTAACACAGGAGAACATGCAAACTCCACACAGAAGGGCCCCAGCTAGCCAGTGGATTCAAACCAAGAAACTTTGTGCTGTGAGGTGACAGTGCTAAATGCACCACTGTGTCATCCGAACTAGCTGCTGGAAAAGATGACTTTCCAGAGTCATTAAAAAACCATTGCATACTACATGATACAACACTATACAAAGTAATACATTTTATTATTCAATATGACTTTATTAATCCCTTTAGGCTAATACAATCTCAGGATGCAGTTCAAGTATAGGACAGATATACATGAGGGAATTAAATGAAGTTATATATAACACTATCAACAGATTTAGTTGGTAAATCAATGTTATGTTCCACAGTGCCTGTTAAACAGGTGAATGGTCCCACCCTGCTGGTTATGGCTGCTGAGCAACATTTCAGAAAGAGAATTTCAAACTGTGAGTGAACCTGGTGGGGACTGTTTCCTGTGATGCTGATGCTTTGTGGACAACCTATTGCTAACAAAATGAAGCCAGACTTTTCAGAAGCACACCTGTAATCTCAGATCAGGCCAGGTTCAACATAAATGTTCCTGAAATCTATCCTCCAAAAACTAGACAGATGATGTCGGCTGAGTGTTTGGTGGCATAATATGAGTAATTCAAGACACTTACAGACACGTTTTTCTCTCTTTATATTTACTTCTGCTTTCCTATTCTTTTTTGCAGTGCCAGACCACTGTGGTATGAGTTATTGATTATTTCAGCTACCACTTGCTCTCCACTGCTTTCTCCTTGACTGTATTTTTTTCTCTTTCTATCTCTTTCTTACCAGGCAGGTCAGGGTTTTATAAACACTAGTGGTGTAGCTTACTTAGTGTTTACTTAAGAAACGGATTGCCACAGTTCAATAGCTGCAACACGAAGGTTGTAAAAAAAATTGCGGGAGGAAAATTGGCATGCTCTCTGTCTGCAGATTTGAAAGGAAAGGCTACTGTGTTTTCTGTGACTGTTGCCTGAGTCACTGACTAACTCTGCCCTCAAGATGTGTGTGTTTTTATTGTCACGTTAACCGATGTGGATAGTTTTTATGCATTGCTCAGGACAAAAGTAATGTTATTTTGTTGTTGCTTATATAATTAAAGATTGCATTGTTTTGTACCTTCAACAGGATTGAGTATGCTAAATCAGTTTTGCCTTACGTCAATGCAGGGAGAACAAAAGGCCTACCAGTGTTTATAAACAATGTGTCTTTGTTGTCTTATTTATGGATAAAATCAAAGTTGTCATAAATGTCAGTAGCATTACATATTTGAGTAAGATACAAATATAATGTTGTACTGATGATGAATTTTGACACAAGGAAGATAGTCAGTTTGCAAGGCTGTGTGGGTTGAAACACTGAGTAAGGCTGAAACCAAAATATGGAGAGTGGAAACACAATTTGTCAATAATAAAAACTGGTATGTGTTGCATCTACCTCTGCAACACATTCTCAATAAGACCTTGTCACATATTGCTGCTTGGTCTACATCTACATATGATGTGCAAGGTAGCCTGGGTGCATCTGTTGTTGACGTTCTGAGATGCCATGTCAACTTTAGCCTGTTACAAGCATTGTGTCTTTTCAAAATACACTTCTGTTTTCACAGGAAATGTACAGTTTGCATGCATTCTCTTTCAAAATAAATGTATAAGTACAATGTGGTACAACAACGCAAATTGACTTTTTTTTCCTTCAACATTAAAACACACGCGATTATGTTTAGCCAGCAAATGCACATGGTTAGGTTTAGGCAACAAACGCACATGGTTAGATTTAGGCACCAACGCATGTGGTTAGGTTTAGCCAACCAACGTACGTGGTTAGGTTTACACAACAAACACACGTGGATAGGTTTAGGCAGCAAATGCATGTGGTAAGGTTTAGGCAACAAATGCACATGGTTAGGTTTAACCAACAAATACACGTGGTTAGGTTAAGGCAACAAACGCACATTGTTAGGTTTAGCCAACAAATTCATGCCGTTAGGTTTAGCCAACAAAGGCACTTGGTTCGGTTAAGGCAACAAATGTACATGGTTAGGTTTAGCCAACAAATGTACCTGGTTAGGATGAGCCAACAAACGCATATGGTTAGGTTTAGCAAACAAATGCATGTGGTTAGGTTTAGCAAACAAACACACATGATTAGGTTTAGGCAATAAATGCACATTGTTAGGTGTAGCCAACAAGCGCACATAGTTAGGTTTAGCCAACAAGCGCACATAGTTAGGTTTAGGCAACAAATGCACATTGTTAGGTTTAGCCAACAAATGCACGTAGTTAGGTTTAGGCAACAAATGCACATTGTTAGGTTTAGCCAACAAACGCACATAGTTAGTTTGGCCAACAAACGCACGTAGTTAAGGTTTAGCCAACAAACGCACATTGTTAGGTTTAGCCAACAAATGCACGTGGTAAGGTTTAGCCAACAAACGCACATAGTTAGGTTTAGCCAACAAATGCACGTGGTAAGGTTTAGCCAACAAACGCACATAGTTAGGTTTAGGCAACAAATGCACATTGTTAGGTTTAGCCAACAAATGCACGTGGTAAGGTTTAGCCAACAAACGCACATAGTTAGGTTTAGGCAACAAATGCACATTGTTAGGTTTAGCCAACAAACGCACATAGTTAGGTTTAGCCAACAAACGCACGTGGTAAGGTTTAGGCAACAAACGCACATAGTTAGGTTTAGCCAACAAATGCACATTGTTAGGTTTAGCCAACAAACGCACATTGTTAGGTTTAGGCAACAAGCGCATGTGGTTAGGGTTAGCCAACAAACGCACATAGTTAGGTTTAGCCAACAAACGCACATTGTTAGGTTTAGGCAACAAGCGCATGTGGTTAGGGTTAGGCAACAAACGCACATTGTTAGGTTTAGGCAACAAGTGCATGTGGTTGGGGTTAGGCAACAAATGCACATGGTTAGGTTTAGGCAACAAACGCAATGGTTATTTCTTTCAAAACTTTGAAAGAAATAACAGGGTTTGTCTTGGTTGTCAGTAGTTGTTGGACCCATCCATCACCCCTCCCACAGTCCTACTCAAACTTTTTGCCCCCTCAGCTTACGTTGTTGTCTCTCCGTGTTCCGACGCTGTTTGGCACCCCTACACACTGATGATCCCTGGGCACCTATCATGCCGACATGAAAGCACAGTCTTTTTTTTTTTTTGTCTCTGTGTGACGCAAAAGTTACTTCCCAAGCAGCGGTACTGAACAACTTTGGAATGAAACCAGGCTGCAATTTGAGATCTATCAAGGCATTGCAAAAGCAGCCAGTGTACCCAGTTTGAATGATTTATTTTGGCAACATGGAATGGAGACAAATGAGTTTTTATGTGTGTGCATGTGTGTATTTGTCAGGTGGGCTGCAAAGACCCTAGTGTGTGTGCCGTATTGGCAAAGGATCAAGTCACCTGTACCACTGAGAATTGGATTTCACCTCATTACCTGCAAGCAGCAGAACATGAGCACAATAAATGCAAAAAACAAACAAACAAAAAAAAAAAACAGATTTTCCTGATCATTGATTTCTTCAGAAAACAGCTATTCCATTCGCCTAACCTAAGCTGATAAACTGTGGGGATGTTTAACAAATGTGCTAATTTGGAGACATTTTCAAGCTACTTACCTCAGCAGTTTGAGTGACATACCTTATAATTAAAGAGCTTGGAAATGATTCTGAATCTGGATATTCCACCTTTATTTTGACTGAATTCTGCCCAGACAGTATGAGAAGTTAAATTAACTTTTCCATTTTTGATTACAGCTTGGCAAATAATAATTCAAGCACAGAGTACACGTGTGTACACAAGTGAACACACGCAGATGCACACACATGCACAAATACACAAGTACATACTCTGTTTCTCATAGCCTTGTTTATTGTGCCTGTCTGTAACTTGCACTTGCTGGAACCAGCAGCAGCTGCCAGCTGACATAAAGCTGCAGTAAGAAGTCTCTTCATTGTGCCTTTATGACCACTGTAAAGATATGCTCAGCTTTGCCTCATCCTATCTTACTCAACCGCCCGCGGCAGTGTAGAACAAGCTGGCTTTGCCTGTGACTGACAAAGTCCAAACAGTTGGCATCCAAAAGTTTTCTGCCAGCTGCATTGTTCAAAAACAACACACATAAGAACAGAATAAAGGCAGAAAATACCCAAACCATAAAGCAGAAAAACAGAGTAGTGAAGATATAATATTTAGGAAATAAAGCCACCTGGACAGCTGATAAAAACCTTGAACCCATCCAGTGCAGTATCATAAAAAAAAAAAAATAAAATAAAAAGTCCACCCGTATTCTACATGGGACAAGCTGTTACAGGGACAACAGGCTTGTGGAAGTGACTCATAAGGACACACAGAGAATGAACCATCATTTAATCTGTCTGCGCATGATACCAGAGGCCAACCTCCCCATCATGCAGAATGATAGCCTTTACAGATTGCTATGCCAACACGTCTGGCAGTTTCATACCTAACAGCCAGTCACACAAAATAATAGGCTGCGTTGGCCAACAGTTATGATGCCATTTCCTCAATTGCAGGCACACTCGACTGAGTGTCTTGAGTTGTTTGTCACCTAGCTTGGGATGCAGCAGCCCTCCTTGAGCACCCTGTGAGCCCCTCCTGGATAAAACTCATTATCCCAGTCTGCAGCTCTTCAGGAAACTCATTATCCCATCCATCACCAGTGGACTCTCAGACAACAGGATGAATATGCCCTCTCATCGTTTAATTAGATAGCTTTGCCTAGAGTTTGGGGGAGAACACAACAGCAGCCCACGCCGTTATATCAGCTGTAATTATCTATCTAATATGACATCTTTAGTTTGACATCTGATACTTCTGTTGGTTATCATCAACTCCCTGTTTGGGGTATGCACACTCATACCTTCCGGCAGTAACATTGCCAGTCCAAGTCCATCTGGTAGTTAGAGAGCTAGGTGGTTTTAGCTCAGTCATTGTCCTTCTTGCCCCTGTCTCAGTCTATTAATCTTTGTAGTGGCTGGACACTGAATGGATGGAAATGAGGCCTTAATGGAAGTCAGGAAGTGTTATGGAGGGCCTTGTACATATAATCATCCAGCGGACAACTTTTCTAAGCAGTAAAACTTAAATGTCTCAGCTCATGGAAAAAAAATCTGACCATGCTTTACATCTTGCTGTGTTTAAGACCAGTAAACACATGAGACTAGGCAGGGAGGCCCAACCTGACCCTCACTAGAGTATTGCTAAAGCTTAACACTGGCTATGTGTGATGCCGGGTTGCATTACGACCCATAATGAACTGTGACCACAAGTCGTTGAGTAGATGGATGGTTTCTGGTTTTTCAGCCCCCCATCACCTCCCACCACTTCACTTTCTCCTTCCTCTATTCTATATTCCCGCCTTCACCCCCCATTCATCGTTCCTCTGCCAAACGGATGTCTAATGACAATGGAGGGCCCTTGGACGAGTTGGAGAATAGATTATTGACTGGGACCAGAGATTTACACTGGAGCCACGGGGCCAGGCGGCCCCAGCAGAGATAAATGGGACATGTAATTGAGTTTGGTCACTCGGTTGTGTTGGAGAGGCTAAGGCTGGTGTTGTACCCATAGTTGTGCCGAGTGGATGGTGGTACTTGTGGGGGCTTGAGAACCGTGGAGGTTTATGAGCCATACAAAGTGGCAGTAGAGGGTCAGACAGAGGGCAGTTGGACACTTGAGTTGTATAGACGTCAGGACAATGTGGCGAAAGATGGAAAGGGGAGGAGAAGATAGGGCTTATAGATCTTAACAGATCATCTTAAGAACAGAGGATTCATTCAGGACAGTGACAGGACTGGAATTCTGAAATGTGATGAAATGCCAGACAGTGACTTTAAATGTATGAGAGGAATTTTCATAGGCTTTCAAAAAACACTGAACAGTACACATTTTGGTTCCTTTTGACTCCTTGCAATAGCAAGGGAAGTCAGGCTATTCCCACAAAAAAGAATTATTATTTTTTACAACTAAATATTGTCAATAAAAAATGATGATGAAATGCAGAAAGTAATGCATTCACTTTTGATTTGACAAGATTGCTATCTCATTATTATGAGAAAAGTTTTACTGGGGGGAAAAAATCTGCTCTTGTTTTTTACATTAATGAGATGATAATCTTGTTAATTCATTTTCTTCTCTCTTTTTTTTTGGCAAGTGAATACATTACGCTTTCATACAGATGAACTCACTTTTTTACAGTAGATTCCCCCCAGTACTACTGAAAGAGGTGGCTGAAGGAATTCTCATTGCTTGTCCCTCATGAAGAGGTTCTTAATGCTTGTTACTGTAGTAAGTAACAGCAAGGCTGCAGCCGTGGTGTCAGCACTGTAGGAAAAAAAAATCATGCTCATTTCTTGCTACACTACATTATTCATCATAAGCAAGTACAACTATGCAGTATAGTATTTTACTATGCAACAAATAAAGCTACTGTCTGCATAAATTACACATGCAGTGCAACATAAATGACTGACACTACTCAGACTTAACGTGGGCCATCTGACAGATATAATGTAATAAAGACATTCGCTAACTGAATATGCCCATGCACTGCTTCTTTTTTAAGTATATTTAAAAACTGGGGGGGAATGTGTTCCCCTCAAGATATATTATAATTACTGTCTTGAGTAACAGAAATTATTAATAAGAGGTCTATAAACTAAAATAGGAATAGAATAAAAGCAGAAGATATACAAGAGCATCTAGAGACCAAATTACATGTTAAAGTGACAGTAGTGTGATTAATAGCAGCAGGATCAGCAAGTCTATGTACACAATGTACACCGGGCTAATATATGATATGATTAAGTAATGGTACTTAGTGTTTGTCTGTATTAATATAACAGAGTATAATGCAAGAGTCGATGTACTATATTAACATAATATAGTATGGTATATTGTGATAAAGTAAAGGATATGGGACATAGTATTAGGTTAATAAATAGTGTTGTATCGTAATATACAGTATGATACAACAGTATAGCATCATTCAAAAACAAAAAAACAAACAGTTAATGCTGAAAAAAAAAATCCAATCAAGAATGTTGCATGGATTTAGTTTGATAAATCCTTTGATTATTCCCTGCCTATCATCTGTGGAAGTGTGTGTGTCTGCAGCACTCATTTATTTATTTATTTTTTATCAGCAATACCTCTGCTAAGCACAACTAAATCAGTTGGACAGAGACAGCCTCTCTTATTTTCTGTGTCATCCTCTGCAACACTGCCAGATCAGTGAAGATACACTTTGCTTTTACTCTGGTGTGGGGTTCAGTCAGGACTTAGACCGATGGAGAGATGCACTGTTACCACAGTAACCGGTGCCCTGGCTGCAATATGTATGTGTGTGCACTCGTGTGTATGTGTAGGTGTGTGTGTATGTGTGTGTGTGTGTGTGTGTGTGTGTGTGTGAGTAGCGGTAGGGGTAGAGACTGTCTGGGTAGAGACTTGGTAGGGTGAAGTGTGGAGCATGATGTCTGTCGCATAACGATCAGCTTAGTCACCTCTTTCCCCACCAGTCCTACCACTTAAGCACATGCATACACTTAATACGCAGGCACACACACACCTAGGGAACACAATGCTTTGACCTCTGCCGATACGCCTATAGACTTCTTTGTATTAAGTGTTTTTAAGCTTCATTGCTGGTGAATTATATTTTCAAATCTGACACAGTCAATGAAACATTTTAGTTTGTACCTCTGATTGGCTGACAATTTGTAGAGTATCAGAAGCTTACTATATGAAATCAGATGTGATGTAATATAGTAAGCTTCTGATACTCTACAAGAAGCTTACTATATGAAATCAGATGTGATGTAATGTGTCTCCTTTGGCACTAGTGGCTGTGTCACCTGGCATATGTGTGTGCCAGCATGTGTGTCCTACGGATATGAGTGAAGGGATTATCTGCTGGCCTACTGAGACCATATGAGCACACCCATCTTCTACAAACTACTCTTAAATTTGTTGCAACACCGTCAAAGTAAGGGTATAAAGATACCCGTTGTTGTGTTGTTTTACAGACACTCATTCGTCTTTGCTGTGTAATTGTCCTGCACAACAGCATACAGAGCTGTAATTATGGATAAAGCTTATTGATATCCAGTAAAATCCACATTAATGATGTGCGCTGTTTTCACAAATTGTTACATTAAGCATAATTATTGATAGTAAGCTGGCGCCAAACAAAACCCATTTGCTCAGGCTCTAATACCAGCCAAAAGGATGAATATTGCAACCCTTTTCTTTGGCGTCTTAGCTTTCCCACAGGACTGTATTCATACACTAGGCTGGATGGAGGCCAGGCTTAGACGTGTGAATACAAGTCACAAGTGTTATTACTCACCTAGATCCTCAATGGCCACTCTGTCTGTTTGGACAGTTGGCCTGCAGACTGCTGAAGCCTCTATTGAGGTTTGACAGAAACATCCCTGAAATCCCCCAGTGGCTATGCTGGGAGACAAACACTGCAGACAGCTTTTTAGTGTGGTTACCTGTACCACTAAGGCCAAAAAAAAAAAGTTAAAAACCTAAACAATTGAGGGGAATACACAATAGACAGCACTCACACTCAGTCAGAAGACAGAGGATGTCACCACTCAGCCTCAGTCACAATTCAAGACAAATTGCAATTAGTATATTTTGTTAAACCATACAGCTTGAGGATGAAGGGCACCGGTGCAAATAAGCATGGTTGAATTTCCAAACTTGTGTATAAAAGGTCCAAGTAGTCAAGCATGATTTGTCTGTCATGTACTGACAGAGAGCCACAGCCTTCACAATAGAGCTTTAGTGCCAACACGTCAAATATGGAAGCTCGTTCAGTGGCCTTACGCTATTAACTTTGAAGTTCTAGGTTCCATCAGTTTTTGATGGTCAGGGTGGGCATGTCAATTTCCACTCATTACATGCATAGTAGTCTCACTCATCAGACCTTTCTCAAGAAAAGAAAGGTCTGGCTGGGCCGACTTTCACTTTAAGATTGGAGAAAAAAATACCCCGGCTGCTTGTATTTCTTTCAACCAATCACCATCGTTCTGGGTGGTGCCATAGCAACGGTGCACTTGCAAAAATATTGCCGGGGGGAAACAGGTTTTGGTGTAACACGCCCACAAAAATATCGCCTACAGGACGCGAACCATGGCAGAAAAATGGCTACATCCCCGCAAGATCAAACACCGCAAAAGTTAGTAAAGGACGTGTTGAAAACGGTTGAAAACTGCTACACAACCGGAGGTGGTAGGGCGGGACTTCAGCGGGTGGCTCGTTCCGCCCAATGAGAGGCTGATCTATGCAGCGAACTTCCGCCCACTCAGACTACATGCATAGTGTCTTTTCAAAATAAACATCCGTATTCACAGGAAAAATAGGTTTCATCAACAAAACTGCTTTGGGCTTAGTAAAATAATTATTGTTCGGGTTAAAATTATTATGCTTGTTATGTAACTTTAAGGTAAAAACTGCATCAGGTGACGTATGTGACAGATGTGACGTACGTTATGGGGCATGTATATCGACGTTTATTTTATAACGTGGTTTAAAACACAAACAGGACACAACACCGGTCTCCTCTGTGAAAGTCCTGTGTTTGTTTGACCTATTCACCACTCCTCCCTCTTGCCCTACTTGAAGTTTTTCACTTTTTATACCATGTCATTGCCAAAGATGGGTTGACACCAGAGTTAGCTGAAAGCAAAGTGCATCTCAGACACTAAAGGGTATCTTGAGTGTTGGAATCAGACGCAAATGACTACACACCCTGGGAATGAGAACAGGCTGTTTGTGGACATAAAGTAAATTACATTGTGTGCTCTATACTCGAGTGGATTTTTACCTCATTGTATATTGAAAATTATTTGCAAATCATACAGATGTACAAACTTTACCTCACAACTACCTGTCTGTTGTCTGCCTCCTGTTGAAGTTTGAATATCAAAACAAAATTGCTGGGAGAACCGCCTACCCGTGCATCTAAATGTAAAAAATAAGTTTTACTAACTTTGAAAAAAAGATGTGAATTTTGTGTTGCTAACAACACAATCATGGGGTTTTTTTTAGCTTTTAAACAGCTGTTAGCTTTTCCACAGCTGTTAAATGTAAAAACTGCCATCTTTCTTAGCAAGCACAATTAGTAAGTCTATACTTGCTAAGTTAAACTGTTGTCACCCAGCTGTGGAATCACTCTGCGTACTGTAACAAAATAGTTTAATGTAATACTTTTATTATACCTTTTTTGTAAAAAACAAACAAACAAACAAACAAACAAAAAATAAAAACAACAACTGTAAAATCTGTAATTTTATTGTTTAAGTATCTTTTTGATGAACTGTGTGAAAGACTGGAGAAAACCAACAAAAAAGGTAGCAAATAATAAGACCAAGCAGCTGTTGTCTTAAATGAATGAGCTACTCCTTATTTAGTTTAAACCTTCACTGATTCAACATTTGTAAATACATCAGTGACATATTATCACCGTATAAAACTGATATAGGGAATTTATGAGCAAGCGTTTGTCTATTTACACATTCAGCAAACATTGGGCTCTTTGACCTCTGTTTTGGTCTCCACCATCTCCTTAGAAAAATATCCGGCACCTTAGCTGCTTGCTTCGTCTGTCGTTTGCTGCTGGGCATGTTGTGTACAGTTTGTTTATCAGAACTTCTTTTTAAGTTAAATGTTTTAGTATTCTCTCCACCCCTGGTGTCAAACAATATTGCAAATTTTTTTTTTTTTTCAGCAGTTTGTTTGTTTACTACTGGGCCTCTCATCACAAGCTGCTGGTTGTGCATTAGTAAGAGGGATCACTGTACGTATTTCAACAAAGGCTCTGTTAAGTCTGCTGTGTGTGTGTTTGCACATCCCTCGATGCAGTGTGTTTTTTGTCTGCATGAATGTGGCCTCACAGTCAGCAACAGTGTATCCTTTTGTGCTGCATCCTTTTCTTGTACATGTATTGATTATGTGGGTGTGTATGTCCTTTTCATCTGGGGGTTTCTAGTCAGATATCAGTGATGGCCTTTTTTCCTTTACTCCCCACCTTGCTCGGCAGTTGCACTCCAATAGATACTCTCGGATACTTTTTTTACTCTTCATCTACTATGGGACTATTTAAGACAGGTCAGTCTTGTGAACACCTGACCTGTTTGGTGTTTTAAAAAACAATCTGTTTTAGGCTTGGAGAGAAGGCCAATAAGCTGTCAGCTGAATAGAGTGAATACTGTATCGTTACAACCTATTCGTTTTGATGTAATGTAATTGGTCTGTACATAAAGCAAGTCCAGGGAAACTGTGATGGGACATATTTTAAATTAAACACAGCACTAAAAATTGACAGTGTCCTGGCCTTTCCAGTGCTGCACACTGCCACTGTCAAGTGTGCTGGCAGATGGAAAGTGAATGTATAGGATATTGAATGAGGTGTTAAAATAAATGTGTCTGCTGTAAACTTTGGGGAGGCCACAAGTAGCAATAGATTTTCTAAAAATAAAGTGTGTGCATTTTCAAAAACCTTTCCTCTTATTTGTTTCTAATTTCCTTATTATCCCTATTGCTGTGGTTGACAACTTAATGGGAATATTAGGTCATTTCAACAGGACTCTATTTTCCCATGTTTTTGTGTCTTAGTGACTAATGGACAATTTTCGAAATTGGTCCAGTATTGAGCCAGAGTGCTGCAACCAGCAGCCGTAACACAGGCTGCAGTTTAACCACTTGGGGCATGTTTGCACCATCAATGTACGCCACTAAGGCCCTGTCTGTACATATCCAGATATTTTTGTAAATGGATATTTTCGTCTACATTTGGGCCTCCTGTCGACACAGAGATTGAGTTTTTGGTAAGGTAAAGATTTGTCAAAACTCTGTTTACAGTTTATCTATATGGACTTATTGTATGGAAAACAGAGTGTTTGGGAAACAAAGACGTAACCTTTTCAAAATGTGCATGCCTATTGCTGCTTTGGGAAATAAGCAAACACTGGAAACAACAACAATGGCAGACTACCAGTTTGCTAATGTTTTGTTAGCACTGCTTGATCTAATGACTACTTTACTTTCACCACTTCACGGATGAATGGATCTGTTGGCTGCACCCAATGTTTTTAGTCCACCTCAGTGTCTGAGGTTTGAAGTCCAAAAGAAACAACGGTTTTGGATCAGGACTAGGGCTGCAATGATCAGTTGACTAATCGATGACTAATCGACTATTAAAATAATCGGTGACTATTTTAGTTGTCAACTAATCGGTTTGAGTCATTTTTCATAGAAAAGTACTATAAAAGTACCCTAAAATACTCTTACTGCAGCTTCTTACGTTCAAATATTGGCAGCTTTACACACTCTCCCATGACGGTGAACTAAAACCCTTTGGTGTGAGTACGGAACAAGACACTAGATGACATAATTTTGGGGTTTGGGAGAGACAGACCGACATTTTAACACATTTTTCGATTAAATGATTAGTCGACTAATCAAAGAAATAATCGACCCTAATCAGGACTGGTTGAACCAGCAAATGGTGGGACAATTCCAGAGTGGGACTGTTGTCAATGAGGAGTGGAAAGAAAAACTTTAACATGTCCAGAGCATCATTCCTATGTTTAATTGATCTTCTTGATTGGTAAATTGAGTGGGAATCAGCAGTGATTACATCTCCAAAAGGTGGTTTTAGCATTCTAGTGTAAACAGAGATATTTTATAAAATGAAGGTCATGTTGACAGAATTTTTTTTCAAATGGAAGGGAAAAATGTCCATTTCTAAAAATATCTGGATACAGGGCCTAAAAGTGCTTGATTTTATGACAACATGATGGAAAGGATCCCAACTGAGGTCAACCTTAAGAGTAAGATCCTTTTTGTTTAACCAGAAACTGCCCTGGAATTGCTGTTGCCAAACCACCAGACTCTGCTAAAATACATAGTAATTTTCTCAATTAGGAACACTCTTCATTTAAAGTAGACAAAAACTGTCTTGGTTCATCTTTCTACTGTTACCAAACCCACCAACTCTGGTTTGGTTTAAATAAACCCTTCATTCACCCATTCAGATTTAAAAATAAGCTGGCAGAAACAGGTGACCTTTTAACAGCTTCTTAAACCATCGACCAATGAAGGGAAGATGGCTCTAGAGGTCAGAAGCCACTACAAAAGCACGGTCCCCTTTGATTTGAAGCCTCTATTTTGTGACAGCTAGAAGGCCTTGGTCAGGCCTCTTTCACCGTAGATAGGGGACACAATAATTAAAAATAGAAAGTTACCCCAGCCCCTGTAGTGCTTAATAGGTTATCAAAAGAATTTTTAAATCAACTGTACATATCAGCTACAAAACTACTACTTTACTACAAGATAGTTGCAATGCAAACAGCAATAGTTGCTCCTCTGAGGGAGTCTTTGTGTTATTTATGAGTTGTGATTCAGTGTTTGGAGTGGCTCTCAGGGTACATAAAAGTTTGCTACACTGCCTGCGCATTGGGTCCAATAAGACACCAATGACTGATTCATTCATTTATCAAATTCTCGCACTTCTCATGCAGGAGCCCTCCATTCCCCTCTGCAGCCAATTTGCAATGTCCTTTGAACTTGTTATTTCTCATTCCTCTCTACAGAGCTGATACTGGATATTAGCAGGAAAAGGAGAGCAGATGTGGTAATGGAGTTGCTCCTTGGAATTAACCTGCATTCTACATGCATAGAAAAATGCATCAGCTTTGAAAAAACTGTAAGAAGTTGCTGAGATTGCAAGCGGTAACCCCTTTTTACAGAGGGCGTTTGTTTAATAATATTGACCAGTTTCAGACTCGGCTGACTTTTAATGAACTGCGAACCAGCACTATTGAAATTCAAGTCAATACTGGGAAATATGTAATTAAACACGATGAGGTTTTTATTTGTGAATTGAGTTGCACTGTGCATAGAGATTTAAGAGGGGAATGAGAGGGCCAATAAGTGCAGACAGAGACATGGCCTAGCGAAATGGATAGCCTTGCAGGGGTTTTCTTGCATTGACTCAGTGCTATGGATGAATACTGCTGCAGAAAAGACTGGTATTCCTAAGGCATTTGTAAAGTTAAAGCTGTTCCTCTTCTTCTTCTTCTTTTAATATATTTTATTTTTGGGTTTTATTGACACAGAGTAGCATGTATAGCCAACAGAGGTACTTAGTATGGTTTCAGTGCTTGCCAAATCGTGTCAGCCGGCTGGTTTCTGTGCAGTCTATAAACTTTCATCTCACATTTTCAGTCTCAACTGGCATCAACCAAACTCTGTGATCATGAGATATTTCATAGTTCCCCTTCTGTTGAAAGCACGTGATCAAGAGCCCTCTCAATCCCTTAAAAAACATCATAAAGAAAATATTTCCAACAGTCTTTTTGGTCTCATAATTCATGACTCTTGCATCATCCTCTAAAGCAGTGGTCATCACCCGCAGGTGAATAAGTTCCAATAGAGTGAAAAAAATATATCTTTATCTTCTTTTCATCTGGTGGTAAATTTCCCATATCCTTTCATTCTATTTCTCTGAAGATTGCTTTCATAAAATGTAAATATTAATCAGTGTGGACCGTGCAATATTTAAAAGAAATACAGTGGCACAGTGATTCCCCTTAAGATGCTCTCTGATGTAAATCAAAAAGACCAAAACCCTGTAGCATTTCACATCCCAGGATGCAGAGCAAAATTACCTCATCCATTTTTTTCTCCAGCATCTTTACTTTGCACAAAGAGCGGAATCTAGGAGGAGTAGCAAATACGCTCTCCCGTTTCGCTTCCATAGCACAGTCTGTTTTATCCTCTTATCTAGCAGACGGGACCTCATTTGGCAGAGTTAGAAGAGCTTTCTCCTCAGATCTCTAGTCAGAGCACTTCACCAGGTGGTTTTGTACTCATCTGCCTCACCAAGGTGGCTAAATTGGTCTCAGATATAACTGCTCTTGTCAGTGTCTTGTTTAACTTTGTAGTAGCTAGCTTGTGCCTTGTTGCATATTCAATTAAATAAGCTGCCTTTGTTTCTTATCATGAGTTGTGATCTGATCCTACAGCATGCCCTCAGGGTACATGTACAACACATGCATGGAGCCACTGACATGAAACCAAGTCACGCGTTGTGTGGTGGGAGAGTAATGACCCAGTCAATGGTGGATAAAAAATGCACTATATAGGCACATAATGGCTGCTTTGATTTAGTAAAATCATGATAGCGCAGTTGTATTTCTTACAATGTCTCTAGGGCTCCACACAAGAGCAAGCTAAGATACAGACCAACTGCTTTCAGTTCTCCTTGGATTTGGATGCTTGGAATAAGAGGCAACACAGCTGGTAAAATTATGCCAATGCAAAACATGTTGCCAGGGCCAAGAAGAGCCTAACTGATGTCTTACTTGGTTTGTCCAAGCAGTAAGTCCATTAAATTTTCACCGTTCATGATCACAATCTGGCCTCAGATCCATGAGGCATTGCAGACGGCTGAAGTGTAATTGGCCACACAGAGTAATGTTGTAATAAAGACATACTATATGGTACTTCTGGAGAAAGAGAAACACTTAGAATCCACTCATCACTCCCTTAGAGCCTGTTTACACCTGCTACTAACGTGTCTTGGGTGATATGATCACAAGTGGACAGCTCTAAGTTTGTGTGGTCATTAGAATGCGTCTCCACGTGTGTTTTGAATTACCACTTGCAACCGTATCTCACTTCCCTAATTTATATGCAAATAAACACATAGCCTACATCATTTCATTTACCATCATAGACTACTACTGCAGGAGTGAGATCTGCACCAGGTAGTTAAAATCCGCCTGCGCAGACACAGTGACAGGGCTTACTGTTAGCATCATATGGCTAAAGTAACCTAATAGTTATCAATGTGTTTAACAACAGAGGTGAGCCATTTCGGTGTTAGTGTGAGTTTGTTGGGATTATTTAACAGCTGTTGCTGTGTTAGCTTGTGCTAACCACGCAGATGAACTGATAGTTCACCAGTCCGGGAGGAGGGCGGCTCCAATGACAGTCCTTCGGCGCTGCATCTTACCTGTGTCATGGCAGCAACATAAAGTTTGCCTTTCTGGTAGGAAGGGCACATGGGAGAAGTTTGTGCTCAGGGCCTTCTGGCAGAAGCGTTTTAATTTTAACCCAAACCATGATCTTTTTGCTAAGCCTAACCAAAAAAGGGCTTTCTGGCAGAATTATTAGTCAGAATTGTGTCAATTGAATCAGCAAATTTTCAATCATTTGTTCCCTTTTTGTCTGTAGAGTCTAAGAGTTTGAACCGGTTGTAAACAAGTTACCTCCCAAGCTAATGCATGCTAACTACAAAAATGACAGATCAGAAATGTGCAACAACTTTTTCTTTTTTTTGGCCAAAAGTAGATAGCAAACAAAAAACAGAGACTATGCAGAAGGCTGATGATTTATCTCTGAGACTGACCAGGCAAAGCCTCTCTTCCTCTGGACAGCTGCCTCTGTGTCTCTCAGACTCAGCCTTGGTCTGGGTCTGCAGCAGCCTGCAGCTTGCAGTGTGAACGCAAGGAGTGCTCACTCCGCAGCTACATCTGGGGATCATTGCACACTGACTGATCCCAAAAAAAAGACTGCTTGACTTGCAGAATCTTAGTCGACTGAAGGATCTCTCTCTCTTGACTTTCAGGAGGCAGCCCTGGTGCATGCACACCTGAACTTACAGCTGTCCACTTGTGATCTGATCATATTAGACACATGATAATATTAGGTGTATGCAGGATCTTAGATCTCATTATTCCACTATGTGTCAGAACTTCTATAGGCATTGAAAGAAAACCCTGCTTCAGAGACACCATGATTGTTTTGACAACCCATAATCATTACCATGGCAACAATATTGTAGAGGTCACAGCCATTAAAAACAGTCGTGCTTACCTTGTGACCATGTTAATTTGATGTAGGTGGGTACTGTTGTGAGGGCAATTCAAGATTCATCAATTTAATAGTCGCTACACCTTTAACAGCAGAGAGAAATCTCTGGAACTGTATTTTACCCTCATATGGAAAATGTCTAAAAGTATTTCTAATGGGCAAGACAAAGTATAACTACATCACATCCAAAAAATGATCCAACCACACCGCCCCCTGTCAAACAATAACTCTTGCCAATATGGACCCGTGCCCCACCTTCTCCCCAGATGGTATAGACGCAGCCCAGTGAGATCACTGCTCCCTGCGAAAGCTCGGAAGATGTTCTAATGATTTTAACAGATCCCAGCTGAGCAGAGTGAAGTTGGTGTATAATTCTGGACTGAGTCTGGCACGAGTCCCTCTGTCTGCCTTTGTGTCCAGCTCCCTCGGGAAACAGGGGAGTGCATTTTCTGCCCAAATACTCCAACTCCAAAGAGGCTAAAGCTGACATGGATCTCGGTGTCTGTTACAATGGCAAGCTGCTCTGCTGTGATGCCAACTGAGAGCCGATGGCATCTCTCAGGCACATCCACTTGTATAAACGCTCTATCACCACATCCATCTGGGAGTCACACTGTCATTACTTGATGCTGTTCCAGGGTGTTTTGCTTTACCGACAGCAAGAGGGAATCAATAGTACTTCATGCTCACTTTATTGTTTACTTGGTAAACTGAACAGGGTGAATGTGCTTTGTGCATCAGTTACAGTATGTGTAAGATGATGTTTTCGAGTAGAGAATCAAGGTCAAGAGGGCTGGACTTCCCTGTGGGTATTTCTAAATTTAGATAGCACCTTTGAGCCTCAGTGGTTTCCATGTTGTTTATACCCGTATTAGCTCAGTCACAATCTGTCGGCATTCACAGGTGGCTGTGTGTGTGTGTGTGTGTGTGTGTGTGTGTGTGTGTTTGTGTTTGTGTTTGTGTTTGAATTCTTGTATTTATAAAGCTGAGAGGAATTTATCTTCATAAGGAGAGAAAGATGTGGCACATCCTTCATTGTCAGCATTGTGGAGTCCAGCAGGACATTTTGGCAGAGCCTCGCTCCACTCAAAGGGGTTTATAGTTTGATCAGGGTAATATTAGAATTAGCATAAAGGGCTCAGCATAGTCCCCGTGCCAAACAGCACACCATCCACCATCTCCACTGCAGCTGTGTGTGTGCTGTCTGCAGCAGTTACCGTGTACATACTCAGGCAAGACGCATTCTTGTCGAGTTTCTTTGCGACACTTTAGTGAACATTGTCGACAAATCTAAAGCAAGCTCAGGGGAAGGCCAATCTTGAAGTCGACAAAAAGCAGGCAAAAGTTACACTTGATGTTTCTTTGATAAAACTTTCACAATGGCTGCATGTTGCCATTGTGCATCGCTTTTGTTGTTGCTTCCCTCCACTTTCCTCCTTGTTCTTGTTCCTAAAAATACACTGGCTTCCTGGTTTCCCTGTGTGTTTTTAAAAGAGTTGGAAAGGACTGGCCTGGGGAGTACCACACACCAATGAACCAATCATCAACAGGGAGCCACACGCAGACAGTAATGTTTCAGACTTTGAGAGGCTTGTACCAGGTCTGTATGCCAAATGCAGTTACATAATTGTGAAGGTTTGCGGGTACACACACACACGTTTGCAAAATTTAGTGAAGAACTATGTAGAGGGCCTTGTGGATTAAGTTAAGGTAAGGCTTTGCATTATACTACGATAAGGTTTTAGGGAAGCAATTGTCTTTGAAGGTCCCCACCAGTATAGAAATTCAAATGTGTGTGCCATACATATGTGCATAAGTGTGTGTGGGAATCCTATAGGGAAGAAAATAACAACCAGGATCACTTTTTGATGCTGATATGAATCCAGATACAATCTTTCTCCATCAGATTGAAAGCTTTCTTCCCCCCTCTTCCTCTCTCCCTCTCTCTGAGCACTCGATGGATGTGGTTTGTAATCTGTCTCGGGGGAAACCGCAGGAGTTTGTTCAAACCCCATCTGTTTAGCTAGCGAGTAAACCTGATGAATGAGATTCTCTGGTGTCTCATGCTTACTGAGCTAAGCAGAGGATAGAACAGAAGGAGAGTTGTAGGGTGAGTTAGAGTGCATGTGTGTGTAAGTGAGAGTGCCTTCATGAGTCTGTATGTGTTTGTGTCATTACTGCAAAGGTATTCACACACTTTCTTATACCACGTCAAACTTGACGTCTATTAAAGGTGTACACATAATAACTCACTGCAAACAATGGTTCACACTAGTATTCATGAAGTAAGTGTTTGTCTCTATCAGATTTGGTTAGGCTTTTCTGTCAGTTGTTCTTCAGATTATTGATTGATTACTTTCAAATGTTAGAAACTTGAAATAATGACCAACCAGGCTTGTTTTTCCTGTGGTGTTAAGAATATGCCAGAATGTAGCAAATTCTCAAAACTAGTCAATTTTACCAAGCGAAATGATCTGTCCTTAATTGCAAAATCTTCAGGCAAATCAATATTCAACAAAATGGATGATTTTTTTTTCAGATCACATACTTATTTGCCTCTTATCTACCCTTCCCTCATAGTGTTGGCTTTGATAGAAAAAAATCAGTCAAGCATCATGTGCATGGATGAATTACTAAATGGGCCTGCATGGCACAGGTCCAGGGCCCAAAGGGTCAGCTTCTTCCCCTGCCCTTCACTTGCAAAATGTAATTCAAATGAACACACTCACCAGGAAGACAGTCTAAAATGTGAAACAAAACAACTACAAAGAGACACAAAAAGGCCACAAAAACTAACAACTACAAAGAGACACAAAAAGGCCACAAAAACAAACAAAATGACTACAAAGAGACAACAAAAGACCACAAAAACTAACAAAACAACAACAAAGTGACACAAAAGGCCACAAAAACAAACAAAATGACTACAAAGAGACACCAAAAGACCACAAAAACTAACAAAACAACAACAAAGTGACACAAAAGGCCACAAAAACAAACACAAATACAAAGAGACACAAAAAGGCCACAAAAACAATCAAAACGACTACAGTGAGACACAAAAAGACCACAAAGTCACACAAAACAACTACAAAGAGATAGAAAAAGACCACACAAACTAACAAAACGACTACAAAGAGACACACGAAGGCCACAAAAATAAACAAAACAACCACAAGGAGACACAAAAACACCACAAAGACACACAAAACAACTACAAAGAGATACAAAAAGACCACAAATCTAACAAAACAACTACAAAGAGACACAAAAGGCCAAAAAACAAACACAAATACAAAGAGACACAAAAATGCAGCAAAAACCAACAAAACAACACAAAGAGATACGCGAAGGCCACAAAAACAAACAAAACAATCACAAGGAGACACAAAAAGACCACAAAGACACACAAAACAACTACAAAGAGATACAAAAAGACCACAAAAACTAACAACTACAAAGAGGTACAAAAAGACCACAAAAACAAACAAAACAACTACAAAGAGATACAAAAAGACCACAAAGACACACAAAACAACTACAGAGATACAAAAAGGCCACAAAAACAAACAAAACAACTACAAAGAGATACAAAAAGACCACAAAGACACACAAAACAACTACAAAGAGACACAAAAAGACCACAAAGACACACAAAACAACTACAAAGAGACACAAAAAGACCACAAAGACACACAAAACAACTACAGAGATACAAAAAGGCCACAAAAACAAACAAAACAACTACAAAGAGATACAAAAAGACCACAAAGACACACAAAGCAACTACAAAGAGACACCAAAAGACCACAAAAACTAACACATCAACTACAAAGAGACACACGAAGGCCACAAAAACAAACAAAACGGCCACAAAAACAAACAAAACAACCACAAGGAGACACAAAAAGACCACAAAGACACACAAAACAACTACAAAGAGACACAAAACAACTACAGAGACACAAAAGAACCAAAAAATATACAACATTACTTCAAGGCTACATTAAACAACAACAAAGAGATGCAAAGCAACAGCAATAACACAGGGAAAAACCACTACAAAGTCTGTGTCTTGCTCTTATGTAGGAGAGGTGGTGGTGCCTTCTGCAGCTCTGTGCCCAGGGGCCCCTTTTCTCATAATCTACCCATGGCTGTGGGACCTCAAAATGGGAGCTCAAACTGTAATTCTCTGGAGAAAAATTACCTTCAACATTACATTGATTTTGCTATTTCATAGTTGGTACTGTCCACTTAAGCCCTTGTTTTATATAGCAGTGTTAGCAAAGGGCAGCCTTATATCTGCCAAATGCCAGCATTTCCCAAACCAATAAAACAGACTTGTCTGTAGCTAAAAAACAGTTCATATTTGACTTTGAAATCATCTCAGAAGCCCATTATTCAAATAATTTTTCCTCAGCCCATCCCATGCATTCACACCATCGGTGCAATGTTTATGAAATGAGTCTAAACTGACTGAAATTTGGCAGTTTAGAAAGTGCAAGTTTCTCTAATTGCATCCATGTCTTGCCCTGCTCTGAAATATCGAACCGCTAAATTATTCATCACTTCTTTGCTATCACCCTTGGACATTATGATGCTTTGAATAATCAACACATCTGGGAAGAAATTAGGGGTTTGTGATGGTAGCTATAACAAAATCAAGGAGCGCATTGTAAACAGCATTAAATCAAACGGACAGTAAAAGTGAAAAACTTTTTTTTTCCCATCGACCTCTCGGGTCTTTCAAACAGTGTGGTTGAGAACTGATAACGACTGTGTTTATAAGACAGTTTGCTCATTCATATTCATCTTGAAATATCGCCATGTTACTATGGAAACAACCAAAAATTAACTCATACACTCATACACAGTCTTTAACTGACCAGCAACAATCAGAGAGCTTCTGTTCTGTACTGCTTCACTTACTCAAGCAAGACACTGTAGTAAACACAATTATCTGGTGCTATAAAACACAGTTTTATTGCAACAAAACTCATCGTCATACCTTTCGCATCAGTTGTGCCTCTACATTATGCATAAATTGCGGCAATACTGTGCCACAAAATGTCTGAGAAGGGCCTAGAAGTCATTCATATCAGTGTGTTGGACTTAGTGTTGGAAAACTGGAGCAGGTGATGCTGCAGATGGCTGAGTAAGGGGTAGGGTTGGTGGGGGTTTAGAGGTGGGTTTGCGAAACCGGTAACAGACTGGTTTCCTCCAAGGCCCACCAGGATATAGCCACAATGCCAACGCTGCCTGTGACCCATATCCCCAGAGACAAGCATGGGAAGACGAAAGCCGTCGTGGGCTCTGTGTTGTGAGTTCCCAGTTGGCGAGGGAGCGTGTGAGGGTGTGAGGGAGTGTGTCAAGGCAATGATATTAATAGCACAATATTCTGTGATAAGCCATTGGACTCACATACAGTATGTGCGCTCACACACACAGTAGTGTCCTCTGCACACAGGCTACCCACTCGCCCTCACATGCCCATTGATAGAGCCACACACACACCAGCAGTCCCCCTCTGTGACTTTTTGTTTTTATTTTTCACCCATGTTTTCTCCTCAACCTTCACAGTTATCAAAGCCTATATTGCTTCTGCTCCATTGTCTAGGTCAAAGTGATTTGTCACGTTTTGTGTGGACACAGGAATTCTTCTCCTCTGTGGATGTGCTGTCTAGACAGCGCGCTCTGCCGCGGGAGTGTTCATACAGCTGGGGCTGCCTTTATTTTTGCAGGCACTCTTTCCATTTATGAAAGCGGAAGATACTGTACACCCTGGAGGGAGCTTGGTGAGCTGTGCAGTCTGCACACTGTAGAGAGTAAGCACTGTATACTCTAACGCAGCGGAAATCAACCAGTGCCTCATCATGTATGTGTACAGTTAACGACATGGCTGTGTCATTTAGCTTCTCTCTGCATTATAAAATGGAATGTGCACAAAATAAAAGTTAAACATAGTTAAAGTTAAAAACACACACACACACACACACACACTCAAAAGTCATTACAGTCTATTTACCGTTTTGTTTTTTGTGATTACAGAAAAAATCCAATATTCCCAACTACAGCGTGTGTTGTATATTTTAGTTTCCCTAATGAACTTGTGCCTGATGTACCCTTTTGGTAACAACACCACTAATGCTTAATTAATGTAATGTCTCCATTATGCCATCATTAATAACACATCACCCATCATTCTCAAATAAGGAGCTATTCATCACTTTAGTTGAAAGGCTGGAAAACATGTAAAAGTCATGAAAAGCTAATGCTTTTTTAATGATTATTACAGCAGTGTTGACTATTGAATAACAACAAACAGCAGCTCTGTGCTGTTATAGGTCAGTTCTTAGTTTGTCTATGAATGCAGACACGAATGTCTTTAATTTCTCTTGTAGTTTGGTTATTGCATTAATGAATGTATTACAGCATCCAGGCGTTAACGGGCTATTGTTATTTCATATTATGTCAAATAGTGCATGTAATATTACATCATAAGTGAGTGCTGTTTCCTTGCATGGATGTTTGAAAGTCCTAAGAGAGGAGAGCTTGCCTTCCTCCACAGCATCAGGCCAGGCAACCCCTATGATTTAATTATGCTTATAGTGAGTAAGATTGTCCATCCCAGAGGGACTGGATCCCTGCTTAACACAACTATGTTTCTCTGTCTAACTCTTTCTGGTTATTGATTGGCTCTGTGAAACTCCGCTGAATCCAAGCCACCCCGGGTCTTATCGGATCTGATCTAATGCCTCTCTCTCTTTATTCATCTCTCACATCTTCTCTCTGCTGGGGCTCAGTGATGTGTGATTGTATGTATGCACACAGGAGAGTTTGATACCCAGCTGCAAAGGAATCAATAACCGTCTCTGCATGACAGCACAGAACAATAGAGGTTAAGTGAATTAACACAGCACTTTGTTTCTGCTGTTCACATCTCTATGGGAATGTTTTCATATAGTAGGGATGAACTGATCGTGAATTTCTGGGCCGATGCTGATATTAAAACAACAATTTGGCCTTTGGCGGATACAAAGGATTTTTGTTGTTGTTGTTGTTGTTATTGTTATTTATCCTCCATTTCATGCCAGAGAAATATAGAAATCTGCACTATAAGAATAAAATAAAATAAAAATTAAAAATAATGAAAAATAACTGTTTTAAAGTCATTCAGCCCTTCATTACACTATCTTTGAATGAGCACATATTCAATCATGCACAATTATGAAACAACTTTTACTTCTTTTGCATGAAAAAACTAAAAATCTTTAAAAGCCCCTTTACCATATATAATATCACAAGTCCCTCTCTAATACCGATTTTATATTGCTGTGAAGACATCAACAAATTTCTCCTTTTAACAACTGTATTTTTTAGTTTCTTGCAAAAAAAAAACCCCTGCATTTTACAAGATTACATTTGAACACATAATGAGAATGTTATGATTTATCTTACGCCCAGTATTTATTTTTATTGAATAGCACTTGAAAGCATCATAATGTAACTGTGCATAACCTCTGTCAGCAAGTTCCAGCTACCAGCTTTGGTCTCCTCCTGCCGATTTTAACACAGATTTGTTGTTCACAATGTAGCATTATCAGGAAAGAGTAGGGTGCGTCCCATGATGCATCAATAGTGAGTTTATTGCATCCTCTCATCCCAAAGATGTCCCTTGGAATATCTCTATTTGTCCCAATATACTCTCTATTGTCCCTGGGACGGGGGGACACTGTTAGTTTTACGCCCTATGTTTTAGCCGATCGGTAAGCATCTTCTGTGCCAAAAGGCTGGTGGCAGTATCAGCTGATACTGATGTTTGGCCGAGAAAACGGTGCATCCCTTGTAGATAAATCAGTCGCCGGTATCTGTGCTATTGTGTTTGTTCGACAGTTCCAGTGCTGAGCCACAGCTTTAATTTTTCTCAATGCTTGTATCGTCTAAGCCAATGGTTTTCAATACTTTTCGGAGTCAAGGACCCCTAGAGATTTTGGTTGTTAGATACAGTTAAGACCATCCAGAATCTACTACTCTAATATCAACAGCTGAAGATCTGGAAGATTGTAAAAAGTTTATAGTTTTCGCTGTCATAGAGAATGGAGGCTGTAAAGAAACAAAATGTATACTGCTGTCCTCCCCCTGTCCTGTTGTCACCTTCTACATGGGTTGAGTGTTTCCTAATCAAAAACTGATTGTGAAACACTATGAAACAAACTAAAATAAAACCTATAAGAAAATACTGATTCTAAACCCTAAACTGGAATGAATGTAATTGATCTGAAGAGTTGTAAAGCCAGTACTTGATTTTATAGATATCCTTATTCAACTTTTTGTCCACTGCAATGCCAATATCCATTTGTCTGTGTTCCAGTTTCCCTGAATAAGCAGCAAACCCCGGGAGTCCCTTACATATAACGTGATGTTTTATGACGACTGTTGAACCATAAAGAAGATCTAGTCTGCTGCAGGAGCTCTAGAGAGTGTTGACTGCTCATTTTTATTTGCACTTGTGCTTTCTGAGCAGATGCTTGCTGACATGATCTACAATAACAATAGTAAGAGAGTTAGACAAATGGAAACTGATTGGATTTTCTATCTGTCTCGTGGGGATTTAAGCAGCCGTTCAGAAACAATGGGGAAAAAATAGGCTAATTTACAAAGTACACCATAGTTACAGTTGTCAACTGAACACGCACTGACAGTCACACCAGCTTGTGTTTCCTTTTTTTGTTCACTGGGATTTTTAACCTTTGCTGTTCTCCCTGGAGTCGTGACTTAAGTGCAGCTGCTTTGTGATTGATGCACCTTTAGGGTTTCACTTCTAAATGCCACACCTTTCCCCAGACACAATGGACATTTCTGCTGGAGTTACTCTTTATAATGATTGTGGATTATTGACACCCATTAGGGAGACCTGCTAATGAGTAACTGTGTCTCTTCTTATTGGCGAGGAGGTGGTGTGGGTGGTGTTAAAAGCAAGATCTAAACCCCCAGCAGTCCTCTCTTCACTGGCTCTTATGTCATACCCTTCATGGCTGATGGCTCTGTCTTCTCAAGTTAGTGGCAGCTCGGTGATAAAGGACAAATTCAATAGAAATGTACACCTTGATTAATATCTCTGCCACTTTCTACTGTTCGCTTTACTACAACTTGGTTGTAAGCTGAGTTGGACTGCTTGATAGAGATGGAGGATATGTCTAAACTCCTGTAGTGCTTATACCACAATCTCATAAACACAAACCAGCCTATGAAACCAAAACTTTCATAAAGGGTAAAGTCCTGCATTTAAATTTTTGTACTTCTGCTGTTTGGTGAAGTCTTTGTGTAACAGATGTGACCTCCCAAAACAGAAGTTTGTCACAACTGCACACCAGCAGTCTGGATTTTAAAATGAAATATGACATTGCACAAACAGACATTTATACACACTCACAAACATCTGCAGATACATTCAACCCAGTCGCTAGGATAAATATCGGTGTTGTATGTTTCTACATATTGTCGTTTGGTCATGGACTTTCCACGTCCAGATACAACGTGCAAGGTACCTTGGGTGCTTTTGTTGTTGATGTTCTGGACGCCATGTAAAGTTTCGCCTTACATGCATTGTCTTCTTTCAAAATACACTGAAATTTAACGTTTACATACAGTCTCCTTAAAAATATACGCACTACGTCAGTACAACACCACAAATTGACTTTATTTTTTCCTTCAACAACTAACGCATGTGATTGGGTTTAGGAAAAAGAGAAAAGGGTTTGGCTTCATAATCTTACAGGACACAAACGCCGCTCTCCTGAGTGAAAGTCAGTGTTTGTTTGACCCATCTACCATCCCTCCCACCTGTCCTACTCGGACTTTCACCGCCTTAACTTTTGTTCTTGTCCTGTTGTGTGCCCCCCAGATGCTGCCAGGCACCGTTACACTATAACAGCGACCGGTGGCGTATCATGCCAACATTAAAGGATGGCTTTTTTTGTCTGTGTCTGACCCTGCAAGTCACTGCCAAAGTGCCAGATTATGACGACTTCTCAAGTTAGACTAGGTTGGCCTAAAGTACCTCATTTGGTCACAACATGCCTGGAAATGCCACTGGTCTTGAACCATGTTCTGCTGCTGTCTGCTGCTTGGCAGGCATCTCACCTGGGTGTCACGCAATCCATCATCCCCTCCTCCTCCTGATGAAAAACTCAACTCATACACATATAACCTGAGCTATTTACAACTGTTGATATGATAGGCATGAAACATACCAATGTAGCATATTCGTGGTTTGCAGAAACTTACAATGCCAACATTTCATTCTGGTGACTGGGCTGATATAATACAAACATATACTAGATACACACATTCACACATACATGTACAATTAATACAGATTTTTGACTGTGGTGAATTGCGATACAATATCTACATGCATCTTTTTGTTGCATGTGTGCATACAGTATGTGTGTGATCAGACCTCATGGATCCTTGTATTTGTGCATGTGTGTGAGTGTGGAAAGAAGGTCACTGCATCCGCAGCAATATCTTGGGGTTTTTAGCAAACCTCAGTGGGAGAGTTTAGTGTAATCCTTTGTAATGATAAAGTCCTGTGGGGACTGAGGGGCCACAGTTGGTGTAGTGGTGACAAACCCTACCTCACCTCACCCCTAGCCCTGCAGCCCCTCCGTTCCCCCAAGAGTACAGCCTGCTCGTTGCCTGCTTGCCGGCTGTCTGGAATGTACAGCTGGGGAATTCACTTCCACCTGTTCTGCGCTGTGTGAGGTTGATTGACCTTGCCAAAAAATGCCCATGTGCTTGGCACCGGCCTGCAGATTTCTTACATACTGTAAACATCCCGAGCCAAAAACAAACACTCAGCAGAGCAGGGCCGAGTGAAGCTTGCCGTGACTAGAGTAAAATAAAACTTTCAACACAGATTTAGAAGGTCCTTGTGTTTATTTAGTTTGACAACTGAGGATATTTATCTCTATCAGGAAAAATGCTAAAGTTGCTTCCCTGAGCAACTTTTGTTGTGCTGTCCTTGACTAAAGCAACAAACCCCTGACAGCTCTAGTGGAGCTACAAAGTGGCCACCAGTTCAAACATGGCTGTATCGGACAGCTCCATTAGGTCACAAGTAGAGGTTTATTGAACAGCTACAAGATGAGAATGTATAACTGTATAAATGTGTAGAACAGCTCGCCTTTGTATAGTCTCATGAGGTCAGATGTGTACACAGACAATATGTCAACAAATTTTGGAGTGTTTGACTTGGCAAAGGTGAGAAAGGAAAGACTGAAGTGTGTAAACTAATCCCACACCTGACGGCGGAGCAGAGTGATTTAAGGCACAGTGACACTCTGTTAAAATACTCCTGCCAACAACAACCAACCACCATGTGTGCAACAAGGCAGTGAAACATCTACACACACACACACAAACCTGAAACAGAATTTTTTTTAAATCATATTCATGCAGGATTTATGTGTAAAAATAATCTTACAATGACTGGCCACAGCTGCTTTCATATCAATTTTAAAGCATTGAAATCACCTTAATGATGAATGAGGTAACTTTGCTAGCAGAATAATTGTTGCTCTGAGTGTGCCAAAACATGTTCTTTTATTTTGAAATATCTTTTAATTGTAGTGTTGTGTTGTTCGCAAACGAATTGTTCAAAAGAACGAATCTGTTGAGTGAACGTACTGAACTGAATCACTTCCGGAACTGATTTGTTCATTTCTCAGTTCAGTTGAGCTCAGCAGCGAGTGTGCAGGCCGGGAGTGGAACTGCTGATTCGGTCCATGCGAACAATGAATCACTCACAAGTCGCAAGGCAGCCAGGGTGCAGGGAGGGACTGCCTACGGTGTGACGAATCACTCGGTGAACGACGTAACCCCGATCCCTGAGTGATTCAAATCATTTCTCCTCAGCGATACACTTTCATAGGGACCGTTTTCTCCAAGCTAACAGCTAATGTAAACTGGGTCCAATATTTACTTCTGTGACTAAAGGGCGAAAGAATGGGTCATAATCTGTACTGACGTTTACTTTTCCCATTGGAATTAATAGACGTGCTAGTCTCCGAAAGGGGTGGGCATTTTATCAATCAATCAGTCAATCAATCAATCAATCAATCAATCAATCAATCAATCAATCAATCACTTTATTTGTCCCCAGTGGGGCAATTAGTTTCGCAGCAGCAGAACCCTTGTGACATAGATATAGGAAATGAATCTAAAGTGGGCCATCTCGATTTATCAATGATCTCTGGCTGTTGTTCATGGTAATACAAGTCTTGTGGGCATGTTTCCCAATTATGAGAGGGTTGGCATTCATTAATACATGCATGCTGATATAAATTAAAATTGATACATTTGAACTTTTAACTCCTTTATCGGTTTTAACAACTTTACTGTGTGCTGATATTGTGTACTACCACATACACCAACATCTTTTGAGTGTGACTCAGTATTCAGTTTGGAAAAATCAAGATCATCTCCAATGCAGCAGACAGATGAAGGCTGCCAAAGACATGGGTGCCAAAGGAATCAATGTCTTTGCTCAAGGAATCAAATATGTTTTGAGGAAAGTTAATGATATCATCAGTTTGCCATGGTGTGGTCATATTGAAGAAACTGGCCAAGTCAATTTCTCCCGAAGACATGACAGCTGCTGCATTGATTAGCCAGTATGACAACTGTGACTTTCTCCCCATTGGAAGTAAGTAGACTTATTGAGGGAAAAAAGAATGAGTCAAATGTACTGCAATGAGTTTAAGAAGTGTAGATGTAAAATAGTTTTTAATGTAACATAGCAGGCACCAAATAACACAATAGAGAACATAATGTATTCATCAGGTGGTCTAATTTAGAGAAACACCTTGCATTTGAAATCAATCCACAGGAGTGGAATACTTCACTTCTTGTTGACACTGTGTCAGTTAACATTAAAAGCTTCATGCAGGCTGTTTTTATTGCATGGTTTTTAAGATATTGTTGTAGATTATAATACATTATACTTCCAGATTTGACCTACTTTTTCATACAGTAGCTTTGGACTTCGGAGATATTAAGTGGAAGTGAATACACCATCAGACGTTAGCAGTTCACCAATACTAGCAGTGGCCAGATCGGGCTACTGGAAATCTTGGGTTGGCACACCAAAACCAAACTGAATTTCAGGAAATCTATTATGCTGTTGAAGTATATATGCTAAATGAAAACTATGCCAGTACGGAGAGGAAATGAGTTGCATACTGATATACTTTAGTTTCCCACACATTACACATTCTCACTCCGACCTCGTTGGGCGTGATTGATCATGGACTTTCCACGTCCACATACGATGTGGAAGGTACCCTGGGTGCGTTGGTTGTTGACGTTCTGGAACACTGTGCCAAGTTGTCTTCTTTAAAGATGCACTTCCATTTTTACAGGAAATTGAACATTTACATACAGTCTCTTTCTAAATAAATGCACTACGTCGGTACAACACCGCAAATTGGCGTCTTTTTTCCACACATGGTTAGGGTTAGGAAAAAAAAACAGGGTTTGGCTTTAGAATCTTAGGAGATTGAAAGTCAGTGTTATTGGACCCATCCACCAGCCCTTGTGCCCCCACCACTTGGACTTTTGCCACCTTAACTTTTGTCCTAGTCCCATCACGTTTCCCCCTGACGCTGCCGGGCACTGATAAACTATAATGGCAACTAGCCACATATCATGCTGACATTAAAGATCACCTGCCACTGACGCCGCAAGTCACTGCCTAAGCGACGGATTTTGGTGACTTTGGCGTGAGACCAGGCTAATTTTAAAGTTAATGTTGCCTGATCTGCATAGACTACTACTGCTGCAGTGCCATGTATCTGTATATACATGTGTGAGGCGATTCATTGTTCTTCAGATAGGCTGACTGTCCGTTTTCTTAAATAGACAAATAAACAACTTTAATTTGAAGTACACTGATTGTAAGGGGAAAAAATACTGGGAACGAGTCCTCTCAAGGTTAGGGGAAACTCCTGGGTACCCATTGAACCCATTTTCATTCACACATCTTGAGGTGAGAGTTCAAGAGACCCCTTTGAAATGACCATGCCAGTTGCTCCCTCACCAAAATGTAGCTTTATTTTGGTGTGTTATGTGGTCCCCTTTATTGTAAAAACACAAGGTCAAAGTTGACATTTCTGTGTTCTGGAAGATGTTGCTGCTGCTGCTGCTGCTGCTGATTATAATAATGATGATGATGATGATGGTGTATGGACATGGTCCCATGTGTTGTTTTTGCCCCGGTCAAACTAGTAAACAAAGGTTATTGAAGAAGTTCTCAATGCTGATAGATAGGCTGACAGAGCTGGGCTTGTATTAATACCACATCTTCAGATCAAGTGCCTTGGGGCCCAAAAACCAATCTATGTGTGACTTGATGTGGCTTCTCTGGAAACCTCAAAGCAAGATAAAGACAACAAATCGCTCACTTTACTTTGGCAACTTTAAAACCTCACTCCTCAAAGGCATCTGTGGCACACTTAGAAAACAACTCCTGAGAGATTTCCAAAATACCTTTTGTCAGGTCTTTGTTTTTTGCCTTGTGAAGGCCTTATTGTTATTCATGTCATCTCTTTGGAGCTGTCACATTTTGCCATATCAGCTGTTTGGAGAGACACTGTTTCTGATGCCGGTGAATTTGGAAGAGGTTTTCTTTTTCTCTTGATGTTTCTTGAATGTTTGTTTTAAAGGAACTCCCGACTGTAGAGAATTTCTGGGCCTGTTGAAGCCTCCTGGTTCGCTAATGAAGACGCAAACCTCAGTGCTAATTCAAAGCTAAAGATGCCCTTGAATAATGAATGAATTAGCATGAGTGACCTGATTTTGGCTCTGTATGTGAGCATACTGTATCTCTCTGTTTGAAAATAGACTTTGATATGCAGTGTAGATATTTGACCTGAGGTCTATTGTCATTACTGCCTGGACATATTTTTATTTCGCATTTAACACAAATTATACAGTTTCTCACTTGTCTTCTTTGGCTTTGAAGTAAAAAGCTTTCCCCTCTCCCCTTTGACTTGACTTATTGGTATATTGATATTCATTTGTACTTGTATGTCTTGATCAAAGCGTTTTTTGTGCCTATATTCTTTCTACTGGGATGCATTTCTTTTTAGACACAAAGCATCACACTAATTTGATCAAAGTAGCAATAAAAGTGGGATTGCTAGATATTCAACGCTTCTAATGGGAGATATGACCTCTGGTTTGTTCTCTTCCCAGGATGATAATGTGAATTTCAAGGCTCATGTCTTTGCTTCAGTTTTTTCTCATTGGTTTTTTATGCTAAGATCAGAAAATGGATAAAAAAGAGAGTCTCAAGAGGTCAAAAGGCAGAAGTCAAAAGTGTGTTGAGACACCCAGCACAACCAGTGCTGTTTTTCATGAATATGAGTGCAAGCAGAAATAAAAGAACAATGCAGTAGTAATACATGGCTCATTCAAGTTATTTTTCCATTGAAAAAATTGAGAATTGCTAACCAACTTTGAATAAAACACTGATAACTAATAATAAATAATAAATAAGAATAAATTCATGTTTTTTCGAATCAAGTTACCAAGTTATATTGCTTTGAAATTGAGTTTAAAAGCCAAACAACAATGTCTATATTGGTCAAATGCCAACATTGTAAATAAAATCTCACCTTATATGTCATCTACATGTGCCAACTACAGCATGGTTAAGATTAGGGAAATATTGTGGTAGTGCAAATAGGTTATGATTAGGGTAGGGTAGGCAACTAAAACATTTAGTTGAGGTTAGAGCATACATTCATCCCCTGCTTAGTCCAGCAGAAATATTGTGGTTCCTATGACAAAGCCCATGTTAAAATGTCCTTAAGGTTAGAAGTCTACCTTACTGCTTTTAGGCAAGGGGACACCCAAGTTGCAGTCCAATCAAAGACAACACTGTCAAGCTCGGATGAGTCATTGGTAATGGATGTACTGTGGGGCTGCAGGGGTTGCAGCCCTGCTCAACTGGGAAATGTAGCCAGTATTGCTCAGTTAGTTCTCCAGTGGCAGTGATCAACACAGTATTTACTTTAGGCATTTTTTGCCTTTATTTGGCAGAAAGAAGTGTAGAAGTGGGGGTGGAGAGAGGTATGGCATGTGACAAAGGTCCCAAGGCTGGACTCAAACCCACAAAGTTCTGGTTATACCAGCAATAACCACTCTACCATACTTCCAAGGTGCTCCATCAATGCAGTGTTCTTACACAAAAGAAATGATATGATTGTGTGGCTAACCAGGCTTAAATGGCATCAAGATTTTATACCACTATGTGACTGTAAAATGTAATGACATGGTATGTGTCTTTGGCAGACCTTCCCAGGCTTGATTTTACAGAGCTGCTGGTGCTTAATGTTTCCTGTGTAACTGTACAGTGATGCCATTGTACAGAAATACCATCATGCCTTGCCTACTTTTGCATTATATGCTTTTTATCTATCTATCTATCTATCTATCTATCTATCTATCTGTCTATCTATCTATCTATCTATCTATCATCATCATCATTCTAATTTTATTTTTCACCCTCTCTCCCAGTGATTTTTTTTCTTTTTCATCTCTTCATCCATTCATACTGCTGATTTAAAATCTATGGAAGTGTAATGCTTTTACCAGAGAAAAAAATAAATATTCATCCTGTTTTTCTGAATTAACAAGATTACTATATTGGAATCCAGAGAAAAGTTTTCATGGAAGAAAATTCTGCCGTTGTTTTTTCTGAATTAACAAGATAATTATCTCGTAAATTTTCTTTTTTTTTTCTGAATGAACACGTCTGTTATCTCAGAATTCTGAAAAGTTTCCATGAAAAAAAAAACTGCTCTTGTTTTTTTCTGAATTAATGAGATCATTACCTTGTAAATTCTTTTTTCTGAATTAACGAGATCATTATCCCGTTTTTTGTCAAGTGAATGCATTACGCTTCAGAAGAATTCCTCCTCCATTTGTTACTTTTTTTATTCCTTCTTGCTTTAAACTCTTTGACCTCCTCCTCTCTCACTTTTTATTTTTCCCTTGTTTCTATGTCCTCCCCACATTTCCCTTTCTCCTCTTCCTACAAATACATCCATACTCCCTTTCCCCTTCCCTCCATTCAGCGCTCCCTCTCATTTCATCCACCTCTTCTCTCTCTCTCTCTACCTGTCCGCCTCACCCTCCCAGCCTCTCTGAAAAAAGGTGATAACACCTAACGTTGCTCGACGCTGCTCAGTCAGTCAGGGTTATCTTGTTCTTCCCCCCTTATCGCTGTAATATGACACCACCTCTTATTCCTACACAACAACCTCCACATCAACACAAATGGCTGCTTTCCTACACCGTGCATCCCATAAGACTGGAATAATTGTTTACGATCCAGTGCTCAGTGAAATTTGCTTTCAGAGGGTGAGAGCCATTTATTGAGGCGCAGCTTGCAACATTGATATTTCTCTCAACCAGCAGTGTCATGGGTGAATTCATTAGTGTCATTTTTTCTTATGTACGCTCAACCTCGGCTGTTGGTTTAGAAGCCCTGCCAGAGATTGAGAGATGAATTGATTAATCTTAAAAGTAACTTTCTAGGCCTAATGCAGCTCTGCCTGGTACATCGAGTACTTTCTGAGGGATTTTATCTTTGAGTTTGTACAGCCACCTAAAAGCCCAAATACTCAATCTTGAGAAGCCATTAGGATAAGAAGCAAACATGTTCCTTTTTGTGTGTGTGTGTAAGAGCTATTTTTTTTTTTTTTTACATAATATCTTGGAAGCCACAAATGAGGTATTAGAGTAGTTATAGCAAGACATGGGTTTGTAAAACTTCACTCATCTTTGCAGCCTCAATCACCAAATAGGCTTAAAGTAAAGTGTCCATTTTATGTTTAATAGCACAGTGTGGACTATGTTAAGTATAAATGTGGTGACAGGTATGTAAATGGGCGAGATTTTCTTGATTAGACATTTAAAAATTGAGCGTATTGTTAGTTCAGGCAGGACACGATGTCAAGCTCAGCTCACATCCCAGCTACATCAGCTGATCTCAAACAGTCCAATCATCTAATGAACCGGCTGATTGATGGAAGGGAGTCAGCTGATAGATCACATGATTCCTTTCTATGCAACCAATTGGCAAATCTCACTCAGGGTGCCCTATTTAAAC
Organism: Epinephelus lanceolatus; assembly: GCF_041903045.1. NCBI lineage: Eukaryota > Metazoa > Chordata > Actinopteri > Perciformes > Serranidae > Epinephelus > Epinephelus lanceolatus. The sequence goes on along the minus strand of NC_135747.1, from coordinate 19,261,243 downwards.
TGCTCTGGCCTGCCTACTGTTGCTGCTTCCTCTGCAAGCTGCTTTGCAACCCGCCTCCACCCCAGCTCCTCCTTTTCATGCTGTATCTGACTTATCAGTGTCATTTCAGTTTGTCATTTGTGGTGGGTCTGTTCTGTTCCCAGGGGGTCTTTGCTGCTGCTCTGCTCTGCCTTAGGCTTTCCATGCAGGCGCATGGAAGGGCAGGGAGGTTTGGTATCACTGCCTCAGGCTTTCCTCGATTGCACATGGAAGGGCAGAGAGGTGTGCTCCCTCCTACTTAGGCTTTCCACGTAGGTGCATGGAAGAGGCTTTCTGCGTAGGCCCGAGGAAAGGCAGAGGGCCCCCAGAACAGAGCCACACTGCCCAATATAATACTGCAAACGGAAATCAAGTTTCCTTTCACTAAAGTGTTCCTGACTGAAATAATATTTTTGTGGAAAAATGTTTCCTGTTCTCCATCTCATCTGTCTGCAAAGGTCCTCTGAGGTCCTTATTCCATTGTCTTCATTTCCCTACCCCATTACTGAAACACCTCTCAATATAATGCCTTCCAATACATTGCAGTAGAGAGTTGGGTGACTGATTAAAGGTACAAATAATATTAAGTCTCTCAGTAAGGTGTTGAGCCACCACAAGCCCCTAGAACCACTCAGCACAGGTCCTTTTTCCATTTTCTAAGTCCATTCTTCCAAAAGATATTTTCTCATTTGTTTAGGCTGAGATCTGGTGATGGTGAAGGCCACAGCACCTGATTTTCATCAAACTATTCAGTGATCTCTCTTGTCCTATGAAGGCAGGTTTTGTCATCCTGGAAGAGGCCCCTCCGATCAGGATAGAAATGTAGGGTTAAAGGTCATCACTCCGAATAACTCTGTATTGATTTGCAGTGACCCTTCCCTCTATAGGGACAAGTGGAATCAGCTATGTCGGAAAAATGCCTCCAAACAGGATAACAAAGCTACTGAACCCCCCCACACTGTAAGGGTCAAGCCTTCAGGCCTGTAGCGTTTATCTAGATAGAAATGCATAAGACCTTCAGCCATTATTCCTATTAAAACACCAGCCAGTTCACCAGTCAAGTTGAGGTTGCTTGGATCTTTTCCTCTTGCTATCCTGTTCCAAAATCAAGGACAGCTGGTCCTCATTGACCAAATTGTCATGTAATACATCCGTAAGGAAGCAGCTTATAACTTGTTTTAGTTTAATCCAAATTTTTCTTGTACATTATGTATCTAAAAATGCTAAGATTCACAAAATCTGTATTTATTGCAGGGCAGTTGAATTACATGACATTATACAGGTGTATCTGATGCTGCCAACCCAGTCATTGTCTTAAAAATCAAGGCTATCAATGCGACACAATTGTATTCTACAGCCTGAGGTATTTTCTTCCATGAATACTACCAGAATACGACTGGAAATCAGGCCCTGCAGCTGAAGAACAACCTCACAAACTACTTATTATTCCCTTTTTCAACATGCTGCATGTTTTCTTGAGACTGTAACAAAAGTCTTGATTATAATTGTGGACGTGACTGCTCACCTACATGTATGTGTATGTGACACTGTGTGTGTGTGTGTGTGTGTGTGTGTGTGTGTGTGTGTGTGTGTATTTTCATGTGTGAGCCAGTGTGTGCATGGTCATATATTCACATCCAGCACTCTGGATGATTTATTTGCCTGTTTGAGGTCTGTCAGCAGGGCGGGCAGTCACAAGGCATTCGGTTATGGTGTCCTAAATCTCAGGGGAGCATATTGACTGCCTATAGTGGGCTAATTATTGATGCTAACTGCCTGTAATGCTGCCAATGCTTAAAGGATTACTGGCGCTACACAGATAGACTTCTCAACCTCTGCTACCCCGTCACTGTAGGCTCATGCATGAGCGGATAGTGAGACAATGGGCCCACTGGGCACAGATATGCAAGGGGCCCCACCACATTACATACATAGACACAACAGCAGGAGACGTAGTGGTAGTGTTGCAACTCTTTGTTGACATTATGCATCTTTTTGTGGGTTTGTGTGTCTTTGTGGTCATTCTGACCCCTGAAGGCCAGGGGCCCGATTGACATTTTGAACCCCTGGGCCTGTGTCTTGTAGGCATGCTCAGTAATCCATCCAGGCATTCAGTACATGTACGCACATATGGGCAGACATTCAAAGAGATGAGACAAATAGAGACGTTGGTGTAGTTCTCCGTCTTTTGAAAGTCAATAAGAATGATATCACAGTTGTCTAATCCTCAAAAAAAATAAAAAAAAATAAAAAATACCACATGTTTGTAGATGTAAGAAAAAAAAGCCTCAGCTGCAATTCAGCAGTAAGATCACATTAACACCAGTTAGAAAGTCAGAATTTTATCATTTAATAATGTTGAGGTTACTCCCTTTGGAGCAGAAAGTTAAAAGGTCAAAAGTTTTAATTTTAGGATTTTTAGTTTATCATAGAGATGATGAGATACTCAAGAATACTCATATCCTGGATCATTCTTCAATGTCAAGGGTGTTTTGCAATGAAAGGAAGAGCTATTAAATGTTTTCACTGGATTTTGAGTTATTGAATAAATAACAATTGACCATGCAGAGTTTGCACACAATGCAAAGGTATACAGTTCTACATATACAATGGAAATAAACATGACCAATGCGAAAAAAAAACAACAACAAAAAAACAAAACAGCACTCCTATATTCTCTATTGCAGGGTGCTCAAGCTTTTTTGAAATGGGGGGCAAATTAGCAAATACCAGGGGCCCAGCTGCTTGGTTATGAGGGGAAAAAATCATTCACATACAAATGAGACAAATGCAACTGTTTAATTTTTCAATGAAAAAGTATTCAACTTTCCGCCACTCCTGAAAGCGGCAGCCCTCGTTGTCAACTCTACGCTTGACACGTGGCCGTGTCTGCTACCGTCATAGCAGGAAATGTCTGCTGCTAGGTAACCATTTGTTTGCTTGCTTACCATCTGTTTATAAAAACACATTGGTTTCGCCTGCGTAGTTCCTACTTGGTGCATGTCTACAAATGGTATGATAGTCCTGCCATCCTGAGGTGAATGGAATAAATGCAAAGTTAACTTCCTTGATTAACCAATATTGCGTGGCGGGTTACATGTAGCATATTTTAAAAGACAAGCTGTGGGACGTTTCAATCAGTCCCCTGGCTGGACTTGGACATACCTGCTCTAATTTTTGGAAACACTTGCACTAACAGAGCTGCCGGTGTGAGACAGAGACTGCTGATCATCTTGATCATGTTTGTATGTGTTATGCTTTTTGATTTTTGAATGGAGAGAGAAGGGCATACGCAGAGCCCTGTCTCCATATCTGCTATGGGCAGATCTATTCAAGTCCCTCTTCAACTTTCCTGTCCACACACACACACACACACACACACACACACACACACACACACACACACACACACACACACTGCTCATTTCACACTCAGATACCCTGGGTGTTGTTAATAGAGGTCACATTGAGATGGGCCTCCAGTGGGGCTTTTACCCACTCCTGTTACCCACAGTTCCCCTTTATGATTATGAGACCTCCCAACACACACACACACACACACACACACACACACACAAAAACACACATGTTTCTAGACAGCCAGCTATATGTATGAGTGTGTCGAGTTTGCACTTTTTTTTTGTATTGGACTGCATGTTCTTTGTGTGTGTCTTTCACTGGGTCAATATGTTAAACACTGTGTGTCTATGTGTAAGTGTGTGGGCCTTCAGAAGCATCGATGTGCTCGTGCAAACACACCTTTTGCAAACAAGTTTAGCTTATCTTGATAACCCCGTGCCCAGTGTTCTACTGTACATTTCCTTTCTTTTCTCACTTTTATCTGTGTCTCCGTCTTTCCCTCCCACTCACTCTCTCTGTCTACCATCAGTGATATACCAGACTGATCTGTTGGCCCGGCAACACGTCCGACCACCCCTCCATTTGACACCATTGACAAATAGATTGCCGGCCAGTGAGTCGGGCCTGTGACCCTGTCATTCCTTTGCTAGACTGATTGGATTCCATTTGTCCCCGCAGAGGAAAGGCAGCGATTACAAACAGATAAACAGAGTGGGACTGCATGGCGGTTGGCCAGCACTGACTGCCTGAATCCCCTGTGACAGGAGAGGAGATTGAGAGTGTGTGAAAGTGGTAGGCTCGAAAACAGGGAGTTTCAAGGCCAGCTTGTTTACTGCGGCGGTGCGACAGGGATGATGGAGGTAGCAGCGAGCATGATGTGACTGTGAGTTTTTAGAGTTTTTTGAAATTCCCAGTTGACTTCAGCAGTTCACATATCTGATACTTGAGCCAACAAAAGCAATTAAGGAAATAATCTTGCTGTACTTTAAAGCAAACTGTGAAGTGGCAATCTGTGAGGCAGGTTTAGCAAATGTGGTTTTCAGTGAGAAACTCAATTAAAAAGCTTCTGTTGAGATTCAGCACATCACAACAATGGTCACTTGGGTCACAGCAGAAACACAGTTGAAACAACATTTTATCCACATTTCGGTGTGGGTTTCTTTTTTTGAATACTGAAAGTTTGCAAGGTCATTTCTGTTGCTTTGATTAAAAGCCAGTGCAATGTCTCAACACAGGTGTAATCCCTTTGCAGTGTGAATAATAATTTTGCCGGATCTGTTATAACTTTGCTGTGACTCTGCCAAAAGCTGTCAGTGTACAGGCGTCTTTTTCTGTCACAGCCTCATCGTGGCACGACCTAAACACAGCTGCAACACCTTGTTTTTTTTTTCTATTATCATCTTGTCATTGCGAATGCTAACCAACAGCAGTGTGCTTGAGAACTTTATTGATTTTATTCAAAGAAAAACAAATAAAGAGGAGATTAAAGCTGTTCTCTCTTCTTTTTAATTGTATTTTCCTTTCAAGGTGGATTTGCAAATACTGTGATGCTGTTGCAGTCACTGAAAAAGGGCCATCTATTGTAAGATGGATAAAGAGTCTTCTAAAATAATCACCCAAACACTGGTCTGTTTTGTTACTCTCTGCACCACAATACTGCAGTGATTCAGTATACAGTTAGTTGAAGTCAATGGTCTACATAGATCCTCTTATAAGGGGGCAAATTTCAGTGACAGCACTGATCTCAAGCACGACCTGCGATCACCAGAGATGTCTTCATCTCTTCATCGCAAAGCAGATGTGTAACATTTCTTCTTCTTCGTCTTCTTCTCATAAATTAGAAACCTTTAAGGCCCAGACATGCCAAACCATCATCATAGAACTAGTGAACTAGTGAACTAGTGGCGATGAAGGCACATTGTGGAGTCGCCTCGTGTTATCTGTGACTCGGCCAAACTCTCGCAATTGAACACACGGCAAAGACTACAGCCAACAGACAACTACGAACTTAGGCTCTGCGCCTTTGTGAGAGGAAATAACTCTGCATACCAGCAAATGGCAGTAGTCTGTATTCATCTTTAACAAAGGGAAACCAGAAGAGTGATGGGACGGATTCAAAATGCTAGCTAACAAGCTCAATGGCTAAAAACAATAATGTTACCTAACATAACAAGTTTGTTTCAGTCTCACACCCTCTTGGCTTCAGTTGTTTGTTGACTTTTCTCTCTTCCATCTTAACTGCAAATCAGAGTGATTTCTTTCACTGATGGGCTCCGTTGGCTCCAAAGCCGATTCAACGTGCTGAATCAGCTGAAAAGCAGCCGCCAAGGACCAACTAGTACCAATGGTGCAGGACACAATGCAAAAACTCAGGTGGCGGACACTCACTGACGACCCTACATTGACCAACAGCCGACTGTCGGCTTGGTGTATCAGGGCCTCAGGTGTTACGTTATGCAGGTGTTGAATTTACAATAACCCTGCATGTTAAACCTTGACAAACATGGCTCACAGCATGATCCGCAAAACGTGTTTGTTTGTTACATAAGCAAATATGACAAACAGGTTGGGCAAGTTATTGAAGGCTGGTTCTTTTTTTGTTTTTCTTGTTTTAACCGTGGTTTGTGCTGGAATTATTTTGCACCTCAGCTGTGTGCTCTCATGTCTCTAAGATGGGTTAATGATAAAGAGGAATATCTCTTGTGCTGGTGTGGTGAGGACAGGCCCTGTTAACTTGGCTCTCTGGCGAGTCCCAATGACAAGAGGCTTCACGGGCCATAAACCCAGAGGGATGAGGGAGAGTCGAAAATGGCCGACCGTCTCAATTTTCTGCCAGACTGCCTCTCGCCTTCTCTCCTTTTTTTTTTCTGCCTTTGTGTGTATGTGTGTGTGTGTGTGTGTGTATCTCTTATTCAGATTATCTTATCCTCCTCTGTAATTCAGATTTTCTGTTCAGTCCATGTTGTCAGTTTCCCTCTCACTTTTATTCTCAACACACATACAAACACACACACACACGCATGCACGCACGCACGCACGCACGCGCAGACAGGAGTCTTGTGGCCGTGTATGTTACATGTCCTTGGAGCAAATCGCTTTCAACTGCAGCAGGTTGACATTGTTCAGCACCAAATGTGAACAAATTAAATGAGGCAATTAAAGAGTGAATAAGCCAGCGTTGATAATTGCGACCTGATATGCCAGCAGCAATCATAATGAAGCTGCCATTCTGCTCGGGTGGCTTTGTAATGCTCCACAAGCAACCACAACCACACAACCGTGTGTGTGTGTATGTGTGTGTGTGTGTGTGTGTGTGTGTGTGTGTGTGTATGGTAACACGCACCACTTAGCTCGAACTCTGACTCCATTCTCTACAAACACTTATCCTAACCTTCAGGGTGGAGTTTCAATATGCGCCTGCCAGGATTGGTGTCATGTGTGTGTGTGTGTGTGTGTGTGTGTGTGTGTGTGTGTGCGTGTGCGTGTGTGTAAACATGTATCTCAGCATGTGTTAGACTCTGCTATTGTTTTCTGTGAGGAGGCCAAGGGTTAAGTCTGACCATTTTTTTCTGAGATTTACCTATTAATTTCTAATTTTATTTTTATTTTTTCTTGTAGACACAATATTATAAGGTTTTGTGTACTATACCAAATATTTGCTGAGCACGCTTACACATATCTAGTGCTTCCCTGCCTCATCCTCATTAATTTTAAAGGCCTTAGTTTGTGGGAGATGACAAGTGCAGCCAAAGTCTGAAGGTTAAAGAAGTACAGTGTTTGTACGGAAGATGTCTGGTGATCATTTTACCCCTTAAGTGATGGGATACCTGAATGAATAATGCAGATTAACAAATGTAAGAATGGACACTTGGTTGTGTCCTTGAGGAGGAAGTCCATCCAGGAGAAAGGGAGTAGTTATGGTACTGTTGTTGCACCAAACCTTAAAGAATAGGTTCACAGTTTTTGAGTCTGTCTTAGAGCAATAGACAGATGCTCATATGAACACCAAAACTCTTTTTTGCTTGATGAAATCTTTTGCTTACTTCAGATGTCAGTGATGGGGGAAAAAAACAACGCTCCTGCAAAAGTGAAATCCAAAGTTTATCTGTAGCCAATGTGAGACATACAGTGCCCTCCAAAAGTATTGGAACAGTGAGTCCAATTTGTTTACTTTTGTTGTAGACTGAAAACATTTGGGTTTGACATCAAAAGATGAATATGAGACAAGGGATCAACATTTCAGCTTTTATTTCCAGGTATTTACATCTGGATCTGATACACAACTTAGAAGATAGCATTATTTGTAATGGAACACAAAATTTTTAGGTGAGCAAAAGTATTGGAACATATAAACTTAAAATAGATTAAAGTGAATGAGACTTAATATTTAGTTGCAAATCCGTTGCTTTCAACAACTGCATCAAGCCTGTGACCCATTGACATCACCAAACTTTTGCATTCTTCTTTTGTGATGCTTTTCCAGGCTTTCACCACAGTCTCTTTCAGTTGTTGTTTGTTTTGGGGGGTTACTCCCTTCAGTCTCCTCTTCAGCAGGTAAAATGCATGCTCTATTGGGTTTAAGTCTGGAGACTGACTTGGCCAGTCTAAAACCTTCCACTTCTTGCCCCTGATGAACTCCTTTGTTGTTTTGGCAGTGTGTTTTGGGTCGTTATCTTGCTGCATGATGAAGGATCTCCCAATCAGTTTGGTTGCATCTTTCTTTAAATTAACAGACAAAATGTTTCTGTAGACTTCTGAGTTCATTTTGCTGCTGCCATCATGTGTTACATCATCAGTGGAGATGAAAGAGCCCGTCCCAGAAGAAGCCATGCAAGCCCAAGCCATGACATTCCCTCCACCGTGTTTTCACAGATGAGCTTGTATGTTTGGGATCATGAGCAGATCCTTTCTTTCTCCAAACTTTCGCCTTTCCATCACTTTGGAAAAAGTTAATCTTTGTCTCATCAGTCCATAAAACTTTTTCCCAGAATTTTTGAGGCTCATCTCTGTACCTTTTGGCAAATTCCAGCCTGGCCTTTCTATTCTTCTTGCTAATAAGTGGTTTGCATCTTCTGGTGTAGCCTCTGTACTTTTGTTCATGAAGTCTTCTGCGAACAGTAGATTGTGATACCTTCACTCCTGCCCTCTGGAGGTTGTTGCTGATGTCACTAACAGTTGTTTTAGGGTCTTTCTTTACAGCTCTCACAATGTTTCTGTCATCAACTGCTGATGTTTTCCTTGGTCTACCTGTTCGACGTCTGTTGCTTAGTACACCAGTGGTTTCTTTCTTCTTCAGGACATTCCAAATGGTTGTACTGGCTACGGCCAATGTTTGTGCAATGGCTCTGATTGATTGTCCATCTTCTCTCAGATTCACAATTGCTTCTTTTTCACCCATAGACAGCTCTCTGGTTTTCATGTTGGTTCCACCTCTAAATGCAGTCTGCACAGGCAAAACCTATCATACCCAATCTGAAACTGAGCTCAGACATTCAGTGCTATTTATTGTTTGAATAATCAATGTAATTGGGAGACACCTGGGCAACAAAACACACCTGTCAGTCACATGTTCCAATACTTTTGCTCTCATGAAAAATGGGTGGGTTCAAACAAAAGGTGCTATCTTCTAAGTTGTGTATCAGATCCAGATGTAAATACCTGGAAATGAAAGCTGAAATGTTGATCTCTTGTCCCATATTCATCTTTTGATGTCAAACCCAAATATTTTCAGTCTACAACAAAAATAAAGGAATTGGCCTCACTGTTCCAATACTTTTAGAGGGCACTGTATGTTGCTTGAGTTAATAAAATGAAATGGACATCATCCAAGGTTACAGTGCTTTTAGCGCTAAATTCCATCTTTGTGATCACCCAGATAGTGTTTCCTCATTCAGCTGCAGCAAAGGGATATAAACAAAAAGAGGGAATTTCTTACTAAAAACACAATTTTGAAAGAACCCACCTGGACAGCTTTCCACAGAAGAAGGATTGTTGATTTTGTCTCTATTACTTACACTGAAAGAACATTTTAAATGGCCAATACAAAAAGGAGGAATGATTACAGCAAGCAGAACACATTTCGAAGTACATATGGGAACCTGACTAATTGTTCTTAGACTGTAAAATTATCCTTGACAACATCCATTGTTCAATGTATCCTTTGTGAAGCAGGCATGCTTAGCATTTTATTATCTCAGAAATCTGAGAATCATTTTCAGAAAAACAAGAGCAGAGATATTTTTTCACAATTCTGTGATAATAATCTAATTATTTCAGAAAATCTATGGAAGCCCTTAGTTGGCTAGATGTTGTTGGCTAAAACTGAAGTTCATCTTACGTCAATCCTACATAGGAGGTAACATTACGTGGGCAGGAGATAATATCTTGTACAAAGGAGATAATAGCCCGCATATTTTTTTTTCTTTTTACTTTGCCTCTCAGGGCTTCCATAAAAAAACAGAGCAGATTGTTTTCTCAGAATTTTTCAGAAAAAATAAAGATAGGATAATAGAGATTTTTTTTTCACTCAAGTGAATGCATTAGGCTTCCAGAGATTTGATTCCAAATCATAGTTAATTTCACATTAATCGTCATTAAACAATATTTTATTTTGTTTCAAGGAACCTTTTCTCATCAGGTACACTAAGTGGATGTTGTGAGACTTCTACAGCAAATGTCAATATGGAGTTGAAAGCAAACATAACAGCTCACCTGAAATAGCTCCAGGAATAAATAACAAGTCCTGCTACATCAGCCATTTTGACTTCGGGTTTTCAATATATTAATTTGCAAGCCATAACGTTTAATTAGTAGAAATTAGTAGAGTTGATAGTGAGAATGAAACAGCAGAACCCTTTCACATATCCTTTGCATATTGTTTCTGGCTGGGATTCAATTCCGCAGTCTGACTTCACATAATTAGAGTGTGTAATTTTGTGTTTACAGTTTGAACTGGAGGCCAGTAATTTAGCCATTTCTCAGTTGAGTTAATGTCTTGAATTTGATAACACAGAAGGTATAAGGGCCAGTAGCCAAAGTATATTAATGGCTGCCCAATTACAATTTGACTCGTTTTTGATTGAGGTACATAAAGACAGTTTAATGTCAGCCAGAGCCCATTCCACAAATTAGAGCACACTTCTGTGAACATCCGCTCATGTTGATTGAAACAGAGTGGTGGCACCAATGTAATGTAAAAGACTCAGATGAATGGGGCTGCACTGAGTGTGGAATTTAAGAGGTGGCTGAATCATTGATTGGTCAACAAAGTCCAACTCGAATTTATTCAAATGTCGGCACCAGACAGGTTGCAAAATCAATCGCTGATATAATAAAATGTCCCCCAAAGTGCCATGTATCAGGGCTAATCACCAAGTTAGCATGTTTGTGAATGGTTTAAGAAGATAGCATTACTTTACAGACCACTTAACATGGTGGAAATTGACAGAACCACTATGGTATCCTATGAGAAACATTGACGGGGACAAACCAGCAATAAAAAGCAGCCCAAGAATTTGCTGTCAAGTGGCCCCAGTTTTATGCACCAAATTCAAACTTTTCATTAGGCTTATTTTTCCGTCTCCACTGTGAAAAGTTGTGGATGGTACCAATGTAACTGTTCTGGACATCCCCATTTTCGGTACCACTTTTGTTGGGGTACCTAGCACACAGATCTGGTACTAAAAGGTGGAGCTGTGGACACTGCAATTCACTGATTAGTCAGTAGTGGACTGTCACTCAGGCCTGAGCTGTGGCTGGTTTTGAGGCTCATGTACAGTAACCGCTGTTGACACCATGGAGAGATTTATTAGTAGACTGTAACTCTGAAATAATGATGTTTTGTTGCCTCTTGCAGCAGCTGTAGTTGGAGAAAAATAACTTAATTCACTGGACCGACTACCGGTGACTAGGGTGGAACGTAATTTGTAATGTTACTCATTGCATGAGGTGAAGATGTGAATCAATTAACACACCTTAAATATTCCATATGACAATTCTGACCATCACTTTAGTTTTTATATGACATACACTTCTATTGAGCGGATCTTCAAGTGTTTATATATATTAATTTCGACCGGGATATGTGAACTGCATATATTTTAATCCTCACTCGGAGCGTTGGGCTACAGCAACACGAAACCCCCGAGCTTGCCTTAGAAGGACGAAATTTAAGGGAGACTGTTTGCTGTCAAAACGCAAGGGTCTAGGTGACCATGTCTGAAGGGTTACTTTTGGTTCTAAAGGTACCATACCCAAAGTGTTAGGTGGGGCAGGGTGATAGTAACACTCATGGTGAATGCATTCAGACAGCCCAGATCAGGCTGACGGGGGCAGTTAGCGACAGACTCAAGCGGGAGAACAAATATGCGACTAAGTCCATTTTTAAAAAAAAAAAAATTGTGTAAACAAATGGTTAATAATGCTGGCATTTGGGAAAAAAAGACCTGCTCTCACAAGACCAGCCCACCAGGAAATCCCTAAACTTCCAGAATGCCAGTTTGCCTGACACTGACCTACAGCAGACAGACTAACGGTCATAATCTATTAGTCCCATCAAATTCTGCTCATACATTCGTGCACATGTGAATTTACAGACACATTTCTGTATCATATTCAGTTAGGTTCAATGTCTGTCAGCCTGAGATGTTTCTATGAAATCACAACTGCCTTGGTAAAATGCATCCAAAAAAATGGTGTCTTAAAGTGTATTTCTGGATGTCCATCACTCATGAGTGTGTCACTCAGGTCTCTGCGTGTGTGTGTGAGTGCATCTCATTGTTAAGTCCGGTGGTGAAGCCGGCCTCATTAAGACGGATGAGGAGCGCCCAATGTCATGGCTGGGTTAGCAGCCCATTGGCAAGCCAAGAAGAGAGCCGCCCTGCCTCCGAGCTCTCGCCTCTGCAACGCACCACGTAATTACCTGGTTAAACGTCAAATGAACAGGGTAATTTATTCACCTGTGTTATTTATGGAGGGGGAGTATAGAAATGTTTCTCACCTGCCCTTTAAGAAAGGTGACAAACTGTTTTAGGTTCGCCTTGTTAATAAGAACAGCCAGGAGACCGAAGGAACCACTGTATTTTGGTCTGATTTTAGCAGAGCCATCTCACCTTAGCCTGACATGGCAGCTGTCAGTTATTCAGCTCATGTTTAGTATCTCTTCTGATATACCAAAACTGACTACTGTGTCAAAAAAATCCAATATTTTGGAGGGATTTGCATCATTGTTATAACCTAAATTTGAAAAACTGGAAAATAAATGTATCATTATAATGAGTAAAGCATTTTCAGGGTTTTAAACATTTCTGATATTTATTAAATGTAATTGTTTCTTTGGGTTAGTTAAATAGGTAGTCATATCATTCAAATTAGCCACACACTGATACAGTTTTCTCAATATACTGTTACAAAAATAATTTGGAATTGGTCAAGAGAGTCAGTAAAAATGGCTGCACATATATATATATATATATATATATATATATATGTCTGTGTGTTTAACCTTTCAGGTCCCATTGTACGAAGAGTGACCCCATCCATAATAGAAGTACCCCAGCATACGTGTTGCATATGTAAAACAGGCATTTGAATTTCAATTTTGAATGCAGAATTTAAATATTCTTTTTTCATTTCCAGATAGGGGCTTATTAGACCTGCATAAAATATGGCATAATACGGCCTCAGATAAATAAATCTTATAATTCATCTTCTCAAACCTCAGCAGCATCAGTGTGTTAATGTATCAATGCACTGGGCAGCCTCTAAACTGTGTTTAAAGAATCCTGACATGAAAAGTTGGAGCGTTTACAATCTCTAACAATCTCTCCTAACCTGGATATGCACCTGACTTACGTTTGGGGTTAAGAGAAAAGCAAAAGCAAGTACAGGGCTTTGGACAATCGCTTCTCTCTTACTTAAATCCTTTTGTAATGCCTCAGCTTGGCTAATAAGCTTCCCACAGTGCACAGAGGATTGACTGAAACAGAAACTCACAGCTTCAATGATTCAAGGAGACTTTCTTTTACAAAGTGGGCCAACAATGTGCAGTGAATTCCTTATGAGCGGGGAGGAGGTGGGGTCTTCCTGTGGGGAGAGGAAGTGAGAGTGGAATACTGATACTAGCACCCAGAATCTCCTCATTAGGAAACACCATATGGTATTGCCACACAGATGCCTGTAAGCCAGTGGGCTGGAGCCCACAACTGGGTGCACATTTTGTTAACTCTGGGACCACAATGGTGAGGTTTCTCCATAAATGATGCACTCTTTTTCTTTTTTTTTTTTCAAAAAGTTTCGGCTTTTCTGCTTTGCTGGTCACTTTAATTCCAGATGGTTGGCTGGGGAGAGCGAGGTGGAAGGAGAGGGAGGCCTCTCAGCCGAATGAATTACCACGACGTTCCACATCCTTGATCAAGTCCTTGTCTTGTCTTGTTCGTTTGGAATGAGGATTTTTTAAATATATCATCATGGTTCAAGAGTCCTGCGCCATTTCAATCAGGACTCAGGCTCACAATCAGGATCACTGCTCAATTTCGTTAGACTTTGTGTTTTTTTAAATTCCATTCACCCAGTTTTTCGGAACGAGGGCACTGTCTGTCATATATGAATCGCAGTTTTAATTTACAATTCAACCATGTGATGTGAAACTGAAATAATACCATCCTTGATTTGATTAGACAGCCAGATGGGAGGTTAACGACAGTGTGTCCCAGCTGCAACATTACCCTTTGATTGCAGGTTACTAAAATAATCACAGACATGGTCATGTGGAGGGCGAGGAGTAGTACGGAGTGTGTGTGGCATCAAAAATTAACACAAATGGGCAGCCCTCTCTAACCTGACATCTCTCAATATGAAAAACACCACTGTTTGTTTGGTCAGTAATTTACCGGGGAAAGTTCACTGTACTGTATTTATGTGTATTTTTTTCTGGGTTTCTGACGATGTCGTGTGTAATTGTGAGTAAGATTTTGTGATTCTGCTTCTGTCTGATCCACAGAGGAACGTGGCCCAGTATTGCTGAGAGGTTGAAAGGGAATTCTTAACACAATTCATGCCCTTCAGCTGTTTTTCCTGTCGGACAGAGATGGGAGAAAAATAATAATATGGCTGGCATTATGTCTACACATCTCTTCTTTTCATGGTTCGACCCAGTGGCTGTCAACTGTGCAACAACTCAGCCCTCTTCTTATAGATAATGAGACTATGGAATAAAAAATGTGCACAGAGAGAGAGAGGAAAAAAAAAAAGCCAATCTCTTTCAGCATGATCGCAGAAGACGTGACATCCATCTTAGCTGACCGGTGTTGCAGGAGGCTGCATCACTCAGACATGATGGCTTTTGGTGGAGTCTTTGTGTTTCGTTTTGTAACTGTGAAAGTAACATTCACAGTTGCGGAGATCAAAAGCTTATCAAATGGCTGCCGAGAGGACTAGCAGCCCAATTGCTCTTTTCTGCACAGCTTCAGAAAATGATCTTCCATTTTCTCTTTGAGCATTTGTGATATGGAAGAAGTTGTAAAATATGCAGGTAAAATACTGCAAATAATTCACCTGACTATACCTGGCAGTGGCGATCCTACACCCTGGGGGCCCCTTTGAGGCCCTGATGGTTGTGCTAATGGTTACACCCAACTTTGTATGTGGCAGTTGTATGTTGCTAGCTGGCTGCCCTAATGCTATCCAGTCATGATATGGTAGCCAGAAGGGCCCCAGTTCAGGCTCATTTATGCTTAACATTAGATATGTATATGAACACAGACAGAGCCCTTTGTCTCTCGTACCTGTACATGGGAAGTCTGTGATCAAACGTCAATATATGATGAAGGCAGAGTGAGAATGTGTTGTGGGGACAGCGCAGCATAGTCCAAGTGAGACACAATTGTAGGTAACGACAAAGACATTTTAAAAAATGGTGGAACAGAACAAATATAGTGAAAAGAATTCTCTATCTACATGTCATGATGTATTTAATGGCCTCACAGACCTCAGTTAAAAGTTACTCTATTACTCCTCCACTGCCACCATGTTTGTGGTTGTCAGAAACTTTTGACTCTGCCCGCCTGGGCCTTCTAGTGAATCTTGCTATCTTACTATTTAATGATGAAAACTTTGTGTGTGTGTGTGTGTGTGTGTGTGTGTGTGTCTGTTCCACGTTTTTCTCCTCACTGACTTGGTCAATCCATGTGAAATTTGGCACAGTGGTGGAGGGTCTTGGGAGGATGCGAATTAAGCAATATTACATCAATTGGCTGAAGGGGGGCGCTATAGCAACCGACTGATATTGCAAACTTTGAATGGACATATCTCATGCCCCGTATGTCATAGAGACATGAAACTTTGCACAGAGATGCCTCTCCTCATGAGGAACAAATTTGCCTCAAGAACCCATAACTTCCGTTTATATAGATTTTCCGCCATTTTGAATATTTTGAAAACACTTAAAATCGATCTCTTCCTAGGAAGTTTGATCGATCTGCATGAAACTCGGTGAACATAATCTAGGGACCAATATCTAAAGTTCCCTCTTGGCAAAAGTTGGAAAACTTACTAAAACTGAGCTTCTATAAGACAATTACTTTAATTATCTGCCTTTCAATGTGCTACCTCAACTACTACAGTTTTAGCCCATTAACTATCCCACTATTGGCAATGGTACTACTGTACGTTCAATAAAGCAATCATACTTTCAAATTCACAGAAACTCTGTCTGAATATATTGCTCTTCTTTTATTGGTTCAGTTGACTATTTATTCTGCAATTTCCTATGACCTGTATCCCAAACACACACCATGTGAAACTGTGTGTGGGCAACTGTGCACTCAATGGGTATGGACTAGTGTATCTATATCAATATAAAGGGCCCATGGAAGTATGAAGGCAATGACAGTTACCACGTTTGAAATAAACCTCAATCTATTTCTGTACATGAAGGGAGCATAAATGAGCCTATAGGGGGGTTTGAGGCAGTGGTAGTGCACTGTAGAGTGCCTTTATAGGTAGTTAAAGGGGTATATAGGGGTATATAGTTGTATAGTTATAGTTTGCAACTATAGTTATAGTTGCAAAGTGTAACAGTATGAGTGGCCGTGGGGGGCCCCTTTTCACATTTTTTGGGGGGGCGCACCAAACGCTTGCTTGGTTTGCCTCCCCTGATGGTACCCCTGGTACCTGGATTTGTGGATCTAAAGGTTTTTAAAGATGGCAACCATAATAAATGATTACAGTTAGTATATGCTGATTGTTGTGATGGGTCATCGGAATGGAACATTCCCTGAATTCACATTAAATTTTGCAGCACACTAATTAAATAGAAACTTTCCCTTTGTGTCCCTCACAAAACGGTAGCATAGTTACATATTACCATAAATATGCTGTGTACTTCCTCAAGACAAAAAGATAACGGAGTATATTTTACTGCAGAGAGGTTTTTTTCAGTATTTCACGTCTCTGTTGGTTGATGCCAACAGAGCGAAAAACCATGACTGCCCGTTGGACTCCTCAGGTGCCAGACATTCCAGCTGACTCAGGTGGGCAGTGAGTGGGAAGCCAATTGAAGTCTCTCACTGGCTTTCTCTCTTTGTCTCTCTTGCAGTGGAATGTAATGATACTTTGGGAGATAAAGTTTATGTAAAGTGTGGGAAGGCAGGTAACTGGCCATGTCTAGATTCTTATCTGTAAAACTTGTTTACCACGCTCAACACTCATGTGGTTAACAACTGTGGGTTCTGTTCAGTACAGTCCTCAGTGACTTCTGTCTGCTTAGTTTCTTTTTCATGTCATAATCACAGTTTGATGTGTTTGCATCAGTATGTGTGCCATGGGTATTTAAAGGTCCGGTGTGTAGGATTTAGAGGGATATATTGGCAGAAATGGGGTATAATATAATAAGTATTTTCTTTAGTGTGTAATCACTTGAAAATAAGAATTGTGGTGTTTTCATTACCTTAGAATGAGCTGTTTATATCTATATAGGGAGCAACTCCTTGTCCATTGAGTCCAATATGTTGCACTGCCATGTTTCTACAGTAGCCTAAACATTTGCATTTTTACATCGGCAACCACATTTAGCAGCCCCTCAGCAATGAGCAGCCTCAGAAAAACACTGATTTGTTTAATGTTAATCGTAAGTGAGAGTTGGAATTTTCAGCTGGTTGTAATCTGCAGTTCAGCTGGGAGCCACTACATCCCATGAATCCTACCTACTGCTCCTTTAAATGAAGTTACCATTGAGTAGAGTATTGTTTTGTATTGAAGTATACATTTGCTGAAATAAATTGCTGAATCTGGCTTATGATAGATTTCGATGATTAAGCACGGTGGCCTGTCTGACATATTTGGTATGACGCTAACCTAACAAAGTATCTCACTGTGCCACAATTTGGCTGTAACTATACATAATGTCCGTTGTTGCCATAGCTCATACCATTACAAACAAGGGAAACGGTTGCACTACTCTCGCAACAGTAGTCTGCAACTGTAACACAGTCAGCGCACTATGTTGGCAACTTGTCTGTGTTGATTGTATGTATGTACGTATGTATGTATGTATGTATGTATGTATGTAATGTATGTATGTGAATATTGCAGCTGTTTGCACTATACTGCCCAAGACGAATTTAATAAAAACAATAAAGTTTATCTTATTTTATCTTATCTTATCTTATCTTAAGCTGCAGTAATGAAGTAAGCGGTACTTTAAAAATGAGCAGGTTTCTACTGAATGGAAGGCCATGTCTAAGGTGTCCTTTTATAATGCTGCCACAGTCTGAGCAGCCTTGCCTGAGGGCAAGCCCGATCTTGAAGCCATTACCCCTCGGCGTGATGTGTGGACACTCATGAGCATTGGGCTTGCTCCATCTTGCAGGCAATTTTTTTTATGACACTCATTGATTCATCAACACCCCTCACCCTCACAATGGGGGAAAAGACCTGAACTGAGAATTGATTCTCATCATTATTGGTCCCAATCCCCCCCTGCTGCCCTGATAGTCACAGACATGTAGAAAGGTCAGAGAAATTACCTTTCCTGTCTCTCTGTCAGAAGGATTTGGCTGCTTGTGACTGTATTGATTTGCGAATTTGATGATTATTCTCTTCGATATTTGAGCCTACTTTTTGCTCAGTGCGGATATTTCTTTTTTTTTTTTTTTGGCTGGAGCACCCATTGGGGCCCATTTGCATTCCTGTTTGGCTAGGGCACCCGCTGTGCAGTTGATGCTTTGAACATGCTCCCAGATGTGCTTATTCCTGCGTAGTGGTTCATTTGAGAAACTTGGTTAATTAGTGTGTCTGAGTGGGACTCTGTTGTGTTTTACCCCTTTGAGTCTACACACGTATCTCCGAATGTGTAAATGCATGATTGTAGATAGTATTCCAGTGTAAATGGGTGTGTTTGCCTGCATAATTGTGTTCCAAAGAGCTCTCAGCCATCTCCAGATTTCTGACTGAATTTGTGACAGAATGTTTTTCCGGTACCATAAAGCATCAAAGGACAACGATTCATTTTTTAGCAGTCAGCCTTCTTAGTCTTTGCTCTGTCTCATGTGCTTTCTCAATAATGTATCATATTATGTGTCTATACGGTCATTATTTATGTTCTTTCTTCTTTTATGTTAATTGATAAACTTATTTACTCATGCTAAGCTGTTTTTTTTTCTTTAAAGCCCTGCCAAAAGCTAGAATACAGTACAGAATGATGCGTGTAAAGTGGTGATTTATAAGATCCTTTTAATCAGTGCTGATTTAATTTTTTTTTACGATGGTTTTTCTGTAGGTGGCACTTTTCAAAATCTTTTCAGCCTCGGTGGCAACTGCTGCTCATATAAACTCAGTTTTCTTGTCTTCCCTCTAACTGCTGGAAGCTTATAGATATGTGGCAGGAAAACAGATGGTAGTTCACATGGAAATGTTGCAAATACTCACTGTAAAATTATTATACAGCTGAATTTGACTTGGGGTCTCATTCCAGAGAGAGAATTGCTCTCTCCAAGCAGGCTGAGCAACATTCTGGCCTGAAGCAAATTCTTTTTAAAGACATGTTGTGGAAATTTACTGCAGTGTCATGTGTAAAGGCATTTGTGGGGGAAATGTTTGTCTTTTGTCTCTGTTCTGTCACTGTGTAATTAAAAAACACTTACTAGTCTTACCTGCCCTGAACATGCTCCTGGCACATTATGCATATTTGCTGTACCTTTGAGAGGCCAGCACCATGTGGCAGCAACCTAAACACATCTTTCGCCATTTCCTGCTAAGTTTTGGTGAAGAAAAAGATGGCATGAACGTGTGTGCACAGATGCAGGGTATACTTGCATCCCCAGGAGTTGTCTCAGATCAATAGGTGGCGGACAGGGCAGTCATCGATCAGCTCAGTGCATGGAGGCTAATTTATGCCACTGCTCCGGCGATCCCTCCGCACCGAGGCACCGGGGCGTGAAATTCAAATTATTATTACAGCCAGGCAATTCCATTATCTGGGGGAAGGATATGTTGCTCTGGCACATATTGGCTGTCTTCCTTGTGTAAAGGGAAAGAGAATGAGAGAAGGGATGGGGGCCAAGGCTAGCCCTCTGCGGCCATGGCAGTGGGGGGGAATTATTACCCCACTATATCATGGTGGCCTCAGTTTCCCTTCTTACAGTATCTCACCACAGCCCCCTCACCCACAATCAACAGAATTAGAGCAGCTGCGTGGTCATTTTGTGGCTGGTAATGGTGCTATAATTTGATAGGAAATTCACATGCTCTGCTGTTTTTTCAAGCATATATTTAAAACATTTGTTGTTTTTAGCTAAATATGTAGGTGGCAAATCATAGATGCTATGAATGCAGGCTAAGGGTGGCTGCCTTCACGTAATCATACTATACAAATAACGTGGACAAAGGGTAAATTATGCCCCTTAATGTCTTCATAAAATACAACCAATTGGCATTTTAAATCCAGGCATTTCTACACAATACAATACATGAATGTCATCATCATGGCTTAGGAAGGCCTTCGGCACACTGGCCCTTGAAGAGTCCCACCACAATTAGTCTGCCAGTGATGGATAGAGTGACGCATGTCTTTCCATACTTGATATTGATGTTTTGGGAAGGATAGACAAATTGTAGTCTATGTTAAATAGGCAGGAGGGTGGTGCCTAGTGTGCCTCTTGGGGACTCTATGCTTTGCCAAGGCTCTCCACATCCCCAGGCTTCAAAATACTGGTTCTGACATGCCCAGAGGCAGGGCCACTGCCAGACAAGGTGTCTGAACATTTTAAACTGCATTTGGATTTGGCTTGGTTGACTGGAAATGATCTGTCTACTCATAGAGGCAAAATTTTTGCCTCCTTGTGCTTGCACAATAACCTTGAGAATACAGCACTATTACACATGCCATGGACAGCACAGTGATACACAAAGGTACTGTACACTGCATGGTGAATCATAATGCAACCACCTTGGTCACTTTTTTTCAGGTTTTGGGGACTCTTTCTCAGAGAAGCAGTGTTGTGGCAGACTTGTTTTTTTCTAGAGAAGACACTTAAGGTCTATATTTGAGAAACAAATTATTATTGATTAAATTGTTGATATTTTGATTTACACACCCTCAAGGTAGCTGGCTCAGATCCTCCAGGTGCCACAATTGTTGCTGAAATGCTGGTGTATCTGCATGGAACAGTCTCAGTCTAAGTGTGGCCCTTTTGTTGGCTTCTACTTTCTAGATATTTTGGATATGTTATCAGATCCAGAGCTGAATTTTGGACCCTTTTTGGGCCACTGGTTTTGTTGTATGATGGCTTTTGTCAGGACCGAATATGCCCCCTTGATCAGAAGTTCTCCATCTTTTATTAGCCAAGGACCCCTTACAAGATAAAGAACATATCAAGTATCTTGTCATGTTTGTCCCTTGGACTAATTTGACGTTGCCCTAAAACTATGCAACTGATTCAGTTCAATTACCTGCGAGTTACAATGTGCCTCAACAAAATATCACAGGCAAATTAAGAGAAAAGGGCTAAGTGGAAGTGCATTTCAGAAGACACACACACACGCACACAAACATATCAAGAGACATGAAAAGTGTTCCACTCTTAGTGCATACAAAGGCTGAATAAAACATGGATTCTGATTTTTATGAATAATACACAATTTGTTTGATGAGAACTTCATCTATAAACCATTTTAGCCTTTGAAACAAAATATTATTAATTGAACGATGAAGCCTTTTGTTCAAAAAGTAGTAAAAAGATTTTATATCATTATAATTCAAATTTGTATATCTGAAAACTTTTCACGGACCACCCGGCAGCATGCCACAGACCCCCAGGGGGGTCCCTGGACCCCATTTCCTGTCCTGGACAGGAAATGCAACTCTTGTCCTGTGAATGCAGATACAACATCTCCTTGTGATTCTGCTGATCTCTGGTTTGCTGATGCGGCAGATGCAGGATTAGGGTATGATGACCATTTTACAGCCTTTACTGTATCGGAGTTGGTGATGGGTTCATCCTGATCAGCCAGACCAGGACAGTATAATGCAAATTTTAGTACCGTGCTCTGCAGGAAGAGTGGACAAACCTACTAGCCCATTAGAGAGCTCCGCCTCTGCTCATCCAACTAGGGTTAATATGTGTAACCCTCGTTCTTTTAAGGGGCACCTGGGGAGATCTAACTGGCTGTGAGAGCAGTATATTGTAGCTTTTACCACCAGTGCTAGACCTTTAACATCAGCCTGATAATATTGCTTTTGTCAGTGAGGGGCAGTCTCATAAAATGTTATGCCACTTTGAGTAACTAATGAAAAATAAGTAAGTGTCAATTATCATCGGTTATTTTGGATATATCATCCCCGATCAGATGAGAAGTATTTCAAAAGTTTTCGTTAGCCTGCATTTGGGTCCTAACGCCTCTTTTGAACACTATTGAACTGTAATGACTTTGGCTGTAAATGTTTCTGCTGCTTTGAATTCACCCTGTACAAGCACAAATAAAACGCAAGGCCTTATTCCTCTGTAATCTCCTTATCATTCAGGAGAGGGCAACCTTGAATTCTGGGGCATGTTGTGATACTTTTGCAATGAGTGGTGAGTCATATTTACCTCTTTGTAGTCATAAGCCAAAAAGCAATCACTGACCACACAGTTGTGTACGATGTTGTCCTGCTGATAAGGGCATCGGATCAGAAAAGACTCATATGGGTCATTTTGGAAGGCAATGACAAAGGACATCCATTGGCAGAGGGAGTTTAACTGAGGGGAGGCAGGAGGTAAAAAAGTAGAACAGATAAGAAAACTGTCGAGGTGGAGGGACTTTAGAGAGACTCATTAAAACTAAGTACAACGAGTACTGGACAGCGGGTTGCTCAATGTTCAAATGAAAGGGCTTGTTACTTGGCCCTGAGTCACAATTAATTAGCACTGCAAGGGGCATCAACACTGCTCTGCATCTCTAGTGTTTGTGTAAAAAAAGGAAAAGAAAAGAAATAGATGAAAAAGAAAAAAAGCAAATGAGAGAGAAGTAGACTCATAAACAGAAGTCTGAAATTGCTCCGAGGTGCATATCATTGATGGTGGGGCTGAGGGTCATGGCCACATTGTTTCCTGACATTCTCCTTTTATTTTGCGCAATCAGCTCTCTTTTGTCAAGTTTCGGCAATCATAAATCGCATATAAATGTGTTCTCAGAGGCAGCTTTCTAAAGTGACAGCATGCTTCAAAGAGCGTGCTTTTGTCTTCACCTCAAATTATTTTCAAGGCCAGAAATATTGGAGGATGTGCCACAAGGTAGCATCCTCTGACAGCGACATGGGGCTCAGGCAAAACGGTTGCCAAGTACGTACTCAAGAAAGGTTTTGCTTGTGGTTATCATTCAAGACAAAAATCAAGCGTTTCAACTCAACTGACATTTGAAAGTACGTTCAAAAAATTTTTGTGTCTTTTTGTGAATATGGTACACGTACACGCTTCCAACTTACAGTTGAAAGCCTCTGGAAATATTCAGCTACATCTGGAGGAGTCACTTGTTGGTACGGTGGTTATCCTTCTCCTCACCTCCCTTTCCTCATCACCCCCCCATATTGACTTAATCAGAATCCATCGCCTTTGGCTCTTAAGTCTACTGGAGCATTTGGTGAATCCATTCAAAACTCAATGAGATACTGTATGAATAAAAACGCTTATTTGTAGATGCTTGCACATGTACTGGCTGACATAAATTATGCACATGTTCATCACTTATGCAGAAAGGCACAGTGGGAGGAAAACCTTTTTCTTCTCAGGGTGGAAAAGCCTCTCAAACAGCATTTAGATCATTACTCTAGGACACCTAGAGTAAGAATACAATCCAAACCAATTAAAAGGAGAGAAAAAGTTCACCCCAAATAAGCATTTTGTCATGTTTTTGGTGCCAATCAAAATTCCATACCGAAGGGTCGCTAACCACTTGTTAGCCTGTGTGGCCTCAGCCTTTTACCGAACTTCTGAAGCCGAACAAAGCCACAACTTTATTTCTGATCTTTTAATTATTTAGGAAATGATTTCAAATTGTTACAAAGAGAGAGAGAGAGCAGGCCCTCCAACAGCGTGTAGGCCAGACAGCAGGCTCTCATAAAGGCAAACCCATCTCCAAACCCATCTTTAAAACCAAAAGTAAACTATAAAAGATATTTCATTGAATGAATACTTTTTCATTTTATTTGGTATTTTGTCATAAACATATTTGCACTGATGATTGTTGGGTAATATACGTTGATGTTGCCCAGTGTCAAGTCATAGCTAGCATAGATGCAAAATCTTGCCCTTGGGCAGATCATAATGATGTGCACTGCGGCCCGTCCTAAAACCATACACTGGTGACAACTGTACTGTCTGGGAGAGATAGCACAGAGTCTAACCTTACTTTAAATAATGATTTACAAATACAGAATTACATTTGAATGAATAAATGTACATTTATGTCAGGTTTTACAGTCTTCTTTCATTCAGCCATTGAGAAACTTCTACCTCATTATTGGTACAGTGTTGTAGTAAGGACCAAAACCGAGACCGAGTCATGACCAAGACCAGATTGTATAGAGAACGAGACGAGACCAAGACTTTAAGGATATAAGATGGAGTCAAGACCAAGACCAGATCACTGCGAGTTCCACACTGCATGACACACTTATGATAAAATATGAGAACATGCAAACTGTAGGCACTCCTCAAATTCATTTGAAAGATCTGCATTCCCCTTAAAACACCCACAGAAAACAAATAAGGATTCCCGTGATTCACCTCTTTTGTGATTATATTGTATATATGCATGTATGTATAAGAGCACTATGAGAAATGTCTTGAATAAATAATCAAAAGGCATTGCACAAGTGGATTCTATGTGTGGGAATTTTCCGAAAGCCGAGCAAAAATGTGATTGAGACGAGACCGAGAACTTGGTCTTGAGAGGGGTCCTAAGACCAAGACCAATCTTGAGTACTACAACACTGCATTGGTGGAAGATATTGGCCATTTGTTCTAATCGTACATATTGTGAAATTTAAGTCATGTATAGAAATGTTCTTTCAATGCCTCAACACAAAGTGGTTAGCACATAGTGGCTGCACTGTTAGATGGAGTGATACATTGGGTTCTAATGTATAGAGCTTGACTCATCTTTGCTTGCCAGTGATGTTTCACCTTTTTAACGCTCCAACGATGTTTTAAAATGACATTTCAATATGCATATGTTTTGTCTGGTTTGGGTAATGGTTGCGGCATTTCTGCAAGACGAGAGAACAAGCATTTTAAGGGGTCAGCCATTTATACACATTGTTTTTGTGTGACATTTACCCATGGTTTCCTAAATGGGTTTGACCTCTTTCTCACTCCCATGTGTTTACTCTCCATGTCAGCCAGCCACAGAAATAGGTGTTAAGGTGGCAGCTGGCAGGACAGGCCTTTTTTTTTCCTCTTACCTGGTGATTGATTCCCCCCCGTCTCATTGCCCCGAATGGGTTAAACATCACCAGGACCTCTGTTACAGAGAGATTGCATTTAGCTGCTGCTGCCAAACTGAATAGGCAACCAGTCTGTCTGTTGGAGAAAGAATAAGAGAGCGTAGAAAGGGAGGCTGAAAGGATGTAAGAAAGAAAAAAAACTGGTAAAGAGGCTTTTGGCTATTACCTGCCAGTTGTAACCTTGTCCTCCTACTAAGTCTTTCCTTGCCTGTGATGGAAATAAATCCTGGCTAATAAATTGACCAGATTGCTTCGCCTGTTTTCCTTGTGACACATTTTTTGCATCAATTTACTGAAACAGGCAATAAATCTGCCAAGCCTTGCAGATGCCCATTATCTGTTATGTTTTCACATGTTTTAGTCCAAAGGAAAAAAATAAAATGAATGTGTTATCACATTAATATTATTACCCAGGTGGAATTTATATAAATGATTTACAACGAATATCCACACTTGATCACTGTATCTGTATTAGCAAGCTGCTCCGTAAAATTACATGCAAGTGCAGCAAATGAAACGCAGACCTGTCATCTAATGTTGTTTTTTTTTTTCTCTGTCTTGCAGGTAATGTCCTTTATTCATCCCCATGGGTGCAGCTTCTGTGGTGACCACAGATGTGATGAGTAACACAGCTTTATTTCATGGTCCACAGTTTAATATGCACACAGAACAGGCGTGACACAGACTACATTTATATGCACAAAATATTACAGCTTTTGCCCTTTTTTTCCTGGAAAAGACAAAATTCCTACTAAGACACTGAGATGGCTAATAAAAATGAATATTCCACTAATATTCCAGTTTACATGCAGCCATGCATACTCCAGTTAATGTGCCCTAGCATGTCATTTATCAAGTCAGTATATGGAAAAGTGGAACGGCTGTCACTGGAGCCATTTTTTTCCCTCTGTTTGCAAACACAGCCTCTCTCTTTCACTCCTTCAACCACGGTCTTAAAAAGATTGCCATGACCAAATTTGTGCATATCCAAAAACCTGAAAAGACTTTAAAAGAAGGTATGTTTCTCCTTCCAATAACAAATGTGGGCTTTTTTTATTTAGGCATGCATTTCTACCCCAGCGTTTCAAACTGTTGGCGCAATAATTTGTGTACAATGTATCCATGACAACATACAGAGCAGGCTGTAAACGCAAGAGGCTCTGTGTTGCAAACTGCTGGAAAAACCCAATTTAAGATGCACAATGCGAATGCTCCTAAAACCTGAATAACATCTGAATATCCCACATGTCCGTATCGGAAAATGCTATATTTGGAATAACCCCTAAATCTGAATATCCAAACAGAATATGCTGTTTATATGACCAAAGTTGGACTGCTGTCATATTTGGAATAATATGTATATATACCCACAATGAATCCCAGACACCAAGCTTTAACAATGCATACGAGTATAAGTGAACAACTCACAAGAGGCCCATGAAGAACATGGATATGCATGCATATGGAGCACTTGAAGTCACATGAATGCATAAACATTTCAAGTCTTGATGTATAAGGTCTGTATTAAGCTACATATGGGAAATATTTGAGACTTAACAATTTACATTGATTTGCAAGCATTAAGCATTAATATGTAATATAGTTAATATACTCACACAACACAAAACACTCCACAGAGTCTGGCATTGACCTCTATTGTTATGTTTATTTTTTCATATGTGCACCATTTTTCATGCACTTTACCATGCTTTGCATTGTATAATCTGACTTAATGTGTTATAAAAGGATAAGCTTTGATAGAACTTTGCATGCAAACATATGCACATACACATATAGATATATATACTCAAACAACTTAACAGTATGCACACACATCTTTATTTACACAATGGTTTTGTTTGCCTTGGTGAAGGCAAACATGGGCAATCTGTGTGTAAAGTGATTGTCTTCATATGGGTGGTTGGACCAGTGTTTGGGTTGGTCGACTGCCTTCACTTAGGTAAATAATGTAATCTGTATGTCTCTGTTTCTCACTTTGCAGTGCCCACACTAGTACAGTAATTAACCAATAGACACACACATATCAACACATAACACGTGTAACTGTCGGAGGCAGTCGTGGGAGTGCCGTAATCATATTTTGAAAGTTAACTGCCAAAGTTGTGCAATTTTTTTTTTTCTCTGCACTGTAATGCGGTGCAACTGGTTGAACATACAGTGTGGTTGACTTGACTTGCGCAACCTTGACCTGCAGATTTCTAGGTCATGTGTGCCTTTGGTCTTATTTTCTTCTCTTAACGTTACCTTTGTAATTGCTCACCTGCCCACATGGGCTCAGATACAGATAGGGCAGGCCTGCTTTCCCTCAATCCATGCTAACATGCAAGAAAAATAGGTCATTCAATAGGGGCACAGCACAGAGTTGTTATCCAGTTTCTATCTATATTACTGTGTGTAGGTGCTGCTGAGAATACAAGTAGGTGTATGTACAGAGACTGACTGTAGGTAGATGCAGACAGGCAGGGTGATTAGGTTGAGCTGATCTGAGGTCGAGCAGTGCTGGAGGTTCCTGCTAATGAGGAATAGATGAAAGAAAAGACAGGACAGAGTGAAGAAAAAGTTGAAACGATGTAATATTCAAAGTTGGCACATAGAACTAAGAAGAGCATTTTTGTTAGCCAGCCTAAATTGTTGGCTGATAACAATTTCCTGAGCCATTTGAAACTCTCTGCAGCTAAAACATATTGTAGGATAGAAAAGCAATTGCCACCTTTTGTGTCTGGAGCTAGAAACTGCAGAAATTAGCATAGCTTAGCGTAAAGAATGGAAGCAGGGGGAAACAGCTAGCCTGGCGCTGTAAAAAAGTTATCTTTGCCTTTAGCAAAATCTCTAAAACAAGTTGTTCGTTTGTTTAATCCATACATAAACATTAATGTAAACAAAAATGCACGTTGTAGTTTTACTGGGAGTTAAGTGTAGAAACGTTTGCGAATGATGGCGCAGTGACTTCCTAGAATCTCTTGTTCTCTGGCAACCTGCCTTCAAATAGGGTTGCATTTGCTAGGGTTATGAGAGTCCCTTTTGTAATGTTTGCAACCGTGCAAGTATTTGCCGATGTTTTCAGAAATGGCGAAGACCATGGATGTTCAATTTCAGTTTACGATAAGACAGTATGTTGTAAATTTAGTCGTATAGAGTTTTTCCTCATCATTATACAGTAT
Source organism: Epinephelus lanceolatus (assembly GCF_041903045.1). Taxonomy (NCBI): domain Eukaryota; kingdom Metazoa; phylum Chordata; class Actinopteri; order Perciformes; family Serranidae; genus Epinephelus; species Epinephelus lanceolatus. The sequence goes on along the minus strand of NC_135747.1, from coordinate 19,232,704 downwards.
GTCTGAGCAAAATGTTGGTATTCCCAATGGCCTTGTTCAGGCAACAGAGCTGATCGACACTGAAAAGCTAGTTGATCATACATTATATTCTCCAATCAGTTTCAAAAACAGTGCCTATGTTTCGACAAGGTATAATTTAGGTGATGTAACGGCACTTAAAACTGGAAATTAAAATCCATACTGGATCAAATTTGGAAGTAGTATGGTGAGTAGTCTCTTGATGACTACGGATACAATGCTTGTAAATAGATATATTGTTGACACAGCACCATGTATTTGGAATGAATACAGTAGTGTGACTTAACAAATCCTGAGTGTAATTGTCAAGTAGTTGTCACTGGGCAGTCTTGAAACAAGTTCTTAGTGCTAAAAACAGTATTAAAATACACAAGGTGGCCTCAAAAAGTGCCTCTGACAGTAATGTAGCTTGATGTACATGTGAAACAACTTATTTTAAGATTGACAATCTGCTCTTGCATTGTGTATCATGCTCAAGGCAAGATCAACAAGATTTTATGGCTAGATAGAAAATTCTAAGTCTTTAGAACATCTTTTTTTCTCTGTCATTATGCCGTTGCCATTGCTGTTGCTTAGCAGTGCTCTCTTGACTTAACCACTTGGATGCCAAGCATATCTTGGACATGGCTTGCCACATTCAAGTTCCATTTGAAGGTAGCATGAGACAACAATCCATGAAGTACAGGTTAATTACTCGTAAATAGGTAAGCTTTACTAATTTCAGGTGTTGGTAGGCACAAAGACATGAGAGTGGTGATGATCATCTCATCTAACTGCGTGAAAGACCGCAAATATGTGTTTATATCCCCACCCGATTTAACTTCAAGCTTGGAGTTCATACTGTAGCACTGAGGAAAAAAAGAGAATTGGATTAACAGTTGTGAATGCTATAGAAGAGTTTACTTTTTTTTTTTGCATATAATACACAATATTCTGCATTTAAATGTTGGTGGAAGTGTTTGCATTATTCATGAAATTTGCTCATGATGGGAGGTTAATCCTTAATGGCGTTCTAAACTATAGCCGTCTGCTTGGAATATTAGTTGATGGAAGTTGGAGTCCATTTTTATAGTCTTAAAACAACAACAACAAAACAATTCTTACCTGCACCCTGCACCACTCAGCCACCCTGCACTGACGAACTTACAACAAAGTATGATTGAAAACCTGATGTTGATATTTTCTTCCAATGTCTTAACCAGCTCAGAAGACCGTCCATGCATTAACCACTGTACATTGTCTGTATCTTAACATTGAAAGCCTGGTGATTTGTTCCAGAGAGGTCTTGACACAAAATGTGCTGTCTGGAGTTATCACCTGCTCCCCTGTCAGTCATTTTCACCATCATCACAAGCTGAGAAAATATGACAGGAGATGTCTCCACAGGTACTTACAGTAAAGAGAGGTGTACATTACACAGCTGACAGATTAACCCTGTCCGTCAAGGTATAGGTGTTGTACACAGCGCGGGTGAAAATAGTGACAGAGAAGTTGTGAGAGTGGATTTCACAATACTGTTTATATATTTTTGCAATATTGTGTCATTTGCCTACACTTCAGTCAAAATCTGTTTGGTGAAAACTTCTCTGTACTTAAACATATTGATTTGTATTACACATGCCCACACAGCATGTACACACACAGTCATTGAGTCACATGTTTCTCTGTCCAGTAAGAATTCCATGTTAATTATATAATAATATAATTAACATATATAATATATATAATAATTTCTATTCACACTGCTTGATGTACTCATATTAAAGTGGCATTTATTTTTTTATTAAAACAACACATTTACACTTTAACTGCATAAAACAACAAATAATGTTTTTTGTTTTTCATTTTTATATTTAAGCTGCTAATTTACAAAAGGTTTCATTCTGCTTTTATTTAATTTTGTTTTTTTTTTTAGATATTTATACAGGAGAAAAATCAGATTTATGTAAATCTTGTGCAACAAAAACATAAAAATATTTAATAAAGAACAAATCTAGTCCTCATCTAAACAACTGCAGTGTGAGGTTATTGTCAGACACACAACGCCATATCCTGATCTTATGCCAATGCAATGTGCTCGTTTGTGTGCGTGTGTGTCAGCGTGTGTCAAAGTGGTAATTCAAGTCACTGTAGCTCATAAAGATGTCAACACACACCCTGCCATTACATTGTTGACAGTTGGCATGGTTACCTGGCACTTAGCCAGACGTTGCATGTGTGTGTGTGTGTGTGTGTGTGTGTGTGAGTGTGTGTGCTGAAAAGTAAACAGTGTGCAAAGCCCCACAGCTGCAGCAAAAGCAGTGAGGCAGAAAGGGGTCTGAACAGTGTTTTACATCCTGTGAGAAAAAGTAAGTATAAGGAAAGAATGAGGGAGAAAGACAGCGACTGACAGGGAGAGAAGAGAGAGATACATAAAGCAAACTCAATCATGGCGAGTCAATTTGCTCTGATTTGATCTTCAGTCTCATCTGGAATTTAAAGCATACTGTACTTGGAGGTGATATTTAAAATCACTGCATAGATATGACTGCTATATAGCACAGTGGGAGCAGTGTGACAGCCTCATGCTTTTGTACATATGGGTGTGTGTGTGGAATAAATTGGCTCCTCATTATGCTGAGCTCAGGAGAAATTTTTATGATGAGCTAAATGTTGGCATAAAAACAGCAATAGAGAGAAAACTGGGAGCACCACAGACAAACCAGTTTGGGTTACGACAGCGAACCGCGATTAGTGTGTTTGTGTGTGCGGAGAGGCTCACGTTCACACTCACAGCATTTCAGCACTCTGTTTCCCGCACGGGTGTATTTCATCACACATGAGACATTAATCAGATACGTCATACGATCAAACTTGGTGACTGAGTGCAGAATCAGGAGCAATTTTTCAAACACACATGACGGGGAGACACATCTGTCAAATGTATTAAAAATATCTTTCTCTCTCTGTCCTGTTCCTGCTGTGACTTCACCCACAATATCACTCTTCACCTTGCACCCATCACCTCCATCCTCCTGCTCACCCCCCCCCCCCCCCCCCCCCCCCCCCACACACACACACACACACACACACATACATCTATTCATTTTCAGTCTTTCCCTTTTTTAAAATTCTGCCACAACATCAAAGGTTTGGCCTTCCCGTTGGCGAGGAAAGCAGCATTTGCGGAGGTGTGTGTGTTTGTGTCAGAGGGAGGTCACTAAGACCTTGGGTTGACCGAGCTTCCTATTTGACCGACCTGTCACTCATTAGTGCTGACCCGTGGTTGGCTGGTGTGGAGGAGGTAAAGGGGGAGGTCATGACCTGAGTGGTAGCCAGTTGTATGTCTGCCTGGACTGGATAACCATGTAAGAGGACAAGAGCAGGTGACAGAGCCAAATGCCACACAGCATCAAATTAAAATACTCTCATACACACACAAAAATACACGCACATGGTGGACATATTTATAGTATGTGTACTTGACTTTATTAAGCATGCGTTTATATGCGCATGTCCAGCAATGCATTTAACATGCATGTACACACACAAGTAGTTACAGCATAGTTGTAACATTATCACAGCACCATACAGAATAAACAAGCTCCTCTTACACAATGCACTTGAGGACTGGACAAACCAACATGTGAGCATTGATTGTTTTTGTTGTTGTTTTCAGCTTGTCTGCACCCCTCATAGGCGGCCACACTTCCTGTCACACTCTCATGACTCCAGCTGGGAAATTGTTGTTGGAAAATACTGTTTATTTTATTATTATTACTTTTTTTTATCATTTCATTTGAGGTGAAAGCAATGATTTGATGGTAAAGTTGAATCTGTGCGGAAAAATGTTTCAAGTTTGTTTCAGTTTGCGTCTCGTATAATTTCATGTAGTCTAAAGACCTGCAGTATGGTTTACCACAGTGCGGTAGGGTTTATTTTGGCCTAATCTTTTGTGCTTTGTTTAATCTGACTCAGTTTGGTGTGGATTAGTGCAGTTTAGTGTGGACGAGTGTAGCTCAGATTTTGTATGTAGCTGAGTCTCATTCTGTGCGATCCAGTCTGCTGTTGTTTGGTTTGGCCTGGTCTGTTTTGTTTTCAGTCTGGTGTCTGTTCTCGTGCAGTTTGGCAGTATGGTGTGGCTTTTTAGTCTTTCATGGATTGCTTTGGCAATTTTTAATTTCTGTTTTTTTGTGTCTTAGTTATTTTATTAAACAGTCACAATACACACAGTCCAAAGACATGCAGGTTAATTGGTGACTCTAAATTGTCCATAGGTGTGAATGTGAGCATGTATGGTTGTCTGTCTCCATGTGTCAGCCCCGCGATAGTCTGGCGGCCTATACAGGGTGTACCCCACCTCTCGGCCAGTGTCAGCTGGGATAGGCTCAATGAATTATTGAATAAATTCATACAAATGTGTTTTTCTCTACTTTGCTTAAACATGGTTTTCGTCTAGTCTACAGGTTTGGTTTTACTTTAGATATAGGTGGTATGTATTTTTTCATACCTTCATACATTCCTGAATTTTACCAGGGTATATGCTATGACAGTGATTGTGTGTAGCGCTGCCTAACCCCTCCCAAGTTTGCTACGTTCCACAAGCTCTCATAGCTTTTTCAGTCGAATAATTAAACAATAAACTCACAAAGTGTCACTTTCTTTATTAAACAAAGAAATACAATAGCATACCTTCTGAATTCAAGTTTCTCTCTTTTACAGAAGTAAGATTAGCTTAACTACCTTGATAACCCATCATTAAACATACTTAATTTAGACTCAGCGGAGACTTATCAAAACCGTCTTGGTTCATCTTGTTAATTGCTTAGGTAGTTTGTCCAACCAGCTATTTACAGTCCTGTAACGTTATCCCCACCACTGGCAGTCACCATGTTTGGGAGCTCTGCTGTCTGTTCCACCAGCAGAGACTGACCTCTGGTGGCACATGATGTGCATTACATACAATACATCGTCAATACTGCCGTATGAGATTAATAGAAAAGATGAGCATTTGTACTTTTGATGGTAAAAATCACACCATCTGGATTTCTAAATACTCTGGTATACAGTTATACCATGATAGGACCTAAGCCTACTCTACTTGATGCCTTTGTTAGATCTTTATCGAAACATTTTTTTTTTTCCGTTTTGGCACATGTAAAATTACAATGTGATCTCATCCCTATTCATCATATTTATACATTTATACAGAAGTCTTTTGCATTGTGTCTTGAGGCAGAAGGGGTCAGTGAGTCTTGATGCAGAAGTTGTTGAAGTCCCGCGAGTCTCCTGTGCTTGTTAAGCCCCTCCTTCTCCCCTCCCACCCACCCTAACTGGTCTTTCTTACTCTTTTTACTATTTCTATAGCTCTCTAATAATGATATGGATACGTTTACATTCAAGCTCATGGGTAGCCCATTGTGTCTCATACAGACGACACAAGGGACATTCCCCAAGCAGTGTATTTTGACGCCCTGGGAGTGAGACCAGGCTGTAACATTAACTCTGTTTGTAAGGCAGTTACAGTGGATTTTGAAAGTTTACTCCTCAACTGTTGCTTAAGGATCAGTGTAGCAAAGTGCAAGCATAGCAAGAGGAATATTTCTAATCTGCCCATATGCTGTTGGTCTCTATCCTGCAACCATATTTCTCTGATCTGTCTAATCCACCAGCTTGCTCTATGCATGAGGTGGGCTATTACCGTCTGAGCTACACATTCCCTGCTCTTTACTTCATGTCAGAAGAAAAGTGGAAGAAATTTGCATGATATAAGTTCTATTGTGTGTTTGCATGAATCTCTTTACATCAGAGATCTGTATCACAAACCAGATTCCATGTAGTCAGGCTGTCTTTTGGCTACCTGGATTAAATGAGCATCAGCAGTCCTGGATAACTGGTCTCTGAGAGATGGTTACCAGCTGTGTCTGTTGACCCTGAGTTAACCCATCCAGCTATGACCATGTTCACATGCAGAGTTTGTAATTACAGTCACATGCAACAACAACAGATCAAGAGCAGCATGTTTAATATGTGATTAGATAAACATGTCTATCCCTGTGGAAAGCAGGAAATTAGGTTTAATGCGTGAGCAGAAAATGAACATAACCACACAACTGGAATACAGTAAGGTGCAAATAAGTTAAGACAAAATATGACAATTAGTAATTGGCTATAAATAGGTGTGGGAATTTTGATTTATATAGTCAAAAACAAATATTTATTAAGGTATGCGCTTTTGTCTGAACATAAAAAGTCAGTTGAAAAGACAATGTGAGCAAAACATAATTCCAAAGTTAAAATTAAATTTCTCACACTGAAGCTGGAGCTATAACAGTGAATATAACAGGCTGAAGAAAAGAGACTGTGATTAACATATTTAAAAACTCCTCCTGACAGTGTATAATTTACTGGCAGCTAATTGCAGTGTACAGATATTTTTGTGATAAAGAGGCTAAAGTGGGCAGACATTATTTACAACCACCATCATCTCAGTAAGTCCATAAAACGAAATGTATATACACAATCACCTTTAGTTCCCTTGAGTTGCAATAATGGACTAAGAATACCACTATTACTGTTACAAGAGTTGTAGTATAATTTTCATGTCATTCACATAGACTGTATAATAAAAAGGAGGTAGCTACTATGATGTCAACCTATGGTTTGTGGACTACCATTTTAAAGCCTTGAGTGCAGTATTTCCGCCATCACCATCTTGTTTTTTTGGAGCTAGAAGCAAGCCCCCTGTCAGGAGGTCAAAGGGTACAGATGACCCGAGCCCAAGGCCAAGGGGCTCTATGGTTGACCCTTAAATGGGATTGAGTACAACAATTTACTTACTACAACAAGCTATCTGATACTCCCACCTCCGCAGGTATTGTGAAATGGTGCGGTCCATCTGACATGGGTCAGGTGTGCAATGTGCAGAACTCACAGGTGTAGCCAATGTAAACATGTGAGGCGGACTGCAGCCTGATTAGCTAAGCCAGGATGCCTCACCAAAATCAGGAGCTCCTAAAGGAAAAGTCAGGGTACAGAGGAAACAAGAACATGAAAAGAGAAGAGAGGCAATGACCAAATGTCTGACAAAAAAATTGTGAAGAAGCATCAGCCATGATCAGTAAAGCTGAAGGTAAAGATTGAGGCCTAGTATTTTTTTTAGCAAATAAAACCTGCTTTATTGGGCTACATTTTAAAGCAACAGTGAAGATATGGGTATCGTCTTAAACAAGAGCACCTAAGGCATCCATTGGTACCAACCATGTAAAGCTATCTTGTCAGACAGGGGGCCAAATTATTCTCCAAATTTCAACTGAATTTTAGCAAGTAAAATTGGATTATTGCCATTTTTTAAAACAGTATATTTAAATAGTTCTGCATACCTAAACAGTCTTGGAAATGCATAAATTGGGTTTGACTGGGAAACTGCGCATTGAGCCATATACTCTTCACACTATTTCAGTTCTGCACACAATTTGACCAATATTTGATTTAAGTAGCCCTCAAGATAGAATGAATAAAAAAAGGAAAAAGTATTTGTTCACTCCTAATTTAATTTTATGATTTATTACCTTGCAGTAATTTTCTCATTTGATTTTATTTTTCTCTAATCATCACTGGTGAGTATTTTTTTGGCCCAGGGCACACTCTGCTTTTCAAAATAAGAAAACAAAGTCTGAACAGTATACAAGTACAATTAGATGGAAATTACATGTGGAAATATGATTCATTTGATTATATTAACAGGACGTATATAAACATATAGGGTTCCCCAAAATACACACCCCACCCGTTGGCTGTGGATGAGGGACCCACTTTTGAAAATGTTGTCCCCCTGCCTGTATTTCTGCTGGCCTGGCCAGAAGTGACCATATATAATGAGAATGTGGGGCTGTGAAGGAGAGAGGGATGGATCTGACTAAGAAGAGGACACTATCCACAGACAGCCTGACAAGTTACGCATAATCAACGGCAGTGTCCCTGCCATTGATTATGTGTAACTCTGAGCCTTAGTAAAATGTAAACGGGTAAGGAATATAAAAATTCACACCCCCTAAAGTTGTCATGAATGTTGAAATTAGCAATAGAGACCATAAGTTTTTTTGCACCAGGCTGTAAACATGTTTATTTGTGCTGTACAGTTAGGCAATTTAACATGGGGGTCTATGGGGACTGACTTCTGGAACTAGCCTCAAGTGGCCATTTGAAGAACTGCAGTTTTTGACACATTGGCTTCATTTTTCAGCCCTGTAAGGTTGCCGCTTGGTCATTCATTATTGACAACTAAGTTGTCAGCTACCTTCCTGTGGATGAATAACAGAGTAGTCCACTGTGCTGTGATTCTCCTGATCTGTGCACATCACTCTGTGCTCACTTGTCACTTTAATGTATACACAGTATACATCAAGGTCATGTAAAAAATGATGATTCTATTTTGCAGAAAGTTGATTGATTTGTTGACACTTTTGGATTTGATCCTCTGAACTGAGGCTACTTGAGAGCAGGTCAGCCAGACATTGTAGGATTCCATGGTGATAAACCAAATTTGAAACAGTGCCAGCTATGTGATACCATACGCCTGAGTTAAACCCAAAGCTTTCTGGGAAACCTACTTATCTCGGCTTGTGATAAAGGCCAGTGTTCTGGGAGAGTGTGTGTGGGTGCGTGTTTATACTTGTGACTACATATACATATCCACAAGTGCCTGATTTGACAGGTTTATTTTTGTGCTTGCATGTTTGTTTAGTTAGTTTAGGTGCATGAGTGTGCTTTGTCCTGTGGTGTCGATGCTACATTGCAGTGCAATAATAAGATGGCAGCATGCCACAGGCCCCAATCTCCCAGTGTGAAAATAGGCATATGCAACACCTACCTATAACAAATCAGCTGATGGAAAATGGAGAATTGTTTTAATACCTTTAAAATGCAACTGAAGCATGCAGTTACACTGATTATAATGTAAATACATTGTTAGTTACGCTAAGCCCCCAGGATATTTTGATTATTGTTTTTGTAATAATGTTTTTCCTCAATATTTTTTAGCCATAGCTTTAATCTTTTAAAGTGGCTCAAATTTCTCCAGTGGCTAAATATTGGAGAGCTGTGCAAACCTTGACCAAATCTAGTGTTTTAATTTGCTGGTGAGGTTATTGCATCCCAACTAACTCCATCACTGTAAATATACCCTCGTGATGAGTGGCCGCAAGGCTCATTAGGGTTGGCTTTTTCAAAAACACAGATACGACAAGGCACATTGCTAGCTGCAGCCGACTGATTGTGAGTGGCTCTTAGTGACTTTGCAGTTCTCTGGAGTGCTTCTCAAAGACAAATTACTTGCAACTAAAAACTTGTTCAGACTGACACACTCACTGTTCTTCAGAGTTTCTCCTAACTTTTCCAGGTAGTTCTTCTTGGTTAGTTCTATGAATATACCCCCTGGTTCTACATATGGGCTCTCCTCCACCCACAGGAGCTGCTGAATCACTGGAGTGAAATATAAACTGCCTCCTAAACAGAGGTGGGCTGTATCCTAAGAAAGTCTGGTTTAGCAAATTAGATAATCCCAGGTGTTATGCCTCTCTCATCCCTTTGATGACTCTCTGTATTAAACATCACAGACCAGCCAGGTGGGTAAACAAGACATCAGCCTACAGGATTTCTAGCTTTTAAAGTTCAGTTATTTAAAGAATCTGTTACCTTTTACTGCTGTCTGGGGCTTCCAATGTGAAAAATTGCTACAACTTTTAAACTGGTTAAAGCTGGGGAAGGCAGAAATTTAGAAACTGAGCTCTTCCCTCTGTGTCCTGAACCCCTCCTATCAGATGACCATAGGCATATGCACATGCTTCATACAGTAGGCCTACCAGTGTTTCCCATACATCAATTTATCTGATGTCATTCCATTACAGAGTCTAACAGTGTGATGGCAGCAACAGAAAGTTTGCTGATGTGGCGTGAAGTCGGGGCTGTCTGGTCCCCCTGAGCTGGGGTTTGCCGATATTCACACGTGTTTTATTATGCCCTCATGTCGGCGATAGCCATGACTGGCAGCATTATGTTTTCAGGCTGGCTGTCTATCCATCTGTCCCATTCTCATGTACATGATATCTCAAGAATGCCGTGAGGGAATTTCTCAAATATGGCACAAACATCTAGTTGGACTCAATGATGAACTGATTAGATTTTGGTGGTCACAGATCAAAGGTCAAGGTCACTGGGAGCTTGTCTCATTCTCGTGAATGTGATATCTCAAGAACACCAGGAGGAAATGTCTTCAGATTTGGCACAAACATCCACTATGGACTGATAAGATTATGGTGTTCAAAGGTCAAGGTCACTGTGACCTTATATCTGTCTAATTCTCGTGGATGGGATATGTAAAGAACCATTTTAGTGAATTTCCTCAAATTTACCAAAACTTGGACTCAATGATGGACTGATTAGAATTTGGTGATTAGAGGACAAGGTCACTGTGACCCCCAAAAATTGTTTTTGGCCATAACTCAAAAATGCATATGCTAATTATAACCACATTTTACATCAATGTCTAATAGGCTAAATGATAAAGTGAATTTTATATCCAAAAACTCTAAGGTCAACTTTACTGTTACATCATAATTTTCTGCAGGAACATTTTTTCTGGCCATTATTCAATGAAACTGTGATGATTGGATAGATCTTTTGTGCTGTCGGGTTGAAGATGTGTGAGAAGCATCCCTGTTTTAGGGTATGTAGATTCTTTGCAGCAATATCCATAGCCTATCTAAAGCACCGTCAACTGCCATGGCTACATATGATTCTGGACTGACATGGATGTAAATTGAACTGCAGCTTGATGGTAAGCCAAGGCACACAACTGTGAGGCAGTAATTGTAGTTGGGTTTATTGTCAGACTGTATTTTAGACTCTCTTTTTGATAAGTCTATCTTCCTTTTTTTTTGGGTAGCTTTGCACTGGAATAGCAGCTCTCTCTGCAGGATTCTAAGCCATTTAATCAGGCTTTCACTGAAAAAATGTGCAAGCCCACCTGCATTTGTAAAGGTTCAGAAGCTCAGTGTTCTGTCAGTCCACTTGACTCACAATATGCTTAAAGTTTATTGTGGGATTTTGCCTTAGAACTTACAACAATCCATGGCAGGAGGAAATAAAAGCATTAGCCAGTGGTGCTGGCAAAACAGTGTAAGAACAAATCTTATGTACTGACTCTTTTTCAAGTTCAGTTCGTACCGGGTCTACACTGGTACATTCTGCCTCCAGGAAATAGCCATATGCTTTCATTCTGAGTTTGACAGCTCCTGCCCTCTGCCGCTTACTCAGCTTTTATGTGCTACCAATCTAACTGCCAACAATCAAAATGGAAGCATTACAACCTTAAACTGTGTTACAAGCTCACTCGAGTGCTGTGTGGCAAAGTTTGGCTCGCTTTTACAGTGCAGGTGATGATTGACTGATGATTTTTTTTTTCACTCTGGGCTTGTTGTAGCTGTATGCACTCGCTGCTGGAACTTTTTAGAACAAACCCGTATGCCCGGCTCGACCAGACTCCTCAGCTGCAGCTGATATGAGTTTTCTTTACTTACTGTAAAATGAGAGACATAGCATTGCCACAGCAAAGTAGCTAAACAAGTCAGGTGCACATTAATTCTATCAGTTGCCAGCTTTATATAGCTTACTGTTTAATATTTTCGAAGGGTAATAAACTTTGAAATGCTTTACTTCCATTCAATACCTGCACATCCTGAAACACCTTGTACTCATAAACCTAAAAAACTGGAAAGTCTGATGTATTAAGTGATCTGAAAACCAAGGACATTCCCTGGCACCATTAGCTACTGGGGATGCCTTTCTGTATTATCCAGTGTTAGCCAATATCATCATTATTGCTGCAGTCATCTGTAGCAGCCCAGTTTACTTAAATCATCATCTAGTATATTCTGATACCAGTGGGCAGAGAGAAACTGGGAGAGCTTCTATATGCTTTTTCTGCATGGGTGCATCACAGAAACTCTGTCAGCCACTGAAGTTAAGAACTGCATTTTGCAGACCCAAACCACTGCTCCATATACTGTGCGTACATTATGGATTGTTTCACTTTATGTAACATGCAGTCACTGTCAAAGCTGATCTTAGTCTGCAACTCTTTTTGGAAGAGGTTACATGCTGTAGCAATGTCTGAGGAATCACCTGGTTGCAGTGACTTCCTGATTGTCACAGTGAGGTTACCACTGTGATGACAGAGGCTTCACGTACTGTAAGTGATGGATGGATGGATGGGTGCATATAATTCATGCACATACTGTAAGTCCCCTTAAACTGCATTTTTTTTTTTTTTCATTGACACTCCTGGCTGTGTTGACTAAATTCATGGCGCGGCAGTTTGTGTTTCCATAGTCAGTTTAGATGCGCCATGTCATGCCAAGCTGCGCTGGAGATATACCTTCTCCAGAGTAAGTCCAAAAGCTGAGCTGCCAATGGTTGGCCGTCGGTCAAAGTCGGGCCGTCGATGAGCGGCTGTCGGCCTAGTTTTTGCGGTGTGTCCCGCACCGTCGGCACTTCGGCGTCGGCGGCTTTTCAGCCGATTGAGCATGTTGAATCGGTGGTGGAGCTTGTCGGTGAGACAGATCACTCTGATTGGCTGTTCAGGTTTTATTTTCTCACCCCTGTAGCGAGTGAATCTGCCTGTAGTGAAACCGGGGACAACCGGTGCTTCCTCCTCAGGCTCCACATCACTCAGCTGCCCGACAGACCCGCTGCTTCTTCCCACTTTAACCTGAATAACAAACTGGGGCTAGCTGTGCAGCATTACCGGAGGGAAGCACAGCCAGTTAGCCTCCACTAGCTTCCCAGCTAGCCCCGGCTCTCCATTTGGATCCAACCGGAGCACTGAGCCCTGGTTTGTTATTCAGGCTAAAGTGGGAAGAAGCAGCGGGTTTGTCGGGCAGCTGAGTGAAATAGAGCCTGCGGAAGAAACACTGTCTGGATGTAATAGTCCGTGGAGCTGCTGCCGTGCTCGTCTGCACGGATAGGAAACCCCTTGGCTGACAGGATGTACCACTCTCTCACTCCGCTCTCTCTCATGCAGGCGCAGAACGTACGTGCTACTTGGCCGTTTGATGTAGTCTTTGTAGTGTGTTCAAATGCAACTGACACAGGGCGACGTGAGGCGACGTTAGGCGACGTAGATGACGCAACAGTTGGCTTTCCTCGCCGCTAGTTCTTTGATGTCGGTTTGGTGTGTCATCACCTTAAGACACACCTTCAAGAAGGTAGCCCTGTTGTAATGGAAATGCAAATCCCTGCTGTGCTGGGCTGATGCCTCAAGCCAAGCCAAGATAAGCCAGCCCATGCCTGTTGAAAAGGGGTAATTGACTAAATGTCCACATATAATAACTAATTGTGCCATTCTCACTGAGTCTTCTTTCAAGAAAGATAATTTTTCCCTACTTAAAATTGAACATCTTCACCACCTTCCCTACGTTTATAGCAGCAAGAGAATTTTTTTTTTCTCTTGTCATATTAACTGATTTATGGAGGGTTGAAGTTCAGACAGTCCTCAGACATAAACATATCAGAGTCTGCCATTTGAGTCTGATAGCACCTGATGTTGCCCACAGGGCTGTCAGTAGTATTCTCCTGAAATGGCTTATTCACATAGATAATGATTCTATCATTACTTCAGAAACATTTTCAGAGGTAAGGCAACAATATGGAAAACTTAATTCACCTGTAGAGGTAAAAGAGTCTTTATATTTTAGGGCCTGATAAACCTTAGTAAGAGGTTGAATGAGGCAAAATTCAAGCAAACAAGTTTTTAAATTTTGTCTTTTTTGTCAGTTATGTAAACCGTCTGATGAAATTTTTCATCTACAGAGCCCTAAAAAGGCCTCTTTGGAATCAGTAACAGCAACCTGGTTTTCAGATTAAGTACCATGCTTTTTTAAATCTATGCCATGGGTTTTGAAGAAGCCTTGAGGTTGTAAAACTTCTTTCAGACCATAAAAAAAGAATGTGAGCTTTTAAGATATGAATTAAAAAAAGACGGTAACAAAGTAGAAAAAGGCAAGTGAAAAATACAGTTTATCAAGCACCATCACTGAGATACTAAAATATATTTAAGAAAAAATGCACCAACAGCAATCACTTGTTTCAGTAGCACAAAAAGCTAAAAGGAGAATCCAGTAAATAGTGCATAAACTAGAAATAAACTTGTGCATGTGAGAGCGACTGGGAAATAAAGCAAGAAAACAGCTGGATGGTGAGAGCTCATTATTTAATAGCCGAGTGCAGAAAATCCATTTTACGTGTGGGCTTTAGCATGGGGATAAATTAGCATACGAGTAAACAGAACACCTAACTTGCGCATATTCTAAGCCTCCCTGGGGACTCATCTCCTCAGGTTCTGCATTTAATTTTTTACCTTGTTGTGTAGTAATGAATTACTGTGGATACAGATGTGTGTACACACAAATTCTCCACATTGATATGCATACCAACGACTGCTTCGAATGCTTTTTCAATGCACACATTTCCGCACACATGCACTTGGAAATTGAAAAGAATGGAATGGTTAGATTTAAGTATAATGAGTGGAACTGATGCCGAATCTTAAATTGTTTGGACTTGTATCAGCTTTCATAGACCATAATGGTGGGTAAGTCCTTTGCACATACAGAGCAATACATCCCTGCAGTACGCACACATAACACACACACTCAGACTCACACACACACATTTCAGCTTACATTGCACAATCAATAAAATTCACTGGCCCAAACAGAGGCAGCCTCTTTTGTTTCAGCTCTACTTGCCTTTACAAGGACAGACACATTTAGATACATTACACAAGATGACAGACAGGCCAGCCCATCAAGGCCTCACTCATATGTCCCATTTAATGAACTAAAACAATGTGCTGTCTTGCCTGACGGAAGACAGCATGAGGTTTGAAGGAAGCTTAGCAAGTGCAGGCTGAGCTGACCCAAGCGGAGGCACAGGTGAGGCTTAGGAGGAAAGCAGTCTCCAGTAAGAAAACATGTCTTAATCAGGTTTATAAGAGCCTCATTCCCCTCTTAACATCAGCTTGCTACCTGTCATCCACCAATACCATCTCTGATGACTTGCCTCAACTTTTTAGTCTCCCTCCTTCTCTCAAGCAGTTGTCATCGCCTCGTCTCTGCTGTCTGGCTGCAGCTTAGAACCTCTTTGCTGCCTTTCAGTCCTTTAGTAATGTCCCATTGTGCCTGGCATCAAATGTTCTTTATAAGGTGACGCTTGTGCAGTGCTGCTTTTTTTTCCCTCCCGATGATCAGCACCATATTAGACACGGTACTATTTTGTCCTTGGTCTGGGCCTGTGTGTCTGTGCACTCCTTGTTCAGCAGCTCATTTAATCTGTATTCACGTCTGATCTTGATACAGGTACATTCCAAATGTAATCATTTGCCGATGGCCTTTCAGGCTTTCAATGTGTATTTGAGAGTGAATCTTTTCCTGGCGGCCAATTCATCACGAAGAGTGAAAGCGCCGCATAGATGTGGTGGCGCAGTTCTCCACCCGTCGTCTAGGGCAATATGGAAAGAGCGCTGTGACATAAAAGGAGATTGTCACTGTTAATTTCAATGGAGCAGGTCCAACCTTGGATATCTACGAAGATTTACATATGCTGAAAGGTGAGGGAAGGTATTCGGCTATGGCAACATCATAATAATCAGAATTTTTCATGAAAGCAGAGTACTTCAATAGAGCCTTTTGGTTGGCTGTGATGATGACCTCCATTAAGCTATAATCAGTGGGAGGGGTGAATGAGGGTGACAAGTAGCCTGGGGACGTGGATATGAGGTAGGTCCACAGGGAAAGAAGTGCATACAGTGTAAGATAATGTATGAAAACTGACTAATCACACCGTTGTATTACTGTGACACAGGGCTAGAGCAAATGGAACAGCTTGCTAAATGACCTATCAATTGTAATGTATAGATTTTCAGCTGGAAATTTTGATTTGCTGACAATCAATGATCTCAAAAAACATTTGTATCATCATTTGCGATGAGACGGCATCAGTACGGTCATTAGTTATTCAGTTAAGCATTGGTGATCTACCTGAGGTTGGTAGCTACATGAATGCTCAATTGATAACATGCACACATAATAGTAATTGGAGAAAATATGATTTAATAGATTTTGAAATATATACTGGTGATTGTAAGTGTAACCTTTGAATGATCAAATGACACATTAGCTCTCTTGCAGATCAAACACTGAATGTGTTAGGTATAAAAAAGGCTCAAGCCCCTTTTACACTGCCAGATTTTCCGCGAATGTTGGGCCGTTTTGCCGGCACGTTCTGAGCAGTTAGACACACAGAGCCGGAGTGGCGAGTTGATCCGAGGTGCCCAATTTTTCGCCTCGTAGGGTAGACATATTGGCGGAAACTTTTTGGTTTAAAAAGAACAAGGCGCCCTTCCGCCACGAGAGGGGCTGTTGCAGACTTGTGGGAGGAGCTGTTGATGACGCTACACGTGCGAGCCACTGGCGGTGGATAAACAGGAAACGGCTGATAGCAGGAATTAGCGAGCAGACACTGTAAAGATGAGCAACTGGGGAGACAAAGAATTGCGCACCCTCCTTGCCTTCCCAAACGAAGAGGCCATTAACCGTCAAATGATGGGGACGGTGAAGAACGGGCCGACTTACAAGAGAATTGCCGAAAGACTGACTAGCCGTGGCTTCCCTCCCACGTCACTGTTTACGTCACACGCTGAGCTACACGTTTTGTTACTCGCTCACACCCCCCATTGCCCCGAAAAAGGCGCATTCTGTATGAACAAAAGGAGGCAGGCTGCATTTTGCTGCACTCCCCGATTTTGCTTTTATACTGCCAATGCTGAAAGAAGACTGATTGGGCTTTCCTGCAAATTTTTCACAATTCCTGTTTAAAAAGGGCTTTAGAGTTTTTGCTGATACAGCCCTACTTGGTCTGGTTTGACTAGTAGCGCATGGCAGCTAATATTAGCAATCTTAGATATTGCTGTGTAGCCAGCTGTCATCACTGAATCAGTCCTCTGACTCTCTGACTGACTCTCTGACTCCCTTACACTACATTTTGGCATTTGCCGTTATCCTGTATTTGCAATTTTTACATTACTCACCCGTTTTAAATGTTATCAAGGCTTAAAATTACACATAATTAAGGGCATACGACTGTGAGCGACAGGCTGCCTGCCAAAAGTGTCCTCGGCTTCTCAGTCAGATCCACTCCTCGTTCCTCCACAATGCCAGCCTCTCACCCAAATATGGCCACTTCAGGGTCCAAAAAAACAAGATGGCGATGGCCGCAATGCAAACAGGAGTCCACAAACTGGTGGGTGACTTCACGGTAACTACATCCATTATTTTTACAGTCTATGGTTTGGACACCCAGTGGAAATGAAATGAACTGAGTAGCAATATGGGACTGTGAAAGTGCTGCTAGTTGTTGTAATTGTTAGTGTGATCACTGTGCTAATGGAAAGTTGTGACAAACTCAAATCATTATTGCTGTACTGATGCCTTTTTTTCCAGTTGCCAAATATCTTAGTGTTGTGATCATTTTCATTTCTGGCATTGTAGGCTAGTGTTATTGTGTTGGGTATGAGATGTAAGTACATCTCTGTTGAGATCAACAACAAACATTATTTTTGCATGGATCTAATCTGTAGCATTTTAGTCACTCACTGTCATTCAGTGTTTGGAGAATGTTTCTTCTACTTTTCTACCTTTGTTCTGCTATTTTTTCTCCTCTGCTTAAGAAACTCTTACGTTTCTTAAAAGTCCTCCTTCCTGCTCGTAACAGTTTTTCATCGTAGGAGCTCTTTTAAAGGCTAAGATTCTTTGTGAGTAACTTTTATCTTAACCAGAATCTAGTCTTAACTTTAACTTTAAGTTCTTTGAAAACGTTACAATTCTAAGAATTTTCTTAGAATTTAGTCACTAGGAGCAACTTTTTCTGCTGGGAGCTTTGTGAATGCAGCCCCTGCTTCTTATGTCTCGCCATCTTTTTGATTTTGACTTATGACTCAAAGTTATTATTATCTTACTATATAATGACAAAAACTCTGTCTGTGGGTGTGTCTGTTCCACGTTTTTCTCCTCACTGACTTGGTCAATCCATGTGAAATTTGGCACAGTGGTAGAGGGTCATGGAAGGATGCGAATGAAGCAATATTACATCAGTTGGCCAAAGGGGGGCGCTATAGCAACCAATTGAAATTGCAAACTTTGAATGGACATATCTCATGCCCCGTATGTCGTAGAGACATGAAACTTTGCACAGAGATGCCTCTCCTCATGAGGAACAAATTTGCCCCAAGAACCCATAACTTCTGGTTATATAGATTTTCCGCCATTTTGAATTTTTGGAAAAACACTTAAAATCGACCTCTTCCTAGGAAGTTTGACCGATCTGCATGAAACTCAGTGAACATAATCTAGGGACCAATATCTAAAGTTCCCTCTTTGCAAAAGTTGGAAAACTTACTAAAACTGAGCTTCTATAAGGCAATGAATATTGCAGAGGGCGTGGCTCATCACATAAAGGTGTATAACATCTCAAGGGTTTCACCGATCACCACGCAACTTTGTAGGCATATGACCACACATAATCTGAGGGGACTCCTCCATTATTGACCCCATCAAACAAAATGGGGGCGCTAGAGAGCTAATTTCTTATCTAGGCCTAACCGCCATATTGATTTTTACTAAACTTGGTAGATATGTAGAACAGGACGCCTCAAGGTGACTGGAGAAATTTAACTCTAATTGGCAACTGGGTGGCGCTATAACAACAGAAAAATGCTTAAAAATGGCTAAAATGAGACCGATCGCTGTGGCTCCCCCTGTGGCCAAATTTCTTATTTTTTTCCTAATTTTTGGTATGACTAAGTCATGGTATGGTTTGCTGTACATAATCACAGAAACTGTCAGTCAGTCATTCTGTCTGTCCCACGTTTTTCTACTCACTGACATGGTCAATCTATGTGAAACTGCACATAGGCATTGAGGACTGGCATAGGTAGAAGGTGACAAAGCTACCAATGGGTATGGACTAGTTTTAGTTATTACTTTGTCTTTTTAAGATAGTACAGACAGTCAGAAAAAGGGGGTTGGGGTGGTGGGGGCACGTCTGTCTCTTTATTATATTCTGCTTCTTTTTGATGCTTCCTTATGATATTACTTTAGTTTATATACCGTTTGCTCATTATATTGCTCATTGTTTTTGTACAGTTTACTTAGTTTACATACGTATGTATTGCTTTGTATTTTTTTCTACTGATGCTTCCTGTTTGCACTATCCTTTTGCTGTGGAAGGAATAATATTATATCTTATGCAGCAAAGGGCCACAGGTCAAAATCAAACTGGCCTGCTGCTAAGGACTCAACCTATAATGGGCACACAATTTACTAAGTGAGCTACCATGGTGCCTCAGACTTGAAATACATTTTCATCACAACAAATGTCAGAACTTTTGCTAACAGGCAAACATTCACTTCATTAGATACTTAAAGACAAAAACAACAACAACAACAACAACAAAAAAAACCTTAAAAATAAGCATTTGAGGTGTCTCCATGTTCCTCTGTCAGACTCACACTGTCTCATCAAGTGGGGCACATGGGTTTGTGTTGTGTACAGGGCAAACCAATTGCATCATTAATCTCATTATGACATGTAATTGTAGTCATTGTATGTAGTCAGATGCATATGGGAAATATGGTGCTTGTGGCAACTGCGCTGAATTAGTGAAAAGACATTAAAGGACATTTAAAGGACAATAAAAACAACAAACAGCAGAGTAACAGAGTGGTGTGTCAGATTGCACAACCACTGATCATGATTCTGATTGCCTGAGGGTAAAAACTGTCCTTTCAGAGGTGTGATGTGTGTTTCAGTGCTGTGCTTTTATTACTGCATTTATTATTTCTGGTGTTTTGGGTTATGGGTAGAATATTGAAGAGGTGTGGGACATATATTGAAGCCTACATGCATTTCAAAATGCTTAGACCAAACAGTAATCGTGATTTTCAATGTTGTTAGGCCTAATTGTATTAAAAATGGTTAACACATGTAGTCTGTTGATTTAATTCAAATGTAATTTTTCATTTTTTAAAATGTAAATTAACTTTGCACAATTTCAGCGCAGAACTCTCAACCAGAAAGCAAATTAGAAAAAAAGTTTTCTCTCATTTTTCATTGTTAGAGAAGTGGGTTGGGTTATGTTTGAACAGCAAATTGGGCCTGTGATGATCCTGTCATTTCTCCTCTGTTGCATGTCCAAAGCCTTCAGTCTCACCCAACCACGTTAATTCAGTGCTAACCCTAAACCCTTTTTTGTTGCCGTAATTACATGTGAAGTGTCTCACATCCAATCCTACAAAACGTTTCCATCATCTCGAAGACGTGCGATCAGAGAGGCGTGCGCTGCTGAGCCGCCAGTGTTGGCTGACATGTTTGCCTTTGTTCATTCCTTCATCTGAAGGAAGCCTCATCTTGTCTGGCTTCCCTCCACCCTTCTAATTTGAAGGCGGCCTGACTGATACTCTTCATTGGCTGTTGAAATATGACAGTGCCCACACACACACACACACACACACACACACGAGATGCGGCTGGCTGATTGTTTGATTTAGCAGCAACCCTCAAAATGTATAATAAATTACCAACCTCTGTTTTGTGTGCATTGTTGTGAGCCAGTGGACTTGCATTTTTTTGCATGTGTTTGTGTGTCAGAAAAAACACTGACATGTGTGTGAATAAACTGATGTGGGTGTATGGCACATGCATGTACAGTATGGGCCACTGCATGTGTGAGTGTGCGCAAGGACGGCGTGATTGATAGTGCAGAGGCTGGGGGTTGTTATGTGGTGGGTTTGAGTTGACATGAAAAGTCGCCTGCAGCCATCAAAGATGATGCATGTTGGTGTTATGCGGAGGGGAGATAACCCCCAATAAGGAGGTGGACAAGAGCCGTGACACTAATTTATCCATTTGACTGACTTCCTGTGTTACAAAAGCTTGGGGGTGCGGTGGTATTGTCTGCCACAAATTACCATACACTGCTTTTTCTGCAGGGGAATGAGGATGCAGAGATTTTAGAGAGTGAGAACTTTGATAAGGCATTGACAAAAAGCTACATCAGAGAGGTAAACAATATGGAGCATATTAAGACTACAAAGTGGTGTATTGTGCTGAAGGGATGTAAACAAGGACGAGAATATTCTTTTGAGAAAAAAAATATGTGTTGTGTAAAGGAGAGACCAAAAAAAAAAAAGAAATCAAACAAAAGATATATATTACCAGGGAAGTGCTGCCTGATTTATTGCCTGGAAACTCTGGTGTTTTGTTGAAAAGATGAAGCTGCAGGTCCTGGGTTATTTCAGTAGCTTCAGACAGCTAAGTGCTGGAAGTGAGTTGCTTTTTGATGTGTGAGATTAAAGGGATTTAGCACTTGAATACCTTCTCGTCTGGACGCTCCTGAGGGTTGTCTGAAAGAGGACGGGAAGCTAAAAGCTCCTCTCTCTCTCCTCTCTCTTCATCTCTGTCATTCAGATGAACCCAGCGCCTCAATTAAAACAATTTCTCCCACATTATCATCCTTGAATTTAAATGGAGGTGGCTTCCAAAATGAGTCAGGCTTGTTGCATGCGCACACCTTGATGTGTGTTTGAGGGAGTGATTATCACAGCAGTATCTTTGCATTTTATTTTCTACATATACAGGAGGTGTGATGTTACCAAATCACTGGCAGTGAGTAGATCATTTTGATTCAGCTTCTCTAAATTGCATTTTTATATGTTCCATTTTTGGTAGCTGACTTGCGCCATGTTTTTTTTTCCCCTTGTGAATGTTCTGTATATCCTCCTGAAACCTGGTCTCTTGTTTGCTTCGCATTTTTAATTTCTCCTAGCTATTTGGGATTAGTAGGGCCTGATAAGTATAAAAAACTAAACATTAGCAATGATAATAAAGTCCCTTAATCCTCAAACGAGACAGTAATAAAATCTCAATGTCTTCAACGAGCTGATGATAAATTCCTTACGTGTTCAAACAAGTACTGTCTAATTAACAGTGTCTTTGCTGCTGCTATAGTTTGTAAAATCTGTAGGCATATTAAACTACAAACTTTACTGATCATTAAAAAGCAAGTTTCAACCATCAAATTTGATCAGGTTTTGTACCCTGTCCACATTTGTGTCAGGGTCGGCTGCAGACTGACTTGACAGAGATGGCTGCCTTCTTGTTTTTACGTGGACTGTGGTCTTACTGCCACTAGATGGCACAAAAAAAGTGTTCACAAACAAGGACAACAGGCCTATGTTAAGCAGACTGAAGTATAACGGCGGATTTCCACTGGATGCGTGTCCGTTGCGGAACGGCAGCGCTGGTTATCCGCTGCGTGCTCCGCCGTCCGTCAATACCCACTGGCTGTGTTTGCTGTGCGGAGCGGTGCAGCTCTGCCGGAAGACATCTCGGTGCACTGCCATGATTAATATCTCCTCGTCCATGGTGTCAACGGGGTGAAATGACGTCTGAAAACCTCTGTTGACAACCTGTTGACTTCAGGCCTGCCTCTGCCCATTATGTAGTTTTCAAGGTGTAGCGCAGGGAAATATGATCCGCCGTGAACACTGTGTATTTTATTTTGAAAATTAACCGGATGGTTTATTTTGTTTCTGTGAACGACTTCCTGCCCCGCACGATCTTCTCTGTGCTGAATTGCTGCGTTGTGCTCCGGCGTCCGGCAAAAATAGAAGTCCTGCGGAGGGCTCCGGAGTGCCAGAGCTGTGACGGAGCCGGAACGCGGCACAGCTGCAGCCGGTGGAAATACACACATTGACTAGAATTGAATCCTATCGGCTCCGCTGCCGTGCCGGAGCGGAGACGCAACCGACACGCATCTGGTGGAAACAGGCCGTAAGGTCCAGTAAACCAAAGATGTAACGTCCTCCTATGAGGACACAGAAAATCTTTTTAAATAGGAATTGTGCAAATTTGCAGGAAAGCCCAATCAGTCTTTTTTCAGCATTGGCAGTATAAAAACAAAATTGGGGAATTGGGAAAAACAAAATGCTGCCTACTTACTTTTGTTAGTAGGCAGCATTTACTTTTGTTAGTTTGTCAGTCCTTAGGCGATTCTCTCATAAGTTGGCCCGTTCTTCACCATCCCTGTCATCTGATGGTTAATGGCCTCTTTGTTTGCGAGGACAAGGAGGGTGTGCAATTCTTTGTCTCCCCAGTTGCTCATCTTTACTGTAGTGTCTGTCAGGTTTGTGTTTCCGTCTTGCTACTAGCTGCTCATTCCTGCTATCAGCTGTTTCCTGTTTATCCACCGCCAGTGGGTCGCACGTGCGGCGTCATCAACAGCTCTTCCCACAACTCATCAACAGCCCCTCCCGTGGCAGAAGGGCGCCTCGTTCCAAAAACGTTCCGCCAATGTGTCTACCCTACAAGGCGGAAAATTGCGCCAATCCAGCTCTGTGTGTCTACACGCTCGCAGCTTGCCGGCAAAACGGCCCAACATTCACTGAAAATCTGGCAGTGTAAAAGGGGCTAGAGTCTCAGAGGATATGTACACTTTTACATTGCTTTCAGCCGCTGGTGGATCTTTTTAAAGATGACATACAATAAATATGCGTAAAAAAAGTATTTCCCCGATAAGTGCTTGTAAATGCTACACTTCAGTACCTCATAAAAAATGTAAAAAAATATTGGTGTGTATGCTTATTAAACCTGATACATGCTGAGAGTTTGGGCTTTCTCACAGCAGAGATCGTTATACGCGCCAGTGTGGCTGAAGGTTAAAAGGCCACCAAAGGCCAGGCCGAGAGATGGGTGCCGTGCTTAATCTGTGAACAGAGGAATTAAGTTGAACACATTGGTATTCTTGTGAACCCCTTATGAAATTCATTAAAAACGAGTCCATAATCTCTCTGTCATCCTTATCTCTCTTCTGATCACAAAAAGCAAACAAAGCTTAGCAAACTTCAGATCAATTCATAATTCATGGCCAAACCAGCTTTTCTCTTTCACTGTGTAACATGATGTTGTGCAGAGTCCTCACCAGTGCGATTCCGCTTTGTTGAATACGGCACTGAAGTTTCATCGTTTAGGTCAAACGAGTGAGGTAAAGACAGCAATACTTTGAAGATTTGACTGGAGGTAAAGGGATTGATTGTGCCCTGTGTTCTGTGCCCTTCTTTTTCATCTTCCGATTGATTTATTACTGATTGATGAAAGCTCTCTCATCTCCTTCCTTATGAGGATGGATCATATTGAGCGGTATACGGTCAGTTCTCATGGCCTATTTATGTATGTGTATGAGTGGGCCACAAATGCATCTTTGAGGTTATGAATGTATTTAGGTGTACTTGATGAGTGTTTGCTCAGAAGTTTGTGTGTATTCATGTATGTGGTTACACACTTGGTTCCTTTGTTCTATTCATTGACTACGCTTTAAATGTAGTGTTCATGTATTTCCCAGGTTACCCGGTGCAGGCTGTGGTTGTAGGATGAGCGATGCTCGGCTCAGGTCCAATTGAGACGATGCCAGATGGTCTAATCTCTGCATGTGGGTGTGAGAGAGAGTGTGTGTTTGCAATTACAGAGTGGGTAAGGAGCTGCCGAGGCTCACTGTGTGTGGTAGTGTGTGTTCTCTTACTTCTATCTTTGTCAGAGCCAGTTTGAGATGTAGACCTTGAGAGCGAGGATATTTTTGGAAAGTGAGGACATTTTGGCACCACAGTACTGACTTACACCTGAGTAGTAAAACTTACTTAAAGCTTGGTTTTAGGGTTTAGGTTAGAATTAAGTTTCGGTGTGTGTTTGCATGTGTGTTACATTTTCACTTATTCCAACAAGTCCCTTCATCGTTCCTCCTATGCCAAAGAGAGGGGAAGATTAAGCATTCAGATACACAGACAGAGAGGCCACACACTTGCACCTAGACAAGCACGTAATAACTTCTATTATTTTTAAAGCGGCCATTTACTCACCAATGAGATCTTTGATTTCCCTCTGCCGCTGCCCTTGTGGCAACATCAATACTCTCTGATTTGGTCGCTCCACTAACCCTCGTTCAGCATCTTTTAAGTGCTGGGGTTTTATTTCCTTTTCTTGTTGCCTGAAGGCTCTGTCATTCACACGTTTCTTGAAAGAGTCATTCTTTCTTTACCTATCTGCAAAAAAAAATCTGTTGTATTGGCCCCCACACCAATCATTATTGTGCTGTAAAGGAAGACCTCTGTGCATTTGAAATCACTCAAAAAAATTGCGCTTGATTCTTGAGCTTTCTGGAAATTCTGTCACCATAGAGACAGTCAACCATTCATGCTCATGTTTACACCTACGGACTATTTAGAGTCACCTATTAGTCTAACCTGCAGGTCTCTAGATGATAGGAGGAAGCCGGAGTACCTAGAGAAATCCATGCTGAGGAATGAATTATTTAATTAACCAACATGATCTTATCATTTCTCATTATATTTTACTGTAACCAAAATGACACTGGGGGCAGCCTTTTACGTGGGAACGCGGTTAGGTTAAAGATCGTGGTTGACGTTATTCCAATATGTTCTCATTCCAAATGGTCAAATCTTGCCACTTTGTCAGTGGACCTTTGTGTCAAAACACGTGTCAGTTTTGGATGTTCATGGACGACATCTCAATTGACACACTTTCACATGAAATGTACAGTTTCTGCTACTTATGTGCATTCAGTATTTTTCCAAATAAAATTACAATATAGGTAAAACACTTCTTTTTTAGGTTTATCTCCTTAGATTTAGGCAGCAAAAGCATTTGCTGAGGTTTAGAAAAAAATATCATGGTTTTGCTTAAAATAAAAACATGACACATCACGTGACATTCCTTGTGACATATGTCAATAGTGTAACATGCTACACTTTCTAGCATACTATGTTATTCAATTTCTCCATTAACTTTTTGTTTCACACAGCAAACAAACAGTGTGCTCCTGGGTGGACGTCAGGTGAAAGTCCTGTGTTTGTTTGACCCATCCTCCTGCCTGCCCTATACAGACTTTCTCGTTCTTTATACTACAGTAGTGCGTATCATACCACTGCAAAGACAGTCTCTGTGCATCAGTGTCTAACGCTGATATCCACTGACAAAGCGGCAGTATTTGACTAGTTCAGCTGGCAGCATCAGAAATAGCGCCACCCGGTGCATATCATACCGCTGTGAAAGGTGCTTCTATGCGTCAGTATCTGATGCAAAGATCACTGACAATGAAGGGGTATTTGATGAGTTGGGAGTGAGAATAGGCTGGTTATTCATGTGAGGTGACTCACAGAAGGGGTCAGCGCTTAGGTTAAGGCAACAAAACCACCTGAATATGGTTAGGAAAAAATTGCAGATGTTGCCAAAGAAACACCTGGATCTTGAGTCCCACAAACCCAGCCGTTGGTATCAAACACAGCTCTCCTGGGTCAAAGTCCAGTGTTTGTTGGACCCATGTCTCTCCCCTACTGCCCATACTGAGCAGACTTTGACACTCTTTAAATTATATGCATTGCTCTGAATGTCTAATAGTAACATGCATGGGTTTCCATTGGAGTTTGTCTCGCATATTTCGATGCTCTGGGAGTGCGACCAGGTTGTAATTTATCTACCTGGCAAGACGCAAAATGATGATACTAAACATATCAGCAGAATGTTCACAAACAATGTATTTCATTTGTTTTCCAGCAAAATAGGCAGTCTTGCAAAACCCTATCCACTCGTAGTGACTACAGCATTATTTATTTTTTTAACATTTGATCAAAAACAAAGTCTGTCCCTAACTTACTCAAAGTGGTTTTATTGCCTAATCCTAACCACAGACAGGAGTCTGGATGCAAACTCGAACATAATCCAGGCAGTGATTACGTCACCACAATGTAATCATGAAAACAAATTAGCACATTTGAAATGTCCAGGAGACAAGGATGGAAATTCTACATGTCAGTAGAGTACCTCAGGGCACTCTGTTGAGATCTGCAATATGTTATTAAACCAATGAGACACTCAGTCTTTGTACAAATGATACATCAATGGCCTTAATACACTGTTTTGGACCAATGGGATTTAATTTCAGAGCTTTATGCTGCAGAGGCTCCAACTTGAATGGAGTTTATGTCTCATTCCCACCATAGACCATACAGTAGCACAACAGCTAAATTTTTTTCCTTACATTATCCAAGTGTTTTAATTGCCTAACTTAATCAAAGTGTAGCTACTATGCATGGATATCATAAAATAACTATACATTTGAAATGTTAAAAAGCATTGTCACTGAATACAATCTAGGATTTTCATACCACATCCCTTTACATACATACATACATACATACATACATACATACATATATAATTTTATTATGCTGGAAATACTGTATCACTGTTGTATTATATTGTTTAGTTCATTAAATCTTATACATCTACTACTGTTCCCGTGCTCTTTGACAAAAAGCACTTTCTGTGAAATATAGTGCAAACATACCAAAGCAATTGCCAGTTAGTGCTAGAGGTGGGGACACAACACCTAATTAAACATAAGATCACTGCAAGACTCTACCAGGTTAGTAATCAAAAAACACTTAATTCCCTTAATTTTAACTTTTACTCTAAACCTTAACTTAAAGTTTCTTAAGTTGAAAATGCATAGGGCGCCCAGAAGCTCACTTGGTAGAGGAGCCACCCCATGCACTAAGGCTGTGTTTTTACCACAGCAGCCTGGGTTTGATTCCAATCTGTGGCCCTAAGAATAAGGCAAGAAGCCAAAAGAAAATCCTAAAAACAACAACAAAAGCACACTTCTTGTCTGTTCAGTAGCTTGAACATTAGTCAGGACTGTACAGCATACTGTATATTTGTGTGTGTGTGTGTGTGTGTGTGTGTGTGTGTGTGTGTGTGTGTGTGTGTGTTTGTGCTCCCATCCTGATCAAGCTGTTTTTCTACTTTAGCAAGACCAGGCATGTACCTACCAAGTATATGTGTGCCAACTGAGATTTTGTGGTTTTATGTAAACGGTTTTGCCCCAAGCTGACAGGGTGGTGTGTGTGTGTGTGTGTGTGTGTGTGTTATAAATGATACTTGGAACCTAGCCCACTACTATATTATGTTCTCAGGCCCTCTGTCGATGACCTTGTTGAACTACAAGTTTATCTTTTTCTATTGGGCCTATATGTATCTGTGTGTGTGCGTGAATCACTGTGTATTTATGTGTCAGTGCCTGCCTTCATGTGTGTGTTCAAGTTAGGAAGTGAAACAAAAGAGAAAAACAATGTGTGCTCACATTTATCCCTTCTTTTTTTTCCTGATTTACACTGTAACATATGCCAATTTTTAATAAGGAGCAGCTCGGCTTGAACAGATTTTCGTCTGGATTTTATGTCCTCATCCAGCCTAAATGTTTCATGTTTCCTGCTGCAAGGAAACATTGTGCAGCACAGTTTCATGTAAACAAGCTTCTCAACAAGGACACCTCAGTAAATAATCTCACTGATAAAAATTGACATGGAGCGTTATTAGCATTTTTTTAGACTTTCTAAAGACACAGGTGCAACTTGTAAGGTAATTATTAACCTAGATACAGCTTTTCTGTCTCCTTGTGTAACAATGTCATGGGTAAATATAAAACTCAGCACAAATTTCTACTGGCATATCATTTTTGCTGGTATTGCCTAAGAGCAGGTATGACCTCTTTTAATTTAACACTGTGCTCTGATCCCTGACCTGTACCTCCACTTAGCAGAGGCTTTGACTTCTGAGGGCTAATATAGTCATATGTTATTAGAGGGAAAAAGAGAGTCTGCAAGTTATTAAGCATCAAAATGGAAAGTCTTTGATGATGTACTGCACTCTCAATGTCCTTTTCTATATAGGCTGGAGAAATATTTTTATACAATACATATTTTAATCTACTGGTTTTCTTTATAAATACTGAATGCCCATAAAGACTTTCCATTTATGTAGATACAGTACGAATGATGTACATTAGTTTGGTGCCATGCCATTGTTCCTACTGTCGAAACTTCCGAACCCCAATCAATCCGAAAACGTCCCATTGGACCACAAGCCCATTTTCCCAACAGCCTGCTATCCCAAAAACAAATGCCCATTGCTCTAAAGTCCTGTTTTGCAGAAACTACACACTTCCTGCATGAAGTTCGGTTCCCAAGTGGCATTCCAGCAAATGATCATAGGTGTTTCCCATCGGTGTTTGAGCCACCAATACTGGATGTTTATACTGATCCTTCGCTGCACCTCCTAGTGGTGCTTGAGCCATCATTCCTGACTGTTTTTACCAACCCTTTGCTGCGTTTCCCAGTGGCGTTTCACCCGCCGATCACGGGTGTTTTTACTAACCATTTGTGGTGTTTCCCAGCAGCAACTGAGCCGCTTAAATCTAGCTATTTTTACCAACCCTTCACTGCGTTTCAAAGTAACGTTTGAGACGCCAATCATGGAAGTTTTCCCTCACCCTTTGCAGTGTTTTCCAGCAGCTATTGAGCCACTGAACCCAAAGGTTTTTATCAACCCTTCACTGCTTTACCCAGTAGCGTCTGAGCCAATGATCCTGGGTGATTTTATCAACCATTTGCGCATTGCCAAGCCGCAATTGAGCCAACAAACCTGGGTGTTTTTCACCCACCAGCCCCTGCTTTTCTTGAATCTGTACAAATTATTGTACAAAGATAATGTATCCGACTTTAGAGATTTGAGCATTTGTTCCCATACTGCAGAAATTAGCTTTTGGCCCAATGAGGCATTTTTTTGGACGAACGGAACGGCTTCAGAATTTTGGGTCGTCAGAACATAGACAGCCCCCTATTAAACTCATATTTATTTCAAGTTCCTGGTTCTTTGAGTGTGTGTACCTGTTGCAGATGGGAAGGGCTGAATACAGTTTGCTCTATTGTTTAAAACTATACATTTAAACAGGATGTAAAGCCCTATGAGTAAAGTCCTGCTAAATTGTGCTAAACAAGCTCAGTACTAGACTAATAGCATGTTATCAAGATCAATAAATCACTTGGCGCTTTGCTTTCTAATTTCCCATGTTAGTACCCCAAAATAGCTGCACAAGGTAATGGATCAAATAATGACACTTAAAAACCCCAGATGCCATATAATTTAATGTCAACCCCCACCCTGCTTGGACCTGAGGTGGGGGTGGAAGTGTTGAGAAGGTTCAGCCATCCTTGGTGATGTCTCTCTTCCTTATTCTCAGTTTAGCGCTTAGCTCTGAATGTTTTATTTGTTACTTGCCGCTGCCCACAGATAACATAGTTTAGGGAAATACCCTGACTTCATTATTTATTCGTGCAAGTTTAAATATTAAAACTTTACCAGATGCAGCTTTTACACCCTTTACAAATGCATTAAGTGTAGCTTAGATTATATTATCCATTGCTACAGACAGGAAAAACTTGCCTGAATTTATCTCCAATGTCCCTTTACTCACATTAAATAAAAAAAGAAAAAGAAAAAAAATTCAAACAAGATGATAATGTTTACCTCATAAAATGTAATACCTAACAAGCTCCAATATTTTTGGACCTTTTGAAATCACCGTTCATTCAGAATGGAATGTTATTAATTTGCAGAGTGTATAGCACCTATTCACTGCTCCCCAGACCAAAAGGTACCTGGGTTATATCAGCAGGGATGGAGGAAGTGTGTATTTGGTGCTGTGTGTGTGTGTGTACAGCACATAAATAGTGTTGGCAAGCCAATTAATTTGTTTATGAGTGTGCTCGGCGGGCTATGTGACCTCAGTGCCAGAGAGAGTTAGAGTGCATTTAGCAAGCTGATGGCCTCCAAATTAGAACTGGTTTGCATCTATAAAAAAGGAGAGAGAGAAAGGGAGCGGAGGAGAGCAGTTAGATGGTTAGATATGATTGTGCCCTGCTATGTCTGCTTTTCATGACAACAGCCACTGCAGGATCAAATTACCAGTGCAACAAGCTAATTTATGCACTAATCTTATATAAAAGATGGATCGGAAGAATGTATGTTGTGAAAGGGGTCGTTTGTAGTGATTATGTTGTCTTATCATGCCAGCTTAGCAGCTAGGCTACAGCTATTTTTTTGGATACTGAAATTATGTAAGTTTGCCAGAAACATAATTGCAAGTGAATTTTGCTCTTTGACTGCTAGATTTTTAAATAGGCAACTGTTTGTTTACATGTTCACAGAACAGCTGAAAGAGATGACGATATGTAACCTTTAAAGACAGCACACCCTTGTGAATGCTTGTTTTTCAAGTTGAGACTTGTTAGCTTGTAGGTACCTTGTAGGGACAGGGTTAGTTAATGGGTAAAGTTGTGCGAAATATTGTCAAGAGAACTGACATGGTCATATTCAAAGGGGTCCCTCTCTCATATTGACAGAGTAGTTTTCATGTAGCCCATATACTACAACAGTATAATAGAACCACTGAAATTTAGTCATGACTTTTTGTTTAAGTGTGCCACCCCAAGATTTTCAGTGGCCCCATCTGGCCACCTCTATGAATAATTTCTTAGGGCACCACTGGATATTTGCCTGCTGAATATGCGCAGTAGTGTTTCTCCCGCCCCGCCTATGAGTCATATACTTTACATTGTGATGACATCAAGGAGTTTCAAAACACTTTTCTCAGCTGGAGGAAAGTTTTACAAATATAAAACCTCCGTGGATCATGGATAGAAAATAGACATAACGACCTTGTTTGCTTTTCAAGGTGTCCTGTAAACAGTTTTACAGACATCTCTTTCTTTGGGGAAAATGCTTTTTTGGAAGGCAGGAGATTCTTTTTACTGCAATACTGCAAGTGGCCACTGGGAAAAACTGCAAGATAGGTTGAGCTTCTTTCCTGGGAGCAAATATGTGTTTCCCAGGATAGAAAAGGTATGACCTGCACTACTTAAATTTGCTCTGCCTCCAATTGGCCTACCCTGACAATCTTACCCTTATCCGAACCAGTCTCACTACTCCAGCCTAAACCAATCCCACTGATGAAGGCAACAAAAATGAGCCAATCAGAGGGAGAGTAGGGTGGGTCATGCCTTTACTATCCAAGGAAATGCAAATTTGCTTCCTGGGGGCCCGCGTGATAGCCGAACCAGTCTCATTACTCCAGCCTAAACCAAACCAATCCCACCAACGTAGGCAATGAGAATTAGCCAATCAGAGGAAGAGTAGGGCGGGTCATGCCTTTACTATCCGAGGAAACGCAAATTTGCTTCCTGGGGGCCCGGGTGATAGCTTTTATAAGCATTGCTGGCATTTACCTCAGCATTTAAAGTTGTGTTATTTCATGGCTGTCATTGTAATGTCCTTTACTGTAGTTTGATTCTCATTTCTGTTTGCAATTTGTGCTCTCATTGCAGTTTTACAGTTGCAAAGCTTCATTAAATTATGTCGTTCCTTCTGTGTGTTTAAGCCTTCACACTGTTAGCTCACTGTTTAGCTTTGGGAAGAGTACAGTGGTAAATGCGTCTGCACTGAGAAACAGAGAGAACACACATTTGGTTTAAGGTAAGACAGCTCACTTTGTGTTAATGTTTATTGCTGGTTTAATGAGCGGTGCAACAGTTTGCCGACTCTTTGATCAATGCTTCGCTAATTGGTAAGTGATTGAGGGCTGTCTGTACACACTACGCAGTGTATTACTTGGAAGGTTTCAGTAAATGTAATTCAGGTTTGATAGAGGGGGTGGACTGATCGAATTGGATGGAGAATACAGTATTTTGTTCTGATTTACAGGGAAAGTCAGCAACAGATGTATAGTGAATGACTCACGCTGATGTCTGTAGATGACTCATTGTTATTTTTTTGAAGTTTCCTTGCAGTTGATTTGAGTGAAACCTTGCCCATATTTACAGCCTTTTTAAACTACCGTATGTGATTTTGCACTAGCATGTTTTTGATTGTTTGTTTATTGGCATTAATTTTATACAGGCAACAGCTATTGAATGTGAGGGAGGGTTTTAGTTTGTGGCTTATGTGTTTTTAATCTGTGGTTGTATTACATCTTATGATACCTCTGTGAGACGAGCACTACAGAGATGAAGTGTTACACAGCAAATATAGAGGACTTGGGATCAATTAGAGCAGCATGGTGGTGCAGTGATTAGTACCCCCGCCTCACAGCGAGAAGGTTCAGTGGCCTGGGGTTTGCATGTTCTCCCCATGTCAGCGTGGGTTTACTCCAGGTGCTCAGGTATCCTCCCACGGGCAGAAAAACATGCAGGTTAGGTTAATTGGCGACTCTAGATTGCCCATAGAGCATGAATGGTTGTCTGCCTCCATGTGTTAGACCCATAATTGACTGGTGACCTGTCCAGGGTGTACCCTGCCTCTCGCCCAATCACAGCTGGGATAGGCTCCAGTGCCCCTGCAGCTTTCGAAAAAAGGGCTTAGTGGGTATAGCTAATGGATGGATACATTCAATTAGGATGATTATCAGGTACACATCCGAGGTGCTGTGTGAATAAGTGGCCCTTTTCACGGGTATGATATACCATTTTTTTCTTCTTCTCTCCATATACTCAGCCTTTCAGGAAAGACAAGGAATGAGAAATCTAAATCCACATATGCAGCAAATGTCTAATAAGGCCAATTTGAGACAATTTATGCAAAATAAGGATCGATTTCCACTCTTGTCCAACTTTATACAAACAGTGATGAGAATAAAAGTCAAACCCCTTGTCTCAGGCCCCAGCATGACCCAGTGTTTGCTGCTAATCTTGTGAATGATGTAAGCTTGTTTGTACAATAACAACGTCCAGACTTAACAAGGGCAAAAGGATACAAACAAACACGGAAAATGGAAAGGTTCTTGTATAGACATAACTAACAATTTATGAATACAAAGTAGATGAAGAGTATGATCCGCCTAAGGCTCTGTATCCACCAAAGTGTTTTTTACCCAGCAAAAATGCCAGGCGCTCCTCAGGACACGCCCAGCTGGGAACGTTTGAGAGTGCTTTGGAGGCGCAGCCTTTTTTCAGCTGTAAAGCTTTGGTTGCATCTGGTTGCTGTGATGCAGAGTATCCATGGAAGTAGAAATGTCGGCACAAGGTAGAGTACTTGCACTGGATGAAAGGAAGGCTGAAGCACATAGAGGAAAGACCTCCTGGTCTATGTGGGTTCACGAGAGGAAACATATTTATAACTTATATTAACATATTTCTCCTCCATTTTTGTTGTTGTTCAACACTTCTACATGAAAGATTTGACAGTTGGTCTTTGAGGTATTTGTCCCTCCTCCACTGTGAGTGCATGGCTGGGTAAAAAGTGACAGTGACAAGTGAAGCATTTTACCCAAAGTCGAACATTTTTCAGCTCTCCACGATTAGAAATAAACAACAGACAGGCAGTGCTCAGTGCAGAATAAACGCTCAGCAGCACCTCATCATGCTGCTGCCATTTGTAGTATAGCGTAAATACTGTATGCAGCACTACTATTGCAAGGAATTAAAAAAATATGCTTTCCTCAGAAAAATGCTTTGATGGACACGGCCCTTAGTCCACAATATGTCTGAGAGCATCATGTACTGGGCGTGGTGAATGTATGGCTTTCTGAGTGTAATCTTAGGGTCAAAGAAACCCTGGAAAAAAAATGTGCATAGCAAGTTGTCAGCTTAATGTGAAAGATGCTGCTTTTGTTCGTGTAGTGTGTGACACGATAGTGAACCAGGAAAATTTGGAAGAAGTCATTCTGAAAGAGAGCAAATCTTTAATAATTAAAAGTTAATTATGAAGCTGTTAGTCCCAGTTGTAACTGGCTGAGTAGATATGAAACCCATAAAATCTTCATACACTCATGCACATGTAATTGCAGTTAATGTAAATATTAATATTAATGTCCCGCTCATAACATTATGTGTCGCAGCACCAGGAGCTGGAGTGGTGTGTTAACAACAGTAGTTAAAAATGTAACCAGACAAGAAAAAACAGCACAACTGGTGAGTAAATCTGCTGCAGCAGAATATCAAAAAACTCAAGCACAGTGACGCATGAGAAAGCAACAACTTTTTTGAATGGCATGAGGGCCACTGTCAGCCTTGGGACGGCATATAATTGACAGTGTTTCAATGGGGGTGTGATGGATTGCCTGATTAGGGACCCTGGCAGTAGTACGGCTCACAGATGGCAAATTGAACAGTAGACAGATGCCCCTAGCCCCCTTCCACCCTCTTACCCACTGCACAACCTCCCTCCCCCCCACCCCCTTAACCTCTCTGTGTCCTAGGCTGTGTTGCCCTCTTCCTTGCTTTCTACTCTTTCTGTTCTGTCTTTCTACATTGGCTCTATTCAGCATGCATTTGAGTCATGTTGTCTCAAGGTTTGACCGTCTTGTGTTGTTCAAAGCCACTCAATACAATTTCATAAATCAATGTCTTGAAAGTTAATTGAATTTTTTAAACGAAAACCCTTTTTACAATGTACTTAATGGTGGGAGAGAAACTGTTACTTTTCTGTTCGCAGTCAAAGTTTTGGTTTGTGTTTCAGCCTCATACTTCAGCCAAGTATAATTGACCTATCGTCCTCAAACACGATGAGCCAATCACAGTGCGTATAGCCATTTCCATACACTGGAACATTCTCTGCCTGGACGTCCATTGAAATGCATTACAGAAAGTCAGTTTGTTCGGTTTTATGAGCTTTTTCTGAGATTTGAAGTTTAAAAATGGTCAAACGGTGTGCATGGGGTACATGCAACTCTGACACAAGGTATCCTGAGAAGCTGGGCAACGGGGTGTATTTTTTTCCACTTTAAACCACATCTCAACTGAGAAAAGTGTCTCCTTTGGATAAAGTTGTGTGGTAACGTTAGACCATAACATCAACTCAACGTGAATAAGATTAACAATGATGTCTACATCTGTTTTAAGGTAAGTCAACATCGTGTTTGAGGCAACATATTGTGACTTTGCTGGAAAGAAATATAAAGTTATCTTTAACATCTCTAGCTAACGTTAGCTAAAGTTAGCCTAACGTTAGCTCCTAGCTGCGTTGTTCATCATGTCACCTTGTTTGCTGGGAGTTCATCAGCCTATTTTATTCTAGTTTTGTACTTTGGTGATCGTACATCATTGTTAGCTGTTGTCCAAAGGGCTCTAGTTAAGCTAACGTTAACTTCTGAAGCTTAGCTTCATTAACTTATCTGTAATCACAGAGATAACAAAGGTTGGCAAACGTTATGCTTTGAGTAATGATTCAGTGTAAATACTGTAGCACCAAACTAACGGAGAGACACTCTTGGTAAAGATGGTAAAAAGGCCGTTATCCTTTTCTCATATTCTGAGCCAAAAACCTTAACTTCAGTGGCACTTTAACTTGTTGTCTTTGATGGCGACAGCAACGAGATGCGGTTCACAAGCGTACACTGTGACCTGTAAATTTTGGCTTGTAATTTAAGCTTTTCAATGACCTTCTCAACAATAAAATGATTAATATATCCCTCCAATGACATCTGATCGTTATGTCCCCAAAAATCATCAGTTGCCTCCTGCAGAATGTCGTGTACTGTGACACCTGCCATAGCACCGGTCACTGAATGTTGATAGTTTGTCCGAGTGAGTGGAGGGGGGCGTGGCTTAGCCATAGGTCAATTGTACTATTTCTATTGTGAATAGAATTTCTATTTGTGTTCCTCACCACACAGCTAATGTTTAACAGCTATTTGCATGCTAAAAGGGCTGCAGCTGAAGATTATCTTTATCATCAATTAATCTGTTCATAATAAAGTCAATTACTTGATTGGTGAATAAAGTGTGAAAAGTTAGTGATAAATGGAAACTGAATTAACTGGGACATTTTCAGATGACTTTTTTAATCCAACCAATAGATATAATGATATAAAACATAGAAAATGTGTGGCCGACACTGGAACCAAAAGTCTGGTATTTTTGCTTGATTTTCATATTTTAGAATTTCAGCTGATGAATTCTCAATCATTCAACCAGTTGTTTTATATTAAAGATTATTTGGATTTTTTTTTTTTTTTTTTTAACTTGAAATTGTTTGTATATCCTCCTTAGACCTGTTGTCCTCATTTGTGGACACTTGTTTGTTCCATATCGTGTTAATTAGAGCACATTACTCCATGTGAAAACAAGATGGCAGCCATCTGTGCCAAGTCAGTCTACAGCTGACCCCGACACAAAAGTGGACAAGGTCCAAAAGCTGATCAGTTTTTATGGTTGAAACTTGTTTAGTTTTAGCAACAGTAACAAGGTAGCACACTGTTAATTAGGAAGTAGTCTTCATTTGGAGACACTGGGGCCTTATCATTGTCTCATTTGTCTCATTAGGACTTAATTATCTTTGATGATGTTTATTATTTTATACTTATCCGGTCCTACTGATCCCAAATAGCTAGGAGAAATTAAAAATGCATAGCAAACAAAAGTTTGGGTCTCAGGAGGGTATGTATTTCATGTAAATAACTCTGAACAGTTTAAAGTATAGTTCAAGGGTGTTCATTATGTCTTTAGTTTATGATCATGACTTTAGTTGTTCTTTTATCTCAGACATGTTAGGATGTTACATACCTTGACATGTTACGGCAGAAACTTCCGCCTACCTCAGAAGTGTCACCTGGTGGTGGTTGTGACGCGTCTTTATCAGGGCCAATATAAGAGAGGCGTGACCAGTGGTCACGCCACCTGCTGTTGTCTGCCGCCTCTCCAGGACGCTGCTTCAGGTGTGGGAGAGCAAGGCCAAAGTCATACACACGAGGACAACAAATACCGGCGCTGGATCAGGGAGGCTATTGAAATAAGGAAGCGGGGCCCAGGGACGATGAACAGGGACGAGAGGGCATACATGCTCTAGCACCCAGACATTTCACAGTTATCTGTTTAGGAGTGACTGAGGTTGTCACTACAATAAGAATAACTTCACCTTAACAGTCCACCTTAAAGGAGGCTAACATGGGGGCTAACCCACGGATTTATGAAGAGAACTGGATACGGCATTGGAAATGGAGTGTCGTCCATTCCTATGAAAGTTGCTCAGTAGCACATAAAGCCATAGAAGTTCAACCACCACAAATTACCAAGATAAATGGCACTATTTCTGCACTATGTGAGCTACAGGGTAGGCATAATATTGAACCCAGCAGGCTTAGCCGTCTGCTAACTTGAATGGGGGGAAAAATGATTCATGCGGCTCTACTAGATGTTATTGAACCAAATGGATCACATTTAAAGTCATTTCATGGGAGTTGTGACGTTCAAAAAATGTATCCACTGAGATAAAGACATCTCTTACGCCATGTAAGTCAAAAGGAAAGGTCTTTTTGGGCCACAGGGCATCGTGTGATGGTGTAATTACACTGTTTGGCCACTACACTGTTTGACTTCAAAGCCTGGCACACTTCCTGGGGGCCCAGGCTAACCACCTTCACTCTAATTAGCAGGTGGCAAGTATGACACAGGAACCTGGCTTTGATCTTGAGGAGTTATAGCAGTTGCACTGATATATGCATAGTGATTTGCTGCGGTAGGTACCAGGCTTATGGGAACTGGTGCAATATTAGCACCAGGTCTCAGTACAGTAGCCAACCCCATATCTAATGTATCTGTCTGTTTTGTGTTTCTGTAGAACTGCACTAAGCAGCCTTCTCATCTGCCAGCATTTAGTCTCAGGAAAATGT
This sequence comes from Epinephelus lanceolatus, assembly GCF_041903045.1. Classification (NCBI taxonomy): domain Eukaryota; kingdom Metazoa; phylum Chordata; class Actinopteri; order Perciformes; family Serranidae; genus Epinephelus; species Epinephelus lanceolatus. The sequence goes on along the minus strand of NC_135747.1, from coordinate 19,194,021 downwards.
TTCTCGTTTGATTTGATGACTAAGATGGAGTGAAGGGATTTTCAATTGTACATGTTAACAGAATGGAAGCGTGGGTACAGGTACACTCACTACAAGATGTCCAACAGTGGTGTGTGTATGTGTAATGTGTGTGTAACATGTCTGTGTGTGTGAGTGCTTGCGTGGTTGTTCAGCACAGAGGGAGCTTGTAACCACGGCCAGTGCATCATTAATACTGTCTCCCGCAGATGTACCATCATTCTTGACAAATCACTGGGGCCTGCCATCGGGAACATTACAATCCCCGCTACACATCCAAAGTACACATGTACCATGAATGAGAACACAAGTTTTCTCTCTTCGCAATGATGGAGGCTTGCAGGGTGAAAGGCTCTGGGGTCTCAGTGAGGGCTAAGTACTCACAGGAAGAAAGTAGACCTGCTTTCTAATGCGCAGCTAATCAAGCTTTGATGTGTTCCCTCGCCTTATAGGTCCACGCATCCCCCCCCCCCCCCTCGCCATCTCTAGCCTCACAATGCCCTGCCTGCTCGTCCAATTACCCTCAACCATGTCTTTGTTTTATCTCGCTTGAATGAACGTGTGTTTTCGAATTCTTTTTTTTTCAATAAAGGCCTGCACTCTAGCCAGCGAGTGACCTCCTCCGTTAGTAGGAGAGGATGTGGGCAACAGTAATAACGCTATTGCACAAATGGTTTTTACCTGCGTGTGTAACTTTCGCCGCCTCGCTGCTAAAGTGTCCCGTCGCTCCAGTGGTTCGGAAAGCGTCTGTTATATTCAGTCCACAGAGCAATCACGGGATGCAGATGGAGCCGGAGCTTGTCATATCTGAGGCTTCCTGCAAGTGCCCTTTGCAAATGCCACAGACAATGATGGGTAGGAGAGAACCGCGGCTCCATCTCCATCTCCATCTGCATGCCTGACCAACCCAGGCACTAGTGTGTCAAGCGTTAAACTTACGGTGAAATGTGCTTTGTAATCCAATGATATCTTGTCAGCTCAAATCTGCTGCTCGGGATGTGAAGTGCAGTTCTTTTTTTGCCAGAATACCAGGCGAACAGCTGAAGGAAATGTTGGAGTAGGTACTACAACTCAAAGGGTCGATAAGAGGGGGTAAAAGAACAAACGAGGGACACTGCCATGTTCACATAAATACACTCAGACATAAAACAAAAAATGTCAGGCAATTGAACATAGGTAGGGAAAAAAGCGCACACTTTTATCTGCTTCAGCAGTCTTGCAAATCAATTCAGATTGCTTTGCACTTACACACACACACCCATAGAGTACCTACACACACCACACAGCAACACACACAAACGCAGTCACACATGTACATACTGACAATTTTCCTACTCAGTTGATTTGTATGTCCCTAAAGTGTGTGTTCATACACACTTTAATTCTCACTGTGCATGAACGGAGCACAGGTGGGGGAGAAACAGGTGGGTCTGAAATGGTTTCAGACAAACACATGCACACACATACATGATTATATGGTCTAGAAGGTGCTTTGCTCCATCTGCCGTCATAGGTTTGTGAGTGGGCAGTGAGTGTGTGTCTCATCTTCCTCCTCAGCCTTACTAATCTTCCCACTCATTCACACCCACACACACTCTCCCTCTTTCTCTCTTTCAAGACTCTACCTCGACTATTCCTCTTCCTCTTCTTCATTCCCTCCTTCCTACCTTCCTTATGTTTTAAGGATGCTCTCTGTCCCTCCACGCTTTCTCTCCTGTCCATATTTGCTTTGCCAGGATCGATCAGTAGGTTAATCCTAATACTCGTTGAGAGCTGTTGGCACTCTGTGGTCTGGGTGCACACACACAAGAGCAGTGATGCAGATTGTTGATAGCGCCAAAAGCCTGCCTGTAAGTGGGCCGTTTGGGATCCTAGTCAACTTGAAGCTGCTTATGTTCGGTGTGTGTTTGTGTGATTCTCTCCATTCCTGTAGTCTCATCCTCTCTTGTCGGGTTTTGGATTTAGGTTTCTTCCTGTCATGACTTTATTTGGGTAACTCTCTCTTTCTCTCCCTGTCTCCCTCTTTCTCACATACACACACACACACACACACTCTTGTCTACAGATGCTTATTCATTCTTTCCTCTCTTTCTCTCTGTCAGCGTACCCAAGGCCTGTGTAAAATGAATTCTCCTCCTGCCCTGCCCTGCCATGGGTGACCTTGTCCTTCATGTACTTCTAAATGGCTTTAATGAGAAAATGTTCGTAGACAAGCATGCCGTTCAAATATTTATAAGTGAGCAACACTCAGTCTGTAGTTCCTTGTTCATGAACTTTGCCCAAAACTGTCTGAATCATAACATGTTGCTTAATCAGTCAAGCGGCTAAAGATGAAGTACCCCAAATTTATGTAATTTCAGTTTACTTTCTTTGCCAAAGGATGAATTATTTGAAGATGGTCTACAGACCATATAACAGTGTTTGTTTACAATAACTTCTAGGATGAAAACACCCGCGTCACCTCATAAAACAAAATGGCACTGTACAAACTCCCTCAATTTGCTAGTCTTTAGCCACTTGAAAAAAGCCCACCTACAAAGATCAATATCAGTGTAAGTGTACGCTATATTTAGAATATTTTCACCTCTTTACCTTGTCTTTAGACAGCCCTTGCCAATTGGGAACTGAAGCTGTTATCTCAAAACCCCCAGGCTCCACTGACAGAGACAGTCATTTTACTTAATAAAACATGGGAGTTGCTGGTACACTTCTGCCTCGATTGATTAGATTGTATCATGAAGTGTTGAAAATATTCCAAATGTAGAGTACATGTAAACTGATATTGTTTTTTGAGGTGGCTTATATGTTTTGCTATAGCCCCCGCTCGCAGGAGTGCATTGCTTAGTTTCCATGCCGGTAGATTTGGCTTATTGAAGATGCTAGCAAAGCAACATGGTGCATAAAAGAAGCACTGCGGAAAAGTCAGATAGGTCAGATCACTGTATACAACTGCATATCGTTAAACGCTACAGTTACAGATGAACTTGAAAAGAGAAATAAACAAGTTTGGCGATTTCACAAGTCTCTGTGATTGAGGTGAATTAACGGTTTTCACCTGGAAGTGATTGTTGTTAGTGTGACGTCATGATGATTGGGACTATGATCTCACATGCCCTTATGAGACTGTCTCTGTCCAAATTTGAGAAATTAGACAGCCCTTTACTCATTTTCACTCAAGGTAACTGCAAGAAACTTTCTTTTCTGGTTGTTTGTTTACCAACATTTTGTGAATTATTGCTTGTAGAAAGTACAGCTGACAGATTTTAGTTGAAGCAAGAGTGGTACTGTGGGATAATTGTGCCACTGACAAAAACTACTGAGTCTGGTATTTTCAAAATGAGAGTGATTGGCCTGAGCAGTTTTTTTGTCGGTCAAATGATCACTGGAGATGTCCATTTATTGTTGGGTTAGGAAAGAGAGACGGTCTGTGTTGCAATAGGAACCTTGCAGTAAGTTCATGCATCCCAACACCTACTAGGTTTGCCACATTTTCATACTGTACTGTGAGTGTGTGCAGCCACAGGTGGAAGACCAGCCAATAACCATTGGTTATTTTTGCTTTTCGCCTGGCGAAATCTTCATACAGTTTCTCTGTCTTTCTCTGCTCTCTTTCTTCCTTACTTTCATCTGGTGGCTCCATGGAATTGATTTCTACCCGCCTGTCTGCTGCCTTTGTGAGCAACGCACAGGCTGGGGAGAGGGAAAAAGAGAGATGGAAGGCCCTCTTTTTCCTTCAAGGAGGGTTTCACACTCCTCCCTCGAAGGAGGCTTTTCGTGCTCACCCCTTTCGGTTTTTGGATGAGAACAGAGAGAATATGTGGGCACAAATGCATCAGGTTCGGTCTGGCTGGGTTAGCTGGAGGATGCTGAGGAGACGGGTAGCCTTCAACCCACAGAATCAATTCACCAGCAGAAAACTTCACCGCACTAAATGATAACACACCTTGAGAGGCTTGGCCCCTGACACAGGAGAAAAATAGCTGCGTGATAGAACTGTCGTGGGAGATATAAACATATTTTTGTCAGCCAGCCCAAAGTTGGATCTATCATCTTGTGTAGGCAAACTGTACCTTTGGGGGCACCGCTGTTTTTCTGCTGTGCTTTTGTCTTCTAAAGACAAAATTGTTTTGCTGTTTCAAATATTGTGTTTTTCCTGGCTTGAACTAGTGTTGGCATCATCCTTACTGTCCAAATGTTTATGATGCTCTCCTATCTTTTTCATCTGAAGTGAGGTCCTTGAGTGTCTCCTATATATCCCGCATGTCTGTTATCCAACATCTTACTCAGATTTGCCTTTTCTGTTGAATCACCAGACATTTCTTGGTGAAGTTAAAACTTTTTTCCTTCCTGAACTTGACAGTTCAAACAATTATTCTGGAAAGATTTCAACAAAAAAGTTTAAGTAATGATTTAAGAAGTAGACAAACAAGTAAATGGGGCCACATGAATTTTCAAACCTTTTGGATATTTTAAGAATCTGTTCAAACCAACAACAAATATCAGGGGAAAGGCAAGTGGAAAACTGGGCAAAACTGTTGAGGCTAATATGTTTTCAATCACACAGTTAATGAAGAGAAGGAGAGCTATCAGGTAACAGTTTGAGTGGGAAAGTATGTGTGTGTGCGTGTGTGTGTGTATACTTGTACATGCTACACAGTGAGGACCAGAAAATGTATTTTAGCAACAGAGTGAGGACATTTTTGCAAAGTGAGGACATTTTGGCCAGTACTCACTTTTTCAAAGGCCTGTTTGAGAGTTCAGACTTGGTTAAAGGGTTCAAGTGAGAATGAGGTTTAGATTAGGGTTAGGGTGTTAGGGTTAAGATTAGTCAAGGTTAGGGTAAGGGGCTAGGAAATACTTGATGTCAGTGAGGGTCCTCAGAAAGATAGAAGTACAATAATGCCCTGCCCAAATTTACTTTAATTATATTGACAACCTGGTCTCACTCCTGACTCTGCCAATGCTGACGCTTGGTCAGTGGCCATAGTGTCAGATACTTACGGATCAAGGCACCCTTCAGCGGCAGTATAAGACACACTGGGTGGCAGTTTTTTGTTGTTGCTCCTAGCAACTGCCATAGTATGAAGAGCAAGAAAGTCTGGGTTGGGTGTGAGAAGGGGAGGCAGATGGGTCGAACAAACTCCAAATTTTTTTTTTCTAAACCACATATTTTTGTTGCCTAAACCTATGAAAGTAAACCTAAAATGTTTTACATTTTAACTTTATTTTGAAAGAGGCTGCATGCATTTAACAAACATAAAGTTGAACATGAAGTTTATCTTGAAAAGACACAATACATGTAACACGCATAAATTGACACGCTGTCTCTGAGCGTTAAAAAACTGATACTGAAGGTGTACCAAGAGGGTCATAGTTTGACATGTTGGGCCACTGAGCAAGACGTGTTGTGAGTGAGAAGTGGTGTTTAGCACTTGTTGGCCCCTTTGCCTTCACTCTGCGGTCCAGCTCACCCCAAACCATCTCGATTGGGTTCAGGTCCGGTGACTGTGGAGGCCAGGTCATCTGCTGCAGCACTCCATCACTCTCCTTCTTGGTCAAATAGCCCTTACACAGCCTGGAGGTGTGTTTGGGGTCATTGTCCTGTTGAAAAATAAATGATCGTCCAACTAAACGCAAACCGGATGGGATGGCATGTCGCTGCAGGATGCTGTGGTAGCCATGCTGGTTCAGTGTGCCTTCAATTTTGAATAAATTCCCAACAGTGTCACCAGCAAAACACCCCCACACCATCACACCTCCTCCTCCGTGCTTCACAGTGGGAACCAGGCATGTGGAATCCATCCGTTCACCTTTTCTGCGTCTCACAAAGACACGGCGGTTGGAACCAAAGATCTCAAATTTGGACTCATCAGACCAAAGCACAGATTTCCACTGGTCTAATGTCCATTCCTTGTGTTTCTTGGCCCAAACAAATCTCTTCTGCTTGTTGCCTCTCCTTAGCAGTGGTTTCCTAGCAGCTATTTGACCATGAAGGCCTGATTGGCACAGTCTCCTCTTAACAGTTGTTCTAGAGATGGGTCTGCTGCTAGAACTCTGTGTGGCATTCATCTGGTCTCTGATCTGAGCTGCTGTTAACTTGCGATTTCTGAGGCTGGTGACTCGGATGAACTTATCCTCAGAAGCAGAGGTGACTCTTGGTCTTCCTTTCCTGGGTCGGTCCTCATGTGTGCCAGTTTCGTTGTAGCGCTTGATGGTTTTTGCGACTCCACTTGGGGACACATTTAAAGTTTTTGCAATTTTCCGGACTGACTGACCTTCATTTCTTAAAGTAATGATGGCCACTCATTTTTCTTTAGTTAGCTGATTGGTTCTTGCCATAATATGAATTTTAACAGTTGTCCAATAGGGCTGTCGGCTGTGTATTAACCTGACTTCTGCACAACACAACTGATGGTCCCAACCCCATTGATAAAGCAAGAAATTCCACTAATTAACCCTGATAAGGCACACCTGTGAAGTGGAAACCATTTCAGGTGACTACCTCTTGAAGCTCATGGAGAGAATGCCAAGAGTGTGCAAAGCAGTAATCAGAGCAAAGGGTGGCTATTTTGAAGAAACTAGAATATAAAACATGTTTTCAGTTATTTCACCTTTTTTTGTTAAGTACATAACTCCACATGTGTTCATTCATAGTTTTGATGCCTTCAGTGAGAATCTACAATGTAAATAGTCATGAAAATAAAGAAAACGCATTGTATGAGAAGGTGTGTCCAAACTTTTGGCCTGTACTGTATATATGTCATATATATATATATGTATATATATATATATATATGTATATATAAATCCCTTGTGCACAATGCTGAAGTCTGTGCATGAGGAAATAGTGTTCCTAGTTTGCTGTGGAATAATATTGTCTCTCCACTACCTGAGCCAACGCGCCCCCACCAAAGCAGACCTTTACTTTTTTTTTTTTTTTTTTTTTTTAATGCAAGGCTGTTTTTAGTCTGAATGCCCACTTACAGTACTCTCAACAGGGGAGCACTGAATCCCGTGCAACCATGTTTTCCATGATAATGACATAGTAGCAGCAGCCTCTGAAAGACCTTAATGCCCGTTTTCAGTCTATATCCTACCATCCATTTGACCATGTCTTTCATCAGCATTGGGGCCATTATATGAGCATAACGTCTTTCTGAAAGCAGATAATCCATAGTTCTCTGTGGTCCTCCCTATCAACCCAAAGTGATCTACCCTTGCGAGTGAATTGCATTTGCACAGCCTTTTGCCATGGCAAGAAATGCATGCTGTGCCCCGCACTGTCCAATGTCCCATCTGTTGCAAGAGCAGCAATTCTTCTAAGTCAAGTAAATTCACAATACTCGTAGCACTGTGGTAAAATAAATGTGCACATGCTGATGTATGTAGAATGTTTTGGCTGGGGACGTGGGAGCTATTGGAAAGTATCTCCTGAAAAAAAAAGCTAAAACATCAAGCAGAACATATTCTGCAGGCAAAAATCCCAACAGACTTACACTCAGAAAATGACAAATATTTGTTCAGAATACTAAAAACCCCTGCTCTGAAATAACACCAAAAAGGTTGTTGAAACAAGTGCCAAGTGAATATGAAGAAAGCCACATCAAATTAAGGTCAAACCATGTAGATATTTTCATTTTAATTACATAGTTACTATATCCAATGTTCTCAAAATAAAATATTTACAGTGAATACAATATGAAAGGCTTGTTTTCAGGATGGAGACATATATTTGTATCTTATTAACAATATCAACAATTTATATGAATGTACATGAACGTAGAAATGTGGAATACACGATGACTGCATGCAGATTAATGAATGCAAATCTATACTCTTACATGTTTCAACCTTGCGATTTTATTTTAAAGACTAAACCCAAACTGGTAAATTGTGTGTTATTATTACTGTTGTTTTGTGAGCTAATGCTGTATTGATTATTTTACAATATATGTGTGACTTTAAGGGAATTAATTTAGTCAAGGTTGTGAGTGTGTGTTTGTGTGTTTACTCCTCCTAGCTATTTTCCCCTCATGTGTGACTTAAATTCTTGTGGGAGGGAAACCACTATTAAATGTCAGCCAGAAAACGCTGACAAAGCAATCGCACCTTCCCTGTAAGAGTCTCACCTTGTAAGACATTTTAAATGATAAGACTTTAAACTGACGCTTATTGATGCATCTGCACTTTCTCTTTTTTTCCACGGCACACAAACATACAGGGTTGCTTTAAATCCATCATAGCTGATATACATTGTGCCTTATTTGCAGTTTCTTTTAATGTCATTTCAGCTGTATTGCACGTTATAACTTTGTGAGTGACAGAAAAGAAAGGACAGGGGAGGAAATGAAGTGGAGGGTGAGAGGAATAATAACCATGTAGCTGGGGCCGTCATGAGCCCTTTTTGCCCTCTACTGTATGACATTTAGTACAATCATGCTCTAGTGTTGCTAATGCAGGTCTCTCAACTCTCTCTTGCTGTGTTAAACTGTTGTTGATGTAACTGCAAGGTGTTATGGAACATAACCAGCTTCATAGGCAGTGGTGCCCCTAGTAATGTTTCATAGGGGCAGTCAGGGGTCACTGAAAGTATTGGGGTGGCACATCAAAGCTAAAGGTCATAAATTGAGCATAGAGTAAGTTAAGGCAGGACACGGTGTCAGGCTCAGCTCACATCCCAGCGACTGATCTCAAACAGCCCAATCAACTAATGAAGCAGCTGACTGATGGAGGGAGTCAGCTGATAGATCACATGATTCCTTTCTATGCAACCACTTGGCGAATGTTATTTAGGGCACCCTTTTTAAACTGCTCTGGCCTGCTCACTGTTGCTGCCTCCTCTGCAAACTGCTTTGCAACCTGCCTCCACCCCAGATCCTCCTTTTCATGCTGTGTCTGACTTATCAGTGCCATTTCTGTTTGTCACTGATGCTGCTCTGTTCTGTTCCCAGGGGGTCTTTGCTGCTGCTCTCCCTGCCTTAAGCCTTCTGTGTAGGCACATGGAAGGGCAGGGAGGTTTGCTCTCCTTGCCTCAGGCTTTCCTCATTTGCACGAGGAAGGGCAGACAGATGTGCTCTTTCTGCCTTGTGCTTTCCACACAGGGGCGTAGAAGAGGTTTTCTGTGTAGGCTTGAGGAAAGGCAGAGAGATGGAACCAAATCTCAGGAATATGCTTATGCTGTTGTAGGCTGGTTAGGTTTGTTGCAGCCCCTTGGAGGTGCAATTGCCCATAAATGTAACCAGTCTGTGGGCTATAAAACTGGTATTTGGAGTTACATTTACAAAATTAAACCAAAAAATATGCCCAGTTTCAGTATGCACTGCTTTGTGTGCTACAGGAGTTCAAATTCTAAATTAGTTTCACTTATCAATGCCATTAGTTTGACTTTGGTCTGAACTTTCTGCACCCTGCAGCGCTGGTGGAGAGAGCCTGTGATTCTTTCTCAAAGTCATTGTGGTGAATTTGGGAGGTGGAGGGTTTAGGGAGGCAGAGTCAGGCCAATGATGGAGATAGCTGTGATTGCCTAGATCTGTCGCCTTCTGCTTTGGTTCACCGCCAGCGTTGTGGTTTGACTTCCAATCGACTTCAGCTCCAGATGTTCCCAGCTATATGCCTGGTGTGTTTGTGTGTGTGTATGTGTGTGACTGGATTTTTGGCCAGGGATGTGTGGATGTGTGACCATATGCATATGTGTAGGGGGATGCTGAATGTGTGTGTGTGTGTGTTTTCATCTAGCTGTTGTCTCATTTTCACCTCATATTAATGTTGTCTGAGAGCTCAAACACAGTGGAGATCTGTCAGATAGCACAAAGGCGTTTGATAGCACAAAATGTTTCAAAACATTAATGACAAATGGGAGATCAGTCCCTTCTAATAAAAACAGAAAAGACTCACTTTTTTGCATTGGTATTCAAGAATCATGTGGGGAGAAATTCCTCTTAGAGGACACCAAGATACCATCAGTAGAAGCTTCAATAAACCTTAATACTGCAGCCAAAGCTCTCTTTTTTCAACCAATATCAAAATCTTTTTCTGTCACTATCACCATTGCGTTCTGCAACTACACATATAACAGCCGAATGCCACTAGTTCATAGCTGTTTTCTAGGGATTATGAAAGAGTGTGGAAATCTCAAAGTTAAACAGAAATAGATAGGGAAGTAGGGAAAGATGGAACAGTAAAAAGTTCAATAACAAAACAAACCAACTCCATGGGACATGAAAGATCACAAGCTCTTACTCTTCTACTGGCTTAGCGTTACCTGTTATAATACTGATTATAGCTCATGATTTAGTTCATAAGTTTAAAAAGGTTGTTTTTCTCAACAGTGCCAGTTAAGCTTTTCCTCTCACGGAAGACCAGCTAGTGTCAGCCTCCCAAATGTAACAGCAAACACTCTCCAGTAAATGCATGGTAGTGTCTGTTGTGGATATAACCATGCCATTTGTTGAGGGTAATATTGCACATTCTGCAGTAACTCTGTTTCTTTCCATTTTGTGTCAGTGAAAACAGCAGCTTTCGAAATGAGTTTGTACCCAACTTTGTTCTCTTACCAATTAGCAAACTGATTTAGGCTAAATGACCTAAATTACTGCCGTTTTAATGCCAAGTGGGCCTATTATTGGTAAAATGCAGTGGAATGATGAGTTGTCTGGCAATTGTGGACTAATTTCCTGCAAAAGACTTAATTACCATTAGCTTTCTGTAGAGAACTGGGCTTCTCATTCAAGAATGCACTAATTTATTTCTCTCTTTCTCCCTCTTTCTGTTTCTTTTTCGGTAACTCCCCATTGGACCTCTAAAGGTAAGAGGATTTGAGTTTTTTCTTTTATTCTGGTTTACAAAGCAGCCTCATACAGAGCCAGCCTGTGTCACACTACCTAAACCTGCACTCACAGCAAAATCACAGCTTGAATTAAAGGTCCAGTGTGTGAGATTTAGGAGGATTTAGTGGCATCTAGTGGTAAGGATTGCAGATTGCAACTGCAGCTGAAACTTTTCCTGGTTAAGATTCCTTCAGTGTTACATGTTAAGGAGATTTTTACCAGGGGCCAAATTATATAGGTTTCTTTACAGGTCTTTTTCTCTTCATAACAAACGGCCCAGGTGATTAAAGCTGGTAAAAAAAAAAAAAAAACTGAATAAAGCAGTGTCACATTACAGATCATCGTTTCTCTGACCCTGTCCAGCACGTCACAGACAGCCCACTTGCGCGGCACCTGCAAATATGTACTCACCGATTATCTCTGATAACTGATTGTGTTCTCACGTTATTTCTGATCCAGACATTCAGTAGGTCTGTACCATGAGCCGATATTCCACAGAGGTCAAACCTACTCCAAATCAGACAGACCCAATGACTGAACCAGATGGTGTTTGGAATGTCAAAGATGGGCTGCTAACCTAGCACCTGCTAATGTGCTCGCCTTTTTTCTCTGATAACTTCAGATCTAGACATTTAGGAAGTTTGTACAGGGAGCTGAATTATCAACAGAGGTCTCTTCCTCTCCAAAAAAAAAAAAAAAGGGACATGAATTTGAACTGGGCGGCACAGTGGTGTGGTGGTTAGCACTGTTGCCTTACTCCGGCTTTCTCCCACAGTTGAAAGACATGCAGGTTAATTGGTAACTCTAAATTGTCCATAGGTGTGAATGTGAGTGTGAATGGTTGTGAATGGTCTGTCTCTATGTGTCAGCCCTGTGATAGTCTGGTGACCTGTCCAGGGTGTACTCTGCCTCTCACCCAGTGTCAGCTGGGATAGGCTCCCATTTTAAAAAAATGGGTTTTTACGGTGCTGCTTGTCATGGAGGGCCACAATTGGCCCTATCTAGAGTCAGTGTTTGGTTTGTTTGTTCTGGGCTACTGTAGAAATAAGGCAGTACAACATGGAATCTCCAAAGATGAAGACCCACTCCCTGTGTAAATATAAACAGCTCATTCTAAGGTAATAAAAACACTGCAATTCTTATTTTCAGAGGATTATACACTGAGGAATGCTTAGTCATTATATTATATTCAATTTCTGCCAATATATCCTGCTAGATCCTACACACTGGACCTTGTAGTGCATTTATAAACACTAACATTCAGGCTATTTTACACATTGCATTGAACACGTACTGTAATGTAAAGTATCAAAAATAGGGCAATGATGTAATCAACGAAACAGCCAAATAATGCAATATACTGATATCAGTCACCTTAAGGTTAAGTACAATGCATACCATATTACTGTGGATCTTTACTTGAGAGTTTTTCCCCCTTTTCAATCTCTTGCATGGAAGAAAATATCAAAGAAAGCAAACATCAAAGCCGCACATGTTCAAATTAAAACTGTATTACTGAGGATTCAAGCTGAGCAAAAGCTGACTGCTACACCTGGTTTTTGGTTACTGTTGAGTCTACTCTTGATGGTGAAAAAATGTTTCTGTTGATGGTATCATCATTTAAACTCCTTTTTGTGACATGTTACAAAATGCTGTTGTGCATGTTGCGTTGTGTATGCCTAAAGCTATACTATGCAGGATTGTTGGTTACTGTTTGCAAACACGCTTGCAAGCAAAAGTGAAAGTTAAAGGGATAGTGCACCCAAAAATGAAAATTCAGCCATTATCTACTCACCCATATGCCGATGGAGGCTCAGTTGAAGTTTTAGAGTCCTCACATTACTTGTGGAGATCCGAGGGGAGAGTGGGTAGCAGTACAACTCCACCTAATGGAGGCTTACAGCGCCCCAGATTCAGACGTCCAAAAACAAATAATTGAAACCACAAAATATCTCCATACTGCTTGTCTGTAGTGATCCAAGTGTCCTGTAGTCCCGTCTAAAACTTCACCTGAGCCTCCACTGGCATATGGGGTGAGTAGATAATGGCTGAATTTTCATTTTTGGGTGCACTATCCCTTTAAAGCCAACCTTGGATTCTTGGCATTTCGCCTCACTATATTTGCTTGTGGTCACCTAGTTGCTAGGTCCTGACCTCACCTGAGCACTGTGGGGGTACACACACATAAACGTCCCAAAAACAGAAAATTACATGAAAACAATACAGGCAAAGGGCCGCCACACACTGATAGTGGGTCATAGGTGATGATTCAGAGGGATTACTTCTGTATGAGTCTGTTCAGTGTTTAGGAAAACCCTGCACAATATACATTAAAAAAGTGTTGTTGGTTTTAGCGACCAATCACGGATTGAGCAGTCTGTACATAAGGTTAAAATAAGGGGACGCTTTGTACACAATGCAATCCAGCATTGATTTTGCAGAGGCACAATATTCTAAGTTGATTTCAAGTAAATCAAGATTCATTTTCACTTATACAATCATACACAGTACATCGCGTTTGTGCCAAAATCTGAATTCATATTACAACTGGTTGCTTTATCATCTCACCACAAATCCCAGGTACTGGATGACTGTTTTACTGTTATGATAATGGTCTCTTTTGCCTAGCATTTACAGTCAAAACACAAATGATGAAATCTTAAACTTCTTGAAGAGATGGTAGAAATGGCTGTCCATTAATATCACCATATAGTACTGAAGCTAAGCCAGCAAGCCAGTGCAGGCAGTCAACTCCAATCCTTCGCTACAGTCACATGATGGACTTTTCTCGCTGCAGCATATATCCAACACATCTCATTCATCATGGCAGTCTACTTAAGTCATCAGCGTTCAATTCATTCTTTCCACATGCCTAATGCCACACGGCTCACATGAAAGTGATGCGACGCTTTCAATTGCTGCTGCTCTTTTGCATTTCAAAAGCCCCACCTCCAGCCCAGCATCCACCAGTAGGCTCTGACACAACGTTCCCCTAGAGGGGAAATTATTATGGTTGCTCCCCCTGCTGTGCTGAGCTTGGTGTTTCATGTTGAGAGCGGAGAGGTCAAAGCTTATGCCAAACAACAATGCTGTAGCCTACATGTTTTACATTCATATAATCATCCATGCTATGTGGGTCGGCTGAATGAGGTGTAATTGCATGGCAGGTGTTGTGTGTACATGTGAGTGTGCAGGTGTGTGAATGTGTGAGGGTTTTATTCTGTTCCCAGTTTAAAAGTGATAAATAAGTGTTGTTCATTTGCCTATGTCATGTCAGTTACTTTTAAATGTAGGCACAGTTCATGCAGTTGTTTTCAGACTAGACCACTCCTGTCTTTGTCCCAAAAACCCAGAGAGGAGGTGAGAGTTTGGTGCTCTTCTGCTGCTGTCTGAGGGACAGTACCATTTATGGTTCAGTTGAGTTGCACAGCTGGAGCTTAGGCTTTCTACCCAAAGCTTTCTGTCAGCAAATGGCCTGCCATTACAGTACTGTCTTAATGTAGAGTGAGCAGAGGGCCACTTAGAGGGGTATGAGGGCAGACAAACTCACTCCATGGCAGTCTTCATGGATGAGATGTTCCTCCTTCAAAGAAGTGGAAGAAAAACATACTTCCTCTAATGTTTGTGCACTGCATTTTATATGTAAGACTCATCAAGGTTTTGACAGCTGCTTCTCCAGACTCATTTTCTTAGGTTTCACCCTATTTTAGTTCATCCTGACAGACAGTTTTAGATCAAGCAAATTGTCAAATGCAAATGTAACAGGAAACCATGATCAAGTCAGTGAACAGTTGTTGAGATAGCATGCCAGGATATATTAACAGTGAATAGATTAACTTGTATTTTGAAATGTAAGCTTGCTGTCTAAAATCCTGTGGTGTAAAAGATTTTATTTTGGCAGGTACTATATTTTGTTTGTATGTTCATCTTGTGCAGGCTGCTTACAGCGCTGGCATCTTTTACATGCCAGTTCCGAGACTGAGCCTCTCCTTGTTACTTGTTATGTTGAGTGTGTGTTTGTGAGTAATCATTTCTATGGATGCCAGGTGAATACATATAAAACATGTTTTGATTGCCTGAGCTCACAACAACATATGGATTAACTGGCATTGATGATGAGGTGCCAAAAAGTGGCTCTCCATCAGATGATGTGTGTTAGCCAAGCTGATATTATCAGCTGATTTTAGCTTAACTCACACACACACACACAGGTATGTTCATATGCTGTATCTCGACCAATAAGTAACAAGAACTTGCAGTATAGAAGTTTAGTTTATTAAAAATGTTTATGTTTAAACTATATTGGCTGATACAACATTTTTATTCTATTTAATACTGGCCTCAAAAATCCAACACCGGATTGGCTCTAGTTACTGTGAAACCCTATTCACGTGTGTGTGTGTGTGTGTGTGTGTGTGTGTGTGTGTGTTAGCGTCAGTGTGTGTGGGTGTGTGAGATCCAGGTAAATAGACAGACAGATAGAGATAATGGGAGAGAGGCAGACCCCAGGGGGAACAGTTGGGTTTGAATAGGCGGAAGTATTTGTCTTAAACAATCTTCCCTTTACAGGTTTACTCAAGCCACGCTTGCAGTAATGTGTTTTTGACTCCCATTGACTCCGAATTGCATTTCATTCGGCGCTCTGCAATACACTTCCCTCTCTCTTTCTCCCTCTCTCTTTTTATTGCATCTCATCAGCTGCGGGGAAACAGCCCAGCTGCCGCTGTGATGCCACTCACAGCCAATGCACCCTGACAGGTTCCAATTAAGTTGGAAAATGTAACGTATGAATATTAAAAAGTACTCTGACACAAACATCATCCCCTTCTTTTGTTGCATTATGCAGCTTGTAGTCGGGGGTCTCCGCTGGTCCACCATTTCCATAAAGTTTATTTCTCCACTACCTCCCACTCTTCTGACGCTATCTCTCCGGCGCTCCATCTCTCCCCTAAGGCTGTTTGTTAACAGTTGTAAATATGCCCGCCATGCACACATAAACTCTCATTTAAGACCCAAGATGTGGTATTGTCAATCAATGCATCTCCATTTGGCTTCCCGCGCTCATTCCAGTAAACATTTGCGGGTAGAGGAGAGAAGTGAATAGAGACTCGACACAGGAGAATGTATAAATAAATGCAAACCTGTACGATATCTCATTTCTATGTGCACTGAATTATATCAGTGTTAGATGAATAGCTAGAAGTTGTTATTTTGTCAGACAGCAAAATCTGAATAGCAGTGCCTATAGTCTCACAATTGTTTTTGTGTGTGTGTGTGTGTGTCCATGCATGTGTTTGTGTATGTGTGTCTGAGACTGAACTGGCAACCCCGAATACTGCCAGCTCTGTGGTAGTTACATCAATGCACAGCTCAGTAGTGCAGCTTCTGACAGACTTCCGTTGCCCCTGTGCTGAATGAGAGCATTCCTCTAAGCTGCCAGTTCCCGCTAGTATGTGTGTGTATATGTGTGTGTCCCACTGTGAGAGCCATGAGGTAGAGCCAAGGCCCTGTCGCTGGGCTATAGACCATGTGTGACCTCATCTCAACCTGGCAACCCACTTTGCCTCAGATGGCGATAAGAGGGATTGCCAATCTTACTGTCTGTCTGCCCACTGGATGTACATTTATCTCCTTAAACTTAGTCTGCTGCACCTTAAACTCCTTTTTAAGCATGATTATGATGGGAAGTTGTGGACAGCAAATGAAGATATCGGGAGGAGGGAAGATATGAGGAGAGACTGCATCTAATGAGGGTCAGGAAGACACCAAGAATTTTAAAAGTTAAGAGTCCCTGGTTTGTAAGGAAAACTGGAAAAACTAATACGTCCCCAAAAAGAAAACACAAAGATCCTGCAAACGACGGGGTCATCTAACTCTAGTTTAGAGCATCCTGTATTTCTGCACATTTAAAGGAATACTTCACCTCCCTGGATAATATCAGTTACACTCTGTGTTACGTCGAATTTGTGAAGAAAACTTGGGATTTTCTCACATGCCTGCGGTGAATGAAGAATCCAAAAACCCAGAAAATTCATTATAAATTGAAGTCATAGGGGTCTGTGTTTAACAACAGCAAAATTGCATCACAACACCTGTTTTACAACTCTCACACAACTTCTGCAACAAACTCCAAGTTTCATTTATCCAGTCGTATGCTCAGTGCTTCCCAAACAGACAGCTATTTCCAACAGGAAGTGAACTAAAAATGAAATTTACAGCTATAGACGCTCTCATCAAAGCCAGACTCTATTGACAAGAAAAGTAATTTCACCTCGCTGAACACAGGAGCTGCTGGTCATGTCTGTAGTTTGTTGGTGTTACTGGGTTACATGATGGCTTCTCATTCGGAATGACATAAATCTGAATGAAATCATTCGGAATTAAAGTCTTCCCAGGTAGTTTACATGGGAAATATTCATTCTGAATGAGGGTTTACACAGGAGATCAGTTTAATCGCCTATTAATCGCCTTTATTTGAGTCCGTGCAAGGTTTGGGGCAGGGAAGGTTTCTGATTGGATAGGGGGCGGGGCGGATGTTACGTGTTTACATTTACCGAAGAAAACGCTGTAGCCCTTGTTCCGGATAACAAGATGCTTGGCAACGCTGTTCTTAGTGCTTTTTTCGGGCATGTTTTGCTTATATTCCTGAAGCAGCAGTACGACAACAACCTTGTTCTGCTAATGCTTCATCTGTTGAGGAGGAGAAGGGAGGTAGAAGGTCGAAGAAGGGAGATAGAAGACCGTGCTGTGGTGAATGGAAACCGGTGAGTGCAACAAGTCCGACTGCTCTATCTCAGCCCGTTGCTATGCACGCTATACACGTCAGCGCGCCAGAAGGGCAAGGAAATGAGCATGCGCAGAAAGACCGGAATGAACTTAAAGAGGAATGAGGAATGAATGACAAGTGCAAGAAATTCTTTCATTCAGAATTAGAAACAGAATATTCCAGCCCCTTACATTGGATTGGATTTTCAATCGCATTGGCCATTTTCATTCCGAATTAGGTGTTTACAAGATCACTTTTAATAGGAATGAACTTTCATTCCCAATGAAAAGGGAATTAAACTGTCCATGTAAACCCTATCATTGTTTGGCAAATCTGAGCTATCCCTTTAAAACACCAAAGTCACACAATTACTGATGGAGCTGTGGTAGACCAGCAGCTAGCCTGGGGTGAGTAATTGATATATGAGTGGTCATTTGAGGGGTGAAGTATTCATTTACAGTGAATGTTCATTGACAACTTGGCAAAGCTGCACTTGGAAATCTTCACGGGTGTGAAGTGGGTGCAGAGAGTGCTGGTACTTGTTAATCTGCTGCTCTGTTGGCCAGCCTAACAAACAGTGCATCAACTCTGTGTTCAGGCTTCATGTTTACATTCTTCTGCACCTTTTACTGTATTTTTTAAAGCAGTAATGTAGTCAAATAGAGATGCATCATAGGTCTTTAGAGAGCCTGTGACAGCAGTGCATCTATTTCTCCCCCGGATCATTTTTAACTGTAGTGAGTGGAAGTTGGATCAGGGTGTTCTCTAAGAAGGTGTCAATCACACAGACTCTGGCATTTATTTTTTGCCTCATCATCATTGTTAGACGCCTGGCGATGATGATGTTGTCTTTTGCTTCTTTTTTGACACCTCACGCCTGCACAGAACTTCCTGGCCTGTCTCTGCCCAAATGAATGCACTTATGTAACTATGCATTCAGATTTTGATGCTGGCCCAGTTACTGTAGGCCGTGTTACCATCACATCAACCAGTAGTTTGTTTGTTCAACATGGGCTTCATATGTAGTGTGTTTTTAGCTTTCTACATCACTTATTCAGGAATTCTCTTTTCACTAAAACAAAAGACCCTTTTACACTGCCAGATTTTCCACGAATGTTGGGCCGTTTTGCCGGCAAGCTGCGAGCGTTAGACACACAGAGCCGGATTGGCGAGTTGATCTGAGGTGCCCAATTTTCCACCTCATAGGGTAGTCATATTGGCGGAACCCTTTTAGTTTAAACAGACTGAGGCGCCCTTCCGCAACGGGAGGGGCTGTTGAAGACAGTGGGAGGAGCTGTTGATGACGCCGCACGTGCGACCCACTGGCAGTGGATAAACAGGAAACAGCTGATAGCAGGAATTAGCGAGCAGCTAGTAGTAAGAGGGAAACACAAACCTGACAGACACTGTAAAGATGAGCATCTGAGGAGACAAAGAATTGTGCGCCCTCCTTGTCCTTGCAAGCAAAGAGGCCATTAACCGCCAGATGACGGGAATGGTGAGGAACGGGCCGACTTACAAAAAAAATTGCCTAAGGACTGACTAGCTGCGGCTTCCCTCCCACGTCACTGTTTACGTAACACACTGAGCTACACGTTTTGTTACTTGCTCACGCCCCCCATTCCCCCAAAAAAGGCGCATTCTGTATAAACAAAAGTAGATAGGCTGCATTTTGCTGCACTCCCCGATTTTGTTTTTATACTGCCAATGCTGAAAGAAGACTGATTGAGCTTTCCTGCAAATTTGCACAATTCCTGTTTAAAAAGGGCTAAAGTAACACCATAGCTACGGGAATCAACTGTAACTCACAGAGAAACACACAATCCACATAAACAATGCAAATTTAAGTTTCCTTGAATCACCCCCTGTCCACTAGTTATACATAGAGTGTGTATGTGGTGAATTTCCCATCAATTATACATAAACACACACACATATGCCTAAATCTTTCTTCCTCTTCTTCCTCTTCTGTCCCGATCCTGTACACATTCAGTTTACCTGCTAATTAGAAGCTTTTCAGACTAGGAAATTGTGGTTGTTTTAACTGTTGTGTTGTAAGATAAAAACTCATCTAATACAAAGCCACTGCAGCCCTGCATGTTAATGAGGATGCTTGTGTTGAAAAGTATTACTTGAAAATGTAAATGTACATAGAGAGATTTGATAAATCTGGAGCTCATATGGTGACAGGAAGTGTTCCTCACCAGCTGAGCTGAACCACTTTAAAGCTATAATAAACAACTTCGTATTCAGGCATAAAGTTTATTGTTAGCCCTGCACTCCTCCCCCTCAGCTGCTGAAGTTCTGCCCAACATTTGTCAGCCATCTTGATGAGCTATTTACTGTTAAAAGTCATTCACTCTATCCAGCCTGAGGATGAGTTAACCAGCATCTGGGCGACTGTGGCGCAGGAGGTAGAGCAAAGGTTCCATCCCTGGTGCCTCTAGTCTGTATGTTGAAGTATCTTTGGGCAGGATATTGAACTCCAGCTTCGGATGGCTGTAACACTAGTGTCTGAATGTGTATGAATGTTCACTTTAACTGAGTAGCAGGTGTATGGTAGCCTTGGTCACCAGTGTATGAATGTGTGTGTGGATGGGCGAATGTGACATGTAGTGTTAAGGTGCTTTGAATGGTTGCAAGACTAAAAAAGGCACTATACAAATGCAAGTGCATTTACTATCTGTAGCGACTCCACAGGTGATAAAGAAGTCAGCCTGCAGACAAACACACTTTGCCCAACCTACATTTATCACTCTGTTGTACTGTCTTTGTGGACAGTTAGTTATTTGCTACATAAGCCAATCTTTCTTTTGTACCTATAGTCCCATGTGTGTGTTCCAACACACACATTAGAGCCTCAAAATTAAGAGCTGAATCAGGGTCTGTTTCACACAGTGTCCACAAAAACCTGCAATACATATACAGTAGTAGTGCACTGATGGTCGATTCACACACATGCACACTCACTTATTCTTTGTTTCTCTTCTAAACCTGCACAAAGAAACATACATGCACTCACATACACAAAATACGCATTTGTTTACACACACACACTCCCTGACTCACATTTAAACACACTATTCAACAGCAAGTAAATGTGGCGAGTTGTTATTCATTGCCTGCCCTGCCTGTGGGACTGGACTCTTTCTTAGGGCAAAATATTGTTGTTTTTGCCTGGGGCTAAACATGCAAATACTGGAGTTTGGAATCAATACACAATACAATGTGTGAAACTGTTTTGCAAATAGTAAACAAATTCAGTAAATAATGCTGCAAAAGCTTTTGCAGTTTTTATAATTATCCATTGTGGATTGAATGTCTTACCATCCAATTAGTTCTACTCCTACGACTAATGATAAACATAGTTCATTAAGATGATTAAAACATGGCAACATGTGTTTTGGAACTTGAGCTACTCACAGCGATACATGACACCAGTATGGATTTGGACTTGTGACCTGGAGAATGCAATTCCCCTGCAGTGTTTTTAGACTTATTTGGCTCAAGCAGGAACAGATGATGACATGTTTGCTGTTTCTCAGCATCGGGGGCAGCAGAATGAGGAAACTTTCTTCAAGTTTATATCTGATTTACTGACAACATTGCAGGAGGAAAAGTGACAAAGACGAGGGCAATTTCAAAGGACACCACAGCAAAGCAGTGCATGCAAAATATCTGGTGGAATTACATCAAATAGCTCTGACTTTTTTAGCCTGAGCCATTTTTTTTTTTCTCACACTGATAGCGGATGAAGTAAAGATACACTGACTGGTGGCTCCGACAGGGTCAAGGCTGACACCCTAGTCTCTAGTAGGAGAGCCAGCCACAGTGCCTGAAGCCAGAGCCTTGGCTCAGTACATCCTGCACATCTCTACATGCATGGATGTGATGGCTGGTCTGACTGGACCAGTGAAAGCTGTGAGATAGAAGAAGTCTTGTAGAGGGCGAATTGAAAAATAGCAGTTTATCATCTTCAAAAGCCTTCCACATAGATATGGAGGAGAGGAGATGAGAGCAGAGGGAGGAGAATTATATGTTGGCAACATATCCTCCCCTCCTGGCTAAAAGAACAGTAGATTGAAGTGTGAATATGTGTGTAAGCGCGTGTACAGGGTGTGTGTGCACTGTCCGTCAGAGAGAAATCGAGCAACCAAAGATGGATGTGTTTTTCAAGTAACTTAAATGCACTACTCTAAAATGAAATCACCACCAGTTCTGCGATACTTGTACAAATACCTCTTTTACGGCTACCTCGGAACTCTCCTTAAATCTCCTTGTCTGTGTTCTCCCTGTTGACACCCAGCAATATAAAGGCACATTCGACCGCAGCATTTCCCAAAGCAAGTGTTGAGTAAAGACCATTGAATGCCAGAACAATGGGGACAGTTTTGTCACCCCGAGGCCCAGAAATCGACTAGGGAAATGTTTCGCTGTGGTACCAAAACCAAGCGGGGGAAGGATGAATGTGACTCATAAATGGAACATTGTTTGTTCCTCTATCTCCATTACCATAGGCAGTTCATTATGTGTTGGTGGCATCCTGCTGGTTTCAGCATTGCCTTGCCCTGATAGATTTATAATTCCTTAGCAACATTCAGCGGACAAATTACAGGTTTGGGGTGCACACTGTCGACATTTCTCTCGGTTACTCAGTTTTTCTCTTTTTCTATCGCTCTTTGATTCTCACTCAGTCTCAGTTTCTTGCTCTTTATTGCTCTTTGTCTTTGTGCCTGCTGGTCAATATTTCTCTCTGTGTATCTCAATGTTTCCATTGCTGTTTCTCTTTCTCACTCCCTCTCTAAACCCTATCAAAGGGGGGCCAGCAGACTCCATCACCAGAATGAGAAAGCAGTATCTCAACACACAGGGGTTGTTATTTTGGCCAGGAGTGCTTCAATAGTAATATGTGGTCTGCTCTCTAATGTTAGCCTCGACCAAAGGTGGCCCTCAACAGCCCATTAATCTTTGGAACACACACAAGCATGTGCTGTATACACACTGACATCAACCTGTGTGTTTCCTCGAATACACACCTGACTGCTCAAAAAACATACAGTGCACGCTCTCCCTCCGCTTTTCCTGCATCACTTGCTACAGCCAGTTGACCTTAGCATTGGGAAAACAGGTTTAGTAATGGGATCAGTGGCCACTGGCAGGCCCTTTCACCCACAATCTCATCATTCCTGCTTACAGTAAGTGGATGAGAGATGGACTGAGGAGTAGAGCAGTGGTCGATGGGGAAATGCACTCATTTAAGGCTCCTGGTGGGCTGGGGAAGTGCTGGCGTGTTACTCCAGGCGGTCAATGAATCAGTGGCAAAAAGCAGCTTTAAAAAATAAACAGAAAGCCACATGACAGAGGACAAGCAGTCTCATGTGTATGAATACTACTATCAATTTAAACATCCAAAGGGCATGAATATTGTATTTCTTAAATTGATAGTCTGTATATACATGTCAATATATTTCAGGTGCTTCATACTTTGCACTGTCAGCAATGTACTTAAAGTGGCACTGCACACATTTTCAAAATTTCTACATGTTATTCCTGTGATCTAAGACCAAAAATATTAGTGAACCTGAACAAGTCTCTCCCAAATCCAAACACTAGTCTACTAAAATTCAACTTCATGATGTCATTAAATATAAAGTCTCGAGCTGCTCCATAGACAATGAATTGGGAAAGATGTTATTAATGACATTGGAGCACCCAGGGAAATGTCCTGAGTATATGGGTACATTAGTTTGGGTATGTTTTGTTTCAGAACTGAGCTCATTTGGGTATAAAAAAAAGAAAAAAATATTGTGGGTCCACAAAATCAGGTTCCCATTCATTGTTTATGGAGCAGCTCCAGACTTTACACTTGATGACATCTGCTTGTCTCTCTTGCTCTCTGTTTTGACACATCTGACAAATAAGTGGAAGCACTGGATGCATACATGCAGGATCTGATCATTTATGATAATCCACTCAAGTATATCATGTATAATATATCCTTTATATAATTAATAATAGATTATCAGTGTTTTTGTGTCAGATTCGATCATGGCTTGCAAAACAAAAAAAATAGGCCAAACACCGGAAACTGTTGCTGTGGATTGCAAGCTGACTATGGAGTTCAGGGCAGCAGCCCACTGGTTAACATGGGTGCTGAAAGGAAGTTGGCATCACTTTGCACCGCCTCTGCAACCATTACAAGACCTGCCTTACTTCTTTGGTTTCTAGCTTTGAGAAAGAGTAGGTCTTGTTCGAAAATATTGATTGAACTTTTCTAAGCCATGGAAATAACATGGGAATTCTTCATTTAGGTGGTGTCCCTCTTTAACAGGTTAATCACTATTGATGCATTGGAGTAGACATCTTTAGTCCTGTGCATTAAGACTTCTTTTTTTTTCTTTTTTTTAAGAGGAAAGTTTCCCAACCCCACAAATTGAGAGGAAACAAATTCAGCCCATATTTCCGAAGGAAACTCTGCAGTCATATAAGAATTCTTTTCTACCCACAGGAAGTGTCACAGATAAACTCAACAGATCAAAAGACAAATCATTCTCTTTGCCAGCAATGTCATTTTTAAGAGAACAAACTTACCGACATTAATTGAGCAAACTGTTAGTTCAGGCAGGACACAATGTCAAGCTCAGCTCACATCCCAGCTACATCAGCTGATCTCAAACAGCCCAATCAACTGATGGAGCAGTTGGTCAATGGAAGGGAGTCAGCTGATGGATCACATGATTCCTTTCTATGCAACCAATTGGTGAATCTCATTCAGGGCGCCCTATTTAAGCTGCTCTGATCTGCCTACTGTTGCTGCTTCCTCTGCAAGCCGCTTTGTAACCAGCTTCCACCCCAGCTCCTCCTTTTCATGCTGTGTCTGACTTATCAGTGTCATTTCTGTTTGTCATTGATGCTTGCTCTGTTCTGTTCCCGAGGGAATCTTTGCTCTTTGCTCCTGCTCTCCCTGTCTTAGGCTTTCCATGTATGCGCATGGAAGGGCAGGGAGGTGTGCTCTCTCTGCCTCAGGCTTTCCTCATTTGCACATGGAAGGGCAGAGAGGTGTGCTATCTTTGCCTTAAGGCTTTCCAGCATAGAAGGGCGGAGATGTGTGCTCTCTCCACCTTAAGGCATTCCACGCAGGCGCATGGAAGAGGCTTTCTGCGTAGGCCTGAGGAAAGGCAAAGAAACCCCAGAACAGAGCCACATCGCCAAATATAATACTGTAAATGGAAGTGAAGTTTTCTTTGACTAATGTGTTTGTGATTGAACTCATGTGTTGTGTTCAGATTGTAACATTATACATACAGTAGTTATCTGGTGTTGCGTTATCTGAGTATACAGCAACAGGCCACTTTTTAACATACGTTTTAAGTTCTGGCTTTTTAGCATGGTTTTATGTAGTTGTGCTGCAAAATAAGAAATGTGTGTATGGGATAATGGAGGTAGACCCTGCTTCAACATCTCTCCATCACATGACGTAAAGCAACGCAGGATCACTAAAGCTGGGAGGATTATTCTTCAAAGACTAGACACAGCATGAACATTTCCACTGTCACTCAAGAGTTTTTAGTCATGACAGTCAAAGAGGAGCACATATTAAACAGTCAACTAAAAGCAGAAGTATATAGTCACGCCACCACAGTCAGTCCTCATTCCCTTATTATCATTGTAATGATTATAATTCCCTTAAAATGGTTGAGGAGTTAAAAGGGAAATGGTGTGAGGACCGAGATGTTTAGGTGGGTGGATGAGGACATAGTCTTTGAGAGCTCAGGGGCTTTATACACACTCATCTCAAGAAACACAGTACCTCAGTGTTTGAACACTGCAAGCAGACCAGCGCTCATTTTCATGTTGGCTTTAGAATGTGCTTAAAAATATATCAGTCAGAGAGATGAAGGAGAAGGCCTTCAGAGGCACTAGAAAAGAAGAACCAAACGGGGATTCATTGACAGATTTGCCCTTTACTCCCAGCTGTTACACAAGCCCTCTAAAGAGCCCAGTCATAATGGAAGCATAGCATGAAATTTTATTTCTATATTTTTTAACACCAACGCTATGCAGGCCTCTCTGCACTCCTCAAACGGCCTGCTTCCTACCTCATGTTAGTTTCCATTGTATTAAAGTAGGCTTGTTTTAGAAAAAAAATTCCCCGTGGTGGGTTGAAATCCTGTTTGCGAAGTGAGCTGTGGTACATGGGATCAAGCGTTGCTGCCAGACAAAGAAAACTGAAAGCAGGGCAGGAACAGTGAGGTTACAGACAAATCTAATTAGATGGAGAGAGGGGCAGCAATAGAAGAGAGAGAAAGAGAGAGAATCAGAGTGAGAGAAACATGAGAGACAATGCTGGAGGGGGAGCTGACTCATTCATCACCACATTCTCCATTTTATCTTTTTTAACTCCTTGGGACCTTTTTTTCCGATTTCTGTAAACACGTTCCAAGTTTGTTGAGTGAGTATAGTAAAAAATAAATTAGAGAAAGTTATTCTTTTAAAAGGCAGAAGGTATCTTAACAGGCGGCGCTCCCACCCTCCAAGCCTCTTTCTACATGCAGAGTCGCTTCTTCTGGCTCCAGAAGGTTACTTTTGGTAGTTAAAAGAACCAAAGCAGGCTTTCAAGTGATTATGAGATAAATCTTTCCCAAAGACGACAGCGAAGCTTTGATTTGAGACTAAAGTACAAGGACAAAAGCTCTTTTATCTACCTTTTTATTTGATTAAATAAACTTGGTGAGGCCGTCTGGTGTGCTGCTGTAACAATGCAACCCAGGTCAGTTTGACCACATAACTTTAAGTTCACTATGACTTGTTGTTAGAGAAGCATCCCGCAAAAAGTCGGCTTTAATCCCTGCAACAACCCATCAAAAGTTAAATGTGCTTTCAGAGATCAACTTTTGTAGACTGTGTTTTGAGTATCTAACAGCTCCTGAAGGCTTGGATGGTGGCTCAGGACACAGACTACAGCTGCCGTCCTTCAAGATGGAAAACATTTCTCAGCCACCTTTCAAGCCTGCAGGGTGTGAGTGCCTGATAATCAAAACATATTTGGGTGGAGTATTCCTTCAAGGCTGCAGATGTAACTTTTACTGTCAACAGGCTCAGCAGGCAGGGACATTCAGCATGCCAACCCAGAGAGTAGATACAAGTTATCCAACGAGGCAGTCACTCCCTGCTCTTTGGAAGTCTGTTCGGTTTAGTTGGCCTCACTCGTGCCCACAAGTGCCCTTTGCCTTACTATGGCATGAGTCAGATGAGCAGTGGTGCAAAATTAGCCCGAGGTCGCCAGTCACTTTCTCAAATCCGTTGCAGGCAGGAAAATGTCATGGTGAGGTGCATTTGAGCACAGACAGAAAAGGGAAGGAAGAAGTTCACTGTGATTCTTTCTCATCTTCAGTTACACTGACAGTGCTAACAAGACCTCTCGAGACTCTGTGCCACTAAATCTCAACGGTTTTATAAAACTTAAAAAAAAAAAAAAAGGCAACACATCATGTTTTAGACTACAAGTGGGTGGGAGTCAGGTCTCTTTTATTGCCCACACTGGCCCATCCTGGGTGTCAGCGTATGACTACTTCTGTTGAGAAGACAACTGTAGTGCGCTGGTTGCTGCAGGGCATTCTGGTTGTTGCAGTTTCCCCATCCTGAGTTTCAGCTTGCAGAGTGGGTCCTCTGCAGAGTGTGTAATGGAGCCTAAAACAGAACACAAACAAATGTGAGCCAGGAACACATCAGTTACTGACCCCCAGCGGGGCTGTGCATCCTCAGCGCCGCGCTCATCGAGTTTAGAATTTGTTATCCAAAAAAAGGAACAATTGATTGAAGCAGTATGGATTTTTTTGTGGTTTTGTGAATCCAGGAAGTGACACTCCCCTCTCCTCTCCTCTCCTCTCCTCTCCTCTACTCTCCTCTCCTCTTTACAGTTTGTCATGACACTGAAATACATCCCATAGCCCTCTGGGTTTGAGAGTGGGCTCACTCCACTCTGTTGATAAACAAGATATTTCTTTCACTTTTCAAAACTTTTTATGCAAGTGACAACTATTACGATTTTGTGCCCTTGTCAGACATAGTAAAATAACAAAAACACATTTTTTTTCAATTTTTTTATTGATTAATCTCTTTTTTATTTTTGTCACACTTACTTGACAGACAAAGGAACATACAAATATTAAATGATGGATCAGTCATTATTTTTAATGACATTTAAGCATTTGAAAAGTGGCCTTTTATGCATGGTTTTTACTACATTTTCTTCAGACATTCTCATGTACTGTTTCTATGCTTTACTACAAAAAGTAATGCACCGAATTTTGTACATATCCAATGTAATCATAAGCCAGTAATTTGCTCATAACCCACATATTTGGGAAGGCTGTGTGCTGACAAGAGTAAAGAAGGAAACTGTATCATATGGGGAACTGCCCATTGGTCCAACAGCCCATTGGTCCGACATCCCATTGTTCCGACCATATTAAACTCATTGTTCCGAAGTCCCGTTGTTCCGAAATCATCATGATGCCCTGTGGTTAAGGTCTGGTTAGGTTTAGGCACAAAAACCACTTGGTTAGGGTCAGAAAAAGATCATGGTTTGGGTTAAAATGAAAAAGAAAGTGGCAAACACATAAGCTGTGAGCCTGCTTCGCCTCAAGCCTTTCCCAGCTGACCCAGAGCTGGTCGCGGCGCACCATCAAGGTAGAAATACACCCCCCGGGAGTTGTTCAGCACCGCAGACTGTCGGACTAATGGGATGTCGGACCAATGGGCTGTCGGACCAATGACATGGACCCATCATATGGTGATGGATTGGTCACAAAACACAGGACTTTCCCCGGGAGATGGGTGTTTGGAACTGTGTAAACTTTGAGTGAACTTTGAATTATTTAAAGGTCTTCACCATATTTCTTTTCCCTAAAAACCTAACTATGGTATTTTAACATGTCGCACATAATTGTATATAAAGTATGTAACGTCATTTGTGGAGTGCTAAATTGTAGAATATCATTTGAATTGTTGTGTGTGAGCATTTTCGTAGGATACCCTACAAACTGTTGACTTCCTTTGTCCCTGAGGCAGATTTTGGATGTTCCCAAAGCTTAATTTTGAATTGAATATCGATCTAATATAAACTTCAAATACAAATGCAATTTTTAATGAAATGTATCACGTTTTTTCATATAAAGAATACCTGTCCATTGGGGTTCCTGTCCTTCCCAACACACTGTACAAAATGTCAATTTAAGTAATCTGAAGTAGCTCAGTGGGTAGCACAGGCAACCCATGTTCAAAAGCAGTGTCCTTGCCACAGTGGCTGTGGGTTCTGTTTCAGTCTGCCGCCCTTTGCTGCAAATCATCCCCTCTTCCTCCCCTCTTCACACTTCAAGCTGTTGAGTTTGTATACTTGCTGACCTCAGCGATAGTCATTTCACAGGGGAGCGCATGGCTGGAGGACAGTTAGCTCCATTGAGGGAACTGGGAAAAAAATCAAAAATAAATCAAGGTAAAATTATGTTAATCAAGAATATGTTTATTGGCTGAATGTACAAATGAAAGGAAAACAACATTTTATATTGTGTACTTTGTGTGCATTTAATGGCCCAAGTCAACAGATCATGAGTAATTAAGTATTATTGTTATTATATTCTTTATTCGACCAATGTCATTTTCACTCAAGTATCACTAGTTCCACCACTTCGTTAATTGTGATGGAAATGGCATATGGTAATGAAAATGACTACACCAGTGTATCAATGCATTTCTCTAAATATGTGTTGGATTTTGTAAACGTTTTTAGACCACAGTTGATCATGATTGAAGAATGACCTGTGCCCTTTGGTATTTGTAATAGAACAGTTAGGCACAATTTTGCGAAGTAGTTATGGATTATTTAAAGAACAAACATAACGAATGAATCATAAGTGGAAGGTTGAGATGAATTATCTTCCATCCTGCATTTTCCCTACTGCTTATTTAATCTCTATAGCGTTAACATTAACCATACATATTTCTTTGATACTTCAGATAGCTCTTTTGAAGGTGGCTATAAAAAAACCTTTCTAAGTAAAGTGGTTTAACAGCAGTAGGAATGATTGTACTTTGTGGGTAGCTAAAGCTTCACATTAAATGGGCACTGATGGCAGGGTGTACTGCTTGGAGAGCAGCTTTATCAGGTGTATTTGTTTGTTTGTGTGTGTGTCTGTGTGTGTGTGTGTGTGTGTGTGTGTGTGTTTTCTTTTTTCATTTAGTATCATCATCAATTAGAATGTGATTGTCAGAGGCAGCTGCCATCGTACAGGCTTTAATGTTGGCTCAAAGCGAGCTCGTGAAGGCAGGGAAGCCTTTTTGTTTGTGGCGCAAAACAGAAGGAAATGCCAGGCATCACCTAGTAAACAAGGTTTTGATGTGAACGTTAGCTTACAAAATATTGCTCCTGAGCCGTCTCTGCGGAGTCTGTGGCAATCTGTAAATAAGGAGACCAAAGGGGAGAAATGTCTAATCGTCCTTGAAAAGGATGTGCCACAGTTTTTTAATATCTTCTGCCCCGATACCCAGAGGTATTGCAGCAGGCTGGGAGGGGTGGGGAAGTGTGTGTGTGTGTGTGTGTGTGGGGTGGGTGCTGTCGGTGCCGGGTGATGGGGCATTACTCTCGCGCCATTGACTTCATTACAGTCCCTCTCACATATCCATCCCTCACCCTCTCTAAATGCCCTTGCCAGCCTCTAATTCACTTAATTTCTTGATTATCAATTCTGACGGCATTCGGGCAGAAAGGTCAATACTTTTTGTGGCGTGTACCTGAACTTTACAACACTGACTCAGAATCGAAGGAGCTGCCGTCATCAAAGCAGCACCAAAAGGATGGAAACATGATGTATTGCAATCATACGCTACCAGTTGGTTTCATTAAATTTTCATTGTTCACACACTCGCAGGCGTATTGTAAGAGAACACACAAAAAAGGTATGCATCAGCACACACAAGGACAGGGGGAAAAAGAACATGAACACACCACGAACGTAGTCGAACACTCGCTGCAAACACCAATTCCTCTCTCTCTTCTCTCTCTGCCCGTCTCTTTGATGAGATTGAGGTTGCCATGCCGTGACTGTAAGCGGCAGACGCACGAACAAGTGTTTCCCCCCGAGGAGATGCGATCTAAATGGGAAAGCAACATGACAGCTTTGCTCTGAACGGCCACATAATCAAACACCACACCCACAGTTACACACCACCACGTCTGTTCAGGAGGCTTTCCGCTCTCCGCTTCATGCATGTAAAATATACAGTACAATCTCCCGCCTCTGAAAATCCCGCATCTGTGGGTGTAGGGTGTCCTTTTGTCCTCGGAATGATGATTTTAGTTCCCCCTTTTTCAAAGTTTTGCTTTTACTTTTATTTTCTGTTTAGTTTCCTGCACTATTTTCCAGGTGTTAATTTTTTCTGTGAGTTTTGAATCTCAGAATTTACATTCAGCGTCTGCTGAGTTTTGAAAGAAAAAGTATGGATTAAGCATACTGGGCATTTAGAGGTTTGGATAAAGCGTGTCCCAGTGTCATTTTAAGGCTAGCATTTCACATAATCTGGTACACATCCCTGAGTCTTGTACTCTGCTGACTGCTCCGATGCTCTGTCCACAGCAGCTTTATTGAAGCACAACGTCACAGTCTGCTGGGCTTTTTTCCCCCCACTCCCACCAGGTCTGGTATTGCTGTGGTGTGGGCATCTGTCTCTGCTACATGTCTGAGCACATCTTTACATGGGAAGTTAAGGTGTATGTGAGATTTTCCAGACTTTCCCTTGTCAATTTTAAAGTTGAATGTGTGTGTAATGCATACGTAGTGATCTCTCACACTCACTTGCAGTTCACAAAAATGTCAGAAATAAATGTAAATTATGTTGCCAGTGCTGGGACTAAAACATCAACCATTAAACTGTGAACTGTACAATTAAAGGTCCAGTGTAAGATTTAGCGGCCTCTATTGGCAGAAATGTAAAGTTTTCTATAGCGTATAATCACCTGTTTACATAACCTTAGAAATAACCATGTACATTTAGAGGGGGTCTTTGTTTATAGAGTATGTCATGTTGCACCGCCATGATTCTACAGTTGCTCAAAATGGACAAATCAGACACTGGCTTCCATAAGGTAATTTGCATTTCAATGTTTCACATCAGCCACCGTAGTTAGCAGCCCCACTTCGAAGAAGAAAAGGCAAGCACACATCAGCAGGTGCTTGGTCAGTAGTCTGTCTGCAACGAGCCTAACAACATCAGAGAAACACTCAATTGTAAAGTTACACTGCTTTATTCAGTATTTTGGGGGGTTTTATTCACCTGGTCCATTTGTTTTGGAGAGGAGGAGACCTCTTGGCATAATTTAGCTCCCAGTAAAAACCTCCTGAACAATGAACAATGAATTTGGCGATTTGGCTCTGTGCCGGGGCCTCTCTGCCTTTCCATGGACCTATGCAGAAATCCTCTTCCAAGCGCCTATGTGGAAACCCTAAGGTGTAGAGAGCACACACTCTGCCCTTCCATGCGCTTACATGGAAAGCCATAAGGCAGAGAGAGCACGCATCTCTGCCCTTCCATGTGCAAATGAGAAAAGCCTGAGGCAGAGAGAGCACACCTCCCTGCCCTTCCATGTGCAGAGCAGCAGCAAAGACCCCCCTGGAACAGAACAGAGCCAGCATCAGTGACAAACAGAAATGACATTGATAAGTCAGACACAGCATGAAAAGGAGGAGCTGGGGTGGAGGTGGCTTGCAAAGCGGCTTGCAGAGGAAGCAGGAACAGTAGGCAGGCCAGAGCAGTTTAAATAAGGTGTCCTGAATGAGATTACAATTGGTTGGATAGAAAGGAATCATGGGATCTATCAGCTGCTCCATCAGTTGACTGGGCTATTTGAGATCAGCTGATGTAGCTGGGATGTGAGCTGAGCTTGACATTGTGTCCTGCCTGAACTAACGCTATGCTCAGTGCGTCAGAGGTCGCTGAGCACTTATTAAGTGTAAATGCACATACTTCCCCCTTATTTGCAAATAATAATGTAAGGGCTTGGGTTCACTATCCGGACACTTGTGTGCTTTTGTGTGTAACACCACCTTTTATGTCAAGAATGTGCTCCTGTTGCAGTCAGTGATCTTGGTTGTTTTTCCTTGGGTTTCAATAAAAACTCCTTCTTCATTTCACTCCTTCACTGAAAGATTATCTACGTCTATATTTCATTGAGCACATCCATTACTTTACAGATAATTAGAACGTGCAGTTATAGCCAATTAAAATGTTTACTAAAGTGGGTTAAATGGTCACAGAGGCACAATCTGGGCCAGTTTGGCATACCACAGCACTTAGATAAAACGGATTTCTTAGCCGTGTCTTGCTGCATCATCTGTGTGAGAGATGTGATCTATCATAAATCTGCAAGCTGCTATCTGGAACGCAAAGGATTTAACTCGCTCTGTGTTCAGAAAAGCTGTCACTTCGAAGTGAGCGCGTACAGTACTTAAGCATCTCGTTTAGTTTTGTGCACATCATATTTGTGTGGCCGTTGAATGGGTGAGTGGGTGAGGCAGACATAAAACAGAAATGTGCATACATGTGTGTGTGAGAGAGAAAGAGAGAGCAGGAGCAGGAAGGAGCAAGTCAGAGACTGTGACAGGTGGATGGTGTGTTTTTTTATGAGACAGGAGAGTACAAGTGTGTGTGTTTGTTTGTGTATGCGTGAATATGTGTACATTGACTGATATTTTAGGAGTAAGGGCTGACAGTCATAGCTGACAGTCAGAGTTGATAATCCCACGCCACCACACACACACACACACACACACACACACACACACACACACACAGAATACCGTGCAGGAGTATTAGAGTGGGATCTGTTACACTACATGCAAAGCACTACCCAGCCTCTGACAGCTTGGCTGGGCTGACTTGGCTGATTCATCTGAGCAGTTTGGCTTCACCCCCCCCCCCCCCCCCCCCCCTTGTTTCTTCTCTCCCCCTTTTCTTCATCAATCTCATTTAATCAAGTCATTTCAACCTGAGGAGGATTCTGCCCACCTGGTCCCTGTTTTCCATGAAGCAATAACCAAGTCCGAACAATACATGAAATGAGCCGTAGTTTAACAGTTTATATCAAGTATTATGGAAGCATGACAAAACTTTGTTGTATGTGCCACTTTCTGTCACTTAAAAAAGGGCAGGGGCCTTAATGTAGACAGTGCAGGCAGGGCTGTTGTATTGGGGCCCATTGGGTGAGGGGGCCCATGGAGACAGTGACAGCCCTATGCGGAGCGAAAATTCACAATATGTGACAAAATGTTAAGACGCATTTCCACCTTTGCCTCTCCCCACTGGAGTTACCTATCTGGCCTTCACCACTCTCTCTCTGTCTTTCATTTGACATGGCAGCTGCATGAAGGGGTGGAGCTGTCCTCCCTTCCAGTCTCCACATTTTGTGTGCGGTCCACATCCTCCTCTTCTTCATCGTCCACTTGAATATAACTATCTGACCTGTTGAAAGTGGGCTATCTGAGTCACCCCATTCCTCTGTCTTGTCGCAGCTGTGTCCCGCTGCCACATTTTCTTCACTTATTCTTGGTCAAATGTCTCTAAAGGCTTCTGACAGATGCGAAAAATGCAGAAGATTGAACCTGTTCCGATAAT
This sequence comes from Epinephelus lanceolatus, assembly GCF_041903045.1. NCBI lineage: Eukaryota > Metazoa > Chordata > Actinopteri > Perciformes > Serranidae > Epinephelus > Epinephelus lanceolatus. The sequence continues at coordinate 19,159,743 of NC_135747.1, read as the reverse complement.
TTTTTATGACGGACAAAAGTTTCAGACTCAAATATGATTGACGCAACATGGGGTCGTATTTATTTTTAGACATGCAACAATTTTGGACATAAAAAACTGACTCAGTGTGGAAAGGCCTTAACTACCATACCTTATGGCCCGTCATAATAGCGTGCACTGGGGCCTGTTGTAACTACCTTATGCCTCCGGCAAGTGCGACCTTTTTTCTGCTAAATGGAGCAAGACTAAGAGTCTACAACCATGCTTGCAGCTCTGTGAGGCTGTATCCAAGCACAGTGATGTGTGTTGAGCTAAATGCTATCCTCAGCATGCTAACAATAGCAATGTTAACGTACTGATGTTTAGTATGTAATATTTAGCATTGCAATGGTGTTTAATTTGTCTCAAAACCCACGCACATAAACCAGGCACATGCACATGATCCTTCCTTCACATCGTGAGAAAGGAGTATTTCCGCTCAGCAAGCACACAGGATAATATACGCAAGTGAAAAAGTATCCTTGTGAGGGGGCCTTTTGTTCTGCATGCACAAATGTGGCACCACAATCACAGGGCTGCGACGAGAGCTCCCTCACCTCTCCTAATCGGTTTGCAAATGCTCAACAGTCTCTTGCGTGCCAAGCTGGACTTTGAGACTTGTCGATGTCTGCACTCCTTGATTGGTCACTTTGAATATGGGCTGTGACCTTTGATTGGCTGTTTGGTTTGATTAAGCAGTTGCGAGCACGAAGGGAGGGTCAAGCATGCAGAGCAGAGACGCTCCCACACGAGAATCCTTTTCCTTTCATGCATACTGTTCTGTGTGTCGATCACGTGCACACCCCTGATTTGTATGTCCATGAGTGTTAAGACTAATTAAAGCCATACATTTCCATCGTCTTACATTATTGTGTTTGCGTGTTACAATTTGCAAATGCACAAAGTACAACTGAGGCCAATGGTAATGTCTTTACTTTGGTCAATAAAGTAATGAACGACTTTAAATTTGAACCTGATGATGGCAAAGAGGAAAAGTCAGGGGATCAGCAAAGTCATTGGGATGAATTCCCCCTGGACCCTTAATGTCTGTACCAAATTTTGTGGCAATCTATCCAGTGGATGGTGAGATATTTCAGTCTGGACTGAAGTGTCATCACTGCCATCCCTTGAGCCCTGCTGCTAGCGTATCTAAAAAAAGCAGTTCATATTTTTGTCACCATTCTAGACTAATGGGGATGCTCTTACCTGCAGTGATAACAAAACCACAAAGTTAGAGACAAATTGATCAGTGGAGAAATGCAGTTATGGATAGTTGAACAAACTGTTCCAAAGCTACATGCAGCACTTTGACTTTGAACACAGGACACATTATGTGCCATTCTGATGCACATATATGCACTCACTGTATGTATACATGAATTGAAAGTTTGTGTACTGGCATCAGACTAAATGCAAACATCCTCCTCTCCCTGCCCAGGTGCTATGTGCCAGGCACTTCATTAGCCTAGCTCTGCAGATGGACACCGATGGAAACAGGCTTTTTGAGCTTCATTCTTTGTGATTTGTTGTTCATTAAAATCAAATTATGTGTCAGGAAGCATAACTTGTACGTGCTGTAGTGCAGTTATTGCTCAACAAGCTCTTTGTCTTGCATCAGTGCGTGTCTCTGTTTGTCTTACACAGTCTGCCAGGCCAATTCTGCTCATTCTGCTCATTCTGTGCACCTGATGGCTACATTTGTGACAAAGTTTTCACAAAGACATCCTCTAAAAGAACAACTGTTTCTTTCACTGGTGTTTAGGTTTGTATGATTGACATCAACAGACTACTGCTGGCATTAATTGTGATGATAATATTGTTGTTACAAATTAAGAAACAAGAATAGTAAGGTTCTTAATGGACATTATCTAGATCGAAGCTTTTACCCAATTTATGTGAATAATGTCTACTCACACAGAGCAAATTAAAGCTAGTAGAAACCTTTGACCTTCTCCCATTTACCTATTACTTTGATTTGAAGGACAGCAAGAATAATTAGTCCCTTTAAGGTCTTTACTACACTCACCTAAGACTTAAATCCTGACCACCTGTGGCCTAGTAACTGTGTCTCTCCCTGTCTTTCTGACTTCCTGTTTGGCTTTTTGTTAGTGTTTGTCTGCCCATTTGTCTCTTCTTCATTCTACAGTCACAAGTCCCATGGCTTGGACTCAAGCCAAATTTGAGTCCCACATTTGATGACTTTAGACGAAATCAAAAAAGACTTGCAACTCAACTTGGACTTTAAAAGAAAACAGTTACTTGTAACTTCACTTGGACTTGAGCATTTTGACCTGAAAGTACTTGATACCCTCTCCCAGGCCCAAAGATGAAAAAGTATGTTATTTTAAAATGTGCCATAAATCAATCCCTTTCCCTTCATTTCCTGAATAAAGTAATTTGTTTTATTCCCAGCAAGTCGACACTTAATTCCCCAGAACCACTTTGTTTGAATCCATACAGCAGCAGTCAAGTTGCAGTAAAGAACCATAAAGAACTAACATAATGTAATTTGAGTGCTGTTGAAAAAACTGGGGCTCATTGATGATATTGTTTACCCACAAAAACTACACATCAGTCAACAAAAAACACATTGCAGTATGCTAAATGTGCAAGTTGAAAATCATAGACAGAGAAATAACAACTTTGAAAAAAACTTTTTTTTTTTTCTATAAAAACTTATTAAATAACTACAGATCTTAAAAAGTGTTCATTCATTCATTATGTTCCATAACCGCTTATCCTGTTAGGGGTCGTGGGGGGGCTGGAGCCTATCCCAGCTGACAATGGGCAAGAGGCGGGGTACACCCTGGACAGGTCACCAGACTATCACAGGGCTGACACATAGAGACAAACAACTATTCATGCTCACATTTACAATGGCCAATTTAGAGCCACCAATTGACCTAACCTGCATGTCTTTGGAGGAAGCCGGAGTACCCGGAGAAAACCCAAAGCTGACATGGGGAGAACATGCAAACTCTACACAGACTGGCTCCCCCACCCCAGGATTTGAACCCCACACCCTTGGTTTGAACTAGGAACCCTCTTGCTGTGAGGTGACAGTGCTAACCACTGCACCTCTGTTCCACCCACCAATCCTTTCCCTTTAAATCTATTGCGACGCGAGCTATGTCATACGTCATGGAGCGAAGGAGAGAATCTGCTGTGTGGGGGTATTTCACACTATTTCAACTGCTGTTGCACAATTGTTTATTTTTGTTAAAAATAAATAGTTCATCACTGAATTAATCTGTTTCATCTTGTTTGATTTTATCTTAGGAAAGAACTGTGTAGTCATCAATGCCTGATGTCTCTAGTCTTTTCTGTTCTACATGTAAAGGTATATAGCTTTTTAGGTCAACCATGGTATCAGAACGGTGTCAGGTATCGGCTGATACTCAAAGCCACTGCATCGGGATCGGTATCGAAACTGAAAAAGCTGGATCGGTGCATCTCTACCACCCATCTTACAAATCAGCGCCCCAGTAATTGATGCCCCTTACAGTTAGGATAGGTTTAGGACAAGAATGAAGGTTGGGTGTTGTCACATTACAAACCTAGCTTAATGTGGAGATGTGACGTTAGATACTAACTAAATACATAACTCACGCACTAACTTGTGGGTTCATATGGGACCTGAGCAGCAGCCTCATGGGTGAAAGTTGTGTTTGTTTAATCCATTCACCCACTCCCACCTCCCACCTATGCAGACTTTGTCTGTCTATATACTACATCACCTGACTTCCTCCTTTGCCAAAAAAAAGTGCTCATGATTTTTGTAAATTTAATATATTATTACTCGGTTGTTAAAATGGCATCACATTTGGTGAAAAACCCAAGATAGCTTTTTTAGGACTTCAAAGTGAAAGCTTAGGACTTGGGACTTGACTAAGCACTTGAGTGCAAAGACCTCGAGTCACTTTTAGCAAAAAAAAAAAAAGTAAAGACAACTGGACTGTGCCTTTAGAAAAGCTGGACCAATAACCATGTAAGTGTGTTGGAAGTCAAACAAGAAAGGGACTAAAGGCATGACAACTCAACAGAGAATAGGAAAAAAATACCAATTAACATGTTGAAATATCTCAGGGTAAATGGAGGAATTTGCTTTGCTTTCTGTACTAACAGCCAGACTGCAGTTAATTATCCAATCCATTTACAGCAAGGGGGTCATTGGTCATAAACCTTTGCAGGTAACCTGTGTGTATGTGTGGGTGTGTGTGTGTGTGTGTGCATTTCAGGAGAGGATGCACTGGGCTGGCATACAGTCAAGCCACAAGTCATTGCCTCAGCCAAAACACCTGCTGCTTTACACACTTACACAAACACACACTCGCACATTTTTGAGAATCAATGACTTTGGTATTTTAACATCAGCTGTTATGTCTGCAGCCACAGTAAAAAAAAAAAAAAAAAAAAAAAAAACAGCACATAAATGTAATTGCCTTTGATTCCAGCTACATCTCTGCCATTATTGAATTAGCCAACACTGGCTAGTTAGAATCAATACCAATGTTATCACAGGGCCCCAGGTGAGCAAGATATAAAGAGAAAATCAGGTGTGACAACATCTCCTCCATCATCAATAAAGTTGCCTCCTCTCCTTTTCTTGCCATCGACCACATATTGACTGCTGATGAGGGAGAGAATTGATCTCCTCTTTCACTCACTCTCACTCTCACTTGGAGGTGATTTAACGTGGGCAGTGAGCAAAAGACAATCAGAGGAAATGGGTGATAGACAGAGGATGGAAAACAAATGGGTGCAGGGGAATTAAGTGATCCAAAGGGAAGTAAAATGGTTTCTAATTGGAGGCATGTGGGGGCTCTGAGGTAATCGCAGAGAAGGGAAATGACTGCACTTCCGATAAAACTTGTAGTGTCTTCCAAAACCAGTCTGGGATGAGCGCAGGGGGAGTCTGAAACTGGAAATGAACTTATTCAGTAATATCCATCATACCCGTCAATGGACAGAACGGCAAAAATGTAGCACAGTGTCACAGATTGGTTTTCCAACAAGGCCAGAGCAGCCATCCTTATTCATGACCACTACACTCAGCTGTGGCTCATTTATAGCATCCGTGTTGTAAACCAACATTGGCAGTGAAATTGCATTGATCATCATCAAAATCTAAAATGACTGATTTGGTTTACAACACTTATACAGGAACAGACTTTACAGAGTGCTTCAGAATAAATGATAAAATGGACATATCATAAATCCAGGGCAATGAAATGATGTTCCTAATGTAAATAAAACAAAATTAAAATAAAATTGAGCTCATGAAAGTGTGCATCTGGCCCCAGGCTGTTTTCAGGCTGCCCTCAGTAATGAAGTCCATGCTACCTTCATGGAGCTAGTGGAAAAATCCAAATTGCATATTGAGCACTAATCATATATACAGTATGGATTTTCTATGTGAAGGCCATGTTTTTTTAAGTGAAATATATCATTCCATATCTACAAGCCCATTGTTCCATGACGTGTATTACAATAATGGCCTTTTGAGTGACTGGTGAAATACATGCCATGAATACATTCTCCATACTTCAACAACCTACTACCATTGTATTTGATTTGTTTTGTAATTCAAGATGATTTTGGCCCAGTTGCCATCAAACACTTTTGGTATGGTACCTTTGGAACCAAAAGTAGCCCTTCAGACATGGTACCTAGACCCTTGCATTTCCATGGCAAACAGTACTCTTAACTGTGGGCAGTGTTTGTCATTCACTGGTCCGTCCAGCACTCACTGCATTTCCTTATCACAGAAGGAAGTCTGCACCTCATTTATCGTCCACAGAACGGGGTCGCACGCCAACATTTTCAGAACATAATAAAACAAGCTGCAATGACAATGAGAGTCTCTCTTGATAGGATATTTAAAAATAGCGGGTTTGTGCATTTAGTCCTTCTAAGGCAAGCTTGGGGGTGTAGTGTTTGTAGTTTTTTTTGTTTTGTTTTTTCTCGGAGAGAAGATTAGAATTTATGCCGTTCACATCAACGGGTTGAAATTAACATATATATAAAAACTTGAAAATCTACTCATTACTAAAAGTGTATGTCATATAAAAACTAATGGAATGGTCAAAATTGTCACAGTGAAATTTAAGGTGTGGTAATTGATTCACATCGTCAGCATATGCATTGAGTAACATTACAAGTTAATGTTCCACCTTAAAAGTCGCCGGCAGTCGGCCCAGTGAATTAAGTGATTTTTTTCTTAGACTACAGCTGCTGCAAGAGGCAGCAAAATATCCTTTCATTTTATTGTTACGGTCTACAAATAAAACTCTCCATGGTACAAACATTGGTTACATAAGCCTCAAAACCAGCCACAATTCAGCCCTGAACAGAGTGACTCTCCGCTACTGACCAATCAACAGACTGCAGTGTTCACAGCTCCACCTTTTAGTACCAGATCGGTGTGGTAGGTACCCCAACAGAGGGGTGACCAAAAATGGGGACAGTATGGAACGGTTCTATTGGTACCATCCACAACTTTTCACAGTGGAAAAGGAAAAACAAAGTGTACCGAACTGAACTGTACCATACTGTATTGCTGGGTGTAAACGGGGCTTTTGAAAACAAGTCCAGTTTGCTTTGATACATGATATATTTCTTTTATAGACCTACAGTAGAGACTTCAAGACTTTCCCTTCTTGTTTCTCACTGTTAATGCAATTACTATGAGCTGAAGTAAGGTTGAGCTTTTTAAACTAAAAGTGGATTTGCTGTCATTTCTAAAATACGGTGATGAAGGTCTGTGTGGCACAAGCTGTTCCAGCAACTGGCACCACTGGTGATATCTCTTCCCTGCACACACCAGTCATATAGTTGGAGCGAATCGACAACTGAGAGGCAAAACAATCTGTGAAACCCATGGCCGTGTGTGATGAACGACTCAAAGCATTTCAAAATCAATCAGGATTTTAAACGTGTTCTAGTGTGCCACCAGCTTTATTGAGAGTCCATTTCAACTGGATGACATTTTTATTTTCTCTGCTTTCCTTGCACCTTGATATTCATGTCATGTCCTCAGAAAAGCCCTAACAGGGAATCATTGGATCTTGTCAGCCAGCAGGAAAGTTAGACCATCAAAGATAATTGCATGCTAATGTTCAATAAGCCTTGTAAGTCGCTGCAGATAAGTGTGGCTGCCAAACAGCCTTGCCAGGGGAAAGCACATCTAATCCCTTGGCTGTGGCCGGGGAAAATTAATACTAAGCTCCTTTGGCCAGCCACTTCCAGTGTGGTGGTAGAAACAATTACACAACGGCCCACCAGAGCACAATTAATGAATAACTGAGGAGCTGCCCAGATGTACACATTATAACAAAGATGCATCTACCCACTAGCTGTACAAACAATTAAAAATCGTATGGAAGAAGTAGAAGTGGGCTGTTTGTTCAAGTTCACTGGACGATGGAGTTTATGCAGAGGGACCCAGTTCATCATTCTCAGCCCTCCACTCTGCTGTATCCTCTGTTTACATGGTGGCCTGTTTCTATATGATAGCTAATTAAAATATGCCACAAAACAGACCAGGCATAAAAAACCCATCATATGTTTAAAAACTAGCTAAATAGGCTCAATGCTCTAGGATTCTTTAATTATTAAACTGACACTTGTATACATAATTTATTTACTAGGTTTTGGACATTAAAAGTTCCAAGCATGAACATTTCAATCTGTATTTTTTTTCAGTGTAGTTTATTCACAGCCAGACACATCAGTCAACACTTGTTTTTGAAAGAAAGCTGGAAATAAGGTGGGCTTGAAGAAAGCTCGCAATTGTAGATTTCAGTAGAGACAAAAGCAACACGCCCCCCTCAGTATTTCAAACATGTGCATTTGTCCTCCCCAAATAAAAACACAAAAGTAGCAGAGGACTTTCCTTTTGACAAAAGACAGTTACAACACAAACTGATGCAAATAAAGCACAAATTGGTGTGTAAAAGACTGCAGGAAATTAAGTGTTTGATTATCAGAATTTTCTTCCTCTCTTGTTTCTATTTGTCCCCTTCAATGTTGAAACTAAGCTCACGCCCTTGGGTGATCTTATCAGCTTTGAAGGTGGACCAGTCACTCTTTCACAAAAAAAAGGTTTGTCACAAAGTTCCACCAAGAAAACAGCACATTCAGTGATATCAACAGGATATTATAAAGCAAAAGTTAATAATAGTAGGAAATTGAACAAGTAAACACGAAGACAAGCAGGCAGGAACTCCGTCTGTTGTCCTGGCAGGAATTAAATCAGGGAATAAAAAAGACAGCATCTTAAGAAACATGTTGTTTTGACATTTCAGAACTGCATAGAGCGTGTTTTAACCAAATTGCTACTTTAGAGATAATGGCAAATACAAAATGACACATTTAAATACATGTAAGAAACCGTCAAATAACAGCACATATTGTTGTGCAAGGGATATTTATTCAAACTCACTTCCTTCCGTTGGATCTCTCATCTTATTCACGTTTTACTTGCTGTGTGAACATGTGACTTTATTATTTATGTTATGTGCCAGTGAACTGTGACTGAGAGTGATGGAAGTTAGTCATTTCTTACTTGTATGAGGTGAGTCCATGGGCGGATTTTGAGAAAATGGGCTCCTGGGCGTAGACATGCTGAAGACCAAACCACCTCTCCTACATAGGAGCAAGACACACAAACTTTTTAACTTTACACCTGTTTTTGTTCCTGTTGTTGGTTTGTACCTCTTTGGAGTCATGTTGTGTCTCTTTGTGGTAATTGTGTGGATGGTTTTTTGTTGTTGTCGTTGTTTTGTGTCTCTGTGAGCTCCTTGCATGTCTCTTTATGTGTTTCATGTCTAATTGAGGTAATTTTGTGTCTTTTATATAATTTTGTGTCTCCTTGTGGTTGTTTGTGTCTCTCATTGAGTTATTTTTGTGTATTTTTGTGGTTGTTTTGTGTTTCTTTGAGGTGATTTTTTGTCTCTGTGAGGTAATATTGTGTCTTCAATGTATTTTTGTGCATTTCTGTGGTTGTTTATGTCTCATTGAGTTATTTTTTGTGCATTTCTGTGGTTGTTTATGTCTCATTGAGTTATTTTTTGTGCATTTCTGTGGTTGTTTTGTGTCTCTTCAAGGTAATTTGTGTGTCTCTTCAAGGTAATTTGTGTGTCTCTGAGGTAATTTGTGTCTTCAATGTAATTTTGTGTCTCTTTGTGGTTGTTTTGTGTCTCTGAGATTATTTTGTTTCTCTTTGAGTTATATTTGTGTATTTTTGTGGTTTTCTTGTGTCTCTTTAAGGTCATTTTGTGTCTCTTTGTAGTTGTCCTGTGTCCCTTGGAGTTACTTTTTAGTGTTTTTGTGGTTGTTTTGTATCTATTTGGGGTGATTTTATGTCTTTTTGTGGTTATTTTGTGTCTCTGAGGTAATTTTGTATCTCTCTCTGTATTTGTTTTGTGTCTCTTTGAGTTATGTTTGTGTATGTTTGTATTTTTTGTTTTGTTTGTTTTTTCTTTAAGGTTGTTTTGTGTCTCTGTGGTATTTGTGTCTTTTTATGTGTTTTGTGTCTCTGTGGTTGTTTTGTGTCTCTTTGAGTTCTTTTGTGTATTTTTGTGGGTTTTTTTGTGTTTCCTTGAGGTAATTTGTGTGTCTCTTTGAGGGAATTTTGTTTATTTAATGTCATTTTTTGTCTTTTTGTGGTTGTTTGTGTCTCATTGAGTTATTGTTTGTGTATTTTTTGTGGCTATTTTGTGTTTCTTTGAGATGATTTTGTGTCTCCAAGGTAATGTTGTGTCTGAGTTATTTTTGTGTATTTTTGTGGTTGGTTTGTGTCTCTTTAAGGTCATTTTGTGTCTCTTTGTAGTTGTCTTGTGTCTCTCTGAGTTACTTTTTTGTTTTTTTGTGGTTATTTTGTGTCTCTTTGAGGTAATTTTGTATCTCTCTCTGTGGTTGTTTTGTGTCTCTTTGAGTTATGTTTGTGTTTGTGTTTGTTGTTTTGTTTGTTTTTTCTTTAAGGTTGTTTTGTTTCTCTTTGTGGTTGTTTTGTGTCTCTTATAAGGTGGTCTTCTTGTGTCCCCTTTAATGATTTTGTGTCTCTTTGCAGTCTTTTTGTGTCCTTTGTAGTCATTTTAAGTCTAGCTGGTCGGTACGTGTTAATTTGAGTGACATTTTGCATGTGAAGTCCAGGGGTGCCCCTGACACTTTGTACCTCTGGGCCTGTGCCTGGTAAGTCTGTTCCGTAATCCTTTCACTGGTGAGCCAAAAGACAAGTCACTGCCTCCAAAGAGAAACCCTCTCACCTCTCTTCTCAGCTCCCAGGGAGTTTATATAGTATTTCCCAGGAAAATACTAACCTATGTCATCTATGTAATATTCAATTTGGGTACTGAGACCTGAAAAAACACCCTGAAAATATAGATATCTTCTCAGAGTATGTGTCTATCTATCTCAGAGTTTGTGGGGATAATTTTCTCTGCTTGAAAACACAAACACATACAATACACCTCAACATGCATGCATGTTAACACACATGCAATGACAGCACACTCCATTTTGCCTGACCACTGCAGCTCTCTGCCGCTTAGGTAATTTAGTGCTGAGGCTGATATTGTATTACAAGATGTATTTGCTCTCTCCTCTAATAAGAACATAGATTACAAGCAACACTGAATTTACTATCTGCATCCAAGCTGATTGCTTGGCCTGCCTGTGTGTTAGCTTATATCTTTTTAAGCGTCAGCGCCTGGCTATTTACATTCATCCGCTAAGCCTTAAAACAAATTATAATCGATCTGGGGTGTGATGAAAAGGGTGGTCCCGCTGCAAATTAAAAAGGAATGCAAGGTGACAAGGACAGCAGAATCACAATCAGCTCCTCGTGGAGTGTGCGGTGCAATAAAAAACTGCAATAACATGTATGTCTAAGATGCACTGGCGGTCGAAGACACATATCACAAACTTTTAAGTTAAAATATGCCCCCCCTCTCTCTGCCTATAGGTTTACTGTCACTGTGTGAGCTGTAAATGGTGGGAAGAGTGCAGAAAACAACATTTGAATGCAGTCTTAAATATAACCCTCAGTGCTGCAGAAAAGTATTAGATTTGATTAATCAAGCATTTTTAGTTAATCTAACTAAAGTGTATTAGGTATGCAATCAATAAATAAATCTGCACCTACAGCTTGAGATTGTGTCCTTGAGGGGCAAGTGCAGGATCCTGTCTGTCACTTTTTAAACTTTGTAACTCAAGCAGAAAGTCAGTTTTTATTCCCATGCTTTTATTATTATCACAACTGTTGGTTATGGCAGCACAACTGCAACCACACTTGTAATTTGTTGAAAATACAGAAATTCAGTTATGAAGATAATTCAGTAAAATGTGTGTAATTGCCATGGATTTTCTTGGTCTGCATGAAGGAGTGCAACTGCACATAAACTGTTGATCAATACTTTAATTTGGGTCCTCTCTCTCAGCATTATATGACTGAGTATTGGTTGGAAGATCACTTGCGGGGGCTACACTCTGCTGTATTTCTTATTGTTTAATCTCACTGCTCATATATATGAAGACTCATTATTCTTTGTCTAGTTTTTGATCTAAACAAAAACATGCATATTGAAATATGGTTCCGCCCGACGAGGCCTACTCTTTAAATTCTGTGCTCAGGGTTATTGGGCCTTTAACAAGTTGGATTTCTGTGTTCTCATAGGCTTTTTGCCTCAAGCGATGCCTCCAGGTAGCTGGGTTTACTGAAATGCATCTCACAGAGAAGTTCAAACCAATAGTGCAGAGCCCCGGATGAGAAATGTGAAGTAGTTTGGCATGCTACACTGGTCAAGGCATATTCCAAATCCAAATCCAAAAAAAAAAAATCAATTAGAAAACCATTGTACACCCCTTTGTAAATCTCATTATAGACTGTTGTGACAACAGAGGTACCTTGGGTAGGACCAATGAGGAACAGTAATGCACCCAGACAATAAAATGCCTCCAGCAGTGTCTTCTTGTCATTTTGATGCCTTGCACATAAACACTGAGCCTGTCTGCTCGTCAGTGTGTTCCAGCGCTTTAATGGAATAAATTATCTTACCGTGCTGACAGCTTCAGACATGTCTGTTGTATGTAACATGCAGTCTCCTGAATGACAAATCATGTCACTACCTGTCAGGCTGAGAAAAGAGAGATACCCTGAAATGCTCGCTTGTTGAATGAAATCTGTTCTAGATGCAAAATGAGTATAATGAATTTGTGTTGCACAGAGGAGCCAGATTTTCTTTAATTTTCCTTCTTCATAAGGGGAACTCTTTGTTCATCCTCTAATTGCAGCAGGATTTCTTTTTTGACATTGACTGACGTATGACAAACGTGTCAGATGTCAATCAAATAGAAAGAAATGTAAAGCTGGAGGAGGAGAAATCTAAGCAGGGCAAAAAAAAATAATAATAAAACTGAAAACACACCCTCCCTTTGTAGCTCTCCATTCTCTGTCACAACCCCCTCCCATCAGATGACCTCTGGAACATACACATGCTTCATAGAGTAACTGTGTAATGGCAGCAACAGAAAGTTTATTGATCCAGTGAAAAGTGTGGGCTCTCCAGTCCTGGGGCTGGAGTTTGTGTTGGCTGGATTTGGGTTGCTGTGGCTGCTGGCGGGGGGTCAGTCTCCATAGCTGCTGCCAGCTTTTGTTTAGTTATTGTCAGACTCTCTTTTAAACTCTCTGTCTTTTGAGTCTGTCTTCTTTTTTGAGGTTGCTTAAGATAAGATAAGATAAGACACACCTTTATTGATCCCATAATTGAGAAATTCCAGTGTTACAGCAGTCAAGGAAAAAGAGTCAGATTAAAGATTTCAAAATTAGACTTAAAAAACTTAAATAACTAGGCATGCAAATAAGTACAAAAATCCAAGAGTCGACGATAAATAACAATAACAATAATAATAATAATGAAAATAATAGGAAGTGGATAATAATGAGCAGTAGTGAATGAAAATGAGCAGTGGATAAAGGGAGCACATCTAGTGCAAGTGATTGTATGTGCAAAACAGCAGACAGCTGTGGTGTCCATAAAGTGTCCATAGTGTCAATAAAGTGTCCATGGTGCAGTCTACTGTGAGCAGTGCTGGTTATGTAGCCTGACAGCAGCAGGCAGGAAGGACCTGCGATAGCGTTCCTTCACACACTTTGGGTGAATCAGTCTATCGCTGAAGGAGCTCTCCTGAGCTTTTATCTCCTCCTGCAGGGGGTGGGAGTCATTAGTCCTCAGGGATGACGACTTGGCTGTCATCCTCCTTTCTCCCACCACCTGCACAGAGTCCAGAGAGCATCCCACGACAGAGCTGGCCTTCTTGATCAGCTTGTCCAGTCTCTTCTTATCTGCAGCCGAGACACTGCTGCCCCAGCAGACTACTCCGTAAAAGATGGCTGATGCCACCACAGTGTCAAAGAAGGTCTTCAGGAGCGCCCCCTGCACTCCAAAAGACCTGAGCCGCCTCAGCAGGTAGAGTCTGCTTTGGCCTTTCCTGTACAGTGCTGTTATGTGATTAGTTCTGTCCAGTTTATTGTTAAGATGAACACCCAGGTACTTATAAGATGTCACCATCTCAATGTCCTTTCCCTGGATGTTCACCGGTGTTGGGGGGAGGAGTCTGCGCCTGCGGAAATCCACCACCAGCTCTTTGGTTTTCCCCGCGTTGATCTGAAGGTGGTTCCTCAGACACCAGTCCACAAAGTCCTGGTTCAGTTCTCTGTACTCCCTGTCGTCCCCATCTGTGATGAGGCCGACGATGGCAGAGTCGTCAGAGAACTTCTGCAGATGACAGGTGGGGGTGTCGTATGAAAAGTCTGCAGTGTAGAGGGCGAAGAAGAATGGTGCCAGCACTGTCCCCTGCGGGGCCCCTGTACTGCAGACAACCAAGTCCAATACACAATCCTGGGTCCTGACATACTGCGGCCGGTCCGTGAGGTAGTCCAGGATCCAGGATGTGAGGTGATTAGCCACCCCTATGTGCTCCAGTTTGTCCGTCAGAAGCGCAGGCTGTATGGTGTTGAAAGCGCTGGAGAAATCAAAGAACATGATTCTCACAGAGCTTCCAGGCTTCTCCAGGTTATATTATAATTATAATTCTGGCAATTGTGGTACAATATGTTGAATTAATATCTGATAGTATACATATGTGACAATACTCATATGTGTATAATAACAGTAGAAGTATGACACTTGATGTCAGTGGAGAAACTGAGCAGGACTACATGTATTCCAATTCTTAATGAGTTAAAAGAGTTTCACCAGGACATCTTGTATTTATTTTATTTACAGGTTTTTGTTATCAGGCATTTCTTTCAAAGTTTTAGGAATGACCACCATGAGCTGGACAGTTTGGTAAATGTTATACTGTCATGTTTGTGTGACCACACACACACACACACACACACACACACACACACACACTTACTTCACTCTGGTCCCGTCCAACGCAGCTTCGCAGCTTTTCGTTGCCAATGCTGGAATGCTAACGTTTTCCACAGGATTCTCTGCTACTGAACGTAGCTTACACATGCATGTCCATCTGCATTAGTAGAGCAGCCAATAGGAATGCCCTCTCTCTGAAATGGCCTGTGATTGGCCAAAGATTCCCATCATGGACCAGATTTTCTAAAGCCTGAAAACTGAGCCCAGAACAGATGCAGAAGTCTGGTGTTCTCTCAGACCACTCGAATTACAATATGCTCAAATTTTATTGTGGGATCTTAATCCAGTGACACTATAGCAAAACTACCTACCCCATCTTTATAGAAGGTTCAGATCATTTCAGCAGCAGGGCAAAACTCATGATGAGACACATTAATCACAGCATTGTTGAAGTTTTAACATCCACAACATAATAACAATACAAATACAATACAAATGTAACCTATAATGCCAACATTTATTCTGGCGACTAGGTTGCTTTTTTCTTTTGTTTGGTGGAGAAAAATAATCATTTAAACATGCAAGAGGATGTGGCATCTCCTTACACGACGACTGTCTGTTGGTGCTGACTGTGGAACCAATGTTTAAGTACCACATTGATCAGAAGCACACAAGTGATGTTACAGTCCGTCTGCCTTATTCAGTGACCACTATGACATGTGTGGGGTTCTTGGCAAAGCTTATTTTCCATCACATTTGTGGGTATAAACCACTGATTTGCTGTTTCATGGTGTTCTGTGCATTTGTAGAGAAGCTGTTTGGTTTTGCCGGCATGCTTTTCTAACTGCATCTTACAGGATAAACAATTTCAATCATTGTTTATGGGCAGCACTACTGAAAAGCAAACATCACAGGCAGAAGGAATCAAATAAACACACTCTGTCTTCAAACATGATCTGTTTTGAGGCTGTTTTTATTCATTGTTCACACTTATACCTACAAAGTAATTTGCAATATAATTTGTATATAACCCATGTTAGGGTCTGTGATATGTGACCTACTCAATGCAGGCTGTCCTCCCTCATATGACATCGCCAAAGGAGGAAGTCAGCTGACGTAGTATAATTTAACACCTAAGCCTCAAAATGTCCGCCTGGACTTTTTTGCTTATTTTAACTATAAAAGGGCCTGAAAATGTCCTGTGAGGAAGTGATTTTGCCTGTTTTTCCAGAACACATTGAACTTTCAATATCTGACAGTTATTTACAATTTACTGCATGTAATAACAGTGTAGTAACAGTTTTAAATGAAGAAAAACCAAAAAACGGAATTTGGTTTTAGAGATTTAGTGAGGAAAAAACACTGCAATTGTACATGAACAACAGATTTTGCATAATAAATTTGATATTGTAACAGTATAAAACATATTTACAATAAAGTTTTTTGAGTATTTGTCTCTCAATGTGCAAAAACAGAACAAAATGAAAACTTATATTCAGGCGTTTTTTTTTTAGAACAGTATAAAACATATTCACAATTTTTGAGTCTGTCTCTCAATGTGCAAAAACAGACCAAAAGGAAAACTATATATAGGTGTTCTTTTTAGAACAGTAACATATTTACAATGAAACTTATTGAGTCATGGTCTCTCAATGTGCAAAAACAGACCAAAATGAAAACTATAGATAGGTGTTCTTTGTTTCAGTCCAGAAGAACTTCCTCCCTTTTTCCAGGTTTGCTGCTGCATTCTTGTTGGTGTTTTGACACAGGAGTTTGAGAATGGCAGCATCCAAACAGTGTGCAAAAATTTCACCTGGGGGTGGGTTTCCCATATTGAGGGGGGGCTGGACCCCAGGGGCACGTTTGGGGACAACGGCTCTACGGCCCTGAGTGTGTCTTCTGCCTCTCCCTCTCCCAGGTCTCTCACTTGAGGATGGCTGCTCCTCACCACAAGACAAACTGAAAGTAGTGGAGAGAAATATTCAGCTTGTTCACACACTATATAGTAAAAACAAGGCATGGTACATTGTTCAAAGATATACATATACATACAATCACCACTTGGTAGCCAACACTACACTAAAAAAGTCACCAAACATAAAATGAATGCGCCATATTTTGTCATGCGCACATTTACGCATGAAGTAAAAAATACACATACATTGTACAAACTTACTGACTTATAACACTGCTCTAAAGGTGACCACACAGTACAAACATCGATTTACACACACAATAACTTATACAAAGTAAAAACTAGATACTACCAAGCCTCATTCTGGATGAATGAAGCTCTCTCCGGCTACAGAGAGCTTCATTCAACACGGAAATTCAACACGGAAATTCAATAGGTCTAACGTTACCTTTCTTCGCCAGAAATTGCTTCTTCAGCTGCTCCATCTTTCTCCAATTCATCCCTGAACCTCAGTGGTGGTTTTATCACCCGGGAGGACCATCTTTCAGACATTTCTTTCTTTCTCTCTTGACAAAATTGCTGCTCTGCTCCGTTTCTCCGCTCTGTTGTTGTTCCGCGTATACACCGTGTCTGTGTGGGTGGAGCTGAGAACAAAGGGGCGGATTCGCGGTCTTCCTGCAACAGCGAGAATGAAGTTACCGTAATAACCCCATGTTGGCTGTGAAGTGCAACTTCTCAGCTTTCAGAAACCGTTTTAATTTTTCCGATAGGACAAACCGTCGCGGAATTACAGTAATGCAAAGTGTGCTTGCATAAATGTGTCGTCGACGACACACTAGGCGGAGAAGAGATAAAAAGCGACAAAGTCTGTGTAGGCAGGAGGTCAGAGTGGATAACTGGATCAAACAAACACAGGGCTTTGACCCAGGAGGGCGCTGTTTGTGTCCCATATGAACCATAAAGTCAAGTCTGAGTTTCTTCTTATATATCTAATGGCACATCCTCACATTATGTTAAGTACTAAACGTGACAACACCCAACCATCATTCTTGTCCTAAACCTATCCTAACCATAAGAGGCACTAATTTCTGGGCGCTAATCTGTAAGGTGGGCAGCAGGGTGGTGCAGTGGTTAGCATTGTCACCTCACAGCAAGAGGGTTCCCTGTTGAGGGATCGAATCCCCACACCCTGGGTTCGAACCCTTAACCTTGGGTGGGGGAGTCCTTCT
Source organism: Epinephelus lanceolatus (assembly GCF_041903045.1). Lineage (NCBI taxonomy): Eukaryota > Metazoa > Chordata > Actinopteri > Perciformes > Serranidae > Epinephelus > Epinephelus lanceolatus. The sequence continues at coordinate 19,142,200 of NC_135747.1, read as the reverse complement.
GTGCAGAGTTTCCATGTTCTCCCCTTGTCGGCTCTGGGTTTTCTCCAGGTGCTCTGGCTTCTGCCCACAGTCCTGCAGGATAAATGGTGACTTGAAATTGTCCATAGGTATGAATGTGAGCATGAATGGTTGTCTCTGTGTGTCAGCCCTGTGATAGTCCAGTGACCTGTCCAGGGTGTAGCCTGCCTCTTGCCCAATGTCAGCTGGGATAGGCTCCAGCACACCCACAACCCCTAACAGGATAAGTGGTTACGGAATAAATGAATGAATAATTTGTAAGATATCATAAGACCTGTTGAATGACGATATGTTTCATAAACTTTGGGTTAACTGCTAGGGTTACTTTTCCCAGACAGAACTGTCTAAAATCTTCACATAATCCGATAGTCATCAAGAAATGTACCACTCGGATCATTCCTAAGCTAGGGCTGCATAATTATAGCCAATATGATAATCACATTTTTATTCATCAGAAAATCACAAAGTATAGGTTAACCAAAAATAAATATGCCATTACAGAATGCAGCCAGTGTTTACTGGACCTATATCTTTGGACAAATGGAATGTGATTGCATTGGTTATTTCAGTCTGTCTTTGGAAGCTGGATAGATACTTTTTTTTTTGTTCACTGTGACGCACTGCTATGGATGTTTGAGTTCATGCTGGATGAGGACAAGGAGGACAAGGAGGTTAGGTAATGTGAGCAGCCATGCATTCATCACACATACTTTGCTGTTTTTTCAGGTAGTTTAACGAATCAGTTGTGTGCTGCTTTGTGGCACAGACATGTCTCATGCACTCTTTGTATTGGCTATAATTTGTTCTCTCCTAAATCCAAAATACGTATAAACAATGGATGATGGTGGATGATGAACAGATGTGTGCAGAGTATGTGACTAGCAGCTTGACAGCTCTTTGGCTGGCTACTCAGGTTTAGTTTAGTTTAGGAAGTGCTTAATTTGATGTGCAACTTTTTTTTTATGAGCAAATAACATTTCAAACGTCAGGATCGGACTCAATGGTGTTCATTCTATTATGGAAAGGCAAAATTTGATGGTAATTAATATTGGATTAACTGTGCAGCCCTACCTGTCGCTAAAACAACTCTTACTGTAACTATTGTTTTGACAAAGCCTAGTTTTGGTTAAATCCTGTCACAGCTGAATGGGTTTTGGACGGTCTTTCAATTTGCAGTCATTTAAATTTGTACGATATCATTTCATTTTACATTCTGTCTTGATGCCACACAGCCTGATGAGCTCTCTCCCGCCTGGCAAGCTTTCTGCTTCCTAACATTTTCTTGCAAAGAAATTGACTGGGATAAACCATTAATAGCAAACCCACTGCACAAACAACTCACCCACAGAAACACATATGCGGAAATACACACATGCATCCATTCCTACCTTACACCTGTGGAAAGCACCGGGTCTGCGAGCCTGCTGAGAAATCATTTCCCGGGCAAGCGAGCGAGGCAATTCCATTGCAGCGAGGAGGAAAAAAGGCTTTTTTAATGGGGAAAAATGGGAGGCAGGGGAAGAGTTAGCAGTAGCAGCCAGGATAATTGATGGCAACTCTTTGGGTACAAGATTAAGATTCATGGGTAGGACCACACATGGGGGCTGGAAACCGGTATGCGCTGGAGGCATGAAGGATACGAGGCAACACTTTGACTGGCCTGCTGGCTTAATTGATAGAGTGTTGTCCCAGATGCAGTGTAAAAAAGAAAAACTATCAGAAAGGATTTCACTCACCCCTAGAATGGGGGCCAGAATGGATTCCAACAATAGGGCCTGAATTGAGAATGACAGAGTAAGAGGGAGAGAGGGATAAGAAGGGGAGAAGTGGTGGAAGCCCAGAGGCAAAAGAAGCAGGTTTGCACATGGAAGGTCAGTGGTTCCTATCCCCAGACTTACTGGAAAAAGGCTTGTGAGGAAAGTATGGGAGTTACACTCCTCAACAACTACCCTTGAGGAGCCTTTTAGCAGTGTGCTTAACACACAACTGCCCCTGTGGAGCTGCTCAGTTGCCGACAGTAGAAGTTATAGCTCCTGCTGTGAATGTGACTGTGTATGAATGTGAAGTAAGGTGTTGTAGAGAGAGTGCACGAAGCTAAGACTTTTCCCGGATACAGTAACTTGTGTTTATAAAACATATTTCCTTTTTACACAATGGAAATCTTTCAGTTCGTCCTTCAGTCAGTTTTTGATGCTTTATGAAGACAGATAGCTCTCAAGGGGGACAGCAATAGAATACCTAATTCTTTGTATTATGAGGTGCCTTCTGGAGGCAATTTGCAGGTTCACCTTGGGTAAATATCTGACCCACTGAACTGATTGTTATTAATACTACAGTGGGCATGGTTGAGAATAAGAATGAAGTTGTGCGCTAAATCGGAAATGAAAAAAGATCAAAATCGAGTGGAGATGGTCAAATAGGGGTCAAAACTGAAATGAGATGGGAGGAGACAGCGATGAAGTCAGATGTTAAAGGTTCTGCATGTAATATTTTAGCAACAATGAATCTGTACAGTATCCTTGTAGATACTGTGATGAAATGACACTGTGTGAGAGAGCGCTGGCCTTTGGGTTGAACGCTGTGTTTTACATTATGTGGAGCCCATTATATCTGGACACGTCTGGGAGAGGGGTTCTCTTGTGCACAATGTAATATTGCTTTAACAATGAAGGAATAGAAAAAGAAAGACATTGCCCTTCTTCATGTCAGAAATAACTATCCCTCAAAGTCGGACACTTTGTATGACAAACCCATCCACTTCTGCAGTGCTGGACCTTACACATTTGGCGCCCTAGGCAAGCAACCCCCCTCACGCCCTACCCCCCATCACTACCACCACCCACCCCTCACCCCAAAAAATTTATTATTATTAGGACTGTCAAGCAATTAAAAAAAAGAAAAAGTGATGAATTACATGCTCTGCAATTTTTGCCGTTAAAGTAATTAAAAACTTTAAATTCAAATGAATTTTACCAAATGTGTCGTAGTAAAGCTGGTTAATTTTGGACACAATTGTCCCCCTGTCCTCCACCACCACAACTGGGCGGGGGGCAGCTGTGGCTCAGAGTCAGAGCGGGTTGTCCACTAATCAAAAGATCAGCGGGTCGATCCCCGCCTCCTCCAGTCTGCATGTCGAAGTATCCTTGACCAAGGTACTGAACCCCATATTGTGTGAGTTAAAAGGTGGTGGTGGTGGCAGGTGGCACCCTGTATGGTAGCCTTGGCCACCAGTGTATGAATGTGTGTGTGAATGTGACTCATAGATGTAAAAAGCACTTTGAGTGGTTGGATGACTAGAAAGGCACTATACAAAGGCAGGTCCATTTAAGTGGTTGGTCACAGTGGTCGAGTGCGGCTTGACGAGGCTGGCTGCTAGCGCTAACATCAGAGGCTGTGCCATTTTGGACCTCTGGGTTTGCTGCTAAATGCTTTGCGTTAAGGTACTCCGATGGTACAAATATTTATTACTACTGAAATTGCAGAGAATGGTGCTCCTGTCAACAGTTCCGGGGCATTTTTTAAATGTAAATGTTCCATTCACTGGGCCAAGCAGTGTCGTCTCATTTGCCTCCATTATGTGACAAAGCCACTGTGGCCTTCAGTGACGCACTGGGTCTGTAATTAATAAGTGAAATTAACATGTTATTTTGAAAGCCCTAATTATTATTATATTTATTGCCTTTATTACAAACAAGAGCAAACAAGAGCTAATGACATTTAAGTAAGCAACTTGGCTAACAAACACTACTGACACTTAAAGAACAGAATGTGGTATATGGAAATTTGTCCTTTTTCATTTCATTTTTTCACGTCAAGTCTGCCTTTTATCTCTTACTACAATGCTCTCTACACTCTACTCCACCTTACCAATCAACGCTCTAGCATGTGATGATCACTCACTGATGAAGACATTAAGGTGAAATGCACTGCCAGTAATGGACCTGGTTCCCGTGGTACAGACTGACCTTTAGCATTAGAGCTTTGAAAGAAAGATCTTTTGAAGAAAGCTTCTGAGCAGTTTTTCAAAAGACTGTAAGAGGTCCCTTATCAGCGCACTGTAAACATGCAGTACACTCACCGACCGCTTTATTAGGTACACCTGTTCAACTGCTCATTAACTCAAACAGCTAATCTGCTAATAACAGCAGCAGCTCAATGCACTGCACATGTAGACATGGTCAAGACGATCTGCTGAAGTTCAAACTAAGCAACAGAATGGGGAAGAAAGGTGATTTAAGTGACTTTGAATGTAGCATGGTTTTTGAGCATGGTTTAAACACCACAGCCTACCTGAGTATTGTTGCTGACCGTGTCCATCCCTTAATGACCACAGTGTACCATCTTCTGATGGCTACTTCCAGCAGGATAACGCACCATGTCACAAAGCTCAAATCATCTCAAACTGGTTTCTTGAACATGACAATGAGTTCACTGTACTCCAATGGCCTCCACAGTCACCAGATCTCAATCCAATAGAGCACCTTTAGGATGTGGTGGAATGGGAGATTCACATCATGGATGTGCAGCTGACAAATTTGTCAGTGTGGACCAAAATCTCTGAGGAATGTTTAAATCTGTGCCACGAAGAATTAAGGCAGTTCTAAAGGCAAAAGGCAGTCCTACCTGGTACTAGCAAGGTGTACCTAATAAACTGGCCGGTGAGTGTAGATCGTTAAGCATTTTAACACAGGGCCGATGCTTTCGTTTTTATGGTTTGCGTGAGTGCGTTTGTGTGTGCTGTCTGAATGAGAGTTTAGTTAAAAGTAATTTTCTTTCCTTTATCGCTTATAGCCTTCTGTCGATGTAAGACACAGAGAGACATTGTGTGATTTTGCTGTCCCAGGATTTATGTGGATGCCTGTGTGCATTGAAGTCATAATAAACCAAATTTGATCTCTAAATAACAGCATTGTGTGTGTGTTTTACGATCACCCCCTGAGGTCCTGTCAAGTTCGTCAGTGTGTTGCTGGAAACAGAATAGCTCAAAGCCACCGCACAGATGCACATACACACACACACAAAGCATTCTCTCTCTTTCACACTCATCCAACACTGTTCCACACATACACATACGCACACATACACAACCAATTTAGAATGTGAGCTGTTCATTTGACCCCATTGCTCAGCCTATCTACTGTCTCTCTTTAGCAGACTATTGGGATATGAACCACCTCGGGGGTTTACTGTTCCTACTATTAGCATATAAAGAGCATAAATTTAATTCCACCTTGTGTTAGCAGGGAGCTTCTGAGACTGCAAGAGCAAAGGCAAAGTCTCCCTGGGAAAACTTATAAACTGTCTGTGATTGGAGAGGCTCTGCCTGAAGCTCGAGAAAAGTCGGGTGGTTTAGCTCTGCCACGAAATACAGTGATCACGGATAACCTCGAATGCACATGTGCAGATACGTGCACAGACACACACGCATGAATTCGCTGTTTATATACTGTGCGTGCTCACACAACAGTTCAGCCCAAGTCGAAAACAGGTTCGGCAACATGGAACCTCTTAACTGCAAATCAATCTTCTGTTGAAAGAAGCTTTTCAGGATGTGTGACTTTCCTGATCCCGTGTTTTCTTCACACTGAGCTCCCAAAATCCTAACAAACCAAACAAAAAGCCAGACCTTGAAAAACTGACTGTATTTAGTTTTACTTTAATACTAGTATTGATTAAAGGAGCTCTGTGTGAAATGTAGAGTTGTTTGCACACGGTTCTCAACTTGGAGGTGGCTGAGCTGGTGGCTAGCGGCTTACAGTGTTAACTCCATAAACAGCAGTAAACAGCAGCAACAGTGCTGACAAAGCTAACAGTGTTAACCAGGGGGGGAACCAGAGAGTGGCGCCATGATTCTGCAGTGACACTGTTCTGATATCGGTGGTAGATGCTGTATGAGCGCAGTGCAAAGCAGCAACAATAAGCTAGCCAGTGCCATACACACATGCACTGACCGACTCACTTGCTACAAACCACAGAGGAGCTCAAATTATAACACACACTAGGCAGCATGACTTTATTCTCTGCTTAGGACGCCACTCCTCCACTGTATCTTTACATAGCAAATAATGGTTTGCTGCTTTATCATATTCTGAATGCCACATACTTAACTTTTTATTGAAGTATAATGCTGGCAAAATCACAATAGGCCTATAGCGGACTTCGTTAATGGTCTGAAACTAAAAATAAAAACCTCCTGCAAACTTAACTATTAAGGGAAGTGAAGTCCAGCAAGGTTTAGTAAAGATGATCCAAAGCATAATGTACTAGTAACCCCGTTCTACCATTATCTTATTGTGTTCACACTGTGAGCAACACCACTAAAGTCAGCTGTGAGGTTCTCGCTGTAGCTGGCTGAGCTGTGAGAGCTCTCTTGCTCGGGCAGTCTAAGTGAGAGAAGCTGGCATCTCGAACAGGGACCCTTCCTGGCACGATATTTAATCAAAAATACTTTTGCAGTAAAAGTTCAGGGGGAGAGAATACTGGTGCCTGACAAGAGGGTCAACGATTCCTCTCTGCTCAACAAGCTCAGCTTGTCATACAGCTGCTCTGTGAGAGGCATGATCTGGCCCATCATAGAGGAGGTTAAACAGATTCTATCATCATCCACCTCACTCGCACTAAAATCAAGCTCTGAAACCGCATAGTGTTTGTGGGCGTACCCTAAAGCGCTGTCCGGAGCAGCTCTGGAGGGTCCTACTTTGGCTGCTTCAGTCTTTGCTGGAGCAGCAGCAGCAGTGATCCCTCCTGAAGAAAGTCTCCATCCACTTTCTTGGTAATGAAGGCTCTGGAGAAAAGGATGAAGGTGCTTTTGGTGCTATTTAGTTTTCGAACGCATCATAAATTATGTGCGTCTTATTGTCATTTAACCTGGTTCATTTTGCCCTCCACTGGTTAAAGCATAATTGGTATAATGGTGGGGTATCAGCAGCTGGTGGTCACGCGCTCATGCTCAGGGACAATTGTGCTAAGTTAATTATTAGGTACAAAAAAATGTTACCGCATACAGTATAAATATAAAGTTGTGATTCTCTGCCCTTGCTCTAGTCATCAACACATCCTCTCTCCTCTTCCACTCTATGCACAGCCACTATTATTATTATTTTTTTCAATATGCCACAGTGGGAGAAATCTAAAGGTGACCTGACTTCCGTCAGACACACTCCACAATATCATGTCATTGACCCTGTTCTTTTCATTCTGTATTAACACGCTTGTGCTCCCGGTCACATTTCGTAGACATTGCGCAGCCTCTCAGTCGTCCCTGCTATGAGTACATCAATGAACATGTTTTCATATTTCAGTGATCCACTGTTATGTATTCTGCCGTATCATTAGCCTGCAGTTTGAATACTGAGAGCGTTTGATAAATTAAAACCTGTGCCACAAAATATAACTGTTTAAACCCTTAGTGCAATTATTTCATCAGGTTTTCGTCATTGCAGAACAGAAAGTGTCTTCCAGCTAATCCCAGGTGCACCCTCATTTTAGTACCAGTAAACTGAACAAAACAGCTGCAAACGAAGCATCATGAACAATACATGTCACGTATTGACATTCAATCTGACCTGTGTCACAGCGTGCACTTAGTCTGTACTTTAGTCATTGCTTGTGTCCTCTGAAGTGCCCCAGCCCCCTCCAGCCCATGCCAAAATAAAGTTGTATCATATCACTGCATATCAGCAAGACACTTTGTTTCCTGGATGCAACAGCACAGAAAAGCAGTAATCACTGATAACCATAGCTTTCATTGTTCAATTGCCAATGCTTGCTCTCCTTAACATTCTCCTTAAAGCTTTTCAGTTCTCTATAATCTTACACGAATAAACAGCACAAAATCAATACCTAGAATATAAGTCCAGCAATTCTTGCTGCAAAGTGGTTGCAATGGCAACTCACAAAACAATCCTAACAATAGAAGGACATCAGACTGTTTAGCTTTTGTAGACACAATTATCCAAGTTTCTAACATGTAAATTCCTTCCACATGTTAGATACAGAGAAACATTTCATTGTACAGAATTGAAAAAAATGACAGAAAACAAAACAAACAAACAAAATGAAACTTTATATAACTAATGAGGAGCTGAGCTGGTGGGCATGAGCAGTCTCAGGTGGATTTTCAAGAAGAGGGTGTGATCGTCCAAAAATGAAACAGTTTACAAAATATACGCACGTGGCCTATGCCGTTGTGAGCATTTATACTTGTGCGATGGTGTGTCTGTGTCGCTCTGCAGTTACACCTCCAAAACACTAGTCGGCAGTGAAGGTTTGTGTGAAGTGCTGTAAAGTTTAGTTGATTCAAAACACACATTACATATGGCTTAATAGCAACAATTTCAAACACAAGTATGCAAAAGGGCTTCACTATCACTCGCAGCATTCACAGGCAAAGCTTTTGTCTTTTGCCGGACACATTTTCCCCACAAATACAACATGCTAACGTTATTAGCACAAGCCTATGGCATTTTACATTGTATAAATTAGCATAGTGGCTAGCGGACTTTTCCTCTGCTCATATGAAGCCAGCAACAACAGCAACATTTAACAAAGGTAATGGTACAAAATTCAGCTCCATCACACCTCACAAGGTTCACTGACACAACAACTGTCTTATACTAAACATATTTTCCAAACAAATCTAACATGCTAATGTTATTAGCACAAGCCTATGGCATTTTACCTTGTATATTAGCGTGGCAATGAGCGGAGATTTCCTCTGCTCATATGAAGCCAGGGTTAATCCCAAAGTATAAATCTTTGAGGGATAAATCACACACAAAACTTAAAATGCTATTTTGTGGGGGTTTTATTGTCTTCACAATTTATTGTTTCTAATCTGTGAAATGAAAGTAAATTAAAGCTTTGTTTCCACTGAGGGAAATGGTTTCAGCTTACAAAAATAGACAAAAGAGGTCTGCGTTGCCATCATGCATTACATTTCTGGGGAGGTGCACGTCAGGCTACAGCGTAGGTTCTATGTCGATGCAGAGCCTAGAGTAGGTACGGTGTCGACTCGGCGCAGAAGCATAAATTCCACCTTAGGCTTTAAAACCAGACACTAACAGACCAAACCGATCTAACAGACTGAACACTAAGAACTGAACACTTCCTGTATTTGAGAACTCAGGGTGTGCATCTTTTGCTTCGGTCTTACAAGAAGGCCCTGCAGCAGCACCCTCAGCACTGGTAGCTGAAAGATATTACAAATTAGAATGACTAAAAACAAAGTTATCTAAAAACAAAGTGTGACTGTTTGAAAGTTAACTAAATGCGAGCCGTACAAATAGAAACTAATGTACTGCCAACAATACTGAAAACACTATCAGTATGTTGAGACAAAAACTATGTGTTGTCATTTATCTGTTTTCCGATGCAGGTGAATATGCATGAGGTCCAAAAGTCAAAGTCAATGGAGGAGAAAATGTACTATTAAGTGTACACTGTAGGAAACTTAAGTTTGTGCTGGAGGGCTACTTATGTTTAAATCATGTGTGTGACAGCGTGTGCAGCAAATATTTGATTTTAACTCAGCCCCCTTTAATTCTTTTACATTTTGATAAACTTACATACCTATCCATAGTCAAAGACCTTTAACATAAGGTCACAATGCATTGACCCCAGTCAGTCAGGTCAATACACATGTATGTTATGAGTGAAAGGCAAACCTGAGGGTCATATGTGCACATTTGGATCGATGCTCTTGCACACATTTATACCGGTCAGTGTAGAGTCTAAAAGGTTTTTCACTAGACCTACTGTCAGCAGGGCATTCAGTCAAGGAGAAGCAGCGAGAGCGATTTGGGGTAATGAGGTGTGTGTCAGTGTCAGCCAATCACTCCCCAGTGACTTGGATGGATTTTCCTTGTCTGGAGACAAGTTTAAATCCTTATAGAGATACAGGGAGCAAGGTGGTGAAAGTATAAACGCATGTGCAGTCTTCATACTTTTAGGCGTTGGACTGACCAACTTCCCCACAAAAAAAAAGTTCCCTCTGACTCCTTGGACCAATGAGTGTTAGAAAATAAGTTTAAATAAATATAAGATTCCTAAAATCTCCATCTTCAGTTTGTCCACAACAATCTATGAGACAATTCCTTCAACTTGTATATCCAAGTATACTATGTTATATGGCTTTTAATTTATTCCTTTAATAGCAACAGCAACCATAAACAACACACACACACAGACACACACACACACACACAAAGATGACAGTAGCGTATTATTAGTAGCCTGATTACTGTTTTCATGCTTCCATTCAAACTCTCCACTCCCTCCATCTGTTTTCCTCCCTGCAACACCAGGCTTTCTCATTTACTGCTACAGTATCACCGAGCATGCTGTGACACCAAACATATGAGTGCGCACAAGAGTTTAAATAGCTATATATATATTGATAAAAAATACTCGTACATTTAAAGATGTGTATGTGAAATGCACTGTGATTCAGTAGAGGGATGTAATGGAAGGTACATATTGTATTTATTTGTATAGCACCATATCATACAGAGGCAAAAGTGTGCATGTAAACAGTGACATCACTGCATACATGCATATAAAAACACATACACTCACACAAACAAGGATACCGCAAAAATATGGCGTCTCCATTGAATATATTTGCTCAATTCTCTCATTTCCCAGTGTGTACATCCTCAACTCCTTTCCTGTCCTCCTCTCCTCACACCTTGCTCCTCCCACCTGAGATGCAAAGGTGGAGGCAAGGAAGACACACGAAGGGAGACAAGTCAAGGCAACAGGCATTTAAAAATATGAGACATCTGTGCGTTGTAGCCGTCATTTTAAAGCGATGTCCATTACGTATGATGTGTTGCACAGCTGCACCATCAAACGGTGAATGACAAATGGTTTGATTGCACATTTGGTCATCTTAAATAATTATTGCAGCTTATGAGTATAAAAGGAACACTTACAATTGTGTCCTGATCCTGGAAAAAAAAACAAACAACCAGAACAACATAAGGGAAAAAATTATGCCAAGATCTAATGGTAGATCATCGAAGGGGGCAGTGGAGTGGAGTGTGTGTGGAGAGCATTAGAGCAAGAGAAAATGAGAAGGCAAAAACCATCCAGGGTACAATATTAAAAAAAAAAAAGTCAGAAGTTGAAATCTGCTAATTCGCACATACCTTATTCTTTTATTGTTTGTTTTCTATTGTTATTGTTTTAAGCTAAGTTCTCTATTTGTATTGGATTCTTATTAGTTTTTGTACCTATACAATAAATATAAAAGAGATAACTGATCTTTCGCTAAGCCCTGCCCCTTTGTGATTGTCCAATAAGCTGTTGAAGTAAGCATGGTGCCCACACTGTAACTATCTGCACTTCCTGAAGAAATATTATCATATTTTTAACCAGACAGAGCGGTCTACAGTCTGTGTTTGAAGGATATATCCAGGATGTCAAACTGACTCAGCAGCAACAACAGGTTAAAAAGACAAAGATAGTTAGAAGGTAAAGCCGAACTATAGGCTACAGATCACAGTGTAAAAGTGAACCACCACATCACTGCTGATCGCCACAGAAGACAATGAATACAAAAGGACACTTCCCCGATATTGAACTAGCTATGTGGCATCGCAGTGTGTGCAGATGAATGGTGTTTGGCTTCGCTGCTGTGCCTCTGCCAGCCAGGGAAAGTCAAACAACGGTCATCTGCACACACTGTGATGACACACAGCTGGTTGAATATCAGCAAAGTTTCCCTGCTTCCCTTCACTGGTTCCTGTACAGCAGGGTTGGTCTTTTTGTCACTGTTATAATCATTAAAAAGCAAAAACAACATGTGTATACATTCAGTAGGCTATATCTTCAGTAGCTAGCTAGCTAACCCTACACTTTCCAGGGTCTGATTTTGGTTTTGGAACAGGGAAGAGACATATTTTTTTTCCCAACCTCTCCAGGTATTCATTCATACACGACGTGCCCCAGGCACAACATTTAGCTCCAAATCCACAAAACCAGCCTGAAAATGAAGGAAATCTGAAACGATTGCAAAACAACTGAGTCAATGGAGCACTGCTGTGTTGTTGTTCGACCCTGGTCTGGGGGGGCCCAATGCTACGTTATGATTGGCCAGTCTGGGACTTAACAAAGGATCAGTTGTAACTTTTTAGGGAGGATGTGGGCAGCTTGCCTAAAGTGCCAAATATTCTAGATGCAGCACTGCAGAAAGGATACCTGTGTGCATCCTTACTCATAGCTCCTCTGGCAAGCCTGTTCTCTCCTTGCCCCTCTCTCCTTAAGATGCATCTTAGGAATTGAGACATCCTTCAAGATGGCGTGTTGACATCTAGGTCGCAGGCAGAAGGATGGAGGAGGTGAGGAGGAACAGAATAGACAAATGAGAAAGGCCTAAGGTTTTTAGATTGGTTTTAAAGAACACAATGTCAGAGCACGTTCAAGATCAGCAGGAAATTGTTCCTTCTTTTGGTGCATAAATTCTGAATGGCATCTCACCAGATTTTGAAAAGTGCTCTAGGCACATGGAGATTTCCACCTTGTGACCAGAGAGATCTGTTTGAGTTATAACTGAGACCATGTCGGAGACGTACCGTGGAGCCAGAGCAGCACGTGCTCTGTCGACCAAAGGAGGATTTTGAATTGTATTTTGAAAGCAACATTTAACTAATGAAGGTTTCAGAGGACAGGAGTTATAAGGACTGATCTTTGAAATGAATGTTTATACACTTCCCACATGGTGTTTATGCATATATTTACATTAGTTTTAGTAGTATTTCATGTTTTTATTTGAAAAATTTGGTATTGTTTCTTCCTTGTGTTGTTAGGTCTTTTTTTTTAATTCTATTAGAGTAGACTCCTGCTCACAAGAGCCTGCTGCAGGAAAAGGAGTTAATGAAGATGGTGAGGCTAAATAATACAGTTCATATACTGATTATACCCATAAACCACTTAGTAGTCAAGTTTGAAATATATCAGATACATGCAATTCTAACAGCAAAAGGGTGCACATTTAGGCAGCTGCAGACATTCCTGTGCAGAATACTCCCACAAGGTGTTAGGGCTGTGTGCACCAGCGAGGGGATGAATGCTAATTTATGGTCGACCATATGGAGACAGCGACAGCATTGTTGGTAGGTGACCAGAGCTCGGAGGGCAGTGAGAGGTTAGCGTTGCTGGACCGAGGCGTCATCACGAACACTCATCTTGTTATTGTTTCTGATGCTTATTAAAGCCGCTTAGCAGATGGACAATAATCTGTGCCATGATTACCATCAGAAGCAGTGGCTTGTAACTCATACTTAGCCAGAAAAGCTCATCTGGGGGACATTAGGGGACAAAGGACAGCTCTGACCTCAGATGTGGCACTTTTTGTTTTCAGTGACAGAAAATGTAGTATTTTTTTGTCCTGTGCAAGGCAGCGTTTAAGTGTTACTTCCACAAGGACCCCCTGTTTATTCAAGGCACGTTACCCAAGCTCAGCTATTGACAGTGTTTACTTATGGAAGTGACATTTGCAACTTTATTTAATTCAGTCAGTTACTGGCTATTGGGATGACCTTTTGCCGGCTTCCCTGGCAGGAGCCTATAAACCTCAGAGACTCGCAAGCTTTATAGGCATTCAATAATCGCACAAGGCACTATTGATGAAGTTGTTGTGTGCACTACCTATGAAATGAATTGGGCAAGGAGCAGAAACCACAGCAGTGCAGTGCCTGCGTAATCCTGTTGAGGATATTAACGGGGGGGAAAAATGGATGAAAATGCAGCTATTGGGCATTTCATTCTCTTCTCAAACATTTAAACATTTTTTATGTAAGGATCTCACAATGTTTGCATTCCCTCCATAGCTCACACCGTGATTGTGTCAGAGACAGTGATGGATGCTTTCTGGTCTTGTCTGTTGGAGACGCATGGGGGCTGCATTGAAGCCATCTAAAACCAGCTACCTACCCATCTGTCCCTCAGAAAGTTTGTGACTGATTTGTGAGAGAAAGATAGATGGATGGAGAAGAGAGAGAAACCTTTTTTCATTGTGACAGGAAATGGAAAGTTATGGCTTCTCCACTAACATATAGGATCTTCAAACTTACTAGTGCACCACCTCTATATATCTATATCTATTTGGCTGTCCATCTATATTCACTTTTGATATTGGTGTCTACAAACATGTGGTTCCTCATAAATATGCATTTTTTTTCCCCTAAACCAATATTTTTCTCATCATTTAAAAAGTATTGAGAGGATAAACAAGGCTACTTACAAGCTTGCTGTCTATGTCAAAGCACAGCAGAAAAAAATAGACCATATAAATTGAGCCAGATATGCATTTCCACCCATCAGCTCATAATCTTCTCATTAATTACATATATTGGAAAATCCTGAATTATTATGATTCATTGCCTTAATCCATCACTTCTGAGATGAAATTCCCTGCAAACAAATTAAATCAATTTACTCACACAGGGCAAATAGACTATATATATGGAACAGAGACATTGAATCTCATTGGCATTCTCTGCTTTAAGTGTGCCGGGGAGTGAAATCCATCAAACAGATAAGATGGATTCTCTTTTCTAGAACAGCCGTAAGTTTTAAACAATATGAAGATTCATCTGTTCCTGCAGTCTATTCCTGCATCATAGGCAGTATGTTAAACAGTCACCAACTCCGTGTCTTATAGCATGTCCTCCTGGGTAGGCAGGCCGCACCAATATAAAGAGCAGGGACTGTGTTTTATGCCTCTACTGTGATATACAGGCGCAGATGTAACATATTGAGCAAGGAGCATGGATTCGATCATGCACTAAGGGGGGGGGGGGGTATACATCCTGAGGTCTATTATTTACGGCCTGCCCACGTTTTTGCACACACATGCAGACGTATCACCATTATGGTCACCGAGCTTTGCAGTTAAACCTGCAACAGTTCACACTTCTTCCCATATATACGCTCCACACAGCACAGATGGTTTTGTTGTGGTTCACTTGGCAGTCAGCGCCATCTCAGGCTAATGCAGAGCTATAGGATTTCATAGTGTTTCATTAGAAATCACACATCATATAGACAGCACATAGCTCCAGACAGGTTTCAAAAGTCAGCAGGCTTACTGAAGGCATGCTTGAGGAAGCAAATGGATATAAAAAAAAGAGTAAATTTCACTAGACATCACATGCCACAATGCCCCTTTCCTCTGATCTCAGCGCCCTGCCCCAAGGGTGCAATAACAGTTTATTACACCTATCCTCACTTTATGACCCCCTTCTACCCTCCACCCTGCTCCCCTCAAGCCCACGCTAACTGTTATTGAAAACACCCCGGTCTGCCATATATCATTCCTGAGCAGCACGTTATGCTATGTGCAACCTAGCTAATCACCACCAGCTCGTACAGGTATTATTGTCTAGGTCACATCGGAATAGTTTCACGTATCTAATATCTGCTTAGATGTGGAAGTGTTTAAACACAATCCCATTTGTCTTTACAGCCTGTGTTGCCTTGAGGTGAATCCTCTTTTCCCCATATGTATTGGTGGTGTAATGACGGAGAGTAAATAGGAAACGGAACTGAAAGATTTTTGCCACACAGTGTTTTTGTGGAGAAAACAGGTAAATGAGTTTAGTTTAGTTTATTGCTAGCCAAGAGGGTAGAGCGCAAAGACTCAGGTTGAATCAAGGGGGATGTGTGGTATGAAGAGGAAAGCAGCAGCACAGTATAGTGTATAGTAGGATGTGTAAGGGATCTTGGATTAAAATGCAAAGTATCAGTGAAGATCTTTCAGGGTGGAGGTGTTCAGAGAGAGAGGTAACCGCTCATGGGTGACAGTGTGACAAGACTCAAGGAAGGACCTGTCACCCCTCTGTCACACTGATGGCTCCTCTGTCATCAGGAGGGTGCAGGCGGGAGAAACCACACCGCCATGGCAATGCAAATGAAACTAAATTATAATGCAGCAAAAGAATGAATGTCGGTGTCCAAATCAAGGTATATTTGCAGGGTTTTCCAAAAAACAGTGTATAGACAAAAGTAATCCCTCTAAATCATCACTTATGACTCGCTAGTTTGTGGCTGTGTATTTTTTGCTGCAAAGACCCTGCCCCCTTCCTTAATTTCTTATTTTCTTCTTATTTGGTTGTGTTTCGGATGTTCCTAGGCAGGGTAGGTATGTGCACAGGTAATTGCTAAAGTCCCCACAAAAGCCCATTCGCCTTCTTTAGCTGAGCTGCCCCTAATAATTTCTTCTTTTTTCTTCTTCTTTTTTTTGCTGTTGTGAAAAGAGAAATATGAGCAGCCCACAACTGTTTGAGTTTGACCAAATTTAGACAAAAAAAAAAAAAAAAGAAAACACATGAAAGATTGTGACATAAAGTGATGCTGGTGTTGCCAGAGTACTCTTGAGTGTCACGGGGGGGCTGGAGCCTATCCCAGCTGACATTGGGCGAGAGGCGGGGTACACCCTGGACAGGTCACCAGACTATCACAGGGCTGACACATAGAGACAGACAACCATTCACACTCACATTCACACCTACA
This sequence comes from Epinephelus lanceolatus, assembly GCF_041903045.1. Taxonomy (NCBI): domain Eukaryota; kingdom Metazoa; phylum Chordata; class Actinopteri; order Perciformes; family Serranidae; genus Epinephelus; species Epinephelus lanceolatus. The sequence continues at coordinate 19,125,667 of NC_135747.1, read as the reverse complement.
GACAATTTAGAGTCACCATTAACCTGCATGTCTTTGGACTGCGGGAGTAAGCCGGAGTACCCAGAGAAAACCCACGGTGACACAGGGAGAACAAGCACACTCTGCACAGAGGGCTCCCTCCTGGGATTGAACCAGGAAAACTCTTGTTGTGAGGCGACAATGCTAACCACCACACCACCATGCTGCCCTTTGCATCATGTAGCGCAATACTGCCTTTACATTATACATTATTACATTATATCATGCTGTCACATGAACCGATGTTAGCTAATTAGTTGGCTGGCTAACATATAGCCAGCAAGCTACATGTAAGAGAGACACAAAAAGCTGAGAGAGGCAGCCAATGGGAGCGCAGCTTTGCAGAGCTGGATTCAGATTATCAGCAGGTGGATAGAAATGTCAGGCAGCCATTTCCTGCTCAATTAATTAAATAGAAAGTATTTTCTCAGAAGCATTTTTACAAGTTGGAACGGGCAAATAACTAACTAAATTAAAACAAATATTTCAATCAATCATTCATTTTCGTCCTTCATCCTTAAAGTGCCATTCTGTCTAACCCCAAAAGCTCCAGTTCAGAGAGCATTGGAGAGCCTGGATGGGATGGTACGTAATGTAAGGCCAGCACAGTGTTTGCATAATTTGGTTGCTTTTTGGAAGATTTTTTTTTTCAGGTGTGGACAGCTCACAGAGCATTATTCATAAAAAAAAGCCCCTTATTTGCTTGGGGCAAAGTGCTTAATGGAGACAGATGGCATTCATTCATATAAAAATGATTCAAATTAACCCAGTTTACTTTGGAAAAGGGTTAGGGCTGGGGTTAAAATTGTGAATACTGAAAGTAGGGAGCTTATTAAAAGGTAGCGACCAGGTGCCCGACTGTAAGCAGCATGCATCCAAGAATACGCTTGAAAATCCAGGACACAGCAAGGCAGAACGGCAAACGTAGCCTGCAAGAGTGAATCTGAGGTTGGCTGTCACTTTCACTTCTGCTGGAGATACTGTTTGCAAACAGTAACCCACAATTCTTTATAGTATACCTGTAATTTGGCAGCAATCCCACAGCTTTTTACAGAATATGCTAAGATTAAAACAGTGAGGGCATATAATGCTTGAAATCTTCACCAAAATCTCCAGAAGCAAACGTGGCAGGGGGTTGTTGGTTGATTGTTGTTTTGGTTTGTACCAGAGTTGGGTATAACGCATTACAAAGTAACGCATTAGAGTACTTTGATTACTTTTTGCAGTAATGTGTAACCTAGCGAGTTAGTTTGCTGTTTGAGCAATCAAATACTTGAGTACATTTTCTACAAGCCATCAGTTACTTCTGTTACTTTTAGAACGCTGGTCCTTCAACTCTGAAACAGCAACGACTGTCTTTTGGTTCTAATAACGGAGATAACGTTAAACCTATCAGTCTAAAAGAAGCCACGGAGCTTGTGGCTCGCTACGTGGTCTGTTCATGTGTCAGCCCACATGTTGTTGTAGCCGCCTAAAAGTGTCAGCAGATGGCAGGAGCTTCATTTGAAGCACCATATGTAAACATTCAAGCTACTGTATCTTCCACAACCAAGTTCCTACAAATGTTTCACAATAAAAGCCTATTTAGAAAATGGAGGGATTCTCTCCATAGCCATATATACGTAGACACCGCATCGAGTGGGTTTGCCCGCTGCTGCGATACATCAACGTTGCCGCCATATTGGATGTGGCAAGGCTGTGCTGTAAACTAATACAAGTGAATGGACTTAATTTCATAAAGTGCCTTTCTACAAAGAAATTTACGTTAATGCCTCTAGTTTATTCATTCACACACACACTAATATACTTGGGAAACAGTTAGGCACCAAAAACAATGTATTTGATCTTCTCAGATGGCTAAGATAAGAACCTTATTGATCCCACACAGGAGTAATTACACAGTATATACTGTGTATTTTTTCGGCACTACCTCTATATATATATATATATATATATATATATATATATATATATATATATATATATATATATATATATATATATATATACACACACACACACATATATATATGTGTGTATATATATATATACAGTACAGGCCAAAAGTTTGGACACACCTTCTCATTCAATGCGTTTTCTTTATTTTCATGACTATTTACATTGTAGATTCTCACTGAAGGCATCAAAACTATGAATGAACACATGTGGAGTTATGTACTTAACAAAAAAGGTGAAATAACTGAAAACATGTTTTATATTCTAGTTTCTTCAAAATAGCCACCCTTTGCTCTGATTACTGCTTTGCACACTCTTGGCATTCTCTCGATGAGCTTCAAGAGGTAGTCACCTGAAATGGTTTTCCAACAGTCTTGAAGGAGTTCCCAGAGGTGTTTAGCACTTGTTGGCCCCTTTGCCTTCACTCTGCGGTCCAGCTCACCCCAAACCATCTCGATTGGGTTCAGGTCCGGTGACTGTGGAGGCCAGGTCATCTGCCGCAGCACTCCATCACTCTCCTTCTTGGTCAAATAGCCCTTACACAGCCTGGAGGTGTGTTTGGGGTCATTGTCCTGTTGAAAAATAAATGATGGTCCAACTAAACGCAAACCGGATGGGATGGCATGTCGCTGCAGGATGCTGTGGTAGCCATGCTGGTTCAGTGTGCCTTCAATTTTGAATAAAACCCCAACAGTGTCACCAGCAAAACACCCCCACACCATCACACCTCCTCCTCCATGCTTCACAGTGGGAACCAGGCATGTGGAATCCATCCGTTCACCTTTTCTGCGTCTCACAAAGACACGGGAGTTGGAACCAAAGATCTCAAATTTGGACTCATCAGACCAAAGCACAGATTTCCACTGGTCTAATGTCCATTCCTTGTGTTTCTTGGCCCAAACAAATCTCTTCTGCTTGTTGCCTCTCCTTAGCAGTGGTTTCCTAGCAGCTATTTGACCATGAAGGCCTGATTGGCGCAGTCTCCTCTTAACAGTTGTTCTAGAGATGGGTCTGCTGCTAGAACTCTGTGTGGCATTCATCTGGTCTCTGATCTGAGCTGCTGTTAACTTGCGATTTCTGAGGCTGGTGACTCGGATGAACTTATCCTCTGAAGCAGAGGTGACTCTTGGTCTTCCTTTCCTGGGTCGGTCCTCATGTGTGCCAGTTTCGTTGTAGCGCTTGATGGTTTTTGCGACTCCACTTGGGGACACATTTAAAGTTTTTGCAATTTTCCGGACTGACTGACCTTCATTTCTTAAAGTAATGATGGCCACTCGTTTTTCTTTAGTTAGCTGATTGGTTCTTGCCATAATATGAATTTTAACAGTTGTCCAATAGGGCTGTCGGCTGTGTATTAACCTGACTTCTGCACAACACAACTGATGGTCCCAACCCCATTGATAAAGCAAGAAATTCCACTAATTAACCCTGATAAGGCACACCTGTGAAGTGGAAACCATTTCAGGTGACTACCTCTTGAAGCCAAGAGAGAGAATGCCAAGAGTGTGCAAAGCAGTAATCAGAGCAAAGGGTGGCTATTTTGAAGAAACTAGAATATAAAACATGTTTTCAGTTATTTCACCTTTTTTTGTTAAGTACATAACTCCACATGTGTTCATTCATAGTTTTGATGCCTTCAGTGAGAATCTACAATGTAAATAGTCATGAAAATAAAGAAAACGCATTGAATGAGGTGTGTCCAAACTTTTGGCCTGTACTGTATATATATATATAACGAGAGGCATTAACGTAAATTTCTTTGAAGAAAGGCGCTTTATGAAATTAAGTCCATTCACTTCTATTAGTTTACAGCGCAGCCTTGCCACATCCAATATGCGCTCAGCGCTCGATGCGGCGTCTATGTATATATGATTCTCTCAGCCGAGGTTATAAGGGGCTTTTAATTTGAAGGAAAATCAGGAAGTGTTGAGTTTTAAATGACGACGCAATGTGTTAACTTTACAAAGACAACGGAGCAGATAAAAAGTAAATGTATAAACACACAGAGGGATTAATAAATAACGGACCGTCTATAATGTAGTTTGTTTCAAATGAAGCTGGGAGCCTCTGCAGTTGTGGTGAGTAAAAGCCCCGCTGCTATTTGTTAATGTTATTACTTTATGTAGGCTGACCAAACGTCCTCTTTTGCCAGGACATGTCCACTTTTCACGTCCGGGGCGTCCCAGGGTTTTTATAAACTGATGATAATGTCCGGTTTTCCGTGTGTTTGTGTGTGTGTTAGAGCGTGGCATGGGCCGCATATTTCTGTCCGAACCCGAACCGAGCTCGACATTATTTAATGACCAAAGCACTGAGTTTGTGTCACACAGTTGTTATGGTTACAGGCTATTTAACAGGCCGGGCGTGCGCCTTGGGTGCTCAGCTGTGGAGAAGGAGACCTCTGTGTTTGAGACGGGAGCGGGAGGCGGGAGGTCCAAGGCTTCTAGCGAGAGGAGAAGGAGAAATAAAACAAAATAAGATAAAATAGGAAAAACCTGTCTCCCTCTTTTATTTTATTTTCAGCGTTTAATCAAGGTGGAGGCGGGCGGCTGGAGGTCTGAGACTTCCAGAGAGGGGAGAGGTAGAAACAAACAACCAATGTGTCTGTGTGTGTTATGTTCAGGTGTTGTCACGTAAATAACAGTGCCCAAGCAATAAACAGGACAGACAATAGGATTTTATTTATTTTTACACTATATTTTCACTGAAAGCTGACCGAATCTGACCCGAGCCCGAATACAGTTTATAGCTACATATTTGACCAAACCTGGCCCAACCTGTCGGGTACCATCGGGCTCGGATCGCCACACTCTAGTGTGTGTATGTGTCTCCTATTGGGGCCTATCTGAATTTCTGTCTTTGAGAGATATTATTTTGTAATATAACTGAATTTTCTATCGATACATATAAATTTTAAATATAATCAAATTATAAGGCATCTTTGAGTAAACTGCGAGTATCATATAAGTAGGCTATGTCGTGGCCGGCTGAGTGTCCTCTTTTTTGGAAATCAAAATACGGTCACCCTAACTTTATGTCCGACCGTGAGGATGTACCATGTTTTGCTAGCTTGATACTAATTACAGTAACGTTAACTCAGCGGGTTGACAAAGTGCCTCTGTTGTTTCACACCGTCATTTCCCCCTTTTACTCTGTGTGGTAACATCCCTAGAGGAAACATTAAAAATGCTGGGGTGTTGTTGTCATACAGTTGTGTACGGCAGCAGATCGTTCTGTGTTTCTACTGGTCAAAGTGACGGCTGTGATGGGAGAATTGGATCTCAGTGAAGGGCAAGTGGTCCATAACTTTAATTGTGGAGACAAAAAAATGTAGGCTTAGCGCCCTGTGGTCCATTGCCCAATAGTACTTTAAAAGTACTTTAAAAGTGCTTCTCAGGGAGTAACATTGGAAGTATTTTAAAAGTACTTGAGTTATTTTACTCAGGGAGTAACGCAGTATAGTAACTGGTTACTTTTTTAAAAAGTAACGCAGTAAAGTACTTTGATTACTTTTAAAGTAACCATTACCCAACACTGGTTTGTACACAAAGCCGTCTGATTCCACACAGACATTGGGATTTATGTGCTTTTTTTCCTCAGTCGGTGTCCATGTATTCGTGTGTGTGTGTGTGTGTGTGTGTTTTCATGCTAGAGTGGGCAGTAACAGCTGATTGGGCAGATGGCTTGTGTCGTCATGGGGAGGAGGGCGGCAAGGTGTGTGATGGGTGGGAGCAGGCCTGTTTAATTACTTGTCATGTGAGCAGCCCAGCTAGGCGCTAAAGAGCTTTCATGTGCCCCGAGGGGTGATGTGAGGTGTGGTTGGGGTGCAGAGAGGTCCGGTGACTCCTTAGTCTTACATGACCAGGCCAGTTGAGCAGGTGCTGCAGCTCACTGTCTGTGGGCTCATGTTTACACTACACTGTATCAGAATGATTTTTTTGTACCACAAATCTGGCACGCTGCACAAACCAGTTTTTTTGTATAGGAAATGCATGTTCCCATACTGTAGTAGCTTTTCTTTTAATTTATGGAAAAAAGCAAACTTTGGAATGCACACACTATTTTTGTTGGCAGTCTTGTAAGAGTACATTCAAAATCACAGCGAGGTGAGCAGGGCTGTGGTGTTCATTATCAAGCTTCAAGCTGTTGGAAACCAAAGTGGGACTCACTCAGTGTCTGTGTGATTGCTTTCCATATCAATCCCTGCTTTAGCTAATATGACTTTAATAACGTTGTCTTATTCCTCTGTCCCTGTCTCTTATTTTCCCCAGTATGTGCTGGTACAGAGAACAAGCTGAGCACCCTGTCGGACCTGGAACAGCAGTACCGCACTCTGAGGAAATACTACGAGAACTGTGAAGTCGTAATGGGCAATCTCGAGATCACAAGCATCGACCGCAGTCGGGACCTGACCTTCCTCAGAGTAAGGACTAGACAAAATGATACAGTAAACTGGTTGTGAAATGTAATTCAATTCTTAACTTGAAACTTACCAGAGATAGGTCAATATGCTTGATTCATGTAAAAAACTTGTGAGTGACATGTTGCCAGACAATCAACATGTAACTTGACCCAGATGTCACTGACAGTCTCAGCTTGCACGAAAAGCAAGAAATGCAAAATCATTTCAAGTAGACAGAAGTTTGAAAGGTGCTAGCCCTGTTACATTTCTGAGTGTAAGATATATATCAATATAAATTATGGTAATTACAGTACTTTCTAGAATACGTCTAGATTTCAGTGCATAAGAATAACTCTCCAAACATCCACCTCTTCCATTATTTGTACAAGCAGTTGTCTAAATCTGAGTTAAAAACTTCAGAATGTGAACTTTTTCAGTACTCCTTTCTCATTTGACCTTGTCGCTGAGAGAATGCCCCTGTGCAGACCCCTTCCAACCAATCAGCACTCAGATTAGTGTCTACATATCCAATGATAAGCGGCAAGGAATGTTGCTTTAATCGGGGGTAATCAGACTTCCTCTCCTCTCAGAGTGTCTAAGTGATTGTGCGCTTGCGCCATTGTGATCTGAGGCATAGAATAATCAAAATCCAAATAACTTGATCTGGCTAATCTCCTTTTTGATTAAGTGATTCATAGACAGGGAAGGAGAAGTGCTGTTGCGCTGAACATGAATCCCTATCTTTCCGAACACATCCGGAAAATGTTAAGATATTTAGGAGATTTTTTTTTTTCTCTTTTTAAATCCTCTTATTTTGCGACTGATTATGTGAGACAAGTAATTCACACTGTCAAGGAGAGGGTCAGGTGTGACATGGAGTAACATTATTTCAGCAGTATCCATAGGCAGCAGTGAGATGTGGTAAATGAAAGAGTGGAGGCTAAGGTGAATGTTGTTCTCTGATGCTAATGAGGTACATGTTGTTTGGATGAGGGAGCTGAGGTGCAGTGCTGGACCTAGCATGTTTGGTGCCCTAGGCAAGCTTGCCCCACCCCTCACCACAAATATCATATGATACATTACAATACAACATGGTGAAATTACGTACAAAAGAACATCACACACAAATGAAATTACACAAACAGCACATACCCACAAAAAGCACACCAAACAGTCGTGCCTAGGAACACATCACAAAGGGGGTCAGATGGGGGGCGGGGAGGGGGCAATATTGGCACCTCCGCCTCTGGGTTGCTGCATATGTCGCCTACAGGCAGATCTGAGGCAGACTTGCTTACTCCTATTCTGTTTTGATGGACACATGCATACATATACAAATGCAGTAGTGGGAGAAGGCCGCAGTCCTTCAGGGGCCAGAGCGGTAATAGCGTGGTAATGAGAGGTCAGAGGGAGGCAGGAGAAGTTACGGTTACTGGAAAAAAGAAGAAAAAAAACTGCATGTTTTTTTGGTAAAGTCAGCTGCTGCTGTTGACCTTTGTTGGCCTCCCACTTCTCAAGAACATCACCCTCGACCATTCTGGCAGCACTCTGCACTGCTAACGCCATCCAACTCCAATTGATTCCAGTTTATCTGGGGGTCTGGGGAGCTCCCCTGGTGTTACGCTAAAGTGCTGACTGCATTCATGGGTTGGTATTGCTGTGCGAATGAACTGGGCTCCAGAGGCTTTGCAGAGAAGGCAATCCCCCCAACGAGGCAAGCTGTGCTTTTTTTTTTTTTTTTTCTTTATTTTAATATTTTGCTCCTTACAGTGATGATTTGAAGTTAATGTGGCGAAATGGTTTGTTTACATCAGGTAAAATTAATGTTGTAGCTTATTTTCTCTCGGGTATTTAGTTTGTATGGGCAACAAAAATCAAGACTGATCAAAGCAGCAAATCAAAGACAGAGTCATTAAGTGTTCGGCATTGTGCAGAGCAATACTGACAACACCCCCCGCGATGCAAAACAAAACCAAGATGATATTAAGAAAGAGACAGCAATGGATGGCAAAGTGCTACTATTAGACCCCTGCAGAGGTAATAGGCCCCACTGACTCGGATGAAAAAATATCGTGAGGGGGGGAAGGGATGCAGTTCACAACCAAGTGTGATTGCTGTTTAACTACACAGAACCAATTTGTATTTCAAAACAACATTCACACCCCCACCTTTTACATCTACACAAGTCACTATTACATACAGCCAAGTCTTCGCAGGTCGAGGTTAAAGGTGCTTTTGACTACAATCCCCTTTTTACCTGCCCACTACTACATTACACCACCACTCATTTACAAAACAACTCCCTGTGGCACCAACTTGCCAGGTTCCTCCACCTTTCCACGCTTGGCAATTAACATGGGTTAATTGAAGATGCTAATTAGGAATGCAGGGTGCCAAACAGCAGGGGAGCAAGAGGGCAGGGTGCAGTGTGTATTTTTAGAGAATATTATTATTATTATGATAAAACACATTAATAACATGGTTCCCCAGGGAGGGAAGAACTTCACCTTGAGGTAGAGAAGAAGGGAAGGAGTGAAGAAGTAGAAAAAAAAAAACTATTGTGCAGCAGCTTACCATACCACCTGTCTCTGGGAGGTGATTGAAACTGATGCCTGTGCATTGGCTCTTTCTTTTCAAGATAGCCAAGAGATTGATGGCTGCCTCCCAAAGCCCCTCAAACAGCTTTAGCAGTAAATAGAGTCCATCTTCCAAACTGCCTCCACGACAGATGAATCAACGCTCGCACTGTGATTAATAACTGCATTTCAGCACTGAGGCTTTCTCCCCACTCCCCCCCATTATGCACATTCAAACCAACAGCACGACAGTGAGCTTTAACCACACGCAGTGCTTACATCGTCAGCGTTTAAATCACTCCCAGATCCATATTCTCATTCCTTTTGAATCTGTCCCTCGTATCGTGAGCAGAGCGTACATTTGCATACTGAGTGCATGCACATTAAGAGATTGAAATGACAAGTTGCGGCCAGCACAACATGTGACGTTTTCTCTTTTGTGAATGGCACGCAGAGGAAGGCAAACACACACTTTGGCGTCTTCTCTTTTCCCTCATGTCACTTCCACGCGTGCGCTCATAAACTGATCTGTGATTATGAAATATTAATTTTTCCCTCTCTTCCCCTCTTACCAGTCCCAGTAGGAACCCACAGTCACACAGTCGGATTGTTTGTCTTGCCATTGCAACCATTAGTAAACATGTCATTTTCCTCCCAATATTAATGCAGTGATCAGATTGTTTAGCAGCCCAGCGCCGATTCGCTGACTCCCCTCCTCGTGCTGCTAATAAATTATGGAATTATCATTTACAAATGGAAACATTTTGATTTCCAACAGGCCTTGTGTTATTAGTGTCTGACAAGAGTAGAGAAAATGTAAATGAAGCTTGGACAACAAACATTGTATATTCACATGAATACCTCCATTACAACCTCCTTCTTTTCTTTCCATTAATCACGTTCATCCACTTGCTTTCTTCTTCTTTTTTTTAATCTTCCTCTACAAGGTGATGAGCTAGAATAAACTATTACTAGTCCATACCCATTGAGTGCACAGTTGCTCACGTACAGTTTCACATGGTATGTGTTTGGGATACAGGTCATAGGAAATTGCAGAATAAATAGTCAACTGAACCCATTAAGAAGAGCAATGTATTCAGACAGAGTTTTTGTGGATTTGATAGTATGATTGCTTTATTGAAAGTACAGTAGTACCACTGCCAATAGTGGGATAGTTAGTGGGCTAAAACTGTACATTAGTAGTTGAGGTAGAGTGTTTATATGTTGTATTGACTGAGGTGCGGCTAGCCCTTGTTGCAGTGGTGGGGGTTGGAATCCGGCCTTTGTTCTTTGCTGCAAGTCTTCCTTGCTCTCTCTCTCCCATCTATCCTGTCATGCTTCACTGTCCTGTCAAATATAGCCAAAAAAGCCCCCAACTTTACATTAGTAGTTGAGGTAGCACGCTGAAAGGCAGATAGTTAAAGTCATTGCCTTATAGAAGCTCAGTTTTACTAAGTTTTCCAACTTTTGCCAAGAGGGAACTTTAGATATTGGTCCCTAGATTATGTTCACAGAGTTTCATGCAGATCGGTCAAACTTCATAGGAAGAGATCGATTTTAAGTGTTTTCAAAAAATTCAAAATGGTGGAAAATCTATATCACCGGAAGTTATGGGTTCTGAGGCAAATTTGTTCCTCATGAGCAGAGGCATCTCTGTGCAAAGTTTCATGTCTCTACGATATACGGGGCATGAGATATGCCCATTCAAAGTTTGCAATTTCAATCGGTTGCTATAGCGCCCCCCTTCAGCCAATTGATGTAATATTGCTTCATTCGCATCCTCCCATGACCCTCTACCACTGTGCCAAATTTCACATGGATTGACCAAGTCAGTGAGGAGAAAAACATGGAACAGACACACACACACACAGACAGAGTTTTCGTCATTATATAGTAAGATAGATATAATATAATATATATAATGTGGTCCAAAACAGCACAACCACAAACGCGGTTGGCTTCGTGATCATGTTCATCTTTCTTTCCTGCATATGGCTGTCTCATGCCATAACACCTATGTGCTAAAGGAAGCTTCTAGGCAATGACGATGATGGTCTGTTAATGTGGCCTTCACACTTGTGTGAAGTGTTCACTTGACCCAACGCTTGTCTGTCACAGTGATGCATACCAGATGGAAAACGCTGTGAGTGCATTAGTAAGCAGGCATAACGCAAACTAAAGGGTTACTTGAGATTAAAGATGTCTGCTTACTTCAGTTAGTGTTTTTTTTAACAAGGTTATCAACATAATAAAAAATACATTCATTTAATTTTATTCATTATTTTTCTATGGGATGGGAAAGAGTAGCTCGGATAGAGGGATGCAGCAGAAGTGACCTCTCTCTATGTTCCTTCAGTCCAACGTGTCTTGACCCTGCTTTGATTTGAAGGGGCCAGTTGGTTAATTGGGATTCGGGGGTAAGCAATTCAAGATGTAACATAATGCAGGCAATAAAAGTATTTTTGAAATGCTGCATGTAGGGCCAAGGGAAAGCTAGAGTGCAGTAGGTCCAACCCAAGCTGTTCTATGCTGCAATGGGAAGATTAATAACTTCCGAGGTCATGATCACATGTTTTGTTCGCTAGTAGAGCGAACGAGCACCATCACTGATGTACAGTATTATGTAACAAGGTGTACAGCAAGTTCATCAGTGTTTGCAAGTTGAAGGTTATGTAAAGGAGGATTTTTTTAATGAAAAGAAAGCCTCTGACCTACAGGTACTGGGTTTAAAAAAAAAAAAAAAGATTTTGCAAAGCCCCAAACTGCAAAAATAAACAGCAACAGAGCGTAACTGCTCTATCATGATGGCTTTATAGCTCACTTGGTAAAGCATAGCCTTGCCAGAGGAGGTGGACTGACCATCTGGGTCTGTGGACAACAACCATCTGAAAACCCTTCTGTGGAATGACCAGTTGCCACATGTATTGGCATTGCATGTGTGTGCCTATATGTATGTGTGTGTGTGTGTGTGTATGTGGGGCAGGGCCCTAAAATGCATGACCAAATCATCAGTCCCATCTTTCTACCCTCACCAGATTTATTTTGATGTACTCCTACCTTTCAAACTGTAAGCTGCACTCACAATGACAGACGGATTGCTGGTTCATAAATTGTGACTGAGTCGACCTAACAAATTAACATTATGCAGCCTTCGGGGGCCTGTCAGAAATATATCAGAGTTACAATTTATGCATGCGGGGATTGTAAAAGAAGAATACAAGTTATGATTGTGACAAAAGCTGAGTGTAAAGGGTTGGATGCCGTAAAGGCAACACCTGTAAAATACAAATACGATATTACACCATAAATCAGCAACAGATAGTACCTTTCTTATTATTTGACATTTTTGTTGACACTGTTAAGGGGTTTGTTCATTCAGGTCAACAGTAATATATAAAGTCGAGTTTTAAATGTTGAGTTATAATATTGTACATGATTATTTTAAAAACTAGTCCATACCCATTGAGTGCACAGTTGCCAACGTACAGTTTCACATGGTGTGTGTTTGGGATACAGGTCATAGGAAATCGCAGATTAAATAGTCAACTGAACCCATTAAGAAGAGCAATGTATTCAGACAGAGTTTTTGAAAAACGTGGGAAAGACAGAATGAGTGACTGACAGAATGACACACTGACAGTTTCCATGATTGTACAGCATACCATACCATGACTTAGTCATACCAAAAATTAAAAAAAAAAAAAAAAAAAAAAACCATCCGGCCACAGGGGGAGCCACAGCAATCAGTCGCATTTTAGCCATATTTAAGCATTTTTCTGTTGTTATAGCGCCACCCAGTTGCCAATTAGAGTTACATTTCTCCAGTCACCTTGAGGCGTCCTGTTCTACATATCTACCAAGTTTAGTAAAAATCGATACGGCGGTTAGGCCTAGATAAGAAATTAGCTCTCTAGCGCCCCCATTTTTGATTGAGCGGGTCAATAATGGAGGGGTCCCCTCAGATTATGTGTGGTCATATGCCTACGAAGTTGCGTGGTGATCGGTGAAACCCTTGAGATGTTATACACCTTTATGTGATGAGCCACGCCCTCCGCAATATTCATTGCCTTATAGAAGCTCAGTTTTAGTAAGTTTATGCAGATCGGAAGAGTAAGTGTTTTTCAAAAAATTCAAAATGGCGGAAAATCTACATAACCGGAAGTTATGGGTTCTTGAGGCAAATGTGTTCCTCATGAGCAGAGGCATCTCTGTGCAAAGTTTCATGTCTCTACGACATACGGGGCATGAGATATGCCCATTCAAAGTTTGCCCCCCCTTTGGCCAATTGATGTAATATTGCTTCATTCGCATCCTCCCATGACCCTCTACCACTGTGCCAAATTTCACATGGATTGACCAAGTCAGTGAGAAGAAAAACGTGGAACAGACACACAAACACACCCACACACAGAGTTTTCATCATTATATAGTAAGATATACAGTACAGGCCAAAAGTTTGGACACACTTTCTCATTCAATGCGTTTTCTTTATTTTCATGACTATTTACATTGTAGATTCTCACTGAAGGCATCAAAACTATGAATGAACACATGTGGAGTTATGTACTTAACAAAAAAAGGTGAAATAACTGAAAACATGTTTTATATTCTAGTTTCTTCAAAATAGCCACCCTTTGCTCTGATTACTGCTTTGCACACTCTTAGCATTCTCTCCATGAGCTTCAAGAGGTAGTCACCTGAAATGGTTTTTCAACAGTCTTGAAGGAGTTCCCAGAGGTGTTTAGCACTTGTTGGCCCCTTTGCCTTCACTCTGCGGTCCAGCTCACCCCAAACCATCTCGATTGGGTTCAGGTCCGGTGACTGTGGAGGCCAGGTCATCTGCCGCAGCACTCCATCACTCTCCTTCTTGGTCAAATAGCCCTTACACAGCCTGGAGGTGTGTTTGGGGTCATTGTCCTGTTGAAAAATAAATGATGGTCCAACTAAACGCAAACCGGATGGGATGGCATGTCGCTGCAGGATGCTGTGGTAGCCATGCTGGTTCAGTGTGCCTTCAATTTTGAATAAATCCCCAACAGTGTCACCAGCAAAACACCCCCACACCATCACACCTCCTCCTCCATGCTTCACAGTGGGAACCAGGCATGTGGAATCCATCCGTTCACCTTTTCTGCGTCTCACAAAGACACGGCAGTTGGAACCAAAGATCTAATAGAAGTAATGATGGCCACTCGTTTTTCTTTAGTTAGCTGATTGGTTCTTGCCATAATATGAATTTTAACAGTTGTCCAATAGGGCTGTCGGCTGTGTATTAACCTGACTTCTGCACAACACAACTGATGGTCCCAACCCCATTGATAAAGCAAGAAATTCCACTAATTAACCCTGATAAGGCACACCTGTGAAGTGGAAACCATTTCAGGTGACTACCTCTTGAAGCTCATGGAGAGAATGCCAAGAGTGTGCAAAGCAGTAATCAGAGCAAAGGGTGGCTATTTTGAAGAAACTAGAATATAAAACATGTTTTCAGTTATTTCACCTTTTTTTGTTAAGTACATAACTCCACATGTGTTCATTCATAGTTTTGATGCCTTCAGTGAGAATCTACAATGTAAATAGTCATGAAAATAAAGAAAACGCATTGAATGAGAAGGTGTGTCCAAACTTTTGGCCTGTACTGTATAAAGTACAGTTATTGCTGTGCATGTATGGAAAAAAAGGGAAATTCATGCTGCTGCCATCTATTCTATTACCTCCTGATAGGTCATTCATATGCAGCTTACTGTAGGGCAAACGTTACAAATGAAATTGCTTTCGCAAGCTATTTCCCACAGCATTTGAAAGCAGCATCTACTCCTGCACTCCATCCCCGTCTTCTGACATCTTTCTTCATACTTCTTCTTGACTGGCATATTTGTCCCTCAGGCACCATTGGTGCCCTCCCCAGCTTCCTAATTGTTGGTGCACTGTTAGATGAGTGCAGATTACGTTGGCCCCCTGCTCCTCAGCAAACTCCTTCAATATTAATGAAGACTGATGAAGTGCTAGGGAGCCCCTGTCTTTCAGCCCCGGCCTAGATTGGATTGACAATTGCAATTAGCGTCCCCTCAAGTTCATTTCCATCACTTTAATTTGACACGAAGAAGGACAGTGTGGGGTGGGAAGTGAGACCGTTGAGGGAAAGAATTCCTGAGGAGAAAGGTTAGAGAGGGAAAATGGGGTGAAAGAGTTTGACCAGGAACTAGTTTGAAAGCTACAGACAGCAGAGAGGAGGAGCTCGCTTCAGCCGACACAAAGGAAATTTAAGAGTCCCGACAAATCTTTTCCTCACCAATATCGGAAGCGATTTTCTGCGGCTTACTTTTTACATTTCCTCCACCTTTCTTTTTGTTATGTGCGGAGAATGCCAGAGGGAAGTCTGTGCTAGAGTCAAATCCACCGTAAGGCCTGTAAATCAGGTTGTGATCCCCACTCTGGGGTTTCTACAACCACCAATGAAGCCCAGTATATGTTTTCAGTGTTTACCTAATATCAGTATTTCAGTTTCTTCTCCCAACTGCAACAGTCACCAAATGGATTGCTTGTCAGTGCGTGTGTGAGAAAGAAAAAGAGTGTGTGAGATACGGGGACAGCGGCGCCTGAAAATGAATGATTCTCCATCCTTTTGCAGGGAAAATAAGCAACGGATGATAGTGAGAGGTTGATGATGTGTCATGTTGGTGTGTATTTCTATACAGGTTTTTATGCGTGTGCATGCATATACTGTATGTGTGTATTGTGTTGTTGTAACTGATAGGAAATGCTGCATCAAAACTTTGCCGTAGTGACATTCATTTTAAACCTACCCTTCCTCAAATTGACTGAAGCAATTGGTTGCATCCCTGTCTGTAAGAACGCGTTTGGAGGTGTGTATGTGTGTGTGTGTAATTGTAGGCCGGGTTAAAACCTGTCTCCTTGTTTGACTGACAGATACATTTTCTTGCTCCCCTTTCCACTGTTGGTCAGCCCATATCATTTTCTTCCCCTGTCTTTTGGAAATGATCTGGACTGATAGGGCAAAGGAATGAGGAAAAAAAAAAAGAAATGCCTGCTATCCCTCAAATGAGCCAATACATGCTTACCATTTGTATTGACCTGTAGCCTGTGGTGGGCAATATGAGAAAAATCAGTGAAATAGACGCATATCTGTCCCCGGCAGCTGTGCTCATCTGTTTTGTGAAGATACTTCCTGTAAAAAAGGAAATCTGTACGGGACCAAAGAGGGCAGATATCAGCTGCTACACTTCCATCAGTGTGCTGAAACTTTGAAGCTTATTACACATTTTACAACTACTGAAGCGTGATAGCTTGAGAAGTTCTCTCAGTCTGCAAGATTGTTTTTCCATAGTTATGAGGTGGTCATTCTTGTGATGCTAAGTTATAATCAACACAGTCATGATGAAGTGTCTAACAAACATTTTTGTTCGCTTAATTAAATGTGCTTCAGTATGCAATAACCCAATGACAAATGTCACAGCAAATGAAAGTGCAGCATACTTTAAATTAATTATTTTCTCCTTTAACATGGCTCATTCATTTTATTTAATTTGTGAGACTTTCTATCATAAATGTCCCTGAACATTCATTACCCAGTGTTTGCAATATCATGCGGCTGCAGAGCAACCTAAATATATGTTTAAAAGAAACTCTGGCTGCTTTAAGTACCTTTGGTATTAGATTTAGATTCCTGTTAACTGCCAATGGTTTTTACGTGCAAGGAATTTCCTTTGGGTTATTGATGCATAACATAAACATATCAAGAGAAAATTAATTAACAATAAAAGCAAGTATTGCAAATATCAAGAGACATAAATATAGAATAGAAATTAGAAAATAGAAAATTACAATTAAACTATGAAAAATGCTATAAAAATACGTCAAATATGTAATAAAAATGAAAAAGCTGTGCAGTTGATAGAAGTCTAAGGGATGTGCATGTGCCCAGCCCTCATGGGATTACAAGACACCATTACAATGACATTGCAGTAACAATCAAAAGTACATGTTATTTAACTACTCAAGTCCAGAAACAGAATACTCTGCCTTCTATCCCAGACCTGGCAAAGACATTCAGCTACAAAAAAAGGTTCCCTTGCTGAAACAAATCTCAAATTTTTCATGATCATCCAACCGAAAGAAATCAACATAGACAGAGGCCTTTTTATTGAAAAGTAAATTCCTTATGTCTCCGTATACAGGACAGTAAAACAAGAAGACAAAACAAACAAATTCTGTCCTCCTCTGGGATGGCGATAAAGCTTCCAGTCTCTCAGGCTAATGGTAATGTTTCTAAGTGCAACTGTGTTCATAGAGATCTTTGTCTTTTGTTTAGATAGTACTTAAGGTAAGGTTCCACACTGTGGCTAGTCTTCATGAGACAATAAGTTCGTGGTTCATGTTAATACCATATATACATAAGACACCATTTTTCTCGAAACATTTCACTCCTAATCTCCTGAGTATCACAGGTAACCTGTTCCGGAATAATGATTTCATCTCATTAGCCCAGGGATGACAATGGGAGGTGTCCCAGTGAAACATATTTTCAGTGGGTCTCCGATATAACGTCTTCACAGTCTATCCCAAAGCTGAAGCATTTCACTTTTTACTTGATGTTTCCCAAACCAAATCTCTGCTAATGGACAAAACTGAAGTAAATGTATAGACACCCAGGAAGGATCGAAGTGCTTTATAATGCACTGTGTTCTTGGAAACCCCAAACTTCAGAAGCAAAGTCAGACACAGGACACACACATGAATTATCCTCCTGAGACCCAAACTTTTGTTTGGTATGCATTTTCAATGCATGGGATCAGTAGGACCCGATAAGTATAAAAAACTAAACATTATCAATGATAATAAAGTCCCAATGTCCTCAAACGAGACTACTTCCTAATGCCCTCAAACAAGATGATAATAAAGTCCCAGTGTCCTCAAATGAGACTATGTGCCAATGTCCTCAAACAAGACGATAAATGTCCTCAAATGAGACTACGTCCCAATGTCCTCAAACAAGATGATAATAAAGTCCCAATGTCCTCAAATGAGACTACGTCCCAATGTCCTCAAACAAGATGATAAATGTCCTTAAATGAGACTACGTCCCAGTGTCCTCAAACAAGATGATAATAAAGTCCCAATGTCCTCAAATGAGACTATGTCCCAATGTCCTCAAACAAGACGATAAATGTCCTCAAATGAGACTACGTCCCAATGTCCTCAAACAAGATGATAATAAAGTCCCAATGTCCTCAAATGAGACTACGTCCCAATGTCCTCAAATGAGACGATAAATGTCCTCAAATGAGACTATGTCCCAGTGTCCTCAAACGAGATGATAATACAGTCCCAATATCCTCAAATGAGACTATGTCCCAATGTCCTCAAACAAGATGATAATAAAGTCCCAATGTCCAATGTCTTCAAACGAGTACTTTCTAATTAACAGTCTTAGCTTGTTGCTGTTGCTAAAATTGGTCTAATTTGTTGTCTTATCAAACTACAAACGTAGACCTTGTCCACTTTTGTGTCAGGATCAGCTGCAGACTGACTTGGCAGAGATGGCTGTCGTTTTGTTTTTACATTGATTAGTGGATTGTACCACCACTGGAAGACACAAAAAAAGTGTCCACAAATGAGGACAACAGGTCTAAGCTAAGCAGAATCAAGGTGCAGTTAACCCCAAATATGATGTCCCCATGAGGAAACAGGGTCTCAGGCGGTTATAGATTTGTGTATAAGTATGACATCCTAGAAAATATAAACAAGAATGTTTGCAGTGTATGTAGATAATATGCCAAGAGATGTGCATTAATGTAATTAAGCATCATTGCAAGATTGCTGCTCTTGGAGGAAATCAGCAGTTGAACCACTTGGATAGACTGACACCGTAATGCCAAGATTGAGTCAGAAACATGATATCCATGCCTGACATGTGCTTTTTGTGAAGTCTTATCTCTTTTATGAAGTCTTGAAATCTTAGTCCTCTAAAGTGAAATACTGTAAAACACATCTTAGTTCATAAATACCTCAGACAGTTGACAGCAGATCCTGAGCATTCAAAGTTAAACTAATTGTTTGACTTTAACATATTGAATACATCAGTGTTTGTGGATTGCTGGATCATGGGTAAGATCAGCTAATAATATATATAAAGAGAGAGGCATTTCATGTCTTGGAGTTCCTCTGTAAATCTAGTGATATTTTTTTATGTATTTTTCTGCTCCTTCAAAGTTTTTTTTTTTTTTTACCCACCCACTATTTCCGTCTACATGTGTATTATATCTATAATGTTTTTTATTGGAGATGTTGTCTCTGTTGTACATGTTTTCTCATCTTTTAAGAAGGAATTGTTCTATATTAAATTGTCAGGAGAGGATATAATACTTTTGTCTCTGAGTAACACCAGAATCCTCCTACTGAAAAGCATGTTTGTCAGATTTCAGCAAAATGGTGGGATTTCTGAGTCTGAAACAACAATCAAATTTTCATAGCTCAATGGATGCAACTGCACTGGGGCAAGTTTTTAAGAATTCCCACTGTCTTGGAGTAGACGGTGCAGTAGATGCATGAGACTTTCTCACCACACTGGCACATGCACACACACACACACACACACACACACACACATAAACCAGAGGTGATAGTACTTATCGTAACAGAGCAGTGCCAGACTGAATGGAGAGGCAGTGGAGAGGAGAGGCAGAACCGGGGCGTGACAATAGCCCACCCTGCCTCTCTGATGCCTTTCAAACTTCATATCTGCCTCCCTCTGCAGCTTGCCATAAAAAAAAGTGAATGATATAGACCAACTTCTCTGGAGGATCGAAATCAATTTCCACCCACTGCGACTTAGATGAGGGAGTCCTTTCCGTGAATGGCTGGTGTTAAGGCTTAGATGGCCAGAGCACAATAGTTCCACTGGAACAAGACTCCTCATTAACAACACTCAGCTGATAACAGCACTTATTGAAAACAGCCACCAGCACGTCTAATCCTCTGCCTTTATTTTAGGCCTTGACACATAAAACACACGCTGTGCGCATTCAACCTGTGCTGATGAGTCTGTGCATAACAATAATGGACCCTGTGGGTTTGGCTTGCCTTATCTGAGTCGTGAGACTCTTTCACCTGTGTCTGGTTGTTCTTTTATCATTCTTTTTGTCTTTTTTTCTTTAATTCTTTAAATCATCTCCTGGCTACACAGGGAAAAGCAGCTTTTGGTATCTTGCACTGAAACAGTACAAGCTGCTGGGTGGAGGTTAGAGATCAGGTCACTTATCCACATTTTTCATCCATATTTTGGGATTGAAACTCGCTACATGCTGCTAAATCCACAGAATGTGAGTGTATGTGCAAGGTCAACCATGCTGCATCAAGATCACTCCTACTTCATCATGGTTAGATCTATCTCACTGTCCCCATCTGCCTTCACTTCTAACTCTATCTTGCCTTGTCTGACAAAATACTTGAGTGATATTCAACCCTCAAATCTCTCTCTTTATTAAGTATGAAATACTTCCCATGTGGTTTTAAAAGGTAGTTTCCATCCAAAGGAACTTTTCAAACCACCCCTGCAGCACATGCAGGCTCAGTATGGTCTAGTCATATTTTTACCATAGAGTAAAGTAAAATATTATAATACCTTTTTTCCATTGTAACTCCTGGCTGCACCAAGTAAAGTCATGCTGTGCCGATGTGTGTTTCAATTGTCAGTTTGGATGCGGCGTGCCATGCCAAGCTGTTCCAGTCTGCAGGAGATGAGGGAAAAAGGTGTCTTTAAAAGTCTTAATGTGTTCAGCTCTCAGTACTTTTGTAGCTTCTAATTGAATCACTGGGGTTTGGAGTTTAGTTTCTCTCCTGTGTCTTGTTTTTACTTTTCATATCTGCTTTATTTTACTGTTTCATGTTCGCTATCAACCATAATAGAAGTTGTGTGAAGTTGCTGCTCGAAAATTCAACATGTCCATATTTTGCTGCTTCACAATAAAACTTTTTACGTAACAAAATAACGGGGGACTTATATTGTGAACAATCTTTAGGAAAGGAAATGTGTTATTACTGAATTAACGCAACTTTGTTAGCAGCTTCTCTTCAATAAAGACAAGTCTCATAAAACCGCAGGGAGGAAGAGTAAAGGCAGAGACAGCCACAGTGAGATGTTAGACGAAGAGCTGCAGACAACAGGCTCTTACTGCACCTCTGCGAACAGCTCACCTCCAACAGGTAAACTTCTTTTACCTGCCCAGCCGTGGAAAAACACATGCAACAAAAATAAACAGGGAACTTTAGCGTGGATCAGCCCACTGCTTTTAAATGTCATCACTCAAGACAAGCCATCATCAGTTTAAGCCGCACCTTCAAGAAGGTAGCCCTGTTGGAATGCTGGAAATGCAAATCCTCGCTGTGCTGGGGCTGACGGCGTAAACTTAGGGCTCATTTATGCTCAGCGTTAAATACAGATCCGGATACGGACGGAGCCTTCTGTCCGTGCTCCACGTTCATTTCGTCTGTATTTCTGCACGTTTCCATAAAGCTTACGGATACGAGCCAAACGGATCAGTACCACCGGGAACCGTGGGGGCAGTGTTGCTGTCACTACCCGATACGTAGCTCTAGTGAGACACGAAGAAGAAATAACAATTCAATTTCTCTCATCGGCAGTACTAGAGAAAAGAATTCTCCGTCCTCCAGTCGCGATGTATTTAACGGCCTCACCAACCACCGCCTCCTACAATGCTGCCTCTGTTTTTGTCTTTTATGCAAGAGGTACATTATCAATATCTCCTCCACAGTCGCCATGTTTGTTTTTGAGTTTGTTGTTGTCATAAACTTTTGACTCTGGGCTGCCTCCTGGTGGATATATTGGTTAACATCCATGCCAACGTAAAGGGCGCATGGAAGTATGTGGGCAGTGACGGTAACATCGTTTGAAATGGACGTATACATTTTCGTACGTAAAGGGAGCATAAATAAGCCCTAAGTCAAGCCAGCCCATGACTGTCGTAAAAGGCTATATGTCTCATTATTATGACCATGTAAAGCTTGCGAGCAGCCCTGCTGTTCTTCCATTGGTCAGGAGAACTGCTCTGTCCGAGCTCATTCATTGACCAACCCAACGCTGCATTTAAGTATAAACAAAACAAAGTCTACAAAAGGAGGCATCAGAACAGCCGATTTCCTTGCTGCAATGGAAAAAAAAAGACAATTCAGCTGGATTATCAGCATCCAAATGAGGCACTAATGACCACAAAATGCTACATTTGTTCTGAGGACTCCCACGTATCACGAATCCTTTAGATATTACATTGATTTCCAGTGACATTTGTTCTGTCGTTGTGGGTGGTCTGTGTCATTAGCAGTTGCCCGATTTCATTGAATTGATATGGTGACAAAAGGAAAAAAAGAGAGACAGGGTGTCGAATTTCGTGAAGTAGCAATTTGATCCAACCTCATCGGCAGACAAGAACATAAATTCTCAATTTTTGCAATATCTGCATTGGGTTTGTGATTATTTTAAAATGAGGCATGATAAGGCAACTTAAACACTTGGTTAAGCTAAGTAAAGCTTACGGTTATTAGTTAATAAAAATGCAAATATTAATTGCAGGTCTATAATGGTGGGTGTACTCTCCAATCACCATCCTGCATTGCATTCAAATCCAGGCTGAAAAGTGCTCAGCATCTTAACCACCCAGGCTAAATTTCCTGTCACGATTTTATTTGTCGACAAGAGCAACACACATTCTTCACGTTACCTGATAATCTTATCGTATTTACCCACAATCCCTCTGTCTTTCCTGATTTCTTTCTTTTTCTGTATCTAACAATGTGTTGTTTTTTTTGTGTTTTCCATCTTTTCTTCCTCTCTACCTCCAACCCCAGCTCTCCTTGCACTAACTAGTCAGTGTTTGAATAAAAACTCATTAGGATTACATAGCCATTTAGCTAAGTGACACAGGGTGTAATTGTACCATCCATCAACTGCTGTGTAATAACACACTCGGAGGAGCTAAATGTTGATTAGCCCTCAGCCAATTTCACCAGTGGGTTTTGGGAATAAATAGCCAGAAGAGATCGGCTGGGGTGATGGGTGGCGGTTGGCCCCTGGGGGGGGGTGTTGCGGTCAGGGGCGTTGACCCATGCAAGCCAAATTAACTTGGAAGGGATGAAAGCAAAGTGTCAAAGACAAGCAAAGTATCACTTTCTGTCCCTGGCCTTTTTGTCTCGCTCTGTCTGACACACTTGTCACACTGAACATCTTGCATCATGCACAGTGATCCGGACAACACAAGATGACTTTTTGATGCAAGCCAGTGATGTCTGGTGTTTTTATTTTTTTTAGTCTCTGTAAAGCTTTTATCTTTTAAAAAAAAATCTATTTATTACAACCACTTCAGTCGGAGATAGCCATTAAACTTAAAGTGTGGACTGGAACATGTTTTGCCTTTTCAGAAGAACTGATGAAAGAAACCCTTAATGAGTTAGGAAAGGAGAGGGGGCAGGACTTTGGCCTTCTACAGTTCAAAATGTGTTTCCCTCTTTTCTCAGTGTGCTTGAAATGATCCTCTCAGCGGGGGTTTCTCTACATTTCAGTAAAATGCATGGATTCATTATGGCCTCTGATTAAAATATTGACTGTCAGGAACATTGGCAATACTAAATTGACCTGACTAAATTTCTTCATACACAAAAACATACCAAAATCATAAACCGTATCTGAATTTCAGGAATTAGATTATACCATTGAAGTACCTAGGCTACTTGTCAACTATGTCAATACTGGTACAGTAAACATTTTGAGTTTCACCGCAATCCTATTCTGGTGTTTTATGTACCAATGCATGTTAGGCTATTCATTGTTCTTTCAATAGTCTGGTTGTCTTTTTCTCTAGAAAGACGAATATGCAGCTTTAATTTGAAGAAATATATTGACTGTAATGAACATTTACTGGGAACAAGCCTTCTCAGGTTTAGGGAATCCTAATGGGTACCCATTAGACCCATTTCCATTGAGATATATGAGAGATAAGTGAAAGGGATTCCTTTGAAAATGGCCATGCCAATTGTTCCTTCATCAAAATGTAGCCTAAGGGCCGTTTCAGAGTCGACGCAAAGACACACAGGCGCGAACGCATTGGGATGCATCGAGACGCATTGGCCGTCATTATGCGGGCTTGCGTCTCAAAATGTGTTGTCCATTTTTTTTGATAATGCAAGCGACGTACTTGAAATTAACCACTTTTTGTTATTCACAGAAGAAGCAGGTATGAAATATGGCAGGCGGGGAGGAAAAACTTTGCAAACTTGTAAAGGCACACCCCAGTTCTGGTGCTTTAATAAAATAGCAGTACTAGCTAGCCGGAATGTACTAGTGACTCTGCTACCCCCTATTGCGCAAGCGATGTATTGCATTTCAAGTGTCGCCTGTGTCGCTTGAGTTCAATGTGTTGACTTTGAAAGAAAGTGCTTTGCTTGCGTTGCTCGCTCACATTGCGTGCGTCGACTATGAAACGGCCATAACTCTGGCTCATTATTTACCCCTTTTTCCGACAAGCTAAGCCTATCTGATTGGTGCCAATGGTTGCCTCAGGTTGTCTAGTTTCCAAAAATATATACATGCTGGCTTAAAAGCGCACCACCACCACTCAAAGAAAGTAATGTCAGTTTCACCAGGGGGGCAACAATGGCTTCAGTAGGGCCATGCCCCCCCTTTTGGAGGCATCACTGCGTCTTTGATTCATCACATCCGGTTCTAAGCTTTTTAATCATACTTCATGGCAAAGGACCTCAGATGATAAGAGAAAGAAAGTTGGCGAGTTACTTTCAGCACAGTGCACAGCTCATTGGTGTTTATAAGACCCTTAATTTCACCCTAGTGTCACAGACCACTATCTTACTTCATCATCTTCCTACACCACCTCTTTTGCGACGATCATAGATCACTATCCAACTATGTTGCAGCACTGATTACTCATAAAAACCCAGTGCACTATAGTATTTATTTTCTTTCCCTCAGTTGTTCCCTTTTCACTCTTTTTTTTAATCTAACCCAGCCCTCCAGCATATTGTCCTTCCACTATCATTTATTCAACTCTTTTTGCTATAGTTAACTGCAGGCCTGAGTATGCTGGCTGTATTAAAGTTTTAAATTAATATAGACATGCAATGCACTGTTAATCCCCAAGCTTTTCCCACAACCCAATCTTTGCGTACCTTTATGCTCACCATCAAAGTCTGAATGCGTGTCATTAAATAAATCTGCAACCAATCAATCAATCAATACATTGTTCTGCTCCCCTAATGTATTATCTAACTGAACCTACTCTAAGCTAATATACATGCAAAGCTTATACTGACATACATTTCAAGGCTTATATACTCATTGTATTTACTTAACTTATATTAACTTCTATGCATCAGGAGATTTATTTCTTAATTTAGGCTATACACTGAAGCACCAGCTTAAGGTTTACTTGACAATACAAGACACCAGTTTTAAAGTTTCATGTATGAGCTGGACATTCTTATAATTCTCACTTGTATCCTCAGCCTTTTATTCTCAGTTCGATTTGTCGAAGTCAGTCAGTAATTTTCCCTCTTGAGTACTCTTGCATGCTTCACAGTTTTATAGACCTCCTCAATAAGTTCTCTCTGTCTCTGCATGTTATACACAGTGCTTGTGAGTAATCCTTGCTTAGCTTGTTAAACAATATAATGGCTTTTGTTTCAGCCTCCCTCACATGGTGGGCATTTTTATCAATCACTGCGGGCATGACTTGTAGGGGCTGCCCAGGGGGCAAATAAGTGCTACATTATTGTGAATCAAATACAGACAAGGCCTGCCATAGCTAAGCCTAGTGTCTCTAAGACCCATGCAACAGGCGACTCCATTGTTCCTACTATCTGTCTTCCAAAAGTACTGCAGTGTCGTCTGAGGAACCACAAAAGAAGCCAAAAGGCTTCCTATTGAAGCCCAAGATACAAATGTGACAGAGGTGGTGGGGGAGGAAAAGTTTTTTTTGTTCTATTCAGAATGATTCTGATTCTTCCCCCAAATAGATGAGAGAATAACTTAATTGCTCATTGAGTTGATAATACTGTTTTCATGCAGATAATATCCCATCATCTGACAGTGACATAGGCCTGGTGTAGATAAAGGGCCGGCAAAGGATATGGGAAGGAAAAGAGAGAGTGTGTGGTAAGAGAGGAACATAAAGAAACAGAACAAGAGATAGAGAATTAGAAAGAGAGTCTCTTTTAGTATAATTGCAGCTTTTACCATGAAATGAATGCATTGTGGGGAGCTAACAGTGCCAGCTCCACCCATGTGAGCCATCATGTCTTTATCACTAATGTACCACTGACGACTACTGTAATTACATAGGCTTTTGTCTAGCTCTGTGCACAACTATCTGGGAAGGGAAAATTGCTCTGACTTTTACAGCTCTTTCATTGACATCTACAGCATATGGACAAGTTCCAAAAAGAGGCAAAGGAGAGGTGTTAATGAAAAGAGAGAGAGAGAGAGGAAGACACAGAGACAGAAATAGAGGGGAAGTTGAATGGAGAGAAAATGTGTTGGGAGAATGGTTAGGACGATTCATCAGGTTGCAGGGATTCTAGATATAGTCATTTGATATGGATATAATGCAGTCTGACTGCCAATTTGACCATTCGCAAAGCACCTTTCTTTAGGAGTGATTGTCCAATCACAGACACAGCAAGCCTCTCAAACTTTGCATTGGAAAGAGTTGAAGAGTTGTTTCCAGATATACAAGAGCAAAATTTCAAGGAGTGGATGGAACTGTGTCTTAAGCCTAGTTCACATTACACGATTTTCACCCTGATTTTGCATCGCAGAGACTATTGTAATCTTTTGAGTGTTCATCATCTGGTGATGCGTGTTTCTGTCACTGGGAGTCTCGCCAACTGCGTTGCAACCTCGCCGACAGAGCCCCAGATAATGCGGTGACGTCACCAAACTTGGAGACGACACATCATAAAGGCATGGATATTCTTCTCAGTGTTGAATCAGATCTGCCGCCAGGGCCTGGGTCCAAACACTACGCACACCCCAAGATCCACCATATATCCACGGATATATATAGAGAAAGGCGACATTTAGAGAGCAAGCCCAAATAAGCAACTCCACTTTAGAAACAAGCCCAAAAAAACGCAACGCGACTACCAATATTTGTCGGTGACTTAACAAAAAAACAAGCCCAAAGTTGCAACTAATAAGCGGACCTGGCAAGTGGCAACCCTGCGGCTTGTCCTCCTCACATTTCTTCTGTCCTCCTGCGTGCTGACTTGGGACATATCCCGCCTCTCATTGGCTGATGCTCTTTGTTAGTCATGTCACACTTCTCCAGTTTTCTAGCATGCCAAATATCCAGTCACAGTCACAGACGGAGGGGGGGGGGGGTTCACACATGAGGACTCATCGTGGCAGACTATCTGCCGACTCATCTCTGACCTAAGGTGGCTCTCAAGATCCTCTGCGACATCAAAATCGCGGTGAAAATCGTGTAATGTTTTAACTAGGCTTTTAGTGCTCTGATATAGGCCTCCTGTTAGCATGCTAGGCTAACTGGCTTACTACCTACAGCGAGTAGGTAGCTATAGCTGCTGCTAGAATAGCTACATGACCCGCCCACCAGCATGACTCATCAACGAAACCTACAGAATAGGCCCCCTTCACTCCTGAAGCATAAGCCCTGGAGAAAATGCTAAGTTAGCATTCAGCTAACTATGAAATGTTGGTTAAAAAAGAGGCAGTTAAGGTCAGGGTTAGGGAAGGGTTCCATCTTCTACTTATAAGATGGTATTGCTACGCTTGGCCTCATATTTATTAGGGTTATTGGAGGATCTTCTATTTCTGGTCTGGCAATGCATTACGGCTGTTATTAACCATTATTGCAATGACCTAGTTCAGCATTGTTGCCTCCCAGCGTGTCTCACCAGAGTAGAATGTGTTGGCTTGTGGGTGGGGAGGGCAGCATGTTGCCTGTTAGTCATGTGGGCTGGCTTTTTGAGCACTGTGGCACTGAGGACATTAAATTGAATACAATAAAAGCTGAATATTTTATGTTCGGAATGTCATGGAGTAGTTCAGTGTATCGTTGGGTCTGTAATGCGTACCGAACCGAATTCCTAGTACCTAACAGTTCAATACAAAAACGGCTGTTGTGACACCCCTAATATTTATTTACTACAATTTAGAGTTGTAGCAGGGTATTTTGGGAGGTTTGTCTTGTACTGGTGGTGAGCCTGGTTTGTAGGGACATGTCACACAGGCGTCAAATGGAATGTAGCTGCAGCTATACATGTCTCACGTACAGCAGTAACCTAGCATTACCTCCAAAGTGAACAAAAAAGTTCTGTGGAGTTGCAGATGGTGTTTGAAAAAGCCTTGTTCAGGACACCTCCACTGCAC
The DNA here is from genome assembly GCF_041903045.1 of Epinephelus lanceolatus. Lineage (NCBI taxonomy): Eukaryota > Metazoa > Chordata > Actinopteri > Perciformes > Serranidae > Epinephelus > Epinephelus lanceolatus. The sequence goes on along the minus strand of NC_135747.1, from coordinate 19,097,277 downwards.
TGCAGCCAGTGTATACTGGAGCCAGATGCTACTATTTTAAAGTTTAGTGTAACATTAGTGGTTAAACCGGTTAGACAGACTATTGTTCACCTCCAATATCTGATAAGGCCCTCTAGCTGGCAAGCTATGGCCCTTCGTGACAGTGAACCCCAACGAGCTGCGGGTGCAGTCAAACTTTTCCTTGGGGCGAGAAACAAAACTCAGTGAGCTAGCATAGGTTCATGTGATGTGAAGACCTCACGCTGCATGAGCACAAAGGATTTCCAGCTTCTAGCTGTGAACTAGTTAACGTCTTCATCATGGAGCACTGTAGGTGCTCATACAGGAGATGTCCATTAAAACAATTCAAAAATTCATCATGTCTTACTTGGGTAACAGCTCCCAACTTGCTCCCTCATGTCCCATCTGCTCAAAAATAAACTCCCGGACACCCGTATACTCTCGCAAAGACACACATGCATACACACACGGCTGTGTAGTATGTTACTGCAGCTTCTGTCTCTGTGGGGCAGGAAAACATTGCATAAAAAGCACAGAATGACTTTTTTCTACATTTGAAGCGGCTAACTTGACTTTTTATAACATTTCTTTCGGTCTTGTAAATTGGAAGGAAAATGGGGAAAAGTTGTACAAATACTGAAGCTAGGAGTGTCTTAAATAAGATTTTTTTCAGAGGTTTTACAGGGTCATTTTCTGAATGTGATGCCTCTTTTACAGCAGACATGTCGTAGCAGGAACAGCACAGGTATAATCAATAACATCAATGAGGACTGCCTTATATTAGGGTGTGTCAGTTCCAGGATCAAGAACAAAGCCATTGTTAGTGGTATCCGTATCACCTGTGCTTTCCCTGCTATAACAAGCCAACAGCCTTCTGTGAAAAACACCTATTACCTTCCTGTATAGTATATACGCCTTGAAAAAGGTTTGTAAAGGTGTGGGAGTGTTGGCATTGATGACCAGAGTTTCAAGAGAGTTTGAACATAGCAGTTAAGGTTATGTAATGTAACACATGAGTGACAGCCCTGAGAAATCTTTGCCACCTGATCTGTTTTCACCACACAATATCAAAGGTCCCTACATATTCTAGGAGTTTTATTCCCACAAATGCAACATGTACCTTTTCTTTTATTGCTGAACGTGATGTGCGAGTAACACTCAGAGAGTCACATCATTTCAAAGTGTTCTGCTCTAATTCCACCATAACACTTCAACATCTTAATTAAACATGATTGTTATCTGGGTTTGTTTAATTCTTAGAAATGCTGATGGGTCTGGCTGCCAAGTAAAACTCCACAGGCTGGATGCAGCCACTCCGCTGCTGCTGCTATGTATGTGTGTGTGTATGTGTGTGTGAGACAGAGAGAGAGAGGACAGCCAAGTGGGTCAGAAAACTGATTCCTTGGTTCCCCATGGAGAGAGCAAGACCTTTATCTTCAATTTCAGAGATTTCCTCTGTGGTCAGAATAAGAGGCCACATCACCTATTTCTCTTCCACTCTTATACTTGTTTTATTGGGCCATCACTTAACTCAGACAAGACAAGGTATAAGGAGGGCATTTTTAAGCAAGTTTTCGGTAGAAACATTGTCCTAGCCTGGAACACTATTTGCACATTTACATCCTCTGCCTTCAGATGTTATCTAAACCGTTTTTCTATTGTCTGGACTTGGCTGTTTGCCATGGTGTTTCTGTACTTGTATAAAGAGGCTAAAGAAAGTACACATTACTGGTCGTTGAACTTCAGTAGCAGATACTTCTCAGGGTCCTGCCCATGGGTACCTGCAAGTAAGGTCATTTACAGATGCCATTTTGTTTTAATTTTATTTCTGGGTTCAGTTCTGGATGAATGAAGAACATGCGTGTTGGATCATGGGTGTTGGATGATAAGTATATTAAAATAAAATGGAAATAGTAATAACTTCATTTAACGCCCTGACTGTTGACTTCACGTTTCTGCTCCACCTGGAATATAGAGCAGCTTCAATCAGACACATTACTGACAGACATGTTAACTGTGGAGATATGCTGCTCAATATTATACGAATAAGTCAAAATATTAATTTAGATAGTATTTCCTGTATTACCTTTGTTTTAAAAAATGTTATCTTAGTTTCACATGTATGAAATGTCCCAAAATGGTCCCCTCAAAGGTTCTGCCTAACCTAATTACTAACAGTGCATGGTTATGCAGGTGTGGTCTTTTTTGTTGCTGAAATCAGATACATGCAGGACTGATACTCCTAGGTTTGCAGTGCCAACATTGTGTTCAGATAACCAAACAGCGACCTTTCCTTCCAGACGATGCTTTTTTCTTGATCTCATATTGATGTATAGTCAGTGTAGATATTCTTTTCACACACAGTATAACATTGTAAGATAAGCACCCTGTTAAACATCAGTGATTGTGTTCGTGAGTGATTTACCTCATAGTTCTGTGAATTGCTCATCATCTAAAAGAATGATTTCACTTAGTATAATGACTCGGTATGCAATGTATGTGCATAGAGGTAGAATGGCAGCACTCCAGCTCAAAGCCTTCTGCCTCAGGTTTTGTGTTTGTAGCTCCGGCAAGAAAACTTGCTTTCTTCATAATTTTTTCGCTGCCCTTCCTCTGCATAATTCAGCGCTAAATACAATTCACACTATATGACACAAACTGAGGTGAAGATGTGTTCTCTTTGAAAGTTCAAATTCAAAATAAAATTCATGAAAGCCTTTGCAGTAATCCTGAGTTGCATGACTTTCTGGTGGCAAAAAAAATCCCCATTCGGTGCACCATGAAAAACCTGAACCTCCAAATAAAAATAACTTTTGCAATTCTCACAATTGATCTCTACCAACAGTCTACTCTGACAATATTCTTTTGTTGCTGTAAGACAGCAATTTTGAAGGTAAACACTGCAAGATTGGTAAAGAGCAGAGATTTTAGACCATTAAGAGGACACCGTTTTAGATTTTAACACAAACTTTTCGTCCTATCAAATCCTACCACAATTCCTATGCAGTTTTAGCCTGTAGTGCAAAACAAAGGAGCTACATAAATTCCCAGACTGAAACCTAACCTTAACACGGCCACTGCTTCTTCTTCTCCTGTCCTCCTAAATTTATTGAGTCACGAGGCCCATCAACCTTTATTAGCTAATAATGCTGCTAGGACCATTAAGTGTGGCCGAGGCTCCCCCACAGCAACACTTAACAGTCTCGCTGGGGCACTAGTGGAGGACTGAAGTAACAGGACTGCTGTGTGACAACCCCCCCTTGCACCACAGTGTCTGGCTAGACTTCTAATTTGATAGTGCTAAGACCACTATAGCACTCCCAGAGGGTGATTGGCATGTCACTTAAATCCAGCCAAAAAGGCAAAAATGACTCCTGGTAAAACATCATCATTTGCTGGAATAATTGAGTCATTATGTGGGATGTCTGGCGTTCTTGTTTTGCCCTTTTTTTGAGATTATAAATGTGAATATTTCAGTTATAGAATGACCATTTGTATATCAATAGCTCACCTGATGTTAACTTGAATTCATGATGAAAGTGTTTTGCTCGCATGCAGTCTTGATGGATTGAAGTCATAGCGGGCCGTGTTTAACATCAGCAAAACTATATCAGATAATCTGTTCAGAAACAACTTGTGTAGTATAATCCAGTTATCATTTATCCAGTCATACACTCAGTACTTTCCAAGCATATAAATTTCCACTAAAACCTTACTATTTAAAACACTTATGCATTAACATACAAGCAAGCTTGCCTGAGATGCACAAGCAGAGTGCAAGTCAAGCAGCAGTATTGCACTATTTCCATGTTGTAAACTTGTAAGAAGAAAGATTCTGACCCACTGAACTGTGCAGTGTTACACAGAGGTATGATTGAAACTTGCAATGAGCACTGTCATTCTCAGGAGTCATTCCTAGGCCCCTGCTGGAATGCCCTAAAGGTTTCCCAAAGATGGCTGGACCTCAGTTTGAGAATGACTGTTTTCTGTGTTTCCGTGTTAAAATGCCCTGTCCAAATAGAAAGTAAATGTCCACAGAGAGGAGACTGTAGATGATTTAAGGCTCCTGCAGGCGCTCTTTAGATTGCCGCACTGAAATATGCAGTGAAGGGCACAATGGAGTCTGGTTACTCCCAAGGCCGTGGGAGTTGTTTTTGTTGTGTTGTGCTAGGTCCAAACTCTTAGAGAATGGTTAGGGGATGGCCGCCATAGATCAAAGCAGAAATATAATCAACTGTTAGGGAGAGAGAGCCCTCTATTTTATCTCATCTCCTTGCTCAAGGCTGAAAACAGACTGTTGTTGAACTAAAAGTTGATAAAGAGGAGGAAAAAAAGGAGCGTACAGTGTGTGCTTTCCACTTTGTTTTGTAAGTAAAAATGGAACACATGGCCTGTTTTGATGAGTCACATGGATAGCACTCGGTTCCTTCAAACATGAGATTTATTTTTCACTGTGCGCGGCAAACACGAGGAGGCCAAACTGAGCCACTTAATCGTTTTGTATCAAGCTGTCACACAGGAGGAAGAAAATCCATTCCCTATGTAGTTGATCAGGTGGAAGAAGTCTCACTGTTGCTGTCACAGCTCACACACACACACACACACACACACACACGCACAAACACACACACACACACACTCACACACAAATTGGTGGGCAGGTTATATTGTTGTTGATATCTCCAAAGGGGGAATCCATTCTGAACCAATCACACTTAAGTGTCTCTGCAATTAAGGTATTTGTGCCTCAGCAGTGAAGAGAAATTTACCCATGAGGCCTGGTGCCTTCACCTCTCATATTTTATAATCTGCGAACACCACTCAAAGCCAGAGAGCATGATGATGGCAGCATCACCTCTCCAGCCAGTAATGGTTATCTAAGTTCCTATTCATATTTCATAATCATGAAGGGTTAGATATTGATATACTGCACTGTGCCGTGCACCTTTGTTAATTGTTATTCCTATAATGTTTCACATTTGTATTATATTTGTGTTACATTTACAGGTTATAGACGTAGATGTACACATACAACACAACATAATGCATGCAGTATGATTAACAATTATAAAAACAGACAAGCAGACGCATTCAGAGTCTGATAAAAGTGCAATTGTTTTGTCAATCCAAGGCTGAGGTTAATTACTTGCTTTAAAACGTGACAGAATTTGTTGTAGCAGTTCTTATGATAATGCAGGGGAAACAGCAGCAGTATCCAAAGACGGCAATGTGCACTGTTTTCCTCTACCTGCATTTTTTATGTTAGTATTTAAGATGCTTTTGGACCTAGAGTTGTCTTGCTTTGGTCTGAATCAGGGGCTAATATTGTTACAACGTTGCATAATTGGCAAGAGTTGGTTGGTGTTCTCACGGCAGCATTTACAAGTGGACCAGATCAAATGCCTTGCGTGAGAAAGCTGTGCTTGATTGGTCAGAATTTCCATGCGGGAGAAATCCAACAAAATGAATGCAACACTTTCTAATATCACAATGGAGGGACAACTACACCGGTTGATTTTAGCGCTGGTCATCCTATACTATATTGCTTGCTCTGTTCATTTAAGGCACACCATATAATTTGAAAACAAGCCATGGCTCCAACTAGAAAAAAATGTTTTGATACACTGGATGTGCCGAATGTGCATATTAAGGCAGTACAGGAGGAGGTAATATGCTCACACTTGTGTAGTCTCTATATACAGACTCTACATTCAGTGAATGTAGAGTCTGTAGGCAAACCCCGGAGATCTTGCCTCCGGAAGAAGAGCAGAAGAGCCCTGGTTTCTGGTTGTAGGCTGTTTGTAGTCTGCGTGATATTGATCAATCACGTTTGAGCCGGCTGCAGTTGTTAACAGGTTAAACGGTCCGTGTGGTGAACTAACGAGGCGGAACATAATTGGTGTCACTGCAAACTCTGAATCCATCGCAATGGTTCAGCGTATTTACTTATATATAAACGGAAGTCGGAAACGGAAATTCGCCTCCTCTGCCAAAATAAAACTGGAATGCCAAAAAATCGGGGGTCTGCCCCCAGAGGCTGTATCGCCGTCTGCTGGAAGTCAGACGCCAAATACAGCCGATGGGTTCCGAGAATGACACTTGTGTAACCCAAACAATGCGTAATGCGACTGCAGTTGGTTCGGATCGAGGTCGGCACACGTTCTCACCACAGATGAACCCCACCAGAGTTCGGTTGTAACCTGACTGAGACCACCTCTTCAAGAAGGTCTCGGTCCAGTTGTTTTGATGTGCAACAGAGTGTGTTTGCTGTGTTCACACCTGCCCAAATGAACCACACTTAGGGGGCAAACAAACTTTAGTTCGATTGAATCCAACCAAATAGGGCAGGTGATGAAAGCACCCTTAGACCCAGGTGATCTGATCGCAAGTGTGAGTGTACCCAATGCGTCCTCAGTGTGCCTTGACATCTGATCCCTCGGACCACATTCTGAGGTGGACTGTGCCAAATATAACCACATTCATTCACCAGTGTGTGCTTTAATATGTCCTGGGCCACACTGAACAACCACCTACTTAGCTGACATCTTGCTTATCTGACCTCGAAAAGATAAGCAAACTTTCTGTTGCTGCTGTTAGACGCAGAGCAGAAGGACTGACTCTGGATTTCCACTTCTCCTGGTTAACAGTCACAGCACAAAGTATAACAGCAGCAGTTGTTAAATGGTCCAAGCAAAGTCACACTGACACTGAAATGGCTCGACTCAGTTTTCAAGCCAATAAGCCATGCGATACTAACTGTTAGCCCTTTTCCTGTGTGAGTGTGACTCTCACCCACTGTCTCCGGCGCAAAGCTCACATTCCCACAGCAGTAGGCTGTAGCTGTAGTAAAGTGGTGATGAAGTGTGTGTACAGCGCGATTAACCTCCCGCTGGTAACAATCAATGCATTTGGTCTTTGCAAGTGAAAATGATGTATGTGTTTATATGCATATCAGCGGGGAAGAGAGATCCATTACAAGTGATCACTTGTGACGGATGTGGAGATGCATTCTAATGCCAGGTGTGAACAGACAGACTAAGAGCTGTCCACTTGTGATCAGATGCTTAATAGCTAACTGTACAAAAGAGATGAGAGGAATAAAAACCCAAATTTGGGGGATATTTGATGACTCTCAATTATGTATAGAGAGGTTATTTTTCTCTTTGACAACCTCACTTTGTGCCATCAATGACGTGCTGTTTAAAATGTCTCGTGTTTTTATTAAATTGTGTTTAGATACGTTTGTCTCCTGTGCAAAACAGCTGCTGTGCAAGTATGACAAAGTAGTTTTATATTAGTAGAGTGATATGTTTGTTTAACGTGCACACAATTAATCTCTCTCACCTTCTTAGTGTTAACATGGACAGTTGTGAAAAGTTGGGATTCACACATGAAAAGTGGAATCTGGACACTTATCACCTATGCAGTGTAAAGTTTTATCACACACTTGTTAACTATCATTACAGTGCAGAATTCTTTTTCACTGCTAGAAAACTTTACAACACCAAAGGGATTTGGTTCCCAGGCCTGATTAAGGAGCTAACTGTGGGCTACATGGATCCAGAACTACCTCCCACCGCAACAACCTCCTCCCACACGTCAGCTCATAGTAGGGGAGCGTGGGGAAGTGATTACTCTCGGATTAAGACTTGCCTCGTCGCCGATGTGCACGGCATAATTGAATAATGGCTGCCTCACCCGAACAGTCCCAATGCAGACGGGCCTCCCAGCCTTGTCAGATCGGCACAATATTAACCATGACACAGGCGTAACCAGGCCGGTAATTAATGCACTGAATCAATTACAAATTAGTCCATTTGGAGAATTCCCCACAGGAGTCCACTCATTACCAGTGCTCTGATGGAGTCGCGAGTTCTCCTCATGGGAAGGGGTGTCACTCTACTGTTCTCCTTTTCTATCTGTCTTTATCTCTTTTCTCAAGGTAGGATGCGGAAGACAAATGGAGGATGAAATTGATGCTGCCTGCTACTTGGCATTACATTGCAAATTAAATTGTCAGCTACACAACATTGGATTCTTGTTATTGTCCAACTAGGAGAGAGTGTGAAACTAATTGAAGTTAATCAAGGTATCTTTAAAAGGTAGCTAATGAGTCCTATTAAGTGGCACGGCTGCTACAACCATGCCAGGTAGACTGTGAACTAAATACTGAAGGTAACTTTTAAATGTAGCATTAATAGCAGTTTGCCAGATGAAATATAGATCTTGGACATTACTGACTTTTATTTTTGTATTTGTCACCCAACATGCAATGCGCTAACCATCATACATCATACAAAAAATACATTTGTATGTTTCCTCAACTCTGTCTCTCTCCCAACTTGTCAAATACCGATGCTTGGTCAGTGGCTCTCAGCATCAGATAATGACACACCGAGGCACCCTTTAATGGCAGTATGAGACGCATTGGACAGTGGCATTTTTTGATGCTTGGACATTACTGAATTTTATTCTTGTATTTGTCACTCAATATGCAATGCAATAAACATCATACATTGTGCAAAAATATACTTGAATATCTCCTTAACTCAGTCTCTCTACTAAGTTGTCAAATACCGATGCTTGGTCATTTGCCCTTGCGTCAGATACTGACGCACAGAGGCACCCTTTAGTGGTGATATGATGGGAACGGGGAGTAGCATTTTTTGATGTTGCAAGGTACTGCCATAGAATAAACAGTAAGAAAGTCCACGCAGGGCAGGTGGAAGTGGAGTTGGTTGTCAAACAAACTCTGGACTTTCACCTGGGAGACTGCCGTATGTGTCCCAGGTGAGACTAAAAGTCAGTCAAGTCATTTTGATAACAATGTAGTGTGCTGGTATGTATCGCATACTATGCAAGTTACATGTCATATGACGTGTGACATACAAACCCAAAGAAATAAACTTTATACATGTTTTTATTTCACCTATATTTTAAGTTTATTTTCAAAAGAGACTGGCTGCATTTAAAAAATTGTACATCTTCTTTGAGAACAAGAGTTTATTTTGAAAAGACACAATGTGACATGCCATCCCTGAGCATCAAAAACTGATGCTGGAGGGGTACTTACAGCCTCATAGTTTGACATGCAGGGCAGCGTAGGTATTGACGGGTTGGGAGTGAGAATGTGTTGTTTTTTTCCCCCAGTGATAGGTACTTAAAATATTCTGGCTAGTTGCTTTGGCTATAGCAGTAGAGATGATCATTGGGTGCTGCACTGTTTCTGTCCGCTGCACCTAAATAGTTATGGATCAACTGCAGTGGACAAATTACAGGAATTAAGAAAGTATAGCTCAACTAAAGTAGTATTGAAGGAGAGTGGTAATGTGAAGAACGTGGCCCTCTTTATTTGCTCCGTATTAATGGCTCTCATCGCATAAGGTGAACACCACACTATTCATTTTCATGCCAAAGGTGAAAGTCATTCTTAATGACGGAGGGCTTTCTAGCTCAATTCAGGAACTGTCGAGGAGGTGAAATGGAAAAGAGCTGCCATTATGAGAGACAGTGAGAGAAAGTATGGATGAGTTTGCATATGTGTGTGTGTGTGTGTGTGTGTGTGTGTGTGTGGTTTACATTTGCCTGCCCATAAGCCCTTGAAAGGCAAGGAGCATTCAGGGTAAACAGAATACATTTTTTAAAAGAAAGACTTGATTTATTCCCAGAACTGCACATAAAGGACAGTATGCTATGTTTAGTTATAAATAATAGTTTTGACTGTGTACATTTTAAACCTAAATCATTTCACTGCATGTTTTTAAACCTTATTTCCAAATATATTTAATGCATTTCACAAGGATAGCAAAGTCACCCTGGAATTTCATGGAAGGAATCTCACTAAGAGCAATAAAGGCAGGGCCAGACTAATGTGACACTTTACAGAGCAACTCTCATGCATCAGTGTCAATGACTGATGGGTCCTAGCTAAGGAAAAGCAAAATTGAGGTTTTCCCTGAAATGAGAGTCAATCCTGCGAACACTGGCCGTAGATGGGAGTCATATTTTGATTTATACAATAAAACTAAGATCAATCCAGTCCAGACAGTGTGGCTTGTGCTGTGGTTGGAGTTCCATTTACAGCCTGGCGATTAAATCAGTTTGAGAAAATGACTAAAGGGGACAATGTCCTGAGTCAAAATGCTGCTGTGCTCATTCGGTACACTGTGCTCCCACTTGCATTTAATTTAGAAGGTAATTTTTAGTTTTTGACTCTGTCTGACATTTGATTGATACCTGCTGAGATGAATTATCCTAAATTACCCACACCATTTCTGAAAGCTGTATCATTTTTCAAAAGTGCATTGACTTTATTTTATTGTCAGATGCATTCTTGAATCTTTTTATTTATTTGTTTGCTTGTTTATACGTTTGAGTAAGTAAGTAATAGTTTAAGTAAGCCCTAAAGCTGATTTTAGTTTTGATTTCAACATAATGGAAACTACAGTTCAGTCAGGAACATTTTAGTCAAAGAAAACTTAATTCATTTGTAGTATTGTATTTGGCGGTATGGCTCTGTTCTGGGGCCTCTACGCCTTTCCTCAGACCCACACAGAAAGCCTCTTCCACTCGCATACGTGGAAAGCCAAAGGAGGGAAGAGCACACCTTTCCACCCTTCCATGTGCCTACGTGGAAAGCCTTAAGGTGGAGAGAGCATACCTCTCTGCCCTTCCATGTGCAAAAATGAGGAAAGCCTGAGGCAGAGCGAGCACACCTCCCTGCCCTTCCATGCGCCTACATGGAAAGCCTAAGGCGGGGAGAGCAGCATCATAGACCTTCTGGGAACAGAACAGAGCAAGCATCAATGTCAAAGAGAAATGACATTGATAAGTAAAACACAACATGAAAATGAGGAGCTGGGGTGGAGGCAGGCTTGCAGAGGAAGCAGCCACAGTAGGCAGGCCAGAGCAGTTTAAATAGAGCGCCCTGAATGAGATTCTGCCATTGATTGCAAAGAAAGGATTCATGCGATCTATCAGTTGACTCCCTTTCATCAATCAGCTGCTCCATCAGTTGATTGGGCTGCTTGAGATCAGCTGATGTAGCTGGGATGTGAGCTGAGCTTGACATTGTGTCCTGCATGAACTAACGCTATGCTCAATTCGATTTAACATATGTGATACCGCTTTATAGCAGCACTATTTAATCATTAGATAAAAGTAAAGCTGATTGTCAGTTCTGTCAAATAATCAACATGAGTAAAAAAGCTAAAGTAACTTGATCAAACAACTAAAGAAACCAAGACAACACAGAGTTCAACAAGTTTACTAATGCAGAGGAGCAGCAACAGCCAACTTCGCAGCAGATGGCGGTGAGCGAACATGTTCAAAGACAATCCAAGTAACAGAACTCTTAACCTGCACATTGTTCTTTATAAGCATTTGTTGACAGTTCCCTCTCAGCATGCTGATCAGTATGAGACTCCCTGGCATTGCTATATATTAGAGACAAAACCCAGAGGCCTGTGACTTACCTCACCACTGATATTAAGGATAGTGGTGTCTGCCTGGTGTCTCCCATCAGCTTAAGTGCAGAAAGGACTGATAAGGATTCCACTAAAAGCAAAGTGGAGTCAGAGTTGCGGAAATCTGAAAAGTTCTCTCCCCATGATGGGCTGAGACACTGCCAAAAATATGATAAAGGCACTGGATAATGCTGTACCCTTTAGTCTGCCCTGTGTCGCTCACACTCTTCAGTTGGTTGTTAACGAGGGTCATTTGGCTCAGAGGAGTGTCGCTCATTCAGAGGCAGTTGGGGCGCAAGCTGGTTATTACAGCTTTTTAAACATAACACTGTCCCTTCTGGCTCCACTTCAGGAGTGGACCTGAAAGGTAAGATCTTGTTCCTTTGCCTCAGATGTGGTTCCTGCTGTCACTGTGCTGAGGGGACTCTTGACTGAAGAAACTGATGACAACAAAAAATGATGGGAACTTAAATGGAAGCTCTGAAACTGCGCTTTTCTGACATGGGAAAAAAAATCCACACTCATCCACAACTGTACTTAATTAAGTATTTTACTGTGTCACTTTTAGGGCCCGTGTTCACATGGCATTTTTTCTCAGCCCCAGCATCTTTTCTTTATTGTCCCCAGTGAGGAGACAGCACATGTGGCCACCTAGAGAAAAGGTGCCACATTCAGTGTCTTTTTTTAGAGAACATCAGCTTTTTTGCATTGCCGCTCCAAGCGCTCTTAGTTGAAAATCTTTAAAGTTCTCACCAAGGCAGTGGTGTTGTCACTGCCACATCACAGGAGGGGTAAGATGATAACTGATTAAGTATTTACGTCAGTACTTGCTACCTGTAAGTTCCAGTACTGTTTTTCCATAAACATACTGGCTTGGCTTGTCTTGGTTTGACTTGGCACGTCAGTCAAGTGCAACAGGTATTTTCAACAGGGCTATCTGCTTGAAGGTGTGTCTGTAAGTGATGACAGCTAGTCTTGAGTGATGACAGTAAAAAGCAGTGGGCAGATCCACAGCTAAAGATCCCTGCAGTTTTACTGCTAGCGTTTTTCCATCACACAGCAGGGCAGGTAAAACAAGTTTACCTGTTAGAGGTGAGCTGTTTGCAGAGGTGTAGTAAGAGTCTGTTGTCTGCAGCTCTTTGTACAACATCTCACTGTGGCTGCTTTCACACTTCCTTCCTGTGGTATTGGTAGATATTATTGAAGAAAAGCTGATTGCAAAATTCCTCTAATTCCGTGATAAACAAATTTCATTTCCTCAGCAATGAAAAATTCTTCAGAATAAAAGTCCCCCTTTATTTTTGTTATGTAAAAGGTTTTATTCTGAAGCAGCAAAATGTTGAGTTTTCAGCAGTAACTTGAAGGGATAGTGCACCCAAAAATGAAAATTCAGCCATTACCTATTCACCCATATGCCGAGGGAGGCTCAGGTTTTTAGAGTCCTCACAACACTTGCGGAGATCCAAAGGGAGAGGGGGTAGCAACACAACTCCACCTTATGGAGGCTTACGGCACCCCAGATTCAAATGTCCAAAAACACATAATTGAAACCACAAACTATCTCCATACTGACATTTTTCCAAACAACTTTTTATGTCGGGGCTTCTTGGATCACTACAGACGAGCAGTATAGAGATATTTTGTGGTTTCAATTATGTGTTTTTGGATGTTTGAATCTGGGGCGCTGTAAGCCTCCATTAGGTGGAGTTGTTTTGCTACCCTCTCTCCCCTGGGATCTCTGCAAGTGATGTGAGGACTCTAAAACCTCACCTGAGCCTCCCTCGGCATATGGGTGAGTAGATAATGGCTGAATTTTCATTTTTGGGTGCACTATCCCTTTAACATGATTCCTTTACAGCTGAAAGCAAACAATAAAACAGTAAAACAAAGCAGATATCTAAAGAAAAAACAGGAAGTAGGAGAGACGCAAAACTCCAAACCACATACATTCAGTTCGAAGGTACAAACTTACTGAGAGCTGAACACACATAGACTTTTAAAAATATCTTTCTTGCCAGTCTTCTGCACAGACAGACGTGAATCTCGCAACACATGCTTGTTACAGAGGGAGAAAGGGGTCATCAGTTATTGGTTTCAATCAACAAAACGTCATGGCCACTTGCTTAGAGATGGTTGGGTGCGCTTTTGGCCCTACTTCGAAGATGGTCCACCTCAGGTGCGGCTTGGCATGTTAAAACTGAAAAAGGAGACACAAATCCCCACGGCATGGTTTGACTCAGTGTGGCCAAAAGTGCAAATAGAAAAACCTCTACCTGACTACTCATGCCTTCTTGCTATTTGAAGAACACATATTTTCTCTTGCTCAATTAGTGTACATCTGAAGATGTACTACCACATTAATAATTGGCATGTTCATTTGGTTTATACTGTTGTAACACTGTTAACAATCACACAAAGAGGGAGAGTCATTCAGTGTGCTGAACAGAAAGATGGAAAATTAAGTGAAAACAATAGACAGAACAAGGAAGCGGGAGAGAGGCAAGATACATGTGTTTTCCTAATGACTGTGTTAGTAAATCAATAGATGTGCCATGCTTCATTGTCTGGCCTGTGACAAGGAAAGAGGAGATGGACGCTGAGGGCATCAGGCAGGATACACTGGGGGAAAACCCTGCTTATTCAACCTCTGACCACTGAACAGCCACCCAGCATTTGCTCACCACCACCCATTCTGCATATCTGTAAAATCACACTTCTTAACCTTAGATTTACGTAGGGGATTTAGAGGCTACACAGAAGATCTCACCTCCTTCCTTCTTTGACTGCAGTTCTGTGACTACAGGCATACTAAGTCCTATAGACCTCAGTGTAGTTTATGGAGCCGCAGGTGGCAAGGCTGAGGAGAAAGTAGCCCTTTCTGCAACGTTTCAGTGTAACCACATGTTTAGTAATGGAGTGGATCTCATTCAAATGGAACCCAAGAACTACATTTGTTTGTGCAGCAGACGTCTGTTCCTGTGGCAAGGATTCAGCCCCAAGGCCTAAGGCCTAAGAACGTTTTGTTTTTTGTAGTAAAATACAGTAACACATAGCAATGTTACAGAATCAACAACAACCTGGTCTAACCCTGAAGTTATCGAATATTGGCGCTTGGTCGGTGACTTCCAGTGTCAGACACAGACAACAAAACCATCCTTTCATGTCGACATGATACGCGGCCGGTCACTGTTATTGTTAAACTGCACCTGGCGGCTTCAGAGGGAAATGTGGGGGACAACAATGAATGATTTTGTTGCCTAAATGTAACCACATGCATGTGTTAGCAAAACTTAACCACATGTGTTTGCTGTCGAAGGAAAAAACATCAATTTGCGGTGTTGTACTGACGTGGTGCATTTATTTTGAAAGAGACTGTGTGTAAGCTGTAAATTTCCTATGAGAACAGAAGTGTATTTTAAAAACAGACAATGTATGTAACAGGCAGAAGTTGATACGGCGTTCCAGAACGTCAACAACAAAAGCACTCAGGGTATCATGCACGTCATATATCTGCGTGGAAAGTCCATGATCAAACGTTGATATGTGACGAAGACGGAGTGAGAATGTGTTGAAGTCAAAATGAATAAACCATAAAATAAAGGTGAACTTACTTTTCAGAAATTCATTCATTTATTTCATTCATTTTCCATAAACGCTTATCCTGTTGAGGGTCGCGGGGGGCTGGAGCCTATCCTAGCTGACTTTGGGCGAAAGGCGGGGTACACCCTGGACAGGTTGCCAGACTATCACAGGTGTAGAAAGTTTCTTTTTTCCAGACAATGAGTTTTTAAGGAGATGTAGTTTACCTTGACATGTTTTGACTGTCACTTCAGTCTTCTTCAGAAGCGTCATCTGACGTGCGTCATAATGTGTCTTTATCAGCTGGTAGTATCCCAGAGGCAATCCGATTTGCCAGGCTGGTCACGCCCCCCCATCGCCCGGTGTTATTTGGAGGAGAGAGCCCCAGGTGTGCGACAGCAATCATCGGATCGGAAAGCAACAAGTTTAAACGTTGGATCAAGGAGGCCATAGAGATCAGGAGGCGGGCCGGGGACACCATCAACCGGGATGAAGGGGCTTTCATGCTGTCGCACACCTGGGACTCTCTCCTCCAAAGAACACCAGGCGGCGGGGGGCGTGGCCAGCCTGGCAGTTCGATTTGCCAGGCTGGGTTTGAACCAGAAACCTTCTTGCTGTGAGGTGACTATGCCAACCATTGTACCACCATGTCGCCTCCTCAGAAATTGCTGTTAATGAACAGACTATACATACTCCTATTTGAGCACCTTGTATAGGGGGGTAATGTGATTGTCCTGGTCTTATGTGAACCACTTCCCATTCGGATACTTGATATTCATATATTAGGTGTTTCTCTTTTTTTTCCACCTCTGTCCACTCACATGATTTTCTCCCTTTTCAGCCATCATGGTGTTTTCTGTCAATGATGCATGCACCTTACAGGGCTTTCTTGTCATCGTGCTTGACAAGTAGACTGTCATACTGTCGCAACCAATGACACTCAAGCATCAACTGAACACTACATAATGCCTCGGCGTACAATGACATACACTCTCTGAACAGGGACTTCTCAAAGTCACCTTTTCTTGCCAATTTCATTAGTAAGCGACTGCCAGCCCAAATTTCAAACAAAAGCAAAAAAATCCAGTTTAATTAATTATAGGTCAGATAATTCCTGTTCTATTGCCTTCTCTGTTTAGTCATTACATATTTCTGTGCATGTTACTTGTTGCTGTATGCACGTTTTAATCAAATGGAACTGCCTTTGTTGCCTTAGTATAGAGGGGATTTTAATTGTATTTGCCTCACTGAAATCCTTAGGGAAATCCTTGAGCTAAACAGCGCTCCTAGAAAGCAGCTGGCATTGACCCCCGGTAGAGGCAGGGGAAGGACATGGAATGCCAACAGAGCAGTTTCAAATCTTTCATGTCGCTTGTTCTTTTTTGCTTTTGTTACACAGTCAAAAAAAAAAAAAAAAAAAATCTGTCTAATCTCACATGAGGATTCCTTTGTGCAGCCACACAAATGCACACGCACAGATTTGTTTCATGAGAGCATAAGAGGTGCAATGTAAGAAACAGAAGGGATAGTTTCTCTTCATCTTCAAAGATGAGTCATCATAATAATCTTGTCCAAGCAATAAAACACTTGAGTGATGCACGTACATACAACCTTGCACGCGCACACACACTCACACACACACACATCAAAGGCAGCATCAACTGCAGGTGTTTGAAGTGGCTCACATTGGGTTAGAGCCACTCCAGAGGGATTGCGGTGTTACCAGGGAGCTGGCTGTTTGCAGGGCTGGAGGTGGGCGACTTAAAGCAAAGCATGGCAACACTGCTGCTGTAAGTTTGAGCATGAAGAAAAGACACAAATTCCAACAGGGACACTGCTCCTACTGTGAAACATTGCACTCACGCAGCGCCAATACGATGATATAATAAAGCCGCATTATAACTGACTTTGTCAGTGATGTGCATGAGTTATTCACAATGGAGGGTTAACGCTCATTTATGTGGATTAATGTCAGAAATTAATGTCAAAACAGTAATGAAGCCGTCACTTTTCAAAATGGGACAATTACCAGCAATATTTCCAGCAGGTTATGGCTTACATCAAGGATGAGCTCCTGGGAAAACTCAGGAGGATTTTCTCGCTTACACTTGTAGACACTCCATCCGGATTCTGTGTCTGTTTACAGATGTGGATGTGAGCTCAGGCAGAGGGTTTAGAGAAGCGATATGGAAATAGAGGATGAGGGCTTAGTGATGCAAGGCAAACCTTAAGCCCTCCCAGTGCACTCCTGTGTATCAGACTTCAATGACCGCAGCCCCGTGGAGCACATTGGTACGCCTCAATATGTATGGAAATGAGAGGGAATCATGCTAACGTGTGTTCAGTCTCTTCAGACATGCTAATGGTGTCATTACACTTTCAGCCCTGCATCACCTCTTCCAACATTTCACCCCTCTTCAGACCCCTTCGCTGTCTCTCTGTCTCTTTTCCTGACCTGGAACAGGTGTGGTTTTAATTATGCATTGAACGTAGACCCAGTCCGATCCACTTGACTGAGCTCCTCCTCCTGCAGCGTGCGTCCCACCCTCTCCGTCTCCTTTTGCCTTCTCTATCCTCTCTGCCTCCCTCCTTTGCTAACTCTGCCCCGCACACCATCCCCCCTCCCTCCCTCTCCTCTTCTTTTAGAAGTTGGGGATTGAAGGACTCGATTCCAAAACCGCGCACGTCTTGGTGACTCAAGTGAGGGGTTTGTTCCGCTGCCACACTTCCGTTCACAAATGCTCAGGCTTGGGAAGGAGGGAGGAGGGAGAAATCCCTGTTAATCTAGTGAATCTGGCTCTCTCTGTCTCTTTTGTTCACTGTTACTGGGACTCTGGTGCATTGATCTCTTGGGAGGCATGTAGGGTGTGTGTGTGTGTGTGTGTGTGTGTGTGGGTTGGATGAGTTGGGGTGGGGGTGGGTTGGGGGGGGGGGGGGGTAGCTACACAGTTCAGTCTACATGCATTAAATAAGTCTAACATCCCACTCTTTATGCAATCTCAGTAAAAAAAGAGCACTTATTCATTGAAGGGATTGTGAATGAACATCAATTTGCACCTTCCTGTTTCCTGTTTGAATCTGGTAAAGAAGTGTGTTTATTTCACCACAAGAGAGAAACTGACATAAAACACTGAACTGGAATTGAAAAAATGTCTTGGATGTCTTAGATTACAGCAAGATGAGGCTGGTTCTTTGTCAAATGTACCCATGGATAGATTACTAACATGGCCAACCATGCAAATGAACTACAAAGAGACACAAAATGACTACAAAGAGACACAAAATGACTACAAAGAGATGCAAAGGAATTTAAAAAAGACAACCAAAACAACCAAAACGAGATAAAAAAACAAGCAAAAAAGACACAAATATACCCCTAAGAGACAAACAATGACCTCAGGGAAACACAAACGATTACAAAGAAACACAAAACAGGGTGCACGAATCACCACTAAAAGATACTGACAGCTAATAAAGACACACAAAACAACAAAAACCATGCAATGTAACCACAGAGTCACAAAACGACTACAAAGAGAAATCAGATGACAACAGAGAGACACAAAATGACTACAAAGAGATGCAAAGGAACTACAAAAAGACATAAAACAAGAAAAACAAAGCAACCAAAATGAGAGAAAAAAACAATACTACAATATACGCATTGGAGACAGTGATCTCAGAGAAACACAAAATGACCATTAAAAGATGCTGACAGCTACAAAGCGGCACAAAACAACAACATAAAGAGGCAAAACCAGCCCAAAACCTGTGTGTCTCACTCCTATGTAGAAGAGATGGCAGGATGTTTTGCATGTCTGTGCCCAAGGGTTAATGTCTCATAATCCGTCCTCCCATGTGCTCGATACACTTGTATCAAGATAGAACTATTTTTACAGGGAGAAATCCAGGACAACAAAGTGTCATGTTGTTATCTTTAGCAGGTAATTTGCTGCTCTAATTGCACTTAAGCTAAATAAAGGAGGTCATTCAAATGACTCAGGAATAAATTTAGTGCAAGCACGCACACACTAAAAATGAAATATGCTATTACGTTGGCACCTGTGCCAAACTCAGCACTGCCACTCCATCACATTATGTGGGCTCTTGTGTATTAACACATTTTTGAATATTACTTTTTAGCCGTATTCCTTAAGGGACTTCTCTCCAGGTGCCTGTTTCCCAGAAGCGGGCATACAGTGCACTTGGTCTGCACCCGTGGTGTTGCAGTGGGGGTGCTTGTTTTGTTGATCTGTGTTTAATGAAAGTGACCACGCAGAGCAGATTTGGCCATTAGCTCAGCAAGGGACTGTAATCACTACAAGTTGTTTCCCTTTTTTTTCACACAGTTCATTATTGAACAAACAATCTGTGGGGAGAAAAGCGTGTGTACCTGCCATCTTCTTTCTCCCTCGTTTTATTTCCCTCTGCAAGGCTGCACTTTGGAAAGTATTGATTTGGTGGCTTGAAAATAACAAACCGGCAACCGTGCGAGTGGAGTAATAAACAGGCTCTGGGAAAAAAAAGAAAAGCAAAAAAAAAACACACATGAAGTGTGTGGCCTGAAATAATAATCAGCTACTGTATATGTATGCTCAGATTCAGTCTGCCTGAGTTTATTGCGCTTGCTGCTGTGTACCACCCTCCACCTTTTGGTGGGAGGAAAAAGCACCTGGATCGTAGGTGGGAAGGGTATGGAACAGCGCCCAGGGTAATGTCACTGGACTACATAGACTTGGAGCGATTTGGTTGTGTAGCAGGGTTGAAAAGACCTTCAAACCCCCAGCAGGGTGAGTTTGAGTCATCCAACAGACCTCAGCTCTTGGCGAGTGAAATACAGTGTGAAGTATGGCCCTGATTGTCTAACTCCATGTTCACACTGATGCTACAACAGAGAACTCAGACACACATCACAGACGCTTGATATATTCTACACTTGTGCATGCACACATATACATAGACACATGGACATGCATCAGCGTCGGCGCCCCAGAGTTTACCGTTATCCTCAGTGATTCTACAGCTGTTAAAATATTTTGTATCTACACAATGTAGCTCTCCAGATCTTCTTTTCCAACTCGTTTCTAAACCGATAAACACATGCACACACACAAGCTGAATATAAATTCCTCATCACTCATTCACATAAATACACACAGACTCACCAGACTCTAGCCCGTCTGTTTCTATTAATGGTAATCAGCAGGGTAATGATGACGGAGCTGTGACTGTGGCTTACTTACTGGTGGCTGATGGCCATGCTCTCTGACAGCTGTCAGCCGCCATGACTACGCTGCCAGGGCCCTCCTTAGGACTTATTTCAGCTCAGCACATCAGCTGCAACAGCACTTCACACACAGACTTGTTGATTATCAGCATCAGCGGGGCCGGCGTGGAAAGACTCCTCTGACCGCCTGTCTGCTAATGACAGCCACCATGATGGTGGATGGGAGAAAGAGGACACAGCCTGTCACTTTGATTCACGCAACAGCAGCTCCAACTGGGTGGCTCCGCGCCAAAGTCTCGACAGTCGTTATATCCCCTCCTAAATGACATTTAAAGTGTGAAGCAATGGCTGTCCTTGTGGCTCAGTCACCCCAGGCTGGACCCCGGACATGGGCGCTGAACCCTGTGCCAAGTTTTGCATTGAGGTCACAAACCCCCAGAGCAAGTTTTCCTCACTCAGATGCTCTAACTCAACTCGCTGGCATGATTGAATTTGTGGAAAGTGACCTTGAAGAACAATGTTGTCAGTGATCTGATTTATGCTGGATTTTCCTTTTTTTCCGCCGTCTGTTTTGTTTTGTTTGTTAGTTGTTTTTTTCCTTCTCTGCTGCATTCTCTCTACGCCTCCTTTGGCATGCAAACTATATCTATTACCTACATTCTTTTAAAGCTTAAGGCGATACAATGAATTACCTTTAATGTAAAATAAACCATTCAGAAGCGCTGAGGGGTTGGAGAAGAAATATTGTGAATTTTTCGTGGATCCTAAAAACTAAATATTTTTTTTAAACAACCTTGAAATATTGTTGCTGAATTTGTATATCAAACTAATTGCGCAACATCCTGTAAATATTTGCTATAATTGCTTGTACAAGGATACAAGACGGTATTAAGTTACTCAAATTAAAATTCTAAGGGAGCAAAGCAATTAAATTGCACAGTACAGCAAAATAAAATCCAACATTGGTCTTTGGAGAGACTTTCAGATGTAGAAGTGTTCAGTTTTTGGCTAAGTAAAGAAAGATTTTGAGGGACATATACATAGTAGTCGTTACTTGCAGTAGTTGGGTGACATTTTAAGTACATTCAAATCTTTATGTAGTTGATTACAAACTACATATTCATTGCATTCTCCTGACATTTCTTGCATACAGTCTGGCACAGTGCCTCGGCTTCTTGGCCATGGTTGTCATTTAATGAGAGTCCCCTGCTATTCGATTAAAATCCCCTCTGGTTTGCGACCAAGATGTCTGTGATCAAATACTATATGGCTATTAATAGAAGTTTAGCATTTTCCTGATTCCGCCCCAACATTTACTCCATATCCTCTCCTTTAAACATCCTCAGGCTGCCTAGGTGAAGACTGGCCTGTCCTAATCCCTAAATCAAACACACCTACACTTTAATGAGGAAGAATATAGAGAGTTCTACACTGGGTTAAAGCACTTTGTAATTAGTAATAAAAAAAAATCTGGTGCTCTTTGAGGGTGGGGCAAATAGTCACATAAATATAAAACACACGACGACTGGCCAACTCACTCAGTGTAAAAGTCCATGGTACAGGCAGCCAGTCCAAAACTGCATCCGAGGCACTCTGACTGTCGTTAAAAATCCTTTTCATGGATAAACCAATATGTTTCAACTGGAGGGTGTGAAATGCATTGGAAAGAGGTGTGCAATTTAAGAGCTCATGTAGGGGTCATGTGACACTGGTCACATGATACACTGGTGTAGTCCTACTAGACAAAATACACATTGAAAGAAATTATGATAAAGATCTCTCTAGTCAAAACTATTTGGTTTATCCATGTATTAATAAAGGACTTTTAACTACAGTCAGCAGAGTGCCTCGGATGTATTTTTGGAATAATTGTACCATGGACTTCTACACTTTATACACCTACACTTAACTCGGATTGTAATTATTTCCTTTGGTGTAGTTTGAATGTCGTTGAACTACTTTTTGAAAATAGTTTTACTTTGACAAGCTAAACATTTGTGAGAGTATTTAATATACAGTTTAACTACTTTTCATTGTAAGTTAGCTAATAATTTTGTAAACTAAAATTTTAATGTAGTTTCCCCAAAATTAAGGAATGCCTTGCACATCTCTTTACACACAGGTGTGTAGGAGAGGGACAAGACTAAAACTCGTAGAAAAGATTCCCAGACGCTGTCTAACTTGCAAAAATTTTTGGTTTTTAATGCTGCTGCAACGTTTTGGTGACTGAGTTTGCAATCAGTCACATTACCCACATGCAGTGGGAAGGCTACATACCAAATATCAATTAGTTAACATTTAACATGAAGATTTTTTTAGACCCAACCTTAATTTTTAAGAATTTTTGATAAGAGCCCACTGAGTTTATATCAGTGGCAGCTGCTGGTCTTTCAAAGAGGGGAAGCTCACTTTAAGTTTACAACATAACATTTGTCATATTGTAGCGAGGCAGTAACTTATGAAAGGAACATTTAGATTTGAAGCCGTTTTTCAACCACACTCATGTCATAGAACCACAGCAAAACACACCTCAAAGATTTTCAGATGGGTTTGAAAATGAGCTATATCGCTTATGGAAATAAGGAACTCCGGACGGCACTCTGTCAGAAGACTCCAGTCGCAAATATCTGCATGGGACTGAGCTCGAAATGCAACGATGCCGGTGTGTATTTCCAAAGTGCTGTCAATCACAAAGGGGTTCAGCCTTTTAGACAATTCCTCCAATCATTATGCATAGACCGAGCCTCCTCTCCCGCCTACTGCTTCATTAGGTCCCAGGGAAGCTGAGCCTCCCTGGAAGTGACGATTTTGTGGCATTTATCCAATGACCGTCTCGCTTTGCTGCCTGAAAAAAACTTGCTCAGCGTTGTCTCATAGGAATGCTTGGAGGCTCCGCGTCCACCGTGCTGATACGAGAAGGTATGACAGGGAGGTTGCGTTTGAAAACTGGTGATAAACAGCTGACGTTTGAACATCATAGTCATGATGTGAAACGCATCCTAGCACACGTTTAATGCAATGTAAATTCTTATTTGAATGTAAATTCAATAGTGCATATTTGACCATTTCTTCTATGAAATTTTGGGGGAAGTTCAGCCTCCCTTGTTGTCTCAGAGCAATTGCCCCTGGTTTATAGGATACGGCCTTGGTACCTAATGTTGTCTAATGTTAACTTTTTGGGAGTATGTTTAAGATTGTCATGAAGCTTTTTTCTAATTCTATTTATCGATTCATCTATTTCTATGTATAACATTGATTGTTAACATTGATGTTTGGTATTGACGTCTCCCTACTGTACACGGGTAACTCACAGCCACTCCTACTTAAGATGGCTTCTCTTTGTTACAAAACTGTTTGCCTGATGATGATCTAGTCATAGTTATTTTTGCAAGTTAGACAGAGTGCAGGGGTCTTTTCTACAATGTAGTTTCCCCAACACTGCTTTACTAGTTCTTCAATCAATGTGGGAGAAAATATGAGAGACAGTGTAAAACTATGGGCTGTATCTAACTGTTGGATCTTGTTGTTGTAGCAGGGGGTGGTATGGTAGACAGGAACCCTGGTGAAGTAACACATATACTGTAAAATGAAACATAGCTTAAAGTGACATATTTTTCTTTAAAAACAAGGTCTAAAAGTCTAAAAGTCTAAAATAGTGATTGCCAGTGGCAACTTCTTACAACAGAATATTGACAAGCAAAAAAAGGAACTGCAATGGGACAACACTTTACTAAAAATTGTGCACTTCTGGCTGGTTTTGCAGTTTTAAAGGAGCAGAACTGCGTGGAGAACAGGAACAAGATGTAACAGCTTGAAAACACTAGACAGCACATGGGTCACATTTTAAGGCTTAAGCTTTCCACATAGGGTATGTTGATTTCTGCAAGGCACAGGCATAATTACCCAGCTGAGAGGAGCTAATGTGCAGTGCATTTATAGTTTTATTCACTCCAGCTTACAGATGTCAGACCGTAACTTTGAAATTGCATCATTTTTAACAGCCTATTATCAGCAAAACACATTTGCTGATAATACACAAAACAGCTTGAAATATGTAGATTTAGAGACTTAGTAGAGTATTCCCTTTGAAATAGATTCCTACAAGCGTTCACCAGGATCAGTCTAGATGTAAAAAATTGTGGTTAACGTAGGCAGAATCTAAAGCTCTTGATCAGCATGTTGTACAATGTGATTGGAAACCAGATATAGCAACATGCCCTAGTATGATGGTGCATTGTTGGCTAAAAACCAATCTTGGCTAAACCCTGAGTTCTTCAGACTCATGCACTGAAAAAAACATGAAGATGGCGTCCTCAAGGCCTGCTAGCGGGCACTACAGTTTTACAAACTACCTTATAGCCTTGTACTAGCGTACTTGCTGAAACCATAATTTCAGATCTACCGAGAGAAACTGATCTTTTTTTTCTTTTACATAACAAATGTCTAAAGCGTTTCTATTTACGCAGCAATATTAGGCACAGCTAAAACACCACACTTACACCTCCCTCTGTGACTCTGTCCACAGTCCATCCGAGAAGTGACAGGCTATGTGTTGGTGGCCCTGAACCAGTTTGACTACCTGCCTTTGGAGAACTTGAGGATCATCCGAGGGACCAAGCTGTACGAGGATCGCTACTCCCTCGCGATCTTCCTCAACTACAGACGTGATGGGAACTTCGGCCTGCGCCAGCTGGGTCTGAAAAACCTCACAGGTGAGTGGTTGAATTATGTTCGGGTTACTCACGTTTCTCTGTGCTGTGTCTAGTTGTGGGTATTTTGGTAATTATGAGTACCTTTTGAGCAAAGAAGTAGCCTGTTAGTGAATCATGGTGCAACTTCATCATGAATCCAGATCAGACATTTAACATCATACTCCCTCGCCTCCCAGAGTGTGAGCGCATGTTTATCCTTTCATTCACCACCTGCTGGGAGCTCCTAACAGGTTAGGACAGCTGATGATGAGATGCTTTTACTCCTCAGCCTGAAATTTAGACCAAATGAGTATCATTCAGGAACTTAAAGGAATACTTCACTCACAAAATGATCATTTGTATATCAGTTACTCTCCCTGTGTTACATTAGAATATTGAAGAAAACTGTTTTTCTTGCACACCTCCACAGTGAACGAAGAAAACACGGAGGCCACGTTTAACAGCAGCAAAACTAAATCAAAATATTCACCGACAAACTCACACAACTCGTATAATTGAATTGAATGCACAGTACTTCCCAAACACATGCATTTGTGCCAAAACCTTACTATTTAATACAGTTTCGCAGAGGAGTAGTGTGCATTTGAGCTCTGCTCATGCTTTCCATCGAGCAGAATTCAAACGCACTCATTTGCCTGGGCATGCTACTCATCCGTGTGTGAGAATGTTTGTACTGACGTGTTTTAAACTGTAATGTTTTAGAGAAATGCATGTGTTTGGGAAGCACTGAGCATAGGACTGAATAAATGAGACTTGGATTATACTGCACGAATTGTGTGAGAGTTTGTGAGCAGATATTTTTAAGTTTTCCTCATGAATTCAATGTAACACCAGGTGAGTAATTGATTTACAAATGATCATTTTGCGGTCAAAGTAGTCGTTTGAGTTAGTAAGAGCTGATAACTGTCAGATGCTTATTACGGGCCCAGGTTTTGCTTATGCAGTGAGGCACATTGCCCAGCATGACTAAAGCAATCTGCTCCAAAACTTGTATGTAATGTTGATTTTTATAATTGTTGACTTGGAAGCCGTCTCAGCAAATGGAGGCAATCCACACATCAATGCGAGCTTAATGAACTGCGAACAGAGAGCGATGGTCAAATTGAAACAGAATGATATTTCGAAAGCTATTTTTAGACTTTTTTTTTTTGGCTTTAAATGCTTCACAGACTCTCTCCTGAAAATTCATTATTCACTTCACTCACTTCATTTCCTTGTTTCAAATTGCTATCGTTAGAGTTAATGATTTCAAAAAGGTCTTACAGCTGAATTCAACAGTGATTAGATCCCCTTGTTTAGTCGCAAGTGTTACTCAATAGTTGCTTGGTGAAAGGTTGTCTACCTGCTGCTTTTGAAACTATGCAGACTTGCAAAAAGGTACTGGTGTTGTTTCACACTGATCTAACAATAAGCTCGTAAAAATATCCCCAGTACCACTGAGAAAATGAGGGGGGTGCTTTCAAAAAATATTTTGCAAAACACAATAATGGTGAAACACTGGTTGGAGGGTACTTTGTGCATTTGCATTAATACATTGGCCAGTGTGCTGGTAGTTGTTTACTGGTTTCTGTCACCTTGATGCAAAATGGAAACATAGCAGACAGTCTCCCTTTTCTTCTTCCAACTGGTGCCGTTATCACAATTAACCCTTTCACACTAGGGATATGATGCTGAGTCGCAGTGTTGTGAAAAGACGTTATCGCCTCTGTTATTTCCAGCCATCGCTCCTGCTCACACACAAAGTGTTTCTCGTCTGATTTACAACCCACTCTGCAATTGACCCAAGCCTGTTTCCTCTGAAGTTGGAGAAGACAGTGAATGTGATTGCTGATAAATAGCGTACTCTAAGTAGGAAAACACTGTGTGGGTGGCTCTGTCTCTTTGTGAACAATGGATCCTTGTGCTGCTGGCTTTCCTTCAGGCGCCCTGACCCTGAGGTCAGTAAGAAATGAAGCTTTTGACTTGCAAAAGAGATGTAGAGCTTTTTTTTTCTAATACGGGGCTAAGTGGGGCGTGCTGGGGCCAGCCCTAATGTGTGCAACACAAGACCAGAGGTGTTACTCACTCATTTTGAAGTTAAATCCAACCTCGCAAATCTTCAGTGACTGAAAAAAGACAGTGAATCAATTTGTGTTTTGGTTGAATAACCTTAAGTCCGTGTGTTATCACTAAGCCCTGGTCAGTTGTGTTTAGTCCCAAGGTGCAAACACTGCCATGTTTTTTTCTTTCCTTGCCCTTCAGTGCAATCATTGCATGAATTATTTTGCTTATTATCTTTTACACATAGGGAAGAATGATAAATGAGATTTGAATGATTTATTAGGCAGCTTCACAAAGTGCCATGCATGTCCTTGATGATGAGGAATGTCAGTAAAATGTGCTTTGAAATTACTTTTGCTGCTTATTTCTCAACGGGGATGAGCTCCCAGTGCAATCAGACTGGACTGGTTGCACACAGTGCACTGAAGCTTGTTTCCAGCCAGTGATGTTTTGGGAGCATAGTACACAAATGAATGAATAAATGTTACATACAAGTATGATTACAAATATGTCCAGGACATTGACACTGATGCAACATGAGAAAGACACTGTCATCAGAATTCAAAAGCACTGGGAAATTACAATTCATTCTGAGACTAAGATTTATTTAGATTTGTGAGGAAGCATAGCACCGAGCTTGTGTCTCTGCCGCTTCCAAACCCTCTTTCTAAATAATTCAATTGTCTCTCATTGTTCTCTTCAACTGTTCCTTCCTGGTGATCCCCCAGAGTCGAAGGAAGCGACACAGCCATCCAAGAGTGTATGTGCAGCACAAGTATGTGCTTGCGCATTATGTTCCATCTTGTATTTTTCTTGCATGTTGCGCCATACTTAGGGAATTGCGTTTGTCCAGCACCACAAGCAGCTTTTTTTGCCAAGCCGGTCCTCTTCATTGTGGTGCCAAGTTGAAGCCAGTGCTGAGGGAGCCCGGGCTGGACTCTGTGAGAAGCTGCTGTTTGATGTGCCATCCGTGGCCTCGAGCCATGAAGTGGAGGGGAAGTTATGCACAACAGTCATGGCCTGAATCTGCTCTACTTCATAGCTCTGACTGTTTGTATTTCACCCTACTATTTTTCATTCTTGCTAACAGATACGATTGAAAAGAATCTGCTCACTTTCTTGTTAAAAAAAAGTGTTAAATGGAGCAATTTGTCTTGTTTCGGAAGATTGTCTTATTTTAGGAGGCTTCACTGTTATTACAACATGGCAAACAGAGCTCTCCAGTGCTCCCCTCAGTTTCTAGTGATGAAGACTTGACCCAGGATGCAAATCAGGTCCAAATTACATGCAGTCTAATTGTGTCCAGATAGACTGTTGTGCTATTTCTCAGGGTTTATTTCCAATCATAGGTTATGTGTTGCTTCATTGCAGGAAAACAATATTGACTTTTGAGGCAATGTAGAGTGTAAACTGTGAAGCTACAAATCTTTTGGCCTGTGGCTGCTCATTAATTGGAGGTTACCAGTGTTAGTATTCTCTTTTTGAGTCTGTTAAGCCTTTTCCTCCAAACAGTTTCAGTAGGGTTCCAAAAGTAACCCTACAGACATGGTACCTAGACCTTAGGTCCACTTAAGGCCCGTTTCCACTGAAGACGTTCCTGGTACTATTTGGGGGGCAGGAACTTTACAGGAACATCCTCTCGCTCTGCCCTCTCAACCGCCGTGTCTCCACTGAGAGGGCGGAGTAGGAGGAAGGTTCCTGTAAAGTTACCGGGCTCTGGTTGTGACGTAATCATTGCGCACCCTGCTGAGTTTTAAAAATGCCGGCTATTTTCTCGCTTTCTGTTGACGTCACATCCCGCCTTGAGTATATCCAATCAGCACCAAGTAATCCCCAAGCCCCACCCAGGAGTTTTTCGGGGCTGTTCTGAGTATCTACTCCGAGGCAGGGACTTGTTTAGCCCCTGTAAAAGTTCCGGAACTCTGTCCTTCGGGGGTGGTTCCTGCGGTGGAGACACGCACCCACGGCCCCGGCCCCGTAAAATTACCCCGAAGTTCCGGCAGTGGAAACGGGCCTTTAGTGTTTCCACCGTGACTAGCACTCTTAAATGTGGGTGGCATTGTTGTCACTCACTGCTCCATCCAGCACTCACTGTATTGCCTCATTACCGGTAACACAGATACCAAAAATGGTACCAAAAATGGGAAGTACAGAACGGTTTCATCGGTACCATCCACAACTTTTCATAATGGAAATGGAAAACAGTGTACCGATCTGAACTGTACCGTACTGCTCGGTGGAATCAGGGCTTCAGACTCGACCTGGTTTTGGATAGGACCTAATCATCCTTGAGTCTATTTCACACTAGACCAATGTAATCTCAATAAACAGATATCTGCAATGCAAAGTCAGTAGGCAGCATTACAAGATTTTGGTATCCGAAGCATTCTGGTTTCCGTCTGTAGTATTGACCAATCAAGTTTGAGTGGCAGGTTAACAGTCCACGTGGACAGCAAAAGATGAAGAACACATGGCCCGAAATGCAATCTCGGAACCAATGGCTGTCGTCTGATGACAATTCATCTTTTTACTAGCTTTTTTTATTTATTCATCTTATTCATATGCAGAAATCTGTTTACAGAGATAAGCCAAAAAAGTCAACGGACAGAAGAAGAAGTCTTGGCCTTGATGTCTGTTGGCTACTCTAGGTTCCCCCTCACCATATTGGTCGTTGCCCCCAGAGACTTATTGACGTCAAACTGATAGCCGGTTTTGAGACAGGGATAGATGGGGCTGTTTGGGATCAGGTCCAAAATACCAACTTACTGTATCACAGTATAACAAGAAACTTGTCTTGGAGGGTCCATCACATCACTGCTTTTTGCACAGATGGTCCTGACAGCTAAACAAGCTCTTGCTGGGGGGGAGAGAAACAAGTCACATGTGTCCCAGTTTGTTCTGTTGCAGTTGTCATCATTCTACAGTGTAGTGCTGAGGAAGGATATAAGCCTAAACCATCAGGGTAGATCCACTCCTGTACATCAAGCAGTACATCAAAACTCCTTCCTTCCTTCAAGTGCTTTAGTGAGTCCGAGGCTAGCTGTCTCATTCATTACAAGGCCTTTGATGTTGCTGTCATATTGGTCCACCCGTTCCTGTGCCGGCAGCTCCCAGGCAGAGTGTAAAATGATCGATCCATAAGGAACATATATAAGAGGATAAAACTTATTAACTACATAAGAGGCTAATCGAGGGAAGGCACAGTAAAAGACCCCTTCAGTGCTGAAACCCACCCGCATTTCTGCTCCGGTCGAAATTGCCTTAGGATGAAATCAATTTGTCGCTAGTATATTGTAGCATTGCACTTATTGATTTTTCTGGTGCACTCTCTGCGAGCTGTGAATGGACTCTCTGGATTTGAGGGGACTGGAGGATAGAGTGGAGGAGGCCTCTTGCTGAGCAGGGATAGGACTCCCTCCGATGCACCTTTCAATCAAGCTTAGCTAAGTTATCCTCATGAATATGAAATATAAGGCACAGTCGAGCCGGGAAAAGTTGAGGGATAGTGTGTGTGTGCAGGGAGTTTATGGGAGTCAATAAGAAATGTAAAAGACTCTCTGCATATATGTGAAAAGTTTAGTAGCGTTGTTTGTTTGATATTACTTTGTGGGGACAAAAATATGTTTAGAAAGTGACACTGTGAGGACTCATCTCTCTTCCGAAGACAAAAAGCTGGTCCCTGGGCCCATTTTTGGTGGCTTTTTTGTGATTGCTGCAAAGAGAAGCTTCAAATAAGTACTTCTTTCTACCTTTTCTCCCCATAGCCGAGCAAGAAAAAGGTTAAACAGAGCCGCCTCCTGACATTTTCAAAGTTCCTAATCTGTATTTTGATGCACGCTGACCCGCAGTGTCTTCCTTCCTGCTTAGGCAAACATTTTCAGCACTTCCGTCTGGATTCACATGAACCCCGGGCAGCTTCTGTGCTTTCACATGGTAATTACAGCCTGCTTCCCTGGCAAAATAATAACAGCCTCAATAAGGAGCACAACACAGATGAGCTTTCTGATTTAACGCATTTTACTGCCCCCCTCCCTTTCCCTCATTTCATCCAGTATCCTTTTTTTTTTTTCTCAGATTTGTTTTGTGTTGTTGATTCATTTTTCTAACCACCCTACGCCTGCACTGCGTCTGTCCAAAATGAAGCATCCAATCTGAGGCCCCATCTGCTGAATGATCCTCTCTCGTCGCATGCATGTACACAAGCCTGTGTTTTACGCCAAGGCGTTATCCACTCCTTCATGGCCCATCTGCTCTCTCTTTATCTACCCCGTTTTGTGTCTTTCTTCCATCTCTTTATCCCTCTTTCCTTGGCTCTGTGTCTGTCGTCATATTTTAGTTGGCTGTCTTGATTTGTTACATTGATGCCTTTCACACAAACGCATGCAACGCAATGTTGGTACCATTTTGTGCTGTTTGCAACACCTGTTTGAGCTCAGTCCTACAGCGCTCTCCCAAGCCTACTGCAATTGTTGGATGGGGGAACCTCTGTGAATGCACACTATCATCTGCTGAACGTATCCTGTTCAACATGAGGCAGAGAAAGGATGAGATGGGATGGGGCAAGGTGAAAGGGACGATTTGAGTCAGTGTGTTTCCCCCAGACATGGGACTGCTGAGAGGGGGACATAAAATTGCCGCCTTCTTCTGATCCCTGAGACTTCCATTCACCGTCTAACTACTAGGAGAAGAAAGAGCAATTCTGCCACAGGAGGCAGGCAAGATTGGTTCAGCGCACGTCACCAGAATTTAGTCGAGTCTCTTGCCTGGCAGCCCACAGACCTCAGGTCTCCTTCAATTGTGTGTCTAATTGATTACTTCCCATGCAATTACTCCCGTGTCACACTCAATATTTCACCGCTCCACGAAGGGGGCAAGAGGGACTTTCTTTTTGAAGGACGACATTCATATTGTCACATTTGTGAGCCCCTAATGTGGATCGTGAGGAGGCACATGTTAAATTGGAGTCCGGAACGGGCCATCAGTGGCGGTTGGTGCTAATTGATTGCTCTGTAATACCACTGTGTGACAGAGATAGTGAGACTATTAGAGCTAACAGTTGGATTTTTTATGCCTGGGGAACAACGGGGCTGAATTTCTTAAAAAAGTTTCTTTAAGCAGTTTTGTTTATCTGTGTGCTGCACAAAGCTAACAGTTTACACACTTTCAGTTAAACTTTATGTATTCCTATACCTTTAGCTACATTTGCCCACGATGGCCCTGATCTTCCCGGGTCGCAAATCGGAACCGTATTTTCCATAATGTATCACTTTAATAATCGTCCACCCAGTTTTTCATATGTTACTTCCTTTTTTATATGTAAAGTGTAACCTAGACAATTCACTGAATTATATTGCTCTTGGGCCATCTGTATATGTTGCTTACAGCATTGCCTTATGGGTGCTGTGTTGCTTTTTTATGCCTTTGTTATTTATGATTATCTTTAATAGTGCAATGTTTGAGATTTTATAAGCAGAAAATAAGTGGGCTTTATGAAATATTAATGGGCAACACCAGCACAACCTGTTACCAGAAAGGAGAAATAATAATACGAAACAGATCTTTGCCAATTAAAAGTGTGTGTTTGTGTGTGTGTGTGTGTGTGTGTGTGTGTGTGTGTGTGTTTGTCTCTGTACGTTGCATATAATAAATTACTGGGCTAAGGTTTTTGGTCAAAATTCCCTTGTGGTAAACCACGCTCCCTTTTCCCATATACATACTACAAGACTTATTTACTAAGTTTAAACAGCCATTAAAGCAGCCATTATTATAACACCCTATGTCTACTGCATTTTCCTCTTAAACTCTGTCAGATAATCCCCTGGCCTTTCTCTAACCCTGAAGCAGAGAACAGGAGACTATAAGAACATTTTGGATAAAAGGTAAAAGGCCTTTAGAAAGAGAGATCAATGACTGTAATCTTTGCAATGTCCATAGTTGTTTGCTACATACTTTATACGATGCAAGGATATGAAACAAACATAATCCTTGTGAGCTTCATACTTGTATTTGAGGTTTCCACTAGAACATGTTTTTGTGCTTTCAAGTTCAAAAAACCTTTATTTTCCTCATACCGTCTGTGCTGGAACACATGGATTCACCCTCTCTCTGAAACGCAGTTTTAGCACCTGTATCTTTAAGCCTCCTTCAGAAAAAAAGTTCAGTTTGCTCTGATTGGTCAGCCTTTACGGGTCTTCACATCTCTGTGTCTCTGCATCTTCACTGCAGTCAGGGAATGACTGTAAACAGAGAGAAAAGTGTCACTATCTACTGTAAAAAAAATCACAGATCTAAGCTTCTAAACACAACCAGACATGTTCCAGCAGGACAGGCACAACCAAGTTCCTACAAATGTTTCACAATAAAAGTCTATTTAGAAAATGGAGGGATTCTCTCAGCCGAGGTTATAAGGGGCTTTTAATTTGAAAGAAATCCAGGAAGTGTTGAGTTTGAAATGACGGCACGATGTGTTAACTTTATAAAGACAACGGGAGCGGATATGAAGTAAGAATATAAAACACAGAGGGATTAATAAGTAACGGACCGTCTATAATGTAGTTTGTTTCAAATGAAGCTGGGAGCCTCTGAAGCTGTGGTGAGTAAAAGCTCCACCGATATTTGTTAATGTTATTACTTTATGTCCGTCTCCACTATGAAAAAATAACATTGTTTGCTAGCTTGATGCTAATGGCAGTAACTCACTGGGTTCCCCCTTTTACTCTGTGTGGTAACATCCCTAGAGGAAATATTATAAACGCTGGGCTGTTGTTGTCATACAGTTGTCTATGGCAGCAGATCGTTCTGTGTTTCTACTGGTCAAAGTGACGGCTGTGATGGGAGAATTGGATCTCAGTGAAGGGCAAGTGGTCCATAACTTTAATTGTGGAGACAAAAAAATGTAGGCTTAGCGCCCTGTGGTCCATTGCCCAATAGGAAATGTAGAATACTCAAAAGTACTTTAAAAGTGCTTGAGTTACTTTTCTCAGGGAGTAACGTTGGAAGTACTTTAAAAGCACTTGAGTTACTTTACTCAGGGAGTAATGCAGTAAAGTAACTGCTTACTTTTAAAAAAAAAACTAACGCAATAAGGTACTTTGATTACTTTTAAAGTAACCCATACCCAACTCTGGTAGCAGTGTAGGCTATGTAGTGTTAACTCTTGCAGTAGCGTGCCTGAAGCAAGTCACATCATCTTGTAGCCATAGTAGAAAGTAAACTCATTGGGGTTACTTTTACATTTGTGCTGCAACTGCTTTTTGATCACCAACTCTGATCTTCCAAATTGTTAAATATTGTACATTTTAAATGTGTGTGAGAAAAACATCTTAGAGTGTTTGAAAAGATATGGTTAGTGGTGTTTTACCTCTGCAAAGGAAGTCATGTTTGGGTTGGTTTGTTTATTTATATGTCATTAGGTTTATATAAAAATCTTTTCATTAAACTTGGTTGATCGGTGCAGCATGGGCCAAGGCAAAACGCATTAAAGTTGGAAGAGATCTGAATCACAAAAATGATTTGTTACTTTTGTCAACATTGCGAGATAGGACATACAGCCTTGGAAGAGGTCTGTGCTCTACGATTGCCCTTTTAGTTCTAGAAGTTGTTCAGAAATAAATAACGAGCAATGCTTTCTTCTATTCTGGGGACCATTTATGACTTTGTGTTTTTATGCATGCAAGCATGCTAGTGTGTGAATACATGAGTACAGTGCTCATACTGTATGGGCTCTATGTGCCTGTCTCCACTAAATAATTCACATTGCCTAAGCCCATGATTGCATTAGGGACCAACTCAGAAGGACTCTAACTATCCTCACTGATTAGAAATATTGTCCAGCCCAAGCCTCCACCTCTGCTTCACCTTTTGTCAGCTAGAGAAATATCCAGTCTTGCCTAAACATGACTACATACCCTTTATTACCAATTTGCCTTCCAAACTGAACCTCTACAGCCTGCTGGAAGGGAGAGTCGACTTTCACCTCATTAAAAGTTAAAGTAGGCGTGGAAGGAATTTTAATGCCAATTAATAATCAAAACACAGTCCTCTTCTCTTTTTCTCCAACATTTCCATCCCCTCGGGCTATGGCTTAGATCAGGCAAAGATCTAGATGTAAAAACTGGCTCAAACACCAATAGGACACTGTTCACTTTTTTGAAATCTTGTCTGAATTCTACCCTGTTGTTCAAGCAGACAACAAGGGACAGGATGAGTGTGAATATGTCTGATTGAGTATGTGTGCTGGGGATTAATTTGCTTTATAGGTTATGTAAATTGCCATGTGTTTCTCAGCGACTTGAACTGTGCAATGATTTAAAGCAGACACTGCTTCTATAAAGTGTGCAATAAGAATGTAGTCACTATTTGCTGTGTTCATATGCAGTCCTTAAAGTTAGGGGAAAAGGCAGTGTGTAGTCAGCAGACTGACTCTTCAGCAGGTGTCATTTCTAAACTTTGGCTGTTTGAACAGAGGTGCTCGATGTCTCCACCTCAGCTACCTCAGCTAGCAGTCCTCTCCACTGCACTGCCAATCATTCAGAAGCTGGACTCACTCACTTGTTCACTTAAATAGTGTTCATTGTCTGGGTTTTTTTTGAGAGGAGAAACTAAAATGTCGGATAATGTGCTGATTTTTCTTAAGCATCTAGAGGAGGATTTAAATGGTTGACCATTGACATTATCCATGAAACATTCCTTTTGATACGCTGACTCAAATTAACATTAATGTTATTACAAAGCACTTGATGATGTTATGTTATTTATAAATTGCGTGCTGGCCTGAATGTTTAACAGTTTGCCCCAGGTGTTTTGCTGCTGCTGCTTGTCTAATTCTCAGTGGCATAAAGATGAATTTCATAAATCTGTTTCTTCCAAAAAAACGGTGATGTCTGAAAACATCAGAGACAGTACGTCACTGAATGCTGATGCTTCTTATTAGCAGCAGGGTAACAGACCAAGCACCTTGGGGTGCTTTCAGAGAGTTGTCTTGCTTTGGTCTGAATCAGGGACTAATTTTGTTACAAAGTTGTATAATTGTCTAGAGTTGGTTCAAATTCTCACGGCAGTATTTATAAATGGACCAGATAAAATGCTTGCATAAGAAAGCTGCTCATGATTGGTCAGAATTTCCATGCAGGATAAATGCGACACTTTCTAATGGCACAATGGAGGGACAACTATGCAGGTTAATTTCAGCGCTGGTCATTGTGTACTGTATTGCTTGCATTGTTCATTTTAGGCAAACCACAGTTTGAAAACGAGGCACGGCTCCAACTAAGAAAAAAAAAAAAAAAAAAAAGTTTTGCATTGGATGCCCCAAGTGCACATATTAGAGCAGTACAGGAGGAAGCGCACATTAAAGGGGAACTAATGTGTTTTTCAACCTGGGCCCTATTTTCCGATCTACTTTTGTCTAAATGAGTGATAGGATGTTCAATATTTGACATTTCTCCAGTATGAAGCTAGGGCTGACCTGCCTGCAGCTTGTGAACGCGTGCTATATTAAATAATAGGGCACTCAGACAGCGTCAAACAACGTCAAAATACGTCCACTAAAAGTGCATTTTTTTCACACAGATAAGGATTGTTAGTGTAATTATCCGACAACATAACGGAAAGGAGAAATGAATGTCTGTGTTTACCTTTAGCTGGAGTCGGACATATTTGTTGTGGCAAGTCAAAACGCTTCCTCTGTCTGCTCCCTCTCTCTCCTCGTCCCTCTTCAATGAGCTCTGCATCCGTGTACATCCACGTACTCCATGTTCAAATAAATACGGGCGGTCATCAAATTCAAATGGCTCATCCAGATCCAGTTGGTCAAAATCGGGTAAAAATTCAGCCATGACTACTCCAAACAGTCGCATTTGTAAGCTCGCTCCAGTGGTAACTTCCTGCAACAACTCAAGTCTTGCGAGACCAACTGCCATAAATCTTTTTGTGAAACCTGTACTTCAAAACAAGTCTGCACAGCATGAGAACTTATTCCTATATTGATAGTGAGAATAGTGCTTCATCTCACTACGCATCATTCATACAGCAACCTAAGGTGGACAAATGCTCACAAATAAACAACAAATACAAATGAAGGATGTCACCCTTTTATAATTTTTTGAGTTAGACTTTCCTTTTTTGTCCACTCTGTGCTGTAGCTGCGTCTGTCTATTCATTATTTGGTTTTTGAAAAGTCTGCCATCGATGTGATTGCAGATTCAAAACAAACACTCGCTCTGTGATTGTCATGTTCAGTTTCTGTCATTGACTGGCTGTCATCGCGGCTTTACCATGTCAGTGCATGGCTGTGCAGCCTTGACATGCAGTTCTTCCTTTGATTCTGAAGGCCAGACTGTGTTTCAGACAGGTCTTTGATGTCAGAGGCACTCAGTGCTCATCTCAGAGGAGGAGCAAAATGAGTGGGAAAGCAAATAAAATAGGAGCTGACTGGCAGCTTGGTGGGTCTCAAAAGCCACTGAGGAAAATGTCACTTTCTATCAACTTAGTTATGAGGGCTAAATGGACACCTGCAGACTCCAGGTGATAAAAGGTTTCCACTGTTGAAGACGTGAGGTGTTTAACATTAATATAATCAAGTTCTGAAATCAGTGTCTTCATATGTGGTTGGTGCATTTGTAAGCTTTGTTCTTGTAGTTTTTTGTTGGCCTTGGTTATCATTCTTGCCATCCATTTTGTCATGAAGAATGTGTTGCTTTAAAAAAACTATTGACTTTGGGTTTGGGATAGTGTTTCATCTGTGGATCTTTTAGCATATCTTCTACACTGGCAAGATAAAGAATACATTTTTAAACAGCTGGATAAAAGGCCTGAGATATCCAGCTATAACCACCAATTGTGCTTTCCACAGGTTTAAAAGAAGACGTGCTCCCAAAACCAATTTAATAACCTTGCCTCAGTGCCAACACACACATAAACACACAGATTACCCTCCAACGTTACGACTCCTCCCCTTTCTCCCCTGGCAGCTTAATAATTAATATGCTTATTTTTTGCCTCTTAGGCCGAAAGCCTTGGGTAAGTGGAGCAGCTATTGATGGGGGCAGCGGTGGGTAATGGGACATGAAAAGGACTTTTCTGTTCATCTCAGGTCCCCATGGAGATATGGTGGGTGTTACTATATGCAACACCAGGCATGACTTCCCCAGTTGTTTTTTTTTTTTTTTTTAAGCGTTCCCTGACTTCTCTGCCACCTCTCTGTGGTACATTTATTTGTTGTGGTGCTAAAAAGATCTGGCTTCCATCAATAGTATTGTCTCTGAAGCTCTGTGTCAGTTTTCACCACATCTACCAGGTGTTGCCTCTTTGATAATGTCATATTCAGTTTTTATTATAGTCTGTTATTGCAACAACCAGGCTTGGAGGCCCATTTTATTGCCTATACACAGACATCGCTTTGGTCATGGAAGGGGTCTGAAAGCATTTGCTCCACAGTTGTGCTCTGAGACAATGTAATGTTGGCTGACATCACACACTGGGTGGGCAGTCTTACCTTGAGGACAGTGAAGCAGATAAAAACAGCAGGAAATTCAAGTGTTTTTGGACAGGATGTTTGAAATATTTGCCAACTTTATCCTTTGATATTATAGAGACTCAAAAGGCAACGTTAGTTTATGCGAGAGGGTACAAATCAATGGCCGTCAATAAAGGGAAACACCATGATGGTGAAGACCTGCTCACACCAGTAGCTGCTTCGTCATTTAAGCAGTTTGCATCTTGAATGATAGTAGACCATTTGCAAACAATCCATTTGTTCATTGGTAGTCACTAGAACTGCCCCCTGAAAGTCCAGGCAGATCGAGCAGTCTTTGTTATTTATTCATTTATTTATCAGGCAGCTGCAGACACAGAGAGTCAGAAGACAGCCTTTGCCGATCAGGCTACAAGATAACGTTTTTTTCTCCCTTCTGCTCGGAGGTGGTGAATTTACAGTTTTCAGCTACTTAATACAATAGCGTCTTTGGCTTTTGTTTGATATCTAGTGTTAGCAAAAAATTTAGTAGCACATTTATGCGCACTTAGCTTGGTTACTGTATCAAGGGAAATGTCACTGTCTCCCTGAACGCCCCGCTGAACCGTGTTCAACCCTCAAACCCTATGTAGATAAACAGGAACAAATAGTCAGATATTTGTATTGAAAAGCCTCATCTCATTCAGTCAATATAATTCTGTCGGGTTCAGCTCTAGTATTTCAATTTTTAGTGATGACACAGAGTGTGACATTTATCCAGTGCAATATTTGGGAAATGTACCATTAGGTCTCAACTAGGCAACATACAATGCATTGGACATTTTGGTACCTACTTTTGTGTCACAAGTTTTGACTTTCAGCCAAGTGCTGAAAGTGGCAATTCCCTGTGACAGCTTAAACTGTGTCATAAAAAAAAATCCCAGGCCCCCTTTTTTTCTTTTTCTTTTTAAGCTATAGCTGTATTGCACTATATTTAATATTACTTACAAAGCATTCAGTCTAACCTTTCGCCAAACATGCGTGCAACCTGAGGTGGGTAGGCAGGTGAGGCACCATTATACTGTCCATATCCCTGTTTGTCCCTCGTGCATGCGTACCAAGGGTTAGGTTATGCTAAAAAAATAAGGCCTGAAAGAATGAACCGCTGTCCCTGAGGGAGCCGATGCAATAATCATTCAGTATATGGATATCCGCACTGGTTTTCTGAGTCTCTCCTGGAAGGCATTTGTAGTGGCAAAAAGTTCTGGTAATAGTTGTGTATAATGACAAAATGGGAGCTTGAGAGAGAAGTTGTCCAACAATCTAACAAGCAGTTGTGATATCTAAGCATGGTGTTGCCTTAACCCTTCCCTGGGAAGGCGGGGAGAGGTTTGACATGCTGTACATGGCCCGTGGTGATGGTAGCTGCTCCAGCTGGTAAGCCTCCTCTGGCTTTGCCCAGTGCCCTTCTTTCAAAGCAGGCAGTTCAGGTTTTAGGTTTCAGTGTTTAAAAAGGTGGAAAGTTCCCAAACTGTTACACAGTCTAAAACAACCAATCAAACACATTACTTTTGCGTAACTCTCTCAGGGTGGCACCGGTTAACAACCATGTTATGACTCTCTATGTGTCTCTCCTGGCGTCTCCCTTGTGTTGAATTAGCTGCTAATAACAAGTCAGAGTCCCCCACTTCCCCTTGGGTAGAGCTTAGATTCTCTGCCCGAGCCCGAACCCGACTCGGACCCGGACCTGGGGGCCGTAATTTCCTGCCACTATCCTCGGGCTTGGACGGGTCAGGCTCCTCATAACAGAGCTAGGCTATGGAACCAACTACTTATCACACCTGGCCCCCCCTTGACGGCGCCACTG
This sequence comes from Epinephelus lanceolatus, assembly GCF_041903045.1. NCBI lineage: Eukaryota > Metazoa > Chordata > Actinopteri > Perciformes > Serranidae > Epinephelus > Epinephelus lanceolatus. The sequence goes on along the minus strand of NC_135747.1, from coordinate 19,056,935 downwards.
GCCGCGCACATGTGAGTTATCAACGGTAATGTGTGTTGGCTCCGTCGAGTGTACCAAGTGCAGCACGATGATGGTATATGACAGCAAAAAGACGGGGACCTCGACACTTAAGAGGCACATGATGAAGGCTTGCCATGGAAAGAAAGACGAGAGTCAGCCTTCAATGTTCACGTTGGTATCCTTAAAAAAATGTTGGGTTTAAACCAGGCTCGGGCTCATAATTACAGTTAAAGGGACGGGACGGACCGGGCTCGGACAGAACATGCACAGGCTTGGGTGGGGTCGGGCTGGATTTTTTGGGACTGATCTAAGCTCTACCCTTGGGTAAAATAAGCACTCACCCTCTGAACTCTAAAACATTTATCTGGCTCAAAGGCTTATCATAACTATACGATATCCCCTTTTCACCGAAATTAGCACATGTACACAGGTTTTTTAAACACGGGTAAACCCGCTAAAAATAGGCTATAGACTCCTTTTCCACTGCGGTAAGACCAGAGCTTCATGCACGGCTCTGCAGCAGTGTGTCATGTTCAACGTCACAGACAGGCCAAGTTTAGTTACCAGTAGATATGACCATAGAGACCAGTGAAAATGTTATGGTGTATACTTCTTTTTATATCTATATCAAACTTATTCAGTCTCTCTCTGAAACTCAAGGCAGACTCAGTTGGATCGATGTTCGAGTGCTGCTTGGGTGGAGACACATGGTATTCTGTGCTGGCACGTCATTGCATCTCACCGGTAGAGGAGGTAAAATTAGCACGTTCACCCGGGTGAGGTGTTCCCATCGATTCTGATCGGAGCTGAAGGCGATAAAATACAGGTGACTACTGCTGAGTCATTTGATCTGCGAGTGAATGCCGATCAAAACCATTGCATTAAATGGCCAGATGTTAGTGGGTGTTAGTGGGGGGTTATCTGCAGCAGGAAATGGGCTTTATTATAATAAGAAATTTAGCTTTGGCAGAGTGCGCTAAATGCTCTGTAGTTCCACTTTAAATCTACTTTACTGTCTTCTGGGTGGACTTTCCCACCTTGGCTGATTCACACCACACACAAGTGCTCTGTGAACACAGTGAGGGCAGTGGCCTGTAGTGTGTTAGTGAATGTCTCTCAGTAGGCCTGGAAAAACAAGGCCTCAATGACGTGTTGTTGCCTTAGCAAATAATGTACTGAGTGAAGCCAGCTTCCTCTTTGGTAAAACCAATATACTTGGTATGCTTGTGGTAAGATATGCTCTCTTTCCTCCCAGTCTTTCCATCTTTCCCTCTTTTTCTCTCTGCCTCTCTCAGACCCCGTTTTTGTTTTGCCCATTCCAGAGTGCGTGGCTCATTTTAATTCAGCTGGCAGGCTGATCACACATCAGCCTTGATAAGCTAAGTGGCCCTCAGCAGCGGCAACTGAAGGTCCTTTTACTCTTTTTTAATCACTCACTTGTTTGTCCCCCATGTTAATCTTTCCTGTCTTACTTTTTTTGTCTCTTTCCTCATTTGTTTTCATGGTTTTGTTTTTCTCTTGTGCTTGTAGATTTGTCTTATCTCAAGGTATTGTGATATGATTTTCTCCTCCTCCTCCTCCGCCTTACCCATAAAGCTCAGATTACCAGGGTTTTATCACAGTTTAAGTTGGAAATAAGCAAGGATGCCCCCCCTCCATAACCATTCTGTCATAATTTTATTTTTTTCCCTCTTCTCATCTTTAAGCAGATGCTTTTCCTTGCTCAGTTATAATTCCATAATCCCCAAATCTCAGCCATTTTTCATAAAGACTCATAGGAAACAATTGTGTGAGGGATGGGCCAAATTTAATCAGCAGCCTGTGAATGCAATTATCTTGGTGGAGAAGAGGCGTATGTTTGGGGGATGGGGGCCATGGCCGACGCCCTCGTGCCATCTACTATACCTCAGCAAGGATCTCAGCAACATATCTCCTTCAGAGTGACACAAAGGATAAAGAGGACATGTTGTGTCTAAAATTAGATCAATGTATCAATTTTAAAGATTGAATATTAGCAAAATTTGTCTATCAATTGTTTAATGCAATCCATTTTTATCAAGCTCAGTTGTTATTTGTACTGAAATTTCCTTATTTTGAGTTTGACATGAGCCACTGCTAGAGTACAAACAGTGCTTAGTTGTTGTATCAAGAGAAACAGTGGGTGAGTTGTGATGTAAATTATCAGATAATACCAAAGGTTCTTATTTTGCAACTTATTCAGCATGATCAGTACCTATTTCAGATCTTAATATTTTGCTGTATCCTATGTCCAGTGTCCAATTCTTTTTAAACCTAACATCATTTTATACCCATGCTCAACTACTGCTGTGCATCCAGGCAGTTATTTCTTCTTATGTCCCCTCACAGACAGCCATTTCTCACACGTCCTCTCTCTCCATTTGTTGCTACAGTTTTATCCACAGCCCTACACCCCTCAAGACGATTTATGTCTTCTTCTCCACTGTCGTTTTTTTTCCCCCCCTTAGTCTCAATGTCACTTATTTGCAGCTGCCTTTAAAAGAGGTTTTGCAACTTGTTTTCCACCCAAACACTTAACTGCCAGGCAGGGAAAAATAGAGCTTTAAGTTTCAATGAAATAACAGGTCTTGGTGAGACTAACAGTTTCAAATGAATGTTTTTTTTCTTGCATTGAGATGCAAGAGGTTGTTCATTGCCCCAAAATATGCACAGCGGTAACGTGGCGCTGCACACGTGATGATGCCCGCTGACCTGTCTGTCTCTACATATGGCAGAAACCTTGCAGATGTATACTGTACATACTGAACATATGCACACACAAAAACACTCATCTATAGCTGTGTTTTTCTCTCTGTTCAATCTTTAATATCTTCCTTTTTCTTCCATTCCAGTTTTATTTCAATTTCCCAACATGGTGTCATCCAGCTGTTTTGGTCTGACGGTGCTTTTCTCTCCATAAACCTTTGCCAGTTTGTCTCTTTCTTCTACCAATCCATCAATATGAGACACATACACACACACAGCCCACGCTGCTGCTCTTGACCGCAGTGTGTTCAGAGACAGTCAAATCCCAGCGCTGCCATCTCTCTGGTGAACCTCTCGCGAAGCACTTTTATGTAGTCGAATTAATGCAGTTGTTCTTTTCAGGTCAATAGTTAAACACATAAAAGTGCAATTACATTTGAATGGGTACCACCATTTCGCTTGGGGACTGCGTTAACAGTGTTAAAACTGCATGCCGTTTGTGTGGGAGGTGCTCTATTCGTTGACCTTAAAGGAAATATGAAGTTTGTGATGCATGCTGCCAGACATTTCACACTATAGAACTTGTATTAAGGAATTCATTGGTTAACAGGAGACTGAATTGGTCTTACTGTTCTATTCATGTGTATTTAGAGGTAGACCAGGTAATAAAGCATTAGTCGAGTCTGCCTAGATATAAAAAGTGTGCTTTAGTTTGTGTGTGTTGCTCTGAAAGAGAAAGGGCCCAATTTGTGAGATAGCCCATATAAGCCTTAAAGTTTAGTTCTGAGTCAAAGATGATACCAAGGTTTCATTAACTTAACATTGCAGGTTATCACATACGTATGGCGTTCCCATGAGTCTGAAATACAGTGATCTGTGACGGTACGCATGTGTGGCCAGCAATGTCCATCAGTCTATGGTAAGAGACTCCTTACTATCCTTAAGTGTAGACTTTATGTTTTCCTATGTGGTGTCACACAGTTGCAATGTCTGCTTTGAGATCGTGGTGCAACCTAGTTTTCTATTATGGCTCCAGTTCTATCATGAAATTCTGCAACCCTTCCCTCAAAACAGTACCAAAGTGCGGTATATCCTTGCATATAAATCTTGCTATTTTGGTGGTGATGGCATATTTATGAGCTTCTGGCAAAGGGCCTGCTGAAGTTTAGTGTGTTGAATAGTAGGCAGTCAGATGAGGTAAACTTGCCGATGTATTGCTCGAGTGGCAAGCTAATGTTAGCAGGTAAGTCCACAGATTTGTCATTGTTGAGTAAGAGTGTTGCTCTGTACAAAGTCAAACAGCCTTGACTTTGTTTGTTACTTTTCCATCTATGGTGTACAACCCAAAATACTTCCATATGCTGCTTTGAACAGGTCATTACAGTTTGAAAATAAACTAAGTTTTCAAGAAGTGACAGCCCCATTGCCTAATGGCTATGTGAATGTGTTAGATGATTTATATTTGTTGAACCTGATAACCCATAAGTAACATTTTATTTTTATCCTGGTTCTACTGTACAAACTTTTTGTGGAATCCAGAAACTAATATCTAAAATACACCTTAAAAAACTATCAATTTGGCACTTATCTTTAGGACTCAGCCATATAAAGCTGTATGTCATCAGCATAGCTTTGGACAGGGATGTCATGTCTCTTTATAACACCAACAAGGGGTAACATATATAGACTGACAAAGCACTTCCCTGATTTTAAACCTTAAATTTAGTTTGCTTTTCACATAGAGTACTACTGAACCTGTGAAAGCAGTTGTATAATGTCATTAGGCACTCAGGAGGAAGCTTCCCAAAGAGCTTGACCAATAATAATGACTACAAGTCAGTATATACCGTCCTTCGATGCTTCATTTTCAAACATTCTTTTTAAAAAGTCTTTCTGTTGTGACTCTGTCAGCTTTGTCAAAGTGCAGTGCAAAATTTCTGGAGTGGTGGCCCAAGGACCGACCCTTGTGGAACCCCATAAGTTATTTGTTTTGAGAAAGAACTCTCTGTAATAAAGAAGACTAAAAAGAAAAAAAATGTGTTATGAGACTATTTGAAACACTTCGGTGAATATGTGTTTTGCATCTGTATGTCTGCCGATCTGAGAAATTTTTTTGCCAAGCTTTGTCAAACAAGAAAACTAAATGTGTGCAAACACACACAGTTTACTCTTTTTTACAGATAGACATTCTGATGTTCTTTCTATTCTTCTTCCATGCCATTGCACACACAGACTCATGCACTCTGGTAAACACTTTTTCTTGTCTTTCACCTGCATGCAAGTACACACAGATAAACACATACACTTTACTGGGATCTGGAAGCATTTCCTTGGCAACAGTGGGGACTGGAGGGCAAGGATGGAACTGTGTAGCGGCAGCAGATGATGGATGGGAGGGGAGATCACCTATTTGTAGAGCAAAGGCAGAGATTTGCTGTCCTGACATCTCCTGTCGGCAACCAAGCAACTCGGAGCATGGTGATTGACGCAGCGCTGTGTGGCAACATGAGCAGCGTCTGGAAACACAGAAAATGTCTTCTTCTAGAGCTTATTGTTGGTTGTTTATCAGTGCTGTTTTAAGTGTGTGTTTTTTGCTCAGCAGGAGTGCTGAAGATGCATGAAGAGGCTGTAGCCTCTGGAGTGGTTCGGTTTCATCAAGTAGTTACACACACTAATTCATGCATTGAATATTCAACCTTTACAACCATATTTTAGACACTCACAATTTCTTTCTGTCTTACTTTTCTTTTCTTTTTTCTTCTCAGTAGTCATCATCGATCATGACTGATGAACAGATTCACTGATGGATGATGGATTAGAAAAATAGATTTCTCCCATTATCTGACATCCATCATTCTAATTCATCTATTCTCAAACCATTCAAACAGCATGTTCAGTCTTTACTTTGCCCAATCTTTCACTCACTCATTTTTCTAATGTATTCCTTTATTGTCAAACAGGAAGTGGTCCAGTACAGTCAGCAGCTTCTTTTTTTCTTTGTGCATTCCGTGTCTGTGAGAGTACATTAAGACACTCTGTACTGTTTTATTTAGCTTCCCTATAGAGCTACCTACTGATTATCGTATATCCATCTTCAAATGCTGTATCTGTAGTTGGGAAGGGTGTTGTTATGGACCAGCAGCATAGCTACTGAGTGCCTCCCAGTACATAGGTTTTTATTGTCTGCCACTGTAACAGTCTGATAAAGTGTGTATCTCAAGCAGCTCATAACAACAGTTGCAGAGGGCCAGCAGAGTACAGTAGTGCTGACATTTCCCACCCACATTTTCCCAAATCTTGTAGGAATTAAAATCAGTGACCCACTGGTTACAAGCCCGCTGATAAAGTCAGCTGGTAATTTAATGGATGCTCAAGGCACGTATAGTAATGAGGGCCTCATTACTGCCAACCCTGAGCAAGGCATGTGAGTGTGTGAATATGTTTTTAGCATGCTTCTTTCTGTGTGTGCGGACTGTGCGTGTGCACTCATCTTTTATTTTGGCATTTCTGCCAGTCTGTGTGTTGAGTGCATCCTAGCAACAGCTCCAGCCTTCCACTGCAGCTGGGGTGTACAGCAGGATCTGTGCCCCAGCATTTAGCCTCTTTGACCCAGAATGCATCCTCATCTTCCCGCAGAGTTTCTCCCCTCTGTTCCACTGAGCTGATAGCAGCGCTGAGCCGAAACCAAGTTGAAGCTCTCGGAGTCAATGAGACAGTACAGTGGAGACTTAGGGTAAAATCCCCAGTCCCACTGCTAGAGGAGTGAAGAAACTCTTCTGTCTCTCTGATTGAATACCTGTCTATCTGCTGTAATTGCCTGACTGTTTGAGTGTCTTTCTTAATCTACTTGCTGCCTTTCTGTCTTTCTAACTACTGCCCAGCTGGCTGTGTTTCCTCTTACTTATCAAGCCAGCTTGTTTTCCTTCACATTTATGTGTATCCACCTCCCAGAGAGGGACTGAAGTTAAGATATCGAGTGAATGTGTTTTTTGTATGTATTGATGGTAGCAGTCTAGCACATGGACCTTCTTCAGTCTAAAGAATAGACTATTGGCGATGTTCGATAATGCGGTCCAACACTTGAGCGAGTCAGTCATTTATTATTGTGCTTCCGTTGTCTTACATATTTCTTCATTAAACAATCCACACAACACTTATTAATTCACTCTCACAAACTCATTATTATGGCTTTTTTTCTGATCATTGGTTTGCTATTTGCCTCCCAGTCTTAATCAAACTCATCCCCACACTGCAATAAAGAAAAAAAATCTCAACAAGCACTTACCATCAAAATAATTGCCTGCATACATTTGTTCTGCCTCCCTGAATTTCATATTGTTTTCCTCCAACGGTCATGCGGCCTGATATTGAAGATTGCTGTGCCTTTTGAAGCCATACACTCATTCAGAGATGCTTGGAGTTGCTCTCGGGACGAAGCGGGAGGGGAGGGGGTAGTTTGGAAACACGGGCTGTAGCTATGTGAACAAACTAATTAAGACATTTTCTCTACCCACTAATCAACAACAGGATTTAACCATTGATCTCCCCCTGGCCACCAACAGTACACCTAGCAAATGTGCAAGCCAAGCATTTACTTGTAATGAAAGCAAGACGTGAGTGAGTTTTGCATGATGTTGTAGACATTATGTAATATCCGTTTGTTAATTATTCATATCTTGGGGACAGAGGCCATGGGAAATACTGTAACTGTCCTGGGCAAAGCGCCAGCAAGGAGCCAATTAAGCCATTATCCAGCATTCTGAACTTAGCTCATGTCACACTGTTGATAAGTGTGTTGTGTGTGTGTGCGCTTTATGTCCAAATGCACCATGTGTGCAAGAAGCATTAAAAGATGGTGGAGCCCTCCCCATTGTGGTTGAGGGTCACTTGTTGTGACAGTGTTGAACAGAGAGTTTTTTATTCTTCAGAGTGTTTATACAATGTGTTTGAGAGTGTGAATGCAGCTCACGTCCAGCTGGAATTAGTGGAAACGCCTTGTCTCACTTGTTTACCACACACAATAATTCTGGCAATTGTTTTTTGGCAAACTTGTTACTTAAATTCAACTCTCCTGTTTACATTTCCAAATTAGGGACATGGAAAAAGTGTAGTTGTATCCGTGTGGCATGCTGATGAGTATGGCTCAAGTTTACAGATGTGAGCACATTCCCTTGACTGATGAATGATGGACAGCATATATAAGGTCCACTGTCACTTAAAAAAAGATGGAATACAGCAGCTCAGGTGACAGAAGAAAATGTTGGTATTGTTTGTTTCTGCAAAACACAAATATGTTACATGTTTGCATTACATAGGTATCATATCAGCGTTTCTAAATTGATGTATGTATGTATTTGAACTTACTTTGTCATCAGGAGAAATAGGGAATGTATGATGGCATGGCACCTAGGCATTGGCAAGACAGTTGCCAAGCTGCAGACCTCTGCAGACTAGGGATCTTGTATTAGCAATGTGTAGGATCCATACTTAAAATGTATGGACAAAGGCCAAAAATGGCGTGCGCCAAAAATATCCAACAGTCTCTACAGTCAGGATTCAACCTCATCATCCGTGTCTCCAAAATGTTGGTAAGCATGGGTCAAAGTTTCTCCCACCAAGTCTGTTTTGATAGATCACTACTTTTGCATACTCCTCTTTCAGGCCTTGTTTTGTGTGTACGTAGTGTTTATAAATGAGACCCCAGATGTGTTTTTTTTTTCTTTGTGAGACATTGGTGGCATTTCCAGCCATAAATGTACCACCCAAACTCAGGTGTTTTTCACCATTTCCATCAGCTATTGTGCCACCAAAACCAGGTTAACAATGGTAATTTGATTGTGCCACCAAAAGCGTTTTTTAGTCAGACATTGGAAGCATATCCGACAGCATTGTGCTACCAAAACCAAATGTTTTTTAACAAGTTATTGATGGCATTTTCAGCCATGATTGTGCCACTAAAAGCATGTAATTTTTAGTCAGACACTGGCTGCATATCCAGTGGCAGTGTGTTACCAAAGCAGCATTTACAGCAGGGATTATGTCACCAAAACTGAATGCTTTTTAGTGAGACATTGGTGCCAGTTCCAGCCGTGATTATGCCACCAAAAGCAATTTTTGGCAAAACATTGGCAGTGTTTCCAGCCATGATTGTGCCACTAAAAGCAGAGAGATCTGTGGCATTTCCAGTGACGACTGTGACAGCAGAACTGGGTGATTCTTAGTGAGACATTAGCTGCATTTCCAGTTGTGGTTGTGCCACCAAAAGTGGGTGTTTTAAGCCAAAACATTATCTTTTCCTCACCATAACCATGTGTTTTTAGAGCCTAAACATAACCAAACATTAACAGCATTGTTGCACACAAACAAACATAAAGTTTCAACATTTTCCTTACATAATATAAATCTTACATATTATACACTCATACGATGCAACATTTATTCTGTGTACACTGCATATCCGTCATTCTAATGTGCCCCCTCTTCTATTTCAAGTCACTATACTTTAAACTACACTATTTGAGTGTGTAAGCTCCACAGTGTTCAGATTTCAGGCGTTGGCATTGATTTTTAAGCTACTGTTAAGAAAGCTTTATAGACTCAGAAATAATACAAGTATGACAATAACTTGGTCACAAAGAGATTGAGATGGAGGCTGCATTTTTACTAATTGTAGAGTCAAAATACCGGTGTTAAAAGATCTGCCTTTGTGTCTTCATCTGACATTTTACTCAGGATGCCAAGTGTGGGAGCTAACCTTAGAGACAGACAGCTGGCTTTGAATGTATGTGCTTTATTTACATATAAATTACGTTGACATTTATTCATTTATTCAGCAGTATACAAAGGTTATATACATTCCACAGGACTTTTAATGGCCATTGGAACCTCTGTGAACTGGGGCTAAATATGTCTTGGATATGTTTACACCTGAATTTGACATATTTTGGCTCCAATTACAATCCCACCAGCCAGTAGGAAGGCGAACGCTCAGGAGGAAGTGCTTGTATCTTGCCTAACCAGGGTTAAGATGTCCTGCTGGTGTTTTTGTCATAATAACTGCTTTGCTTTGTCTGTTGGTTTGTCCATTGCCCTACTTTGCCAGCAGCATCTTATTGTGCAAACAATTTGAATTTGAGACGCAGCCTCCTCCTAGCCGAGCGATATCCCTCCTGTGGTGAGAGGCAGGATTAATTTGTCTCCCTAACTCCCACCGCACATGGAGGAAGATAGAGAGGGAGAGCCGAGGTTGGAGGGGGATGGGGGCTTGTGTAGGTAATACCACCACCACCTATTATCCAAGGAGTATCATTTAATCGGGCCTTTGTGGGACGATATTGTATTTGGCTGTTTCAGTGTGGTGCTGGCGGGGCGCCTCATGTATGATTATGTGTCTCATCGGTTTCAGCCCTGTGTCAGTAATCTGTTTGTAGCGAGATAGAGAACACACAAGCTCTGTAAATAATGCAAATCTGCTACTGGGCTTCACTTTGTCTTTCTCTCCTGCCATCCTTCTCTCTGTGGCTTTCTTTCTCCCATCTTTATCTGTCTCTCTTTCTTTCTCTTTCCCATTCTTTCTCACATAAAAGTCAGGATTAGGCATTCTCTAAACTCCTGCACAACAATAATCGGAACCACCCTCCGTATCCAATCATTCAGCCGAATGTGTGTGTGTGTGTGTGTGTGTGTGTGTGTGTGTCTGTGTGTGACGAAATGAACCAATCCTCTGACAATCATTGGTTTGACAAGGTGATGCATATTCTTATGGCAAGATGTATGACTTTTTTGCCCACCACCTTAATGAAATATAAAATCACAAACTTTCTCGGGCTACTGTTCCTTACCGGGGCTTAAATCACGAATGGATTTCGTGTTGTGATGCTCGTGAGGTATAATTGATCCTGTCTGCTCGCGGCATGGGAATAGAACAATGGGAAAAACAACAAAATGGGAAAAGATCAGAGGTTGTAATAACCGCAATATGACACAGCTTTGTCTGGGCTGCCTCACAACAACAACAACCATCATCAGATGTGTGTGTCGCCCGAACCCCAACCCCGCACTTGCCCTCTGATGAAAAAAAAAAGAATAAAGTGCTGACCCAGTGGAGTGATTAGGGATTTTGATTTGAACATGCAGAGTCTGGCTATGTCAGTTGCTAATTATAAAATGATAGGGGGAAAAAGGTTTGCAATTAAAAATCACATCAGGAGCCTGGTAGCAGGATTGCTGGATTAGGTGCATCCTCCAGGCAGAACAGTTAGGCACCCAGGAAGCCCTTTGTGTATCTGAATTGACTTCATGCTCCCTTTCTTCCTTACAGAGATCCTGAGTGGAGGCGTGTATGTTGACCAGAACAAGTTCCTGTGCCATGCAGACACAATCCATTGGCAGGACATTGTCAAAAACCCTCGGCTCCATGATGTGGTGGTGCCCACAAACAGCAGTGTCACATGTAAGTAACTTTACGAACACAAATGTAGAAGACAAGAAGACTGGATTTGACTTCAACCTTTCTTTAAAGGAAGTTTTTACTGAGAGCGTTGCTGCACAGTTAAATCAAAGTCCAATCTGCTGAACACTGCTGAGTAGCGGCACTGAAGCAGTTGAGGCTTAAAAGAGTTCTCACCAATTTAGTAGTATAAATTCTAGTGCAGCATTAGCATCATTGGTTTTATGATAAACAGTTTCAGAAAAGTATCACAGATGCAGCACGACAAGAGATATCACATTTGTTATTCTATACCTTCTTCTTCTTCTTCTTCTTCTTCTTCTTCTTCTTCTTCTTCTTCTTCCTCCATTACCAGTATTGGGGGTCACGCTTTACAAAAGTAGCACATCACAGTAATACATTACTTTTAAGCAGTAATGAAGTAAGATAACACATCACCGACAGGATTTTGGGCAATATTATCACATTTACGATGTCACATAACGTGTTGCCACCTGAAATAAACTGTTTATTTTTTTCATTTTTCATTTGTCCACACTGATCCACACCACTCAACTTCCGCAAGTGCAACAACAGAAAAAAAAAACAGCTCCGAAAGTTGCTGTGTGTTGTCATATCATTGATTATACGCTACCTTGTAGAAGGGTGGGCAAGTAGCTGGCCTCTGGTTTGTTCTTTCCCTGTCCCAGTGATGTCACATCTAGATGATTTTAGTATATGTTGGATGATTCCATTCACATTCCCTACAGCCGCAGAGCAATTCTGGCACACAGTCCCGTTCTTACCCATAACTTTCTCTCCGGTGCTGCTGCAGCTGACTGGCAGGCCCGGAACTGGCAGATGGGTCTTCCAGTTCTGGTGTATACTTGCGCCTGTCATAGTGACTGACCCGCAAGCCATTCCATTAGTTGTGCTAATTATCAGACTTTGATCCTCTGCCTGACCCTCCCTGTGTCCAAGGCCATCATTTATTTTAAACAGTCTAGGCTATTAATTGGTTCCATATCATCACGCTATTATTAATATAAGCAGGGGATTTTAGTACAAAGTGGTAACTGCTGTATGTGAAAGCATGAATGGCTCAGACCTGCAGCGCTGGATTTGAAAAGAACTGTAATAAACTGGAGCTGCTGTGCTTTGAAGGTAACTGGTAATATGCAATATATTACATTATGAGAGTAACTTGCCCAACACTGTCCAATACCCACAATGGAAGTTGACCACCAACACATTGAAAACGACCAATGCATTATGCTTTTAGCAGCTTATGTAGCTATGAGACGCTAGCCTCAAGCAGATATGAGGAGCAGGCTGCAAATGTCATATTAACTCACTCTTTCTAATTCCACACCCCCAACTTTTTTCATTATCAGTTTTGTTGTCTTGAGTCACTACAATTTATCAGATTTTCCACAGCTCCCCCTGAAGCTTACTTATACTCTTACTTACTTCAACATTTAGCTTAAAGCACATTTTTTCACACTTTCAGTTGCACTCCCCAAGACCTGTAAACTGCCCTTGATTTGTGAAATCGGCCCAGTTCCACTTTAATTGCCTCGCTCAATAGCACTTGGTGGTAATGAGAGAACAGGCGAGTGCTGCTCTTTTACTTTACCCAGATTTACCCTGTAACCTTCAGGTCCTCACATCAGTCGTACCAAATGAGTCTTTTTGGCTACAAAAGTTTAAACCTTTTCAAAATTTCCTTTCTTGTTACTGCACGTATAAACCACAAAGATTCTTGTGTTTTGTTCTGTTGCTATATTTTATAATTCTTTTCATGGCACATTTATCTGTGCACCTGATGCACAGCTCCCCCAAGGTTTTGGAATTTAAAATCACTTTTACATTCCTCACTGCAAGTTCAGACTGTAATTATTTTTTCACCTCAAACGGCGGCAATGGTTGGCACCTCTAAGGGTGTTTTCGTAGTAGGTACCATTGAGTCCCAGTGGACATTTGTATGTGGGGCCCATTTGGATAGTTAATGGGCTGAAAAATGGGCCTTATATGGGACTGCCCACAGGTGTCATATTGGCCCCCTTGACATTTGCCCACATGGATGGGTTTACCCTGGGCCCCAGATAAGATGCCCATTTCAGACAAATATCCACTTTGTACTCAGGTAGCCCCAGCACGTGGGCAAACTCACCCATGTGGGCAATTGGTATGGGGCCAATATGGAACACATGGACAGTCCAATATAGGGCCCATTTTTTAACCTATTTACTACCCACATACAAATGTTGTCTGGGTTCGTACTATAGGTGAGTATGATGGCCCCCTTCTCTTCTCACCTGCCACGCAACTTGCACGTTAGAAATGTTCCGTAAACGAGTACACTTGCGTCATTATCTACGTGATATTTTTGATGTGCTGTAGTGTAATAAGGGCTCTGCAGACGGACCCTGCTGCCATGGGGACCATTAACAGCAGGGATTGGTGGAGCAGGGAGGCAAAATTCTGCCCCTGGCTTGAGGAGGAGCCACTGCTGTCAGACACTGAGCACTCCGCTCCTGCTGGAACTTTATCTGCAGGCTAAAGGCAGTAGCAAAGCTGGATCTGGGTCCGTCCAGGCTGTGCTGCCATCTGATATAGCGGCATCAGTATTAATTTGAGACTGACTTTATAGCCAGTTTAAAACTCCTTGTAGTCCTGTTACACAGCAGTCCACTTCTGTGTTATGGTACAGTTGGTGTTTCAAGTGGTCTAGAGCCTTTTTCTTGGGGAGTTGTGGCGGTAAATGAGGATAGGATCTCGATTTAAAGCATCGTCAACTCTACCTGAAGGTTCCTGGAACTGGAAATGTACAGGACTCTGAGAAGACTCAAAGTTAAGTTTGGAAAAGCAGCGAGTTGTGACAAGAAAAGTGGTCCAAAGAAGTCCCCACATCTCAACCTGCTCCATTCACAATAAGTGACCGAGTATAAGCAGCAAAACATTGTCATCACAAAACCACCCCTTGACCCCATTCTGTCACTCTGCTGTCATAACAGTCCACACTGACTGCTCATTTACATGACATTAATGCCCTGCTGTAGCCAGCTGGAAGACATGTTAATAGATGTTTAGAATTATGAAGGGATTTATTTGGATAAAATAAACACGTTCAATCTGTCTGGGGTGAAGGGGGTTGGGGGTTGAGGTGGTTGTCAGTGACGTTAAGATGCATTAAGTCACCTCTTCCGACCCTTTACTGTTCATTTACTGACTTAACCTCTTAACACACACTGCTTTTGTTATTAATTTAGTGCTCAAGCTGTTTGACATTTAAATCTCTTGTTGTTGTTGTTTTTTTCTTCTTAAGCTCTCTAGTCTCATTCATCAACAAATACATAATTACATAGTAAAATACATTATGGTTATGGAAGAAGACAGAGTCTGCATATGTCCTTGGATTTCCTCACACAGTGCTCGCTGAAGGCTCCAGATGCAGATTAACAGCTCCGAGCATTGATATTCTGCTTAATCACCCTCCTCCCTGCAGCCCCGTTAGCCCTGGATCGACCCTTACTCCTGTGCAAGTCTTCCACTCCGCCAAAAGATCAAGGGTCTCCCAACCTGTAATCCACAATTGAGAACATAATCTCCATTTCATTCTTTGGGGAGACACAAGATTTACACTGTTATTACTTGTGACTTATTTGTGCCACGGTTGTTGTGTTTATTGGTTCTCTTTTCAAACCCAGGACGGTGATTTTAAAATCCATGCCCCGTTGATCCAGTCAAAAACCCGGCCATCTGTCTTTCGCCCCACACCAGCCCTGGCATGGCAGCATTCTCGACATTTTAACCTTCGAGGGCTGTTTTAAGAAAGCTGTAAAAGATTATGGTGCAGGAAGAGGGGTGGGACAGGTTTATTCTAGGTCAGTGAGAATTTATAAGTTTAGATAGTGAAGACCTTGGACACTAAATGAAAACTCTTTGTCTTGACTTCACAGGGCGGAGAGGAGAACAGAGATATAACTGCAGAGGTGCTGCACACTTGGCACTGTCAGACAACCACTTATGGCTGGCAGACATTTGTATTATTTCCCTGTTTAGGTGCTGCTTTTCATACAGTCAAGGCTGTCGACCTCTCTTTCTCAAGCATTGTCAAAGTGCTGGTTTGAGGGGACCAGGCTGGAGAAACAGAGAGAAGCAGAGGGGCAGACTGGAGAAAGACAAAGAGAGACAGGGATAGACATTAAGTGAAAAAGAGCCACAGAAGAGTGATGAATCAGCGAGGGGTGGATTGAGGATGAAAGAGATGAAATGTGTGGTGGAGAGGGGCACGGACGAGGAAGAAGAGGAGGGCAGAAGATGGAGAGGCTCGTGTTGGGGAATAGAGTCAGTATCAATGCTAATAGCTCTCATCTGGAGAGGCTGATGGACAGAGGACAGCACTTCTGCACTTATCCAGGCTCACTTCCCCCGCACTCAATTACTAGACAGTCAATTAAGTCCTCCAAAAAACCCAGAAAGGCACTGGCTGAAGCACTGAGGGTATGACGCGGCTTTCTGCTCAGGCTTTCTGCTGCTTTACTGCTTTTTATCTCAACGTGATGTGTTCTAGTTTTATGCTGGGCTGATTGAGAGTGGAGCAACATAAATAATTTTCTTGTTTTTCGCAAGACAACCTGTGCCAAGGTTATTTAAATTTTTCCTATGACTGGAACAGCACATACCAGTCAGGGGAGAGGATGTGCTGTTACTAAAAGACAGAAAGTTTCATCATCTTTCTTGCATAATTATAAGAATACCTGGAAGAACAAATGGTTAAATTCCAGTCCAAGTGAATGGTGAAAAATGACATTGAGTTAGTAATTACAACAGTTATTTAAATCAAATCAATTAATTAACCTATCTTCATCATATAATTAACCACATACCACACCTAAGAAGTAATCAAGTACTTACATTTCTTGCAGATTGTGAGTGCTTGATAATTATTATAACTGGAACCTGGCATAATTAACGCAAAGTGCTTGGAATGCACTTATAAAGATGACTGATATCTTAAGAACAACACTTCAAGTCAATTTAATCCCCCTGCACAGAAAACATCACACAAGCGCACACGCACAAACACACATTAGGTGCATTTAAAGGTGAGCTAAAGAGACACCTACCTCCTCACTCACTTTTTGGATCAATTTGGGCTTCAGTGAAGTGCTTGATGGCACACGGACTCAGCTAACTGCCTCTAACCCATTTTAGGGTTCAGCTAATATGGATTTTTGAAGGCTGGTACTGATCACATTTTGTGATTAAGCAACCATTTGAAATGCCAATCATCTTTTCCCTTGAACTTGTGTGCAGGTCAGAAGTGCCATCGTTCCTGTAATGGTCGTTGCTGGGGACCCAAAGAGGACCAGTGTCAGAGCTGTAAGTACATTACTGCTACTATTACTAACATGTGGCCTTTTAGGAACTGTTTGTTACTTCAGAGGAGAGGGGCTGGCAGGGGTGTGACTTTTTTTTTTTTTTTTTTCTACAAACATTTTTGTGTGAGCCTCTCCGACTGACCGGGGGAAAATGCATGATCATTTCTCCACCATAAATGGCTATATTTTTTTTTATATTCATGCCAAATGTAGGCATTGGAGCCAGTGCAACGAGCATGGAGCATGGAGAACACTGGAGGGAGTAAAAGTTATCACCAAAACACAGTTTTTTTTAATTTATTTTATTTTATTTATACTTTATTGCAAAGATTGACAACAATTGTTTTTTTCACTTGCATCACAATTTTTTTTTTTTTTTTAAATATAAATTATAAAAATGAAGTGACACATACTCAACATAACCACAAAAATATTGAATATAAATAAACACAAATAAATACAAGGTTTTAAATACATGAAAATACTAAAAAAAAAAAAAAAAAAAAAAAATGGGGGTGGGGGGGGTCTTCACATGAACTCTGTGTGTGTGTGTGTGTGTGTGTACTTATAAGGAATATGTGTGCACCTATACATATACATATACAGTACATACACATTACACACACAAATCACAGCGTGCACACAACTGGCATTCGCAACATGTGCATGTTAATGCCTGTTATCTTAAGTAAACCATGACATACACAACAGTGGTAGCTGTGGCCAGAATCATATGGCTTGGCACACATTAGTAGATTTAAAAAGCATTTGGATGTTCAGAAGTTACTTTCAAACAAAATCCTGGAGTTGAAAAATGCCTTGGTTTACTGCACTAAATTAGCTCTGGGGTCGGTCTGTCCCCCCTTAACTCCAGATTTTCATTAAAAGACCAGTGTGTAGGGAGATGGTAGAAATGGAATGTAATGTTCATAAGTATGTTTTCAAAAGTGTATCATCACTTGAAACTACGAATTATTTTGTTTTTGTTTGGTAAAAATACTGCAAGGACGCTCTTAAATTCTGGTGCCTCTCCCTACCCATTTTGCACCCCTCCCCCTCTCATAAATAACAAACAGTCCCTTAGTGGTTTCTTGTGAATGGCATCTAGTGCCACAGTTCGTATGCTTATATGCATATATGCACATAGATGGTGTATAAACATTGTTCACTTTAAGGATATATGATGCAGGGTTTTCTTAAGTACTTAAATAATGTATAGACTCATACAGAAGTAATCCCTCTCAGTCATCACTTATGACTCACTAGACGTGTGTGGTGCTGTATTTATCTGCAGAGACTCTACCTGCTGCTTGGATTGTCTTATTTCCCTCTTATTTTCTGTTTTCAGAATGTTTATGGTGTGTACCCAGTGTAGTTATTTCTGTTTAAAAATTCCTATTGAACTATGGTTGACATCTATCCACTGTCATATACACACACACACACACACACAAAAACTGACCTAAGATCAGGGACACAATTTTATGCTTTTATTGTGAAAGACTGGGCTAGTTTCTATACAAGGGTATGAAATAACGTGTGTCTAACTAATGTGCTCGTGACATTTACAAGTGTCAAAGCTTCAAATCAGGCAGTTTAGGCAACTTACTGTAGGTCACGAATGGCATTTAACATGCATGTGAATGTAGCCATTAAAGTCCAAAGTGCCAGATCTTATTTGGTTAACTTAACTGATTAAAAAAAAAATCATCCATGTGTGAATCCTGGATTTTTTTTTTTTTTTTGTAATTAAAGGTAAGATCTGGAGGATTTTCAAACAAAACAAAATATAGACATATACAAATGAAATCCTGCTTAATCATCACCTATGGGCTTCTACTCATGTGTGGTGGTGACTCTGTTTGCAGAGCTCCAGCCCTTTAACTGTATTTTGATGTTTTTGTGAGCTTGGACCGCTTCTGGGCGGAGATTTTCCCAGCCAATGAGAGAGCGCAGGTGCCGTGCCAGAGTGTGTCCGAGCTTGCACCAGCGCGAGCCTTGCCTGAACCTCTTCTGTGAAGCTTTCTTCCGTACCTCTGGGCTCCATACACCCGGGAGAGTTGAGCCCGATAGGAGGGGCCGAACTTGAATGTGTGTTTACAAACAGCAACTGGAAAATCCTCCAGACCCTACCTTTAATATCCCGATCCTGATAAATCACATAAAAGCATCTGTCAAATTTAAACTGGTACTAAATAGCATTTTGTATCTTTTTTTACTCTTCTTTGATCTGTTCTGACAAACTCAAACTAGAAATATAGCTCATTTACTGACTACAAAATTAATTTCATAATATCTAAAGCTGCAGTATGCCACTCTGAGATAAGATCAAATAATGGACGTGGTCTTCCCTTCAAATAATTTCTTTTCAAATAGCTAATCAAAACTATGCTAAAATAAGTTGAACCCCAATTAAACCGAAAAAATCGAGATCAACTAAAATCATGTCCAGACACAAGAGAGAAAAAAAAAACATATTACAATATTACATTTATCTCTTCAGCTTAGTATTTAACATAGAGGTCATCTGTATATTCGGTTTTCATTAATTTGAAAAGAACTAAACGGGATTCATATGTGCACAATATTATAATCCAGCACATACTTTATTCCACTGGCCTCCAGTTTAAAGGCATGGGATAAAGATACCTTGCTGATCCTGTGTCATTTTTACCCCAAATGAAGCATAGCGTTGATACAGGCAGAGCAGTGAGGTTGTGCTTGTGTTGGCTGATTGGCATCAGCTGTTTGCAATATGCTTCACCATGTTTGGCTCAATCACAACTGTTTGGCCCGTATCACCCAATCATATTCACGCAGGCACACAGTGCAGACGTTAAGACCTTACACTCATCCCTGCTACTCTGATGATAACTCATCTGTTGCATTAGTAACAATTTGTTTGATGGTTTTATCAGCTGTACTTTCCATATTAAAGGTCTTGTGTTTCTTTGGCTAAATGACTGAGGAAAATGTACAGTTCTAGCATTTTTAAAATGTCTTTAAACAACTTCTAATTGTAGGTTGACATTTGTAATATAATATTATTGGCTGGTATTTAGAGAAGAGGAATGCTTGAAACTCTTTTTTTAATTTGTCAATAACATCATGAAAAATTAATTTACATCTAAAAAAACCCAATAGTTAATAACATTTTTATTTTTTAGCATGTTTAAGTGTGACTTGAGTGGGATTTATACTCTATGCAGAGCCTACGCCGTAGCCTACACATGTGACCTACACTGTTGTAAGCATTTTGTGTGGTTTTGTCTGTGTCACTCTGCAGTTACACCTCCAAAACACTAATCTCCACGGGGTTTCTGTGAAGGGCTGTAAATTTGAGTTGATTCAAAACACAAACAAAACACACATTAAACATGGCTTTATAGCAACAATTTCAAACACAAGTACACAAATCAGCTTCACTATAACTCGCAGCATTCAGAGAGAGAGAAAGCATTTGTCCTTTGCTGGACACATTTTCCCCACAAATACAACATGCTAAAGTTCATAGCACAAGCTTATGACATTTTACATTGTATAAATTAGCCTAGCAGCTAGCAGACTTTTCCTCTACTCATATGAAGCCTGGGACAACAGCAACATTTAACAAAGGTAACATTACAACGTTTGTTTCCATTACAACTCACAAGGTTCACCGACAAAACAGCCGTCTTATACTGAACACGTTTTCCAAACAAATAACATGCTAATGTTATTAGCACAAGCCTATGGCATTTTACATTAGCCGAGGGACGAGTGGAGATTTCCTCTGATCGTATGAAGCTAGGATAAACCACACACACAAGACTTAAGATGCTATTTGGTGGAGGCTTTATTGTCTTCACAATTTTCTGAAAGTAAATAAAGTCTTTGTTTCCCCTGAGGGAAATGGTTTCAGAGGTCTGCGTGGCCGCGACGTGTAGTTACATTTCTGGGAAGATGCACATCAGGCTATGGTGTAGGCTCTACATCAACGCAGAGCCTATGCTGTAGGTACGGCGTTATTTCCTGCATTAAATTAATATATTTAGTCTCAGTTTACCCTAATTAAATTCATAGTGAGAGACAGTTTGAGGGGTTTTAGGCAGGTTTCATCTTTGCCATTGGGCCAGCTATGTTCAGGTATTCTCGAGCCTATAATGACTGAGGAAATACCACCACCTCCAGCTGACACACACACACACACACACACACACACACATGCACACACACATGCACACACATCAATACTCAGCTGCATCCCTAGACCCCAAACACATCTTCCACAAACCCTCCTGCTGGGACCTCCCACCCTTCATACTAACTAATGGCAGCTGAGAAAGAGTGTGAGAACGATGCACTGAGTCCATCAGTAGGGAGGAGGGGGCTGTGTGTTATTCCCTCTCCTTCAGTCATCTTTCTAAGGCTCTCAATTCTCTGTCAGTGTCTCTCTCTCAGGCTCTGCCCATGTTGCTGTCTTTCTCCCGCTCTCTATCTCTGTCTCACATACACATACACACACACACAAAGGACAGTGCACAACACATACATGTACACAAACACACACACTGAGACACACTCACATTGCAAAAGCAAAATCAATGAGGTATAAAAGCTGCAGGCCACAGAGCGCCAGTTGGCTCAAACCAAGGACTAAAAGGGAGAGAAAATAATAATTCTGCTTTTGTGGCCCCGGGTCTGAAAAGGTCCTTCAAATTAAACCAAAGACGGGTCGCTTATCACCGGCTTCCAAACACATGACTGTTACATACAGTAAATGGTGACTTTCCGGTCTGACACTGCTATGTTTAAGGATTAGGTTTAGGCAAAAATTATACTTGGTTAAGAGGGACTTCATAGCCATGGTTATATACGAGGTTGGGGAAGGATCATGGTCAGGATTAAAAGAAACCAGTGCTGAATGTCAGTAGGAGGTGGGATCTCCAGTGTCAAAAGACACATGCTTCATTGACCTTTCCATCTACCCAGACATTTTCCACAAGAAGTTTTGCAGCACTAGCGACATCACATAACTTGTGCCCTTGCTTTTGAGTGACAAAGGTCAGACTGGATACTGTCACAAGAGGTCCTTATCAGGCAAAAGTACATACACATAGGTCATATTTTGGCATTTCAACAAATGACTGGTGCTGTTGTTTTTATTGTGAGGGAAGACTCCACAGCCAAGGAATTAATGTATGGCCAATGGCTTAACTCTCAACCAGTCATAAATGGGACCTGTTGTGCTCATTTTCAGGTTGACACTTTGGGTTTCTACAAGAACATGTTTACATGATTTAATGGTCAAAAACTTTATTTTTCATAACTTTATTAACTTTTAGGACTTTTTTATTAATCAACAATGTTTAAATGAGCACAAATTCAACATACAAACCTTTAATGTAACCTCACCTCACCTAGGGTGTGTGGTATACCGGTTTGTACCGAAAACTGGTATTTATTTTCATTATGATATAAACTTTTCATATACCACAATACCGGTGAATAGCCCAAACAAGGTCCGGAACGTGCGTGGCGGGAAAGTGTTTCACTGGGGACCTATTGCATCGCTGCTCACCACAGGCATGTTAGAGCCGGCTAGAGTGAGAGCATATAGAAACGTTTAGAGGCGAGAATGGCTGCTGGAGAGAGTCCTGAAAACGAAGCAACTGTAAACGATGACCCAGAAGAATTCATAACAAAAAGAGCAGTGTTTCCCCTATATGCAACTAGCAGCGGCGCACCGCCGTTTACAATTCTTCTCCGCTCTCTGTATCGTGCACGGTGGAGTTTTGCCCTCCGACATATGCGCACACACACAGGTGAGCACACTAGGGCACGGCTCGGGCCGCAATTTCCATTACCGAAGCCAACGCGTGTCTGAGACAATTATAACCGAGCACGGCACTAATGGAGCAGAGCCTGTGTTGCATTTAGGTGTTGTCACGTAAATAACAAATTCCAGCACTTGAACAAGCCAAAATACAACACAGCAGCATGTCAAGTGGGCCGAACCCAAACAAAAAACCGTCAAATACCGTGAAACAGATATGATTAAAAAAAAAAAAAAAAAAACGTGATATGAAAATTTTGTCATACCGCCCAGCCCTAACCTCACCTTTACATTAGAAACACATTTTAAAAAACAAAAATAACAAACTGCTTTAAAGCCTTTTATTGTAGGTAATACATCATAAATAATATATCTAATATCTTTCTTATATTGGTGTGGAAACATCAACAATTTTCTCCTCCAAACTATGATATTTATTCAAGTTTCTTGTCAAAGACTACATTTTATAAGATTACATTGACAGCATGAGAACATTATAATTTACTTTCACCCAGTAGTCAATTTTTACAGACTAGATCCTGAACACATCACAGTGTAACTCAATGCAACCTCCATGAGCTGTTAGTCAACGTTAATTAGCTCTCCTCCTGCTGATTTTAACACAGATTAGTTGTTCCCAATCTAGCATTATGATTAAAACAATACTGTGTTCACTGATGTGACAATAGTGGATTTACCGCGTCCTTTCATCCCAACGGCATCCTGAGACAGGTCTGTCTTTACTCCAAACATATTTGCTATTGTCCCCAGGACAACAGGACACCGGCTGCTATTTGCCATCTCGACACACAACAGTGAGATCACATTTGACAGTCATTGTATTCTTCTTGCAGCTGCTCATTACTTAAGTTTGTGGCCATTACTCTGGAGCCCTGCTTTTAAGCCTGCACAGGAAAACATCGGCCACTGCCATCGTAAAAAATCATCATATCTGCCAGCAATCCGAAAAACAACAGATACCACTGCATCCCTATTCTTTATACTGTTGAGGTATATAAACTACATAGATAAACTTTTGTAAATGCATTTTACTCACTAATACTGCCACCACTACTACATTTACTAGTTTCTAAAAACACTGATCTTAGCATTCATGTTAGTATCACTCAGCACAGTATTAAAGATAATCCTTACTGTCACTCAATCTTGGACATCGAGTACACGGAGCACTGGAGGATCCATGACATGCTGCCTTTGATAAGTAAACCTGACCAGCAGCACAACCTGACAAAAACTCTTTGAGCAAGGAGGACTAAAAAAGTGTGAAGTCATCATCCTTCTGTCTGCAATTTATCAATCTGCTGTCACGGATATGAACACTCTGTCTCTACAGATGTCCATCCATCCATTTTTTTTTAATCATCCCTCCATCTGTGTTTAACACAGCACCTCACCATCCCCCAAAACACACGGAGAGAAGCTTGATCTTTAATATGACAATGTGCGGCTCCTCTGTAGTGGAACACAACACAGACGACACAAAAAGCACCATAACACACTGAAACTTTACAATTCTAACTAGAAATACAACCTGCACATTCATTCAGACAGAAAAGCACTTGCACACGTTTTCTTTATCTCTCTGTTAAACACCTCTGTGTTTCTCTCCTCCCTCTTCCAGTTTGATTGCGCTACCCTCGCCATCAATTCCCTCCCCTCTTTCCATCACTCTCTGCGCAGACCACTTCATCTTTGCCTTCCAACACTGGCATGTCTCATCTTATTTGTTCTGTGGTCGCGATCTCATTAAGATAATGAGGAATGAACTGTTTGACCAGGACCTGTTAACTACACGTCACAGACCAGCCCCCGATAAGCCCCAGCCCTGTCTGTCTCCCTCCTTTATCTCGCCATCTTTATCCATACGTGGATGTCATGATTCATCCCTCTGCTTCCTTTTTTTATACCGCACAACCTTTAATTGTATTGTGCTGAAATACATGGAAGGAAAAAGTGTAAAAGTGTCAAATGAAAGATGACATCAGATGCTTTGCATGACATTTCCATGAATAATTGTTCAACTGTCTCAAGAGCAACAATAAACAGCAGCTTTTGGTGTCAGCACCCCCAGAGGAAAGTGAATACGCTCCAAATGTAAATTACAACTCAACACACATCCTTAGTATTGAGAATCACAGATATATAACAGTAGAGGAGATTGCCCCTATAAGTAGATGAAGAGATTGTTTTTTTCCCCTAGAAGAAGATGAAGAACAAATCTAAAGTGCAGTCTGAGGGCTGGTGTGGATTATATAAGCACAGCCTAGCATAGCTGAAGAGGTCTGCAGGGATCAGGATCAATGCTTTCGCCTTCAGATTGAGTTATTTTAGTTTTTTCTATAAGAATATATGCATGAATCAAAATGACAGTACAGTACATACATGTTTATCTTTATCTATTTATTATTTACAGTAAATTTATGCTATTTATCTTATAGAAAATCTGAAACGTTTTTGACACTTATTTGACACATTATACTTGGGACCTTTTCAAAATGTAAAGATATGAATGTGTCTGATCTTTGTCACAGCAGTCTAACACAGGTGGACCTAATAGCACTGATTATGGCAATCTGTTTGCCATTGCCAGAGCTGATTGTTCAAGCTGTCATTGGCTTAGCCATCGTTAAAGGTATTAGTTGCACATGTGCACTTTTGGATAAGGCAAGTCAAACTATTCACTGTGAGGAAGATCTGTCGTGAGGTAAAAAGCACCTAGTTGTTAGTATTTCTTTCCACAGGCACCATTGCATAGCTTTTTGTTGTTGTTGCTGTATTTGTTTGTTTGTTTGTTTCTAAGGGTGCTCTCAGACCTAGAGTTGTCTTGCTTTTTTTTTTAGAGTTGTCATCCACGAGGTTGGAACACGTTCACACTACAAACGAACCACACCAGAGTTTGTTTTGTAACCGGACTGAGACCACCCCTTTAAGAAGGTCTCGGCGCGGTTGTTTTGGTGCGCACCTGAGTGTGATTGCTGCGTTCACACCTGCCCAAACGAACGGCACTTAGCAGGCAAACGAACTTGAGTTCAATTGGGTGCTTTCACCCACACCGAACCTGTAGTTCGGTTCATAGTCTGGACTGCACCAGAGGGAAAAATGATATAGTGTTGCATTTCAGTTTTGGTTTGGTTCCTGTTCACACTGACTTTTTGCAAACAAACCAAGAGGAGTAAACATGAAGTCCCACCAACTGACAGGTAACTTGTCACTTGACGTGGCGTCAGAATAATAAACACATGAAATGACTGTATTCTACTCAGTTTCATCAAAGATAACTAATTTTATTTTCTAATGTGGCGCAGCTATAATAAGCTTAAAACTGATATCTGATCTTAATATATACTTTTGTTGAGGGTGAAAAGGCTGCAGCTATCATAGCGATTACCTTGGGATATTATTTACTCTAACAAAGCAGATCAGCGTAACTAAACTGCCTAACTTAGTTGACTGGCTTACTTTGAAGGGAAACTCTAGGGAGCACTGGATCTTCTAAAAAACAGCAAAGAAACACACATTGAGATAACAATATTACAAATTGAAATTGCATCTCTTATATTATTTGGACAGCAAAAAGAGGGATATGAAGTCTTCAAATGAAAATACATATTTCCAGCCACTGATGTATGAGCTCTGGACTGGCCCTACAGATGAACCAGCACTTACACTGTCACATTTTTTAAGTTATGTGTTAGCTGGATTGCAACTTGCATATTAAAGGTTGTTTGCAGCGCACTCTGTGGCTGTTTTGGGGGCCCGATCAGTTCATACAGTACTCAGGGCCTTCATTATATACAGGATGATGTTGGAATGTACAGTGTGCGTGCTCCTGGTGTTAATGCATGAGATGGGCAGTTTTAGATTTCTGTAAAACACCCAAATCAGACATTTAAAGAGATGCTGTGATGCACTGTGATACTGCCAAAACCCTAAGACCCTAATTATTAGGTTATTAACTTGTCTGCATAGTTTTGTTTCATCAGTTCTAAACAAGTATACAGTGTAAGTGGTGTTGTACCTGATGATTTCTTTTTTTAATTTAGATAAAAAGAAAATATCACAAAAGAAAAGACACAGTTGGGGATTTTTTTTTTTTAAATCTCTTATTAAACCAAAATCTTTTTAGAATAAAATACTATGCACAGAACTCTTAAAATCTGTTTTTAATCTTTTACAGAGAACAGTGGCTGACTGACTTAATGAAGGCAAAAAAATATCAGAACATGTAAAACAAACAAAATAAAAAAAAACCTCATCAAAACCATTGTGCAACATAATCTGCTGACCATCTGTTTGTTTCTAATGTTCCAAACTTACTGTATATTTTGGCAAAATAAGTTAAAATATGGGTTTGTTCAGTCATATTTTGGCACACTGAAATGTACAACATATAAGGATTATGCTGCAAGAATGGTGCAAGAAGTTTGTACATGCAATTTGATGCATCTTCACACACCATTAATCTTTCACGTGATAGGAAATCAAGCTGACTGCAAGTAGGAAACGACCAGTTTAGCAGACTCACTACAACCACTGCATTTGATCTATATTGTATCGAGATTATTTTATATATTGCGCTAAAATCAGGGTTTAATAATGTAAATGAAAAATGAAATGAGGGTTTTGACCATCATATATCTCCGTCCAGTGGTTACGCTAAGTGCTCTATATCTTGGTGAAATTTTGCGTAGATTATAAGGTAAATTTTGCTCAGTATAGAAAGTGTTTCAACTGCAACAAAAAAATGCCATCTTTATTTATGAATTTCTTTTGGAAACCAGATGTGAAAAAGCACATTTTAACTCACGTAAATGGGAACTGAGAAGCAGTGGTTCCTGTGACTGATGCTGCTGTCCACAGCCTGTTCAAATGGAAGCTTCCAGGCATATTTTATGAGATGGATTTCTTTTGTATTTGTTGTCGCCAGCCTCTTTTTTTTTTTTTTCCTAAAGTGTAAGTTTAAAGCCAAATTGATCAACAGTGTTGCGTCTCTCTCCTGGCAAGGTCATTTGTTTGACAAAGTGTCTTTTGAGTAAAGTAGGCCATTTCATTTTAGCCCAGGCGCTGTTAATGGAATGCTACTGATGGTACGTAAGGCGTAGGTGAAGTGCGTGTGTGCGTTTGCATGTGTGTTTGGCAGTTTGTGTGTGGCTTGTATCCATCACTGTGATAGTATCTCGTCACTGCAGTGCCCAAAGGGAAACAGCACACATCAACAAATGATGTGCATGCACACAGAAACACAAACACATGCACATTCACACTCTACCATTGGGATTGTAATGTCGTACACTCACATTGTTACAGAAATGAGTACTATGACAACTTCCTGCTTCAGTCCCTGTAACAGTATCTGTGACTAATTTACTTTTACCTCTATCAGCAAATCTGAATGAAACTGAATGATCCAGTGACTACATTTGATTTTGTCTTATTTGATTTTATACACTCCTGGGTGCAAAGATATCAGATGTCAGAGCTTGTTGTTTTTCTCAGGAAAAGGTAATCCAAAAAAAAACAGATCCAGGTTTTTCAATATGGATGGGATTTTGGGGGCGTGATGAAAGTATAAACTAAGAAGAAGTTGTGCAACAAATTACAGATCCTTAAAAAACAAGCTGTACGCTGATAGGATAGAACCACACAAGCCAGTGTGCTTTTCTTGTTACACTGAGTATGGTGTGTTGTTTTCCAAATAATCCTATGAAACGTACATCTTGTGTATGCTTCTTCACACCTCAGTAGCACTGGCCGACTCAGAGGGGGGGTTGGGGCAGAGGCGCACTTTGAACTTTAAGGTTTGGGTTTCTGTAGTGTGTACAACAGAGGCTTAGTTTACATGGAAATGAATAATCAGGATGCCAGCAGGTGAATTTTCATATAACGACTAATATGTCCAATGAGTGGTGGAATATTGCGAGACTTTCCCCCAAAAATACAAAAAACAAATCCACTATTAGCAATTCTCATTGTAAATGTTGTGTGCACATAAGGGATTCATGGATTCAGATCATGAGTGCACAAAGAAGACTGCTCATAAGTTCGGAACGCTGCTGTCAGCTTGTTGCTCAGAACGCTAAACTCTTGGAGTGGCAGAGCATACTCTGGGCACTAAGAGGACGTCTAATGCCAGGTTAACACTACACCACATTTTTGTCTGTTCCAACAGTCACTATGTCAGATTAGGCAGTTGTGGGGTTATAAAATTGTGATGTGACTTGGCCGACGGACAACAGGTTGGTCCATGACCAATCATTCCAGATCATCTTTCATGACGTGTGTGATGTCCTCGGGTTATTCTTGTCCTATTTTTTTTTTAATCATTACTATTATTTCAGTCACTGTGTCTGTTCACGTGCTAGCTGAAATGTTGTTGTAGTGACAAAAAAGCGCCACCAGATGGCAGGAGCTACATTTGAAGTACTGCATGAAAACTATAAATGTCACTGATTCCTTTTTTCACAATAAAGCCTGTTTAGAACAGGGATTCTCTCAACTGAAATTATAATGGGCTTTTAATTTTAAACGGGTACAGGAAGTGTTGAGTTTGAAATAACAGCGCAATGCATTAACTTTAACAAGGCAAACTGTAGCGGATTGAAAATAAAAATATAAAAATACAGAGGGAATACTAAGTAATGGCCCATTTCTAGTGTAGTCTGTTTCAAATGAAACTGATACCCTCTGCAGCTGTGGTAAGTCAAAGCCCCGCCATTAGTTTTTTAATTTTATTCCTTTATATCGGTCTCCATTATGAAGAAATAACATTCTTTGCTAGCCTGATGCTAATGGCTGTTCTCACCAGGTTGATAAAGTGCCTCTGTTTGACAACATCATTTTTCCTTTTTTACTCAGTGTGGTAACATCCCTAGAGGAAATATCAAAAAGCGTGTGGTGTTGATATCATACAGTTGTCTATGGCAGCAGATCACTCTGTGTTTCTATTGGTCAAAGTGACTGCTGTGATGGGAGAGGTCGTGAAAGACAAAAAGAAAATCAAACATGCTAGACCTTGTGTTGGAGGCGTCCCAGACGTGGTGTCGGTTGTCCTCTATTATGACACACTACATGAGTTGAAACAACAGATTATTGTACACGAGTTCACGTGTAGTGTGTACCCGGCTTAAGAAGATGAAGCAGCAGAGCCCTATCCATTTTAATGTAACCATTTGTAAATTTGTAACTGGTAAAGTAGAACGCTCGATTTCTTTGGACAACAGTGCTCTTATTTTAGTCTAGAGTGTCAGATTGGATAGATGAATGCATCCACATCTGTCAGCTAAAAGAAGCAGGGGCAGTCCATCAAGACACAAGGATTTAATTTACTTTTATGAGTACATAAAAGGACCACAACAAGTTATCATCTTGGTTTCTATTTCCATCACTAACACAACACAGCAATATTCTTATCATGTATTTATTATCAGTGTTATTAGAAAACAAATAATAATAATATTTAAAACCCAACATGTGTGTTTAACTGTTGCCATTTGGGGGTTTGGTGAGCTGCCTGAACTAACACACCCTGAAAAAACATGCCCTTGTGGTTCCCCCTATGGTGGATAAAACAAGTGTCCTCTACAGTGGCCCAGTGTGCAAAAAAAGTGATTAGGGGCCCTCAAGGGTGCCCTTCCAGTGGAGAAAATCCATTGCAGCACCATATAGGTTGCATGCTAGAAAACTTTTCTGTGTGCTGGTGCCCCACGGCATGCAGCTGGTGCCCTTGTTTTTTTGTTTGTTTGTTTTCAGCCTGACAGCCTGAGTGTGCCACTGTGCAGGAGCAACTGTATTTAACTTTTCCTGTGTTAAACTGCTTTACCCATTCCCAATAGCTTTTGATTTAGTGAGATTTTCTATCACAGAGATCCCTCTGCTGACACTAAAGCTGTGTCCTTTACAAGCTGTCTTTATCTGTGAAATGACAGTCCCATGTACATTTACATATGGCTGTCAAGAAGCGAGGCGCACAGGCATACGGCAGCCCATATGACTACGACAGGCGTGCGGGGAAAAAGTGGACAGACGTTCACCATGAAGGGACGACAGTACAGTGAGTCAGATAGGAATCACTACGTCTCTGTCAAATCCAGCCAGAGACCTTCAGAGGAGCTTGCAAGCAGATGAACACATGATTGAAGATAGCTAGTAGGTGGTGGCAGAGATGCTTTGGCTTCAGTTGAACACGCCACACACAGTTGTAAAGCACACACAAACACACACGTTCATACATTTACCAGGTGACTGCAGATGCCAGACAATCAGACTGACCATCCAGCAGTGTATCCAGGAACTAGTTGTGAAAGAATATGGTTGTGCATGGAAGTTTTAGACGGAAGTTTTTCTCTCAGAATTTCATTCCAATTCAAATCTGTTGAATAGCTTTATGTACATGACACTTATTATACAGTATATATATTGCAAGAGCAGAAGGTGACAAATTTATTCACAATTCTTAAGTCCAATACGAACAAAAAAACTTTTATGCCATTCCTCATTCAGTATCCTGCCTATTTTTCTCAAGGTGTAATCGTGACACATTTGAAGGGACTCTGCTTAATGCTGCATTAATGCTGCACACCAATTTTAAGTTGTCACTAGCCTTGTGAATTATATACTACATATATAATGCATATATATATATATATATATATATATATATATATATATATATATATATGTATGTATAGTTTACTTGTTATATGACATATGTATTCTCTTTCTCTCTGTCTTTTCTGCATCTGTCACTCCACAGTAACTAAGACAGTGTGTGCCGAGCAGTGTGACGGACGTTGCTTTGGTCCCTATGTTAGTGACTGCTGCCATCGTGAGTGTGCAGGTGGCTGCTATGGGCCAAAGGACACAGACTGTTTTGTAAGTGAACACACACACACTTTACAAACAAAGTACATGTTCAAACCAGTTGTCGACATGGTAATATCATACAATTCCACCAAAAACACATTTCCTGATCATACTGTACTTTACATCTCCTGTTATTCACAAACCTGACACATTTTACTCATGACTTTTATCTTCCATTGAATCAAGGTACTCCTGCAAAAGGATTTCTGCCTTTCCCTTTTTTTTCTTTTTTTTTTTATTAAAATGCCACATATATGGCAAATACTGTTAAATGACATTTAATTCCCATTTCTTCCTGACATGAGTGTCATTGTTAAATACAGACTTCACCAGCCTCCCCTCCATTCTGGCTCTTTGGTGTGTGCTTTATCAGTTTTATTTCCACCCCCCTGCATGTTAAACTTGTTTCTGTGCTTGGAATTCAGAGTCCATCACTGAAGGAGCTCCTCTGCTCGACTTTGGAAGGGCAACTCCTTGCTCTTTTTTTTTTTCTTTTCTTAATTCTTCATACTTCATCTTTGCAAAAATGGATAAATCAGGAAGTCATTTTGAATTACTCTTTAAATGAGAGAGCAAAGTCTGGATTGTCTCCTATCAAATAAATTGATTGTATTAAGACAAAAGATCTTATCTCCAGAGCATTAACATAGATATGTTTTTTATTACCACAATTGATTAATTGGGCTTATCTTACAGCTTGGACTAAGCATACACTGTCTAATAAATGCTTTCAGTAATTTGAACACTCTTTCACTGCCTGTTTTTCCTCTATCACTGTTTCCCCCGACTGACACCTAATCTTTTAGTAAACATCAAAAATGAATAAATCAAGGACTCATTTTGAACTGCATTCCACCTGAAAGAGCAAAAGCCCCAACTGACTGACTGAAAGTCAGAAATTTCGGCATATTGTAGGTAACAGGGAAAAAAACAAATATCAGTTATTATATCTTTATCACAAAAGGTTCTAACTTGCTCATTCCCAATATAGCAATGTAATACAGCAATATAAAATGTCTATCCAGGAGAGTGCAGTGTTTACTGTAGTAGATAATGGACATACATTGACCATTAGAACAAGGAATGCAGGTGAAGATTTTCATATTCAGTTTCATTCATTTAAAGGGATACTTTGCTGATTTTCAACCAGCTCTGTGTCACTGCAGTGTGGGCAGAGTGTGCAGATGAACGTTGCAAACGCACATGCAAACGCACACGCTCCGTGAGCTGGCGGCAAAGGGAAGCCATCACCATTCATCTGCACACATGGCCTACATTGTAGTGACACAGAGCCGGTTGAAAATCTGCAATATATCCCTTAAACATTTTAAGCTCATACTAAAGACTCTGTTTTCAAGTTTTACACCACAGACCAAATCACAATGCTTTTTCAGAATAACTTGTGGGTAGAACACCCCCTGCTTCAGGCACATACAAAGAAAGACTACTGAGCATACGCTGCCTCACTTGATTAGTTTTTAGCCACCTAAAAAAGGTAAATTATAAGAAAACAGCCTTGTCCAGTGGGGAACTGAAATGGTTATTTCAAAGTCAAAGGACTCCATCTCCAAAAATGTGTCATTTAAGAACACGAGAGTTCCTGGTCTACTACTGCCCTCATCAGTTAGTGTGTATTAGATTTATTGAGGACATTTATATAGGAGATCAATGGTTAAAATAAGTTTGAGTTTAAGCAGTACACTGCTTAGCTTCTTATCAAAGAATCTAACAAAGCAACACAGTACATGAAATAAAAACAGCAGAAAATCAGGTAGGTAGGGCCACCATGTTCACCTATATGTCTGTAAACTTTACAGTTATAGCTTAAAATGAGCACAGAAATAAACAAGTAGCCAATGTCACATGTCTCAACAATTTAAAACAATCGCCAGTTGTCTCTTCGGAAGTGGTAGTACAGCGTCAAGGTGATTCAGTCTATAAAGTAGCTCTCTGTGACCTTGGTGGTCCATCCATCGTTACTGAGAGCAGTGAAGGAGCATTATAGCATTTAAACTATATAGTTATAATGGACAGATTGAGATGATGTCATTGTAGATGGTTTGCATCTTTTATTGTGTGTGTTTCTAACACTTTTTGTCCACGTTTTTCCACATTGACCACAGATTTTTGTAAGCCAAATTTAAGCCTATGTATCTGCTAGAAAAGGCAAATCTGACTTTGACCCGATGGTAATTTCACTGGGTGCATGCAATTATTCTCCATCCGCACCATGAAATAATGTCACCTCTGGAGGGAAACCTCAGTTCAAAGCTGGTGTAGTGAGATTAATGTTTGCATCGTCTCATGGTGTTTGCAGGCCTGCACCAACTTCAATGACAGTGGGGCATGTGTGACCCAGTGCCCCCAGCCCTTCGTCTACAACCCCACCACCTTCCAACTGGAACACAACCCCAGGGCGAAGTACACCTATGGAGCCTTCTGCGTCAAGAAGTGCCCGCGTGAGTCTTATCACCTGGACACACACATGCACAAATAATTTTGGTGAAGGATCGTTAACAGAAAGATGAGTGAAAAGCACAAGCAAGCTACTAAATGTTACACTATAGGATGTAGGCTGAAAACAAATGCTTCATGCTGATTACCAGATTTCTTTTTTCAAAGTAAAAAAATGGGGATGATAATCTCTTTATTCACAGATATTCAGTAAAGCTTGCTGTTCATGCTGAGGCTATTTCTCCCCTTGGCAAATATATAGTGTTACATTTAGGGAATAAAATAAATAACATATTCAGAAAATACATTGAATCTCATCGATTGCTGCTGTCTCTGGGGATTAGAGAAAAGTTGATTAGTTGATACATGAAGCACGCCATAGAAAACAACTAAAATGCTTAAATGCTTGTGTATTACCACACATCTGTCAAAATAAGCCATTATATCCCTATTTGCATAATGCCAGCATAATACCTAGCTCTTAGCAAAGATCATAACTTTGCAAACACACACACACACACACACACACACACACACACACACACACACACACACACACACACACACACATTCACACTCGTGCATTTTCATAGTCTGATTTTTATGGACTGTACACACACATACATGCAGAAAATATCTTATTAGCATTTGAACACCACCTCTTCATGCTGTTTGCCTTCCTGCACAAATAGAAGTTTTGCCATGAACAAGAACAACGATGAGATACGAGGGATGCTTGAGTTGTTTTTACATCTTTAGCTTGTAATATCCTTGTCATAGTTGCTGGAAGATCATTTCACAGAGAAAATGCCGTTAGTGTCAATACAGCTTATTTTATGTTGTCCGAAGTTACTTGTGCATGTGAGTCAGGACACTGTCGCCAGTCTTCACTTCTACAAAGGGCTGTTTAAGGATTAAAACTCGGTTTTAAGGTAAGGGTTAGAATTAGGCTAAGGGATGGGGTTGGGCATTTAGGTGTGGGGCAGGTTAGAGTAAGGAATGCATCATGACAGGAAGAAGTACAGTTTGTGTGTGTTTCTCTGGGCCCAAATGCCAAGGTCTTGAGATCCATAGGCAGAGAGGACAGGATAGGAGACAAAAGGGATTTCTTACTGTGGTGAATGTAAAATTAATAGATACATCAGAGCAGGGCCTCCTTTGATTTTAATATGCAAGCATTTGCCTCTGTTTACACATTAGCCACTAAGACAACACAGGATAAACAATAAACACTTACCTCACATCCCAGTTTTATGAAGACAGAGAAAACCACATATCTACAAATTGGTGACAAATTTCAGGAAAAGCTTCATAAAGTGTGGATCCAAAACACAGTTAGCAACACGTCTCTTCCTAAGTGGCCGCACAGGAATTCAATAGAATAATCATGATCATGATGACTACAAGGTGATGCGTTTCCGGTTGGCCCAGTGTCTTTGGCATAACGTTGTATTTTAGGCATGAACATTTTTTATTCTCATCTGTGCTAATCGGGAATTTTGGTGATTAACCTTGATTGGATGATTAAATCAGTGTGGCAAGCGTAAGCACAGGGGCCTAAATATAGACAGTGCAGGTGGTTCGGTTGCAAAGGGGCCCATGGGATGGGGGTGTCAATAGAGAGGGCAGGCCCTCCAGCAGCGTGCTGGCCAGAGAACAGGCTCTTGAAACTCTTGCAGACTGCCACCTCAGAAATACACCCATGTTCAAAGAAGAACACATGTTCATGTTGAACTAAAAAGTGGGGCCAAACTTTACAGAAACTATAAAACAACAAATAAACTATAAAAAATATTTAATTGAATGAATACTTTCTTATATTATTTTATGTTTTTGTCACATACATATTTGCACTGATGATTGCTAGGTAATATGTGTGTTGCTGTTGTCCATTGTCAAATCGTAGCTAGACCCAAAATCTTACACCAGGGCCCGTCATAATAACGTGCACTGGGGCCCTTCCTAACTACCATACACCACTGTATAAGCGTCAACAGGAACTGCAGTTCCATTTTGGTGTCAAGGATGACTGGAGTTTGTGCTTCTCACCTGCATGCATATACCTCTTTAAATATGGCACAAGGCATGGTCGTCCCTGAAGAGACCGTCTGAATCTTGGTCCTGGTTCACACGTGGTTGTGGTGTGAATGACCCAACAGAATCTAAAGGGATTAAGGAGGAGGCTGCCTCTATTACAAATACAAGGACCTGGTTGCAGAACACTTAATACCTGAAGCAAAGCTTTTCTTGAGGTCATGGGTAACATCTGTTTGGTGCCTTTGCTCAGTACCTTTGAATTGTCTCTTGCATTGGGCTATGAATCTTCTCAGAATACCAAGACCAGCGAGTTGGTCTGCATCACCATGATATCTCCTCTTACTGCCTTACAACACTGTTAATCTTGGTATTAATCCTTTGTTCTATGACTACTACCCTGCTAACCACCAACCACTCACCAAGTGCACAGCTAATTGTGGACGCCCCACGCTGTTTCTCAACATCAGTGAAAAGGCCAACCAGCAGGGAGGGGAGTGGGACTTGTGCTTCAGGCAGCGTTACTTAGACATGCGGTATAATGTGACCATTTAAATGTTTAGTGTGATGAAAGTAAGTCTCTTACTGCTGCTTAAAACAGTGATGTTTCTATGTATATTTCAGGCTTGTTTAAAGGGGAGCACAAAATGAAGTGTCTCTTTTGTTTTGTGGTAGTAGTAGTGTGCTGGTCTGTGGTTGGTAATATGATAAGTATGTGAGTTCATTTTCCTTCAGTATGGGTTGTTCTCCCAACTAAATAGGGACTTTTAGAAATGAAACAGAGTCCAATAAAAAGGCAATTTCATTAAATATTTAAGTTGGCATGCTTAAAACTTCAAACATGGTTTAACCCTTTAATGTAATCCATGTGCAGTCAGGAAAGCTTCAGTCAGACAAAGAGAATGAAAGTGACTTTCAGCACTTTTTTTTATGTGATTGCCTTCACCAAGTGCCACTTATTGCACTGTATGTTCCAGCGTGACAAACAGCAGCCATCTGTATTTGACATTTATGGTGAATTGTTTTTCAGATAACTTTGTGGTGGACCATAGCTCCTGTGTGAGAGCATGCCCCAGCAACAAGATGGAGGTGGAGGAGAACCGCATTAAGATGTGCATTCCTTGTACTGACATCTGCCCAAAAGGTACATCATAAAGAGATATTTAAAAATATATAAACTAATCAGTAATTGATTATGTTTCCACTTATGTGGCCATTTATGAAGTTGTTAAAGCAAATCATTTTTGGTTATCGATCACTGTTAATATTGGGCATGCCAAGAGGATGCTATGTATAGCATTTGGACATTAATAAATCATTACCACAGTAACTCAGAGACATATAATCACAAAAAACAATCAAATTCTAATTTTGGGGGTTAATTGGGATTAAAATTAAATTTATTTTTGAGAAATACTAACACTGCCTGGCAGCTGCATCATCCACTGCCCCCCTTTATACACTATTAAAATGCCACATATTCAATCCCTTCAAATCTCAATCATCTAGACATGCTGGTGTTATAAAGGCATTTATATCTCACTGTGCGTTGCAGCGTGTGATGGCATTGGTACAGCCAGCCTACAGTCGGCTCAGACAGTGGACTCCAACAACATCGACAAGTTTGTCAACTGCACCAAAATCAACGGCAACCTGGTGTTCCTCATCACTGGGATCAAAGGGTGAGAGTTGAGAATATTGAATGTACCAGAATGATAGAAGAGGGATCTCTTAATGGAACTGTGATTACGTTTGTATGTTTTACGTTCTGTGAAAAGAGTATAGCTTTTAATTAATGTTAAAGTGAAACATGTTTTATATGTGAAATTTTATATGATAAAAGTAGATTTTCAGTGATTTAACACAGGCAATCTTGAAATTCAGAATATTTTTTCAGCTTTTAAAAAAGCGAAAGCATTTCTTTTTTAAGCATTTTTTTTAAAATCTCTCAGCTCAATTCACACCTCGGCAAATGCATTCAGCATGGATACCTTTGGGTATACAAAATACATTGCAAACACTAATGGTTAGATTTTTTTTTCACACATTCCACTTTTAATGTAAAGTGCTAGAGATAAGAAAGCCTGGATAAGAAAAATGTAGGAATGGTGTTAATTGCCTGACTGAATACAAGTCATGGCAAGTGGGAAATGAGTATGCTGAAAGTGCCTTGAGAGTTAGAAGAGCAGTAGTAAATGTATTAATAATAAATAACTATACGGAGCGTAAAGGAATTCAATATTTGGAATTGAGCTATCATAGCTCAATTCCAGACCTGCCAACCTGTACGCATTTTGCATACCAGGCACGCATTTTGACATCAAAGTACAGTGGTACAATTTGATGCTCTAAAAGTACGCACATCACTCATTCGTTTCAGTGTATTTGTCTATGCTAGCCTCGTGTCACCAGGCTCTTCACGTATGGCGAAGAGCCTGGTTTCCATTCACTCTGAATTTTGTCTGGATTCTGGTTCCGGTCTAGAGAGTGGATCCGGAATTCACCAAATTCACCAAAGTAAAAGTGTTCACCAAAGTAAAACTTTAAATTCTGGCGCACCATCGATTTACAATAAAAGAAAAAGGTTAACTTAATGGCTTGGGGCTTTTCTTGTAAATTCTATTCTTTAATTTTCACCGCATTTCTATTAGCTTGGTGCTTTTATTTTGACGGAAAGGCACATCCATCAAATTCTGGATCCTGTCTCTCTCGCCCTGGTTCCGGTTCCTTACCAAAACGGCCACTAAACGCATAGACATATATACGTAGACGCCGCATCAAGTGGGTTTGCCCGCTGTTGTGATACGTCAACGGCGCCGCCATATTGGATGTGGCAAGGCTACGCTGTAAACTAATACAAGTAAACGGAGTTAATTTCATAAAGCGCCTTTCTACAAAGAAATTTACATTAATGCCTCTTGTTTATTCATTCACACACACACTAATATACTTGGGAAACAGTTAGGCACCAAAAACAATATATTTGATTTTCTCAGATGGCTAAGATGAGAACTTTATTGATCCCACACAGGAGTAATTCACGTTACATCAGCTATAGAGAACGAGGTAGTGCCGAAAAACAATGCATAGTATATATATATATATATATATATATATATATATATATGTATATGTATATACATATATATATATATATATATATATATATATATATATATATATAAATGTATATAAATGTATATGTATATATACCGCCCTCAGCCTCAAGCTAGATAAACCCTCTTCGCCCACACCTCTGGGTAGTCCTCAGTGATGACTTTATAGCCAGTTCAAACAACGCTGAAAAGGTAAAATGACGCGAGAAATGCAAAAATTGAGAGCTTTGAAAGCTTCTGTCTGTAAGCAGTTAGCTTGTGTCTGTAAACAGTTAACTACAGTCTCATAGCAGTTAGCTTGTCTGTTAGCAGTTAGCTCCTATTAGTGCCGCCATCACCAAGTCCTTTTTTTTACACCCTCTAGTGTGTGTGTGTGTGTGTGTGTGTGTGTGTGTGTGTGCGCGTGCGCAACGGGGCCAAACTCCGCCGTGCGCGATACAGAGAGCAGAGAAAATAAAATTAGATAAAATTAACTTGACCTTCAAGGGGGGGCGGGGCGCACCCCTAATATAATGGTAGGGGAAACACTGAAGTAAATAGCATCGAAGTCACATGTCCTTGATACATTGCTGGGGAGAATTGTACCAAGGTAAGCAAATTGCAGACAGATTTACATTCAACTGCGTTATGAAACCATGTGCCCTGTCTGAATAACTAAAACACACTTATGATAAAAAGACTTTTTGTTTGATGAGTCTGCTGAATTTCTTTAAGAAAAAACAAGGCAATAAGAAGAGAGTAGTTCTAATAGGTGGCTTACTACACAAGAACTTAGTGAGGAATGCTAATGTAATGCACTTGTCTATGATCTATTATCTATTTCTGTATGAAATTGCATGAAAAAAGGATTTCTGTATTTTTTAAGCAGATGATCAATACTACCATCAGATTGATGAAATTGACCTTGATCTGTGCCGTAAAACAAATATTGGGCGTCTATGGACGTATGTGGGGCTTAAGCCTATATGAGTATGTAAATGTATGCTCATGTCTTTTGTTTGCAACATGTGCATATTGGCTTTTATGAAAAAAAAAAAAAAGAAGTGCTGCCGTGTCCACATATGTTCATGACCACGCACGAGTGTCCGGTGTAATGTTGAAGAAGTTGTTAAATATGTGAGGCTACTTTGTTCCTATAAATTCTGACCTCTGCAAATCTTTACTGTGGTCCTGGGCGGCTACCGTACATGCGTGACAAATAAACAGGAAGTGAAGCTTGTTCTGTTTGAGCAAATAAACGAGGACAGCTGAGCAAGACAAAGATGAAAACAATGCAGAATAAAGATAGCCACGACAATAAATATAGAACTGAAGAAAATTACAATAAAAATATGAAAGAATGTTTTAAAATATGTGTATATCTCTGAATTCAAAGAGCTGTAATTTGTGCAGAAATATGCAAAATTACCCACCAAATGTGCAAATGTTCACAATATAAACTAGACAAAGCAAAATATACGCATTATATGTAGGTAGATGTAAGGTATGTATGCATGCAAGTGATAATTCACAAGTATTTCTGCAAAAGCACAGATAAAATGTCTGACTGATTTTATCTGATATTCTAAATTGTCATGTTCTGTGTTTGGGTGAGTGCAGCTCATTTTTCATTGCTGTGATTAAGAAGCACCTGGCTTATCAGTGCAGGGTAAAATGCCATTGTTATGATCTTTCTATTTTCATTTGTGCTGTTCTGATCTCCCATTATCATTCACAGGGATGTCTATCACAACATTGAAGCTTTGGACCCAGAAAAACTCAATGTATTCCGCACCGTACGGGAAATCACAGGTGAGTAATGTCACTTGCACATCATGAATCTCTGCACACGCATATGAATTAATAAACAAATAAAAAAATGAATAAAATGTTCTATATCATAATCCGTTCCCTTCCCCTTTCTATTGCCATATACGGTGTGCGCATATGTGATGTCTATGTGTGTATCAGCGTGTGTATTTGCTCAAGACTACACCCCCCCCCCCCCCCCCCCCCCCCCACCCCCCCCCCCCCCCCCCCCACCCCCGAGACTGTCCACACCAAGGACAGACATTGCAGCATAAGATGAATATCAGATGAGTCTTTCAATCTCCTCTGTCTCTCTGCTGCTTCTCCCTCGGGGAGTCCCTAGCCTTGAGTCCCACACTCCCAGCTCTCCCTTCACGCACCATGAAGAAAAGATCCAGAACATGCGGTGCGCATCGTTAATCCTCCAGCTCCCCTATGCCACCGCCACTTCTGAGCGGCATGTATACTGTCATCCTTTCAGCCCCGACATTTGACAATGCCATCTGAAAGAAACCTTGTATCTCCAATGTGACACTCCCTCATGAAATGAGAAAATATTGCTGTTGAAATATTGTCTGTGACATTTTTGACTTATGAAGAGGGTTAACAAAAGCAGCAGCTTTATGAACCAGTGTCCCTCTTTTCCCATAGAAATACACATTCACTTTTTGTCTGGTGTAGAACTCTTACATTTGTTGCATTTTGGTAGTAAAAAGCACCTCTGGAATACATATGATACTTTTTTTACAAGTTATGGCAAGCAAATAATATATTTAACGATAATTATTATTTAAATGTAACGTATGGAATAATAATTGAGCAAAATTAAGTGCCAGGATAAATGTAGTGGTAGTAGCTTGTGCTGTGTTTTCCAACCTGCTCACTTAAATTGCTTCATGCTTCTGTGGCGTCCCCTCTGCACGATCTAAATGGGATTCAAAACAAACAAAGCTACAAAAAAGCACTTGGTTTGTTGTTTTTCAAGAGCAAACAGAGTAGTTCAGGTTTGGCAGTGAGCCAATGACTGTAAAACTTCTGTTTCAAAAATGATCAGATTTTATTGACATCTTTAGTGTCGTCCTTTGGTGGAGAATAGTAACTGACCACAGAAGTCAATTAAAGCTAATACGTAGGCCTTTTTAAAGGTCAGACCCCCAAATCACATCCACTTGGTTTGGCTTTGCTTGTCTTTCTAACAAATTGCGATCCGTTGGTCAACAATGCATTGATCCTTTTACCACAAGCACAAGTTAAAGACGAAAAACAGAGACAAAGAGAAGAGACAAGTGTAGAAGAAAAATCTACTCAGATGTAACAATCAATCAACAATATGACAAAACAATCTCAGAAATCTATAACACCTTGTAAGAGGTAAGACACCACTGAATGTAAACTTGATTAACTATAAGAATGGCTGAGTGCGCAAAAAGTGCAGACAGAAGAGACTACCATTCGTCAGCATTCTCACTCATTACCTGCATAATTACCAGCTGTCTTAGTTAATCAAACATTCGTTTCAGATTGCGAGTTAAAAACATTTTTTATTCTGCCTTTCAAAAAGGCAAACGAATCTGGCCCTGGGTGCATTTTTAAAGCAGGTATAACTTTTAAAAATTTGAATTCCCATGAAAATGAAAATGCTAAGTGCAATCATTTATATTTACTTTTAATTTACAAGATCAAAAACTTGACTTCCACTAGATGTTTTTTTCCTCTTGTGTTTAGTAATGGCAGTTTGAGAGCAGATGATGTGGACAAACCATTGGCCAAACACCATGTAGTCAGAGATGTGTGTCGGCTCAACGTGTCATTTTCTCGGAGCTGTCAAGAGAACGTGACTTCTGACAGAGACAGCCAACCTGCCTCTGTGACCCAGAGGTCACAGAGCATTGCTCTGGCTTTCAAATGAGCTGTGTAGGAGGACAGCGCTCATCCTACACACCAGCACCCCCATCTCTCACTTCAGTTCTGTTCTTTTTTTCTATCTTTCTTTCTTTCTGTCTTTGAGCGCTTCCCTTTTGTAGCATCTTCAAAGACATATCACCACTTCAGGTTTCACCCCAAAGAGTGGGCGAACTCATGCAATTTAGCATAAGTGG
The DNA here is from genome assembly GCF_041903045.1 of Epinephelus lanceolatus. Lineage (NCBI taxonomy): Eukaryota > Metazoa > Chordata > Actinopteri > Perciformes > Serranidae > Epinephelus > Epinephelus lanceolatus. The sequence continues at coordinate 19,014,207 of NC_135747.1, read as the reverse complement.
GTTTCTCAGCATTGTGGCTCAGAATACAATCACCACAATTTAAGCACCCTTAACCTTTGCTTGTGAGCTCATGGCCTTCTTCTCTAAGTGGCTCCATGCTGTAATTTGCCTTGTGCATTGGTGTGCCACTGATGTGGCTCTCGGCAGAACATGAACCGCTGCTAGGTGATCTTTTCACTTTGCTATTTTTGCACAAGACCATTCATTGACAGAGGTGAGAAGAAAGCAAAGATACTGAGAGTAAGACAAGGCTAAATGTGTTTTTTTTCCCCTATCACACCTATTAACAGTACTAAGGCAAATCCCCCTTGGATGACCATGTACCAGTGTTAGTATCTTCCATACATTAGGCTACTATGTGACACTCTGAGCATTAATCTTTCCATCAGTTGTGCTCTTTTGTGGAAACAAGATGAAGGCTTTAAATGTGTTTATTTTTTCAAGCAGTTTTTTCTTGTCAACAAATCCCATGAAAAGACTAAAACTATTACTATTGTTAATCTTTCCATACTCCCAACCCATTTTGCTTCAGCCTCAAGCCCATTCATTCCTACTCAAGATGTAGTGTATATCCTTTTAAACAGATCACAAATATGGTGTTTGGTTTTTAAAAGAGGCTCAGTATTTCCCAGAACAGCTGGGCACTACAGCTTTTATCAAATGTTACTCAAAGAGCATTAAAGAGCAGACGTGAGGACTATTTTCAGTTGGGGAGCATTTGGTTCACCAGTAAGTATTAAATGCATCTGGACAGTGTGTGTGGGATAACTAAAATGCGACTACATTGCCAGTGTTCATTGTAAAGGCAGAATATGACACCCAGGGCGACGATGTGGCTCACTGATGTGTTTTTTAGTAGTTTTTGGACAACAGTGGAGGTCTATTACACTGATTAATAAGGTAAATATCAGGCAATGCAGACAATGCTCGTTAGTAGAATCAATTCATTGTTGGTTTTGGTCTTTTCATTGGATTTATTTTCAATAAAAACAAGTATGGACTATCATTAGACTTTCTCTTTAACTCCAAAACAATATCTTTACAGCTGAGCACAAAGAAGGATCCAAGATGCTTCATTATCGCCATCATCCATCTTAGCCCCTCAACCCATTCAAAAATGTAACTTATATAATTAAGTCTCGATAGGTTAAGACGAAGTCCAACACATTCTCACTCCGACCTCGTCACATATCGATGTTTGGTCATGGACTTTCCACGTCCCCATACGACGTAAAAGGTCCTTTGGGTACCTTGGTTGTTGACGTTCTGGTACACCGTGTCAAGGTCGCGTGCATTGTCTTCTTTCAAAATACACTAATGTTTTCACAAGATTTTTACTGTTTAGACACTGTCTCTCCAAAATAAATGCACTACGTCAGTGCAGCACTGCAAATTGATATTGTTTTCCCCCAACAACTAATGCATGTGGTTGGGTTTAGGCAACAAAAGCACGTGGTTGGGTTTAGAGAAAAAAACAACAGGTTTTGGCTTTATAATCTTGCGGGACGCAAACACCGTTCTCCTGGGTGAAGATCGGTGTTTGTTGGACCCATCCACCACCCCTCCCATTCACTGTACTCAGACTTTCGCTGCCTTAACTTTCATTCTTGTCCCACTGTGCTCCCCCTGGCGCTGCCAATTGCCAATAAACTATAACGGCGACTGGCTGTGTATCATACCGGCGTTAAAGGACGCTGCAGGTCACTACCCAAGTGCTGAATTTCGATGACTTTGGAGTGAGACCGAAATTCATTAAGATTAAATGTGAAAATCAAAAAACCTAATGACATATTCAGAAAACAGGCTACAGACACACTACAGCCCCTTTTACACTGCCAGATTTTCCGCGAATGTTGGGCTGTTTTGCCGGCAAACTGCAAGCGTTTAGACACACAGAGCTGGATTGGCAAGTTGATCCAAGGTGCCCAATTTTCCGCCTCGTAGGGTAGTCATATTGGCGGAACACTTTTAGTTTAAAAAGACCAAGGTGGCCTTCCGCATCGGGGGGGGGGGGGGGGGGGGGGGGGCTGTTGATGACTTGTGGGAGGAGCTGTTGATGACGCTGCACGTGCGAACCACTGGCGGTGGATAAACAGGAAACAGCTGATAGCAGGAATTAGCAAGCAGCTAGTAGCAAGAGGGAAACACAAACCTGACAGACACTGTAAAGATGAGCAACTGGGGAGACAAGGAATTGTGCGCCCTCCTTGGCCTCGCAAACGAAGAGGCCATTAACCATCAGATGACGGGGACGGTGAAGAACGGGCTGACTTATGAAAGAATCACCGTAGGACTGACCAGCCGCAACTTCCCTCCCACATCACTGTTTACGTCACACGCTGAGCTACACATTTTGTTACTCACTCACGCCCCCCATTGCCCCGAAAAAGGCGCAAACAAAAGTAGGCAGGCGGCATTTTGCCACACTCCCCGATTTTGTTTTTATACTGCCAATGCTGAAAAAAGACTGATTGGGCTTTGCTGCAAATTTGTACAATTCCTGTTTAAAAAGGGCTTACATTTCACTTCCCTCTGGGGGCGCAACTGACTCATTTAAAATAAAAAACGACCTTAGGACAACAGAGCGACAGTAACAAGTTGTTTTTTTTATTCCTTACAAATAAATTTTGCAGCTTACTCAATCAGTGCAAACAAGGGTTGCCTCCTTCGTCTGGCTCAAAGCCAAAGTGTTGCCATAGTGGCGCATTCCTTGATTTCGTCGAGACTAAATTGTCCACCATTATCGACTCCCCGTCACTATTAAACAAACTCCAGGCTACAGTAGAGGCTCATGCGCACTCGCACCTCCTAGCTCAGTCCCCGCCCCACCCCCCTCTCTCTCCCCTGCTTGCTGTGCGCTTGGTGAAGAGGCAGACACAGGTGCTCACAGACTCGGGCGTACTATAAGCGGAGCGGACTACGTGTAAAAATGTCCGTGAAAAATCCCTGTGATGTGAAAAATACATGCCGAACAGTCTTTTGTGTGACACTGGAGCGCGGAGCGGAGTCTGCGCGGTTGTGCTTTGCGCGCACAGGGCTTGTGGACGTCCACTTTTACCGGGCGGAACTCCGCGGCGTCCGCTACGCGTACGTTCTGCTCGAGTATGCGGTCTGGTCTGTCTCAAAAAATAAAACCCGGTCCAAGACAGAGTACCAGACCGAATTGGTATTTCCGAGAACCGACCCAACCCTACCTCTGTGTGCTGTCAGTGCTCACCACATTGAAGCACTACAGAAAATTACTCTCAACATTCCCTCTTTTCTTTTTCTTTATTTAAAACATATGCAGCTGTAGATATAACAGACATCCACAACATTCACTTTCACGCCTTGAGGCATCTCATAAAGGCTCATACTATAGTGTTGACCTGTGTGTTGATGACCATCAGTCATACATGTTCTGTACCTGGTCGGTCAAGGAACTCAAACTGGCAATTTTTGCTCATAGTCTCCTTTTGGGTTATCTTTTACTGAGCAGAGAAAAAATAAGTTATAAAAGTTTTATGGAAATGGAAATGTAACTCTTAACTCTAAATATTTACACTTGTAAGTTTTCCAAATGCACATGGTGTCCGCAGAGAATCTATACCTACCTTGCACATGCATAGCATATGTGTGCTGTTAGCCCAGTATTAAATTAGCACAGGCAGGTATGCAGCAGGCGGTAGCTTGTTACATTCATTAGGAAACACCCACATCCCCAAAAGAGCACTATGATGGAGCTGTGAGGGGCCTCAGCACGGCAGGTTTTGTCATTAAGACGATTAGTGCCGACACAATGCTAACGATTCTATAGCGCTGATGCCTCTGGGCTAAGAGGATCTTGGCATCCTGAACTATACACCATGAGGTCAGTGATAGTGGTGCAATAAACAACATGGACAAATAACAAAACTGATGTTAGCTTTTACAAACATTTTCATGCAATCAGTTTTTTTTGTTTGTTTTGCATTGTTTTCCATTTTGGAATATTTTAACAATGTTGATTTTTTTATTCTTGTCCCCCAACCTGTTTGGAAATAACTAATGTGCTCTTGCATGAGAAGAATAGTGTGAGGCTGTGTATCAAATTCAACTCATGTCCATTTGCATGAGCCCTGGTGTGTAGTTCCTCCCAATTACCTGTTTTTTTCCCCCTCATTTCTTCATCAAACACTCTTAATAAGCATTTGCTCAGACTCTGCCGCTGCTCAGCTGGGATTGGCATAACAAACAAAATGATGTCCGCGGATTGATAAAGGTGCTGCTGAAGGTTATTGCTCTCTTGTCAACAAGGCATGAGCGGCCTTCTTCCCTGCAGCTCCTCTTACCTCCTTCCACCATCCCTCCCTTTCTGGATAAACAAAGTTATGCATCCCATGGGGAGAAACACACACTTTAATATAATGGAGTCGAAAACTGTTCATTGATTGGAGAATGCATCACGCTGCCCATCACACCCACATGGTTTTTCTCACCGTCCACCACCACCTCCTCCTTCGTCAAAAAGCCAATACAGCAGCAGTTTGTGTTTTTCTTTGTCGTTATAGTTACCTGGACTTCCCTTGCCTCCCCCATCTTCCTCCTCACCTCTACCCCTTTTCCCTCTGTGCCTTCTTCCATGGTCTCATAGCGTCATCCAACCATTTTGTTTGTCCTCTGGTGTTGGCTTGGGGATTGTACCCCCCTACCGTTTCTCTACTAAATATTTCAGATATCTGAATCCATTATTGAAAATCCTAAATGAGCCACGGCCATCCTCTCAGCTATTCATTTAATCTTCTAAATGATTCAACAGCAGCGAGGCAGATAAAGGGAATGCAAAAAAATAATTGATATATCAAACTTTACACTTGTCATAGCTGGCACCAAACTCCTCTGTGGAGTTGCTGTGCCTATAACGTTTTTCTGGCTTAGAAGTGCTTGGCTGCTTTCAGATGAGGCTCAGGTGGTGTGGTTACTGTGGTCCTGGAATGTTGCTAATTCCAGTGAGATGCCAACTCTCCTTACTCATTTTATTCTTGTCACTGTGTGAAATGGAGGATTTGATAGACAGCTGATATTAGTCTGTCAGTACTGGTGACTCATTACAGTATAACCCATGTGCCTGTGTGTGTGTGTGTCCATTTAGGCTTTCTGAACATCCAGTCCTGGCCTGACAACATGACAGATCTGAGTGTGTTCTCCAACCTGGTAACTATTGGGGGAAGAGCGCTGTACAGGTACACACCTGAGAACACAATAGCTTTGCTGTTATTAGATTTTTTTACACTGTGATTGGAATTTATATTATAGCTGTGTCACTACCTGTAAAAGAGCTCAGTGCAATGGAAGGAAAGGCAAGCTGATGATAAATATTATGGGTTTAGTTTTATTTTGTAGTGGGAAAAAAAGCAAAACATCAGTTTTCTCTGAAACAAGAGCTCTTTGGGAATGAAAAAGAGTTAATTCAGTGGTGTTTGGATTTGTCAAATGTATTTAACTTTTCCTAAATTGATGACAATGTAATTAGAATTGTTCTTTCAAATGTTATCCCATAGTAAAACAGGTATGCTTTTTAAAATTGGAATCTCTTTTTTTGAGAGAGACCTATGTACAAAAACAACATACACAGTGCAAATATAGACAGATGCACAATATACACATTGACTCTTAAGAAAAGCAATTACAAAAGTGAGTGGAAGTAAATAGGTACAACCTTTTTAAAATGTGCAAATTGATTTAGAGAATCTAACTTTTTGGAGGGCATTTGATTTGTATGCAGCGTAGTATCTGAAACCATGTTTTCCAAGTTCAGTGTGAACATGAGGTACAGCTAATGTCAAGACATTGGATGTAGTATGTTTAAATTCTGAAATGTGCCTTTTAAACAAATACTGTTTACCTTCTGCACCAATCTGTATTGTGTATATCCTTCCAATTCAGTTGCAGGAATAAATGTTGGCATTATGCGTTTTTGCAAATGTAACATTTGTATGTTAAAGTGGATGTGTTGAAACTTTCTGTAAGTTTCAACAGTGCTGTGGTTAGGGTTAGGTATTAAAACCAGGTTGGTTATGGTTAGGAAAAGACAGTGGTTTGGCTTAAAGTACCCCATTTTGGTGGCACAATCACAGCAGGAAATGCAGTGATGTCTTGCTAAAAACAACATTTCTTGGTCTCAAACAATGGTCAAATCTCTTGGACCGTGTTCATCCACTAATTTTAATTAATTAATTTTGAATGTGACTGATGAATGCCTCTGACTCATAGCTAAAATAATGCTTTTTTTTTGTCCATGGTAGCAAATTGGCTAGCCAGTGACAAGAAAGAGCTGTTGATATTATGGCTTGTCTATCTTGAGTAGCCTACTTGTACTTCTAATCAAAGATACATGTAGTCTCATGTACAGCAGAATCATAGATACAGGTACGAAGGGATGAGCGCCAACTAAATAACCAAATTTACAGTCATGATTAGGATTTCTTAAAACAAGATAGGAGGTCTGAGATAGGATAAGACACAACTATGAGTTTAGGATTTGCTTTTGTAATAGGTAGATAGGATTTTTCCTGTCTTTTGAAATCAGGCTAATTAATTAGGATATTTTTCTGTAATGACGCCCCATTTTTAAAAAAAATTTGATTGTACAGTACCAACATGCTACTATAGGGTAGGGGTGTAACGATACATCGATCCACATCGATACATCGATTCATTGATTAACGATCCGATTACATCGATGCAAAATGAAAACATTGATCCATATCGTCATCTTAAAGATACACATTTATTTTGAAATTCACATAGCACGTCTGTGTCACCATTTCTGGGTAAGCGCGCCCCTGCTCAAACAACAAACAGAGCTCAGAAATAAAATGGTCAAATCATATTCTAGTTGTTTTTGTGAGTTGATGTAAATGATTGTGTGATTGTGGGCATATGATATTGCGTCATATCGATCGCAGGCTCCTAAATCGATTCAAATCAAAATCGTATCGTGACAGACTTTGTGATATCGGCAAACATCGTATCGTCATCCAAACAAATTGATATAATATCGTATCGTGATGAAGCTGGTGATTTACACCCCCACTATAGGGTATAGTGCAGAGGGTGTGGCATGTATGGAGATAGATTTGTTTCATAATTATGTGTGTGAACAGATCAACAATCTGTGTGTAAATGTATAATCTGTAAATATAAAACACCTTCCACAAATACAAAAAAAGAGGCAAGACAAATGCCTATTCCAAAGTTGTAAATGTTAGGAAGATATTCACAAATGCTTTTCATATATTTGCAAATTAATTTAATGTATTCACAGATATTTTTTTTTTTTGTGGAATTTGTGTATTTGCAGATCGGTTTTATACTTGCAAAATATTTTTGTGAGTTTACAAATCTTTTTTGTATTTGTGGAAGGTGTTTTATATTTACAGATTACACATTTACACACAGATTGTCGATCTGTTCACACACACAATTATGAAACAAATCTATCTCCATGGACATGCTGTGAAAATTCCAGTGTTAAACACTATACTCAAAACAAGAAAGAAGATTGAGGAGAGTGGTGTCCTCCCAAGTTCCTTAAATAAGAGTGTCTAGCAGCAATATGTAGGTAGCTTGGTTTATTTAAATCATTTGAATGCAAATTAAAAGCAAATGTGCTTTGGTTATGTTTCTGCGGTCAGTAGGTAAGTAAGTCAGTAAGAAACATAGCCCGAAAACCCTTTTTGTGATGCTTTTGTTTTGACATTTAAGAAGCCAACTTAGTTGTTTTAACCCAGCTGATAGAACATAATTATTTATCATTTCACTTTCAGTGATTTTCCCAAAGGTGCTCTAAAATTTGTTGTGACATTTGGATAGAAGCATAGTGAGTGTCTGCGCGGCTGATGGCGTAGTGCGGACTGTGGGATGTGGTGCTTCTTTGTGTGTGTGTGCGTGTGTATGAATGTGCGCATGAAGATGTGTGTGCGTGCACTTGTGTGTCATCCACCTGCAAATGGAAACAGCAGGCTGCAGTACAAATTACAGCCTGCCACCCACCCTTATCCCATGCTTGATCCTGCATACTCTCTGTCTACCTGATGGCTCTGACACCCCACTGGCCTCCTGTCATTTTTAAATGGTGCAAGCAGGGCACATGAGGAAGGGTGGGGGCATCGAAGAATAAAAGAAAGAAAGAGAGGCTTGAAGGAGGAATGATAAAAAAAAAATAAAAATCTGTTGAAGACGTGTTGTTGCGGCAGTGTAGCAAAATGTGTCAACAAAGACAAGAATATAAAATCTGAATTAAGCACACGCTGTGTATTGACTTAAGTCTAACAACACTAGAGTATAAAACCTTCTATATAGAACATTTTTAATAATAGACACACTTTGTGACACTGTGGTATAATAATTATACACAAACAAGACCATGCTGGAGATAACTTGTAGTCTTTATCTTACAAGTGAAATGTTGCTCCTTGTTTACACACTAAAATCAAAGTGTCTTTTCTCTGTAGATTTACTTTTACATACTAAAAATGTGTTGTCCACTTAACAGTTGTGCCCTTTTGAATGTTCTGTTTGAATTTAGTGCGACTAAATATTTCCATCCAAATCTCACTCAGTGACTCACAGTGTAAAGTGCATCACAAAGGCAGATTATTTAGATCAGCTGTAGATCATACTAAGGTAGACGCTATGTGAAAACATGTACTTTAAATTATCCTCCTGAGACCCCAGCTTCTGTTTGGTATGCATTTTAAATGTCTCTGAGCAATTTTGGAAAGTAGAACCTGTTAAGATTAAAAGACTTGGCAATGTCTTTGAAAAGTTACACCTTATTACAGCCCCAGTGTCCTCAAACAAGGCGATAATTTAGTCCTACTGTCTTCAAATGAGCACTTCCAAGCTTGTTACTGTTGCCTCAATTGGTCAGATTTGTTGCCATATCAAATTGCAGACATTATTTTGTCTTAAGTTTAAGTTTCAACCATAAGATTTGATGAGGTTTTGTACCTTGTCCACTTTTGTGTCGGGATTGGCTCTAGACTGAGCATAAAAGTGTCCACAAATGAGGACAACAGGTCTAAGCTAAGCAGAATGAAGCATAAGGAGCAGGAAACCATAATGCGATGTCCTCATGTGATGATGCAGGGTCTCAGGAGGTTAAACCTAATTATTTTGATCTGACTTTATATGAAAAGTGTGAAAATATATGACAGATTTCAGCTGAATTCAGGAGTGAATTGCCATATACACTTTAAGAAGAGGGAAAACAATGCCATTCTGTCTATATGTGTTTTGTTTTTTAACTGGGCATATGCTTTCTATTTATGTATCATTTACAATTCAAAGGAGTATATTCTAGAACTTAATTACGCCACCTGACCAAGCTGCTGTCAAATGCAAGTTGTGCTTTTCAAGTGCAAAGTACCGAACAACATAAACAAAAAAGCTCCATGTGCCATATGTCTGTTGCTAAAGTACTGTGTTGCACTAATCCTGTCCCTTATGAATTGCAGTACATTCTTCTGCAGCTACTCTTGTTTTAAATTTAGTTGAAAAGTTGACTGCTTATCAAGACTTGTCAAGTTTGAGTGTCAGATGCATGTGTAAGGATCTGATACTAGTTGTAAGTATTGATGTTTTTATTTTGTAACCATGAACACAATGTCTGCTCAACCTTTACAACATGGTTTAAGTTTTAGGTCTGTTTGAGAATAGTTTATTTCACTGAGCATGACATTTTCCTTAAAATGAAAGTCTGCATATGAACATTATCTTCTTTTCTTTCCATTTTTTCCCCTGTCCCTCTTCTTGTCACTTCCACTCTCCCTATCTGACCCTCTCCTCATCTCACCTCCACCCATTCTTCCCTCTCAGCGGGATCTCCCTGCTGGTGTTAAAGCAGCAGGGCATCTCATCACTGCAACTCCAGTCCCTGAAAGAGATCAGCGCTGGGAATGTCCACATCGCAGAGAACAGCCAGCTTTGCTACTACAACACCGTCAACTGGACAAGATTGTTCCGTGCTGCAAACCAGAAGGTTCTGGTCCGTAACAACCAAAGCCCACAGAAGTGCAGTAAGTTCATACTGAAACCATCACAAACATCAAAAAGTACCTGTACCAAAGCAAAAGTGGAGGTCAATCAAAATAATTTGCTGTGCTTCGCCATGGCACAGGAGACTATGGCTGCCTCAACTAAGAATATTCCTAGTCAGCCAATAGTCATCATTTAGGGCCATCAGTCGATTAGTTACCCACACGTTTGCAATATTAATTCAAATATTAAATTATATATTTTGGGCGGGGCAACACAATGGTTTGAGTTGAAGGTGTGAGAAAGAATAGTATCAGTAACATTGTTAACACTGTGTTACATTACAGAGAGGTACAAAACCGTACTAATGAACCTTCATTAATATAGGCCTATATTTTATCTACGTGCATGTCACACACTGAGCGAGCCGCCTGTTAATGACGCTGTCGGCAAAGCCGTACTGATTGTGCTAAGTGGCTAATGGGCATGTAGCTACTGACATGTTTCAGATGAAACGTCATGTGTCTAGTCAAACAATGAAGATGAGTTTACATATCACCTTGGGTTCGTCCTTCACCTTCTCAAAATGATCCCACACTTTGGATTTCCTGCCCGACATGTTATTAACTAGCCTGTGGAATAACTGCAGGTACCAGCCCTGGAAATTAGGGGCCGTCCACATGCTGAGTCTTTGACTGTCTAGAGAACGCAAGGTCGGGCACTGGGCGCCACTCTTGTGCCTTTTTTGTGCCAGCTTTCAAAAGCGAGATGGCAGCTTACATCTGAGGTTGCTAAGCAACTTTAACAAGCATCTATAGCCTATTTACCTGAAATCCTGAGTGCAGAGCTAATCTTCTTCCAGGCGCTGTTTATAAGTGTGTAGGTCTGTCGTCCATGCGACAGATGTAAAGCTCTGGGTAGCCCTGCACTAACATGATCAACTTTTCTGCATTTATCAGACTGAATATTTACAGAAGAAGGGAACGATATGTGTCGGCTGTGATTGGTTTGTAACGTGACTCCTGTCTGACTACTGAGCATGGCTACTTCCTGTGTCTGTCCTAGTGTTGTCACAATACCAAAATCTTTGTTTCGGTACCAATACCAATATGAATTTTGATACTTTTCAATACTCTTTGGTACTTTTCCTAGGGAAAAGTCCTTTTGGATACAAACCTTTAGAACAATAAATAGTAGGGGTGTAACGGTACCAAAAAAATCATGGTTCGGTAAGTACCTCGGTACGGACGTCACGGTTTGGTAACTCAAATGTTCCACCAAGTTTGTGTTGTCTCGTGTTGTCTCCCTTTGCGATTCAGACTTTCTCTTGCCTTTTTTCACGTGCGCCAGCTGCGGATGTTGATACACGTGTTGTCATACACACCACTTGTGCAATCTGTGCGCCAATAGGAACAAGAAAGGCGTTTGTGTGCATAAATGAGTAAAATAAATTAACTAAATTAATGAATTGAATCAATTTCAACGCACTGGTATTTTCCAAATGCAGTATAGTACCGTTTGGAATACTCTAGTACCGCAGTACTATTTTAGTACCGGTATACCGTGCAACACTAGTCTGTCCTTTCAAATTATATTCCCACATGGTCCAGTCATATAGGTTTTGATTTATTTTGACAATGCACAGCTCCTAAGAGAGTTTCTGGTTTGTTTGTTCTTTGTTTTTTTGCAACTAAGTGACCAATGAAATCTTGCTAACTAATGACCTTTCTGGCCGACTAAGGTTTGGTCGACTATTAGGGGGCAGCCCTAGACACGTAGCGTTTAATGCAAAATCACCAGTTTTATTCTACACTGTTTAACAGAGAAAGAAGGAGGCATATAAGCAACATGCAAAGCATCTGGTGTTACCAAAAACATAAAATGGCAGTTCTCATAGTTTATTTCAACCCAGAGTGAAGCCTTAATTTAATCATGCAAACTGTTTATCATGTCCCATGTGCACAAAGCTGTAACTGTAAAATACATGTAGATAACAAAAACAGGATCATTTCCAATCGCAATACATTTATGAAAAAAACGTACCTGTTGTTGAGCTCCAAAGAAATCCCAAAAAGAACAGATTTCAAAGAATGGAGTAACTGTGCCGTGTCTTAAAATTAATCTTGTCTACCAGCCCGGTTTGTTTTGCATCTAGTTCTGGCTGAAATGTGTGCTGAGGCTCTCAAAAATTGTTTGCCACTATCCTATTTCTGTCTCTTGGAATCTTAAACCCAGTGACCAAACATGTAAAATACGTTAATACAATGAAAGATAGAAACAAAAATGGGAGCACTTAACAGACATTGCTCACTGTTTTAAACTGTGATGTATTCTTTGTGTTCTCATCCTGCCTTCAACATCAGTTGTGCAGCTCCAGGCACCACGAGAGAGTTTTCTTTTTTGTCTCTTGCTCGACAAACGTGTTCACATTTATAAATAGGTTACAGATTGGAAGATTATGGAGAATTATGTTTGAGATTTAATGGTTTGACAGAATTGCCAACCTGACACAAATTTAACTTCAGACAACACTCTGGAGTAATGCTCAAAACCAATTCAGTTATTTGGAGGGAAATGAATATCTGCCATAGCTGCTGAAGCTCTTTGATATACTGTTTTCTGGCTTAGGAATTCAGCTATTTTCATAACTTCACCAAAGGCAGCATCGACACTGAACATATAATAGCAGAAACACCGTTGTCATTCCTATTATTCTCTGTCCATCGTCTGAGTGGAAGCTATTATCTCACTAATTTCTAAAGACAACTAAAAACAATAATCCCATAATTAGACTAATTAACCAACAGAACCATTCAGAGAAGAATAAATTAAATTAGGCAAACATCTGAAGTGATGAGACAAAAATTGTGTCTCTAAAAATGGAAGAGCTTTTATTATATCATTGCCACAAGTGTTAAGACATTATTCATTTATGTATAATGTTCATTAATGAGCCAGTATTTGCATTATTGAGTTGGCCCCTTTTCGCTGTTCATGTGCTCCTTTCCCCTGGGCAGTTCCTTAGTGTTGGGCGCGCACACACACACACACACACACACACATACATACACACACACACACACACATACACTCTCTCTCTCTCTTCAGTGACTTTGAAGACTTGGGTGAGACTCAAGAGTCACACACTGCTCTCCTTGACATGGCTCTGCATGTGTGCATCACAGTGTGTATGTGTGGGTTTGTGTGTACGTGTGTGTCTACACTTGACTGAGCCTAGCAGGGACTGGAAAAGGGCAGGTCTCACACCCTTACAGGGCAGCGAAGACAGGGGAGAAAGGTTCTGCATGTGCCCATTTATTCACTGTGAGTAGTTGTAATGATGTAGTAACGTCATTAGGTTATTAAAGAAACCTAAAACCACGGCATCCAGTTTTTACATCACATTTTCACAATTCTGCAAGTAGAAGTACTTACTGCGATAGAGCTGGCTGGCATAATTAAGAATATAATCATGTTTTTTGTCAAATCATACATGAAGGACTACTTCATCTCCAAATGATCATTTGTATATCAGTTACCCACTCCATGTTACGTTAAATCTGTGAAGAAAACCTTGATTTTCTTGCATGCCTCCAGTGAGCCAAGAATCCAGACATGAAAAAAAATTCTTGATTCTTGATTCTTGAGAGGTCTGCAGTCTGTGTTTGAAGGATATATCCAGGATGTCAAACTGACTCAGCAGCAACAACAGGTTAAAAAGACAAAGATAGAAGCTAAAGCCGAACTATAGGCTACAGATCACAGTGTAAAAGTGAACCACCACATCACTGCTGATCGCCACACAAGACAATGAATATAAAGAGAAGCTTTGCTGATATTGAACCAGCTGTGTGGCATCGCAGTGTGTGCAGATGAATGGTGTCTGGCTTCGCAGGGATCTCGGAGTAAGTCAAACAACGGTCATCTGCACACACTGTAATGACACACAGCTGGTTGAATATCAGCAAAGTTTCCCTGCTTCCCTTCACTGGTTCCTGTACAGCAGGGTCGGTCTTTGTTTCACTGTTATAATCATTAAAAAGCAAAGGCAGCATGTGTATACATTCAGTAGGCTATATCTTCAGTAGCTAGCTAGCTAACCCTACACTTTCCAGGGTCTTGTTTTGGTTTTGGAACAGGGAAGAAACATATATCTTTTTCCAACCTCTCCAGGTAACAAGTATCATTAATACACGACGTGTCCCAGGCACAATATTTAGCGCCAAAACCACAAAACCAGCCTGAAAATGAAGGAAATCTGAAATGATTGCATTAGAGTCAGTGGAGCACAGCTGTGTTGTTCTCAGCCGGCCCCATGCAACGTTATGTTTGGCCAGACTGCGTCCGGGGGCGGGACTTAGCTAAGGGTTGTCTGTTTGGGATATACTTAGCATACGACTGGATATATGAGACTTGGATTATTCTTCATGAGTTGTGTGAGAGTTTGTAAACAGATGTTTTGATATAGCTTTACCGTTGTTAAACGTGGCTGCCTATGACTTCAATTCATCAAGGATTTTCTCAGTTTTTGGATTGTTCCTTCTTTGTGGAGGCATGCATGAAAAATATTTTCTTTATGACTTCAGCGTAACACATGGTGAGTAATTGTTATACAAAGGGACATTTGCGGGGTGAAGTATTCCTTTAAGATTACAAAACTGTTCACTTGGTCTTTTTTCATAACCTCATTCATCGAGGTAGCAAAAGATTAAGTCAAATTATCCATTGGATTGATGTTGTAGGGTGTGGAGACATTTCAGCACTTTCCCAAGAAGTTCTATCAGTTGAAAGTTATTTATATTTGTTGTCAAACAAATTTAATTTCTGCTCACAGATTAAGACCAAAAAAAGAAAAAAAGTTTGGCTGTACATTTATAAACTGGAGTTGAGTGCTTTTGCGGTTTGCCGTGGATCTGATTGCAAATGATGTTCTGTCTTGACAGAACTGTGTGCGCTCCTCAAGTCTGCCTGTTTTTTTTTTTTGCCTGCTTTGGATGATGATTACTCAGTTTTTAAAAATCTCTTCACTGTGCATTAAGCTGCTCAATTTCTCGAGCTATAATTTGACAGTCAGAACTCAATTGAAGTCTGGTCGTGAGCAGTATTATTGACTAACTCTTTTAAGTTTTGACTGAAAACATGCTTCAGAGAAATGTTGTCAAGCTTAAAGCATTATCAGTGGTAACAATAGCGCATAAGTGATCCTATCAAGTCAATATCTGGTTTTACTTAACAGTGGTTTGCAAACAAGACAGCCAGACATGCCTAAATTAAGCTGCCTGTAGAAAAGAAGGATCTACTCACTTTGGTCCAAAGCTAGTATTAAATGTTAAGACAAGCTTTCAGCTACTAAAACTTAATCAGGGCAAATATTTGACAAAAGAAAATCCCAGAGCTTACGCTAGGGTCCCGAAACGTACTGCTGAATGATGGCTCATTAGCAATAAAATGTCTTGTTTTATAATGACGTCTTTAGAGTGCAGGCCTTGGGGTAATACATGAGAGAGAAAGGTATTTTGTTTTCTTCACATACTTCTTCAAAAGGTCAAATCTTGGGAGAGAAAGTACACTGTTATTAGCCCCATCAATGAACTCAGAATAAACCCAGAAAGGGCTGTTTTACCATAGCTTTCTAAGTGATGTTTAAAGGCTGCAAAAACATGGTAAAGCTGCTCTCAGGACTGATCTCAAATGACGTATCCCAAATTACTTAGGACAAATTAAGATTAATTAGGACAAATTACACCTTTATCATTCATCGCATTCTAGCCTTATCAGTCATAATGACCGAAAACACCTATGTCATAAGTTACTCTTGAGGAGATCATTTATAATCCCTACAGCAAAAGAACTTCACATAAACAAGACAGAGTTACAATCAGTGATCACGTTATAAAATATGCTCAAGAAATAAAACATCAAAGTCATCATTAATGTAATTAGTGACACCTGAGCTTTTTCTACCATGGCAAGTCAAAATGTCTGCTTTGAAAAAGGCCTGTTAGAAACAAGCAGGTGCTCTCTATAACCGGCACACGAGTGGGCATAACCTGGAGCAAAATTGTAGTAAAAGATCTGAAAGAAATATTCCAGCTGATGCAAGCAAATTTAGTCCACTTTCACGATAAAAGGTGTGGTCACAAGAGCACATTTTTTGGCCAATCATTGTTAGCCAAGGTGGCTATAGAGATTTTATCGATTGCACCCCTGGATTCAAAGATTCTAGTTTTTAAGGATTTCTATGATTTTATTTAACCATGTTACGAATCCTGTTCTCCTTTTTCTTTTGTCGCCTTGTGAAGATTACTCAAACATGTACAAGTGTTACGTTTTGTAATTTCCTTGTGATATAGTCTCTAAACAAATTACCCCTAACTCCTAACATTACAGTAATGGTGAATGTTGTGGGATAAAGAGACTCAAAACACTGGACGTTTGAGGGTTTATTTGTGAGAAATCCAAAGAATTGGTACATCACGACAATTTATAGTGTCAATAAAAGGTTTTTCCTGTCACTTAAGCTACTGTTACTTGTCATTCCAGTCACCAGTTCTGGGAACAATTGCTTCTCCTTACCTACCCAAATTTGGTTAGAGTCATGTCAGGTCATCAACACTACAAAAATGTATGCCAGGTCATTTACACTATAAGTAAAAAAAATGTGTTGTCCTATGTTTCACAGTGACAAGGATAATTTCCTCAGCGGCCAGCCTACACTCTTTAGCCTTTTCAATGGCTGCTCTGCTTTGCTTTCAGTGCAGCGTTTGATATAGAAGAAAAGGATGCAGGAAACTCGAGGCAACAGTTGAGTTAGTCCTTTTAATGCTAACCATCATCATCATAGTGCCCTGACAGGTGTTTGTTTGTTCACCCATGATTTTTATCGTGTTTTGTATTCTTTTCTTCTTTTGATTTCACTGATTTCTCCCAGCTGTCCTCTCTCTCTCTCTCTCTCTCTCTCTCTCTCTCACTCTCTGTCTCTCGTTTTCTCCCCCTGTCATGATTATCATCATAGCATGTTATTCTGTCTCCCATGGGACTCAAAAAGGCACCTCAGCTCAGAACAGCTCGAACCCTATGGGCTTTTGTTTTCCAGCCATGTCAAAAACATCTGAAGTTGGTATCTTTTTGATCTTGCAAGTGCTGTATGGTTAAAAAGCCATCCAACCTCTCCTCTTCCCTTGTTTATTTCCTTTTTTTCTTCCTGCATCCATCATTCCTCCCTCTCCTCATCTTTCCCTCTGCCTGGTCAGTTTACCTACGGCACTGGAAGCCCAACAGAGGTGGTTTTGTCTCTTGTGGAAGGCAGCGCTTTCATCCTCTGCCCTCAAAAGAAACACTTGATTTCTGTTTTCCCCGTGTATCTGCATCCTTCTGTCTGAATTTTTAAGCATTCTGAACATGGCGGTGGCTGACACTGAGGCATAGCCCCTGGCTTACATGTGGCCACGACCTCGAAAACAGCAGGTGTCTTTTTCTAACCATGTTCATAGCTATGGAGAAGAGAAGAGAAGAGAAGAGAAGAGAAGAGAGTTTTAAATTCCACCGACAAGGGGGGAAATCATGTTAGACGCAGATGGGATGATAAAAGTTCCGAGTGTATCTGCAGTGCTGTCACCACGTTACTTCAGCACTCTCATTTTGTCACTGTAATGCTCTCAGATGTAGCAACCTTTGTAGAAACGAGTGCTGAAGGGGAGCAAAAGAGAGAGAGATAAGAGATCCAGATTAAGAAGAGAATGGAAAAGAGTGGATGTAATGGCCTAGAGTCTACAATATGAGAAACAGCGATGCAGAAACAGAACAGCATACAGATTGTTCACTATGTATGAGCACTTTTAATGCTTGTCTCTTTGTAAATCAAAGGTGGCTTTGATAATGGCTTTACATGACTATCCAAACAGCCCAAAAATTACTTGTTTGCACTGTCTATGTGCAGCTATGGATTTGTGTGCTGAAAGCAGTTTTTGGATTTAAGCCAACAGAAAATCTTTAGTTGGTAATATTCAACATCTATATATGTGAGCCTTTTAACAAGAGCTGAAAGGCTGTGTTTTGACCATAGATATAGAATGAGTGTAGAATGGATATACCCATTCAAAGCACCAAAGCGGGATAGTTGGAGCAGCGGCCATTTTCATGTCAACGGTTGCCTTTGCAGAGAACTGCAATCATTTCAGCAGGCTTACTTTCATATAAATGGACTTGCGACAAGATGCAAACTCACTAAGATGAGGTTTTCACCAGCTGGTGTACCTCTACAGATCGCTGCAGCCTTTGAGCGAATACCTTAATAAATACATTTACTCACTTAACAAAGGTATTAAGTGAGTAAATGTAGTTATAATTGGTTATAGTACGCTATAGCTGTTCATCTCAGTTTTAACCCGTGTCCACTGGACACTTTATGAGCCCTTAAAGCTAATCTACAACAGTTTGTAATGTTTAAAGGATTAAATTAACTAAAAAAAAAGTCCAGCAAGAGAATCACAGTCTTTGGTCATGCTTGTCTATGTTATCCATGTCTCTAATGCCTGATGTTGTTGAGATTCCACACACACCAGGACACACAGATGTGGATAATTTTGGATGGGAGTGTGATGAGCATCAACAAGAGCCAGACAAAAGGAAAACGCCAGCGTAACACATACTTTCCCCATTGTGCATCTGCAGACAGCTGTGGTAACACGGATGCACACACAGTTCCATTCATAGTACAACTGCATCAACTCCCAGTAGTACACAAGAGGGCCGGGAGATGAGCTTACCGTCCTCCTAATGCCAACATTGGGTGAAACAAAGAAGATGCTGCTGGGTGTGGAGTGAATGTGTAAGCATAGTGTGGTGTTTTGGACTGAACTGGAGTGTGTACAGTCTGTGCAGTCACAAAAGGTGGGATGCACATGGACTGCATTGGAGTACATGCAGATGCACATGGGCGAATGATCAGATTTACATTATGCACAGACATGCCGACACACGGATGCAGAACCTATGAATTTGCCTTTAGTGTGTATGGCTGGCCAAAACAGAGTTCTCAAACTAGTGAGTGTGACACGCTTTACAGCCCCACTGACATGCTAACAACTAATAACAACAATCACAATTTACTTTTGTACTTAAATCACCACAGCAAACAATATCTGTTCTACCCTGAATCTATTTCTTTGGTTTCAACCCTTAAAATATCTCCAGACAGTAAAGTTCCAGTGTCTAAGTTATATCAACAAGTCTGCATGGCATCTGCAGGTGCTTTCTTGGTCCCACTAGTGCTTCGTCACCATCGGCTCAGCATTTTTATAATGAAGCAGAACAGCTCTCTCCTTTGCTTGCTCCACAGTGACTCATATCACACAGTACTGTACACACACTACGCATAAATAGAGACCATTTCTGTAAACACAGAACATACAATAAGCTATATGCACTCACACTGGATAGCCATCACAGTCCCTTTATTGTTTCAAAATGTGCAACTGTTGCCGTGATTGATCCCAGGATGGGAGCATGTTGTGGGTGGAACTAGGTCTTCTTTCTGTTCATCCATGAGGGTAATTATTGTGTGACTGTTCAGTTCATACTGTTTGACAATTTCTTGTTCACTGATTAGAAATAGCATAATCCTTCAGCACATCTTTGAGCCCTACACCTGTTCCTCTGTCTTGCTGCAATTACTCCTGCCATTGTTTGGAAGAGTCGTCCCCACAAAAACACACCTTTTATGGAGCACCTCAAATTAGCAGCTGCTCTCTGGAGGCAGAGAAATTTAATGCACAAAATGAACCCTTGCAAATTGCAAATGCTTTAGGATATCTAGCCATGTGCCTTTTCATAAATAACGTGACTATTTTGGAACATTCTGCATCCAGTTCATTTGTGGCAATTTGCTCTCTGCATCTGCACCGAGTCATCAAAGCACAACTGTGTTCTACATGGATCTAATTCTTTTTTGTTATATTGTCTTTCTTTTTGTGTGTATGTGTTTGTTGAGCAGCCAAGGATCGCATGGTGTGTGACTCGCTGTGTTCGGATGCAGGGTGTTGGGGTCCTGGCCCAGACCAGTGCCTGTCCTGCAGATACTTCAGCCGTGGACGTACCTGCGTGGATATTTGCAACCTTTATGAAGGGTGAGTTATGCTCGTGCATGCACACATACACTCCTGACTGGTAGATTGCTTAGTGTGTTGTCCTCAAAATGTTCTCAGGTCCTAATTATGTTTTAGGTTTGCCCACATTGTAAAGAAATTTTACACCTCCTCATCTAACCACGTCTACACATGTCTTCATCTTTTTTCTACTTGATGCTCAAAAAATAAAAACAAACTACTAAATCACTTCAACCCAGTCACCAGAATAAATGTTGGCATTGTTAAAACTTTACACTTAAATAGTGTGGTTAACATGTTGTTATGTTACGGCACAAAACCACTTGGTTATAGTAGGGAAAAAGATCACGTTTTGGTTTGAAGTACCTGGGTTTGATGGCACAATCACGACTGGAAATGCCATCAAAACAACTGTTTTGTTTGTTGATTGTTGTGCTGTCTCTAGGTTGTGATTTAATTTTAATTTCTGCAATTTTTCAAACTGACTTACTCAACCAAAAGTTTTTCAAAAACAAAAGTTAAAATACTGAGTAATTTCTATACTATGGCTAACCTAGTAAGCAAAGTAGCAAAGCAGAAAAATAAAAAAAAATTGGAGAAAACGATCGCCTTCTCTTTTCAAGAAGAACAAAATGGGTGAGGACGCCACGTATGACACATTTCAAAGCCAAACTGCCTACCACCCTGTTTATTCCCACAAGCTGTAACTCAATTCAGGGGCTGCAGTCTTTGAAGGATGTGGCGGACATCAACTGCAAAGGCCACGTCCTTCAAAGACTGCATCAGCCAAACCGAAACGGTCTTTGAGGCGGGATAGTTTGGTCTGCAAAGGATTTCCTGGGTGCATCACCAGTTGTTCTCGCCCCGACCCATTGGCTGTTACCTAGCAGCAGCTGCACTTGATGAAAGAAGGAGTAAGCTAGTAAGTTAGTAAGCCCTAAATCATGGACCCAGAGATTGATGTTTTATATATGTTTGTTAAATGTCATACTTGAGGACATGATTCACCGCCGTAGACACCGCCATTTGTTATGTTTCAGGCTGATGTAGGACGGTTGCCAGGTAGATGTATTAGATTAAGATTGTTTAAGCTGTGTGTTTTTAGCTAATAGTAATGTTTACAACAGTTAAGCAGTAGCCAGTTAACAACTGTTAGTTCACTTAACTTAATATATACTCGTCCATATCCATTGGTAGCTTTGTCACCTTCTACCTATGCCAGTCCTCAATGCCTATGTGCAGTTTCACATAGATTGACAACGTCAGTGAGTAGAAAAACGTGGGACAGACAGAATGTCTGACTGACAGAATGACACACTGACAGTTTCTGTGATTATGTACAGCATACCATACCATGACTTAGTCATACCAAAAATTAGAAAAACAAAAACAAAAAACATTTGGCCACAGGGGGAGCCACAGCGATCGGTCACATTTTGGCCATTTTTAAGCATTTTCTGTTGTTATAGCGCCACCCAGTTGCCAAACATGTACTGTTAGTCAAGAAGAGGTTTAGCATTCCGCTCTCTTGTCTTTTATGAAAATCAAACATCGTATGCCAATCACTTAATTATGAAATTTAAAATAATTTTGAACTTCATATAGTGGCTTTTCAAAACCTGATAAAGTGTTTTGCAATGTATACTTTAAATGTAAATTCTAGTGATGCACCAAAATGAAAATTTGTGGCCGAAGCCGAATAATATTAAACGCTTGGCCGAATACCGAGTACCGAATACCAAATATTGTTGTTTAGTTTTTCATTAGTTTTTGCAGATGAACCCCCTCCAGATTAGTGTCGTCATGGTACCAATATTGGGACCCACGGTACGATACCAGTGAAAATATCATGGTTCTGAGTAGTATCAGGATACCACAGCGAAAATGAGGCAGATGTGCCTTTTGTCATTTATAAAAAGATAAATCACTTTTCTATAATACATCAGTGATATTTCAATGGAATAAATTACTTATTGACTTATTCACACTTCAAAAACAGCATCAATCAGTGATGAACATAGGGGGGATCAAAATAAAATAAAATGAATAAATAAAATAAGAATCAACCAGTCACCCTCCTCCCCTGACAAGTCCCTTCATAAGTAAAGAACAGTCCCTAAAGTGCGGTGAGGTTTGTGGGTCGTGAACGGCTTGTTTCTCCTCTGACACATCACATACCTGTGTTCGGCTGGCTCGGCTGTTCAGGTACTTCTGGGCAGTCACGACGCCAAGAAGAGGATATTATTGGAGCCGACTTCTCCGTCGCTGGTAAGCCGATGGCCGCCGTATTTGATAGGAATGCATTACTGTCTGTGTCTGTGACCCCCGTTCAACCCACAACCGGTGGGATTCGCCTTTCGTTTCTGCTGCTGGTTGAAAATTGTAGGCTGCTCGCACAGCGTGCTGAATGATTTAAGCCTATTTTGCTCGCTCAAAACTATTTTTAGTCGCAAATGCAAGTGTCATGATGGGCGGATCGCCACACTGCTGACATTTTACTCCGCCCGTCACGGCACACTGTTTGATTGCGTTATCAAAACATGCTGCTATTATTCGGCCTTGCTTTTAACTTATTCCACTGAATACCGAATGTGTGTTTTTTTGCAATATTCGGCCGAATATATTCGGTTACCGAATATTCGGTGCATCCCTAGTAAATTCGCCAGATTAAATTAATTTTCATCCTAATTATTATATTTCAATGCATCAGTCATTGCTGGTGTTAATCAGTGTCCTCTGGTAGTGACGACAGAATACACAGTACTTTTACTAACCCAAAGGGAACAATGGAATGATCTTCTGATAGAGCTGCAGTTTAAGCCCCTCTAAGTCTTTAATAAATACAGTGGCATGCAAAAGTTTGGGCACCCCTGGCCAAAATTTTGTTTGCTGTGAATAGTTTAGTAAGTAGAAGATGAACTGATCTCCAAAAGGCATGAAGTCAATGAAACATGCTCTTAAGCAGGATCAGTGTATTATTTTTGTTATGTACAATTTTAGAGTGGACAAAAAAGGGGAGGCACACCATGCAAAAGCTTGGGCACCTCAAGACATTTGAGCTCTCACACAACTTTTAACAGAGTCTCAGACCTTAATTAGCTTGTTAGCGCTCTGGCTTGTTCCCAGTCATCGTTAGGAAAGGCCAGATGATGCAAATTCCAAAGTTTTATAAATATTCTGACTCCTGGAACCTTGTACCGTCAATCAGCAGCCATGGGCTCCACTAAACAGCTGCCTAGCACTCTGAAAACTAAAATAATTGATGCCCACAAAGAAAGAAGACAGCATTTTCAGATAGCTGTTACCCTTATTTGTAATGTAATTAAGAAATGGCAGCTGAGAGGAACTGCTGAGGTCAGGTTGAGGTCTGGAAGACTAAAAAAAATGCTAGAAAGGTAAATCAAAACCCCCGTTTGACTGCAAAAGACCTGCAGAAAGATTTATCAGAGTCTGGAGTGGTGGTGCACTGTTACACTGTGCAGTGACACCTGTACAAATATGACCTTCATGGAAGAGTCATCAGAAGAAAACCTTTCCTGCGTCCTCACCACAAAATTTAGCATAAGAAGTTTGCAAAAGAACATCTGAACAAGGCTGATGCTATTTGGAAACAAGTCCTGTGGACTGATGACATTACAATAGACCATTTTGGACACAACGAGCCAAAAGTGTTCTGAGGAAAAAGGGTAAAGAATTTCGTAATAAAGAAACCTGTCCAGCTTTAAAACACAGGGGGTTGATTGTTCGTGCTTTGGGCTTGTGTTGCAGCTAGTGACATGGGGAACATTTCAGGGGTAGAAGAAAGAATGGATTCAGTTAAATTCCAGCAAATTGTGGAAACAAACATCACACCATCTGTAGACAAGCTGAAGATGAAGAGAGGATGACTTCTACAACAAGACAATGATCCCAAACACATCTAGAAATCCACAATGGACTACCTCAAGAGGCACAAACTGTAGGTTTTGTCATGGCCCATCATTTAAAATCTGTGGATAGAACTAAAAAGAGCAGTGCATGGAAGAAGGCCCAATAATCTCACAGAGCTAGAACCCTTTTGCGGGAAGAATGGGTGAAAACCCCCAAACAAGAACTGAAAGACTCTTAGCTGGTTACAAAAGGCATTAAGAAGCTGTGATACCTGCCCAAAGGGGACACTACTAAGTACTGACCATGCAGGGTGCCCAAACCTTTCCTTCAGGCCCTTTTCATTATTTGCATTTTTTGCTTCGAAATTGTGAAAGATTGAAATTAAAAAGTAATCTAAGATATTGAAGGAATGTGTCATCTTTAACTTGATGCCTTTTGGTAATCACATCATCTTCTTCTTTCTTAACTTCTCACAGTAAACAAAAATTTGACTAGGTGCCCAAACTCTTGCATGCCACTGATTATCTGAAAATAACTTCATGCTAAAGTTCATGCTGCAAATATTATTTAACAATTTAATTTAATTTTATATTACTGATTTTTACTTTTAAATACTAAAGATAAAAGTAAACATTACTTTAATACTTCCTCAAATATAATATTTTTGAAAGCTGTATGAGTACAAATGATCAAAAAAACATATATCAAAAATAATGAGCACTATATACAGTAGTTTGTGCCAGTTGCTCTACAGTACAGGGGTCCTGATGGAAAATGCTTGGTCCTTATTAGACATAGGACTCTGATGCCTGCAGTCCTCAGAATTTGGTTTGTAAATTCACTTATGTAACTGTGCTTTTCAAGTAATCCCGATCATCATGCTTTCATATAATTTGCAGGTACAGGGAGGATCAAACTGATTGTTACATCAAGAATTTGACAGAAGCCCTGTAGGAATGAAGCAGCAGTAATAAAATATGTTCCTCTTCAAATGAAGGGCAAATATAGAAACATTATCAACTCATCCTATTCAGCTTTGAATAGGAGTGGTAGAATTTTGAAATAATCCTCAATAGTTGGAAGAGCTGCTGCACAACCTGCTCATCAAAACTTAAATTTCAGTTCAAGAACACCCCAAGGCTCTTTGGTACAGCTTTCAAGTTCTGCAGTGATTTTTCTGTTTACTATGGATAATATTTAAGAGCCTAGGGGTGAAAAGAACAATTAAAGACGTGGTGGTAACTCTCGGTTTAAAAGGCACCCCTGCAGAGATTCATAACAATAGGGGGCCCTTGACTTTAAAAGGAAGTATAGCTTGATGCTATCCTATCCTCACAATAGACGGTGACAAGACCCGCTCCCCTGGTGAGTTTTATTAATAACATTTCAGATTTTTTTTTTTTACTTTGTAGAACTGCTGAAAAGATGCTTTTAAGTTCAGAGTCCTGATCTGATCAAAAAATGTTTGCTGGCCACATTGGAGAGGAATGAGGAGGACCAGAGGATGCTGTTAGGGCAGGGGGGCTAGGCGTGTCACTGCGTGTCACAGTCACTGCTTGCGCACGGGGCCACGCCCTGCCTACCTGTCCACCTGCACGTCAGCACCACCCACACCGTCAGCGTTACCAGCACATCATCTACAAAATAGAGCTTCACTGAATGCAACCTCAACCCTTTACCCTCTGAGCATTGCCACAGTGTTTGTCTCATGAGTCACACTTTAGATATGTCATATTTCATTATTGTTTGTTTCTTTATTTGGTGTCTGCTCAGCATTTATCCGTTTAATCAAATCTTCAAGTTGCCCACTTGTTACAAGTGTTTGTTACACCACCTTTATTCCTAAGTGGTTTGGTTCAGCAGTAGATGTGCAATAAATCTACCTTAACAAGAATAGCATGTGAGTGTGCAGCTGCGCCCAATCAGGATGTTATCAGTCCATAAATGGCCGATTGCATATCCAATGTTGTGAAATGGTTGTTTCTTTAGGCCTCACCTACACTTTTGTTTGGTTTAGGTGCAAAAGCTTTGTGGTTGGGTTGAGGAAAAGTTCAAGCAAACATCACTGCTTAAAATGAGTCAACATCAACTTTTGGTTTCACATGGACATGAACCCCACTGTCCTGGGTTAAAGTCCTGTGTTTGTTTGACCCAAACAACACCCGTGTCTCCTACTTACTGCAGACTTTATTGCTCTTTATACTACGTCACCGTATTTTCTTCTTTGCTTTAGTCATACTTTTAAGTCGCCAACTCAGTATATCTTTCTCTTTCTAGCCCATATCTATGACATTTATAACCACTGATAACAGCCATTTAAAGGCCTGATAACAGCTGAACCGGCTGGCAGAACTTACTTATACCAGGCGTGCATGACAAAACTTGGAGGACAGAGGTACTGTATCTATGTTTAAAATGTAACTAAAGTTTCACTTTGTGTGGATTTAGCCTCACATAGCTCTTTTATACATCACGTTCAGACAGCATCAAAATGACAAGGATTCCAATGATTTGTTAATGATTGCTGAAAGTGTTTACAAAATGAAAACAATTTGTACGTTATTGTTCAAAATGCCAGTTTATGTGTTTGAGCAAACAGATTTTGCAGCATGGTTATTTCAAAAGCCATTTGAAATGAACATTTATTTTGCATAAAATCCATGTAAAGGCGTATTATTGCCAATGCATTGCTGTATCCTTGTCCCTTAACAGAGAGAAAATATAGAAAAGCAGAACACAGCAGAACATCATGGCCTATAAGACTTAAGCGTCAGTGATATCTTTAAGCTACACTGCAGCCTTTATTATTTCAACCGGCACACACCCAGACAAAAGCTTACCTCCCCTGCCTCCTGGAAGGTTTTATGAAGGCCAGATGAAGCATAATTAATACTAATTTGATTTAGATCCCACTGAGCCTACAACACTTTTTTTTCTATTGCTGAGTTGGAACATTCTGTTTTCCCTCACTGACCAAAAGAGAAGTACCTAAAAGTCATTCTCCTTGTCCTGTGGTGACAAAGGCAAAGCGCCAACTCAGCCGCGCTGTGGTCAAATTTAATGACTTTTTGAGGCCACTCTGGTGTTCTACTATTATAAAGGGATTTCAGAAATTGAATAACAAGGCACTTAATTTAATTGATTTTTGAAAATGTTGCACCCCTCTCAGGTACTGCACCTTTCAACTGCGGCGACCCCCAGCGTGATGGTATCACTATTACAGTTAGCTAATTAGCTGCTATGCTTGTGGGTGTAACAGGCATGTGTGTGTGTGTGTGTGTGTGTGTGTGTGTAAGACTGCCTATTGATGTTGTGACTACATCCACTGACCTTTAGTTCCAAAGTAAGCAATGAAAGAAATAGGGATGCACCGACTATTCGGTAACCGAATATATTCGGCCAGATATTGCAAAAAAACACACATTTGGCATTCAGTGGAATAAGTGAAAAGCAAGGCCTAATAATAGCAGCGTGTTTTGATAACGCAATCAAACAGCGTGTGGTGACGGATGGAGTAAAATATTGGCAGTGTGGCAATATTTTACTTGGTCTGTCACTGCACTCGCATTTGCGACTTAAAAATAGTTTTGTGCGGGCAAAATAAATCATTCAGCAATTTTGGTACCGTGACAACACTAATCTCACTGAACTAAAAAATGGCATTCGGTACTCGGTATTCGGCCAAGCATTTAATATTATTCGGCTTCGGCCACAAATTTTCATTTCGGTGCATCCCTAGTAAGAAATGATGCCCATACATACACCTGAAACAGACAAATCTATTCACTACTAACAATCCTTCTATCTCTTTCAAACCCTCCATCTGTCTTCTTTGCTCTGGAAATTGCATCATGAACCTTATTCAGACATTATTGATCAAAATGGATCATTTAAAAAAAAAAATACATATTGTCATTGGGATTAAGATTCAGCAGGAATCCAACAGATCACTGCCATTGACTTATACATAATGTACATGTCCTTTCACTATTTTAAGTTCTTTGTTTTTTATGTCAGTGCTGCATTACACTGTGTTTCTTGTCACCTGACACATAAAAATAAATAATAGAAGTTTCCAACAGGAAATAATGCCACAAATGTATGTTGCTCAAACAATTTCAATTTCTTTTTATGGGGACAATAATTGATATTAAAGTGGAAATAGACTTTTTTCCTTTCCTTTAACTTCCCTTATGAAGCAAATGGTGAGCTTTGCTTTCACTATGCAGTTCAGTCTACCACACGCTATTATGGATCCCACTGCTTCTCTTGGCAAGTCCTGCACAACTGAGCTGTAATTGACTAGCACTAGTCCTAACCGTTACCTCATTGCCCTAAACCTAAGTGCCTCTGACCTCGACGTGTCACCGTGATGAGTACCAGCCAATCGCAGCACAATAGGGCAGAGGTTGTCAAGAAAAGCAGCGGGATTCATAATACCTGTGGTAGACAGAATTGCAGCTCAAAGTGCGTCAACCATTGTGCAACCAGAGCATGGAGACAATAGCTCTGTGCTTTTCCCCAGAAGCACTAGCTTTCCCCATTTACCAAAGATTATCAATGTAAGTTATTTGAGGTTACCATCCCCAGTGGTGGAAATGATGGACAATGAAACAACTGAAGTAAATGTGAAAACTCTACTGGGCTAAAGAAAAAGAACTCCGTTTCTAGGCTCTGAGAAAAATGGAAAGCAATCTAGTTGTCTTTGCAACAGCAGCACTGACAATAATACCACTTGAAATAACTTGGGGGT
Organism: Epinephelus lanceolatus; assembly: GCF_041903045.1. Classification (NCBI taxonomy): domain Eukaryota; kingdom Metazoa; phylum Chordata; class Actinopteri; order Perciformes; family Serranidae; genus Epinephelus; species Epinephelus lanceolatus. The sequence goes on along the minus strand of NC_135747.1, from coordinate 18,985,479 downwards.
GAAAAGTTGGAAAAGCTATCTGTTTCCACTTAAAGTGTTTGATGTCTGAAATTTTGTGCTTTGATAAAACTATATAAACATGAAAAAAAAAACTGGGAAAAGGTGTTGTCACTAACATCATGAAAAACTATAAAGATAAGTAATCTTAATGACTTCTTTTAATAGTATAGAGGTGTATTTATCAATTGATCAAATAGAAAGGAGGTGATTGAAGTTTCACTGCAAAGCTTTTATCTGCCTTCATATCTACAAGTTAACCAAAGACACATTATTTAAAGGGCTATGACAGATGAATGTAGGTAAACGTGTCTGCTTATATATTTTCTAATTCTCAAATAATGTTTTGCCCCCTTCTTGTTTCTCACCTCTTTATCACTCTCTGTTCCTCATCCATCCCTATCCCTCCCTCCATCCCTTTCCTCCTCCTCCTCCTCCTCCTCCTCATCTCTCAGGGATATCCGAGAATATGCAAACGGGTCAGTGTGTGTGGAGTGCGATGCCCAGTGTGAGCGAGCTGACGATGACTCTTTGACCTGCAACGGTGCGGTAAGCCTGCTCCTATAGACCGCAATAGTGGGACAGACACTGAAGCACTCACTTATCTCACATATATCAGCCTAATGCAGATGGGAAGCGGGCTGCTGTTTGTCAGCAGTTTGTTTATGTTTGCTTTTATCTATTCATTAAAGAGGAATAGCGTTCAAGATAAACAAAAATGGTTGCGTTATTCTATCATCGAAAGATGAAGTGCAGTCTCATCAATCTTAAAGGGACAGTAATACATATTTTTCCTCTTACCTGTAGTGCTGTTTATCAGTTTAGATTATTTTGATGTGAGTTGTCAAGTGTTGGAGATATCGGCCGTAGAGATGTCTGCCTTCTCTTGAATATACTCAAACGAGATGACACTCCAAAAAATTACATTTGAAAGACTCAACAGCAATGTCTCTTTCCAGAAATCATGACCCACTTACTCAAGATAATTCAAAGATGTTGTTGTGAGCAGTTTCATTGTGGAACTATTTTCTCTCTACCAAAGTAGGCCCGCCCACCGTATCACTGCACAGAAGGAAACGTGCATCTACTCATAGATAAGCAGCTTGTGCTCGCAATAGCCTGAAATATGAACATTAATGGCATCCTTCTTGGCTGAGCTGTAATGTTAACAAGTTCAGTAAAAGGCTCGAAATACTCTTTCCTTCAGTGGGGTGGACTGCAGAAGACCAGTGCGATGATGGGGTTCGCAGGTGGAGTTTGGTAGAAAGGAAATAGTACCTACATGAAACTGCTCACAACAATTCCTATGAATTGTCTTGAGTAACCGGGTCATGATTTCTGATAGGACACATTGCTACTGAGAGTTTGAAAGACTGTCTTGTTCCATTATATTTGAGAGAGGGCAAATATCTCTAGGCAAGAGGGAAAATATGCAGTTTTGATTTTGGGGTAAACTGTCCCCTTTAAAGCTATAAGCCATAGAGCAGGCATGTCCAAAGTCTGGCCCGGGGGCCAATTGTGGCCCACAGACCAATTTTAATCGGCCCTTGGCTTGACTTTCAAAATATACCATATGTGGTCCTTTACACAGTAATGGTTAATTGAGCAAGATCACTTGGCATTTTTAAACTTCACCTCATAAGACTATTATTCACTACATTGTAGACAGGCATCAAGTAGTAAGAGTTCATTAAAAGATAAAAATGGTTGCATTTATCTCACTTTTCTTTAAAAAAAGAGAAAAAACTTTTAATGCAAGACTCAGTTGGCCCCCAGGTGTTTTCACGTTGTTTTATCTGGCCCCCATTCAAAAAAGTTTGGACACCCCTGCCAGAGCCAATGCTAATCTGGGATATAAAACTGCCTTCTTAAATTCATACAAGGTAACTAGTAATAAAAAAATTATATTTTATGAAGGATTGATATGGTTCATGATATCATGTATTTTTCCTATCGTCAACAAATTCCATTAAAAGACAAAAACCTGCAATGAATTGAACTTAAAGCAAAATCAGCTGTAGGCTGAAATTGTTGTTTTCAGTGTTGAGCGCCCCAAAGAAAAGTATTCAAGGCCAGAGCATTGCTTCACTCACCACAAACCAAATGACTTGGAGCTGCAGACATTCCCCGTGGTCATCTCAGACTATGATTAATTATTGTATTAGCAGTCAAAGTGTGCCTTTCAGCCGTGCTATTGATTATGTCTCATGTTCCGAGTCAAAGGTAAAAGTGATTGTTTTAGCAAAGATCAGCATTATTAGGGCTTGTATTTGGTACGTGGCAGCTTGTGGGTTTTCATGCCTCTATATATTTTTTCATGTTAACCATCAAAAATGTATTCAGGGACATTCTTTTTTTAAATTCTTTTTATCTTAAGAAAAAGTAGTTGGTGTTTTATTTTTTCCCCCAAAAGTAATTCTTTACTCTTAACAAACTTTTGCATTGCACCAGCTCCAGCATTGACTCTCTCTGAAAAATAGCCAGTAGCAGCTGTACATTAGAAAAATGCCAGAGTGAAAAAAAAAGAAAATCCCTGACCTTCATTTCTGTCTGCCTCTCCTGCACACTACACCCACAGCCACATGAAGCCCCTGACCCTGCGCTTTCTCTTAAAATCTTATCTCGCTGTTTGATAGAGAGGGATGATTTGCGACAGATGCAAGCCAGAGGGGCAGTGTGCTGTCTTTTGTGTCCCATCACACTCTGTCACATAGTTTGTCCAATATAGTTTAGAGGTAGATTTTTTTTCAGAGCTACTGGAGTGTTGGTGTGTGAGTATACAAACACGGGAAGCAAAGGCCAAGTGGTTGATGGCTTGAGTAGAGCGTGTTTGTTGTTGTTGGTCTGATTATCCTGGCTGGTCGCTTGAAACCTCATAACCCTGCACTTGGCGTCTTCGACAAGTGATGGGAAGGTGGGTGTTATGAAAAGAAACCATACAGATACTTGTAGCTTACTTCCAGCTGTTTGAGAAAAAAACATAATGAAAAACTTACAGCAGTCGAAATGATTTTTTTTAATTATTTTTTTTAGCTGTGTAGCTATTAAAGTATTAATAAGAGCAAATGCAAAATAGGTAAAGGTTATATTCACATTGGTGTTGAACTTTTTCAGTCCATATCGAAGATTTTCATTAGTTGAAAAGTATTTTATAAAAGGTTAGATACTATATAACTTTATACACGACCTTCAGCAGCTGTTTCAGTATGTCCTTTTTTGCACTTTGTAATTTCCATTTACAAGTACTGTACAGTCTCATGCAGTCTCTCACCCTGTGAGTGTGTTTGTGCATGTGTGTGTGTGTGTGAGTGACTTCAGTCAAGCTGTGTATAATGGAAATGTCCCAGGGTAACCTGTTGCACCACAAATGGATTACAGCAATCATGTTATGGCCACAGAGCCCGTAGCAATTACATTACAGCTTACACACAGTGATTTGATAGGCCTAATGCCCTCTGCGGAGAGAGATTGGAGATACAAATATAGCCATGAATAAAGGCTATGTTACGGACAGAATAGGTGATAATGGCAGATCCACTGTAGAGAAGTTGCTGTTGTTGATCAGCGTTACTGTTCGTCATTCCATCTCAAACGAGCACATCTATTACTGTGTCTTTACTGAAAGATTAGAGTGTGATTACATTTCACAGCAGGAACCAAAGACTTCAGCTAAACTCATCTCAAAATCCCATTGAATAACTTCTTCAAAAGATGAGATTCCTGTGTAAGACATAACTGCAAAATGTTAACTTTGAGTTAGAAGCATTGCAGGCTGTGACCAAGTGGCTAACTCTGGGGCAGAAAACAAAGCCAACACCAATGTCAGAAACTGCAGTTCTTTGAATGGCCACTTGAGGCTGGCTCCAAGAACGAGTCAATCTCAATAGACCCCCACTAGTCTGGTCAATCTGTGGTTTGACCCAAAAAGTGCAATAGTAATCAATCAAGGTTTTATGTGATCCATCAGGACATTGAAAGAACATATTAAAGGTATACCATTATATACGAAGTGCAGCAAGGTAAATTTAGACGACGCATTAAAAGGTCCAGGGGAGTCATGGTGGTGTGGTGGTTAGCACTGTCTGTCACAGCAAGAGGGTTCCTGGTTTGATCCCGGGTGCGGGAGCCCTTCTGTATTTGCATGTTCTCCATGTGTCAGCATGGATTTTCTCTGGGTACTCCCACAGTCCAAAGACATGCAGGTTAATTGGTGACTCTCTCCGTAGGTGTGAATGTGAGCGTGAATGGTTGTCTGTCTCTACTGTATGTGTCAGCCTGGCGACCTGTCCAGGGTGTACCCTGCCTCTCGCCCAATGTCAGCTGGGATAGGCTCCAGCCCCCCTGCGACCCTCAAGAGGATAAGCGCTTAGAAAATGGATGGATGGATGGATGGATGGATCAAAAGTCGTCCAACTTTACAGCAGAAATACAACTAATATACAACTAATTATAACTCACCTTCTTAATGTTAATTAGGCTTAAAGTTATGCATAACAAAGGCGTAGGCAATGTGGGTAGGCTACAGTGTAGGCTTCGCTTTTTTTTTTTTTCTTTTTTATAAATCCAGCTTAAGGGGTCATATTTTTAGTTTTCCCTGTAAGTATTTTGTTTTAACAGTTTACGGTCTGTTTTTTTTGCTAGCCAAAATTAGCTTTAGCATAGGTATTATCAATGTTAACCATAGCTGTGAATGCACTGTGCTAACCGAGTTAGCAGCTAGCTATCTTCACCCTCTCGTCCTAATGCTGTCACTTCTGGCTCTAAAAAAGGCAAAGGCAATGGACAAAATGCAGAACTCAAGGCTTTAAAGTGGGAGTCCACAAAGTAATGGGGGCAGTGGCTACATCCATTATTTTATAGTCCATGACTATGGCGTCTTTTTAAATGACTGCGTGTTCACCAGTAGATATCTTCTTGTCTTAAATCTCTTACTTAGGTGAAGGACAGGGCATATTCTCTCCTGCCGTCCCTCTCCTTTGTTCCCCATTTCTTTCGTCTCAAATATGTTTCTTTTAACACTGCAAAAATTTGCAAAGCTGTTCCATTATGAATTGTATAAAAATCCACTTGTTTATGTAGAATTTTGATTCTGCTGTCTGTAAAGTCCTCCTGTGTTCTTCAAACTTTGCAAACACATTGTAGCTGGCACACACTCTTGCATGCAGTCACGAGTTCTGAGGCACAGACTGTTCACTTTGATAGTGAAACATATGATTTCTAAAAAGAGGATACATTTGAATCTGCTGGAGGTGCTTTATACCTTTTATGACCACTGAATTGAATTGGCTGCTGTCATATTCACAGGAGCTGCCACATATATCTCTTTCTTATTTGTCCCACTCTTTCCCTTAGACCTCCTCTCTCCTCTCCTCTTTTTATCTCTCCACCTCATCATTAATGCTTAAAATTATTTTGTGGTCGGCCTATCGTGTGGGAGTATATTTAAAGACTCCAGCAGATATACAGCAGAGCATGATGACTTGGTCTGTGCTTTATATCATGGTAAATTATCTTGTAAATCCTTCCTGATGTACCTGATCATGCCTAGGAAAGCCTTTTTTGTGGCTGCCTGTTAAAAGTCTTGACTGTACGCTCTGACACCATAAAGAATAATTGCCAATGCATTAAAGGGAAGAAAGAGGGATAGAGGAGGTAGAAATACTCATTTACACATGCATATCCAGCAATACCACACAAAAAACGATGGTGTTAGAGCTCAAGCAGACCAATTTGAATTTACAGCAGGGCACTTTGGTCGCGACACTGTGCATCCCTGTCACTTTTTAGTGTGTACCAATGCCCTGCTGGACTAAACACTGTTAGTTTGCTCTGTCACATAATTTAGCTCGCTGATGTGATGGGACCATTGGATACACACACACTCACATATACACACCAGTAGCCACGGGTGGGAAGACACTCATAAAAGCGAAGTGCCAGGCTCAACGCTAAAGCCAGTGAGAGCAGCGAGACTTTCAATTTGCATAATTATACCGGGGTGAATGCATGTTCACACACATATACACAAGCTACAAAGAACGCACGCAGAGGCATTAGTGTATGTGCACTCATACACACACACACACACACACACATGCATGCGTGCATGTAAGCCCATGCACAGACACTACCTCTGGTTATGTATGAACAAGCACTCGTACACACTTCTCTACTTGCCAAAGGATAATTATCTGCCTTTGCTATCATCTTTTCACCTTGGTCGCCCCTTGTTTAGCGAGAACAGTGTGTGTGCGTGCATGTGTGTGTGTCTGTGTGTGCGTGTCTTACAGGTATTTGTCAAATATACAGTATGTGCAACTAAAATGCAAAGTGTTGTTGTGTGTGTGTGCATGCGTGCATATGCATATGCGTGTGTGTGTGTGTGTGTGTGTCAGTGGTGGATAGAAATAAGTACTGCTACTCAAGTGCTAAAATATACCTCTACCGCACTGCATTTATTTGATAGCTTTAGTTATTAGTTTCATATTATGATTTAATATTATTTATCTTATTTATGATAATACTAATAATAACAATGAACTTAATTTACTTTTAAAAAACAAGTTTACAGAGTGCTTCAAATACATAAAATCAGACACATATTGCAGTTACAATCTGGAATAAGTTCCATGCAACCACAAAATGGAAACAAAGATAAAAGACAATGAATAGAAATCTTAAGAACAAATAAATGAACCAAAGCATGAAATAAAAAGAAAATCTGTCATCAAAAGCCATTTTATCAATACAAGTGCTTAAGAGTTTAAAAGAGGACACTAAAGTAGTTTCTCGGTGGAAGGTTATTCCACAGTTGTGGAGCCCTGAAGACAAATGCCCCACGACCCTCTGTCTCAGGCCTCGCCCTGGGGACTGAGAGGACCAGCTGGTCTGCAGATCTGAGAGTAAGAGCAGGGGTATAAGGAGTGAGAAGGTTGATGATGTAAGAGGGGGCAAGGCCGCTAGGTGATTTAAAAACAAACATAAAAAATTTAAAACCAATTCTGAAAACCAAGGGTAACTACTGCAATAAGATGAGAATACAAATATGCTCATATCTCCCAGTTTGTATAGGAACCCTTGCCGGGGTATTTTTGGACAAGTTACAGGCAGTTTATTGATGTCATTGGCAGTCACCAAATAATAAGGTAGAGTAATCGAGATGGCATGAGACAAAAGCATGGATGAGATTTTTTTGCATCACTGATGAAAGAAATGATCTAATTTTGGTGACTTCTCCTGATTTGACCAAGGCTGATTTGGTGATATTGCCGAAATGTTTAGAGAAGTCCATGTCCAAACAAGCGGCAACCTCCAGGGCTGATAAATGAAGCCAACATGGAAATGTCAAAAACTACAGTTTTTTGGACGGCCACCTGAGACTGGCACCAAAAATGAGTCAGCTCCCATAAAACGGTTTTGGTCTCTATAGCTAATGTCCCTGTTCATGACAACTGTGAGAGGATGTTTTTTTTTTTTTTTTTTCATAACTCACCCTTTCACTCAAGGCACGCTAAGCACCGTTGGGCATCACTTCTGTTTATGTTCAACAATGTTATCAAACACAACTGAGCTAGCTCGCCCCTCGCCTCATTGTAACCTGTAGCTCTAACTGCCTTTCTGGGCACCGCATTCACGTGTGCATGCTTGTGCGAGACCATGAGACATGGGCACCGCGTTCATGTGTGTGTGTTTGCTTTCGCTGGTCTCGCACTGGCTGGTCGGTGCAGCCTGGACCAAAATGTTTTTGTTGCCATTTGCGGAGCCTGGGCTGCCTACAGAGACCGGACTTTTTCACAGTTTATTCAGAGGACGTAGCTAGCGGATCGTGAGGAGATGTTTGCTGTACGTGACAAAAACTTTTCAAGCTTAGGAAGACTTAGAGAGCCTTCAAGGCTTAAAGTTTTGCCTAGTAAAGGGTGTGGCCACTTTGAGTGACAGGTAGGTACCATCCATTGAAAAATTGCTACCACAGTGACAACTTTGGTCAGATAACGTAACTATGGCGTAACACCAGATTCACAGAGTAAAGACGTATCTGTCGCTATTTTAGTTTGTATTAATTTCATGAAAGTTAAGTTTTGGTCACCTAAAAGAAAGTCTTGTTTGGTTGTATTAAAGGAGCGACTAAGGAATTAGATATTCAGTTTTTGCACTGAGTGGCATACATTTTGTTTTTCATGTTTGTAAGCCTGCTTTTTGCTAGCAGAAGTTAGCAATAGCAACATCACAGTTAACCATAGTAAAAAATGCACCATGCTGACCAAGTTAGCAGCTAGCGCTTGTCCCAATATGGTCACTTCTTGCTCCAAAAATCAATGGCGACTATCAAAATGCAGAACTCAAGATTTCAAAACAGGAGTCCACACACCAGTGGGTGATGTAGACATGGCTATGTACAGTATTTTATACAGTTTATGGGTCTGAATCAAAGATAACTCACATATTTCTGTATTCATGGATTCACTGCAAAGGCAAGTGTTGAAATTCAAACAAAGATTAGAGAAAAGTCCAAAAAATAAATACAGTGTTGGTTGGGCTTTAATGGATAAAACTAGCAAAGGGCTGGTAAAGTAGTTAAAATTTGTTCCACCTCGGCCAGCTACAACAAATTGCTGCTTACACATTGATGCATTAGTATGAACTACCTAATAATGTCATATCAGTCACAGGACATTTAATTTTACTTTTGATGCTTAAGTACATTTTGCTGCTCATTCTTGTGTACTTAAATTCAATTTTAAATGCAGGACTTTTGCTTGTGATTAAGTATTTTTACATTGTTCTACTGGTACTTTACTTAAGTAAAGAATTTGTGTACTTCCTCCACAACCAGTTTGTGTATATGTGTGTATTGTTTGTCAATGAGATGTTCTTTGGGCCTGTTGATGATACGAGGCCTGTCTGGGAGAGCTCTTCGCCTCTCTTCCTCTCCTCCCCTACCTCCTCCCTCGCCTATATTAGCTCCATAAATCCTGTTCTAGGCGGATTGTTATGGTCATTGTGTGTGCTGTGAGCGATGGTTATTATCTGCCTGCTCCGCTCACACTGCTTTATGCGTCTCGTCTGCTCACCCCCTCCCGTCCCTCTTTCTCACTCTCTCTAATTCACACTATATCTGGCTCGCTCTCACTGCCTTTCCCCTTCGCTGCGTTATTCTGCATCCATGTCCACTCTCTTCCCCTCACTTCCCCTTATTACTCTACAGTACTTCTTTTTTTCACTTTTCACCTGCTGTCTTCTGCTCTGTTATCTCTCTTTTGCTCTCAAGCTTTTACTGTTACACAAGCACAACAGTTTAATCTGTAAAGCTGCTAAGAAAGCTGCACTTGGCAAGTTATTGATGTAGAAATATACCCATCAATCAGTCTACATTACAAACTGAGGCTAAAGCAGATATTTCACCCCCCTAAATTTGTGACACCACAGATTTGTCCTTCATGCCCGACTTCTTAATGTCAGATTTGGTTACAGTATATCCTCTCAACGCACTGTTTGGAATCACAACTTGAGAGTGAAAACTGTCGCCTAAACATCTGTGAGAGAAAGCTGTCCAGAGACAGCTGGACATGCCAGTGAGAATTGATCGTGTTACAAAAAGACATCTTTTCTGTCTCTTTTCTGTCATGGAAAAGTTTGGAGGAAATTCCAAGAGTTATCATGTCCACCACTTGCCACTAACTGCAAAGTTACCAAGTAAAAACTTTGGCCTTTTCCAATCCAGACCCTACCTTTATTATTAGCGCTGAAATTGTGCTGGAGTGTAATGCTCAGACCTATACAGAGCATGCTGCTAGTCAGCATCGTCATAATAACAATAGTTAAGTAATTATAGTTGTCAGTAAAAGGTCATTTCCATCTGTGTTCTTTTCTAGGTTATTTAAAAGGAAGTGCCCACTCAGCAGTTAGCATAAAGCAGTCATGTAGATTAGAGTGCTGGTAATGATAATAATAACTGAAAGGGTAGTTCGGATTTTTCAAAGTGGGGTTGTATGAGGTGCTTATCCACAGACCACAGATCTACAGTGTAGTACCTGACAGTAGATGGCAGTCAGCGCACCCAATTTTGGAGAAGCAGACAGGAAAACCAGCACTGAATCTAAGCAATCTGCATGTAAAACGTGCATTAGCCACCTTAAAAATGGTCAGCCTAAAAAAAATCTATATCAGACTATGTATGCTATATTTAGAATATTTTCACTTTCCACCAGACAGCCTTTTAGATGAGGAACTGAGGCCATTACATTGTTCTCTTCAGACCCACCTTTGCCAAAAAAAGCCAGTAATTTTAACAGGGAGTTGCTGGTCTACAGCAGTTTGGATCAGCTAGATAGTCTGTGTTATTGTGTGACTTACATCCCTGGATCCAAACCAGGGATGTAAATATAGAGGCAGTACGTTGCACTGGGGGCCATGGGCTGGAGGGGCCGGAAGAGAGCAGGCCCTTGCAAGTGACAAAGATTGCCTCCTTGAATATGTACCTGTGTTCAAAGAGGAATGATAAAAAAGATATTCCTAATTTAAAAATGGTGCCATTTGCTATATATGTCCTCAAAAAGGCTTTTTCTACATAAGCTATAAAATCTGTGAATAAACTATAAAGGCCATTCAATTATGATTATCATTAATTGATTAATTATCAATGAATAATTTTTGTGAGATATGCTATGTTAATTGCTGGGTAATATGTATCTTGATGTTGTCCTATGTCAAGTTGTTATTTGTGTAAAGACAATACATGCACGATAGCATGCACTGGGGCCCGTCGCAATGTCCTTACATCACTGATCCAGACTAATGTAATGTAACTAAGTAATTTCTGAGCTTCCATGCTAGTTAGAGGTTCTAGGAATAGAGCTAAATTGGAAGATTGATAACACACAATTCTCAAAAAACTCTTGGCTCAGCCACAAAAAGGCTAGGTAGTTCATATGTGGCAACATCATCATGCAGAAACCTACAAAGGTCACTTGGGGAAACACATTTTGAAGGGCTTGGGAAGATAGCATTTTGATGCATAGAATTCAAATATTTAGATTTATACACAAGGAACACTACTGGGAAATTATGCAATGATATAAAAACCTAAAAATAAATGAATAATGGAGCTGCCCTTTAAATGCCTCACTAAATTGCAACTGGCACCTCACTGATGGTTATGTGTACACCTACTATGTACATTTTATTCAGTAGTACTGTATGATTTCAAAATGAAAATGTGCATCTGAAAAGCATAATGTTTTTTTCTTCTCACTCCTCACAGGGCCCAGAGCATTGTGTGAAATGCCTCCATTTTAAAGACGGTCCTAATTGTGTGGAGAAGTGTCCCGATGGCCTGCAAGGTGCCAACAGCTTCATCTTCAAGTACGCAGAAGCCAACAACGAATGCCATCCCTGTCATGCCAACTGCACCCAGGGGTGAGTACAGTCAGGACAAGGACTGGTTTGATGGTCATTACTTCACAAAAGTAAGATATTTGTGTCATTCTTCATGAATCAGAAGTTAGTTCTTTCAGCCTATAAAAGATGAATGAAACCAAACAGTAACAGTCATCTTGGAGACACCTTGTAGCAGGAACTACCGCAGTATTTTCCTACGTGTGTATGGGTCTGTCTGTGGATACATTTTGTCACAATGATAGCACTGAAACAATGCAAGATGCAGTAGTTGAGATGAAAATAAAAGCCAAGTTTGAAGATGGGTGTGGTCCTAGCAAGGGTAGGAAGCAGGGAAGGGGTCTTTGGGCCCTCACTGAATTCATTTGAAGTTGGGGATCAGTGTCGCAGCTAGTGAGATGCTATCCCAAGAAGCTCTCTAGATTTAATCTTGGAGCTGTATCTAAATGCAAATTCTTAAGTAATCTACAAGAAACAAGAAACTCCTCACTGTGATAGGTTGTCCAAAAAGAAAAAAAGAAAAGAATACAGAAAAACTTTCATTAAGTAGGATCATTACGTAACACCTAACCCCAACCATAATCCTACTTTAAACCCTTGTCCTGATTTAATTTCCTGACCTAAACCCCAAGGGTCTAGTCACTCCAGCTTTTAAATCAACAAAATTTCAAACTGTGTTTATGTAGCACTTTTCGAGTCATAGTGACAACTCAAAGCACTTTACAACACAAGCCAGCATTCACCACACTGGTGGCGGAAGCTGCCATACAAGGTGCCACCTGGTCATCACGAGTGATCCATTCACATTCACACTCATGCATCAATGGCAGAGCCATCTGGAGCAATCTGGGGTTCAGCGTATTACCTAAGGACACCTCAACGTGTCGACTGAGGGGGCCAACCACTGACCTTGTTGTAAGTGCAGGATTGCTCTACCATCTAAACCACAGCTGCACAGTTTATTAAAAAAAGACTTGTTGCAATGGTATTGCTGCAATTAGTGGTATGAGTGGTAAGACATCTTGACACTGCTGACATAAGAAATGGAAAGCTGGAGAGTCTAAAAGCACAATGTTAATTGTATTGCACCAAACAATAAAACCCTGCTCTGCTGGAGTCCAAGCTGCTCCACAAAAGAGGCATGGTTTGCAGTCAGTTCAGTCAGGAACACTTTAGTCAAAGAAAATTTATTTCCATTTGCAGTATTACATTTGGTGGTATGGCTCTGTTCTAGGGCCTCTCTGTCTTTCCTCGGGCCTACACAGAAAGCCTTTTCCACATGCTTACGTGGAAAGCCTTAAGGCAGAGAGAGCACACCTCTCTGCCCTTCCATGTGCAAATGAGGAAAACCTGAGACAGAGAGAGCAAACCTCCCTGCCCTTCCATGCACCTACATGGAAAGCCTAAGGCAGGGAGAGAAGCAGTAAAGACCCCCTGGGAACAGAACAGAGCAGCATCAATGACAAACAGAAATGACACTGATAAGTCAGACACATCATGAAAAGGAGGAGCTGGGGTGGGGGTGGGTTGCAAAGTGACTTGCAGAGGAAGCAGCAATAGTAGGCAGGCCAGAGCAGTTTAAATGGGGCATCCTGAATGAGATTTGCCAATTTGTTGCATAGTAAGCAATCACATGATCTATCAGCTGACTCCCCTCCATCAATCAGCTGCTCCATCAGTTGATTGAGCTGTTTGAGATCACCTAATTTAGTTGGGATGTGTGTCCTGCCTGAACTAACGCCATGATCAATTTGTGAGACAGAAGTTGATGGTAAAATGTATTGCACTACTACTAATCAGCTGCAGTAGTCACTACATCACCAGCACCACCATTTCACAAGGATGCTCAAATATACTTCCCTGTGCCACTTTCTGGAGTGCTAACAGAATATTCTTTTATATACATAGTGGCTGGTAAGTGCATAGTCAGAAATATCCAACATCTTCCAAGATATGACAGATCAATAGAGAGGCAAAGCAGAAATGAGAGTAAAAAAGAGGGAGAATGATAGTGAGAGGAATCTGTGAAGTACCTTGCCACTCTCCATTGCTCACTAGCCACAGATCGCTCAATGTAATATCCAACAAGGGTTGGTAAGACATCATTTTGTATTTAACTCCACAGGGAGTTTATGCCACTTCCTCATGTGTTATTTCTCCTCTCCTGAGTGACAGCCTCCAGCGCGCTCGAGCATAGCAATGCACTCGTAAATGGAAAACACCAGGCTGACACTTTGTCACAGGTATAGCTTCATAAGCAGATCCACCACTCAAAACAACAAGCTGGGGGGGAGGGAGAGGAAAGGGAGGGAGACAGACAAAGAGGAAAAGAGACAGAGACAGGGATGAAACCACTATCCCTTTCTTCTCAACATTCAAATGAGCCTCCAGGTTTTGGAGCCACTATTAAGACTGTCAGACGTCACTAGTGCACAGTACACATGGGAGAGTTGAAGCATCAGCACAGGAGGACTGGGGGAAATTTCCAGCAGAGATCATTGCTTTCCATCAGAAGACAGTGTAGCTTTGTATTCTGTCATCTGTGCGGACAGACTGGAACTCAACCTCTAGGATAGAGTTCATACATGCTCATATATGCTTACACACACAGACGTATGTTTTGACAGAATCAGAAATATGACCCGTACACCAAAGTCTGTATTTGAATTGAGGTACTGACAAATCGATAAACTGACCAATGGAAAGTAGTTTTATTCAGTTCAAATTGTCCAGTGAACATCTCTAGGGCCCCGACACACCAAGCCAACGGTCAGCAATTGGTCTGTCTAGTGAGCGTCTGCCACCCTAGTGATTGCAGTGTGTCCCGCACCACTGGCACTAGTCAGCTGTTTTTTTGCCGATTCAGCATGTTCAATCAGAGTTGGGCCGGTGAACCCAGCGGAACCCTTGTGCGAGTGAGTGAATCTCTTTGATTGCAATAGCAGTTAAGCTCAGTACATGAGAAGAGAAGTGAGGAAAGCAAACAAACGACTATTCAAGAGGGCGTGAGATCAAAACACACTTGTTCTATCAGGTACGTTTGTTTTTTTTTTTCTTCAATTGAGCTCCTAAGCAGGAACGATTTGTACTTGTTCATGTTACTGTTCGCTTGCGCTTGGTAAATATCATTTGTTCTTTCAACATTAGGTTGTGTTGTTAATGTGCGAACTGGCTAATGTGCCTCTTGAATCCTTCCTTTAGTTCTTCAGGTTTGTCTTTTATATTGACGAATACAAACTTACCACCGCCTGCTGATACGAAGAGATATTCCCTCTCACACAGGCACAAAACACATGTGCTAACTGACCATTGGCTGTAATCTTTACAGTGTGTTCAAGTGCAACTTTTTGGCTGAGGCAAAGGCGACGTGAGGTGTGTTTGGGCCAGGGTTAACATAACCTGGTGTATGCTGGCTTTTGCCCAGTATCACATGTAGTTGTTCAGCAGAAAAAAAAACAGTGGCCAAAATGTCCAATATGAAATATGCTGAATACATCAATAAAGTAATTAATCGCATAAGAAATAGTCTAATATTGTGTGACCTATAAGTTATGTTGCCGAGACAACTTAAATATAAACTTTTAGTTTGCAGAACAAATTTTCACACAATAATTGCTAACAGATCTATTTATCCACCACAACCATTCAGACTGTCACCCTGCCTTCCACATATCAACGGCAGTCACAGTCTTCCTCAGCGTGCTTGGTGTAGTTAGGTGACGGCATCACAGATTATTTTTTTCCAGGGACACCTCCAACACACTGCAGGTATCCTGGTAGATCAGACCAAGAGGTACGCTTCGCTACCCCATGGTGAGCCAAATGGTGGATAGCAGGTGTAGTGGTTCACACTGGACGCAGAAGCGCTGTGAAGCAGGCAGATTTTCCGAGAAGCGCTGCCCGCTTTCTTTCATCACCTTTGTTGAGCAATGGGGCTGTTCAGACTGGACTGGTTGCAACTCAAAGCTCCACGGATGGCTCACCATCTGCAGCAAGTTTCCACGTCTGATCTATTTATTCTGCAAGCAAATCTGGCAGGAAAACACACTGATAATCTATTATGAACAATATAAGGGCTATATTAGATATAATAAATGATAAAATATGCACCCCATGCTGTCTTATATTTGTCAGTTGTGGCTTAACAGTGAGCAAGAAAGACAAGCCAACACACACAGACACACACACTCACTCACACACAAGCAGACAGAGCTCTACATGTGATTAGAACAGATGAGAGGAGCAGAGTGGCTTCCTGACTGGTGTGGAGAAATGTGCTTCTGGTGTGAACAGCCAGGCGACTGCTGACTAGCAGCTGCATGACAACTGACATATTGCAGGGCTCTTTCACTGTAGGCTATTATACTGCTATTTCAAACATATGTCTGGTTTTATATGGATGGAATTCTGGAATATTAAAGGCTGTATTTGCCATAAAATAGTCTAGTGTAAACCCTGGTCTGGGCCTTTACTTAACCTCCTAAAACCTTACGTCCTCATTTGAGGACATCACATTTTCGATTTACTTGACTTTATTCTTCATTATACTTGACTTAGACCCGTTGTCCTCAATTGGGCACACTTTTTTGTACCATCTAGTGGTTGTAAATGCATAGTACACTAATCCATGTAAAAACAAGATGGCAGCCATCTCTGCCAAGTCAGTCTGCAGCTGATCCCAACACAAAAGTGGACAAGGTCCAAAACCTGATCAGATTTTATGATTGAAACTAGTTTATTTATCATTAGTAATGTTTATTGCTTTATACTGCAACAAATTTGACCAGTTTTAGCAACAGTAACATTAGTAATTAGTTAATTAATTAGTAAGTACTCTTTTGAGGACATTGGGATTTTATTATCATTGACAATGTTTAGTTTTTTATACATTTTGGGTCCTACTGATCCCAAATAGCTAGGATAAATTAGAAATGCATATCAATTCATTCATTTGGGGCGGCAGTAGCTCAGTCCATAGGGACTTGGGTTGGGAACCAGAGGGTCAAGTCCCCGTCCGGACCAAAATATGGAGCGTGGACTGGTGGCTGGAGAGGTGCCAGTTCACCTCCTGGGCACTGCCGAGGTGCCCCTGAGCAAGGCACTGAACCCCCCAACCGCTTAGAGGGCCTGTCATGGGCAGCCCACTCTGACATCTCTCCACTTAGTGCATGTATAGGTCCTGTTTGTGCATGTGTGTTCAGACCTGTGTGTAATTGACAAACAGAGTGAAAAATTGAGTTTTTTCGATTTGTCGACGTGTCGACGTCAGTGGCACAAGTCGACACCCCCCGGGAGGAGTCGACAAGTCGTGTGTTTTCTCCCTCTCTCTCTCTCTCTCTCTCTCTCTGTGTGCTTGTGTATGGAATGCAGTCACTGCCTCTGACTGGCTTACACTGATACTTTATCCTTGACTAAGTGAACATACTCGGGTGTACTATAAGCAGAGCAGACTCCAGTCATTCGGACTTTCATAGTCGAGCGCACTTCCGCGTTGTAGTTTCCTGTAAAAATGTCCGTGAAAAATCCCTGCGATATGAAAAATGCATGCCGAGCAGTCACTGGTGCGCAGAGCGGAGTCCGCGTGGTCGTAAAATCTGAGCTTTGCGCGCACAGGGCTTGCAGATGTCCGCTTTGAGTGCGCGCGGACCTCCGCAGAGTCCGTTCCGCGTACGCTTCGCCCGAGTATGTTCGGGCCTTGACAGACACACATCACATGTGTTGAGATACTTCACTTTCCTCCACCGTGTCAGTGTGATGACATCATCAAATCACTTTTAGACTCAACTTCGACTTTATTGACAGATAAGTCGACCTGAAAAAAATCAAAGTCGTTAATGCCCTACCTCACAGCAAGCATACTTGTGCTTTCACGACCAATTTCCTTTTTTGTCTATGCCACTGTCAGCTTAAGAACCTAAAACACAAGACAACACCCAGCACTGCCGACAAATCAATACGCATAGCTACTGGAAAAAAAAAAAAAAGGTAAAGGGGTAAACATTACAAATTATGTATTTTTATGAACTCCAAGATGGCTCATTTATAGTATTTTTCTGTAAAATGTGCAATTTGCCATACAGTACATAATAAATTATAATTAATAATTGAATGCAGATCTTATTATGTATTATTATATATCTCTAATGTGTGAACGCTGCCAAAGATGTGTGCTGTAATACA
The DNA here is from genome assembly GCF_041903045.1 of Epinephelus lanceolatus. Classification (NCBI taxonomy): domain Eukaryota; kingdom Metazoa; phylum Chordata; class Actinopteri; order Perciformes; family Serranidae; genus Epinephelus; species Epinephelus lanceolatus. The sequence continues at coordinate 18,967,908 of NC_135747.1, read as the reverse complement.
GCCGGCCTGCATGAAAAATGTAATCTTACTCAGCATGAGTGACCTCTCAGAGTCTTGCTGAAGTCTATACTTCCCATTACGTGAGCTGCATCATCAAACAAGTGAAGTAATAAAAGGCCACCGAGAGCACATATTCTCAGCAAAGATGTAATATAGATATGGGTTTAGTTTGTGTTTGATTAACCATTAGTTACTGTGTTGCTTTGCTCAACTCAATACAGGGTCTCATCATTCTCAGATATGTAATACACTATGAATGTTGTGTCTCTAACTTTTGTCTTGTATTTGTTTGCCTAGGTGCATTGGACCAAGACTGCAAGACTGTATTGGTTGGATGGACAGGTACAAAATTCTTTTCTGCGAATTGCCTTTCATACAAACACACCTGCGTAGTGGCACACACGATGCGGGCACACACACACACACACACACAAACACAAAAGAATCACAGTAAGCAAAGTCTCTGATTAATGGTTAGCTCTAAGGCCCAAAATCCCTGTGAGTGTCCTTAATGCCTCTCTGTGCATGCTTGTGTGTGTGTGTGTGTATGTGTGTGTGTGTGTGTGTGTGTGTGTGTGTGTGTGTGTGTGTGTGTCTGCCTGTGCGTGCGTGCATGTGTGTGTGTGCAAGCAATTTGCCTGGTTCTTGATAAATTGATAGCGTTTTAGCTTTTGTTCTGAGGCTATACGGGGGGTTTGGGGAACAAAATGCCGCTAACTGTTTACAACAAATGGATTCAAGATTTCATAAAAGAAACAGTTTGGCATCAAGTGGTGCTGAAAATTGTTGTGTGGTGTTTTGGGGAAGATTTAACTGAGAAAAAAAGGCTACAGAAGTTACTGGTGGGTCTGCAGATCTGCAGCACAACACAGCTGCCAAAAGAGAACAGAGCAATGCAGGACAGGACAGTGCAATGCTTAAAGGCAATGGCTGACTTTTAAGTTAGACCGGAAAAACAAAGACATTTAGACTATCTAGCTGGAAGCTTCAGATGAAAGAGCCATACAGTTAGATACAAAGACGGACAAACTGATAACCATTAAGAAAGTATTCACTAATCAATATTCCGTCTTGAACCTTTTATCGAGGCCAATAGATGCTGCAGGAGATACCTACAATTTCAGAGAAAACATTCACGCCTTCTGGAGATCTGCTCAAAATCTAGGTTTTTCCCCTCTGAATCAGTCCCTGGGACACTGCCAACAGGGTGACGGGGGACTGCAGCAGATGGGGAATGTAGCTATCAGCTGACCTGGTGCATAGATCAGCCCTTATCAGATCTCCGATAGCTGTGGTTAGGATACAGCAGTAGACGCCCGGCCAACCTCAGGCTCAGCTGCCTGCTCTGAGGCATCACACATCTTGTAAATCTGTTACGGGTTGGAGGTATTGGCTTTTGAGCACGACTGAAAGTGGCTTATCAGAAATACATGATTACACTAAGCCTTCAAAGGGCATCGTTCCACCTGGCATTAGCATACATCTTGTGTAGGGATTGTGTGCATATCTGATTAAGATGGATTAATCGCTTCCTGTCACTTACTCCTGTAATAATATTTTGTCTGATAAAACTGACAAGTAATACCTCATCTAACATGTTCCCATTTGGCAGTATCTTTCCAATTTAATTCATAATGATCAGAGCTGCCTTATTGTCTGGTATCTCTGTGATCCCTGATTGGCTCCTTGTGCATGCCTATTTAGAGTGATGGTTGTAATGGTGGAGAAACATTGCATTTGATGTGGTCCAATGCATGGCTGACCATGTGCAAATGTGGCTTGCTGGACAACCTTGAGAACTGTATGTCTTGAGTACATTATAGATGATCACTCAGGGGAGTAGTTAGTCCAGTCAGTTAGAAAGACCATTTATATGAAGTGTGCGGATTTCATTAGATATCTACAGTAGGTCTTGATGCTAAAATGACATTTGGTTGAGCGTCAAATCTTTAGTGACCTTTCTTTTCGTTATTAGTCAAGTTTTAATGGAAGATCACAAAATACAGAAACATGCAGAGACAGGTGAAAATAGTTCTGTCCAAAGCAGCACCTCTTAAGCCCACTGTTTACTACTTTATAGCTTGTTCAATCTGCGCAAAACCTTTACAACATACCTACGTTACATGCTGGACTGTTTCTCAACCAAGTGCAGTGATTTCCTATTTCTTGTTGTCACCATGAATTTTTGTTTTTACATCTTCATGTATATATAGATGGAACAAAGAAGATAATGTGGTCATTTGTAAGCTTTAGAGGGGCTGTTAAACTGTAATTCTAAGCTAATTCTCTCCTGGTTGTTCATTCATATTAAAGGTCTAGTTTGTAGGATTTAGTGACTTCTAGTGGTGAGGTTGCAACATTGCAACCAACTGAAAATTCTCCCATGTGGCCAACAATAGAGTGCAAATAGCCCTATCCAGAGCCAGTGTTTGATTAGTTCATATGTAGATATGGACCCTTTCAGGGCAGACATCACAATGATGCCAGTTTGTTAGCTGGAGGCAAAATATGACTCACCACCACAGGGCTGTTGGCTATGCAGGAGTTTTAAAATGTTGTCTTGTTGTGTTATTGGGAGCCAGAATAGAAGAAGTCATGGTTCAAAACTGAAATTTTATCATATACCAGCAGCCACTGCCTGTCAACAAAAAAAGACAACTATGGTTAAATGCCTTATGACGAGGACTGGACGGATGCGATCTTAAAAAAAATGCTCGCATGTGCAGCCCACACTTTATATCAGGTAAGGGGAAATTATTAACTGTTGAATAACATTGTTGTGTATTAAGGGTTATCATGTCTACCTAATCAGAAATTGGGCAGGTATTAAGAGGAATATTGGATTTCTCCAGTAGTGCATTAGCTAACGTTAGCTTTAATAGCAAAACAAACTGGAGGAAACTGTTGAAGTGTCATCCTCCTTTGTAAAATTGGCAAAGTAATCAACCACAGAGCCGGCCATTCCACCGTCAGCAATCCTGTAGTAGGTGTGTGTGAGAGCATACGGGTCAGCCAGTCTGGTCCCGTTGGTCAGTGTTTACTTTTTCAAGTAATACTCGCGGTCCCGGAGAGTGAGTGATCTGACATGGTGCATTCATAAATTAACTCTGACACTCTTTTCATTTCTACATTAATTAAGAAACAGTTAAGCTTCACTCCACTCAGTGCTCTGCTGCTCTGTTTCCCCAAACAAAGTGCACTCCGGTGCTCCAAGAGTGCGGTGCTCTGAATAACTAAATGGTAAATTTAGACAACGCTCAAAATCTACGAATGGTCCATTTTGTGCCATAGTACACTCCAGCACTCAAAGTGAGTATTTCTGAATGCACCACTTACATCATCTTCCTCCATTGTCTTAAACCAGCCAACAGAACTTGCTAGCTAGCGCTAACTAATATAACGTCTGTGGAGAATTGTTTTGCCTCCAGCTAAGCCCCGCCCACCAAACACATCATTCTGTTTACTTACAGTAAAAGGGTCTATAAACAGCTCATTCTAAGGTTACAAAAACACAGAGTCTTAGTTTCAAGTGATTGTAAACTAATGAAAACATAGTTATGAATACTATAGTTCATGTCTGCCCAGTACGTCCCCCTAAATCTTACACACTGGACCTTTAATGGACAGATATGAGAGTGGTATTAATCTTCTCATCTAATCCTCCACAAGACAGCCAAGAGGTGTATTTCAAATTATTCCTTCAAAGAATTGTGGCCATGATATTTAATCAGGTGGACATCTTTACAGATGAAAAATAAATTTGTCTGTGCTCTTTTGTGGGTAATCTATGTAATGACTACGCAGTATCTAAATTAGCCCAAACAAAAGTGAGGATTTTTTTTTTTTTTTTTACAGCTTTTACCTGAAGTTATCAATACTCATACAGTATGTACGCTAAGCAAATATTATCAGGTATGTCAGCCTGACACATTTATTAGCTAGGCTCTACTTCTCAACAGCTCGTTACCATCACACATTATAAGTCCTCAAAATGGTGATTTTCTCCCTGTGCCAGCCAAAGATGTGGGGGAGATAGAGTTCTTCACTTCTCATGAAGCCGGCTGACTGTGATAACATTTTATGGGGTGTATCCTTGCATTTTGTGATATACAGTCCTAAGTAGCAGCCTTTTCCCATGATTTAGGAGAGTTTTAGTATGCCTTGACCAAATTAAGTTCTTTCATTATAGCAAAAAAGGCGGGGATCGGCTGGTATACCAAAGGCAACTCTGAACGCTCATTTCTGCAGCAGCTTTGTAGACAGTTTGGGGAGCATATCAGGAAAATTATTGAGAGGCTTGATTTCAAATGACAGCGTCAGTGTGGTGCTGAGAATTCACTTTGATGGTTATTTCCATGTTTTTGATCTCAGCCTCGATTTTAATGAGAGGGCATGGAGGGATATTTGTTACCAGATGAAGCTGGTAGGAAAACAGACAAAAACTGAAGGTGAAGAAGTTTTTTTAAGGATCACCCCCAAAAAACAGCATATACTTTAGAAACATCTTTTTATGCCTCTGTGGCACCGATAGTTGTGGCCAGAGGCATTATGTTTTCGGGTTGTCTATTCATCCATCTGTCCATCCGTATGTATGTACACTATATGGACACGAGTATTCAGATGCCTGACCATTACACCAACAGGGATTGTAATGACATTGTATTCAGATACATATATTTTAATATAGAGTTGCTTCCCCTTTTGCAGCTATAACAGCTTCCACTCTTCTTGGGAGGCTTTCCACAAGATTTTTGAGTGTTTCAGTGGGAATTTGTGCCCGTTCCTTCTGTAGAGCATTTATGAGGTCAGGCACTGATGTTTGACGAGAAGGCCTAGCTGGCAATCTCCACTCCAGTTCATCCCAAAGGTGCTGGATGGGGTTGAGGTCAGTGCGGGTCTGTGTGGGCCAGTCAAGTTCTTCCACACCAGACTCATCAAACCATGTCTATATAGTCCTTGCTTTGTGCACTGGGGCAAAGTCATGTTGAAATAGAAAAGGACATTCCCCAAACTGTTGCCACAAAGTTGGAAGCATAGCATTGTCCAAAATGTTGTGATATGCTGAAGCATTAAGATTGCCCTTCTGTGGGGGTAAGGGGCCAAGCCCACAACCTAAGAAACAGCCCTATACCATTATCCATCCTCCACCAAACTTCACAGTTCTCCCAGCATCTGTCTAACCTAGACTCGCCCATCTGACTGCCAAACAGAGAGGTGGGATTCGTCACCCCATAGCATACATTTCCACTGCTCCACAGTTCATTGTCAGTGTGCTTTATACCACTCCATCCAACACTTGGTATTAGCTTTGGTTTGCAGCTGCTTGGCCAAAGAAACCCATTCCATGAAGCTCCTGCCAGAGTTTTTGTGCTTACATTAATGCCAGTGGAAGTTCAGAACTCTTCAGCTATGGACTCAGCAGAGTGTTGGCAACTTTTATGCACTATACGCCTTGGCAGTCGTTGACCCTGCTCTGTGATTTTACGTGGTCTTCCGTTTCTTGGCTGTTGCTGTTGTTTTTAAACACTTCCACTTTCTAACACATCACTTACAGTTGATTGTGGAATATCCAGCAAGGATGAAATTTCACGAACCGTCTTATTGCAAAGGTGGCATCCTATCACAGTACCACGCTTGAAGTCACTGAGCTCTTCAGAATGACTCATTTTGTATCACAAATGTTGGCTAGGTGCTTGATTTTATACACCTGTGGCAACGGGTCTGATTGAATCACCTGAATTCAATAATGAACAGGTATAACCAAATACTTGTGTCCATAGAGTGTACCTCCATACAAACTTATGTCCATGTGTACGTACATCCATCCCATTCTCATTATTTGATATCTCAAGAACACCTTGAGGGAATTTTTTCAAATTTGGCACAAACATTCACTTTGACTCAACAATGAATCTATTGGAATTTGGTGATCCAAGGTCAAAGGTCAGGGTCACTGTGACTTCACAAAACGTTCTGGCCATACCTCAAGAATTCATTCGTCAGGTGTGTGAAATTTCAAAGAAGTCTCTAATAGGATAAATTGATGAAGTGATGACATTTTATATCCAAAAGGTCAAAGATTAGCTTCACCGTGACATCATAATGTCCTGCAACAACACGTTTCTGGCCATTACTCAACACCATATTTTTGGAACAGAAGGTGACACTAATATATAACCTTGGGTGCCCACCTTGAAACTGTGCTGATTGTAAAGATCTTCTGTGCTGCTAGGGGGAAAGATTCGTGTGAAGCATCAATGTTTCTGCAGACATGGATGTAAACTGTAAATGCATTGTCTGGTACACAGAGGCATACAAACATGAGCCAGGTATTCTAGTTTGTGTGTTTGTTTATTTACTTATTCTGTGTGTGTGTGCATATGGCACCATAAACATGATGCCAACTTCTATCTTTTTCTCCTCATCCTCTCTACTCCTACTCAACACATCCAATCCCACCCCCCAACCTCTCCGGCCTCCCCTGTCATCATCTCTCTCTTTCCAAAAATAATAATATATGCTTTCTCCTCACCTGCATCCTCCTCTTTTTCATCATCTACTAATTTCCCTCCTTTTCCTCCCCCTCCACTTTTTTATCTTCAGAACCCCTCTGATCGCAGCAGGAGTGATTGGTGGCCTCTTCATGGTGGTGATCATGGTGCTGAGCGTAGCAGTGTCTGTGCGCCGGAAGAACATTAAGAAGAAGAGAGCCCTCCGTCGCTTCCTGGAGACAGAGGTAAGCAGGGCATGAGATAAGAAACTGTTGCCACTGAAAGATATTGTTTTCAAGACTGTGCATGATTGGAAATCAGAGGAAATTGGTGACAGTTGTATGGCATATATCAGTTTAAACCTTTATTATTGCATCAAACTGGACAAATAACTTTGCCATTGCTTAGGGTTTACAGACTCAAAAACATTAAGAATATAGTTGAGAAATAGGAGGTGGAAAAAAAAACAGTGAAAGGGGTACAAAATAATAGAATTTTTTTCCAGGAAGAGTGGCAGATTGACAGATTTTGCATATAACTGGCAGTCTTTATAACGAATATGTCATTATAACATTTGTCTGACTATATGTGTGTGTGCCTGAAAGTCTAGGTTTATAGTGTAGCAGCGTGAGTGTCGGTGCATTCCTAGCACATACACCGGGCGCATACTATATAAAATAACAGAAAATCAGACTGAAAGCGAGAGAAAAGAGAATGAGGCTTCACGTCTCCAGATGGTGACTGCAGAGGTGGAGAAAGTGTCAGAAACTCAGTGGCTCAGGTGTTGACTTTGCCATAGAGGACACTTCTGTTATGAAGAGGTTAGGGACCATACCATTAGAAGAGTTGAAAGCACTCCTCCTTTGTTTTAGAACAAGAAGAGCACATAATGTAATGCACTTGTGCATCCATAGTGAAAATAAGGTCTGCTTCCACTGCTTTCTGTCTCTTCAGAGCATACAAGTGTCAGTGAAGTGTGTGTGCTGATAGCTTCTATAATGACAAAATAGCACGGATGTGGCTTGTTATCACACTTACACTTATCTCACATATGGCAGGCACTTACACTGTCACTGTTTCCTGATTACTTATATGTCTCTTTAATTTTGCATTATGTAGTTAATGAAGAATACTTACGAACAGCATGAGGAAGAAGCTTGCTGACATTCTTAATGTGAAAGCAGAATGTGCTGCAAACAATGTCAAATGTTATCTGCTAAAACTGCTGCGTTGTTATTCAAAAAGAAGAATGCGATAAGTATAAGAAACTACCTTTTCACAGAGCGATCCGAGGAGCTATGCAAATAATTAACAGCCTTCAATTGCTACAGTTGTAGCTCACTTGTAAACCCACATTATAATGCTGTAGCTTATATAAAGGATATCACTTTTTAACTGCTTTAACCACCTAAACCGGTGGAATTTGTCACAGTACATTAAGATTAATTTTTGCATCTATTCAATTAATGCACTTTTTTCTCATCATTCTGTTGTCAGGAAAAATTTAATATTGGCTGAATCCAAATGTCCAGACTTCACCACACTTGCAGACTTTGCTTAGGGCTGTCCAAATCCACAATTCATCCAGTCCACAAGACCTCCAGAGAGTCTGCTTGGGTTGCAGACTTAAGCAGACTTCCCTGATTTAATAACCCACAATTCATTGCAACACAGATGTGACGTTGTGGGTTTTTCAACTGCCAAAAAAACCCAAACGTATCAATGTATAGAATAGTTATTGATAGTTAGGTCTATTAAGATGGGACTTGAATTATGTAGGCCAGAAATGATGCCCTCAGGGAAGCGGTACAGGAGCATAAAGAGCAGGACAAACAGACTTCTTTCCATGGGCTGTCAGGACACTCAATACCCACATGAACTGAGCTCTGAACTGTCGATATGGTGCAATACTTAGCTAATATAACAAGTGCAATATCGCACTTCCTTTATTATTTATTCCAGACAATCTAAATTATTTTTTTATACTCTCTGAATGATGTGTGTGTGTCTGTGTGCGTGCTCTTCTTGTTTTTTATATGTTTTATGTTACTCTGTTTTTACTCTAATGCAGCTAACGGATGTAGCAAACACAATTTCGTTGTAGAGGTGTCTGTACAATGACAGTAAAGACTATCTTATCTTATCTTACATAATATTCAACCACATCATGATACAGAGATACGTAGAAGTATAGGCTGTAGAGGGAACGAAAATGCATTTAATTATTGCAGCCTATCAGGTTGCAGTGAAATAGGCTAAAAGATTGGCCGAAAACAACAAAAGAAGGTTTCTGTAGCCTGTTATATTGAGATGTATGAATACATTTTTGTTTAGTCACAAAAAAGGCTATACATGGGAGTTATATCTTGCTATCTGCAGGAACAAATGAGCAGGCACTATTCATCAACTTCAAACAATCAGTCAATCAATTTTATTTATAAAGCCCAGTATCACAAATCACAATTTGCCTCACAGGGCTTTACAGCATACGACAGCCTTCTGTCCTTTGGACCCTCGCAGCAGAATAAACATACATACATATTCATCTTATTCAACTTATATGACATATATAAATATGACAGCAGCAATAGTTGAATGTTTCCACTGCAACGAGTAAAACAGTCGAGCACTGTCTATTAGCCGCTTGCAGTCTCTGCTCTTACAGACTTTACATGATGACGGTAAATACGTCACACTTTGTACAACTGAAGTCCGCGAGGGCTCAGTCTGCAAGTCCAGAGGGTGGACATTTGGATTCAGCCATTAGCTGAGCAAGTAGGTTGTTTCCAGCACTGCCTCTTAGAGTGAGAAGCTGGACAGCTCCAGTGTGCTGCACTGTGGCAGCTTCTCATGCCTCAACATCTTCAGCACCACTAATGCTGGACAGCTCCAGTGTGCTGCACTGTGGCAGCTTCTCATGCCTCAACATCTTCAGCACCACTAATGCTGGACAGCTCCCTGCACAGTGGAAAGGAATACAGTAGTATTTGTGTGTGTGTGTGTGTGTGTGTGTGTGTGTGTGTGTGTGTGTGTGTGTGTGTGGACAGATCATTTTAAAGACATCTGTATTGTCCTGCGTGTGTTTGTTTATGAGTGTGTGTGGCCGCCGCCCTTGTTGTTCCCACCCTGCAGAAGCTGATTTGTGATTCCATTTAAATGAAGAATGGCTATTGTTTTTAATCAAATGGTAACCATGAGCCAGAGGGACAGAAGCGGCCGACCACAGCCAGGCTGATTTACACTCCCGCTCTGTTCTGCCCTCCCTCCCTCCCTCTCTAATCTCCCTCTCTTTTCCTAATTCTCCTTATATTGCTCCCTCTCTCATGCTTTTGCATCCTCGGACTAATTCAGCTGCCCGCTTCTCCATCGCTGTCTTGTTGTTGTTGTTTCTCTCCTGCCCCGCGCCTTTCCCCCTCCTCCCTCCCTCCCCTCATATAATCTTTCTCCCTCTCTTGCTGTTAAATCTGTTCGTTCCTCCACTTGAGGAGTAATGAGACAACAAAAGTGTCAACTCCTTTTTGGGCTCCGCAATTATCCACCTCCCCCCACCTCTTTCCCTCACTCTTCGTCCACCTATCTCCATCTCCCTCTTCTTTTCACATATTAAATCTCTCACTTGTGATATTGAAATGGTAATGGCACTCCAGGGTTTGGATTTGTCTTGCTGGAAAAATGCCATAGTAACCCTCCTGTCACCTGAAGTACAGGGCAGTTACTTATTAAGATTAGGTGTTTTGCAGAAAATGCATGATAAGATTAACAGGTTTCAGAGCAATTACAACTTCAATAAATTACAGTAAACACTGCATTCCAATTGCACTATTTTAGGATTCTTATTTCAAGAAAAACTTCAGTGCCGAGTAACTCCATGGTAATTGTTGTTATGGTAAAAGAGTTTCACAGCATGACTTCGTGGAAATTAGGTCACAGTTTTTAGAAACAGCCTTTTTTTGCCGTTGAGTCAAGGAACAGTCTTGTAAGTAGTGAAAATTAGCAGTAGCTCATGTAAATGGACTTTTTCTACTTAATTCAGGTGTGTTAGGAGGCACAATCTTGTGGAAAAGGGGTTGGTAAATTTACCTGGACATGTGTATGGTTGGGCATGGAAGTGTTTTGTGTTCCCATGCTTATCCTGAAGCTAAAAACCCAACCCAATGTTGGCATTGTAAGTTTCTCCAGCATCTCCAGCATGTAGCATCATTACATTATGTAGCAGATTTGTGTACTTTATGTTTCTTTACAACGCTGTGGTTAATGTGTGGTTGTGTTCAGGCACAAGACCCTTTGATTATGGATGGAAAAGATCATGTTTAGCCCAAAGCGCCCAGGTTTGGTGGCCTGATTGTTACTGGAAATGCTGCCAGTGTTTCACTAAAGTACAACCAGTTTTGTTGATTGCTGGCCTCAAACAGTGGCCTTCTGCTTGGCAGCCATCTCCTCTCAGTTGCGCGCCATCCATCATCCCCTCCACCCACTGGAGTCAAAGTCATTTCATAGACACGTAATCAGAACTCGGCCACTTTAGAAATTATATGATATATGTGAAACATACAAATATAACATATCAGTGGTTTGCAGAAATGTACAATTTGAATATTTTCTTCTGGCGACTGGGTTGGAATGACATATAACTGCTTGGAAATATGAGTGACAGCAGATATTTTAACAATTTCTTGGTATTTTCCCATGATGAATTCTGTTTTGCTGGTTGAAAGGATTATGCTGACTTTGTACACAGCAGAGGTGCTGTGTGAAAAATGAATTCATCTCATTGTAGGGAGCTTGTGTTACAGCGCTTGTGATACAATACCCACTGATTGAATGACTTTTATGTTTCTGGATTTGTTTTCAGCTGGTGGAACCTTTAACACCCAGTGGAACAGCACCCAACCAAGCCCAGCTCCGCATCCTGAAAGAGACAGAACTCAAAAGGGTCAAGATCCTCGGCTCCGGGGCCTTCGGAACTGTTTACAAGGTAAAACATGCACAAAAATAACATGTATATCAGTTGGTACATGGAAAAAATAAATGAATATCCTCCTGAAGTTGAGATCATGATATGAGAACTTGATTTAAAAAAAAAAAAAAAAAAAGGAAGACAAGAGAGACGAATTGCAGGATCATTAATGACAGGAAATGAGATGGAAGGCTGGAGGCGGGGGATGAAAAGAATAAGTAATAGCAGACACCGAGACCCCAGGGGTTACAGTGAAATAAGAGATAGCTGAGGTCACCACCAGTGTGATGATGGGTTGGGGGAAAAGTAGAGAAAGACACAGCTGAAATTAGAAAGAGAACAGACTTTCACTGATGATTTCAGCGAGAGTCTGGTCATTTTGTAGATCCATCCATTCACATTATAGCACATTTCTGGGTCAGAGGTGTGTAATCAGGAGCACAGATGTCCTTTTTTCAAAGCAACATCTTGCACATTTCCCTCGGGAATCTCCAGCCACCTCTAGGCAGGAGGTATCTAAATTTCCTCCACTGGATCCTCTCAGGGTTGAGGAACAGTTGGTTGGTGTTGAAATCCTCCCAGGCAGTCAGCAGGATAGCAGAGCTTCAGCAGCTTGATTGCATGATCTTATTATTTGAGGCACAGCTCGGAGGTCGTGGCTAATGTTGAGGGTTAGCGTTCAGATTGACTTGTAAATACATGTTTTGCTTTGCAGCTCACTTCTCTTTTCACCAAAATGCTTCAATATTACTCATCAACTTCAATTCATTCTGCTAAATCGTAACCATCTACACAAGCACAGGGAGAGAGATTGTGTTTAAAAAGGAGGCATCACATTGATGTATGAGCAGAGGTGTTGGGCCTGCAGTCACTGGAGAGATGTAGTCACATCAGGATTGAACAAAGGTGGGGCACATTTGGAAAAGTTGAGAGGCACTTGATTTCTCTACTCTTTTAAATGCTTTGACCACTTTGGCAGCTGCTAAATCACTTTAATCCCACGTGAAATTAGATACTTCAAAATGATTAAATAGTTTTTTTTTTACCATGTCTTTTTGAAGGACAAATTCACTGTTAATCATGCAGCATGCAGAACTTCACATACGCTGCCAGTGAGATTATGGAAGATGGTTATTAGGAAAGCTGACAAAGACGAATTTGAGGTGAAAATTCCTCAATTTAATAATTAAGATTCTTCCTGGTCAAATTTTCAAAGGGAAACCAGCATTTTTTTTTCAACCTGGACCATATTTTTTCTTGTTTTTGTAATTGAGTGACTATGGAGACAACAGTTTTTGAAAGTGGTCCAGCATCGAGCGAAAGCGCTGCAGCCAGCAGCTGAGAAATGAACTGTTGTGTAACCCTGAGGGGCAATAGTGAATCGTAAATGTACATCCACTTGAAGAGTTTCTGCCTCTGACAGGCTTTGGTTGTTATGTGTCTGACAGCATTATGGAAAGGATCCTACAGAGAAATAAAACATTTTTCTTTATGTTTTACCTGATCTGGTCTGTCTGTTATTATCTTCCTGCAACAACTTCATTTGGGAGACGAGACTTCTCGAGGAAGACACAATTTCTGAGAGTGTTGTTCCCGTTGGTTACTTAGACACAAAACATGGTAAAATAGGGTCCAGGTTGAAAATACTAAAGCTTAACATCTCTCTCTTTATAAGATGTTGGTGAGTTGGAATGACTTTGCACTCATCAGCTGTTTGTGTGTGTGTCTCTTTAGGGTATCTGGGTTCCAGAGGGTGAAACAGTGAAGATTCCTGTAGCCATTAAAATCCTAAATGAGGCCACAGGACCCAAAGCTAACGTGGAGTTTATGGACGTGAGTATCATCGAATCCTGAAAATTTAAGTTTTTAATTGTTTTCTCTTGATAGGTTTATGTGGCAGCCCATTTCCACCAGTGTGATAAAAAAAAGGTCCTAGAAGTAATTAGAATGAAATATATATACATATATATATATATATATATATATATATATATTATGACATAGTACCTTAAAATGATAACAAAAAATTAAAAAAAAAACAAAAAACAAAACTGTTTTACAAATAATGACAACTTTCTTAAAATGACTTGTAGTATTTCAAAATAATGATGAGCTTTCTCAAAATATAATGAAAAACAATGAAGTCATTATTGTGAGAATGTTTCTCATTATCATATGTCCAGTTGCCCACAATATAGCACTTATGATTACCATGACCTGGATGACTGAGAATCTTCAATGACACGTTTTTCATTATACAACAGTTAGTTCCGGCCCTGCAATCTGATTGGTCGAGAGACAGTAAAACTGTGACGATATTGGAGTACAACATCACGGTTATTTCACTGTGTATGTATCACTCCGCCTCACTGCTGATTGCAATCAACAATCAAATCAAAACTGACGGTTAGTGTCAGTTAGGTCAGCAGTTGTGTTGTAGGCTAATTAATTCATCCACTGTCAAACAGCCAAAAATATGGATTTATTTTCTAAAATAAGTTTTGAATTGAACTATGAATGGTCATCAGAGGAAGATGAGGGAGAGGAGAAGCTGAATCCATCTGAGCACACATCCAGGTTTGTCAGTGTTTCATCAGCAGAGCTCAATGACTTGGAGAAAAGCAACATACTGTCAGATCAGAAGGCAGAGTCGGCTGTGCCTGTGAAGCGACAGTCCACCATGCAGTCACCAGAGACTTATTTCACCGGCTGCACAATTAATGGAAATGTGCAGATAAATGTGTATAAAGAGTAAGTGCCTGGCGCACCATGTCTGCGTTACATAGCAACGGTGACAGCGGAGTCCTGAGGGAACTATTTTTGTTGGCGGAAGACAAATAAAATGCTTAAATTATCTATTTTGTCCTCATTTTTCAACATTTCTTAATCAGCTTTGCTTATTTAATTGTTGAACTGTTGTATAAAAGCAATATCACACTCGAGCTTGTGATGTTGTACTGTGATATCGTCACGGCTGTGATTGTCTTCGGCACTCGGCCTGCAGCCTCGTGCCTATGACCGAATCACAGCCGTGACGATATCACAGTACATCACTCCCTCTCGTGTGATATTGCTTAATTATCCTAAGATACTAACTCATAATTTTGATACCAAGTTGTTATTTTAAAAAAGTTTCTATTATTGTGAGAGAGTCTATTTATTTATTTTTTTATTTTTTTATTTTATTTTATTTTTTTTTTCAGAAAATATCTCATTATTTTCAGAATACTTCTCATTATTTTGCGATTTTAAGTCAATATTTTGTTTCTCATTATTTGAGATAATAGCATTATTTTGGGTAAATCTTTCATAGTTGCTATGGTAATACTCAGTGTTGGAACTTGACCATCTTAAAAGCACTCACCAGAAGATTGAAACCTTGTCACTCATTTTAAAAGAAAGCAGAACTTATACATCAGCTCTGTTGGTGAGATGAAGCTATTAAGAATTAAGCTTAGACCCCGTAGACACCAGAATAGAAACCATCAGGGGCCCCTAGCACCCCTACGTACACGCACATACACACACACACTATGCCATAGGCTCCCAGCACAGTGCACAAGGCCCCATTTATAAAACATTCACAGCTCGGCTCATTTCAAAAGGAAAAGTGGAAAAAAAAATCAAAATTATCACCCTATGATGATGCAATGCAGATGAAATAACCTCCATCAACACACGTACACATGCAGAAGCAGACACACACACACACATCGAAAGCGACCCAATTGCACTCATGTTTTGCACTTAGTTTGACAGTCTAAGAGGGAGAGTTTTGGAGTGTTAGCTTTTCTATTTTTATCAGGACATCTTTGATGAATATCCTACGTGTGTTTAATTTAATGCTCTGTGTGCTCTGAGGGCTTGTCTGACAATCAAAGAACCAGATATCAGCAATAACAGAACATATAGGGAGACAAAAGAGGGTGCTGTGGGGCTTAACTTTACATAGAGTGATAGAGACATAAAACTGTTAATGACGCGTATGCATATACTAGCAAAAAATGCATTAAATATTGTATATATCATCTGATATGCACATGTCCCTGTAAGTGTGTGTGTGTGTGTGTGTGTGTACTATGACACAAAGCCAGCATCCCCCCCCGGCGTAATAGCAACAATTTCAAACACAAGTACACAAATGAGCTTCACTATAACTCGCAGCATTCACAGACAACGCATTTGCATAAATTAGCCTAGTGGCTAGCGGACTTTTTCTCTACTCAAATGACGCCAGGGACAACAGCAACATTTAACAAACGTAATGTTACAAAATTTGGCTCTATTACAACTGACAACATTCACTGATAAAACAGCTGTCTCATACTAAACACGTTTTCCAAACAAACATAACATGCTAATGTTATTAGCACAAGCCTATGGCATTTTACATTGTATAAATTAGCCTAGCAACAAGCGGCGATTTCCTCTTCTCATATGAAGCCAGGATAAATCCCGAAGTGTAAATCCCCGAAGGATAAGTCATACACAAGACTGAAAATGCTATTTTTGTGAAGGCTTTATTGTCTTCACAATTTAAAGTTTCTTATCTGTGAAATTAAAATAAATAAAAGCTTTGTTTCCACTGAGAGAAGTGGTTTCAGCTTCCAAAAATAGACAGGAGGTCTGCGTTGCTGCGACGTGTAGTTACATTTCTGAGAAGGTGCATGTCAGCCTACGGTGTAGGGTGCGCCGTAGGCTCTTTGTAGAGTAGGTACGGAGATAGATTCAAGGCAAGTGTGAATTCCGCCTAACTCAGATAGGTTGTGTAACAGAATGCACATGCAAAGCCATTCACATGTTACAGTTGTGAGGAAAAGAGGAGAATTCACTAACTGTTGATGGCATGGGATTTTTTTTTCTCAATTACAGAGCAGTGATCATGTTTACAAACCAGATTGCATTACTGATGAGAAATTCTAATGTTACTGACTTTTAAACAAGATGTATGTAAATGACTATTTCACTAACAGCAGGGGAGACAGAGAATGTGATTTGGTGAGCAAGAAAGCAGAGAGATGAACTACAGTAACAGTAACAAAAATTCAATCAGTAGAGACTCATTCTGTGAGAAAAGAATATTTATTTACATGTGCGCATAAGTATGAGAAGGGTGAAAAGTCTTTGGCGATTAGACCCCATCGTGATGTCATCTATTCCAGGAGGGTGGTAAAGACATAGTAGATTAGACATCACCCCCTATGGAGTCTAGACGCTGGTGGTGGTAATGGTGGTGATGAGATGAGATTAAGAGGGGGCTGAGGATCTGGATGTGAAGAGGAATGGGCTTTTGATGAGCTTGTCCTGGGCTCTGGATAAGGTGACTGGAGGTGAATGGTGTGGAGGACAGCTGAAGGAAGCAGAGAGGAGAACAGATGAAAAGTTTTGCAGCAGCGACCTGAATGGCCGAAGGAGATCATTGCAAAGTTTGATTGGCTAACCTGAGAGGGAACACCCATTGTCAGCTGAATGGTGGAAGTGGTGGGAGTCGGATTGACGGAGAATTGTGAATGGATATAGTATAAAAAAAGTCTTCCTGATTAAACTTATGCTGGGCTTTGTAAGCAGCAGAGTCAGACACAAATGTGTTGATCTTTGGTCTGCTCATTTTGTGATCGTCCAACTCGGTCACCAGAATAAATGCTGGCATTGTACATTTCTGCAATGCACAGATATGTTAAATTTGTAGATCTCATATTGAAAATGTTAAAATTTAAGTTCGGTCTTGCCTTGGTTACATGTGTTCTATCATTCCCTCTTCCACAACCCGGAAACTCAGCTCATATACATGAAATCTGAACTGCTTCATTTAAGAAGTGTTGATGATATCTGTATAGAATATCTGTGGTTTGCAGAAATGTACAATGCCAGCATTTTATTCTGGCGCCTGGGCTGGTTTCTCCCAGTATTTTCTAGTGATACCTTACTTCACATTCGCCCTGCTCCACAGTCGTCTTCTATTGACTGCTAAACAGCTGGGGGCTTAGCCTCTGCTCTGGTGGTAGTGGTAGTTACAGAGGAAAAGGAAAGTGCCATTCATTTACTTTACCCATCCATATTTTCCCAGCCAGACTGGGAATTCTGACTGGTGACCTTCAAGCTGCAGGCCACACTCACTTGCCCCTGACTGTTTGAAGAATGTCAGCGAAGATTGATTGTCCTTTAGTCTGTGTTTGTGTGTGTGTGTGTGTGTGTGTGTGTGTGTGTGGGTGGGTGTGTGTGGTTTCCACTCCTTACCTGTGGAGCACTTAGAGGAAAGAAGCATCTCGTTTTAAACAGCAATCGCATGGTCCAAAATGTTTGGCACAGCAACAAAATGCCAATACCACCTCCTTGCTCCCAGGGCTTAACAAGAGGACAGGGTGCCAATACCCAGCAAGACTGCATGCATGTACATGTTTGTATGTGTGTAAGGTTGTG
The DNA here is from genome assembly GCF_041903045.1 of Epinephelus lanceolatus. NCBI lineage: Eukaryota > Metazoa > Chordata > Actinopteri > Perciformes > Serranidae > Epinephelus > Epinephelus lanceolatus. The sequence goes on along the minus strand of NC_135747.1, from coordinate 18,950,040 downwards.
TGTTAGTGTGTGTATGTACCCATAATAGTGGCTATATGCTACAGTGTGTTTTTCTTTTGAAAGCCAAACTCCTGCTCAAGGCTTGTTTTCACTAAAGCAGCAGAAACCCTGGTGATCTGTCCAGATAAATTGCATTCGGCAATGCTGTGTCCCCTGTGTATAAAGACAATTATCTTCTGTTCTTTTCATTAATGTTTTTCTCAGTAATTATTCTATATGAGTATCAAGCATACTGAAACACTTGGGTGCAATAAATGTGCCCAATATATATATAAACCATGATAATAAACCTTGTTTATGAAGCACTTCTGTTCTACAGAGCATTGCAGAATAAAGGCACATCAATATCACATCAGTGTCCTGCCGTTCCATTTAAAAAAGAAAGAATTATCCTTGAAATTGTCACATTTTGTTTTTTTCCACTTACACAAAATTTTAAAAGTACTTCAGAAATAACCTCAAACAAAAGGATTTCAGGTGAGCTAGACCTTTATTTTGAATTGAATTGAATACATCTGTCCTCTAAGGTTTGTTGAAGCCAATGGGGTGACATCTTTTTGCAGTACAGCAATTTTCAGGTGTTTTAATAATGTTCGGAAGAGATGTAAATACTCTATTTTCATTTAACATCTATAGATAATCGCTTAAATACATTTCTGTTTGATTTGTGTCCATTTGGTTGTAATTTTGATCAAAAGCAAAATGAGAAATTAAAAATTTTGATTTTAATGCCATTGAGTACATATCCACATTCCCATATACTCAGGCCTCATTTACACCGCAAGCAATGCATTTGCATAGCGCTCACAAACGGTCGCTGTTTACTTGTGGTTTCATTTTGGCGAGCATGTTAGCAGATTACAGCATTCACACCGCATCCGTTCTACGCGCTGCTTGAGTTGCGCTGCTTTCGCAAGCAAGACCGAAAATAGAAGAGACGCCGATTTTTTTGCGCAAGTCGCGAGCGAATGGTCGGGGTTTTAAACAAAAAACACGAGTTTGCGTGTGTTGTGACCTCTCTCGGCCACCGTAGACATCTCCCCCTTGACAAAGCAAGACCTGACAGGCACATGTTTCATGTACTTACCCATTTCTAGTGCTAAATATTAATTCCAAGCACTGGAATAATCACTGGCGCAAACCTGTCAACCCTGGGCTCTGGGTCCAAACTTCTTCTTCTCTGGGGTTTATTGGAGATTTGCAAACACAGTGCACTACTGCCACCAACTGTTCGGGTGTGGTTTGTATTTTGACGGGACAGCAGCGGCTGCTGCACAACGCGTCTGTTCGGTTTTGGTGTGAATAGCGTGTGCTGCCGCTATGCTTGTGGACAGCTACGCGAACGCATCGCTTGCGGTGTAAATGAGGCCTCACACACAAACAGCAATGACATATCCCTACTTGAATAATGTATTGACATCATTCCATTATTGAATTTTGTCCATAATTCTATAGTTTCATTGCAAGTAGTATACTGATAAGGATTTAGGTAAATCTGATTATATTGAATAAAGTTTGATTCAGTCTTAAGTATAAAAAGCATTCAGATTTGCATTCAACAAGACAATAAAATTTGCATTATTACTTACAGCCACGCTATAATTATATTATATGTTATATATTGGTGACATTGGTGAGACATTTTCCCCATTCATCAAATATGTTCTAATTCTAATCTAATCTAATTTCTAAATAAGAAAATATGTGCCATGCTACGACAAGCGACCACACCACAGTCAAACATAGTCATCAACAAATGTAATCATAATCATAATCATAATCATAAATTTATTTAACAGATTGTGATCATTATTATGACTTGTATTTTATTCATTCAAATATATTAAAAAGTGGAAAACTCGAATGTAATATGAGTGTTTTGTAGGCTATACCACTGTCAATTGTGATATAGTGTGTGCACATTTCCTAGTGGCCCTCAATAATATGCTAAGGGGCCACACAAGGGAAAATCCTGCATAGTATACCTTTAAATATGTGATTACAGCCCTGATTAGAGACTTTACCATTGATTTGGATAAGCAAAAGTTACATGCTGTTATTTTTCATGTATGAAACTCTTAAAATGTACCATAGGATGCTGTGATATTTAATTCTTTCATTCATGGACCTGAGCTCACAGATTTGAATCTGCGTGTTCTAACGTGATTCCCTTACTTGAATTTAAAGATGTCCATGCAAGTGTTATGACACAGTGATGGGGGAACCCTGGAATCATCCAGATTTATTGAAAGGGATCCTATCCAAGCAGTCAAACAACAAACAGACAGAATGGCCCAGTCACACTGATTTACCATCATCCTCACTGTACTACCAGCACATGAGTAGGGATCTGATTATGCAAGTGTTGTGACACATGAGCCATATACTGTAAATCCCAAACTGTGTGTGGTTGTATCTCTCTGTCAGTGTTCAGGGAACCTCGACACACACAACCACCTCCCCCCTATGTTGTGTATTCTTGCTGCACAGCTATCCATCTCATGATGAATCGCCGTATTAACCCATAACCCCTGTCGTCACAGTGCTTTCTGTGTGGGTGTATGTGTTCAGGGATGTTGGGTAGAGAATAGATGGAGATCTATATTTGTCTTTGGTATTGTTTCTGAATAATTTGAATAATGAGTTGCGTATATTTCTATGAAGCTACAATCACATGCAATATTTCAAACTAAAATATAATATTTGCTCTTGTTCTAAAAATGCGGCATATAAAGGTGTTGACACTAGAGGCAAGTTCAAAGCTCTATAAATTATGTACCAGAGCACCTTCTTCATTTTCTATACAGTAGCATATTCTCTAATAGCAACACTTCAGACCAAACCACTGGAAAGACACAGCTCTTACTGTATGTTGTGTCAAAGGACAGAGACACATGATTTACAGCAGTCTCACCTTGGTGTAGTTGCTACATTTTTCGTCTACTACAAAGCATGCTGACAGTCTTGTGAAGCAGTGAGTCACTTTGATGTCGAGGTTATGAATAAAAATCTACTGTTTCTGTAGAACCTTGCTGCTTGCTTCAAGAGAAACTTCAGCATTAAACAGAATAAGGGATCACATGGTCTTTGACAGTTCAGTCTACACCTGTAAACACGATAAACTCTCTGCCAGTGTGTTGAGTCTTTCAACTTTTGCTTTAGCATTCTGACACTAACTGAACACCTGCCGGTTCAGGGACAATACAATAAATTCATTATGATTAAGGACTTATATACACATAGATATGCAAACACAAACAAATCCAAGTTAGTGGCAAAGTTATTGACAAAGTCATCCAGAAAGAAGCCTGAGGGCCTTATTGTTTTACCCAGTGCAAAGCAGTGCACAGTACAATTGTAATTGCCAGTTTCCTGCTGATGCAGTCATCATTTTCACGGCTAGTGCCCACATTGCGTAACTAGCAGATGTACTTGCACCCATCTGTGCACCAATGGGTGTGTAGGTCTTAAAATGAGGTGTGATCAGGTGCATTGTTGGCGCATTGCTATTCTGCAGCAGCAGAAAGTGATTGCACCTTTTCCTGACATTTAAAGGGTGCATTATTTAGACAGAATAGCCTTTATTGTCATTATGCATTCCTGTACAACGAGATAGGAGAGCTACTCCTTTAAAGTGCCAACGTGTACAAACAATACACAATACAAATGCAATAAATAATACCCATCACTTCACACATCACATCATTCACACAGACATCATTCACATAGACAGTTTAAAATATGCAGCAAGTTTAAGATATGGACAGTTTTAAAATATATTGCACATGTGTCTTACTCAGTCGGTCAGTAGGAGGGAGTGCAGTGAGTGAGAGTAAGATGCATCTACGTACGTGGGTTTAAAGCACACATATACTTCTTACAAACACAGGGAAACATGGATGGGTTGGGAGTGGGTGAAAAAATACATCACACATTGAAATTTTTAAAATGTGAATGTAGCAGAGAGCAGAGCAGAGCTGCAGAGTTCCACATTCAACTCCCCATTAAGGATATCTGCTTTTGTTACCTGGAAAATCAGAATATACTGTCCATAGCCTTAAAAAATCGATTTTTGCCATATTTTTGGGAATAAAATGTCACATAAATCAGACTAGGAATGATTTATTAACAAATCTGTAAATATCTTCAGAATATAGCTAGGTGTATAACTGGAAAGTTTGGTGTACATAGGTGCTACAGAGGCTGAGATGTTCGACTTGGAGTATGTCAAAAAACTCATTTTGAGAAAACATTCAAAGGCATTCAAAGATTTACATAATAACATAACATAATACAAGTAGACAAAGTGTAATAAAATAAAGGTCTAAATGTATAATTTGAATGTTTTCTTTATAGCAGTTTGAAAGAATACATATTCAAGGAGTAAACTAGCCCAAAATCTCAAAATTGACCACTGCATGAAAAATCAATGTTTTTGCCTGCCATGTCAGACACTGTGCACATTTACACACCAGGAGTAGTCTAACTTTATTGATTATTTCAGAATCTAAAAGTTTAGTCCTGTTTCCTCTGTCAAGTTTAAAACAAAAGTTTTTAGTTTTATGGCTGAAATGTCCCACGATATTTGCTGCAGTGGCATTACTGCTCTTACTGCATTACTCTCAGCAGAAAACTGCTCACTTCTCCAGTTTACCAAAATCGCCATTTAAATAGCAGTGCCCAAGGTGCAGGCGCACTTGGTTTTTAAAGGGAATGGGAGATGACACTCTGATTGGATGAATTCATGTTACACCCAAAACACACATATGAATGATTAAGGGACAAAATACAACTTTTTTTTTTTCTTTCTTTTTTTGCCTCTTTGCGCCCACACTTTGCACTTAACTCGCAAAAGTGGAGTTGGACATGTCTGAAATTCACTTGTGCTATGCACTTTAGATCCTGCACTTAATGTTAATTAAAACAGCTATCGGTACCAAGGTTTGGAACAGAGTTTCATGGTGACATAAAACTATCTAAGATCACAATAATACCAGGACAGTTAAGTATTTTCTGTTTGTGCTTTCCTAAAATGGTTGGCTGTTGCTTAAAGTGAAAACACTGTAGAATCTGTTGACACACTACTTCAGATGTCAACAACCACTCCAGCCTTTTCCTCCACATGCCTCAGTGTCTATCTGTCTCATTCAGGAGGCCCTCATCATGGCTAGCATGGAGCACCCCCACCTGGTCCGCCTGCTGGGCGTCTGCCTGAGTCCCACCATCCAGCTGGTCACACAACTGATGCCTCATGGGTGCCTGCTCGACTATGTCCATGAGCACAAGGACAACATCGGATCCCAGCTGTTGCTCAATTGGTGTGTCCAAATTGCTAAGGTAAGGATGGAAAAGGTCGCTTTATTAGCTGTTCTGCTCCCTGGACGGTTGATCGGTTCGGGGATTGGCCTGGTTGCTTGGTTGAGTATTTGGCAGGCTGGTGAATTGGCAGATTAGCAAAGGGTTGTTTTTAGTATTGATAGATAACTTTTGTTACCTCAACAGTTTGTTCATCAGTGGATCTTCTTCACAGATTGATTCTTTTTGCTGCCTCGACTGTTGCACCAAATATCTGAATCAGTCATTTATGATAAATTGGAGAGTTGGCGTTATTAAACCCATCATGGATCTCTATTAAAGACTGTGGATCTTCTGCCTTATATTTCAGGATCACGCTGCAACAGTTTTCTGGTAAAAAATTTCACAAATCATTTTGACTGTTGTTCAATGACCTTTTGTATTGATCCACCTACTGTAAATGCTATGTTCTTGCAACACATATTTTTTTCTGTTTTACCCATCTATGTCTCTTTCCTTAGGCATAAAAACATCTTTTCTCTTTTTCACTACTTGCATTTTGCTGCTGTAAGCATCCGATTATGCTTAGAATTTCTCTCTCTTTCCCACTTTTGTGTTGTGTTGCTGCAGGCTGCCATGCATCTTTGCCCTTTTTGAAACCTTATTGTATAAGCATTTGCTTTGGATTACATGTTCACACAAAACTACCGAAGCACCCTTACGCCCTCTTATAACATGTCTTGGCTAATAGAGGCCAAGTGAATTACTTTATTGCTCCCAGAGTATAAAGTAGATGTCTACGGATATTTGGTAAAGTGTCCATGAGTGTGTGCTGGTGTGTGTGGAGGATTCAGCTGCAGACAGCGGCGCCCCTAGCCAGCCTCTCTGGAGAACTCAAGTAAATAATTCAAAGCCTTGCTTGACTTTGGTGGGGGAAGCGTTGAGTGCAGGGAGCTCAGTGTTACAGGATCATGGTTGTAGGAGTGCATTATAATGTGTTGTAATCTATTTGTCAATATTAATAGGTGACAGAAACAGAGTAATGTTCTCCCTTTCTCCGACTCTGTCTGACTCAAAAATCACCACAGAGTTGAATCAACATCTGATGCAGTACAGCAACTAGGGACAGGAATCACAGAGTAACTCACAATACAATACTGTCACTATACGTTACAAACGATAAGGATGGTATCACAATACAGCAATATTGCAATACTTGATACAAGACAATTATATATGATACATCACGATGTCTATGTAACAGAAGAAGAACAAATACCCCTAAAAAGGCAAAAATGAGAAATTAAATATATTTCTTTCTACACTTTTTCAAATATGTGTCCGTTACTTTCCATTACGTTTTCGAAATCCATTTGAACCTCTTAATATAGGCTTAAATTAGATCCACTGCACAGCACTTTTTAAAGAGAGAACGTCCTCCTGAGACTCTGTGTCCTCATATTAGGACATCAGATTTTGGGTTTCCTGCACCTTATACTTCATTCTACCTGACTAAGACCTGTTGTCCTCATTTGTGGACACTTTCTGTGCCATATAGTGGTAATAAGAGCACAGTACACTAATCTGTGGAAAAACAAAATGGCAGCCATCTCTGCTAAGTCAGTGTGCAGCCAATTCTGGCACAAAAGAGGACTAGGTCCAAAACCTGATCAAACCTTATGGTTGAAACTGTTTGTATTTTGATATGGTAACAAATTTGACCAATTTTAGCAACAGTATAAAAGCTAAGACACTGTTAATTATTAAAGTACTCATTTGAAGTCTTTGGGACTGTCGTCTCATTTGAGGATATTGGGACTTTGTTGTCATTGACGATGTTTAGTTTTTTTATACTTGTTGGGTCCTAATGACTCTAAATAGCTAGAAGAAATCAGAAATGCATACCAAACAAAAGTTCGAGTCTCAGGAGGATATGTCACTATTAAAGCTGGTTCGCCTTTTACTCTTGTTATTTTCTTCCTCCAAAACAGTGATAAAGAACACCAGGAGCAAATGGCAGGAGTCAAGATTTCATTAACACAGAGAACAACACAGGGCAAAACAACATCACTGATGTGTTTTAACCGAATACTCTCTGGACCAGCTCAGTTAAAACCAAAAAACACAGAATCCAGCAGTACTTTAAGATGTTGTCGCCACAAGTTAGTGACCTTTCATTAACTATACCCTCATTCATTTGATAAGCGACACCATGAGGAGGTACTGTTGTGAATCTGGTTAGTCAGGAATCTGTTCAGAGCACCTGCATGTTTGAATATAAATATCAATATCTGACATCAGTGTAGTGTACAAGAGGAAATAAAATGATGTATGTCTGTATCAATATTTTGTCCCATTCTTAATAACACCCCTGAACACCTGAGAATTATGGGCAAACACATTTTTAATCATGTATATATTAATTATCCAAAGGTATTTATTGCAGGGTTATTTCATTAGATTGACGAAAAGTTTTATTTGTAACGTGATATAAATATATCTCCATATGTGCTGCGTGTAAAAGATGGCTGATGAAACTGTCACACACACAGAGCAAAGCAACTGGTTCAAAAGCCAAAGAAGCAGAGTGCACACGATTTAGCAGTCACTTCAGTCCCAGATTTAATATCTTAGACAAATATTTCTATTGCCATTTTTGGCTAAATCAGGGGCAGGCAGTACTCCAGCGAGCTTCCATGGAAAAATATTAAACCATCAATTAAACTTTGGTACACAGTTATGATCACACCACATAAAGTGCTTTTTTTAATATACCAAAGGCGATCAGAGCATGCATTAATTCTCGCCGCGCTGACAAACTTCCCATGCTGTGTAACACAAATATTTTTCATGGTATGGAATTAATCACACAAATTACTTTGTGGAAAAAGGATGTGGATCGGCTATATACACATGAATAAATACATGCCCGCTGTGAACAGTTGTCAACATGGAGAGATGTATAATTCATAAAGGGTAGATATGATGATGTATTATTTACCACTGTTATTCTGTGTCTCAAGCGTGTATTGTTTAGTGTTTTCAATAATTGGCTTCGGCTCCTGGGGACTCAAATAGCCGTCAGGGGCCACGGTTAATAAGGTGCCTACACATGGGTTTGTGCTCACACAAAGTGTCCTACACAATGCATTTGTCTAAATAATACCAACAAGGTGAATTCAGACCACCATCAACATTCCAGTGTGTGGTGCTCATAACAACTTGAGTCAAACATCTTTCCTACAGATTATTTCCTTATCTCTATCATAGACGTATACATCCACTCACATAGGGTCTTATGGGGCTCTCAAGGCACTTGCAAGTGACAGGGCTCCACTTTCTGGGGCGACGTCCCTATGGCCCTCCCTCTCTGTCATGGCCGCCATCACAGCCATAGATTATTAATGGGGTGATCTGCCATGAGAGTCATACTAATGAGCAGATTCATTAGAGCGACTATGCATGCAGGGCTTGGATGCCACTGAATGTTTTTCCTTTTTTTTGTTTTTGTTCCCTGGGTCTGATTTTTCTTTTCCTGTTTTATCTTACTATATTCCCCCACTATAACCTACTATATCACTTTCTCCTCATTATGTCTGCTTGCTTTTTAAATCTCCTCCTCATTCTCCCACTCTGTGGTCTTCTTGTTAATGTATATGAAGTATAGTGTTGCTACAATGTAAGATGTTTGACTTTGGAAGCATAACTACAATACTTAAAATGATATATCATAATATGATTCCACTGCAATAAAAAGAAGTGTTCAGCTGATCTGGACAACATCCCCAAGAAGCCTGACACTAATTTCTCAACTACTTTAAAGGAAGTAAAATCCACTTGTAGACATACTGTAGTTTTCTGTTTTCAGGGGTAGAGATGTAAATTAATACAATCTATGCCCATACCCCTCTTACACAACAAAATGACATAAAGAGGGAAACTATATAATAAAATTAGCTTATACCACTGTGGTAACAATACGTATTTCCTCTTTCATGTATTACTGCACTGAGCTCTCAACAAGCCATTCATATGCAGCTGGCATGTTTTTGGCAATATCTTAAATTTGAAATGCATTAACATCTCGTTTATTGCTGCTACAATGGATTCCCTCATTCGTTAGCCATAATGCTATTTATCCTGAGGCACTGCTTTCTACATGGTGAAGCTTATAGGGTAATTCAGACTTTCCACATGTCTGCAAGGGTCTGCTTTTGTCCATGTGATGAAGATGTCCGGATTGTCCATGTCTGCAAAGGGTTTCCATGTCCACACAGTTTAATACATTCAGCGGCATGCTTGTGCTTGGCCATGTCCTTAAGCTAGTTTGTTGTCTTTGTCAAGTAGCTGTGGGTTAATCATTCACTCAACACCAGGACTGAGTGAATGATTAACCCACCATTTGGGAACCACTGCCAAAATTTGGCAGATCTTTGCTCTCAAAGACCACAAAAATATGTGATGGCACAACAGTCTCCTTCAGTACATTATTCTATGCTTTCTTTTGATTTTCACATTGGCTAGTCATCCTGTTTAATTTGTCTTCTGATTAAATCAGAACCGTTAAAACAAGTTGTAAGAAGCCTCTGCAAGTAATTGGTTGCTAGCAGACACTCTGTGCTGCAATAAAATGGTTAATCAGCAGTGCCGTGCACTGTAGAGCCGATGTGCTGCTGGTTCTGCCGGCCTGAATAGAATATAATGTCTATAGCCTTACTGTTGTGTACAGCATTTATAGACTGAGCTGAGTAGTGATGCGCGGGTCGACCCGAAACCTGCGGGACCCAAAAATGGACCTGCGGGTCGGGCAGCAGTGATCGTCTGTTAAATCAGTCTGTAAATATTTTGACATTATTGACTATTACTGTCATGGCATCCCAAGGTACTGATGCGTTGAGCAGGTGACAGTCCGCGGTCGTTTTCAAAACACACTTGTGTCACGCACTCCAAAAGAAGCTTGTTGAAACTTTAAACAATAATTTATTGTACAAAACGGGGGAAACAAACGTTGACAAAAACGGTTCCATAATTCATATTAAATTCAAAAGATAACGAAAAAATAGCTACAGGTTAGAGGGAATAGTGATAAAGTGGTAAAACTTGGCATTGATCCACAGCCTCAGACGGATGCGCTCAAGCGTGCTGTGCACACAAGCTCAGTTGGTAGGATACTATATTTTCACATTTTTAACAATACAATTTAAAAGTTTTGATTTTTATTGATAACCTACATTTACCAACAACAAAAAGACTACATTTAGCACCAAAACAATATGTTTAAAAAAAAAAAACAAAAAAAAAACAAAAAAAAAAAAACGAATATCAAATACCAAATTTTCATAACGAATACCTACCCATAGAAACGAATATTCAAATATCCGAATATTTGGGTACAGGCCTACGCCATTCATATACCTGTTAAATATTAAGTGTGGACTGGAAGCATTCAGACTTCGAATAACAATTTGACGTCCCACTACATGTGAGACTTGTTTCAGGATGACGCATCATAACCACATCAACAAAACACCACTGTTAAAACAACCTCAGGTACACGGTAGGAATACCTCATCGAATCCCGCTTTACAGTGAAAATTGTTTGTCGAATTCACCAGCAAGTCTTTCCTACTCCCCACTTCTAACATTACTGCTTTGGATTGCCTCCAAGTCAGGTGTTGTGTGTGTATGTCTGTGAATGTGTGTGTGTGTGTGTGTGTGTGTGTGTGGGCCCCACAGTGTGTATCACAGGGTCATCTCTCTGTGTAAACCAGAGTAGGCAAACATGCCTCTCTCCAACTCATTACATACATCCCCAGGGTTCCAATGAAAACTCAGTTCACTCCAATTCCCATTGTACTCTGTCTACTCTCCCCTTCCTGTCTCTCTGTTTTTATTTATTTCAGTGTGTGATTCTCCTATTTTTGTTTGTCTCTGCCTCTCTCTGAACATTTATGTAAGAAGGATACACTCTAGGCTCCCATAGGTGCTCATTTTAGTCCTCTATCTTTTGTCAGTACAAATATTGTGCTATCACTGTTCTCATGTCAGTAATAAGGCAGGGCTGACTCACCGTATTTGGACCACAGTGATAAGCCGCCCACTGGCCGACTATTGCATTTTTCCAGCCTCCACCAGTGCTTCCTGTTAAAGCTGAAAAAAGGTTGACAAAGATTGTTATTGTGCTGTAAGGCAGACCCACTTTGTTCATTTGTTCATTCTTGTTTAGATATATTTAAAGTCTCCCTGTACCCCAAAATTTTATGTTTATTTCCCCTATATTGTCTGACCTTGACTGTACTGACTTGTATCCATGCAGAGTTTGTCACCAGAGAGGTGTTTTCACATTACCCTAGTGTAGGGGGTGATGGTCTGTGCCCTCTCCTAAAATCTGAGATTCAAATGTCCTCCGGGCAAGTAAGATTAGGTACATCCTTAATATGAAAGCCAATCCCTGTCTACCATGGGGAACACCTAGCAACGGGGGAACAAATTTCAACCCCAGCGAGGAAACCTGAAACCTCAAGTGCAGAGCAGACTTGTGAGTACGGAGAGCCAAGTTAGGATTAGCATCGTGAAAATTTTGACAGTAAACGTGGTAGAGTGTGCACTTTTTGGATGTTAACCCGACCCTGGAGCTTCCCTCCACTATCTACCAAAAACCCCATCGTAGTAGATATTATTGTATGTTTCACAAATAGTAACGCAGTTTCAGCCACTGCCAGTTAGCCCACAAGCTAACAGTGAAGGTAAACAGATTCACACTCACTATTCTGATGCAACCCGGTCTCACTCTGAATAGTCTCTATATACAGACTCTACATTCAGTGAATGTAGAGTCTGTAGGCAAACCCCGGAGATCTTGCCTCTGGAAGAAGAGCGGAAGAGCCCTGGTTTCCGGTTGTAGGCTGTTTGTAGTCCGCATGATATTGACCAATCACGTTTGAGCCGGCTGCAGTTGTTGCCAGGTTAAAGGTCTGTGTCGTGAACTAACACGGCGGAACATAATTGGCGTCACTGCAAACTCTGAATCCATCGCAATGGTTCAGCATATTTACTTATATATAAACGGAAGTTGGAAACGGAAATTCGCCTCCTCCGCCCAAATCAAACCGGAATGCCAAAAAATCGGGGGTCTGCCCCCAGAGGCTGTATCGCCGTCTGCTGGAAATTAGACACCAGATACAGCCGGTGGGTTTCGAGAATGCACTCTGAAGTCTTCAAAATCCAGCGCTTGGGCTGTGATTTATGGTGTCAGACACTGATGAAAAAAGCTGTCCTTTAACAACGGCATGATACGCCGGCGGTCGCCGTTATTGTTTAACAGCGCTTGGCGGCATCAGGGGGAAACGTGGCAGAACAAGAGCAAAAGTTAAGGTATCGAAAGTCCAAGTAGGGCGGGTTGGAGGGGTGCTGGATGGATCCAACAAACACCAACTTTCATTTGGCAGAGCGGTGTTTGCGTCCCGTAATATTGTAAAGCCACTCCGTTCTTTTTTCCTAAGCCTAACTACGCACTTTTGTTGCCCAGACCAAACCACGTGTTTTTGTTGCTTAAACCCAACCACGTGCTTTAGTTGTTGGAGGAAAAAAGACATCAATTTGCGTTGCTGTACTGACATAGCGCATTTATTTTGAAAGAGACTGTATGTAAATGGTAAATTTCTGTGGAAACACAGTGTATTTTGTAAGAAGACAATGCATGTAACAAGCATAACTCGACACAGCACCCCAGAACATCAACAACCAACGCACCCAGGGTACCTTTCACGTTGTATGTGGACATGGAAGGTCCATGACCAAACGTCCATATGTGATATGAGGTTGGAGTGAGAATGTGTTGTCTGATGCTTCTGCTAGTTGCCGATTTTGGTGCACAACAAACTGAGTCGCGGTCTCACTGATGCTCAAATCTCTCCAATGTTTCATCTAACATTAACGCTAGGATGTGCACTGCTCTTTCACTGGTTGACCTAGCATGAGCAGTGCTGGAGAAAGCAGCAAGTAGAATCTAGTGCTAGCAGTGGTAATGGGCAGGGCAAAGGCCAGATTGCTAAATAAGGAAAAGTAGAGCTGCTTCTGGCTCCTTTTCTGAGTTTTTTTTTTTTTTTTTAGCTATTAGGTGAGAACCCCACGTAAAACAAAATACTAGTATTAGTATACTGTAAAACTTGAGGGGACTTTAAGGAATACATTTACTATTTTGCTATCTAAACAGGACATTGTTTTTTTTTGTTTTTTTTTTGCTGATCCATCCAGAGTAACATTTCCACAAGGACACTATCTTTCAAGGTCACCAGCTAGTTCAGGGGAACCAAGGTCTGTCCTTGTATTAATATGATTACTTTGATAAATTCAAATTCATGCTTGGTTGTTTTTTGTTTTGTTTTTGCAATAGGAATGGAGATTTTTGACAGATTTCCCCTGGTGCAAGAACAAAGACTGCTAGGTCCATTCAAAAAACTTACAATGACAATTTTTTATCAAATGACTGAAAGCATTATTTTGTTTACTGGTGGCTATGTGTTAAGATGAATATGTTATGCAGGAAAGTAAAACCATCATGTTGTTCCTATGACTACCACCCCATGTCTGCTGAACTCCTCAATATCGCTCTCACTTCTGTCTGTTTTGATATGGACCTCCCATGTTGGTGTGACTACCCACCAACTTGTACTCACCAAACTCGCCTTCCTCTCTCTTCTTACACACTTGTAGAAAACACTTAAATTGCATTCAGATGTTTGATTCCAGCCAGCTCTGGCGGGTAGCATGCCTGCTCCAAGGCCGCATGTTAACACACTGAGTGAGAAGCAGATCACAGGCGTCAAGCCTTTGATGCTACCAACCCTGAGAAATGTCAACAAGTGTCTGCCTATCTCCCTTCCCCTCCCTCTATCTCCCACTCTGGCTGTGTCACTCTCTTTCATTTTCAAACTAATTAATTCTGAAGCTTTTTTCTGGTGGTCTTTCATGACTGCATAAATAAGTGTATGATTCAATGTTAGCGGCTAGAATACCTCCCTTCCCCTGGGTAAATATCAGCCTGAAAGGCCTGTTTGATTTGAGGGAGCAGCTTTACGCATGTTTTCATCAGTTGCAATTCTCATCAAAGTGGAGGACTGGTTAGGTAGAATTCATGGATTTTTTTGCTTGTTTGTTTTGCTTTGTTTTTTTATGTAAGTGGTATTGAAGCACAGTGTTCTGTATCATTCATTGCTTGTTGTTGAGGTTGTAGGGAAATTCATGAAAAAAAGAAATGGTACTGGAAACAGAGACCTGGATTAAAATGCCTTTACATGTTGTCCTTTTGATGTACTGTCGGGCCAATATTGTCTCAAATAAAAAGACAATCCCATCTCATTCTGTCATCTGATATCAGGCAGTTTGTTTGATTAATCACAAGTAACAATTATATTTGTTAGCGTGAAGCATCCTGTATGTATTCAGAAGACCCAATGCAGTGGAGAACATATTTTTTTTGTTTTGTCCTTTTGCAGACATATTCAATGTAGTCTTTCAAGGATAACAGACAGTCTATCGTTACACCCAAGTACTGGTATAAAAGTACCTGCTTGATGTTTAATTTTGGATAACACTGGGAACTTCATGAGAGTTAGATGTTGAGCCAAATACAATTTCTTCTGTTTCCTTTGTGTTAATATCAAGAGCTTTACTATCACTCCACTCAGCCACTTTGTATATGCAGTGTTGCTGCAGCCCAGGGTTGCCCAAGTATACTTTGGAATGTATTGATTTGGTGTATCTGTACCTCTTAAAATAATTCTGCAATAATTTAGAACTGGAGGAAGGACATCGGAGTCAGCTCAAATTTCAAACAAGGGTTTAATCTTGTACAAGAGAAGCATTCACAGAGCAACACGCATGTTGGTTACAAAGTGAAGACTCAATGTCTGAGGAGAAAAGCTTGGTATTTATCTGTCTCTGTGGGTGTGTTATCACTCTGCCCTTCTGCACTTAAAGGAATCATTCACAAGAAGGAAGTGATAACCTTGAGTATATATTCAATGCCTTGAGTGATTATTCAATACCTTACATGTGTCATGAAACAACACAAAGGGTCACAGGTCACAGGTCACATTACACAATTACGTTGAACATTCCTGCGTGTAACTTCAGTTCACATCTCTCTTCATGAAGTACAAAATTTCCATCACAGTACCCCTTGGGGCCCCAACATTTATCTTGATTACAGATGGAAGGGTTTTTTTCACATTTACAACCAGGAGTCTGTTGATATAATTCTTTCAGGATTCAGGTTGTGTTGGATATTCTAGAGATTTCGTTATCATTGAGGTACAGGCTATCTGGCTAAAATCCATATCTTATTTTGGGCATGGAATTTTGATACTGGTTTTATGTGCTAGGTTTTCCATAACAGAGGGACAGTGTGTGTGTCTAACGAGACCTGAAAAGTTGGTTGCCACACTGGAGCCAGCATACTTGCCAGGTTCTTCAAAAGAAGCACTCATCCCACCCAGCAGTTTTCTTGGTAATTGTACAGTGAATTGTTCTCCTGACATCATCAGCAGTGATGACAATTCTGTCTAATGTAGCAGATATAATAGTTTCAAGTATTTAAGCGTACTCAAAAGAATTATCAAGTGATTTTAATCTGGTAAAGAAGGCGTTCAGGTCATTGGCAAAACAAAATTTATGGTCCATTATTTTAATCTTCTTTGTGGGTAGAACCACCTGTACACAAAAAAGAAAGTTGTTGTTTGTTACTTAAGTTATTTCAGCAAGTGAACACTCTGGAAAGATTCCCCAACTTGTCCAATCAAAACAGATGATCACTTGTTCCCTGCTTTTATTTGTCCATGTCCTTATCACCTTATTTTATGGTCTGCTTCTCTTGAGTTTGGCCTTGTACAGTGGGATCATACGCACAATGTTATGATCAGAAGTTAGTATGGATGGCATGCACTTGGACAGACATGCACCATTTATATTTACAAAAAAACTTGTCCAGGATAATGCCCTTTCTGGTCTGATCCTTAACATACTGTTCAATTCCAGTGTAACAGAGTCTCGAAGTGGCACTGGTTGAGGTCCCCAAGCACTACTGCAGGTGCATTTGGGTAGCTAAGTTGTAGCTCTTGAACACATTCAACCCTTACCCAAATACCAACTTTCCTCGTTTTCTCCGAGCCAGCATACCTGTCCACTCACACAAGGAAGAATCCAGGGACTTCTAAGAGATTAGTTAGTTAGAGATTAGTTTGCCATTTAACAAGCAAAGATGTTTGGGCACACTCTAAATGCAAAAGTGGTGTGTAGGTGATGTAGAAGATGTAGAATGAGGCAGACATGCAGACTGGTGCAGCATCAGCAGTAATGTGGACACTGTGTTGGACTTGATTAACCAGTAGATCTAATTTCCAACTCTCGGCTTTGGTCATATGCTTCATGCAGTGACCCCAGATAAAAAGATTCTGGATACAGTAAGAGTTCAAAGGAGAAACGACAGACATCCAAACAAGCTTGGGGTAGAAGTGCTGCTCCTACATGTCAAAAGGAGTTAGTCAAGGTCGAGTACATACCTAATCTGACCTGGGTGTGACTCTGAATTCCCAGGGAAGAGGTAGAGTTGGCTAGTGAGAAGGGATACGGACATCTGGGCTACCTTACTCAGTCTGCTGTCACCATGACCCAGACCTACATAAGAAGTGGAAAATGAACAGATGGACAGATGAATTTGGTCTTACTGGTATTATGTATAGTAGTAGTTGTCTTGTTTGGGGGTTTTTTTGCCTCAGAGTGGTCAATTTTATCAAGAAAGGCATTCTGTCTCTGTAGTGGAACTTGGTCACCTGGAATGGCCTCCGAATGCAAAAGTACAAACCTCGAGGCAGCAGACAGATAAGGACAAAAGGATATACAAAGACTGTTAGTCCTGCGCTGACTCACGGTTGCCATGTTGTCAATCAAAAGTGCGCACAAACAAGCCAAGAGGAATACATTCTGTCTCTCTGTCTTATTCTCTGTTTTTTCTCACTCACACATGTATAGCAGTGACGCAGTTTTAACGTCTGGCTAAGTAGAGATGGATGTGGCCAGGTAGGGCAGTACGGCAAATGGATGACTGCAGGTAGCTCACACAATGGATGAGACTGGCAGCTCGGGGAGACAGGTCTACGCTAATGAGTGACTGCCACACACACACACACACACACACACACATTCTCACACAGGTAAATGAGGGCTTCAAGATATCCAACTGGCAAACACAAACATTAACAAAGTAAACATCTCATAATTTGATTGGATGGTGCACACACATATAGTACAGATACCTATCCTGATGCCCTCAAGAAAAAAAACAAACAAACACACCCACACAGACACTGTTTGACGTACAAAGCGTGTAGTCAGTTTTTTTCTTATTTACCTTTTACTTCACTTTTCCTCTCACCGTTTCTGTCGGTGTCAAACTACAAGTGTTCTCGCTACTTCTTTACCTTTTCTCAAACACACACAGACGCTCAAACACAGTGCCAGAGATGTGTATCTTTATCCGCCGCTTTATGTCAAGCCTTTGCCCTGTATTTCCTCCTGTCACTACTCATTACAGAACAGGTTCACCCTCTGATTTTATATTTATTTCCCAGAGGAAATAGATATACCAACACTCACATCCCTGCAAACAGAGATCTGTTTTGCTGTGTGTGTGTGTGTGTGTGTGTGTGTGTGCGTGTGCGTGTGTGTGTGTGTGTGTGTGTGTGTTAGGCCTGTCTGGTCTTTTGGTATCACTTATGTAGCCTAGAGGCTGTAGAAGTGTGCTCTCTCTCTCAAAAAGTCAATTGAAATTACATTTGGAAAAGCATGGGCTCCAGCCAAGAGACTGCCAAACCATAGAAGAAGGGACTGTTCACTATAAAAACAATTAACTACTTTGCACTGTTGTAATAGGTATTGATTATTCTGAGTATCATTGCAATGGTGAGGTCAAGAACAAGGCTGCATTTAAGCATGGCATCAAGCCACATGTTTCAAATACTGGCAAGCTTTTGGGTATGTTTCTTCTTTCTTTTTTCCTGCAATGAGAAGCTATGGCAAATCAAGTATTGTTAAAGCAAAAATATAATTTTTTTGACATATATCAGCCAACATTAGCTTGCTCTAACGTTGCCTGGATCAATACTAATCCAACCAATATAGGCTGCTCAATTTCTGGTAATGTGTTCAGCTACTGTTTTGAGTTTTTAAAAAAAACATTATAGTTTTGTGGCTATCCAAAACACTTTAACAACAATATCAAAAATGCTCGCATGTGCAGCCACACTTCATATCAGGTTAGGGAAAAAGTATTTTCTGTTGTAGAATAGTGTTATGTGTTTTAAGGGTCATCATGTCCACATAATCGGAAACTGGGGAGGTATTAAGAGGAATATTGGATTTCTCTATAATGCCAATTTTTTAGTGCTTTAGCCAATGTTAGCTTTGATAGCAAAACAAATTGGAGGAAACTGTTCAAGTGTCGTCCTCCTTTGTGAGATTAGCATAGTAATCAACCACAGAGTCGGCCATCCCACCTTCAGCAATCCTGTCAAATGATCCATCCACTAAGTGAGAGGGTACGGGTCAGCCAGTCTGGTCTTGTTGGTCAGTGTTTATTGTTTCAAGTAACACTCAAGGTCCTGGAGAGTGAGTGACATTACATGATGCTTTCGGAAACTCAACTCAACTTGGCGGTCTGCCGCTCCTTCACCTCAGACAGAGTGCAGTGCTCTCAATAACTGAACAGTGCATTCCAATAGCATTTACAAACAGTCCAGTGTGTGCCAGAGTGCGCTCGGGCACTTGGAATGAGTATTTCTGAATGCACCACTCGCGTCATCTTCCTCCATTGTCTAAAACAGACCAACATAACTAGTTAGCTAGTACTAGCTAATGTCTGTGGAGAATTGTCTTGCCTTCAGCTATGCCCTGCCCACCTAAAAACATGAAGATATGGCCCAAGCAGCATCCCATTCATAAAAGATGGGAATTCGTTTAAGTTTCACTTATCCAATGCGCACCGGTCAACCAGCAAAATGAGGGTTAATCAACCACCTGAACCAAACTGTATGCATTAGTTGTACAGTTGTCAGGACTGAGGACACATACATGGACTGAGACCCAGAGTGCAGCCTTGCGTGTTTGTATCTGTCTGTATGTTTATGAGAAAGACAGAGGGACAGAGAGAGGAGAGGAGAAGTTGGAAGTTGAACTCCAGCACACAATGTCTCTGTAAGTTATCAATATCTTACTTAGGAAGCTTACCCAAACCCACCACATCACTATCAACAATAAGCTAACAGGTGGATTTATAACGTCTATGTACCCATGGGTCAGACTCACTGATTTGGGGGATGGTACATCATTCCTAACTTCATTATTTCCGTCTCAATTGTTTTGGGGGTTGCTTCGATATGGGAAGAAAAAAGACCAGATATTCAAAATACTGTAGTTTTCCCTACAGTTGTGTGGTTGAAGACGGGTTCAATAAATACAGCTTGGTCATTATCACTCTATTGAATTGATTACTATTTAAGTTTTGTTAATTAAAAAGATTCTTCAGTGGATGACCCCAGTCTACCGCATCTTTGCTTGCTTAGGGTTATCTTAACAGATTTACAACAATCTGGAGTTTTTGGAATAACCATGTGATAAAGCTTACTGATAAGACATCATCATGACTGAAAGTGCTCTGTGGTTTGACAAGCCCTCTATTGTGTCTTTATTTATATGTGATAGAACTGTAGTTATTTGTGATGGGCGGTGTTAATATCATTAGATGATAGTAGTTTACATAGAAAAAGTTTGAATCCCATGGCTAAAAATGTGGGTACTAATAGAACGTCATGTATTTATGTTTGCTGTCAGACTGTATGCATTTAAATATGTTGTAAATATGCACCTGTATAGCTTACAGTGTGTGTGTGTGTGTGTGTGTGTGTGTGTGTGTGTGTGTGTGAGTGTGTTCAGGCTGCTGGTGCTAATGCTAGTGGATAGCTTGTCATCTCTTAGACATGCAGGCGGAAGGCCAATGCTGCGACAGCTTGGACCCACTTCACTTTCAATTAGTCGCCTGCCGCTGTAGATGCCTCCTCACCAGCCTCTCTGGAACTGACTCAAACCCTGCGTGTGTGTTTGTGTCTGACAATGAGAAAGTGAGTGTGTGTGAAGTGGATGTTAATGGGAATTTTGTATGTAAATAAAATGTTTGCGCATGTGTGTGTAGGTGTGTGTGCGTGCATGTTTGTGTGTGTATGTGTGTGTGTGTGTGTGTGTGTGTTTTGGTGGGTGGGTGTGTGCATTCCTGGTTAGACTGATGACTGCACGTGTGGGTTTGAGTGTGTGTGATGATATCTGGTTGACATGTCCACCCCTCTGCTAGAGACAGGTGCCAGGCTCTATGACATCTCACCTTTCTGGGTTGCCAGTCACCTGCCAGACCTTTGAAATAAGGACGTTGGGGTAAGACTGGTCCATTATAAGGGATGTTTAATCTTTACACATAAAATGATTTGAAACGTTTATTACTTTATTTGGTATAGTAGTATATGTACTGTATGAATAACATTTATACCCTATATTCCTGGGATGACCCTTCGTGTCATACGACATCCATGATCCTTCGTAGTGGACAAAAATGTCCACCTATAGGGACGTCGTCATTTAGCCATTTGTTTTAAGCAATTATTCCCAAAATATTTGTGACCCATATGGTGCTTGGTCTTGATTCAACATGGAAATCACTTTTGACATGGGTTTCAAGATGTAACCCCTTCCAGGCCAATTGTTATTTTTGTAAACATACGTTATTTATCGTTATCATATCGTTAATTGTCAAACTGGCCTGGAAGGGTCAAAATCACGAAAGGGGGGTAGAGGACACAGAAATGCTTTTGCAATAGATGTCTTTGGTGGTAATCACAAGGTTAGGTGTGCCAATGACCCCCAATAAGTCTGGTTTGGATGACATAATCATACATCCACCCCCGCAGCCCCCCTCTCACCTCCCTCCCACTGACTCCCATATTAAAAAATACCAAAAACCACATATTTTGATCCAGTTGTTAATGCTAAAAAAGACGAAAAGCACATAATTTCTCTATTGTCAGTGGTTTCTCTGTTGTGAAAGAGGTGTGCCATAGAAATAAAGGGAAAATGAGAGTCCACAGGCTGGTAGTTCACCTCCTCCTTCTCCTCCTCCCCCTCTGAGGCACTATCTGTCTCAGGTGGAAGTTCGTCTGAATCCAGGGTCTCCAAAATCATGTCTGTGGCTTCAATGATGGTCAGTCTCTTCTTTTTTCTCTGCAGGTGCAGTGAGTGAAGGAGTTACAATTTTTGACCTCTTTCACACCAAAGGAACCCCTTACAACAGAGACATATTGGGGTTTGTTTTTTTTGCTGCAATGGCAGTGGGATCAAAATGTGTGGTTTTTGGTGCTTTTTATAATGGGAGTCAATGGGAGGGAGGTGAGAGAGGGGCTGGGCGTGGGAGTAGGATTGTGCCATCCAAACCCCCTTTGGTGGGGATCATTGGCCCATGTAGCCCTGTAATAAGCACCAACATGATCCACTGCAAAATTATTTTTGTGTCCCAAACCCCCCCTTTTGTGTTTTTCCCACCCCAACAAACAGCCATCTAGACGTGTTCAAACTGGCCTGAAAGGGTTAAAATCTTGACACCCATGGCAAAAGTGACTTTTAAGTTTAGCTAAGACCTAGAAAGGAAAAATAATTACAGAAAAGTTTTGAAATAGTACTTCAAAAAACATATTTTGGGCGAAGAATTAGAGGTGGACATTTTTGTCCACCTCTAAAAACGAAGGATCATTGATGTCATTAAAATTGATAACAAGCCCAAAAAATGGGCTTGCATGCTGAAAATTGGGACCTCCAGAGCTTACCCAAAAATACACCCCCTTGCCAAAATTCATCTTCCTATGACCTTTCGTTTGACCGTGAGGAGTTTGGGAAGTTGGGGAGGTGGACAAAAATGTCCAGGGCTCATCCAAGGGATATAGCCTTTGTCAAAGCACATTTCAAATCTTTACCATCGACTGTTAAAATAGTGGACATAGCTACCATGACGTCACCCACTGGTTTGGGGACTCCCATTCTGAAGCCTAAAGTTCGGCATTTTGGCTGTCACCATTTTGATTCTTTGGAACCAGAGGTGACCATATTTGGACGAGAATCTGGATCTGACTGTGAAGCGGAGGATACAATCAGCAGACAGCCTGCGACTCATAGCAACCCACCTTTAATCATGCGTAACTTTTAGCCCTAATAAAAATGTAAACACGAGTTATATAAAAATTCTCCCCAAACTGGTTTTTGTACCAGACTGTAAACATGTTTATTTCTGCTGTAAAGTTGGGCATTTTAACATGGTAGTCTATGGGGATTGACTGGCTAATGGAGCCAGCCTCAAGTGGCCACTCAAAGAACTGCAGTTTTTGGCACTTCTGTGTTAGTTTCATTTTTCAGCTTCATAGATTGCCAAATGATGTATGCCATCTAACAGATAACATCACGTTGCACCTTAAAATCCTACCTACTCTGAGAGCAGTGGTTCCCAACTGGTGGGTCGCAGTCCAAAAGTGGGTTGCGGGTCCATTCTGAATGGTCCACAAGTGACTAGCGAACATGTCAAGTTTGTAATAAAACACACTTTATATGAAATACAGAGAATTTCCAGCACAGAGCTTGTATTTTTATATTTTATTTATTTATTTATTTTTTTTAAGTGCCATTTCCTGCTGACAAATGACTGACCAGTGGATAGCTACTTGACAGATGGTGCTTCTCAAAGTTGAGGAAGGATCTTTAAACAGCTGAATTTCAAAGAGACTACATCATTGAATCCTGCAAAAGAACTGCTCCAGTGTCAATGATCCTTTGAATTCTACTGTAGGAGGACCAAGTCTTTTCAAATTTTCAAGGATGCATCTGTGCATCCTCTGTGGGCATAAAGTACCCACAATTCTTTGTGTACATTTTGCTGAAATTAAAGTCAAGGCCTCTTCAGTGATGCACACCTGGGCGCTTGCTAGCTTGTATCCATGTGTGTTCACCAAATGCTAGGAGGAAGTCTTGCCTAGCCTCTGTAGGACCCGACTTGGAAGGAGCTGTCCTACCAAGGAGGCATCCTTGACTTTGAGAAGCACTGAGACAGCAAACCAGCTCAATGACATGACCGAATGCAAGTGTGATGCTGAATATATTAATCTATGTGGAGAAATCTGGACCCTGTGGCTGGACCATTTGGGAACCACTGACTTGGAGGACACATTAAGTTTTCTGTCAAACAATAAGTGATGTTAAGTCTCTTTGTTGTCCATTTAGCCATAAGCCTCATTTCTACCAAACACCTTTGTACCTTTAGATGCCATCTAGTGGATGTATCTATGCCAACATAAAAGATGCATGGACGTTTGTGGGTGGTAACGGTTAAAATGTTTGAAATAAACGTATCTATTTTCACATGTAAAGGGAGTATAAATAAGCCCTCAGAGGACACTGGCAAATTTGACAGTAATCAATCAATCAATCAATCCATTTTATTTATAAAGCCCAATATCACAAATCACAATTTGTCTCAGAGGACTTTACAGCATACGACATCCCTCTGTCCTTAGGACCCTCACAGCAGTAATATTGCCCATTAAGAAGTTCGGAACATTCATCTTGAATTAATCATTTAGGTAATAATACTGTAACATATATGCCATAGTGACAAAGTCAAGAACATGATTGTTACAAAGAAAAAGCACACAATAGACATGTAGTCCCCAAAAAGTTATTTATACTTTAATATTATTGGTCAACTCATTATATAGGTATAAAGCATTCCTTATTTTGATTATGCCAATCAATTGACTATTCAAACCTATGTCCCCTTAATGTCTAAAACCACAGATATCCCAGTGTGTTTTTCAATTAGCTTTTCTACCATGTTTCTTCAAAAATGTGTGCATTAATGAGGCGATAATGCTTTTTAACTCTCCAGTGCTTTGAAATATGGATTCCATATTCATAGTCATAATTTCATGTGAAGACAAAAACATTGTAATAAAAAGATATGGTAATTACTTCAATAATTAGCCTGACCTTTGTCAGTTTGTTTACTATGTCACGGTTATATAGCAGAACATTAAGCATTTTAGCGCCTCTTGTTTTTGTAATTGAAACACTCTTGATCCTGTGACCATGACTTGACATACTTTGTAAATGCTACAACCAATTTTTTAACCAGACATGTATGAGCAAGTGCTAGATAAAGCCCTAAGTGTGTTAAGCACACTTCCCAAACCATCACCTGCCTAACAGGAAAATCTTTTGCTGTTAGGCAGAAGATTTTCCTGTTAGGCAGGTGATGGTTTGGGAAGTGTGCTTAACAGGAAAATCTTTTGCTGTTTTAATAATGCACTTACCAAGATGAGAGAGGGTAACTGTGAGGGAAAAAAAGCAATCAAAGTCAAGTACAACCAACATGCCATTAAACCTTTTAATGATCTCAACCTCTCCATATTTCGGTTCACTGCAATTAGCAATAAAATTCTTAACGGGTGTGGACTTGTGATGTAGCTGCTTTAGCGCAGGTCAGGCTATACGGTCATGCATACGGACCTGCACCATCTGTTATTTTCAGTGGTGTCTGACTCATACAAAGGGCATTGTAATGTACTGAGCCTCTACTTCTTGCTATCTTTCCCCTTTCTTTACTTCCTATGAACAACAATGCCATCAAGACGCATAAGCAAACAAATTCAAGTTCATGAGTCAGATATAAGATACAAATTCTACTGTCCACGTGGCTGTTCTGAAAACATAGTTCTTGAAAACTGTCTGTCTAATTGATTTGATGTGTATATGCCATGTCATTCTCTGATGCACAGCCGTGGCAACTTTTTTAAATGTGGCACCTGTGGTTCTTAGGCAGCACAGGTCATCCACTAGTCAGAAAATCAGCAGTCCGATCCCCGGCTCATCCAGTCTGCATGTCAAAGTATCCTTGAGCAAGATGCTGAACCCCAAATTGCTCGCGATGGCTGTTCCACTGTTTTGTGAGTGTGTTTAAAATCTGAGTAGCAGGTGGTGCCTTGTATGGTAGCCTCAGCCACCAGTGTGTGAATATGTGTGTGAATGTGATTCGTAGTGTAAAAAAGTGGTCATCAGATGATTAGAAAGGTGCGATACAAGTGCAGGTCCAGGTCCGTTTATGCCTACAGTCCGTAGCTGCACTAATACTGAACAGACTTTAGAGTTTGTAAAGGTTACATTATGTTAACATTGCTGACTTCTCTGGTACTTTCTTAAATCCTCTTTTTTTAATCCTGAAGTGGTTGTTTCCAAACTTAAAAGGATAATTTAAATTAAAAAAAACAACATATTTTTCTTCTTACCTGTAGTGCTATTTATTGGTCTGGATTGTTTGTTGTGAGTTGCCAAGTGTTGGAGATTTTGTCTGTTCAGATGTCTGCCTTCTCTTTGTCTTCTCTTTAGTATAATGGAGCTAGATGGCACTCAGCTTGTGGTGCTTAAAGCACCAAAAAAATGTAGGAACTACTTTATTTCTACCAAACTACAACCACCAACCCTATCACCATGCAGAGAGAAGCATGCATCTGCTGCTGGCTCACCTAGCACCACTTAGCTAACTAATACTAAAGCTCAGCGGAGGACGCCATTAACGTTTACATCTTGTGCTATCAAAAGCACGAGCCTCTCGTCCATGAGTAGATACACACTTCCTTCTCTGTGGTGATTCTGTTTGCAGGTGTATATTGACAGAAGGAAAGTAGTTGCGACATGAAACTGCTCACAACAAGGTCTGTGGATTATCTTCATTAACCAGAACATGATCTCTAGAAAGCGACATTGCTGTTGAGTTTGTTTGCTTGTTTGTTTGTTTTGGCACTAAGGCACCACAAGCCGAGTGCCATATAGTTCCATTATATTTGACAGAAGGCAGACATCTCAATGGCTGATTAACAGCACTACAAGTCAGAGAAAAAAATATGTATTTTTGATTTATCTTTTTATCTTTTACTTACCCACAATGTTGAGCAATGTGCTGTTCTTCGCAAGAGATACCATATTGTACTGTAATGCATCACTGCTATTCATTTTTAAGGCATATACAGTTGTTTAATTTACATTAAAACGGCTAAAAAATACTTACAGGATCATGATAAGAGCATAATCCATGTGCTGACTTTGTCTCTCATGCAAATGTGTCTGGGACAATTTTGAATAGTGTAGTCTTATGAAACAAAATATTCACTTTCCCTGTCCTTACCCAGTTCTGCACCCCTGTGCCTGTGGACCTTGTGCAGATTCATATCCAAAATTATCTGAAAAGCCAAAACTGTATATTTTGAAAGCTCACAGCTCTTTTCAAAGTCTCCCTAGATGCCCTGTGGAATTGTCATGGCTCAAGGTTGTTTTGGAGTGTCATCAGTATCATCTGAGAAATGAAGCAAATGGAACAAAACCATAGAAAACCTGTCCTGCTCATTTGTCCTGATCAGGGCGCAGAGTTTGGCATTGTCGAGGCTGTTATCATGGCCGAGACAGGATCCTCCCGTTACAATATGGCCTTTGTTAAAACTCGTCGACGGGATGCGGGCACGTCTCACCCTCCCTTTGGCATTCTGGGGCTGGCTGTAAAGACCTCACACACTCACACTCTTGCTCCCACACACACACATACACAGCAACACATCCCTGAGCTCAGAAGAGGAAGCCATACAATGTTGATAGCAGCTTCCAGTCCTCAGGCTCTCCAAGGCTTACCACACAATCATCGGCAGCCACACACACACACACACACACACACACACACACACACAATGAAAAGTAGTCGTGTGCACGCAGACAGGAGAGTCCACACTTGCAGG
Organism: Epinephelus lanceolatus; assembly: GCF_041903045.1. Taxonomy (NCBI): domain Eukaryota; kingdom Metazoa; phylum Chordata; class Actinopteri; order Perciformes; family Serranidae; genus Epinephelus; species Epinephelus lanceolatus. The sequence continues at coordinate 18,922,828 of NC_135747.1, read as the reverse complement.
GAAGGTTCATGACCATAAATTACAGACATGCACATTACACGCACCTCCTGGACTGACAAGAGAAACTGTATGTATTATTTACTGGAGCTACAGGAGACAAAGCAAACTCTGAATGAGTAAACACTGTCTGGGAGGAGAGACAGAGGTGCGGGGGAAGAAAATACAGTGAAGAACATGAGGAGTGGACAAAGCAGTTCTATTTCTAATCATTCAGCCGTTTTTTCACGATGCAAGCCAAGCCATTATTTTGAATTTTTGTTTTAATTTTATAATTATTATTTATGTTACTATATATTTTTATATATGTATGTATATATATATATATATATATATATATATATATATATATACAGTACAGGCCAAAAGTTTGGACACATCTTCTCATTCAATGCGTTTTCTTTATTTTCATGACTATTTACATTGTAGATTCTCACTGAAGGCATCAAAACTATGAATGAACACATGTGGAGTTATGTACTTAACACAAAAAGGTGAAATAACTGAAAACATGTTTTATATTCTAGTTTCTTCAAAATAGCCACCCTTTGCTCTGATTACTGCTTTGCACACTCTTGGCATTCTCTCCATGAGCTTCAAGAGGTAGTCACCTGAAATGGTTTCCACTTCACAGGTGTGCCTTATCAGGGTTAATTAGTGGAATTTCTTGCTTTATCAATGGGGTTGGGACCATCAGTTGTGTTGTGCAGAAGTCAGGTTAATACACAGCCGACAGCCCTATTGGACAACTGTTAAAATTCATATTATGGCAAGAACCAATCAGCTAACTAAAGAAAAACGAGTGGCCATCATTACTTTAAGAAATGAAGGTCAGTCAGTCCGGAAAATTGCAAAAACTTTAAACATGTCCCCAAGTGGAGTCGCAAAAACCATCAAGCGCTACAACGAAACTGGCACACATGAGGACCGACCCAGGAAAGGAAGACCAAGAGTCACCTCTGCTTCTGAGGTTAAGTTCATCCGAGTCACCAGCCTCAGAAATGGCAAGTTAACAGCAGCTCAGATCAGAGACCAGATGAATGCCACACAGAGTTCTAGCAGCAGACCCATCTCTAGAACAACTGTTAAGAGGAGACTGCGCCAATCAGGCCTTCATGGTCAAATAGCTGCTAGGAAACCACTGCTAAGGAGAGGCAACAAGCAGAAGAGATTTGTTTGGGCCAAGAAACACAAGGAATGGACATTAGACCAGTGGAAATCTGTGCTTTGGTCTGATGAGTCCAAATTTGAGATCTTTGGTTCCAACCGCCGTGTCTTTGTGAGACGCAGAAAAGGTGAACGGATGGATTCCACATGCCTGGTTCCCACTGTGAAGCATGGAGGAGGAGGTGTGATGGTGTGGGGGTGTTTTGCTGGTGACACTGTTGGGGATTTATTCAAAATTGAAGGCACACTGAACCAGCATGGCTACCACAGCATCCTGCAGCGACATGCCATCCCATCCGGTTTGCGTTTAGTTGGACGATCCTTTATTTTTCAACAGGACAATGACCCCAAACACACCTCCAGGCTGTGTAAGGGCTATTTGACCAAGAAGGAGAGTGATGGAGTGCTGCGGCAGATGACCTGGCCTCCACAGTCACCGGACCTGAACCCAATCGAGATGGTTTGGGGTGAGCTGGACCACAGAGTGAAGGCAAAGGGGCCAACAAGTGCTAAACACCTCTGGGAACTCCTTCAAGACTGTTGGAAAACCATTTCAGGTGACTACCTCTTGAAGCTCATGGAGAGAATGTCAAGAGTGTGCAAAACAGTAATCAGAGCAAAGGGTGGCTATTTTGAAGAAACTAGAATATAAAACATGTTTTCAGTTATTTCACCTTTTTTTGTTAAGTACATAACTCCACATGTGTTCATTCATAGTTTTGATGCCTTCAGTGAGAATCTACAATGTAAATAGTCATGAAAATAAAGAAAACGCATTGAATGAGAAGGTGTGTCCAAACTTTTGGCCTGTATTGTATATATATATATATATATATATATATATATATATATATATTTTTTTTTTTTTAAAGGGCCAGTGTGTAAAATGGGTTGAAAACAGTGACATCAGTGGTCAAATTCTAGATTGCAGGGCTCACTCGCTCACCCCTCCCGTCGGGTAAATGACAGTGGCCTCGTAGGGACAAAAAGCCTTGCACACAAGTTTTTCAGGAGTAGGTCTATCTAGCAACGAGGTGAATATTTATTTAGAAATCTAAACCATGTTACGATATTGTAATGAATCCTTCACAAGCAGGAGACCAGAGGAGCATTCGGGAAAAAGGCCATTTTATTTGAGCACTCCAAAAACTCCGGTAACACTCCAGGGGGTAAAAGACTCCGTCCCAAACGCATTCTCTGGCTGGCTGGATTGTCCGCTCGGTCTGCCGTACATACATGGTGGCGCAAGATGGCGACCTCTCTAAAGCAAGGCCCTTCCTATCTATATATATATAAAGGCATAATTATAAGGCTACGAAAACCAAACGAATTTTATTTTATAGCGATTATACACTTGTATAAACATATTAATGGGTAGAATATTCAGATTCAGATTCAGATTGACAATAAACCATGCCAAATATTACACACTGGCCCTTTAATTCAATTTTACTTTATTTTTCAAAAGATCTGATCAGTAAACCAGCACCAGGAGAAAAACACATTGAATGAAACAAATAATAAATCTTATATCCTCTTACTTTTACTACCTAGAAGCATTTCTGTTTGAAAAAACAACAACATTTTTTTCACTTCCATCATGTGTGGCAGCTGTGGCTCAGGTGGTAGAGTGGTTTGTCCACTAATCGTTCAAAACGTTCAATCTTAGTCCTCCACATGTCACAGTGTCCCTGGGCAAGACACTGAAGCCCAGACTGTTGTCAGTGGTCAGGCAAGCACCTTTTATGGCATCTTACTAACCAGTGAGTGGGAGTGAACGGGTGAAAGAGAGGAAAACTAGAGAGGTCTTTGAATAAAAGCGCCATAGAAATGCAATGCATCATTTTCTGCAATTTTGTTCACTTGGAACACACTTGGACTTGGATTCAGTGATGAACTTTTGGATGAATTTTTGGTGATCATACCTCAAAGGTCAAGGTCACTGTGACCTTGTTTGTCTCATTGTCAGGAACACAATATCTCAAGAATGCCTTGAAGGTATTTCTTTTCTTTTTTTTTTTTTAAGATATTTTTTCGGGCATTTTTAAGCCTTTAATTGATAGGACAGATGAGTGTGAAGGGGGGAGAGAGAGAGAGGAGTGACATGCAGCAAAGGGCCACAGGCTGGAGTCGAACCCGGGCCGCTGCGGCAACAGCCTTGTACATGGGGGGCCTGCTCTACCACTAAGCCACCGACGCCCACCTTGAAGGTATTTCTTCAGATATGTTACAAACATTCACCTGAGCCCAACAACAAATTGATCAGATTTTGGTGGTCTGGTGTCAGTGGTCAAGGTCACTGTGACCTTGCATCCGTCTCATTCTCGTCAACGTGATATCTCAAGAACAGCTTTAGGGAATTTCTTCAAATTTGGTGCAAATGTCCACTTAGACCCAGCAATGAATTGATTCATTTTTGATGGTCAAAGGTCAAGGTCACTGTGACCTTGTCTGTTTTATTCTTTTGAATGTAATCTATCAAGAACACCTTGAGGGAATTTCTTCAAATTTGGCACAAACTTCTACTTGGATTCAATAATGAAGTGATTCGATATTGGTGGTCAAAGCCACCAATGGTCACTCAGACCTTGTCTGCCTCATTATTGTGAATATGATGACTCCTTTGGCACAAACGCTTCTTGGACTCAACAAGGATATGATGATGAAGTGACATTTTATGTCCAAAAAGTGAAAGGTCAACTTCACTGTGACGTAATATTCACCATAAAGCATTTTTCTGGCCATTACTCAATGTCATATCTCAGGAGCAGAGAGGAAAACATTTGGTCAGATACTGAATTGGTGACACTAATCTTGAATGTGTGCTGATTGTATAGATCATTTGTGCTGTCGGGGGGAAGATGTGTGTGAGGCATCCATGTTTTCACAGACATGGATGTAACCAGTAAGAGAAACTTGACTGGTGTGTGGAGGCCTACAACCGCAGGGCAGTAATTCTCGTTTGTTAATTTTGTTTCATGAGTTGTCATGTTTTCTAGGATATTGTGCAGTGTTCATAATGCAAAGTGTCACATATTTTAGTGGCATTTAAAATACCATTTAATTATTGAAAAATGTGATTAACAATTACAAATGACTTATATTTTTCAGACAGTGTTCAACCTTACAGATTAAACTGTGCTCAATTTTTAACTCCTTTCCAAGCATTTTCTTACTTTTAGACCAGAGAACTTGTTTAATGTTAAACTTCCATTAAACATCAGGGAAAAAAGCTGTTAGGAACATCCTACAAAATGGGAATACATTTTACAATAAAGGCTACTAGCAAAGCAAAGACAAATAGAATAGCCAAGATGGGATAAAGTGATTAATAGAAGTAAAAATTCAATACATTTTGTTTGATATATATATATATATATATATATATTAGGGATGTAACAATACCAGAAACTCACGATACGATATATATCATGATATTTATACAAGGGGAAAAAAGAGAAAATTTATTGTTTAAAATAGCTATTTTATTCAAAAATAGTGCATGTACACTGTACAGCATGTTATTTTTAACTTGGAAGCGTATCATAAACAAATCAACACACAGTTGAACATGTGCTTTCATTTCCCCCTTATTACTCTGAACAAAAGTAGTGTAGTACTATTACTAGAAAGTCATCTGAATTACATCAAATTATGAGGATAGAGTAGTCTTAATATTCATCAAATATACAGAACAATCAGACCCTACAACAACAACAAAATTAACAAATTAGAAATAATGTAAACTCAGTAACACACAATCCCTCACTCACAGATACACAGAGAGACACAGAGAGAGAGAGAGAGACAGAGAGAGAGAGAGGTGGGTAGAGATGTGTGTAAAAGAAAACCAAAATAAATAAAGCCCAGCCATTTCCCTGGAAGTCATAGAAAAACTCAAAAACACACATTCACTCAGTTTGTTCACGCCAGGTTGACAATCTTGACATCAAGGAGACCCTAACACTTTCTCAGAACAGGAGATGAGGAGAGAAAAGCTCTGGTCGTGCGCTTTCATGTGATATGCATGGCATTTCTGTGCGACCCTGCATTCACGAGTAATCCATCCAAAAGTAATGTGTGTGCAAAGCTGTATGAAAGCTTTGTTATACATTATTTTAGTGTAACTTTATCATTTTTTTTTCACTGTGAAAACACTGGACTACTGACAAGTGCTTGGTCTTGTCGGAAAGCCACGATTCCGCTGTTTCATGTGATATGTGTAGCTTCTCGCTATGATGAACGGTCGTGGAGAAAAAATCCACAGAGAAGAACAATCTCCTTACTTTTATTCGCTGTTTCCTCCGGTCACGCACGGGTCAGAGTCAGAGGCTGAGAGGCTGAGCTGCACGAGTCTGCTCTCACCTGCGCGGGCAGTTGCATGCAAAGGATTATGGGGAATGTAGTCACACAGTCATATTACCGGCATTCCCACGTTGGTATCGAGAATTTATTTTATCACAAAACCGCGAAATTTGACATATCATGCCTAACATATATATATATATATATATATATATATATATATATATATATATGTATATATATATATATATATATATATATATATATATATTATTATTATTATTATTATTATTATTATTATTATTATATTTTATTTCCTTAATCCTTTTTTCAGCCTAATGTCTACTTTATCACTGTAAACTAAAAGTGCAAAAATACAAATAAATGTATATCTATGTATCTGACTAATTTTAAAGTTTTCTGACATTTTGTTCTTTCAATTTACCTTGAATCCACCCTTCTGCTGGGATCCAGATTATCCAGATTGTTTTGGAGCAAAGGTATTTGAAAAGTTTAAGTAACACATACTAAAGGTTCAATCCAGATCAGATTCAACAACTGATTTTTAAGGTTTGATCCAATCCGATAGCTAAAATCAGATGAGATTACCTCTGAATAGCTGGGTGATGGAGACAAGATGCTATTAGAATCCAAGTTGGAAGGTACAGTGATTAACAACACTATTTGTGTATATTTGTAAATTACATCAAACATACTTGGATACACACTCTCTGCATCACCCCGTTCCCTGGAACTCCCGCTCAATTGCCAAGCCGCCATCCTCGCAACAGATCAATCATAGATCACAGCTAATGTCTCCGGTTACGGCACCCTGTGATTGCTCTGTTATTATCCCACTAATTATGACTATCATCATTATTATCATTTCTCTATTACAGTTCATTACTCCAGACCCGAAAGAGGATGGTATAATGGTCCAAGTGGCAGTTATTCCATTTATCGATTGGCAGGAAGTTGCAAGCCTTGTTGCATGCTGTTTTCTCATCTGAAAGAAGCTGGCTGAGTGCTGACAAGGCTCACAGGTCACACAAACAGTTACCCCAGGTCTGACAAATCAGACTGTAAACTGGCAAACTCACAGTACATATATCATAAAGTCCTGTACATCTTTGCTGTCTAGCAAACTTATGATAAATGAAAAAGAAAATAAATGATGGCCTCCATTTTGAGACTATCATTGGTCAAACAGCTACCAATCTATTACAGATAAAATAAAAGAAAGACAAGGCTTGCTTTTGTGCTCATGAGTTTAACAAAAGCCTGCAGAAAAATATTTTTTAGGACGAGGAAGATTGCCTCAGCCTTGTTTTATAAAGCATTCTTTTATCCTTTATTCCAATGAGCACATTTTCTTTTCATACAAACATACAGGCAGATTGTTATAAAGATATGTGCCAGCACTTATTCTGGTACCCCAGCTAAACAACAATCTGCTACCAAATCTGTTATTTTTCAGAAAATCAATAATTTATGCTTTTTTTCTATTCAAAACTTGGTTCAGTTTGATACCGCTCACAATGCTGTACAGTGTACACAGGAGGATTCTCTTCAGACAGATTTCTGTCAGCCTGAAAAGACAGTAACCTGTTTTACTCTGTGCTTTAGCATGTTTTGCCAGTTCATTGCTTGTAGTAAACATTTACACAAGAGCTACCAGGCAGTATGTTTTTTATAAAAAATAAAGAAGCATACACACTTTAAGGCCCATCCTGTGGGCAACATTGCAGATCAAATCAAGCACAGTTGATGTTTACTCGAGAGGTGTCTCAGCAGTGTGTTTCAACACACCCACCCCTATGCAAACAACCTGAGGCAGTCTCCACACACTTCCTCACTGGAAAGCACAAACAGACTGGGCTGCCTACACTCAGACACAAGCAGACGGATGGCTTACTAGATAGGGAGACTGTCCCATCACTGGAAGGTGAAGAAATTAGAATAAACCTGTACTCAAAATAGCTGCTGTCTCTCACAGTCATCAACCTTAGTCAGCGACTGACTCATAACCTCGTTTTGTCGTATGCCAGACGCACAAGCTGTACCAATGTGATTAAGGACAGAAAGAATGTCGCATCACGCTGCTGTTGGCAGTACACCATTTCTTTCCAGAAATGTCAAGATTTCATGAATCAAGACAAATACACTTAGGGTTTGATTGACAAGCATGCATTTGAGGAAATAATGCAATAAGCTTTGAAATAGTTTCATAAGCCAAAGGGTCATATTTTTTAACCAGCTCATAGAGGAACACATTTACATTCAGTTCTACTAAATATATGCAGACAGTACAATAAATAATCGTGTGTTTGTAAGTATGATGTAATCTCTATAAACAGATATTGGCATTTGTGTGCAGAATCTGGAGGCAACAGGGAAATATTTTGGTATGTGAAGCATTCTGGTTTCTGTTTGTAGTCTGTTTGTAGTCTGAGCAGTATTTACCAATCATGTTTGAGTGGGCTTTAGGGTTGCATGCAGGTAAACGGCCAGTGTGTAGAGCAAAAGAGGCGAGCACATTGGCTAAAATAAAATCTTGAAATCAACTGACTATCGTCTCCTAACAGTTTAGCTTTTTATCGGCTTGTTTTCTTATTCATCTACATTCATATTCAGATGTTCATAGACATTAGCCGAAATGTCGTCTAGACCAAAAACACCTAATCTCATTGTGTCTCAAATTGCCTAACCCTAACCCTAACCCTAACCCTAACCCTCAAATTGCCGTTCAAACTGTAAACAATGACTGGTGCACAGAAGAGGAAGTGTTTGCCCTGATATCTGCTGGCTACACTACAACCCCCAAAATATTGGCCATTGCCCCAAGAGGCTGTGTCATTGTCAGATGATTGCTGATGGGTTCCCAGGTTGAGTTTGATGTAACAGCCCTCACTGTGACACCTCATTTTAATCCAGATGTCAGTATAAACATAAAAAAGCTTGTTTTCATTATTCAAGATGTTATTAGGAATCAACATTACTCACAGGACCCAATTATAAAGTCACAAGTGTGATGTGCTGCCTTGGACAATGAGTCCACTTATTAATTTTTGTCCCCTTAACTCTAGGGCTGGCCTGAATACAGTTTTACTTGAGTCAAATACAGTTGAATGAAGATATGAATACCCATGGTCAAAGAACAAAATTGTGAATGTTTCATATTGTTCAATAATGCAAGCCATGTTTTTTAAATATCGTATGCCCAGCAGGAGGGAACATTTCATACATCATACTGATGGCAAAACAAGGTTACCGAACTGTGTTTTGATAACAGAGCTGCTCAAAAAAGCTTTCACTGAGATACTGAACCGACGAATTGATTTGAATCAGTTGTTTTATTTTGCTAAATGTCTTTCTGTTTTTCTTTCTCTTCTTTCCTGCTTTTTTTTTCTCCATCTTTCTATGTTGTGAGTATGTATAACCATCACGACTAACACAGTCGTCTACCAGCGACCCACTGGCAAAGCAATCCTAAAACTACCAGCAAACCTACAAACCAGCAATCAACTTTTTAACAACATTACAATAAATCAAACCTGCCAAAAAATGTTTCCGTATTTCAGCTCGAGCCTAAATGTGCTAGGACTGTCTCTTTTTCAATAATTGAATTGTATGAATAAGAACATTTAATTGGTTCAGACTATTCAAACGCTACACTACATCCTCACCTATGGTCTAGAATTAACAGTGTTTTCCTATGCAGTGCCTCCACTGCCCTACTGACAAGCTAACAGGTGATTTCAGATGTGTCACTATGGTGATTTTACTGTAAGGCAGCTGCAAAAGGCAACAGACAGCCTCACCTTTATCCTAAATGTCTTCCATCTGGGGTGTTGAATCTGAATTCCACAGATTGTTTGTCAGAGAGTTTGGTGAGAAGTATGGCTTATGAGTTCTCTCCATGTTATGTTAAAGGGACAGCTCATCCCAAAATCAAAATTACATAATTTTCCTCTTACCTGTAGTGCTATTTATCAGTCAAGATTATTTTGTTTTGAGTCACTGAGTGTTGGAGGTATCAGCTGTAGAGATTCTTTTGAATTTAATGGAACTAGATGTCTCTTAGCCCGTGGTGCTCAAAGCACCAAAAAATGCATTAAACTCAAGAGCAGCGTCTCTTTCCAGAGATTCTGACTTAGTTACTCAAGATCAACACATTCTCACTCTGACATTTGGTCATGGACTTTCCACATCCACCTACAACGTGAAAGGTACCCTGGGTGTTTGGTTGTTGACATTCTGGGATGCCATGTCAAGTTCTGCCTGTTACATGCATTGTCTCCTTTCAAGATACATTTCTGTTTTCACAGGAAATTTGACGTTTACTTACAGTCTCTGTCAAAACAAGAGCGCTACATCAGTACAACACAGAAAATTTCTTCAACAACAAACACACATGGTTGGGTTTAGGCAACAAAGGCATGTGGTTAGGGTTAGAAAAAAAGGACAGGGTTTGGCTTTAGAATCTTACGGGACCTGAACACCACTGTCTTGGGTGAAAGTCGATGTTTGTTGGACCCATCCACCACCACTCTAGCCCACCCTACTCGGATATTCGCCACCTTAACTTTCATCCTTGTCCTGCCGCTTTGCCCCCTGATGCCGCCGGGCGCTGTTAAACTATAACAGCAACCAGCCGTGTATCATGCCGATGTTAAGGGATGGCTTTTTTCGTCGGTGTCTGACGCTCAAATGCTAGATTTCGACGACTTCAGAGTGAGACCAGGCTCTCAAGATAATCTGCAGACCCTGTTGTGAACAGTTTCATGTAGGAACTTTGTTTTTCTACAAATTTACACCCAACAACTGTATCACCACACAGCATTTCATTACATTCAAGAGAAGGCAGACATTTATGCGGCGATATCTTCAACACTCTGCAACTCACACCCAAACAATCCAGATTGATAAATAGCAACACGGATAACAGGAAAAACATGCATTATTGATTTTGAGGCGAACTATCTTTAGCAAAGAATGGCGACCATGGTAGCTGCAGAGACAACACGCAGAGTCAGCATGGGTTGCTTCACCTACACATTTCAGATTGCAGCACTCAACTAAGCTTGATGATCTTTGAGACATCCAGCTGGTGTCGATGAAAACCACTGAACTGTGAGTCAGTCGCTATGGCAGACACAGATGCAGAAGTCTAGTTAGGAGTCATATTTATGACCTTAGTATTAGCAGTTAAGCACTCGACTTCAGTTAAAAATATTTCTTCAATTTAGTAAATCACAAAAGAAATTAAAATAGTCGGGACAGTGGGAGTGTTTCACCTTATAAAAGATGTAGCTGGCATTAAGTTTCAGATTATGTGATTATAAGACAATAAATAAAGATTATGACGATGGCACACAGTCCACAGGGCTGTGAAGGAAAAGACAGAAGAGAAGAGTGAGAAATCTCTAAACGCATTTCCTGTTGGACAAAACCACAGCTGGGTGCATACAAAACGGCTCGTCTCCTTGAAAGGTCGGATACGATTGTATTTTTCTGCTCACTCCTTTCCTGTTTACCAATTTGAATACCTTTCTAGGTTATCATTGCCTCTAAGTGGTCTGTTGACACTGCCACACTATACTGTGTGTGTGTGTATGTGTGTGTGTGCGCGCGCGCGTGTGCGTGTGTTTGCATATGACTATTACTTTCATCCCTTTTTCTGTCATTTATTTGACATCAGTGACGCAGAATGTGAGTTTGTGTAAATTTGTGTGTGAGCTTTATACTACCTACTTTATTCTGCATAACTCGTGAATCATAATTTATATAAACTTTCAGATGCTGATCAATCTATAATCATTTTTCATTGGCCATTTCCTTGATATTATTTCATTTACAGTTGTGGGAGTTGCTTTTGTGCAGCACTTTCAAAAAATTGTATAAATCATCAATCAGTTATGTACGTATCCACACAAATACACACACACACACACACACATACACACAAGCAAATGACCAAATTGTGCTACATCAATCAAATAAATGCATGGCTTATTACATGCAAATAAGATACACTTTGCTCACTTATTTTAATTATTTTCCTGCTCTATGCACACAAATAGTTACACATGCCCATCAGTGTGCAAACATTGTAAAACAGCGTGTCAACAAATTAATTAACAAACCCATTTTCAAGAGAGAATTTAACACCTCGCAAAAACGAGAGAGAAATCAGTTTCATACGTTTTATTTTTTATTTGATGCCTGTAATTATAACATGCTCACATCAGGGGGAAAAAAAGTTATTTGCAAACTGCTGAATTTAATTGTTTACATACTGCCAAGGTTTTCTATCACAGCAGGTGAAAACAACAGCAACATTTTCACGCAAAAGATTGGATTCGTTTGGGGCTCCTCTTATAATACACATGCACAAACATACATACTATAGTACACATATATATATATATAGCCAACAATGCAATAAGAATACTGTTTAGGGGCTTTAGGGGATGTCAGTCAATACAAATGAATCAAATCAATACAAAATCACAGCCACACTTTTATCTACCTGTAATTATTACTACAGTATTTAGCATGTTATTTTATATCTACTTCAGCAGCTATTTGGTTGAATCCCTGCTTTAATTAGCAAGCTTAGCTCCCTCTGTTGTGATGGACTGTTTGTGCAAATTACAGGCCGCTGTAATTGAAGAGGACACAAATGAAGTGGGTCCCTGCCAGAAACCATATCATGTGGCTGCAACTCTTTGGCCGCCAATGGAGGCTGACCAGTCATATTTTCCATCATGGCACTTAAAGTATGACATTTTCTGCTGCGTGTACTCATTGGCAAAGAGAGCAAGAGAGACGGAGTCAGGCAAAAAAAAAGAAAGAGCAAGACAGAGAGGGACAGCAGCAAATTACACCATGCCAAGTACATTAACAAATCCATCTGGTGTCTCATTCTTCCTCCGCTGCTACTCACCCCATTGGCCCCTGTTGCCCCCATCACTGGGCTTGAATGGGCCCTACCAGGACAAGGTCATGTTGTTGGCGTGTGTTATGAATCTGCCACCTGAACCCAAAGGTGCCTGTGGGGGCCTGGCGCACCAGCATGCTGGCAGGGTGGCAGTAGTGACTGTGTAGTGGTAAAGTGACAGGAAGCAAGGCTGGAACGTGCAATCTGGGTCACACATACACACAAAGTAACACCTTTCTGTGTTCCTGGCTTTAGTTTTCGCTCCCTTTTTCCAGTCTCTCTTGTTTTTTATGTCTCTATATTACAATACTATCAGCCATCCATCACTTAGCAACACTAATTTGATGCGTTTTGTATTGTCAACACACATTCAGCCTGTGTTTGCATGTGTGTTTGTGTGTTTTCCCGCAGGAATTGGCAGTCACTGCCGTCTCATAGCCAGGTTCTATGTGGGTCAGTGATGACCAAATGTGCAACAGTGTGGCCCATAACTTACATCTATGAGACAGAGAGCGGCAAGCACTCAGACAGATGGCATGACACGAGTACAAATGGCCATTCTGTGGAAATATTGCAGTATTGAAACACTTGTAAGAGCAAGAGACAGGAATACAGCGAAAGAGAGAGGCAGGAAAAATAAAGGATTTTATATCATTTATTGAGTTAACGCTCCAAACCTTTTTTGCTCAGCTGAGTCCAAGCTGTGTTTTATCACGATAATAGAAAGCAAAATCAAGTGTTATCTAAAATTGAAATCACATCTGTGGAAAATTCAGGCCAAGCTTTACCTTTGAGCAGATGCTTTGTAACTTCTATCTCTCAATTTATCACATTGACCAAATGTTAGTGTTTTGTCAACCTGGGAACTGAGTGTGGAAGTTTTATTTATAGCACCTAAGTTTCACTTTAGCTAACTAACTGCCTATGTGATATGTGTTGAGATCTGTTTGGATTGCCATGAAAAACAAGCCCCCATTATATTACTGAGACTGAGAGGAATTTATTTAGGCACAAATGGCTGCTGGATGGCACACTGTTCCTCCATCTGTTGCCCTGCATGAACTTTGAATCAGCTGCTGCAGATCCTGCATCTTATTGTGATATGAAACTAAAAATTGACCCTTGAGGACTTTTTGGATGCAGGGACTTCACTTAGAATTTAATGAACTGATGCCCCTGCAGAGACAGAGGCAGTAAAATGAGGAGTAAGTTGCTGAAACATGCCCTTTCCAAACCATTGTTTAGCCTTTCATTTTGACCTATCAGTATGAGATGATTCAATTAACAGGGAGAAAGATGGATGTGTTTCTGCTGAGCGTTTGTATTTCTTGGCCCTCATCATATGTACACCTGCTCTTTTTTGCCATGTGTGCTTTCATTGTTTGGTCTTAAATGTGTTACTCTGCACGTCCTACACTTCTCCTGACCTCACCTAAACCCCTACAACCCCGTTGGACCATTGATGTTGATGACATACTGTCATCCCTCTGCCAACCTTTATGCTTCCAGCTCACCTCATACATCATACATACTGTACACGCAGACTCGCTTCCAAAGTGTTAAGCTACCCCTAGGTCAAGGAAAAAGTAAAGAAGTATGAATGTGCAGACTTTAAGGTATCTTTGGTGAGTCCAGCTTTTTACTCGACAATGCTGTGGCTCACTTTTTCAATGAAACTCAAAAAATTTGCTCAATAAAAGTTGTTCACCACAATATGAAAATTCTAATAATGCATTCATCTTAAGGCCATTTTTGCATCATCTGAAAAAAATCCTTGCAGAAACCCTGTACACTGATTTCGATCCATTTCATTGTTCTTTTCGCTGTGAAAATTTGCAAAACGTGACAAAATTAAAAGACACATTTCCTCCTTTGCCTCTCTCCACTGGAGTTACATATCTGTCACCACTCCCTCCCTGTCTTTCATTTGGCACCGCAGCTGCATAACGGGACGGAGCTGTCCTCCCTCTCTGTCTCCACATTCTGTGTTCTGTCCACATCCTCCTCCTCTTCATCATCATCCACCTGAATATTACTATCTGACCTGTTGAAAGTGAAGAATCTGAGTTACGACATGATTCTGTGCACCCTGTTCCTCTGGCTGTGTCCCACCGCCACATTTTCTTCATTGATTCTTAGTCAAACGTCTTTAAAGGCTTCTTATGGATGTAAAATACACAAAAAATTGAGCCTTTTCTGAACATTTTAATTGACGGATGAAAGTTTCGGACTCAGCATCAGGGGGCGCTACCCAATAATTTGGAAGATATGGTGAAGCCAGTGGAAATCCAGGCAAGGGCTTTCACGTCTGTGTGCCACTCATCTTTTTAAACACGTCGGCATTTTGTATTAAAACCATTCATATTAGCAGCGATGCAAATTTGTAATAGCTGCAACAGGTTCGCCATTGTCTTGACGTAGTGATATGTTGATGTTCCACACAACGTGAGAATGAAGCCTTTTGCTTGCGGTTTTTGTGTTGCGATGAGCCTCAAGTTTCTGCGCTCTAGGTGCCTGTCCTTTTTGCTGGAGCGCTCTGAACTCCTCAAGTTGAAAACACTTCAACTCAGAGCAGAAAAACAAAACAAAACACATCATCTCTTTTTTCATCTTTTTTCCCATTGTCCAATTGGATGATTTTAGAGGCGGGCTTTCTGTGGTAGTCATGACAACAAGTTTACCATTGGTAAACAATGGAGGAGAAACTGGTGGTAGCGGTTGCCGGATACCCAGAGCTATACAGCCTGACGATAGACAGCAGGTTGTCAAACTGCCCCCTAGTCATCCTTAAAATTTGCCTGGAAACGGCCATCATCGAGGAGAAGCTCCTGGACCAATGGTGGTACTCCCCATGATCTCTTCTTTTAGAGTCTCATGTATTCACGCAGATCTCTGTTTCTCTGTGTCAAAAAAACTGTTTGCTGACAGCCTGTCACCCTCAACCAGAGCTACAGCAAGTACCCTCTGCCTGAACATTTTAGGAACTAGATACTAATTACTGTCAGATAACTAAAATAAATCACTTTCTCTGTGATCGGGGCCTGAATCTGTATATCCATGAAGCAGTTTACCAGCATTGTTTTCTACTATCCCTCTCTGAGCGAAGCGAAGTAATGTGAACATCACACCAGTTTCCTTTTAAGCCAAACGTATGTACAGTATCCACCTTGCTGTGTTTAATGTATTCATACTGGACAAACTTCAGTCTTTAAATTTCCACTCATTACTCTCTGTGCACAAGTGACTGTAACTGGCATCCATATGGATTGTAATTTGGGCCATTACTATGAATTCCTCAGATGTTAGATGTTCCTTTGTGTTGAGGCAATAGCTGTGATTTAGTTCAACATGAAAGATTTACAATAAATTCTCACCTAAAACAGCTTTAAATTAATCTACTTTATTTGCAGTTGTTGTCCCATTGTTCTTTATTTCTCTCTCTGCCTGAGCATTCCTCCGTGTCCCTCCTTCTGTGGGTGGTGAGGTCAAAGGATTCCCTTCATACATTCATTCATAAGAGCCAGCTGGATGAAGGGCTTCAGAATTATTAGCTTAACTCTTCGCTTTCCTCCGAGCAAAAGGACTCTGGATGTTTTCCTCCCGTTTATTGCCTCAGGTTTTGTTTTTGTTCATTTCTCTTCATTAAAACACTCGCTTATGTGAACATTAATTCTGTTTATTCAAAACAAAATTAGAATTCTTAATGTGTACAATGGAGGAGAAATGTTTTCTTTTCAAAGCTCAAAATGCACCAGTCCATAAAAGATGTGCCTAAACTGCCTAATAGGCTTGAGCTGATGTGTATTTTACTAGCAGAATAATTGTAAGAGGTTTGGATGAAATACGTTTCAGAACCCAAAAGAGAGGTTATAGGGATTCTTTGTGGTTTGCTGGTGGGATTTGTTCCTTTCTCCCTCAATGCTTCAAATCTTATTTTTAATTGCCCATCATATTTCTTACAGTTTACTACACAAGGAATATTACTAGTAATATTACGCAACCTGACAAGGAGTCTCTGTGTCTTCCATTCCCTGGTATAAAAACGACATTAACAATTTTTTATTCAAAAAACTAAATTTCCGCAGATCCTGCACCAGCTAATCACATTCATGAGATGAACTTAGACTAAATTCTGACTTGATTATTCAACTGGAAGCACCAGATATGAATTCTATGACAGTGGGATTGTTAACTTAACAACAACAAAAAAGTCAACAGCCATGGCCAAGTGAGGTCATTCCCTGTTCAGCTGCTACAGTGACAGTTACAGCAAAGAGGTTGAATCCCATTTAGAGTGATGGCTGCTTGACAGCTCTTCAGCAAAAACACAACCAATGTGCCCTTCTCCCTCAGAATCATATCCTCATCTCCCACATTCAATTCTGAGTACTGTCATGAAGTAAAACAACCTTTTCAAGCACCTCGTGTCATTTGATATCTTTTTACAAATCATCTCCCTGTCATCCACAATCAGTCAAGGGTCGCAGCAGCATCCAGTCCCTCTGTCTGCAATCTCCAAACATTACCCTATCTGTAATGTTGGTATTTGAAAGTGAAGTGAATTTACTTAGGAAAATACAAGTGAAGGGGCATGAATAATGATCGGGCATAGATAGTTTTAATCTTGTTTCAAGCCTATGTGCTGTCAGATATCAACCTTGAGCAGGATCTGTTGGTGAACCTGATGCCTGACCTGACTGCAGAGATGCCCAAAATAAGAGCAACAGATCTTCACACACACCCTGTTTTTCCCACACTGCTCTTTCAACTACAAGTCAAGGAACTGGATAGACACATAAAACAAACAGTAGTTATTCACAAATCTTAGTTACTAGTCATCTAACTGGGAGGGGGTGGAGTCTGTCAGTCATGTGAGCTGTCAATCACAGGTGCATTCTGTATGTTGGAGGCCTCATGTTGATCGTGGTGTGGGGAGTAGGGCAGACATGGGCCAGCTCTGCTGAGTCTGGGGTAAAAAGTCAGTGAATGGGGTCAAACGATTTCTACCATTCCTGCTCATTATGTTTTCTTAGTGCTTGATAATGCACACTGTAAGCTTTATTTTGAAATTCTCACTTTTTAACTGTAACTTTATAGAAAAAAAGGCAGTTGAGTGGCAACAGCTTTGTCTCACTTCAGGGGCTGCAGCTTTCGAAGGCTGCATTTCAAGACTGATTGTAGATGCACTGCGAGCCGATGACAGTTGGGTTGTCTTTATTATGGCATCTGACACAACACTGGCAGAAGTGGCAGCAGATTACATTTTTAAATGTAAATACTGGGTTTCAACTCTAATAGCTAAAAATACAAATGTTTTTAAACACAAGAGGCCGTCAAACCTAAAAGTTTTGTTCAAATAACAGACTAACTTATGTGATGTTAATTATGCTAACCGACGTTGCTTGTTAGCTTCTCTTGTCAAGCACAGCTGGTTGCTAGATGAAAGGAGCGTCCACAGGTTGGGCGAGAACAACTGGTGGTGCAACCAGGAAATCCTCCACAAACCAGACAGTCCAATTTCGGAAACTGTTCAGTTTGGCTGATGTGGTCTTCAAAAGACGCAGCAGATGTAGACCGCAAAGGCCGTGTCCTTCAAAGGCTGCAGCCCCTGAATTGAGACACAGCTATTCTTTTTACCTGGGTGCTTAAAAAAGTTTATTTTGGTTACTGGCTCAGTTTATAAGTGCAAGATGGTTCCCATACTGCAAGAACAACTTTGACCCCTTTATACTTTGCATTAAAATGTGCTTTGGATGACAGTAGTGATAGTGTTTGACCACGTGAAAGTACAGATATAACTACAACCTAGATGTGTTGAGGTTGGGTGATGATCTTATTGTCCACAGCATCTCTGGAGGTGGTCAGGGACTCATTGCATGAACACTGAACTCAAGTGTAAATGCAATTGTGTTTTCAATCAACATATAACAACTATGTGGGCAGAAATATGTAGTCGCATGTGACTGTTCCAAACCAGCAAGGTAGCAGCAGCTCTACCTCACCTGACACTGAAGTGGCGGGGTGAAAGATGATGTTTCTAGCATCTAATGCTAACAGTTCTGTGGCGTCTTCCTCGTCTGTAGTGTTTTCTTCCTGTCACTCACTGTCTTTACAATCTAAAGGGGAGTTTCTGATTAAGTTTCATATAACCTGAGAATTCCCTGTAATAATCCCAGTAGACTTTGCAACATTTTTTTCAACCCTGATGTGCTTAGATGCTGAAATAATGTCTTTATAAAGCCATAAGCCTCTTATTTTCAATGACACACTTAAGACAATTATTTTTGTGTCCCTGATTGAAGAAAAAAAACATGAATACAACACTGAGGTTACAGAGTCATTATTAGTTGGAAAGGTTATTCCCAAGAGAGCTCAGTAATTCAAACTAGAGAGAACATTAATAGGAAAAGTATTAAGATTTTTTGTGTATAAATTCTAAAACATTTCCATTGAATTTGAGCTGTTTTTAATCAATTAAACTTGTTTGTTTTTTACGTACTTTAAAGCTCATACAATTATATGAAATTTCAATAGACCTCATTTGGAGGGTTATGAAACTAATTTTAACTACCTTTCATGTAACATAATTACCTAAGTATTGGCTGTTGTTCACTGTTTACTCTCAGGATAAGTACTCCCAGGTAGCCTCATAATTCAAATGGTCAGTTTGAAATATGTTGTTAGTGGTGGTTAATTGAAGGTTATTCAGAAGGAAATGTATTGCTGAGATTACAGTTGATTAGGTCCTTCACTTTGGTGCAAAACAGTGGTTCTGATTTGGATTATTTTACGCAGGAAAGTTTGGTATATGGCATTGTGTGGCATATTGTGGGCATTGGACAAATTTGCAATCTTTGAATTATTGCACGCATCGGACAGTTTTGTATTAATTATTGCATCACAGAGTTGCGTGTGTGTTTGTGGTCTCCACTGATACATCCAACTTGTCACCCCTAACACTTCGCACTTAGCACCCAATATCCCTGTTGGAGTTAAAGGAATACCCGCAACGACCATTTCTCTATCAGTGACTCACCTCATGTTGCATTGAATTTGTGAAGATAACTATCTTGGATGCCTCCAGTGAAGTATGAATCCAAAAAATAACTGCGCTTTTTGATAAACTGAATAAAGGGGTCTGGATTTAACAACAGCAAAACTATGTCAAAACATTAGTTTACAAACTCTCACACATCTTGTGCATTATTATCCAAGTCTCATTTATCATGTCTGCATTTTTGCTTAAATATTACTATTTAAAACACTACTGCATAAACAGTCTCATGCAGGGAGGAGTAGTGTGCCTGCGCTGTTG
Organism: Epinephelus lanceolatus; assembly: GCF_041903045.1. Classification (NCBI taxonomy): domain Eukaryota; kingdom Metazoa; phylum Chordata; class Actinopteri; order Perciformes; family Serranidae; genus Epinephelus; species Epinephelus lanceolatus. Next base: position 18,903,101 of record NC_135747.1, on the reverse strand, counting down.
TTGCAGAAGTGTTTTGAATAGTGGGGTTTAAGCAAAAATGTATGTTTGGAAACTACTGAGCAAACGACTGGGTAAATTAAACTTGAATTGTGCTGCATGAGTTGTGCTGAGTTTGTAAAGATGTGTTTTGATACACTTTTGCTTTTGTTAAAGGGATACTTTACTGATTTTCAACCGGGTCTGTGTCACCACAATGTGTCCAGTGTGTGCAGATGAACAGTGTGTGGCCTCCCCCTGTGCTTTATTCCTTTATTTCACTTTATTCATTTTCTGTGCTTATACAAACTCATCTTATATCATTTATTATTCCAGCAAACATGTTCTATCAGTGCACGGGTCAGTAAATTGATACAGTAGGTTACTAGGTGAGAAAAGCCCATGATTTGAAATCAACTGGCATTTGAATTGCTTCGCTAACCCCTTTTATTAGTGGTGAACCAGAGATCAGAGGTAGCAGTGACGGAGAGGGAAGAGAGAGACTTCATTTTACAGGAATATCTGGGCCAGCTTGTTGGCTTGGAGGCATCCACGAATGCTTTACGCACAATTGAGGATTGTCTGGGTGCTAATGTGCGTCTGTCTGTCTGTCTGTCTGTCTGTCTGTGTGTGTGTGTGTGTGTGTGTGTGTGTGTGTGTGTGATAATTCTACACAACACTTGCTGGCAAAGAAGCCAAATGTTCTGTTCTCAGTATTTAATAGCCCATCATATTTGCATACAGATTTTCTAGGTATGCAAAGAGCTCAGAACACAGCGCTGTGTGATAAAAACAGAAACTCAAGAAAAATAGTTCCTTTTCAGCAGGTCAAAATGAATTAGAGCAAATATTTTATTTCTCAGTATTGTGATTTTATTTTTTTTGTGTGTCTGAGACCAAAAATCATTTGGCTCGAGACACAAGTTAAGTTAGAGAGTGGCATAATGCCTCCATCCCAACACACAGTGTGATCCAAAAAGTAGCCCTGAATTGTTTAGAGTGGCTGAAAAACATTTTTGATACAGGATTCATATTCGATTCGGATCTTTTGTCACCTGAATATTAATAAAAAGTGATGATTGCATACTGTGTCCCCTCTATTACACTCATGAGAGTGTTTGTGTTTGTACACTCATATAAAAGGGACAAACCCTCCTCTTCGCTGTAGGTATGGCAGTGAATTCTGCATTAAGCATTCATCAGAGAGAATAAATGTATATAGACAAGGGTTCCTCTCGCACACTGCTAACACAGTCTGAGCACAGACAAATTGTTCATATTCAAGCTGCCCCCTAATGTCATTTTCTAAATTCATTCTGACATGGGAGCTCAAAATGAAATGAAAGCCTACCCCTTTCATCAGTATTGTGTTATCACCCCCCCCCCCCTTTTCTCTCGATTTCTCCTCCACACTGGTCTGATTCGTTTCACCTCATTCCTTAAACAGTGATTCACCTTCTTCCATGCCCACTGCGGTCTTTTTATATCCAAACCATACATTAAACATGCACTACGTCAAGCAGATGCTGCACTGGTGTCACGAACCTCCAATAAAACTGCACCGTTACTCACAATATGATAACACAAAATAGACAGTCACCAAACATCCTGTGCCCTGCGGAAATCCTGGCATCCCTGTTGAAATGAGCCAAAGAGGCTGTACTATAAAAGAGATGAACACCACAGATGAGTCATGCAATGTTCAGTGTTCAGAATAAAATGACTCTCATTCACACTAATTACGTTTTTTACAGAGTCTGCTATCCTGCACTTGAAAGACGTACAGTATCCCGCAACAACTGACGTCCTTTCAGTAAAAAGCAAATCAGAGTAAATTTCACTGTGATTTGAAGTAGCTTTTGGCAGTTTACTGTAGCCTGTTATTATAGTTTTGCTAATTGCATGGAGACCAGCCAGTGGATGTGGCAGGGAAAGGGCACTAGGAGGTGCTTGAGCTATATTGCGCAAGGGACAAGCTTCACCCAAGAACCATGGGTTTTTGCTGTTGTTTGTTTTTCTGCTTTAAAAACTGTTTTGTTTTGTTGTTGTTTTTTTAAAGTTTTTGTAAAGTTTTCTTTAATTGCTAAATGTACAGTTAACAGAGGATAGGTACCAGAATGTTTTCATATTAACCATGGATTACAAACAATAAATATAAAGATGAATGACATCAAATAGTGCTGTGGCTGATATATATGTAATCAGATGTCTGACTATCCTTCATAAGTAAACCAATCACTACAAACTTCGCCACACCTAAACCAGCCCAGTCGCCAGAAGAAATTGTTGGCCATGTACATTTCTGCAAATCACAATTACATTCAATTTATAGGTTTCAATCTTCAGTCATATTGTATCAATGTTTCTAAAGTGATGTAGCAGTATATCAGCTGACTTTGTCATCTGGAGGCAATGCTGGATGCATGACTCCCTTGCAAGACTCTTGCCAAGCTGCAGACTGTTAGAGACCAACAAACCACAAAATCAGTTATGATTTAGTGAGTCATTGCTATGTTTCCAGCAGCTTTTTGGGCACCAAAGGTGGGTGTTCTGTAGCAACCTGTTGATGTGTTCCCAGTGGCTTTTTAGGCAGGAAAACTGGCTCTTCTTTACTGAGACAACGCTGCTTTTCCTGCCAGGATTGTGTCCCCAAAACCGGAAGCCAAAACATGATCTTTTCCTAACCATAACCACATGTTAACCTCAGCGCTTTCAAAACATAAAGTTTCAGCATAGCCATGACATAATAACCTGCCAGTGTAACATATCCATGGTTTGCAGAAACGGACCATTTTTATGTCTCACTGTTGGCGATAGCTGTAACCAGAGGCATTATGTTTTCGGATTGCCGGTCAGTCCATCCACACCTTGAGGAAATTTCCTCAAATTTAGCACAAACATCCCCTCTGGACTCAAAGATGAACTGATGAGATTTAAGTGGTCATAGATCGAGGCTCAAGGTCAGTGTGACCTTGCATCCATTTCATTCTTGTAAATGTGCTATCTCATAAATGCCTTAAGGAAATTTCTTCAGATTTGGCAGAAACATTCACTTGGATTCAGCGATGAACTGATTAGATTTAAACGGCCAAAGGTCAAGGTCACTGTGACCTTACATCCATCTCATTCTCATGAATGCGATATACCCAGAACAACTTGTGGTAATTAAAAAAAATAAACTCATCAGAGTTTGGTGGTCAAAGGTCACTGTGATTTCACAAAACATGTTTTTGACAATAACTCAAGAATTATTAGCCTACGCTAATTATGACAAAACATCAGACAGAATGGGAGACATTTGGTCAGATACTGAATTGGTGACACTAATCTTGGGTGCCATCCTTGAGATTGTGCTGAGCGTATAGATGTTCTGTGCTGCCGGGGGGAAGATGTGTGAAGCATCCATGTTTTCACAGACATGATGTAAACTTGACTGGTGCATGACATACGGACATACAACCCTGTGGTGGTAATTCTACTTTCTAGGTTGACTGGATTTGATAACAGTACATAATAAAAGTTCAAAGTTAAGGTAATGAATTGTAATACATTGTTTACGGTGTGTGGTAATTGGACTGCATCTATGTAGTGCTTTTCTATTCAAAGCAACCATTCAAAGTGCTTTTACAACACAAGCGCCACTCACCCCATCCACACACACATTTATAAGCTAATGGCTGAGGTTAGCATTCAAGATGCCACCTACTCATCAGATAAACATTTACACACTTGAAGCTCAGTATCTTGCCCAAGACACTTTAACACGCAGACTGCAAGGGCCAGGGATTGAACCCACAACCCTCTGTCTGATAGACAACCATTTTACCTCCTGAGCTACAGCCCCTACATATGTGGTGGCACGCTCTGAGATCCAGGAATGAATTCCTCTTGTGTCACAATGGGCACAAATCCACAGTGAGGGACGTCATCCCGACCCTAACACAGGAGGCGGATCACCTAACACGCGCACTTACTAAAGAAAGAGAACACACAAGAGGTTTATAGAGCCTCTGTAGGATGTTCAATCTCATTAGAAGTGTTTCCTCATGAATACCATTGAATAAGGATGAATCACTTGATTATAGATTCCTGTGTGTGTGCCGCCTGTGTGTGTTGACAGCTTCCTCTGTGTGTGTGCGACTGTGTGTGTATCTGTCTTGCCAGAATAAACAACAGTGGGAAGTGCCAGTCGGTGAAAAATGGACGCCACCTCTCTTAGCTATTCTGCTATTGATTTAATCTCCATTCTTTTGCCACCAGCCCCCCAAAAAACAATGCGTCTTCACAAAACACGTCTGAGGACAATCCCTTTCATGCGGGTTTAGTCTGCATGAGTCTTTGAAATAAGTGTAAATAACCATGACGGGAGGTCAGAATTTTTTCAGGGAGAGCTGTAATCTCCGGACTGATGAGAGGGTGGTTAAGCATCCTGCACACAGACCGGTAGCACCGCTTGTGCCATGTTCACCTAGCCCTTCTTCTCTTATAAATAGGATTACCTTCACCACTATTTAGACTGAAGAATAACTCTGCTCGTATTCTATACATTTAACATACATACAATGAGTCAAGCAGAAATCAATCATGTCTACATCCACTGCAAGGGCAGTAGCAATGATGAATAGCAAAGGTGACAGAGTTGTTGAAGCCTGCATTTCAAAGGTACAAATATGGTGTGGACGTTGGTCTTTACCAGTGTTTTGTGACTGAAAATTTTGAAAAACCTTGCACTTCTGTGTTTTATGACAAACTGGTAACAGCCTGAATTTCTACAATTCAAAGCATTGACATTTCTCCCTCTAGAACTGAGGTTTTTCCATAGTGTGCTTTCCTATGTAAAATATTTGTGTGCAGGGTTTGGGGCATGGGGCCTGATCCCCATTGATTGGAAAGCAGCCCATATCTGGAAGTGTGATCATAACAGAGTGTGTCTGAAGCCCATGGATTTCCTCTGGTGGCAGGCTAACCTGAAATACAGCTTCGACAACTGGCATCTCCGTGGCTGTAGCATCCAGGTTTGCTGCAATTACAAACCTCTGGCAGTGAGTTGTTCTCATCACGTCCACACAGGAGGGCAGTAAATGAGAGCAACCGAGTAGAAAAAGAAAAAAAAAAAGTTTGTTCCTCACGCACGTCTGCAGCCACTTCCCACTCTGCACACTTCCATCACCTCCCCCTCTCAATCTCATTGTGCTGGCAAATTAAAATTCACGGGTTGCCAAGCCATCCATTCTCCCTCCTCTGCTTAATTGTCTCGAAAATTGAGGAGATTACCGGGCACGATTTATGTACAAATAAGAATCTGTCAGAATCCTGGCAGTGTATACTATGACATACACACAAACATAGACTTTGATGATTTGGGAGCTCCAGGCAATGGCCATCATGGGATACCTCAGATAACCAACCTTTATCCTTCTCAATTCTACCCTTTCTGTATATCACGCTGAGCAACGCACGCTTGCAAGAGTTGGGCATATCACTGGAGAGAGAGGGAAAAACTCACACAGAGAAGAATGAAAATCACACATCATCACATCACATGTTTTGATACTGATAAACAATCTTCATCTAACGACTGCCCCTTTTCTTAGCATTTATTCTGCCTTGACGTTAAACATGAGGTGACACTGCAGCACACCCGACAACATACTGTCAGTGCCAACAACACTGGCATCAGCTGTTTTCTGAGGAAGTATTATCTCCTCCAAAAAGTCTTTACATCTCAGCCAGTGATGGGATCAGACCTCTTTGGATTGGACACATAAGTAGAAAAAAATTGCACAAGTCATACTGTACATTTATAACCAAATGTTTTGGCAATCCACACCCACTCATTGTTGTGTTAAAGTTGGAAGATATATTTTTTTATTAGTCACTTAAATGAAGCTGCCAGGAGTTCATAAATCTAGTATCAGTATAACATATTCCCAAGTTGGCAACAATGGTTAGCAGCTGAGCTAACATTTGGCTCACGAGAGCTTATCAAGCTCAGGGCCAGTGATAATATTCCTACATGCAAACATGAACAGCAGTTAATGATCATCAGTCTGTATGCTATCAGTGAGAGATGGCTGTGCACTTCACCATGATCTCATGTTGGCACTATTAGTTCGGAGCATCATGGGGTCTACCAACATCATTGCACTGCATGCAACAGTTAATGTTGAATTGCTCAGCAGGTGTCCAGAAAACAAGAAATCCTCATCTTTAATCAAGCTTCTTGGCTTATCTTTGAAACTGCCAAATTCAGACTAATTAATAAAGTCAGATGAAATGGCAGTTCAGTCTAGACCTTTCAGAAACCTTGAACATGTCCTGACTGAAGTGTCCGCTATTGGGGAAGTCAAGTCCAGTCCACAAGACTCACCATGTAATAGCTACGATCACACCGCAAGCCTTAGTGCTCAATTTGGATTCATTGTTTGGATCGGATTTTTTTGCTCGGCTCTTACATTATCTTTTTAGATGTGGAAATAAACATGGAGGTCACTGAAGTCAGCATTTACAACTTCATTTAAAAGTCAATGCACAGTGAAAGCCAGCGAATTCGTGGGCAGATGATAACAAGGACAAGGATGAGGAGAAAGTCAAACCTTAAATCATATTGTTGTTAGGGTTGGGAATCTCTCTGTGATAGACAATTCGATACATATCTAGATACATGGGTTACGATACGATTCAAAACAATATATTTTTAATACAGAACGATTCGATACGATTCGATACAGTGTAGGAACGATACGATTCGATATGATTCTATGGTTAACATTTGTTGATGTAGACATTAATCATACATTATAAAATAAAGAAGCCAATTCTATAAAAGTGACATTCTTACAGTATTTTCACATTTGTAAAAGACCACATCCCCAAGCATTGTTGCTGTATGGCACTGGCAAAAATAAAATAAAAAGTCAAACAACAACAAAATCACATGTCAAATGTATCTATTTTTAGACATGGACCAAAAAAAAGTCTTGCTGAATGAACATCATTTTGTTGGATGGGATCAATATAAAAATGAGAATAAGTTTTAAACTTTAAATGAAGTGAACTTTAAGTAAATTTTAAGTGTTTTAAACCTACTTGTTGTGTTGTTTTTATGGTATTGTCTGTGTTTTTGTATGTATCTTATATGGACTTGAGTCTGGAATAAAGTTTATTATAACGCTGTACAATATAAACATAAAGCAGAATAAAATAATAACATGCAATGTAGGGGCAGAATCTGACATCTCCTGTTATTAGTTGATATCATGGACTGTGATGACTAGCAGCTTATCACTGACAGCATGTCAGACTATTTCTCTGTGTTTGCTACACTCTGTTTGTCATTTATAAAAAGATAAATCACTTTTCTATAATACATCAATGATATTTCAATGGAATAAATTACTTATTGACTTATTCATACTTCAAAAACAGCATCAGTAAGTGATTAACATAGGGGGGATCAAAATAAAATAAATAAATAAAATAAAAATCAACCAGCCACCCTCCTCCCCTGACAAGTAAAGAACAGTCCCTAAAGTGCGGTGAGGTTTGTGGAAATGTGAACTGCTTGTTTCTCCTCTGACATGTCACATACCTGTGTGCTGCCAGGGCTCGCCTGGTATTTCTGGGCAGTCATGACACCGACGAAGACTTCTTGGACCTGGAGCTGGGCTTGTCGGTCGCCGGTAAGCCGTTATCATGTGCCCCTGTATTTGACAGGAATACGTATTTCTGTCTGTGTCTGTGACCCCGTGTTCAACCCACAGGATTCACCTTTAGTTTCTGCTGCAGCTTAGCTGCTCCCTGGTTTATCCAACCAGCATTAGCTTCTGTTTCTCAGCTCCACTGGTCAAGCTGGCACTGATGTTTACATCCATTATCGTTGTCAGTAATGCCTGCTACGAGCATGCCGCTGGCTCTCACGTTGTTTTCGAGATGCAAACTGTTAAAGTCAGTCAACCAATTGCTAGTCTCACGATACCCGAATCCATGACTCTACAATCGATTCATCTAAGGAGTCATGGCTGATTCCTATCGATTGAGGAGGCTGCTACCGACGTAGCCGTATCTCTTGCTTGTCAAACCGGATACCCGGTCGTATCGGTTAATCGTTCCCAACCCTAGTTGTTGTTCTTTTGGAGGAGCAATGGTAGTGGTGCCAAACCTTTTTTTCCTTCAGGGGCCCCTTTTCTATCATGACCCCTGACTAAGTGACTTATTTTATGAATGTTTTCTATGACACTGCCCAAAAAAAATCCTCCATGCTCTTGAGACTGTGCTGGGAGACATAACAAACCTTCTTGCGACCACATGTATGGATGTGCCATCGTGGAGGACCTGGACTACCTGTGCAACCTGATTGGGCTGCAGGTACCGCCTCATGGTACCAGTAGTGACAAGGACACTAGCAGAACACAAACCTAGAGAAGAATAAGTCAGGAAGAGTAAGGAGAGAACAATTTTCTGTGGCCACCACCTGTAAAACCATTTCCCTTTTTGAGGGGTTGTCTTGCTTTTGCATCTCCATTTCTTCTCACTTTCATTTGCACCAAAGCAGGTGAAACTGATTCACAATCACTTGTGTTTCCTAAATGGACAGATTGATATTTCTGAAGTTTAACTGACTTGGTGTTATACTTTGACAAATAAGTGTTCATTTTTCCGGCAGTGTATATTCATTGCATAACACTAACAGTACAGAGCAACTGATAAATTGTACATTTGAACCAGATAATTATTTTAATAACTGCAGGATGGTTGTGTAAAACAGTGATTTGGATGAATTGCATCACAGATTAATTTTCCTGATATTGTTAGGAACTTTAACACAATTGCCTGTCTGTATATGTTTTTTTATTTTATTTTTTATTTCAACAATTATACATACTTAATAGGCCTCTTTTTTTCTCTTCGACAATTCAGTGTTTTCTTCTCCCTGGTGGCTGGTGATATTTTAACTGCGTACTTGTCCAATGCAGGACACAAGTGTTTGGCAGAGTGAAGACTGTGAATATAGCTAGTGTTTAAGTCTTTGTTGTGCCTTTGTCCTATGAGATGTCTTTTAAGTTTGTTTCTTTAATAATATACAAATATAAAAATAACTTTATTGAGTTTTCCTCACAGGAATGAATGAAAGGCTGAGATTTTTTTATGTTTTATTAAAATCCTTCAAATCAAGAAGGCCTTGTAACCCCCTGTGAAGCTTTGGCAGCCCCTAGTGGAGGTCAGGACCCCCAACTTGGGAACCACTGCTCTCGAGTAAAAGTTTTATGGATTCCGATGTGACTGTTTAAACAGAGGTTGCATTGCAAACAAATCATATCTGTATCTGATTTAGGAACACATATGACAGTGGACAAAATTCAGAACTGAGAATCGAAGCTGTTCACACTGTAATGAAAATAAAAACAGTTATGAGCCACTTTTGGCTGCAGTTAAAATGTTGGCAATGTGAATGTGGACAATATCTTATAGATGTATGTGCGTGTGTGTGTGTGTGTGTGTGTGTGACAGTCACTTTATTTCATTTAGATCATGAAATGTCTACTTAAAGGCGCTGTATGTAAGAATGTGGCCAAAACTGTTACTGCAATCAAATTTAAAATACTGCCGCGAGTCGTGTCCGCCCCCCCTCCCCTACAGATTCGAGGTTGCCGGACAGTGACACGCTGGAGACTGATTTGTTTGCCCACGGGCGGCTGCCGTGGCAGGCCATGTACTGGGACACTGCTAACGCTGCTGCTGGGATACAGCTGAGGAGGAGCCGGCTGCTAATGCTATGTACCGGGACACTGCTAATGCTGCTGCCGGGATACAGCTGAGGAAGAACCGGCTGCTAATGCTATGTACCGGGACACTGCTAATGCTGCTTGCCGTGCTGCTGTAGCTCAGTCGTAACTGTAACTGATGCTGAGACTCTACTGACTGTGTGACTGGTAGACGGCGGTGGGTGGCCAACAGGCCAAAACAAATTCAAAACATAAATATGATTTGCGGACCCTAAAATATTTTTTTAAATGCGAATATTCTGGCTGTACTATTGTTGTCGGTGAGATCAGTATGTTATATGAACATTATTCCTTAGTCTCTGTGACATATTAGGAGGATTTTATGACTATTTGCTTTAGATTTCTTACATATAGCTCCTTTAAGTATGTGCTTTCCTTATCTTTGTCCTTTTTTAATTCTCGACTCAACATGGATGATCTTTTCTCTGTTTTTGTCAGCTTCTTTGCATTCCCACCATCTCACACACACACACACACACACACACACACACACACATATATATGCAGGTGTACCTCAATGTAAGTTGCATGTCTGCAGGTATGTGTGAGCATGTGTGTAAATGTGCAGGTGTGTGCTGGAGCCACATGTTCTCTCCTGGGAAGGAGCCAAATGAGGCAGTGTGATTATAGCCTTACCAATGTAATCTCACCTCTTAGACTGTCGCCACTCAACCCCACCTATCCCCACACCCCTCCTCCCCCTTCCTCCTCCATCCACTCCTCCCTTCATTCCAGCCCATTCCAGCTAAATCCAATTTGTTATGGTTTCAAATAAGGCCTTGTTTTTCTGTGCTCTCGCCACTTCAAACCAAAGTGGCTTCTGTTATTGCTTGTCCAATTTGAAATAGTTTTTTTCTCCCTCATCTTTCTTTTCCTTCAGGTCCCATCTTTCTTTCCCTCCAGGACCACTCTTACTGTGAGGCACAATAGGCAGTATAGACTCTCGACATGTAGCACAAGATGCAGTAACTGAAAAGCTTTGACACAACTAAACAGAGCTGTTCTTTTGCAGTTTAAGGACATTATCAGCATTTCATGTCAGAATGAACATTTCCTTCTCCTTTTGTGGTGATGCAAAATGTTTGAAGGCTAACACAGATGTGTTTATATTGACCCTGCAAGTAGAATATACTTTTCTTTTTTTTTTTTTATGCTTCCGCGCAGGCAGTAGCCTTGGACGGAGGCATTATGTTTTTGTTCGCCCATCAGTCCATCCGTCCATCCGTCCATCCGTTCCATTCTTGTGAACACGATATCTCAAAAATGCTGTGAGGGAATTTATTCAATTTCGTCTGTCTCATTCTCATTAGTGTGATATCTCAACAACGTCTCAGAATAATTTCTTCAAGTTTTGCACAAACATCTACTTAGACTTAACGATGAACTGATTAGAATTTGGTAGTCAAAGGTCAAGATCACCCTGACCTTGCATCTGTCTCATTTTGTGAATGCAGTATCTCAAGAAGGTCATGAGGGAATTTCCTCAAATTTGGCACAAATGTCCACTTGGACTCAAGTATGAACTGATTAGAATTTGGGGGTAGAAGGTCAGTGGTCACTGTGACCTAACAAGCATGGTTTTGGCCATAACTCAGGAATTCTTTTACTAATTTTGTCAAAATTTCACACGAATGATGACATTTTACATCTAAACGGTCCAATGTCAACTTCACTGTGACATCATAATATTCTGCAAAAACACTTTCTGGCCATTACTCAACATCATATCTCAGGAACAGAAGGGGAGACATTTGTTCAGAAGCTGAATTGGTGACACTAATTTTGGGTGTCCATCTTGAAACTGTGCTGATTGTCTTCGTGGACTAAGATCCCCTAGAAGTGACTTTTGTAGTTTTATCACATGGTAACTTCATCAGAACATCCAATAATGTCAGAGAAAATTGCCTTTGCCTTTGTTGGAGACAGATAATCATTATTAATTAAAGTACAGACAGGAAGACAGAGCAGGGAGGCGGTCTCCCAATTGTTCAGTGAATGTACTGAATGAAATGTTTTACTCCAACATGCGTCACTCCTATGGGTCCTGTTTTTAATTGAAAACCTGCCTCTGGGTTGATGCTTATGGTTGCTGCTTTTATTGCATCGTCAAGCATTTGGCAATAAAAAAGGACTTTTCCACAGTCTAGTTGTTGATTGATGGCAATTATAACCATAAAAATAACAATGTGGCAGTAATGATGATGACACAAATAATTACAGAAATTCTAATGGGGTCTTGATGGTGGTAGTGATGATGATGATGAAGACAGATGGTGATGTTGAACAGGAGTCAGGCTTGCATGTGTGTGTTTCTGCAGGTTACAGCATACCAGTGCACACTCATGCCTGCAGATAAGTGCATTGTATATAAATGAACCCAGTAGAAAATAATTGCTGTGTGTGTTTCTGTGTATGTTTGCATTGCAGGGGATGATGTATCTGGAGGAGCGTAGGCTGGTGCACAGGGATCTGGCAGCCAGAAATGTCCTGGTCAAGTCTCCCAACCACATCAAGATCACCGACTTTGGTCTCGCTCGTCTGCTGGATGTTAATGAGAAGGAATATAATGCTGATGGAGGAAAGGTAAATCCTGTCATTACTTTGTGATTACTGTCATTTACACTATCAGACAAATAACTTGTACATTTACATTTAACATCTCTCAGCCCCACACTGTGCTTTGCAGAGTAGAATGGGCCCCTAGAAAAATTATAAATGTTTTGAGTGGCAAACTAATATATTCACGGATAAACTAAGAAAAAGCTTGAAGGAAAAGTTTTACATTTTGGGAAACACGCTTTTGCTTTCTTGCAGAGTTTTAGATGAGTGGATTAATAACATTGTCATATCTGTATGGAAATGTTAAGCTACAGCTAGCATCCACTTAGCTATATCTAACTATGTCTTGGCCGGGCACAGTGACTTCTTGCTGTGTGGTCGGGCAGACAATAGAACAAATTTTAAAAGCACTGCACTTGCATGCAAAGTTAATGGAAAGAAAAGCAAGTAAACCCAAGACGCATCCACTCAAGTTGCTGCTTTCGTTGAATGTTTCATTTGCACATTATGAATCTGTTTCATGGACAAATGGAAAAGAAAGGAGATGAGGGAAATAACGTGAAGTAAAGCAGAGGCCAAGCTGAGCAAAAATACAGAGACACTCCCACAGGAAAGATCGCTACATCTGTTGCTACACCGGCCGTTTTGGGTGAAAACACAAATGATCCCTTGTCAAATACGTGTGAATGACACAAGGCAAAAATCTGCTTTGCTGTTCATCTGAACAATCCTGTACAGTCTCAGCTGGTTTCCTTGCAAACTTACAATGACAGCTAGACTTCAGGAAGCCTCTAGCCGCTTTCCCATAAACTGTTTTTTTTTTTTGCGCATTTTGAAGTAGCGCATTAGAAGAGCTTCATGGAAATGGCAAAAATCAATACAACTTCCTCAACTGCACAAATATGTTTTTTATGCTTGCTTGAGGTGGTTTTTGCCTTTATCAAAAGAGAATTAATGCTTTTGCTCACATGGTGCTCGCATAAGTTCTGGCGTACCAAACATTTAACTCAGATGACTCACATTTCGGTGTCTTCCTGTGCAGTAGAAACATTGTATTAATTCTGCAATCCATTGTGAATCAGAGGTCGATAATTGGTAAAATGTCTTAATATGAATTTCACTCATTATTCTGTCTTTAATTTTTGATTGAATTAAGTCGTTTCAGTTCAGTTTCAGTTTAGAGTGTAAAATCACCATGGTAGAAACATGGTCTCAATGCACTTTACAGAATCAATTACAATAGTAGGAATATCCGTGTATCTTGTGGCAATAGTATTATTTGTAGCAGTACTGCTAGTATTATCAAACCAGTAGTGTTAGTGGTTGTTCTACTGTACTGTACTAACATGTGCTATAGTACCATTTGAGCCTGCAGTGAGTGACCTTGTTATCTGCTTTTATTATCAGCTGTTTGATGTGTTTGGTTTTTGGAGGCTCATTGAGATACAATATTATTGAATTACTATTTTGGACCATAACATTGACACATTGTAAAAGACAACAATGGATAATAACATTAATTAGGGTTTTATATCCTGAGGGAGGAACTTAGCCCATCACAAAGGACAGTTTTAGTGGAGTCTGTGAGATACTATTCTGCTCTGTTGGACCGTTTTATTTACTTTTGGGGAATGGAGATCTCAAAACTCTGTGAACCCGGTAAACAAATACGTCCTTGGAGCTCTCTGTATATGGGCTGCTGGCCTCTTTTAATCTTTGTTCATCCTTTTTCCTCTTTAGTATTTTGTTTTCAAACCATTTCTTCTCAGAAAAGCCTATTTCATTCCCTCTAACCCTCCTTTTCTTGTGTGTCATGGTTTGCGTCAACACTGAGCGTTCTGGTATTATCCCCTCCACTGAGAGAGAGACAGACACGCTCTAACCTTCGACATCCCCCACCCCTCAACCTCCATCACTGTAATCAATAGAATTGGCCCTCAAATCTAATCACTGTGTTAAGCCGCATCCCAGACTGCCCTGCCATTTGCCCCACCTTATTCCAATACAGCTGGAGTTTGTGTGCATGTGTGTGTTTGCCTTCTCTTTCATCAAACCTTGTTTTCCTTCATTCTGTCGCCGCTCTTCTCTCTAACGCACACAGTCACTCCTGCCAAAACAGTTGATTGTATGCCAACACCTCTCCGACAGATGATCCAAGTTTAGTCGGAACCCCAAAACAAATGCCGTCAACTTCCTTGTCAATTTCATTTAAGGAATTATAGGACAAAGAGATAAACTATTTTAATGGTGATTGTTGTGTGTATTAAATACTGACATGTTGTGCTTTACTTGGCAGATGCCCATCAAGTGGATGGCCCTGGAGTGTATCCATTACAGGAAGTTTACTCATCAGAGTGACGTTTGGAGCTATGGTAAGCTTTCTTTTCAGGGATCTTGTGCAAAGTGGACAAAACCAACAATAGGGCCACAATATTTTCAGATATCAGACAGACCAAATATATTTCTTAATGGATTGTCCTTTTAAAATTGCATGAAATGACATGTATAAAGCCTCTGTCCATTGCAACTCACAATACATGTACAGTACAGGCCAAAAGTTTGGACACACCTTCTCATTCAATGCGTTTTCTTTATTTTCATGACTATTTACATTGTAGATTCTCACTGAAGGCATCAAAACTATGAATGAACACATGTGGAGTTATGTACTTAACACAAAAAGGTGAAATAACTGAAAACATGTTTTATATTCTAGTTTCTTCAAAATAGCCACCCTTTGCTCTGATTACTGCTTTGCACATTCTTGGCATTCTCTCCATGAGCTTCAAGAGGTAGTCACCTGAAATGGTTTCCACTTAACAGGTGTGCCTTATCAGGGTTAATTAGTGGAATTTCTTGCTTTATCAATGGGGTTGGGACCATCAGTTGTGTTGTGCAGAAGTCAGGTTAATACACAGCCGACAGCCCTATTGGACAACTGTTAAAATTCATATTATGGCAAGAACCAATCAGCTAACTAAAGAAAAATGAGTGGCCATCATTACTTTAAGAAATGAAGGTCAGTCAGTCCGGAAAATTGCAAAAACTTTAAATGTGTCCCCAAGTGGAGTCGCAAAAACCATCAAGCGCTACAACGAAACTGGCACACATGAGGACCGACCCAGGAAAGGAAGACCAAGAGTCACCTCTGCTTCTGAGGATAAGTTCATCCGAGTCACCAGCCTCAGAAATCGCAAGTTAACAGCAGCTCAGATCAGAGACCAGATGAATGCCACACAGAGTTCTAGCAGCAGACCCATCTCTAGAACAACTGTTAAGAGGAGACTGCGCGAATCAGGCCTTCATGGTCAAATAGCTGCTAGGAAACCACTGCTAAGGAGAGGCAACAAGCAGAAGAGATTTGTTTGGGCCAAGAAACACAAGGAATGGACATTAGACCAGTGGAAATCTGTGCTTTGGTCTGATGAGTCCAAATTTGAGATCTTTGGTTCCAACCGCCGTGTCTTTGTGAGACGCAGAAAAGGTGAACGGATGGATTCCACATGCCTGGTTCCCACTGTGAAGCATGGAGGAGGAGGTGTGATGGTGTGGGGGTGTTTTGCTGGTGACACTGTTGGGGATTTATTCAAAATTGAAGGCACACTGAACCAGCATGGCTACCACAGCATCCTGCAGCGACATGCCATCCCATCCGGTTTGCGTTTAGTTGGACGATCATTTATTTTTCAACAGGACAATGACCCCAAACACACCTCCAGGCTGTGTAAGGGCTATTTGACCAAGAAGGAGAGTGATGGAGTGCTGCGGCAGATGACCTGGCCTCCACAGTCACCGGACCTGAACCCAATCGAGATGGTTTGGGGTGAGCTGGACCGCAGAGTGAAGGCAAAGGGGCCAACAAGTGCTAAACACCTCTGGGAACTCCTTCAAGACTGTTGGAAAACCATTTCACTACCTCTTGAAGCTCATCGAGAGAATGCCAAGAGTGTGCAAAGCAGTAATCAGAGCA
The DNA here is from genome assembly GCF_041903045.1 of Epinephelus lanceolatus. Taxonomy (NCBI): domain Eukaryota; kingdom Metazoa; phylum Chordata; class Actinopteri; order Perciformes; family Serranidae; genus Epinephelus; species Epinephelus lanceolatus. Next base: position 18,886,811 of record NC_135747.1, on the reverse strand, counting down.
AAGGGTGGCTATTTTGAAGAAACTAGAATATAAAACATGTTTTCAGTTATTTCACCTTTTTTTGTTAAGTACATAACTCCACGTGTTCATTCATAGTTTTGATGCCTTCAGTGAGAATCTACAATGTAAATAGTCATGAAAATAAAGAAAACGCATTGAATGAGAAGGTGTGTCCAAACTTTTGGCCTGTACTGTATGTCTGCAGTGCATACCTTCCAAACAAATGAATAACAATTTGTTCAGTGCGGAAGGGACAGAACTCCTCATTGTTAGTGCTGCAGGTAGCACAAAGGGTGTAGCCAATTATCTTGGGCCTCTGTTGGGACTCCCCAAAAAACTTGATATTTCACCGGGAGGAGCACAGTTTTGCAGGAACCATGCCACTTCAGTGAGCTCCGGAACTGTCTGAGCTCATGCTGAGTGCACGTTCATACTTTGTATGATAACCTGCATGCACTACTGTAAGAAGGCAGAAACAAAATCCAGAATTATATTGGTCCGATGAAAATAAGAAGTTGGACTGAGTGAAAAAGTATGGGTGAGTTTTATTTCTAAAGCTTGGAAAGTTAGGGAAACTAAACTGAATAATACACAAAAAGTGAATGTACTTTTTTCGTTTATGTTGTTTCCCGATTATTTTTATATTTGGCCCCACACTTACGTACATAAAAGTAGTCTGTCTTGTAAGCCTGATTGGGTATCTGTTGATGCAAGACACTATCTGACTATCTGAGTAGATTTTTGTTGTTGGACATATTTTAGTCCATCAAGGACTTTAGGTCCATTAGTTGTTTGTATTTTCCAGTATAACGTTATGATAGTCAGTTTGAGAATTTATAAGCAGTCAAGTAAAAGTCATTTGAAAATCTGCATGGAAGTCTAATATAAGTTCAGTTGGTTGCAATCGTGCCAGTAGAACAAGGAGCAAAGATATGAGCAAATCGTCTTGAATCAGTGAGGACAAAAAAATAAAAAATCACCCGGTTTAATCTTTTGTTTGGGCAAAGATTACGTTAATATCTGTCTTTTTAAGTTACAGTCTTGCTAGCTTATTCCAAAAGGGCCTAGGCAAGCCACTGCGAGCTAACGAGAATGTGCATAAGGCACAAGACACTCTGAGACGCAGGACGTACCATAGAGCTAAAAACACACTGGCGCCTCCACAACTGCGGAGCGTCATGTGACAGATGTCAAGTGCCACCCCTAGCACACACTGGACACGTGTCACTGCAGACGTGACAGACCAACAGACGACCATCAAAATGCCAGTACTACTTATTACTGAAAGGTCTGTACGTCTTCCACCTCTGCATTAGCTTAAATTTCTCACCTGAGGAGCCAGTCTCCAGAGCTATGACTCGCCAGACAATACCTTTTTTGCCATTGTCTTTTTAATGTCACAATCATGGGTCATTTAGCTTTGGATATTTCTCGACCTCAATGACCACTCTTTCGTCACCCAGTCTTTGTCACACACGAGACAGCTACAGCTACAGAGTTCACTTCATGCATCCATTGTGGTTAGAGGAGTCGAGCTGCTATAGGAGCAGAGAAGAGGAGCTGTTACGGGAGCTTTTATGTACAAGCAGAGAGCAAGTGGGGGGAAATTAATTCATTTCCAGGGGTGGTGAGGCTGGAAATAGGACAGTGGCGTTAAGTGCCGCGGGGTGGTGCGTCCAGGAGCGCCGCCGCGTGTCTTGCCACAACCAGTGTGAGGTTGTACATGGAAAATAATAGGGGTGTATTTTTTGACACACGATGTAGGTATGATGGAACCCCCTCTGGATAAAGTAACAAGGTTCTAGGAAGTCCCGTTACTGTATAAGAAACTTGGGTGTCATGTTTGATTCTGCTGTAAAATCAGTCCAATTCTGTGTGGTTTGTTAACGGTAATAAAACCCTTTCTCTATTTGGATATGTAAATACTATTTTACTTGCATCTTACATTGCATTTCTTCAGAACTGCATTTCAGTGCCCCTTCATTATTAAAACAAGTGCACAGTTGCTTTAATTTTGTCTGTTATGGTTATTTACCAATTAGTTTTCATTTGAACAATTTAACAGTATTTTAATGCTCTGTAAAGCACTGTGTTCAATGGGATGTAATAAGTGGCATGTGTACAAACACTGTAGACTACAAAGGCACATTTTCAGCCTGCGGCAGAAGATGGGCAGTGACTCTGCTGTCCTGACTTCAGTGTGGAGTTCATTCCTCCACTGCGGGGTCAGAGCAGAGGATCACCTTCACTGAGATTAGCAACCACTGGGTCCACTGAGTGACAGGGTCGGCAATCGTCCAGACAGAGAGGCGCAATGGTTGCAATGGACACCACAAAAACAAACACAAGTTGGAATAGTAAGGTGTAGATGGAAATAAGGAAAATACATATTGAAAAGAATATATCAGGAATGCTGTAGATTGTGGATGCAAGTAAATCATGTGAAGGCATATGTGTAAAGAATAAACTCAAGAAAGACTGCTTGCTACACAGGCAGATAATTTATCTAAGGCAGATGTAGAGAGTCAAGAGTGCTGATGAAGAAGAGGAGTGTACTGCTTCAACACATGGCAAACACACTCACTGCACTATCCAAATCGAATGATCTGCTCCTTTAAATCCTCAAATATTAAAATCAATCTGTGCAGCCATTAGCACGTCAGCAAGATTTACATCTAGTTACCGACCTCCTCCATTACCCTTCAGTCTTATGGGACTTTTATTGCTATATTTCAAATAACAGTTTCCTGTTAAAGTCTACCAGTGACTCTTAAATTCCTTTAAAAAAAATCCCCCAAAAATAAAAAGCAAGACGGGTCATATCAAAGAGAATAATGTGTGTTTGATTAAAAGTATCCTTATGATTTAGTGCGTCCATATCCCCTGTGGTCTTCTATGACCGGGGGCTATTAAACTTCCATCTTATAGCGTGCATTTACTCTGCTTACCACTTATTAGCTCATTAACACTAACACGATTAAGGCTGAAGAGTTCTAAAAGTTCAGATTGACTGGTGACTTTCAAGACACTGATTAGTTCCTCTCTTCCCCTCATCCCCTGTCCTCTGTTGACGTGTGTTCTCTCATCTTGTCCTCTCTTCTTTACTCTTTGTTTTGTTGCCTCCTCATTTTGTCTCTCCTGCCTCTTCATCCTATCCCCTCTGATCTCCTCTGCTCTCTCACATCTTGACTTCTTCACTTTCTTCTTCTTTTGCTTCCCCTCTTCACTTTTCCTCGTCTTTACTTTTTCTGGTCTGTCTCCTATTTTCAATTATTTCACTTCCTCCTCTTCCCATCTCTTTACTTGTGTCTACTCTTGCTGTATAACCCTGTCTTCTCGACTCTTTAATCTTCCCTACTCTTTACCCCACTGCACTCACTCATTTCTTCACATCTCGACTCTACTTATCTTAACTACACATGTTCTTTTCTGTATGAACATATTTTTTCTTTCGGCTCTATGTTGCTGCTCTCTCCTCTTTTGTTCTCTTATATTTACATCGCATCCTTTCTTTTTTCTTTTCTGTCTCTCTTCTTCCTTGCCTCTTCTTTTTCTTTTTAGGGGTAACCATCTGGGAGGTGATGACCTTTGGAGGGAAGCCGTACGATGGCATTTCCACCAGAGATATCCCAGACCTGCTTGAGAAAGGAGAGCGTCTTCCTCAGCCGCCCATCTGCACCATTGACGTCTACATGGTCATGGTCAAATGTAAGTGGAGGGGTGGGCTAAATACCAGAAACTCCTCACAATATTTTATATTCAAATACAACACAACCACAAACCACAGCCTCAGAAAGTAAGTCAACATTTTTTTTCCTGTTTTACAATATAAGCTACAAAAATATATTTGCTGCAGAGCTCCTGTAGAGGATTAGAGTATATTGCACATGAGTTCCTGTTTCTGTTTCCATCCACAGTATTTCAAACAACTAGAAAATCCAATGGATTTTTAAGGGTGAAGAGGGGGCCAACCGGTTTTTAGTTGAAGCAGGCAAAAATAATTACACTGTTATTGAGTGATTTTTAAAATGCCACAACAGCTGTTTTGTACAAGAGGGTCTCGGCGGTGTCAAAGATGAAGTTTTTAAAGCTGAAATATTGCTATTCTAGAATTCAACCCAGCTGTTATTTTTTTCAGTTCATCTTTTCAATTGAGAGTTTGAAACACCTCTCCGATGGCAATAACAGGGACAAATCCTTAAAGGAGCTATATAAGACATACAGAACATTATTATAGCAGCAAATAACTATTTGCTTTGTAAAGATATAGTAGAATAATGGAGCCCTGAGCAGAGAATGAAGTCATGCTACCTTTGTGTGTTGTAATTCAGGCTACTCTGTTTTTTGTTGTGGTAGCCCAGTCCAGTCATTTTACATTTCTGCAACCACAATTACATTTTCACATTTCAAACGTATCATAATCGTTTCTAAATTGAGAGGGGGAGGCGATGGTGGATGTATGACACCTAAGCAAGACGCCTGCCAGGCTGCAGAGCATTGCAGACTACTGTTCAACACCAGCAAGCAACAAAAAGAGTTGTATTTGCTGAGTCATTGGTGGGTTTACATCTGCTTTTAGGCTCTAATTGTGGGTGCTTTTATGGGTGCTTTGTAGCATCCCCTCTGTGGGGATAGTAGCATGAAAAGCCTCATGTTTTACCAATACATCTCTGCTTTTCCTGCCAGGATTTTGCTTCTCAAAGAGGGTATTTTAAGCCAAAACATGGTCTTTTCCTATCTATGACCAAGTACATTTTGTGCCTTAAAGCTACTCTTACTTTTGTTGCATTTCACACAGCACTTAGAAAAAATTTGAACATCCACAACTCCCGCCTCCCTCCAAAGTCCCATCCCCCTCCTCCTGCAACTCCACCTCCCTCCAAAGGCCTACTCCCCCCTCCTCCATTACGTCCTCATTACGTCTATGATAGACGTAGGCGTTGGCAACGTAACGTTAGATACACCGAAGAGGACAGCGAGTGTAACGTTACAACCAAGACAGTCAAACGCAACCCCGGAGTTATAAAACTCAACCAGAGTCACTGATGACTGATGAGTTTTAGAATAAGGTTACAGTGCTAACGTAAGATAGCAGCGATAACGTTACTAGTAAGTGGAAACGCACAAGGAAGATGACGTTAATGTTTCAGAGGCTACGCTACAGTAGACTAATGTTAGCCATTAGCAACTGGATGCTGTGTTGTCATATATAACGTTATAGTCTATGTTACATTAGTGGCAAACTAAAAATATCTGTCCAGCAGAAACTCTGCGACCATCTCGTCCCTTTTTAGCTCAGCATGAAGCTGCATCAGTCTTCGCCATCACTCGAAAGCAGAGCTGATGTTGACCAGAGTTTTGGCTCTTGCAGCATCAAGTTCTCTCTTAGTGTTAGCTTTTTCTGCAATATTCTTTCTTTTGCCAACTGATTTCCCTGTTGGAGCAGCTGGAGGTGGAAGCGGTGGTCTGCATTTGAAGCCAGAAAAGTTTATATCCACAAACTTCCCTGATACTAGTTATATTGCGAGCGGTTACTCTAGTCGGAGGCTTCCACGAGCAGAAGACAGACAGGACGCTCGGCCAATCATTGCATTCAGTCCGAATGCAATGATTGGTTGGAGTTTTCTTAGAACCATATGAGAATGGTATAATTATGAATTTTTATCTCTGGTGGAATTCGATTACATTTTAGTGTGCCATCAGCTTATTAATAGCATTTTAACCTAAACAAAGAAAAGCGTAAAATTTCCAGTAAGGTAAGTGTGGCTTTAACATAACCACAGTGTTGTGAAAATGAAAAGTTTTAATGCCGACATTCTTCTGGCAATTGGGTTGGATAGCCGATCCCGCGGTGCATGCCTGTTAGTGTATGTGAGTCCCTGTGTGTGTATCAGGCTGGCTGGGTAAACGCTGTTGCTCTGCACTGCGCCCACACGGCAGTTAGCACCGATAATGCTACCTCAACCCACTGTGGCGTCACAGAAGCATAGTGCCCACCCTCCAGTTTCCCCAAGGTAGCAATGTCAGCTCTGTCAGCACTGTTGCCATTGTTAGAGCAGTGTGCAGACGGCCTAACTCAGACTCTAAGTCATAGCTATGCTCTGAAAGATGTATACTGCTTCATGCAGCGTGTACAGTTTTATAGTAGAAGATGAATTACAGTAGGCACTCATTTTTTCTACCTGGCTTTGATCCCCACCACCACCACTCTGGCCTCATTGGTCGGTCACTGCTGTCACGGTGTCAGGCACCTGGGTGCAGGTGGTGTTGTAACCTCTGGCCATTACTGCCAGCACATAGGCTTGGTGCCAACGCCACCCCAGTCTTGTCCTCTCGTCTCCAAGCTGCAGCCTCTGGCCCTCACTGTCACCTTGGCTCCTACTGACACCCTGAACCTGCGCCAACCTGGCAGCAGATACACACAGCAGGGGCAGGTCACTGTCACCTGACTGTTATCAGCCTTTCTTTTTGCACCACTTTACATGTAGAACTCATACAAATACACAGACGCACACTGCACCACACACATGTGGAGGAAATGCACTTCTTGATATTCAGGAGCTTTACTGGCATGAAACTAGGTGCCGAGATAAAAGACTATCATTTCTACATATCTTTATCTTGTATCTGTATGTGTTTACTCGTGTGTAAAGCCACCTCTCTCTGTCTTTCGATCTCTATCTCTTATTTCTCCGGATACCTAGACGGGCTCTACTCTGGGCCAGATCACATGATTGCTTTGGCATCATACCCATGTGTTCACAGAGAAATTGGCAGAAGAGCACATTACTCCATATGGCCATTCTAGTGATGAAACAGTGCTTATCTTTAGATTGGAAAAAGTGATTACAGTGAAAAAAGAGAACTTCATTAAAAATTCTGTAATTGTTCATTATGGAACAAATAAGAAAGTTTTATATAATTGAAAACAGTTTGAATGGAAAATGTTTTGAGACCTTTAGAAGTGGGGAAATATATTTTCTGTGTTTGCTGGTGTTTGATGACAGTGCGCTGATAGGTTACTATAGGTCAGGTCATTCTTTACTGTTGTGATCCCAGGTGATATAGACACACATATTGCTACTATTTATCACATATTATTTTTCACAGGAGGAATACTAATCTGACTAAGCAGGTAGAGTTCTTACATATGAGACGTTTTTATGCTGGATGACAGTCATCCATACTGCCGCCACATGTGCATGTACTTAACATAAAAAATGTATGTAATTTAGGGCTCAAAGGATTCCTATCAAAGTAAAATCATTATGAATACAGCACAGAAAGGAACATGGCATACATTTTTGACGCGGTCTGTGTAGACACCCGCAGAACCATCGACAGCAAAGTGTGAAGAATACAGAAATGCTCTGCTTGATCGCCACTGACATGTACAATACATGCTGCACCTTTCCTCCCACTTAGATGCAGTTGAGTTCAGAGGGAGTCAGGAAATAAAGTGATCTTGATAGGTGTAGATGAGGCTTTTGCTTACTACAGAGAATAACATGCTGGGGGAAAACTTGCACAGTAATAGGGTCAAATTTCAAGTCAAGGGCCTTTGGCAAGCAACCATGGGTTTAAACATCAGTATCTTTATATGTATTTAGAAGTTCGTATTGGTCAGACGCTAACACAAACACATTTTTCAGGCTGGATGATAGATGCAGACAGTCGGCCCAAGTTCAAAGAGCTGGCAGCAGAGTTCACTCGGATGGCGCGTGATCCCCAGAGATACCTTGTCATCCAGGTAGGTAAATCTTTGTGATGTACCGATAAGATCTGGATTACGTGACATTACAGAATTTAGGTCATTAATAGATGACATCAACATCAGTTACAAATTCAGATGTTCTCTTTCCTTATTCCATTGATAGAAAACACACTGACCACTCAATACGTTGCTTGCGTGTTGTAGCTTAAAATTATTGTGCTAGGCTTTAATTAGTCAACAAATACAGTGAAATTAAACCTACATCATTAGCACACGTCAAATAATTATTTCTTTATTTTTATATTATTTCTTCAATAATACTGACAAATACTAATTACTGAACACACACGTGCTTTGTATCCACATATGACTTTAATCAGGGTGACGACCGCATGAAGCTGCCCAGCCCCAACGACAGCAAGTTCTTCCAGAGCCTCCTGGATGAGGAGGAGCTGGAGGACCTGATGGATGCTGAAGAGTACCTGGTGCCCCACTCCTTCAACATTCCACCACTGGCATATACTCCTCGCACGCACATGGACTCCAACAAGGTATTTACTTTTAAGAATCTCCAAACACTTTAAAGGATAGGTTCACTGTTTTCTAAGGATGCTTTCACACTTTGTCCTGCTTCAACTGAACTCAAGTTTGTTTGCCCCAAAGTGTGGTTCCTTTGGGCATGTGTGAACACGGCAATTACACTCGGGTATTCAGCAAAACAACCAGACAAAGACCTTCTTGAAGAGGTCTGGTTACAAACAAACTGCAGTGTGGTTTGTTTGTGGTGAGAATGTGATCCGACCTCTATCCGATCCAACTGCAGTTGCATTACGCATTGTTTGGGTTAAACAAGCATGAGCATGTTACAGTCCTGGAGGATTATTAATGTGCACCTCCTCCTGTACTGCCTAAATATGCACATACGACCATCCAATACATCAAAACATGGTTTGCCCAAAATGAACAATGCAAGCAATATAGTACACGATGACCAGCACTAAAATCAACCTGCGTAGTTGTCCCTCCATTGTGACATTAGAAAATGTCGCATTTATCTTACAACTGTACTGTTCTTCAACGCTTTGTTTACTTCCTGGATTTTTTTACCGCGTGAAAATTCCGGCCAATCAAGTGCAGCTTTCTCATGCTAGCATTTCATCTGGTTCGCTTGTAAATGCTGCTGTGAGAACACGAACCAACTCTGGGCAATTATGCAGCATTGTAACAAAATTAGTCCCTGATTCGGAGGAAAGCAAGACAACTCTAGTTGTGTGTCTCAAATCGTATACTTCTATGTAGTATACTGTGTGCACTATGTACTCATTGGCGTAGTGCGCAAATTTCGACAGGGTAGCGTTGTCTCAAACCAAACATGGCTGTTGTGCACTCACCGGAAATGAAGGCTGCAAATTAGCTTGTTAGCAAACTAGCATTAGCATTCGCGTTATTGTTCGCGGTACCAAATCATTACAGACTGCTAAATTAACCCAATAAACACACTGCTGGCTAATACCCGACAACAGTATAGTGGTGCTTAGTACAAAAAACACATGTATTTGTACAATGCAGCGACGTTCATGGTCGCACAGTCCTCGGTCGCTATTTCCAGTTTGAAAAGTGGTCCCTCCCCTTCCGCTACGTAGCCAAGATGGCGACCATTGAGGGCAAGAAGTGTCCATAGTTTTTGACCGTTTTGAGAGCACTATCCGGGTACTCATAGTGCACTGCATTTTTCCATACTTCTCAGTGTGAACGCACTCAAAATAGTAAGTGTCAAAATAGTAAGTGAAAGTACAGAAGTATGCGATTTGAGACACAGCTTAGGTCTGAAAGCACCCTAAGTTCATTGTAAAACAGCAGGCAGGTGTCCATATGTAACAGGTTTTGCTTGCTATGATCAGCCAATATGATCGGGAGGATCATACTGGCCAATAGAAAATCCCTTCCAAAGGCACTTGTAATGTAAATGATGGTGTACAAAATCCACAGTTTTTGACCTTTGCAGTGTTGTTTCTTAAATAGCGATGATGTGAAGGTGATGAAGAAGTCTCCGATGACACCATCTTGCTTGCATAAAGAAAGGTTTATTACAAGAAGTACAGCATCTATCAAGCATCTAGAATGCTTGAGAGAGAGTTTGAAGCCAATATGAACTGCTCTGAATAACGCTCAATTTAAAGCTCAATTTACCCTGCATATATAGGTCGGTTGTTTTGATGAACTTTGAGACAAAATGTGACAAGTGACAGAGAGACAATCTAGATGGAATCCAACCTTTCATCTTACTTATCTATCCTTGACCTGAGCCATAATAAAATCTTGACCTGGGCCCCTAACTGATCATATAAGACCCCGGTCATCACATAACATGTGGCACGTCAGATACTACAGCAGAAATGTCTGCAAAACTTTAATCAGGAAGAACAGCCATATCTTTGACTTACTTCTTACACTTGAACTAGATATTCATGGTCTGGTGGTGATAAGTTTTAATGTCTCAATTCACAGATACTGCATTGTTTGCGTCTGCATTGTTAAAGTTTGTAAAAGTTCATCTCTGTTTCTTGCTTCAAGGACTTCTTTGGCTTAGTTTTGCAACATAGGTGATATGTTAAATTGTTTTAATGATTTGTGTTCCTGAACCTCAGAAGATCCTGTCTAAATAAAAGCATTCACTGAAAAGACCCAGCCATAAAGAGCTGTAAAATACTACTGTAAGTAACTCTTTATTCTCTTTTAACAACTAGACAAGCCTAGTTTTTCAGGACCTTGAATCAGCTTGCAGAAACTTGAGTGTTTTTTATGCCAACATGGCGCCTACCCTCTATAGTGCGATTGCATTGCTTCTAACACATGGGCTGAGTGAAATTTTGACAAACAAGAGTGAGCTATGCCTTAGTGCTGGGATACATGCTGCCCTCAGATCCATTGTTTTCGATGCCAACGCCATTGGGCACACAAGTGTTTGCAGGCGCTTGTTTTTCAGGGTGCGACTGTTGCGCCCGGAGATAGTTCAACTTTTGGAATGTAGCCGCATGCCATCTGACAAGGAACGATCACTTACAGCCAATTAATAACTTCTCTTTCTTTGTGAATATCAGTCTGTGGTAAATTTGGAGAAGAAGTTGATCATGTTAGTGCAGGGTTACAAGAACTTTTACTACCATTTCAACTCCATGGGCGACATTTTAGGCCTTATACACAATACAAAACAACGCCTAGAAGAATATCAGGTCAGAACTCAGGATCATTGGTATGTAGGCTATGATACAGTGCTGGTGATTGCCACTTAGACACCTCAGATGCAATCTACATCCACGCCCTTGAAAGTTGGCACAGAGTAGGCACAAGAGTAGCACCCAGTGCCTAACCTTGCGTTTTTCAGGTGGTCAAAGATGCGGCATGTGTCCTGGCCCTAATACATAAATGCCATCACAGGGTTTCCCACACTTTCATTTCTTTGTGGCGTCCTAGAACAATATCAGCATCTGGCGCTACATAAGGGTTTTCTACTTTTGGAGCAGGACTTATATTTATACCATTTTGTTGTACACTGGAACACACTCTCCAAGTGCAGAGTGCACTCTGGGCACAGGCAGAGCAGCAGAACGCGTCGTGACAGTAAAACTTAAAGGTTCATTGCACTGGTTCTGAAAGTTTGCTTTCACTAGCCTCTGTCACAACTGTTCCTCTTGTCCATGGATCTGCTCTGATCAGCTTTGATCAGATTGACTGATCTGTTATCAACTTCTATTACTCAAACTCCAAGTAGCGCTGCTGAAAGTTTGCTAACTTATCTCATCATAATGAAATGTATAATTAAACCATTCTGTGAGTAAAAACACAGACAGACATGTTTCTCTTATTTTGCACAAAGGCTGTTTAGAAGTTTCAATCCTTACAGAAACTGAAGTCCTTGCATTATCTAATATTTGACTTGGTTCTTAGCATGTTTTTCCCTTTAGAATAAATTAGAATTAAGTTGCCTGTCTTTTCATTTCTTATGGACTTTTCCTTTCCCCCATTTCTTTTTGAGCGTAGCAGCAGGGTGACTGGCATTAAACCATGATGGAAAAGGAGAAGCTATAAAGTCAAAGTAGTCATTCAGATCATTTAGATGGTGTCTAAAGTGATGGTGGAATGAATTTTCTCAGCGTGTGCTGCAGGATTTTCCTGTTTAAGCACAAAAGATTGAGATCTTAAAACAGAACTCACACAGCTTTCTCAGCTCCACTCTCATCTCCCTCCTTTTTTCCTCTGTTTTCCTTGGTCTTTCTCCATTGTGACACTATGGTAATTGCCTTCTTCAAAATTGGGGTTTACAGCCAGATTCTCTCAGTTCTTCAACTGTTCAACTGTTCAAATGTTCACCGTCTATCTTTGGACTTAAATCTATCACAAAACCAGTCACACAGCCAGGCAACTCAGCCATTTTGTATTCCAATATCCCCCTGTGTTTGTGTCAGGATAAAAACGCCTGCCGAATGCCAATGAGAGACATGACTCCTTTTCCAGCTCTGCTTGGTGCATCTCAGGCAATGACACATTATTTATTTGCATATTTGTAAAGTTATCCGCCACTGTTTTTGGGCTTTCTTATTGGGGCTGATAATGAATTAATGTGATTAATTTCACGAAGTTACATTCATCCACATAAATCATGTCGATGACTGTAATGAGCTCAATTATTGTAGCCAACGCAATGCAGTATTTGCAAATAAATATAATCTGTACTAGCATGGCTGAAAGAGCTTTTCCTTTATTCACTCTCTCTCACAGACACACACACATATTGTTTTCACCATACTTAACAGTCATTATTAATATGCATCCTCATGTTAGTTTAGAATTAGAGGTTTATTAATGACCAAAACACATACCCATCACCACAAGCTCCCTCTGTTTTTCACAGAGAATCATTTGAATGGGACGCTTTACTTGACTCACCTAAATATTCAGGTGTGATGCTTTACCTTCCCCCAATTCACCCTGTTTCCACAATGGAATAATTTAGTCCATGATGGGCTCCATGGCCAAGACGTTGAAAAAATAATGTGACTGCGACCTTGACGGTTCACTTTAATAACCTCAAACATTACTTCAAGAAATTGTACTTTTGTGTTGAGGCTAGCGACGGCATTTCCTGTTAGAATACTGAGACAAGAGAGGAGGATGTAGGAGGAGGTGTAAATGAGGACTGATAGAGGGTGATTTAGACGATGTAGTTACAGGGGAATGAAAACACAGCGTGAGTTCTGGAGCTCCGATTTAATACCTCCAGGCTTTAAGTACAGACCACTACATGAGAAAGGAAGGAAGAATCCAAGGGTGATGGATAGACAATGATGCAGTTAACCACAGAAAATCAAACGCAACAAAGTCCCTTTAAATGTATTCATATTTTTAGGTCTTTAATGCTTTATTTTCATACTATTGCATCACGTAGCATAACACTATAGGTTTGACCAGGATGTGCTATTAGTCAAATTTTGCTTTGAAGCTGTAATGTTCTGATACTCTGTGCTGATATTTTATCAAATGTTATAATTTTAGTGCCAAAAACACTCCATAAACTAAAAATAATCCGCATTTCTCTTAATACAGGCCTGAGGCATCACTTTCTTGTGGTGTACCGAATGCCAAGAGTCACAAATAATTAAGGGACTTGATAAATAAACGAGTACAAATGCTAAGATTTGAACCCCCACCTTAATTTACAGACCAGAAAACTCTTGTGTTTAAGGAAAAATAAGTGCAACATGGGAAAAAAACAGATTTTCTTTCTCATTAGTATCATTACAGACTGCTCAGAGACCACGCAAAGGGAAGTGAGCGAGGGAATGTGAAGCAGAAAACAAACTTCTTGCCGGATTCCTGGGAAAAAAGATAAATCAGAATAAAGCACCCAGTGAGGTTTTAAAAAAGACCCTTTTTTGTTATGAGTGTGTAGACACAAATGCACACAGCAGGGCAGGGCTGATATGGCTACTTTAAGACTTTGCTGCATGGAGCCTTTTAATTAAAATCCTTTTAATTAAATTGTCCTTGGCAGTCATGCTGCCATATCATTGTTTGGCACTGCTGTTTGTCTCCCCTGCCTGTCACATTTAAATATTACAGATGAACAATGGTACAAAGAACTTGCCCATTTTTTGGACTTCATGCACAAATACATTTCATAACTCACACTGTTTTTATATGCTACTCACTACGTGCGTAGTTTATTGTTGTATATTGTGTGTTTTTTTTTAATATATTTCATACTTCACTAATAAATCAAATCTCCTGCTTCCAGAAGTAGCTCAAAGACCAAAGACTGGAAAACACACGATTTATTCCCACACTTGAAAAATAAGATGAGCTTCAATATCGTATAGAAGAGCAATAAAAGTTTTGCCATAACTCCCCCTATTGTATTTGTCTCAGGGTTTGCTTTGTCTTGGTGAAATTATATTCTTATAACTGTGTCTGACATCGATGTTCCTCTGTTCTCACTTAACCCTTATCCTCTTCATCCTCTGTGCAGAACCAGTATGGCTACCAGGACCCCAGTTTTAGCATGGAGGACATGCTGGCCACTCTTCCCAGAGTGGTGTCTGTTCCACCTGTGTCTGGAGGCTGCCTCCCACCACAGGACCTGTCCTCAGGGAGCCAGATTGCTGGTGGATTTGGCCGTGGCAACCAGGATGACCCTCGGTGCAATGGAACCCTGAGGAAGCAGGCCTCCCCAAGGTCAAGTACCCTCGGGCCTGGCTCGGCTCTCGCTGCAGGACAAGGTAGAGCAAAGTTTGTCCAAAAGCTGAAGAAACTGAGGGGAATAGCAATCACTTCACTGAGCGTGTGTGTGTGTGTGTGTGTGTGTGTAAGAGAGAGAGAGAGAGAGCAGGTGAGCCGAAGACTGTGAGATTGATGGATATTGCAGTAACAGGGTCTGTAAAACTAAGACATCAGTTAAGTTAGCTGTTAAAAATGTCTTTCCATACATTTAATGGACAGTTTAGAGTATGAATGTGCATTTTAGACATTTGACAAAAGTGTGTATGTTGAGATTTCTTCGTATAGTCTTATAGGGTTGATCGATATACGGCCAAAATCTTCTCTCACAGTAACATTATATTTAACAATACAGTAATGATTCCAATTAAGAAATGGCTTTAAAAAAACTATACAGTACTTTATCTTGAAACTTCTTTACCTGAACCTAACTGCTGTTTCCTCATTGGTGTTGTACTTTGGCAATGGATGACTCACCGGTAGAGGATTTGGGAGGTGAGCACAAAAGGCTAAGTTCGTATCTAGCAGCTGTCTGGCAAAACTGAGCCACATATTACACCTCTTTCTCAGGCAACTGGAGAGAAGCAGCAGCAGTGGGTGCTTCTACTTTTATTGAGCTCCAGTGCAAGATTTTTGGGGCCCATCTTTGCCACCTTTGTAGATTTTTTTGGATGGGAAAAGAATAAACCAAGCTTTGAGTGAGCTGTATAAAAAAAATGTGCATCTCCTACTCTGCATTATTTGGAAAATAGTGATACGCTATGAGTGTGTTGTACTCTATTCAAGCACTGATAATGATCTATCTATTGTCAATAGAAAAAAGTGAAAATAAAATGCATCTCAGGTGACTAAAAACCTCAAATCCCCATAAAGATACAGAGTGCTTGACATGAATAGCCCTGAGAGTTTAGTCACAGGACAAAAAAGATAACACGAAAATGGCCCACATTGAAAATGCACAATGCTTCTTTACTGATGAAGAATGACTTGCAATAAAACAATGACATACTAAATACCACAAATCTGTATGCAGGGTCATCTTTTTATGAAGACATGGTTTGTAAAGTGCCAAATTCTAAATTTCTTTCCCACTTCCTGTCTTTTTGCTTTCCAAGGTGGAGGGGAGGACAGTAGTGGACAGCGTTACAGTGCTGACCCCACTGGTCTCTTAGCGGAACGAGGTGCAAAAGGAGACAAGGACCAGGATGGCTACATGACTGCCATGAGAGACAAGAACAGCTCAGGTAATTTCACAGTTTTGAGAGCTATTGACTCTGTCCATCAAGGTAGCAGATGTTTGGCTTGAGGGTAATAGCACTGAGTTAAGTATCTTGACAAAAAAAAAACAACAAAAGGCATGGCAATGCTGGTTCTGTTTAGCAGGGTTCCGCATTATGGATTACATCATTTCTGGGTGCTAGGCAATAACATTATAGCCCCAAAAGCCAATAGCCAGGACTGCAGTAAGCAATGGGAGGATATATTCATGATAATATCATGTATTTTCAGAAAATACAAAAAGTTAATTCGGCGCAGCCTGCAGCCTTATAGAGATAACATAATGTAAACAAAAGAACGTTAGCCTTGCTCTTTCCCGGCTAATGATAATTCATGTCATTGTAAAAAATGTGTCAGCAACCAACCTATCTGTCCTTTTTCAAAACTCTTCAATGTTACCACAGAAGTAATCTGACATGAGGCTAACTCCTTTTGATGATGGAGCTATACATTAGCTAGCCAGTTAGCTAGCATTTGCTGACATTAGGACTCTTAAGATGTGACTATATAAATTGTAAATATAAGTATGATGATGCCACATCTTCTAACTATCTTCAAATGTGGTTTTCTTTTCAACATAGACAAACCCAGCACATAGCAGGACAGGGTAAAGATGAAAGGTTCTGCTGAAGCTTGATCAACTGTTATTGGAGCAAATAGCAAAAAAAAAGGGACGGACTGTGGAAGGGCTAATTGCACTCTGATATATGATATGCTAACCCAAAGGCCACTGATGCAGACTTCTTAGTGGCTACAATAGCTGCAGCTTCAATGAGATGAAAAGATCTTAGCTAATCTTACTATTTCCTTTTTATTTCCAGACTATCTCAATCCAGTAGAGGAAAACCCATTCGCCGCACGTCGTAGGAATGGTGACGCCCACGCAGTGATTGATGGAGCAAGTTGCCACACCCTGCACATGGCTGGAGCTGCTGCTGCGCCCAAGGGCCAGTCCACCCACGGGGACGATGAGTATATCAACGAGCCACTGTACCTGAATACCTTCCTCAACCCTGGGGACAAGAACGGACTGGCCGGCGCAGTCTCCATCTCTGGCATCTCTGGCCCCGGGTCCTCTGCCGCCCAATCAGTATCGCAGACAGTCAACCCATCAACATCGAGCCACACGGTCTCATCCTCTGGATATGTGGTACCCCCTGGCCACCTCCCCCACCCATCTTATCCATCACACACCCTGCATCCGGGGCATTCAGGACACGCTCTGCACTCAGGCATCACCAGCAGCACCATCATGTTTGATAAGAAAGGCAAGAAGGCCACTTTTGACAATCCTGAATACTGGCAGCACAGTCTACCCCCGAAGTCCTCACTGCACAACCCTGAGTACCTGCAGGACTGCAGCACACGCTTCTTCTACCGGCAGAATGGACGCATTCGCCCTGCTGTCGCTGAAAACCAGGAGTACTTGTCCGAGGCTGCTATGAAAGCTGGCAATGTGTTGCCACCCCCTCCATACAGACAGAGGAACACTGTAGTGTAGTGACCCACCTGTAGCACAATGGAGGGATGAATAGAGGGATAGGGGTGGAGATAGATGGACGTTGAACTGTCCTCTTGTTTCCATGCAGTACTTCTCAACCTGGGTTCTCCTTGCACCCTTCCTGAACACGTCTCTCTGTTATGTCTGATTGCAAGTCTTTTAGTCTAAGGTTCTGTCTTTTCTCGACAGGACTACAATAACAGTCACTGATAGCCTCACTTGACATTCAAACCATCTTTTTTGCTCCACCCTTGGCCATGAAAGGAAGTAGACACATCTCTTCAAGGTTGGTTCTATTCTGGAGCACACTGTCCTGCCATCTTAAGTATCACAGAGGCACAAAAACAACACATTGAAAGAAACGAGATGTTTAATCAGAGAAAAAGGAGAAATAAACTGAGGTTAGTCCAAAGAGAGGATTATCGCCATGACCTTACATGTTTTTCTTTACACACGCATTAATTACCATGTCTTTTTAGCACATTTTCCACTCAGATAGATGCACACATCGTAGTATGCACACAGTGCTATTGCTGGTGTGCGATCTATCAAATGACACATGCACATGGAGTTGTGTCGTGACTCACCAGCAAACCTGCAGTCATGCCGAAGAGCCCAGATGTGGCTTGCATGCCTGTCCACACGCTTCTTTGACTTTTACATGTTGGTGCACCAGTAATGGAATTCAAACATTTATCACACGCAGCTCATATCATACCTAAAACATGTTAACATGCCTGCAGCCGTGACACACCAATAATATCTATACATTAATTCACAAGTAAATTCATGCACACTGACAGATAAGCTTGCCACCACTTGAAATATATTCTGGAGGAGAAGCTCAATTGACCTTGTGCTGGAAGACAGAGTGTTCCGATAATGGCAGTCAGTGTTGCAGTGCAGACAAAGGGTCACCGGGAAAGTAAATGTCACCGCAGTTTTATGGAAAGCTGTGATATCACCCAGCACCTGATGGAAAGCATTCGACAGATTATCGGCATGGCTAGGGTGGGATTTAAAAGGTTGATCGCTCAGAAGACGACCCTTAACTCCCCACGTCCCTCTTGTTCCACCTTCATCCACAACAATCCGGTCCGGAGAGCCAGGAAATCATTCATTCCAATATTACCTTCATAGGATCATGGTAAGCAGCGACGTGACTGACATAACAATGGTAACTGCAGTTCAAGGAGTAATATTTCAATGGAACTGGTGCTTGAGAATGGACTGATGTTTTAACAGGTAAAGACGCGTGATGATGGCGCATATAAATTGAACATGAGCAGAAAATAAACGATTTGAATCTGGATCAGAGCATAATTTTTGGTTTTTGTTGAGGGTTTTTTTTTTTTTGTCTTTTTAAGCATCAGGGATTTATTTACTTTGTCACTTTGTCTTACACCTACGTAAACAGCACAGACACCGAGCCACGAAAGAGCACTGTGGTTTTGGCAAAGAGGCTAACCCTGCAGAGCTGTAAATAAGCCAATTATGTGTCATTACCAGACAGATACAATCCCGGAAAAGGGCTCTGTGGACCGAGCTGTGTCTGGAAGTGCATCAAAAGACGGGGATAAAAGTTTTTTTTGCTGTTGTTTTTTTCTTTTGCAGCTCTCTGTGTTCATACTATTGTATGTCATTAAAACAGAAAATTTAGTTTGACCAGGTAGTCACGACTACAGGGCCTCGCTGTCTCTTAAGGTGGAACAGTAGGAGAGACTGTCAGAACTGTCTAAGGAGGCCTCCTCCACATTTTTACCATGGAGCACTATGAGAAAACAGGACACTTTCTTTTCTATTGGTATTTGACATTATTGGTGAGACATTATAGGTTATCACTGAATCCACTGATGGCTAGCTTTCTGTACTCATACAATACTGCCAGATGCCACAGTAAACTCTGATGGAGACCACGAGCATCTGTCGTCAAATGACTTTGAAGCCTAATTTAGGCTGGGGTTGATAATTTAATAGCACTTAATGCTCTGACACAGCCAAATGACTTTGCTGTTATACTCGCTCTAAGCGGCAATTATTCTTTTTTTTATCATATTGCAACTATAATTTACAGTGAGATACTGAGGACTCATGTTATCTGTTTCATCATGCATTTTACTAACAAGGAAGCATCCCCACTCTAATATAATAATAATAGGTGGGGTTGGGCAATATACAATGGTGTACAATGTCAGGGGATAAAAATTTGTTTCCATAATCATTTATATCATTACCTCTTACTTTACAATTTGATAACATGACTTTTGCATCAACGTGATGAAACACTTTGATACTTGACAGGTATTTAATTGACTGGATTAAAGGGGTACTCCAGCTAATTAGCATTGCACCTACATACAGTTGGACTCACAAGAGACAAATAAGAAAAAGGAATGGTCACAACTGAAAGTGCGGCCGTTAAATCTGCACAAATAAGACAAAAAACAGTGTAGTTCTCAGAGCACCCACAAAGGGTGACATGCACCCCTAACTGCACTGCCAAGCAAATTGCATCTTGCTGCTCCTGTGCTATTTGCATGTGAATAAATTAGTCAGTATGCATATGTTTGGCACAAATTGGCACCTTTCTATGCAAATGAGCCTCACTGCAAAAACAGTCCAGTTTACAGAGATCAATGCTAATAGCCACACATCGTTACAGTGAAATAATTAGCATGTTGAGAGATGAAGCGTGCTGACAGATTGGGGCATTAAATCCCAAATAAGGTTTCTCTCTGTCACGTTTAAATTTCATGTCTGAAGTTTTGAGGAATGCATCTGCATTTCATCAGTCAGGACCTATAGCTGGTGATTTTCTTTTACTCGTTGCTCTACCTTTGACACATGGATGATTGCAATCAATTGCAAAAGGGCAAATTTCACCCAGCTGCAAATTTTTATGGGCATGTTTGCACTGTAATATCATTAGCACAATATCTTCTGTGAATTAGTTTGGGGTCTTCAGGGTTTTTTAGACCAATGACCCCTTAGCGAAAAGAGTAGGGACCCCCTTTAACATATAAATTGAGTCACACTTGAGATAATTCTCTGAATATTTTCGGGTCCTCTTGTTTGCGTTAGCCTGTAGCTGCTAATTCGGCGGCAGCTGTAGCATGGCTAGGTGCATTAGTCTCACCTTCTGCGCTTTTGCCGGTGGTTTCTGAAGTAAAGTTACAATACGATCCAATGTGGCTCACAAGACTGTCCGTACACTTGGACTCAGGGTTTAGTATTGACTAAACTCAAGGTCCTACAATTCCCATAATGCAGCTAAATCAAACACAGTGCATCACAGTTCATATGACTCTTTCTACCTCCTAAACCCCATACCACTCGTTTGTAACGCAGGCTTTCTGTTAAAAAGTTTCAAGCCCAAGCAGACCCTGATGGCATCATGGGTGACATCACCGGGTTTATTTTCTTAGACTTTGGACAGCTTCAGAGCTACAGTAAACATCAAACAGCTGTTTATATTCACAGGCTGAGTAGTAAAACTCACAATGGGTCAACTGAACTTCATGTGTAAAATTAGTGGAGTGCCCCTTTAACCAAAAACACATTTACATTTACAAACAGTTTCTCGATTGAATTTGCAGTAAATGTGCAGTATCATGATATATAGTGATACTTGTTATAGTAATGGTAATCTATACATAACCTGATTTGATATTTTATCTATATTGCTCACCCTGAGCGATAATATCATGAATTCGGAGACCGACTAATGCCTGTGCATGTCTCACCACTGACATACCAATACACAACCACTGTTACACAACCTTGTGCCTCTACATTGAAAATACCAGGCAGAGGGAAGGTTCAGACAAGCAGTGTTGATGATTTACTCTCCAAAACACAGATGCCGCCCTGGCACAGTGTTTTCTCCCCCTCTCAGGTTTTATGGGGAACAATAATCATCCAGTTGAGCTCCAGCTGAGGCACAAGGTGCCACATAATAAAGGGACGTCAAACCTGTTGAAATAAAAGTATAATGGAAGACAGATTAGTGCCATGAAAACACAGTAGACGCACTGCTGAAAATGTGCAACTCAACAGAAATGTGAATTTTACAGGATTTTTAAGCCGGCACTGTGTTTGCTATCATTGACATTGCTCTGTTGCTAATCTAATTTAGCTCTGTTAGATCTCTTGTCACGTTTTCTGAAATCTTCATTGTCCTGCTGATTTCTGCAGAGTCTAAGCTTACAGTTATGTACACTTTCTTTGTGTAAAAGTGTGGAAGTGTCCTCTCTATGTTTTTAGAGTTCAAAGTCAGTTATGTAAGTCTATTTTTACCGTCACCCATAAGGTATTAGTTGTAGTGCTTGTAGACTACTGTATGGCCGTGTGTTTAAGTGCAATGACAGCAGTGGAGAGTCGCCCAAAGGCTTCGTAATGGATCTCTATGGAAAAATAAAGCCAATCTTCTGGAGGAGAAAACCTGCTGGCACTCTCAGCCAGTGAGCATCGCAAGGGGCTTTTAGCTTTTTGAATGCTAATTCATCCACTTTCCCTTGTTGTTCTGTGGGGAAATCATGTTACCCAACATCTCGCCCAGTGCACCAGCTGAGAAACCCTGAACGACAGGCAATAGGTTGTAATCCTGCAGCGGGGTTAAAACCAAGGTATTAGCATTCCAGAAATGTTACCCGACCAATGCATCAATGTTACAAAAGCTAGCAGGGGAGAAGGTGCAAGTGCACTGTAACTGGCAGAGGAGACCAGAGTAGATTGCCATTCTTTCTTTCTCCTCAGAGGTGACTGTAGAATTGTATGTAGCAAACACTGTTCTGCAGCCAGAGCAGCAAAAACCGAAAAGCAGCTATGTGCGGAGTGAATACAAACAAAGACTAAAACAATCTGGAAGGGAACAGTGATTGTGGTCAAATGTTAACATGAGTCATAGTTTCATGTGAAAAGTTATTATGTTCTGTGTCAAGGTGAGCCTCATAGGTACAGTAGTTATTTAAAGGAGCACAATAACTCCCTCTCAATACTGACTGCTCTACCAGTAAACCGGCCTTATAGTAACAATTATATTTATTTTGTGCATCTACTTGGGGTTTAATGTGTTTTAAACACATTATCATGAGTATTGTAAATTGTGTTTTTTACTCTTGATTTTGTTCTTCAGGGTGTCATTGTGGCATTTCTTTTTAAATATATGCAGTTTGAAGGTTTCATCGTCTTATGTCCATCATGTTCTCAACTCAACATTGAAGCAAATACTAGCTATGTCCCAACTCAGGGGCTGTATGTTTGCCCTTCAGAGGGAGTGAAGTCCAGGCTGAACCTGCATATGGTTGCCAAAAAGGAGTAGATTAACAAAGACCAAAACTAATGTTGTGTTCAGGTGCTCCTCATCAACTTATGTAGCTTTCCCAAGTTTCTCACCAAGCAGTTGCCCTTAGAGGTCAGAGGTACGGTGGCCAACAAGGGCAAACACACTATAATGGGCCAAAACATAAACATGCTGCGGCTGAAGAAACAATGCCAATTCATAAACACATACAAAAATTCAAAACAATACAACAGAAATGTGAACGCAAATTAAACAAACGTGAAGCAGGAAAGACAGTAACAGCAAACATGCTGCAAATACAGAAAGAATGCAAAGTCAGAAGCACACAAAGCCAGAACACAGATGCAACAGAAAAACACTTTCAGGCCTCTAGGTGGAGCTCTAAGTGGGACAGCTTGATTTTGGACAACAATGTGTTTGTTTTTCAAAGCAGGAAGATAAGTAGAGTAAGAAGAAGACATAACAAGATTCATATTAGTTTTTACATTTACGAAAGAGCTCCCCCTAGTGGCCTTGGGAACTTCTGTTGCGTTGACTGGATATGCCAACACATTCTCACTCCGTCCTCGTCACATATAGACGTTTGATCATGGACCTTGCACGTCCAGATACTATATGAAAGGTACCCTGGGTTTGCTGGTTGTTGATTTTCTAGGACGCCGTGTCAAGTTCTGCCTGTTAAATGCATTGGCTTCTTATAAAATACACTTCCATTTTCACTGGAAATTTACCGTTTACATACAGTCTTTTTCAAAATAAACGCAAATTGACGTTTTTTTTTCCTCCAACAACTAACGCACATGGTTGGATTTTGGCAACAAAAGCACTTGGTTAGATTTAGGAAAAAAACAAACAGGGTTTAGATTTTGAATCTTACAGGACACGAACACCGCTCTCCCGGGTGAAAGTGAATGTGTGTTGGATCCAAACCACTCGCACCGACCCTACTCAGAGTTTCGCCGCCCTAACTTTTGTCCAAGCCCTGCTGCGTTTCTCTGACACTACCAAGCGGCATTAAACTATAACGGCAACCAGCCACATATCATGCCGACGTTAAAGGATGGCTTTTTTTGTCAATGTCTGACGCCCAAGCACCAGATTTTGACAACCTTGGAGTGAGACCAGGTTAGATATGCAGCAGTTTTTGTGTTTTTTACTCTGCATAGTTTCTGTATTTGAAGTGTGTTTGCTACTGATGTATTTATTTTGTCTTTTTGCAGCACATTTCCAGTGTCATATTGTTTTGGGGGTTTTCATTGCATGTGTTTTTGAATTTGCATTGTTTCTGAAGCATTCTTGGAACCCATCGGGTGTATTCGGCGTCTGACTTCCAGCAGACGGCGATACAGCCTCTGGGGGCAGACCCCCGATTTTTTGGCATTCCGGTTTAATTTGGGCGGAGGAGGCGAATTTCCGTTTCCAACTTCCGTTTGTATATAAGTAAATACGCTGAACCATTGCGATGGATTCAGAGTTTACAGTGCCGCCAGTTATGTTCCGCCTCGTTAGTTCACCTCACGGACCGTTTAACCTGGCAACAGCTGCAGCTGGCTCAAACGTGATTGGTCAATATCACGCGGACTACAAACAGCCTACAACCAGAAACCAGGGCTCTTCCGCTTTTCTTCCAGACGCAAGATCTCCAGGGTTTGCCTATAGACTTTACGTTCACTGAATGTAGAGTCTGTATATAGAGACTGTTTCTGAAGCTACAGTACATTTCACATAATGAAAACGTTTTGGGCCACTTAAGTGTGTTTGCCCTTGTCAGCCACCATACCTTTGACATCTAAATACCAACAGTTATCTGGAACAGGTTTCAAGATACCAGACTTAACAGTATGATTTTGGTATTTCACCTCAACACAAGAGTGGCAAGTTAGGCCAGGTTAAGGGTGCAAATATTCTTGTATCTTCCACTTCTAACCTTGTGTGATTAACATCAAGGCTGTAAACAAGGACAAACAGAGGAGTTCATACATAGCTTCCATTATTATAGATAGCTTCCTTTTTCATTGGTTTAGTTGATGTGATATGATTAATATCTGGTAAATATGTATTTTACAAGCTTTACAAGTTGGCGAGGATTGCCTGATCGCTCACTTACTCACAGTTAAAAACTGGCTGGTGCACAATTGTTTGTGGAATAGTGAGGGCTGCAAATGATAACCCATTCGTGTCCTCCAAAACACAGACAGGCTTCATTTTTTTAGTCACATTTTGTGGGACCTTTGAAATGGGACAGCCCTTGTTGGACCTTGTTCGGCCCAGAAATGTGGACTAAGGAGGGTCCAGCCCCCCAACTGGGACACAGCAACTGTATTTATAGAGTTTGCTCTATTTCACTCTTGTATGCTTTGATTATTCATATCATGAGGACATTTTCTCACAGCATTAGTAATATCAATCCACCTGTGGTCTAAGTGGTCTTACTGTATTGGACAAACACACATTACATTTCAGAGAACTTAACTTTTAATTACTAATGCATCATCCGAAAAATTAATAAACATTTTTTAAAGGGAAACCATAAAGCAGCTGACAAACACATGTTCTACCATTGTAATAGAATCAATCTGTGTATGGCTGTCATACAGTGATTTTACACTGATTCATATTCGTATATTCTACCATGCCATGAAAAGTGAGGTAGATGACAGCGGTTGAGTAAGCACAGTTTACAGTGTATTGAACTGAGGGTAAAAAAAATGGAATTAATAATTGTCTTTTAACCAAATGACAAAGACATTCAGATAATGGGTCACTCGACAGTTTTACCATTGTTAAAAAAATAATTAAAAAAAGAATAAAAAGAGGATAGTATTTTTATAGGTAGGTAAAAGGTGGCCAGGTGCATCTGTAAATAGGACAATGATGCTTCTTTTTCCAGCTGAAGACATTTTTGGTTTGTTTGATTTTATTTCTCCTTGCATCATTGCATTTCTAGTGGTATGCTGTACCTTTTTTTCTTTGGGGAATATCTTTTCTGTATGTATATAAATATATATACAGTATATATATATATTCTGTAAATGTAATTTGAAGAGTGAACTCTGATTTTAAAAACGCTTGCAGGGTCTCTTGTCACCCCCGCCCCATCATTTCCCCTGTGATTGTGTGATTGTGTTCTCAGCACAACTTGGTGGACTTTGTGTTTCGACCTCTGCTCTTGCTCACTTTGTAGGAGTGAATTTTTTCTTTCCTTTGTTTTTTTACTGGGTGTATTATACCTCCACTACCCTCCATCCTTCTCTCAGTATTATCCACCTCTTGAGATTTTTTTTAAGATTTTGTACACTCTTAAAATGCTGTTGCAATACTAATGAATATTCAATATTTCATCCCCTTTTCTTGCCGTCTTTTCCTAACCAATGTTATTAATCCGCCAGTGTCACTTTACACCCTGTGTTTTAAGGACCTATACTATATTTCCTTGAATAGTTTGATTTCCATTTGCACTGAGCTCAGTCATTGTTTACTTTAAATGATAATTAGCTCTTCATCCATTTGGGGCAATACTGATTGAATGGTGTAGCAATATCATGTTACAGCCCCCAGAGTGATTTGATGGTGTTTGAGAGACATGATGGAGGACAGTTTGCATGGGCTGGACTGATCGTTTAAATTACTGATATTTGCTTGTGAGGTTAACATTTTTGGCTTCATTAGGACTTGAAATGTTCATTTTTTCACAGTTTAACAGGAAGTTAATGTTTCCATTTCACGGGATCTAAACAGGACTTTCAGAGAGTTTGGCCCATTTGTCACCGTAACTAATATCTGATGTTCGGACTGGCACCAAAATCATCAACTATTTTCTTTGTGGCTCATGATCAAGCAGTGCATCACAATCCTGATGTCAAGTGTTGCTGATGCTCGAAATCTGAAGCTGAATGGTTTGTTTAATTTACAGTCTAAACCTATCAGGGAGAACAGGACTGTAGGACAATGTCATGGATGCACAATTTGACAGTTTGAATATACTGTCCTTCTTAATTGATACTTTAATTATAGAAGACTCACTGACAATGTGTCTTGGTTATGTAGGAACTAAAGGTTTTGTGCTGTTTTCTGTAATGATGTAGACTTTGCTGAAGAACAATACAGCAATTATTTTTTCAAAAGGGTGCAGTTAGAACCAGTTTCAACTCTGGATTACTTACATTTGCCTGCTGAACACTTACCATCGGAAAGTGTATGGGCATTTGCACAGATGATTTTGGTGGCAATCTTGTCATTTACAACATCCAGTATTTACATATACATTTGGTGAAGTGGTCTGTTTGGCAAGCTTCTCAAAAGTCCACAGGTTTGTTTAAAAGTACATCAGACTTTGAAAGAAAGAATATTCTATCCTAAAAATGATCATAAATTTCATCGCTTTGTATCAACTCATCTGAATGATTGAGAACTAAGTTTTATAGACCATCTCTTGTCACATATTACCAGTTTTAAACGTTTCTCTTCACTGGTTAATTGACACATTTCCCAAGCTAGGACATTTAAATACGTATTCCCTCTGTTTTGTTACATGAATCTGTCAAAACTATATTTTTAATTCAATATGAATAAAGATCAGTCAATATTTAAAGTTGGACTGTGCTCATTTTCAAGTGTTGTGTTATTATATATTGGTAAAACTACATCAGCTAGATCATTTGGACCCTATTTGACTCTTTGCAAAGCCCATTTCCTTCATGATTGTCCATCAAGCTGTCAGAGCTGGCATGGGGCCCACTGTCACTAAGTGCACTCCCTGAAAATGTTATTTAATTTTTGGAAAAATGAAAAAGCAATTTCAGAGAGAAGCAGACAGAAGGGTCTACAATATGTGTTTGGATGTATTCTGGATGTCATACTGACCCAGCAGCAGAAACAGGTTAAGAAAAAAAAATGGTTTAAGCCTGCATATTTAAGTGTGAACCACCACATCACCTGGCAATTGACAAAGAAGAAAATTAAGGAGCAACCAGTGGCTGTGGAAGCAACACTGTTCCTGTAAAAGAGGGTGGGTCTTTTTTCACATACAGCAAAAACTCCACGTGTATAAATTAAGTATACCTTCAGTAGGAAGTGTAGCATAGAAGTGCTAATTTAAGCCCCTTTTACACTGCCAGATTTTCCACAAATGTTGGGCCGTTTTGCCGGCAAGCTGCGGGCGTTTAGACACAGAGCTGGATTGGCAAGTTGATCCGAGGTGCCCAATTTTCCGCTTCGTAGGGTAGAACCCTTTTAGTTTAAACAGACCGAGGTGGCCTTCCGCAACGGGAGGGGCTGTTGAAGACTTGTGGGAGGAGCTGTTGATGACACCGCACGTGCGGCCCACTGGCGGTGGATAAACAGGAAACAGCTGATAGCAGGAATTAGCAAGTAGCTAGTAGCAAGAGGGAAACACAAACCTGACAGACACTGTAAAGATGAGCAACTGGGGAGACAAGGAATTGCACGCTCTCCTTGCCCTCGCAAACAAAGAGGACTGACCAGCCGTGGCTTCCTTCCCACGTCACTGTTTACGTCACACACTGAGCTACATGTTTTGTTACTCGCTCACGCCCCCCATTGCCCTGAAAAAGGCGCATTCTATCTAAACAAAAGTAGGTGGGTGGCATTTTGCTGCACTCCCCGTATTTATACTGCCAATGCTGAAAGAAGACTGATTGGGCTTTCCTGCAAATTTGCACAATTCCTTTCTAAAAAGGGCTATAGTAACATGTGATGTTTAACATATATGCCCTCCAACCTCTCTGGATAATGAGTATCACTATTACACGCCCCCCGGGCAAAGTGTTTAAACATTAGTATCCCAAAAACCAGTCTGAAAGTGAAGAAAATCTGACACAGTTGCATGAGAGTCTATGGAGCACAGCCGTTGGAACTTGCGTTGAAGCTGGCCAATGCTACAGTATGACTGGCCATTTTACATCCGACAGTGGAGTATAGTAAAGGGGCGGTTTGCACTCCACTGGGCACACCCAGCACCGCCACTACACACACTTGCATCACTAAATGTGCGTAGGACATCAGGTGCTGGAGGGGGCACCAAAATATTTAATGATCATCAGTCATAATCATGATGATGAACTATTTGAATTTAAGATTAAGTAATTTTGCTTGGGGCACCGCAAAGCAATTACATTTAGGGGACCCAAACTGGGCACACCCCAATATCCCAATGGGACCCCAGTGAAATTTAAAACCCCTGTAGATTAGGCTGTTAATTAACACTAGATCCCACAGGATCTTATTGGGGTGTGCCCCCTGTGCATATACCCTGATATGACCAGAGTGGAAATCCAATGGGGATCCTTCCGCCAGCAGTTATAACTTCTCAGTTTCATGCCAATTATAAGATAATGTACTCATCATTTTTAACAAATTGTCCACTCAAATTTGTTTGTAGTTTAGCAGTACTAGTAGAAGTGAGAAATTTAGAGTGCCCATAAATCATTCAATGTTTCTTTCAGAGTGGCCATCTGTCTTTATGCCCCTCTAGATGGGATCCAGTAATACTTCCAATTCAGCCCTCACAGTTTTGAGGGCCCTTTACACCTCCTTACTTCAAATGTCAGCCAGTTCTTGAGTAGTTCAGCCAGACACGTGGGAGTGTTGTGTAGCCTGTAGTCACAGTATGACATCTTCATTCTGCCCAGATGAGGGCCGGCTGCAGACATCTCTCACCGTTCAGCAGATTATGCCTTTAGGTTAGAAAGAGCAAAGGAGGTAGACAGTACAGTAGCTCCACTCCTATCACCATTCTTCAGCCAATTCTTTTCACATTAAAAGCTACTCTCTCTCACACACACAAACTTGTACACTTGCAGGAAAATCACACAGGAGCACCAATAATAAAGTGTCATTACTTCTGACACTTGCTCGTGCATGATAGATGCGTCTCTTTTCCAGCTGATGACATTTTATGGCATTATCATAGGAAATCCAATAATGAGATCGGCATCTCAGAGCCTTTGCCCCGTGCAAAGTCAAATCACTTGCCTTAAGATGGTAATAGAGTGTGATCGAAACAATCTGTCACTGCCGCTCCTCTCACTCTCACACGCCAACCCCCCTTGACAAAGTGTATAGATTTTTACCTGATATGAGGGATGATCGGCACAGCTGAATGTAAATGAGCTTAAATGTCTTTAGGTGAATCGATTGACTGACGCTTCTCTGCAAATAAAAGTGAAGGCTGAATTTGACAGTGCATCAATCTTTACCACAACACCTCGACAGCACAGCAAACCCTATGACTGTCTACATGTTTCCATGTGCAGCTATTTTAATATGTGCTGATATAAACACTTCCAAAAACACTGGTTTGAGAATTGGCTGTGAGGCAGCGCTGCAGTTCTGCTTGCTCCAGTAAGAAGTCTTTTTTCCCACAGAATGCCATTCGGTGTGATGTACACACTGTTTTCTGCTGTCTAATCCCAGGTTACTGAACCAATTGTCACAGCAACTAAGCTGTACAACCTTCAACACAGATGATACGTGCTGTGGATGTTTCTCCAGAGCGGACGGTTGTGCAGCAGTTTCAGACAATCACATCCTATCACCTGATGCAATCATACTGCAATGTTATGATTCAAAATGACAGAAGAGTGTAATGCCAAAGCTCTAAAAGTTGTTTTTGTCTTGCTCCCACTGTTTTGGCATCGCTATCTCTTTTTCTCAGAGAGCCAGTGGTGAGGGCGGCTGCCTCTAAATCCCAGCATGTTGGCAGCCTCTGATTGAATGGACTGTACAAAGCCCACTAAGCAGTGTTGCGATCCCCCTTGAGAGCTTTCATTATGGAACAGCATATTGGATTCTCTTCACAGGCTGTCTGCCTCTGGAGGCTACTATCTCCTTAGGAATGCATACACACAAACGCGCACGCAAAGCATCATACTAGGAAACATGTAGACAACCCCGTAATAAATCGTGCCTGATTCTCAGTGAATCTGGTTTCTTACAGTGCAGACACAATAAGTGCAGCCTGATAGTGTTACTGCCAGTATTTCAGATGACCTCTACAGTAAGTGATCAGACCATGGATCAGCCAAGAAGCATGGGTGCAGAACAGGTGCTCAGTTGCATACTGACACACACACACACACACACACACACACACACACACACACACAAAATAACAGTTATATTGTACTGGACATGGGCACTGTCTCCTCAAGTCAGTGGTGTCCTCATAAGGAAGTGTGAATACCTGTGAAATGTCCTCATATACAGGTTGCACCAACACATGCTCACACACACACACCCACACACACACACACACCTGTAGATTTACAGATCATGGCCACAATAGCATTCAGAGCAGTCTCTACAATCCTGAATTAGGTCTGTGTGGAATGGTTACCTGAGGGTGAATTTTGGTGAACGTTGACAGCAAATTTGCTCAGCCAACCAATAGCAGTTCATCTCAACTATGGGTAAAGTAAGATACAGCACAGCAGGTTAGTCTTGCCACTAGTTTTCCCAGTGACAAATGGCAGTTCCACTTCTAAGAAAACCCCAGTGACACCAAAGGCATTTTCTCTGTAGGTGGCCATTATATAGTAGAACCCTAATTTGACTGACTGACTGACTGTTGACTTGAAACCCTGAACTGTAAACAAATATTAGTATTCAGGTGCCTCAAGTTATGTGTATGATTGTCCAAGTTTGAAAACTATGGGCCAGGGAGAGAAACACAAGCGATAAAAGTTGATGCATCTCAATGTAAAACTAAAAGTAAAAGTGTTCTGTTTTCTTTTTTTTTGTTGATGTTGTTGTTGTTTTCATTAGTGTGTGTGTGTGTGTGTGTGTGTGTGTGTGTTGTTTTTTTCCTTGATTTGGTTTGGGCTGTTAAAAAAGTTGGGTCAGTAACATTAGACATTTCAGAAATTGCTGCCAGCTTATTGAGCCCCAGCTTCTCTTTAAGACTGTTGTTTTTGACATATGAGAACTGTTCAATGACAAATCACAGAAATGAGTATTGCTTAAGAAACATTAATACAAGTAAAAGAACAGAGAGAGGCTGGATGCAAAGCTCATTTACTGAATTTCCCTTATTTCTCTTATATTTGTTTTTATTATAATCTTTCTCTGGTGCCATCTTGACAGAACCTGTAGCTAAGCTAGAAAGATTTCTTAAAACTAGCCTTTCTCCACTGTGACCCCTTGAGATTCTCCCCTAATGCCCTTTATGTATGCTTTTTCATGATAAAAATAAAATAAAATAATAATGATAATATACATGGCAGAACCCCTGGGGAGTAATTTGCATCTGAGATGCATAATGTGGTAAATGTGTCACCCTCAAGGGGAACTGCCCATTGGTCCGACAGCCCATTGTTCCAACAATATTAAACCCATTGTTCCGAAGTCCGTTCTGAAATCATCATGATGCCCTGTGGTTAAGGTCTGGTTAGGTTTAGGCACAAAAACCACTTGGTTAGGGTCAGGAAAAGATCATGGTGTGGGTTAAAATGAAAAAGAAAGTGACAAACACATAAGCTGTGAGCCTGCTTCGCCTCAAGCCTTTCCCAGCTGACCCAGAGCCGGTCACGGTGCACCATCAAGGTAGAAATACGCCCGCCGGGAGCCGTTCAGCACCGCAGACCGTCAGACTAATGGGATGTCGGACCAATGGGCTGTCGGACCAATGACATGGACCCTTGGTCAAGATCACTTTAACAGAGACAGGGTCATGACTACTGTTCCCTCTAAGGTGTTTTACTGCGCAGTTGCGCACTGCTCCCCACCTCTTTGCGCAGAAAACAAAAAAAGTTGCGCACTCAAATACCCCCGACCAGTCTTCACTGTTTTTTTTTCTTTCTCCTAATCTGTGCTGTGGATGGTGAAATATTTGACTTTAACAGTGAACGTGAACGCACCCCATTGTAGGTGTTTGTCTATGTAATGAGTGACAGGTGACAATGTACGGTCAGTCAGTGATGATTAAAGAAAACATGCCCACCAGGCGCTGCCCAGCCAATCCTGCAACGGCTGTGTAGCCAATCAATGGCAATGTCGAGAAGCCGCTGTTGGCGCGTTTGTTTTGTTGTTAGCTGTTAGCAATGCAGCTATGGCTAAACGCGACGGCTCTGGCACTTTATCCTCTCAAATTGCAAGAAAAAACGCACGTCGTTCAAGGTGGAGTGGCTGTCGGAGTATATTCAAACTGGGAACGACGAGCTGACGCCACCTGTGAAGCTCGGCGATATTTTTTCTTTTTCAACTGATATTGGAGTTGTTTGCAAGACGTGCAGTGATATGAAGCGGAAGTTCAAGGTGAGTTTTCAGAGGGGAAAGTGTGGAGTGAGTGGAAACTAGACTACCTTAAGCAACACGTTGGAGCAAAAGGACATTTACATGCTGTGGATATTGTAAAGAGACGCAAGCAGGGGCTTGGGATTGGATCACTACTGCAAGAGAGCACGGAGGAACGGCAGAAGAGAAACGAACTGTCACGTAAGAATTACAGCATACATTTATGCAAACGCACACACATACAGAATATGTATGCACATAACGTTACACTGTACACACCTACATACTACTACATACATATACACATTTTGATATTTTTCTACACTGTAAAAACTTTTCATCCAGTACAGCACTGTCTGTAGCAGTAGTGCTGCTACAATTTTAGTTTATGTTTACATGCACTATTTGCACTGCCTGGCCACTAATATGTTTGCTAGGAAAATGTTTTCACCAAGTACAGTGGCACTGACTGTAGTAGTACAACTACAATTTAAGTTTACATTAAGTATTGTGCTCTAGTATATTTTATTTGTTGCAGTTTAGAGGCCTAGAGTACTTGACAATTACTAGAACTAGCCTATTGTATATTCTTACAATTTATAATCTACTCTATTATCAAGCATACTTCTGTGCCAAGACAGAGTTGATATTATTGTTACTTATTTTGTATTCCAAAGAATGGTTTGCTCTTTGTGTAGGCATTACTTTCTCTTAAATGTTTGTGTAATGTCTCCACGTAATTTTTATGGAGCACATTTTTCACATAATTGTTCACATTATGGCAATAAATGTAAAATCTATTTTGCCAAAACAATATTTTGTTGTTGCAGTAGTTTATGTTGTTAAAATAATCTTATTATTAATCATAATTAACTTGTAACGATATTTGGGGTAGGAGAGGTGATGCCATGGCACCGCCATGTGGACGCAGTGTGTAAGCGTCAGATGTCGCCCACAGTCGCCCAAGTAGTCACTCAGGGAAGTTGAATGCCTGCTCAGGAGTTTTAAAAATTAGAGGGAACATTGGTCATGACAAAGACCAGAGTGTATCGAGACCAAATCAAAACCAAGACCAGACCAGTGTGAGGAAACACTTACAATAAAATGTCGAACACACAAACCATCAGCATTAGGGCGGTTCAGGAGGTAGAGCAGGTCGTCCACTAATAGGAAGATCGGCAGTTAGATCCTCAGCTCCTCCAGTGCGCACGTTGAAGTACCCTTGGGCAAGATACTGAACCTTGAATTGCTCCCGATGGCTGTCCAATCGTGTGTGAGTGGGTAAAAAAGTGCAGTCCATTTGCCATTTTACTATTCCTCAAATTGATCTGAAGGATCCACATCCCCATTATTTTTTTTTTTTTTTTAACAGATTTTTTGGGGCATTTTTTAGCCTTTATTTGATAAGTGTGAAAGGGGGAGAGAGAGAGGGAGTGACGTGCAGCAAAGGGCCACAGGCTGGAGTCAAACCCGGGCTGCTGCGGCAACAGCCTTGTACATGGGGCGCCTGCTCCATGTACCTGCTCTAAGCCACCGACGCCCCGTGAAATTTATTGTTAATCAAAAGCCATTGCAGGGGTGTTTTTTTTTTTGTGGGAAATTTCCTTTGTTTTCTATGAGCAAACAAACACAAACACCAAGGAGCTTAAATCAACCATCTTTGTTCAACTCAGGCAATTAAGTGATGCTCCCGCAACCATTGTCTTGACCAGTCTTAAAATAAAACTTAAGTTTTTTGTAGTTTTGTGCATAAGTTTTGTCCAAACTGAAACAAAACAGAGTAAAAATGCAGTTGTGTCTGACACGTGACCTTCAAAAAGTGGTCTTCAGACCAAGGTCAATCTTGAGTACTAAAACCCTAGTAAATGCTGTCTGTGTGTTCTTGTGTGTGCTTTGTTTCCAGTTGATGGAAGCCAGTATGTAGCCACTGTATCAGTCTGAAGCTATCTAGCTTCTACTATAATCACTGCCAATAACATCCAATTCTGCATTATGCATTTCAATTATATAATCAATATTATGTTAACCGTATTGAAAACAATGACTGGCTGAGAGTTTTACACAGATGACAGAAAGGATACACACATGTATGTTTAGGATTAAATTTCCATTAGCATCTTGGAATATGTTCAGGATACGTTGGCACCATAGACTGTATGATAAAGATGGTTGGCACTAGTTATGCTACATGTTGTATTGTTCTTAAACTGAACAGGCTGGAATCTAGCACGTCATGAGTTACCATAATAGGGTCATACTGTATAACATACACTTCCTC
Organism: Epinephelus lanceolatus; assembly: GCF_041903045.1. NCBI lineage: Eukaryota > Metazoa > Chordata > Actinopteri > Perciformes > Serranidae > Epinephelus > Epinephelus lanceolatus. The sequence goes on along the minus strand of NC_135747.1, from coordinate 18,851,713 downwards.
CCTGAAATGTCCCTGAGAGACAAGGTATTAAACCAGACAGTGTTGCACAATTAAAATCAAGACAACAAATGCTTAAGTAGTTTCATAACATAAATCAAACTACCCCAAATCCATTTAAGTTTAATGATTTATTGGGCACATTAGAATTTATGAAAGATTTGCACAAGCTACTTCATTCTGGCTACATTCAAATATTGTCATTTCAAGCTTGGGAAGATCTAAAACTGTCCAGCCTTTCACTAAGTGGGCCTGGTGGTTGACAACACGCACATTAAGATTAATAAGGCAATCTCATTGGTCATTTGCATACTGTGAAATACAGTACAGCTCATCTGATTAGTGTTGAATATGAGCTGCTCAGCATTTAGTGTTTATCACTCGCTTTGTTAAGCAAGGCAATATTCTCACAGCGAGGCTCCTATTGAAATTACATTGGCATTTTAAATGAGAAAGTCGTCATTATAACTTCTTTATATTTCCCTTCACTTACAATAACGAAAGATACAATGTGATGACTGAATATATCTTCCTGGAAGAGGTTGCCTTTCTGTATGTCTGGCATTGCCAGTTGTTAACTCATCTCCTTGCCAACTTTGAAATTCTTCACTCAAATCAATGTTTTAGAAAGAAAATACAGGCCTATATTTAGCAGCGTAGATGTTATTTGCTGGAAGTGCCCTCTTGGTATTTCTACGAACTTTCTTCTGCTGCTTCTTTACTTGTATTTCCTAAAAAGTTTAAAGTCTTAGAAACCATAAAACCCACAGAAGAGGGATAGGGGTGAGCTCTCACTTACCACTCAGGCAATTAAATTAGACAAGACACAGGCTGCTAATGGAACAACCACTTTAACATTTTGGTCAATAGTTTAGCCCCAGTGCAAAGCCACACCTTCCATGAGTATAGCCAGGTCACTAATTATTGCCAGAGAACGTTTTTGCTGTGATGTATTTTATGCATATTTGCAAAATTTGTCAGTGAGCCTTTAGTTTTTCAAATAAACTGTCCAAAATGTATCTCATAAATTACTCTGGCATCGGAGTTATTAAAAACAAAAAAGTTTCCATTAGACATTCAAAATGATGTGGCCTACTGGAGACAGTGGGTTTTGTTTCCATATTTCCAATGGCTTTTTGGCTGATAGGTGAATATATTGTAAAGAATCAGAAAAAGAGGTGGGTATACCATGTATACCTGCATATATCCTCCAATACACATCCCTGTGTTGACCTTTGGTTCACACTGTTGGTCAATAATTTTGACATCTTTTATTTTCACAATGCATTGTTTGCTGTCATCAAATTAGCTGTGTAAACTAGCCTATATCCACCAAAAAGGATAAGTATAGATTACAGATTATCCCTGGATTTCCTCAACTAAAAATCACTATTGTTATCTTTTTTTTCTTCCTTTTTTTAATCCATGTTTTAAGGATTATATTTAAATAAGCTTTTATTTTAATATTATATTTGTTTAGGGTTATCATATTGCTTTGCTTTTCTGTTGTTGTCCCCTGTGGCTGATGATTACTCCATAATATAAATACATCTTTCCTTAGCTTGTAGACAGTGGCCTCCATTATACATATTTTCTGCACATTTTCCGCATCACTTAATGTTAAGACATATTTGTCTATTTGGGTTGACTTTGCAACTTTCCAAGCCTTGTATTTATTAGATCATTTACATTAATGTCAAAAACACAGCCAAGTGTACAGATATGGAGATATGGATATATTAAGTTGTGTGTAACAGCATCCTCTCACTCACGTTAAAGATTAATCAAGGACACAGCAAGCAAACTAGCATTTCCATGTGTCTGCAAAGTTAATTGCAAGTAAGATTTTAAAATGACTTCCACTCATAGAATATACTATTAACATGTGAGCGGAGTGATAAATGAGACTAATTGTGGGCAACGCTGCATTTTAATTAAGCAGCAGTCTTAAGCGAGCAGGCGTCATTGTTAAAGTCAACTCTCCATTGCAATTATGCTGCTCTATTCATGTGTAACATAATGGCTTGATGACAGTTCTTTGTTGGCTTACAGTGGAAGCATAATTGTGTCCTTTCAGACATAAAAAGGGCACATCTCAATTTTTACTCTTAAGTAACACTCATTCAGTAATAAGGTAAAGGCTACATCTTTATTACTTTATTCTCCCAGTGGATTGCTATAGGACTAACACTGTATGGTGCTGGTCAACCTTTTTTTAGAGAGACTGACCTCCTTAAGGATGTTGATTGTGAGACAGTGCTGAATAATTGACTTTGTTGTCTTGAGATCCCTCAGGAGAATAAAGTTAATTTAAAAAAAAAGTAAATATCTGTTTTTTCTTTAGTTCACCAAGACATTTTTAAATGAATTTTCACAATTATGTTGCAGATATAATCTACTCTGATCTTGCCTTTTTGTTCCATATAATTCCTTTTGTTAATTAAACTTGGTCTCCAGTGCCTTAGAGTTACCTCCGGGGGTTGGACTGAGAAAGAAAGCCAAAAGTTCTCCAGTTCTTCAATGTTTTTAGTTGAACTAATTTGCTATGATTTCTGGGTAAATCAAGGCTCTTCAAACTCCAGACAGAGCTGCTATAGCCCGAGCGTACCATTACTTTTACAAAAACTTTCTTGAGGTTTTGATGTATAAGTGCACTGGTGTAGCGTGGTTTGTTTTTGCAATATGCAGGGGCCTGATAATTTGGGATTTGTATGTTAAGATATGCACAGTTACACAGGCAAATGATATTTTTTTATCCAACTGAGAGAGAAAATAATGGACCAACAAAATTGTAACAATCCTCAGTTGAGGGTTTGATGAAGGGCTGCCACATTAGTCGACCAAAAAGGTTATTAGTCGGCAAGACTTCATTGGTCGCTCAGAAATAAAATGTGAAACTCTATTAGGAGCTGCACCTTGTCAAAATAAATTAAGACCTATATGACTGGACCATGTGGGAATTTAATTTGAAAGGAAAGACACAGGAAGAGGCCACGCTCAGCATTCAGACAGGAGTCATGTTACAAAATCAATCACCGCTGGCAGATAACGTTCCCTTCTTCCATGAATATTCAGTCTGTGATAAACACAACAGCGCCTGGAAGAAGTTCGGCTCTGCACTCAGGATTTCAGGTAAATAGACTATACGATGCTTGTTACGATTGCTTAGCAATCTTAGATGCAACCTGCCACCACGCTCTTAAAAGCTGGCACAAAAAAGGCACAAGAGTAGCACCCAGCGCCCATTTTCCAGGTGATTTAAGACACTGCAAGTGTACGGTCCCTAATTAACGGCTGATACCTATGGTTATTCCACAGGCTAGTTAATAACATGTCGGGCAGGAAATCCAAAGTGTGGGATCATTTTGAGAAGGTGAAGGACGAACCAAAGGTGATATGTAGACTCATCTTCATTGGTCGACTACAAACATGACGTATCATCTGAAACATGTTAGTAGCTACATGGCCATTAGCCACTTAGCACAATCATTACTGCTTTGCTGACAGCGTCATTAACAGGCGGCTCGCTCAGTGTGTGACGTGCACTTGTAGATAAAATATAGGCCTATATTAATGAAGGTTCATTAGTACGGTTTTGTATTTCTCTGTAATGTAGCACAGTGTTAACAATGTTACTGATACTATTCTTTCTCACACCTTCAACTCAAAACATTGTGTTGCCCCGCCCAAAATATATCATTTATTAATTACATTAATGTTGTAAACATGCAGGCGACTAGTCGACTGAAGGCCCTAAATGACTATTGGTTGACTAGGAAAATTTGTACCGGTAGTTTGATGTAAATGTAACATTTGCAACGTTACGCTTGTGAAAGTTTTACTGTTCAAATTCACTCTCAAGTTGTATTTTGGTGATCCAGTGACCTTTCCACTAGCATTAGTTCAAACTGTTTTAAATTTGTTTTTCTGTTTACAATCACACTGTACACACGAACGGAGAGACAAGTTGATTTTTGAGACCATGTGAAACTTTCTAAACTTTGGTTTATTCTGCCATCTTGGTGGCATGAAGTTGACTGTGAAAGCAACAGGTAACAGGAGATTATTTGGCCTTGGCGAAGATCTCTACTCTATTGACTGTTTTGCCTTTCCTCTGTCTATTTAGTGTGAGAGACAAATAAAGAGCCCAGAGACCTCTACCCCTCAGAGGTATGAGAGCACACTGTCATTTGTGGAAGGAACATAGTTAATGGGCAGAAACAGAAAGTGTGTTTTCCTTCTCTTTTTCTATGTTGGCCTCCAAATGTTTTTTTTATCTCACTTCATCCCATCCTTACATTCACGCAGTCATATAAAGACAAGAAAACAAGACATAGCTGAAGAATACACACGATCGAAGCAAGGCTGATTACATCCATTATGCATCCACTGTGTGTGAGTGTGTTCATCGGAGACTTAATCTCCTTTTAAATGACAATATGACAATCAGTGCATGGCCACTGGCAGAAAGTAGAGCTCCCACAATGAGTGTAGCGTCAATGTGTTTGCTATGATTGGGAGCACACAGTTAGAGAGTGCAGTTGGAAAGTGGACAGTCTGCACTGATTGGTCATATAGGCTTTCTGCGTGTTTCATCACCACGCCAGAAGAAGAGCTGATGATTGCTCCCACACATTTCCCTAACAAACAATTGTTTTTTTGGCTGCTAGAGGAAGAAACACATTATGTCTCGATATCATGCAGAGAGTGTCATTACCCTTGTCACCATGTTCCTTCATGATGCAATTTGATTTTTTTTTTTTTGGCAAAAAAGGATGATTGTATTTTCCTTTATAGTTCACGAAGCTAAGCAGCTGCTAAAATCAAGCAGATGGCAGAGCCTCCTCCTGACCTCGTCTTTGCAGCATTTTTGCTTCATGTTAGACCAGTAGCGTTAAAAAAGCGTTGAGATCTTCCCACAAGACATCCCACTCTCATTTAGCTCTTCAAATACTCAAACCGCAAGAGTCACTGGAGGCTGAAGATGCATATTAGATGGTAGTAGAGGATGGCCAGTGGATTAAAGCCTGGCAGGAAAACTGCGGTAAATGCCAGGTCACCTAAACAGGTTAGGCCAGGATCTTTGGCTACTCTCTGCCAATCACCTCTCCATCTGCTGACCAGCTTTCACTAAGATGTAAGCCACAGCGTTTGGAGAAGGGTTTATGAGAGCGATAGTGAAACTGGAATAAACTCAGAGAAAAATCAAGACTGTAAACAGTCTCTGTAATAAGGTTTGACGTACTTTAGCAAAATGAATATAGAAGCATAGGTTTTCATTCCAACCAGGCACAGCAAGAGTTCATTTAACTAGCATTTTCAGTGCAGGAGATCAGAAACACAAGAAAAAAAAATCAGTTATTGTTTATCATCAGAAAAAGTCCCATGAGTCAAAATTTCAATGCATTAAGTGAAAAAACTTTGTGATAAGGCCTCTTGTCACTTTAGATGTATGTACCACAGTGTAGATGTTTGGTCAGTTGCTCAATTTTTACTATTTCATGACTGTCCTTTCTCAAAAGAAAATAAGAAAGGAAGAAATTTTACTATTGCAGAAGTCCTTAGGGAAGAGGTTAGGATGGACTGCACAGCACAGACTCTGACTGATTTCAGAGCTCTTTATTTGTCTCCATTGTCTCCATCATGTTTTTCATCTTTCACCTTTCAACATTTCAAATACCCAGTGGTGGAAATGGCCAGACTTTACTAGTGGAACCCTTGGAAATATGGGTGGATGGACTCCAGACAGCGGACGTGGACCCCACCTGCATCCCCACATTCGGAAAATTAAGATAATCATTACAGGGCTCGACAGTGCGAGCATTTCACTCACATTTGCGACTAAAAATAGGTGTGTGCGAACTGTAAAAAATATTTAAGGGCACATGTGCGCATAAAAAAATCAGCCGAAGCAGCCTATATTTTTGTCAATAAAAAAATATGATAATCTAACCGCAAATGTTGGAGGAACTCCAGCCGCCTTCCCTCTTCCCTCTTCTCCGTGTGACACGGTTATGGGCGGTTTTCCAAGCCACTGTCGGCACAATGAATATAAGTCCCACTGTCGGCAGCGTGGAAATAAGTCAAAGTGTGGGGGAAGCGGTGGACCTACGTACGGGGAAGCCTGCTCTGTTCTCCCCGCAGTTAGGGACCGTTTGCCACGGTACCGCTGCTGGGCAGGGTGGAAATAAAGCCCTTTTCACACAGAGCGCGCAAAGCGCAGACCTCTGCCGACGAACCCATTCATTGTATATGTGCTACTGCGGCACAAGAGCACACCGCTCTGCTGCCAAGCTGAGCGGCGCATGAGAGGGTTCATGCCGCGGCGTCTGCAGGCCGCCAGCCTGCGCTGGAATTAAAATGTTTTTAATTTCACCACAACGCGCTGTGACGACACCTCGGCGTGTCCAATAGCAGAGAAGAGCCTGAAGTAGACCCGGAAGCGGTCACCATGGAGCTGTAGCTCCTAAATGAGCCTGTACTCCCCCAAAAGAACATGGATACCAAGAGGCGAAGCTCAATAGAACGCCCCATAGCAACAAATTCCCCCATGGTTTCGTCCTACTGCTGCAATTTTGGACCGTCAGCAGACCGCAGCAGACCCACTTGCATACAAAAACACACAGACAAACTGAAGTATATCGCTATTAATTATGCTTACAGTGCTACTCACCTTGTGATAGCTTGGTCACAGCTGCTTTTTCACATTTTTGTAAAGCAAAATATAGACTTGATGGCATCTCTACATATTACATCCACTTATGAGAAGAATAACTGAATTACTCCTTCAAAATCACCCCATAAGCCAAAATACCAAAAAAATTAATAAATAATAATAAAAAAAAATCAATATTTTAACTAGAAACACATTAATGGCGATGTCACATAGTCAGGAATAAAGATTTATTTACAGTTTGTACAGTAAGGGGACAGTAATAATAATAATAATAATAATAATAATAATAATATATAAGCTATTTTAATATGATATATTTTAATGCTAAAGCAGTAATCAGTTCTGATATAAATGGTCCAAGAGGTCATATATAGGCCTATACATATATATATATATATATATATATATACCCACGAAAACTGGCATATTAAATTGATATTAAAACACTTTAAAACGTACACCTGTGTCAGGATCCTTCGGGAAACGGTGGAAGGCCAGGTGCGGGGTGTTCCACTGATAGTTGTTGCAGTTAATTGCACTACACTGTTTTCTTTTACTTTTTTTCTCCTCTCTCCTTGACATCTTGCATGTTGTCTGGGCGCAACAGTCCGAGCTCAACAGTCCAAAATGGCGTTAGCGCCCCTAGTGGCTGTTGGCAGAAATTCAGCGGAGCTTCGGCTCTTGGTATCCATGCTCTTTGCCCAAATCCTGTCTTGCGCGCCTTGCTCTCCACTTGCTCTGCGCCCTACCCCGTGGTGGCCGCCGCAAAGGGCACTCTGTGTGAAAGAGGCTTAAGTCCTGCAGAGTTTCAGAGGACCTGGAGAATGTTTTAGTAATAACATTATATAAGATAATCACATTGCAAAGATAATATATATAAGATTAACATTAAAGCCAAAATTAAATTGCAATACTTTTTCAAAACTTGATGATTTTACCTTTCTGTACATTTTGTATACAAATTCATTAAATAATTGTGTTTGTAAATGTCTATTTGCATCACGTATTACGGAAAACACATTATTTGATCAATTTACATTGTGCCCCTAAAGTTCTTTGTGCGCTCCTTATGTTTTCAACTTAGGAGCACATGTGCTCCTTGGGAAAAAAGTTAGCGTCAAGCCCTGCATTAAAGATGTAAACAAATGATGCTTTCTTGCATTGCACAATAATGTAGGATATTCTTTGTTCAAATTAACTCTCCATTGCTTTACTCTGCATTCAGTCTCCTCAGTTGATTTTATACATTACCATGAAAGCTACACTAAGAAAAGATTACCAAGATCTATTGATTATGTCTCCCTTATTTTATTAACTATTATTATATTGTAAAGGGTCACTAAATGGACGAGTCGAAACAACTTCTCTCAGGTGGCTACACCAACGCGTGCCATTTATTCACACCAGCATTCATGAATACAGTGAACACAACACTCCCCCAGGGCACATGGAAACAACAAACGTTCCTACTTGATTAAGGGGAATCACACTGATGACACTGATGGTTCCGCTTCATACATCTCCTCAGTTCTCTCCTCTCTTTAAAAGACAAATGACAATGGGAAATAATAGTTAGGCTACCAAATAAACTCTTCATATATACTGCAATTCTCATCATGAAATAAATGTAATTTACCTCTTAAAAACAGAGGGCTGACACTGCATCCTTTCTACTGCTCTACTCATTCAGTCTCCTCAGTTCTCTTCACTGCTCTGCTCCCCACTGCATTGTTCTCTCTTAACTGTAAAAGACAAATGACACACAAACACAAAACATAGTTACTATTAATGAACTATTTGTAGGCTACCAAATGTATTTGTAGGCTTTGTATGTACTGTAATTCTGATATTCGTGTGAATACGTGTAATTTACCTTTCATTCCATCTCTAGTCAGTAACTGTAATTTACTAGTAACTCACCTACCAACTGTGAAACTATTCCTGTAATTATCTGCAGCATTCTCTATTCCCCAAAGACCATGCATACAGACATGAGTGAACAAGCTAGCTAATGAAAATAACATTAGGTAAAGTTAGCTAGTCTAAAGCTCTCAGTCCTCTATCAGCAGATAAGTTAGTTCATCTCATGTAAAGCCTTCACATAGAGTAACTGGCTAAATATCTCTGACTAAATTAAACCAGCAAGGCTTGCTACTCTATGTCTATAACAGCTAGCTAACACCTTGGCTAGTATATTGGCTGCCATATCAGGCTGTTACCACGGCTAGTAGCTGGTAAGCTAACATGGGGTCATCCCTATGTTTCCCGGGTTCTATGTTCCCCGGGTTCCGTGTTCCCCGCTCAACCAAAAAGGGTTCTATATTTCCTGCTTGGTTGAGCGGGGAACATAGAACCCAGGAAACATAGAACCATTTTTGTGTAAGCAGGGAACATAGGACCTTTTTTGCAGGGTTAAGTGGGGAACATAGAACCCAGGAAACATAGATACGCTCCCGCTAACATTAACGTTACTAACAAGCTAGCAAGCGTGGTAGCTAGCTAGCTTTAACACACAGTACAGTATAGTGTATATAGTATAGTATAGTGATTTTCCCTATAAAAAACATTTTATAGTCTATATTTTCTAAATCTGCTGAGGGGGAACAGTTCCCTCTCGACTTTTTCTCCTGGAACGCCGTTCCAGAGCGTCTGCCCCCCCACCCCCAACCCCCCATTTCCACCACTGAGTATACCAAAGGTTGCCTCAGGGCATCACACCAGCCTGTCCCAAAAAAAGACACCTTGTCCCAACAATAATGAACGTCCAACTATAATGCTGCAAACTGTGTCACATCGGAGCTCTCTGTCCAAGTTGAATCTATAAAATATGCACTTCTGTTATGTCTTGTAAACAAACTACATAGCTACCTATCAGCTGTGTGTTCAAGATCAGACTGGAGACATAACCATGTAAAAGATGGGTGAGGAGTTGTTGCTGTCTTCCTACATTCTTTTCAAACAGAAAAAAAAGTTTTATATTTACTGGAAATGATGTACAGTATAGTCAACAGGAAATAAGTTGTCATTATCGATGGTCACTTCACCTTACCAGACATTTTCAGCTCTCTGGTGAGCTCCCTGCAGCCAACTACCTTCTTTATTTGTTTTTTGTAATGACATGTTGCCATCCAAAAGTGATTTGACATACAGATATTAGTTAGCATGTTAGCCATTAGCCTAGATACAGCCGTAGCGTCAGACCTGTTAAAACGTAAGTGAACGGGCATCCCTTCAAGTGCAAAGTTAGTCCACTAAACAAGCTTTTTTTCCACAAAGACCGCCTCATATCGTTAGGATAAATGTCAGAGAACATATAGAAAACGACATGTAAATGTGTTGTCTTACCTTACCAGTGTGCTGCCATGTTTGTTTACAATTTAGCTCTGCTTTCCAAAGCGCGGCCGAAATATCACGAGAACAAGCAGTGATCTCATAGCGTGCCTGAACAAGCAGCAACAGCTGGAAGGCAGAACCGGACGGTCGCCTGAACGGAGGAGGAGAGAGAGAGAGAGGCGCAACAGGTAACGTTAGAGGACGAGAGAGGAGGAATGGCTGCCACAAGGCTTTAGCTCTGGAGATTGGTGGTGTACCTGTGAATACTATGCCCCAGTGCCCACAGAAGAGGAATGCCTCTGTTGCAAGGAATGGGACCGGTTGCAGCCTTATTTTCAAAGTCTGGATGTGACCGAGGATGAGACACCTCCACCTGGAGTAGTATCCAGCTGGGCTTTATCTAGAGCTGGCAAGATATATTTCGGCTGCGCTTTGGAAAGCAGAGCTTGTTTAGTGGACTAACTTTGCACTTGAAAGGATGCCCGTTCACTTACGTTTTAACAGTTCTGACGCTACGGCTGTATCTAGGCTAATGGCTAACATGCTAACTATTATCTGTAAGTCACTAAGTCACTAGTCACTTGAACCAAATTTAGGACCATAGGAGACGGGTTGAAATAAACCGAAATTTCCCTTTAAATGTAAGGACTTTGGTGAAAACTATGAACTCGCATGAGTTTTCCGCAGAACTGGAAACAAAACAAGTCTCGCATAAGATATGTTTTTGGGCATTTTTGCCGTTATTGATAGGACAGCCATGTGTGAAAGTGGGGGAGAGAGAGAGGGGGATGACATGCAGCAAAGGGCCACAGGCTGGACCTGAACCCGGGCCGCTGCGGCAACAGCCCTGCACATGGGGCGCCCGCTCCACCACCAAGCCACCGATGCCCTTCGCATTCTTCTTCTTCTACGTTTTCTGGTGGTTGGCAACCAGCTTGTAAATGCATTACCGCCTTCCCGACCCGGAGTGTGGATATCACCATGGAGAGAGGTGCGCTACGTCAGACTTAATTCGAACATAACTGTGTCCATCCCCCGTTTTGCGAATCAACATTTTTTTGAATCAACCAAAACCCGGCTAAAGCCAGCGTATTTTAGTTTGTGCCAATCAGGGGATTTTAATTCGAATTTTGGCATTTCCATCATAATTTTCCGATGCGATACTTCTAGATGCGCATCCAAACAGGCTGATGGAAACATGGCTATAGATAAGTCATTATTTCGATGTAATGAATCAGCATCACAATGAAATCAGTTTGTTAGCTGAAGGCAAAACATGACTCTCCACCATGGGGCTGTAGGCTACATAGGAGTCTTTAAATGTCATCTTGTTGTGTTATTTGGTGTTAAAATAGGAATCATGGCTCAAAACTTCCATTTTAACACGTACCAGCTGCCACTGCCAATCAGTGAAAACAAAGACAACTGTGGTTAAATGTGATAAGAAGAAAGGACTGGACAGAGGCAATCATCAAAAATTCAAAACTTCATATCAGGTTAGGGAATAAGTATTTACTGTTGTAGGGATGAATAACGTTATGTGTATTAAGGTTTATCATGTCCACCAAATTGGGGAGGTATAAAGAGGAATATTGGATTTCTCTGTAACACTAACTTTTTAGTGCATTAGCTAACATTAGCTACGATAGCAAAACAGACTGAAGGAAATCGTGTTGTCCTCCTTTGTAAGATTGGCATAGTAATCAACTACAAAGTCGGCCATCCCACCTTCAGCAATCCACTGAGTGAGAGCATATGGGTCGGCCAGTCTGGTCCCGTTGGTCAGTGATTATTTTTTCAAGTAATACTTGCAGTCACAGAGAAGGGGGTGACCTGACATGGTGCATTCATAAAATTCATTCTGACGCGCTACATTAAAATGAGAGCCCTAATGATTGAAAAAATGGAGCTTTATATTCCTGTATGAATGAACAAACAGTTAAGTTAATCACACATTCACTCCGCTAGGTGCTCACATGAACTTTCTAGTTAACATACAAATGTGCATCACTTGATGCCCCTCCCATCTCTACTGAAATTTGTTTGTAAAACAAAACCTCTGTTTTTGTCATGTCTCTAATTACTAACGCAATATTGTTGTCCCTATTTAGGGATGCACTGAATATATTCGGCCGAATATTGCAAAAAAAAAAACACACATTCGGTATTCGGTGGAATAAGTGAAAAGCAAGGCCGAATAATAGCGGCATGTTTTGATAACGGACAGAGTAAAATGTCGGCAGTGTGGCAATATTTTACTCCGTCCGTCACCGCACTCACATTTGCGACTAAAAATAGTTTTGTGCGGGCAAAATAAATCATTCAACACGCTGTGTGAATACAGATTTCAACCAGCAGCAGAAACGAAACGGCGAATCCCGCCGGTTGTGGGTTGAACGGGGGTCACAGACACGGACAGGACGTATTCCTGTCAAATACGGTGGCGCATGATAACGGCTTACCAGTGACGGAGAAGTTCGGCTCCAGGTGAATAACTTGTTGTCCTGACTGCCCAAAAGTACCTGAACAGCCGAGCCATGGTGGCACACAGTATGTGGCGTATCAGAAGAGAAACGAGCCGTTCACATTTCTCTCTTTGTGGCAGGTAACGGTCCACAAACCTCACCACACTTTAGGGACTGTTCTTTACTTATGAAGGGCCTGTCAGGGGAGGAGGGGGGCTGGTTTATTTTTATTTAATTTATTTATTTTATTTTGATCCCCCCTATGTTAAGTTAAGTTATTGATGCTGTTTTTGAAGTATGAATAAGTCAGTAAGTAATTTATTCCTTTGAAATGTCATTGATGTATTATAGAAAAGTAATTTATCTTTTTATAAGTGACAAAAGGCACATCTGCCTCATTTTTGCCGTGGTATCCTGATACTACTCAGAACGGTGATACTTTCACTGGTATCGTACCGTGGGTCCCAATTTGCGAACCTTGACAACACTAATCTGGAGGGGGTTCATCTGCAAAAACTAATGAAAAATTAAAAAACGGCATTTGGTATTCGGTATTCGGCCAAGGGATGTCTCTCACCCCCTCCCCCCGCCACCCCCACTGCTGAAAAAAATCCTAGAGGAAATACTGTAGTAGCATCAGACTTTGTGATATCGGCAAATATCGTATCATTTTCTGAAAAAACTGATAGGATATTGTATCCTAAAGAAACTTGTGATTTATACCCATAGTAAGAATACATTCTAGAAAGCAATAACAAACAGTAAGAAGACACAAGATATCGCTTTAAATCTGCCAGGTGCTGTAGCTGTGACTGCACTGTGTGTCCTTCACCTGTGCGATTAAGCTGACACATCCCACTTTATAGGAAAACCAAAGGAAAACACGTGCAAAATCAAAAATGCTCACATTACAGTCACATACATCACAGAGCCCCATAGGCGCAAAGCAATTACAAAACCAACACACACACACAAAGCCACAGTCTGCAGGCACCCAAAGAGAGACAAATTACCTCCCTGTCAGATAAAATCAGACTCAACATCATTTAATTAATTTCAGTGTATATTAGCATTTCTTATTGTGATTATTTTTCCTCTTTTTGCTGTGTCTCCGTCCTCCTCCCAGCCTTGTCCTGAGGAAAACATCAGTTTGAAAAATGATCAGCTCTCTTTTCTGTCTATTCTTCGGGGCACTTCCCCCCCGTATCGCTCTTGTCTCTTTTAATCTCAATTGTGCAGTTGTATATGAGATGTGCTTGGACTTAAGGTGTTATTTATACATGCTCCCCACAATTTATGTTACAAATTTCTCTCCTTGAATTAACCCCAAAAAAAGCCTGTGATGATTTCACGTCTCCTCAAACATATGAGAGAGTGAAATGGCATATTTATTCACAAACAGCGTGCATGGCCATGCAGCAGACCTGTAAGTTTAGGGGTTCCAATTTTTTCAGTCATTTAGTCATCTGATTTACTTCAGCTCTTCACAGTTGACAGGCGATAGCTGTTGCTCGCATATCTGGTAGTTACTACACTGGCTATGTTCATCATAATGATAGGAATATGGCACTCAGTGTAACAAAAAGGCTCTTCAATGTGTTTTTTATTTAATTTTGGACAAAAGGCTACAATATATCCAGTGTGGTCTGTAGAACCATCAATTTATTATGGATTTATGATAAAATAACTACATTAAAGTGAAAGGACAGGTGCAGAAAGGTTACATATATGCTGTATTACACACCTAAATAGTATATCATTAAGAACACAACACTTTTGTTAGTGTAAACTATAATTATAATGGACTGTGCCAACATTGAAATGGAAATCACGCTCTTGGGTTGGGCCATTGATTTCAAAACCATTTGGGACATAAAATAATGGAGTCTCACTAATCTGCACTCTAATCTCTCTTCTACTTGGCATGGTGATGCATAATGAGAGAATGTGAACCCACTGCCACAAATACAATAGCTGCTACTAATGCACTGCTGTAGCAAAAGATGTAGGCAGTGGGTGTGAGTGTGCTGTTCCCTCATTCACTGTGTGAATATGTACACAGTCATGTGGAGGTGACCTTTTGTTTTCTGCCTCATGCTGCTTACTCTATAGTTTTCTGATTTCAGATTTGCAGTATAAGACAATACAGATTTCTCTATCAGTCATGTGTTAATAGACACATGTACCCACAAAATAGCCCAAAATTTTACCTTTAATTTTTGTGCTCCCATGCCAAATACGCTAATGAGCAATTGGAAATGTGCAACAATATTTTTTTGCCAACACTAGATATCAAACAAAAGAGAGAGACTGTATCCATTAAGTTGCTGTGAGCTGTAAATTCAACACTTCTTAGCTGAAGGCAAAAGATAATGTTATCTCAGAGCTTTACGGGGCAAAGAGTCTCCACCTCAAGGCAGCTGCCTCGGTCTCACTCAGACTCATTCTGGTCTGAGGAGGTATTTTTCCACAGGATCCACCATTCCCACGCCTCCCATTCATTGTCTATGTAAACTGCTGTGTGATACTGTGGTAGCGCTATGTTGCATTTTGAGAGACGAGACATCCACTCCTCATTTTCTCAAAGTTGAATATAGGCTACCATATGCAAATCAGGGGCATCCAACGCAACTTGTTGCCTCCTGAAAACCTTTAACTTGTCGTTCTTAATTTAAAATGAAGACAGACTCAACTACATGGCTTAGTCTTGCCTCAGATGTTTTCAGAAATACATTTAGGTGAACTATGTTAGTAATATAAGAGATTCAGTGTTTCAAATGAGCCACCATGTTGGTCTGGTTTGAAGTCCGAAGAAATGCCCCTGTGGACACGTACCATCACTTTGCAAATTTCGGCTCGACTTGAAGATTTTCAGTTGACTGAGGGGTCTCCAACTGATAATTAGAGTCTTTGACTTTCAGGGTGCAGCCCTAATTTATTCCCAGAAAATGGTCGCTCTAAAATCACAGGAAAACATTTAACCATAGTTTGAAGTATTTGGCAGCTTCAATGGACACCTGGAGTCACATCACCTAATACCAACAGTCAGTGTTTCCTTTAGAGCTTTGGGTCTTCAACAGGGGATCCGCAATCCCCAGGAGGTCCTCAGAATTACTGCAGGGGGGCCGCCACGTTATTATCTGACAGTTTAATTTAATTTTTAATTGATTTTTTTTTTTTTTTTTTTTTTTCCAAAAAATGTAAATATGTCTGAAAATACACATTAACATGAATCCAACAACATTATAATACGATGCATATGAATCTGCCAATAATTATTATTTTAATAGCTCAGTATTGTATGCACCATAACAAGGTATGTCTGGACAGGGCACTTACATGTAACATTTAACTTACATAATATAGACATACTGCCCTAAATGCAACTCAGTGTCATAGATATACTGTATGAAGCAGGGGTCACTTCCTCAGCTAACGGGTCCTTGGCCTGAAAAATGTGAAAGACCCCTACTTAAAAGGCACTTATGTTTCACTTTCTTCCTAATCTCTTGCTAACAAATTATGTGATGGACTGTGCAAATAGTTTAAAATCACACATACCATCAATCATTATTGAGACACCAGGATATTAGGGGCATCATGGTGCAAATCACCTCAAAGCCCTTAATAGTGGAAGTCTATTGGACTTAGTTGCTATAGCAAATTATGAAGAATGGTAGTACAGTGTAAAGCCCTGACTTGAACCTGAAAGTAGCTTCAGTTACCTGAAATTAACCATAATTTACCTGGAGGATCCTCCACCCAATAGGAAATCAGTTAGGTAATAAGAAACACAGTCTCCTTTAAAGAAAAACTCTAATCACCTTGAATATTACAGTGAAATTGTAATAAGAACTTTCAAGGGATGGATAAGTAGCCTGTTTGTCTCACTTCTCCCTTCACTTTTACTTCTAAAATCTGCATCTTCTCACTGTTTTATCAGAGCATCATACAAATTGTTATTCCAGTGTGAAATGAACTATGTATAGTCAGTGACCTTTAATTGTAGAGTCCCTAATGTTTACATAAAGTCCAGCATTGTGGTGTGCCCCTAAATGTTGTTTGCGTCACTGCATGGATGCAGCTTAACAGGACAGCTATCCACAGTGCTTTGTTAATTCCGATCCTGGTCTTGCATATCATTTTATTTATGTCTTTATGAATCTGTTTATTCCTTCAAATTTGAGGCCTATAGTCATCATCCTACCCCATATATATAGTCTCACTGTGTCTCCCTACTTTTCTCCTCTACTCTGTTTTGTTCTCAGTTAATCCCCTCCTTTGCACACAAAGTCACGACCAGACAGTCTCCCATCCACTCAACACCACCCGGGGATGACACTATCTGATATCTCCCTAGCAGATTAAGGCCTTAGTTTGCAGCACCATAAACAAGTACCTGATCAAGGCTCTGTGTCACGGATTAGAAACAATGTACGGTAGAATTGACACAGGTAAAGCTGCAAAATGTCAAGGAAGCTTGGTTCTTTATTGGTTCTCAGCTCAATCGTTGTACAAAAGTGTGAGAGAGATTGTCTGGTATTTGAAAAAAAGCATCAACAGCCATAGTAGAAAAAAGTGTTAGAGTTTTAAAAAAAGCTTTGGTGATATTGTCTGCTGTTACTGGCAGGCTCGCAAATATGAACTCAGCAAGCTTTTTGCCATTCTACTAGCTGACAAACTTGCTGATGGTCACACTTTCTGCTTGCTCTGTTTGCAAAGATTCCTGAGAATACAGGTTGCAGAACTTTACCAGCTTTATTAAGTTCACAATGATGTTTTATACTCAGGGAAGAACTGAAGACCTTTTCAGATAAGCAGATTGCATCATGCCAACAAATATCAAAGAAGCAATGCTGCACCATAATTTCTTATTTATGGTAGTTTGGGGTTGATACGGCATGAGTAGACAAAGAATCTGACACATTATGAACTGGGATTCTAATCACAAAACACCACAGGAAACAAGCGTATCATGAACAAGTTAATGACAAGTTATGTTGGAGAAGAAACGCCCTATCTATGAGCCCTCCTGTGTCCTGGTGAGCTATTTTATGGTAATGCTGTCCTCCTTTTTTTTCTCAGCAAGAGTAGTAAGGCCAAATATTATACCTTTTTTTTTTCACTCTCTCAGTTGTGCTATCATGTATTGACTTCATCTGATCAACATCGCATTTTCATCCAGGACAAGACAGCTGAATAGAAATATTATTGCTGCAAACTGATGATTGTGCTGAAAAATGCTGCATTTAATACATGAAATTGAATTGAAATTGAATAAAAATATGTCGGGCTGGACCCCAGTATTTAATCATTTGGATATTTGTTCATTGGTTAGGTATCTGGTGTACAATTTTGAGATTGTGATTTATTTGTCTTTCTTTCTTTTCTTTTTTTTCAGAAATGACAATAAAGCAATTATAAAGAAATATAGTGTTTCCTATACATAGATTTATCTGTGGTGGCCACCATAATAAGGCACAGTTTTTGACCATATTCTTCCCTCTTTTTCCCTTTTTCTTTGCACTGTGCACTGATTCACTAAGCCCCTCCTTATCCTAATTTCTCTTTCTGATTGTCATGAGAACTCTGCTTGGTACCAGGAACAAAAGTCGGCCCATACAAATACAATGGAGGAGCTAACTGTTGGCATCACACAGCTAACGTTATCCAGCAGTTATTAATGGGTTTAATGACAGGGTTGAGCCACTTTCATGTTTGTTTGAGATTGCTGGGGCTGTTTAATGGCTTGCTGTTGCATGTTAGCCACTGCTGCATGTTAGCTCGTGCTAACTGGGCAGATGTTAAACTGAACCTTCTGTCCTGTAGTGTAATAGAAATACTAAATCTAATAAATCTCTAAATATGTCAGAGCTATGCTGTTCCTGCGCTTCTGTTTCACACCTTATTGTCAGGAGTTGTCTTGGAATTTGAACCTATTATAATGGCCATTTCATTCAGCAACCCCACCCCCCACCCCCAAGCCCATAAAATAGTATTCAGGACAGCCCTAAAGATATGGCCTCCTCGTGATTTTGGTGTCAGTAAGCAAAACATTGCTCCACAATGAGGTCATTGAAGTTTGAATTACAGCCATCCTCAAGGTGAGAAGACAGAAGAGGAGAAGTGGTTGACAAGTGAGAATATCCAAGTGTCAAGACAGAGTCAGATACAAGAAGCACTTGATTTTGGCCAAAAACTGAGAAATGATTAGGGCTACAATCTTATTTCGCTCATCATTATGCAACAGCTCCTGACATTTAAGAAGTCTGGGCCGGAAAAGTTTGATTTATTTTCTTTTGCAAAATAATCAAGTAAAACATTAATTGATTAGCAAATTTGTTGCTGATTGCAGAGGTTGAAATTAGTATTCTGCCAGCTTCTTTCCTCTGACAGATTTTTTGTTTTCAAGCCTTTCACTAAGTGAAAATTATTGGAAAGGGGTTGCCCTTTCTCCCTCAAATTAAAAATAGCCAATGACTTCTGCTGTGTCCATCCACAGGAAAATATAAAATTAAGGAAGGACACTCTGTGCTACCTTCTTTTTTTCTCTTTGGAAGGGGGTGTTTCAGGATCTAATTGATGAATAGCAGCCATAACTGGGAGCTGCGTCCTTCAATTGAACTTTAATTCATATGTGCATCAATCATTTTCCCCCTTTTATAACATAATGGATACTCACAGCTCTGATTACGGTGCGTTTTGTCCTTGTGATGTGACTCTGTGTGTGTGTGTGTGTGTGTGTGTGTATTGTGTGTAAGAGAGAGAGAGAGAGAGAAAGGAAACTGGGATTTTTTCATTGGAAATGGTAAACAAGGGGTGAGGAAATCTCCCTCCCTATGAAAGCAAGTCTCTCTTTCTCCCTCTCTCCCTCTCCCCTTCTGTCTCCATTATGTAGTAAACAGGGCCTCAGCTGTGCTCTTTGCACGCCCCACCACTCAAATATTGAATTTTCTGTCCAGACAAACCAAAGCAATGTGAAAGGGACTGCGCCAGTCTGGGAAAGAAAAGAGACAGTGTTTTTATGTGTGTGTACTTGTACTAATCGAGTTCTCACAGTCACATTATTGAGATTCAAAACCTGTGGTCAAAAACCTTGTCCTCATGGTAAATCATTACATTTCAGTGTGAGGATGTGCTTTTTGCTTGAGGTTGGGGTAAGGGTTAGCATTGGGGCTTGGCATCTAGTAGTTGAAATTAGCATTAAAATTAGTCTACAGGACTGAACAGGGAAAACAGAGGAAACAAATTTGTGTTCCCCTGGATCGCTGTTCGGAACTTAACAAGATACTGTAGCCAGTCTGACATTACCAGACAAGACAAGGTATGGAACCTCTTAGTTCGTTACTGATTTCCAAAGGCAAGGGTTGCAGGGGTATCCCTGTTTCAAGGTACACCGTGGTATTGAAATGGACAATTATCAATGTACCATGTGCATTTGCTTATCTACATCCATCCATCCATCCATCCATCCATCCATTTTCATCCGCTTATCCAGGGCCAGGTAGTGGGGGCTGCAGGCCAAGCAAAGCACCCCAGACATCCCTCTTCCCAGCAACGCTTTCCAGGTCATCCTGGGGGACTATAAGTCGTTTCCAGCGAGGCCGGGTCTACGCAGGGGCAAGAGGGGGCAATGCCCCCTCAAATCAAATCCGCCAAAAAAGGCACAACACAGAAAAGTTTTCTCATCTATCTCCACTCCACTCCATGCTGTGTGCCGGCTGTGTGTGATCTACTGTCTGCAGTCGGCAGAGACCCTCCCCCCAGTAAACACCCAATCACTGTTTAGTATTCAAATGAGCCAAGATGCATCAGCGTCAGGTTTCTCAGTCTCAGTGAGGCAGAATGAAACAGTAAATTGAAGCTCTGTTAAACTCGTCGTAGCGTCTCTTGTCCTGAGATACTTAATATATAATTAACAACAAAAAACAAAAGTAAATATATCATCTACATATTTGTTCAGTCAACCGGGGAATGGTATGCTGTTTTTCTCGTAGTGTGAGCGTAGAGTGTGTCAGTGCGAATGTTTTTTCAACCACACAAGCACAGCGAGAGATGAGTGCCCGCTGCGTATCACATACTGAGGACAAATGCCCTGTGTGTGTCAGACCCCTATGTAAAGCCCCGCCCATCCTCTAGTTCTGCACGCTGTTTTTTGATAATCACAGCGATTTTTACAAAGCTTTTATTAACCTTTCACTCCCGCAGCTTTCAGCAGCTCACAAAACCTTGCCCCTGCCTCGGTATGTGTCTCATTTGTCCTCAGGGACTTAACACACAACGTTGCTATTGAACTTGCCAAAAGTTCCATTCATTTAATACTGTGTGATGCATCTGTTTTTCAGAGCTTTTAAAAAAGGTAGTGCTGCTCCTGTCTGTACCAGTAGCAGTGATGCCACTAGTACATTAATGACAGCAGCTAGTGCTGCTACTGCTGCCTGTGCCAATAGCAGTGATGTCGCTAGTAGGCCTACATCAGAGATTACACCTTTACCATCAGCAAACACTGCTTTTCCTGTACCTTCCCCAAATGCTGCCCCCCAAAGCAGCCTGCTCAGCTACCCAGTGATTTAAATAGCAGTGCACCATTTCAGCCAATACTGGGTAGCTACCCAAAGTGTGCATTTGGTACAGCATTAAGATCTTTCAATCCTGCCTGGTACCACACACGACCATGGCTAGAGTACTCCGTTATGTGGGACGCATGCTTCTGTTTTCCCTGTCGGAAATATACCACTGTTAATGAGAGGGATGTTTTTTTTACCCTTACTGGTTTTAACAACTGGAAAGCAGCACTTGACCGGGACAAAGGACTACAGAGGCATACATCCAGCCACAACCATGTGCATGCTTCATCCCCCTGGACTCAGCACAAAAGCTGAGAGGCTACAGGGGGAACTGTAGACTCTCTGTTGGTTGGCAAAACACAACTAGAGAAAAACCATACTATGTCAAGAGTGTGGGCAGTGCTGTAAAGTTTCTCTGTGTGAATGAGTTGGGGCTCCGTGGGATAGCAGAAACTTTGAGATATGATAGGTACAGCTGGTAATGATGATGATGTTGCTTCAGGTCTTTTTTTCAAACTAATGGAGTATACTTTGGAGAAGGATGAGAAACTACCAAGCATTGCTAAAGGCACCCCAAACAATGCTAAATATACATCAAAGAACATCCAAAATGAAATAATCCAAACACTGAGGTGCTTGGAGAGGTAAGGAAAAAATATGAAAATGCTGATGCTGCAGGGTTTTGCCTCAAAAGTGATGGGACCAGGGACAGGTGCAATGTGGAAAACCTGTCAGTAATGATAAGATTTGCCAGCAATTCCATGCCAGAAGAGCACCTTATTGGGTTGCTTGATTTGGACCGACTTGATGCAGAGTACATCACCTCTGTGATCCTGACATGCCTTTCTGATGCTGGCTACAGTGCTGACAACATACTTAGCCAGTGTTATGATGGAGCTTCTGTGATGAGTGGGGTAAGAGGTGGTGTACAAGCTCTGTTCCAAAAGAAGCTTGCTAGGTATGTCCTATACATCCACTGCTACAACCACATACTGTACTTATTGGTTATGCATGCCATGCAGAGTGAACCATATGCAAAAAGATTTTTTGACCTCTCTAGTTCACTGTACAACTTCTTTCAGCACCACTACATGACTAAGAAATATGATGCACCTAATCTTAGAAGGCTGCTTCAGATCTGTTGGACAAGCCACTATGAGGTGACAAGGTGCATTATTGAGAACCAAGACCAGATTCTCAATATCCTGTCTGAGACGACAGAGGATGATGGTGCTGCAGTTGACCTGTGCACAGAGGCATCAGGCCTGCACTGTCAAATTAAGAGACAGCACTTCTTTGAGACAGGGAAGTTTCTAGTTCAGGTACTTGGTGTCCTGAAACCAGCAAATGCAATATTGCAATCTCAGTCTGTGGATATGTGCAGTGCTTCTGAGGTTGTTGGTGCAGCACTTAAAAAACATGAGGGACCATGACAGTGAGTATTGGGGAGAGTTATCTCAGGCGGCTGCTGGGGAAGACTCACATCCTCCAAAGAGAAGGAGAACAATGAGCAAACACCTCAAATAAAGTGTTGCAAAAGAGAGTTGCAAAAATTGTATGTAACAGCCCTAGTAATTGGCGTGTCTTCAGCATCATGTGAGAGTTCCTTTTCCACATTGTCACGGGTCCTCAACCCCTATCGTCACACCATGTTACACAAGAGAAAGAGGAATTTGGTGATCTTGCCCCATGAGAAGTCCATCACAAAGTTGGACATGGACAAATTTGTGAGAGTTTTTGCGAAGGGAAACAGGAGACTGTTGTTGTAGAGTGGAGTGCGGAGAAAGGAGAGTGGAAAGATGTTGGTTGTGCCTGGATGAAGGATATTTTTATTTTATTTTTTCTTACTTTTTATTTAATTTTTTTCTTAATTTTTATTTCATTTTTTTGTTTATTTTATTTTTCAGTTTTCCTCCCTGAGGGATTGCCACCTTGCTGTGGTCAGGAGGTTGTATGCCTCAGTGACCTTAAGAGCAGGAGCTTAGTCTTCAGGTGGGACACCCAATTTGGACAGGTCTTAGGGTAGAGGCCTCACAAAGTGCAATCCATTTCTTTAGGTTGGGGGTTGGACACACAGCTAACAACAACCCAATTCCATGTAGAAAACACTGTTATCAACAACAAAACAAGCGGCAAGCACATTTGAGACCACAGTGCTTTGACACCCTCTATAGGGCACTCACACAGTGTCCCCACATCCTGTGAGTGAGTGAGTGACCTTTGTCAGCTCTAGCTATGGAAAAAATGTGCTGGAGCATGATGCCCCCATCACATTTAAGACTGCCCCCTCATATATGCCTGCCTAGAACCAGGCAGGCCAGGCCAGATGAGATCCCTCCAGTATGTTCTAGGTCTGCCCCAGGCATCCTACCAGTGGGACAAACCTGGAACATCTCTAAGAGGAGGGCATCAGGAGGCATCCTGATCAGATGCCCAAACCACCTCAACTAACCCCTTTCAACGCAAAGGAGCAGTGGCTCTAATCTGAGCTCCCTCCAGATGTCCGAGGTCCTTACCCTAACTCTGAGGCTGAGCCCAGCCACCCCACGGAGGAAACTCATTTCAGCCACTTGTATCTGCGATCTCATTCTTTGGGTCACTACCCAGAGCTCATGACCATACCCAGATAGCACACATACATCTGGCCGACGTCGGCCCGATGTATCAAGTTTAGATCGTTAAGACGTCGGCCTTTAATTGAAAATGACCACCACGCGACATTCAAACGATCAATAAAATAAGCTGCGCTCAGTAGGCGTTCCTTCATTAATATTCATATGCTTCGTTAACTACGACCTTTATTCATTTAGGTCGGACCTTTCAAACTACAAATATTTCACCATCCAATGTGAGAAATCAGTGCTAACATTCAAAAATAGCTGACTGTTACCCTATTTCGTGTGTAAGTGTGCACAATGAAGAGACAAAAGTCAATTTAACAAACTTTATTTTCAAATTTCCACAAACAATATCTGACGGCCAGTCCGCTTCTCCTGGCAGCCTGCAAGAGACAGAAAAGATGATGAGCACATAACTTCAAGAAACAAATCCCAACTTCACCACTGTATTTTTTTTTTAAGCATTTCAACTGTCTTTTAGCCAGATTGAAGGCTTTGGGTCCGTCACTCTGCTTAATTTAGAGTTGAAACGGTTAAATAACGGGATCCGTTAACTCCGTTAACTGTTAACAGCAGCTCAACAATCAGTCCTTCATCTCGGAAAAACTGTGGTTTCAAAAATGATCTATTACCTGTAGCCACCGGGTCAGTTTGCTTTGCAGAGGAGGAGACCTCGACTGATAAATTCCCCATAAAATCACATTAACAACATACTGAAGGCATCCTTAAACTTCACTATTTCACTGCTGGTCTCACCGACACTTCAGCACCCGTTCTGGGATACACAGTGTCGGCCCGCCCCGCCTGACCTCCGTGCTCCTCTCCGCTCCTCTCCCAGACACTTGAGCACACGTCCAGGGCCCCGGAGGTCAGGCCAGGGGGCCGCGGGACCATGGGTGGCAGCTCCGGGCACTTCCACTTTAACCCAAAACGAGTGCTCACGATAACCAGATGAGCAGATAACGTCAACTAGGGAAAATAAAATGAAAACACCACAGTTGTAGCCTGTTAGCATAACATGAGCTAAACCGCTAAAGTAGCTAACAGCTAACGAAAGATAACGTTAGTTGGTGGGGACATGTGCTAAGCTATATACACCCAGTCGTGCCTCGCCACTCACCAGGAACCTCTTTTAACGGTCACAGAAGAAACAACAAAGCTATTTTCTGCCAGTTTATTAGCTTACCTGAAACCAACTGCGATGAGATGCTGTGTCCTGCAAGCTCAGTTCCGAACAAACATCGCGGAGATGAAATCCCGCCTCTGTGGCGACTTCCGTATGTGGGCAGACATTCTACGGCACTGGGCCAACCCAAAGCCGACGTAACAGAGACGTTTGATGAGCTGGGACAAAAGAGTATTAAATTTAATGATATCCGCCCATGCGGCCGATGCTTGTCAGACGTTATAAATTCAGGGCCGATGTGTCGTCCTCAGGCCGACGTCGGCCAGATGTATGTGTGCTATCTGGGTAGGTGAGGTTTGGGACGTAGATGGACCAGTAAATCGAAAGCTTCGCCTTGCTTATCTGTAGTATTAAAAAAAAAGGAACTGAACCAAGAATCTCACCTTTATTTTATTTACTTTCAAAGGAGATACTTTTTACATATACCTCCATTAAAAATGGTTTCAATTTTCAGTTCTAGTTAAGCATTTATTCAACAAAAACCCTTCTGTTTTCATTCCTTCAAGAGTCATTGTAACTGATAATTTGTAAAACAGTATACCATTTTACCTTGATATTTTCTGAGACGGTTATCATACTGTGAAAATCTCCACAATACCACTGCAACCCTATTATTAAAGGGCTGTCAACATGTGTTGTAGTGCTGAGTCACCAGTGACTAGGTTTGCCTGTTGTAGATGTCCGATCAATCACAGCACAGTAGGGTGGGACTTCACGCAAAGGTTGGGGAAACAAATAACACCTAAGCAATAGAAAAAGGTAAACAGACTACAGCATGCAGAGATAAGCTTGTATATTACAAGTTGGTATATTTGACTTTTGCCAAATCCTGTTGGAAGTATGGCAAACACACCTTTCCTCTTAAGAGAAGCTTTAAAACCCCTGTGTGAAGGATATAGGGGGATATATTGGCAGAGATGGAATATAATACTCATAATTACAGTACAGGCCAAAAGTTTGGACACACCTTCTCATTCAATGCGTTTTCTTTATTTTCATGACTATTTACATTGTAGATTCTCACTGAAAGCATCAAAACTATGAATGAACACATGTGGAGTTATGTACTTAACAAAAAAAGGTGAAATAACTGAAAACATGTTTTATATTCTAGTTTCTTCAAAATAGCCACCCTTTGCTCTGATTACTGCTTTGCACACTCTTGGCATTCTCTCCATGAGCTTCAAGAGGTAGTCACCTGAAATGGTTTCCACTTCACAGGTGTGCCTTATCAGGGTTAATTAGTGGAATTTCTTGCTTTATCAATGGGGTTGGGACCATCAGTTGTGTTGTGCAGAAGTCAGGTTAATACACAGCCGACAGCCCTATTGGACAACTGTTAAAATTCATATTATGGCAAGAACCAATCAGCTAACTAAAGAAAAACGAGTGGCCATCATTACTTTAAGAAATGAAGGTCAGTCAGTCCGGAAAATTGCAAAAACTTTAAATGTGTCCCCAAGTGGAGTCGCAAAAACCATCAAGCGCTACAACGAAACTGGCACACATGAGGACCGACCCAGGAAAGGAAGACCAAGAGTCACCTCTGCTTCTGAGGATAAGTTCATCCGAGTCACCAGCCTCAGAAATGGCAAGTTAACAGCAGCTCAGATCAGAGACCAGATGAATGCCACACAGAGTTCTAGCAGCAGACCCATCTCTAGAACAACTGTTAAGAGGAGACTGCGCCAATCAGGCCTTCATGGTCAAATAGCTGCTAGGAAACCACTGCTAAGGAGAGGCAACAAGCAGAAGAGATTTGTTTGGGCCAAGAAACACAAGGAATGGACATTAGACCAGTGGAAATCTGTGCTTTGGTCTGATGAGTCCAAATTTGAGATCTTTGGTTCCAACCGCCGTGTCTTTGTGAGACGCAGAAAAGGTGAACGGATGGATTCCACATGCCTGGTTCCCACTGTGAAGCATGGAGGAGGAGGTGTGATGGTGTGGGGGTGTTTTGCTGGTGACACTGTTGGGGATTTATTCAAAATTGAAGGCACACTGAACCAGCATGGCTACCACAGCATCCTGCAGCGACATGCCATCCCATCCGGTTTGCGTTTAGTTGGACGATCATTTATTTTTCAACAGGACAATGACCCCAAACACACCTCCAGGCTGTGTAAGGGCTATTTGACCAAGAAGGAGAGTGATGGAGTGCTGC
This sequence comes from Epinephelus lanceolatus, assembly GCF_041903045.1. Taxonomy (NCBI): domain Eukaryota; kingdom Metazoa; phylum Chordata; class Actinopteri; order Perciformes; family Serranidae; genus Epinephelus; species Epinephelus lanceolatus. The sequence continues at coordinate 18,824,707 of NC_135747.1, read as the reverse complement.
GGCAGATGACCTGGCCTCCACAGTCACCGGACCTGAACCCAATCGAGATGGTTTGGGGTGAGCTGGACCGCAGAGTGAAGGCAAAGGGGCCAACAAGTGCTAAACACCTCTGGGAACTCCTTCAAGACTGTTGGAAAACCATTTCAGGTGACTACCTCTTGAAGCTCATGGAGAGAATGCCAAGAGTGTGCAAAGCAGTAATCAGAGCAAAGGGTGGCTATTTTGAAGAAACTAGAATATAAAACATGTTTTCAGTTATTTCACCTTTTTTTGTTAAGTACATAACTCCACATGTGTTCATTCATAGTTTTGATGCCTTCAGTGAGAATCTACAATGTAAATAGTCATGAAAATAAAGAAAACGCATTGAATGAGAAGGTGTGTCCAAACTTTTGGCCTGTACTGTATGTCTCCATTAGTGTAGATGTGTTTTTGTTACCTTAAAAGGAGCTATTTATATCTACATTAAGAGCAGGTCATCTTCTACGGAGTCCACCATGTTGTTTAACAGTAGCCCAGAGTAGACACATTCAACACTCTACATAGGTCCATGTGTTTTTGCGTCGGCCACCGTAGTTCTCCTAGAGGATGGGCACTAGAGTGTGGGTACCCGACAGGTAGGGCCGGGTTTGGTCAAAAATGTATAAATTGTATTTGGGCTCGGGTTTGATTTGGTCAGCTTTCAGTGAAAATGTAGTGTAACACATTAGATCATTAGATAAATGATTGTGAATGGGTCGGCAGAAGTCAAGTTGCTAGAGATCTGTCCAAATCAGAAGGCAATCAGATGCATCTGGCGGACCAAATAAAACATGAGGTCACAGATTCGTCTGGTGCCCAGGCAGTATCTTAGCACTGTCCAGTATTGCTTTTGGTAACTGTGCTAAATGGGAAAGAATGATTGAAAAAATTTAATAACAACTGTATAGACTAAGAAAAAATGGCACTGCCTCAAAAGTGAAATAGTAAAAGTGCTATGGGTTCAAACATAACAGCTTCTAAAGGCCCGAACATACTCGGGCGGAACATACGCGGAACGGACTCCGCGGAGGTCCGCGCGGACTCAATGCGGACGTCCACAAAGCCTGTGCGCGCAAAGCTCAGATTTTACGACCACACGGACTCCGCTCCGCGCACCAGTGACTGCTCGGCATGTATTTTTCACATTGCGGGGATTTTTCACGGACATTTTTACAGGAAACTACAACACGGAAGAGCGCTTGACTATGGAAGCCCGAATGACTGCGGACATTCCTCGCGGAGTCCGTTCCGCTTATAGTACGCCCGAGTATGTTCGGGCCTTAAGCCTGTATGTTAACAGATCCATCTCTACGCCAATTGAACAAACTCTACCCATGAATGAAGACCAAGTGATATGGTTGAAGGTTCCAGAAAAAAATACATAAATAAATAACTTTCTTACATTATTAGATTATAACAAATATCTGCCTTTTTCTATTCATATCTAATAAACTAAGAATAATAATGACAGAACAACTGAGTGTTGACGTGATGCTCTCCATGCCTCATTCAGACCATTAAGCCCTTTTCATTTTTCTCTTTTATTCTCAGCATTGTTAACCGTACTACCAGTTTTTCCAGCAATCAGGATCAGGTGCATGTAAACTGGTTTCATTTCCCTGCCTTGTGTGAAACCCTCAAAGGTGAACTGCAAAACAACCTACCAGTGAAACACGCCTTCCTATTCCAATAACATCCTCATCAGTGTTGAAACCAGAGAAGGCACATGCACTTCAAATGAGTTCGCCTATCACTGGCTAATGAGCTACCTAATTTAATTCATTACCGCTCCATACAAGGGTTTGACTAATGAGAGTGACCCTTTGCTGAATACAAATCCTGCATCTGATAGTAGCTGTGGAGGGTGGGGGTGTGAGATGGCTCTTTGTTCATGAGACATAAAATCAGGTGTGTTTTTTATGACTGTGCTACATTCATCATGTCACTTCGATAAAGATATCCGATTAACAATAGGTGCCAACGATTAGACCATGCCATTTCTGTATAGATGCACAGAATAGTGTCTTATGACATCATCTGCATCTTTCCATTATCAAAATACATCAGCTGTACACTGTCAGTAACATCTCTAATATTAAAGTAGCAGAGGAAAAGCTTGCAAAAGAAAGTAATGAATAAAATTATGTAGTAGTCCCTTATATAAAGCATACATAAAAAAGCAAAACCAGCAGTGTTTTTCAGATTTTCTTTGCTTGTGACCATTTAATATTAAGCTGTGTTTACTTGTAACTATTGTTGGTCAAGATACTTAAACATTCCAATTAGTTAACCATTCAATATTACAGATTCATAGTGTTGCCATGAGTGTGATAGTTGCTCCAGACTACATTCATCTGTTCATGGGCTACCTTGAAAACCAACACATTCACTCCAATAACCCTTTTAATTCTAACTTTATCTTTTATCAAAGTTAAATTGATGACATTTTTTGGATTTTCAGGGGCTCACAATCTGAGTTAACTGCTTTTGGTGACTATATCAATTCACTTTTTGATACCATCAAACTCAATATGGAACACAACACTTCTATTTTTCATTTTTCAAGATACTCAAATTATGTTGATTGACAGGACACTCTCTTCATAACTATATGTGAAGCCCACAGACAAGAAGTCTTTTTCATACATCTAGTTTTCACACATTACCACTGAAAAGAGGTCCGCCTTGAAGCCAGTTTTTACAAATCAAATTTGCACTTATTCTGCTGATTTTGAATTGGAGGCTAAAAAGCTTTATGATCAGTTTGTATCAAGGGGCTACCCTGAGAGCTGGTTTAATTCAGCTTTATCCAAAGGTCGCTCCTATGCCTCATCCACCAGGCTGCCCACTAAAACAACTTGAGCAGATAACTTTATATGTTGCACCACCTATAGCCCTATCAGTAAACAAATAAAGGAGGTCATAACCTCATAAACTGGTATATTCTATCTGCTGATTATGTGGGTAAAAACTTGTTTTCTAATTTGCCCCTTTTTGTCCATTCTAGAGGCCTTAATCTCTAATATAGACAGCCTGGTGGACTTCTATCCTTGCCACCACTGCACTTCCTGCCAAAATAACAAGAAAGCCAATACTTTTGTCAGTCATACCACCAAAAAACAATACAAGATTAAGAAATGTATTACTTGTCTTTCCACTGATGCAATATATAGGCAAAACCAGCCAACAACTCAGAGCCAGAATCAATGAACATAGTAGCTTTATTCATAGAGCTGATCCAAAATCCCTCATGGATAGACACTTCCAGGAGGCCCAAGATCCAGCTACTGCACTCAGTTTCTGTGGCATTGATGTCATTTACCCTAGCTGCAGACATACAGATCTGAAAACGAAACTCCTGCAGTGTGAAAGTAGATGGATCTTTCTTCTTAAAACTGGACAGTCTTTAGGCCTGAATGCAAGACTTCGTTTGTCCTGCTTTTTATAGACATCTGCATGTGCTAGTGTTTGAGGATGAATGAATGTACAATACTCATAGGACAGGTCATGGTGATTTGGTAGTCATGTTTCTGCTCCTTTGAGTTGATCTCATCTAATTAGTGGTACCAGCTGACTGATTCACCACACCTGGTAGGAGTCTGTCTGTGTCTGTATCTGTTCTGTGAAGCTGTCATGTCAGTAGCACTGACGAAGGTCAAAGACTGAAACATTTGCTGCTGTTTTTATTCACTTTTTATTATTTTCTGCACTTTGAGCACCCTTCTTCTTGCACAGATGCCCTAAATAAATTGACATTTTTTTGTATTGATCTCAGCCTGTGAACCATTTTGGGACAGCCCAGTTGCTTTTGTGAAAAAACAAAACATTATGGCGAAAATGTAGTTTCTTCCAACACTAGAATTAATATAAATATATTCACAAACGAAAAAACACTAATGGTCGGTGATAAGTAGTGTTTAACTTTTGATTGAACACTAAATTAAAACCCTCAGCGCACACTGCAGCACAATCAAACAGATGCGCAACTCAGAGCATCAGAAGTGTCTCTGACACCAGACTCAGAGCGGACCGGTGGAACTGGAAAATGCATATTTTACATCAATAAAATCTATTTTATCATTATTTTTAGTCACATTGTTGAAAGAATTTAGTCGTCTGTGTTCAAGCAGGATAATAGCAGGTCTCCATTGTACGTCGGGCTTTCTATTTCCTTGTCGGAGATTTTTTCTTTTTTAATTACTACTTATGTTTTTCCAGTGATTTCCCAAATTTGTTGTTGAGTTGTGATATGCCAATTGCTTTTGGCAAATCTGGCACTCTGCTTCTGGGGGTTGTCGGGGCATATTTTAAAGTGCAACCACACATCTGATGACCTCTTAGACATGTCTGCCAGCTCTGAGTGCGCTAGTTGTCAGTATCGGACTGGTGGGAGTTAGTGTTGCGTTTAAGGCCACCCCCAAAAAACGGACAAAAAAAGCGCTGAAGCTTCGATTTTTTTTTCACAATCGAATCCCGTGCCATTGAACGAAGCTTCGAAGCTTCGAATTTTTTGGGTCAGCAAATGTCAAATTAACAAAGCATTGCTGAGATTCTAAATTCTTTAAACAAATTCTGCATATGTATGCAGCATCTGTTGGCGACGGTACAAGATTTTGGTATTGGAAGTGTTCTGATTTCTGTTTGTTTGTAGTCTGAGTAGTACTCACCAATCACGTTTGAACGTTTTATAGTCGATGAGTAAATGCCGGTCGCAGTGCAATCTCAGAACCTATTGGCTATTGTCTGACAACAGTTTAGTTTCTAATTAGCTTTTCTTTTATTTGTCTGCCTTCATACACACATATCTGTTTATAGAGATTAGCCAAAATCACTGGTGCATGGAAGAGAGAGTATTGGCTGGGATTTCCACTCCTACACTGGATCAGTCTGAAATATTAGCTCCCTGAGGCTTTATCATTGTCAGACCAATAGCTGATGCATTCTGAGATTGTTGAGATTAGTAACTATATTGTCATTACTAAATTTCAAATTGGAATCCCTTACACTACTTGCTTCTGAAAAAAGTAATCGCATCACTGTAATGCATTACCAAGTAATTTATTACTGCCCACACTGCTAGTGACCCATATGCTCAAGTCAACCAAAAAGTGACCTGAAAAACAGTTGACTACACACAAGCACAAGAAGCCAAACCTGTTATCTATACCTTGCAAACAGAGAAGAGAGAAAAGAGGTACAAAAGGAAATAATGCTGTGTCCTCGTAGCTTTTTTTTCTAATTGCTGGCAACTTTTCAGTTGTTCCCAATGAGGAGAGAGCATGCAGCCACCTATAGAAAAAGCATCATGCCCATTATCTTTTTTCAGAGCACTCTGGCTTTTTTGTGCGGCCGCTCCCAGTGCTTCTGTTTAAAAATCTTTCAGCTTTGAGTGACTCTATGATGTGTCAGTCAGAAACTATGACAAAACTGACAGAAAAGTGTGGGAGCAGATCAGCCAGACGCTGAATGTTGCTGGTGAGTAAGCTTGTTGTTAACTGTGCAGTCAGCCCTCTGTAAACATAGCATTACGTTAGCTACCTAACAAATGTTAGTGTCAAGATAGTGATGTCATAGAAACAAAATCCAAGTGTAGCACATCATTTTTGCAAAAGAAAACTACATGCCATGTGTGGACACACACTAATTTAAATAACATGTGATGCATGAGTAGTTGTGAACAAAGACAGAGCAAACAACTGGATGAGTGTCCTTAAGGACAAGGACCCAGATAAGAGATGTCTAGATGAAGCACTGACAGGAGCCATGAACCCAATGAACACACTGTCGGGGAGAAACAGGCCGAGGTAAAGAGGGAGATGAGAGTGAAACTGCTGTGTTCAGGACTGTGCTTGAAAATTCAAAGACCAGAGACAAAGCAGGCTTTTGAACATAATTCCACAAATGTAGACCTAAACACATCAGACTGTATGCTTGTCTTGTTTAAAATACATTCAGACATGGTCGGTTCTCAAATAGGAATAATTTCACATTACAAAAACAATAGGGAATCATAACCCTATAGAGAGACCCTTGAAAAGAGAGGAACACTCTGCCTCCATTTTCCATCTTTTCACTTTCATTTCTCTCTCTATGAGACTAAATATTGAAAGGGAGCCCTTTCTTTATTGAAAGGGACACTCTTTTTAACCGGTCAAACCTGTTGTATAGGTGACAAGAGAAGGGGAACACATTCATCCACAGCCTCATGTGCCCTTTTACATCTCCCTCGTCTCTATCTCTCTCTGCAAGCACAGAGGCCTGGAAAAAAGTCCATTAAGGCCTATCTTAATGAAGAGGGACAGGACACAATGGCACCCTCAGAGAGGTGAGTAGTGATCAGAGAGGTAGATGAAGAGTCCAGCTCGTCCACTCATTCCCCGGTGGACGAGACAAGGCTTTGGACTTCAGCCTGTGCCGATACAGCAGGACAGGGTAATGAATGGAAAGGCAGTACTGCCGGAGCCATCAACTCACCAATCTCTCATCAGCACTGCTCCCACCGGTCTTTCATTAATATACTCTCCTTCTCTTCCCACAGCTTTGTCTGGGGTGTCTGTCCATGCCACAATAGCTATTGTTCGCTCTGAAGTAGAGAGTTAGAGCTTCTTGAAGGGGAATATAATGAGTTATTATGGGGTTTTACTGACCTCCACTCAAGATGAGGTTTTCCTAAGTTGTCCTTACATCAACAAGCCTGTCAATGAGATAAAAGGCCTGCACCATCAAACATGTTATGCTCTACTTTAAAACAGCAGTTTATAGTTGGTGCTTTCTTATTTAAGAACTTAATTCAGATGTGAGAATCTGCATACAGTTGAAGGGCTTCTGGAAGCATAAGATTCAAAATCATAGGTGTAACATCAATGGATACATGGAATGCCACGGTGAGGAAATTTTCCCATGTATTAATAAGTTCTTGACAACACTGGTGTTAATGATTACACCAGACATTTGTCTATAACATTCAATATCGGTAGAGCTCTGTGTTGAGTTACTGCTAGTACGAACCAAACCTTTCCTACAGCTGCAGCTTGACATTAAAAGCGTTTAACTTGCGATACACGAGTTGACTTTTAATATGAAGTAGTCACAGGAAATGCAATGTGTCTGATAAGGAGATTAGTGCTAAAGATGAACTGATCATTCGGCTGGTGACCAAAAGTGGCCAGTTTTTAGCTTGATCAGTCATGACTGATCAAGCTAAAAACCGGCCACTTTTGGCCAGATAGATATTTTGTCTCAGATATAGCCAATCCTGTACCGATTAACTTTACATACATGTACCGCATGATGGTTGGTGTCACAAACGACAGCATGGTAGCTTTGTCACCTTCTACCTATGCCAATCCTCAATGCCTATGTGCAGTTTCACATAGATTGACCACGTCAGTGAGTAGAAAAACGTGGGACAGACAGAATGGCTGACTGACAGAATGACACACTGACAGTTTCCGTGATTATGTACAGCATACCATACCATGAATTTTTGGTATGACTAAGTAGTCATACCAAAAATTAGAAAGAAAAAAAAACATTTGGCCACAGGGGGAGCCACAGCGATCGGTCGCGTTTTAGCCATTTTTAAGCATTTTTCTGTTGTTATAGCGCCACCCAGTTGCCAATTAGAGTTAAATTTCTCCAGTCACCTTGAGGCGTCCTGTTCTACATATCTACCAAGTTTAGTAAAAATCGATATGGCGGTTAGGCCTAGATAAGAAATTAGCTCTCTTGCCTCCCCATTTTGTTTGATAGGGTCCATAATGGAGGGGTCCCCTCAGATTATGTGTGGTCATATGCCTACAAAGTTGCGTGGTGATTGGTGAAACCCTTGAGATGTTATACACCTTTATGTGATGAGCCACGCCCTCCGCAATATTCATTGCCTTATAGAAGCTCAGTTTTAGTAAGTTTTCCAACTTTTGCCAAGAGGGAACTTTAGATATTGGTCCCTAGATTATGTTCACTGAGTTTCATGCAGATCGCTCAAACTTCCTAGGAAGACATCAATTTTAAGTGTTTCTCAAAAAATTCAAAATGGCGGAAAATCTGTATAACCGGAAGTTATGGGTTCTTGAGGCAAATTTGTTCCTCATGAGGAGAGGCATCTCTGTGCAAAGTTTCATGTCTCTACAACATACGGGGCATGAGATATGCCCATTCAAAGTTTGCAATTTCAATCGGTTGCTATAGCGCCCCTCTTCGGCCAATTGATGTAATATTGCTTCATTCGCATCCTCCCATGACCCTCTACCACTGTGCCAAATTTCACATGGATTGACCAAGTCAGTGAGGAGGAAAATGTGAAACAGACACACCCACAGACAGAGTTTTCTTCATTATATAGTAAGATTGTCAGAGACACTGCAACCCGTCCTCAAAACTTGTAATTTATTCCCATGCATTAGTGCTATGTTGTAGGAGGTATAGTTACATAAAAACACAGAGTTGGGTCCAGCCTAGTTTGCTAGTTAGTGTGGTTAGCTTTCTTACCAAGTAGGGTCCATTTGAAAGATTTGGTAGTTATTTCTGTTTCAGCAAAATGTTTTAAAGCTAGTGATTGAAAGGAAAATGAAATGCTAATGTTACCTGAGATGAAAGGGAGCTGTCAATTGAGCATGATCTGATCACGCCCCAACAATCCTGAGAAATGTTTTGAGCATCCAAATGAGCTGTTTTTGAACCAGGGTTTTTTTTTAATAGTTATGAACATTTATTTTCTCTCGGAGTTTTGAGGATGTTTAATGAGACATTCATCTTTGATATCTTTTATACATTTTTACTATATCAAGCTAAGTTTCTGGTGGCTTCAAAGAATAGTTCCAGATATGTTTGTGTATTGTGTTAATTGTAGTTCTTAGAAAGATAGAAAATCGGAATCGGCAGGTCAGACTTTTAAAAAATTGGATATCTGAATTTGAAGAAAATTGCAATCAGTGAATCTCTAATTTTCAATACAGCAATTGATCATCAAAAATGCATCTACAAAACAAGACAATGGTAACGAGATTTTGCAGGGAGCAATGGTACAAGAAGGAGCTGCCACAGTAAACTATTAGATGAAGAGCTGCAGGTGATAGGCCATGGCCATAGGAGGGAGTACCCACACAAAAAGGATAAAATCACAACATGTATCTGTATCTAGCTACAGTGTTTTTGCTTGACACATTGTGACTGATGAGACCCTTTTGGGAGGAGAACGTGAGTGTCTGCATCATCATTTTCAAAAGACTTCCAGACTAAACCACAACCCCAGATTTTTCAAACTAAAACAGGGTCAGCAGTGTTTTCTGAGATCTCCATTTTAGGGGTTCCACAATGCTGGAGTAGTATGGATGCAAGGTGTAAACGTAGCAGTACTTACGCATTTTAAAACGAAAATGTATGAATGTGGATGTGGCCTTGGAGTCCCAGTAATAAGGCAGTTAAGAGCAGTATCATTACTTTCTGTATTAATTTACGTATATTTCCTTGCACCTGGGCACTGGGTAAGTATTTCCACTAACCCATGACATCATTTTGGTAGACATTTAAACCAATAACCTAACAGTCAAGTGTGGTTTTATGTGATGGGTTGGGCTAGCTGGTCTCCCCAGATCCATGTTAAAGATCCCCTGTAGCACAGCTGTACTGGCTCATCCACACATGTCAAGTTTCAAGGACAACCACATCTCTTCACATCAAGCATCCCATCTAGCTGCTCTCCAAAGGCCTGCAGTTCAACCATAGCAGATCTCCCCACCAGCTTCTAATCAATCACTAAAATACCTTTGGAAAATACCATATTTGGAGTTACACATTGCGTTATTTTTTTTGTTTTTTTTTATCAGACCTCGTTTTCCCTTACAGCCTGCCCCAGTGCATTGTGAGCCATGAATGGCCTTCTGATAAGAAATGTTGACAGATTGGACATCCTGCCCCCCCTTGGCAGTGTGCCTAGGAGGAGTGCCACCTCCCTCTCAAGACGCTGTGCCAAGACTGTAAGCCTGCTCAGAGAAAAGAGAAGTTATTTAGTGGAGGGGGATGTTCCCATTAGGGTGATGAATGGCCTAATTACTTGAGGTAAACAGTCCCTGGGAGATAAAAGACGAACCAGGGTCTACCAGGAGGGATGAGTCGCTGTATTACAGGCACCATCCAGCCTGGATTAGGGAGGGATGCACAGCTTGATTTTGTGTGTGTGTGTGTGTGTGTGTGTGTGTGTTTGTGTATGCACATATTTAGAGAGATTCTTAAACCTTGTTGCTTTCCGTGTATTGTCGTGTTGGTCGGTTTAAGTGATGATATCCTGAACAAAACATTTTTAGAACACCAAGCTCAGTCACTTAACTTTAAGTTAAGTTATGGTGCTATGTGAATCTTCGACATTGACCCAAAGACAACACTTTAACAAAAGTAGTAACAGTTTTGTCTTGTTATAATATTATTTGGGTGACGTTTCATAAAATAAAGCTGAATGACTGCAGAGGCCTTAAATTTCAGGTGATATTTTGTTTCACACACTTTGTTTCATGATGCTTCAGGTCATCACATTAATACATGGTCAGTGTCGAAATGTTTACTGGTATCAAGCAGATGCTAATTTTACTAATTTTCAGTTTGGCTTTCTGGCTTCTTGACAATAACTGTCCCGTAATTATATTCCTTCATTACATCATGAATCTACAGCTCATTTTGCTAATAATGCAACATAAATGTATATATTTGACATGATTGCTATCAGAGAGTTTTTATCTGCCAGTGTGACAGGTTTTAAAGGAGCTATATGTAAGAAATCTAAAGCAAATAGTCATAAAATCATCCTAATATGTCACAGAGACTAAGGAATAATGTTCATATAACATACTGATCTCACAGACAACAATAGTACAGCCAGAATATTCGCATTTAAAAAACATTTTTACAGTCCACAAATTATGTTTATGTTTTGAATTTGTGTTTTGGCCTGTTGCACCACCCACCGCCGTCTACCAGTCACGCAGTCAGTAGAGTCTCAGCATCAGTTACAGTTACGACTGAGCTACAGCAGCACGGCAAGCAGCATTAGCAGTGTCCGGTACATAGCATTAGCAGCCGGCTCCTCCTCAGCTGTATCCCGGCAGCAGCGTTAGCAGCAGAGAAGCCGGACTTGCTCAAACGGTCCGCTGGAAAACCGAAGATCAAGGACGCGGCGACACGGCCCTGCCACGGCAGCCGCCCGTGGGCAAACAAATCGGTCTCCAGTGTGCCGCTGTCCAGCAACCTTGAATCTGTAGGGGAGGGGGGGCGGACACGACTCGCGACAGTATTTTGAATTTGAGTGCAGTAACTGTTTTGGCCACATTCTTACATACAGCGCCTTTAAAGGGATAGTGCACCCAAAAATGAAAATTCAGCCATTATCTACTCACCCATATGCCAATGGAGGCCCTGGTGAAGTTTTAGAGTCCTCACATCCCTTGCGGAGATCGGCAGGGGGAGCGGCTGGCACACCTAATGGCAGACGGCGCCCCAGACTAACGTCCAAGAACACAAAATTGAATCCACAAAGTATCTCCATACTGCTCAGGCCAATCAGTTTAGCTTGTGCATTGCAGCTAGCCCATTTACTGACCAACAGCTGGGCAGAATGACTGCATGTACTGCCTCTGAATCCAGTCTTCATATTGAAGTTGTTGGTTTTGCACAATTGCTAGCTTATGAAGTACATCAAGTCTTTTAAGTTTTTCCAGTCGCGAGGCCAGAAAGATAACATTGTCCTCATCAGAATTTGGGTAAGCAGCAAACAAATGTCTTTCCCAAAAGGTAAGTGTGTCACTTTAACCTCCTAATAGTAGTGTGTGAAGGATAAGCAGCTGCAGTTGAAACTGATAAAGCAGACCTGGCACAATAAAAATCAAGTACTGAAGTATATAAATTTGACCAAAGATCCATAGGTTTTAGAAACTCAGCAGCTGCTCACCCATGGCCATACTTTTTTGGACAAATACAAATTACAACACTTCCCTATAAAAAATCCCAGTGCGACTGAGTTCATACCAGTGACCATAAAGACACCTACACACAGACCGTCACATTAACCACCATTAACTCAGTCAATGTCCCTTGTACGCTGCTGCCTCCCTGTCTCTTGTCCAGACTGAGCTATTCAGCATTTTTTATGATCGATTACACAGTCAGTCGGGGGGAACCACTGGGCCCTTGGGGACCGGCAAACACACACAGACGCACACTCGCACAACTGTTCTGCAGCACATGTTTAAAAGCCTCCTTTAACCTTGATCATGAACGATGAAGAACATGACACCTAATAAGTGTTTTTCATTGTTCACTGTCCCCGTAAATACATAAATCACCCCTAGCTTGTACAGTCAAGGGTACAGTGGACAGTACAGAGCAATGTGTGTGTGTGTGTTTGTGTGTGAGGGGGCACTGATGTATCATTACATGAGAGAGACAGACTCACTGCACGTTTATGATTGAGCTAGCAAAGCAGTTTTGTGTTGCTATGTGTGGTATTTATTCAGTTTTGGGAAATCACGATGTCTAGAAAGCATCAGTGGCTGCAGCTGACAGGGACAGCTAACACCAAGTTAGCAGCAAAGCTAACATCAGGACGTCATCTGTTAAAAGCCTCCCGTTGTCGCATACGACATGAAACTACTCCAGTTAGCTCAATCATGTTATAACTAAGACATCCGCTGGAAAAAATATTTTCTTCACAGATGAGCACAGTTTGATAAAACGGAGTTTAATCTCTCGGCATCCATTTTCAAGCTCTCTGTGTGTTTGTTTCCTTGCGGACGAGAAAAGGAGGAGCACACATGTCCGAGAAGGCGTGTCCTTTTCTAAAATGCAAGAGGCGTTGCTTTGTTGCCGGCCGTTTTCGCCGGTGTGTTAAACACACTTTAGAAAGGATGTCCCCAGACTATCTCTGATTGTCTGGTGGCGAGACTAGACCGGTAGTAACGATATCTAAACACAAGTGCTCTGCTGGAGACACATGATGGACACAGGTGTGAATGGTGATGTGTCTCTGCTCTCCACTTGTGTTCAGATCACTGACATGCATCTTAATACCTGGTATAAAAAGTGGCAACTTCTGGGTGTGAAAAACAAAGTCAACGTGGAGCTGCCAAAAACTGCAGTTCCACGAATGGCCACTTGAGGCTGGATTCAGAAGTGAGTGAGTGTTAAAACCGGGAAATGAGTTAGCAGTTTTGCACCATCGTTTTGAAGTCAGTGGGGTTTTTTAAAATAGGCTTTTGGTTAGATGCCTGACATAACGTCTATGGTTGGCACAAGTTTAAGAGACTTTAAAGTTTTGTTCTACAACATAAAATATGTCAGTGAATTTGGAACCTTTACGTGTCCTGAAAACGGCAATGCTAATAAGTGGCTACATGAGAATACAGAATGTCATCACCCGAAACAGCCATTATGTGGTGGAGACGTTAAGTCATGTGATGGTGCTGTGGTTTGTTTATAGTCTAACGTTAGCTTTTTATTTCTGGTGATTGCACTTATGTTTATAAATTTATAGTGTTCATGTGTGAAGATTATCTTGCTGAATAAAACGTATAAGTAGCATAAACTTGCGCTATTTTTGTTCAATAATTCAAAATCTAATGGGAAAATTCCATAGGCTTGTTGTTAAGGAAACCACAGTTACTTATGCTAATGTTAGCGCCGGCCCACTCTATAGACCCCCATGCTAAAATGCCAAACTTAGCAGCAGAAATAAACATGTTTACAGCCTGGTACCAAAAAGGTTTTGGCTTCTATAACTAATTTCAACATTTATGACAACTGTACAGGTGGTAAATGTTTAACTCACCCATTTACATTTAAGTAAATGTAAGTTACACATTATGAAAGGGATTGAGGGTCAGGTTGTCTGCGAGTCATCACCACAATCTATGAGTCAGATCCCCCCTTTGTTCCTCCACAGCTCCACCCTCTTGTCCAAAGTTGGTTACGTCTGGCTCCAAAAATCCAAAACGGCGATGGCCAAAATACCAAATTCATGGCTTCAAAACAGGAGTCCACAAACTAATGGTTGACTTCATGGTAGCATGTAGCTTTGCCCATTAATTTATGCGGTCTATGGTATAAACAGGCTCAAAGACATTTAACACAAGTAAAAATAAAGGAAGCAATTCCATACAAAAATATTTTAAAAAATGAATGCATAATCTTTTCTGTGGTTTGATATCAGGGGATTTGTAATAGCTCTCTCTCTCTCTCTCTCTCTCCCTATATATATATATATATATATATATGTATATGTGTATATATATATATATGTATATGTATATGTATGTGTGTGTATATATATATATATATATATATATACACATATATATGATAAAATGGTACATCAAGGCTTACACTGTTTTTCCCTCCTCTGTCTTCCTGCGTGGGGAGTTACTGAGGCAGTACACAACTGAAAGGTCAAAAGGTGACAGGAGTGCGGAGCCATGGAAATGAGAGGTGGAGCTAATCTTTGACACTGGCAGAGTCTCAGCCCTCCAATCCATTGTTGCCATTCTTGGAAGGGAGGGACTGGGAGAAGGGATGCCAGCTGCCACGAGAGGCAGTGCCAGGGCAGACGGGAAATCAGCAGGCGGTATTCTAGGATAGTGCCGGTAAAGTACAAACACAGTGTGGCGGGCAAGACTTGGTTTCCCCTCCCCCTCCTCCCACTTCAGCCCAGCTCCCTCACCTTCCCAGTCTCACCCACCTCCTCACAGTATGGACTGTTTCATCCCGTAGGAGGGTCTAAATCTTTTTTCGTCCGTCCCAGTTCAACCGTCTTTTTTTTTCCTTTCCTCCCCTCCAGCTATCTCCTTTATCACTCACAAGAGAGTATGCCATTTCTAATACAGCTTTCATGTCCGTTTTTGTTCCTGTGTGCTTAACATGCATACACAGTGGTGCAGTTTAAGTCTTCATAGTTAGAGGACTGTAGAGAAAATCACCATCGGGGACTGAAATAATGACAGCGAGACAGTGACGGTGAGCCTTGTCCTCATTGCATATTCCTTGTGAGAGAGTTCCCTTTGGGTGGGAAATTAGTTCAACACTCTGAAACAATAGTTTTTCAGACGGCACTAGCCTGAGGGGACAGTTCACACAAGTATACAACACAATGCTCGCATAGACAGCACACGTTCCGTGTACACAGTCAGATTGGCTTGGCTGCACCTTCTGTTGCGGTCTTCATCCATTTCCTTGTTCTCTCCATCTTTCAGTGTGGAGAGGAGGCTCTCCTTCCTCATCTTCTCCCACTGAGGAATCTGTTTATTTCAGCAAGCCCCCCCATCACACCACCACCCCTCCTTCACTCGAACCCTGAAGTGTGGATCACAGGAGATGAAAAGGCTTAGGCAAGTAAAGCTCTCTTCTTCCCCTCACCGCACATTTCTGGTAGTTATTCATTCATGACAAAACCCATTCACGCTCTGACAGCCTATGTCCCCACTGATGTATGGTGTCTTCTCCCACCATGATCCCTGCAATGTGCGCCAGGGTCCCTGTTCCCTTGAACCCCGCCACCCCCACCCCCAGCCCCCCCCACACACACACACACGCTCTCAATATTGTCCTGAATATCACTTTAGCTCAAGCAGGATATGACGTTGGGTTTCTGGGTTTATTCATATACATGCAACGGCTTTGATACATGACAGAGAAAATGCGCTGATGGGGGTGAGCCAAGAAATCTGATCACACGTCTGAGAGTGATGTCCCCGCCGTGTGAATATGAATGAAGGAGGGAAATTAATGCTATTGCATCTCCTTCTTCTTCTCTCTCTCTCTCTCTCTCTCTCTCTCTCTGTTATTTATTCACATTTCATTCAGTAAGCACACAACCCCCGCGGTTTCTCTGTCAGACCTGGGAAATGCAGAGTGAGGGCGGTTACAGATGAATGATTGCCCTCTCTGTCTTCCCCAATGCCCGGGTGCAAGGAAATCAGAGCTGTTTGTAATACTGTTTGGGATGGTAAGGGTCAACTTGTAAATCAACCTGTTTTTTTGCCCTTAGAATTCATTAGCATACAGAGCAGAGAAACACAAGTCCATTCCCTTCAGAGAATAGGCTGCTTCCTGAACTGGCGTGTTAATGTGTAAATCTTCACATGCTGTTACCACCACACACAATGACTCTATAGGAAGCATACTGTATCATAGAGGTAAGAAAAGATAAATCCTTAGAGCTGCAAATCTAATGCGTAAGTGGCTGTAACAGATACTTAAGTGAGAGTGTGACCCCCATTCGCTACAGTCTCATAAACTTAGGAAATTAGTGGGAAATCTATAAGTTTAAAAAAGCTAAGCCTCTTGAGTTAAGCCTTCAGTTAATTGCTCGTCTAAGGATGGTCTAATAGCTTCAGAAACTCCTTGTCCCTACACTTTTCTGATGTCTAATAGAGGGGCTGTGCAGAGGTGAGAGATGAGCCAAGGTTTGAACCTCTTTCTCTTTTTTTCCCATTCATTTTACATCTATTTCTGTTACTTTTCCATTTGAACAACCATAGACTGTATGTAGAGCATCTGTACTTCCTGAAAGCATTTTATCATTTTACAGCATGGTACGGCAAAAACAAGCTCTCCAAGACTGTCAGCGTTGCAGGAAAGGTGATTGGCAAGTCCCAGAAACAACTCGGCAATATATTTGACAGTGCTGTAAGCAGGAAGGCCAAACATATAATTGCAGATGGCTCACGTCCATTTCACTCAGAGCTTGAGCTGCTCCCGTCTGGGCATCGATTTAAGGTCTCAAGAATCAGTTAGATCATATATAAGAAGTCCTTTATTTCCTATGCCATACAGGCAATGAGACATCATCTTGTATCAGCATGATAAGACCTACCTGAATTGTCATAAACCATTGTTGGAAAACATTTATTTGATGTTTGATCTGATTTATTTGACATTGATCTTTTAGTTTGGTCCATGTTCCATCTGCTAACATGGAGGGACAGGGTTTATGACCTGCACTTCAGCGGGCCACCAAGGGGCTTCACTTTGGGGGAGCTGTCATGTGGGGAGCGAAAGGTAACAGGGTGGAATTGAATCTGCGCGCACCTGCAAAGGACTAGGGTTGGGTACCGAAACTTGGTACTTTTTGTACTTGGTACCGATTCACGTCGGTACTACTGAGTACCGATTCACTTAAAATGAATCAGTGCCAAATTTCGGTACCTGAGGTGGAGGCGGAGCGAGAGTGCATGACTCGCACCTCAGACTCAGCAACAACGGCAAGCCGAAAGCAGTCCAAAGTCTGGTTGCACTTCACGCCAGTCGACGGAGACAGTGCTCGCTGCAATATTTGCGACGCAATGTGCAAGACAGGTGGGGGAAACACTTCCAATTTAAGGAAGCACCTGGTCAAACAAAGCATTTATTTAAAAGCGGAGGAGTGTACCGTGTTTGACGCCTGGAGAGGGATGGCTGCAGCTGCATCGTCACTGTCAACTACCAGTGTTGCTAGTAACGTTACTAGCAGCAGCGCCGCTAGAAGCAGCACCGGGTCCGGAACCCCCCTGAGGCCAGTCAAGGAGCGAGTGTCCCGAGTGATGAATCCACCTCATCATCGACACGTTCAGGTAATTATTAGCTAACCAACTAGGTGAATAAGTTGTTGGAAATAACATAAGCTTTTTTGTCTTGGCTTATCATGTTGGCTAAGCTAGCTAGTTAGCGCTCAGCTATAGCAAAGCTATTGTTATGAGGTTATCATTAATAATGTGCTTTGACTCAGCTCGCGAGTCATCATGTTGAACATGAACTGTTACATCTTTGTTTTATGTTTAACGTGAACTGTTACATCATTGTTTTATAATGTGAACTGTTAAATCTTTGTTTTATTGGTAGGTCACCCTGTCCCACGCTCAGCCCCTGCGCCCCGTGTCACAGCGAGAGCGGCAGAGGTGACTCCTTTCACCCTGGTGCAGAAGAATGACTAATCCAGGGAGCGTGCCACAGAGCGGTTACAAACTGCATTGTTAAAGGGATGTTGCCCTTCGCCACAGTGGAGGCCCCATGGTTTAGGTAGGGATTATATGTACTTACTTATACTTTTTGTTTACTGAGGAAGAGAGAGGTCTTGCTTCGCCTCCTAAACCCTGTTGCACTTGTTTGTTGTGAGGTTGACCTGTTGATCTGGTCCTAAATGTTGTTTTTATTTCTATTTAAATCTTTTTATTGAATTTTCAAAATAAATGCATGTGCAGACAAAAGTTAACGTGCAGCACAGTTCCTAAATGTTCTCAATAAAATGTTGAAACTGAGAAGTTTAGACTTTAAAAAGTACCGGAATAAGGTACCGTTTGGTACCAGTACCGAATTCCAGATACCGGTACCATATCGGTTCAATTATGAACAGTACCCAACCCTACAAAGGACTCAGCCTATATGGGGCATACACCTGTTGAGTTAAAGGTTGCCCCTATTATCCCCTATCTAGTGAAACACTATGTGCCCCACCCCCACCCTTTTTCTTTGATGGCCAGCTTTTCACTCTAGAGTGTGGCTGTTTGGAACATCTACAGACACTTCTTACAAACTAGTTCTGTTCAAATAGAGATGTCACCTTCACTCAAACAGTTTCTAGGTTTAAGTAGTGTCCAGTTCATCAAAAGGCAAGAAGGGGATAGTGCATTCCCCTGTGTGGACAGTATAGAAGAAGCACAGCGGGGTCATAGTGGTGATTACATGCAGGTGCTCTTTGGATACTTCAGATGTACTGTGCTTATTCCATCTTGTGAAGGGTTCTTTGCATCAGTGGAATATGGTCTTAATAAAAAAAAAATAAAAAAAATCGCAAATCTCCTTAACCCTTTCTTTATGTACACATGATAAATTCCTCAATATAAGAACAAGTACATTTAAGCAAGCACTGGACTGGAAGTTGCACTAATCAAGTATGCATTTGGATTTACCAACCAAGTCTCACTCCAAAGTCGTCAAAATCCAGTGCTTGGGCAGTGACTTGCAGTGTCAGACACTGATGAAAAAAGCTGTCCTTTAATGTCGGTGTAATACGCAGATGGTTGCCATTATAGTTTAACGGCTCTCAGTGGTGTCAGGTGGAAACGGGGCGGGACAAGAACGAAAGTTGGGGCAGGCGGTAGGGGTTTCTATAAAGCCCAACCCTTTTCTTTTTTCCTAAACCCAACCACGTGCTGTTGTTGTCTGAACAGAACCAAGTGCGTAGTTGTCGAAGGAAAGAAAACAACATAAATTTGTGGTGTTGTACCGACGTAGTGCATTTATTTTGAAAGAGACTATATGTAAACGTTAAATTTCCAGTGAAAACAGAAGCTTATTTTGAAACAGCCATACTCAGGCGGAATGTACACGGAACGGACTCCGCGAAGGTCCGCCCGGACTAAAAGCGGACGTCCGCAAGCCCTGTGCATGCAAAGCTCAGATTTTACGACCGCGCGGACTCCGCTCCGCGCACCAGTGTCACACAAAAGACTGCTCGGCATGTATTTTTCACATCACGGGGATTTTTCATGGACATTTTTCATGTAGGAAACTACAACGCGGAAGTGCGCTCGACTATGGAAGCCCGAATGACTGCCGACATTCCTCGCGGAGTCCACTCCGCTTTTAGCAAAGATACTGGATCACTACCGTCTTTGCTTATAGTACGCCTGAGTCTGTGAGCACCTGTGTCTGCCTCTTCGCCAAGCGCACAGCGAGCAGGAGAGAGAGGGCTGGGGGTGGGGCGGGGACTGAGCTAGGGGATGCGAGTGCGCATGCACCGAGGCCTCTACTGTAGCCTGGAGTTTGTTTAACAGTGACGGGGAGTCGATAATGGCAGACAATTTAGTCTCGAAGAAATCAAAGAATGCACCAATATGGCAACACTTTGGCTTTGAGCCAGACGAAGGAGGCATCCCTTGTTGGCATTGATTGAGAAAGCTAAACCTGCAAATTAATTTGAAAGGAATAGAAGAATCAACGTGTTACTGTCACTCTGTTGTCCTATGGTCGTTTTTTATTTTAAATGAGTCAATTGCGCCCCCAAGTGGTGAAAATCTGATATTACCGACTTGATGCGGTTTTTCACCGACCCAACCCCATGTATGATACCTAGCACCAAATAGCAAACAAAGTTAGCAACGAGCTGGTAAATGTAGTGGTGGAGACCAAAATAAAGATAAAAGAAGAGTAAACTGTGGACTTCCATTTGCAAGATGGTCAGAAACAGAACTTCTAATGAATTCTAATGTCTGTATTTTGGCAAATATTTGCTAACAAGTTCATAGCTTGTTTCTGATGCCCATAAGTGGCCATAAAATCAGTTACTACAAGTTTGATACACGTGTGGCTGTCACATTAGCTGATTGATGACCCCAAAGTGAGAGATTAAACTTTCACTTTCAGTAAAAAATCTATTGTTTGAGTGAACCTTAGTTGACACATAGAAGGGTAAAAGCATCCTCTTAACTTCCAAATCCTTAATTCCATCTCTTTTATCTCCTTTTACTAGAGATACAAAAACTGTATTCCTGTTTACAACATGGTGCTCTGTAGGAGATTGTTTCCTTTGTTTAAGTAGTGTAATCTTTTCTACAATCATATCACTTTTGCAACCCTGGTGTCAAGCCTACTTGTGTGTAGAAAAGAAAGCAACCTGGCAAAGGGAGCGGGTCTGCACATGTGTGTCTATTCTAAGCTTTGCATCGCAGATCGTGAATTGGCTGGTGCCCCACTCTTTCACACTCCCACTGACTCCATTGTGAAGCTTCTGTTGACTTCTGTTACAATGCCCCATTGGTTTGTTTGAAATAGACAATTTGGTTTTTATTTCAATGGATTATCATCTATCATGTCTAAAAACTGGCATTCCAGTTCGCAATGAGCAGCCAAGGCAACATGAAAACAAAAATGAGTATTAACAACTATTACAAGTACCAGCAAGCACAGTATGGACGCCTCGCTCCAATATACGTGTGAAAATATCCCAGTTGTCAAACTGAATCTTACTGCCAAAATGAATATAAATAGAAATCTCAACAGGAAACCGAAAATCTTTGGAAAAAACCTGCAGTGGTGCCAGGTGGTTATTACCAACACCAAAATCATTTTCATAAGGAAGTTTAAAAGATAGAAAATATTTCTTTGAAAATCTTGATCTTGCTAGTGCCTGAAACCAAAGACTGCTGTCTTATGTATAAAAAATGATCAATTTGTTTGCATATCTCCCATTTTATCTATTTTAAAAACCTAAATAGTGAAGCGTTCACATTGCTACAAAATAAATGACATAGATTTATTCTGATAATAACAGATAACAGTCTTATCATTTGATATAATAGTCCAGATTTGCACAATAAAATGCAGTAAGACAGTTAGTATGTCAGGGAACTGTTGGAGGTTCTTAAAAGACATCCATGCTCTCCCTTCAAGCTGGAAACTTTAAACTTGGCTTCTCCATTTATGCATGTTGAATATTGTCTCTCATCTTGAGTCACTTTCAACCTGGCACTTAACAAAACCGCCGGTCTTCATCCATATTAGTGCCAGCAAGGCAATTGCTCACTGAACCCTCACAAAATAGTTTGGCTAAGAGGATTTGGCTAATATCTCATTAGCTTAAAGGCAACAGCTCATTCTGCCCTCGCTTTTATTTGGACAGCATAGCTCTGGATTAACACTCTCTAAATAACAAATGCCACCAAGCCAATTTATCTGGCTTTGTTCACTTTAATTCAATTTCCATTACCCCCTCAAAACATCCTCAGATTGTTTTTTTTTTATTAGGGCTGTGAAAACCTGTCAGGTTAAGGACAAGGCTAGAGGTTGACAGCAGTTTTGTAAAACAATCAACAGGCAAAGTGGAGAAGACAGGAGAAGCCAACATCCCAGTATCAGTACACTGCCAGCTCCTGCTACAGTAATATGTCGCATGCCATGCTGAGACATAAGCTAACAAATGCTGTCATACTGCTTGTTAAGCTCTACCAAAGAAGGGTGCTCCATGCTTGTGCATGTTTCTTTAAATCATCACAACATGACATAACAAAAGGAGGAGGGGAAACTCTTGTGGCTTTGTTTTTTTTTTCAGTAGCTGTAAAACTGTATGTGTCAAAGCCTTTTCTATTCATGGACATTTCTTGTCTGCTGATTTGTGCAGGGAGTGTCTGCTCTGCTTTGCTCCGCTGACTTCTCAGCTTCTCAGCTCAGGCTGCTGTCTTGTCCTTATTCCCCAAATCCATTCCTCTTTCTTTAACCATGATAGGTTTGCACTAATGAAGCTTCTATGGAACAGACATAGAACATAAACCTGATATTTTAGGCATGTTTTTCTATGCACTGAACTCTCTGAACTCACCACCCACTTATATGGATTTTTGCAGGTGAACATGCTTTATGCACATTGTGTGCGCTTGTGTCTGTCTCAAAGTTCGTTGGAAGTTCATCCTTTTGTAGATAGAAGATATTCTTAAGTTTGATAGATACCATGAGAAAGACTTGATTCTTGCACACTGAAATGTTCTAAATTCTGTCCACATCTAAGCCTGACAAATGACCAGTTTTAAGTATCCCTGCCTTGTGGTGCACCAGATGACAAGTGGTCTTCACCTCTTGTGTGCACACTTACTGTATACATCTTCGTAAAACATTCTCTTACATAGACCTGCATGTCACTTTGGCACAGTGATACAGACAGAGCATCATGTTGGATGCTTAACTCCAGGCAAAGTGGGCCAGTGCTCACATTTCAGAGCATTTCAGCATACAGTACCTACGCCCTGAGGGAGCTGCAAGAGCTCACGCCAGCACATTGTCATCCCCCTTAGCCTTTTTCTAGTCAGAGACATTTGCTACGCTGCCACTTTTTCCCTCTCGCTGCTTTTTGCTCGTGTCTGACACATCCTTGTTGTTCATTTCTTATACATGCCATCTTCCCCCAGCTGCTGCAGCTCTTCCCAGCCAGTCGGGCCCATTAAATTGGTGTTTACCGGCAGCAGAGATTGTGTCCCAGTCTCAAGCAGGGCCACCCAAACACTCCATCTACATGAATAAAATATGGCTGTGTGACATTACACACGCAGCACTCCTGGGGCCCCTGAAGCCAATGAGGTTCAAGTGGGAGGTGGGGTTGTTGGGGTGGTGATGGGAGTGAGTGGGTGCTCAAGTGAGGTAACTCTCTGTGAGGTAACACCACAAGAGTGTTGACGCAGCCTCCTATACTGAAAATAGTGAGATGTAGCCTTAATGAAACTCAGTTCAGGAGTTCATGTGGGAGGAGAAGCACTGATTTATCCAAGAAACACAGTACCTCTTATACCACTCCATTTCAGTTTGGCACACAACACGGCACATGTCGAGAACTGGTTCCAGTTGCCAACCGGTTCCAAATTTCGAAAGGAAAAATGACAACAGTGCTTCTTGTATTGTATCTTAAATGATCATTTCAAGGGTGGAAACACACACAATTTTTCAATGTGCTTGAATTCCAGGAATGCCATGTCTTTGAAACTCTACGCGCGAGTGCCAGTGCTTCCCAGATGAGCAGCATGTCCATTACCAAAGGTAAATATCCTACATTATACTATAATGCACCAAGCATGTAAGCCAAATTCGAAGATTTTTTGAAAACCCGTGTAAGCCTATTTGTTATTCCACAAAAAATCGATCAAGAATTCATAAGGGAAGTGATCAATGAATCTGACTAATGAGCAGAATCGCCAGTGGCATTGCTATTAATAAAACCATATCAATTCCCATCCCCATGTCACTTGTGCTGACTTGAATCAATGGCTGGTGCCGAAAGTAAATGAAAAACCACTTGTACCAGCAACATCTTAAACATTATGGACTGTTAAACACATTTTTCACATGTCTGAATTCAGTGTTAATTTCGTTGATGAAAACTATGGAAAACTACGGAAATCTTTCATTGATGTCTTTTTGATAACAAAATGAAATTATGACGAGCTAAAAAGTAGATCTTGATAATAAAAACCAAGAATAAATCTATGTTTCATTTTCGTCGAAGAGACATCAAAGTGACAAAAATGTTAGCGTTGAACTATCGGACATTGAAAGCTGAGAATGGCCGTGTTTGTAATTATCTTCAAATGCCACATGAGCGATGCTGGCCAGCAAAAACACTCAAACTGGAGTAGCATCAGTCGTTGGTGGAAGACGTGAGCTGTAATTCAGCAGTAAATAATCAGCTGTGTGTGACTGTGGATGGTGGACATGTTGAATGGGTTTGTCGACTTTGTTAGTTGCAGCGGTGGCTGTTAGCATTTAGCTCCGCTGAATGGCAGCGGAGCAAGCAGCCGGCTGCTGGTGGACTTCACATCTGTTGATCCCTGCAGGACTACGCTCCATCCAGACTGGAGAAGGTTTATGGGTTGATGCTGTTTGAGAGGCAGGTTATCTGTGAGTGTAGCTGTGCTCTAAGAGTTTTCTCTGACAGAGATGAAAGTCTGGTTTTAACCACCAACTCTGTGAGACATGGGCTTAAACCTCCAGGTTGTCATGTTGCAGATTGAGAAAGAATTCAAGCTGCAACTAAGTTATTTTTCTGCTTCTGAACAGTGAGATCAGAGTTTACAATGAACCTGGCTACAAATCTTAGTTGTCTCAGATAAGTTATTTTTGGTGTCAAAGTTTTTGAGAGCATAAATAGAGAGATATTGAGCTTTTCAAATGACAGTAAGTGTGTGTTCGTAAATCACCCCTTAAATCTGTCAAAAACTGCTAGAGAAATGATAGTTTGTGGGTGTGCATAAATTATTAGTAGTTGTAAAAAAAACATATAGAGAGCATAATGACTTAAATGACTTGACTAAAATGTCATATTTGTCGCCTAAACATTTTAAATTTCTGTCAACTAAAACTAGACAAACTATGAGGAGTAAAAATGAATCAAATGTGACGAAAACTAACAAGCATTTTCATCTCAAGAGTAAGATTAAGTCTGAAATAGCTGTCAAAATTAACGCTGTCTGAATTCAAGTGGAAAAAGCTACTTAGAGATTTAACATTACACGTTCAACTTAACAAGCAGTTCTCTGACAGAATGGAGCACGGCCATAGAGGCCTACAGAAACATTGCTTGACTGGGCTACAAACTGACACTGCAACACTATTTGCATTTTCCCTTCAGTAGACAAGGGCAAATTTATTTATTAGTCAGCAGGTAACATAAACTCCTTTGAATTGGTGAGTCAGAATGTTTTACTTTACTTTGAACCGACCGTTTAGAAAAACACGATTTTCCATTTACTTCCCATCAAACATCAGGTGCTTAACAATGCTCTGCCTTTTCTTTCGACATCATTCAGGTCCCGTTCACAGGATCATGTTTCTTTGTAGGCTTGTTTGATTCCAGCTAATTAGCAAGCATGTCAGCTTGCTTGGCTGTTAACACGTCAAGGTACTGCATTTACATGTGGGGCTACATGAAAACATCCCATTACGTCTGTATACGTCTGCCAGCAGCCCAGTACAACGGGTCCCCGGTGGAGCTGAGGTGCACTCCACAAGCTAATGGGCCTTTTTTGTTTACCCTATTTGGTTGGCAAGCCTTTCCTGGGTAATTGTCCCTGCTAATCATTTGTTGGCTGCTTGGCAAAAGAGGGCTTTTAAAGCATATGAATTCAGAATGCTGCTGCCGTAGGTTTTTACAAAGCAAGGGAGCAAAAAGACTTAATCCAAAAGCCCCCGTACTTTCTCTCTTGGTATGTTAAATACTTGCTTCCTGCACACTTGAAACTGCCAAACCCAGAAAAAACACTTTTTAGCACTTTTTTCATCAGTGAAAAGAGATTGGGTCTCTAAAAATGGGAAGTTTGATAAGTGATTTTTTCATCACAATCTTAAAGGAGCTATATGTAAGAAATCTAAAGCAAATAGTCATAAAATCCTCCTAATATGTCACAGAGACTAAGGAATAATGTTCATATAACATACTGATCTCACCGACAACAATAGTACAGCCAGAATATTCGCATTTAAAAAACATTTTTACGGTCCGCAAATCATGTTTATGTTTTGAATTTGTGTTTTGGCCTGTTGCGCCACCCACCGCCGTCTACCAGTCACACAGTCAGTAGAGTCTCAGCATCAGTTACAGTTACGACTGAGCTACAGCAGCACGGCAAGCAGCATTAGCAGTGTCCCAGTACATAGCATTAGCAGCCGGTTCCTCCTCAGCTGTATCCCGGCAGCAGCGTTAGCAGTGTCCCGGTACATAGCATTAGCAGCCAGCTCCTCCTCAGCTGTATCCCGGCAGCAGCGTTAGCAGTGTCCCGGTACATAGCATTAGCAGCCAGCTCCTCCTCAGCTGTATCCCGGCAGCAGTGTTAGCAGCAGAGAAGCCAGACTTGCTCGAACGGTCCGCTGGAAAACCGAAGATCAAGACGGCCCTGCCACGGCAGCTACCCGTGGGCAAACAAATCAGTCTCCAGCGTGCTGCTGTCCAGCAACCTCGAATCTGTAGAGGAGGGGGGGGGGGGGGGCGGACACGACTCCCGGCAGTATTTTGAATTTGAGTGCAGTAACCGTTTTGGCCACATTCTTACATCCAGCGCCTTTAACTTGGTCATTATCTAATCATCTGCTCTGACTTCTATCAGAGAAATCTCCTCAGAAGTTTTTCTCACTTGCAGTTACAGATGACATACACTTTGGTGAACATCATTACAGCAAAATAGCATGCATCCTCCACCAAAAGTGCTTGCACATCCAGTTTACAGACATACCTTGCTTCCACGCACTAGCTCCTCTCCAAAAATACATGTATCTCTGATATCTGTACCCAAGTGTCAACAGCCGAAATGAGTTTTGCACTTCCACAATAAAAAATTGTCACAAGGCTAAGACATTTTTTTTCTACGTTGAAGTGGCTGGTGCTTTAATGTGCCTGCAAATGAGCTCACAAATCTCTTAGGCCACAGTACTGCATCTGTGAGATAGCAGAGAAATTGTTCCTATATGCGAATATGTCTGTTTGTGAGCGTGTGTGTGTGTGTGTGTGTGTGTGTGAGTGTGTGTGTGTGTGCGTGTGTGCATATACGGTGTGGATTTCCACGTTGTCGAGATGTAAAATGTGACTAACTATCTGTGTGATGTATTATAAGTAGAATCCTTTGGGCTTTTGGCTGATTACATCCAACAACCATGCAGCATTTTTGACTATATTTCAAAATTGATATCGTTTGATTTGACTTTTTCATCACAGTTCTCTGAGGCAGTGTGCCTCTGCAGGTTTGCTTTTAACTCACTTAAACTTCTGTCAAAGAGAAGAGCGGCGGGGGAAATTAAGTAATGGGCTTGGCAGTGTGCAAAGTGAAGGGGTAATGACAGAGACACTAGCAGGAGTACCTTCCTCTACCTTTCTTCCTCTACCAGGTCTTTTTAACCACTCCACATCTATGCTCTCCTGCCTCTCCTCAGTGCAAGCAGGATGCTGCTGAGCTGCTGAGTATGAAAGAGGGCTCCATTCTGTGCCATTTTTCCCTCTCTTGTTTAATTCCCTTCTTTTGCCATAGCTCCAAATCATGATCCCTCTTTTCTACTAGCAAATGACTGGAAAAGGTTGCTCATTTCTTCAAAGCCCCACGCATATCCAACATTTTGAAATATTAATTAGGGTTCATTTCAAATAGAGGATGAGGTCGTTTTTGCTTTTCTTGCAACAGCACTCGCAATCCTCCTATTTGTGCTCGTGCATGGAGCAGCAAAAAGGATAGCTCCAGAGATTGAATTGGAGGCCAATTGCATGTTTTGCTAATAATGTTCTCCACTTGGTTAATGTGATAGCCGTGGACAGGCAGACCTATGTGCCAAGATGGAGGAGACAGCTGAGATGACTCCTGGAGGAAGACAAAAAGAGAGGCAGAGAGTACAGCTGCCCCGTTCTCACTCGTTCCCATTATCCCCCTGCTCATCTTGTCATCTTCTTCTGTATGACAGGTGGTTGAGAGAGAAACAAGCGATTCTAACAGAGCATTCAGAGAATAACTAGTGCAGCAGAAAGTGGGCAATTAACATAAAAATCCCCTCTTCAGCCGAGCTTAGAAAAATAGACTCAGCAGCAGCAAAGCTATGCTAACACCTGAAGCTGAGGTATGTGTGTGTGTGTGTGTGGGTGCGTGTTTACCAACAAATGTTCATTATCTCTCTTGTTCCAGCGATGAGGACACACTTCTTCAGTCTGTCCCTCATGTTCATCACCATAGCCACCTTATCTAGTTTTACACTTTTTTTTTTTTTTTAAAAAAAAGCACATCCACACTGCAGAAAAACATCTCCAAAAAGTCAGCTTATAAGAAAGAAAGAGAAAACCTTTCAGCACTGAGTGTACAATATACTTCCTCATCAATAAAATGAACTCTGACAGACTATCCTAACCTCAAATGGGTGTTTAATGCTTTGATTATGATCATGTAATTTTAATGGATCCTTGATTAGTTTCCAGGTTTTTACACAACACCACCAAATATAGCATCTACTGTATGTTTTCTCAACTGCTGACATCTGGTCAGTGTCCCAAGACCTCGTTTCCACTTACATATGTGACTGGTGTTTGTAGATCCATAAATATATGGATGATGCCTCTAGTGGCCAACGCAAGAAAGTGCATTTCTTTACGGATGGATAGAAACCTGATAGAAACAACCTGTAGCCATGTGGGGAGGCTAATTTTGTCCATTCTTCACCATCCAGTAGTATGGAATATATGCTTGGAACATTACAGGGACAAAAACAGGACCTGCCACCTATCTGGCATGTCAGCACCAAGTGCCGGATTTCGACGACTTTGGAGAGAGATCGTGCTCGGCATGTCTTGTGAAATATTTGATTAAAAAGACGTATGAATGGCTGAATGGGTTGGTAATGACGATCTGACTGTATATAATGTATAACCATATTTTAGCAGAATTACATTACTCAGATTCAGTGTGTTAAAACTATATAAACAAGTTCTTTGTAATCAGACAAACTCACTTGACAACACAGGCAGCTGAATTGAAGATAATAGCCAGTTAGCAGCCTGTTAGTTAAGCTAGCACACTCCGAAATTTACTGCAAAAGTACAATTTTTTTTACATACTCAAGCCAAATTCTGGACCGAAGTATTATGGAGGGGAGGAGTTTCGCAGGCCAACGGATATCACGGAGATTCCCATAGGAATTAATGGATGGTTGCCTCGTCTCCGTACACATATGTAAGTGGAAACGAGGTGTAAATGTCAGACTATGATACTCTAGGTACCCCTCCAGTGTCAGACTTGGATACTCAGGGATGGCACGTCAATGTACGCTTGTTACAAGCATTGTTGTCTTTACAAAATAAACTTCTGTTTTCACAGGTAATGTACAGTTTCCACTTGTTAAATGCATACAGTCTCTTTTCCAAAAAAAAAGATCGTAGGTTTACATTCTTAGGTTTCTGCAACACAAGCATGTGGTTAGGTTTAAAAATGATCGTCAAGGTTTGGTTCAAAATAAGCACAATTGTCACTAAAGTTATGTAATGTAACTTCACATACATCACAAGACAGGTGTCATCAGCATAGTATGCGACACATAGTAACACATCACATTGTTATAAAAATAACTCCAATTTGTTTTGGTTTCTCAGGTTGAAAGTCCAGCATTTGTTTGACCCGTCCACCTGTACCTCTGACCATCCTATGTGGACTTTCTTGCTTTCCATACTATGGCAGTTGCTGAGAGGGTCAAAAAATGCTGGCGCCTGCTGCATCTCATACCACCACTAATGGTGCCTTAGGGCCGTTTCATAGTTGACGCAAAGGCACACAGACGCGAACGCTTCGAGACGCATTGGCCGCCATGATGTGTGCTTGCGTCTCAAAATGTGTTGTCCATTTTTTTGATACGCGACACAGCGTCACGTGTAATACCATGCGTTGCCAGCGGGGGTGATAATGCAAGCGACGTACTTGAAATTAACCACTTTTTTGTTATTCACAGAAGAAGCAGGTATGAAATATGGCGGGCGAGGAGGAAAAACTTTGCAAACTCGTACGGGCACACCCCCATTTATAGACAGTTCTAGTGCCCTGCGAATAAAATAGCAGTACTAGCTAGCCAGAATGTACTGGTGACTCTGCTACCCCCTATTGCACGAGCGATGTATTGTATTTCAAGTGTCTCCCGCGTCGCTTGCGTTCAATGTGTTGACATTGTTATGAAAGGAAGTGCGTTGCGTGCGTCGACTATGAAACGGCCCTTAGTGTGTCTATCTGACGCATTGGAAGTGAGACGGGTGTTGACGTCATTAACACAATCCACATCCAAAAATAAAGATACTTAGACTGCCCACGAAACTACATTTACAGTTATCTGGTGAGCATGTGCTTGATTTTATTTCTCGCAAACAAGATTCTTCCATTAGCTGTGTTCCCATGTCAGAAGCGTTGTTCTGCACTGGAGGCACAAATGTGCTTTTTGGTAGGTTTTTCCATCTAAACATGATACTATATCCTTTTTTGCTATTTGATTGTGTCATGATCTTGTCTGCCGCGTACCCCTGATGAATACAAAACAAAAAAACACAAAAGATTGGGGCATAAATTAGTTCCCAGCTCATTCATTTATCAATATTTATTAACATAGTAGTGTTTTTTTAATGCAGCGCCTCTAGCCATGGATTAAGTTATTGCTTACCCTTGACACCTGTCATAAAACTCAAGCATGTCTGATTGGAAAATATAATGAGCTACAGCAGGGTGCCAATTTATTAGACTGTCAGCTATGACAAAGTCTCAGTGAGAATAGGTGGATAGATGAACATTAGAATGAGAATAGAACAATTGAATGCACAAAATACATAGAAACATGCATAAACATATACATGCATGCAAACATCTATGTCTGTGTAGTTTCACTTCAAAGTTCTAGTATAGACACACACACACACACACACACACACACAGATACTGTACAGTATATACACACACTGGACCAGACAGGGTTTGGCTGCTGTCAGTTGTCACTGTTGACAGCTCTGTAGAGAACAGGCAGACTATGGAGCCTGATCGACAAGCATCTTCAATACAGCTCTTTTTATCCCATCAAGTTGAGCGTTTTTGTTGTTAATGATTGGCTGTGAGGTGCTTTTCTATCTTCTTTTGTTTGCTTAAAATGCATGCATCTGTATAAGGACAAACCCATCAAAAAAAAGCCTGGAGTAGTTACTGTTGAATTGCATTCCAAGTACGGTACCTCAAATGGTGAATTAATTTTTCCAAAAAGACCAAAATCATCATTGGCTGAATTAACAAGCAAGATGCTCTGGGGCAGAAATGGACAATGGGCCCCTGCTGCTCTGAGGGCTCTTGGGGCCTTGGTGGGTCTATGAAATTAGTTGTGCTTGGCTTAGAGATGCAGAGATCTGACTTTTTCTGCCCTGATACTATACCTTGGCTTTTGGTAATGCACTGATCTGATACCAGTGTGTAATTAATGACTCACTGTGTGCAAGTGACTCGGATCATTATTTTATTTTATTAACACAGGGTCTGGCCTTACTGAGTTGTGTTTTATAATTAAAATAATAAATTGTGCACCAGCAACAGGAATTACAATTCAAGTGTAAATGTAGCATCAAATTGGTCACATTTTAAACAGGAATCGAAATTCCAGTATAAAACGATATACCTGCATAAAATGTGGACAAAATGTAACATTAAATCACAATTAAGTCACAAACTAGTGCAAATAAATGTAATAAATCCTGAATTCTTTTAATCTTCCTTTCATTTTCAGTGGTTGTAATCATTAAAGTCTTTGGCAGAATGCTCCTGGAGGTGCTTGATTAAGTTGCTTGTGTTTCCTCAGGCTTCTGCCACCCCAGGAAAAATTGGCTTTGCAGATATCGCAAGTAGCCTC
Organism: Epinephelus lanceolatus; assembly: GCF_041903045.1. Classification (NCBI taxonomy): domain Eukaryota; kingdom Metazoa; phylum Chordata; class Actinopteri; order Perciformes; family Serranidae; genus Epinephelus; species Epinephelus lanceolatus. The sequence continues at coordinate 18,792,808 of NC_135747.1, read as the reverse complement.
AGAACTTGTTGGCAAAAAAATGTGAAACACCTAGATGACATGTTTGTCGTTAGCTCCCTCAGTTAGCAGTCTAACAGTGTCCTGCTGGCGCATAACATATAACTGATGTGTAATCAATCGTTAACCAAAATGAGTTGAATACAAAGGCCACATTGACACCAAATACCTGTCCAGCTATTTTAGTCAGTATGGGCCTGTTATCTATTATGGTATCTGATTGCTGCATCTCTTGTTGGGCTGTGTTTTTCTGTTTAATACTGACATGTCTAAAGTTAACAAGTCCTCCAAACTACTTCAGGAAGTAGATATGGAAGCTGATATCATTGTAGACAGAATTACAGAACAGTGCTGTTGGAGCTCTTCTACCTCGTGTTTCCTGTGAATCCCCAATACAGGCAAAGTTGGAGTCTGCCAGTAACATTTAAGACTATAGGAAGAGGCCATTTCAGAATGTAATTACACTGAATGTCTATTGCAAGCCATAAGGAGTATCAAAAGTGAAGTTTAAAATAATAAAAATCTCAATGGTTATACCTTTAATCTTGATGAGCAAAAGACACGTTAAAGCTAGTTAAAGATAATGGCTGTACCTGAGCATCTCTTGATTCTGGTCAGAGCTAAGGTGCTGTTGGAAACGGCAGTTGCACACATACTGTATATTAGCAGTAATAGAAGGGGGTGTCTAGTGCGACCGGTCTGGCTGGTCTCAGAGCTGTCAGAGACTTGGCATGCAGCCTGCTGGGTAATAACAGACATGAACAGTTTGTCTTTTTTTTTTCAAAGCCACTTTGAGCACTGCTTTATTACTTTTCCTTCATTGTCCAAAAGTTTTTGCTCTGTCTTTGATGTGATTTGTGGTGTTCACCAATCAACACCAGCGAGCAGTCCAGGCCAGAAAGTGACTGTTTTTTTAAGTAGACAGTGGGTGTGGAAGGTAGCCGTCTCTCCACATACAGGGAGAATGTGGTGCTGTCACAGCCTCTGGCAGTATAGCATATATGCAGCTAAAGCCCTTTCCACATGGGGTTGGTCTCCATGACTCCATGTTTGTGCATTTGCAAGGGGTCTGTTATGTACTCAAATTTACTGACATCATCCCCTAAGATCTGATGCACACAATCATTTGTAACTCTAAATTGTAAGTTTCCATTGTTTGATAATGTTCTTGATTATTCGATTTGTTGTTAAATCTCACTCACAGAAATGTGAGTTAAAAAACAGATCCAGTTCTGCCCACACTGTCACATGTCATCCATCTCATCATCTTTTTTGAGATGTTCCTCCTCTGATGGATTTGAGTTTGCTCTTTTAGCAAATGGGTCTCCATGCTTGATGAGCTTCATGCACCCAAAATGCTGTCAAAACTTTCATTTATAATTGCCAACCGAGCCTCCATGATTCTCGCCTGGGGGAAAAAATGGCAGAAATAATGCACTGAAGAACAAAAGGCCTAAACTTGACCCCAAAACACACGATGCAGACTCACACAGGATTAATATTCATCACACTGACCTCTGTCTTACGTGACATATGGCAGGTAATCTGTGGTGGGTTTTTTGATTGACAAATTACAGACATGAGAGATTTGCACAGGATTAAGATCACATATGACCTTTGCAATATTTGAAAAATAGAGAGGTCCCCTGGTAATACTAGTCCTGTGATAACAGGGCTTTAGTCATTTATGACAATGTTGTGCTTATTAGTGTTGTAAAAAAACTGGAATTTCTAACTTTGATACAATACCTTGAAAAATATCTGCAGAATGGCTATAGTAAACTTTAACACTAGTTTAAACTTCTTTACATTAATGAAAATAATATTTTCCTTGCAACAGTGAACACATTAGACAGTCTGTGACATTCTCACACATTTAAAACGCAAATAAGTGCACGTAAAAACACAAAACCATGCCACAAAAGCCAATATAGCCATTCATGAGTGAGAGGAGGCGGGGCTAATGTAGAGCTGCAGAAGTATGTGTGTCAACCAAGCAGCAATCTCCTGGGGCTGGAAAATTAAGGCAACTCAGAAGTGCCAAAAATTGCAGTTCTTGGAACAGCCACTTGAGGCTGGCTGGGAACTGCCCATTGGTTCGACAGCCCATTGGTCCGACATCCCATTGTTCTGACCATATTAAACTCATTGTTCCGAAGTCTGTTCCGAAATCATCATGATGCCCTGTGGTTAAGGTCTAGTTAGGTTTAGGCACAAAAACCACTTGGTTAGGGTCAGGAAAAGATCATGGTGTGGGTTAAAATGAAAAAGAAAGTGACAAACACATAAGCCGTGAGCCTGCTCCGCCTCAAGCCGGTCGCGGCGCACCATACGCCCGCCGCGAGCCGTTCAGCACCGTGGACAGTCGGACTAATGGGATGTCGAACCAATGGGCTGTCGAACCAATGACATGGACCCAGGCTGGCTCCAGAAGCTCCACAAAAAATGGTTTTAGTCTCTATAGGTAATTCCCCCCTTTATGACTGAACTGAACAGGGGGTTAATTTTTTCAACTCACCTGTTTACATTTTATTAAGGCTTAAAGTTACACATAATGCCAATTGTGTCCTCGGCTTCCAACACCTTGTCACATATCGACGTTTGGTCATGGACTTTACACGTCCAGATACAACGTGAAAGGTACCCTTGGTGTGTTGGATGTTGACGTTCTGAGACACTGTGTCAAGTTCTGTCTGTTACATGCATTGTCTTCTTTCAAAATACACCTACGCATTTACAGAAATTAATTACAGGAACTAACGCAGGTGGTTGGGTTTAGGCAACAAAAGCATGTGGTTAGGTTTACGAAAAAGAACAGGGTTTGGCTTTAGAATCTTACGGGACGCAAACACATCTCTCCCGGGTGAAAGTCAATGTTTGTTGGACCTACCAACACCACTCGCACCCACCCTACTTGAACTTTTGTCACCTTAACTTTCGTTAGTGTTTCACCATGTTTCCCCCTGACACCAACAAGCACTATTAACGTACGACTGGTTGCGTATCATGCTGACGTTAAAGAATGGCTTTTCCGTCAGTGTCTGACTAAGAGTGTAACAATACATCGATCCACATCGATACATCGATTCATTGATTAATGATCCGATTACATCGATGCAAAATGAAAACATTGATCCATATCGTCATCTTAAAGATACACATTTATTTTGAAATTCACATAGCACGTCTGTGTCACCATTTCTGGGCAAGCGCGCCTCCGCTCAAACAACAAATAGAGCTCAGAAATAAAATGGTCAAATCATATTCTGGTTGTTTTTGTGAGCTGATGTAAATGATTGTGTTAGATGGGCATATGATATTGCGTCATATCGATCGCAGGCTCCTGAATCGAATCGAATCAAAATCATATAGTGACAGACTTTGTGATATCAGCAAACATTGTATTGTCATCCAAACAAATTGATATAATATCGTATCGTGATGAAGCTGGTGATTTACAGCCCTATGTCTGACACACTCACTTCAGAGTGAGACCGGGTCACAGCTTCTCAGTTAGATCCACCCCTTGCTCCTCCACAGCACCAGCCTTATGCCCAAATATGGTCACTTCAAGGTTTCAAAAAGGGAGTCCACAAACCAGTGGGTGATGTCACGGTAGCTACATCCATTTTTCTAGTCTATGATGTCAACTCGCTGTTGGAGAGAAAAGAGAGCCAGAAAGTAGTATTGATAGCACCGATAGAGAGGAAAATAAGGTATTTTATAAGGTATAAGTATTTTTATTGACGATTTTTTTTCTTGATTTGATTAGTTGTTGGATCTATGAAATGTCAGAAACTGTGAAAAATGCCGAGAAGTGTCTCCCAAAGCCCAAGATGACCACCTCAAATGTCTTGTTTGTCCACAATCCAAAGAATTCAGTTTACTGTCAAGGTTTCCTCTTTAAAAAAAATACTGTAACAGAATAATCGATTATCAAATTAGTTGGCACTTAATTTAATAGTCGATTTATCATTGCCACTCTGCTTATCATGATTTAAATATGATGATGAAAGTGGGTAAAAGATTCCAGTGTGCCACTGAAATCCCTGCACAAAGAATGTTCTCATTGTCTCAGTTATCGTTTACTAAAGAAGACAATGAAGAAGTGGTTATGTTGAGACAACAGAATATTATTAGGTGGCTATTAATTGCTGTAATACAGGTGTACGGATTAGGAAGGTGACAAGCTGAGATCAGTTTTATTGTAGCAGTGTGCCTTCCCATTAAGCATTCATCATATGTTTACTAAATAGGACTATGGGTAGTAGCATTATCCCCTGCTCATCACTGTCACAGCAGGTAGACGGATGATGAGGAGCGCTCATAATTGTGAATTAATTCAATCATCTGAAGCGGACACCCGGAGCTGACTTGTGGAACGAGGCACAACTGAGACTGATGCTGTGAGACTGTTCATCTTTCTCTTGTGTTTGATTTTTTTTCTTTACCCAGATGCTACTGATAGAAAGTGAATATTCAAAAGCCTTTCTGTGCACATGCTTGTGCTTACATATATATGTCAGTGTGGATGCCTTGGTTGTTGCTCACTTAGTCTCTGTGTACAAACCTGCATCTTCAGAAATTAATTCATCTTCAGCTCTTCAGTAATTGGTGTCACCTGCACCTTCTGTACATGTATGCTGCTGAATATTCCAGGAATAATGAATTGGGACACTCCAGTCAAGTCAGTTTATTTTTGTCCCTCAAAACAGGCAATTTGTGCCACAGCAAGCACAAAAACACAGCAAAATATAACAACAAACAACACAGAAAACATGCAGCAGTTGACATAAACACGTGCATTGCGTGGCTTACACCTATGCACCACGATATGTAACTAATTGCTTTTGATGAAAAATGAATGCCCTAACAGCACTTTGGATCCTAATCTATGGTACTCTGATTTCAGAGGTTAAAATTTTAAAACTGAAGACTGGAAACTGATGATTTGAGCCACATTATCTGCATTTACATACCTCTCTAAGGTCATTTATCCATAATGAAAAGGTAAATCAGAAAAGTATCAGTCCACTTATATGTTTGCTGCTGGGTCACAGCACATTTGTAGGGCAATCTGTCTTTTCACTCTTTTTGAGTATTTTAGTATTACTTTTTGTAATTTCTATTTATTTATTTTTTATTTCTCCCTTGGTGTGCGGGTAGTGAGTCCCTTACACAACTGTTACTCAACTCCTGGGCCAATGGGCTTGTTTTTAGTCAAGATGAGCTGCAATAGCTCCCCCTGCTGGATTTAGTGCACATCAAACACTTTTCCTCTCCATTAATGGTCACTGTGAGGGTAGATTTGAGGAGTTGTGCATTTGAAAAAAAAGGTGAGATCTGATCTGAAGGTAGCGACCAATGTAAACAGTGGATGCCACTCAAATAAACAAAAATCAAAATAAGGAAAGCTGTTTAAAGAAACCAAATGAGAGCACACTGGACAACACTAATTATGATGAGGAAATGTGGTGAGACATATAATCAAATTAGCCAATGATCCATACATTACAATATATTTGGCCTATTTAAATGTGCAGCTACCACTAGTTTGTAAATGTTAAAAGTTATTAAGTGCTCACGTCATGATGAGACAGCTCTAACAGGCAACTCCTGAAGTGGATTTTGTCTAAGGACCTAAACTGCTGAACAAGAGTGTACATGAAATCCTATTCCCTGAAAACAAAGCTATGGAACGTTCAAGTGGTTATGAAGAGATCAGCATCTGTCCTCTCGTTCGGCTCTGGAGGCTGGAACGACCTGCTTGACTGCTACCAGTGGTCGTCTCCCTGCCCGTGGAGGTGGGAATAGTAGGTATACAGGGAGCTTCATGATCACACTCAGCAGTGATTGGCTCCATTGAGCATTCCATTGAGCATCTGGCGGTCCGTCATTACACACTGCATCTGAAGTGCTACTATTTCACATACTCTGCTGTGACTCCCACACAAGGGACAGTGGATGAGTTTTATGATTACAGAACCACAGCCATGCATCATTTGGTTAGGCTCCCAATACTACAGTACACAATCTGCCTGCTGTTATGTGTGTGATTGTGAATGCATATGTGTGTGTGTGGGTGTAGGTGAGCGACTGTTTGTTTGCCTGCCCTCTTGTGTGTTTATGTGTATGTGTGTGTATGTGTGTGTGCCTGCACAGCAGCATCTGTCAGTTTGTTTTTAAGTGGCCTGCTATACCTGCATGTGTCTGGCCTTGGGTTTGGATGGGTTTCCTTATGTGTGTGCACGGAGACACAGGTAGACAGAGGGACACTCCGCTGTGTTCACACCATGTGTGGCAGGGGTGCGGAAATGCCGTTCTTGGCAACATACATGTAACATGTGTGCCTTGTAGGTGGCTCGCGACACCACCAATGATATGTGCCAGTTAGTAGCACCAGGCACCAGAGTGGAGCCATGCCAATCTGTTGCCAGCACCATGGGGCTCATTCAGGGCAGAGAAACAGCCACTAGTAGGTAGAAGTGAATGTCCTTCACTAATCCAAACATCTTCTCTGAAGTATTCTATTAAAAAAAAAAGAAGAGAAAACCACAAACATAATGCACTAAACATGTTCATCTTTACACAACTTTGAACCTTTTGTATCGCTTGTGTGTGTTTCCTTGCCTCAGCTGAGCACTAAGTGTTTAGCGAGGTACAACTCACCAGCTTTATGCCTGCGTGTGCTTGTCCTTGTATCAGGGTCTGTACGTGTCTCTATTTGTGTGTCGATGTGTGTATGTGTGTTCCCTGACCTCCAGTGTTGCATTGGGAGGCAAAGCAGTGTCTGGTTCTGTGCACGTACCGTGTTCTCATTACCACTAACAGCCTTGAGCCGGCCTCGTCATTAGAGGGAATCATTCTCAATCCAATCACCTATTGGTTACGCTACGCTACAGAGGCCCACAATCTGTCCTCATCCAATGGCTGAGATTTCTTTGTGATGTCTCCTGAATCGCAAAGGACGAATAGTGAGACAAGAAGAGGAACAGGATGAGCAAAGAGAAAGAGGATGAGAGAGAGAAAAGCACAGAAAGATGCTAGATGGTCAGATAACAGCACTGGTGTCACTCTATCCCGTCATGCTGTGACGGGAAAATGTCAGTCTCGTTTTGAAGTCTTTTCCATGGCGCTTGTCGAAAGAATGTGTACAACATGCAAGTCCTCCAGTCTAAGACTATAAGTCATATGCAAGACAGCACCTGCTTGTGACATTGGTGTGTCTTAAAGGTGGCCCGCAGAGTTTTCTTATGCACTAGACCTGTGTACCAAGAATAATAATTGTAGTTTCTATCCATATAAAACGTCTTTAGTTTGAATAATTATATTTGACTCCATGAAAATTCTTGCTGTTATGCCAGTGACTTTAGGATTTAGGATATCAAAGAGGATGTTACATGACATGGGAGACAATTTCTCCAGAGCCACTTGCTACATACCAAATACAGTTCAATCAGGAGAGACAGAAGAATGAAATAAAGATACAATTTAATATGGAATGGGTGTACAGATTAACAGATGATTTGTGCTGATTAAGACTTATCAGAAGTCGTTGGCGCTTGGACATCAGAGAGAGATATTTTGTGATCGAGGGTGTCTGAGCGGCAGCAAGATAAATCCCTCCATGGAGTCCAGACACTGGTGGTGGTGGCTGATGACTCCTAATCGGATGAGGCTGATGAATCTGTGAAGACTAGGTGTTGATAGGGAGCAACAAGAAAGAACTACGACAGAAATGAGAAGCAGTAAGATGATAGGCTGACGGAGTGTGTCGCCGTGCTATTGGTTGATCGTCAATCAGCTGAAAAACAGCCGACGACTCAATTGACAGACGTAGAGGTAGTGAGTGAGTGAGCATGCAAGCCTGAGCATGAAAAGTATTGTCTCCCTGACTGAACTTTGGCTAGAGCTTCATTAGACCTGTTTTCAAGCTAGCTCTTAATTCATACTAACTGCACCTAGCAAAATAACGTTTTCTAGAACAGGGTTATTTAAATTTAAACAGTCAATGGGTAACTTGCTACAAAAACAAACTCTACTGTTCAAATACCATTGCAGGACACAGCTGGTTAAGACTTTCTTACCTTACACTACAGCTTCACTATGGTGCTGCTGAGCTTTAATGACCCCACGAGCTGCTGCTGCTGCATGTTCAGAATATGTTGCATTAATGCAGTGATACATCCTGGAGGTGGGAGGTGGGAGGAAGAATTCAGAATTGCATTGCAGAAGAAAAAAAATGTTTCTGAAGCAGGGTGCTTTTGTGGAAAGAGACCTGTACAACTCCCAGAGGGCTAAACTGGAACATCAAATATGTGGCTTTTTTACCTCCACCATGGAGGTTATATTTTTGTTTCGGTTTGTCTTTTTGTCGGCAGTATATGATATGAAAAATCTACTGGCCTGATTTTCACAAAACTTCAATTCCTTGAACATTGGAAGACAGGACATTTGGCCTTCAGGGAGGACTGCGCTCTTCAAGAGCCCCTCTAGGTTTTTTTTGTGTTTGTTGTGTAGTGATTCAATGGAAAGGAAGGATGGAGCTGTGAATGGTCTGTTGACAACGTTACTCCTGCCCAGAACAACAAAAGCATACTGTGGATGTATCATCCACTTCTAATCATAACGAATTGTACCTCAACATGGATGACATTATGTTAAATAAATGATTGTATGATGTCTGTTTTATACCACACACAAATTTAGGTGAGAAAAACCTTTGAATTGTCTCATAATATTAATTATCCAACATCCTAACAATTGCATGTCACTGTCCAAACAGCTCTCTCTTTCCTCTCCTTCCTGCATTTTGTATCATCCTTCTTATTGCTTTCTTATTGTTCCTCTAGTCCCTCCCTGCATGTCTGTCTCCTTTTGTCGACTGTGGTGGTGGAGGTGGAGGTGGTGGTGGCTGTGCAGGTAGGGAATATGAATTACCTGGCAGGCAGGCGGTGTTCTGCTTGGAAGACTGCTGTCAGCATGGCGAGGATGGATGAGGAGAGACAGGAGAGAGATGAGACTGACAGCTCCAGCCAACCTTCATCCATCCATCCTTCCCTCCCTCCCTCCCTCCCTCCCTCCCTCCTTTCCACCCTGACTCAACCTCCCTCAGTGCCTCCCCTAAAATCCTTGGTCTTATTCCTGAGACCAGGCAGGAAGAGATCTTTGCCACCACTTTTCAGGCTAAAAATAGAATAGTGAGGCTATCATGTCACATGAGGGAATATCAAAATCTGAACATGCTACCTCCATGAAAAGCAACTGACCAAACAAGGGTAATCTCAAGGAAATTTGGAAATATAGTCAAATGCACATTTGGCTTTTTAGAATTTTGAGGCTCAGTGCTCAATGCTCAGCTCCTGCTTTTACTCTAACTAAAGGTGCTCGCAGACTTGTTGGAGTTTTGCACAAAATGACCATACTGTGTTTTATTAACTGAGGCTTGCTTTGTTGCTGATGAAAACCAATCATTTCTTCTTTTACATTACTGGCTGTTTATATTTTAAGCTTTCAGAGACTGTCAGGCTCCATGAGCTACCCCACAATGCTCTCTGTACTTTATTTAATATTCTCAACACCTGAATGGACATTAGCACAGAAAGGATCTTTGGACTTTGAATCACCCATACTAACGCAGAGTTGGCAGTAGATTTGCTGGACTGGTAAGCAACCTAATGACGCAAACATTTGCCAATATTAGTTGTTGATGCAACATAGTAGACATCAGTCTGTAACAGCATTGCATTTGCCGACATTTTACAAGGATTCTGTGGTACTCTCATTGTGTCTTCTCTGGTTATCACTTTCCACAGACACCAAAATAGACTCAGGACCCACTGCAAAGGGTTTACATCCCCAAACCAGTCAGGGAGCATGATGGATTTCAAAAAAAATTGTTGGGGAAAACAGCTGTTAAAAACAAAGCTGTGACAGAGACAATGACATCAATAGAGGCCAATATTCAGATTTTGATATATTCTGACCTAGCCTACAGTTCGAAATACAAGTTATGACCTTTTGAGGTGGTTGTTGATTTAACATTGCTGAAATCCTCCCATTTCTTGTTTAATGATGCATAGCCTTATAGAAAGAGGTGCAGGTTCAATTTACAGCAATTCCTGGCACTTTTTTTTTTTCTTAATCTGAGATGGCTTTTAGTGTCACACTGCAGTGAGCAACCTCAGCCTCATTAGTCATCTGATTGGTTCTTGGGAGTGATAGTGAGAGAAAGTGTGGTATGCTATACAGATTCTGGAAGTGAATATAAAGCCTTTTACTTTATTTCCGCTACAGTCTTGGTAGATGCTCTGCTTCACTTAAGCTGAAATGTGCGTTAATATGAAGTGTGCCATGCTGCCATTGCAACATATTCTCACTCCGACCTTGCTACATATTGCTTGGTGAAAGATACCCTGGGTACGTTGGTTGTTGATGTTCTGGGACGCCATGTCAAGTTATGCCTGTAAACGCATTGCCTTCTTTCAAAATACATTTCTGTTTTCACAGAAAAATTTACTGTTTTACCGTGAAAATTTGACATTTTTTTCCTCAAACAACTAACGCACGTGGTTAGGTTCAGGCAAAAAAAACCCCACGTGGTTAGGTTAAGGAAGAAAGAACAGGGTTTGGCTTTGGAATCTTCCAGGACACAAACACTGCTTTCCTGGGTGAAAGTCGCCGTTTGTTGGACCCATCCACCACCACTCCCACCCACCCTGCTCGGACATTGCCACTTTAACTTTTGTTCTTGTCCCACCATGTTTCCCGCTGATGCCGCCAAGCATAGTTAAACTACACTGAACAAAAATATAAACACAACACTTTTGTTTTTGCTCCCATTTTTCATGAGCTGAACTCAAAGATCTAAAACATTTTCTATATACACAAAAGACCATTTCTCACAAATATTGTTCACAAATCTGTCTAAATCTGTCTTAGTGAGCACTTCTCCTTTGCCAAGATAATCCATCCCACCTCACAGGTGTGGCATATCAAGATGCTGATTAGACAGCATGATTATTGCACAGGTGTGCCTTAGGCTGGCCACAATAAAAGACCACTCTGAAATGTGCAGTTTTGCTTTATTGGGGGGGTCTGGGGGGGTCAGAAAACCAGTCAGTATCTGATGTGACCACCATTTGCCTCACGCAGTGCAACACATCTCCTTCGCATAGAGTTGATCAGGTTGTCGATTGTGGCCTGTGGAATGTTGGTCCACTCCTCTTCAACGGCTGCGCGAAGTTGCTGGACATTGGCAGGAACTGGAACACGCTGTCGTATACGCCGATCCAGAGCATCCCAAACATGCTCAATGGGTGACATGTCCGGTGAGTATGCTGGCCATGCAAGAACTGGGATGTTTTCAGCTTCCAGGAATTGTGTACAGATCCTTGCAACATGGGGCCGTGCATTATCATGCTGCAACATGAGGTGATGGTTGTGGATAAATGGCACAACAATGGGCCTCAGGATCTCGTCACAGTATCTCTGTGCATTCAAAATGCCATCAATAAAATGCATCTGTGTTCGTTGTCCATAACATACGCCTGCCCATACCATAACCCCACCGCCACCATGGGCCACTCGATCCACAACGTTGACATCAGCAAACCGCTCACCCACACAACGCCACACACACCGTCTGCCATCTGCCCTGAACAGTGAAAACCAGGATTCATCCATGAAGAGAACACCTCTCCAACGTGCCAGACGCCATCGAATGTGAGCATTTGCCCACTCAAGTCGGTTACGACAACGAACTGCAGTCAGGTTGAGACCCCGATGAGGACGACGAGCATGCAGATGAGCTTCCCTGAGACAGTTTCTGACAGTTTGTGCAGAAATTCTTTGGTTATGCAAACCGATTGTTGCAGCAGCTGTCCGGGTGGCTGGTCTCAGACGATCTTGGAGATGAACATGCTGGATGTGGAGATCCTGGGCTGATGTGGTTACACGTGGTCTGCGGTTGTGAGGCCGGTTGGATGTACTGCCAAACTGTCTGAAACGCCTTTGGAGACGGCTTATGGTAGAGAAATGAACATTCAATTCATGGGCAACAGCTCTGGCGGACATTCCTGCAGTCAGCATGCCAATTGCACGCTCCCTCAAAACTTGCGACATCTGTGGCATTGTGCTGTGTGATAAAACTGAACATTTCAGAGTGGCCTTTTATTGTGGCCAGCCTAAGACACACCTGTGCAATAATCATGCTGTCTAATCAGCATCTTGATATGCTACACCTGTGAGGTGGGATGGATTATCTCGGCAAAGGAGAAGTGCTCACTAACACAGATTTAGACAGATTTGTGAACAATATTTGAGGGAAATGGTCTTTTGTGTGTATAGAAAATGTTTTAGATCTTTGAGTTCAGCTCATGAAAAATGGGAGCAAAAACAAAAGTGTTGCGTTTATATTTTTATTCAGTGTATAAGGGCAACCAGCCACGTATCATGTCGACATTAAAGGACGACTTTTTTTGTCAGTGTGTCACATGGCAAGTCACTGTCCAAGCGCCAGATTTCAACCGCCTCCGAGTGAGACCAGGTTGGCCAATGACAGCTCTTGGTCATTTGATATTTTGCTCCTGACTAGGGTTGCAAAGGGTCGAAAAGCATCCAAGAAAAAGTATGCATGGAAATTTGGGATTTTTTTTGCACAATTCTGATACAAAAATCTAACTTTTTTAGAATTAACTCATTTGGAGTGGAAATATGTCTAAATCCAAGGTTGTATGGCATGTTTTGATTAAGGTTCTGCCAATTTACTTGATTTGTAATTATGCGCTACATCCAGGGAATTGCATGTCCATTCTCCCATCGTATGCGCAACTCACACTACTGCAAAACTGCTGCACTGTCTGAGCTAAAGGACTACATGCTTTCGTCTAAGCTCTGATTATATTACTGGAGTGAATATATTTTTGTCGTTTTAATTATATTTCAGTGAACTAGCAGGTGGTAGCCTAAAGCATAGTAAGAAGTCTAGCTAGCTGTTATCACGTGGGATGTAGCTTGATTGAGCATGCTAATGAAGGAGTTTTAATTAATCTATTTCTATTCATTCTTTTTTGTAAAACATTTCTTTCATGCAGAAGTTCATTCTAAGCTAGTTTTGCACACAGACCTCATTGTTAGCTCAAATTTTAAAAGTACCTTTCCCCATTAGTTAGCTTGCTAGCTAGCTAAAACACCACATGGCACATTTCAAATTGTATGTATTTGACAAATGTCTGCTTATGATATGGTGAAAGGTTTGTTTCCATCTGCATGTAACAAGAAAAATACAGCCCGAGTAATATGCCTGTTATTTTCCATAATTCCGATTAATTCCCTTGAAAAGTTTCCACTGTTAATATTCCTAGAATTTTGCAACCCTACTCCCAACACATATGAAACACTGATGTAGTAGTGTATATTATATAATCACTTAAAGCTTTTATCCTCCACAAACTAAATATAGATGTAATGCGCTGAAGGTGTCAGAACCTCACAGCAGGTATTTTTATTTTTTCTGTCAATAAAGTTGGATAATTCTCACATGCAGAATTTTTTTTTTTTTTGTAGCTTTGTTTCTTTTTCATTCGTCCCTTTTCCTGCTCTGTCTCTCTGTCCTCAGTGTGACTCTGGTGCCGATAAGCTGAGGCAGAGGTATCAGGCGGAGCACCCATGCAGGGATCCATTAGGCAAAAACCAATTTCACACAGAGCCAATTTCATAAATATGGAGTATGGGCCCACCTTTAGCTGTGCTTGACTAGCTTTTAGAGGGATATACAAAACCATAAACAACGAGCCTGTGCCTGAGCACTCCTTTTAAATGATAGCTGGAGTATGTGGCATTGACCTAAACACATTAAGCTGTAATTTTAACAATTTAATGAGGAACACAATGAAGAACTCTTTTATTCAAAATCCAGACAATCCTAATGGATGATTTGTGATTAGCTAGAGAAATTTAAAACCGCCTAATATTGCTGTTCATTCGGTGTCTTTTAGGTGCAAAATGTGCAGAAGTATTGCTTTAATCCCATTCTATGTTAGTATATTTATAATATTTACATTGGCTTGATTTTGTCTTTATTTGTTCTGAGAAGCGCTTTGTAAAAGATGTTTCAAATGATGCCATGTATTTAGTCTGAAACATCTTTAATGGACTGCATTGATATAGCACCTCTACAGCACTTTACCTTGTCATTCACTCCAACCACATTTGTACACCAGTGGTGGCAGAGCTGCAATGCGAGACTTGCTCATCAGTGTGTATGCTCATTGTTCACACCAGTGGCTGGTGGTTATATTTCCAGATAAACTATTTAGACAGTGATGTGCTTGGTCTTCCCAGGTTTTCTTAGCCTATACATTCCCTCCATATGGGCGAGACTGACATGGTGCCTCACTGGAAAAAAAAAAAAAAGGTGGCAATCTTAAATAGTTGTGAAAATCAAAAAAGCTTAGAAATTTTAGTGGGGTGAACAGAGGTCAACAGAGGAGAGCTTAGAGGGTAAAATTGGATCTCACTATCTCTCTTTAAGCAAGGACCTTCAGCACAGAAGGGGCAATAGGGTGAAAAAAAGAAGGAGAGGAATGGACCATAATTCAATTGGACAATCCATGTTTAAGCTTTGTACTGGCCATCAGCCACTTTATGAGGAAAGATGCTAAAATTTACATTTTATCTTCAAGCTGACCTACGACCTCTCTCTAGAGGCGCTGTGGTGATGATGATGATGAGGAGGAGGAGGACAATGTTATAAAATTTGGGTACAGTCACTTGGTTAGCTCTGTCACTTCACATTATGTATGGTATGGGTGCTGCTGTCGATGCCAACTAACAAGTTTCTGTGGGAATAGGGTGAGTCATAATTATACAGTGTCTGTCAGCATTAGAATGGCATAAAAATAAATGACCATCTTTCCATTTTAAACTTTCTGACAGACACAGATTATTATATTTTATCACATTTACCATTTACGCAGTGGGTGTAAAGAACATTTGCTCCAGTACTTCAGTACTACACATGAGTATTTCTATTTCATTATTTCATACTACTTTTAACTCCACCTCAATAAACTATGACAGAATCCTCCTCACACATTGATACATTAGTAATAATAATTCAGGGTTTAGCAACTTAAACGTGGCAGGCTGCACAGGTATATTAATGGCCACCAAAGTATAAAATCACGTAGGAAAGAAGCAAGCACTCTCAAAATAAATCCCCTCGAAAGGTGCACAGCCAAAAACAGCGAAAAAGGGAAAAATGTCCTTTTGGTAAATTTAATAAACCAACTTGGGTGGCAATACCAGAAACACAGATGTTTCGACAGAAAGTCTTCTTCAGTGTGTAACTCAGGTTACGGAAGTGGCGTTTAAGTACGCTCAAAGCAATCAGAGCAGGTGTGTGGAAAGACATTTTACACTTCCGCCATACAATGTAGTGCCAACTCACAGGCAGAGAATAAACATAATAACCAAAGTATAATACCCTTCCCATACATGTATGTTCAAATTGTGAACCAATGACCAATGAGTAACTCTTAAAAAGAAAAAAATGTCAAATTCTGTTATTCTAGCTTCGTAAGCATGAATATTAAATGAAATATCTTTGGGATGTCACCTTGTGATGATCAACATTTTTCCCAATCGATCAACCAAAAGTTAGTCGACCTGAAAGGTCATTAGTCCGTAAGCTATCATTGGTCGCTTAGTCACAGAAAAAAACAGCAACTTGAAACTCTAGTAGGAGCTGCGCCTTGTCAAAATAAATCAAAACCTATATGACTGGACCATGTGGGAATTTCATTTGAAAGGACAGACACAGGAAGAGGCCACACTCAGCAGTCAGACAGGAGTCACATTACAAACCACTCACAGATGACAGATATCTTTCCCTTCTTCTGTAAATATTCAGTCTGATAAATGCGGAAAAGTTGATCATGTTAGTGCAGGGCTACCCAGAACCCCTAAACTCTTACATATAAACAGCGCCTGGAAGAAGATCAGCTCTGCACTCAGGATTTTAGGTTAATAGGCTATACAATGCTTAAGGTTGCTCAGCAACCTCAGATGCAACCTGCCACCATGCTCTAGAAAGCTGGCGCAAAGAAGGCACCCAGCGCCCGACCTCGCATTTTCCAGGCAGTTAAAGACGGCACGTGTTGGGGCCCTAATTTACAGTGCAGAAAATCCAAAGTGTGAGATCATTTTGAGAAGGTGAAGGTCAAACCCAAGGTGATATGTAAACTCATCTTCATTGGTCGACTACAAACATGATGTATCATCTGAGACATGGAAGTAGCTACATGCCCATTAGCCACTTAGCACAATCATTACTGCTTTGCTGACAGCATCATTAACAGGCGGCTCGCTCAGTGTGTGACGTGCACTTGTAGATAAAATATAGGCCTATATTAATGAAGGTTCATTAGTACGGTTTGTATTTCTCTGTCATGTAGCACAGTGTTAACAATGTTACTGATACTATTCTTTCTCACACCTTCAACTCAAAACATTGTGTTGGCCCGCCCAAAATATATAATTTAATGATGAATTAATATCATAAACATGCGGGCGACTAGTCGACTAATGGCCCTAAATGATGACTATTGGTCAACTAGTAAAATTCTTAGTCGGGGGCAGCCCTACTATTTTCAGACATTTTTTAGACAATACAACTAATCCATTAATCGAGAAAATAATCAACAGATTGATGGACAATGAAAATAATCGTAACTTGCAGCCCTACAATAAGACACAATGGCAAGCTATTATACATAATAAAAAGGATATTTTAAATATAACATAAATCACCTGATTCTGATAAATGATATAATACGTATACCACGCTTCCTTACCCCTTGATTTTCCTGCCCTTCTCCCTGTTGCTCTCCTGCAGTTTCAGACAGACAGACAGACAGACAGAGACAGTGAATGATAAAATTTAGCTCTATATGTGATTAGAAAAGAGTCTAATAATGTAATATTTACTAAATTTAGTAATCACATTATTGTGTTCAAGGTAACATGTATTTGTTGTTTAATACGCACACCATTTTTGTACCAGCAGATAATGCTGACTCTCTGTGGGAAACATTGAATCTTACAATATGTAATGGGAATATAATAGTTAAGAGTGTTCCACTCATGGGAGCAATCTGCATAATGAATACTTTTTTTTAACATTTTACTAATAAGACTTGTGTACTTTTACTATGCAGGATTTTTACTTAAAATGAAGCATTTTTCCAGTCACTCAAATAAAGGATTTGAATATATCCTCCATCTCTGCCTTCAGCATTTTGGAATGAATATAAGAACTCACACTAATAAGTTACAAAGTGCTTTGCAAGACAAACAGCTGTCAATGTGCCAATGCAAGAAGCATTTTTCCATCCCTAAAGTACTCACACACCAGGAAACTACCCCTTATGCTTATTTCCAAAATCCAGGACCTATTTTCTCTAAAATGAACTCCTGAGGTCTCAGAGGGATCAGAATATGGGAGATTTTAGAGATGCGGGGATTCAGAATGGCTGAGCGCCTGCTGTATAGAAAAGATTGGTGCAACATGAAGGTGAGTTGAAACAATCGAGGAAACTTGATGTTTGAAGCCTGCAGCCTCTCAGACTGACCTTTCTGCTTTGCATCCCCTCCTTCTAAACTCACACTGCAGCACATCTCTTTGGGTGAGCCTGGAGCCATGTTTCTTCAGAGACTTTATTGAGGTTTCTAAGAGGATACTTTCCACCACAAAGTTCTATTGTGTTTATAGTGGTCTGCACTCAGGAAGTGGGTCGATTTTCCCTTGAATAAACTTAGCTCATATCCAAAGGTCTCTGTTTTCAGCGGCAGAAGCATGCTCGTTGCTCACTCTCTTTCTGTTCCAAAGCTCATGACAGAATTCCTTGACCTCTCACATGAATGGTGAAATTGAAAACTCTGCAGAGGAGCAACC
Source organism: Epinephelus lanceolatus (assembly GCF_041903045.1). Taxonomy (NCBI): domain Eukaryota; kingdom Metazoa; phylum Chordata; class Actinopteri; order Perciformes; family Serranidae; genus Epinephelus; species Epinephelus lanceolatus. The sequence continues at coordinate 18,774,855 of NC_135747.1, read as the reverse complement.
TATATTTTTGCTTGTCACAATGTTCCTGGGGAAATAATCTAAAACAGGACCTCACAACAATGAAGAAAAAAAGCATCAAATGAAGCTCTTATTAGTTAATACTCATTGTTTTTGTTCCACTGGGGGAAGATTTTTACATTTTCAAGCCGATAAAAGATGCTCTGCAACCCTTGTGCAAACTACTGCATGTGTAGCAGTTAGATAAAGGAGAGTTCGCTAATTGCCCATAAGGCAGGTAATCAATAATGTGTGTTACTATGCTATCAAGATTACAGTTTCCTTCCAGCAAGTTGTTACTTTAAACACATGCACATCCTAGATCATTTGTTTCCTTACAATTCATTACACTGGGCTTTCACTGTCTTATATTCAAAACTATTTAATGGTGTTTTACTCGATAATTTAAGCCCTCACCACACCAAATATCCAACGAGAAAGAGTCATGTCAGTCAGTCATGATACTTTCCTGCACCTGCCAACCTAAGAGGAGTTCAATCTATAGACTGTACAAAATAATGGACATTTGACGTCACCCACTGGTTTGTGGACTCCCATTTTGAAGCCTTGATTTTGGCATTTGGCCATCGCCATCTTGTTTTTTTGGAGTTTTTTTTGCGAGGCGGGGGGGGGCTGGAGCATATCCCAGATGGCATTGGGAGAGAGGTAAGGTACACCCTGGACAGGTCACCAGACTGTTGCAGGGCTGACACATAGAGATAGATAACCATTCACACTCACATTCACACCTGGACAATTTAGAGTCACCAATTAACCTATCCCCAATCTGCATGTCTTTGGACTGTGGGAGGAAGCCGGAGTACCTGGAGAAAATCCACGCTGACACGGGGAGAACATGCAAACTCCGCACAGAAAGGCTCCCGTGCCCGGGATTGAACCAGGAACCCTCTTTTGCTGTGAGGCGACAGTGCTAACCACCACACCAGCGTGCCACCCTAACTGTAATAATGCTAATGCTAATTTTTTGCAAGTTAAAATCAGGCTTAAGGCCATTTAAACAAAATGCACTTATTTTAAAAACTGAGTATGGGACTGCTTAGAAGGTCTTTCACTACAAAATGTTACATTTAACTTTCATGATCAAAACCACACTTAAATAGCAACGATTACACCTCGGGTTGGGTGATAAAACAATAACGATAATTATCTCAATAAAACATTTTCTCGATAGAGATATAATAAATGTTCAATAAATCTTCCATATAATTAAACCACCCATATGCCCATAATGCACCTTAAATACCAGTTACCACCTGCCATTAACCACAAGAAGAACAAGGAGAAAAAGTAGTAGCAGTAGTAGCAGAAGAAGAAGTCGAGACCGGCCACTAATGTGTACAGCAATGTTATAATGTTACACACATAAAGTTATTTTTTGTTTGATTGTTTTCACCACGGATAACAGCACATTGACACCTCATGATTGAATTCACTGCATAACGTTAGTAGCTGTATGGTTTGACTCATCCAGGCAAGTCAGCGTGAATGACTAACTGGCTGTTTCATTAGAGGTAATGTGAAAAAACTGATAAACATGATTTCTGCCTCAGTCACATCAGATAGACTTTAATCAGCAAGAAATGACTCCACTTTACTTCACGTCATCAAAGCCCATCTTTTGTTACTGTTTAGATTAAGAAACAGCAGAAATTGATACCGTGGGTGTAAAACTTGTAGAGAAAATACATAATACTGACCACTGTTGAGATTTTTGTTTTTTCTATTTATTTGTTTACACTGTCAGCTGAAACATATACATTTTTTTTTTCCAAATTTATTTATTCATTTTCTGCAGACAATACAGAAAGGTACATCCGTTTCAAATTACACCTCTGTCTGCTTTAGAGTGAAAGAAAACCCCGAAATAAACCCCACCACCCCTCCCAACAACCCATGTCAGTTGCAGCCACAGCAAACATAATACAGTATGAGTTAAGTAACATACAGCATAAAATATTACAATAATAAGGAAATGAAAATAAACAAACTGATAAATAAAAATAGATAAATAAATAAAAGGGGGTGGGGCTCTCTCTCTCTCTCTCTTTCTATTTAGGAGTCTTCAACATCATCTGGAGTCACAGTAAGGTTATTGCTAATATAGGCCAGCAGGGGGTCCCAGATTTTATGAAATGTTGTCAGCGATCCCCTCCGTGAGAACCTTAACTCTTCAAACTGTAGAGATCGTAAAATTTCACGTATCCAACTGTTGTGAGATGGGGGAGAGACATGTTTCACAAAATATTTTAAACCGTCTGCACAAAGAGTTTGACGTGCTATAGACCAGAATTAGGATTTTGTGGTCTATTATTTGTTTTAATTATTGACATTACTTGGATTATGACTGTTTTTTTTTTTATTTCAGATCTGTAAAATGTTTTGCTGTTTGGCAGGTGTTTGTCATGTTCTGACAATAAATAATAGTTCAAACCACAATTAAAGTTTCAGGTTCTTCAACTCGACATTTTTTAGAGTGATAATTACCAATATCGACTGATGTGATCATTTTTGTTGTATTGCCCAGCCCTAGCTACATCTACAGTATACTGTGGGATTGCCATGATTACATTACCTAACCAGCGGTGTTGCTATTTGGAACAACTTGACAACAGAGGGCAACCTCCTACCATTCTAAGTGGCAAAGCTCTTAATCATGCATGACTTTATGCTTCAACAAAATTTTAAAGGTCTGACTTATATGAAATTTCACCCCAGTACAGTTGTCATGAATGTTGAAATTAACTATAGAGACAAAAATCCTTCTTGGTACAAGGCTGTAAACATGTTTATTTCTGCTGTAAAGTTGGGCATTTTAACACAGGGGTCTGTGGGGATTGACATGCTCTTGGAGTCAGCCTAAGAATTGCAGTCCTTGGCACTTAGGAGTTGGCTTCATTTTTCAGCCCGGGAGGTTACTGCTTGGTTCAATCAGCAGTCAGCCTGAAGTCGTCTTCAAGGGAGCAGACCCAGGTGAGTGAGGCTGCAACTCTCATACTTTCCTATTTTACTTGCACACACATACTCCAATTTTCTACATTAACCACAAGTATAGTTAAGACATGTAATTTGCTCTCATTTATCTGACATGTTAAGCTCAAAATATAGAAGCAAGGCCACAACCAGCTGTTGTACTTTGAGTAGAGACAAGCTTATATTTATCATATGCATATTTATCATCACTAATTTTCCAGTTGACCTTTGCGATGGTGGCAGTAGTGGCTGCTGATATTCAATGCAAAGCCTCTCTATATGTGTAAATCAGCAGCAGCGGAAGATTAGTGGATCTGCACATTTCTGCTCTGAAGAGATGTCCACGCTCATTAACGGCAAGCAGAGCGTCTCTAAGGGAGGACAGCTTGGGGAAGTGAATGCGAACTGGGGGCATTGAGCAGTGAAGAGAATAAAAAAATAGAACATTAAGTGGAGCTATTTTAACATAGTGTCTCGCGTTTGTGCATGTTGGTATGTTATTCGATAAAAACAGGTTTTCTCTGGCATCGAAATAGAAGGAATTAAACAGGAGTCAGTAAGCCAGACATTGATTTAAAAGAAGGTATGGGGCTGCAATATGATACAAGGACAAAAAAAGGGTATACAAATAAAATAAAAGAGTCAAAGAATATTGGTGTGCACCTTTAATTTCTGGGTCATTCTGTTGTTTGGTAGTGCAAACCATGTAGAGAGTTTTTGCCTTAAATCATTCGATCCAAGGCCTGCAATAATTGGGAAAACAAGGACATATATTCCTCAAGCGGGGGAAGAAAAGCTCCTATTGAACGAATAACAGGAAAGCAAATGGTCAAAGATTAACAAATGGTGTTAGAATTTAAAATTGAATTTAAAACATTGAGCATTACAGATTAGCGTTGAAGGTTTTTCTTTTCATTAAATGTAATTTGTATCATTTTTTTCTGATTTCTTACAATTAACTGTGTAGTTTTATCACAGAACTGCAGATAATTAATCAGAAAATTATGAATTTGTTTCTATTTTATCTAACCGCCAACCTTTTACATTAGGAGAAAAACCCCATAGAACTTAGTAGCGTGCATGTATATTGTGTTAAACAAAAGCGCAGCCTAAAAAGACAGTCTTTCCTGCTTTCTGTCAGCTCAGTGTCAGTTTTGATGTTCTCTCAAAAAAGCATTCACAACCAGAGCTTGGTGTAGTCAGACAACATGGATTGCTAGAGCTGTTGAGACACAGAAAGCTGAGCAGAGGTGGAAACTTCACAAAACAAAATCATCCTGTGAAAGGCTAACTGACTGTGTAAAGAAAATAGGAACATGAAAAATGCCACGGCGAAGATCTTTCTCAACCTCAACACAAGAAAACTGTAAGATGTCAAGAATTTTATTTTAGGTCAGCGCCTCTGTCATTAACCTCATATCCTCTAGCTGTCAAAGAAACCACTCAGAAATGTGAGGAGTTCAAGGTCATGGCTATAAAACTACAGAGACACTAGAAAAAAATATTTTCTTTCAAAGCAATGATATTATGACTGGCTACACCAAATCTCACTTATTAACACCATAGCGTGAATTTCCAGAATGAACTCCAACACGTGTTTTTTTAGATGTGGTCCCTACTAAGTCTCTAAAGGGGTCCACATATCATTTATAATTGTCAATGGATCTCCAACTTGTTTTCCCTCTGTTATAAACAGGCAGAAATTACACTAACCCTTTGAAAAAACAAAATGTTGATCCTTCTACTACTGCATTTTGGAAAATAGTCTATATACTGCTAGGAATTAGATCTTGATACTTTTCTATGTAGTTTAAGATCCACAGAAAGCAATCAGCACTTATAGAATTCAAATTGTATCGGCAGATGCAGGGAAGTGCTCATTGTTGGGTTTATTATATTTTGGTTTTAGACCACTGTGTTTTATTAGACCGCCTGCATGAGTTGGTTAATGTCACCCCTCCTGCTGTTGAACTGCTGTGTCAGAATTGGATCTCTGCATGCACAGATAACAGTGATGGTGTGCCCCAAGGTTCAATCCTGGGTCCTATTCTTTTTGTATATGCGTCTATTGACCCTTTGCTGAGATCTGCCCCTCGAATGCAGATTGGCCAATAATAGCATAGTACCAGTTGGAAGGAAATATACATTTCTTCCCAACTACCAAACCCTGAAAAGTGTAGGGTTGGCTAGCTAACTAATGTATACACATGCTACTTTTGCTGTTAAACATAAGAGCACTAAATAAAGACCTACCCTGCTCTACAGGTACCAGTGAAGGGAAGCAGGGAAACTTTGCCAATATTTAACCAGCTGGGTGTCACTGCAGTATGTGCAGATGCACGTTTTTTGGCTCCCCCTGGAGCTCCACTGGTGGCAAAACAGTGAGGCTGACATTCTGGGTAAATTCTTCGAACAAACATTGAATGCTCTTCTGTCTGCTTCTCTCTGAAATTTTTTTTTTTTTTTTTTTTTGTTTGTTTCTCCAAAAATATGATAATATTTCCTCAGGGAGAGCAGTTCATTACAGTGTGGGCTCCACACTAGCTCCGACAGTTTGACGGATCGTCACAAAGGGGTGGGGCTTAGTGAAAGGTCAATTGAGCTCTGTAATACGGAATCTTAATGTTCTGAATTAGTTTAATTTAACGGTAAAGCTGAATGACCTTGATAACCTGGCACCTCCTAACCACTATTGATCATATTAACCACTCAAAGGAACGAAACAGATTGAAACAGTATTAAAGTATATATTTTCTATTTGGTATACCCAAATCTACTGCAAAAAATAGGGCTATGCCATCTTTTAAGTACAGATTGCGGCACACAATTTAAAAAAGAATCTTTTCTTGCAAAGCATTCATTGTGCTGCACTTATTTGTACATACTTAAAGTGACAAAAGTGGTTGTGTAATGTAATGTTGGTTTTCTGGTTTTGCCCCTCTGATCCAGTGAATGCACTTAACCCAATTTGATTTTATACAAACCGGCTGTACTGACATTTGACACGTTTTGGCAAATTTGGCAATTAAAAAGTAGTCTACATTAGCAAACTGTGCTGATGGCAACACAGCACTAAATCCAACTAGTATTGCATTAGCAATAAGCAATATGAAAACTTAATAACATAATATTATGTTTGTTTATAAATGGACTAAGGGAGCCACTAGCGTCTGACAGGATGTGTGCACAGGCCAAAAACATTACCAAGATTTTTTTTTAATTTATTTATTTATTTTTAATAAACAGTTTCTCAAGTTGCACCAGGCTGAATATTTTTTTTATTAATTATTTAATGTTTAAAAGACCAAAAGTTAAGTTAAATAGCTGTGAGAAATGAAAACACAATGTGTCAGTTGTCCTGCCGACTGTGGTGCTGCTATACTGTATGCTTCCTTGTGCTTGTTAGGTTTTGGCAGACCACTTTAGAGGTGCATTACTGCCACCAAGTGGACTGGAGTCACTACTCTGACATTCATTGGCTCGCTTAGTTTCATTATGTTTCACTCAGAAGTGACATCTAGTGGTAAAGTTTTGTATATCTGTGCATTCCAGTGTTTACATAATATCAAATTGGTTGAAATTGTTACATTGGCCCAACTCTAGTGTGAAGAATGAAAAAGCAAGATTGAGAGAGCTTAAATCCTGCCTACACTACTTCCCTCCCTACACAGACTTGGCCAATCATTGCACGATGTGGACATGCTTGTTGGGTTGTTAGTTTCAGAGAGTTAACTTGTCGGATGCAGGCAACCCCACTTCCAATGTTGGAAAGGTGTTTAACTGAGAGTTAAATTTAGAATTATTCCAAGTATTTGGCTTGGCTCCAGCCTGAATTTTAGCTGCCTTATTCTCCAGCAATCAAGGATGGATGCATTTCTGTTCGTGCATGCATACAAATAGCACATATGTGGTCTGAAGAGAGAAAAAATAGAGGTAAGGAGCTGTGTCACCTCCGCTGAGTATTAAAGATGGGGATCATCTGTGTTGTAACAAGGGGTAATCAATGAGCACTTTTATCTCATTATGTTTTTCTATCCTTACCCAAGCAGCCATTACCGCTGTGGGCACTGCTGCCACTGCACTACTAACCTGTCATACCTGGTGTGCTCTGCCACCCCCCACCCCCCACCATCCTTTGCGAGACATAATAAATGTTATTGTTGCCCTTTGCAGAGGAGTGTTAAATTGAAACAGCTGACACAAGCTGTCTGGCATTGCATCACAGAACAGACACCCTCTCTTGCTATTTAGCCCTAAGGCTTTTATAATCAAGTGGAAGACACTGGACAGGAAAGAGAAGATGGTATTAATGGTTCTATAATGGGTAAGAAAGAGGCAACCTAAATTGGGCGATGTCATGAATCAACTGAAATAAACTGTAAAGATGCTAAGCATGGTCTGGTTTAAAAATGGTAATGTTTCTTGGGTTTTTAGGCTTTTTCTGAGCAGTGCAAGGCTTACCACCAGGGGTAGAGGGATAGTTTCAATGTGGCTCAAAAACAGAGGAGAGGCTAGGGATCAGACTTAACAGTAGCCTATGGTGAAATATTTACTCGGCCTAGATTCATATCTAATGAGCTTAAAGAAGCCCAGTTATGCAACAGAGCCAGTGTTAAATGTTTAATGTTGTGTTGTTGTGAACACACTGGAGAGACCTACGCTCGTCTTTAAATGAGTTCATCTTGCTTCCCTCATACAAAGCCTTTGCAGAGTTTAGAATGAGCTCTTTAAGCTTGCTTCTTATGCAACCCTCTCCTAGTTGTCCTCTGAATATAAAACTGACTGAATCAATCAATTGCGGAGTCAAGTCATACTGGACCCTGGCTTATCCTCCAATATGTTATATGCTGATTTGCTTAGAATGTTTTACAATGTTATTGCTGTTATTAATTATGCAGTGAGAGTCAGACTTCTACAGCTGCCTGATAAGTTATAAGTTCCCCTCTATATGTCTAACAGGCCTGTCTCGGTGGGAGCTGAGCAGCACTGAGCCATTGTTCCTACACGTCTCTAATTAGCTGCAAGTATGCCAGCTCTATTCATGTAGCTTGTCTTAAAGTCCTACACTTTAAGGAACCCACTCAGCACTCATCTGTGCGGATCTGTACCCTGGGGCTGGAGAAAGAAATCAAGGATAAAACAATGACCCATCTTGGTGGGAGAGGTTTTGATGAGCCTAATAATCCAGCAAAATCTGTCATTTAGAAAGGCTTTTTTTTTTAATTCTGTTTTTGAATACTTTTTTTTTTTTTTGGCCTGGGCTGTGTCTGTGTCACTTAAGGCGAAGTGGCAGAAAATGCGTAGTTGTGAGATTAATAAAGCCCTATGGTTCCTTAGGAAATGTGGTGTAAGTGATTCTGCTTTGTAACATGTGGTTTTGTTGCATCAGTCTCTGTTCAGAGTTTGACGTAACTCACATTCTTTGACAATCGTCTGCAAACCCTGCCCCAATCAAATATGAAGATGAGTTGGGGAGCTGCATAAGAAGAAAGTTTAAAGGGCTCAGTTGCAGCAGCAGCATTTAAAAGACATCTACATAAAAGAAATTGTTTCAGTTGTGTTTGAAATTATAAACCTCTTTTAATGTTGATCTGAGTAAGGTAACCTCTCAAATCCATCTTGGTTTTTTTCACACATTTTATTCTATTTCAAGAAAAGCCTCCAATCTGTGATCCAGGGGCCATCAGAAAGCTTCCTAGCACAAAGAGTCGCTCCTAGTGACAAAATTCTAAGAAAATTCATCGAATTCTGACGTATTCTTAGAATTCCCCCTTCAAGTCAAAACTAGGTCCTTGTAAAGATAAAAGGTATTCACAGAGCATCTTAGTTTTTAAAAGAAGTCCTAAGATGAATAACTGTTAGGTGTAGGGAGGAGGACTTTTAAGAGGCTGAAGTGTTTCTAAATCAGAGGAGAAAATGGTGGAAACAAAGAGGTCATAGAAATATTCTGCAAATGCTGGATGACAGTGAGTAAATGAAATGCTACAGATTAGATTGTGCAGGGATAATATGTGTGGTTGATCTCATTAGGGATATGCACACATTTCCCACCTAACACTATAAAGACAGAAATAAAATGATTGCAGTACTGAGATATTTGGAGAACTGGAAGTATGCAACAGTGCAGCAGTGATGACTTGAGTCTGTTTCAACCTTCCATCAGCAGAGTGATCACATTAGCAATGACAACACTTTCACTGTCTGCAGTTCATTTCATATCCACTGGGTGTCCACACCTTGCAGGCGCTCAAAAGGGCGTGTCTTTGACAACCAATCACATCTGTTAAATGAATGCATCACACATAGGAACGGGGTCAACCACACCATCTCATCCATCCATCCATCCATCCATCTTCTAACCGCTTATCCTCTTGAGGGTCGTGGGGGGGCTGGAGCCTATCCCAGCTGACATTGGGCGAGAGGCAGGGTACACCCTGGACAGGTCACCAGACTATCACAGGGCTGACACAGAGACAGACAACCATTCACACTCACATTCACACCTACGGACAATTTAGAGTTACCAATTCATCCTCAGTACTTAAGGGTCTAGTGTGTAGGATTTAGTGGCATCTGATGGTGAGGTTGCAGAACTGAAACTTCCCCGTGTGCTAAGCGTGAAGGAGCGCTATGGTGGCCAAGGCAAAAATGCGAATGGTTCTTTATAGAGCCAGTGTTTGGTTAGTCTGTTTTGGGCTACTGTAGAACAACTTTGCGAACTCTGTGTAAGAGGATCTGCTCCGTATGTAGATATTAACAGCTCATTCTTACGGCTCATTTATGCTCAATGTTAGATGGAGAGATGGAGATGGATGCAGCCTTCTGTCCGTGCTGTGTGTTCATTTTGTTGGTATTTGAAATTTGGTACAGAAAATTTGGTATAAAAAATTTGAATAATGATGATACCAAACAAATCAGTAATATAGTAAAAAAGAATTCTCCGTCTACATCAAGATGATTGTGATAGCCGCACAGACCACCGCAGCACAACGGCGCCTCTGTTTAAAAGTGCAATGTTATTTCTCACCGTCCCCTGGTTTGTTGTTGTGTGAAACTTTTGACTCTGACCTCTAGTGCCATCTATTGGCTGTATCTATGCCATCATAACAGACGCATGGAAGTATGAGGGCACCCTGAAGGTAACAAAAACACAAGGATTCTTATTTTCAGTTGATTGTAAACTAATATATTTACCATTTCTGCCAGTAGACACCCCTACAGTAAGTCCTACACACTGGACTTTTAAATACAATACTTGTAAAAGTATTTGGTATTGTGGAATGTAAACTCCTAATCCAGGTTCCCAATCAGTGTTCAACATGTGCATTCTGCATAGGTACATTCATCAGTTTGTAGTTAGTAAAGCAAAATAAAAAAAGTGATGTTACATGGTATAAACATACGTATTCACTGTAATTAAATTGAAATTCTGGTCATGCATAACTGCTGATTAGACGGAGAAGCTAAATTCAGCAGTGGTGAAGGCAGCAATGATCAGGCAGCCGAAAACCTTACTGGGTTTTTCCTCTGAGGTAACTGGGTCAGCCCAGCAACACAAAGAGAGGCTTGATGCGAAGGGGCTGAGACATTGTTGCAACGCCTGTACACAGTTGTAAACCTGGACAGAAATAGACTCATAGTTAATTAGTAATTAATTATATAAACTAGAAAAGCACTCAGAGAGTCCGCCAAGTAAATGATATTCCCTCCCCCTCTGCATCAGATTTTGCAGCCTGCATCACAATTAGGTTATTTGCATCACTATCATTATTAGTTAGGTTATATATGCCTTCACCATGGAGACACTGTGGTGTATTTATTTCATTTTTATTTTGTACCAACACAGAATATAATATGTTTTTTTGTGTTTTTCACTTTCTTTTTTCCAACACAGAACATTAATTTCAAATTTAGAATTACAGCAATATTTAGCAAGTAGAACAAGATGTGCTTTCCGGCCACCAGATGGCGCTATTTTCACCGTCTTAATTGCTGCTGAGGCTGTCAGACCATAGACTTTATTTATAATTTTATCCACTTTTCTTGAACCGGTCACCACCAAAATTTTATCATCTGTTCCTTGTCCCATTATCCACCTTTCCTGAAATTTCATCAAAATCCATTCCTAACTTTTTGAGTTATTTTGCAGACAAACAGACAGACAAACGAACAAACAGACAAACAGACCAACGCCGGCAAAAATAGAACCTCCTTGGCGGAGGTAATAACTGGACGTCTTATGTCCTATTTTCTCCCCTTTATAGGTGGGGTACCACCAAAGGTGAACGTAGGGGTACAGAAACTGAGAATCCACATATCGAGTACGGAGTGGAATTAAAATACTAAATATTACAAAAGTACATTTGACTTTGTTACACATGTTACTGCTGACATCACTGTCATTCTGGATTTATGGTACCACTGCTCCCAGCTGACGATTGCTCAATTGATCATGTTCTACTCTAATTGCTAAAATTACTCGGAAACCCATGCTGGAGTGCAGAATGGTTAGAGGCTTTAAAACATAATCCTATGATGCTGTGAGTAGAGCTTTCCCTGGTGCATGTTTTAGAGCTTTGCTGTGGGTTTTAGCAGACTACACAGGTTTTCTCTTGCTGCACAGCTGTGTGAATGTGTGTGCTGGGCGAAGGGGGGGCACCACACCTTATCTTTGGAATACAAGACAAAGTCTAAGGTACAACCTTCACGGACCATACAGAGAAATCTTCCCTCCATCACCAGAATACACCAATCTACCACGATTGCCACCCCCTCTTGCTAAGCCAAACAAGGGGCGTGATTGAGCTCAGTGAAAGTTTTGTTATGCTGATTGCAAAATATTCTCTTTAAAGCCTTCATTCTTAAAGTCCTCCCTTGAAACCTGGGAGGTAAAAACATAACAAAAGGGAATTTGCCATCACTGTCGTTTCTCTCGCAAAGTGTTCCTATTTGTACGTTAACAAGGAAGTAATTCAGAGGGTGTAATTTAAGTGGGCTCATCAATCAAGCTTACATATATGAGGATTTAATGTGTTTCAGAGGTAGACTAATTAGTGTGCGAGGCTCATATTCTTCTCTGTTAAGACATAAACGAATATCCCACCATTTAGCCACAACTTCTGATAATCAGGATTTAAGAGACATTCATCATGAACAGACCCTTAACACTTATAGCGCTTTAAAGTAAGTGGCCAGTGTTGCACCTGTGATAAACCACAATGGGCTGAAGTGGTTACTTTCATACATTTTTTAAAAAATATATTTTTTTATCACAAAAATGAAATTTAAAAAGATGTCAGTGTTTATTTCTTAACAAATAAAACAGGTAAAAAACTGCATGGAAGAGGGATTCTAAAACCACCACTTGCAGAATGAACACATTGCTGTTTTCCAATCCACTGTTCCTGTGTTTATACTTTACAAAAAGGTAAATAAAACCATAGGTGGAAAGACTATGAAGCAAAAACTAACCATGTAAAAATACTCACAGCATTCAAACCTTACCCATTAGAGGTATGAAAATATTAGCAGAAAAAAAATCCTCAGTATCAAAAGTAAAAGCATTCATTCTACAACGAAATTGCCCCTGTCAGTGTTTCATGATTTCATTTTTTATATCAGAATAATTTGTGCTGATGCATAAACACGTTAGAAGCATTTCAATGTTGTAGCTCGCAGAGGTGGAATTTAATTTTTAGTTATGAATTAGTCTTATGCAGTTAAAACTAGGGATGCACAATATGGATTTTTTTTTACTTCTTATGGTTGATACCGATAAGAACCGATAATTTGTAATCTTTTGTATCTTTTAAAATACCTTCAAAAGCTGTAGTTTATGCAGGTAAGAAGGTACGAAAGGCTAAGATGTAGTGAGTAGTAAACAAATCTAACTGACATCGCTATTGGTTACACAACAAAACAACAAACAGTTCTGACTCTTTAGTGTTCTTTTTTTTTTTTTTTTTTGGCGAATTTCATCAAAAAACTTCACAAACATACTTTAGATTTATAGAGCGTTGTGCCTAAGATTTCAAATTGAATGCTTTGACACAATCTGTCAAATTTGAGATGTCAGTGTATTAAACACAAGTAAATGAAATAAGTACATCACTCAGTACAAAAATAGGGGGAAGGCAGCAGCTGCAGGGACGGTCCTTCTGCTAGGCATCAAGGGATAACCGGTGTAAGGGCAGCAACAGAAAGTTATCAGACCCCCAGAAGAATTGTGTTGTCTTCCTCTTAAACTGTGAAAAACTTCCACACTGGCTATTCGGCTCTCTAGTTGGTATGCTGCTCTTCTTCTGCTGTGTGTTTATTAATGCTGTAGATGCCGCGTCAGTTAAGTCAATGAAAGCAATTTGGCTTTGTATTATCGACTCTATTTATCGGCTGTATAGTTTATAGTAGGAATAATTATTAAGAGTATAAATTTCCCATCATTGGCCGGTAATCTATTGGCTGGATATTTTGCATCTCATAATTGCGTTTTAGTAAAATACTTGAATGAATGTTCTTATTTGCCACCACTGGATATCTATAAATTCACTATATGGTATTGGATATATGCCGTTTAGCTACTAATGTAGACGTAATCAGAACCAGTTTATTGAGAGAGTGGTTGATTAACTATTATGCCAATATTTAGTGATTTTGTGTCCCGTTAAATTAAGTGGTCCATCCATTTACCTGTTTGACAGGTCAAGTTGGAGATTTGTTTTAATGGTAATGCAACATATATTGATGAACAGCTTAAAATCAGACAGAAGTGAAATGTCTAATATGGTTGCCATCAAACCAGTAAGCTGATATACAAGATCCAACAACCACAGTATGTCAGACTTGTCATCATCAACAATAGGCTAATGAGCCAATTGACTGTCATGATAACCTTTTTCATTCAATGCATTTTCCCTTAATAGTTTTATAGGCAGGTTCACATACGTATGTGTGAGGTCTGTCTGCTCTTGGAGACGGGATAGCTCGGTAAATGATTCTAAAACTCATGAGGTGAATAGAGGCTGTCAAACAATAGGTGACTGTGTTGTAGCAGCATGGAAATACATTATGGCAATCGTTTCTTTACAGATGGCAACTCAAATGGTTTGATGGCCTGGGAAACAATTAAGCTGCACAATCACTACTAGAATGAGATACTACTACAGCTAATGGGGTGGTGTCTTGCTGTCAGAATGGTATTTACCACACACCGGAACGGGGCGCATGATGAGCTGAGGCTGACTGACTGTGTTATTTAATTTTTAAAAGTGTATGTGTGTGTGTGTGTGTGTGTGGGTGGCATGGAATTGTTAAGGAAGGTAACACTTGGTATACTGATACATACTACAAATCATTTTATGTACATCCCCACTATACTAATGTGTAATTAAATAAAATATGGAAAAAAGTTCTAACACCTTTTTTCATAAGCAAACCTTAACAGAATTTTATTTGAACATGCCTGTTATTTATATGGCCAAAAATCTGACCAGGCCCTTTAACAACCCGTTGTCCACAAATGGCAGTCGGCCTCCAACAACTCTGTGACTCATCCCGAAGGGATGTACTGTCTTCTAAGCCCTGCTTGCTCCTCACCTCCATAAATAATTCATTTAGCACAGCATGAAAAACGCATGTCAATTAGCCAGGTTTATTTTTTACTCCAATGAAAACAGCGGGCCTCTCTTCATGCCAGCTAGAGGAATGTAGTGAAACAGTGCATTATTTAGTATTTCTGGACATGGGCTGCACGGACTACATGGCCTCATTCTTATTTAAAAAAAAAAAGCTGGAACAAAGTCTGACAGTGTCAGTTATTCTGTTTGATTTGCGGAGACATATCTTTTTTTTTTAATTGGCGGGGATGGATGCTAAGTTTGCCTGCCGTGTTTCTGCTGTGATTGGCTTTAGTTTCTATTACTCCTTCTCGTGCCCTCATGTTCTATGTATTAACATTGGTAGCTGAAAGTAAGTGAAACTCCTCAAGGAGCTGGCTCATGCTTTCCCTGCTGTCTGAGTTTGCAACAACACCATCAGTTCCACCAATAGGCAACACAATTACTTGAATCTACACTGACATTTAGAAAATCCTCAAAAAGAATTCAATGACAAGCTAAGTTGCAGTAGACTCTTAACGGGCTGGTGTGTAGGATTAGGTTGTGTCTATAGGTGAGGTTGCAGAACTGAAACCTCCCTATGAAACTGACTGCTCTCAGTCAATGTATGTTGATGTTTAAACTTTCCATGTTCAAACTAACTGCTAATTCTTAACCTTTGATACAGCAGTTGACTGATCACCTGAAGGCCACCTTATTAGTGGTGTTGTGAATGAAAGTGAGTTCTAACACTTCCTTTTGAGTCTTATAGTACATGGCTTGGTAATAAGTTTTCTCCGTCACCCAGCCAGTCTCACCAGGTGTCCTGGAACAGAACTGAAAGAGACCTGTTACTGAACATGACATCTATTTAGGATCTGGAGTGATGGTTAGATCTGGAACATACATTTATAGTATCTACTGACAGAAGCAAGCCTTCAGTGTGATTATTACATTCTGATTTACATTCTGTGTAAAAAATCTTATTGATATCCAATGCACAGTACTGTTTGCCTGATATCAGACAGAACTGTTAACTTGTTAAACTTCGTCTCCATCTTAAAGACTAACATCGCGGCTACTTTAAATGATTTTTTTGGGGGGGAAAAGGGACTCAATTTTCCATGCAAGTCCACTACTAGACAATTCCTCCATTCATCATGCATGCACCGAGTGTCCTCTTCCGCCTACCGCTCCATTAGGTCCCAGGGAAACTGAGCCTCCCTGGAAGTGACGATTTTGTGGCATTTATCCAATGACCGTCTCGCTTTGCTGCATGAAAAAAACTTGCTCAGCGTTGTCTCATAGGAATGCTTGGAGGCTCCGCGTCCACCGTGCTGATACGAGAAGGTATGACAGGGAGGTTGCGTTTGAAAACTGGTGATAAACAGATGACGTTTGAACATCATAGTCATGATGTTAACTGCATCCCAGCACACATTTAATACAGTGTAAATTATTGTTTTAATGTAAATTCAATAGTGCATATTTGACCATTTCTTCTATGAAATTTTAGGGCAAGTTCAGCCTCCCTTGCTGTCTCAGAGCAATTGCCCCTGGTCTGCACCATCACTATTCCAGCACCGGCATTGTGCAGAGTAGGCGGAGTCCGCACACCACTTGACAGTTATCGTAGCCAGCAGATACACCTGATCCTAAATTCTAGAGGCAAGAGCAGCATTTACGTCCCCATGACCACATGGCCAACACAAATACAAACAAGTCAAGGAGCTTGAAAAGACAGAGAACTGATGCACGTCATTGAGGCTTACCTTAAATCATGTTGTGAATGTTACTGTCTATTCAGGCAATTATTTGTCAACAAGGAAAGCTACCATGGCTACCTTGCCCTGTAAGCCGACATTGTTTGTTTTGTCAGTTAACAAGACACAGTTTAATTGCACTTTTAATCATTCCGATCGAAAAACGGTCATTCCGATTGAAAATTAAATCCGATTAAAGGGGGTGGTTTATTCCGTTTGTCATTCCGAATGAAAGAATTTTGTGTGCATGTATACACTCATTCCTCTTTAAATTCATTCCGGTCTTTCTGCGCATGCTCGTTTCCTTGCCCTTCTGGCGCGATGACGTATATAGCGCGCATAGCAACAGGCTGCATTCCAACAGGCTGAGATAGAGCAGTCGGACTTGTTGCACTCACTGGTTTCCATTCGCCACAGCAGGGTCTTCCATCTCCCTTCTTCGACCTTCTACCTCCCTTCTCCTCCTCAACAGATGAAGCATTAGCAGAACAAGGTTGTTGTCGCACTGCTGCTTCAAGAATATAAGCAAAACAAGCCCGAAAAAGGCACTAAGAACGGCGTTGTCAAGCATCTTGTTATCCGGAGCGAGGACTACAGTGTTTTCTTCCGGTAAACGTAAACACATAACATCCGCCCCGCCCCCTATCCAATCAGAAACCTTCCCTGCCCCAAACCTTGCGCAGACCTGAATAAAGGCGATTGAACTGATCTCCCATGTAAACCCTCATTCGGAATGAATATTTCCCATGTAAACTACCTGGAAAGACTTTAATACCAAATGATTTCATTCAGCTTTATTTCATTCCGAATGAGAAGCCATCATGTAACCGTAGCCAATAGGTGCCGGCTGACAGATTACACTCCATTTAAACAGCCTTCCTGGCCCTTGCCGTGATAAGTGGTGCATAGGTGCACTTAAATGGAGCGGACCCAGATGCATAGTTATGCCAACATACCTGTGTTGCTGGGGCTCTAAGAGTGGAGCAGAGCAACTACAATGTTGGGTGACATTGAAAAGACAAGTCGACTTGAAACAGCCTTGACTCCAGCATCTATCTTGTCTTGCTCACAATTGTTATTACTCCTCATTTCTAGTGCCCTGCTTGACAACAGCTTGACAATGGCGTTAGTGCTGCCCATGGTGCTGATTGATTAATTAGTCCCCGTGGACTAAGAATCAGTCAACTTGAACTCAGTGGAATGAGCTGATTCAAAGGTTTGGACCCAGGCACTAGTACTGTAGCTCTCATCACGACATGTGAGATTAGGGACAATATGAGATTATGTGAGATTAGTTTTGCCTAATGTAAGTTTTCTAAAGGTAGCAGGGAAGAAGGTAAGGGGTTGTTCCCTGACTCCTGTCTGCATGTCGAAGTTTCCTTGAGCAAAACATTGAACACTAAGTTGCTTCCTATGGGCAGGCTAGCGCCTTGCAAGGCAGCTCCACCAACATCCATCTAGTTGTCACCTGGATGGATGGTAGCCTTACTTAGGAACTCCACAAAGGGCTTCCAGGTCTTGTTAAAGGATTTACTGGTGTCTTTAAGTGAAAATGTAATCTTTTGATGTGATTAAGGATCTCCTTAAGCCAACTATTGTGTGAGGGGAGAAGAGAATGCTTCCACTTAAACAAGATGAGGCGTCCAGCTAATAGAGTTGTAAAGGCTAGAACACACCGTTTTATCAATGGAACGTTCGGTGTTGCAGGTGGTGGGACTCCAAATAGGGCTGTGAGAGGTTCAGAGTTAAGATTCATGCCAAAAAAAAAAAATCCAAACTGGTTAATTTTGGACAGGGGCAGAACACGTGAGTATGGTAAGCAGGTGACTTCTGCACCTATTACAAATATCACTGGTGTCTGGAAAGACTCTTGCCAGTCGGGCCTTTGTATAATGTACCCTGAAAAGAATATTACACTGTAACAAGAGTGTACTAAATCAACTATATGGTCCCACCTGTCGTCAGGTATTGACACACCAATTTCTTGCACCCAAATCTGCTTCAAATGGGCTGTCGAATTTGAGGTTCAGGGAGTAAATGGAGTTGTAAATTATGGAGCTGGAGCGTTTCTGGATAGGCGCCAAAGCCAGAGGAGAATCCAACAGGGACCCAGGAGGGTGGTTAGGAAAATGGGGGTAGTTTAATTTAATGAAATTTCCTACTAAAAAAGTGTGATTTGGGCAGGTCAAACCTAGTTGAGAGCTCTGTGAAATCAGTAAAGAGACAGTCTTTATAAAAACCTTTGATTTGCAGTAAGCTCTCGTCTTGCCAAAGACAAAAAGTAGAGTCTGAGGAAGAGGGTGGAAACAAATGATTTTTAAAAACTGGGCAGGAGGTAGTGGGTTACTCCAGCTCAGAGTGTTTACAGAATTGTATCCAAATCTTGACTAAGTTGGTGACAGCTGGGTTGAAACTCAGCTGGCTCAGTAGCTCTCTTGAATTACAAGCCCAGACGCCCCCATTGTTGTCCCAACTGTAGTCCAGCAATGTCCAGCAAATTTTCACCTCTTAATACTGAAAACTAAGGAATACTTCGCACATCTGTTTTCAGACAGATGCATAGGAGAGGTATGAGAAGAATAAAACTTGTAGAAAAGACTCCCGCACACTGTTTAACTTGCAAAAATAATGATTTTTATGCTGCTGCAGCGTTTCGTGATTAGACCATCATCAGGCAAACAGTTTTGTAACAAAGAGGAGCCATCTTAAGTAGGAGTGGCTGTGAGTTTGCAATTAGTCACATTACCCACGTGCAGTAGGAAGACATCAATAAGTTAACGATCAACATTATGCATAGAAATAGAGGAACAAAGATGCAAAATTAAAAACAGCTTGATGACAGTTCTAAATGTACCCCCAAAATATTACATTAGATGGGTATGTTCTTGAGAACAGATGCTTAAATTCTTATTGTTAACCTACATTCTCTATAAATACACATCCAAATCTTGAAGGTACATAAAAAATTGCAGCAGCATTAAAATCATTATTTTAGTTAGACAGTGTGTGGGAGTCTTTTATACAAGTTTTATACCTCTTAATACTGAACATTTGACCACTGGTGAGTGTCACTCATTGTATGTCACTCATTGGGTAGCTCAGTCCATAGGGACTTGGGTTGGGAACTGGAGAGTCAAGTCCCCGTCAGGACCAAAATATGGAGCGTGGACTGGTAGCTGGAGAGGTGCCAGTTCACCTCCTGGGCACTGCCGAGGTGCCCTTGAGCAAGGCACCGAACCCCCCACTGCTCGGAGCGCCTGTCATGGGCAGCCCACTCTGACATCTCTCCACTTAGTGCATGTATAGGTCTTGTTTGTGCATGTGTGTTCGGGCCTGTGTGTTAAAAAAAAAACAACAAAAAACAAAAAAACAAAACAACAAACGCCAAAAAAAAACAGTGAAAAAAATTTAATTTCCCCTCGGGGATTAATAAAGTATATTAAAAAAAGTGTGTTGTGGAGTCATACAGCTCTGATGAAGTGCAAAGCATTTGCTAAACTTGAAGTGGTTTCAACTTAACCACGCTAAAAATAGAGATGTTTTTTTTGTTTGTCAGTCTGGAGTAATTTTGTTCACTCAAGAAAGGTCATATAGGAACTGAAATCTCTGTGCACTCCTACAGGATTCAAGGCCAGCAGACCCATAACTGATGATCAGTTTTTCATAATAACGGAGTAGAGTTATATTTAACAATGCACTTTAATCAAAGTGGGATTTGCAGACATACTGCTCAAGACATAGGGGTCTACCTGGAGAGTTATTGTCAGCAATGAACACCACAAGCCATCCTGTTGCTTGGTTACTGTGCCTGCAGTGAATCGTGACTCTGATGGCCTTGGGCTGCTGGGGTAGAATTAGCTCAACTGAACAGGATTTGAGACTTTGCAGAATTTGATATTTTCTGCATGTGACAGCCAGTCAAAGGAAAACAAAAAAAAAAATTTTTCAATTCTGTCTGACATAACAAGAAGTCATGAATATATTTAGATTTCTCACTAATTCTCTCTCGTTCTCTCACTCCTGCTGTTACATTCTTGGCCAAAACCGAAGCAAAGAAAACTTCAATTATACTCTACAAATTACGCTAAACTAAAAGCTGGGAAAGTGGCTACTATAGGGTGAAAGTTTACAGAATGTTGGCCCACACCCCAGCTCTGCTTTCTAATTAGCAGTCAATGGCAAAATCAACTGTATTTTGAGTTGATGTAGCTGCATATTTCCTCCATGTTTTCCTATTGATTGTCAGTATTGGCACTTTTTCCCTTATTGACTATAAACAAACATAAAGTATCTTAGCTTTATTAACAAGTGTAATTCCTTCAAAGATAAGAATAAGGAAGAATAGCATGCTGACAGGTCAGATGATGCTACAGCAATGCTTGGAATCGACCGCCTGACCCCAGGTCGATGCCCTCGTGCAGTACATTTAATAGAGTTAGCTTTGAATTTATTTGTTAAGAGGTGAATGATCCAGTAAGGTTTGCTTTGACCCAGGCTGTCCTCCCTCCCACAGTAAATGTCATGTTGGCAACCAAATCAAGGGTTATGCAGTAACTGCTTGTGCATTAAAAAAAGACAACTGGTGCTCTTCAGCTACAACCCTTGGTGTGTGTGTGTGTGTGTGTGACTCAGTGAGTTTTATAATGATGAAGCCCCTCTTGGATACGACTAGTTCACAACACTCGTTCACGCACATGTTCACTAACAGAGCATCACTATTTGCTGTTTCAAACATCAGTCCTGACTTTTGCACATTCCAAAACAGCTACAACACTAATTTAGACATCTGTTTCTGAATAATGAAACAGTCCTGAGGGCTCCTGTATTAGACGTAACATCAGCTACTACTACGTGGCAGCAATAAGCACGGTTCACCACAGACTCTCAAATGAGAAAAATAAGCAGTATCATCCTTTTGTGAAGAGGTGGCGTAGAGCAGTGGTGGAATGTAACTATGTACATTTACACAAGTACTGTCCTTAAGTACAGGCAGTATATACATTTGTTAAGATTAGCTCCACATTTACTAGGTCCAACATTAGTGACACTTGCATGCTGACTAAGTGTAGACTGTAGCTATAACCCTGCCTTTGGCAACCTGGATATTGAGGCCGGCATTCTTTCTTCTGTTATTTGCATGTCACTGTTTCCAAAGTCCCTATGGGGAAACAGCAACTATTATCTCTGAGCTGACAACCTACATCCTGGAAATGACAAGTTTTGCTGAAGATTTTGATCATGCAATAAGGCATGCCCACTTTGTTCTTTTGGTGAATTGTTTTAAAGATACACAATGAATAAAACAACTTGTGAACGCTTCTCAGAAAATCTCAGAGCTTGTGTCAGTGAGACTGACTTCACCAGCATACAGATCTGTTCCTAGTGAGCTCTTCCAGGACTAAAGCACAGTCAGGCTTTACCTCTAGGTCACCAATCATCAAATTATGTTTTTTTGGGTTTTTTTTTTTAAATCAGTAAAGTTGAGTCAAGATACGTCTGTTTTTGTTGCTCTTGTTTTTCGGAGAATGAGCCATTTTAATGAAAGTGCTCCACCAAAACAAGTCTAACTGCACCAGGGGTGTCAAACTCATTTTAGTTCATGGGCCACGTACAAACCGATTTGATCTCAAATGGGCCAGACCAATAAAAACATTGCACAATAACCCATAAATAACATCAGTGGCAATTTTTTCCCTTTCTTTTTGTGTTAAAGTACAATTACATTCTTTGGATGTTCATCCTTCTACAAAGCAGATGAAAAGCCTGAGATGTCTTAAGAAAAATATGTCCATTTTCAACAATATGTCTCAGTTTTTCCACATTCAGGCAGTGTACTTCTCACTGTCATTACACGTGCATTTATCCATACATTTCCTGATACAGATACAGGTGTGATACAGTCAGATACAGATTCTTTTGCACTGAAGTTGCTGATTGACAATATTTTCGACAATGTTCAATATCTGTAAACATGCTCAAAATAAGAGAACTACATTCTGGGCAGGGCTGAAAAGCCTCTGAAGCAGAATTTTAAATAAGGTAGGCTACGCATGTTTAACTTGCTCCTGAAACCTGCCATCTCTTAGTCTAGTAATCTAGTGGGCCCAATTGGACCCCTTGGGGAGCCGGTTCTGGCCCATGGGCAGTATGTTTGACACCCCTGCCCTACACCAACACTATTTTGCAAGGGCACCGTTGCTCCATCTTGGGTCTTGAATCACTTAAGACGATTGTGATTGCTTTAAAGAAATAAAAGTAACACAGTGGGATTTTTCCCATATAGCAGAATCATAATGTGTGCTTACGGACATTTCTCTGGAGCTGACACAGCACTTTGGAGACAGGTATGAGGCACAAGTGACACTTAAATACATCACCAATTATAGTCTAGTGATAAAATATTTATTCTGCAAAATGAATGCTTTTATTTTTGCTACTTCAGTTATATTTTGATGCTAATACTTTTGTACTTTGTAAAGTTTCAAATGTAGGGCTGTTACTTGAAACAGAGTAGTTCTACACTGCACTATTGCAACTTATATTTAAGTAAAAGATCTGCATACTTCACCACTCCCTTGCAGTCACAGTGAGACCACATTTACTGTGTAAACAAGAACTGCCCTTCTCTACCTTTTGGTTTATTTAACTTTAAATTCTGCAGCCAGATAGGGATGTGCTATTTGTGGATGTTGCTTAGTATCTTCTGTTACCTGCAGAAGCCGAGGCACAGATGTGAGGCTGGTAAACTTGTGTCAAATAGCTGGAGGAAGGTTGCCAAGGATTTGCAGGCAGATCAATATTAGCGGTCTTTGGAGGGTTGTGCTGTCTGTAAATGGAACCTGAAGCAGTTATGCTAGCAGGGGCACAAAATAGCTTAGACTAACTGTACAGCCTCATAATAGCATTAGCCTTGTGTTAGGCAGATAGTGTATTGGAATCAAATTGTTGTTTATTTCTGTGTTTAACCTTGTTGTTTTATTTGCCCCGATGGCATGATCATACCCTTGATGTGTATGAATGATTTTAATATGCTTTAATAAGATTTTATCAGGGTTTCCTGGATATTTAAATGGTGTTAAGAGGAAGGTGTCTATGAAGATGATGGTTCACAGTTGTAAGTTTTACTGGCTGTTTCTCATGGTAGATATTGACTTTGCTTCTGATTTGACATAACTAATTTAAGTATTGAAACGTACATTCTTGACTGTTTTAATCTACAGAGGGAAGCAATACAGACTTTCTGCCCTTTGGAGAAAAGTGTGGACTCTTTGAGTCATAGTTTTTGCATTTTCATGTATCTACATGCCCCTACAGGCCCCTGTAAAGAAAATTCTTAACTGAAGAATAGCCCAAGGCAAAGGGATATTCTGCTGATTTTCAACCTGCTGTGTGTCATAACAGTGTGAGCAGTATGTGTAAATAAACTACATTAGATTTACCCCAATCTTGCCAGCGCTTAGATCTCCCTGCTCATTTGAGTTTAGCTGGTTTTAGGGCTGTAGCTCTAACTACAGATTGTACTTCCTCATTTTTGAAACCCTGCCACCACCACCGACACAAAAGCCCAGTTCAGAGCAAAGATTCACGACAAGACGAGTTGAAACATGCAAGTACTTGCAATGCGCCGTTCTGCAACGTTCTTAAAACCTACTACTAGATGAGATGGTGTATCATCTCTGTGCAACAACTCTCTGTACCTCTGTTCTGATTTTCAGCTTTTCAGGCTTATTTTGTGGCTGAATATAATTTGTAGCGTCTTAAAATAAGAATGAGGATAGTGATGGTGAGATACTGGCTACAGTTGCATTTGTAGTAATGAAACGGCGAAAAAACAAAACGAGCATCAGATGGACTGTATTTACAATAATTACACCACAATAATATGAATAACCACAGCCAATTAATCAGTCAGTGAGAATGTGTGTGTGTGGGGGGGTGCATAAGCACATACAGTGAGCAGCAGCGGGGACCCACTGTCCGACACCGGCTCACTGCGAGGACAGAAACAAGGGTTTGCCTGGGGTGATTGGCTGTTGAAACAGGTGATGTGCTTTACATTCTAAACCCAGCCGCAGGGGATTCGACCAGCTGAGTTGCAGATGACACAATCAGCTGGCCTGAGTTGAGCTGAGACCGGCCAGTTAACACCGCTGCAACGTTCTAAAACGCTTTCCTCTCGTCGCGAATCATTGGTCTGAACTGGACTAAAGAGTACACAAGTGGATTGAGAGAGAGAGAGATGCCCTTCTCTCTCTCTTCCTCAAACCGTAAAACTAGGCTGCACTGATTAAATATAAACCAACATTCTGTAAATGCATTGCTTCTTTCTCACCTAAAATGTTTTCAGAAACATACTTTAGTGCACTGTTTAGCTGTAAAATGAGAGTTTGTGAACAGAAAGTAGGTGCCATTCTGCTTCCTGTATTGTGTATAAAGATGTTGAAAAGACTTGAGATCAAATAGCCATATATAGTCATATAGCACCAATTTCAAAAGTATTTGTGTCTTTCTACTGCATTAACAGACCAGTTTTATGAAAAGACACTCCAGCAGCGTAATACCTTTTAAAGGTAACCCCACATTTCTGTCAGATTGAGTTGTTTTAGAGGGTTTGCTATTGCTGTGATTTTAAAATGCATGCTGTAGGCATTACAGACTTAACTGATAGAATCCCTAACACAAGTCTTTTTTTTTTATCTGTTTCAGGGTCAGTATGCTATATTTTTGTATTAACCTCTTGGACAAAACTATTCTTTGACTTGGTGCTTAACAGTGATAATCCCTTGTTCCAATGCTGTTGCGCTGTCTGTGTGTGAATGGCCTGTTTAAAGCAGAGGCTGTGGTGTGGGAGGAAAGGCATGCTGATTTTAATGCATGTCCAGTACAAACACACACAAACACACACACGCACAGAAATCATGTGAGATAAGACTTTGCATTTCAGTGGATTCTTATATAACACAAACATAAGCAGAAACAACAACAAAATGTATTGCTATGCAGTGTACACTTTAACACATTTGGAGTAGGATGTTTTAAAATGCAGAGCAGGTTGAAACACAGATTCAGTTTGAAAAATACAGTATACACACACAAAATCCAAATATATAAACAGATCAGTTGTCATCAACTTCAAACTTTAAAGCTTTGGGCTCCAGGCTGGACCTCTTGAACAATAAAAGTTCCTTATTATCCTTCTTACATTACATCATATATTCATTACAGCTACATTACCTTAATGTATATATTGTTAAGGGGCATGCATATAGTACATGTTTACTATATGGTGCATTTTCATCATTATTTGAAGTCTAAAACAGAATGTATGAATGAGACCAAATAAATAGAAAAGCAAACTGGTCAAAAAATTGGTATTAAAATGAGCACAGTGAAAATAAAACTATTTAATCACAGTTAAAGAGGCCCCAAGAATAAAAATAATACAAAGAAAATAAACCACTGATCTCAAATAAAAGGAAAAAAAAAGGCAGTAAGAAACACTTACACACTTGCAACAATGCCCTCATGGACTTGTATAAGTGAAATATGTAATTACTCTCTCTGGTACCACTGAAGTCGCACTTTAAAGTGAGTTAGAAGTTGTAACTGTTTATCAATAATAATGAATTCTTTCATGCCTTATTGCTCATAAGACATTTATAAGAACAATTTTTGGACTGACAGGTTGTCAAACATTCCTCTAGCTGGTGTTAATCCTCAAGCAAGACACAGGCAAGAGGCTTCCTGTAAGAGTCCATTTGACCTTCAGAGAAACACCTGCAGAACATCTGCTCCACAATCCATTTCTTTTGACAGCATTTTAATATTAACAATGCAAGACTTTCCTTACTGTAAAAACCCTTTCTTAGTTATTACCATTAATCAGTGTCCTGTTGGAGGATTGACACCAACTAGAGACTTTTCACAACCTGGCAACCCAAAATTTGTCAATGTTTGTTATCTGTAAAACATTAATGAATTAATTAATTGATAAGTAATAAAAAAAAAAATAGTTACAACTTATAAAACGCTTATAAACGCATCAACATCGTTAATGACAGTATTTTAATCAGACTGCAACTCTTACCACTGAAATAACTCCACTCCTTCCTGACACAACAGGATGGTAAAACAGAAGAACTTCAAGAAACCATATTCTGAACATTTGCTCCCAACTGATGCTGCTGTTTTACAAAGGAATCCCAAGGGAATGGAAGGAAGCTTTACCCCTGCTGGGTGGCCCCTCGTTGGCTTTCTTTCTGCCGGTAGTGAAAGAGGCTGGTGGTGTCGAGCTCACCTGCATGGAGGATAGCCTCTGCAAACAGCTTCACCACCTAATACCCACAGAAGAATAACATCATGCTGAAGCTCATCAAGTAAGAGAGACAGACATATGTATGTAAATGTAAGTTTTGCCCAGTCAATCACTATAGTTACATGCATAAAATCTTCATTTTTTTGCCCTTATTAATCAAAGAAAAAAATCCTTCTATGCTTTTTACATGAAATAAATATTCCACTTATATTCCTGTTTGCATGCAGCCATGTTACATGGATATTCCTTCAACTACCTTCTTGAAAAGGTCGGCATTCTGATATTTGTGCATATACAAAAACCTATATATCCAAGTCTTTCATAATGCGTAAAAGTAGGTGTGTTCCTCCTTCTAACCAGCACTGTGGGCTTTCTTTTGGGCTTGCATCTCTACCTCAGCCTTGCAAACTGTTGGCAAGTTGGTTTGTGTACAATATATCCGTGACAATGCACAGAGCTGACCATAGTCAGGCAACCGACCCCTCCAAAACCCCAACTGAAACGAATATTGTGAATGTGCTATATTAAGCCCCATTTCCACCGAGCAGTACAGTATGGTACAGTTATGTTTGGTACGCTTCTTTTCTGTTTCGACTGTGAGAAGTTGTGGATGGTACCAATAGAACCGTTCTATACATTCCCAATTATTGGTCACCCCTCTGTTGGGGTACCTTGCACACAGTAGTAAAAGGTGGGGTAGGTCCCGCTCTCGGGAATCATGTGGTGATCTAACCCCCCAGTTCCAACCCCTGATCCTGAGTGCCAAGCAGGGAGGCAATGGGTCCCATTTTTATAGTCTTTGGTATGACCCGGCTGGGGATCAAACCCACAACCTCCCAGTCTCAGGGCGGACACTTTACCGCTAGGCCACTGAGTTGATGTTTGATGGAAATGGGGCTTATATGTTCAAAGAATGCTCCAAAAAGCCAAATAACACTGGCATGTCCCACATGTCTCATTTGGAAAATGCTTCATTCAGAAAAAGGCCTAATTCAGAATATCCAAACAGAAAATGCTGTTTTCATGACCTGTATCAAATTCAGAATAATCTCATATTCAGAATGATAGTGGAATATAACTGTGCATGTATACGTGCCAGTCAGTGGCAGTGTGACAGTTACTTACCTGGTAATTGGTAATGAGGGGAACACCGTGGTCGACAGCCATCCTGCGAATGGCGAAGTTGTCCTTCAGGTGGCGTGTGTTGTTATTGGGCAAGTTCACCACCAGGTCGATATGACCCTCGCTGATCAGTCTATAAAAACAGTGTCAGAGATGAAATCAACAACCAACTCTATGGCTCTTTAAAATTGTGTCCCAATGGCTCTCAATGAGCCCCTAATAGATGGGTTGGGTTGTCCATACTGTCCAGTTTTAGCTTGATGTGCACATAGACAAGCCTTTGCTAATATGTCTGCTGTGTGAACTTGTTCAACTAAAAGTATTGGAGGGCTCTGCTGCTTCAAGCCTGAGAGTTTGCCTCCTGGTGGTGAAAAAATTACATGCACACTGTTGGCCTGATCCTCTCTGTACACACACTCACAATATGTGTCAATTTAAGCTACACCTGTCTCTTTTTTTAGGCTAGTTGGGTTCAACACACATAATTGTCATCCAATTTCTAGAACAATTAAAGCTTGAAATGAAGTGAAAAAGAAAGTTTAGTTAATTATAAGTTTCCTTGTTTATAAGACGAGTTTCTGTCACAGGGAGTTGAGAAAATAATGTAAACAACTCGCAAAACAAGGAGAATTAACCCAATATTACCCTCTGCCGCACAAGTGCTTGAATTGATTTTGCTTACTTCCTAAATATAATACTTAGAGCATCTCTCTGTCACACGCACACACATACACACACAGTAAAGCCCTGGCAGTGTTGACTTTTTCATTTGAAGGCCTTTGACAGACAGCATTGAATTAGGGCTGAATTCTGAAAGGAAATATGGAGGACAGACAACAGTAACGACAAAGGTCATGTTCCTCTCTATAAAGACTTGGCCTCTCTGCCACCTCGCACAGCTGATGCCTGCCAGCCAGCCTTGTGTGTGTGTATGTGTGTGTGTGTTTGTAGTTTGGTCTGGGCCTGTTAAATCCCCTTCACCATCTCATTTCCAAACATATGGTCCAGATGGCTTTCATTGTAGCACGATCATGACTTGTTTGCAGAATCATTACCTGAAAATTGCAGTCAGTCGGCCTGCTACAGTTCTTCAGTGTTTCTACAACGTTTAAAAAGGTTGGACTTTTGACAACTGAACAATGACGGAAAGAAACTCAGTCAGCTTCACTTTAACTGCAGTCAACTAAAATGTCAATTAAAGCTAGTTTAAATGATACAAAAAAGTACAAGTTATAATTTGCTTTACTGTTGCCCATGGGCAAATGGAAACCAAGATGCTTCAGCCTCTTTTTTTTATTTCCCCAAACTTGCTTTGACACTGCTCTGACAAGACTTTCCTCATCCTTCCTAATTCTGGCTAATGCAATGGCTGTGGACTTCTAAGTCTGCTACATCTTCTTTGATCTTGTCAGCATATTACAGAGATAATGAAGGGGCTATGCCCTTAGATCTTAAGGCAGTATCTGATTAGATATTAGATCCAGATTTTGAATCTAATGAATTACAATTTATGTATTACTTAAGCAGTGCCTCAGGAAACCATAAGCAAGTCCTAGCCTCAGAGTTTTGGCTTAGATTTTCACACTAGCTGGCTTTGTTGTCCAGGGTTCCTTGAATATATAACGTAAATTAGGTGCTCAAAAATGAATGTTTCCAAACCTCTTAATACTGGGAAAACTGGTGTCTCCTTCCTTGCTACTGGGCCAGGCAACTGGAGTGGCAGGTACATCATTGGCACACAGCCAGCCAGACGTGGCTTCAGTGGCATAGAGCTAGAGGACAGGATTAAGGCAACATTACAACAAGTATTTAAGGTAAGTTAGGGCAGAGGCAGAGGAAGCAAGAAGCTCCATCAGCAAATGTTGAAAATCAAGGCTGAAATATTGTCTGATGTTCAAAGACAAGTCTGGTTTGAAACATCCAAGCTGTCAGAACTCACCTTGAATCCTTCCTCTTTCAGCTGGTGGGCTGTAGCCAGGAAATTGGGTCGGAACGAATGCTGGGCGAGAGGGGAATCAGAAATTTGAAAGGAAGAAACAAAATGCAGCATTAGAAAGACAGAGAAAAGAAGCGTTATCATGTTGATTTCAATGTTCATCCAAAATGGTTCACAGCAGTTGTAGGAAAAGGTTCAGTGTGGAGATTAAAGTAAAGTGAGCTTTAATTTCCCCTCATCTCTTGGCCCCCGTTTCAAATCAGTATTCATAATGTGCAATGGTCATCGCTTTCCACCTCTATTTTTTGGTTAGAGTTGCTGCAACAAAATACTGTAGCACAATATTTTATGATGCAAAACTGATGACTGCAGTTCATATATCTAGGAAATCTTATCAACAGGTTCCCAGAGTATGAGCAATGTGCTGTGGAGCACAGCATTTTTTTTTTTTTTTTTACATGTTTGGTTGTCTATTTTCTTTCTCACTCTGCTCGGATGGTTTTGCCGACTGTCTTTTGGCAACAACCAGCCAAAAATAGACAAAGGTCTCTGACAGTAGATGTGTTTACTGCGACAACAAACAGTGACTGTGTTACAACTCAGGCTGAATCATTCCCAAGCTTACCAGGAACTCCAGCTGCAGTTTTGCAGGCGTTCGTCCCACTTTGCGTCTTTCAATTGACTTAATGTATCCGTGCCTCTTTTTCCTATCACTGCATATATAATACAACTGAAAGGCAGCATTCAACACATTTGCTTTGGAAACCTGGGTTTGGTGCCAGCTATAGTTTTTAGAGAATGTTAGTCAAATCAAGTTTGGGGTATTTGCTGTTTAGCTCAAGGATGCCATTGCTATTTAGGCATGTTTTATGCTTTAATTAAGAAAGTAAAGTTCTATGTCTTCTAAGTTAGCTTGTTTTTAATCATGGCTTTGTCGTCTGATTTGATGAGGGGCACTGGTGAAAAGTGATGTCACAGGCTCTGTTTGATTTTCTTTGGGGTTCATTCAAGTGCAGGCTTTGACCCGGCCACCTAAGAGCTCTGGAGACTGACCCCCAAAGCCACTCCAGCATTACAGTGCCAAGTGCCAAGGTTACATTAATTCAACTTTTCAAATTAGTTAATTTCTATGATTTAATTTTATGTTCAGTTTTCCCTTTGTGATGAATATATTTATTTTTTGAGGAACTGATTATTATTTTAATTTATTCAGAATTTTTAGGGCATTTGATGGCTCTTTACTGAAGTCAGAATAGAACAGAATAGAGACTAAAAAAAGTGGAAAGAGAAAAAGTCCCTGGTTAGGGACTTATTTTACTAATGTATACTGTATAAAAAATGACTGCTGACTTGACTGAATGTGAATGTGGCAGTAAATTGACTGTCTGACAATCCATTTGCATTGGATTGTACAGATGTCGTGTTCATTCATATATATCGGAGTCCTGCATGGGTCTGATTTCCAAGACCTGCTTCCGAACTGGACCGCCGGAATACAGCATCTGCCCCGCCCCAGCACACATATGATCAATTGGATCCACAACCCAACCTTATACAAGTGTGCAATCTATAACTGCAAATCCTATAATAATCATGCCTTGTTCAAATGCATGCATTTCATGCATGTGAAACTAAGATAATATTTTAAAATAAAAGTAATTGAGGAAATACAATTAAAGGGCCCTGTGTGTAAGGTTTAGGGGATTTGGTGGTATCTAGTGGTGAGGATTGCAGATTGCAACCAGCTGAAATTCCTAGTTAGAATTCCATCAGTGGTCATTGTTCAGGAGGCTTTTACCGGTAGACGAATTACCCGCAGAGATCTCTTCCTCTTCAAAATGGACCCCAGGAATCTGGGAAAATACACTGAATAAAGCAGTTTCATGTTACAAATCAGTTTCTTCTACCCTGTTCAGCATTTTGCAGACAGCTTGCTTGCCTAGCACGTGCTAATGTGGGCTTACCTTATTTCTGATCCTGACATTAAGGAGGTTTTTACCAAGTTATTTGCATTGGTCTCTTCCTCTCAATCAAACAGACCTGATCATTTACACCAGTAAAAACACTGAGAAAAGCTGCTTGGCATGTCAGAGACAGGCTGAAAGCCCAGCACCCACCAATCTGTGCTCACTTCTTTTCTGATAACTTAGGATCCTCACATTCAGAAGGTTTTTATAGAGAGCCAAATGATCCACAGAAGTCTCCTTCTCTACTGTTTCACAGTAGAAATCAGTGTTTCTCAGATGCACTGAGTTTGGCGCTTTGGAAACGACCTGCAAACCTAGCACCTGCCAATCTGTGCTCATCTTTTTCTCTGATAACTCAGGATCCACACATTCAAAAGGTTTTTACGAATTATCCGCAGAGGTCTCTTCCTCTCCAAAACAAATGGACCTGGGGCCTCATGTACAAAGACTTGCGTGGATTTCCTACTGAAACATGGCGTACGCTTAAATCCAGAAAACGTCGTATGCATAAAAATATCCAGATGTATGAATCTGTGCGTACACATGAATCCAAGCACATTTCCTTTGTACATCACAATCAACGTGGAATTGAGCTCACATGTTGGAATACCCGACCCCTCCCTGTCCACGCCCCTATTTAAATATGCAAATCATATTTAAATGAATCCTGCACCTAAAATTCCCCTCTCTGCACGATCAGAAAACTAAAACAAAGAATGAGTAAGGCGGGAAAAAAGAAAAACTTCACAGAATGCGAATTGGAGACGCTCACTGAAGTGGAGGCGCACAAAAATGTACTTTTTGGCACGCTGTCCTCTGGCATCAATACAAAACGCAAGGTGAGTGAGTGGGAGAGTGTGTGTGAGCCTGTCAATGCTGTGGGGACAGAAAAGCGTGCTCACGCAGAATTAAAAAAGAAGTGGTCCGACATTAAGGTGGACGTGAAGCGGAGGAGGGCTGCCCACCGTCAAAGTGTGGCCAAAACAGGTGGGGGGACAGGAGAGGAGGAGCTCACCCTGTTTGAACAGAGAGTCGCCTGGGGTCAGTTGAAAGCAGACAAATAATTATGTGAACTGGATTTACAGTTTCCATTTGTTAATTTTATACACCACTTACACGGATCACACACTATTGTTGTAAATTAATGCAAAAGTGCACCGGGGAAAAGGTGTGGCTGATTAAGAAATGTCACACTTTACGCACGGGTTTATTGACATGAGTACTTTACACACAGAGACAATCAGGGGCTTGTTAGAAAACTCTGAAGCTGTAGTTTAACCAGCAAAAAACATCAAGTCACCAACTTTAATCACTGACTAGTACTGATGCTGTGAAGACAGGATAATATTTGGGGGCGTACATGCTCAGTGCGCATCAGGGGGATTAATATTAGGACAATTAAACAAATAAATTACTCACCAAGAAGCCACCCATCGCGCACAGTGCCAGCTTGTAGTCTGTTCCCAACCATGCTGTTACTCAGAATGTATGAATCATGCGTTAAACCAGGCCACCTCGCCACAATGTTGATTAATTGCATTTGCGCATCACATATGATCTGTACATTGATTGAATGAAAATGCTTCCTGTTGACATAAACAAATTCATCCTGTGATTGTGCTTTTATACTGTAGTCATGTGTGTGCAGTCGATAGCTCCGATAATGTTAGGAAAACCGGCTGTCGTTGCAAATTGCGCTTTAATGTTGGCCTGTTCAGCTATGGGAATTTGATATACCTGGCTGACATGCGGATAATTCCGTCCCACACAGCTGGCATGGCTCGGCTCAGGGTCGACTGGCACAGTCCCGATCGGTCGGCCAGCTCCCTCTGGAATGCCCCTGGAGCTAAGGAACCCCAGTGTGGTCAGAACCTGTATGGATACAGGCAGCGCATGGCTCCTCGCCGTATCGCACTGCCGGCTGCAGCTCTGCGCACAGTTCCAGGAGGATAGGCCTCAGGAACCTAAAGCAGCTGATGAGCCAGTGCCATCTGTCTCTGAACACACGCTCTCTTCGTATTGCGCCATTTACAAATCTTCTACTACTGCTAAAACAGCCGTTGTTGTTAACGGTATTTTCGGCACCACTTTGCGCATGCTTTTATATCCACTCATCTAATTGCAGACATGTGGCTGTGTTAATTGTTCATCAGTGTTAATTGTTGATGTTTCTCTGATGTGCACATCACACTGAGGACTAATTGTTTTCACATTTATTTATTCTAACAGCTTCTCAGCATCACCTCTGTGTCGCCCAGGGATAAACAGCTGTAGAAACGTGTGTACGTCAGCCATGAAGTTGGCGTGAGGCACCGCACATTTCCACGGCCATTTCACTCTTGATACATCTGGACTTTGCTGTGGAAAAGGACGTACGCCAAGTTTTTGTGAGTACGCACCCTTTGTACATGAGGCCCCTGGTGATTTAAGCTGAGAAAAACACTGAATAAAGCAGTTTCTCTCAAAAAGGTGTTTTTTCAACACTTGTTGCGTAGGGGGTGCGAACTACAGTGGCTGACAAGGAAAGGTGAATGGCCCTATCTAGAACCAGTGTTTGGGTTTGTCCATGTAACTTTAAGACCCAACTGTTGAAACATGGCAACGCAACATGGCAATTTTCGTAGACAAGATCCGGTCCCTATGTAGATATAAACGGCTCATTCTAAGGTAACAAAAACGATAACAAAAATGATTCTTATTTGCAGGCGATTACACACTAAAGGAAACACACTTATCATATTTCATTCCATTTCTGCCAGTATGTCCCCATAAATCCTACACATTGGATCTTTGAATGATTTTTCTTTCTTATTCTCATAATATTGAGCAGCACACAGTTAACATGCCTGTCAGCAGTCATATGATTAGATTCTTAAAAACACTGACAACATTTCCGCTCATTTCAATATATTTATAATCAAACACCTGCGATTCAACACCCATGTTCCATGGTCCCCAAACCCGAAAATAAACTTAAGACAAAAAACCTGCAGGGAATCACCTTTTTGCATGTGACACGCTGGGTACACAAGGGTACTTGCCCTGTGGCAGGACCGTGTTATATATTTAAACATCCATTATTACATGTCATATTTGTCACACAAACAACACAGAATGTAAAGGAAGAATAAAAAAAAACATTTTGTAATGCATTTATGTTGCTAGACATCAGCCTCAAATGACCCACTTAATGGATTCCACCAAACATACTGAAAGTGCTGAAAACTCTTTTGTGAGTTTTTGCTGCTAATTTGCAACTGATTATGCTCAAACTGGATGCCCTTCAGCTTAGTAAACAATATACTTGCTAAAATTACTGCTGTCTCACCAAAACCATTGTGATATGGTTTGATATTCTTTGTATATTCTGCAGTCTACTTTACTCAGCCTTGTATGACATACATGTTTCTAATTTGGCTGCAGTTTTGACACTGTATTAGTTCAAAAAAGGGTACAGCTAATTAAAAAGATGGAGGCAAACAGTGAGAACTGGAGAGAGTGTGACAGAGAGAGAGAGAGAGACAGAGACGATGCAGGTTCCCTCATCAGGATACACCACTGTCCTATTTTCCAAGGATGATGAGTGTCAACTTTCCAGAAAGGCAGCAGTTTTATCACACTCTTTCCCTGCAGATTGCAGCTACTGTCCTTTTACTACTGTATCTGTCTATATGACTCATCAAGTGTGTGCTACCAGCATAAATTAATGACACAAAGCAACCAATCTGTCTAGAACTAAAAATCTGCATTGACAGTTGTTCTTGGCCAGTCGGGGGCTGGGGCGTAACAGAGCAGCTGGAAACACAAATGAATCATTACTTTGCTTTAAGTTGATATGGTAAACGCAACCAGCTCCTCATTTACAACAGTAGCATTCATTTGGAGTCGTAATTCTTGTTACTTCATGAAAGCAGGCCAATATTCGCACTCTTTAATCTCCTCAAGAAACTGCATTCACAATACAAAAAATTATGTTAGCCAATGTTTTGTCAGCTTCCTTGGTACAGGAAATAAATAAGTGAAAAAAATACATATATAAACTTTTAGGCTTGATTAGGCTTTTTGAGAATGACAAAGCTGTGCAGAATAAGGCACTTGGAGCACGGTACAAAGGGCATTGAAAGTTCAGCCGTGGAGAGTTTTATTGGTTGACTATGACTATAAAATGAAAGGATGTTTTGCTGCCTCTTGCAGCAGCTGTAGTCGGAGTAAAAAATAACTTAATTCACCGGGCCGACTGCCGGCAACTTTTAAGGTGGAACGTTAATGTTCGTCAATATGAGCTGACGATGTAATCAATCAATACGCCTTAAATTTCACTTTAAAGCAGCTGTGCAGAACTTTTTACCATTAATAAAACTGCTCCTAGTTCGTATCACCCCCCCTTGAAGATCTGCGTATTTATTTGAACCCAACAGCAACAAAAAAGCCTTTCTCTATATGGCTATTTAGCGTAGCCTCGGTCGGGTTGGACACAGTGGAAGTCAGCAAACCAGAATACGGCACCCGGAGGCGGAAGTAAGTCTGCACGTCCGCAGCGGCCCGCAGCCATTAAACCACAGAAGAAGAAGGAGGCGTGTGTACGAGTAGGATTTAAGAAACAGGCTAAATGACATGTAGTAGGGAGTAGTGAATGATTTCGGACACATTGCACACTCTTGTACAGTAGGTGGTGGTATGCACATGGGAGTTGTTTGCGATCCGCCAATAAATTGAGAGAAGAAGAAGAGCCGTGTTTACAGAGTGTTCTTCAAGTAAGCGGTATGCAACGGGCATTGCTGAACACATAACAGTTTTACCAGATGTATCTATAAGGACTTGGTTGTACTTTCGATATCATGGTGGATAAAGAAGGAGCACCATCTAAAAGAAAAAGAACAGAAGAAGGCTAAACGGGACAGTGGTAGGGTTCGAGCCCAAACACGTGTAAACCTCAGTCAGGCATTCACCAAGTGGAGAGAGCTGAGAGATTTGAAAGGTTTTAAAACTGATCCCGAGTTGGCCCTTTTCCCTAATCGACAGGTATGTCATTTTTGTTTTTATTTAGAGAATATACTGCAACTTGTTAGACGTTGTTTTACTTCAATATATGACGACATGGAAGTTATAAGCAAGCTAAATGTAACATTAGCTGATGTGAACCACTTTTGTCTACTAACGTTACAACAAACGCCACAAAATTATCTGTGACTGTGATCATGAACACAAATATACAGCAGGCAGTTGTCCTCAGTTTATAAGAAATTCAGTGCTGCACCAGAACATTTATGATTTTCCTCTCGCTCTCCAAAACAAATGCATGTGGTAATTGCCGGTTGCAGCCAAGGTTTTACGAATGAAGCCGAATGCCAACTGCAGTCGGAATTTTCCGACACCAGGCTGTGTGTGTCATACCGCTTCGACCAAAGGGGGCACCATAATCAACGAAAATGTAAAGTTCCACACAGCTGCTTTAACAACTTTGACCATTTCATTAGTTTTTATACGACATACACTTTTAGCGGAGCAGTGAGTGACAAAAACCCCGCCCACGAGTAGGGCTGCAACTAACGATTATTTTCATTGTCGACTAATCTGTCGATTATTTCTTCGATTAGTCGACTAATCATTTTATCGAAAAATGTGTTAAAATGTTGAATAATGTCGGTCAGTCTCTCCCAAACCCCAAAATTATGTCATCTAATGTCTTGTTTCGTACTCACGCCAAAGGGTTTTAGTTCCCCGTCATGGGAGAGTGTGTAAAGCTGCCAATATTTGAATGTAAGAAGCTGCAATAAGAGTATGTTGGGGTACTTTTATAGTACTTTTCCATGACTACTAAAATAGTCACCGATTATTTTAATAGTCGATTAGTCATCAATTAGTCGACTAATCGTTGCAGCCATACCCACAAGTACTGTTTGCAGTGGAAACGCTAGGGTCTAGGTACTGTGTCTGAAGGGTTACTTTTGGTGAGAACTGCCCATTGGTCCAACAGCCCATTGATTCAACATCGCATTGTTCCGACCATATTAAACTCATTGTTCCGAAGTCCGTTCCGAAATCATCATGATGCCCTGTGTTAAGGTCTGGTTAGGTTTAGGCACAAAAACCACTTGGTTAGGGTCAGGAAAAGATCATGGTGTGGGTTAAAATGAAAAAGAAAGTGACAAACACATAAGCCGTGAGCCTGCTCCACCTCAAGCCGGCGCACCATACGCCCGCTGCGAGCTGTTCAGCACCGCGGACAGTCGGACCAATGGGCTGTCGAACCAATGGGCTGTCGAACCAATGACATGGACCCACTTTTGGTTCCAGAGGTAACATACTGAAAGTGTTTGGTAGAACCGGTGCTTCTGTGTCCCCATTTCTCTCTGCCATTGTTCTGTCTACTGTCTTCTTGGCGCAAAGTCAACATTTATACTTGGATGGATGGATGATTGCAATCATGTATCTATAGGAAAATAGCAAAAATAACAAATTTACCGGCCAAGATAGTCTACATGTGTTGTTTCTGCACCATGAGTGGCAGTGCTGTTCATAGTAGGTACTAAAACCAATGGAGGGAGTGAGAGAGAGAGCTGCAAACAGGAAGCTTTAGAGAGCTGTGCAACAGGCAGACAATGTCACATATGCAAGTATATGTGATACATTACCAGTATAGGACAAACACACTGAAAGAAAATATAGAAACAGGTTTCTGTGTTTGCTACTTGAATATACTTAGCAGCATGGGTGGTAACACATTAGTCACATTTGCACACTGTCAGCAGAATAATCACAATACACCCACATTAGGACCTCTGATGATGATGACACCATGGCAACAGTATAGTACAAGGGAGTCCCCATACAAATATAACACCACCACCTGTGTGAAACTGTGACATTTTACCACCCTCACGCCAGAGGCCACAGCCTTTGTCACGAGATTGCCTCACTAAATTGCAAAATGTATCAAAGACTGTTTTCATCCTTTCACCACAAACGTTCTCAAAACTGTTGGAGGTAAATTCCATCTGTGTTGCTGTGTGTTCTGGATCTGTCAGCTTAAAGTGTGGCTGCTTGTCAGCCTTGTTACAGTGCGTATGTGACCCCAAGGTACTTGCCTTGAAGTGGACCTGTTCCCCAAGAGCACCAATTATACAGCGAGTGTTGTGAGTGCTTTGTTAACGCTGCATTAGTCAAACTCGCAGTTTGGCAACCCAGGGCGGCAGCCAGACTTAATTACCAAAACGCATGTGACGTGATATCATTAAAAAGTAGAGTGCTCAGGCTCACATTTTGTTCATTTCTGCAGCTGAGGACGGGGAGAGGATTGAGGGATGTTTGTATCAAGTTTGTCAGCAGTGGTTATAGAGAACGTCTTTTAAAAGAGCATGTGTTTGATGAGATACACGTTTTTGTACAGCACTTAACTAGTTTTGTAATTTTTTACGAGATGTTTCTCTTCACTGTGGGAGATTTTATAATGAGGATTATTGTTTTTTGGATGCTCACTGATTGAGTGTTATGGCTGTGTAGTTCCTCTTATTCATTCAGGTATAACAGCATCAGGTTTACTCATCTAATCCACTCATCTCCATCACTGCTGATAGGTTGAGTGCTGTTGTCTTTAAGTCACATGGGAGTTGTTAGCGACACATGAATCAATGGGTGATTCGATGTGAAACAAACTAAGGACTGTCAGGCTGGCGCTGTAAGAAGCTGATAGCCTGAAAGATTTATGCCACCTGTTCAGACGGCACTTGCATTTGGTGTCTTGTGGGCAGGAGGCACCAAAAGGAAACACGAACAGGAGGCAAGTGGACTTCCAGATGGCTGTAGTCTTACCTGAATCCCAATCAGGATGCCCTTCTGTGGTAGCTTGAAGCCTGTGGAGAGCATAGCCTTCAGGAAGGCTGAATAAATGTTTGGTCCAAAACAAGCTACCTGCAATAAGACACACAGGCACAAGAGTAACTGTTAACACTGAATCTCCAAATTAGATGGGCTTAAAAGGGTAACACTTTATATTAAGGTGCACATATTCACCATAAACTAGTTGCTTATAAGCATGAATATATATTATTGCCCTATGCGGCATGAACAGATTCTACAACTGCTAGGCCATTAGAATTTTCCCTCAATAACCTCCTTATTGCTGCTTATTGATAGTAAGTAAGAAGGCTGTTGTTCATTATTTATGATCTTAAAACACTTTGCTCAGCGTGGATCCTATGAGGTGGTAGTATTGCAAGAATAATCATTCTCCCTTAATATTACCTCATAAATATGGTCTAGTCTTATGCGATAAAACAGACAACAAAGTGGTAATAGTGTCCAAATTACTTATTAAATTACTAATTTAGTCTTTCTAACTCAAAAAATGTTACCCATTCTAAAGTGCGTATATCTACTTTACTAGTAGTTTAACGCTTATTAACCAACACATGTTCCCTATTCTACAGTTACCTCATCTTAACACAGTAAATCCATTATGGCACACAACTACTGCAATAAATATCTCCTTTTTCAATGGACCATTTCAGAGATTTTCAAACTTCTGACTGCCTCTCTGTAGACTGCGCTCACGTGTGTGTGCTTGCGCGAGACCGTGAGACATCGGCACCGCCTTCATGTGTGTTCACATGTTTCAGCTGGTCTCGTGCGCAAGCGCGCACACGTGAGCTCAGTGTACACAGAGAGGCAGTTAGAGCTACAGGCTACAATGAGGCTAAAAACAGAGATTAAATTACGTTTTTCCAAACAACTTTTTATGTCGGGGCTTCAGGACACTTGGATCACTATGGACGAGCAGTATGGAGATATTCTGTTGTTTCAATTATGTGTTTTTTGGACGTTTTAATCTGGGGCGCCCAGCCTCCATTAGGTGGAGTTTTGTTGCTAGCCCCATCTCTGCAAGGGATGTGAGGACTCTAAAACTTCACCTGAGCCTCCATCGGCATATGGGTGAGTAGATAATGGCTGAATTTTCATTTTTGGGTGCACTATCCTTTTAAGATTATTGTCTGTTAATTGCAGTAATTGTGTGTTATAATGGGATTGTGAAGAAGAGGCAACTTTAGAATAGACAACCTGTGTGGTTTAATAAGTGTCAAAATACTAGTGAATTAGTTACGAACAGGACTTCAATTTAGAAAACAGGTCATGCACTGATCAGATGTTAAAACCACTGGTGGGTGAAGAGAATTGAATCGATCAACTTGTTACAATAGTGTTCTGTTGGGAAACTTTGGGTCCTGGCATTCATGTGGATACCATCTGGCACGCTTCACCCACCTAAACACAACTACAGACAAAGTATACCCTCCCTTATGGCAATGACAGTGGCCCCTCAGCAGGACAATGCTCCAAGCCACACCACAAAAGCTGCTCAGGAATGGCCTGAGGAAGGTGACAAAGAGCTCAAGGTATTAACCTGGCCTCCAAATTCTCCAGATCCCAATCTGATTGAGCATTTTTGGGACTTGGCGTTACCCGACCTTACAACCCACAGGACTCAAAGCATCCAATGCCAGAGCCAGACACCAAAGGACATCCCCAGAGGTCCTGTGTCCATGCTTTGACGAGTCAGAGCCAAGTCTGATCCAAGGAGGCCCCACCATGAATCAGAGGTACCTCTGGGGTACTGGTACGTCCCACATATGGTCTATCAATTGGTATCCAGGGAATTTGGAGGCCATGTTCCTCCACTCCTGAGCAGTTTTTGTGATGTGGCATGGTTCATTGTCCTGCTGGGGGGGCAACTGCCATCAGGAAGTGCTGTTGTCATGAGGAGGCGTACTTGGTCTGCAACAGTGTTTCGGTGGATGAAGTGTGTGGCATCCACATGAATGCCAGGACCACTGGATTGTAACAGGATGATAAATGTTCTTCATTTCACCTGCCAGTGGTTGTAATTGTTTTAGCTGATCGGTATAATCCAAGTTAGAGAGACTGAATTTAGAGTCATATGGATACTATTGACACTTGTACTTTTCTGTAAAGCCCATACACAGCACAACATATAAAGCTCATAATTAGTTACTGGACTACTAGTTGTAGAATATGGTCATGAGGAATCAGTTATTTATAAGTGCTTTATAATGACCAATAAAGAGTATAACCTTAACATGAAGTGTTACTAAAATAGGTAATAATAACACGTTTTAACAGAAAATGGGGTTGTATGTCTTAGAGGGGCTTACTTCTCCAGTGGAGGCCATCTCACAGCGAAGCACAGGGTCTGCTTCCCTCAGACGTGGCCAAGAGAACATTGGTGCCTGGTGAAAGAAGGGGAGAGGAGAGTGATAAGGGATTTGTCCTAATTGACCACTATTAAGACTACAATGCTTCTTAAAAAAAGTTATTGTTTAGCTGTAACCAGTGGGAGTTGGATCACTTCATCAAAAAGAT
This sequence comes from Epinephelus lanceolatus, assembly GCF_041903045.1. Classification (NCBI taxonomy): domain Eukaryota; kingdom Metazoa; phylum Chordata; class Actinopteri; order Perciformes; family Serranidae; genus Epinephelus; species Epinephelus lanceolatus. The sequence goes on along the minus strand of NC_135747.1, from coordinate 18,732,796 downwards.
AGTTTTTGTGACAGTTAACCACTGGCTATGACTTTTCTTTCAAACAGAAATTCCAGTTGATAAACCACAAAGAAACTTTTAACCAATATTAGTGGAGGCATTACAGACAAACAAATACAAACACAGTGGCAATCAATAGAGAATCACCTCCAACATAAATACCATCAGGCCATTGGAATCATTTCAAGAATTTCATGATACTGTTGTCACCTAGAGGCAAAACAAAGCTAGCATTCACTTAAAATGTAACTAACTAGCTAAGCCTGTGGCAGTTGCATAATATGCTTTGGGCAAACAATGTCGATTAAATAATGAAAAAAGTGGTCATACAAACTAACAACAAAGTGTCACCCCCAACCCATCCCCAAATACTATTCATTATTTACTTATCTCATACAAGCCACCACTTCTGCTTAAACTATGAAACTCTAAGGCCACATCAGTGAGAAGAGGAAAGGTGTAGTAGCACAGGCAGGGTTAAAGAGATTAGGGCTCCAACTGCCGGTAAAGACAGACTAAAAAGGGAGGATCTAAAAAGAAAGGAGGCTTTTCAAAGTGCTGGCCACCGGTGGCTTTAGCAGCCTGTTTGACATGCTGTCTCCACACTGAGAAGAAGGTAGGTGGCCTGAGTGATGGAGCAACAGCAGGGTGAGGCAGAGGAGGAGCATGAAGGAGAACAGAAAGACAAAAAGGGGGTGAGACAGAATAAAATGACTTGTGGAGAGGGTGAATGAGAAGACTTGAGAGAAGAACAGGTGTAATAAAAGAAGGGAATAAAAATAATTAACATTAAGACAGGAGACATAAACTTAACAGTTAAAAGAAGATGAAAAGTAAGGGAATCGGCAAGAAAATAAAATGCAAAGAGAGATAAAGGTAAAGATACAATTTTAAAAGAGGAGATGGAGAGGAGGAAATGAAAGGAAAGTGTAGGAAGGAGCATAAGACAGTAGTTTCTCGTTATTGTATTGCACACAAATTAAAAAATAGTGGCGCACCGAGTGGGAAGCCATTCTTATTTCTCCATTTAAAAGCAGACAACCCCCATTACCTTGAAGAGAGAGAGACGTTGTGATGTTGTGTGGTTCATGCATACACGCGCAGAAACACACACAAAGAGGCAAGGGCCACTAGGGGGGGATTCATCCTTGAAGCTGGCTATCTAATCAGCTGAATGTAATGTTGGCATACTAATGTAAGAAGGGACGAAGAGAAGTGAATGCAGACAGAGAACCAGCATCACTTATCTGGGCATTGTTCAAAGAGTCAGAGAAAGACAGAGAAGTATGCATAGATAAAATGGCAGAATGTAACCAAGAAAGAAAATGAAATAGAGGGAGAGGAACACAGAGAGAGAGGGGGAATAACAGCAAGAGGGAACTTTTAATAGTGTAATAAAAGAGACAAGAAACTACAATACAAAGAGGGGAATTTGTGAAATACAGAAATGCAGAGCAACAGTGGATTTGTACATAATCCCAGTGAAGAAAAGACCCTTGTTTTACTCACTGTAGAACCAAATCTGCAGCAGACACTTTAAACTATGAAGCAGGAAGTGGAAATATCACAACAAACAACAGGAGAAATGTCATCACCAACACCAGCGGAGATTTAAATAGTCTGAAAATGAGAAACTGTACAAAAGCCCTCATGAACAAAATTATGAAAACCTCAGGGGTTTCAGTTAAAATGGTTTGTCGTCCATATGTAATGTTGTGTCTCTGGGACAGAATGTATGTGACTATCACACAATAACCAAGGTTCTGTGACGACAACATCCTACAAACATACACACAAACACTACCTCCCCATCTTTCTATCCCACACTGGCCGCCCACTCCTGAGAGACAGTAGAATTGTGAAGCTCCACAACATGAACAATATTATCTTGGGGTACCAGCTGAGCTCCAGTAGAGAAGGAAATGAATAAAGTAAGACATTTCCACATTGTTGCTCACTATGGGCCTCGTTGGAGTCGGAAGTGGCACCTGTGTAAATGTCTTTATTGTTGCATGTTGCAGCTGAATGGAAATTAGCACCTGCATTTGTAGCCACAGCTTTTTGAATGACAGGTCCCATATTCTTTACTGATGACGCTGTTTTTGGCATTGGTGTGCTAAGGAGACCTAGATGGTAAATATTGTAGGGCCATACCGGAAAATTGGTAGGGCTTCTGTACAGTAGGTTATTACTAAAGACATTGCTGGGTAATTACTGATACGTTTCATGATGGCCAACACTTGGTCATTGCTAGTATTTTCTGTGTGGATTCAAGGGTGTAAGGGTGCTTGTGGGTAGGATGATCAGCTTGGTCACTAGGCAGTTGCTAGGGTGCTTCAGGTGGGTTCTTTTGGTATTGCTGAGGTGTTGGAGTGGGTGCTTCTCTACTTGGAGTGGTTGCATTAGCATAACACTGTGTCCTAACTGGGTGCAACATGAGTGAGTGGCAGTGACTAAATCAGTTTGAGTGAATTTTTGTCAGACACCCCATTTTTATTCTATGCCTGTCGCTCACTTTGAAAGCACCACGATGGACAAGGAATGGCTGATTCACTCCTCATTTCACTACAGAAACTTCAATAAGTTGCCATCTGGCTGGAGGTCACCAGGGAGCTGAATTATTGTTGTGTGGGATGCTCAGCAGAGCTATCTAGCAAGCTAGCTTGTTTTACAAAGTGGAGATGGTGGTATGATATAGTATGGTAGCTACAGCAATGATACCCCAGAAGGTATCTTTGTGGATATGAATAATAAGGAAGCACATACCAGCCCATCTTTTCAGTGGTTACTCTAAGCACACAGCTGTTACGTTTAGATGATGTGACAGAATTTCATATTCAGTGAATTCAATGGATGTGGACAGACAGTGTCCGATGTAATGCGATGCGGCACGATAGTCAGACGCTCGATTGATATGGTGTTACGAGGCGGACCTACGGTTCAGTGTTGTTGCCACGGAAGTTGGAGTTGTTGCTATAGTGATTCTAGACGGCTGCTAAAGTTAAATAGTTGGATACAAATGTCAGAGTTTTCTTTATCCGGTAATTACCTTTTTTTCTGATATCTGTTAAAGTCTGATATAGTTAAATCTCTACAGTTACAATATGCGGTGAAAATAATTCCCTCTGAGTTGTTCTAAGACATTGTCCGAACAGCAAGTGAGCGTCCAACTATCACATCGCATTACGTAACATTAGACGCTCCTTGTCGAATCTGTTAAATATGCATTTCAGTTACCTCAGGTAAACAAGTAACTATCAGCCAAGCGCTCAAGATCAGACTGAAGATGTAACTACTTAAAAGATGGGTGAGTACTTGCTATCTTTCCATATTTATACTTGTTAAACGAACACCATGTTTTATATTGTGATATTCATTGGATATGATATAGCCAACAGCAAGTAGGTTGTTATTAGCAATGGCATTAACCAGAAACTTTCAGCTCCCTGGTGATCTCACTCGCCAGCTGACACTTAAGCATTCAAGTTTATGACATTAAAGTTTTTGTAGTAAAAAATAGGAGATAACGCCTCACATCATCTTCATGAAGAGAAAGGAATAAATAGAAACAGTGCATCTGGCAAAAGTTCAACAAATAATAAACAATGAAATCAAACTGATTTGTTGCTAACACTCGCTCATGTTGCATTCAGTTAGGACACGTGTAAGCTGGAGGAATTTACTTCATGTTTATGTGTTTCCCCAATGGACGTAGGCTTGTGTAATATTTTCTTATTTTTAAAGTAGCATTATTATGCACTTGAGTCTATTAACAAGACTTATTTTATTTGGAATATAATGTACAAGCAAAAGTAGCCTACCTTTTAATAAAAACATACTGTAAATCTACATGCTTTTGTGATGTCAATATCTATATAGCCTACCTATCTATTGTTTTTAAGCTCAATAAACACATATAATTGCTGGAATTTCTCCTATATATCAGGCACATTGAAATCTTTCAGGACACATGGACTGATACTAAAACGGCACACTGTCATCTGTCAGAGAAGCAGTACTGATACTAGCCTTAGTGCTGGTAGCAGTAGCATTACTTAGTAGTAGCAGTATTTTTTTTTAATGTTTGTGGATAAGGAGTGAAAATTGGAATAGAGAGCCGTTTGACAAAGTTCTTCTTTTCCTGTTCAGAAAACCCCACAAAGTAGCCAGAGAGGGCGACCTCACCCTTAACATTCCCACTGTACAGTAGCTGACGACAGTTTGAAAAAGTTTTTAAAAAGGGTAAAACTTCAGCAAATACCTAAAAAACAGTTAAAAAAATATCAAAATTGATTTAAAAAAAAAATATATACATATACATATATATATACAGTACAGGCCAAAAGTTTGGACACACCTTCTCATTCAATGCGTTTTCTTTATTTTCATGACTATTTACATTGTAGATTCTCACTGAAGGCATCAAAACTATGAATGAACACATGTGGAGTTATGTACTTAACAAAAAAAGGTGAAATAACTGAAAACATGTTTTATATTCTAGTTTCTTCAAAATAGCCACCCTTTGCTCTGATTACTGCTTTGCACACTCTTGGCATTCTCTCCATGAGCTTCAAGAGGTAGTCACCTGAAATGGTTTATATATATATATATATATATATATATATATATATATATATATGTATATATACACACACACACACACATATATATATAGTGACCCATTTTAAGGCATAATGAAGTTATTATGTCAAATGACATTGCCATTATTCTCTCTAGAGGGGAGAGGCATTATGGAACATTTCTAAAGCTATGTAACAGATTGCTACCAAAAGTCAAGCAATGTATTGTACGTACATTTGCTGAAAAATGTTTGAGATATCGTCATAGTACTAACTCATTACCGAGCACAATAAAAAAGTATTGACAATATTTGACAGGGAGACAAACTAGCAAAGATTTATTGTCCAACATGCTTTTATTGAGGTAAAATTGGGTGGTATTAACATGACCTCCTTACATTGAAGCGATGTTTCTAGCAGTTTTTCCCAAGTAATTGGGCACAAAAGAATGCGTCTATCTCAGAAGCCACACCATAATGTCCTGCATGCCATGGTCAAGGGGACAAAACATGCAACAGTTGGACGTTATTTTTCTTCGGCCAATAAGTGTGCACTTGGGACCGACACCAAACCACCAAAATCCACTTCCTCCTCCTCAAATCTTGTTTTCAAACTCCACTTCCTCCCAGTACCATAAATACAACCGTGTTATTGTTCCTATGAGTTTGTATATAGAGACAGAAATTACACAGTGGGGACTTGTTAGCGAAAAGAAAACAACATGGCCGCAAATGAGGGCCTGTCAGAGAGAGAAAAGAGACAGCAAGAGCAACAGAGTGAGGATGAGAGGGAATGAGACAGATAAATGAAGATGGTCTCTCCGGATGGCAATGACTTGTGCCTTGTGATGATACAGTGTAGACGGTGAGGATGAAGGCTGAGGATGAGTATGTTGCGATGGCACACACTTCAGGCTACTAAGGCTGGATAATGGTTTCAGACATCACAGTGTGTTTACAGGGGAGGCTGATATTGAGGCGGCAATAATGTGTTAAGCAGGAAGAAAGAAACTTATTTTGTTAAACAATCGCCACGTATTGTTGCAGGGTTTCCAGCAAGGCCCATATTAGTTAGAGGGTATGAAGTCTATATCATAGACTCCAAGTAAACTCTGGAAGTCTTTTAAGCCTGGTGCCTGGAGTATTCAGAGCTCTGATTAATATTCCTCACCACTGTGCAGACTAGAAATTGAAAACTTTAGGTGGTGGGGAAGAGTGGAGGATTATACCTGCGTGATTGGCTCCAAACTACAGCCATTGTTACAGCAGCTCTGTTGTAATTAGAGGGAGAAATTACTTTGGAAAAAATAGCTTTGGAACAGCTGGCGACACGTAAACTCTCTCATACCCAATCTAAGAAGTAAGCCTCCCAGCCGGTATGAGAAAGCACCTACTACCCCTCCCCACATCATGCCTAGGTAGGGATGGAGCAGTAATTGCTGTCTTTGTTATGTGATTCAATGGAAGCCGTTCGAGCGGAACATGCAGTATCTATTAAGATATCATACATGTAGGGCTCTTTACATAGGAACCAATTTTCCGACCATTACTAATACACTAGAATATAAGACATGTAGAGACATGGTTATTAGGACTTGTATGAAACATTTAAAGTCACTTTAGTATAACAAGTAGTCATTAACAGATGCGTCACGATAATTATGTTATTGACTGTTATGTTAGCAGTAGCCTGCAGCCAGTGTTGGGCAGTAGCGAAATTTAACAGCATTTGTCTAGCGTGGTGGTAATGTCACTATTTTCTAAGTCAAAAAGCTTTTCAGTAGCAAAGTTGATTAATTGATGCAGCAGCATGGTAGCATCTACATAAGTTATAGCTATTTTTCCCAGGAAAAGCTCTGAAGTGCAGCAGACTTTTTTCTGTGGAGGTCTGGAAAAAAGTAAGGATACTAAAACTGAGGAAAAATAATGTGACGCCTTAAATCGGAACCGCTGAAACAAGTTGTAGGGAGCCTCTACAAGTAATTGGTTGCTGGCAGACACTCTGTGCTGCAATAAAATGGTTAATCAGCAGTGCCGTGCACTGTAGAGCCGATGCGCCGCCGGTTCTGTCGGTCTGAATAGAATATAATGTCTATAGCCTTACTGTTGTGTGTACAGCCTTTAATAATACTTTAACAGCCTTTAACAATGATTTATTGTACAAAACGGGGGAAACAAACGTTGATAAAAAAGGTTCCATAATTCATATTAAATTCAAAAGATAACGAAAAAACAGCTACAAGTTAGAGGGAATAGTGATAAAGTGGTAAAACTTGGCATTGATCCACAGCCTCAGACGGATGCGCTCAAGCGTGCCGTGCGCACAAGCTCAGTTGGTAAGATACTATATTTTCACATTTTTAACAATACAATTTAAAAGTTTTGATTTTTATTGATAACCTACATTTACCAACAACAAAAAGACTACATTTAGCACCAAAAAAATATGTAAAGAAAAAAAGTAAATAAAAAAAAAAAAAACGAATATCAAATACCACATTTTCATAACGAATACCTACCCATAGAAACGAATATTCGAATATCCGAATATCCGAATACTTAGGTACAGCCCTAGTTTTTAGTTAGGCCTGCTAATTTTTATTGTCTTTTATTTTATTTTATTTGTCTTTTATGGTTTTATTGCATAAAAAATATATTTTGTAATTATGTTTTTGAATTACTGACATAGCCTGATAGCCTATAGAAAGAGGCTAAGACAGAGAAATGCATTAAGGAGGAAGAGGAGAGAGACTGATGATGTCACGTTATTGGAGGACATGTTTAAATATCACAATGTCTTAAAAAAAAGAATGAATATAAGTCTAGTTTATTTTATAATAAAAATTAATAATAATAATAAATAAATATTATTAATAATAAATAAATTTTTCCCTGCCTATTTGTTTGGCTGACAGTTTATTTTATCACTGAGGTTACCCTGATTTGACATAAAGTGAAAACAATACAAGTAGCTTTGCAAGTAGCAAGATACTTTGCCATTTTCTTGTAGCTTAGCTTGCTACATTTCTTTGGGGATAGCGTCAATGTAGTGAACCTTCATTTTGACGTATCACTACATTTTCCAAGTAGCTTGCCCGCCCAACACTGCCTGCAACTGCACTTCTGGAGCAAAAGAGGCACAGTCCTGATAGCCACTAGCTTGCCAACCCCTATCAATGAGCTAAAGAGTCCATTGTTTGTAGTTTAACCCCCCAACACACACCCCAATCTTGGGCTGCTACTATAAAGGTACTATAATTCTACATATATTTTCTCATATATATTAGCCCATTTAATCCCACTGGTAACAACAGTGACCGCAAAAATAGTTTTCAGTTATGAGCCTCTAAAAATGTTACCGAATGATGTATCAATGCATTTCCAGCAAATTAAATATGTGTAGTGTCCCATGTTTAGTGTAAATTGTCACATGACCAGAGCTGTTTACTTCCTTGTTGCACCATGAGACAAGGATGACTGCATCAAAGCTCCAAAACAAAAGGTTACGAAAGTATGTTAACGTAAAGATAGGATAGAAGTTTTTGGTACACATTATCTTTAAGGTGTCTACCACTGATATGCGCATTTGCAATAACTCAGCTTTGTTCAGTGGGGTCACAGAATTAATGAGCATGGTGACCTCAATGATAGTGACCAGTGGGATAACACAGCGCATCTAAATGAACATGTACTTAAACATGGATATGTGGTACCTAGGTGACAGACTATGTAACCTTTGCTGTTGCTATGATATGCCGCTGGTTGGCTGGGTGGCACCTATCAGGGCAGTATGATTCGCTGCTGGACCTGGTCAGGTTGAAATGCTGCTGGTAACGACGTAATATAAGGAGCAGAGGTCAGGTTGAAATGCTGCTGGTAACGACGTAATATAAGGAGCAGAGGTCAGGTTGAAATGCTGCTGGTAACGATGTCATATAAGGAGCAGGGGTCAGGTTGAAATGCTGCTGGTAACGATGTCATATAAGGAGCAGGGGTCAGGTTGAAATGCTGCTGTAATGACGTAAGATAAGGACCAGGGGTCAGGTTGAAATCCTGCTGGTAATGACCTAATATAAGAAGCAGGAAAGTCTGTATAGAGTGGATAGGAGGGGTGGTGGATGGGTCCAACAAACCGCGGACTTTCACCCAGGAGCCTAGCGTTCCCTTACCGAATGCCAAACCAAGATGTTTTTTCTAAACCTAACCGTGCTTTTGTTGATGTCACGGTATTGGTAGCACGTCCTAGAATTTTATCAATAGATGCAGAGGGATACCTAGCACGTCATATGTGAATGTAAAAGGCCATTGACAAAGTGTTGAAATATGTATAAGGGATTTGGTATGTAAATTAGTCACTCTAGAATGTGATAGAGCATTCTAGTGGCAATGTTGGGGACTGCCAGTGAGTTTTAATTGTTTTAATAACTGAGTTGGTATATATATATATATATATATATATATGTATGTGTGTATGTATATATAAGAATTTTGACTGCATAGGAGAGTATGTTACTTGTAATAAATGGTAGATGCAACACATTATCCCATCTGTCACAATTGTGACCTACTATAAAAAACACGTTTTCACCTACTTTTCCATGAAAATTAAAAAACTAATAATGACTGATTATGTCAAATGGTAATCAGTGACAGATGATTTGGATAGTTTTGTGTCTGGGAAAATTTTAAGATTAAACGGGTTAAGGTGTTACTTACTTTAATAAGATATGTCTTTTTTTCATATTCCAATTCCAATGTCTGAATATTCTTAAAAATTGAAGGTTCATTGTTCTTTGAAAGGGTGGACTTGCATTATTATGCTGTTATATTATTTTTATATCAGTGGCATAAAATGGTCTCAATATCATTTATCACAATAATTTCTGGGACAATGTAGCATCCAACAAAAGTGGTTATCCAGACAGGCCTAATTACCATTAAACTCACTGTTGTGTTTTTGGCCATTAAATCTCAAGAACTACACACACAATCCTGTAAAAATCAAATACATTTTACAGCTTCATATGCTTATAAAAATCCTTCATTTTACATTATTAAAAACACTTTGTCACCAAAGGATATTTTTCTTGTGAGGCCAGAAATAAAACTGCTTGACCTATGAGCCTCACACATAAACGGTGCCCACGCACAATTTTGTTTTACTGCATTTAAGACTTGCTTCTCTTTTGTCCAGAAACAGGCAACAGGCTGGGCAGCACAAGGAAACCTTTACAAGGACTTTTCCTTCCATTACCTGGGACCTAGCCTGTACAATGTGTGGCTGGGACAATACTGTAGAAGCATTTTCCCTATTGAGGCATTTGATCTTGGCAGAATATTCATGGTCTGCGATCAGTAAACAGACTAGAAGGCTAAAATGTGTGTTTGAAGGCACAGTGATTTACTTTGGACCTATTACATTACAAGTATTTTCACATATATCATTAAACATTTTCACACTTGTGTAGGCTGAGTAGGCTCTTTTCACACCAGACTTCATGAGTTGGGTTTCCATTCAAATGTAGCGCAAACAATTCTTAACAAAATGCTTAGAAAATCGGCAAATGAGAATATATAAATTTATGAGCTTTTCCATCCGCTACTGTTATGCTAATATTGGGAGTTGATTCATTGAGTTCAGCAGTTGGTGGTGCTAATTCTCCATTCAGATGCCATTATACAAATACAGAAGAAGAGGATACAACAAAGGAAAATAACTGATGTATAATAACAGAGAGCAAACTGGAAATAGAGAGTTCTGAACAACTAATGTTTCATGTATGTGCTCCTGGAAGAGTTCTGGTAACTACTCTATGTGCATTAGCGCGTTTAAAGACTCCAGAGACGATGAAGAGAGCTTGCAGTGGCTTGCCAAATGACGGTAAGTCATCCTTAAGTCACTGAATCTGTCTGTATTGCACTTAGTCGCATTGGTAACACTTTACTTGAAGATATCTACATAAGGGTGACATGACACGGTCATGAACTTGTCATAAACATTATGTACATGTCATAAACATTTATGACTGCTGTCATTAAGTGTCATTCAGTTTTTGTAATGACAAGTTGACATTGTTTGGGTTGTCTTGATTATGACAACTTGACATTAATCAAAGTGACATTACCAGAAGTTGTCTTTGTCATGACAAGTTGACATTAAATTTGTTTGGAATGTCCTGGGATGTCCTTATAATGACAACTTGACATTAACATAAAGACATCTTCTGGTAATGTCATCCTGGTCAATGTCATGGCAATCAAGACAACCCAAACAATGTCATCTAGTTATTACAAAAACCAAAAGACACTTAATGACAGCAGTCATAAACGTTTATGACATGTACATAATGTTCATGACAGGTTCATGACCATGTCATAGTTATGACAGTGTCATGTCACTCGTATGTAGATACCTTCAAGTAAAGTGTTACCGTTGCATTTTTCAAAACACCAACCTTTCCAGCTCCCCAAGGGTAAAAATGTCTTTTGAAATATTTTGAGATTTTTCTTTTTTTTTTTTTGGTGTTTCTACTTTTTAAGCACAAATTACAAATGCATAAAAAAACAGGTGGATGGAGATGCACCTATAATAAGAAAAGCACAGGAGTTCCTATAACATTAATGATGGATACTTTTTATTAAACTGTCCCAGTAAGACTTGACAGTGTGACAGTGTGACAGTCAGACAGCATGCACAACACCAAGACCCTCAAACCTAATCAACTTAATGGAATTCAGGTGTTATTAATTTTACTCTTTACACCTTTGCTTTTGACAATGTAGACTGAATAAAAGAAAAAAATATATAACTGATTAGGTTGTGTGAACTTCCTTTATACTTTCGGAGTACCGTGACATGTCACAATGACTTAAGTTGAAAAAGCCCATCATGATTATTATGTCTGGTAGTTACGACCACATCAAACCCCTGCTTGCTCTGTTAGGAATACATCTCACAGGGCAGCCCATTATAAAGTATGCTTGTGTTTGAGCAACAAGTCCGAAAAGTCCTCACTTGCTCAAGTTCATTAAGTTCTTACTCATTAATTTCTTAACCATTAAGAACTTGCTCAAGTTTATGAAGTTCTTACTCATTAATTTCTCAACTATTCACTCTTTGTGCTCTATAAAAACTCTGCATTAAACTAAAAGGAATAAAGATTGAAGAAAGCCAGTCATGCAATTCCCAGCTTGCAACAGTTATTTCAGTTTCCCTTCTTACCTTGATGCCGACATAGTCTATAGGGATGATTGGTTTCTCCAGCGAGGGCAGGCTGGCCTCATCCAAAGGCTCGCCCACCATCACTTTGGTTGCCACGTTGATAAAGTCCACACCGATTGTTTTTGACACAAAAGGGAAGGAGCGTGATGCCCGCAGATTACACTCTATCACCTAAAGGAGTGCACGACAAAAATGCTGACATTTCAAAAAAGCAAAATAGATTTCTGCAGACATATGTAAATTACCAAAGCACAAACACACTGTACAAATGAGTGTATACATGCACATCTCCTGTATATGTGCTGTAGCACTGATCATAAAATCCATCCAACTCAGAAATAATTCTGAACACAAGGTGATTTCAATTTGTGGCTGAATCCCATTTGCAGCAACCAGGTGTGAAAAAGCTGATCTATCATTTAGTCATACCCCCTGAAATATTACCTACCATGACATCATTGCCTTTAACCAGAAATTGAGTGTTAAAGGGCCCCGAAATTTCAAATGCTTGTGCAATTTTCCGGGTGGCAATCTTAACCTGAGAGCAATAAAAAAAGAACACACGGATATAATATTTATGAGGATGTCTTGAACAATTTCATCCCATAATATCTATATATACATAAATGGGGAAGCAATTTTATGCATAATGTACATTGTGGTTTAAATGCACGCAGCAAATGAGGGAAACTGCTGGATTGCGGTGGAATATCAATTGGCTCGTTAAGAAAAAATAATAGTACAATTCGTATGGTTTAAGTGTGAATGCTGAGGATAACTGACCTTTTCTAGCGCCCCCTGGCTAATAGTCTGGGTTGGGAGCATAAGGGTAGCATCTCCTGAGTGTACCCCCGCATCTTCCACATGCTCTGTTATGGCGTGAACCAGAACCTGGGCACAGACACACAGTGATTATGTCAGACTTAAGGCATTTGCATGCAGATCATCGCTCTAATAAGCGACAGAAATCCCTACTCAAGGCAATTCAACTTTTACAGCCTTGTTCTCTGTTGATGAGAATTTTTCACACTTAAAGGCAGATGGCCTCCAGACTTGATTTTATACCTACAGTATTTCACAGTGCAAAACAGTATATGAAAATGCAGTGTCAACATATGGTGAGCCAGTTTAGAAACAGCGATTGCCGAGATGTGCAGTTGGAGGAAACGAGTAAATTCAGCTCAGGACAAAAGAACTGTATTTGTGAACGAACTACATATAAAACAATGTACGCGGATACGCAGTGTCAAAAGAATAACTTCCAACATTTCACCCACAGGAAACGAGATTTGTATCACCAAGCAACTCCGCGTGAGTGCGTATGTGTGTGTGTCTGTAAATGAGCTGCCGTGTCATTAGCTCATTTAAACTGCTGCTAACCACAGCATTCATTAGCACTCTTCAGATAGAGCCTGTAATTAATACGTATTATCTCTGACTTTTCCACTCTCCCACACATATATTCATACACACACTTACACACACTCACAGTCTGGCCAGGAATAATGAGGCCTGTTTGGTATTCAATGAATGGACAGCTTGTTAATGTGATACTGAAGATAAAGAAGAGGCTGTATTCAGGGAAAGTAGAGAGAGAAAATCTACCATACAACTGGATTGCCCACGTTCCAACTGAAACCCTTGAAATGACTCCCACAGCCTAAACAATAGAAAAACCGACAGGGCGTTCAGGACAAGTACCTAGGTGGCTCTGTCGCAGAATGCAACTTACAATGCTAACAATTATGCAGTTGCATTAGTTTTCAAAACCAACTTACTGTTAAGGGACTGTTAATGCAAAACTTTAACGTACAGGAAGCAGCAGTCCGTGACGTTCCGTGTGTCTCGGGAATCAGGTTAAAATGTAATTTTGCAATTTACTTTTTCAGTGTCCTCCCTATATTTCCATACAACTATTTCTCTTACCAATTTCCCCACAGAAAGAAACAGAATATGTCTTCAATAGCATATGTGACAAAAGTGTATGCAGACTAATTTGAAGATTCCTTCCAGACAATCATCATTAATGTCTGATGGTTTTCCCACCAAAAAAAAAAAAATCAATTACCTTATCAAAATGTCTTAAAATTACATCCACTCTTACTGATAAAACCAGAATCTATAAATATGCAAATATTGTTATTTAGAAAGTGTAATTGCTGGCCACGAGATACCTCCTACTTCACTGAAAAGTCCATTCTCAGTGTTGGTCAACTGGAGGTTTCAAGTTTCCACATCATATTTATGTAAGTTGCACACTGGACCACGATTGGTTGCCATACTGGTTGTTATGTAACAAAATGCTGCTCATACATTCTCTTGTGAAACAAAGAGATTTAAGGTGAGTATGATGAAACTTTAATTTTAAAACAACCTTCCACTGTCAAGAAAAGTTCTCAGTCAAGTCTCTGTTTGCAGTTTATGTACAACACTGATTACAGTCAGTGTTACAGGCACCTCGTGGGCTGAAGACAACAGGATGGCAAATAACATGCAAACTGCAAAAAGTAAACTGCCTGTCTGAACTTACTGATACTTTGAATCCCAGAAGTTATCGTCTCACATCCCATTCACTATTCAACTTTAGGCTGACAGTAACATTCCATGTCTGGCTCATAGCTGAGCCAAAGGGTTCTGGGAACTGATCAGACTTAAAAAAATCTCCCGATGCCAAGTTGTATCTGAGCTTCATTTGAGTTACCAGAGTAGCAAACCATGTTTCCATTGCATAAGAACCTTATGGGATATAAATGATTGTTCCAGGTATTAGTCAAACCCTGAGGTGTTACCAGGGAAATCGAGTTACGGCTTGTGAAAAAACTGAGTTTCTGATTGCAAAAATTGAGCATAGCGTTAGCTCAGGCAGGACACGATGTCAAGCTCAGCTCACAGCCCACCTACATCAGCTGATCTCAAACAGCCCAATCAACTGATGGAGCAGCTGATTGATGGAAGGAAGTCAGATGATTCCTTTTCATGCAACCAGTTGGCAAATCTCATTCAGGGCGCCCTATCTTAACTGCTCTGGCCTGCCTACTGTTGCTGCTTCCTTTGCAAGCCGCTTTGCACCCACCTCCACCCCAGCTCCTCCTTTTCATTGTTGGGATTCACAGGACCACAGATGATTTATCATTTGGTAAAATCTAAACTGTAGATTTAAAGGCTTTTTCTCTGCATGCTCTTTGTTCTCCAAACAAAGACAGCTAGGACACCCATCTCCACAGGAGGTCTCACCTCACACCTCAGTGAGACTCAAGTCCCAAACTTGATTGGACAAGACCTTATACAGTGACATGTCACTCTATGATGTCGCAGGCACCGGTACAAAGATCTGCTCCCTTCCATAGAACTTCCTCTTCTCTGCTCTAACCGTGGAGCAGTGCTCTTCGCTCCAGCTGCTGTAGGAGCTGCACACCTCTTCCCGTTTGGGCCTGGGACAGCAGAGGCCCGAACCCCTGCTCCATAGCCCAAACCACTAAAGGGAGGGCAACTGATCACAGACTCTCTGGCAAACACAAGGTTTGCAAACCAGCTTTCCAGCAACAAGGAACTAAGTGAGTTAGCACCCAGCGTCTAACTCTGCGAAACCCTGAGCGACCAGCTTCCTCTGAGTTTCATCTTTGGAACAAAGGACCCAACGAAGACTGCAGCTGAAACCACACCTTCCCAGCCTTCTTCTGCCGGCTAACAAAGCAGCACAAACGAGTGACTCTTTCCTCCATCCATCAAGGATCGGTAATGTAACAACTGGGCATAGCTTATCACAGCTTTACAGGCTAAGCAAGCTGCTTAATGCTGTTTACTGAGTTACTGTTGTGATAGATTGCAGTTAGGTCATTGGTTAGTTGGCTTCGCCAAAGCCAAGTGTTTAGTTTGCTAATACTGTTCACAAACAGATTCTTGCATGCAACTAAACAATCTCTGCACTAATTCAGACCGTTTGCAATACACGTCACATTGACATAGACTCATTAACAAACAGGCTTTCAACAGAGCTACATCCAAACAGGCATTTCCAAGTTCCCACTATTTTTCCTTTGTCTTCGTCCTGACC
Organism: Epinephelus lanceolatus; assembly: GCF_041903045.1. Classification (NCBI taxonomy): domain Eukaryota; kingdom Metazoa; phylum Chordata; class Actinopteri; order Perciformes; family Serranidae; genus Epinephelus; species Epinephelus lanceolatus. The sequence continues at coordinate 18,716,938 of NC_135747.1, read as the reverse complement.
ACACGGTCAGACGAACACCTCCAACCGAAAGCCAGCCTTGATTCGGCCATTTTGGTAGTTCTCTGTTGTCAGCCATTTTGTTTTGTAGGCCAAACGCCTCCTTGATCACCACACCCGCCCTTGTCTTTCTCTTCTTTCTCTCTCTCACACACACACACACACACACACACACACACACACACAACACACATATACACACCAAGCTTGTATATAGTTAATTAGTTTTTGTGTTTTGGTTTGCTTTGCTAATTTGTGAATAAATATAATTCTTTGGAATCATGCCTGCTGTCTGTTTAATGTTGCACAAGAGTGAATGAATAGTCAACCTCTGCTGCGTCAAGAACTCCGAAATCCTTCAGGCGTTACTGTTAATTCTGGTTGTTGTCATTAATTTAATTATTAATCAAACTCCAAATTAATAGTTTAGCCTATTTTATGAGACTGATATCTTTAACTGGCTATCATTTTTCCCTTTACGGGAATGGTGCCCCACGAGGTGATTTAATGTTAATTAAGTCACATTATTTAACATAATTATTAATTATTAATAATAATTATTAATTATTTCCAATAGCCAATTTAACCCCAACATATTTGGTACCTCCGTGTGAGGCCTAGTGTGTTGACCCCAACATATTTGGTGCCGCCGTGTGAGGTAATTATATGTTGATTCCCAACATCATGCTGTGTCTGACTTATCAGTGTCATTTCTGTTTGTCATTGATGCTGCTCTGTTCTGTTCTCAGGAGGTCTTTGCTGCTGCTCTTAGGCTCTCCATGTACGTGCACTGAAGGGCAGGGAGGTGTGCTCTCTCTGCCTCAGGCTTTCCTTGTTTGCACCTGGAAGGGCAGAGAGGTCCACTCTCTGCACCTCAGGCTTTCCATGAAGAGCCCTTTTTGCGTAGGCCCAAGGAAGGCAGAGAGGCCCCAGAACACATCCATACCAACAAATGTAATACTGAGACTAAAGTGGTCCTTACTGAGCTCTTGAAAATATAAATGAATGGTCTTTTTTTCTTTGACAACTGACCATGGTATCAGCAGGATAATGCCCTTGGAGGTGTCTGTAATCCGAAATTAATGCATTCCACAGGGCAACGGCCTGGCCTCCTCATCTGCCAATAATTCCTGATAATGGACACTTAGGGGGGCATTATCCCTTGAGTATACTATACCATGCCTATGTAATACAATCTGATTTTTACAACATTACAAAAACTGTATTCTCGTGTTTTATATTCTAATAATTATTTCGTAATAATTATGTGGAATAAATCAAGTTGATCAATATGGTAGTATATGTACAGTACATGTATAATGGAGCAACACAAAGCAGAAGAATACTAGAGAAAGCAAACCAAAGAAAATGACAACGCTGCGGTGCACGTCAATCAGATATGAAAACAGTTTGTTGAACAAGAATCATTTCAATATGCCCTAAACTGATTTAATCTTAAAAAGAAAAATTCATTTAGTATCACCACTTTGCTGCATTTTGGTTTTTAATGTATTCCATTCTCCCAATCAGATCTGTCTGGGCTGTAATGTCTTTCCACCGAAGATGAATGAGATTACTTCCACTTTATTCATCTACTGGGCTCAATATCTGTCCTACCTCTCCATTTAAACTGAAAAATAATAGAGGACTGAATAATGCCGGGCTACAGAGATGAATAACAATCATACTGTTATAAATGAAAATATGGTCAAATAGGGTGTCAATATGAATAAAAGCGGACAACAAATAATGTTGTTTTCTAGGCTGCTGCGCTGTGCAACATTATGTTACATTATGTGGAGGATGTATACTCTCCTAACAAGTAGTATTAGAAATATAACTCATTCTGTACTAAGCATCTGATGCTTTGAGTAATTATTGCAGACAGAAAGTAATAATACGTCAACACAGTGGCATTAAGGCGAATAAGAAGGCTCATATAACTAGACAGAACATGTCAGTAATGTCTCACCTTGCCACCTTTGGCTACAGCATCCACCTCTACTTCCCTGGCACCGCGGATGAACTTGGTAATGACTACTGGGTGCTCCTGGAGGAAAGACAGCAGGATGGTTATTCTATCAATAAATCAAAAGGAAAATAATGCAGTCTCAACAGGGTTGTTGCCTTTTGTGTGTATTGCAGTCTGCAGGATGTTAGTTAGTGATGATCTTGTTACTTTGGCTCTGGGGTCCAACACACTGGATCTGAAGCGAAAACTCAAAGTAAACTTTATTAAGAGTGTTCACATTAATACAGAACAATCTTTGTTGCTCAGCTAAAGCACCCAATAGGGATACAGAATTTAAATGTTCTTGGCTAGTCAAGTATGTTAACTGAATGAACGCAGAGCACTGACAGAAGGCTTCATCCATGTTTGTATACTAATTCAACGTTGAGCATAAATGAGTCCTCAGCCTGTGATTCACTTACTCAAGGCTGTAGGCAACAAAAAAAACAAGCAAAAAGTGAAGATGGTTGCAGTCAGTACAGACTGGGCAAATTATCTTCAGGGAAGCACCTGCTGATGTTTATGGGTCATAGACTTCAAACAGATGGTCATTTATTGCGAAGGATTTGACACCAAATCTTAATTATGATAACTTTTTCAAGTTTATGGTACTTTGTCAAATTACATTCAATGTTCTAAAATTAGGACTTTGGATTAAAAATTGATACAAGTGAATTAAAGCTGAAGATCGTCAATTTAACCTGATGGTCACTGTTTCATGCTGGATCTAATGTGCTGGAGTACAGAGCCAACAAAAGCAAATGTGTCACTGTAGGCATGGGACAATGCAAATTTCACGTCACAATCATCCTAGCCAGAACAACTGCAAATCACAATATTATCTTGATAATCATCAAAATATGCTTGAAACTCTTTAAATGGCTTAAAACATACTGCAGTCACTTTACATTTTGTCAAGAAACAAATATTTTTAATGCATCGCAGAACGGGTACACACCTTTTTTAAGTGAGGATTTTAAGTGGAAAAAAATAAAAATCAATCAAACAGACTTCCAGAGTTTCCAGACTTTTTGTCTATTGGAAATGGCAACATATCTTTTAATATGAGATATGCCAAATGCTGATTGAGATCTTTTGCATTTCTTTAGTTTGGTGCATATGCAGCCTGTAAATGCAGACTCTATTATTGGTTGCCCAGCAGTTTCTTGGGTACTGCTGGACACAAGGGTGTCAATATAGACAGTGCAGGCAGTGTGGTTGCACTGGGGCCAATGGGGTGGGGGCCCATAGAGAGAGTGGTTGGAGGGCCCGCTCTCTCTCAGGCCCCTGCAAGTGGTTCAACTTGCCACTTCAGAAATATGCCTATGTTCAAGGAAGAACACAGGTTAAAATGCAAATGCTGTTATCTGCTATGTATGCCCTCAAAATTATATGTTCATTTTACATAAACTATAGATTAACTATTCAAAAATCAATTTAATTAATAATTTATTTTGTTTGGTAGTTTTGTCATATACAGATTTGCAGTGATGATTGGTTATGTATGTTAATGTTGTCTAGTGTCATGTGACAATACTATAGAATTCTAAAATATATGGAAGCTGTTTTAACGCAAAATCTGGCACTAGGGCCCATGATTATAGTGTGCACTGGGGCCCATCCTGACTACGGTGTGCCACTGACTGGACATGATATTTACAATTATTCCGATAATGGAAATTATCCACAATCAACTTAAGTGTTTCCTACAGAATTAGAATCTATGTGTGGCAGTAGCTGATGGGCGGTGAGCAAACTCTCTCTGTGTCTCCTCTCTAAATTCAGAGTGTTTGAATTTGAGTTGTGGGGTTAAGAATTGATCAGTCAGTCATTTTGTGGTTGCATAAATCAGAGCTGATCAGATGGTTAAGAAAAGCAGCTGCTGCGGAGCTGAGTGAAAGCAAACTTCTGGACCCTGCACTGGACAGGGACACTCTGAGAGTGTGGTGCTCTGAATAACGAAATGGTATATATATTCCCACAGCGCTTCTCATGAGCGGTCCAGCTCCAAAAATAGACAATCGTTGTGTGGCGGGAGATGTGAATAAAGTTGCAGTCCGCCACAAATAAGTGAATGTGTGGGAAACCTTGTCAGCCCATTTATGTGTCACTGTTCAAATACCTCAAACACTTTAGTGTGACGCAAGAATATTTCATTATGACTCTGTGTAAACCTTTTAATCCATCTGTAACAGGCTTACTTTGCTGCTTTCAAGGTGGGATTTGGGCATGTGTGTGTATGCTTATAGCCCCAGGCAGGGGCCCTAAGAGGGACCAGGTGCCCCAAAGCCACCTGGGGGTTCAGTGAAGTAGAGATGCACACAAAGTACTAGCCAACAGCCATGACAGCTGGTAGCATCAGTTAATTGAAAGCAGAGGGAGACAGCAACACAAAATAAGAATCAGAGTCTATGTGTATGTGTTACGGAGAGACTGATCACTTGTCCTAAGATGCTCAAGCAATACAATTCAGGACCAGTGAAAAACAAAACGCCAAGGTGTGACTTATGGAGGCAATATGTCTCTCTCACATGTGCAGCCACACACATGCAGAGTTAACACCGATCTCACCTGGGACACCTGAGTGGCCTCCTCCAAGAAGCGTTTCATCTCCTCTTCTCCGTACGCAACGTTCATGGCAGAACCACTGGCGAGATACAAGCAGGAGAGGGAGAGAAAAGAGAGTGAGGGAGAGAAAACAAAAGGCCACAGGAGAGGAAGAGACGCAAGCAAACAGGAGAACATACAAGCTTCAAATGATCGTTCAAAACACTCATTATCTCTCCGTTGCATCAGTATTACCATTGGGAACAAGGTCTGGAAACAGTCAAAATAAGGAGAGAGGGAGAGAGAGAAGAACAGCTATTTAGGTCGAAAAGCACTCCGGGCTCTCGAAAAAGAGTTCAGAACTTAGTCATTAAAAAACAACAGATTTAGGCTAGTTTTGTTGTGGTTGTTGTTTTTGATTTTAGACTGCTAGCTGGGCTATCCTCCTGTTTGAAAATGAGGGGTTGAGGGAAACAGGACAGAGAAAGGCCACAGGCTTGGGTCAGATCTTTATTCTTTAGCTGTCTGTTGCTCAGAGGCAAACATATGTCCAACCCCAAAATGAATACTGACCCTTCATTCAAGCACCAGCCATAGAGGATTCATATGCATTTACATTCAGACATATCCTTGACTCGAATGCCACCTAGTTTCTGCATGACTGTTCTCTCAATTTTCAAATGAATCCAGTCATTTAGAGGAAATGTCTTCTAACTAAAATTGAATGATTCTCTGTCTGTCAATTGTCTCAGTAACTTTTCATCCAATTGACTTCACACTTGACGAATGTATTGCTGAGGACCAAGGAAGTGCAGTGCAAGCACTTGGGATGATGGGACATATTTGTTAGTGCATTATTTCCACACTGTGTGTAGGGTTTTCAAGATACATATTGATTATGAATATTTGAAACTGTTTCAACACTCAAGTCAGCAGTATCATAACATCTGTGCCAGCTGCGCTTTCTCGCTTATTTTGCTGTTCTCTGCTACTCACCAAGGCAAGAAAAAAGTTGTCATGCTAAAGCCTTGTTATATTTATCTTTTAATAAAAAATAAATACATGTAATTCCCTCAATGTCAATTTTGATGTAAAATTTATGATAATTTAATTTAAAAAAAACTTCATGGGGAACCTATTTGTCACCATTTGGGTGTGGGAATTACAAGTGTGTGACACATCGAAAGCCCTGATTGGCAGCCGGTGTGAAGGAGAAAGCCATGAGTGGGACAATGGATGGCTTTATTGTACAGAGCAAATTACAACAAAGCACCAGCGAAGATGACCTACCACCAAAAGAAAACTGAAAAAAAAAAAAAATGTCAATAGATAGTATCACGAAAGCTACCTGTCTCTCTCTCTTAGTTTTTTTATTGTCTTATGTCATGGGAAGATATAAATAGATAGATATAAATACAGTTGTGCCTTGTGATACTGGCTTGAAAACTGGTGTAGCGTATTAAGAGGTGACCTCTATTCACTGCTCAGTCCCTCCAGAAAATTGCAGAAAATTGCGATCGCAATAATTAACGCAAATTCAACAAAAGTCCGCAACATTTGCAGGGGCTTGCAATTTTTTAAAAGTCCCACGATTTTTCCGCATTTTCTGGCCAATCGGAAGTCGCTGCGCATGCAATGTCATTTGAAACATTATCAGACACGTCATCAAATGCGCTAATGGCATTGCAGTATGGTGAAACGCCCTGTATTGACATAAGAATTTGCACTGTTTAAATGCATACAATATGTGTTGAATGTATTAAAATGTTATGTTTACGGAAGATGTAGCTTACATGTTGTTTTACAGTCACATTGTCTGGTTTGAGAGCTACAATATTCACACAGGATTTTTTGCAGCATTATTGGAGTCCATGTTTTGAAACTAATTAATTAAAACTAAAGGAGAGAACTATAAAAAACATTTACAGCTATTTTTGTAATATTCAGTATGGTTATCATAGCAAGTGATTTCATGACTTATTTTTTTGGAGGTAGTAATTGAAAAAAAAAAAAAAAAATCACATTTTTTTTTCTCATTTTGTCATTGGCCGCAATTTTTGTCATTTGCCGCAATTTCCCGCACAAAATTCACATAAAAAAGCTGCAATTTTTATCACAATTTTTGACAAAATTGTCCGCAAATTCAAGTTTTTTTTGCCGCGAGATCCTGTCACTTACAGTACATTCAACAGTACATTCAACAACAGATGATGAAAGGGAGACCAGAAATGTTACATTGTAGCACTCAAACATTTCAAGCATCAGTGGTGGGTCTTTCAGAAATAGGCTAATCCCAAATAGCTAGCTGTTAGCACATGATGCGTATATTGCCAAGGAACTGGGAGTGGCAGTGTCAAGTGTAAAGTTGGTTTGAGCGGTTCTCAAGAAAGCTGCAAGCAGAAAAACCGTCCAGAAGCCAAGCAGACGGCAAATATGGCAAACATGATACAATTTTGCACCTTATATTGATAAAGGAGCTGTTTGTGACATTCAGAGCATATCAATGATTCAGAGTCAGGCGGGATTGTCTGCACACAGTTCTTGAAATGAAGGTGGCTAAGCTAGCTGCTGACATGTTCACCATGTGTTGGTCCCTGAGAAAAAAAAATGAGTCAGCACTCTATGAAAAGCCTTTTGTGCGAATAAAATGAGTATGCATACATTTTTATTCAGTCCATCAGCCCAGCTCTTACTACTTTATTCAGCATTACCAGTAGTCGTAGTAGTAGATGTATTGGTAGTGGTGCTGACTGTAGTGATGGTTCTAGTTTTAACAGTAGCACTGTTCATCTTACTTTGTTTGCCAAAAAATTGTCACATTTGTATTTTTATAACAGTTGAAAGTGAAAAGTCATGACTTTGGCAATCACTTGAGTGAAGAGTGGGTGTGACACTGTTATCTTAAAGAAGACTTATTACTTGTTCTCTGTAGAGTTTTTCACAAAGGTGAAATTGTGCTGATGCAAATCAAACACTGGATCTAAAATAAGCCTGAGCAGGACTGAGTTAGTTTTTTTGTTGATGATCACATTGCTTTCACTCTGGAATAGCAGGAAATGGCATCTGCCCTAACTCACGACCAGTGGTCAATCTATTTTAAAAAGAAAAGCAAAGGAGCACACATGTTACGCAGTCATTTTTGGTCTGTGTCAACAAATATTATTCACAGGCCCAGTGGTCTAACACATCTGTTCACCACCTCATCCCGATTTCATTTCATCTTCCAACACCTGAAAAAATCCCCAGGGTGAAGGAAAATTCAACAGACATGACAATTCTAAAACAATGGGATCACAATAAATTCACTTGATGGATTTTTATAAAAGTCAGCTAGGTCATTTTTATGCATGGGTTTATTACTTAAGTGGAATGGGGACGTTTCTCACCCACGCAGGCTGGCTTTCACACGGATAGGAATTCCACAGAACTACTGTGCATTTGCATTTCACTCACATTGGGCTTTTGCAGCACTTGTTAACAGTGAAGGAATAAGACACTTTCCAAATGTTTAAGCTATGGACTGACATTTTCGAAGCCATTTACTCATAGGGAGGCCTCTTAGAAACATGGTGAGTCTAGAAACTAGTTTGAAAATTATGTGATTGCTTGTGCATATCATTGCACAGGCATATACAGCAGTGTGGGTATGTCACAGCAAAATACATACCAACAAAAATAGGCAAAATAAGATATAGGTTATACTGTACAAATCTTCCTATTAAGTTATGACATGAAAATATTTCAGAGCAAAAAACTTTGTGAGTTTTGGTGTGTTTCTATGTGTGTATTTTACTGTTATAAAAATAAGGCACATGACTCTGAAGGCAAAGATTGCATGGTGCGGAGATGTGCGAGTTTGTGCATATGTACTGAGGCTGAGAAGAACATTCAAAAACCATTAACAGCTACGTCAAAGGGGATGAGTGAAAACGCTTTGGGGACAGGAAAAGATCAGAGGGAGTTCACCCTACGTTGATGTGGAGAGGAGAGGAGAGGAGAGGAGAGGAGAGGAGAGGAGAGGAGAGGAGAGGAGAGGAGAGGAGAGGAGGCTCATCTTCCTCATTAACAGTATCCAACAGAGATCACTATACAGCAGGTGGAAGAAATTGAAGTCGTAAATAATAAAAAACTCCGTATGATAAATAAAGGCTATATTTTATTAATGGTATAATTGTGGCTACTCCGAGATCACCTGGGAGATTTAAATACCGGTGGATATCCCTTTGCTGAATTAAATTACTTTTTAATTTGGTAGTTTTACATGTGGCCTAGTGCATGACACTCAGTGCTTAACAAGCAGAGACAGAAGCACTTTTAAAACAACATCACAGTTTGCATGTTAAATCATAAAAAAAAAGTCCAAAAACTCCCTAATACACAAGTTTCTACTCAGTGACACAGTCCTGCTGAATACAGGGTCTCACCACGACATCTGCTGGAGAAAAGTGTCACTGCAAAATTAAATGAGCTGTAATCTGAATAAAGTTCATTAATCATTACAACTAAAATTGTACTTTACTCAGTTAGCAGTAAGTCTGTGGATTAGTTAATGAGAAAGTCAATTGATTTTTTTTTTCTTTTATGCTTCAGCCAACCAGGACGGCACTGTTTTCTCCCCTGTGTTTCTAAATACACTTAATTGGCTAGAAATTGAATACAAGAAAACAAATTATGTGAAGATTATTTGCCCTTGTGGTTTATACCAATTTTAGACAAAATACATCAAATGTGTTTGTTATTGATTAAGATTCTACAGTCAGAGTCAGCTACTGCATTCCTCATTTGGAGGCTGCTGATGTGAAATAACTTACCTGAGAACATAGGAGGGGCGCAGCAGACAGGGGTAGCCCACCTGGTTGGCAAAGGTGAAGGCATCTTCCTATGAAGGGAGAGAAAAGCACAGCACATGTAAATGACAAAGACAGAGTTTGTTTTGTCATGATAGTGATGCCAGAAATCTTCCAGAATAATCTGTCACATATTAGAGCCACTTAATAACACAAGTTCTAATGACAAGGCATTGAGCTGTTTTGTGTCTCTTTGGCATTAAATGGCAAGTTCAGTATTTTCTAACCTTGACCCTTTTTTTCTGTGTTTTTGTGACGAATGGGAACAACAGTTTATTTTTGTAAATCAGTCCAATATTGAGCGAGAGAACTGCAGCCAGCAGCCCTGACGTGGCTACAATGTAACTATTCGGGGCATGTTCGCACATTCAATATACGTCCACTTAAAGTGCTTGTTTTTGCTACTGACAGGCTCCAATTATTATACTAAGAGTCTGACAATGTATGGAAAGCATCCCTACAAGGATAGAACATTTTATTTAACCAGGAACAGCCCCAAAATTGGCATCGCCAAACCCACTGCAATGTTACTATTTGGGGCATGTTTGCACCTTCAATGTACGTCCACTTTCAATGCTCATTTTTGCTACTGACAGGCTCGGATTATTATTCTAGGTGTCTGACAATGTATGGAAAGCATCCCTACAAGGACAGGATATTTGTTTAACCAGAAAGAGCCCCAAAATTGCCATTACCAAACCCACTGCAATGTAATCATTCAGGGCATGCTCGCACCTTCAACGTACATCCACTTAAAGTACTTGTTTTTGCTACTGACAGGCTCAGATTATTATTCTCAGGGTCTGACAATGTACGACGAAAAAGCATCCCTACAAGGATAGAACATTTAATTTAACCAGAAACAGCCCCGAAATCGGCATAGCCAAACCCACTGCAATGTTATTATTTGGGGCATGTTTTCACCTCCAATGTACGTCAACTTTCAGTGCTCGTTTTTGCCACTGACAGGCTCTGATTATTATTCTGAGAGTCTGACAATGTATGGACAGCATCCCTTCAAGGACAGAATATTTGTTTAACCAGAAAGAGCCTCAAAATTGCCATCACCAAACCCACCAGGCTTTATTTACATAAGCAGTCATTTTAGTGTGTATAGAGCCAGCATGTTTTCACATCTAACTTCCTCTTCTTAATTCACTCAGCTTCTCAACTGAGTGAATTAAGGGTTTATTTTTAACAAAACCAGACGGCATTTTTTTAGTTTTTTGTTTCTGTTGACTTTGAATGAAGTGTGTTTTACGATGCTAAAATTACTATTTATATCAATTGAGCCTTGTGGGTTTGGTGAAAGTGATTGTGTTAAACAAAAAGGATCTTACTTTTTAACAAAAAGGTCTATCCCTGTAGGGATCCTTTCCATAAATTAACAATACTTAAAATTATAATCTGAGCCTGTCAGTGGCAAAAACAACTCTCTCACTCTGTGATTCTGAAAAGTTGGTTCTTCTTTATTTGCTAACATTTTTGTCCTGTTACTGCATGTCACTACTCAGCTTCTTCTCCGGAGCCTTTGCGCTCGACTGTCTGGCAGGTCCCTGACAAATCGCGGCTACGCCTGGATCGTGGGTCATGGTTAAGCTACTGTCGTGGTCCTGCCCCATGCCTCTTACTACTGCTGTTATCATTAGTCATACTTCTACTATTATCAAATACATATGGCTGTTATTGTCAAATACATACACTATCATTACTAATATATCCTAATAACATATATGCTACCAAAATACTATTATTATTATAACATTATTACTAAAATTAATGTTACTGTAGCTTTTGTCATTATTATTTGCCCTGCATCTCTTTGCCTCTGTCTCTCTCAAGTTCTCTGTCCCTCTTGGTCTCTCTGTCTCTCCCTCTCTTTATATATCATATGGATTACTGTAAATTCATTATGTTAATCTGTTCTGTACACACAACATCTATTACACGTCTGTCCACCCTGGAAGAGGGATCCTTCCTCAGTTGCTCCTCCTGAGGTTTCTACCATTGTTTATCTCTTGGGTTTTTTTGGGGAGTTTTTCCTTATCCGCTGAGAGGGAATGTAACTACTCTGGCATGTTTGTACCCTGAATGTGTCCACTTAAAGTGCTTGTTTTTGCAACTGACAGGCTCGGATTATTATTGTAAGTGTCTGACTATATATGGAAAGCATCCCTACAAGGACAGAACATTTTTGTTTAGCCAGAGGCAGTCCTAAAAACACCATCACCAAACCCACCAGGCTCCATTTAAATTAATAGTCATTTTAGTGTGTATAGAGCCAGCATGTTTTCACATCTAAGGGTTACTTTCAGCCAAACTAGAAGACATTTGATTTTTTTGTTTCTGACTTTGAATGAAGTGTGTTTTATGCTGATAAAATTACTGTTTATATCAGTTGTGTGTGGTTGGTTTGGCGATGGCTTTTTCGGGGCAGTATCTGTTTAAACAAAAAGGAACTTTATTTTTTTAACAAAGGGGTCAATCCCTGTAGGGATCCTTTCCATTAGTTGAAGATACTTAAAATAACAATCTGAGCCTGTCAGTGGCAAAAACAAGCACTTTTAGTGGAGGGAAATTGACGGTGCACATATGCCCCGCACGGTTATATTGCAGTCTGTTTTGCGACTGCCAGCTGCAGCATTTTAAGCCAATACTGAACCAATTCAAAAAACTTTGTTCCCATGAGTCACTTAGACACAAAAATATGGGAAAATAGGGTCGAGTTTGAAAAACATCATGGATACCCTTTAACTTTAACACAAAGATTCTGCAGGTATCCAGTTTAAATATAAAAGAGTTGTAAAATGTGGTTATAGAGTGAAACACAGGACAAATAAAGAAAAAGTTGTACTGTTGAACTGTTGTAAAAATAAACACATTTGATTGCTCCAAGACTTGCAGTCACTGAGGTACAAATCATTTTGAGGCGACAAAGAAGAAACATCATTCTAACAAACATTAAAAGAACAGACAACAGTCTATAGATCAACAAAAAGTTATTCTTGAAAAAACAAAAACATGTAGCAAAAGAATATTTAAAAATGCTTTTAAATGAGGACACCAGTTTGTTTGCTTTGTTCTGTATTTCATTTCTTTATGCAACTCTTTGTGTATTTATCATTAAGGCATGTATATAATGTTAGAATGCTGCATGATTAGAGCCACTTGAGACAGAAAACAAAGAATCAATATTAAATCAAGGACGTGTTTGTCCTTGTAACAAACCATCTCATACAGCGAGGCCCATTTTACCCATTCTCAATTAAACTACACACAATTTAAAGGCTTAAAAAATGAAAGGTGTACTCCCATGTCTGCCCAGAACTCGGCTAATCAAAAGAGTAAAAGGGAGAGTAGAAGTGCTCACATCAGGAATGAGAGAAGAAAGAGTTGGAGTCATGGAAGGAGTCTTGCGGTGAGAGAAAGGCTGTGTGTCCTCCTCCTCCTCCTCCTCATCATCATTATCATCATCGCTCTTTCTCTGCTCTCCATCTCTCTGCAGGTCTAGCCTCTTTCTCGCTATCATTACCCACTGTTCACTCGCCAGGTGGGATACCATTAACAAACACAAAATAGCTTCCCTGAGACGCAAGAACCATCTCCCCACGGCTCTACTGGAGTTATTCCAGCCCAATAAAAACAAACTGTTTCTTCAAGATCGGCAGGGAAATAGAATATGTAGGTAGATTCTGGAGAGACACAGAACTTTGTGTGTAACGGCTTATCGCTCCTCAGTGGTGGCTGAATACATGAGCAACGGTAATGGAAGAGACATATTTTAGCGCTGACAGCAGACACATTTCAGTGCTCCACATGTTCCACAGAGGGGCCTGCCAGTGCTTCATTCTGATGTAGCCGCCAGCTAGTTGAGAGGGCCAAACACAAGATAAATGCTAAACAAGACAGTAAGTCATGGGGCATGCTGCCCCAACAGTACAAGGAAGAAAGTTCTACCAGCAATGAGACAAGTTTGTCTGTAGGGAAAGGTGTAACGTTGGGCTGTAAGTAAAGATAATATTATGTGCTTGGTTTGGATGTGAAGTGGTCCAAACAAAAAACTAAACACCATTTTGTACATATATGATGTCATATATGATCTGGATTATGCACCAGAAAACAGTCTGAGTTGGGAAAACCTGATATTTTTAAGAAAACCTGACTATAAATTGTTAGTGATGTCTACATTTAGCAGATGTTTTAGTGCTATTACATCATTTTTTGTCTGATATCTTAACAGAATTTGACTGGAACTTTGAAGGAAGAAAATTCTACACAGGCCTAAAATGTCCTGAAAGCTGTGATTCCAAGGTTACACTTTAGTTTTTACAATACAACATGCTTTCGTGTAGGATTCATTGAAAAAAGCAAATTTTAGTCTTTCTTAAAAGGTATAGACTCATACACAGAGATGGGCAAAAATACATCAAAATGTATTTTGATACAAAATACAAAATACCCCTCAAATAAATGTATCAAAATAAAATACATGTATTTTGTATTTTCAAATACAGAAAATACTTTATTCTTTCTCTTTTTAGCAGCGACCCGCAGCTCTATAGATCACTCTGTCGGTCGGTCGGTTGGTCGGTCCACAAAGCATTCGTGTATAACTCAAAAGTCCTTGACCAAAAATGCTCAAAATTTGCATACTGCAACTAGAGACCATGAGTAACTATACCAGAAAGAATGCCCACGATTCGTCCATAGGTGGCGCTATACTAACCGATTCAAAACTTTTTGTGAATAACTCAGAAATCCTTGACCAAAAATGCTCAAAATTTACATGCTGCAATTAGAGACCACAAGTAACTATGCCAGAAAGAACAATCATGATTCATACATTAATGGGCTGTAGGCTACCCTAAAATATTATTTTTTGATTCAGATTTAGATTCAGACAATTTTATTGATCCCACGTGGGACAATTCATTTGTAGGATACTCATCCCAAGCATCAATCACAACAACATACAATTTCCTATGTTATGCACAGTCCAGTAAAACAGACCACTAGGTCACTTAAGGACACATTGAATGGCCCAAGTTTAAAAAAACATATAGATAAAAAAAAATTAAAAAAATTTAAAAAGTAAAAAATATTGTGTAGCCTATTATTTTTGTTTGATTCATGGAGAAAGTATTTTGAGTATTTTAAATACAAAATGACTAAAATCTGAAGTATTTTGTTACAAATTACATTTGCTTTTTATAGGCCTTATCAAATACAAATTCCAAAATACTCAAATGTAATTGAAATACGTATTTTAAATACAAGTAATAGAAATACTGCCCATCCCTGCTCATACAGAAGTAATCTCTCACAATCATCACTTAAGACCCACTAGAAGCGTGCAGTGGTGTACTTTTCTGCAGAGACTCTTTGCTCTGGCTGATTTCTTGTTTTTATTCTCTTCTGATTTTCTGCGTTCAGGCCATTTATGGGTGTGTGGCCCCACAGCTGCGGTTAAGGTTTCATTAAAACAAAGTGAACAGGTGCCACACAGGCATCCAAGAGACGCAGCGCTGAAAAACGCAAATAAGGCAGGGTGAAAAACCACACGAGAGTGAATCTAAGGTTGCCTTTTACGTTCACTTTTTCTGGCCAGCGTGCTTACAAACTGCATAGTAGATTAAAAGGGGAGCACCACCTAAATTAAGAATTCCAATATATTTTTTCAATTTTTGTGAACATGATCTATTCTCCCTCAAAGCCAGAGACCAGAGAAGTAAGTCTCAGACTTGTGATGTCATACGGTATAAAGTCTGGAGCTGCTCCATAGACAATGAATGGGAGCCTGATTTTGCTGAGTTTTCTTTTTTATACCCAAATAAGCTTTATGCTATTGTAGTGTTCTCAGTTCTGAAGTAGAAAACTGTACCCATATACTCAGAACATTCTCCTGGGTGCTCTCAGTGTCATCTAGAACATGTTGCACAATTAATTGTCTATGGAGCAGCTCCAGACTTTATATACTGTCACATCCCAAATTTGCATTTTAGCACTCTAGCTTTTGGATTTTGGGAGACAGTTGCTCAGTTTGTTGTTGTTTGTTTGTGTTTTTGGACTGTCTTAGACCAAAGGAATAATATGTATGAATTTTGAAAATGGGCATAGTTTCCCTTTAAAGAAGCCGATGCACACTTGGTCAGACCAGCAACTGCAGCAGAGAAGCTTTTCATTACAACTAAAAAACTTGTGACTTCATTCTCACTTCATGACGCCATTACTCCACTATATCTTAACGTAGCAAATAGTTGTTTGCTGTCGTATTAATGCTCTGAATGTTTCATACAGCTCCTCTGAAGTAGATCCACAAGCACACAAATCTAAATTAGAAAAAAAATACCCATATGGAAATGTTTTATAAAAGCAAACATCATTTCCCTGAAGTAACATTCTCCAAACACCCAGAGCTCTGCTAAAAAACGCTTTTTTCCCAAACTGTAGGGGTCTGTGTAACAAAAACTCACATCTATAGTATGGTTTTAAAAGAAGAATCAGCACATCCAGATCTCCTTCTGCGTGTTAGAAAATGTCAGATGTGCATGGATAGGCAAAAACCTGACCCGCGGGATCCCCACTAAGGTGCATATCTGATGGTGTGGCGTCAATTTGGCTATGCAGATACTCGTGACTCTTGCAGATGCATCAAGCATCAAATCAAACACGTTGTTGTTACTCAGGGAAGTCATCATTTTACTGTTTGTTGCCAAGAGACAGCTTGCAAATGAATTGAACTTGGCTTACTGGATCATTATGTCATAGCAAGAGTACTACTATGATAGTTAGAGGTCACAAAACTGCTCCTTGGTGCTCAGGTCCCACTCCACAACACTCATATGCCTTGTACAGGAACAATTTGAAAAGATTTTCTTAGCGTACTGTCACAACGCTTATCACAAAATATCATATCATCACAACTGTTTCCTCTCACCAGGGAGCTGAGGGCCCTCCATGGGGCTTGGGCCACCCTGAGGTCATCGAGTATACTGGAAAAGATGGAGCGTTCCTCAGCCCGGTCGATCTGCAGGGGGCTCGTTCCCAGAATCTTTACCCCATTGAGGTGCAGCGGGACAGCCAGGTTGTTTGGGATCTGGCCTCCGACTGACACAATGCTTCCAGAGCAACCCTGGAGAGGAGAGAACGGAAAAAGACGAATGTGTGAGATAAAGAGAGAATAGAACAGCAGGTAAAATAAAAGAATAAAAAGTAGAAGAAAAGGACAAGAGAAGCAGGGATGCTCTGTCTAGTCTTGGACCTCCTGCCACAGGCCTATCAGCCAAGATTAACAGTCTGAAACCTGTGGCCGCTTCCAATTATTCTGGCCACTGATCACAGAGTGAAAATATGAGACAAACAAAAACAGTTGATCTCGGTCGTGCCATGAGTTTAGTTATCACCAGGGACAGTGTGTGTGAACAAGTGTGTGTGTGCTCCTTTTAATAACAGCATGCAGCCCCTTTTCCTGTCTGGCTGTTCCAGGGGGGATGCTGTTTCCATGGCAATGCCAGGTTGTATCTCTTCATTATTCATGGGCCTGCTCTCCAGCTCCTGTCCAGGGTTTATCTCCATGCTCTAATGCTGTATTTATCACACACACATAGACACATACACGGAGAGCAAGCGGGGACTGTAGCTGTGAGAGAGGGATTGATGGTAATGCTATCACCCTGAACAAACAAACACTTAATCACACTCTGATCCCATCGCGACTTTAACTGGATTACAATTCCTCTGCAAGGGAAAGTCAATGGACGTTAGTGGCCAAACACACAGCACAACATAAACACAGAGATATCAGCAAACACATACACAGAAAATATCAGGGAAGCAGGCGATATTTATGCCCTTGAGCATGTTTTGCAATAAAGGGTCAGCTGGGCTCTGTGCTACCACAGAGCTGCATTGGGCAATACGGTGGTCATTTTGCACCATTATATATATGATTTGACATACCAAGTCTGGACAAAAAAAGGTTGACTATACACTCACTAACCACTTTATTAGGTACACCTTGCTAGTACCAGGTTGGGCCCCTTTTGCCTTTAGACCTGCCTTATTTCTTAGTGGCATAGATTCAACAAGGTGCTGGAAACATTCTTCAGAGGTTTTGGTCCATATTGACATGACAGCATCACACAGTTGCTGCAGATTTATCGGCTGCACATCCACGATGCAAATCTCACGTTCCACCACATCCCAAAGGTGCTCAATCTGGTGACTGTGCGTGGTGGTGCGTTATCCTGCTGGAAGTAGCCATCAAAAGATGGGTACACTGTGGGGATGGACACGGTCAGCAACAATACTCAGGTAGGCTGTGGTGTTTAAACCATGCTCAGTTGGTACTAAGGGGCCCAAAGTGTGCCAAGAAAATATCCCCCACACCATTACACCACCACCACCAGCCTGAACCGTTGATACAAGGCAGGATGGATCTATGCTTCAAATTCTGACCCTACCATCTGAATGTTGCAGCAGAAATCCAGACTCATCAGACCAGGCAACGTTTTTCCAATCTTCTATTGTCCGATTTTGGTGAGCCTGTGTGAATTGAAGCCTCAGTTTCCTGTTGTTAGCTGACAGGAGTGGCACCTGGTGTGGTCTTCTGCTGCTGTAGCCCATCTGCTTCAAGGTTCGGCGTGTTGTTGGTTCAGAGATGGTCCTCTGCAGACCTTGGTTGTAACCAGTGGTTATTTGAGTTACTGTTGCCTCTCTATCATCTTGAACCAGTCCGGCCATTCTCCTCTGACCTCTAGCATCAACAAGGCATTTTCACCCAGAGAACTGCCGCTGACTGGATATTTTCTCTTCTTCGGACCATCCTCTGTAAACCCTAGAGATGGTTGTGTGTGAAAATCCCAGTAGATCAGAAGTTTCTGAAATACTCAGACCAGCCCGTCTGGCACCAACAACCATGCAACGTTCAAAGTCACTTAAATCAGTTTTCTTCCCCATTCTGGTGCTTGCTTTGAACTTCAGTGGGTTGTCTTCACCATGTCTACATGTCTAAATGCATGGAGTTGTGAACAGGTGTACCTAATAAAGTGGCTGGTGAGTGTATACCATGGTGGCCTAATGTCAAGTTGCATATAACTCAAAGGATAATCGCCAAAATTGGTAATTGTTGCTCGCACTCGTATTATCATTACTTTAGATGGTAGAACTGTGTATTGTGATACTGTATTACAGCTTCTGTAAGTCTGCAGAAACATTATATTTCAGAATCTTTGATACCAACTGCCCAATAATTATCTTTAGAGAAGTATGTAGATGGATTTCCTACAGTTTCTGTAAATCAAAATAAACTTTTTTTTCCTCGAAGAACTTCCTCGTAACAGTCACAAAATGACGAAAAAAGCCTCACAGTGATGTAAAATGACCACCTAAAAATATATTTCCCTAGAAAGCTATTCAGCAAGCACAGCCACATCTGCTAAGAGAGTTACAAAGTGGTCAGCAAATCTTGAAAACCCAAGAAAACCCCACACACCTGTAACTACAGAAACCTAAGCTCTTAAATCTTAGGTGAGCCTTTAGAGCTGCATAATAAATGTCCCAATTAGGACTCATTCAGGGTTTTCCCAGTTTCTACACAAAAAGAAAGAGAGGTTTTGTTTGGGTGCTTTTAATAGCCAAGACCATCCTTTAGGATGAAGCAGAAAAAGCTGCATGCTTAACCCCTTTCTGAGTTTACACATATATATAAAAACCTTTATCAACATAGAGGTTTTGCTCTGTGGGAACTCCATGATAATAAGCCACAGTCACACTGCTGATTTATTTCTACTTTTCTGTACAGTCACGTCAAAACAGCTTAAGGTAGAGAAATTATGTGCAAGCTGCATGACAGTCTTAGACCAATACATGTATTTACCAGGTTTGGGCAAATATTGTTTTTTATTTAAATTCCATTGACATATCTTTCTTCTGACCAGGTTGGAAATGATTGATTTCTTTTATTATATATGTACTGTATTGTGTAACCGATCAATACTACTCTGCCTAGGGGAAGTCTTAAATCGACTGCAATGCAGTACTTGAATCAGATTCTACTAATGAATATACAAGTAGTTATTAGTACTGATATAAACGTTTGACAGATTGGCAGACCTGTCCAGAATGCCCTGCTTCTCTCCCAATGCATGTTGGGATGGGCTCAGCAAGCCAGACCAGGACACTGTTAATGGTTGTAGAATATTGATAATATCAGTGTGACACCAGTGGTAGGTATAGTTTGGCAATATGACAGTATATACCCTGCAAGGGCATGGATGTATAAAGAGAACTGGATACAGCATTGGAGGCGGGGCCCTGGCCATGCCTATAGAAGTTGCTCGGTGGTGCATGAAGCCAAAAAAATTGACCTCTGCATTACCTAGATAATCCCCATCTTTGAGACAATAGATTTTGGCCATATAGTTAGTATTTTTGGTTTTCAGTGGAAATTTAAGAATTTTATTGTCTACCAATGTAAAATTCTTCCTGATAAAAAGGAAGGGTTTGCATGCGTGTCCTTACCTCCTGTTGGGTGATATCCAGGATGCGTTCCAGGGTCAGCTCCTCAAAGTAAAGACGGTCACACTCGTCAAAGTCGGTGCTGACCGTCTCAGGGTTGTGGTTCACCACCACTGTCTTCTTGCCCATCTGCCTCAAAGCTCTGATGCTGGACACCGCGCACCAGTCAAACTCAACACTGCTCCCTGATGGTACACAGTAAACAGTTGATAAATCTATGTATGTTGACCATGAACAGGGGTTTACAAAATCACTATAACAAATAGACAACTTACCAATGTGGTAGGGCCCGCAACCAAGAACCATAATTCCCTGGTCTACAAAGTCCAGGTCATGCTCCTGATGGATTGGATAAAAAGCACTGCTGATGTTGCACTCTGATGTACATCAATAATTTTATAGCACAGCAAATACACTGCTTACAATTAATACTAATGCTCTCATTTAAAAGCTCTGTATGTAACTTTCAGAAAGTCCGTGTTAGCAATGACACCTCTCTCTGAGACCACTCAGTGAACTGCAGCAAGAAAATTACAATACTGAGAATAACATTAGTATGTGCCATCTTTCTGTAAATTATATGAATCATTTTTTCAACTAACGTTATGAAGCAACCAATAGCAGGTCTATGTAGAGTGATTAGCTAAGTAATAGCTACCTGGATAACCTTCACTGCCCCAGCATTGCTTTTGGCTGGTAGAAACTTTGTACCATTACATCATTTATTATTGGCTCAATCAACGTCATAATACACAAGTTAGTATCACGCATAATGTTAGCAGGTGAAGTAAGTTGGCAAGCTAGCAAACTTACATATCCACTCTAATAGTATTTTGCTAGCAATTACATTAGCAAGCAAGAAAGGTAAAGTTAGCCAGATAGCTGTAAATGAGCTACACTGCATGGGTCTGGCATTGTTGCTTTGTAACAATAGCTGATACATTTGCGTAATTTGCAAACAGCACACTACCTCCCTGGGAGGAGATCAGTCGGTAGCTCAGAACTTAGCCACTGTAAAAACTCGAATTCAGCCCATGCTTAACCCAGCCCCAAGGTTCACAGCAAGCTGGTGGCCAGGGTAACACTTGATCTATCCTGTGTGACAGCAGCAACAGAAAGTTTATTGATCTGGCAGACCTTGTTGTGGTCAAAAGGGCAGTCCTGGATTAGACCCCTAGTGCTCGGGGTCGTGTTCTGGCTAAACTCAGGCTGAGAACTCCACTCAACTCAAGTAATGCCAATCCCTAGTAGTCCAGGGGCCAAGGGGCTAATTTTCACAAATTGGTATCACTTAAAGGGACCACACAATTTTGGTATTTTTGACTTCCTCTATGTCTCTAGTTTACATTTTGGTATGATAGACCTGCGTATCTAGTAGCTTAATAAATTTTTTTGGATGATCTTTGGGTCCTCCCCAAAATTGAAAATAGTCAAAATTGAGGGTTCTCCAAAAGGGACAGTGTCTGCCTTATCACATGAATCTCGGGAAATAATTATCAGAATGTCACCAAATTTGGACTGAATGTTCACAGACAGTTGCTGCACACAATGCAGTAAAGATTTCATCAGTACCTTGCTCCTTTTAAAAAATATATACACCTAAACACACATGAATTATAGGCGGACATGGAATAAGGAATAAGAAATCCAAAAGGCATGTATATATGTGTTTGCCATTATTAATGTAAATAAGCCAATCACCCAAAAACTGCATTTATTTGTGCCAAAGAATGTCATCTTGTCATAAAAGTAGGTTATTAGATTATTCACCTCACCATCTTAGGAATGAGGACACACCCTGCCCTACACCATACTCTTGGGATAATTTGTTTCTCCCAAACTATTCTTAGCTGTTTCCACAAAAATGTAAGAATATCAGGTGCACCTTTATAAACCTGGTAGGGGACTCCGTTAGGCCCTGGGGCCGAAGAAGCCTTTGCATGCCTAACCACCTCCTGAACTTCCTTCCACCTAGGTGGTCTGACATCCATCTCATGCTCTATTTCTCCTAATGGACGGATATCCGGTGGAAAACCTACTATCCTACTCTTCTCTAAATCTGAATATGTATTTCTCAATATTCTTCAACCTCTAGCCTTTCTGCTTTAAGCTGCCCTCCCCTTTCCTGGCTGAACAATCCTTTAACAAACTTAAAAGGGTCCCTGAAAACACCTGTCCTAGCATATTCCTTCTTTCTCTTTTTCCTGAGATGCTCTGCCCTTCTAAGAACTGCTAGCCTGCTTCTCAGCTCCTCTTGCAACACCTTAATTCCCTCCCTTTCATCTTCTGTAGCCTTTTTCCACTATTCCACTATTCCTTAACTGTCTCCTCTCCTTAACTAACTTCTCTATTTATCTTTGCCACCTAGACTTACCTGACAGTACCCTCTCACCCCTCTTTCTCTCATGCGCCCCAAGCCTCTCTGCACCATATGAGTAAATTATATCTCACATCTTTTTTAACCTTTTCGATTGCATTTCCTCTAAGCCTGCTTAAGATTACTGAGAAATCTTTATTAACTATCTCCCATTCTTTACTGTCATTTGCCCTAGGCCTAACTCTAACCTTTTGCTCCATGGTTCTCTCTCTGACTGGCAAACTGACCTCAGTGTCACCTGCATCCTCTCTTACCACCCCCTCCTCCTCCTCAGTGGCAGCGTTACTGATATACTTCTACCTGTCGCTGGACTTCATCCGACTGACTTGACTGACTTCTTAGGAAATACTGATCAAGGATTTTTTTAAAATTTGAGAGGTCATTTACACGTACACGGTGATTTTGATAAACGGAGACATCTTCCTTTGTTTGTGCCCTTCATTTACATGCAAACGGAGATTTCTCCTCTGAAAACGAGTCTTTCTAAAAACTCCGGCCAGAGTGGAGATTTTGGAAAACTCCAGTTGCGCATTTGCAAGATAGACGGAGTTATAGGCAGCCGACGTCACAGTCTCCACAGTATGAATGCGCTGGAACTTGCGCCTGTGTCAAAAGTGCGACCTATGTTGCTATGGTGACAATGGATACATGGAAGGCTTGAGCTTCTCGTTACACTGCCACCTACAGGTTTGGCATGCTCTTGTGTATATATACACGGGTAAGTGTAAACGAAGAATTTTTTGAAAACGGAGACGGTAGCAAAAGGACTCCCGCACACTGTCCAACTTGCAATAAATCATTTATTTGCGAAGTTTGGGTACTAGACCTTCATCAGGCAAACAGTTTTTTGTTCATGAGAAGCCATCTTAAATAGGGAGTGGTCGTTTCTCCACGACCAATCCCATTCCCACGCGTAAACACAGAGGGACAAAATCATCATCGGGTAATTTAACCACACAACACAAAGAGACAGTAAATAAACAACAAAACACTTTGTGTGACATCAGTCTAAAGTAATCCCCACATGTCCAGAAGAGAAATACATAATATAGTGAATCAATTATAAATAAATCAGTATTTCAAAATATTTTTTAGCAGATAGGTTTACATTCTAAGTTAAAAACAGACATATTTAATGAACAAATCTCCATATCTAGTATCTAGCTCCTAAATATATTTCTGTGATCATATACTGAATGCTGTGTTGAAACATGGATCTTGTTTTGTTGTTTATTTACTGTCTCTTTGTGTTGTGTGGTTAAATTACCCAATGATGATTTTGTCCCTCTGTGTTTACGCGTGGGAATGGGATTGGTCGTGGAGAAACGACCACTCCCTATTTAAGATGGCTTCTCATGAACAAAAAGCTGTTTGCCTGATGAAGGTCTAGTACCGAAACATCGCAAATAAATGATTTATTGCAAGTTGGACAGTGTGCGGGAGTCCTTTTGCTACTTTTTGTTTTTCTTTCTCCAACGCACCTGTCTTGTTTTATAGATGTGTGAAGTGCATCCTTTGTTCGAAAACGGAGACGGTGAAATGTCCGTTTATGAAAATAACCGGCAACGTGTAAATGGCCTCTTATATACTTTATTAATCCCCGAGGGGAAATTCAATTTTTCACTCTGTTGTCAATTACACACAGGTCCGAACACACACATGCAGGACCTATACATGCGCTAAGTGGAGAGATGTCAGAGTGGGGTTGCCCATGACAGGCGCTCCGAGCGGTTGGGGGGTTCGGTGCCTTGTTCAAGGGCACCTCGGCAGTGCCCAGGAGGTGAACTGGCCCCTCTCCAGCTACCAGTCCACACTCCATATTTTGGTCCTGACGGGGACTTGAACAGGCAACCCTGTCCCTATGGACTGAGCTACTGCTGCCTCAGCAGGTAGGCCCCCCTATTTTAGGACGGCATACAATGGAGAAATAAGGCATCTCTTTCCCTCTGCTAGCCTGGGAGTCCACCTTAGGCAAGAGGTAGAACTCCCTTTGCTTCCTAGTTATGGGTCAAATAGCAACTGGGCAGCTCTGAGTGCTATTAGGCCTACTGTAGGCTACAGTAACACTGAGTGTTAGCACAGTAACTGCGTAATCAATTTCCCCTCCTTGTGATTGTCTTCATTAACAAAATTGGTGCATATTTAAATAAAATATTTCAGAAAATTTGTAATACAAAAAATACTTAATATGAGTGATCAACTGGGCAAGTTTCATGGGGATATCTATTAGTTAATTTTTTACCCTATTTGTAGTGTTTTGCCTACACGGGTGTAAGTTTGTTTACAGAGTGATAACTGTAATTAAGCTACTAGATAGGCAGGGCTATCATACCAAAATATAAACTAGAGACCTGTAGAGAGATAAAAATGCCAAAATTGTTTGGTCCCCGTGGGTGATAGGGGCCTACCAAGTTGTGAAAACTATCCCTTTAGTCCCTGTACTAATAGGACCCCATTCTATTTGTCTGTTTGAAGTTCTGGCTGCACTAGTTACCTGTCAGGGGCTGGTGACATCAGATGGTGAGGTGAATAATCTAATAACCTACTTTTATGACAAGATGACATTCTTTGGCACAAATAAATGCAGTTTTTGGGTGATTGGCTTATTTACATTAATAATGGCAAACATATATATACATGCCTTTTGGATTTTTTATTCCTTATTCCATGTCCGCCTATAATTCATGTGTGTTTAGGTGTATATATTTTTTAAAAGGAGCAAGGTACTGATGAAATCTTTACTGCATTGTGTGCAGCAACTGTCTGTGAACATTCAGTCCAAATTTGGTGACATTCTGATAATTATTTCCCAAGATTCATGTGATAACGCAGACACTGTCCCTTTTGGAGAACCCTCAATTTTGACTATTTTCAATTTTGGGGAGGACCCAAAGATCATCCAAAAAAATTATTAAGCTACTAGATAGGCAGGTCTATCATACCAAAATGTAAACTAGAGATATAGAGGAAGTCAAAAATACCAAAATTGTGTGGTCCCTTTAAGTGATACCAAAATCTGCCTTGGCCCCTGGACTATAGTGTGGACTCTGTGTTGTGGTAGTTGACATTAGCGGACTCCATTTATTTCCAAATGTTAGCTACTGTAGCACACTGTGTTGTGGAGCTGAAGAGGCAAGAAACTCTGGAACATGCATAATATCACATCCTTTGAATTTTCCTATTAAATTAAGTCAGAGCCCATTACACAGAAATCAGTCCACAGGCTGTTACAAGCAACCAAGAAAGTCAGGGAAAGTCTGAGTTTTTAAGTTACTTTACAACCAGTTCACCAATTGGCACTAAAAACACGATTAATACATGTAAAAAAGTTACATACAGAACCTTTAAAATGTTTTGTTCATAACAATTTAAAATGTTATTGTTATACTAATTGCATTTGCTATTAGCCAGTGACTGGATTGACTACATACATCTTAATGGTGCTACAACACTACAATATTTTTTTATTTTCTCAGTTAGCAGAGACCACACACCTGCCCATGATAGGTACAATACAGGTAGTTGGTCATTGCTGGATACTCTGCTGCCAAGGTGTCAATCTAAGGGGAGGGATCAGAGAAAACAGAGGTTAACATGGGTCTGATGTAAAAACAAATACTACAAAAAACTACAAAATAACGTTACTTAACAGTTTTATCATGAATATTACTATCACATTCAAAACGCACACAGACCCCCGTCACATTTATTGGTTAGTGCACTGATACCGTAGTTTAACTCTCTGAAAGGAGAAATTCTACATCAAGGTACATTTACATTTGATACTTTTGTCTAATTCTTTTCTAATTCCTATTCACTTTAATAAATGTTTACTTGCAATGAATGTATTCCATTGGTGTGTTACTACTTTTAATTAAAGGATAAACACATTCAACAAAAAGACCAAAACCTTGACTTTAATTACGCTACTTAAAAGTATTGCCTCTGTAACCAGCCTGATGTGGCTCTACTCCTTCTTACCAAATAGTCAAAAAACAGTTTCAAAATAGTTCCTGAGGATAAGGTCAATGAATTGTGGATAAAAATAAAGAGATAAAATCATGCAAATGTTATCATTGGAGTAAATTATCTAAAAAATAGTGTTAATTCTACAAAGTGTCAGTGCTGATTGCCATTTGTATTACTTTGAGCTCTGCATGTTTTGACTCACAGTGTTGCGTATGAATAACACCCTCAAAGAGTGCCTTCATTGAACATGCTCTTTTTTTTTTTTTTTTTTTTTTTTTTTTAAGATATTTTTTGGGCATTTTTATCCTTTATTTGACAGGACAGACAAGCGTGAAGGGGGGAGACAGAGAGGGAGTGACATGCAGCAAAGGGCCACAGACTGGAGTCGAACCCGGGCTGCTGCAGCAACAGCCTTGTACATGGGGCACCTGCTCTACCACTAAGCCACCGACGCCCTGAACATGCTCATTTTTTTGGTGAATGGTAAACTAAATGCATCAGTTTGCAACTTATGAACTTGAACATGACCGACGTTTGCCCTCGTAGCAGTTAGCGATGCCAGTTTTATGGCATCCAGAATGCTTACACAACACAGGCAGACATGCAGCTATCAGTACTGCAAAGTCAGAACATCAGCCACATCTGTATTAACACAGTATTAAGATATTAACGCAAACTAGCTAAGTTTTTGAGACTGAACTTAGTTCACACTTCAAATTGTGAACTATGAATGTGGACTGGTTTATTTTAATCTGTGAACTGAACTTTGAACTTGTTCTTGTGAAGCACGAATGAGGAAATACACTCTGAACAAAACATGTCAATACTGTATAAAATGGAAAGTAGTCGATGATGGCTTTAACCTTTACGCCCCCCTACATATTTTCATACTCTTTTACATTTACACTTGTTGCTGAAGGAAACTAGACTGTGTAAGTGAATGTATTGATTAGGCAGAGTCAGGTATCTCAGTCTATCTGACCTACGCTGGAAGCTCCAAGAAGGAGCTCAGTAAGGCTCACCTGTTTGACCCATGGTCTGATGCCGTGACTGTGCCTCAGCTCTCTGGCTCCTCTCTCATTGGAGCCCAGTATCTGACCAAGCTGCCGGTCTGAGAAGCCGTCCTGCTTGGCCTTCAGCAGCAGCTCCTTGGGTACTATGGTACTGTAGGAGAAGACATAAGTGATGTTAATTATACAGCTGCTTTGCTAAACCATTCTGAGCAGATACTTTGCCCACAGTTTGAAATTGATTAAATGGATATTCAATTTTTTAAATGCATAATCCAGGTTTTCAGTGGGGTTCAATTAAATGATTTCTTAAAGGACTTTTTTAAAAGGAGTGAATTTGACTGGGGCTCCTTTCAGACATGCAGTTTATCCCACAAATGTTAAAAAAACATTAACTCCAAAAGGTCATGTTTAAATGAAAGCAGCAATCAATGTTCAGGTAACTCTGTACAGTACCACCAATTTCCCACATCACAACCTAGTAACATTTTAGGTAAATACCATGTATGGCTGTTTTGTGAATGAATGCAGTACCATTGCAGGGACGAGCACAAAAAGGGTTGTGTCCATCTGACAAAGGCAATTTCACATGGAGCAAGCAAACCAATCACAAGACTGCTGATGATGTATTTTATCAGTTTAACAGTTTAGTAGTTACACCAGGGGCTGTATTCACAAAGCCTCCTAGCACAAAGAGTTGTTCCTAGTGACGAAAGTCTAAGAAAAGTCTTAGAATTCTGAAGTTTTCTAAGTTAATACAATATCCTTAAAGTTAAGAGTAGATCCCGGTAAAGATAAAAGTTATTCACAAAGTAACTTAGCCCTTAAGAGAGCTCCAAAGGGGAAAAACTGTTAGGAGCTGGAAGGAGGACTTTTAAGAGGTTCTTAAGCAGAGGAGAAAATGACAGAAAGACAAAGGTAGAAGAAATATTCTCCAAACAATGACTGACAGTCACAGACCCAACACAATAGTGCTGTAATGCTAGAAATTAAATAATCATAACCCTAGGATATTTTGAAACTGGAAAAACCCAACAGTCCAGCAGGAATGACTTGTGGCTGCCTCAACCTTCCATCAGCAGTGATAACAATGACAATACGTTCAAAGCCTCATATTGTGATGCAGTTCATTTAATGTCCACTAGGGGTCCACAGCGTGAAGGCTCACAAAAGGGTGCATCTGTAACAACCGATCACATCTCGTGAAATATCATGCCAAGCAACAGAGTCAGCTATGCTGTATCAGAGTTTCTGTCCCTTCATTGCTCAGAGTTCCTTTGAGAACTGTACCAGACACAAACAGCTCCTCGCCTGTGATGCTCCTGAAAATATTAAGAGACATACGCGTGCATCAGGCCTAACTCCATCTTCTTGTTCTATCTTCTTCTGTGGAGTTTTATGGCAATGTCTCTAATAAGTGTTGCATTACTGCCATCTGCTGGACTGTCTCTTAACCCATCTATACCGGCATTGCCATGGCAAATGTGAAAAGACGCAAGATAGAAATGTTCTTGAATGTATTGCATATGTGAAGAGTGAAAATCACTAATGGGGCCTTGAAAAAGGGTCATTGCAAAAAACACAACACTCCATTTGAACCAGAACAACAGCACTCTTGTCAATTTTTGCCATAACTAAAGCTTCCTTTATGCCATAAGAAAAGCACAAGATTTACTATCTGATTCATTCCGGTACCACACTATGTCACCTGGAACACAGAGGTAAGCAGAGTCTGTCAATCATGTCTTAAGCTTAAAAGTTGAATGCACAATATGCCTGACATGAATGTGGCAGCGAGGAAAAAGAAGCAGAGGTAGATAAAAAGACAGACAGGTTAGTTTATTACTGAATATTTTCTGTCTGTGGCCTCTCTCGTATATCTGTGTATTTTCAAGTTCACTGAACTAAGAGGGTCATTCCAGCAAGTTGGTCATGACTGGCTCACCTACCCAGCGATGTGGACAGCGGGGAGCAGCCCACCTCAGAGTGATCAATAACACATTGACAAGCAAAGCGCCGAGGTTAAAACCCACTTTAATCAATAAAACTTTAATGTTAGCCGTAAGGTTAAGCAGAAAAAAGGTGGCGGAAATAAAGTCAGTAATTAGGAGGCGATTCTGAACTGGACCAATTTGTAAGGAACATAAATTTGCTTCCTACTTGAATTCAAAGCATTTTGGACCTGCAGCATTTCCATCTTCTTTAGTGGTCTTGCATGTATCATTACAGTATGTAATACTCATGCCTCATTCCCACACAGTTTTGTGTCCATATTTCCATATAGTATATGGAGTAAGCCCCCAGTGTTCAACGCAAGGAAATGCATCTCATTACAGATGGTTAAGAACATCTGGAATATGCATATGGAGCAGTACAGAGAAAATCACAGGTCTAACACTACATGGCAACAAGTAAGTGGAAAGGTTTGCCTTTCAGGTGTGAAGTCAGCTTGGTGAAATATTTTGTTAAAAGATGGATGATCTAGGTATGGGCATGAGTCCCCAAGTACTCATTTGGATGTCAGTGTTCACTCAATGTTTGGAGTGCTCGCCACTGTTCCTCCCGCATGTGAACATGACTTTTATATTTGTTTTTTTATTATTTATAACAGGTAAAATCTTATTTAATTGTAGATGCGGTGTATTGTGTGACCTTTTAATGGCAGAGTCGAGTTGTTTTGGTGTGTTTGTTGGGACCATTAAACAGCTCGATGTCAGATGTTAGCCACTGCTACTGTGTTAGCTGGTGCTAAAGGGTAGACAGTGAACTGACTCTGGGGAGAGTGGCTCAGAGACAAACTCCTCCAGTGCTGCGTCTAACCTATGTAACATTGAAGAGGCAACAGATAGCATATTTTCCTAAATATATCATTATGAAAATAATGTGGGTTGCACAGTAAAATCAGATTATCAGCATTTACATAGGTTACTTAGTGGCTTTGCAATCTTTGTAATAAGCTTCTGCCACCGATGCCGAAATTTCGTGGAAAAAATCTGCTTTAAGGCAGGAAATGCGCCATGTATTGCAAAACTGGTCGGTCAGCCAATCAGGGAGCGAGTCCTTATGAGGAGTTAGGCATGAGATAGTTGAGTCACGAGCACAATCCCAGACGGAGAGAGTTTGGAGACAAGTGAAAAACGGCCTAGTGAAAATGAGCTCCTCTGTCTGAGGAGGCAAAGAAGAGCAAAAAGGAGAGTGATAAAAGCAGAGGAAAAACAAGCGTAAACCTCAGTGAGGCGTTCAAGAGATGGAGGGAGCTCCATGACCAAAGAGGCTTCAAAACCGATGTCCAGCTAGCTTTCTTTCTAATGGATCAGTAAGTAACACAGCTAAATGTTAGCTAGCTGAGAGAGGACTGTACTGTACTGGCTGCTAGTTAATTCCTAGCTGGCCAGCATCGCAAATCGCCGCAACCAGGGACCGGGTAGCGAGTGTTGCTCGGCTGACATCCTCGTTGCCATTCTACGGCAGCCCTCGGAGAGTGATACCCTCCTGCCTTCCTTCTGTTCTCTTCTCACGGAGGCAGCTTTCGACGGACATCGCCCAGCTAAGTTACGCCCAGCTAAGTGAACACTGGACTTTGTTTCCCATTCAATTTGAGCTCCAACCGGCCGCATCGTTTCCATACGGTACCGTTTATTCTAGAATCTGGACTGTTCCACTGTGTCTACTGTTGTTGTTGTACTGATAGTGTACATATTGGTGGAATTTACTGTGAGTTGTTTGTACTGGTACTGTGCATTCTGGTATAATTATTTGCATTACTATTTGTTTTTTCTTCAGATAAATCTGATAATTGTTGCTCGGTCTCTTTACTCATTTATTTAGTATAGTGTCCACACACATTCTCATTCTACATATACATAGAGGTATACCGGTGGCTTTACAGCCTACATTTTATTTAATTTAGAGAGTCTAATAGAGTCATATTATTGATTATCTCTGATCCCCACGGTCAATTTGGTCGTTGCGACAGTGCGACACAACACCACTTACGCTAGGTGGCACCAAGCTAAAAAAAACCGAATCCTATCTGTTGCCTCTTTAACGGCAGCGACCGAAAGGTGACGGATCTTTCTCATGATGACTGTTAATTGGTTTAATCAAACAAAGTGAAGCCTGGTTGTTTAATAAATGAATTCAGAACTGTACTTGTTTTCTGTTGCTGGCCAGCTTACATTCCACTTAAACTTTTTCAACGTACTTGAGGCAAATTCAGAACCAAAAAAATAAAAAATAAATGAAATAAATAAAAAAAGGAGAAGTTTCACAGAGGTTCCCATAGGAATGAATGAACTTACAAGGACAAGGACTTACAGTGGAGCTTGTTGGTTACCCTTTTATCTACCTACAAAGAATGGGGCAGGGACAGTATGAGGTAGGCACAAGAGGAGGGTGAGAAAGATGTGTAGAGGAGGAGAAATTTTTAAGAATCCTCAAATGATATATTTCAGATAAAATGAAGTATGATGTTATCAATTTAAATAAATGTATGTGATTATGGACATTTAAATGCCACCTGTAATGACCTCTGACGACCCTGATTTCCTTCCATATAGAGGAAACTTGTATCCTTTTCTGTCAGAGCTGCTTTTCATATCTGTTGAATGGGAAGACACTATTATCTGTCTGTCTTCATTTGACCTTTTTACTGAATAACAAGCGCGCATCCTGAGAAAACAAAACAAAATCCAGTCAACATGGACATCTAACTGTAAGGTTTACATAAAACTGAAAGGATCACCGGAAGAAGCCAAGGTTTTGGTCATCAAAGACATCACTGAACTGGACAAATATTGCAGTTAAAAACTCAGACAGTTGGTACAAGCAATGACACAACTCATCCAATGAACTGACCCCATGACAAGTACTGATCCACCACCATCACCCTTAATGGAGCATGAATACCTGGGACTAAAAACATTTGAATACACAGAGCACAAATCACAAGATTTAGAATATGAAATTGATCCTGAAAACAATTTCTACGTCAGCATCCATAATCACTGTTGTGAATACTTTACAGACGAACAATTCAATCAGAACATAATAATGGATGGAACAATATCAATTATACATTTCAACAGTAGGAGCCTCAATTCTAACTATTCCAAGATCAAAGCCTGCTTAGCACAGTTTAACAAAAACTTTACAGTGGTAGCCATTTCAGAGACTTGGCTAAATGAGGATCAAGTTGATGGTCAGTATGGAGGGATATGACATGTACTACATAAACAGAAGTGGGAAAAAAGGAGGGGGGGTTGCCCTATATGTAGATAGGAACTACAATAGTAAAATTGTAAAAAGCATGTCTCTAACACTGCAAAACATCATGGAATGTATCACCATTGAAATTGAGATTGAAAAGTCAAAAAATATTCTTATTAGCTGGATCTACAGGACCCCTGGATCATGTTTAAAAACCTTCATGGAGAAAATACTGCATCTGTTTGATTCAATTACTAATAAGAAAATGGTCCTCATCTGCGGAGACTTCAACATTGATCTCCTAAATCCACTTGAAAACAACACAGTTGCAGAATTTATCAACACCATGTATAGTATGAGTCTATATCCCTCAATTACTCGACCAACAAGAATAACCCTACACAGTGCTACACTAATAGACAATATATTTACAAATATTATTGACAGGAAAATAACTAGTGGGTTAATAATAAACGATGCAAGTGACCATCTACC
Source organism: Epinephelus lanceolatus (assembly GCF_041903045.1). Taxonomy (NCBI): domain Eukaryota; kingdom Metazoa; phylum Chordata; class Actinopteri; order Perciformes; family Serranidae; genus Epinephelus; species Epinephelus lanceolatus. The sequence continues at coordinate 18,683,959 of NC_135747.1, read as the reverse complement.
AGTTTTTGCACTAGTACAGAGCTACATTAGGACCAACAGAGACACTCAAATAATAAAAACAATCAGACATAAAACACAAGATGCAGTTAATTCCCTTAAGATGGACCTGTTAGACCAAGACTGGAACAAAATATGTGAATGATGTAAATAAAGCATATGGACATTTTCTGACCCTAACTACATCGCTCTATAACAAACACTGTCCACTAGTAAACAAAGTAATCAAACATAAATCTCCTGATAAACCATGGCTAACCAAGGGACTACAAAATACGTGTAAGAAAAAAAATCTATTATATAAAGAATTCTTAAAGAAAAGAACAGCAGAAGCCGAACACTCTTATAAGAAATATAAAAACAAACTGATTAGAATTCTAAGATGCTGTAAAAAAAATTATTACAGCAAACTACTGGAAGACAACAAAAATAACATGAGAAATTCATGGAAAGTACTAAACAACTTAATAAAAAATGGAACTGGAAAACCAGGATATCCAAATTAATTTTTAGCACTGAATAATTCCATTACAAATAATATGAATCAAATTGCTGATGATTTTAATGACTACTTTGTCAGCGTTGGTCCTGGTTTGGCGAAAGAAATTGCAAAAACTGAAGGTGGAGAAATCTTTGAAAAAATCCTTGAAAATACAACCAAGAGTATTACCAAGTCAATGTTTATAAGGGGAGCAGATGAGAAAGAAATTTTGGATACTGTCAAATCATTTCAGAGCAGGAAATCCACAGACTGCAACAACATTGATATGGATCTGATTAAAGAAATCATCGAGTGTGTGGTGAAACCATTCACATATATCTGTAACCTATCTTTAAAAACTGTAGTTTTCCCTGACAAAATGAAAACAGCAAAAGTCATACCAATATACAAAACTGGAGATAAACACATACTCACAAACTACAGACCCATATCATTACTCCCACAGTTCTCCAAGATACTGGAAAAAATATTTTACACAAGACTAAATGAATTCATCACAAAAAATAATATACTATGTGAACAGCAATATGGTTTCAGATCCAAAAGAACAACTGCCCACGCAATAATTGAATTTGTTGATTCAATAACAACAGCAATTGAAAATAAAGAATAAAAACTAAATTCATAATTGGAAATCGTGCAACCTCCACAAGCAAAAAACTCACAATAAATGATATAGAAATAGAAAGAGTATCTGAAATAAAATTTCTTGGAGTAATAATTGATAATAAACTATGTTGGAAACCACACATTAATTATATTAAAAATAAAATATCAAAATCAGTCGCAATCCTTTACAAAGTTCTCGTGTGTCAAAAGTCATTATACCTTCTGTACTGCTCATTTATACTTCCATACATAACTTACTGTGTGGTGGGGGGGGGGAACACGTACAGTACCAACACCAAATCAATATTTACACTACAAAAAAAGCGATAAGAATAGTAAACAAAACTACCTACAGTGAACTGTCAAACCCACTCTTTATCAAACTAAAAACACTCAAATTTAAGGATTTAGTCGACCTCAAAACTGCACAGATTATGTATAAAGCTAAAAATCATTCATTGCCACAAAATATTCAGAATTTGTTCCGAGCAAGAGACAAGCACCATAACTTGAGGGGATCTGACATGTTCAATAAACCCCTGGTAAGAACTAATTCCAAATATCACAGCATCACAGTCAAAGGAGTCAAAACATGGAATGAATGTACAGACGAAATGAAAAACAGCCATACTTTAAACAAATTTAAAAGATTGTTCAAAAACAGTAGATCGCATGAATATGAAGCACAGCTGGCATAGTAAGTACCTTCCTTCCATGGGTATCCAATCCACATTACAACTAGGTTTTCTCATATCACTTACATATAGTTAGAACCAGAAGTATTCCAACTCGCATTTGTGATTGTATTTCTTTGATTATGTATGTATGCATACTATTATGCATCTCTGAATCTATATTTATTTGTAGCAACATTACTTGAAATAAGGGTAGGTCAAGATAAGTGCATCACTTCTACCTACTCCTTTTCGAACGCTAAATATTTACCTATGTTACTATGATTGTTTTGTTTGTTTGTTTGTTTTTTGTTTTTCTTGTATGACTGATTACCTTATTGATCACCTATATTTTGTTCTATTTTATCTATGTTCGAAGAAAGATTTAAAAAAAAATAAATAAATAAAATTAAAAAAAAAATAAAAAAAAAAGAACACACAGTGCTTTGTCCTTGGCCACAATACTGTACGGGCAATTTAAATCTGCTTGTGGACTCCTGTTTTGCATTACGGCTGTCACCATCTTGGTTTTTTGCAGCCAGGTGTCACAATATTTGGCCAAAAGAGTGGTGGTGTAGAGGAGCGAGGGGTGGATCTCACTCAGAAGCCAAGGACACTATCGGCAGACAGCCTGTCACTCAAAGCAGCCCGCCTTTTATTATGGGTAACGAAGCTTCAATAATATGTAAACCGGTGAATTATATAAAAATTCAACCCTCGTACAGTGGACGTTAATGTTGGAATGAGCTACAGAGACTAAAACTGTTGAAAACCTGTTTATCTCTGCTGTAAAGTTTGACATTATTACATTGGGTTTTATGGGGATTGACTCGCTTCTGGAGCCACCCTCAAGTGGCCATTCAAAGAACTGCAGTTTTTGGCATTTCCGTATTGGCTCAATTTTTCTGCCCCAGAGATTGCTGCTTGCTTTGCACACAGATGGAGGCAGGGGAAAGTAGCTAGCTTCTGCCATGTGTGGCAAAGTACACTTTTCAAAACAGTCTTCTTAACATGTTTTCTAGAAAGCTGGCCCACAGAGCATCCGTGAGTCAGCTGGGTTTTGCGCAGAGTTAGGAAAAAGTTAAAAGACAGCAACTTTACAGTGAGGACAGGACATGTTGAGTGAGATGCTGGTGCCATAAAAGTTCAAGTGCATGGGATACCTGATTATTGGAACCACACTTAAATGTTTTTTCTATTTGTGAACCTGTTAAATAAACAGTGTTTAAATAAGACAGCTATGGAGCTGGTGGAGGGCTCAGCTAACCGTCTCCCTTTGCTTTCAGCTTGTGTGCCAAGTTAAACTAAACACATGAATGCTTGATGAAACCAATATTGATCTTCTCATGAAACTCCCACTAAGAAAGCAACAAGCGCATTTACTATAATGTCACAGTCTCCGTTTAACCCTGGGTAGAGACAAAATGAAGGAATTCTTATTTCTTGTAAACCACAACTTGCCCCCCCTCCTCCTTATCTGAATTATTTATGACCTTGTAGTGTAAAAATATTGAAAATGTCAAGTGTGTTTTAACTCCCACTGCACATGGCCCGGCTGAGAAACAGTAAACCCCAGAAACAAACGAAAGGAGAGGGCAGCTGAGTCAGAATAACTGGAAGGAAAGACATTTGATCTGAGTGCTCGGCTGTCTTGTGGTGTGAAATTATCTTATCTCCGGAAGAGCAGCAGGAAGCGAGAGGGAAATCCTTTGCATGCCATGAACTTATGTGCATACACCTTTGCACACAAATAAAACATGAAAAACACATTAAAACAATGCGTGGTGTGTTTGTGTAAGGAAAAGGGGGCTGCCAGATAATCTCACATATAGTTACAAACCCATGCACGACCACTGAAAACTAAAATTAAAGATGGCAAGAACCAAATTTTGGATTTCCACACATTTCATTTTGTTAATTTTACAATTCATCAAGTTTGAACTTTCAAATAATGGGAATGAGATGTTTTGTGTGCTAAATAATCACTGTCATTACACACTGAGTTTATTGTAATTCATGTCATGCACAAGGTTTATATCCCCAATTATCTCTGTCCTCATACGCAGGTGTATTATCAGGTTGTAGTGTGCTGAATTCTGCTCTGTGTAATAGAGTTCTGATGCAAAACCTGACACCAGCAGACACAAAAATCAGACTTTGTGTGTATGTGCAGCGGCTCCCAACTGGTGGGCTCAATCCAAAAGTGGGTTGCGAGTCCATTCTGAATGGACCGTAAGCGACTCTAAAACATGTCAAGTTTGTAATAACCAAATTTATTATAACAAAGGCCAAAATATAGCCCGTAACAGACGGTAGGGCTTGTTATTTTTAGACAAGACGATTTCCAGAAAGGGCGGCACGGTTGTGTGGTGGTTAGCCCTGTCACCTCACAGCAAGAGGGCCCCTGGTTTGATTCCGTGTTGGGGACACTTACACTCTTCAAAATAGTCTTCGATCCCGGGTTGGGGAGCCCATCCGTGTGGAGTTTGCATGTTCTCCCCATGTCAGCGTGGGTTTTCTCTGGGTACTCCGGCTTCCTCCCACAGTCCAAAGACATGCAGATTGGGGACAGGCTAATTGGTGACTCTAAACTGACCAATTGTGAATGGTTGTCTGTCTCTACATGTCAGCCCTGCAATAGTCTGGCAACCTGTCCAGGGTGTACCCCGCCTCTCGCCCAATGTCAGCTGGGATAGGCTCCAGCCCCCCCCCCCCCCCGCAACCCTCAAGAGGATAAGCGGTTAGAAAATGGATGGATCGATGGATTTCCAGAAAACTTGCAGCCCCCATTTGCTGGTTGAGAAGCATGAGGAATCTGCATAACCTGGAAATCCAGATGCCCTGCCCCTAGCAAATTCGAATTCGCACTGCACAGGGATCTGGCCCCGACGAGCAGAGCCCGCTGAAACGGCAATTGGACCAATCAGATCAGTCTATCTGACAGAGGCGGGCTCTGGGCGGGCGTAACATGATGACGACAGTGCTGCGCTGTAGGAGTCGAAAAGTTAACAGCCAAGATGGCAGCTGCCGAAGGACCGCGTCCATTCAATTTAGCTTTGGAAGAAACGCTAAGACAACTACACTTATCTTTTTCCTTGAGAGAGAAACAGAAGACTGCCCTAGAAGCCTTCGCTTCAACAAAGGACGTTTTTGCCGTTATGCCATCGGGATATGGCAAAAGCATAATAATATATTAGTTAGCCCCACTGTTCGGCAAACAAATGGGGCTTAGTGCAATGAATACGTCACCTTGTTTTTTGCTCTCATTGGCCATCGTGCTAATCCAATTTGAAATGCCTCAGTTAGTGCCGCCCCTTGGGTAGGAAGGGCCACACTCAAAATCTTTCTAGATTTGAGTCTGGATTTCCAGGCTAGAATCTGCAGTCAATGATGGTATAAAAACAGTTTACAAAAATGTGTCCAATGTTACAAAAATTGGGAAACCCCAAAACCACGAGATGTCCGAACTGGCACACAAAATGCTAAGCTGATGGGTGCAGTGGTAATCAACATTAGCTGCAGACAGAAACATACGACCAAACACAGTATCGTCCCCACAGAGTTTGTGACGCTTCTACAAATGAAGAATAAAATGTCCTCACTTTGAAGAATTCTCTAAAATCTCTATCACTAAATATCCCCCAGTCCCAACAACAGCAATAGAGGATCCAACACTCTTATGCACACAAACAATGAGTCTGCTGACCAGCGGAGCCTAAAGCCCACCTGTACTCAGCTCTATGCTCCATCAGTCTGGCAGCAGCCTATTGTTGTGTGCCCGTCCCAGTGTCCCCTGCTCCAGAGGCAGCGGAGACTACAACAGCCTTCCATGCGTCAGTGTGTTGCAGTGGGTGCTCACCAGACTGCCGGCCATTAATTATTAAACAGCAGAGTCAAGAGGAAGCAGTGGGTAACCTGTGGCTGAGCCATGAAAATTCACAGCGGCTGTCCAGGTAAGAGCCCGAGGGCAGAGGGAAAGAGAGAGGGAGGAGGTGAACCACAAGAGGGAAAGAGAGACGTGAAGAGACTGGGGTCCATCTCATTTCTAAGGATCAACATTTTCCTATTGAAGAAAATTCAGTAATATCTAGAAAGAACTCGATGTCACAGTGGCCATAACTCGCCAGTTATAAAAATATTCTTTAAGTGGATTGTTGTGTGCCATCGGGATCCCACTGTTCTGATGAAATGTTTGTGTTTTGTCTTTTGATGTTACAACTGTGGGACACAGATTTGGTTTTGAAAACCAGATTAATAAATTGATCAAACTGAATTTATTATTAAAGTAAAATAAGAATATAATTTCTCTGGCAGTTTTACAGTCTTGTGGCCTCACAATATTCAGTGTATCGTCTGTAGCAAAGGGCCGTTACTAACCTGCAAACTAGACAAGGGCGATATATCGATCATACTTGATGTATCGTGGTTTGTTCCACATTGGAGTTATAAAAAAAAGACTATATTGCAAATACCGAATAAAAACTGTCACGCCATCAGCACAAAAATGACACATCACCCCTACCTTCCAACCTATTAATATTAATAAATGAACCGAAGAGCTGTTGGTTTGTTTTCTGCTCACAGTGAATTAATCTTCAGGTTTAACGGTGCCGCTGTGATGGTTTAACTTTCCGCTAACTACTAACAGCTAACTGGAAGCTTCATGTTCAAAGCAAAACTTAGACGCTTCCTGCTCAAGATGAGTTGGGTGTTTCAATAAAAGCACCAGTGGTTCAGCTTTGATTTATGTCATTATAACAATACTTCATATAACTTAATTATACCAGTGCTTTAACTGTATTATATCTAGTCTCGCCACCAGACAATCAGAGATCTCCGCCTTCTGATAGTCTGGGGACACTCCTTTCTAAAGTGTGTTTAACACACTGGAGAAAACGGCCGGCAACAAAGCAACGCCTCTTGCATTTTTTTACAGGACACACCCTCCCGGAAATGTGCGCTCCCCCTTTTCTCATCTGCAAGGAAACAAACACACAGAGAGCTTGAAAATGGATGCCGAGAGATTAAACTCAGTCAAAAGATTGTGGAAGTGAAGGACTTACAGCGACTTTGTTTAAAACCTTTAACGCAGTCGGACTATGTTTACGAGCACAAGAGTTCAGCGAGCCACCGAAGGACCGCCCTGCGGATTTACTATCGGTTCTGCAACATAGGGAGTTTTTTTTAACTCTGAAATTGTATCCGCCCATCTAAACACAAAATCAGGGAGAAAGTCATCAGTCTTTAGTTAAGCAAAGCGTCTAAAGACTGACTTGTGAGTCTATATTATATCAGTACTTTTTTATCTTCATAATAACAGTACTTTTTAACAAATAACAGTATTTCATTTATCTTTAGAATAACATTACTTTTTATAACTTTATTGTAACAGTATTTTATTTAACTTTGTCACAATATTTTATTTAACTTTATTGTATTAGTGCTTTGTTTAACTTTATTGTGACCGTACTTTATTTAACTTTATATTAATTGTACCACAGTAGCCAGAACTATAACTATAATATTATTACTTTCAATAATGTTGTTGTAAGCTACTGTCATTACCTGCATCTCTCTCTCTCTCTCTCTCTCTCTCTCTCTCTCTCTCTCTCTCTCTCTCTCTCTCTCTCTCTCTCATTGTGTCATGTGGATTACTGTTAATTTATTATGCTGATCTGTTCTGTACGACATCTATTGCACGTCTGTCCGTCCTGGAAGAGGGATCCCTCCTCAGTTGCTCTTCCTGAGGTTTCTACCGTTTTTTCTCCCCGTTAAAGGTTTTTTTTGGGGGAGTTTTTCCTTATCCGCTGCGAGGGTCATAAGGACAGAGGGATGTCGTATGCTGTAAAGCCCTGTGAGGCAAATTGTGATTTGTGATATTGGGCTTTATAAATAAAATTGATTGATTGATTGAATATTTTACTTAATCTTATCATAAAAGCACTTTATTATACCAATACTTTACTATAGGTTAAATAAAGTACTGTTACTAAAAAGTTACCATATCGATTATTATTCCATTTTATAATTTCAGTACTTTTTTTGACTTTATTATGAGAGTACTTTATTTAACTTAAATATGCCAGTAGTTTATTTAACCTTATTATAATAGCACTTTATTTACCTTTATTATATCAATACTTAACTGTATCAGATCAGTACTTTATTAAACTTCATTATAACAGTATTTTATTTAACTATATTTTATCAGCAATTTATTTAACTTTATGATAACAGTACTTTATCTATCTTTATTATATCAATACTTTACTTTATCATAACAGTACTTTATTTAACTGTATTATATCAGTACTTTATTCAACTTTATTATAACAGTACTTTATCTAACTTTATTGCAGCAAAACTTTATTTAGTAGTTTATATTGTAGTACTCTACAGTAGAGTACAGTATCTAGATATATATCATGTATAGCAATAAAGCATTTGAATATTACAATATAATTTATTGGTCATATTACCCAACCCTACTGCAAACCAACAAACTCTATGGCAGAAATAATGGGGCAGTTAACCAGGAGACAAATGTATATGGCAAAGAGGTGAGACTGACAGTGACTGAGCCATCTTGGAATTAAGAAATTAATTATAATATATTCTATAAAATGATAACAATCTGTGAGTGTGTCTTCAATAGTCAACAAAAGCAACTTTACAGACGGATGAATGTACTGTATTTTGGAGGAGACAGTTCCACTTGACTAGATGTTTTCAACCATCAAAGAGAGGGAGAGCATCAGACAAATACCATAGTAAATGTTACTTTTACTCTAGTGACTCTTGAGGATGTCACAGCACTATTTACACACTGCATACACTCACATACAAAGGCAAGTGTGCAAACATAAACACACACACACACACAAACAAACATTATTATTACTATTAAACCTCAGGAAAAAAATAATGGTATTAAAATAAAGTTACCTCTTGTAGTTTGCCAGGTGCTGCTCCAGCTGAGTTATCCTGTTGAGTTTGTGGAGGAACCACTTGTCTATGGCTGTCAGCTGGTGGATCTGATCAACACTCATACCACTGTGGAGGGCCTTAAAGGTGGAGACATGAAGTAGACTCAGCTTTACATTCATCATTCATCGAAGTTCATCATCTATTCTCCTCATGGGAATATCCAATAGGTTTCACACAGTTTCAACAGATTCTTTAATAAATTGCTCAGGATTAAAATCATGTTACAGTCAGTGAATCGTCACTGGATAGGAATGGTCATTCAGTATGGTCACAGTAAATAACGTTTTTATACATTACTTTCAAGGACTGCAGGGAAAATATATTACTTTGCTTATATTGGTCTTTTATGAAAAATCTGAAATCAAGCCGATCTATTATTAACCTGTAATATGACAAAGGTTCTGCTCGGACAACAGTCTGTAAATATGTTTTTTATCATTTTTGTTAGACGGCTGACCAGAGGAATCATTTCAGGTTGCTGTGGGAGGATTTTACTCAGCAGTCTGTAAAACCGGGCAGTGAAACGTACCTTGTCCTGTAAATACAGAGCTTCTAATCAAGCTGCAAGTGATTATTTCTGTGACCTTTAGTAGAGAGTTTTAGTGTCTCAGAGGCAAGTTCAGATGCAAGCAGATACAATAAACGCCGGGGGAAAAAAAATAAAATGTAATTAATGTTGAAGTGCAATGCTAATGTTCTGGTGTTTATGAGTGATGACGATGCCTGGGCTGTGTAAACTGTGAACAATAATACCAGTGGCATATCAAATAATTTTATCTAATTTTATCAGATATAAATAATTATATTAATTATAATTATATTATATTATATTATTAGTATCTTCTGTTTTTGCTACTTATCATCACTTCTAGCTGATTAACTCTTTAGGAGGTTGGTGTTTCTTATGGCTTTAGCAGGCTGGGTGATTAACTAAATTTTATTTATTAATTATGACTTTGGCTTCCAATGATTATGAAAATAAGTTAATCACTTTAAACAATCGAGAAGCAGTATTCCATTTTGCAATGATGTGCTTATTTTGTCTTGTGTTATAAATCTAGCACATCCCTTTGCTTTACAGTTGGTGCTCAGTGGTGCCAATTCAGCAACTTTCTTCCTAGATACAGCGACTTTTTAGACCCTCTTAGTGACTCACTTTCTAAAAAGTGGCTGGTGAAAAATTTAGAACTTTTTCAGACCATCGGGGAAAAAGCGAGAAATACATTGAAATGTATTATATTGTAATAGAGTGTCTACAGATATAACAAAGTTAAATCTAAGACTTTTTGAGACCTTTTTATCTCTCCTCTTAGGCCATGTTTATATTTATACATTATTTATTTTATTTCTCTTATTATTTTACATTTATATTAATTATATTTAAAGTTCAAGCAAATTCCCTATTTAAAGACAAGCTTTAAAACTTTTTTTAAAAAAATCAATAAATGCATGTTTCCAAAGTCAACGAGTAATTGTCTTAAATAATCATGATCTAAATACTGACCAAAATAATCGTGATTATGATTTTTACCATAATTGAGCAGCCCTAACCAAATGAATTGGACCTAACACGTGCAGGTTTCAAAATCAAACTAGTGGGAGGTTGGATGAGAGCAAATATGACTGTGTTGACCACTTTAAGGCATTATAGCTGGTGTTTGATTGCTTGAGGATAAGATGTGGATCGTCAATCTATAATGCTGTCGCCATTTTCAATGATTTCACTCTGTACTGAAGAGGGCAAATATATCTACTGTCTGGACAGCAAGCTCGCACAGTTGGAGGTTTTGACACTGATTGGACCTCGTTCTGCTCTTCTTTCAGCTGGTGATAAAAGCTTGTTGAAGTGCTGAAGCTGTACATGTTTTTGACCTTGCAATAGTTCGTGCAGCGTCTCTGTGTTTGAATGACGGAGCCTGACCCTGTGTCTAGATGTACTTATGAAAGTGCCGTTTCACCTTCAACTGATTCTAAGAGGAAAAAGAAAGGCTCACAGTGCTGTATTGGGCAAGCACAAAAGCAGACACAGCAAATGTATCTTCATATTATGTGATTTGGATTCATCCTTCCCCACATGTTTGAAAGGCCCATTCAGTTACAGTTCAGACTGTATGTGCTTTCCAAGTATTAGGCTCCTGTGCAACTATTTAACTTATAAAAAATTCACATTTCGCTCTGCGTGTCATGTTTTTTTCATGATAATTTAGCTGTAACACTTCAAAATGTGATTTTAATGAGAAAACTGTAGTCGGTGTCATTCATTATTAACGTCAGGAAAGATGAGTGTACCTTGGCGAGGGAGAAGATGCGGGTGATGGAGGGCACAGCCAACTCCTGCTGCAGGTCCTGGGTGTCATCCCAGGCTTTCTTGAGTGGCAGCCGGGGCACAAAGCCATCCACTGATGGATGACACATCCTCAGGGCCTTCTGCACACTCTCCTCAAAGGTCCGGCCAACTGCCATAACCTGAATCCAGAAGAGGGAGATATATGACAGTATAATATGGATGTGTGAGTGAAGAGAACAAGCAAGTGGATGAGTGAATGGAGCCCCCCCCCCACCTCTCCCACACTCTTCATGGCGCTGCCTATCTCATGAGACATGCCCTGAAAGCGGTCCAGGTCCCAGCGGGGAATCTTGGTGACGATGTAGTCCAGACTGGGCTCAAAGCAGGCGGTGGTCTTTTCCGATACAGCGTTCTTAATCTCCGGTAGGGGAATACCCAAAGCCAGCTTAGCAGCAACAAAAGCTAAGGGATACCTGTGAAACACAGACCAAGGGCAGGGAGACCAAAATGAACTAGTGGTTGAAGTTTCTGCACCAAATACGCATTACTAGCACAATCACATCAAATCTGTGATGTTGTATTAACTCTATACTTTGTCCTACTGTAAAGCTGTACAGTATTGTACGTCCCCGCCTCACTCCCCACCGCTGTGTACTGCACCCCCGAGAAGAGAACAGGCAGCAGCTAGGGAGACAGATCTTCAGTTGGCAGCTGTAGCTGCTTGAATTTGGCTGGCTCACACCTCCCAGTCCCGAGTATCACAGCAGGCTGGTGGCAAGCAGCAGCTATAGGTTGCTGCGTAATGGCAGCAACAGAAAGTCTGCTGATCCCGCGGTAAGTTGGGGCTGTGCTGGCTGGATTCAGGTTGCTACAGCTGCTTACTGCAGGTCCGTCTTTGTCACTGCTACCCATTCACCTCCCTGTGAGGTGGTGTGTAGCGGTGGGGAGTGAAGCACGAGAGTACACTGTGAATCGAGGTCCTAGTTGACGTTAGCTACCTAAATATGAACATGAAGCCGCAGCCTGTGTAACGGCAGCAACAGAAAGTTTGCCGATCCCGCTGAAAGTCTGGGCTGTGCTGGCTGGATTCAGGTTGCTACAACTGCTTACTGCAGGTCCATCTTTGTCATTGCTGCCCGCTTTCCTCCCTGCGAGGTGGTGTGTAGTGGTGGGGAGTGAGGTGGATTCAAGGCCCTAGTTAACGTCAGCTACACAAACATGAACATGAAGTCACAACCATAAGCCTTTAGTTTTAGTTGGCAGAAGGCTAAACTATTAGCAACATTTTTCTCCATCTCTGAAATGCTTCACCAATATTGTGTTTTATTGCATTTACTGTCAGACTATCTTTAAGACTCTCTCTCTGATAAGTCCATCATCCTCTTTAGGGTTGCTTTGCAGTGTAGGCAGTTGTTACCAGTGCTTGAGTATAAATTTTCCACAGGATTTTTGCACAATACCACAAAATAAAACTGCCTACCCCAGCTAAACAATTGTAGAAATCCATCCTCGAAAGTAAAATCCAACCTATTTATATCTTGTGAAATTATGTTGTGTAGAAAATTGATGCCACTGAGGATACAAGTCCCACTGATGAGATACAAAACATAAACCTCCTCAGGAAACAGCTGTGAGGGAGACACAGTTAGAGTGTCTACAAGATGGATCAGTGAATAACGCTGCAGGAGTGTTTTAAGAGGTGTCTTTGAGCATTTTGATTTTGTTTACCCACAGAAACTTGATGCTATTGAATTCCATTGTGAAACACATTAATTTAAGATCACGTAAATCACTTTCTCCATGAAGAACTACAAACCTTTTTACAATTTCAAATCTGCAGTGGGAGACTGTTTGATAGTCAAATGATAGAGCATTGGTAGATATTCATTTAAAATACTAGCTAAAGAATTCCCCGTCCACAGCACAAGATTTGCTTCCATTTTAGCACCACTGCAGTACAACCACAGTTAGTTTGTGAGAGTCAAACAGCCAAACTGATTCAATTTGGGGGCATTTTTGAAGCCCAGAATCCCTCATCCCTGAGCTCAACTGATCTAATAATTACTCTCCATGGGAAAGTCCTTGAAGACCCATGATGCTATATATTGCTTATTGTCTGCTATACATACATACATACATGTTGCATCACCAGCCTACTAGCAGCGCATTCTTGTTTGTATACATGTATTCTCTCACCCAGTGGCTTTGGATGCCAGAGCGGAGCTTCTGGAGAGCCTGGCGTTAACCTCAATGATGCAGTACTCCAGGGATGACGGGTGTAGGGCATACTGGATGTTGCATTCGCCTATGATGCCAAGGTGACGAACCACTTTGATGGCCGTCTCACGGAGCATGTGGTACTCCTCGTTGGACAAGGTCTGACTCGGTGCCACCACTATGGAGTCACCTGAAGAAGAAGGAGAAAAGGAAGAGAAAGAGGAAGGATTTAAAGGTTTAAGGCAGCATTAACAGACTCTGACCTTGTTGTTTTGGTTACTGAGCTTCATATAAAGCAACAAAAGCCTGTTTCTCACATGGATTTGGATTTAAAAACAAGGATCAGCACATATCCCATGTAAAGCATCTTCACCTGTTTGTTGTAAATGCTTGTCTGAGCAGTTTCCTTTTCTTCTGAGATTTGAAAGGAGCTGTATAGCACATTCAGAGCATGTTTCAGAGTCTGAGGTGGGATGTCTGCACACGGTTCTCAACATGAGAGCGGTTGAGCCAGCAGCTAGCAGCTCATGGTGCTCACAGCACAAACAACATCAACAGTGCTGACAAAACTAACAATGTTAACATGGGGGGGAACTGGTGTGTGGCCGTTATGTTTTCACAACAACACTGTTATCAGCAGTGATCGCCATATGAGCCCAGCGCAGAGCAGTGGTCATTAACTAGCCAGGGGGATACACACACAGGGACTCACATGTACGTGCGGCCAGACTGTCTACCACAATACACAGAGAAGCTCGTATTACAACACAAACAGAGGGTAGCCTGACTTCATTATCTGCTTGAGATGTCAATATTACACTATATCTTAACATACTAAATAGAGGTTTGCTGCTATATTAATGCTCTGAATGCTGTGTGCTTAACCTGAAAGAATACACTGTGTATGACTTTATTTACTGAAACATCAAAGCTTGAGTCATCTGAATTAGAATTCTGTACATGTATAGTCGCTGTACAGTGCCTGAAATCATTAAAAATCAAACAAAAAAAAATCTGCATAAAAAAAAATTACAACTGGCATTGCAACCTGTAAAATTTGGTTTGCAAAGTTTTTATCTACTGTTATACAGGAAAAGCTCAGGGGTCAAAGATTATCACATTTTAGTTAAAACAAAAGAAAACACACTTTTCTGTTTTTCCTTCGGAATTTAAGACCACTCACACCAAACAAATCTGTACCAGAGGTGTTGCGATATACCAGTAGTTAACCTAGATATTTGAAAATTCAATACTGGTATCATGTTAATAATGTACATATGACAATACTGTGTAAATAGTCCAGCACCTTTTGAACCATTTCCATTTCTTTCCATTCTTGCTTTGACTTCCTCCCAATCTGGTTGCCTTGTCATTATCAATTAAGTGTAACTGCTCTTTTTGTACACCTTTATACAGTTAGTTACAGATTCTCTCTAAACCCTCTACAGTTTGAGCGTCACTAATTTGCCAAAAAAGGGACAAAATGCACAATAAACAACGTTAAAGGTAAGTGTGACTGATAGCATTTTGTTTTGTTTTCTCCATTTTTTTATTTATTTTTTTACAGATATCGCGATATTATCGTTATGATGAACTCTTTTGACCACGATAACTGTATAGTGAAAATCTGATATCATTAAGGGTGTGTATTGGCAAGAATCTAGGGATACGATACATATCGCGATACAGAGGCGACGATTCAATATATTGCAATACTTTAAGCAAAGCGATAAATGATTTTTTTTTTTCAAAAGAATCTAATTTATGGAAAACTCATGGTATAAAGAACACACCATGTTGCTATTATGCATATAATCTGTGTAAACAGTTTATACTTTTGAGAATCAATACAGTATTGCAAAACGAAATATCGCGATATTTCAACCTATCGATATTTTTTTACACCACTAGATATCAAGCTGGCCCCAGTCTGTACAAGTTGTGGATGTTGGCTTTGAGAACTAAATTAAAGCCACAGGCTTGAGTGGAAACTCAAGTATGAACTCTTGATGCCTTTGTTTCTACAGAAACAAGACGAAGAAATGGCACAAGGACAACAGCTGTCACAAACATCGATACCATCTTGCCAGGTTCACATTAAATTCGGTCAACATAAACAACAGCAATACAACTGACTCAATCACACTAAAACAAAAGTAAGAACATGATACTGAACCTAGTATCCCACAACAGCGCACAACAGTCTGAAGGTGAACACATCAGTATGTAATGTATGCTTTAGTACCTGTGTGAATGCCCAATGGGTCAAAGTTCTCCATGTTGCAGACGGTGACGCAGTTATCAGCCACGTCTCTCACCACCTCATATTCCACCTCCTTCCAGCCCAGCAAAGACTTCTCCACCAGGATCTGACTGCTCATAGCCAGAGCCTGCAGCACAGTATGCACAGGATATCATCAGGTTAGATGCAGCGTGTCTGTATTAGCCTTTACACAGCTGGTTGACATACTAATATGAAAAGGGGAAAAACATAATTTAAAACAATATCTAGTGGTGGTGATTTTACGCATGTGCTTACCATCTAATAATGCTTCATCATTATAAAACTGCAATGTATATGGGATGTAATGTGAGCACTGCATGTTAACACTTGCAGCTCACACACTGACTGATCTTTCTGAATGCCAACAATGCGACTAACACACATACAATGATATTAAAAACAGATTGGGTGATATATTTTAGCAATTACAACTCATTACTCAAAACTAAGAATCAAATGTAAGTTAATGTGCACTAATTAACTATTTCCTCCAATGTTTTAACACCATAAATTGTCACACAGGCATTTTTTGTGCCTAATTTCCTTTCCAGTGGGAGATACTGCATGTGGCATAACACCCCCATGAATCTTAATGTAAACCCAGTGGTCATCAAAGGAAGGAAACATTTTTGCATATGAGCAGAGTCAAACAGATGGCTGTGCACACAGAGACGGATAACTTTATCATACTGAACTATATAATGCGACTAAGCACACCCACACCGTGAATTACACTCTAAATAATTACCATAAAGTTGAACAAACGCCTCTCACAGTCCCACCGAAAACTGAAACTCTCAACCTCACAGCCACATGTATACTGTGGTGTCTTGTTATCACTGTAATGGATTGCATCAGATTACATTAATGTGCCGATACAAGCTTTTTTCCCAAGAACTTCCAAACCACAGTCTCAACAGAAAAGCTACTTTTTCAGATAAACAATAAATGTGCTTTGTGTTTGTTTGTTTTATTGTTTTAAGTATACTTTATCTGCCAATAGACACGTTTTTCCCTTTAACGTACCATTATGAAGTAAATGTTGATTGCACAGTGTAATGGCTATAGAATGACACCATCTGCGTTTAGAGTGGTTCCCTATAAGCCTCACTTTCACTTTGCGAATTCTGTGTGCCACCGGGTATGAAATCTCCTGGGAAAATGAAGGCTGACCGGCGATCCAGTCAGGCTGGCATCCTGGCACCATTTCTGTCTGCTCTCATGCCTCCATTAGAGAGTCAGTGAATGAATAAACCTATGTTTTGTCCTGTGTTGCAAAGCGCTCCGGTTGTCTTTGAAACAGCAGCACCAATAATTATAGCACTTGGAAATGCTAGGGGGAGGAAAGTTGTCTGTTTACACTTTAACTAAAGAAACAAAAAGGTTGCAGCTTCCCTGAATGTCTTTTTACCTACAACACAAGAGAACATATGCAAATCTTTTTCATTTGTTGAGACGTGGACTGCCTGGAACAAAATGTGGTTGCCACATTTTGCACTGGTGCATATGCGAGAGATAGAAATAAACATGCTCTTTTGAGTTGCTGCTGCAAACACAAGGTTAAGGTGAATCATTTTTCATTTCATCTGTATTGTATTGTATTGTATGTATTTGATTAGACAAAGACCTTGTGAACTATATCTCTGCTCTACACTTGATACAAAGCTGTAAACAGCCACTGAGCATAACTGGGAAAAAAAAAGAACATTTGCCATTGAAATTTCCAAATGAAACAAAAAAAATACTTTTAAATACAAAACGAGGAGAGCAGCAGAACCTAAAGCATAAAATAAAAAGTATGCACTGATCTAAAACAGTCTGGCACAGACCGTTCATTTTGCAGCCTGTGATCACAGATTATAACCAATTCGGCTGTCAGACATAGTGCTGGATACCGGACGAGCACAAAAGAATGTTGCTAAGCAACAGCAAACTATTCCCTTCTTGGCAGAGCACCAAAGAAACATATCTAAACAATTTCAAAGCTTTTATCTTTGTGCAGGTTAATGCTGTAAACATGGGATGGAACTAAAAAAAGTTTGTCAGTAGACGTCTGGGTAAAAATGCTTTAATTTCTGATTTGATCTGCATCATCAATCACATGCAAAGAACAGAGATTACACAGAATAACAGTTATAATTGTGCCCAGATGCCTCCACCATCCCTACACCATTTATGCTGACCTTGTGGGCAGTTTCCTCCAGCCTTTCTTTATTGGCACACAGACCGGATCCCAGACCTCCAAGAGCATAGGCCGACCGTAGCATCACTGGGTAGCCGATCTGCTCTGCCGCATTCAAGGCATCAGATACCTGAGAGATGCACACAGATATTACACTGTAATCCCCCCTGCTTGACCATTTACTAAAAATACAGAATATATCAACACTGTATCATGCAATATGGATATATAATTTGTCTCAGAGGGAGATTTATTTCTTGTTATTGGATCCTTACAGATGCCACAGCAAAACTAGGTGCAATCTTCTCATTGATCTCCATCAGTTTGTCAGCAAAAAGCTGTCGGTCCTCTGTGGCCATGATCGACTCCACCGGGGTTCCCAGGACCTTCACACCATACTGCTCCAGGACACCACGCTGGAATAATTCAACTCCTGAACACAGCACCAATCCACACAGATGCATGGTTAAGCAATCTAAAAAATATATAAATGCATCCATAAAGTTAGTGAGTCATGTCCAACCCTGTCAGTGTGCGTGTCTTGCAGAGAACTCCACAATACATTTAACCTCTTAACCTTCCTGACACACAGTCAGTGTGTTCGCCTACCTGATCTCCACAAAATTAGCAGTCCCACACACTGACGCAAACAGGTGCACACATCTCACCGCAGTTGAGTGCAGTCTGTCCACCCATGGAGAGCAGGATGCCATCTGGACGCTCGGTCTTGATGACTTCAGTTACAAACTCTGGCGTGACGGGCAGGAAGTAGACTGAGTCGGCCTGCTTGGTGCCCACTTCATTGGTCTGGACCGAGGCGATGTTTGGGTTCATGAGCACGGTCTTCAGGTTCTCCTCCTACAGCAACACGTCCACAAGGTTAATTATTGTTTATTTAAAAGTAACCCACGGCATGATGATCAGTCTTCATTCTCACATTTACAACAGCTGTGTCTTTCAATGTAAATGTGCTACTGTGGTTTTTCAGCATGCCATTTATTTCTGTAGGTTAAAATGTAACCTTTGACAACAGACCTTTTTCACAGTAGACATCTGTGAAAAAGGAGTAAAAGTGTGTGTATGAACTCTATTCAATGGATTGCATGAGCAGAGTTCAAAGGGGCGGGCTTCCCCAGGCACACTTCTTGTACTCCCAGTGTTTAAAATTGTAAGGTTTTGGCAAAAACGCATGTGTTTGGGAAGAACTGAGCATATGACTGGATAAATGAGGCTTAGATTATACAGCACGAGTTGTGTGAGAGTTTCTTAACAGATGCTTTGATAGAATTTTGCTGTTGTTAAATATGGCCCCCCTTTTACTCCTCAATTTCTCCTGAATAATCACCGTTTTTAGATTCTTCGTTCACTGTTTAGACATGTGGGAAAAAGTTTTCTTCAATAATTCAATATTACATGGGGTGAGTAATTGACACACAACTGATCATTTGGAGGGTGAAATATTCTTTTCACTATGGCTACGTTCTATTCAAGTGTCCCAGTTAGCTAAATGGGATTCAATCTCCTTAATTTCATTATTCACACCTGTGTGTTTTCCCTACTGCAACGTGTGAAAATGTCCTCTGTGAAAATGGCTTATTAATTCCACGGGAACTAAAATGGGTACCATACAGTTTGTACACCAAATTATTCAAGTTTTTTTATGTATAAAATGTCATCTGAAGGTTTTCAAACCCTCTATTTTAAATGTTAAAGAATTTATTTTTGTAATTTCCGACAAATACTTTGAAAAGACCATTAAAACAAACTCAGCCGTCAGACTCACGTAACACCAAAGCCGTTCATTTTCACACACATACATCTTTTTAAAAAGGGTCAAACATAAACTATTTGATTTTTAAAACCAGTTATTTTCTGAAACAGCTGGCACTGAAAGCAGTAAATTGTATAATATATTTTTTGGGAACTTTTCGGCCAGACATTAACATCTAACTTGTTTCCTCTTACCTTCATGGCCTTGACGGCCTGAGATCCAGAGTAGTCAAACTCTCCAGCCTGCCCAATAGACAGACCACCAGAACCCAGTACAAGCACCTTTGACACCTGCGTTTACACAAATACACACACAATACACACAGTATTTAACACCATGCAATATGGGCAGCATGAAACTCTATTTGCAAGGAAACATAAATATATTAAAAGCTGGAGTGTGAAGCTTTTGTCTCCCCCCTATGGCACTGAGAGTAATTACACAAAGACTGTCGATGCATACTTAGGTGAGCTCACTGCATCTACCCCGCCCCCAGGAGTGCTCTCTTTAAGTTTTTAGTTTTTTTTATTTTAATCCCCTCCTTGAAAGCCAAGGTTCTTGTTCATCTAGAGCATCCACTCCAGTTACTTTTCTTGAATGCTTCTTATGCTGCTTCATCACTTTGGTTTCTCCCCCCTTCCTTTTTTTATAATCATTTTTTAATTTCAAAAAATTATTTAAATCTTTACTTTATGTCAACATACATATTGTTAAAAGAAAACGTCAGAACCACACACACACACACACACACACACACACAGACGAAGTGTTGAGATAATAAAACAAAAAGCAGAAAATGAAACTAATCAAACATAAAATAAGTAAATTAATCACTCCCTCCTTTTAGCTCTGGCTGGTTGACATGAAGCGCATCATTATAATGATGTTAAACAGTTTAGTTACTAACCTGTGAAATACTACATCCTGGCATTTCCTTGTACAGTTACCTATTTATATAACCTTCACACCCTGAGACAGTTAATCCTGAACACACCTAAAAATCACATGTTGTTTATAAAACCTAAACCTGCAGAACCTGTGCGTACCTGGGCTCTGGGCGGAATGTCTGGCTTCTTCGGCATTACTGAAAATATATTGGCATCTTTTCCTTTCTTGATCAGGGACATGAAGGCATCAAAGAGGTACTGTGGACACAAAGAAAAATACCAACATAAAGACAGTTTGAATAGTACATTTATTAGGAGGAACCTAAGTTTAAGTGTTTGTTACCCTCCTGCAAATATTGAACTAACATTTTCCACTACTTTATGCAGTGAAAACACGGTGGTGTTTTAGAAAGACCAAGCTTTGCCTGAGGTTACAAGGTTTGGGATGGAACAGATTTCCCTAAGCTGACTGTTTCCTGAGGTTACTTTCGTTTACTTGTACGTGGACGAGCAAAAACCATGAGGAAACTTTCAGATCAGACTGTTCTTTCCTAAAAAGAGTATGTCTGCATTAAAATGTACAGAGAAAGTACAGAGGAAAATAACGACATTAATTTTATCAATCAAATTAGTTTAAATAAACAAACTAAACTAGAATTACTGCCTCCCCTTCTGGTCCTGAGTTATCGTCCTGAGTAATGGTTAGAAAATAGTTTTTGCAGAACATCATGATGTCACAGTGAAGCTGACCTTTGACCTTGTGGATATAAAGACATCTGTGCTAAATTTTGTCATAATTAGTGTATGAATTGAGAAATGAAAAAGTGTTTTGTGAGGTCACAGTAACCTCTGAGCATCAAAATCTAATCAGTTCATTGTTGAGTCCAACTGGACGTGGTGCCACAGAAATTGCCTCAAGGGGCTCTTGGGAAAAATGCGATGGACGGACAACTAACAGGCTGTCTACAGGTGTCAGACAGTCCAAATGAATGCTTTTAAGACCCATTCAAGACACATTTAACCAACTTTAGGACAGATTTTTGGACCGATCATTTTTTACTTATTAAAGCATCCCAGGTAAGCATTAAGGGTAAGTAGTATATATACAGTGGTGGAAAAAAGTTTTCGGACACCCTTAAAATTTTACACAATCTCAAATATTATCATGAAATATTTGTGGAAAAATCTTTTTTGTGTTTCAAAAGGTGTGGCTGCATTAGACAGATACAAACAAATACAAATTATATTTTTTTGTTTATTGTTTACAAGAAAAACTAACAAAACTAAATTCTTGATAGTTTCAATATGTCAGTTCTCAACATTGTCGGTATCAAAGTCAACAAATAACAGAGAATGTGTTCAAAACTGAACAAAAAAATAAATAAACCATCATCAAATTAATATTTAGTAGTTCTGCCATTGGCACGTAGTAGAGCTCTAATCCTGGCTGGCATGTTCCCCACGAGCCTTTCACACTGTTGAGGGGTAATCTTGTCCCATTCTTCTTGAATTACTGCTTTTAATTCTTCTAAATTCTTTGGTTTATGCTTTGAAACAGACCTTTTGATAATCCACCACAGATTTTCAATGGGGCTCATGTCCAGGGATTGAGCTGGCCACTCTAAGACCTGGATACTGTGCTCCTGCAGCCAAGTTCTACTGGCCCTGGATGTGTGACAAGGGGCATTATCTTGTTGAAACAGTGCACGCGCAGAAGGGAGCATGTGGGTTTCGACAATCGTACAATACTTGGTAGAGTTCAATGTGCCATCACAGACAGTGAGATGACCAACACCAGCAGCACTCATGCATCCCCAAACCATGATACTGCCCCCACCATGCTTGACAGTAGGTACTGTACATGCTGGAGATAATGCTTCGCCTGGCCTTCTGCGTACCCTCACATTAGTAGGAGGAAGATAAAGCTGGAAACTGGACTCATCTGACCACAAAATCTTCTTCCAGTTCCTGGCTGTCCAGTTCTTGAGCCTGGGCCCAACGACGCCGGGCTAACCTCTGTCTCTCATTGATCAGGGGCTTCTTGATAGCCTTGTAGGACCTTAAGCCATGATCTAAAAGTCGGCCACGTAAAGTGCGGGTGGAACACTGGACACCAGTTTGGTTTGACCACTGCTGCTGAAGCTCCTGTGATGTCATTCGGCGGTTTTGCCTGCACATGCGGATCAGGATGCGGTCATTTCTTGCTGAAGAAACCCTTGGACGCCCAGATCTTGGTTTGTCTTCCAAGCTGTTGGTTCGCCTGTATTTCTGCAGAGTGTATCCAACTGCTGAAGGACTGCATCTGCACTTCCTGGCTATCTGGCGGCAGCTGTACCCTTCCTGGCTGAGAATCTTTATCTTCAGACGTGTTTCCTGCGTTAGGTTCCTTGTTTTAGCCATTTTTGTGTCTGAAGAACTTTGAAATGTGCTGGCTTTATGTAGACACGAAGCTTGGCAACAAAAATTGTGTCTTTTAATAAAAAGAACGACCTTCATCACTGGTACCAAAATGACCCAATACTCAAAATTTCTTATGTATTTTTATGGAACCAATCAATTTTAAGTTTTTAATGGCTTTTTCAGGATTTATTTAGTATTTTGGCTGTGACTGTATGAAAAGAAATTGCACTTGAAGACCTAAAAGTGATTCTTAATGCAATATTTCACCGAAATACCGATGTGTCCGAAAACTTTTTTCCACCACTGTATGTGGTATTGTGCAGATTTCAGTGTTACGTAGGAAAATGGTGAGTCAATCTACATTTTGCCAACAGGTAAGTCCAAGTATGAAGTAAAATGACAGTATTATGGGTTTTTTGTAAGATTGTAACATTAGAAATGTGGACTATTACATAGAAAGGCTTCACTCATATCCATTTTTTAATTTCTTTTTGTGAAAATATGAAATTAGACCTCACAAACTCAAATTCAAGACTATTTAATGCCTTTTAAAGCCTTATTGTAACACTGAATTTAAGACATTTTAAAACTTTTTAATGACCTGTAGACACACTAACTAAACATAATGCTGCTGGCCACAACCTGTCACCGGCACAAAGGCATAAAAACATTTGTGTTACTTGTACATTGCTTTATCCTTTGAAACCTGGTGTGACATTACTTTTCCTGTGCTGCTTTCAGACCCATTTTGCAAGTACTTAAACCCCTGAACCTTGACAGCAAACTGGTGTGATGGCTTTATAAAAATGAGCAACTTGGTAAGAAATGTCCCACAAATGCAAGAAAAGAGATTTAAATACAGTAAATTGAAAATCAAAATTAAATTGATTTAGAAAGTTATTAAAAAAATAGGATAAAAAAGAAAAAGCTAGGAGAGAACAATATTTAAAATTATTATTAATATTATTATTATCATTACTATTATTATTACTATTATTATTATTATTATCATTATTTCATTTTAAAATTATGTTACATAATTCTGATCATTCTGAAGCACTCTTCTCAGGTCATGTCCTTGTTTGTTTGTTGTCAACTTTCTTCCTGTCTTTCCTTCTCTTTTTACTAATTTCTTGCAAATTTTCATCATTCTTCTTTCGTTGCCTTCTTGCGATGTTTCTAAAAGAAATCAAGCCAATTTGCTCAGGTTTCAAAGGGTTAATAGTTAGGATTTAAAACGTTTTCGTCCTGCCTGATTTTTCATACTCAAATACACTGGGACGGCCACAGGCTGCATAAAACAGCTTTTTTTGAGATCCAACTTGGTTTAAATTTTAGAAAAGTAGAGTGGAAAAATACTCCTTATTTCAAAAACTACATGTTTTGGTAGAGAGGACAGGTCTTATTATTCTGCCTTAATACGACAGCGGTTACAACATATTTTGACCAGGACTTGAACCGCAGCCCTCACCTGTCACGTGGGAGACAAGAGCTGCAGCACAGAGTCATCAGCGCTTTATTGTAGGGAAGGGGACAGGCAGCTGTGGCCCTGATGCACCACATATGATCACATCTCTCATTGTCAGTGATCACTGCGTATATATTCCTTTACTTTTTACCACTATGTCTGGAAAACATACAATATACATAGAAATGAATGACCACTTCAGTTAGACAAATCCTGTTTTAATGGTAGAGGAGCATCCTGTGAAGATATCTTTACTTCTTAACTTTAGTATAGCATTCAGGTATGCAGCACTGTCAAAGTCTTTAATTACCTCTGTGTCAGTGGGACCGCCTTTAGCCTCCGGGTGGAACTGGGCCGTGAAAACAGGCTTAGTGTTGTGCATGATGCCCTGAAAAATATGCAGAGTTGATACAAGAAACCTGAAATCCAGCCAACAGTATTTTGCATTTCATTTGTTCACATTTCAGAAACAGGTGAGTCTGTTTTTGTAAGGTGTTATTCTAGAGGCCAAGGTCTGTGGACAGCAGAAACTGGTGCTTTTTATCCACAAAAATATCAAAACGCCCTGTTGTCTTTGAGTGAAATCAACCTCATTGGTGCCATCGTTGGCGTTGATGAAAAGCGGGCTCCACCCTGGGGGCAGGGACTGGCTGTCGATACCGTAGCCGTGGTTCTGCGCTGTAATGAAGGCCTGACCCGTCATCACATTCAGCACTGGCTGGTTCTGGCCCCTGGGGAGTCACAGATATGCAGAAAACACAGTAATTTATGCTTATTTATCCCCTGCACATGCATGTGGATGCATGCAGTTGACAGGTTACACAGTCCTATTCCACTGAACCAAGATATGCTGCAATGTGCCAACAAAAGCAGAGAAGAAGAATGCACGCTAGTAAACATGGCTGTAAACAATGCTGGATTTAAAATATGTTGACTTTGCAAATGTTTTATAAGGAAGGAAATGCACTTGAGACATTCGTGACACTTCAGGACACACCATGCGTTCTGGTGAATAACAATCTTACTATATAATGATGAAAACTCTGTGGGTGTGTCTGTTACACGTTTTTTCTCCTCACTGACTTGGTCAATCCATGTGAAATTTGGCACAGTGGTAGAGGGTCATGGGAGGATGTGAATGAAGCAATATTACATCAATTGGCCAAAGGGGGGCGCTATAGCAAACTTTGAATGGGCATATCTCATGCCCCGTATGTCTAGAGACATGAAACTTTGCACAGAGATGCCTCTCCTCATGAGGAACAAATTTGCCTCAAGAACCCATAACTTCCGGTGATATAGATTTTCCACCATTTCGAATTTTTTGAAAAACACTTCAAATCGATCTCTTCCTAGGAAGTTTGACCGATCTGCATGAAACTCAGTGAACATAATCTAGGGACCAATATCTAAAGTTCCCTCTTGGCAAAAGTTGGAAAACTTACTAAAACTGAGCTTCTATAAGGCAATGAATATTGCGGAGGGCGTGGCTCATCACATAAAGGTGTATAACATCTCAAGGGTTTCACCGATCACCACGCAACTTTGTAGGCATATGACCACACATAATCTGAGGGGACCCCTCCATTATGGACCCCATCAAATAAAATGGGGGCGCTAGAGAGCTAATTTCTTATCTAGGCCTAACTGCCAAATCGATTTTTACTAAACTTGGTAGATATGTAGAACAGGACGCCTCAAGGTGACTGGAGAAATGTAACTCTAATTGGCAACTGGGTGGCGCTATAACAACAGAAAAATGCTTAAATATGGCTAAAATGCGATTTAACGCTGTTGCTCCCCCTGTGGACCAATGTTGTTGGTTTTTTCAAATTTATGACTAAGTCATGGTATGGTATGCTGCTGAAACAAGGGCAAACCGCACCTTTCCCATGTGAACTACCAGTGCGCCCCACTTTTAAGTCAATACAACATAAAAACACTTTAACTATCTGCCTTTCAACATGCTACTTCAACTACTAATGACAATCAGAGATCTCCACCTTCTGATAGTCTGGGTACACTCCTTTCTAAAGTGTGTTTAACACACCAGCGAAAACGACCGGCAACAAAGCAACGCCTCTTGCATTTTTGAAAAGGACACGCCTTCTCGGAAATGTGCGCTCCCCCTTTTCTCGTCCGCAAGGAAACAAACACACAGAGAGCTTGAAAATGGATGCCAAGAGATTAAACTCCGTTTTATCAAACTTGTGCTCATCTGTGAAGAAAATATTTTCTCCAGCGGATGTCTTAGTTACAACATGATTGAGCTAACTGGAGTAGTTTCATGTCGTATCCGACAACGGGAGGCTTTTAACAGATGACGTCCAGATGTTAGCTTTGCTGCAAGTGTTAGCTGTCCCTGTCAGCTGCAGCCACTGATGCTTTCTAGACATCGTGATTTCCCAAAACTGAATAAATACCACACGTAGCAACACAAAACTGCTTTGCTAGCTCAATCATGTTGTAACTAAGATATCCGCTGGAAAAGATATTTTTTTCACGGACCGTTTAATGAGTTATTACCTATTACAGACACTGCTAACGGCTAAGAAATAATGTTTGTTCAATCGTTGTGTTTATAGACTTTACAAAAATCGGATTAGTCCAAACGGTGATACAGTGATGTGAAAAATGTGATATATAGGCTATATATATAGCTAAAAGCTCTGCTGGTTTTCTACCCAGAAGTATTTGTAAACAACAAGGCGATTCCCTCTATAGTCCGGCCAGACGGATGAGTCATGGCCTTGTAAAAGATTATGTTTGTTTCTTTAAATTGGCGAGAATGTGTCACCGCAAACGCGACAAACACCCACTAACTTTGAGCCACCGAAGGACCGCCCTGCAGATTTACTATTGGTTCTGCAACGTAGGGAGTTTTTTAAACTCTGAAATTGTATCCGCCCATCTAAACACAAAATCAGGGAGAAAGTCATCAGTCTTTAGTTAAGCAAAGCGTCTAAAGACTGACTTGTGAGTCTAGTATGTGGGCAACTGTGCACACAATGGGTATGGACTAGTAAATGTAAACATACCTTTCGTTCATTTACAAAAAAGTCAGCAGGGCACCTTTAAATCTCTATGAGTATTCTTAAAGAGCATGCATATGGTGCCTTACTAGCTAACAAAAAGTTCACCTGTTGCCCATAGGCAGCTTATAAGATTGAGCTCCTGCAGCCAGAGCAGTGATCTGGTTGCCCATACAGATCCCAAACACTGGCTGGGGGCGATCACTCTCCAGCACCTTCACAGGACAAAACACACACAAAAAAAACATTTACTTAAGATACACTGTAGATAATTATATTATAGAAGCCCATTTCCACCAGTGTGGTAACAAAAAAAAGATCCTATTAAGTCATTTTAATAAGAAACTTTCTTGAAATACTGGCTTCATATTGTTTCTCATTATTTTAAGATACTTTAAAGAAGTTTTTCATTATAATGACTCAACATGATCTCTTTTTTCATCGTACGAGCAGAAATAGGCTTTCAAACAACATAAATATAATCTGTGGTGTGGAAAAAGTGAAATCTTCTTTCGCAATATTGTAACTTCAACAACAAACAGGGTCCTAAAATAATATGACTCTCTAAACTCTACTTGCTGTAAATGAAAATAATAAATACAGTAATATAATAATAAGAGGAATAGGTTAGATTACTCCTGAGTGTAAAAACATTGCTTATGGTTGTAATATTCTGGCTTGTTTTTTTTTAGCAAAAAAAACTACAGCATGCAGCACTGTTAATACCTACGACTCCTTGTGGTTAATTCTCAAACGGTCCACAGACATTAAAATATATAAATAACACCATGTTCTACCTTGCGGACATTGTGGATCAGTGTCTGAGCCAGAGACGGATCTCCTGGTCCATTGGAGATGAAGAGGCCGTCGTAGTCTAGACTCATCAAGTCCTGATCCCACGGTACAAGGTGCACCTCTGCACCCCTCTGCACACAGAGAACATACAGAGACACTCTGTAATCTTAGGGTATTGCCTAAAGCCCTGTACATACTCCACAAGAACAACAAGGGCGGAGATGGCAGTTTTTGAGTTGATGGAAGAGGAGGAGGAGGAGGAAAACAACATGTTTGAAGCGGAGTAGGAGGAAGATTTGTTACTTCTGGCGATTGCCGAAGAGGTGGAAAAAAGAAGTGAACGTAGGTGGCATGTTAAACCACTCAATATGACCAGAGTTGAGCAGGGCGAGTACAGTGTCTTGGTTGGTTCAACAGATGTGGGAGATGGACAACGAGAGGCACTTCTCTTATGTCAGGATGTCGGCTGGTCGTTTTGACGACCTTGTCCGTCGGATCACGCCATTCATTCAGCATGCACCCACACACGCACACAGTATGCCGATCTCTACCCACATCTTCATGAATACTCTGATTGTTCCAGGAGTGACCAAGATCTCCATACATTCACTGAATAAAACAAATGTTAAATTTCTCTAACAATGATAATAGTTAGGGAGGCACAGTATGTTTTTCCTTAGCCAATACTGATAACCCATAATTACCTGCTTCTCATGGCTGATACAGATATGATAACCGATATTTTCACATTTTTGTTTTTTATAAAGAACCTAATAGCCTGTGGTTTAAGCACATCTGAGGATAAGAAAGGCTAAAATGTAGTGAGAAAATATGAATGATTTAGTATTCCATAGCCCTGACCTGACCAAATTTGACTGACATCACTACTGTTCACGCAACAAAAACAAAATACAGTTCTGACTCTTCTGTTCATGCCAATATTAAGCTGGGAAAAAGAGGGAAGTTATCTGGGGTATTGACAAATGACCTCCCCTCAGCGCCCCTGCGCCCATATAACCCTACACTACAGATGAGTATCATACAGGATGTGAAAGTAAATTACCTTTAATGGGTCTTAAATTCATAGCTAGCAGTAAAATGAAAAAAAAAACCGTGCAAAATGAACAAAAATATGAGCCGCTGCTGCTGTTTTAGCTCATGCTAACGCTTCTGCGATGGTCCTTCAGCGTTGTGTATAACCTGCTCAACCACGGCAGGAAGTTTGCTGATCTTGTGGGGAGTATGGCGGTCAGAGATCAGACCCTCAATGCAACTGTGTTGTCTTCCTCTGAGACTGTGAAAGACTTTCACACCAACGACTACATGTTTGACTCGCTGGTCTTCTTCTTCTCTTTGTTTATTGGCAGTTGGTAAACTTTATGGGTGTAATGCCAGCTACTGTATCAGGGTGTGAAGACGTTGTCCTTGTTAAGTCAATGAAAGCAGTCTAGATTTGTATTACTGGCACTATTTCAGCTGTTTATTTGAATAACACATAATACAAAGCAAAAGTCTTATTGATAATGTACCAGCCTGATATAAATCATGCATCCCTAATAATAGGGGTGTCGTGATATAGCAATATTGACAATAATCATGACATTTAAAAATAATACTGATATCATGTTAATAATACACATGTGATAATATCGTAATTTCTGTTCCTTTCTGTTCTCGCTTTCTCCCTCCACCAACACCATCAGGTTGCCTTGTCACTATCCATTAAGGGCAATTTCTCTTTTTGTACCTTTGTGCAGTTATGGTTACAGATTCTCTCCTTACCTCCCTTCACTTGTATTTTGAGTATAATTTGCCCAAAATAAGGACATAACTTTTTCTATTATAACATTATCCTAAACTCTTTTGGCCATGATAATCATGTCGTGAAAATCTGATATTCCCAGCCCTAAATGATAATATTGGTGTCTTTGTTCATGATGCGATTTCAGAAATAAGAAAAACCAAATCTTATTTTGTCCTACAAACTCTATTTTCAGCCATAAAAGAGCAGCGTTGCAGTCATTAGCTATTATTAATTTTACAAATTATTTGATAAATGAGAATGTTCACAGAGCCAGACATTCATCAACAGACCAATGAAAGGCAGAAAAATGAAAAGGGGAAAATGTATAAACAAACAAAGCAGACTACTGCATTAGAAATCTGCTGGCTCCTTTTCCCGACTTACTATCATGACCAAACACAAGCTAATATCAACACTATAAATATCAACAAACTATTAAATGGAGCATAAACAAGAGAGTGAGGCCCACTATCTCTTACAGCTTGTTAGACCTTACATTAGCATCTCTTATTTTCCAGGTCAGGTTGCAGAAAACATGTGACATGCGTTGACCTCTTTTCTATATTTGTGCAGAGGAGGTCATTTGGGGCTCCATCGTAAAAGCATCAGAGTGTGAACTAATGAGGATGCACAGCCAACAACAAGGATGTTTTTTTTTCCTCACCTTAACCAGCAGGCGAATGATGTTGTGTTTAATACCACAATCAACAGCCACCACTTTTACTGGGTTTCCTTTTCCGAAAACTTGGATTTCCTAATGGGTAGAGAGACACAGAAAAGAGAGGTTAGCACTAATCAACACCATCTGTAGAGAGAAAAAACTATGATCTAAGATGGTCTATTTTGCTCAGTTTATCTGGTGTAATGAAAAGAATATCTGTTTAGGATGCTAAGCATATAAGTAAACAGGCGTTACCTTGGTTGAGACCTCAGCTACAAGGTTTTTTTGATTAGGGTCAGATATCTCAACAGGCTGCCCATCAAATTCAATCTTCCCCAAAGCTGTGCCCTGAGGAGCAATCACAAGCAACACAACTGTGATAATCAATCAGTCCTTTTGTTAAAGATGTAGTAGTTCAGTATCTGTGTATTGACATTACCTTATCTCTGATTATCTTGGTCAGCATTCTGGTGTCTACTCCAAACAGTGCAGGAACCTTTGAAAGGAGGAAAGTAAACTTTGTCAATTTCCCAGCAGCGGAGTCCTACTCTTTGAGATTACACCAGATACTTGGTGACTTGAATCCAAACCTTCTCCTCTTGGAGCCATTGTCCCAGAGACTTGACAGAGTTCCAGTGGCTGTACTCGTGACTGTAGTCTTGAACTAGAAGACCGGATACCTGGAAATATCAAAGCACAACACCAACCTTTGCAAAAAAAAAGGTAAAACTAAAAAGACACCAAGTACATCAGTCCATCAGGTAACTTTCATTTAAAAGAAAATAATAATTTTAACAATAATAATAGAGGTACAGAATAAAGATAATCTGTGAAATAATAGTTCCTCTGGCTCCTCCCAGTGCTCCTAATGGCATATGCAAAAATCCACTTAGAGCTATTTAGAGCTGAGGAGTTTCTAACGCAGTACCAAAACCCCTTTCCCACCAAAATTAGCTTACGTACACAGATTCTGTAAACACGGGAAAACCTAGAAATACGTTATAAACTCCATTCCCTGACGTAGATATGAGCTGGGTACAATACTCTGCAGCAGATGAGTATTCCTTTCTGTTTTTTTAACTGGTGTGTCACGTTCAACGTCACAGAAAAGCTGGGAAACAGGTTAGTAAACAGCAGAAAGTAGCATGGAGGCCAGTGAAAATGTTATGGTAGTTACTTCTTTTCTACATCTCTTTCAAACTCGGTGCAGTCACACTAAGGGGCCGTACACATGCTGCATCTTTAACTGAGATCAGGCGCTGGGTGCTACTTTTGTGCCTTTTTTGAGCCAGCTTTCAAGAGCACAGCCGCAAGTTGTGTCTGTGGTTGCTAGGCACATATATACCTGAAAACTTGAGTGCAAAGCTGATCTTTTTCCAGGTGCTGTTTATTAATGTGTGGGCATATCGTCCATGGGTCAGATGAAAAGCTCTGGCAGCCCAGCACTTAAATAACCAACCTATATTTACCACAGACTGATATTTGCGCAAGAAGGTAAAGGTATCTGTCGGTTTTGATTGGTTGTTCCCCATCACATGACATGTGATGCATGCTGCTGCTTTCCAGCTCAGTTTATTCCGGGGTGCAGCCATCCAGCCCTGAAAAACAGGTACTTGGGAATGAGTGCGTGCCGCAGCAGCGTCGCTCTGGCGTTTGAGTGTCTGCCGCGCGTCTACATTGAAAACAATGAATCTGAGGGCGCAAAAAACACAGCCCCTAACAATGTTTGAGCCAGGCTTGAATGGAGACAGATGATATTTTGTTGTGGTCCATCACTGCATCTTGCCACTAAAGGGGCTAAAATAAGCGTGTTCACCTGGAGGTTGTATTTCAGAGCCGATAAATACCTGTGACTACTGCAGCGTCATTTGGCCCAGGTGTGAATGCTGATTGTGACCTTTCCCATTACATACAAAAGCCAGATGTTAGTGGGTGTTGGTTGGTTTTTTGTGCAGTGGGGATGGGGCTAAACACTGCTCATGCACACGCTGCGCTGGCCCCCTCCCCCGCACATGCCCTCACTCAGAAAAGCTCATTATCTTCAGCTTGCGGCTTCAGGACGGGCCGGGGCCACGCAGCATGTGCAAATATGACATAAAGTTACTTTTATAAAAGTTACCTGCTGAACCTTGAACTGCATCGTTACAGTACATAACTAAGCTTTGTGCTATGCTACTGTTGCTCTTGTCCCTAACATGTATGATGTCAAGAGCTGCCATAAGATCCTAAAATGTGTATGGGCAAGCCAGAACATCCTGAACATGCGAGAATAAACACAGAGAAATCCGCTCTTACGCCACCAAATGTCAATACCACTCAAATATATGTCTATTACCTCTGCTGTTTATGTTGTCTTTCATTGAATATAAATGGTATTATTGCACTGCTGATATTATGCAACTAACAATTATTTTCATTACAGATTCATGTGACAATTATTGTATTCATTGTTTAGTCTATTAAAAAAAAGTCAGGAAATAGTTAAAAATGCCGATCAGCTCACATACTGTCATCCAAATTCCAAAGGTATTCAATTTACTTTTGTAGAAGACTTAGATCCATTTTATAATCCCTGCATCCGCATGGCTGTTTGCACTGTAAATGTGTGTGCAAACACTACAGTATGAGTCCACATCTGTGGCATATATCCATCCCTTAAGGAAAGTAGCAAATAAATACAACTGAAAAATTAATCCTGTCAAGGTTTTGCATTTTTGCCAGCAAAATAAGTTTAAATATGAGTGGATCATAACAAGACCAATCATCTACAGCCATGCTGGTAACACTATATATCTGCACTTAGCAGCGCTTCGAGATATCCACCATATTCCTAGCCCCCATGAAACCTTGTGTGAATTATAGGTGAGACTTCCTGAGCTGAACTGGAATTGGTGCTTTCCAATCGTAACAGTATGCTAACGGTACGATAATCCTCTTTCCAAGACCTCTGCAATCTCTGATAGCCATCTCAAAGCACTGGCTGTTTAACGCTACCTTTATAACCAAGCAACTGGACTTGACTTGCTATGTTATATATAAGTAAACAGTAAACAACTACATCTTCTAAAAGATGATTTATGATTTCCTATGACTCATGCACAGACACTAACACATTCAGCAAACATTTAACATAATGCGGTGCAAATTTTAGCTCCATGTCATGTTTCCAAACTCCACTTGTTGGCTGTAACAATACAGTTTGGACATTTTTTATGACTGCTGATTTATGCCGAATTGAGCAGCACACAGCAATTCCAGTTATATAAAGTAGTAGTAAAATAAATAACTTTAGGCATTTGTTTTATATGATATAAAAGAAGCATGATTAAACAGTAACACATTCTCAGCCTAGATGACCAAACCCATCATTCAACGTTCATTTTATAACCTGTAATTTTCTAATGTACGTTGAGAATCCAGTCAGACAGGGAAAGACAGGGATAGCATGTACTGACGCTGTGTAACAGACCTGTTATTCTAGGTGTTTTCTCTTCCGCAAATTCTGATTTAATACTTCTCCACTCTTGAAACTCTGTTGGTTGAATTACTTCTAATGTCACTCTAGGCACGCATATGTAGTATATGCAGTAAGAGTGGGTTGTGTGCCAAAATACTAACCGTGTCTCGTATTGATTCAGAAGAGACAGAGACATTTTACATACGGGACAATCTGGTATTAAATAAGATGGGTGGCAACCTATTTCTCTCTGTAGGTAGGTGATAAAAAATGTTGCGCTGATGACAGGAACAACTGGTTTTGTTCTAGGTGCATGTTCAACACTGTGTTGTTTACGCCACAAATTTAGCTTGGTCTGACTGTAGCAACGTTACAGATGCAGGCAATGCTACAGGTGCCAGAGTTCCACAAGGACATTTTAGAAAATGCTTATTTATCGTTCATTTCATCGCAATCAAGCTAATAGGACTTGAGTCATTTCACTAAAAACCACAAATGTCTTAAAGAAAAAGGTCATCACTGAAGTCAGTGGGGATTATCCTCTGGGGATCCCAACCACCTATAAAAATGTCACGTCATTTCATCTCAGTTCTTGAGATATCTTAGTCTGGACCAGTGAGAAGCACTGACTGACAAACAGAAGCAAAGCAGAACTTTGTAATAAATACATTACAGCGCTGAAGCCTCCACAAAGCCTGACACATCCAAAACACCACTTGGTTTCCTACCTGGATGCGATCTGACTCCACATGTTTTCTCAGGCCCACCTTGTCCAGCTCATGGTTATTGGGCACCCCGTAGTTTCCCACAATAGGGTAGGTCAGAGTCAGGATCTGACCTCTGTAGCTGGGGTCAGTCAGGGCCTCGGGATACCTAAAACCGGAAACGTGAGGTGATGACAAAGCAAATCTTCAGCACTTTGCGATCACTTTCAAACTAAATAAATACACTTTAATGCAAGGTTGTCAGGTTCAAAACAGGGTTGATTGTTCAGTATTTGGTATCCTGAAATTGGACTTGTCCAAGTGCACAATTTTGTCTTAGTTCAACTTATGTCAGCATGTCTACTTCTTACCCCACCAGGCCGGTATTGAAGACGAGCTCCCCTGCTACAGAGGCATCGTGCCCAAAGGAAAATCCTTTCATCCTGGTGCCATCCTCCAAGACCAGGTGGGCTGTCTGGGCCTGGGAGTTAAAAGAGAGCAGGCAGATGACAAGATAAATCTCACCCAAGAATAATGCATTCCCTTTATATGAAGCGAGTTTGGAAAGACCAAAGACAAAAGTTTGAAACAGATGTGTTGCAGACTTTTTTAAGTTTAGGAGTAATGGCAACCAGTATGGATGTGGGACTCGATGCTGAAACTGCAGGACAATGGGAATTGTACTGTGAATGCTGAGACAGACAAATCCGGTCAATGTCTGCCTGTCTGTCTGTCTGTCTGTCAGATGTTGTAATCAATGCACATCTCATACATGATGCAATTCTCCCTGCGGGTTAACACACATGATGCACAGAGATCCACCTGCTGCATGCGACGAATTATCTGAGACAGCAGTCTAAAACAACTCAACAGTGCGACATTCATTTTTATTTTACTTTTTAACGCGTTTAGTTTCTTTCGACTGCCACCGCTCCAAACTGCATTCAAAAATCAGCATTTTCTGCAGTCGTTCTTAATATCGCAAGCACATACCTCAGACAAATAACTTAATATGTTTTATTAAATCACATCCAGTCTACTGTCAGTTCGGCGTAATGATAGTCCATCGGACAGAGCTTATTTCAATGCAGATTCGACTTTTTCAACTTCTTTACGCTGCTCTGCCGAACAGCATGCTGCATTTCTACTGCAGGAGCGTCTGAATCACACCTGGTAAAACAGCTTGAGTTATGTTAAAAGAATAACTTTTTGTTGTGCTGGATCTATGCCGAATATAGGAGTAGGCCTTGCTGATTTTGATAAAAGGCTGTAACAACTGTTTATATGTTTGTACATTTGTTTTTAGGCAAGGCATTGCAGACTTTAGAGATTTTTCTATGGGATTCGGCATGAAGTTCAGAGGCATACTGCAGCGTTAGCGCTCCGTTGGCAGCACTTCTGGTGAACTCTTTACAAAGTTTGTTTCGTGCATTTACCAGCTGACAACAATAGTTTTCACCCACACATCGTTTCCTACCTTGACACTAAAAAGTTTAGTAGTTTGGAGTCTCAGCAGGGCCGACGTGTTTCCTACTCTTCCGCCAAACACACATCCTTGTCTCAGAGATTTAACAACGCTGTGCGCTAAGAGGATTTTTGTCATATTAGCATAAGTTAAACTTTTTGACAAGTAGCAACGAGACGTTTCCTGATATTAAAAAATGAATTCAATATTTACACTTTGTAATAAAGTGCAAAACTACGTCTAAATTTTCCCTTGAAGACAGATGAATGGATGAGTTTGGAGCTGCTCCTCGTGTCATTACAGACAGTTCAACCAAAGCATCAGAACTTGCTCGTGATTGGCTTTTGTGATGTTGTTTTTCTCAACGCGTTAAACACATAGCGTTTCGATTGGTCCTCAGGAAACGCCTATTTTTTTGTC
Source organism: Epinephelus lanceolatus (assembly GCF_041903045.1). Classification (NCBI taxonomy): domain Eukaryota; kingdom Metazoa; phylum Chordata; class Actinopteri; order Perciformes; family Serranidae; genus Epinephelus; species Epinephelus lanceolatus. Next base: position 18,647,356 of record NC_135747.1, on the reverse strand, counting down.
AAACGAGAGGGAAGAACCTGTGATTCTCATATGGATTCACATCTGTTTAAATCCCTGCACACGATAGTGGGTAAGAAGAATGAAATGTTCTACAGGCTAAAAAAGTGTAACTCTTTATGGTTTACCAACAAATTGTTTAGTATTAGTTCGTTTATATCAGTAAACCATAGATTTAGTTACATTTTTCTGTAATTAGTTTGAGCACCATTATAAAGGCTTATTTGAAAGTTCAAACAGCTTAGCCATGTGGGACAGAATGTTCATTTTCTCTTTCAGTGGTGCTCCCGAAAGGGGGGCAGGGGACATGACCCCTTTGACCCCTGATTCAATAGAATGTCCCAGGAATGAGTGCTAACACCCAGAAATGAGTCAGTATGTTACCACTCCTGGTCCCCTTGTCTCAAAGACAATGACTTTTTTCCAATGTTTTTTCGGTTAGATGCCTGAAATGAGGTCTGCGGTGAACACGAGCTTAAGAAACTTTCATGTTTTGTTCTAAAACATAAAATATGTCAGCACCCAGCCAACATTTGTATGTGGGGCACATATAGGTCGTAAATGGATGGAAAAATCGGCCCATATATGGCAGTGTCCACAGGTTCCACATTAGCCCTATGCCAATTGCCCATATGGGTGGGGGCCGATAAGATGCCCATTTTGGGCATATACCCACTTCATAACTAGGTAACCCTAGCATAGCGTATGTGGGGCTTACTTGATTACACCCAGCCATGTGGGCAACTGGCATGGGGCCAATATGGAACCTATGGACAATTCCATATAAGGCTTTGCATACATTGGCTGGGTAAATACCCTATTCATGAATTTTGAGGCCTTTATATGTCTTAAAAAAAGGTGGTTGCTAACAACTGGCTAAATGAAACTAAGGAACGTCATCACGCTGAACACGGCTTCGTTGTGGTGGCAACGTTAAGTTATACGACCCTGGTGTAGTTTGTTTATAACCGAATGTTAGCTTTTCATGTTCATTTGTTAAGATCATCCTGCTGAACAAAACATCCAAATTTCAATGGGGTGGGTGGAACCAGGGCGACGCTTACTTCGGTGTCAGCCTACAGAGAAACAGCGTCTCTGGACTGGAGCACTCTGGTGTTACTCTTTTAGAGGCTGTGGTGTGCTTATTTGAATGAAAATGGATTCTATGGGTACCCACGACTGTCCCCTTAATTTAAGAAGGCTTGTTCACAGTAATTATTTTGTTCCTTACTAAACTGGCCGTAGATGTGAATGTGAGCATGAATGGTTGTCTGTCTCTATGTGTTAGCCCTGTGATAGTCTGCCAACCTGTACCCCACCTCTCACCCAATGTCAGCAGGGATTGGCTCAAGCATCCCCACGACCCCTAACAGGATATGCGGTTACAGAACATGAATGAATGAATGAATCAATGTGTCAGTGTCTTTTTAAGGAAAAGGGCAACCCTGCATCTCTGAAGAACGATGAATGGCGTAACATGCATAGATATCTAACGCACTGGAACAGGATTGTTGTGGAATTCAAAATGTTAGCTGTACCAGTAGGGTACTGGTCTATGAACGTCAGATAATATTAACCTTAAAATAAGAAATCAAAGTATATCAGTATATGATTATGTAACTCCCATATTGACATAGCTTTCAACTAGCCTATACATAAACAGCATAATAGAATTCCTGAAATTCAGTTACTGCTTTTGGTTATGGTGTGCTACCCTAGTTTTCAGTGGCCCCATCTGGCCACCCCTTTGAAGCATTTCTGTGGGTGCTACTGTTCTCCTTCATTTTTAACTGCTGTCTTTCATTCTGTTTCTACACTGATGCTATAAAAGCAAAAAGTGCCACACTGACTCAAAATGTCTACACATGAGGAAATATTGATTACATAAACACCCTTCATTTCAAGTCCCTGAAAAGAAACTAAAAGAAAGTGCATGCCCAATGAGAATAAATGCGCCTGCTTATAGCAAACCTGTGTGTCGTGCTGTCGGTGCGACAAACTCTTTACAGCTTTTTTTATTTGAGGCCATGTTGCCTGCAAAAGAAAAGGCAAACTGACCATGGACAGGCTGCATGGTGGTGGGATTAGAGCAGTGTGTGTATTTGCTGATCACTGCAAGACCGGTCCTCTGTGGAGAAGGCTGCCTGACTGCCACTCTGCTGGGTTCAGCAGTCTGAACAAAGTGGGTGTGAGTAATGGGACTTGTATGGATCAGGAAATACCTCCACACTCCAGAAATTGGACTTGGAAAAATAGACTGTGCTGTCTGTGTAACTTTGTAAAAGCTACGATGCTATTTGCAAAATCTTCAGTATTAAAAATGTGAGGAGGTACAGGATGCCACTGAAGTCACTTAGATTTGAGTTAATATTCTGTTCATATGTTTAAATCTTATTCATTCTTATTTTGATTTACTTTGGTTTTGTGTATTGCATTTGAGTAAACCTAACAACCCCAGCCCCCCCTTTACTGACCATGTTCCCTTTGTCTAAATTTAGTCTGCGCTGCTCCTGCTCAGTAGATCAGTGGAGCACTGGTGACATCCAGTGGTAACGTTTGCTAACAAGGTTCAGAGGGATTTTGAGCCACTGTTGTAGTGGCACGCTTGATGCGTAGGTGACAGTGCAGCTCCATATATATGAGTTATAGTAACAACTGAGGGGCGTCTAGTATCATTTAGCTGCCAGCGTGTAGCAGAAGCTATAACGGCTTTACAGTTGACATGACACCTACATTGAAGTCCACATTTGTATATTTATATTACGTAGGAAGTGATGCATTAAAGGCTGTAGTTACACCGCAAGGTATTTATTCTCCACTGAGTGCTTTACTGCTACTAAGGAGCTCATGAGCCTGTGGTGGAGCACAGTGTCCATCAGACAGCTGCATCTGTAGCAGTATGCAGTTTTTTACTAAGGAAAAAAATCAGCAGGACGGTTAGGTAGAAGAGTGCTACAGCAGTGGAAAGCTTGGATCATCTGTGACCACACACACTAGATAAGCAACATCTGACGCCACTGTATGCCTTTAAAGGGAAACAAATGTAAGAAATGCTAATCCAGTGGCTCGAGTTTTTACCCTCAGCACACGCTAACATATCTTCCTGATTCCTCACCAGTAATTACAGTCAATCATGACCCTATTTAAAGTTGTCCTTAAAAGAACAAATCTTGGATCTGTGAGCTTGTTAAACATGGGACTTGCTGTTGAGTATTTTGTTACCTTGTCATCATTAAACAGAAAGAGTTATTTCCTGCAGTAAGATAGTCAGATCAGATGCCAGAATAAAATGTTGGCATTGTACGTTTCCACATATCACAAATACGTTACATTTGTATGTGTCATACATATCATATCACCATTTCTGATGTGATGCAGTATATGAGCTGACTTTGTCAAAAACCAAGTACCTAAACCTAACCACACTTTAACCACAGTGATGTTGAAAGGTAAAGACAAGGTTATGTTTCAACGTATTTGCTACATTGTAACACATAACTAGCAAAGAGTATAAACACAGTTTCTGTATGCTACACATTGGCCCTTCGCTAAGTCCCACCCCTGGACGTAGACTGGCCAATCATAACGTAGCAGTGGCCGGCTCAGACCAGGGTCCAACAACACAGCAGTGCTCCATTGACTCTAATGCAGTTGTTTCAGATTTCCTTCATTTTCAGGCTGGTTTTGTGGATTTGGAGCTAAATGTTGTGCCTGGGGCACATCGTGTATTAATGATACTTGTTACCTGGAGAGGTTGGAAAAAGATATACATTTCTTCCCTGTTCCAAAACCAAAATCAGACCCTGAAAAGTGTAGGGTTAGCTAGCTAACTACTGAAGATATAGCCTACTGAATGTGTACACATGCTGCTTTTGCTTTTTAATGATTATAACAGTGACAAAAAGACCAACCCTGCTGTACAGGAACCAGTGAAGGGAAGCAGGGAAACTTCGCTGATATTCAACCAGCTGTGTGTCATCACACTGTGAGCAGATGAACACTGTTTGACTTCCCCTGGCTGGCAGCAGCATGGGGCGAAGCCACACAGCTGGTTTAATATCAGCAAAGTTTCTGTTTATATTCATTGTCTTGTGTGGCGATCAGCAGTGATGTGGTGGTTCACTTTTACACTGTGATCTGTAGCCTATAGTTCGGCTTTAGCTTCTAACTATCTTTGTCTTTTTAATCTGTTGTTGCTGCTGAGTCAGTTTGACATCCTGGATATATCCTTCAAACACAGACTGTAGACCGCTCTGTCTGCTTCTCTCTGGGATCACTGCTTCATTCTTACAAAAATATGATAATATTTCTTTAGGGAGTGCAGTTAGTTAGTTAGAGTGTGGGCTCCATGCTTACTTCAACAGCTTGACGGACCATCACAAAGGGGCGGGGCTTAGCGAAAGGTCGATTCAAATGCAAAAATAAACCCTAAAATCTGACTAGTTTATTTATTTTGTAAAAATAAATGGAAAAACAGCAGATTTATAGTAGAGTAAACACACTTGCACTCATCCTATGCTCTTATATCTGCAAAATGAGTTTATCCCACATATTGTAGACCTTTAACACTATGCCATGATGACTAATACCCAATGCCTGTCATATGAAGGTTTCTCAGTAAGTGAATGAATGTAAGTCAGTGACAATAAAGGTTTATTCCGAGGATCCCTAATAAACTCTGCACACAAGCCTATTTTAAAAGTCAATCAAATGGGATTTTTAATGAATTACTTTCATTTCTATTTTCAAACAGTTATGTCTTCAAAAAAACAGCCCTGGCTCCTTACTGTCAATAATGAACCACATACAGTGGAAAATTGCTAGGTGATGATTGCGAGAACATGAGAAGCCTGTGCAATGTACTGTATGGCTCTTTATTACGGGGAGGGCTGTGATTAGCTGGACTCTGAATTCCTCCACTGATTGGCCGGGGTGTGGACTAATGAGCTCCAGTGTCTGTCCGCGGTGGAGGGACCCCACATTGTCTGCGGTTTCAAGAGTGAGTTTCAGATGGTGACCAAGCTTAAGAGAGGACGTGAATAGACAGCAGGCTGGCTCCCTCGCCTTCCTCCGTGCCAGGTTTCCGAGCCCTGTCTCGACCCTGAGGTGACAGGAATAATAGATGGTTGTTTCAAGGATCTGTGATGGTGTTTGCTCAGTACAGAATTAGATTGACGTGCCAGTTTGAAGATATTGGCACTTTATATATCATTCTAGGGCGAGACGAGGCAAAGTTATTTGTATGCCATCTTTCAATATCAAGGCAATTCAAAGTGCTTTATATTAAACATAAACAGAATGAACAGGAGAATGAAATTTAATACAGTCCCGAATTAAATCTAATAATACGTTATCTCTGTTATCTAGCACAGATGCAAAAAAGGGTTGAACACTGATTCTCCGTGTTTGGTTTTGATTTATATGACTTGAGAGATCTTGATGGTTCAGGACGTAGCAGCAGATGAGAAAAGCATTTTATGTCATGCCTGATATAAACCAATGTCAGTAGTAGTTAATCGTGAAAATCAAGTCTTTGACACAAAGGAAATTTAAGAACAGGACTGATGTGCTCCACCTTAATAGCTGTTTGAACCTGATTTTATTCTGTAAAAGCACCTTTTGGCTGGAGTTTACACATGTATTAGTACTAATAGCATTGGTAGTGACATAATACCAGCAGTAGTAGAGGTATCATATCCAAGTTGAAAATTGTATGGCCATTTTCCTGGCCCAGAAGTAAGCCTAGTTCTAGATGATTGATACCTTACAACAAGTTTTAAATAGCTGTGTAATATTATTCTTGAATGTTTTTAAATGTAACATTTTGTTATTCCATTAAATCCTCTTTATGCCAGTAGAGACCCACCATAGACCCATGTTTGTCTTTTAGTTTAAGTTTAGAGTGTATTAGGGCTTAGAACATAATGACAGAATCATATGACGGCCATTCCCATGTTCAATTATGTCTCATAAGTTGTTGCAGCAACTCTTGGGTTGATACCATTTGTTACACAGATTTGATGCAAAATGAAACCATTTCAACCACTTGAGAATGGATACTGGACCTGATCTCAAGGCTCAGCCAGGAAGAGAAAAATGTCTGTTTGCGGACCTCAAAATTGCATCTCTATTCTTTGCAGATATTATGGTTCTGTTGGCATCACCACACCATGATCTCCAGCATGCACTGGGGTGATTTTTGGCCAAGTGGGAAGCAGTTGGGCTTAAAGTCAGTAAGTCTGAGGACATGGTTCTGTGTTGAAAATCAATGGATTGCCCCTTCTGGGTTGTGAGTGAGTTATTGCCCCAAGCAAAGGAGTTCAAGTCTTAAGCCCTTTTTAAACAGGAATTGTGCAAATTTGCAGGAAAGCTCAATCAGTCTTCTTTCAGCATTGGCAGTATAAAAACAAAATCGGGGAGTGCAGCAAAATGCCACCTATCTACTTTTGTTTATACAGAATGCGCCTTTTTTTGGGGCAATGGGGGGCGTGAGCAAGTAACAAAACCTGTAGCTCAGCATGTGACGTAAACCTTGACGTGGGAGGGAAGCCGCAACTGGTCAGTCCTTAGACGATTCTCTCGTAAGTCGGCCCGTTCCTCACCGTTCCAGTCATTTGACGGTTAATGGCCTCTTTGTTTGCGAGGGCAGGGAGGGCGCACAATTCCTTGTCTCCCCAGTTGCTCATCTTTACAGTGTCTGTCAGGTTTGCATTTCCCTCATGCTACTAGCTGCTCATTAATTCCTGCTATCAGCTGTTTCCTGTTTATCCACCGCCAGTGGGTCGCACGTGCAGCGTCATCAACAGCTCCTCCCACAAGTCTTCAACAGCCCCTCCCGTTGCGGAAGGCCACCTCGGTCTGTTTAAACTAAAAGAGTTCCGCCAATATGATTACCCTATGAGGTGGAAAATTGGGCACCTCAGATCAACTCGCCAATCCAGCTCTGTGTGTCTAAACGCTCACAGCTTGCCGGCAAAATGGCCCAACATTCGCAGAAAATCTGGCAGTGTAAAAGGGTCTTTAGGCTCTTCACAAGTTCACAAGTGGGCAGTGTTGGGCAGTAACACATTGCATTAATTTTTTTTTTTTTTTTCAGAGGAGGAGATAGGCCATTACAAATTTTATGGGGTGTAACAGAAAAGTAACAAGTAGTGTAATGAATTGGAGTAATGAGCCCAACACTGCAAGTGAGTGTAAAATAGATCTTGAGAGGGATTGGTGGCTTGGTGTAGTGTCCACAGTAATGCTGACATTACATTGGACCATCATGGTGAAGGGGGAGCTGAGCCGGAAGGTGAAGCTCTCAATTCACCAGTCCATGTATGTCTCATCTCTCACCTATGGTCATGAGCTCTGAGTAGTGACCAAAAGAATGAGATTGCAGATACAAGCGGCCGAAATGAGTTTCCTTTGTAGGGTGGCTGGGCTCAGCCTTAGAAATATGGTAAGGAGCTCAGACATCCGGAGGGAGCTTGGAGTAGAGTTGCTGCTCCTTTGCGTCAAAAGGGTCCAGTTGAGGTGGTTCTGGCATCTGAACAGGATGGCTCCTGGATGCCTCCCATTTTCCGGGCACATTTAACTGGTAAGAGGCCCTGGGTAGACCCAGAATGTGCTGCAGGGATTATATATATCTCATTTGGCCTGGGAAGGCCTCGGGATGCCTCAGGAGTAACTAGAAAGCATTGCTGGGGAGAGGAACGTCTGGAGTTCCTTGCTCAACCTGCTGCCCCCATGACCTGGCCCCGGATAAGTGGATGAAAATAGATGGGTTGATGGATGAAAATGATTTGAAAAATGTCAAAAATCTCCGACACATGAATACAGTTGGGCTCGTTGAATCCACAAGAGTTGCAGTTTTTCAATCATACCCAATTTATGCAATTCAAAAACTGTTTAGGGAGTCTATGGAAATATCAAAATAAATCAAAAACAACACATTTATACTTGATGCAAAAAACTGCATGGTTCTTGCCAAAAGCTGAGTGAGGATTAGCATAAAGTGGGCTTGTCTGTGAAGGCAAGACGGGTACCCTTTGATCCCATTCTTATTCAGGTATCTTGAGGTGAGAGGTTAGCTGACCCCTTTGAGAATGGTCAAGCTAGTTTTTCCCTCCCCAAAATGTAGTGTAATTTTACCCTGCTTTTTGACAAGCTAGCATGATGTGGTTGGTACCAGTGGATGCCTTAGGTTGTCTAGTTTCACATGTTACCACAACCAGCAGCATGCTAAAGCCTCTTAAGGCAAAGATCATCATCGGTCCCATGGCGCTCCTAATTAACCACCACGAGGGTCTTAAATTATTATAAAGTGGTTCACTCAAGCGCCCTTAACTGTACAGGGGTAAACATGTATACTATCTATATGCCATATACCATACTATTATCACCTTCTTTAGAATTTTACGTCGCTCCCATCCTAATTAAGTGTGACAGGACGTGCTGTCAAATTAGCAGAAGGCCCACACACAGTGTCACCAGTCTTGTTCTGGGTGATGGCACCTTCAGTTGTAAAAGGAAGACCAAGTCATCAGCTGAGAAACAGAAGGAGGAGACTGTCCCTGTAGGCGGGTATCGGATTCCCTTCCTCTGTGGTGATGTAGTGTCCCCAGTAAAAAGGGCAGTGGGTTGCTTTGTTTAGCCTGCCCCCCATCTAATTCCTGTGTGGCCAGCGGAGGGCTTTTGAGAGCGCGGGTGAGGAAAAGCGAGCATGCGGGCCACAGAGGCTGCATCAGCCCCCTTAAGGAGCCATGGCCCCCGCTCTTAGAAATCCCAAGAAACTTCACACCTCTCTGCAGGGACTATAAATAGGCTCCATCTGTGCCCCCGGGCTCAGTTACAGCCTCATTCCTTTTGGTATGATTGGAGGGCAGGGAAGGAAGCACTCAGGGTTTGAAAAGGGGGGGTGTGGACAAAACTTGAGTCCAAAACCTACTCTCTAGTCATCACACATGGCACCGGATGACCTCTGCTGCATTTTTTTTGTGGCAAAGGAAGTTCATTGGTGCTCCCTGTCATTTCCCAGCAGCAACCTGCTCGACGTGTCAACTCCCCACGGAGGTGAATGCCAGTGACTTGGGAGCATGCGCCATCTTTGGAATCTTACGCTCATCGCATGATGTTTTTTCCTCAAGCTCAGGTTCTTCACATTTCATTAATCATGCTTAACGCAATAGGACCCAGAGGTTAGGACAGGTCCTGTGTCCTAAAATCACTACCTCTTTTATTTCTCTTTCACAGAACCTCAAAGGAGCACTGTGGATTAGGTAGGATTAAGTGGCATCTAGCGGTGAGGATTGCAGATTGCAACCTATTGAAACTTCTCCAGGTTAGGATTCCTTTGGTTTTGTTGTGGAGGTTTTTACTGGGAGACAAATTATCCACAGAGGTCTCTTCCTCTCCTAAACAAACAAACCAGATGATTAAACACAGAATAAAGAAGTTTCATGTTACAAATTGATGTTTCTCCGGTGCAGCAGGTTGCTAGCCCAGCACCTGAAATTGCGTGCTCACATTTATTCTCTGATAACTTAAGATCCAGACGTTCAGATAGTTTTCACCAGGAGCCAAATTATCCACAGAGGTCTCTCCCTCTCCAAAACAAACTGATATGGTGATTTAAACCGGTAAAAGCGATGAATAAAGCCGTTTTTAACATTAAAAATCAGCATTTTCCCGATGCTGTCGGCTTGCCCCAGAGGGGCTGCTAACTATGGTGCCAACGCAGAGACGTGTAAATGCAAATGGCCTTATCTAGAGCCAGTGTTTGGTTTGTCCATTCTTGGCTACTGTAGAAACATGGCGGTGCAACATAGCGATCTCCATGGACAAGAACCTGCTACCTATGTAGATATAAATGGCTTATTCTAAGGTAAAGACAACACAACAATTCATATTTCCAAGTGATTATACACTAAAGAAAACACACTGGACCTTTTAGTGTTGAGCTCAGAGTCTCATGGTTGATGTTTAAGTCCTGGCACTGGAAATATAAATGACATTTATTTCTGACAATTGCTGTGAAGTGTGAGGGTGAGTCTGAGAGATCAGTACGAATGCAGCAAGCAGTCACAAGTGCTTCAGATCACACCGTCATTCCTGAGGGGAGACAGTTATAGCTCCTGTCCTGAAGCAAACCTAGACAGGCGCTATAGGGCTTTCACCCCCGCCAAAGGACAAAGCTGGAGGGTGAGAAGGTGACACACAAAAGATCCAAGCATACTAGTTTGCAAAGGAATATTCCCCCATAAAACAAAAATCTATGTATTCTTCAGTCTAAGCTGACGGAATCCGAGAGAGCTTCTTTGTCTTAGCTGATGAAAATCAACCAAGTTTACCACGGTCTCTGCTTCATTCGATTAACATATTTTTCATCCCCGTGTGTGAGATGTTGTAGCCCTCAGCATCTCTCTCTCTTAGCTGCAATATCCCCCCAGAATGCTCATGCAAATTAGGGGAAATGATTTAAATAAAAATGAAGTAGCTGGCTAATAATAGTGTTTTGTTTAAATGAACTCCATTTGTTCTGTTCCATTTTGTACTCCATTTTGGTTGTTGCTTCCCATTACTGTTTGCTGATGCTTAAACATCCCTATTTCCCCACAGTGATCACTGATGTTTCATCTGATCTTATTCCCAACAGGCTCGAAATAATATTCATGCTAATGTTTGAAACACAGTCATGTGGGGAGATAGAAGCCGGCTGACTTAAAACCTTTGTGTATGAAAGGCAGTGTGGGTGTCATTATATAGTGAGGAAGGTTTGCAGAACAAATTACCTTAATTTCTACCATAATCTTTTGTGTGGACGTTTTGCACATGTGATTTTGCTTGGCTTAATGCTAAAGGGGAAAAAAAGACTGGTTGAATTAGAAAAGGGCTGAAGAACCACATTTTTAGAGCACATGCTGGTCAGCTGTTATAGACCAGACTGCCATAGAAGGAACTCAGGTGAACAAATATCAATAGCTCTGACACCTGTCATGGTCTTGGTTTTAACAAGGATACTTATATATAGATTAGTGTTGTTTTAAGCTTTAAAGAAGACACATGAACAAGCCATTTGCATAACAAGCATTGTACTCAATGTTTAGTAAAAGCTTTAATTTTATAATAACGTGAGCTTCTCGTAAAGACTTATTTTGCCTTTTTTACTGACCCATAGCTTATCATCACTAATCCATAAAAACTGGGTCTTTGGATCTGCCCACTGAATTAAAATTAACGCTAGCTATAGGCATGTTCTCTTCCCATACTGTGTGGTGTTTTTTGATTGGTTTTAAAGGGAAATTACACTTATTTTTAGAATTCATACATGCTATTCCTATGTTCTAAGACAGTCCAAAAACATGAGTAAACATTGGCAACTCACTCCCAAATCCAAGGGCTAAACTCAAATTTGTGATGTCATGAAGTATAAAGTCTGGAGCTGCTCCATAGACAATGATGAATGGGTACATTTTCTGCTTTACAACTGAGAACACTACAATGTTCAATAACAATAAAATAAAGCTCATTTCGGTATATTATAAAGGGTAACTAAAGGCTACCATTCATTGGCTGTGTTCAAAATTCCATACTAGTAGGCTGTAACCAAATTGCATACTACTTCTGGTGAAATATTACAGTTGCAAACACAGCATAAATATCTCACAATGCAACATAGTAGAGGACAATGTTTGTAATGGACAGCAACTAAAATAGCTATGTAAAGTAATTAACACTTCATTTTAAGTGTATGTATGCGAGAAGTCTAAGATTTCACGTTGCTAGGCATAATATAGGTTTAAAATTATTATTAAATTACTGGTAGAGCTTACGTTGCCCTGAGTTGCCATGGCTATATGTCTACAACCAGAAAGGAGGCTCTGAAATAAGTGAGGTGGTAATTACAACCAGTGACAATTACATTGTCAATTGAGCAGCTCAAGACCTTATATTTGATAACATCATAGGTTTGAGACTTAGTTTCCTGGTTTCTGGCTTTCAAGACAGAGTAGCTCATGTTCACAAATACTGGCATGGAAATAATATATTGGAACTCTTAATTAAGGCAGTGTGCCCCTTTAAAGTATACCAGATGTCACTATGCACGTGCATTGTACAATGAATACTGTTCCTGGAAGATAAGATTCTTACATTGGAGGTACTTTTGACCATGTTAGCAACATGGTGCTATGGCAATGTTGTTCTTGCAGTCAGTTGGTTGGTCCACCACTTTGGTCCTGACTGAGCTATCTCAACAGCTATTTGATGGATTGGTACAAATTGTTTTCCAGATTAATCGTACACAATGAAAGTATCCTAGAAGATGGGGATCCTCTTAAAATTTCAGACATACACGTTCAGAATGAATTGTTAGGCGATTCTTTTATTGTTCATCTAGCACCAGCATCAGGTCAAAGTTTCTCTGATAGTTTAGGCCAGTGGTTCCCAACTGATACAGCTATGGGGTCTAGATTTCTGCTTAGTAAATAGTTCAAGGTCCAAACAGTTTAATACATTTAGCGTCAAACTTACATTTGGTCATGTCGTTGAGCTAGTTTGCCATCTCTGTCAAGTAGCTATCCATTAGTCACTCACTCTACAGCAGGAAAATGCACTTCAAAATAAAAGCTTTGTGACAGAAATTCACTGTACTGGTACTTGTGTGTGTTTTTTTACGAACTTGACACGTTTGCAAGTCACTTGTGGTCCACTCAGAATGAGCCCACGACCCACTTTTGGACCACGACCCACCAGGAACCACTGGTTTAGTCTATGATCAAATTTGTACACACACTTAGCTGTATTTTGTGTTTAGTGCTACTTAGTAAATGTTAGCATGACACACTTAACCAAGGGGATGAACACGGTAAACCGTACACTGACTAAACATCAGCACATGTTATGCATGTTAGCATGCTGTTAGCATTGAATTCAAAACACTGCTGTGCCTACAGTGAGCCAAACCAGAGACTGTATAAAAGAAGTGTACATAGCCACTCTGAAATCACCCATTGGTTTGGCATTTTGGTCGTCGCCATCTTAGATTTTTGGGGCCAGAAGTGACCACATTTCGATAAGAAGGTGGAGCTGTAGCTAAGCTTGGGATCAGAGGACACCACCCTGATGGTGACTTGTCAATCAAAAAGTAGCCATGCCCCAAAGTATGCTCACTTCATCGTCTATATTACTCCTAAGGGCACCATAATTAACAAAATGAACATCATGTTGGATTGAAAAAGACTTGAAACTAGTGACTGAGACCATGAACTCATCAGGAAAATGTTTACTGAGGTAATACATAAAGTGAGAAGTAGGGTCATTTTCTCGTAGACTTCTATACAATGTGACTTCTTTTTGCATCCAGTGGAGTCTCCCCCTGCTGGCCATTAGAAAGTACACAGGTTTAAGGCACTTCGGCATTGGCTTTATTTTCGGATAACACCTTGAGACAAACAGAGCTGTCCGCATGACTGTAGACTCTGAGTCTGGTTTTCTGTTTCCTTTGCAGGTGATTGTCTTGAGCAAAGGCGCCATGCATATACTTTGATAATCACATCTGGAGCTTGTGAAAGCTGCGTGGTGAAAGTAAGCTTTTAAATGCTGCTATGGTTTGTCACAAATCCCCCCAAAAATGTAGGCCTGTAGCCCATGCTTTTGTGTTGAATGTATTTTTGTTTTGTGCGTAAGCCCAGGGCTGTAGGATTTTATATCATGCCACCAACTGTGTGAAAGTGATCTGTGCAAAGCATTGCGCACAACTCAACCTCACTTCTCCACAATAATATCTCTGCCTCTGGGAAGTGTGAGCATAAATAAAACTCTAATCAGCTTCTTTAAAGTGTCTTTTTGAGTACGACATTTCTGACAAAAGCTTTAGCAATGTTGATACACATGTTTTTGACTGGACAGAAGCTGCACATAACCCTCACCCAAGATGCTCTCCTGATGAGCATAAAGACCAAGCCTTCACTAAAAGAAAACAAAAGACAGACAGCACAGCCTCTGACCCATGGACCTTTAAATTGAATTTCCTCATTCTGCCATCATGGATGGCAGTGGTGGTCACCAAGGGTGGCTGTTGAAATTTATCTTCCCTTGGCATGTGTCACTGTTGTGGCCTTTACTGTACAGTTGAAACCCCTGCCCTCCTTTATAAGACCTGACCTCACATCTCCAGTATGGCTTTCCCCAAGGAGCTGGACACCGATGATGAATAAGTAAAGGCTTACATGTTTATTCAGAAGGAGAAGAATGTTTATCTACACTAATCTGAAACCTAAAATGACCCAGCAGCTAGCAGTGCCAAAACGTATTTAGAAACCTGTTTGTTCATGCTGATGGAGCGAACCACACAGGAAAGACAAATTTATTCTTTGAAAAGTGCTTTGTGATATTTGTCATGGGAGTTGGGAATTGGCAGTGGAGCTACAGTGACAGTAGAGGAAACACTACAGATTAAGTGTATTAATTCTTCTCACACACTGCACATTAACTCACTTTGGATGAAAAGAAAGTACATTGTCAATACTTTAAATGCTCTCGAAATGTCAGACATGGATTACCTGACTTTACATGTATGTCAGTGCCGTATATGCTTCATATGATTCACACAATAAAACTTGAACTTGTCAAATAGAGACAATGTCTTATTTTCTTGTTTCCACAAGCTGACCTGCCATCACATCCTAATAAAGAGCAGCTCTTCCATGCTGTTGAATCCATTAGGATTCTATAGTGGAGCTCAGAAAGGACTGCAGCACAGGTGCAAAGACTGGGGCAGAGTTTCTATAGGGGGCGGGAGTGAAGGGAAGTCAGACTTCGGAGAAGGTGCAGAGGGGTGCTGGGGGTGAGCCCTGATGACAGCTGAGGGACTGAGGCTTTCTCTGGCTTGCCCTCGTGGAGATGGGGTCAGAGAAAGCGGGGGGGGGGGGGGGGGTGCTGTAGGGTAGAGGAATTCATGCAGTTCCTTCGTCACCAGGCCCTGTCATGGTGGTGGGGGAAGGGCTGCACTGCTGGCACTGGGAGACAGATATAGACAAGAATTAAGGAGACAGAATTTGCACTCTTAGCCTTGTCTGGGTTACTGGCATCGGCAGCTGAAAGCTCCACTAGATCTCTGTCGGCCTGTGCTTTTACGTCACATCCGTCCCAGGAGCCGTGGTGACCAGTTGCCCCACCAACAGACCATCAAATTGAACACAGGTGTTGCTCTGCCCAACACACTCTGTCGGTGACTGAAATAAACAATGGCTTATTATTAGATCTGAAAGACACCACTTCCACCACCTGTCCACCTAGAGCCTGGTCCTTCCACAGTTTCTCAAATACAAATATGAACTACTTTGATCCGTTGCTTCTACGCATGCTTTTATTTGCACTTGCATTTATTTCTTCTTAAGTTTTCTACACTATTTGGTGCTAATTTACATATTCTTGACACATGTTTACAGTAGTGGAGAGTAACTCAGTTAATTGATTGAGGTTCCGAACTTAAGTACAGCTTTGAGGTACTTTTACTCCACTACATTTATCTAACAGCCTTAGTTTCTTTACAGATCCAGATTAATAATACAAAACTTTATCATCAAATGAGCCATGAAGTGTTCTTATGGCTGACTGTTACCTGGCAGTTTATACAGTAAAACATAAGCTCCACCATTACCAGCTGCAACATCAAGTATGAATACACTAATGCACCACTAATTATAATCCAGTAATATAATGTATGATATTCTGAAATGGGCCATTCTGCATAATGGGTACTTTTTTGTACTTGAAGTATATATTCATACTAGTACTTCTACAAAAGTAAAATGTTGAATGCATGACTTTTACTTGTAACAGAGTATTACCACACTGTGGTATTGCTACTTTTACTTGAGTAAAAGATCTAAGTACCACCACTGCTTTGTTTCATCACTTCACCGAAGCCTGATTCGGCCAAATATGTCATTTTTGTTTGACTACACCAAATGCACCGAGTTCAGTGCAATACTCTGCTGTACACCCAACCAACAGTTGTATGTGGGAACTATATGGCTCGTAAATTAACAGAAAAATGGGCCCTATATGGGAATGTCCACAGGTTCCATATTGGTCCTATGCCAATTGCCCAAATAGGTGGGTTTACCTAAGTGGACCCCAGACAAGATGCCCATTTTGGGCCAATACCCACTTTGTTCCCAGGTAGCCCTAGTGTAACCTATGTGGGGCCCAGTTGATTAAACCCAACCATGTGGGCAACTGGCATGGGCCCATTATGGTGGGATGGACAATCCTTTATAGGACTCATTTTTATTAGCCCATTTACTATCCACATGGGCACCACATACAAATGTTGGCTGGGCAGCAGCTGGCAAACATGGAGCCACTGATCAGTCCAGCAGAGCTGCAGAGTTACACCCACTTCAGTAATATTATGGGGACTACAAAAAGTGCCATATCATTGTTGGGAAAAAAACACCAAAAAATATATATGGACATGCTGACATAACCTCCACCCTTTTAAAACTGTATATGATACAGGGTGTGAATGCGAGACGTGACTCCTGAAGACCTGACTTAAAGGATAAAAGCAGATAAAGTCATCAAATCAGGTGAGTGAACAGACTTAAGGTTAAGTTATCCTTAACTCTATGTGATATGATCTACACTCATGCTGTAGAGCTCAGGGCATATGACAAGAAACAGGTTTCTCCTTCCTGGGAACCCCCCCTCGCCTTATTTCCAGTATCTTCTTTCTGACAATTCATTGAAACATTAATTTCTAACTGGCAGAGGATGATGTTTACTGGAGTAAGATGTTACGCAACACCACATCTGATCAGCTGCTCACTTTGTAGCTAAGAGCTCTTCCTCTCTTTCAGAGTTCAACTTGGGCTTTAATAAGTCATTATTAAGTTATTAAGTTAAGAGGGTCATTTATCACGAGGATATTTAGAGGTCAAAATGGGCGCAAAATTATTTATATCTTCACATCTAACGATTTTAGAGCGCTAAACCATCCTCACGTAGTCCATGTTTCTCAGATCGGGTTCAGGTTGTGCGTAATGGCGCGTGACGCCGTGCGTAAAAGTGGGACTGCTCACTTGTGGTCCACAGGAATTCGCACGTCCCCAGGTAACCCTCCACACCCTTTCTAGTGTTTTCGTTTTTTATTATAGATATGCGGCGTAAATAAACACGTTCTGGCCCGCAGCCCTATACTCCATGTTTAGAGTGGACCTATCTACACACACACACACACCCCTTCCCCTCCGCCATCCAATCCTCACACGGGGACAGTGTTGACGGGGGTCAAGAGGAAAAATAGCCTCATATATATACGCCCCGGTGGTGATTTTTTGCTCCGAGTCCCCTCCACTCTGTGCTACACTCCTTGTGTTGTCATCCGAACCGGGAATTGTCTGTGCTTGAGGATCACAGTGCTACTACTATCAGCTTGAAATGGCACCCAAGAAGGACCCTAAGGCTCCCGCCAAGAAGGCCGAACCTGCAGCAGCACCTGCACCTGCACCGGCACCAGAGCCAGCCCCTGCTCCTAAAGCTCCCGCTATCGACCTGTCCGCCGTCAAGGTATAATGACCGTGAAAGCATGAGTATTGCAATGGGGAGTGATGGAAATAGGATGATGGCTGCTCAGGTGGGGCTGGGATTGACTTTTCCACTCACAATCAGAGTTGCATGACAAAAGTAGACCGACTTTTAGAGGGGTTATAGAGGGGAAACAAGCAATGCTTTTATATTTAATTCTTATTTCACACAGTTGAGGGAGGAACAGTGTGAAGATAACAGAGGACTACTTTGATCATAGGTGTCAGTGTATTTACAGTGTAAATGCAGCATTATTGTGCATCACATCCTAGAAAAAATATTGTGGTGTTTCTAAATGAATCTAAATTAAAGTTTTGATTTAATTCACACCTATTGACATCTTGACATAATGCCCAAGTACTAAAAATCCTAACCAGAACTGAAACCTTTATAAGAACATTTCTGAGTAGATGGACAGCCCAGAGTGAGTCAATGAGAGGAGGAGAAGCAAGAGTTTGAAGGACTACACTGTACTGCACAGATGACTGAGTGGAATGACTAGAACCATGGATAGCTCACCATGGTTTAGACCACGCCCCCCCTGCTGTCCGGATTGGACTAACAGAGTGGTGCCTAATGTGTGATGGCTATGCAGGGTGACACCAAATGTGGACATGTTAATGTAGCTAAAGATGGACCTCCACAGATCGGGTGCCACTATGTGAAGCTAATTTTGGCAAAGAGACAAGTTTAATCCCCAGTGTAGACCTGATTAATTAGTCCAGATTAAGTGTGAATGCCTGGTTGTGCCGGCCTCTTGAATACAAGTGGTTGGTGGTGTTGATTAAATGGCGTATCAAAACTGTTGCATTTTTATATGTCATACTAATGTGGCTGCTTTGTTTTGGCTCCTAGGTGGAATTCAGCGCAGACCAGATTGATGGTGAGTACACCTCATTTTACCTTTGCTGCCATGTGACACTCCACACAGTCCATAAAACCTAACCCATCCTTCTCGTACATATCGCTTGGCCTGCTGTCTGGCAAACGGAAAAAAACATCAAATACAATAAATCACTTTGCAGGAGGCTGATATGTTTTACGAGAGTGGCACTGCCCCTCCCTTAAAGAATGCCAACCTGCAACAGACTTGGCTCTGGATCTTAAAGTGGTCATGACAGATGGTCGCCTGTCATTTGTGTGTTTTAAAGTTATCAGCATGGTTTGAGAAAGAAAGCATCCTTTAAACAAAATCATAGTTTCTTCTCTGAATACCTTGCTAAGTTATATAAAAAATGAACAATGTACACATCAAGTGATTGTCAGCTGTAGTCAATGCCACATTCTGTGAGTCAAAGTGCAAACAAAAGTGGTGTATTGTGCATCCAGAGCTAAACATCTGCAGGCTTTCATTCCAAACAAACACAAGCTGATTGTGCTAATTGTCGCATTCAACCAGAGCAGGTAAATTAAACATAGTAAATTAGCTGGTTTCAAGTTAAAAAGCACTCACATCATATTACATGTTATCCAGAACTGGAGAAGGCTTCATTAAATCCCTTTGTCCTGATATTAAGTGACATTTTTATTGAGAAACCATTTGTTAAGAGTTAAAAAATCAGCAGCTCATTTCAGTGAGAAGGATCCCTTAAAGGTGTTAAATGATAGTGTAGTGTTTGATAGGAGGAAAAACCTGTGTGCTATCGGTCCCAGCTGACCCTGGACGGGGCGCCACCTGACCAGACCTGTCGTCTGGTCGGCTGCTTGTTACGCTGCAGTCAGCATTCCCTACTTCTACTCAGCACACCCACAGAGGGGCCCTTGCCTTTAAAAGGAGGGGGCTCATATTCTCAGCTATGTTTATCAATTCCAAGGTGGTCTTTTAAAAGAGTCCATAGCGCTGCAGAGAGAGAGGGAGAGAGAGAAGGGACAGCTGCGATAGAAATAGTATGAGTGGTGACAGAGCTCAGCAGGAGCCAGTCCATAATACCACAACCTATAGAGACGTCTTGCCCTTGTTGTATTCTTCCCTTGTTAGATTGTAGAGGAGCTGCCTCCACCTGCTGGCAGGCTCGCTATAGCCACGACTATACTTAGCCACTGTTTCATATTGTGGGGAAAAATGCATTTTACATATAAGATAATGATGTGTATTTAATATAAAACAAAACACATGAAATGAATTCCAAATGCATTTTATTTGCTGAATAATTTAAAGTCCCTTACGCAATATTATTAAAATATTCTATCACACAAAATGATGACATCACAAAGTGCAGCTGAGGCATTCAACTTACAAACACAAGCCAGTTCATGAATATGAAAACATTAATATCCTCTTCTCCCTCCACTCTGCAGACTACAGGGAGGCCTTTGGTCTGTTTGACAGGGTGGGTGACAACAAGGTGGCTTACAACCAGATCGCTGACATCATGCGTGCTCTGGGACAGAACCCCACCAACAAGGAGGTGAACAAGATCCTGGGAAACCCCTCCGCTGAAGGTGAGACATATATATTTAGCCTTTCATATATCACTGAAATTAGTTGAAGATGTTTATGGATTTAAGGTTTTGAAGATTATTTTGGATGTTTTGTCCTATTTTTATGTTTGAATTTGATCATTTCTTGCAAAAAATAGTTCAAGTAGTCCCAAATAATTAGACTACTTGGCATATGAGATACTACTTCTAGTCCGTCTGATGATAATAATAAAATGAATGATCTGTGCATGGGTATTAGCTGATCTGTAATGTGTGTACTAAGCATTACTAGCAAATACACATAGTTAAATCTTGTCTTTGAGAGGGCAGATGTAACCAAGGTGATGTGACACTTGGTTTTCATTCATGGTGTTGTGACAGTTTTTGTGTTTCATTTATTAAAGAGGCACCTGGTGTAATGTTAAAGTAGGTATGGATTAGGAAGAAGAAATTATCTAGGGACTGCTTTTGTGGCTAGAATCAGTCATGTTCAACAAAATCAGCTGTTTTCTTTGCTTTTGAAATGAGTTTTTATGGTTGTAAAGAGAAAACATGGAGCAGATCTGTCAGAAAAATCTCCTGAAATAAAACAAATACAGATAAAATACTCACATGCTGTATGTGCTGCACCTTTTTGCATACATTGACCCACGTGTGCACACCCGACGAGGATGGTGAATGAGGTCAGACATACAACAAATTTGAATCTATGAACCCTTAGAGGTCAGTGCAATGATGTTTTTATTCCATTAAAGAACTGGTCTGGTGTTCCTCCTCAGATTTTTAATCACACATATTGCTTGGTAAAATCCTAAAAAAAAAAGCACATAGCTGTATTTTTGACATATGTCTCCGGTCTAGTCTGTGCACATGGGCGATGATGCAAGTGTAAATCTCTGTAACCTTTAAACCAAAATAGCTCCATGAAGCTCCACCATGCATCACTGACAGAACCAGAACTGTGCCTCACTCTGCCCTGTGGCACACTCAAAACTACCAAATAAGATTATAAATGAAAAATAAAGCAGAAAAAAAGCATCTGTCCAAACTGTCACAACACCTGTAGAGGAGAAGCACCTGTAGTAGAAAGGTGGAGATAAATAACTGATGTTGAAAACGTGTTGACAAGGATTTTGTCTGTGTGGGGCCTGTTGTCTGTGACCTGCCGGGCTTGTTCACTCCTTGGATGTAACTGACTGTCATCATTGTCTCCCATCATGCAGAGATGGCCAACAAGAGAGTAGAGTTCGAGGCTTTCCTCCCCATGCTCCAGACCATCATCAACAGCCCAAACAAGGCCGGATACGAGGACTACGTTGAGGGTCTGCGCGTCTTCGACAAGGAGGGCAACGGCACAGTGATGGGTGCTGAGCTGCGTATTGTGCTGTCAACACTGGGTGAGTTAGGTCAAGGGCAGTCGTCTGCCTCTCTGCATATGTGTGTGTGTGTGTGTGTGTATGTGTGCGTGTGTTATTAATGCTGGTTATCCTCTGCCTCCCCCTACAGGAGAGAAGATGACTGAGGCTGAGATTGATGCTCTCATGGCAGGGCAGGAGGATGAGAACGGCTGTGTCAACTATGAGGGTGAGCCACAAATTACGACATTATGACTAATAATATATGCTGCTATAACTTTTTTAGATTTCACATCATTTGTTAAGTGTGCAACATATATATATATATATATAAATCTTATATTAATTTAAGGTGGCACTGCACAATTTTTACCTCTGAAGTTCAGCTTACTTGGAGAACATCACTCAATCCATCACTCAATCTGTCAGTCTTCTTTGGCTCTGGAAGCAACTTTACAAAATTTGAAAATTATGTCACCATCAGGAAAGATGCCGAACAGCTGTATTATGGGACATGTAGGATCCATCTTTTTTTTTTTTTTTTTTTAACCAGGGACTAAAAATCAGGATATCTACCCCTTTGCTGCTTTGAATTTGACCATCTCTTTTCTCCTTATCTTTATGAAAGATCTTTATTAAATCACAGGAGTGCCCCTTTAAATGAAAACTTAAAGGGACAGTTCAGCTCAAAATCAAAAATACATATTTTTCCTCTTACCCGTAGGGCTGTTTATCCATCTAAATTGTTTTGGTATGAGTTGCCACATGTTGGAGATATCCCCCGTAGAGATGTCTGCCTTCTCTTGAATATAATGGAACTAGATGGCACTCGGCTTGTGGAGCTTAAAGCGGGTGGATGCACATTTTCTTCTGCCTGGTAATACAGTTGGTGGGCGTCATTTGGTAGAAAGAAAATAGTTCTTACATGAAACTGCCCACAACAAGGTCTGTGGATTATCTTGAGTAACTAGGTCATGATTTCTGGATCGAGAAATTGCTGTTGAGTTTTTCAAAAAAAAATTTTTTGGCACTTTGAGCACCACAAGCCGAGTGCCATCTAGTTCCATTATATTCAAGAGAACGCCGACATCTCTACAGTCGATATCTCCCACACTCGACTCCTCACATGAAAACAATCTTTACTGACAAATTGCACCACAGGTAAGAGGAAACATATGTATTTTTGACTTTGGTGTGAACTGCCCCTTTAATCTATAAAGTGTGACGTCATCCTCCACTTTACAGAGATATTCCAATAAAGTGAATATACAGTATTTTGTATGGTGCATACATTTCAGCTATAGCTAACAACTGATTTTTTTAAACTGATTTTATTGGATAGTTTACTCATTCTTCTCCTCTCCCTCTCTTCTGTCCTCTCTGTGCTGTCCTGGTCGTCACCCCCAGCCTTTGTCAAGCACATCATGTCGGTGTAAGGACCCTGTCTCTGCGGTGGTGAGCATCGTATATGTGCAGACCCCATGGTGTCGCGACATCTACTCGCTGTTTCCTGTACCATCTGAGGAAGCAGGGGGAACAAAGGACTATGAGATGTCATATTTCCTGAACCCTTCTTTTGTTTTGTTCTACACGTTTTTTTTTCCTTTTGTCCAACTGGTGCTTTTTTTTCTCTCCTCCTCCTCCTCCTGCTGTTCGGGAAGCCATCCTGATTTCCCACGAGAGGTTTCTCTCCTCATCTTCAGCCAAGTCCCCCCTTGTCTCATTGGGGATTTCTATCATCACTGGTTTTCAAAGTGGAACAGTGATGGAGGGGAAGGTGGGATAACGATGACCACCCCCTCCTGTCACTTTGCGGTCTGGCTGGCTCTCTATCTGCCGGTGAAGTGACTGGTTTGGCCCAGGACTGGCCATCAAAATGAATACACTCCTCACCCAACCCATCCCTAGGTCTTAACTTATTGTACCATCTGCCACAATAAACTTTTCACAAACTCCCATTTTATTTCCAGATTTCTGACTCTATTTATTTGATGCAAAACATTTGCATAATTAATTCAGGCAGAAAAGGAATAGCTTGACATTTCAGGAAACAAGCTTAGTCCGGGGTTCCTACAGCTTAAGGAAAGTGGGATTTAAGAATTTTTAAGACTTTTTTTGCCACTTGGAATTAAATTGATGACCTATTTTACAAATCCAAAAAAACAAAACAAACAAG
Organism: Epinephelus lanceolatus; assembly: GCF_041903045.1. Lineage (NCBI taxonomy): Eukaryota > Metazoa > Chordata > Actinopteri > Perciformes > Serranidae > Epinephelus > Epinephelus lanceolatus. The sequence continues at coordinate 18,623,830 of NC_135747.1, read as the reverse complement.
AAAACAAATAAATAAAATGAAATTAAATTAAATTAAAAAATTAAATACTTTAGGGAGCTTTTTGCCCAAATATTTATTGTACATAAAACATAACTTTCTGGTGACATTAATGCAAGAGGCACTGGGTAAATTATTATTATTATTATCATTATTATTTAAAATGACCAATTATTTTAAGATTTACAATGCAAGCTCGGAGAAAAAAGATTTAGAAGATCCTTCTCCCCATGTCTTAGCATTTTGGGGATTTCTGAAAGATTGATTTAAGACATTTAAATACCAATTAAGGTTTATTTTTTAAATAATTAATACAATGTCTTTTAAGATATTTTACGGATCTGTAAACTCTTGTTTTCTTGTCAAGAGTTACACAAAAATGTGCACCCTCTGTCAAGCTACAACAAACAGTCGGTTAGCTTTGCAGTTTTTTATATACAGTTTTTGAAGGTTAAACAAACTATATACATTGTCTTGATTAGTGAGCTTAAGAGGTGCTGGTTGCTGGAATTTGGAAACATTTAGACAGAGCTTGGCCAACTCCCCCTTCTGGTCTTTACGCTAAGCTAAGCTAAGCTAAGCTAAATTAAGCTAAGCTAAGCTATGCTAAGCTACTTGTCTGCAGGCTGTAGCTTCATATTTACTGTACAGATGAGAGAGTGGTATCGATCTTCTCTTTGAACTCTCAGCAAGAAATCAAATAAATGTATTTCCATGCACCAAACTTCTGATTTTTAACAGTATGTCTTGTAATCTAAATAGAAAACAGTAGCCCAGTCTCACTTTTTGACCTTTTTATTGTCATTAATTATTGTAATTGGTGTCATATCAACAAGAGAAAAACTGCGTACATCTACTTGACCTTTTAAATACATTTACAGTTGCTGTAGGGTGGAGCAGGAGGTGGGGAGGGGGCACACGGAGATGGGGTATGCAGAAAAAACACAGAAGCAAACAAACAGTCGCAGGTGGGGGCAGTAATTAGGCAGGAGGCAGGATATACCACAAATGGTGTCTGAAAAAGAAACTAGATCACCCAAACACTTTTTTTTTCCTAACAGATGTAACAGGATCCGAGTTCTCTCGGTCGGTTTTTATTTTTCTTCATGAATTGTCTTTTTAATGGATTTTTCAAAATATTTTTTTTTTAATTTCCACTTTCTTCTCCCACATATTGCAACAAAACATCCAGATACGGTAGCATACGTCGTAAAACGGCATGGGATCTGCACCAAAAACGCACACGCACAGACAGATTTCAGAGTAGCTGCATCTCCTGCTAAATCTCAGGTCGCAAATTTGGAGCGTCATCCCTTTGTGGTTCAGACAACAGACAGTCCTGATGAGTGCAGCGTCAGCCTGTGTTAGCCGAGGAACATCTGTACTATTCATTCACGGGAGCTCAACATCTGCAGCTGTTAAGACGAGATACTTGTAGCTGCAGGTTTCTGGGATGAGCTCCGGTGTTTAATATTGTTTTGATGTATAAACAGGCGTCTATATTGAACTACTGAGCGGGTACAAGTGTAGGATGCTCTTCAACAGGACTGAGATGCATTCCTTAGCAACACCAAATCAGCTGTCTGACATTGTCACCAAGCATTACACTGTAAACAACTAATAACTACAAAACATGAACTTGTTTAATCTTTATCCAATAATTGAGGAAATAACTTACTAAAATCCTGTTTTTTAGATTACAAAATAGCCTCTTTTAATATTAGAATCAATACATGCTTGTCATAACATGACCTAGTTCTTGCAGTAATGCAATTTTACAGGTATATTTTATCGCCATATTGTCACTTCCTTTTAAAATGTTTTTCGGACATGTAGATGGCAAAGAACTTGTATTTTTTTATACATGTTTCTATATATATTTGTTAAATATATTATATACTGGATGACAAGAATGACTTGCAGTAAGGATGCTTGGTTTGTTAGAGGGGGTTTGGCGTCCATGCACGTTTACTGAGCAAGAACAACACGTGCTGCACGGTGTGCTGGCCACATTACTTCTTATTTAATGTAGAAAAAAAGGCTGTAGCTTCTTCATAACACTGATCCAGGACCAGTTAAGCCATCACCTGGTCACCCACTTTGTATATGCCACTGTCTAGGACCAGTGCTCAGACTGAACTATTCTATGCAACATCATTCAAAAAGAGAGAGAGGCCAACGAAACCAGAAATAGCACATATTTGGGAAATAAAGAAGATCAAAGTACAGTAGCTCCTAATTCGAGTCTCTACGTAAGAGTTGAGTGATGGATCTGGAAGTGGAGATGTTTAGAGGCTGTGATTTAGCTGAGGTTGGCCTCAGGGTGGCAGGAGTGGGCAGAAAAGTTTGAAGGGATCAGTCAGGGCGAGGATGTCCAGGGTGCAGAGCAGGAACCCAGAGATCCAGTGTTCACAAACCCTGCTTGGCCAGAGCTGCAGTGACATCCTCAGCTAAGGTTGCTAACTGCGGTGACTCTAGCATGTTGAGGCTGCCAGAGGATGATAGGTGGCTGTCCCGGTGGCGGTGGGGAGACACCGAGCCGGACAGGCCCGGCGACTGGACAACGATGTCAGCTCCGTGGTCCACTCGTGCCTTGGCGTGATCGCGAAACGACAGCCTGTGGGTCTCAATCTAACAGAGGCGGGTGGTGTGACGTGAGATGAGGATGGAGAAGAAGAAATGCATCATTTTCATATCATGTAGAACAACTATGACTTTTAAATTTTTGAAAAAAGCACCAGTCTTTTTTCTAGACTTTACTCAGTGGCTGCTGCTCTTAATTCTGTGATGACTTCAGATCAGAGCCTGAGCCTGAATACTAGATGAACTTGGGTGGTTGAATTACCTCAACATTATTTATTGATTGCGGCGCATACTATACCTCTGCTGCCACCCTCATGGGCAGATAAAGGAATACAAGTTTTTGGAAGATTGGCTTGTTAGAAACAAATTCTTTAGATATATTACAATCATACTTAATCCACTTTAATTTACATTGACAGTTATACCCTACAGTATACCAAACTATGCACATATCTTTTAAGATTACAATAATACAGGGTTGGGCAAATGGGTCAGAAAATCCCTATATAAATGTATTATTTACTGGCAGTTATCAAATAGCAATAAAGACTTGAGTTAATTGTCATGTTTAATCTTTATTTCGCCCACCACCTCTAACACCAACCAACTAAACTACTGTTTTTAGGATAACTTAAAACTTGCTTGCACATCAGCTCATAAACTTTCTCTTTCGCCATTTTGTCGTGAGTGCCTGATTGGCACTGCCCATGGACAACTCTCAACAGAGATGAGAAGGAAGCGAGACGTCTCACTCCTAAGCTACTTCCATCATTGGCTCTGGAAAAATAAGGTTTGTAATTACTTTTTTTTTTTTTACCACTTGCTCGATTGGGCAAGCAAGTTGCTTTATTTCCTAACCTGATGTGGCTTTTTACTTGCCCTGGGCAATCAGGCAATCCTTATAGATGGGCCCTGATATGTTAATTCAAATATGGACGCTATTATAGCTACAGTCACGTCACTTTACAGGTAAATTGACAAATTAAAGGGGAACTACACCCATTTTCAAAATTCATACATGTTATTCCTATTGTCTAAGACAATCCAAAAATACTAGTAAACCTGAACAACTCTCTCCCAAATCTTAAAACCAGAGTGCTAAAGCTCATGACTCAAACTCATGATGTCATAAGGTATAAAGTCTGGAGCTGCTCTATAGATCAGTGGTTCCCAACTGGTCAAGACACAGGGTCCAGATTTCTCCTTAGTCCACACAATTTAATATATTCAGCGTCATACTTGCGTTTGGCCATGTCGTCAAGCTAGTTTGCTGTCTCTGTCAAGTAGGTGTCCGTTAGTCGCTCACTCTACAGCAAGAAGTGGCACTTCAGAATAAAAACTGCTGGAGTCACTTGCGGGCCATTCAGAATGGACCCACCTTTGGATGGTAACCCACTAGTTGGGAACCACTGCCATAAACAATGAACTGGGAAAAATGTTATAGATGACAGTGTGTATGGGCACATTTTTAGTTTCACAACTGAGAACACTACAATAAATAAAGATCGTTTGGGTGTAAAAAAGAAAACAAACATTCCAAGGGTCCATAAAATCAGACTCCCATTCATTGTCTATGAAGCAGCTCCAGACTTTATACACTGACATCACAAGTTTGAGACTTACTTCTCTGGTTTCTGGCTTTAAAAGAGAGTGTCTCATGTTCACAAATACTGGGTGAGCATTCCTAGGCCATGGAAATAACATATTGGAATTCTTAATTTGGGTGGTGTTCCCCTATAGGCCCCCCCTAGGCAACTAAAAAGTCTGTCCACCAAGACTTGTATTGGACACTACACTCCAAAAATGAGGAGAGAGTTTTTCTTGCTAGTATCTATATCTACATTTGCTAATAAGACAATGCCTCAAAAACTTGTTTTCCTTTAAGTGATGGATTTGGAGCATGGAGCTGACACTCACCGTGACACGGCTTCCACCAGGAGTGTGGTGCGCATTTTCCAGAGAACCCACCTTGGCTTGGGCTTTGTCTTTGAAGTCCAACTTCACAGTCTCTATACGCACGTTACCGCCCCCTGGGAGAGAGGTAAAGGAAGTGTAAAAACTATACAGAGAATCCAGATTACATATGGACTCAGGTTCACACAGATGGTAGCAACTCACTAAAGCTGAAAGAAAAGTCAAGGTGGTTGGAAAGTTCAGTTGCACAAAACGCTGGTCTGTTGGAACAGATTTCATTGGGAAAGTAAATGCATATGCTGTTCTGTAGGAGGGCGCACGCCCAGCAAGCCCTCACTGAATAAAGGCTTTAAATGGACAGACAGAAAGAGACCAGCAGAGGGAGCTGCAGGATCTAAAGCAGTCACCACAACGCCATGTGGGAGAGGGGGGCTTCCACACCTCACAGCAAAACAGCAAGGGGTCTGTCATTCAGAATCCCTGCTGGCAGCGTCCCTAAATCTTTTCAGTGCTTTATCAAAAAATAGGTCTGTGATGTTTCTGGTCAACAGTAATCTTGTTGCTTCCAACAGTGATTACTTGAAGGACCACTGGAAAAATCTGTGTATACATTACCACTGGTTATTATCTTATTATGTAGAAAGACTCTTATAGACAGTGGAGGTGAGTATAATTTAATATCTGGTGATCAAGGCATCAAAAGGTGTAAACCTTACACAATTTCCTGTGGTGGAAAGTACACTTATTCAAGAACAATTTTGAGGTAATTGACGATATCAATTTTCTGCAACAACTCAAACTCTGACTATAAAAACACTGTCCTGAGACCTGCCTCACCCAATGAACATCTGAAGGGTGCAACATCATTAATAAACAGAGCACACATCATTGACAGTCTGCACGATTTTTTGGTTCTTTCACTGTCAGTGACTGGAATGAAAAATCTAAATTGGATGCATAACCCTCTCCGTGTTTGACCCAATTCAGTTCATCAACACTTCATCAGCATCCTGCTCCACACTCACACACTCAGGTTAGAAACACAGAACACAGGGAGGCCGCCAGGAATCACAACACCTCCCACATTCGGCCGCCTGCGGACGGATACATGGAGCTGTCAATCCAAATGTAGTTTGCTGCGTGCTTCAACAGATCAGAGCTTCGTCGGACTGGAGTGTTGTTATTTCAGGAGTTAAATATAAACTGCAAATTATATTCGTTATTTAAATTGGATTAGACTGCACTTTATTGCCAGTTAACAAACCGCTACAGTGCATTAAAGTTCATGGCTTGCTATCACGCCGTATACAGGTATTACACCTACACCTCATTTACATCTGGATATATTATCTGGAGAATGACGTCCGATCCATGGGCATTTGCATTTACATTTTTTTTTTAAAATCTCCTTTTCAGAGGGAAAACTTGCCAGCCAATGCTACAACATGGAGCTTTTGATGATGATGATGATGATGATGATGATGCCATCACATCTGGATCACAATGTGCTTTCTATACCTGTACCTTGCATTAACGTGCATTCTTCCTGCTTCAGATTTGATATCCAGATTTATGACATGGCTTTGTCGAATGTGTTAGTCTGATTGATAGAAGCAATACAGTCATTCTAGATTAATATTTTTGGTCACATTATTGATTTCTCTATCTCAGAACCATGGTAGCATGGTGGCGCAATGGTTAGCATTGTCACCTTACAGCAAGAGGGTTCCAGGTCCGAACCCGTCAGCCGGTTGGGACCCTTCTGTGCGGTTGTCTGTTTCTATGTGTCATCTCTGTGACAGTCTGGCAACCTGTCCAGAGTGTACCCTGCCTCTCACCCAGTTACTGATAGTGAATGAATGAATCAATCAATCAATCAATCTTGAAACCCATCGGCTATCGGTCTGACGGAGATAAGCCTCTGGGGGCGAGGGCTAATCCTCGGGGCTGATCCGATTAGCCAGCAGATATCTGAGCAACGACTTCCTCTTTATGCGGCGGCCATTTCAGCTAATCTTTATACTGCTTCTTTATTAAACTGATCTGCATATGAACGCAGATAATTTGTTTTACAAGGTTGATAAGAAGCTAACTGTGCTGATTGGTTTGGAGACTGCATTTTGGACTGTTTACCTGCTGCTCAAACGTGATTCTCAATCCTAGTGGGACTACAAATGGACTACAAACAGAAACCAGAACACTTTCGATACCAAAATCTTGCCCCATTGCCTACAAATTTGTAAACATTAATGATTTCTTTAATAAGTAGCCACGTAATAAGCGGAACAATGTACAGCAAGCAGGTCATCACTGCAAAATAAATCCCTTCGGTGTGTCTCAAGCCCCTCCTGCATCAAACTGTCTGGGTTTATTTTTTAAATAATAACCTGCTAGCTGTCCATTAGCCCTTACAAAGTTAGCATATTAATGCTAGGAGTATATAGTGTCCTTTAGTGGGAGAAAATGTAAAACTACCAGACAAAGTGCAACTGGATGCTGCGATTTCCTAACCCTTGCAGGTCATAGTTAACAGTTGCTATCCCATTGTGTGCCTTGTTTTTCTAACCACACACACACATTCAGACCTGGGAGTTGCCTGGTAAAACCACAGTCTGAACAGCTCAGGAAAGATAAGCACATTGTTCAAGTTCACCGAGGCAGTGCTTTAGGGTGTTTTTACACTTAGTCATTTTCAGCCCTCTAAACAGACTGAGAGTGGTGACTCAGCTTTTTTTTTTTTTTTGGTCCACTTTTTGGTCCATCTTCAGAGGACTGAGTTTGGTTCATGTAAAAAAAAAAATATATATGTGAAAACACCTTAAGAGTGCTGGACATTCCTGATATAAATTCAAGTTCCAAGGTTAGAGACTGGCAACCTTCTGGTCGTGAAAGTGCTTCTCTAACCTTTATTCCACTGCTATTAACCGCAGTGTTACCCCTCACTTCCCCCTGAATGAGTACAGACTGACGGTTACCTGGCCGATGATGGATGTTGTCTAGAGAGCCACACTTGGAGGTCACGTGGCTCAAGTCAATCTTCTTGTTCTGTATCATCACCTGGAAGAAGCAAAATCAGGAAGACACAAGCTCAGAGCTTACAGTTCACAGTGTGGTCATAAACTCTCACTGACCTCATATAATGCTTCCATAGAAGATCCAAATTGTGTCTCCCATTTTTCTGAATTATAGAGAGGGATGCAGTGAATCTGATCTGCACTAAACTGCAGCTGCTGTTTGAGGAAAATGATTGGGTATCAACTGAGAATTAAAGGCTGCAGTTTTCCACATTCCAACGCAGCGATATCTAATTGCATGTAATTATTAGAAAACACAAGCACAAGAGCAGAATACCAGTGACTGTTAAATAACAGTCCTTGCGTTCTGCTGTGCGGAGAACTGCTGGTGTCTGTTACACCAACCAACCAAGATTGAATGCAAGCTATGTGATGTAACTGAGCTAAAAACGTTTTGGCACATTCAGAAAACCTGTCAAACATATACCAGTACAGTGAGGAAGATGGTAAAGTAGGAATGCACAGTTAAAAGTGGCCACAGGCGGAGAGGAGGTAAGGATATGCAGTTATGTGACACACCCTGGGGATCTGAGGAGGAAACCACAGAGAGATATGTAAGGAGTGAACCGATGAGACAGCAAACCGAGCGGAGCTATAAAGCTTTAGACAGTGCACAATGAGCGGCAAGAGATACACCACGTCCTGAGATGAATCACACGCCTGTGGTCAGCAATCACTTTGCCAAGTCACCGATTTAGTTGATATGTCTTTTGTAACCAATGATTTGGCGTTCATTTTTTGTCTGCTTTCTCGCAGAGCCTGAGAGGGAAAAAAGTGAGAGGATGATGAACAGCGCAGGTCGTGAGCCACATTACACTCCACAACACTATGAGCACAAGTACACTATGCACTAGAGCCCGTCCACCTACCAGGAGTCCCTTACACATGCACAACACGAGCAGAGATATGCAGCATGAGCTCAGAGACAGATGAGATGTGGTTTGTGTCAGCGTGGCTGTAGGTTGGCTCGTCTCTCCTGCCATTGTATCTGAAATCTGTACTATTGGAATCTGTTTCATTCCTATGAGCATGTTCACATGATTTACAGAGAACACACTACATTTGATGATTCTTCTTTTGCATGACTGGTTCTAATACAGACTGACAGGATGGGAAAGGTCCACAAAGGAACATCAAGTGCATATTTAACAACAAATAAAGGGCTACATTATAAAGCATTAACCCTTTGGGATCAAGGGTAAAATTGGCGATTTTTGACTACTTTTGATTTCACTTTAAAAACTCATTACCATACCTTGCCTTATTTGGTGTCATTTTTTTCAGCACAACCTCACCTATGTGACTTTACAGTTATTTTTCATTCTGACATACTGTATTAACACAGTGGAGCTAAAATCACACAAAAAACACCTCCAATAGGAAAGGGGTGTCATGTTTTTTTTCCTGCTTGCGAGCACTTTCCTTACAATAGCCATTTTTACAGTTTCTTCCTGCAACAAACGCGCACCAAACATGACGACAACATTCAGGAAAAAGCATGGTGTAAATTATTCATCATATGTCTGGTTTTACTTGGCCTGTCAATACAATTTAAAAATGGTGTATAGTTTGAAGTTCACACTTTCGACACAAGTTGAGACTCAGTGAGGCTGTGTCTTGCTTTGGATGCACTGGTGCGTTCGTAGACTCCAGAGGGTTAAAATTTGCTTCAGGTACACTTGGTGATTTTGCACCTTGTGGGGTAAAATAAGACAAACCTTGAGCCTAAATACCCATTAGTGATATAATATGATATCCAGCTTCAATTATTTTAAGTTATTCAAAAGAGAACTGATGAAGCATTTAGATGATAAACCTCTAGTCTACAATATACTTGACCTAGACAAATGCAAATGATATTTATATATACATATAAGTCAAGTTTTCTTCTTCAAAGTATAACCTATATCCAGATTTTTTAAGACTTTTTTATGCCAGTCATAATGAGATTTAAGATTAATTTTAGAATAACTGAAATTGAGGGGAAACAAAACATGAACTGGTATCACTTATTTAGGGTAAGAGGCAATTTTGCCCAAATATTAAACATGAAACATGATTTTTTTTTTTTGTCTCATGGTAGAGGGTGAAATAGAACTGGGAAATGGCGATAGTGTTTCTCACTCTACATGTGGGATTCGACTGTTTTAATTTTCATCGTGTTAAGATTGAAAGGATTTACTTAAGATTAAAAAAAAGGTTCAATGGTGGATCCTCTGCTCTGAGCAAAATATGAGTGTTGTTGGTTCAGCTATAGTGATATGTGTGATGTTAATGCTAGAGATATTCTATTTATTCTTTTAAATTATTTGTCTTTTCATGATGTGTCCAATTATTTTGAGATTTTACAATACAATGGCAAAAATGATTCATAAAATCCTACCTCCCATGTCTTAGCATTTGTAAGACTTTAAAAGATTAATTTATGATATTTTAATATCAATAAATTACATTAAATTAAATTAAAAGCCTTTCCAGATGCTGTCTCATTCAGAGCCAATCACATTAAAATGCATGAAAGGAGCTGATTTAACCTCCTAACCTGATGAACAGTACAGTTTTGGAGTGGAGTGAAGAGTGAAGACCACCACCGAGATTTATAAGATAAGATTTATATTAGGACAATGTTACAGCCTTTGCCTGTAGAAATACATCTATTACACTCATCCTTGACAGTTAACAGTCTGAAAAAGCAGCACTATGCCATTCCGTCTTCAACACTGGTCCATTCATAAAGCTGTGAAGATCCACTCAAGTGCTTCAACAACTCAGCCAACAAACCCTGTGGCCTTGGCCTTCCCCTTGTTACTCTCCTAGTTTATGTGCTCGCTGCAAAAAGCCGCATGAACTGTCAGTTGTGCAGCTGTGAAAGTGAGCAGTCAACCTTTGAGCCATTTGTCACTCATTGTGGAGTGACATCAGATATTAATCTTGGTGATGAGACTCTTCTTCTTGAGAATCTGAGGCACAGTGTTTTGTGATTTTAAGTTTTCATTATTATCCTTCAATGTAAGCATGTCACTACGTAGTTAAATAGAAAAATGGATGGTTACTTTCTTTTTGTTTAGCTTTCCCAGGTAAGATTAGACAGCAGAGATTATTTTACTTTTATTTTTGGGTGAGCAAGTTTGGCAGTGGCTTACATCTGAAAAATGAATTGTCTTTTGTTTATTTATCACGCTCCATCTGCTAGCAAAAACATGCCACCAATGTTGCATGTCTCTTTAGGTTGAATTCATGATTCTGTACATATTAAAAGAGCAGTGACTGTCATGTGTTCTGTGTGTAATGATACACAATTTAGAATCACAGTGACCCACACAGCCTTTATTACCAGCCATGAATTTGCTGAGTCACATAATATTGTTCATCTCAGTCACAGGTAAACCTTTATTGCAATTACAAATGCAACACATCTGACATCACTTTTTTTAACCTCTCAGAAGGAAGATGCTAAATGGCTCTGTTGCTCCAGTAACCCTGAGTTCTCTGATGCAATTTAAAAGAGGTTTGATGAGAGGAGATGATCCTGAGGGAGGTAATGTAAAGTCAAGAAAGATGTTTTAATTGTCTTATTATCATCAAACCTGCACCACCATGCTTTGATACTGAGCAGTGCCTCTAATGTGTGATAAAAGTAAAACACACTAGCACTACATTCATAAAAGGCATTTGCGTAATGTTTTAAGCCCTTAAAAGTGAACTTCCACCAATCATAGCAAATATAATATCTAGGAATGTGCCACATCATATTGCTCCTGATAATACCAGCTAAAGTATCTGATACTATTTTTTAAAAATCATATTGTGATAATGGGAATATTCCAACTTGGTGACATAATGACGTCATACTGTTACGCACAGCATGGCTGAAAGCGAAACTGCTACCAGCTCCACGGTGCAGGAGTTCGTTCTAAAAAGGGGAGGGACTTCAGTTGTGTGGAATCAGTGGTGTTACATTCTGAAGGACCCATCCCACTCAGGATACCGCCTGTCTGAACTGCTGCTCTTGGGCAGGAGGTACAGAGCAGTTAAAACAAGGACAAACAGGTTAAAGCAATAACTGCACTTAATGAATGCACTAAAATTTGACTGTGGATATGTTTGAGTGCAGTACAAAGGGATCTGTGCAATAGGCTTAATGTCGTGTGTGTGTGTGTGTGTGTGTGTGTGTGTGTGTGTGTGTGTTTTTAAGTGCAATATTTATTTATGTTTTACTTTTCCTTTTTACTATGACTAGATTTGTGGTTTCATTTTCTTCTTTTACAAAGTAAAGTACTGACAGATAACTTTTATTTAGTCTTTATTGAATATTAAAAGGCAAACTTTATGCATTTAGACACATAAAGCTAAGCACTTATTTTGTTGCAATTGTATGTGCTTGAAATCAATAACCAAATTATTTCAGTATTTTGTTGTATCGTCAAAAATATAATTCTCACAAAAATACCCTGAAATATAGTGATATTTTTTTCGGGCCATACTACAAAGTCGAAAGCTGCTACTGTCCTGAATGTTATCAAGTGTTGAAGGAGGAGACATGCAGCCTTTAGTATTGAAAATCCTCGCAGGACACAAACCACTATTAGGGGATGCCGTGTCGATCAGGAGCAGTCAGGTAAAGCCTTATGAGTGAGTGACTAAATAATAAACTGTGAAGCGAGAAGGTAAAGGAAAATGAAACACTGAAAAAACACAACACAACAGAGAAATCACACTGACATGAACACTGAGACAATGGACTTGCGGCACAAGACTCACGTTTCCACCTCCTGCCGAGTAGCCCCGCCTGTCCAAGGACCCACACCTAGACTGAACATGGCTATAGTCCAGCTTAACACTGGGGATGAGAACCTGCAGGGGCGGAGGTGAGGAATGAGGTGGGAGAAGGCTTGGGCTTTTCTGGCATGGCACTTGATTTTACAATGTCTGTTTAAATACTTGTACGAGATGTCTGAGTTTGTTTGTAATGTGGGCAGTCATATTTGACCTGAACCTGATCTGGACAAACAACATTCAAAGGATATAAATGACTCGAAGCTAACGGGCAAGACATATCCATCTCACTGCCCAGCATGAACTTTGACTCTGTGTCAGCTTGGCTTATGTATCAAACATGACCTTAGTTTCTGGCTACATCTGGTGACTCCTCAAGAGGATCCTCTTTACTCTCGGCCAACCTCGAACAATCATCACATTCTTTAAAACACTATATTCCCTTCAACAAACAGTGCTTTCCAGTTGGAGACAAAACTAGTTAGTGTGCGTTTCAGCCACAAGGGGGTTTGTATATAGTTCAGTAAATGGCGCCGTAGCAGAATATCATGACGTTTCAAGATATCTCTGGAATTATTTATCTTCAGATAGACTTTGAGTCCTGAAAGGAGTGCAAAACCTTCAGAAAATCTTGACATCACACTGTGCGTCACAAGAACATACTTGAATAAGTTGCCAGAATTTCCTTTATGGTTTTGCATTTCCTGTCTTCAGACTCAAGTAAATGCAAATTAAACTTGAGACCATTCGTTTAGGGTGAGAGGATGATAAAACATGTGTGTGCTGCGATGGTAAATGACTCTTTGTAACTGCAGGGAGAGAAAGCAGGAGTGAGATGCAGACACAGCAGAGTTGGTAAAGTACATAACACTAACAATAAATACATTTGTACCCAGCAGCACAGTAAAAGCAATGGGAACAACACTAGGTAGCAAAAAGACTTACATACATATAAAGTCAATGCATTTTGTGGCAGAGGCACTAAAGAGCTCTAACGGAGAGGAGAGGAAAGACCATAAGGAGGTAAACCTGAGTGGACCAAGACAATACTTTAAATTGCGTAAACACCCAATATAAGAATATACCATATAAAACCAAAAGCATAGAATTAAAGTACATATATATATATACATATATATATATATATACCTCTTACATCTGTAAGTATACGACATAGTGTACTAGACAGACATGACAGACAAGAAAGTGGAACCTTCAAGTCTTAACAAGGGGAAAGAGAAGTGTTTGTTGGTAGATGACTAAGCATGCATCCATTTCCCAACTAGGAAAGCACTCAGAGAGTGCAGACCTCAGCCAAGTAGGTGATATTCCCTCCCCCTCTGCATCAGATTTTGCAGCCTGCATCACAATTAGGTTATTTGCATCAGGTTATTTACTCGCCACTGCCAACCGGTGGCGCACGTCTAGTCATGGAATGAGTCCATTCTAAAACTCGGTGAATACACAGTGCTATTTAGCGCTATTTTATTATTTTATCCACTTTGAAAATTTCATCAAAATTCGTTCATAACTTTTTGAGTTATTCTGCAGACAAACAAACACACAAACAGACCAACACCGGCGAAAACATAAACTCCTTGCCAGAGGTAATTAGCACGCTGTCTACTGATATTGCCTTCCCGATATTGAGCCACATGTTCCCCGTTTCCACCAAACACTTTTGGTATGGTACCTTTGGAACCAAAAGTAACCTTTCAGACATGGTACCTAGACCCTAGCGTTTCCACTGCAAACAGTGCCCTTAAATGCGGGAGGAGTTGTTGTCACTGTTCCGTCCAGCACTCACTGTATTTCCTCCTTTATCAGTCTGTGCCTCATTTATCATCCACACAGGCTGCATGTGGACATTTCAGAACAAAATAAAACAGGCTGCAGTGAAAGTCTCTCTCACTGGGATATTTAAAAGTGGCAGATTTGTGCATTTAGTCTTTCTCAAGCAAGCTCAGGGGTTTAGTGTTGGTGGAGCCCACAGGAACGTCACTCCGCCAGGCTTGTTTTTCTCCAAGTGAGGATTAGAATACATGCAGTTTACATAACCCGCCCGAAATTAATATATATTAACACTTGAAGATCCACTCATTACTAAAAGTGTATGTCATATAAAAACTAAAGTGATGGTCGAAGTTGTCATATGGAATATTTAAGGTGTGTTGATTGACTCATGTCTTCACCTCATGCATTGAGTAACATTACAAGTAAAAGTTCCACCTTCAAAGTTGCCGGCAGTCGGCCCAGTGAATTAAGTTATTTTTCTCAGTCTACAGCTGCAAGAGGCAACAAAACATCCTTTATTTTCGAGTTACAGTTTACTAAATAATGTAAAACTCTCCACCAACTATAGAGACAAATGTTCTCATAAGTGATACTTCTGGTCTTAAATAAGCAGACAAATGCAGGGAATAAACCACAGTTGAAATTAAACAGTCCTCTCAACCAATAAAGGGCTACAGAAATTGCCCTCAGTGAGCAATCCTGAATGTTGAATTAAATGTTAGAAATTAGAAATGAAGCTGTACATAAGCTGTTTCATTTGCAAACACTGTTCATTTCTTTATGGTAATTAATAAGGGCTAATGTTTGGTCATTTGTTCCTAATTAAAAATAATAGAAATGCTTCAGGCCTTCCTTTCTTTTGACTACAACCTGTCCACAGTGCAGCACTGTAAATGAACAATAACAGCAAAATATTCAAATCTTTTAATTTAAACAAAAATTACATTTGTCGTCTGCATAGCATCGGACTCATAAAACCTCACAATGCTTTGACTTATGCTGAAAGCAAGCATTTATTCCATTGATGGATGTGAGGCAAAAAAGGAGGAAGGAAGGTCAAAGCCAGTTTCATTTGGGTGACATCATGAATCATGACATTTCATGTGAAGAAAACTGAAAATCAGTGCCATTACCAGGGAAGGCAAAAGCTAGAATTTACTAGAACAATTTGCAATTTAACTTGGTGGTGGAGCAACTACTAGTCTCCTGTGACATCTCCAATAGCTGCAAAAAGAGAGTGAGAACTAACTACTAAACACCAGACAAGACACAATATGTACAATTTTAAAGGATCACTATATGTGACACTAGCCAAAGGAAATTAATGGCAGTGATGTCAGTGGGTAATATTTCCTCCATATTCAGCCCACTCCAGTGGGAAGTCAAGCCACAGCTGTTAGATAGGACTGGTAGGATATAAAGTGACTTGTGCAATGATATTTGAGCCTGGCAGACATTAGCCAGCATATGGTTTTGGTCATCTGGCTTTCTCAAACCATGAGGCCACCTTGGTGCCAGACAGTTGGGTTATTTTGGGTTTTATGGCACTGCGCTCACAGCAGAACGGTGGCTAAAATCAGACACTGTCAGACCAGTTGCTGTTTTTTTTCTGCTCATATATATGTCAGTAAGGTAATGCTTAGCATAACAACCTTGCTAACAGTATTTCTTCTTCTCTTGCCCACTGCCCATGCTTTTATACATCAGTCTACCCTGTTGATCTTAATAATAATAATTTTATATGTATAACTGTCATGACTGTCTGACATGTTTTGTACATCTATTATAAGTGTCATGTGTGACTGCCTGTTCAACTTGGTGTACACAGAGCTGCCTCAGAATGCCAAATAAATTCCTCTGTAAATTGACAAAGTTGTATTGTGTCATAATTGTAAAGCTATGCTTTAAAAGTTACACTGATTAACCCCACACAGAGTATGAAAGGGGCAACAATAAATTACATTCATAGTTATAAGGTTCAGGGGTAAGAATCAAATGGTGGTGGAAAAAAAGGGAGTGCAAACTAAGGTTCCTATGATACTAGACCATCAAGCTAGCCATGTATCCAGGTTTGCGAGGCACAACAAGCAACTTGCTGCACG
Organism: Epinephelus lanceolatus; assembly: GCF_041903045.1. Taxonomy (NCBI): domain Eukaryota; kingdom Metazoa; phylum Chordata; class Actinopteri; order Perciformes; family Serranidae; genus Epinephelus; species Epinephelus lanceolatus. Next base: position 18,607,590 of record NC_135747.1, on the reverse strand, counting down.
TCACTCACACTTCTCCTCCATCTAAGGATAAAGAGGGGGGGAAGCAACTGGTCACGACAGAAGGGTACATACATTGCCTCCACGGGAAGAGTGCTTCAGATTATCCTTGGAGCTGCACTTTGTGAGTGTGTGACTGAAGTCCAGCTTCTTGTTTAAAATATGACTCTACGGAGAAATACAGAGACAGTATGGGCCTCTTATTTTACATGGTGGATGGGAATGAATACTTGTCACAGTATCACTGGGAAGAGAGTCATGTACAATTTATTAAAATATGTTTTATGTACATAGATGGCCCTAACTGTTCCTGATTGAGTTTCAATAGAAATTTCAGAATTGTTGTGGCCGAAATTCAAGTCAAAAATTGACATTAATTGGAGCTCATACTTCTTTAATGTTGTCCTGTTTACAACAATCTAAACCTTGCAGCATATATTTGAAGAGTTTCTCCAAACTCAAATTTTCTAGTGCCCCATGAGCCAGTGGAACAGACAATCTGCCATTTGTACTGATTATTGTTATTATAGTAAAGTTGTGGTTCATTTATTAAAATGCCAGAAACTTGGTGTAGTCTTTTAAGCAGACTCTAGGTTGAAAACAACTGAGCCTGGAGTGTGGCACCCAAACACCCAAACCTTTTACTCATTCAAATGTAATCACAGAATTTAATTTTAATTAATTAATACAATTATTAACTGAAAAAAATGAATGGGCAGGGCTAGAGTTCTGCATGATACAGAGCTCCAGGGGAGTGAACTGTTGGCTCCATGCACACCTCCCTCGCTGTTACATAATGAGGAGGATGAAGGAGAGATGAATGAATTAGACCTCCTCCACACTGTTTTGGAAATGAAAACAAAGGTTTTGCCCACGTATATATAAACCCAAATCACTTCCTGTTTCTCTCTACATGGCTCTGTTAGCTAGCTCCAACAACCCACAAATGGTGAAGGGTGGTTTACTATGACTGGTGTGACCAGCTGTTCTCCTAAAGTCTCATTTGATTGGATGAACTTTTGAAATGCCCCTGAGTTCAGGATGAGTCATTGAACATTTAAAACCATTTTATATGAAGAGAAAAGACTCGGATTTTAATGTAAAAGTACTCTGATATTGATTCTTCCACGTATATTTGGAATATAGGAAGAGATAAATGATCAATTTGCATATTTCATGGGGACTTTAAAGGTGGACCGTTTGAATCTAAAGATGTAAGTGCACAATATAGTCTAACCCACACATGACTCCTTCCTACAACAGCTGTCCAAACAGCTCCTGCTGCTTCTCCTCGGGTCGGACTTCATTAATTATTCAAAATTTAATATCAATTAATCGTGTAAAAGTAAAAGTTCACAGAATTATTAATTAGCAAATTAAATGATTTTACTTTGACTTTATTAATGTCTCATTAAAATGCAAATTGAATCAATCAAAAATAGTCCCTCAAATGTATTAACTGTATTAATTGATTAAAATTAAACACTAAAGGTTTTCAATTATTTCAGTAGCACACTCTTATCCAGGCTCTATAAAATACATGGTGCCATAATTAACAGTGCTGAGGTGTACCAGCAGGTCTTGGGTCCAGGTCACACTGTGTGCCGTTGAAAGGCACAGAGTAACGGAGATGAGGCGCAGCACTGACTTCCAGATCCAAGAGGCCTTGTGTTTGGCCTCTGTTGGCATAGTTTGGTCCTTGTGCTTCTATAAGGACAATCATTAGAGGTCAGTGGCAGGGCAGAGACCTGATGGGCTGGGGGAGGCTCGCTACAGCTGCTTGGAAATTGTAAAAGTTGCTAGGTGCCGCTAAAAATCAAGAGAGGATTACATTGCTATTATGTGACGACTGTTGCTTGTATTTTATGGGTAACTAAAATATTGCATAGTCCGCTATGGGTGGAGAGGATTTGTTTATCTCGTAGCTAATAAAGGCCACCAGAATACTGAAAACCTGATTAAAACAGGACTGCATTTCTTGGCACTGACATTGCGGAAATAGGATCTGCATGACAACAGCAATTTGCTACAGATGGGTAGTTTAGGAATATTTTAGTCACGGGGGGAACAAGGCGGGCAAGTGGATTGGGAAGAGGACCACAGCAGGAACTTAAAGGGATACTTTGCTGATTTTCAACCAGCTTAGTGTCAAAATAATGTGGGTAGTATGTGAAAATGCACTGTGGTAAAATCCCTCTAGTGCCTAGATATCCATCTCACCTCAAATGTTTTCAGAATTATGTTTTTGCTTACCATTTAACAGCAATCCAAGATTGTTTGTTGCCAATTGACCTATGGCTAAGTCCCGCCCTCAAACACGAAGAGCCAATCACAGTGCGTATAGCCATTCCCATACACTCGGACGTTCTCTGCCTGGACGTCCATTGAAATGCATTACAGAAAGTCAGTTTTGTTTGGTTTTATGAGCTTTTTCGGAAATTTGAAGTTTAAAAATGGTCAAACGGTGTGCATGGAGTACATGCAACTCCAACACAAGGTATCCTGAGAGGCTGGGCGAGGAGGTGTATTTTTTACACTTTAAACCACATCTCAACTGAGAAAAGTGTCTCCTTTGGATAAAGTTGTGTGGTAACGTTAGACCACAACATCAACTCAACGTGAATAAGATTAACAATGATGTCTACATCTGTTTTAAGGTAAGTCAACATCGTGTTTGAGGCAACATATTGTCACTTTGCTGGAAAGAAATCTAAAGTTATCTTTAACATCTCTAGCTAACGTTAGCTAAAGTTAGCCTAACGTTAGCTCCTAGCTGCGTTGTTCATCATGTCACCTTGTTTGCTGGGAGTTCATCAGCCTGTTTTGTTCTAGTTTTGTACTTTGGTGATCGTACATCATTGTTAGCTGTTGTCCAAAGGGCTCTAGTTAAGCTAACGTTAACTTCTGGAGCTTAGCTTCATTAACTTATCTGTAATCACAGAGATAACAAAGGTTGGCAAACGTTATGCTGAATGATTCAGTGTAAATACTGTAGCACCAAACTAACGGAGAGACACTCTTGGTAAAGATGGTACAAAGGCTGTTATCCTTTTCTCATATTCTGAGCCAAAAACCTTAACTTCAGTGGCACTTTAACTTGTTGTCTTTGATGGCGACAGCAATGAGATGCGGTTCACAAGCGTACACTGTGACCTGTAAATTTTGGCTTGTAATTTAAGCTTTTCATCAACCTTCTCAACAATAAAATGATTAATATATCCCTCCAATGCGTAGTTTAGGCCCTTTTGGTTACTTCTCAATGACATCTGATCATTATGTCCCCAAAAATCATCAACTGCCTCCTGCAAAATGCCGTGTACTGTGACACCTGCCGTAGCGCTGGTCACTAAATGTTGATAGTTTGTCCGAGTGAGTGGAGGGGGGCGTGGCTTAGCCATAGGTCAACTGGCTGCCATTGTGTCAAATGGATGAGTTTGCATTATGCCACCAACCAGCACGAGCATTTATTGGTCTGATGTGGTGCAGTGCATTCTGGTAGTTGTAGGTTTGCTACATCTTGAGCGAAACACAATGCCACAGTCCATTTCTGGTCAAGTAGCACCAATTAGCACAGCTCAGTTTTGTGAAAAGACTGTCTTTCCAGCAGTAAAATACTTCGTTAAAGATCTTAAAAGGTGGCTTTTGTATTCCTATTTCACTACACTTTCAAATGTTTTGCTGTCAAGTTAAGCAGGGTCTAGCTGCAGAGCTCCAGGCTCGGGCCCACCTCCTCTGTCAGACCACTTTCAGTCCCAAGCTTAAAGACGGAAGTGAATTGCATATGCCAGGAGTGATCATCAGGATATGATAGCATGTAGTCATGCGTTTAAATAAGCCGCATGACTTCAACCAGTAACACCAAAGACAACAACACAACCTTAATATCTCGATATAAAGTTAAGCAGCAATTAACTTGTACTAACCTTTCTTAGTTTGCTAACACTAGCTGTGCAAATGCACAGATTTGTACATTGGTGAAACAAAGCAACCACACCAGCACGCTCAAGACTCTGTTGTTCATTTACATCTAAATGAAAAGGGGCATTCTTTCAAGGACAGCAATGTGCACATCTTGGCCAGAGAAGACAAATGGTTTGACAGAGTCGTGAAAGAAGCCATCTACGTCAAACTGGAATGACCATCTTTAAAGAGAGGAGATGGCCTACGACTCTACTTATCACCCACCAACAGTGCAATTGTAGGATTCCTCCCAAGACAGCTTAACACCCATTCACACCTGGACCCATCCAACCCTAATGACATACATGAGGGTCGGGTGGGTCAACTCAGAGCTCACATGTGACCTTAATAACTCTGAAACTCTGAGCTTTCATGTGACCTCAACGACTCTGTAAGGATTCACACCCACACAGAGTTTGAAGCCTGCGACTCTGCACCAGGCCTTTAGAACTGAAGTCTCTTGGATGAGAGGCGAAACATCATCAAGAAACTCATGCAAGTCAAGTTGCCTATGATATTGCACTTAAGATTGCCATGACCTGGATGACTTAGAATCTTTACCAACATGAAGCTATGCTAATGTTGTACAAAGTAATGTACACAAACTCAGGAAGTTGGTATCTAAGTTATTGCTGCTTAAAATGTTACATTATTAAACGGTAACTTTATGAGTAAAGTACTTACAGTTACATCAAAATATTAAGGGTGTATTGTTTACCTTGGTGTTATTGCTGGAGGTCCTGTAACTGAGGTTATGTAACATCTCAGTTAACTCTTTATGCTCTGTAGCTAAAATACAATGGAATCTAAACATATAGTAATACATTTGTTTGTATTAGCATGACAAACACCCAAGTCACCTTATTACAGGCCAAACATACATCATCGTGACATGGAAATAATACAATGTATTAAATATATGCTCAGTAGGCTACTTTATTTATTAACAATAAGTGTAAAGGATTACACTATGCAATATAATGCAGTGGCATGTAAACATTAATTATTAATAAGGAAGTGCAATAATGCCACATGATTTTCTACTCCGAGTGTCGGAGGTGAACCCATCATTACACACCTAATCCAGTGGTAAGAGAAACCTCAAACTGAACTATTCATCTCTGTTAACTGCAGCAGCTTTAGAAGAAAAACTACATGCTGTGGTTTATCACATAAAAAGACTGCATGAACCTTATTGCAGCATGCCTTTGAAGTTTTGCTTGGCTTGGTAATTCTGATTGACTGCAGCTAAGATGGTCAAATTCTATAATTTCTAAACATGAGCCCACATTAATGATGTTTATACTGTTCTGCTATTACATCGGAATAAAGCACAGTGGTCCAAAAATGACAGTTAGGGACCACTTTAACAATACATGTGTATATTAATATAATAAATTAATGTAGAATTAAGCAAGTGATTTATACATACTTCAACTGTGGTTCAAATGTCACAACTCAGTAGCAGTGTTTAGCTTTGTCTAGATACTTCTTTCTGAATCTCATAAGCATACATATATATGCCTTTTTGACACCTCAGGTCATCTCATCAAAGGACTATAAAGCCATTGCCTTAAGAGGCAGATTCAATTTTAACTTTGTGTCAGACAGCTTGTGGCCAAGGAGAAGCAGGCGAATCAGGACAATTGTTCTGCCCAGACAGTCACCCCTGTGTTTAGATGAAAGCTGCCATCACCATTTTGTGTCTGATGGGAGACACCTACTGCCACCCTGGGGTGACACACACATGCACTGTGGGGCTGTGGGTAAAGACATTGAAGGTTGTCTAGACAGGACTGGGATTCCTGTGCAAATTCTCAGCTGAAGGTAGGACATAACAAGTCATTTAATAAATTGCTGTGTGTATCTAATAAAGAGCTAACCCTCTTCCAGGACACAGATGAAGGTTCACAGCCAAAAACAAGCACAAACAAAGGACCCAAATTCCACCTCAAACATCAGCTAACTGCTTCCACACAAGACTAAGACTAAAATGTCTTCCATTGTAAACCCTGGACTATCTGCGCTGTCAAGGCAATCTCTCACACATGCTCACTTTGCATCAGGTGACAACTTTTGGCGGCATGACACAAATTCCTGGTGGTGAGCTGTCCCCCTCTCTGCACAGCCTGCCACTGTTTTAACCTCCTGTTTTAACACCTCCCCTCAAAAAGACACTTGCATGTTAGTAACAATAAAGCCAGCTTTGATATAGCACAATAACTGATTACAACCCAGCATGCATGCTTGCACACATAAACACACATGCAAACATGCGCAGAAACTCTTCTCAGGCCATTTCTCCTGCAGATGACAGGCAGGCGTTTGGAGCATGATCCCTCCCTATTTTGTGGTTGGCTGCACAGAGCAGCGCAGCGACTTGGCAAGTCATAAAGATGTCAGCCAAACGCTTAGACTCCTAATCAGGTCATCAGTGGAGGCTTGTAAGAGCTGATGGCTACAGACACACTGCTGTTTTCATCACTATTCTTCCGGTTGCAGCGCTGACTTTGTGTTTCAGACTGGAACACCATATTTGTCAGACTGTGGGGTACACACTCCCAGACACCCTGCTAATGCAGATTCTGTGCAGCAATAAAAAACACAATTTGAAATGTAGATTTGTGTTAGCTGAAGTGCTGTCCTCACTTGGCAGAGCTGGGGGAAAACTGAGGGAACAAATACTGCTCACAGCTCTGACACTCACTGAGAGTCAAATTCAGGTCACTTTCTGTTTATTGAAATGTGGGGCCTCAGATTGTAAAGTTTAGGGGTAAGACATGAGTACATATCTGACTTCACAGAGACCTGATTCTTACTTGAGATCTTGTCAACATAAAAAAATGTGCAATCATTCTAGATATAAAAATCTCTACCTCAGCTTTACTCCTCATGATTATTGATCCATGAATGGCACTACAGCCAGAGTGTATTTATCTCAACAATGCTAAACCTGCCTTAAGCAGTTTGGGAGCATTGAAGGGCAGGCAGAGTCTATATCAACCTTACAGCAGCAGAGCCTTATCATAGTTTGACTGCCAAAGGTTAATGTGATGTCAAATAACTGCCTACTCTCTGTATACATCCATCGGACAAAGACCAACATGGACAGCCATTTAGAGCTCTCTTACTTGCCATTTGCACAAATCTGAGTCTGATATTTTGTCAAATTTCAGTCCTGCTTTGGTTCAGAATACTGCCACACACTTTACTCCCTTTACATTTATCCTGGCTCCAACATAATTATGTGTGTGAACTACGGTTGAGCAAACGGACAACAATTTTTTTTTTTTTTTTCAATTTTCAATTTTATTTTGAAAATTAATGGTTTGCCTCTGTAGAATGAGTAAGGAATGCTGCTCATTGGGCAGAGAGAAACAGCAGGGAAAAATAGAAAAAAAGGATTGTAAAACCACCATATTTTCAGATCTTATCGGAACTAATTGTTTACCTTATCCCAATGAGACATTGAATATTTGGGGGGTTAAGGTGGTGGTTGTTGGGTTGACCGTGGCCAGTTTGAAAATTTTAACATATTGCCCAACCCTAGTGTGCCCTAGTATGAACTCAGTTGCTAGGGGTAGCCGCATATAGGTTTATAAGTGGGCACTACTGGGAGTCAACCAAACTGACTGGTGAATCCAAACAATGAACTGAAAGCAGCTAAATTCTGCAAGGAACTGCAGAGCTGGATAATTAATGTTATTATTCAAATCAATGTATGTATCAAAAGTATTGCTGTAAATAAGTTCTAGGCTACTCATTTACATAAGTTGTCATAGATCATTAAGGTCTGGGGAAACTGTAGCAACACTGGCATTTCATTTATTGTAGGTTTTGAAAATAATGTGCAAAATTCCACATTTTTTCTTACTTACTTGCTCTTAGTTTTAATCAATGCAAATTCTGTGTTTAATAAATGGTTTGCAAAAATTAAATTTCTTTGTGTTTTAACAACACGCTATTCTTCATTATCTCATCGTCTTCTGCACTGGTGAGTCAGCATGATTGAAGGACTAGGAGGTAGCTAAGACACTGAAAAAAGACAATGAGTGTGGAGAGGAAGGAGAGAGGGGCCATGGGAAATAAGCATATCAAGGTGGAAGAAAAAGCCAGAAGATGTTAGACATGAAGACATTTTACAAAACAATTTGTACTAGGACATTCACCACTGGCCTCGATGCATAACAGTGGTTCATATTCTACTGATTTTTCCTCATACATAGAGACATGGCAAGGTTGTCGCCTGTCTCCATTTCTTTTTATTGCCAATTAATCCTCTGCAGTTGCTTAAAGGTTCAAGGACAGGATCCAGGGTACAATCTGGTAGGACTTAATCACAAAAATTATTTATATGCTGATGATGTCTACATTTATATGGACAGAAGGGGGACTGATATAGATTTTCATGTCTGTGCGTTATGTGTAATATGAAAACCAATCTCTGAGATCCTACGTAAAACAGAGACATGCAGGGAAAAAAGAGACACATATATCCAGTAGAAATAGGAAAGCAACATTGCAGATGTGAACAAACTAAGCAAGTAGTTAGATAGAAGCTACAGGTTTTGGGGGGAAAAGTGAGGTAGAAGAGCGTTACCTGTCCTCCTTTGGGCTGATACTTGATATTCTCTGTGGAGCCGATCTTAGACTTGATGTTCTTGAAGTCAGGCAGTGGCTGGTTGATGATGCGGAGCTGCTTGGGCGTGGTTGCAGGTGATTTGGGTGGGGTGCGAATAACGGCCACTTTCCTCTCCTGGGAAATCAAGCTAAGGGAGCGTGGGGTTCCAGGGGTTCTTGAGGACGATGAGTAGCTGGGAGGGGTTCCTGGGGTGATGGCGGTGGAGCCAGGGGTGCGGGGAGTAGAGTGGCCACTGCGAGCCGAACGGGAGCGCATTGATTCTGTAACTGTGGGGAGGAATATAAGGATGAAGGTTATAGATGAAAGTCAAGAAGTGCTGTATTATAAATAACATACTTTTCTAAATGATTAAACTACCATTACCTGTACTAAGTAGGTCTAAAACACTATATATCTGCAGGGTTGATAGGGTTGTTGGTCAGTATGAAATAGAGGTGGGCAATATATCGGTTATACTCAATGTATCGCGGCTTGTTCCACTGGGGATGAATAAAATTACCATATTGAGAACATTAAGTATAAATTAATGTTTTTATTTTCGAATCTGCGGGGCTCTAGACAACAACTCTTTAGTCACATTTTGTGACCATGGAGCACCACTGCAACTTGTGAAAATGTATTAATGTATAAACTGGAGAGCTGTTAGTTTGTTTCCAGCTCACAATGGATCAGTCTTCAAGCGTAACTGCACTGCGGCAATGGTTTAACTTTAAACTAACTGCTAAGAACAATTGTTGACCAGAAACTTCAAGTTAACAGCAAAAACCAACAAAAACATTTAACTTTATTATATAACAGTAGCTACACTATTAACTTTATTGTAACTGTAGTTTATTCAGTAGTTTAGTGACTTAGTAGTCTGGAGCTATTTAAAGGATATTTCAAAATATCAAGATATATATCATGTATCTTGATATGGCCTTATCACAATATTAATTATAGCCCATATTGCTAAGTGCTAGAATGGAAGAGTAAATCATGACTTCATGAGACTCTAAGATTTTAGGATTTTAAAAGTCACTTTTCAGACCACCAAATATACAGTATTCCTTCTTTCTTTTTCATACAGTATTTCATGACACTAAAACAAAGATTTGACATAGTTTATTGACAACTGAATTCCATTAACAAAAGAAATACTGCCCTACTAAAATCTTGTATCCTTATACACAAAGTTACTAGTACATTAAGTTAACCTTGTACAATTTAATGTAATCCAATACAGCTGTCATAGTGACAGAAGTATAAAGAATCCCATTTACCTGTCATGCTAGGTGCTCGTCCTGTCCTATGCTCTGCCCTCATCTCTGGGCGAAACGCTACAGGACGCAAAAGACGAAAAGCTTTAGTATGGGGAGTCAGAAAGAGAGACAAAGGTAGAATCAAGGGTTCTTGGATGTAAACAACAATTTCTTTTTACCTGGATCTGTGCTAAAGGCAAGTTGTAAATAGAACATCAAAAACATGTTGATGTATATAATCTATAGCTACAGAGTTGGTGAAAGAGAACTGAAGTGAGATGGCGATTACAGCATACAGTATCTTACCGAGTGCTAGAAAAAATCTACATACATAATACATAAAACCTCAGAGGCCACAACCAAAACGGCTGCATGTAAGCTTGACTGTGTTTTATAAATCGCCATCACTATGGAACTGGGCGCACATTCACCTGTCTCATTTCTGCTCCCACAGTTAGCCATAAATGAACGTAGAAACGCCCTTAAATATCAGTTTGCATATCAACACTTGTGCCTGCTCCACCACTCAGTAACCTCGTCAATGAGAAATATCCAAAGAAAACACAATTTCACTGACTGTGTTGGGTTGGTGAGGTTCTCCAACAGCACCGCAACAGCTGTCATTTTGCACAGCTGGGGCTATTTTTACAGCCCGTACCACTAATTCATCAAGTTTCTGCAAATCATAATTGTGGGTAGATCTCAATAATCATTATCATTACATGTCACAAGGATGATCAGTGATTCATTCATGGCGCTCAAGTTGAAACTGACTTTACAATGAGCTACACAATCCAGGATAAAATTAAACACCCATTGACAGGGAGATGATGGCTCTGTGTGAAGAGAAGGAATGATGAAATTCATCACACAAATCATTTAAAATTGAGTTAATTAATGCGACTTTGACATAATGCAGAACACTGTGTAACCTGCAAAAATAACAACGCCATCAGAGAACAATGTTACCCATCTCTCAACATTTATTAAATCTCTTCCTGATCATATCATCTACAGCTACCACAGCTTAAACCATGTATACGCCTGGTCTGAAATATGCGAGAGGTGCGCATATTTTCACTGCACATTCTTCCTTTATAAATACAAGTTTATGTGTAGGAAAAGGCATACACGTGGTTCGTGTGCATACACATTGTTTATGTATCTGGCCCCTGGAATATGTTTTAGCTTCTCAGAAAGACAGATGATAGAAACCCATTGATCTACAGAAGCTGTACGAACAGAGATTAGCAAGGGAATTAGGCAGGACTTGAACTCTCTTTAGTGAGCTTCAAGAAATTAATAATCAATTATCAGCACTGGTTCAGTATTTGCCTTTATATTGGCATAATTAGTTCATTGTGGCTCATACTGGAGGCTGATAGAGCTTGATGTTGGTTAACTCTAATACCACTTAAATACAGATACTTTGTGAAGTAAGTTGATTAGTGAAGCTGCAGCCTACATGTGGGTCTGCGAGGAGCCGTGGAGCCGGAGCTGGTGATGGAAGTGGAGCTCTCCTCGTGGTCATGGTATGGGCGGCGACTCAGAATGGAGCCATGCCGCGGCACAGAGGACCTCTTCTCAGGGCTCCATGACCCACCGTCCTGTTGGGAAACAAACACCAGAGACAAGAAGTAGATGCTTAGGCCGGTGAGGCTGTGACTTATTTTCAGTACAAGGTGACAGGTCAATGTATATGTTAATGTTCTTTCTGGAACTCCTGCAGCTACAGTGCCACCATTCACCTACCTTGGCTATGAGTCTCTGTAATACTGGAGAGCCTTGAGGCTCTGCTGAGGACGGGCGAGGTCTATCTAATGAGGCAGCTGCTCTGGATATGGAGGTGGGGATCTTTGTTAGTGGCAAACGATGGGCATGGCACTGAGATGGTACAACGATGAGCCCCGGTGGGTGAGTAGCATGGTACCAAAATAAAGGACACAGGGTGACAAAAGAGTGGTGAAAATAACAGTGCTTCAACATGCATTATCAGTGCGCAAGATCTCATGCATCCTTTGTGGGATGAGGGATGAGATATCAGCATCAGATCTTGTGTGTTTACATTTAATGATCCATCACAACAGCCACCCATGCACATTCATTGTGAGCATATCAGTTTATGACATCAAAATGCCAAACAAAAAAACAAGGCTTTGAAGAATATTGTTCACCATGCTTGCGATGCTTGCGCAAGATTTCATGTTACACTGTGAGACTGCATGGCAACAGATGTACCAGGAGACTGTAAATAGAATGTGTATATCAAAAGTGAAATATAATGTGGGCTCGGAGTGACAGAGCACACTTACAGTGTACTGTTATGACATGACATTTAAGAAATGCAGAAACTGTGTTATTTTAGACACAATAACTGTCATTACCATGGTGGAGGAGTAAAATGGAGTCACGACCACAGCCGCTGGAGAAATGTCACGGGGTGATTCGACACCCACTCAGTTAAAAAAAAAGGGCTCTAAATGGATCTGCCTTTTCTACTTGTGCAAAAACCCATTAAACGCAGCAACAATAGCAAACATTTTAGAAAACGCTGAAGCAACCAACATAAATAGTTTTTCATAAAATACAAAGAGAAAATGAACAGTGGTGTTCATACAGAAATGAAATGCACTGTTATTCATGCAGGGGTTAGCGCTCAGATAGACAGAGGGGAGACAGCACTTGCTTTAACTGTATGTAATGTGTTTATCTGAATAAGTGATTAGTTTGCTCTGGAGAAAATATGTCACAGCTTTTTAATAAGCCTCAATTCTAATGACAATTATACTGCCTAATTAATGTGCTGTTTGTTGTTTCAATGTCTGCGCTAAAGATGCAAGAGGCAACCTGTGTATTAGTTTCATATTAGCAGCAAGAGGCAAAGATTTGAAACCTGTTTTATTATGCACCAACTGCATACTGTAATACAGTGTCAGCAAACTGTGCACAGCATGCTCATATTTACCAACCTCTCTGCTCTAAAGCTCTTTCTACCAAAGGACAACAAAAAGATGATTGACAGCAGATCTAACACTGGAGAATCCAGATTTCAGGAGAAGAGGGAATCAGTTGCTGCTGTTTGGGAGAAAGTTTTGGTTTCTTGCGTCAGTGTCAGTTTGTCTTGATTGACGTTTATTTGATTGCTGCACTGCAAACCTACTTGGTGATTCAGGCTGTCTGCCAGTAAAGCTTTGATATGGTATTTCTCTGAGTGGTTTGGGAGCCAGAGGTCACGCCATTGTTGGGCTGATGGAGTGTACTCACCGATGCTCTGTCGCGGGACTGTCTGGCAACACTGAGAGGCTGACGACTGTCTGGTAGCCCCTCTGAGAGAGAGAGACAGAAACAGAATTACAGGAATATTCGAACACACAGACAGATACATGATTTGACCTTCTTACACTGATGGGGAAGAAGTGAGAACTTTTTTTAAACGTCCTACTTTGAAGGATTATCATCATATTTGTATCCTTGTGAGCATGTTTGGTTCTCAGAAGAAATCAAATCAAAAATACAAGTTTGTATTCCCAAACCTGGCAGGGTGAGCTATATGACAAATCGAATGTTCTTTGGGAGAGGGTTGCTGCCCCCTTGAGAGCTCTGTTTGATTTGGCAAGATATCACATAGAATGGGGGATTTTGTATTATGTAAGGCAACCCTGGAAAATAATCTAATTGGGGCAATGCAGCAGTATACTGAGCTTTCATCATCAGTGACACAGAATTCAGTCCGTCGGGGGAAAATGAAGTGCAAAGTGCCTCTGGGACAGTCTTTATAGTATCAGGTCCATAGAACAAAACCATGGATTACTAGTTGCCTGGCAACCATAGGTTTAAAAGAGCTTGAGTGGATACATAAGTCGTAAAAAGACAAGAGAGGTCAGGAACATTTTGAAGGTTCTTCTACACCAGACAACTTGCCCTTCATTATCAGACGACTTTTAATTCACATGGAATAATTATATAAAATATCAGGTTATAAACAAATCATTAGACAACAAACAAATCACTGTGCACACAAAAAGTGTTGGTCAGAAATGGTTACTGCAATAAAAGGATGCATTAAAGAGTACCTTAACACCAGCTGAAAATCTTGTTTTGCTGACCTTGCAGTAATGATGAAGTGTATCTGGAAAGTGTTCAATGAATCCTGAACTCACAACCTTCCAATGTCAGTGCTTTCAGCTCAGTGTTATGTTGCTCTTCAAAGAACAAAGAAAGGATGCTCACAAAAATAAATGAAACCAAATGGAACATGAATGGCAGTCTGTTTTTTATTGTAATCAAAATCAAAGAAACACATGACAAAAGCAAACCACTGTAATCAATGAAACAAAATGGATGCTGAAACCAACTGAAGCAGGCAGTGGAGGTACCAGTCGTGTAAGAGACCAGGGCAATGTGTCACCTGTGGTTCTCCTTCTGGGACAGGAGTGGTGCTGAGTGGGGCGGGTCTGCCGGACGGCTGGTTTTACCACACTCCTCTTGGACGGAGATTGACTCTGAGTCTCCATTTTTTTGGTAAGGTCGGCTTTCCTTATCACAGCTACCAGAGGAAACAGGGCCATTGACAAAGGCAGAGACACAACAATAAGCAGAGACAGACGTTGAGCCATGTTAAATTAGGGAATGCTGCAGGATATAAACTCCCCAGACACCCTTTTTAGTTGTTGCATTTGTTGAACTATACTCAAAACAGCTGACTCAAATGACTGTGTCAGTGAATTATTATGAAACTGCATGTTTTGACACAAATAGCTGTATAGGTAGGCGATAAATCACAAGCCACTGTGTTTTCAGTGAATTTAGAACAGCAGAGCCCCAGTTTGGGCACATGATGATGCCGAGCCTGTGCCTTAAATGGTTTTACTCAAAGGACAGGACAAGGAAAAGTAATATATACCCAGGTTAGATATGTGATAAGGTTATAATCTACAACTACAATGTCTATAAATACCTCCTACTTCAACTCTGATAATAGTTCAAGAAATCATGAGAACCTTTTTTCTTCTTGACTTCCTCTCTGGGGATGTAGACAGGTTCTTTGCGGACAGGTTTGCGCTCTGGTGTGGAGATTCTGCCTTTAGGCCGCCCTCCCTTGGCCTTTGATTTGACTGGCTTCTCCTGTTTCTCCGTCTTCTTCGGTTGCGTCTGCTTGTTCTGGACTACGCCAGGCTTTTTGACTGGGCTGAGCACCTTGGGCAAAGGCTCAATCTGCTCTGTCGCCATACTCTTATCATCATCTGCAGTGAGGCGAAACAGGACATGAAAAACACAAGACAGTATTATTTTTTTAGTACAACGTGTTTATTTGAAACAGTAGATGATAGAAAAGGGAAGAACAATAGCTGGTTTTCTATAAAATTGTCAAGGGAATTTTAAGCAAACTTTTAAAATGTTGAGACAAAAAAAGAAATGCGATTTAGACATGTTTCCATCAACTGGTTTGGAGCAAATAAACTAGGCACCGCAAAGCGTGGTTTCATCAGAATTTGGTGGTATAGGCTAATTTACACATGACTGTAATCAGCCAGTTAAGCTAAGAAAGACTTTATTGTCCCAAAGGAAATTTGTCTTGGATACATGTGGCACCTGCTGTTTAAAGATAGAAAAAAGTTTATACATACACTTCCTACGTATACACAGTCCATACAGAGCTGTCGCTATTAACAATCCCACACACCCAGTACCTACAGTACATGTACAGACTGCCATCAGCCAACAAATTGTACCCTGCCCATTGCACAACACATCTGCTTTACATAGTCATCAGAGTTTCAGGGGTTGATTTCAATTGGGCAAGTTTTAATTGTTACTGCAGGTCAGTTAGTATTGGCCGTATTTCATGCTGTCCAGAGACGACGAAGTCAGTCATATGAGTTATATGTTCAGAACTTATTTGGCACAGGCATTTCCATATCCATTTTATTGTATCACCAAACAAACAAAGGCAAAAAGCACTTCAGGTGAGCATAACAGCTTTTATGCGGAATTACTTCATCTCTTCTCTGTTTGTACTAATAGTATCTCCTGTAGCCGTGAAGGAATGGCACTTTTTAAGTACGCAGATGACATGGCCCTGGTGTCTAACCTGACTGGCAACAATGCTTTGTACCAATACTAGCAGACAGTCAGCTACGTGGTCCAAAAAAATTGGTGATAGCTCACTTGAGCTCAACATCACAAAGACCTGTGCTGAGATGTGCTGTGGGGGCAGAGAGAAATCACTATGATCATCACCTCTTTTTCCATCCACTCAGTATTCAGGGTCACCTGGTAGAGCAGGTTCCGTCTTCACAGAGATAGACACCTGTCTTTCATCTTCACAGTACACTGACTCTGTGTACAAAAAAGCTCAACAGCACCTCCACCTGCTGAGGAAACTCAGTGCTTTTCATGTCAGCAAGGACATTTTAACTCTGGTTTACCGTTCCCTCGTTGAAACCATTCTCACCTTCAATATTTCATCCTGTTATCACTCACTCTATCACTCCTCTATCTGAACTGGTCAGGAAAGCCACCCTGATCACTGAGGACCCTTCTCACCCTCTCCACCACTCCTTCCAGTTACTGCCATCAGGCAGATGCTACAAAGTCCCACTGGCCCTGAAAAACATCTACAAGAAATCCTTTATTCCCTCTGCAATAACCACCCTGAACAATCTAAAAAAGACACTTTAACCTGCTTTTATCAGTCGCAATTTTAACAGTCCTTTTTTTAAATTTGTTTTGCAGATAACCACAGTCTGTAAAACATCCTATTAGCGTGATCAATTGGTCAAACTAATAATAAATTTATGGAAACATGGCTACAATAAAGGAACAAACCATCAAAGATAGCTCACCTTGTGTGTCGACCCAGGAGCTGTCAAGGATGGAGTCGTCCATTGTGGTTTCATCTCTATCGTAGCTTTCTGTCTGTCCTTCAGTTTCTATGGTTTGAGCCTCCTTCTCAGGGGTGGCAGGGGCCTCAGGAACCTCACCCACCTCTTCTAGACTTGCAGCCTCAATGTCTGCTTCTTGGGCTAACTCTACAGACTCCTCCTCGTCCTCTTCTTCCTCTTTCTGGGCAGCAACACAAAGGGCCTCAGCCTCAGGTGGAGCAGAGAAACGAACACTGTGTCCAGGCTCATCTGCTTCATCGATGGTCTGGACCACAGTGATAAAATCATCTTCGACCGTCACCACTGATTCGATGGCAGCGCGAGTCTCTGGGATCTCCTTTACCATCGCTGCTCCTGCCACTGCTTTCTCTAACACGTCCTCCTCACCTTCCTCTTGCCCCTTCTCAGCCTCTGCAGGTTTGTCTGCCTCTTTCTCCACAGTCTCCGTGGCTGCTTTCTCCTCTGCAACCTTCTTCTCCATCTCTGCCACTTTCTCCCTCTCCTCCTTCTCTTTCAGCTCCTTTTCTATCTTTTCTTTCTCCTCCTTTTCTTTGAGTTCCTTCTCTAGCTTTTCTTTCTCTTCCTTCTCTCTCAGCTCTTTCTCTATCCTTTCCTTTTCCTCTCTTTCTTTCTTCTCTTTCTCCTCTTTCTCTTTCCTTTCTCTTTCCTCTTGCTCCAACTTTTCCCTCTCTTCCCTTTCCTTCTTCTCTCTTTCTTCTTTCTCCTTCCTCTCTCTCTCCTCTTTCTCCTTTTCTTTCATCTCCTGTTCTTTCTGTTCTTTCTCCTTCCTTTCTTTTTCTTCCCTCAGTATTCTCTCAGCCTCTTCTTTCTCTTTCTCTTCTTTCTCCCTCTTTTCCCTCTCTTCTTTCTCTTTCTCTTCTTTCTCCCTCTTTTCCCTCTCTTCTTTCTCTTTCTCTTCTTTCTCCCTCTTTTCCCTCTCTTCTTTCTCTTTCAATTCCTTTTCCTTCTTTTCTGCCTCTTCCCTGATTTTCCTCTCTGCCTCTTCTTTCTCTTCTTTCATTTTCTTTTCCTCTGCTTCCCTCATTTTTCTTTCTGACTCCTCTTTCTCTTTGTTTATTCCTAACACTGGTGAAGGTGTTCTTTTGGGGGAACCATACATTTCTCTTTGTTTAAGTTTAGAAGGTGAGAGTACCGGGGAGAGCAGCTTGTCATCATCTATGTTGCTGTCCACAGATGAAGCAGGTGACGTTTTGACTGGCCTGGCAATCCGGTCCTTGGCCACACCGGTCAGCTGGTACACATCTTCGGCATCCACTTCCTCATAGGCCTCCTGGTGGACCAGCTTCACTTTCTCCCGCAGCTCCTGCAGCTCTCTTTCCTCCTCCAAACTCAGAGGCCTGTCCTCCATCTCCAATTTGCGGATCTGCCTCTCATAGTCGGCGATCTCGGTTTCTGACGCCGAGCCTTCGCCACTGGCTTGTCGTTCAGTCTCACTTTCTGTCCTTCCGCCTTCTTCTAGAGTTACGGT
Source organism: Epinephelus lanceolatus (assembly GCF_041903045.1). Lineage (NCBI taxonomy): Eukaryota > Metazoa > Chordata > Actinopteri > Perciformes > Serranidae > Epinephelus > Epinephelus lanceolatus. The sequence goes on along the minus strand of NC_135747.1, from coordinate 18,589,377 downwards.
CACCGTTGGTGTCACAAAGGAATCACACGGTTGAGCAATTGGCGTCTCACTTACAGATTTTTTGGACTCTTCATCTGCAACCTCCTTGCTCTTTTCTTCAGCAGAATCTTTTGTCTCTTCTTGCTTCTGGTCTGTCTCCTCTGTGACATCAGCACCTCCTGATGGCTGGCTCTTGTCCTCCACAGATGTGTCTCTGACTGCTAATTTCCTAGCTTGCTCAGCCACTTTTTCCTCCAGGACGGAGGGGGTGAAGGCCTGTGCAGAAGCATTTGTAGGGCTGAATACATCTGCAGGTGATGGCATGGGCCCTGAATATTCACTGAACACACAATAGCCCATCTCTTCCAGCTGGCTATCACTCTTTCTGGCCCCGGGGCTTTGTTCCCCTGAAACTAAGCTAGCCAGTGGGTCATCAGCAAAGAGTGGGGCATCAGCTTGTATTGACTTTCTCCGTGTGATTTCTGGGTCAGTGTTTTCTGATGCCAGCCTGGAGCGGGTACCAGCAAGGTCCAGCATCTCAGGCAAGTCTTGTGCCATCACTGTGCCATTCTTATACGCGCTCTTAGGGGGCTGTGGTGATTCTGGCGACTCCGATTCAGGGCTGGGTTTTGAAACTGGTTCTGTGGTCCTTGGGGGAGATGAGGAATCTGAAGTTATGGAAGCTGCAGTCTCCAGGATCAAGGGAGGCAACAATGGAGGCTTGTCCACAGAGGGCGTAGTGACTGGGAGGTAGTCTGCTGAATCGTCTAGACTTCCACTAGTGTATGACATGATATCTGTGGCCAGCGGGGAGAAGTTCCTTGGTTTCCCTTGGCCACTCGGATCCACTGCCCCAATGGTGATGTTAAGTGAGTAACTCCTCTGCTCTAAGGCCAATTTACCCGGGGAAAGCCGGCATTCATTACTCCTGTCAGGAACTGTGAACACTCTAGTGTCCTCTGCTGTACTTTCTTTAGTTTCGGGTTTATCCTGAGCTTCAGCGAGTGTGCTGTAGCTGATCTCCTCAGGCCTGCCATCAGCCGGACTCTTCTCTTCACCAGATCTGCTCAGTTCGTAATAACCCTCACCTTTAGATTGCGGCGCCTCATCAACATCCATGGCTGATGTTTCAAAATATGCTGACATGCCAGATCTGTCTCTAGCATCCCTTGGTGATTCTCCTCCTTGAACTTTGTCTCCCAGTGATGAGAAATCAGAGGGAGAACCTATGCTGCTGATCTCTACCACCTCCACTGATGGCTGTTTCTCTGACACTGTAATAGGCTCGCCATATGTAGGCTGGAGTGTGAGTGATCTGACACATTCTTTGGCTTGGTTTTGAACATTCGGAGGTACAAAGGATGGCATATCCATCGTTGGGCTCTCTGGTACAACTCGTTCACCAGCAAAGAACCCTTGCATCTGGGGCTCAAAAAACTCCTCCGGGCGTTTCTCCGATCCGATGCTGTCTGGGCTCATGGAACCACTTTTCTCGCTGCCCTGCTTGTCTGAATCCATCTTCAAAGCTGAAAGGACATCTGTAAGTTGGCTGTTTTGATCAACATAGAAAAGTAATGCTTTGGCATGCTTCGAGTGAGATATTTATTAAGCTGGGGACTGGGAAAGCTGTTATCACAGGAACAGGCAAAGCTCTCCTCAGAAACTTACAGCACAATGACACGGCCATCACTGAAGAGGTACGGCGAGATTATGGGGCCCACCAAGTCACAGATGGATGACAATATGAGATGGTATGTGACGGAACCGGCATGAGGCAACTGTGATGCTGACTTATGGGAAACAAGCAATAATAGATGGGATGGATATCCATGCGACTCTTCAGAACAATCAGATACAAAAAAGATTAGCATTTCTGTCATTCTTTGTCTTCTTAAGTATGATGAAATCTTATGAGAATTTCACCAGTTGAGATCTATAACAGTTTTATCAACATCAAATGAATTTTGGCTCTCAATAATGATATTCAGAGAACGCTGGCACAAATAAAGAAGAACCTTGCTGGTGAATGACAGAAAAATGCCATACACTGTCACTTAGAGTGACGATGAAAAGATAAAAAAAAGATTGGAATTTTATTGACACGACAATGCATTTGATGAGACAGTTATACCACACTTAACATGAGACAGCCAACACAAAATTCCCTGAAAATTAAGCACACAGAATCATGGTAATAATATGAGTGACCCATGTTTAGTAAGTATGATTCATGGTTACAAACAGTGCATAGCACTGGCATATCAGCACCAAGCCACGGGTAAACACAACGAGAAACCTGTAAGCTTATAGCCGGTGAAAAAAAAGCACTGTTACGATCAGCAACACTTCACTTCATCATACCAATACGAAACAGCCGGCCCTGAAAACCACAGCAGGAAAAAGAAAATACAAGCGCAAGAATAGCACACAATAAAACCAGGTTAAGTTAAAAGAACATGATTCTTTTCACCAACAAGCCTGTGTTGCCTTGCAGCCACAGCAGAGCGCAGGGAGGATTACTTGGCATTCCACCTGAATTGTAATGCTTATGTTATGTGCTTATGGGTTCCTTTTGACACATCTGTCATTCTTATACAGTGGACAATGCAGTAACATGCAGGCAAGGAGAGCAGAGGGCAGGACACACCTGTGTCAGAGCTCTCCCCACCCTCTGCTTCCTCCTCCTCTCTGTCCAAAGAGCTTTCTGCAGCAGCACTAGCTGCTTCGTCTGGCTCCAGGTCTAGATCCTGGGCCTCGTCTATGGCCTCTGCCTGCTCTAAGGGCTCAGCTTGGGGGCTGTCCAGCTCGGGCTCTTCCCCGCTCCACTGCTGCTCATCAAGAGCTGCCTCGGACTCTGCTGCCTCTGCACTCTCCTCCTCCTCCTCCTCCTCCTCTTCCACCTCCTCCTCGTAATCAGCTGTAAGAGCCTCCATGGTCTCTTCTTCTCAAAAACAGGATGAGAGGGGGACACATTAAGACTACAGGCAACACAGACTTGGGTTATGTGTGAACACAACTTATGATGGGACACTTTCAGCTCAGGGAAAAGATGACCTAAAGTGTATGTCTATTCACACAAATAGGTACATTACACATAAAGTACAGAGTGTTGTGTATGGGTGGTTTTTGTTTTCATTCTGTTTGTATGCATTTCTACTTTGGGTGCTAAATGTAACCAGTATGCAAGAAAACTATTGGTTATAGGCATGCATGAGATTTTTTTCTCAATATCTATCTTTTTTCTTGCCATAATCAAGAACCAGTTTTATAATATATATATATATATATATATATATATATATATATATATATATATAACCATTTCCACTTCCCTCTTTCTCTTGCACACATCTTGCCTTCAACCCAGACTGACCTACCATCTTTAATAACTGAGGCTGTTTAAGGAAAATGGAAAAATAAATGAAGAACACTTCATGGCCTGACATTGCACTACTGGAGAAGCCCTTCAGGTCAGAGCACTTCTGAAATCACTCGCTATTTAGAAGAGACAACCTTGAAGAGCTGCAGTCCGGTACAGTAAAAAGCAGAGCTCCTTAGATTCACGACACTGCACAGACTGGATTTTTAACTGTGTAATGGTCAACATGGGGGCGTGCAGCTTTGGTCGTCAGCAGCCATTGCTGTATAACATTTAGAGTTCTTGTGTAGGTTACACAAATTATATTTAATGTATTTGCAGCCAAATGTTGCTGCATATGACATAGAGCTAACTGGACAATGATGGGTTGGGGGAGGCTGGGGGAGTTAAGAATCAGTCTGCATTAACACTATTTATACAACTTATACCACAGTCAATTACATACTCTTTACATTCTTTGCCTTGTGTTTATTGAATGGATGGATACATTTAAAAAACAGATGGATAGATGTAGCCATTTAGATACTGACCAATACTTTCTATCTCAGCCTCATCAATGTTATGAATTGTGCACAATATGCTGCTCTGGCGAAATGTACCAGAGGAGTTAAAATCAATTAGGGTATGCTTTGGGAGAAGGCAGAGCTTTAAATAAAGTCCGTTGTTGAAGCTGCCCGAATAACGTATAAGATAACGTAAAAGGCTATGTTGTGTGTTTGTACAGCTTAAGTGTTAATACACTGAGGTCCTAGGTTCCCTGTTGTAAAGACAGTCAACATGTTTGCAGGTGGAAGTGTTTGAAAATGTGTGTGGAGCTGAAAGTCTTCCTTGTTGCCACAGTGAGTGTGTGAGAGGAGCATAGGATGAGAGTAGTGGGTTTGACATGGTACAGCATAATTAAGGGGGTGAGGGGTCATCTTGACAAATGAACCAAAACACAACTCTGGGAGATGATTGGTGTAAAGGAATCTGTGCATGGAGGTCATCAATCATGCTCCGCATAACTGACAGATTCACGAAAGCCATTTGGACCTTACTTTATGTCCCAAAAGTAAAACCTTGGTGGCCATGTGATCTTGCTGATGAGAGCTGTCGTGTATTATGTCCATTGAGTGAGTCACAATTTAAAAGTGTCCTATTTTTGAGACTTCACTGCTATGTGTTGGACGCAACGGCATGGCAACCACAGGTAGCAATGGCTTTGGGTGAAATAAAAAATACAAAAATAATAAGAAATGACTGTTAAAAACAAATATGAAACTGCTCAGGTTTTGAGCGAACAAACATCACAAGGACACAGAAACACACACAAGGACAGACGAACTGACGGACGAAGAGACGAACTGACGGACGGAGAGACGGAAGGACGGGAGGAGGGGGGGATGGAGGGATGGAGGGAGGAGGTCAAATCACAGAAGGAGAGGAAGTTGGTGTTAAAAAGAGAAAGGAGAGAAACAGAGTGAGAAAGAGAGGAATGGAGGGGGGGAAATGGCAAAGAGGAACCATGCGTGGTTCACCTTCAATCTGTCTAAAGGCCACGGCCTGCCCTGTGGGGCGAGAGCCCGAGTGCGTCCACTCTGGGCTGAACAATGGGTGCTCATAGTACTCCTCGTCGGAGTGGTAGGGGTCGTCCTCGGGCACGGAAACTGAGATGGAGGGGGCGAGGAACTTGCACCTCTCCCGAGAATTTTGGAAGCGGCGGAGAGGGCCCGCCTCCTCCTCATCCCCTACATCTACAAACAAGACAGACACAAGGAGAAGAACTGCAGGGAAATCTGGACACACGGACTGAAAGAGAGAGCGAAGAGGAAGAAAAGGATAGGAAAGAAGGAAAAGGAAATAGTAAACAATAAAGAAATGGAGAACACATCAAAGAATGTCCATCTTAAAGGTGATTCGATATAATATTGAGTCTCCCTGTCTAGTTTTGTTTTGAAAACACTGATAGCATCCCAACTGAACAGGGGCTTTGCAACTTTGCTAAAAAGAACTAGGGCTGTACGCGACTCAAAATTATGCCAGTCAAATCTGATTTGGCTGTTCAATACAAATATTTGACAATTCCTTTTTTTCTTATATAAAGTTTTAAAGTTTGAATGAGGCACAGTGGGATTTTCAGTGTGACAGCTACATTCGTGTAATATAGTAAACAAGCTCACTGCACTAACAACTGATTGTAAATGTGCAACATTTTTTGCTGACACTAGCTATCAAGCAAAAGCCAGAGACTGTCGAACCAGTTAGTAAACCCTGCCCCTCCTTGTGCCTCTGCAGACTCTGATGCTGACTGTGAAGACTTTTTATTGCACTTTGCTGGTAAGGTGGAGTTAATAGGACTTGGTATCACTCCCAGTACTACATTTTTGGATGCTGATTACCCGCACTGTGATTCCCTGAGCAATTTCCCCCCATTACTCTGTCTGAGCTCATAGAAATCATATATCATATGAAAGTATCCACCATGCACCTTGACATAGTTCCAACTAAGTTTTTATTTGAGGTGACTGATTGTTTTGGGCATAGTTTGCTTTCTCTGTCTACTAGTTCTGTCACAGATTACTTTAAAACTGTTTGTGTCCAACCAGTCCTTTAAAAACCTGGGCTGGATCCAATCCTCTTAGGAAATTACTGTCCATCTCTAAACTGCCTTTTATTTATAAGATTCTAGAAAAAAAGCAGTTTCAAAGCAGCTTCTTGATGCTGTGGAAAACAACAGTATATCTGAAAAGCTTGAATCTAGTTTTCATCAGTATCACAGCACTGAGACAGCCCTCCTCAAAGTCACTAATGACCTTTTAATGAATGCTGACACAGGCATGTGCTCAGTTCTTGTGCTGCTGGACTTAAGTGCAGCCTTTGACACAATTTATCATGGCATTCTCTTAGACAGACTAAGGCACTGGGTGGGTGTATCTGGCACTGCCTAAAACTGGTTCCCCACACTCTTGTCAAACAGGAAGTTTTGTGTCTCTGTTAACATGTCATCCATTTCCCATATCAAACACGGTGTGCCTCAAGGGTCAATCCTTGGTCCAATTTTGTTCTCATTATACACATTCCCCTTGGGTGATGTCATCCATCAACATGGTGTCTCTTCTCACTGTTATGCGGATGATTCACAATTGTACCTCCCTGTTAAGCGCACTGACATTAGCATGCTGAGTTCTCTGCAGGACAGCTCTATGTAAAAATTGTTATGTTTTCTCTGCAGGATTCTCCACTATTGAATCAGGCTTTCACTGAGGGGATGTGCACACGCCCCTGTATTTGTAGAACAGCAAACAGCAATGTTGTTTCTCTCTGAAATGACTTTTGATTCACCAAAGTCTCCCATCTTTGCCTGGATTTTCTAAAGCCTGAACACAGAGGAGCACAGGAGGTGCAGAACTCTAGTTTTCTCTCTGACTACATTAATTACTTTTGCTCAAAAATTATTATGGAATATTTGCCAAATGATGCCAAAATAAAACTGCCTACTCCAGCTTTAAGGGTGTTTCAGCCTTTTGCCATCGGTTGATAGGCAGAATTAAATTGTGTAAGAAATAGAAGTAAAATGTTGTTTTGTGGAAACATAGTGACTTCACTTGGAAATGTATCTTTCTATTTTTGGCTTAGGTCTTTAATTGGAATTCATATCTATGAGACAATACTTGTTTAAACAGGGGGTCATACTCAATTATGACTTAAACTGGGGCCAGCTTTGGTCTTCAAATGTTAATTATATATTGAAATGATACAAAATCGACATCTTATTTGCTAGATAAATCCTTACTTTACTTCTTAAGATGGACATTTTTTTGCAGGGAAAAGGGAGCTTGAGGAGTAAAAAAATGACCACAACAAAAACGAAAAAGACAAATTTAAAATAGGCAACAAAAAATAGAGAGAGTCACCAGAAAGGGGAATGCAAGAAGGAGACAAAACTTGATTGAGAGCAAGAGAAACACAACACACAGGACATTGACAAGGAGACAGTGACAAGCAACTCAAAGGTGACAAAGCTTTGGGGGCCAGCCATACTCTGGAACAAACAAAATTAGTACACACACTCGTTTGGCATCATTCGAAGAAGATAATATGAACTGCGTCACGTATAATTGATTTAACCTAAATAAAAGACGTACAACACAAACACTTACAACAACAATTATAATACTGATACAGCAGCATCGTAGAAACACAATCAGCACCGTGTGTTGCCACTACACAAGCAAACCTCTGTACTTGGACAAACCTGAGGATCCAATCAAAGACACCATCTAATCCCTATTTTACAACAAAGGGTAAACCCCTGTGTAGGTTAAAAAATCAAATCTAAAAGAACATCATCTTTAAGGCCATGAGATGACTTAGTCTGTCAATACCTTCTGGTTTTGTATCCTGACCAACACCCCAAACAACTAAACCTCTTTAGCACTCTATTTGGTCAAGAACACACCAAACTGTCGCCTTCCGTAGGAAACTCATACTATACATGTCAGTCCTGACTTCTGGCTCTGTAAACAAAAACACAACGTTGCCACAACTGACCATCTGTATTTGGTGCATGGCTGACCCGCCTACAGACTCTCTCATTACATTCCAGCCAGACTGCAAACGGAGCAGACATGAAGACACAGGCCAAGCATGAAGCAGACTGATGATTTAGTTACACTGTACAACCATTTCTTGCAGGCAGCTGCACCAAAATCTCACTGCGTTGCTTAAACTACAATTCAAAGTCAAAGAAAAAGAATCAAAACGTATCAAAATGCTAATGGGAAGAACAAATTCTGTTATAAAATTGAAGCATAGCACCTCCTAAATTAAGGTAAAAAGTATTTTCAGCCATTTATAAGCATTGCTTAGCTATATGCTAGCATGCCTAGTTTGAAACTAACTAGCTTACCAAGATAATCCAGTTCACCTGCATTGCATTTATATAGTTCATGGAGGCTTTATTATTTTGGTTCATTTTTACACCTTACTTTTGTTACTAAGGTTCATCTGAGGCTTTTACTGTGGTCTTTGGCTATAGCTTGAGGGCAGCAATGTCTTCAAGTAATGTTTATAGAGCTAAAACTCTTACCTGTAGCCATAGCCACATACACAAAAAAATCAAAAAATAAAACACTGTACAAAAAAAGACTGACAGAGAACAATCACAAAAACACCATGATCAGACATGCAAAACAAAAGACATAACTCAACCAATCACACAAACAACAGGAAGTTGGAAGGTTACCTAAATTGGCTGTCAAATTAGTGTGTGGGAAGACAGCGAGGTGTGGATGTTAGAAAGGGAAATGGAAGAAGAGGATGATAACAAAAGAGTGCACTTATAACGAGTTGTTCATGCATGTGAGTGCTTCTTTATTTTAGAGATAAATGGTGATGAAGAAGAAGATACATGTCGTATCTGTTCCACGTGTACGATGAGGAGGAAGCAGGATTTAAGAAGAAATGGATGTGTGAAAAATGGAGAACATGTTCCTGCTTTTAGTAACTCTGGTATGTACATGTTTCTTGAAAGGGTACCAATGTGTGGTTTGTCCCCTGTAGGTGGGGGATGTCCTGAGAGGGGGTGGGGGGATTAAAGAGTAGCCCCGGAGCCAACCAACATCAGTACCCTAATGAGGTTGCGACCACAGAACTCCAGGGCTTCAGTCATGGAAAAGAAGGAAACCACAATCTCCTCCATTAGAGACATACTCTCATAAAAACACTTATCGCGTTCTTGGCCTACCTTGTTCCAGAGGACCAAAGTGCTCTGCAGCAGGTGAGGGGGGAGGAGAGGGAGGCAAATTTGTAGTGTCTTCAACTATAAAGAGAGACGGAGGAAGAAGAAGATACAGTATAGTTATATAAATCACATATTGTAAAGGACTCTGAGCATCCGTGGCTGTTCAATTGTATATAATCAATAGCTATACAGGTAAGTGCTAGACCAGCACTGAAGAAACAGTACAATCATCAAGCTGAAGATAAATGATGACAACTCAGCCAGGGGCGGACTGGGACTAAAAAACAGCCCTGGACTTTGACTCGGCCCAGCCCACAACAACCGGTGCGCATACGGTATTGCGCTTCCTTCTTCTTCAATTTGATTGGCGGCCGGCCGGCTCATAGATATCTATGGGCCAGCTGGCATCCAATTTAAAGGCTGCCACCTAGCAGACTGGACGTGGAACAGTAGATTATCAGGGAGGAAAAAAAACAAACAAACAAAAAAAAAAAAACGGTGATGACTGCGTGGCGGCCGCCGGCCGTCCTGGAGTACCGGCCGTTCTATGGTTCTCCAGAACTTCCAGATGGCCAGTCCACCCCTGAACTCAGCCTCTGCAACTCTGTCATGCTGGCTATCAGCTACCAGTGACTTGAATTGTTGGACTCCCAATGGACAGTTAAGAAAAAAAAAACAAAAAAAAACAACAACTGATGCAGCAGAATCGGAGATATCATCTTTTTTAATCCACAAGCTCTCCATTGTTATCAAGCATATATTACTCACAATTAGGGGTGTAACAATACAAGTATTTGTTTTGAACTCTTAGGTACGAGGCTTTCGGTTCAGTATGCTTTACAAACCAAATGATTTGTTGAATGCTGGGAGGCACGCTACGCTAAGCTAGCTTGCAAGATGGTTAGAAATGCCTGTAATGCCATTACTAGACCAGGGATAGAGGATCCTCCAATAACCTACAGGCCTGGCGAGCCACTTTGGTTTCACTTGGAATCATGAGGGCGATGGCAAGGGAGTGGTGGATAAAAAAACAATGGTGTATCAAATCTGCTACACAACAATAAGTTACATCAGTGGGAATACTTCAGGCACGTCAACTTATATCACCCAAGCGTGTCAATCAGTGGATTGAGACAAAAACAAGGACCAACACAAGCTTCAAGCTAAGGTTCTCCCCACAGCAGTAAGTCAGCCATATCTAATTGTAGTAGGAAATGTGGGGTTTAAGAACATGTTTAATGTATTTTAAACCAGACTGTAATTTCTGCTTTGTATAAAAAACTAAACTAAATTGAAATAAACTAAAATAAACTAAAATAGAATAGAATAAAATACATTAAAATTAAAATTAAAACTGAAAATAAAATAAAATTAAAATAAAATAAAACAAAATAAGATGAAAAAAAAATAGTTTCTGTCCTTTACTCCATTCTTAATTATTTAACTTTTTCGTCTTTTTACCGTTTTTTTTATTTTTATTTTTTAATTTATTGCTGTTTATAATTTCTGATAGACATTGCTGCCTCTAATTTGTTTTTATGGACTTTTTTTCATCACTTTATTGCAATCATATATTTGTATCCTTCTAGCCCATTGAATGTTACCTCAGGGCATTGCTGTAAAGAGTTTAATGCTCAGTCAATTTTCCCTGAATAAACAATGCTTGATGATACTTATGTGCTGTTTCAAAACCATACCATACTGTGACACCAGTGTGTCGTACCAAACCAAACTGTGACTATTGTGAATTAAACCCCTACCCACGATGCTACTTGGCCACCAATAGTTAGTAGTCAAAGTTGCGGGTGTGTTACGTCAGTAGCCAAGTGTGGCAACTCCACATTCCCAGATTTGTTTTTATTTTCAAGCCTCTGACAGTCTTCAGCCCCAGAGAATGCTGACCTTAGTGACACCACTTCAGGCAATAATCACACCATAAAAGGCTTTATTTTTTTCTCACATATGCAGTAGCACTCTACAGCACCTGTAAACATACTTTGATGTGTCAAATCGGTGGAGTTCCACTTAATTCTGCCATTTGCTTTTTTTAATAAACCTATGTGAAGTGTTTTCCTTTCCTATTCCCATTTCCTCACAAAACAGCCCAAGTCTTCTTTTGCTGAGGTGAGCAAATACAGCAAAGCACATGAGTTAGCTCAGGGAGATAACTGCCACACTCAGACCTGATACTCTCCTCCCCGCAACATGTCTTTTATGCACTATTTGAGATACGGTGGTCTTTTTAAGTTGGCAATCCTCTGCAATTTTGCTGCTGCACTGCTCTACTGGACACCCTGTTGTAACACTGTCTGCAACAGAGAGTTATCATCTCTCACCATAATTTGAAAGAAAAAAAAAGGTTTTGAATGACAGGCCTGGCTTGTGTATGTGTGTGTGTGTGTGTGTATGTGTGTGCAATATTTTGTCACATCCTGTAGTTTGATTAGTGTCTTGATTTAACATTCAGGGGACAATCAATAATTTAAAGGTGCAGTGTGCAGGATTTAGTGGCGTCTTGCAGACTGCACCCTTTCCTTTCCAAGCATGTAGACAACCAACGGTGGCTTCCAGGTAATGTAAATACATGAACGAGCCTTTATAGGACCAGCGTTTGATTTGTTCCTCTGGGCTAGAGTCGAAACATGGTGGTGCAACATGGTGGATTTCACAAAAGAGGACCCTGTTCCCTATGTGGATATAAAGGGCTCATTCTAAGCTAAGAAAAACATAACACTTCTTAGTTTTAGGTGATAATACATGCGTCCATTTCTGCCAATAGATCCCTCCTCTACACACTGCACCTTTAAATAGAGAAAAGTATTGGTGTTACGATTTCCTCCCACCCATGCAGGTTAGGTGTACTGATGACTGGTGACCTATCCAGCATGTACCCTGCCAGTGCCAAGCTGGGATAGGCACTGGATGGAAGAAGGAGCACAGCACTTGTACAAGTGTGTGTTCATCTGTGGATGTGGCTTACCTGATGGCAGCCTCTGAGTCTCCTGCTCTCCCTTCAGTACCGCCACTGCCTCTGCTGTCACTTCCTGCACGATCCGCGCTGACACTTGCTCTGAAAACAAACACACAGACACACACACAAGGTCATTCAGACAAAATGTCCTCAGTTTTAAAGTTGAAAGAATTACTTAATCTAAGGACTGGCTCGAAAGAAAAATGCAGAAAATCCCCAGCTGCTCCAGTACATCAGGGCACTGTGGTTGTACTGGGCAGCTGCCAGGTTTCAATCTGTGAAATAACTAAGTGAGAGTAATAAGAAGCAGGATGTTAATAAGGACAGCATGACGCTAAGTTCACTTTAATGGGATATATATCAATGTTAAACACATAAAATACCCCCCCCCCCCCTTTCTTTCAGCCATTTCATTTCATTGTATTTTTGAATCATGTCATCAAAACCTGTGATGAAACCCACTGTGAGGGAGCTGAAATTGTTACCATAACTGCAGGGAAGCTAGAGCTGCTAGTGAAGGCTGTGGGTGTCGCTATGGAAACCCAGTATCCCTTTACAAGTGCAGACTAAAAATGAAACTGGGATTATATAGCTACCACCAAACAAGATTTATACACTTTATTTCATACTGAAACCATCCACTCTGGGCTGAATCCAACTGTATCAGCATTTTTTCTCGAGATGTTGTTCGGCATGTGGAGACAAAGACAGAGAGTGCACGGAGAGACAGAGGCTACAACATGCAACAAAGGTCCCTGGCCCAAATTGAACCATGGAAGTTAGTGTGAGAGAGAGTGGGGATGTTTGATGCTGGTGAATATTTTCAGCTGGTTGAGTGACTGCTGCGGCGGACTGTGAACAGCAGGACTGCAGATACAATTCTCCCTCTTTTATCTGTTCAAGGTGACAGTGAAACGCAGTTTCGGCTCGCAGACATTCATGAGATTCAATAGTGAATTCAGTCTTTTACAAGGAAATTGACGGAATATGAGATTTGCACTCTTCATGACAATACTGGTGTCAACACTCAGGAAGAATCTGTCAACACTGTCTGGCTGTCTGACGCTGGTGAGCAGCAGGAGATAAATGAGGACAGTACAGTAGGTGAAGGCTCAAGCTGATACCTACCAAGAGAAAAGAGTGAGTGAATTTAAAGTAGGAGCTAAATCTGTGACAGTGATTTATGCATGTGTTTTCATGTACAAATCTTTTGTATCAGCTTTGCCCCAAATCAGATGCCAAACAAGGACAATTTACTAAACTATAATTTCATCTTACATCTGTATGCCTGCATGCATTAGTTTGATTGAAGGGGGGCGCTGCAGAGTTCTAATCAAACCAGCCTTCATTTGCATATTAACAGTGATTATGTGGGATTGGGTGGCAGTGTGATGCTTTTACCGCTGCTGTTTCAGGACCTTTCTCTATCTAACATCGCCCACACATCAACACAAACAAGCTGGCAGCCATACACACATGCAATTACACACACGCACACACACACTCCTTCCGGGAACACTTAACACAGCCCACTCACTAACTCAAAGCAGCCATTTCCCATTTTCAATAGCAAAGTACAATGTACGTGTACCACCTTATTCACTGCTTCCAGGCAAAAACCCTTTCTTCCAGTACTGGAAAATAGAGCTGAAAGGCAAAAACGTCAAATGCAATCATTGGCTGTGACATCAAATAACTAAAAACAGCCCCTGAAGCTTAGACCTGGGGTCAAATAACCCTGCAGATTTGTGTTAATAGATCCATTTTGTGAGTCAGACGACACCTCCAGAGTGCATGGGGCTGAGGACAAAATGTTAGTGCTTTTCTGCTATCCATGGGTACATGGGATCAGTTTCAAGTTCTTTTCATGGTTTAGACAGAGTCCTAAAACCTAGAAATGACTGTTTTTTTAAAAAACGAATGGACAAAAATCCCAGTATTCTCTAGGTGTATTCATGCAATAGTGTCCATGGCAAGCCTCAAAGCAAGATGAAAAACATACAGAAGCTAATATAAAACTTGAAAAGAATACCATAAAACTTCAATTAGTAGCCCGGGCTATTATTTGCTTAAATAACCGAAGTCAACAGGCTTATATTTGGGACAAGCGTCTGTGGCGACAGGCCTTTAATTCCTTTCATGCAAAACTGTTGCTCAGCAAAGACAGGAAATACAATCACATTTTTTATTTAAACCAGTATGAATGTTACTTATAAAAACAACATATCAATTACAAATCATTCATTTAATCTAAGTTTGGATAGATAAGGCAACAGAGAGAGAGCGTTTTGATAAACATTTTTACAGCACCCGACATACCAACTCAACACCACTTCATCCTGTTAAAACAATATTAACATCAGTGGACCCTTACACACTAAAGGAATATGAATATACCTGGTTTTATACATCCGTAGAACTTCTATAAAAATTAACTGCTTGGCAACCAGACTAGGGTTCTAATTGAGACAGGCCTTTATTTGTCAAAATGTGTAGCCACGCCGGGCTAGTAAAAGGGACTGGCCGTTTAATTGGGACTAGGCTTTTAATTGAAGTTTTACAGTAGTGGAAGCAAAGCTACATTATGCAGTTGAAACAAATCACATTACACTGCTGACCAGTTGCAGGTAAGGAGGTTCAATATAGGTGGTGGTGAACAAGGTCCTGCTACCCAGTGCACACTTATAAAAACAGAAAATGGGAAATGGGAGGAAATGGGCTGATGCCATTTCAGGAGGAGTTGTGCTGTATGTGCACATGCTCTAGGGTTTGTTGTTGAAATTACTTTTACCTTCTGGAGATTCCTTTCACATTCTTTGACTCAATACAAAAGAGAGACATATATGACTCACAATGGATCTTTGTATTTTTCTTTTATACATTTTAAGACTCAAGATGGATTTTGGTGAGAGACAAAAAATGTGGCTAGTCTGTAAGTAATCCTGACTCATCGTGTTGTAAAAAGGGCATTTTCTCTTTGTTTTCTTGAGGTGACAGACTGTCTGACTCCTATATCCAGTTAGGATTGTGAGCAATGTGTTTGGAATTTTAATATTATTTCCACGTGAATCACACTTCTTTCCATGGTTAGTTTTTTGATGGTTGGTGACACTGAAGAAATGCAACATTGGGCAGATAATCTTCCTCAGAAATTAGTCTGTTGTGATAATATACATTTATTCAAGTTTAAAACTGACAAGTAATGCTTAAAAGACTAAAACATAAATTAAATACATAAAATCCTAGCTGGACTACTCCATTGTTATTCTCAAAAGGCTTCATGCATATGTTACGGGAGGATAAAAACAAAATGCAGTCTCACTTCCAGACACACATTTAAAAGCAACAATGAGGGCACAGGGTTCATTGACGCATTATGGATGAATAGATTCACAGAAATGCACATTCACAAAGCCATAGCACTGTAAAAAATGACCTTGTCACATCCACAAAGCTAGCTGGCAGTGATGAAAGCCTGGTCTGGTTGTCTCAGCATTTCTCTGACAGAGTGATGTCAAATGACATAGGAGCCTCGACATGAAAATAGCCCACATACATGTACACAAAGAGCTGCTCGAATATACAGAAAATGCTGCATCACACCTGCATCTACATCCATAATCAACAATAACAGACACAGACACACTCTCCTAATGAAGCAAAAGCATGTTTTACCTGTGTGACAGGCAGACTGAGGCTGAGAACGCTCCCTCTCTGAGCTGAGACTACGACTGGAAGCCCCGAGTCAATGCAACACACGGCCAGGAAGACGCACACACACACACATTTACACACACAGCGGGACTGAGAGGGCACGGAGAGAGCAGGAGTGCTGTTTGGTACGACACCAGCCGGCACCCAAAGTGTGTAAAGCCAGCGGTTGCCATAGCAACAGACTGGTGGGCCACTGATTTGGGTCCCAATGTAATTCAGATGCCAGCAACATGCCGTAGTCGATTCAGCCACTCTGTCTGCAGCCTCCAGTATAAAGGAAATGGTGGCTGTGACGTGGCCAAACATTACAACCAATATTTTCCTGATTCTTGTTATAAATCAGAGTGAATTAAAAGAGATTTTTGCCTACTAAAAATATCTCAACATTTTGCATTTCTGTATTTCAAACACTATCACATTAAACCACAAAGAGGACAACAATGTATATCATTATTGATTTTTCATCAGTGAAAATACAATAAATCAAAAAGAACATGACCGCAGGATGTCACTTGACAGGACAACATTTTAAAGAAAAAAGTTGCATGCATTCATTTTCTTTCAATATTAATTACTTCTCACAATTAAGAGATCTGCAAGATGGAAACGACAAAGCTGTCATTGTACAGTGCTATCAAGTTGGCCATAGCACCCATCTTTGCAAGGCTCAGATGAATTAGCTCCCCTGCAGCAGCACATTGACCTGTGATGATCTTCAGTCTGACAGCCAGCTTTCACTGTTTCAAGGTCAGACATCTGGTTATGAAATAGTGGTCGTACACACTCCGCCTCCACTAAGAAGAAGGATTTCTCAATAGATTTCAGAAACAGAGATGGCAAAAGAAACAGATGCATCATGACTCATGAAAACCTTACTGTGACAGAGTGAGTATTGTTCCATGACTACAAGGTTTAAACACAGATTTCATTTGTATTGTTTCTGCTGAAGGAACAATGCCCTGATACGACAAATCAAGTACTTTCAACTCTACTGTCTGTAGCAGATTCCCAGAGCTTTCTAGAACATTTTTTTAGTTTTAAGGCTGTTAGTCTCATATAAAATCTTTTATGGTGGGACTGAAAGATGAGGCTGGAACCGCTGGCCAGTCTCTCTAATTAAAAAGCTGCAACTGATCACATAATCGATGCCTGTGTGTCTGCTTTACTCAAAAACAACTTCCTCCGCCCCATTCTTGTGGCCACTTTCTCAGACATGACTCGTGATAAAACTTATACTCTTGTCATTTTGATGATTAAGAAAATAACTTGATGAGCCTCAGCTGTTCTCCTTGAATATTCAAAATTGAATTATTACACAAATCTGATATCAGAGAAGTCTTTTGCACAGCATGTACAGAATAATTATTTCAGCCTCATGCAGGTTCTGTCCCACATCATTCAGAGTCTTGCATCATCACATCACCAGACACGAGTCAGACAAAAAGTGTGTGTCACTCAGGAGCATCAACAAGGTCGACATCTCATCTTACAGACAAGCAGGAGCTTATCATCATAAACCATGCTAAATGCAAAGGGTACTGATGTTTCTCAGGTCAACTACATCATCACCAAACATTTCTTTATGATCAAAAATTCCTTGGCAGTGACTAAGTTTACAAAACTTACTACTCTTTGTATTTAATTGATACTGTTGTTTTTTTTTGTTGTTTTTAATCAATTTACCTATGTCATCTTTGTGTTTCTTCATAGTGCAATTTTCCATTTCTACTTCAGTCATCTCTATATATTAAGGGTCCAACAATCGACCAGTCTGGATCCATGTATCATTTCAATGATCAGAATCCATTATCACTGATGTAAAGTGAAAACACTGATGTATATCATCATCTCTGGGATATGCCTTTATTCTGAACTTCTTTGTTATCATTAAACAGCAGCAGGTAGATCATGGCAAGCTACCAAAAAAGATAATAAGGATCATTTTATTTAGGGAAAGTATGGATGAACAGACAAAGCACATGCCATATGTAAACTATATCATTATGAAATAAAATATACCTTCCTGGCCTGGCATCACTTCTTGCAGCAACATTAGCTGCTCTATTTTGACAACGTTCAGCTGAAAAAACGTGCATGCAGGCTGAAATTCAACCATGCTGTTTTGTTTGGAGATGCGGTGACTTCAACCAACAGTAAGTAAGAAAAAAAACTTAAACAACACATGTCATATGTTAAGCTATGAGTAGAGGAAATCTCGGCAAGCTGCTAGGCTAATTTATGCAGTGTAAAAGAGCTTATGCTAATGGTGACTATCAAAAAACAAGTGATTTATCAGTGAACCTTGACAGTTATTGAGCCTAATTCAATGATTTTGTTAAATTATATTGTTGTTACATTTAATGGCTGTTGGGAAATGTTTGCCTTCACGGTTTTAAGCCAGATACCCCTGACGTTTCAGGAGCAAGATGATGGTTTCGGTTTCTTCCTGAAAGCTAACTTATCTCATGTACTGTTTTCTGAGTGTTAGTGGAGTCAACTTAAAGTAAACTTAAATGCATTTTAGCGGTCACACTTATTTACATTATTTATGTGTTGTTTTTATCTTTTGTGGCTAAAAGGGGAAAGAAAGGGATGGCAACTTTGTCTGTAATCACTTGTGTTAAATGGGCATATAATATCATCTCATATTGATCACAGGCCCCTGAATTGAATCAAATCATAATCATATTGGGTTACGCTCTCTATGATCTATAATTATGAATGTGAATTATAATGTATTTATAATGCTGTATGACTGCACTCATAAACACACATAATGCTAATGTTCTTGACTAGTTATAAACTAGAGACTGACTGATGGGGCTAATGATGTATTATGAATACCTATACTCACCTATGCACACCTCCACTATCAACTGTAGTAAGGACTCATAGTATGTTTAAATAGTCCATACAGTATCATAAGTTATCATACGTGAAATATGTATTGATGCATCTCTGATAAAGCATGCTTCATCATAATGTTTCATTGTTGGTGTTAAGTAGAGTGTGATGATGTATCGTAAGTGATTAATGTCTGTTATACACTACTTTGAAAATACTTCTAAAAGACTAAAGTCTTACACCCTTTCACCTCTAAAGACAGTGTGCCATGAGTCAGAGAGTTTTTAGTCACAGAATAAGATTTTTCAAAGACTGGGGATCTTGTAGAGTCACTCTCTGTAACACTGTTAGCTTAAAAAACAGGACAGAAATTGTTGCAGCCCTCAAAATCCCCAGTGAGTATGCTATATGCTACGGTATAGCTAGCTTGCTAGCTAGCTAACCACTGTCTCCATGCCACTGAATCCCTACTCTGTTGCTCTTACTGGGGTTTCTTCATTTGTTTCTTTTTATAAGTATTTCCTTATCCAAACAGAATGGAGTGTACCACATATAACAGAGTGTAAAGCCCTCTGAGGCCAAGTCGTGACTCAGATATCCTCAAACTTTGGATTTGTCCCTTTTTGTTTGTGTCCATACTTCCCACCAGAGCTTCATTTGGTCAAATCTCCTCTCTGCTGCAGCCAAAACATACTGATTCAGACTGATGAGATGGAGGGACTTTAACAACAGAAAATCTTGTCTGGGCTTCTTGACAGTATGCCCAGTTACTTGCGTCAGCTCAATGACATAGACATCAATGCAATATCCCTAATATAACACTTCCTCGATTTATGCAAGCCAACCACTCTCCAGAATAAACTCAACACCCTTTTGCATTCTTTCTTTTTTTATTAACTCACACTGTGTCTTTCTGTCTGCCTCTCTCCATCTCTTTCTCTTGACCACTTCCAGCATGGCTGACTGACTTTTTCAACTTTGTCTCAAAGGAAAGTCAAGAGGGCAATTTTGTGCTTCAGTAGTTCTTGTTGTGTCTGAAGAGCTTTTCACAGGGAGAGAAGGCTGTGTGAGTGCCAGCATCAGCCCTTCTGTCACCCATCCTGCCCCACTTACTCCCGCCCTGCTCTGCTCCAGAGCGATGCTAATGTATGCTGACAAGACACTCTGCAGACAAACACAGCTTTGGTTGCACAGCTGCTGATGTGATACGTCATTTTCTATGCAGACGATTAGAAAACATACACTGATCATTATCATTAATGCGGATTACTGTCTGTAAAAGCTAGAGGAGAGGGTGAGCTTGTCTTCATGTGTAAGGCAACTTTCATTTGGAACTCATTCATTTTATACTGCAGAGCATCGTTATTAGCTATTGTTTTAAAATTATACTCCACTTACCTTCCTCTGAGAGTGGAGATATTTGTTGGTGTTCCACCTCACTTGATCTCATAATCATGATTTGATGCAGGCTGGTACAAAAAAATCAGACAGATAGAGCATAGAAAGAATTTCTATCATATGTAAGTCTGTTCTATTCACTGATGAGGGCCATGAGATGGGAGTGAAAGCACAGCTGTTAATGCTGGGCTGAAACTTAAGAGTAGATCATTGGCTTTCCACTCTCAGAGAGACAAGTGCTGTGTTCTTGTTGACATCACTTTCAAGCCATTACTTTGAAGTTGGAGGGAGGCTGTTTACAGCTCTCATATCTTTGATACGTGCTAATAATGACCCAGAGGAACACATGAGGCCTTGGCAGTTGCTAATTATGTTGGCCTCTCGTATTTATCAGATAGCAATGTTGAAGCAATGTGACACAAATGTGTCATCTTTAACAAGGGGAGGGCCAAATAATTAGCAGGTATACGTGTTTAAGACAAAACTTGCTTGATTTAATTGACAAGAATTGACCAGATTTGGTTATTTTTTGAGAAAGGAAATCTGCTTCCCCTCCTTGCTTTTCAAAATGGCTACATGACATGGTTTCTTCTCTACATCTGTTGAACTCTCTCGTCAAGTTTTCTAAAAATCTGGGGACTCTTTATTGAACATATTAAAAGGGTGAGGAGTCAAGCTGACCAACCACATTGGACTGCTTCTTTGCACTGGACTGTACACTGTGCTTTGATCTGCCAGGACACTAGGTCTCCGTTGGACCTTTCCTGACCACCCATGATCTTTACCCCATGAATGCCATCTTTCTGCCTCAACATTCCTTTGGACATAGTACAAACTGGTGTATAATTGTACTGTTTTTCATCTGGCTGGCAGCGTGTTATCCTTTACCTTATCATTTCTTATCATTATTACCATTACTATTATTACTATTATTATTACTTATTTATTTTTTATTATTTTGTTTTCCTCATCATCTTTTTCCTTTTTTCTGTCCTGTAACTCCTATGTCACTGTTTGTGTATTGTTCAAACTACTTAAAAAAATCTATTAAAACTCTATTTAAAAAAGAAGTTGACCAGATTACATGTTGCAGAGTTGTTGATCTTGTCCTACTTGAAATTAATTGGGGAAAAATAGTTGATTATGGTTAAAAAATTATAGGCCCAAAAAAAAGTAACTTTAATTCATCAGACACATCTTGACCCAATATAACAAGCCTGATAACAAGAAAACACTGAAATGTGAGTTGAACTGAAAGTCCATTTTACAAAACAAAACCACAGTATACCACAGGATATAAGAGTTAATTATATAAAACATTAAAAACACTAAAAAACATAAAATATACAGTAAAATAATATTAAGGATAGATTGTTGTATGATTTGTTTTGTTTCTCTTCTTTGTCACAACAAAGCCAGTGCACTCAAAAGAAATAACTGTTGACAGACAGACAGGTAAGCTACGAGTGTCTACCCACACATTATGTTTACTGGGAAACCTGTTGACCCATTTGTGGTGACAGTACACCAACAGACAAACTAGAATTACCGCCTCGCAGTTCTACTATGCCTCTGCCATCCAGTCAAGTTGCAATTTACATTTCATGTCTGTTCAGACTCTTATGAAGCCCTGACAAATATGGATGATGCAAAGAAGCTACAAATTCTAAACCAGCATGCTTCACACACATCGTCAACCCTGCAGTGCAGAAGATCTATGCAGTCACCACAGTTTCAAGATGGGCACCCAAGATCAGTGTCACCAATTGAATATCTGACCAAATGTCTCCCCTTCTGTTCCTGAGTTATGGCATTGAATCATAACCAGAAATCTGTTTTTGCCGAACATTCTGATGTCACAGTGAAGTCAACTTTCGACCACCAAAGTCTTATCAGTTCATTGTTTTCAGTCCAAGTGGAGGTTTGTGCCAAATGTAATGAAACTCCCTGCAGTTGTTCCTGAGATATTGCATTCATGAGAATGGAATGGTTGTGAGGTCATAGTGACCTCTGACCTTTGATCATCAAAATCTTATCAGTTCAGTGTGGAGTCCAAGTGGACAGTTTGCGCCACGTGAAAGATATTCCCTCAAGGCATTATTGAGATATTGGGTTTACAAGAATGGCATGGATGGACAGATGGACAACCCAAAACATAATAACTCCAGCCATGGCTGTCGCCTGTGCAAAGGCATAGAAAGACATTATTAAATAGGAAGGTACATGTCTAAAAGTACTGGACAATGATGTTTTTCAACACTGTCTATATAACTGTTACAGAAATATAAATCTTTATTATGTACAATCCAAAAATAGAAACTAGACAAAAAAATATCAGCTAAGCTATATATATAAGCTATATTTTTCATAATAGTAGGCTAATCGCTGAATAGTGGTTTTTGTTTCATAGTTTCTTGTCATATTTGAACATGGAGTACACGGACATACACGGATGCAGAGCTCATTGAAATTGAAGAGCGGACGAGGACAGAGAGGGAGCAGCAACAGGCAGAGGAACATGTTCGACTCCAGCTAAAGGTAAACACAGACGTTCATTTCTCCTTTCCATTATGTTGTTGGATA
Source organism: Epinephelus lanceolatus (assembly GCF_041903045.1). NCBI lineage: Eukaryota > Metazoa > Chordata > Actinopteri > Perciformes > Serranidae > Epinephelus > Epinephelus lanceolatus. The sequence goes on along the minus strand of NC_135747.1, from coordinate 18,566,787 downwards.
ATTATACTAACAATCCGAGACTATCTGTGTGGAAAAAAGTGCACTTTTAGTGGACGTATTTTGACGTTGTTTGACACTGTCTGAGTGCCCTATTATTTAATATAGCGCGCGCTCACGAGCTGCAGGCAGGTCAGCCCTAGCTTCATACTGGAGAAATGTCAAATACTGAACATCCTATCACTCATTTAGACAAAAGAAGATCAGGAAATAGGGCCCAGGTTGAAAAAAAAAACATTAGTTCCCCTTTTACTGACGTTTTAATTTCTTTGTGACTTTTTTTCGAAGAGCTTTGACCATCCAAAATCATGAAGTACATCGTCGGCATCAGTGACGTAACCAATGAAGGGAAAACCACCCTCACCAACCGACTGATCAAGAACCTGCCCAACTGTTGTGTGATACAGCAGGATGACTTCTTAAAGCCCCAAGATCAGATTAAAGTTGGTAACGTTGCCTTTAAGCAGTACGATGTCATCACCGCTCTGGACATGGACGCCATGATGGGTACAATCTATGCATGTTTGGACAACTTGGTGAAGTTTGATAAGTCTCATAGTGTCAGTAATACCCTGCATACTGAGATTGTCCCAAAGTCTGACCACAGGAAGGAGGAGACTCACATCCTTATTGTGGAGGTTTTTTTTGTTTTACACCTACTGACCTCTGATTGACCTGCTCAACCAATGATACTTTAAGAGGAGGTGCTCTAGGAACTACACACTGTATCCTTACAAAAGATTGTCCATGGCCTTCTGGCTTACACTGTCTATCATCTGCCTGCACACTGCGGATCAGTCCCCTGGAGATGCTGGCAGACATTTGCACAGGCCAGCCATAGTCCTCTATGGTGGTGGCACGCTGGACATCAGACTTTTGCCCAGAGATGCTCTCACTTTCTGGATCACAAAAAATACAGGACTTCCTAGTTTGACTGTGTTATATTCTTCACTGTACTCCTTTATGCTTCTGCAGCAATTCATTGACTCTCCCCTTCTATTACATGTTAAATCCTCTATGAAAGAAAATAGCAATACTCCAAAAGTATGCTTTGGCTCTGTTCTCAGGTGCATTTTAATTATTCTCATGCTGTTTGTCTCAGGCAATATACATCCCAACCCAGGCCCAGCTATTGTTAATCATGCTGTCCCTAATTTGTCATTTATGGATTTTTGTGATCGCACGTCTATGGGTTTCTTGCATATTAACATTCGCAGCCTGTTACCCAAACTTGACTTGCTGAAATCATGGGTTCACACTGCTACTCCTGATGTTCTCGCTATTTCTGAATCGTGGCTTAAGAAAAATATTGTCAATTCTGTCATTTCCATACCAGGCTATAATGTATTTCGCCAGGACAGAGCTAGCAAAGGAGGTGGTGTTGCTTTATATGTTAAAGACCATTTGCAATGCACTATTTCTCTGTCAAAGTCCGTTCCTAAGCTATTGGAACTACTAGTGGTAAAGATCAAATTGTCTAATAACTTTTCTCTCTCTGTTGCTGTCTGCTATAGACCACCCTCTGCCCCACTCTGTTCTTTAATTGTTCTTAGTGAACTCCTGGCCCTGCACATCTTCTCCGAGTTCATTCTCCTGGGTGATCTAAACTGGGACATGACTAACCCCCCAGATCTGGTTGCACAACAATTCGATGCCCTAAACCTCTTCCAATTTATATCAGAGCCCACTAGACATAATCTGAAATCTCCTTCATCTGCCACACTGTTAGATGTCATCTTCACGAATGCTCCGTTTAATTATAAATCTGGTGTCTTTAGTCAAGATCTGAGCGATCATTGTGCTATTGCTTGCATACGCTCTGGTTCCTCTGTTAAACGTCCACCTGTGACTGTTTTCAAACGCTCCCTGAAGAAGTTTGACCCGGATGCCTATCTCCACGACAATGCTGCTGTGAGCTGGGACAGAATTAACACTTTCTCTACTATGGATGCAGCCTGGTCCTACTTCAAGTCGACCTTTGGCCAGATCATCAATAAACATGCCCCACTCATAAAATTACGGATCAAGGATCGTTGCAGCCCCTGGTTTTCCCGAGATTTGGCTGCATTAATCCGCCAGAAGAACACCTTATGGCGGAAAGCCCGTTCCTCCAAGTCTCCTACTGATTGGCTTGCCTTTCAGCAATGTAGAAACAAATGCACTCAAGCCATCAGAAAAGCCAAAGTCACTCACTTCCTGGACAAATTTGCATCCTGCGGCTCTGACGCCAAGACATTCTGGAAAACAGTCAAATCCATGGAAAATAAGCTCCCCCCCACCCCCCATTTTCCCAGCGCAATGACTTTTGGTGACTCTGTTGTCACTGATAAGTCCCATATGGCCTCACTTCTCAACCAACACTTTGTCAATTCAGCTCACATCTCTTCTGTCAAACCCCCCACTGCTGCTTCATCACATTCACCTACGTCTTCCAGCTCTGGGACCTTCTCCTTTAGACCCATCCTGGCCTCGGAAGTCTTAGAGGAGCTCACTAAGCTGGACTCTAACAAGTCGGCGGGCTCCGATGGGCTTGATCCCATGTTTTTAAAAGTTGCTGCTCCCGTCATTGCTGTCCCCATCTCGCAGCTATTCAACATGTCTCTAGAGCTGTCTGTCTTTCCTCCAGACTGGAAATCTGCACTGGTTTTCCCGCTCTTTAAAGGTGGCTCTGGCTCTGATCCCAACTGTTACAGACCTATTTCCATCCTGCCCTGCTTGGCCAAGGTCTTAGAAAAATTGGTTCACAAACAGCTCAGTCACTTCATGGCCTCAAACAACATCCTGTCCGACCTGCAGTCTGGGTTCCGGCCAGGCCATGGGTGTACTACAGCCACTCTGAAGGTCCTGGATGACATTATCACTTCCCTGGACTCTAAGCAGATCTGCGTTGCTGCCTTCATTGATCTTACTAAGGCCTTTGATTCCGTCATCCATTCCATCCTCCTGCAGAGGCTCTCCAGCATTGGTCTGTCATCACACTCCTGTAATTGGTTCGCCAGCTACCTAAACAATCGAGTCCAGCAAGTTAAGACTGAAAACATCCTGTCTGACCCTCTCACCATCACTAAAGGGGTGCCTCAAGGCTCTATCCTAGGCCCAACGCTGTTCTCTATCTACATTAATGATGTAGCCAAGAATGCCGGCAACTCCAAGATCCACCTATATGCCGATGACACCATCTTATACTCAGTGGGCCCTTCTCTTCATTCTGCAGCAGCCACACTACAGCATAGTCTCTCTTCTATTGAGCAGAATTTCCACAGCCTTCATCTTCTCCTCAACACTAAGAAAACAAAATGTATCATTTTTGACCGGAAACATGACTCCACCACTGCCCCTAAAATCCTCTGTGCCGACGGCTCTGAACTCGAGTTTGTGACCTGTTACAAATATCTTGGCCTTTGGTTGGACTCGTCCCTCTCCTTCACCACCCACATTAAGCACTTACAGTCAAAAGTTAAAGCTCGTTTGAGCTTTCTATATCGCAACAAGGCCACCTTCACCCGTTTAGCCAGACACACACTTGTCAAAATGTCCATCCTGCCCATATTTGACTTTGGCGACACCATCTACAGGATGGCATCTCACTCTACCCTCAGTAAATTGGACCCTCTCCACCACTCTGCCATCCGTTTTGCCACAGGTGCACATTTCAGTACTCACCACCGTGACTTATACAACCTAGTAGACTGGACATCCCTCCACACCAGACGACTCAGCCATTGGCTTCAGCTCATTTACAAAACCATACTTGGTATGACACCTCCCTACCTCTCCTCCCTCCTGCACCTCTCCCACTCTGCCCTCAATTTAAGGTCCAGTAAACTCATTAAACTCTCCATCCCCAAAGCCCGCACAGTCTTTGGACGCAACACTTTCCGCTTTGCTGCAGCTAATGACTGGAACACCATTCAAAACATCCTCAAACTTACCGTCCTCACATCACTCACAGTCTTTAAACAAAATTTGCAACAAATTATAGTTGACTCTTGCACCTGTTGAGTAGGCCTACTTGTCATGTTTGTACTGTTTTTCACCTTTATTGTATTGTATTTATTAATTGTTTATTAATTGTTTATTGTGTATTTTATATAACTTTATTTTTTATTTTTAGCATCCACTCCCCCTCTCCCTCCAGAGAGCCTTTGCTCTTTGGTTCAGGCTGCATTTGTAAATAAGAATTTGTTCTTAATTGCTTGCCTGGGTAAATAAAGGTTAAATAAAATAAAAACACTGCCAGATCCTGGCCTCTTCGACTGCCACGTCTGGCCCATGTACTTGAAACACAAGAACATCACGTCATGCCTGATTTGAGTGTTGTCTTGAATGAAGTGTCATTATGTGATTTTAATGCAGCAATATGACTCCTCTCCTCAAACACTTTCAAATAGAGAATTTTCAAGACTGAATGATATATAACTAAAGATGGGCATTGAGGGCATAAAAATGGACAAAGGGCAACGAGCAGGGACGCTTAAAAACACTGTTATCAGCCTTCAAAGGTGGTGTCAGTTAAACCCTAAAAATGGGGAGATGGGAGGTTAATTGGGCTCTTGTCATCACATGCTAAATGGTCTTGTCATTGGCAAGCTAAAGGCGAAAAGAACAAAAGCCCTGGCAAAGTAAATTGTAGGGGAGCCGTTTCCATGGCTACACCATTGGTACATTATTGTTCTTGTCTCCAGGGTGTAAGTGAGGGTGGGGTTGGGGGGGTAGGGGGTAGAGAGACGGATTTTATGTGTTAATTATGGCACTGTTAATAACAGTATGTGATTCTAGTGAGGACTCAGTGCTGCAAACCCACGCACAAGAAGAGACAGGACACACATGCACAGATTCATATACACATATAAACATATCACATAACAACACACACACACTGTCATAAGCCATAGACAAAGCTTACACGTCCACTCACACACTTCAACACACACACAAACCCTACAATTCATTGAAGGATAACACACACACACAAGCATACTTCAGTGTGCACACACATAACCACACTTACACAAGCCCAAACCACACACACTTGAGTACTGGAAATGCTCATACTCTGTTATGGTCTCTCCTCTCCATTATCAAACTGTGAGCACTGCTTTCAAAGACAAGACGAGCTGATTTGGTTTGCCACGATTGAGACCAACTATAGTTCTTCTACACAAACTGCTTTTCTGTGTCGTTATTGTGCCAGCACCTCTGGACACAAAATGAACAACAATAAATGAACTCACCAGAAGTTAAACAGTGGCTGAACTGTGTCTCGTGCTTGCCTCTCAATTAAAAAAGGCCCCCTTTACATCCTTTACAACTGACAAACATTACTGATATGTTTCCCATTCTCCATGATTCTGATCATCCACTGGCTTCCAGTTGTGTTTTGGATAAGCATGTTTTACCTGTTGTGAGCCCCATGGTAACACTATAAATTTATAATTCACACCAAAACAATCAAAATTGATTAATAGCACTACAGGTAAAATGAAAAATTATATTTCAGATTTTTGGGATGAACTGTCCCTTTAAGTCACACTTGACTCTCTAGGGGTGCCTTGATGGTTTTGGGTTAAAGGGCAGCAACCATAAACCGCAACATCCCCAGTTTGGGTCCTTCATGCAGGAATTAAACATCTGCGTCCCATCGACATTGTGCCTGGCGTAGGCTCTGTGTGTTGACCTACGCTTTAACCTGATGTGTACCTCCCCAGAAATGTCACTACATGTTGCGGCAACGCACACCTCCTGTGTATTTTTGTAAGATGAAATCATTTCAAACAAAGCTTAGGCTATTTACTATTATTTCACACTTAGGAAACAATTTATTGTGAGGACAATAAAGCCTCCACAAAACAGCATTTCAAGTCTTGTGCGATTTATCCTTCCGGGATTATACTTTGTTATTTATCCTGGCTTCATAGTAGAGGAATGCTCCGCTCATTGCTATATTGTTCAGTATAAGACAGTTGTTTTGTCGGTGAACCTTGTGAATTGTGATGGAGCTGCATTTTATAATGTGACCTTTGTTAAATGTTGCTGTTGTCCCTGGCTTCATATGAGCAGAGGAAAAGTCAGCTAGCAGCTCGGCTAATTCATACAATGTAAAATGCCTTAGGCTTGTGCTAAAAACATTAGCATGTTGTATTTGTTGGGGAACTTGTGTCCAGCAAAGGACAAGTGCTTTGTCTGTGAATGCTGTGTTAGTTAGTTAGTGAAGCCAATTTGTGTACTTGTGTTTGAAATTGTCGCTTTTAAGCCATGTTTGTTGTGTGTTTTGGGTGTGTTTTGAATCAATCAAATTTTTCAGCACTCCACAGAAACCCCATCGCAGACTAGTGGTTTGTAGGTGTAACTGCAGAGTGACACAGACACACCACTGCAAAAGTATAAATGCTCACAACGGAGTAGACCACATATGTAGGCTATGGCGTAGGCTCTGCATAGAATTGACACACAAGTATAAATCCGCTGTTTTGTTGACTTACAAATAAAAGTGTAAAATATCCCATGATACTGACTTGGTCTGTCAAAATGACAGACCAAGTCAAAGACTTCTAAAATTCTGACCTTTAAGTGGGGCCACATCTGTTTTACTTCTCCTTCCTGGCCCAAATGTGCTTTCACAGGACCTTTATACAACATATAGTAAATCTCTTTTCCCCCCAACACAACCAGCTTGTTCTTCAGTGATTACAATGCAATACTCCTGCTGACTCTATCACATCCTCTTCTTTGAGCTATCCATAAATGTAAACAGATGCCAGATGAGCAGCTAAGGAGATGTAAGACATAAAAATCTGAATACTATAAATATGTCTTACCTGCAGTTATAGCTGGGGCTCCAGTTAGCTCTCCATTGAATCCATTCTCCCTGGCCGAGTAGGGGCCTGTGGCCATGTGCGCCCCACCAGGCTGGCAGGTCCTGTAGGCGGAGGAAGAGTAGCCATTGGCTCCATGGGTGCCTGTAGGCTCCTGCCCCCCTGATGGGTCCCACTGGGGGGCACCATCTTCTGGCTGTCGACTGTCTGCCATGCTGGTGCAAGCTAGCAGCAGGGGAGGGTGGGCAAGGGGTGGGGTCTCTCCTTCTGGCTTCTGGCTGAGAGACATTAAGGGATTGAGAAGGGAGGAGTGAAGGCGAGGCATGGTCAAAACTCAGCATGTCAGTGTTATTAACTGCAATGTTAGCAAGGTTTCATAAAGGAGAATGAACAGTGTGCAGACCAGAGAAGGCTCTAGGACACGCTGCATCAGTCACATTCACAAATCTCTTTTTGTCAGTCATAATCCCTGCTGCAGCTTCACCGAGCTTCACTGTCAACAATTCTGAAAGGGCATCTGTGCTTGTGCGAGTTTGTGTGTAGGTGGTTGTGTGAAATATTGTCCTTGGCTGTTAGCGGGCAGGTGACAGCCACTGGATTAAACTCTATTGATTTGTGTGTGTGTAGTGACTCATATAGCCAGTGGCCCAGGTGGAAATCACTACTGGAAAATGAACAGAGCACAGCTTGAATTTGTGTGACTCATGCAAGGTTGTGGGGATGTGGGGAGGGCTCTGATCAATCTAACAAGATCCAGTTCAGCGTTGGACAAATTGTTTGACTCAGGTAGCCTTTGCAGTGTAATTCTATCAAAAAATCTAACAGAGACTACTCCAAATTCAGAACCTTTAAACACTTGGAATGGATGATGATCTGTACAACAGGTATTTCTAGTGACGACCAGAACCTTACATGTACATGAAATCCCATGCAGAGACCAGATGATTGATCAGTACAGCATAGAGACGAGATCAAGCAGAAGCAAAAGGGGGGAAGTATTGATCAACCCACAAAACCGCCCGGGGCATGAACAGGCAGTGAGATTCAATGATCTCTTGGACGATATTGGGTAGAAGGTGGGGGAAACAGATGAATGGGTTTTAATGTAGCATAAGATCAATACAAAAGGTTGTGTACGTGAAGTCCTTTACTCAGGCTCTGCTTCTCTTCTGTGGAAAATTAAGTTAGCTGGATGAGTCTGTTGACCATTTTGATTATATCTTATTTTTTATTGACTGTACATTGTTCCACTTTCTTCCAATATATTGACACATCAGATATCAGCACATTTATCTGAGGCAGTGTTGGCTTTCAAACAGAAATTAATGTGGCTTTGGCGTGAAAGGACAGAAACAGAGACAAAGGGCTGAGAGAGAAAAAGACAATTGTGAACCCCCGTGCAGACCACAAGAAAGGAAATGCTTTAAAATGGAATTCATGATTTGTGCAAGAGGGCTGTGGCCGGTGGTACTTGAAGCAGTTGCTGAGCAGCCTGTGTAGTTGTGCATAAGGGGATGTGTGAAGGAGCAATTTGTCATTTAGCTCTGCAGTCCACAGAGACTCAGAGACTGAAGGGAAGTCTGCTGGAGAAAACAGGAGTCAATAACTGGAACCAAGGTACTGCTACAGTGAGCACTACGCACTGTATTCACAATGCGTTAAATACAACCGCTTACTGTCAGCACACTGAGGGCAAAGAACAGAATGAAATAGAAAAAAATGCCTGATATTTGTGAGAATTGTGAACTCATTCCACTCCAGGTCCATTTTCATTGTAACATTGCATCCACCGATACCTGTGGGGGAGGGGAGTTTGAGTTTCCTTAACCAATCACTAGAGACCCACGTATCTGCCTGCATCTAACGTCATTTTGAGTCCACACTGATGCATAGCCATGCCAACATACCTGTTTTGTTAGGGTTTTAAAAGTAAAAACAAACTATTATGTCTGGCGATACTGAGAACCATGTCGATTAGAACAGCCTCAATAGCAGTGTCTATCTTGTCTATAGCGCTCAGTGTTGTTGTCATTACTCCTCATTGGTTCTGGTGCACTGCTTAACAACACATGACAACAGTTTAACAATGGCTTTAGTCTGGCCCATGGTACTGATTGGCTTATCTTTAGCACCACCGTGGCAATCACTGCATCATTTTTGTTTTAAACAAGAAACCTCTGTTTCCTGTCATGATGCCAAACAAATCAGTCATCTTAGTTGAGTGAGCAGTTTCCAACGTCCGGACCCAGGCAAAAAAGAAATGAATGTGAACCAAAGAAAATATATCCACATTTTTTGTGTTTGGGAGCAAAATAAACACAAATAGTTTGAAAAATTAGATTACGGTTGATCCTTTGTATATCTATTGTCAAAATAACCAATTCATTACCTATGCAAAGTGCAGCTGAGGCTGATGGGAGTGTTATTAGGTTTGCAATTACAGCCATAAAGCAAAGTATTGGTCAAATTGCTGGCACAAAATGAAGAGTCTGGGGATCATTAAAATTGTTAAAATTCATCTTTTGGGGATTATGAATGTCTTTTCCAAATGCATTTGATTGTTGTTAAGATATTTCAATTAAAACCAAAATCATCAACTTCATTAATTCCGGCGATCACCATGGAGATCCACCCAGTAATTGTTGAGATGTTTCAGTCAGGACCAAAGTAACAGACCAACTGACCCAAAGAATAACACTGCCATCCCTCGAGCCATTCTGTTTTCCATAGAGTCATGCTGTTGTCAGCCACACTAGGGGTGAAAACAGACAAAGCCTGAACAAAGAGCTCAAAGCTGAAAAAAAGCAGGTTGTTGCTAAAGCAGGAAGATAACATATGACAATAGTAGAAGCTGAAGGTCGTACGTCATCCTCCAAGCTGCCTCTTTGTGTTGGAGTGACAAAACCGATGAAGTCGTTGTGAGCTAGTTTGTCAACTTATCTTGCATTTTGGCTACAGTGCAGACATGATGGATGCAGACCGTTCGGGGTGTGGATGCGCCTTTCTTTTCTGGCTACACCTGCAGAGCACATACAGTGCCGGGTTGTGTGAGCCATGGGCAAAACAAGACCGTGAGCTTTTGTTTTGGGATTGTGTGGGATTGTTCTTTCAGTTTTTGGACCCAGGACAGCACTGTGAAACTTCTTCACTGAGATTGTGTAAAATAGGTAAATAAACATTGACAGACTAGAGTAGGCTATGTAAGGGATAAAGATCCTACGCAAGCGCTAGGTAGTAATGTACTGGCAAAACAAATGCTGACAGCATGACAAAGACCTCTAGGTGGAAGCTCTGTTTGAAACAAATTAATAAATTATATATTGACAGGAAATATCAATTTAGAATTTGGTATTTCATTAACTTATAGGTGTTACGGAAACTAGCAAACAAACTAATTTCTCACATCAACTATCAATTAAAAACTTACACTAATTGAGCATAGCGTTAGTTCAGGCAGGACACGATTTCAAGCTCAGCTGTTCCTGACTGAAAGCTTTTTTAAGTTTTAAGTTTATAAGTTTATTTACTTTACTAATCCCCCTGAGGGGAAATTCAATGTTTTCACTCTTGCTTGTCAATTACACACAGGTCCGAAAGACACACACATGCACAAACAGGACCTATACATGCACAAAGTGGAGAGATGTCAGAGTGGGGGGGCTGTCCTTGGTGAGGCTCCCCGAGCGGTTGGGGGGTTCGGTGCCTTGCTCAAGGGCACCTCGGCAGTGCCCAGAAGGTGAATTGGCACCTCTCCAGCCACCAGTCCACGCTCCATATTTGGTCCGGATGGGGACTTGAACAGGCGACCCTTCGGTTCCCAACCCAACACTGAGCTACTGCCGTCCTGTAATCCCTGACATTCTGATTAGTAACTGCAATTTAATTACATACTCTTTCTCAATAACTTTATCAGATAATTTAATTTGCCTGCGTTACTCCATTACATGTCCTTTATTAGCCTTGATAATTTCCATGCCATTGCTCTGGCATGGATGCTAAAACAGTGCTCTGGTTGTCATGGAAATGGATTGTGTCCAACAATTAACCACAAAATGACAAACAAAACAAAAAATATAGAGTCACACTGGCTGGAGTGGGGCTTTAAAAAATGTTTCAATACTATTAATGTAATTAATAGTGCTATGTAACAACCAGTTTAATCTATTTCTAAAAAAACGGATTTGGAAAATGTCGGGTGGTGATGTAAGTGAAGGGCTGCATGAGCTCAGCTGACAGATCTGTGGGGTTACATCACAAAAAAGGTTGAGAACCACTGCAATAGAATACCACAAGGAAAAAGCATAGAAGAGCAGAATAGAATTAACCAGATGGAAAGAATAGAATAGACCCAAGCAGAATATGTGACGGCTGTAAGCCCCTTGCAGCCTAAATGGATCAGAGTCAGGAGTCAATGGAGCTTTGCATGACTCAGCTCTGAAGGGAACATCAGTGTGAATGAAGCCTCTACAGAGACCACAGCACACAACACCACACGGTCTCCTCATAAAAATGCTCACCCTCTGTCTCTGTCCAGAAGCCACAGCTGTATATTATGTAGCACACCTTAATTGTCGATGTCCCTTCTGCCTCTTGTTCCATCACTGTGTCCCTTATCGAGCCTCTGTTGAAGAGCACTCTCAATATTAACAGAGTCATAAAAAACAGAGATGAGACTGCTGTCCTAATGCTGTCTCATTGCTGTCTGTCTGATAATGAAGGTCACTTTGAGCTCTGTGGCTGATTTCCAGACCCTACAAGATCATCCTGACTGGTGGCCAGGCTGGGGGTGTCAGTGGTGGTTCATAAAGGGGGGAGCGGCTTGGCCTCCCGGGGGCCTGGAGAGCTGCTGTTTGCAGCACTGTTTATGGTTTGAATGTTTGTGAGCGAGGACGTGCAGCATGTGTGAATGAAACAGCACCACCTGCCGGGTTAAAGCCTGAAAGAAGACAAGTGGGGCCATTACAGAGCATTATGAAAACTCAGCATGCTGGGTTTGGAGATTAGAGAGGCATTAGGAAACATTATCACGTGAAACTGCCTTTCCCATCAGCCTGAAACACAAACTGGGGCTGCAGTGCAGTACATTGTCTCACCCCTGCTAATTAACATGCCATGTATTTACACCATATTCAAAAACAAAGCACTGGTGTAGGGTACAGTGTAAAAATGTGAAAATGACGAGCAGAGAGTGCTGAGGGAACTTAGTGAGGAGAGAAGTGGAGACGGCTGATAACAGAGCAGAGGAGAGGAAAGAAAGAAGTGTCTTGTCAAGATCATTTTAGAGAGGAAATGATGGAGACAAGCGAAGAGTAGAAAATTGTAGATCACAGGATACCAGACAATATATATTGTCTCGATAATATACTGTCCTCAAGGCATTGTGTCCAGTGAGGGGTGAGACTGTATGAAATGGCGATATGATAGAGTTAGACGTGGAGCGTCTCAGTAGACAGCAGGTCTGTTGCACTTGGCAAAAAGCCTGTGGCACTTTGCCAGAGGGATGGCTGATGCTGATTCCCTCTCTCTGTCTCTGCACCAGGGAAGAATGGAGTTGAATAGTGAGCAGATGCTGGCCACTGCTGCTACTGGACATTTTGGATAGTGATTTATATCTCATTAAGGTATTACAGTAGTGTTATCAGCATGTAAATATTAGCTTCAGATCCAAGTGTATTGCTCTAGAAAGAAATCACTGATTTGATTTCATTAATTAGTGATTGGCTGTGATACCAAGCTTGCTTATATAAGTAAATGCACCTCCTCTGTGAGGATCTTTTCTGCTATTTACAGTCATTCTTGTCAAATGTGTTTTCAACAGAAGCTAATCAAAGTGGTTGCTTAGCAACACGTACCTATGTATGAGTGCGAACAGTGATTATTGGTTCACATCTGTTTGACAGTGCACACTAATAATTCATGTACTAAGGCAGTGTATGCCTCTATAGTTTCAGCCTGCCACATACTGCAGCCTCAAACTGCTACACATCCTCAAAGTGTTACGAGTGCACAGAAGGTTGAGTTTAAAGGTTTGGCGTCTCTGCTCCTTTTCACCTCCTGCATCCTGGCAAAGTGATCATGAATCAGAGAGACAAGTTGATTTTTTCAACACACAGTTGATGTAAGGTGATGAAAATCACCCAGTCAGTACATTGCATTTTCTACCCTTTTGCAAGGCTCTGGTGCAGTATTACTGGATTGCTTTTTTTTTTTTTTTTTTTTTTTTTTTTCAGGAAACCTGAAAAGCCTTCTACGGATACTGCAGGGGGCTATTTGTTCACATTGTCCTCAAAATAGACCACTCAGGATACTTTTCCTCCCCGACTCTGTCTGGCTAAAAACTGTGGCTCAGGAGGCCATTCAGAGGAGATATGAAGAGGCCACAGAAATACATTAAATAATAAATATTGCTTTCTTGGAATTCATGCAAGGAAAGACATCATGGCGACTTCTAGAACTGCAACAATTAATTTCATAATAAATAAGTTGTCAACTGCAAAATGAATCACCAACTACATTGATAATCAATATGTTCATTCATTGATTTATTCATTCATTTTACATAGCATTATCCTGTTTAGGGTCGCGGGGGAGCTGGAGCCTATCCCAGCTGACATTGGGCAAGAGGCCGGGTACACCCTGGACAGGTCGCCGGACTATCACAGGGCTGACACACAAAGACAGACAACCATTCATGCTCACATTCACACCTACGACCAATTTAAAGTCACCAGTTAACCTGCATGTCTTTGGACTGTGGGAGGAAGCCAGAGTACCCAGGGAAAACCCACGCTGACAAGTGGAGAACACAGGAGGGATCTCCCACCCCAGCAATTGATCCCTCAACCCTGGGATCGAACTAGGAACCCTCTTGCTGTGAGGCGACAATGCTAACCAATGCATCACCATGCAAAATTCTCTGATTCCAGCTTCTTAAATGTATTACGTTTACATTTTCGGCATTCTTCATAATTTTCTGATATGTTATGGACCAAACAACTAATCGCTTAACTGAGAAAATAATCAACATATTAATCAACGTAAAAATAACCATTAGTTGCAGCCTTACTGTAAACTACCCAGTATAACCGCCATAACAGCCATTTTTTTTCCAGTGAGGCACAATCCATAGAAAATAACCGACGTTTAGTCAACAGAAAGAAGACAAACTGGCAAGGACACACTGTTACAGGTAGAGTAAACAAAGAGCACACACCATTCCCATGGCCTTTAAAATAGCAGGTGGGCTGTCTGGCTGAAACATGAAAATAGTCCATTAAGAGATGGACTGCAAATTTTAAATTTTTATTTGGTACTTAAATGCACTACACTTGTCAGTCGTCACACAGCAGGAAGAGCTTGGCGAAGCAGAACTGTATGTCTTTTTGAAGGCTAAAAGTTTATTCTCCTCCACACCATTGCTTCTACAGTACCAGCCCAGGATAAAAAAAAGGTCAAAATACCTTTTACAATAACAGTACAAAATTTTCAACCTCAATATGTCATAGCAACTAATAGTGCCAGCAATAAGTACTGAAAGAAGCTGATGTGTTTGGTTAGTTTACGCTGAAGTTACAGCTCAATGACTAAACACAGTGTTTTCTGTTAATTATGTTGTAGCATTACTGTTTTGCATTGTTTGGGAGTTTTTATAGACTAACATGAATTATCTTAGCTCAACAAATTATCATGCAAGAGCTCGCAGATATCAGTGGATTGAAGGCTAATTACAGGCTGTTCCTACAGAACATCTACTCACAACAAAAATAGCAATTAGCAGAATCTAATGATGACATCATACAGCGATCAAAAGTTTGCTGAAGATTAACTTGCCAGCTGTGAAAATGCTCTGCTTTATTTTCACTCTTTTCGAGCCAATTTCCCCCCTTGTCAATTCAAGCCTGTACCACAATGTGTGTCCAGCTTAAAGAGATAAAGCAGGACTGATAAACTGTCTGCAAACACATCAGCCATAAAAATTCTGCTCAGACAAGGTAATCAGCGAGCTAATTAAGTAGTTCATTTGTCATTTCCATGGCTCTTATCTGCTTCTTCTTCTTCTCTTCTTTTGTCTGACTCCTTCGCATCCTTTCACCTATAAATCTTCCTCCCACCTATTATTTCTTCTTCCCTCTTCATCCTCCTCCACCTCTTCCTGTCACTGTTCCTCCTCCTACTCACTCCTCCTCCTCCTCCTCCTCTCATCAAGCTTCATTCTTTGCTTCACTCTGTTCTCTTACTCCACATCTCCCTCCTACGATCTGAGCACTTTCACACGCCACCATCTCACTGTGTGTGTGTGTGTACGTGCATGTGTGTGAGTCACACAGATGCTGCATTGCAGGGCTCTCCTCTCAGGGCCGTCTCACTGCAGGAGCCAGAGAGCAGGAGAGGAGCTTCGGGATGCAAGATATAGTTCTTCTAAGTGTGTGGGTGTCTATATACTGTACATATATGTATGAATGTGTGGCGTGCATAGGTGTGAGGTTGCATGTTTGTAAATGTGTATAGGTATGCAGATATTTCACAGCAAGGACATGCTTTTGCATCTTTAAAGGAACAGTCTGACATTTTGGAAATACAGTCATTGTTTGTTTTTTTTTGTTTTTTTATGAGAAAACTAACTGTACAGTAAATATGAGGTTGGAGCCAGCAGCTGGGTTGCTTATTTTAGCATAAAGACTAGAAATGTATAAAACCAGTTTGCAAAACAACAGCCCCTGCTTTGAGGGAAATAGTGTGCCACATTGTCATTTTTGTATGGATTACAGGGATGCTTTACCCATGAGCATTTACATATCAGTTAGTCATGCCATGTTGCCCTGAATTCATGATGAAAACCCTGCTTTTCTTGCATCCCTGTTGTGTGCTGGTGTTATGTGCAATACATGAGCAGCTGATGTGCAATACTGTTATGAATAGTATATTTGGGGTTTTCTTTTTTATATGTACACACACACACACACACATATATATATATATATATATATATATATATATATATATATATATATATTAATTTCCTCTGGACTGTTATTGTAAGGCAGCAATACTTTTGCAGCTCCTGAGTCCAAAACAAATTTCCCTATTGGGACAATAAAGTATATTGTAAATTATCATATCGCACTGCATCGTACTGTATTGTATCGGATCGGATCGTGCAGCTCCTGAGTCCAAGACAAATTTCCCTACAGGGACAATAAAGTATATTGTATCATATCGTTTCATAAACAAAGAATCCACAAATGGCAAACATAGCTGATTAACTGAAGTAAATGATGTCCATTTAACAACAGCCCTTTCCGACCAGGACTATATCCCGTTCAGAAAGGTCTGAGGCAAGGGAATGCATTGTATTTGGGAAGTACTAAATATATGACTGGATACATGAGACCTGGATTATAGTGCATGAATAGTGTGAGAGTTTGTAAGGGGATAAACATGGTCCCTATTTACTTCAATTAATCAACAAGCCTTGTTTTTACCAAACACTTTCAGTATGGTACCTTTGGAAACAAAAGTAACCCCTCAGACATGGTACCTAGACCCATAGGTCCGCTTAGCATTTCCACCACAAATAGTGCCCTTTCATGTGGGCAGGGTTGTTGTCCCTCACTGCTCCATCCAGCACTTGTATTTCCTACTTTATCAGTCTGCACTTCGTTTATTGTCTACAGAGCCGGAACAAAATAGAACAGGCTGCTGTAAGAGTCTTTCTTGATGGGATATTTAAAAACAGCAGGTTTGTGCATGTAGTCCTTCTCAGGCAAGCTCAGGGGTTTAGTGTTGCCTGAGCCCACAGGATATGCTCTGTGACAGTTTTTCTTTCTCTGAGTGAGGATTGGAATATATATGCAGTTCACATAATCCAGCCAAAATTAACATATATTTTTGAACACTTGAAGATCCACTCATTTCTATAAGTATATGTCATCCAAGAGAGACAATACAAACTGAAGTAATGGTCAAAGTTGTCATATTGAAATGTAAGGTGTGCTGATGGATTCACATCGTCAACTCATGCATTGAGTAACATTACAAGTCAACGTTCCACCTTAAAAGTTGCTGGCAGTTGACCCAGCAAATTGCTTTTCTCAGACTACAGCTGGTGCAAGATGCAGCAAAACATCCTTTCATTTTATAGTTAAAGTTTACTTATATACGTAAAACTCTCCACAGTATGAACAGTGGTTACATGAGCCTCAAAACCAGCCACAACTCAGCCCTGAACAGAGTGACCATCTGCTATTGACAAATCAATGGACTGCAGTGTTCACAGCTCCACCTTTTAGTATCAGATCTGTGTGCTAGGTACCCCAACAGAGGGGTGACCAAAAATGGGGACGGTACAGAACAGTTCCATTGGTAACATCCACAACTTTTCACAGTGGAAACGGAGAAAAAGCGTACCGAACTGAACTGTACCATACCATACTGCTGGTGGAAGTGGGGCTTTAGTTTATCATGGAGGCATGCAAGAAAGGTAAAGGTAACACAGCAATAATGTGTGCTACATACATGGTCATTTTGTTGGTGAAATATTCCTTTAATATTGCTGCATGAGAGTGGTATCAATCTTCTTATCATACTCTTGTGAAGAAAGCGAAAAAATGTGTTGCCCAAAAGGTCAAACTATTCCTTTAGCCGTTTCAGGCTATATTCTACATTACTGTCATGTTCGAAAGCACATTTTCACCCTGAGGCTGGTTTTACTGGAACAGGAGAAACTGGACTATCATGTGAATAACTGAGCAAAACTAGATCAGGGTCAGATAATTTTATCCACAACAGCTGGATAAAATCCTCCCTATAAGGCCTAAAAAAGATCCTTGTCATACAGTATGTCAGGGGTTTGTGTCTTGGTCTGTAGATTTTCACAGAAAACATTGGAGAATGTATCACCAAATACAGCTGGATTGATATATTAAAATCATCTTGCCAGTGTCTGTTTTGTCACTCAACATCTTTACTCGTGTCCCTTTCTAAAACCCGAGATGAAACCCACATCATGCATGCTTTAAGACGCTGTTAAAAGAAGACCTTATTAGAGCAGCTTTCAGTGGAGAGGTGTAACTAAGGTGCACTGTGAATGCAGCTTCAAAGGCTTTTCATCTAAGAAATATGCACACCTATGATTTTTTGGCATGAAAGCAAATAGATGTTGAACGGCATAAAATAATGCCTCTTAGCAGCTTCAACCCAGGAATTATGTTATTAGTACTGGATGGGTCTTTAAAAGCCTATCACCCAAGTACTGATAAAAAGAAGAGGGTACGACACAGAATAACACCAGTTGCCTCCTGATTAAATAAACTATGTAGCACTTCAAGAGATATAAAAATAATTATTATTAAAAGAATAATTCATTTCAGACTCTAATTGAGTCCTACATTATTATTCTAGATTAAACATACTGGTTTTTTCCAGAGCTAATGGTGGAAGTACTTAACGAGTGAGCCATCTTATTTCCTGTTTGCATTGGTCACACCACATGTACTGATTTAAATCCAAGCTGATGCTCTAGACTAAAATGAGAGCACTGCTGTTTGAAGAACTAGAGGGTGTGTTCGTAAATCTGATCAGACGCTCTATTCTAAAATGAGAGCGCTGTTGTTTTAACAAACAGCTAAGTTAAGCACAGTCACTAGGCTTTCCTCAGACAGATTGCCCAAAGTATGCTCTACCTACCGCTGCCAGAGTGTGGTGCTCTGAATAACCAAATAATATAGTCCAACAGCTCTCTGAATTTTGAACGGACCAGTCTGTGCCAGAGAGTGCTTTGGCTATATACAAATGCACCTGACTGTGGACCAATCGGGTATGCACTAACATTGCCAGGATGAACTTGACAGAAGAGGCAGGGCGGAAAAAGTGAAAAACAAAACAGGCATAGAGCTGGGCTATGACATTCAGAAAGGCATCAACGACCGATCAAGTAACCTTTCAATCTCAGGCCTGCTTATCTAAAGTGCTACATATATAAACTGGACAGACAACTGAAAAATACTGCACAATACCCTACAGTGCTTTTTATTCTTTTCAAAGGTAATTTGCTCAAATTGGGAGCCAGCAAATGACACCAGAGTTGTCATTTTCACTCCCTCATTTTAAGACGGTAAAACAACGCTGTTGTCATTTTTGTGATCATTGAACATGAAGACGATAAAGCGTTTAGTGTTGTGACTTTGAAGTTGGTTCAACTTGTTGGTGTGAAGTGAAAATGTCAGGGATCAACTGACATTATCTACTGAACAGACAAGGTAAATTGTACTGGCATTGTTAGCCCAACAAGTGAATCCTGACAAACAAGATGAACAATAGCAGCATGGCTAAAATAATGACCTAATTATTAGAACTGACAACCAATCAATTATTTGTAATGATAATCAGTCACTTCAGAATGAAGCATCCCTCTTCAACAATACTAATCTAATCCTTTTAACAATAATTTACTTCTGTTGTTAAATAGTCTTTTGTTTTATTATTCCTACGCATTATTTTCTCATAACCATTCTCACTGCCATTCTTACATGCTAGCATGTGGGGCTTTGCTAAATATGGTCTAAAGCTGCAATGTGCAATTTCTTAAATTAGCAAAAACTGGAGGATTTTAGCATGTTATTTCAGAATAAATGTATATATCTCGTCCGAAAATCAACTAGCTTCTTCAGGACAACTTGTGCTGGTTGCCTCAGCTGTAAGACTTTTTGGAAACCTGTTTTTGAAACCTGTTTTTTCCTATTCTACAGTGTTTCTGTCCAGGCTTGTATCTAAATACATCATGATTTTGAATGAAAATAATAGAAAGGAGAACCAGCTGACCCTCACACAGACACCCATACACAGACGATGGCAGGCACGCATAAAAACTCTCTTATCAATCCATCCATCCATGCATCCATCTATCCATCACCAACCTCACTACCTGGGAACTCTGTCTCTGTACAAGTGCAGAAAACAAAGAGAAGCCATGAAAGCGTGACTGCCTTTCAGCAGGCCTTGGTGCTGATCGTCTCACTAAAGCAGCTCTTCTCTTCCCACTCAGTACCCACTTCCCACTCACAGCTCCTAGCAGCCTGCACTCACATGTACATCCACCCACACAGCCATTTCATCTGCGGAGGTAACAGGCATTCTTTCTGTCTCTCTCTTTCTCTGGCTGCAAATGTTTCTTTTTCTCTCTCTGACAGGTATTCACCACATCTCAAATGTTTAGGATAAATGAGCGTGGCTCTGAACAGGCTTACAGTAATGCCATATGAGGATTCAGCTTAATGTGTTTGTACATGGCGAGCCGCCACAACAATCCCAGGGCACAATTTTGCTTTATTTCTCAATATCATACACCAGCAATGATTTTGATAGCCCTGTGGTGAAACCAGGAGCCTGCACAGAACTATATTCATGTCCTTCCTGTCCATGCAGTTTACCAGCCCTCAGAGGTTTAGGCTGTACAGTTACATTAGTACAGGCATTGTTTGCAGTATATATACTGTATCGATACACATCAGGTGGATAAAACTCTATGTAAGGGTCATCTCTCCATTAGCTGGCCTGTAAGTTTAAAGGAATACGTCACTCACAAAATGATCACTTGCACATCATTTATTCACCCTGTGCTGGATTGAATTTGTGATAAAAACGTTGGTGTTTCTCGCAAAATGGCTACCTCCGGACCTGAAAAATGAAGCCAACACAGACGTGCCCTAAACTGCAGTTCATGGAATGGCCACTTGAGGCTAGCTCCAGAAGCAAGTCAATGCCCAAAGACTCCCATGTTTAAATGCCCAACTTTACAGCAGAAATAAACATCTTAGGAACCTGGTACAAAAAATGGTTTGGTCTCTAGAGCTCAATTCAATATTCCTGACAACTCTACAGTGAACGGATTTTTATAAATTTCACCTGTAACCAGTTACGCATATCTAAGGGCGGACCGCTTTGAGCAACAGGCTGTCGGCCGATAGTATTCTCAGCTTCTCAGTCAGTTCCACCCCTCGCTCCTTCACAGTGCCAGTCTCTTTCCCAAATATGATCACTTCTGGCTTCAGAAAAACAATATGGCAATGGATGAAATGCCAAACTCACAGTAGCTATGTCCATTATTTTTACAGTCTATATTTCTTGCATGCCTGGATGCATGGTGAACAATGAAACCAAAAACAGATAAAATTCTTCGTGAACTGGAGTATAACTATATCAAAACATCCATTTACAAACTCTCACGATACTTGTGCACGATAATCTATTAGTGTGTCACAAATTACATACTTCCGTTAGTATACTTCTATGTAGTATACTGTGTGCACTATGTACTCATTGGCGTTGTGCGCAAATTTCGACAGGGTAGTGTTGTCTCAAACCAAACACGGCTGTTGTGCACTCACTGGAAATGACTGCCGCAAATTAGCTTGTTAGCAAACTAGCATTGGCATTCGCGTTATCGTTCGGAGTAGGCTTGTGCCGATTTCCGGTTTAACTGGTTCGGTCCGGTTCAGGAGCAAACCTGGTGGGGGTGGGGGGGGGGCTTTTCACATCAGCGGTGTGTCAAGGGACTATATTCAACTTATCTTGCATTGAAACATGCATTATGACAACTTAATAAGGTTTACGTATGTTTTTAAATGAAGTGGAGGAGCCTACAAGAGTTTTGTTTAGTTTGTCTCAGAGGCTCCGCGGACTGCGGACTCCGCAGCTCCGCTCAGCTGTCTGCTGCTGCTGTGAGAGAAGTGTCCTTCTGCTTCTCCTTCTTCTTCTTGTGTAACCTTGTGTGTATTGGCAGTTAATATGGCATTATCGCCACCTAGTGGACTGGAAGCGCATTACACCTATAATGGGCTTTTATTGGGAAAAATAGCTCCAATGCGACCCCCAGTGGTAAATTTAGGTATATAATTCGATATATCGGTTCGGTTAGATATTTGGCTTTAAATCAAACCAGTTGGAAAATTTTCAAACTGGCACAAGCCTAGTTCGTGGTACCAAATTGTTACAGACTGCTAAATTAACACAACAAACATACTGCTGGCTTATATCCGACAACAGTATAGTGGTGCTTAGTGCAAAAAATACGTGTATTTGTACAATGCAGCAACGTTCACGGTCACACAGTCCTCAGCTGCTATTTCCAGTTTGAAAAGTGGTCCCTCCCCTTCCGCTACATAGCCAAGATGGCGGCCATTGAGGCAAGAAGTGTCCATAGTTCCACACTCAACTTTTTGACTGTTTTGAGTGCACCATCCGGGTACTCATAGTGCACTGCATTTTTCCCTACTTCTCAGTGTGAACGCACTTACGCACTCAAAATAGTAAGTGTAAGTACAGAAGTATGCGATTTGAGACTCAGCATAAGTCTCATTTATCCACTCATATGGTCAGTACTTCCCAATCACATGCACTTCCCTAGAACCTGGGTAGGTGCATGTTTTTGAACTCTACTGAGCAGAGTTTAAACACACGCGCTTCTCATCTGCACCACTCGTCCATGCATGAGACTCTTATATGTGGAAGTGTTTTTATACATTTTTGAATTCTTTTATTCTTTCTTCTTAACAGCTTGTACTGTTGTTATCAACTGGATCATTTGGTATGAATTATACTAGGAGCAGAATTTAATAACAGAATTAGCTATAATGTAGTCATCACATTTGGCAACACATATGGCAGGTATCCTTGGTTACCTGGTTAGGCGGACTGGGACTGGAGGATGAGTCACGCTGGATGCAAAAAATCTGTCCTCTCTCCAAATCTCACAGGTTTGATGTCAAGTTTGTCAGAGGAATACCAAAATCCAAGAGGGACAGCCTCCTAGTCACACCTGAAAATTAGGAAAAAGCAGACAAGATTATTATGAGTCATGACAGCAGAGTTGGTATTGTTTTCACATGGTGAGTTTTTCTGTATATAACCACATCAAAACTTGATCCTAGGAACAACTATTGTAGTATGAAGTACCACAGAAGCAGTTTGCGGTTGTGTAGTTCAGATCACAATGAAGGCTGAGTTAAAAGATGGGTTTGGTCCAAGTGCAGTTAGTAGGGCGATAGGAAGTAGGGAAGGGGCCAAAGGATCTAGTGCAGGACTGTTGTAGTAGTTAAAACTGGGTGTACTCATTAAAATGGCAATTTAGTATAAAAGGCCATGATATCCAATCATCTGCTGCACAGATAATTTGCATATAAAGTACTGTTTGTACAGTTTGTTAAAACCATTTGTTGTTTGTGTACTCAACCCAGATGGATGCATAGTGATGCCATTGTTAATAATTAATCAAAAGGATGGGAACAAACAAATTACCAAACACCATAGAACAACACCACTAAAAATGTACATTATGCTTTAACAATATCTACAAACCTACGACACCACAAACTCCCACAGCTTAAATTACCATGGAGATAACTTAAAGGGACAGTTCACCCTAAACTCAAAAATACATATTTGTCCTCTTACTTGTACTGCTGTTTAGCAATCTAGATTGTTTTATTGTGAGTTGCAGCATGTTGGAGATATCAGCTACTTTATCACTGGCTACTTTATTAGATACACCTGTTGATCTGCTTGTTAACGCAAATAGCTAATCAGCCACATGGTTGTTGTCATTTAGATACATACTGTGGCTCTCTATATGTTTCTAATCACAGCCACCGATAACCTACTTTTGGCCACAGGATCCATATTTCATTATTTCAAACAAAACGACATTTGAGTGTTTGAAAGTGAGTATTATACGACCTCTAAACTCATATGAGGGTTACTATTAGGAGCACCTGCAGGCACAAAATGAGTGAATACCTGGAGGCTACGAACAGTTGCTCCATTTTACTACTAATGTTAAAACTTTCTGAGGGGCTGGATCTGCACAGCTCTGTTCAGCATTCAAAAGAATATTTTTCCTCAAGCAGCACTGATGGCTCCAAGTAGATTAGAACATTATACTTAACTTGATATAATTTGAGTGCCTAGGAGATGAGGTGTCGCTCGCTTGCCAATATGTAAAATAATAAGATGACAAATACCAAGCAAGTGCTCTTAAGCAAATTAGCTTCAGGCATCTAAACATTTCAATTTGTATATAGGATTTGTATAGAAACTCTCAGACAGATGGACACTGGACTATTGTTTATAAGTTTCCCTGAGTAGTGTCCGAAAATACTTTCTTTTTCTTTTTACTTATGCTAGATGATGCAATCTCATTTTCCTTGTGATTTTGATTTGAATAATTGTCTCTAGCCTAAACTACTCAGACTCATCTTGTGATTACCGCTGTTGTCCTGTTGTGTCCAAGCCAATCAGCTAATGCATGAATGACTGTCGAGCCTGTATTGTAATGGCCAAACTACAGCTTGTCTTGTCTGATGTTAGTGATCAATGTTTTCATTAATTCTGTAGTGACAAACAGGTCTGCTCCACAAAGACACTGGTAATTTTTGTAAACAGGGTTTTTCCCTCCTTCATTCTCAAGAGCATGCCAAACCCACAGGTGGCCATTTAACCCTAATCCTAAAGGAAGGCAAACCAGAAAAGGAGGAAGGTGTTGGTCAATCAGAAGACTGAAACCAAGGCTGTTTAATGAAGGTGGGGACATGCTCTTTGACCCCATGGGAGCTATCAGGTATGACACATGCGCAATGTACAGTAACTGGAGCTTCGATGTTTGAGGGTTACAGCAGACAGTGCTGGAAATAAAAGGACTGTATCTGCTAAGGTGCTCTTTGGTTGCGCTCTATTGAGCCTCCTTGGGTGTGCTTGGCCCGACAGACCTTTTGGGTACACTCATTTGGATGGCAGCCAATACAATAGAAAGTTTGCATATAGAAAGCATTTGTTTATGGTCTTTTATTACAGACTTTTTCAGTAACTGTAATTCTCACCTATATTGCTGTTTCGCGGACAAAATATTCCGACCCAAGGCTGATTACAGATGCCTTAGTGAAACGAATGAATCATCCCCATATTCTATGAGAGGGCGCCAGCCGTTGAGCCTCTTGACACATGTCACTGGTAAGACATGATATGGTGCTATGACTTCTCTTTTTAACCTCTTTGCTTGAAACAAAGCTTTTACTGGAAGGCTGGACCGGTTAACCACCATAGCGCATTCTGACACTTCTGTTCATAAATATAGTGGAAGAGTAACATTTATGTGTAAACTTGTAAAACGCCCTGTTAGCAGGTTAGAGCCAGCACTATTTTGGTCATGTCCACCACTGCATGACATGCTGCTTTATTTGTGATGCCTCACAAAACAGATACCACACACACTCTGCCATAACAAGCCAAAATCTCTGTTTACACTGTCTACATGGCAGCCCTGAAAAAGGAGTTTCTAAGACTCTTCACCTAGGACGGAGGTTTACAAAAAGTTAATTTTTAGGAACCTAATACGCAGGCCAAAATGCAAAGAGCTACATTTTCAAAAATACCTTGGACTAGGCCAGTGGTTCCCAACTGGTCCACACACAGTCCAGATTTCTCCTTAGTCATTAGTTCAAGGTCCAAACACTTCAGCATCACACATGCGTTTGGCCATGTCATCGAGCTACTTTGCCGTCTCTGTCAAGTAGCTGTCCATTAGTCAGTTACTCTACAGCAGGAAATGGCACTTCAAAATAAAAGCTATGCCCCAGAAATTCACTGTACTTCAAAACAGAGTGTTTTTTTACAAACTTGACATGTTTGTGAGTGACTTGCGGTCTATTCAGAATGGACCTGCAACACACTTTTGGACCATGACCCACCAGTTGAGAACCACTGGACTAGGCCACAGTCAATATAAAATAATTGGTTAAAGCTACAAATTCAATAATGTTAGTTTTTGTTTTTGTCTTGCATAACAAAAAATACACATCTTAACAACTTAACTGAAGGAATGAGTCGACATTTCTGAAAAACACCTTTTCGTTTTCTTGTAGAGAGTTGAGAAGATCGATAAAACCCTCATATCTGTCTGTTAGATATGAGGCTGGAGCTTAGTTTTGTATAAAGACTGGAATCAGCTAGCATGGCACTGTATAAAATAAAAACACAGTATCTGCCTACAAACACCTCTAGAGTTGCATCTTTCTCGCACTTCTCACACCCTTTGAACTTATTCTGAAGACCAGTTTTATTTTAACAAACTCTCTCTGTAGAGTTTCTTGTACAATGTCCTGCTCTCCAACTGTGTCACCCCATAGTCCAACTACTGTCTGTATCCTACCTAAGGTCCTGTGCCTTTATCATTAAATTTGCCAGTATCTGCTTCCTAAATAAAGGCATTCCTAAAGGATACTCAATATGACCAAGGCGACTCACCACCACAACCATGACAAACCAGTGTACCTTCATCTTTGTCAATTCCTGCTGAAGAAGTGCAGTCAGTGCCTTAATAACAATGTTAGATTTAATATACAATTCATCTTTATTAGCAGAGAGTGTGAGAGCTGATGAGAGTTGCTGCATTTCCAAAGAAACAAAGCTGAGTGAGTCAGCATCACCACAAGCCTTGGACTTCTTTGCCGTATAACAAAAAGCGGCTCATATTTTAATATCCCACTGAGTAAAAGGGGGAGTGGGAGTTCTGAAGGAGAGAAGCAATAAAAAGGTGCTTGCACACCTGGGTTGCTGAAATGTATGATTAAAAAAGTAGCCTGATTATCAGACTGAACTGCCATTTTGTTTCATTTCATTCATTCCATCTGTAAATCTATTTGAATCCAGAGATGTGAGAGGCGATTCCAAGGTCTGCTACTGAGCTAGTGCAGCAGATTTGTATCTGCTGTACAGCGGACATAACTTCAAATTAACTTCAAATCACTATAACTTCATTTAGTATTGGACATCAGCTGTTAAGATCACAATTGTGTTTGTTGTTGCTGTTTT
The DNA here is from genome assembly GCF_041903045.1 of Epinephelus lanceolatus. Classification (NCBI taxonomy): domain Eukaryota; kingdom Metazoa; phylum Chordata; class Actinopteri; order Perciformes; family Serranidae; genus Epinephelus; species Epinephelus lanceolatus. The sequence goes on along the minus strand of NC_135747.1, from coordinate 18,540,115 downwards.
GTATCTTTTCTTTTGTATTTGGCTTATTCTGGCATATTTTTAATATTTGCTTCTTTAAAAATGGCTCTAATTTATGCACATGGCACATACACTAACATATCTGCAGATTACTTTTTGTCCTCATCCCACAGCAGGTACAGCGTCATGTCATTTATTTTCTTTAGTTTATTTTTTACTTTTTTATTTTTTTTAAACTGGGCACATAAATGTAACAAAATATTACTTCGAGAACATCATGCATTTATTGAACATTAACTCTGGCGTTTCTTTTTAACACTGGATCTCTTTTAACTTTAAATACAATTGAACTGATAACTGAATTTCTATTTATAATATTTATTTATTTATTTATTTCACTTTTTTATTCAGTATTTATTTTTTTGACTGAATAAATAAAAAAAGTGAAATAAATTAAAAATATATTACAACAAAATAAATTATATGTAAAATAATAAATTATATATATATATATATATATATATATATATATATATATATATATGTATCACCTTGCTGTCAGACAGCCCTTTACAATGGGAAACTGATGCCATTATGTTATGCTCTCCTTAAAGCCACCAAACTCCATTGACAGAAACACTAATTTTACCTCACAGAACACAAGAGTCTCTGGTCTTCTGCTGCCTCTCGATCAAGTAGTTAGTTTGTCCTATTGTGTGACTTTGGGAACCAACCTAACCGTGCCGGTTCTCTTGTCTGCCTGTCGAAATTGGGAGCGTAAAATCAATAACACACAATTCTCAATGAGGGCTCAGTCATGAAGGATGCTCAGTGGCAGTGCTGCTGTGCAAGAGGTAAAAGGGGGGAGACTCAGAAGAGGAGCCGTGGACTATGATTCTTCTGCACAGCATGCACTGGAATGAAATACAATATAATATATTTGAATATATTTCTTGCCTTTACCCTGATAGTCCCTTTTTAGAAATAAAGTTGCTAAGAGGGTCTGAAAGTTGTTAAATCTTGCTAGAAAGTCACCAAGTTTGCAACACTGTTTGGAGGGAGGGGCTGAGCACGTCTGCTGGGAAGGGGTGCACTTGATTTACAAAATAAAAAGGGGAGCAACTTTGGAGGACTCGTCATGCAGCACAAAATTGAGGGAAAGTTGAGAGAAGCCAAAATCGTGATTGAAAGTACAATCCAATTAAGCACCCAGCTATACTTTAAAGACAGCACATGCCACTCATCAGTATTTTTTCTCTTGCATACTTTTTTCTAGTATCAAGGACCATCTTAACTCAGTCCACTCTGTTGTTGTACTTCACATAGAATAGAAAGACCAGAGTGGCTGTATTGAAATCAATGTCAGCTTGTGGCTAAGAAAGCCAAAGCCTCAGAGCTTAGAAACCAACAATGTTTACAGATGCACAAGACACATTTTTGTTCTCTGCCTCCATTCGACAACAGCCGAGGGTCACAAGTGAGTCATACATCAGACAAGGACCTTAAACAGGCCTGTATGTTCTCTGTGTAAATATGCAGTTTGATTCCCACACAACACTTTACACCAGAAGACAGCACACCTTGGGCAGAAGGCACATCTCGGCACCTTATTATGATACTTTACGGTGTACTATATGCATTCACTGTTGTCCTTTTTTTAAAAAATTCCCTTTTATATCTTTTTGAGAATGAAAAGTTGCTTAATGGAATAATACAGTCCGTCATTTTAATAGGACTATAAACATGTGGCAGGAAAAAGTTGTAAAAATGAATCACAAGTGGAGACTGTATAGCCTGAAAATTGCGAACAAATCTGCATAAAGAGTGTTAAAGCTCATTGTGAGATGTACCACACTGCCCTACATGATCAACCCATGTAACTTCAATTATGTATGGTCAAGAGTTTCCAATAAAAATGCAAATGAAGTGCCTTGAAGCGAAATGACTCATAATTAACAGAAAAAGAAAAAAGAAAGAGTAAGAAAAACCTTTGGTGGATGACTTTAGAAGATACAAGTTTGAACTGTGGTGACACAGCAGCAGGAGGCAGACAGAAACCAGAGGAAAGTCCAGTGAAGCTCTGGAGCCGTGGCCAGACTCTGACAGCCACACTGTTGCCACAATTTGTCAACGATATCATTACAGTCTGTGAAAAGCACTGTGGGTCTAAATTACACTGTGTGTTTATACCACCAGGGTTGTCCTTTTCACTTTCGCACCAATCAGCTTGAGTTCATCTGTAGCTGCAAGGAGCCTACATGGAGTTTCAAGGTGGTCAACCATCAACTAAAAAATAGACCAACTCTGCTATTATTTCCGTTTCCTTAATCATTACACAGAAATCCAGCTGACCAGGAAGTCAGTCAGTGTTCAGTTGACTGAAAATAGATTTGAAAATATGAGGAACTGCATTAAGGTTTAATTATAATTCCATACATTTAGATCTTTCTTTTAAGTTACAGCATAAATAACTGTGAAACTTGAAAATTGAGAATGAGAGACATGGTCCAAGACAATCATCAGAACACCTTGTTGTGCACTATCATATCATATAGTAATACCCAGATTTATTCATTTGTTCATTCATTCATTTTCCGTAACCACTTATCCTGTTAGGGGTCACGGAAGGGCTGGAGACTTTCCCAACTTACACTGGGTGAGAGGCAGGGTACACCCTGGACAGGTCACCAGACTATCACAGGGCTGACACATAGAGACAGACCATTCACAACCATTCACACTCACATTCACACCTACGGGCAATTTAGAGTCACCAATTAACCTGCATGTCTTTGGACTGTGGGAGGAAGCTGGAGCACCTGGAGAAAACCCACGCTGACACTGGGAGAACATGTAAACTCCACACAGAGGGGCTCCCCCACCCCAGGTTTGGACCAGGAACCCTCTTGCTGTGAGGTGACAAAGCTAACCACTGCACCACTGTGCCACCAGATTTATTTATCAGTCCACAAAACAGGCCAAACAATTTGTTTAAAACCACACTACACCATGGCAGTGTTTACACAACATATAAAGATATTTTTGTAAACTGATAATTCAATCAATAATTTAAGCCCAGTTCAGACCAAAGATTTGCAACAAGACTAAACCATTTTAGAACATTGCAAAGAAAAGTTGCAGCGGTGCAAACTGGCCGGTCTGAGCTTGACTCAAGTCTGCTGATGGTGTCACCTGCTAATACACTGGTCAAACCCTCAGCGGCTGGTTGTAGAGCGTAAAGCACGTCACCTGTTTCAACAGCCAGTCGGCTTGTAGCGATGTCTGCTGGTCAAGTCAAAATGACCGCAGATGTTTGCTTGCTGCGGCAGGTGCTCCGTCCCCACCAAGCCCTCTGTTTGGTAATAATATACCTTGTTCAGATGGTCATTTCTGTTCGTCTGTGAAGAACTGTGTATCACTCTACAATCTCTGCTGAGCAAGATTCTAAGTATATTGGTATCTTAGTATTATTTTTTTCTTTTATCTTTTTATATTGAAAACAAACAATTGTCTTGCTCATAAGTGACAAATGTCTGATTGTTGTCTAATTTTACTGTTACCAATTTTACCTCCCAGAAGTGTGGAGCTGTGACTGCTTCCGAAATGAAGCCATTTTCATTCATACCTCCACTGACCACATTTGTAAAGTGACTGCATATGAATATCAGCATAATTATTTACAATACAGGGGTTGTGAACTCTATTACTGCAAAACACACCGTGTGTAACCAAAGAGAAATGAGCAGAGTCAATAAAAGCCGGCTCAAATGCAATTAACAGTGGCATTGCTTGAAATGCAGCCAGTTATTATAATTTTTTAAAAGAAAAACTGACAGCGGGAAATGAAAATGGAGAATTACAGTTATTTCTCTTCCCCAAACTACCAACGCCGTCACTTTCCCTCTCCAGGGTAGCTTTATTAAACATCTTCACTACAAGTCCACTGACCAACTTTTCCTCTAACTTTCAACTACAGATACTGCAGTGGTAGGACAGCTTGCTACCATCATACCACCATGTTCCTGATGTACCAGCATGTTAGAAAGAGGCTGCATCCATTCTGCTGTGAGTGATCACAGAGCTAACCTTCATACTGATAGATGTGCTGTATCTACAAAGAGGTGAAGTCCCTCTACTTCCTGTGGACCACCGTGGGTCTCGCTGAAGCTAGGATGCCTGTGTGTTTCACACTGGGATGTACTCACACAAGCAACAGCTTTTGTTTCCTCTTTAGCTTCCCAGCTGATAAAAAGATTAAGTATATTCTAATACATAGTATGTCAAATGCAGTATGCCAAAAATACCAGGAGTAAGTAAGAAAGCCAGCATGCTTTTCTAGCTATACTGACCCCGCAGCTATGATGCGTTACATCAACTGAGTGGCACATAGATGTCTACAATGCGAGACGAGAGATGTAGTTCACTGAGTGGTTTTACACAGAACAAAATGGTATTATGACAAACCTACGACCAGCTGCAATTTTCATGACTTGCAAAGTTATCTTCTTAATTAACAGACATCATTTGTGTACTTTATTGGCACAATTCAAACAGGACCAAAAAAATATTTGTCTCCTGCCATTGACTACCTCACATATTTTGAAATAAGGTCCTACGAGGGACACTGGAAACTCACCTCTCTATAAGAATACACACACACACACACACACACTTACTAGAAAGAAAGAAAGTGCATGAGAGAAATCTGGATACATCTTTCAAACTATGCAAGCTATGCTCTCTTCCCCAGGTGTGAAGGTCCTTTCTGCTCATTTCTTATGCAACCCTGTACCTCGAACACACATACATAACACATAACCCCCCACCCCCATCCCACCCCACCCCACACACACAGACACACACACACTCAGAAGAGACGAAAGTGCTTTGTTCTGTCTCCTGGGACTGCACATCCAGCAGCCACCTGTCAGCCCATATTTAATGCAGTCTGCAGGGGGTGATGTGTGTGTATGCGTGTGTGCATATTTGTGTGTTTCAGGTGACCGAGCTCTTTCCTGCTTAGAAAATGCAAGGAGCTCATGTATTTGCAATGTGAGTGGACCAGTGCAAGGAGTTAAAATAAATGTGCTGATTCCTCGAGGCCTTTCAAAAGAAAAAGTTTCAAGCTTTGGATTATACCATAATGCTGTAAAATGGTTTCCCGGAAGGTTTGGTTCTGAATCATATGGTTATGTAAAGCTTAAATTTTTAATGAGTGTGTGCTCTGCAAGCTAAGGCCTTCACCTCATGCCTGTATGATGCTGCAATAAAACTCTCTTCTCAAGGCTGTCCTTCCAAGAAGAACGGTGGCATGAGCTGTTTCAGCACGTTCCCATAAAACAACATACGTTTTTGCATTTGGCATAAACAAACATGGAGTTTGTATGGAGATGTTCTCCCCATGTCAGCGTGGGTTTTCTCCAGGTACTCCAGCTTCCTCCCACAGTCCAAAGACATGCAGGTTAATTAGTGACTCTAAATTGTCCGTAGGTGTGAATGTGAGTGTGAATGGTTGTCTGTCTCTACATGTCAGCCCTGTGATAGTCTGGTGACCTGTCCAGGGTGTACCCCGCCTCTCGCCCAATGTCAGCTGGGATAGGCTCCAACCGCCCCTGCGACCCTCAAGAGGATAAGCTGTTAGAAAATGGATGGATGGATGGATGAAAAAAACATATTTAGTTGTTTAATTTGGAGGACTTGTTGCTCACAAAATGTATGGATGGATGGATGTATGGACAAGGGGTTTAAACCATGCTGTTTTTAAGGGCAGATGACATCACCCACATTTTTGGAAAAGATACATGCAGTGCTTCTAAAGATGAAAAGAAACTAACAACAGAAAGCAAAACAAAAAAACCTGAGTCACCTCAGAGCAAGGAGATGAGATTTTCCCCCAAGTAATTACTGCATGCATGGAACTTCTAGTTCAATAAGACAGTAATCCGCCCATTCATTTAAAGCTTTTCCTTACCATGTCCGTGTGACAGCCTGCAAAAAGCAATACCAAAATGTAATTGATACCTAAAATGAAAAATCTGTGCTATTCAATAGAATTTCTCCCAGAGTTTAAGCTGGGCAAAGTGATTATTCTTCTCTATTAGCCTCTCATTTATCAGCCCTGTCCTCATTAACCTGCTCTCCCTCAGAATAACTGAGTGCTGCGATCTACCGGAAATGTATGAGAGTGTGTGTGTGTGTGTGTGTGTGTGTGTCCGTGAGTGTGTGTGTGAATGTACGCACAGTTCGAACTTTAAGCTTCAATTATTAAGGAAAACGAAACAAAGCAGCCAGACATTGTCTCTGGGTTTTAATGTACATCATCGCAACATCTGTGCAAGCAAGACACTGTCTTCGGTAAGTTTTATGTGCAAGATACAAATACAATAGTTTTAAGAGAGGAGATTGTTCCTTACTTTTGTGTACTTGTACTTTTGTGTTTTAACTGCATTGGGTACAGTAGAATCTGAGTTTCAAAACCATTTGCCATCTCATTTACACCAGTTGGCATTTTTGGCTGAAGTGTGTTGAGGGGTGACAGAGTACACTCCTCAAGTACACTTTCTTGTTTCTGGCTGAAATCTTGTGTAACTAATGAAGTGAATAAAAGAACTGTTACACAATTTGAGCAGGGCATGAGTTCGCTGTGCGCACTGTCAGTATGAACTGCTGAGTCTCTGTACGCTAAGGCAAATTCCACTCTGGCTCAATACAGTGCTATTCAACTTAAGTTTCATTACGTCAGTCCATCAAACTTGGACAATGCAGTCCAACAATGAGACCTAACTGTCTGCAATTCAGAGCCCAATATTCAATCCATATATTCTCACATTGTAATCTGAGCTATTGTTCATGACCCGGTCTTAAAAAAGCACAAGTGGAGTACAAATATAATAGAGGAAGTGACGGTTATAAAAGGCTCTATTATTATTCCTCCTCTCCAAGTTCTAGTAACTACTGTCAGTGAAGTGTGAATGAAAAGACCTATTATGAGAGACAGTTTAACTGTAGTGTGTCCAACTCACACCAAGAACAGAATTTCTGTTGTTGGCCAGTGTCTCTAAATTCAAACATTTTCTTGTAGAAAAGTGTTCAAATGTAGATCATTCAATTTTTATAAAACCTTGTTAAACATGAAAGATACCACTCTCATGTCTGTCCACTAAACAGGGTAAGGGAACAATTTAGATTTATGATAATACCTCGATACCAGATCTGAAGATGGCACCTATTCATTCCGATGGAGTTGCTAACCCGCAGGCTAAACATTTTTTAGCTAAAATGTTTTGGTTGGTTTACTTGCATGGTATGCAATCCGCTGAATATGCGCAGTATTATTAGAGTATTAGAGTTCCTGCCTGGCTCATAGACTTCACATTGTGATGACGTCACAGTATTTTAAATTGCTTCTTGGCTCCAGGAAAGTTTTACAAAATAAAACCTCTATGGATCAAAAAGAGTTTTATTTCTAAAGCTTGGAAATTTAGGCAATCTAGACTAAAATATACATACAAGTATGACAGCATACAGAATATACAGTTTGTGTTTTCCTATAATTTTTGTATTTGGTATCACAGCTGTGTACATAGAAATTAATAGTCTATAGCCTTGTAGGCTGTTTGTGCATCTATTGATGAAGGACACTACATTGATATCAGAATACGGACCCTCCATTTAGTTTATCTAAATGTCTCTATATTTTCACACTACTTAGTTGTACATGTTTTCCAGTGTAATGTTATGATGGTCAATTTTTTGTCAGTCAGGTAAAAATCAGCTGCAGGGAAGTCTAGTCCCTTTTGCAGCCATGCGAGCAGGACAAATACGTAAAATTTAAGTGGATTTTCGTACATGGATGATAAAATAATAATAATAATGACACTAGTAATTCTTTCTGTTTGAAGTTACAATTAGGTTTCCTGTAGGTTTAACTTTATTGTGAAGGCAAAAATTAGTGCTTTGTCTAAAATCGGAAACTTCTGTACTTATTCTTGCTATTTTGAGTGTATAGGTGTGTTTACGCTGAGAAGTATGGCAAAATGCAGTGCAATCATAACAGTCAAAAAGTTGAGTGTGGAGGGTTGGACACTTCTAACCTTCAATGGTGCCTCTGTAGCTGAAGGGACAGGACAACAAACACATTTCAAATTTGTAGAATGTTGGTGGACTAAGTGAACAGTGAAGCATTGTACAAATACACATGTATTTTTCGCTGCTACTACACTATTCTCAGATATAAGCCATCAGGTTATTGGGTTAATTCTGTAATAATTTGGTACCACAAACAATAACACAAATGCTAACATTAGCTTTGCAGCTAGCTAAAAGCCACACATTTTATAATCATGCACTGATGTTACATGTGTTGTGGCATAAACTATACGGTCTAGGGGCGTAGTTACGTTTGGTGTTTCTGCATATTAAAAGGTCGTCTTCACCGAAGAAGATTTTAGTACCAGATTTATGGTCAGATGTTTGATAAGTTGTGAATATTCGCAAAATGCAGCAGCTATTATTAACGCATTAGCATCAGCCTCAGACATTTATAATGTGCCAAAATGCACGTTCATTTAAATACAATGAACAAGTAGGCCTAAATACAGAAGAAGACAAGGGGGCAAACAAGCAGATATAGCAAACATATTTTGACGAGTGACAGTTGTTCGTCCAATGAGCACAAGTAGAAAAGTTGTGGAATCTTGTGACCATTACTTTCACGAAGTGCCCAACAGCGATTTTATTTTTGAGACAACACTACCCTGTAAAATTTTGCACACTAGACAAGTAACAACACAGTGTATACAGAATGCTGCATGTTAGTGTATTAATGGAAGTATCAGATTTGAGATAGAGCATAGGTTACTAAACAGCTATTTAGGTTACAGTTTTGCCAGCTTATCCAAAAAGTGAGAAGACGACCCAGTGTGAGCCGACGAGAAAGCCCATCTAGCAAACAACACTGCATGTGTGTGTGTGACACGAGGCGTAAGGCACCACCCCCTAGTGAAACATCAAGTTTCAAGGGAGTCTCAAAAATAAGTATGTACTTTGTTCCTTAACAAATCTGATCAGGGGTGAAAAGACATAATGTTTTTAGATCACAGGATGTAAGCCTTAGTCTACAAGAACTGAGCTCTTTTGGGATTTTAGGATTGAAAAAGGCTTTTCTATGGCTTTCAGGTATAAACTGTTACTCCCTGTGAAAAAAACCTGTTGCACCCATTACTATTGTTTTTAATACAGTCTTATCTATAAAGCTCAGTTCTGATGGAGACAAAGATACACATCTGCAAATATTGTATGCAGGAAAAAAAACACATTTTTATGTATGTTTATTTCATAACCATTCTTGTTAGTATGTATGACAACAAAGAGAGCAAAGGACACTGGGAGGCAGTTGGGTAGCTGAGTGAGATGAAAATGAAACCAGAGACAAAGAGATGAAAACAGATGCAGAGGAGAGGTGGTCAAGAAGAGAGAGAAGGAAAGAAAATGAAAGTCTAGCCTGAGGAGTCGGGGAGGGGGGAGTCTGGGCCATTACATCACTGCTGCAGTGGCTGACAACATGAACGTTACTAACACTCCCTCTCTCTCTACAGTCTACAGTAAATGGCACTGAACAACATACGCTTATTATGACTGTCTCACTCTCTTTCGCTTTAGTAATGTGACTGTAAATCAGAAATACCATTAAAAATTAACACTATCACAACCACAGAGACAATAGAAGAAGTCACATGAATCATAATAAGGACCTCATGCACAAAAAGGTTATTATTATTGTAGGAATATTATTATTCTGATGCTATTAAAAAGAATGTAAAGTAGGGGTGCCCCCTCAAAGTCGGAGATTTGAATCATCAGTCAGAGGCCCGTCAGTCAACTGAGATTGCCTCAAGTAATTTGCCAGTCAGTGTGCCATGCTCTGTACGTGAATGCTCATCACTTTCACGCTACTCTTTAGTACAAGTGGCTGCGTTCACGGAGTCAGCTGCCCGGTGGACGGGAAGCTTTGCACCGCAAGGCTCCGAAATAACGTTATCCTCTGCCTTTTGCTTAGAAGTGGTGTATTTACAGCTCACAGCAACTTGATTTGATAGAGTCCCTGGATTTTGTTTGATATTTAGTGTTGGCAGTAAATGTTGTTTTACATTTCCGATCCGCTGTTAGCGCAGTTAGCTTGTTTATTACATTAAGTGATATGAGTGTTACCCTGAAAGTCCCGCTTAACTCTATGGAAACAAGGAATTAGTCGTCAAATATTCCCATTGAAAAGCTAGATCTGATTCAACTGACATATTTCTAGGTACAGCCCTAATGTAAAGTCACTAGTCTTACAAGATATGCTTTAAGTCCTCATAGGAACTTTAAAAGAATATCATCAAAGGTTCGAAATGATATATTGAGTGAACTAGTGCTCATGATTTGTGTTTATATTTTAATAATTCAGAGCTTGTTGATAGCATTTCTCACCCTTATACTGCCTACATTTTTAATGCGGCCCTGTTGAATAATATAACACATGCGCTGACACTTTCATGACACAAATAACATAATCAATAACACATGTCATATTACGGCTGTTTTGCCTGCACTCAGGAATAAATTAAGTTCAATAAAACACTAAAAACAAGATGAAGGGTTTTTATTTCAAGCACGCTGGGAAAAGTGTCTCTGCAAAAATGTATGTCCAGGACCTTAGGATAATATAAACCCCAGTTCAGATCAACGAGTCTCAACAAGACAAGTTAAAACTTGCAACTACTTGCAATGCACTGCTCTGCAATGTTCTGAGGCCTGCCAGTTTACATCGATGTGACTAGATGAAACAATATATCACCACTCCATAGCAACAAATTTGTACTTCTGTTTTAACTTCTGGCTTTTTAGTAGCTGTATATCATGTGTAGCATCTTAAAATATGAATGAGGACGGTGATAGTGGGATACTAACTACAGCTGCATTTAGAGATGAAACTAAAAAATCTGAGCTTGAGATGGACTGAATTAAAAAAATACAATAATTTAAAGAACAGCACTCAGTGTTTGTTAAAATAATCCTGTTCTTGTTTGAGTAAATTTTAAGGCTTTTGTCATACAGACATGACTGCTCCTCAAACAAATTGATATGGTGATCCTCTCATCCCTCTGTCCAAAACTGACATGATCAGCTGACTTTGCTGAAAGCTGATTGGCTGTTGAAATACACCCACCAGCCACTTTATTATGTACAGGCTGCTAGTACCAGGTTGGACCCCTTTTGCCTTTAGAACTGCCTTATTCCTTTGTGCCATAGATTCAACAAGGTGCTGGAAACATTCTTTACAGATTTTGGTCCATATTGACATGATAGCATCACACAGTTGCTGCAGATTTGTCAGCTGCACATCCATGATGTGAATCTCCTGTTCCACCACATCCCAAAGGTGCTCTATTGGATTGAGATCTGGTGACTGTGGAGGCCATTGGAGTACAGTGAACTCATTGTCATGTTCAAGAAACCAGTTTGAGCTTTGTGACATGGTGTGTTATCCTGCTGGAAGTAGCCATCAGAAGATGGTACACTGTGGTCATAAAGGGATGGACACGGTCAGCAACAATACTCAGGTAGGCTGTGGTGTTTAAACCATGCTCAGTTGGTACTAAGGGGACCAAAGTGTGCCAAGAAAATATCCCCCACACCATTACACCACCACCACCAGGACAGTTTACACCATCGCAACTTTTCCCTGTTTAAAGACAGTTTTGTCTTGTCATAAATCTTTGGTCTAATCTGGGCTTACAAGGCTGATGTTTTACATTTAGTGAGTGATTATTTTTGCGTAGATGATCCTTGATTTTCATAAAAAGTACTGCAAAGTATATGAAATGTACAAATGACATATATCCTCTCTATCTGCAGTGGGTTGTAATTTGTAATGGGTCTAATAGCTGATACAAGAACTGGACAAATAGCTAGGATGTAAACTAAGTGAGATGTCCCCAGGTCAGGACCACCTGCCTTTTTGGTTCAGCCACCTGTGTGATGGAGAGGTAAGGAAAAAAGGAGAGAAGAGAGGCTAAACAAACAAGAGAAGGTCAAACAGACCTGCTGGGAAATGCCACTTATGTTTTCCATCATGAAGACAGCGGGGGAGAGAGGGACTTAGGGAAGGCTTACATGTTTCCACATCAGTTACTTTAACTGTGTTTGAATGTACAGGTTGTTGGCGGAAACTGACAAACAGCACCCTGCTAGGCCATACCGAATGTGTGTGTGTGTGTGCGTGTGTGTGTGTGTGTGTGTGTGTGTGTGTTCAAAAGGGAGGGAGCTAGAGTAAAGTACATAAAGAAGCTGAATGATCAATATCTAATGTAGAGTTGAGGATATTTACGAGACAGGTGTATGAAAAACTGGCAGTGAATACTGTCACCTGCAGTCAGTTCGTACCGTCTAAAAAGTAAATTAAATATAATTTAAGTCTCACTGATGTGTTGACAGTGATGATGAAACTGTTTAGAGCAGAGCTTCTTCACATTTCTTGCAGAGAAGACTGTTTTTATATCGACAATGTTGTTGTGCAGCAGCCAGTACCTATGGGTGTGTGTGTGTATGTGTGTGTGCAGGTGGGGGGGATAATTTAAACCAAGCATTTGTATGTTATAAAACCTTTGTTAGGCCTTTTATCTCCCCTACCTCCTCGAAAGAAACTCCTCAGTGGTCAAGTTTTTTTAATTAATTATTTATCATTTTATTTATTTAACTTTATTTACAGATGCTAGCTAGTTTCATCAGTAATAAGAACACAGCCATGCAGATTGAGTAGCTAAGGGGATGATGATGGACAGATGACCCATAACTTGTGTCCTGATGACACAATACTTTAAGTGAAGGTAAATTCAAGTTCAAGGTTCAATTCAAGGTAATTGCTGTACAAATTGCATATTAAATACTGTAATTATATTGCAATTTTTGTTTTTTGCTGAATCATATTACAGAAACCAATGCCTCAGAACACCACCGCAATAGTGGTACCTGGGTCACACAGCAGCAGAGCAGTTTCACATCATAATAATTGATCATAGAGAGTAATGTCATGAATTCTTGTTTATTTCTCCATGCTGTTCATTACTAATGCAGTGCCCATTCAAAACTTGCCTGTTCAGGATGGGCCAATTGCTGCTTGCCGCTTTTTCGAGAACCACTCATCCAACAACTTGGAACAAAAGCCTTCATACCAAAAGTTTCACCACTGATGTTTGAGTTTGCTACAGCAGGGCGTCCCACACATTCAATTATGTGTTAGATTTTCTGTTTTTGCAGCTGGACTGTTCATTAGGTGACTTGTTGGAATATATATACCGATTGATTATCCAGTGTAGAGGGCTGCATTGGGATTGGGTCCCGCCGGGTCCCGCCGGGTCCCGTGGGACCCGTGGGACCCAACCCAAATCTTGCGGGAGCGGCCGTTTTGAACTTTGCTGCGGGCAGGAACGGGCAGCTAAAAAAACCACTGCGGTATCGGGATGTAGCCTATAGCGACAGGATGGAGTTAACAAATGATGTGGAAAAGAAACTCAAACAAGGTCTGAAGGCGCACTGAGCCCGCTACTTCCCAGCGCTCCCAAAGCTGGCGCGTTTCATCTTCAGTATCCCCGCATCCAGTGCGCCTTCAGAGCGGGCCTTTAGTGTCTGTGGGGGCATCTTGGAAGAGAGACGCACGGGATTGGGACCACAGTCGGTCAGCAACAGTCTCTTCCTCCACAGCAATATTATGGCCAAGCGATTCATTTGTTTCATTTATGTTATTTATTAGTGTTATTTGAGCCACTCACAGCCTACTCTCATTGCTATTTGTTGATTACATAAAGAGGCGTGATGATGCCGGTGTTATTGAGCATAGGCTTTATCTTTATCTCATTAATGTTTCTTATTCAGGTCTCTCTTAGAAAAGAGTCCTTAACCTCAATCACTGCGTGATTATATAAAGGTAGAAAAATAAATAAAATACAGAGGAGGAGAAAAGAATATGAAACAGCCTTTATTTCATTAAAAACTAAATGAAAACAATGAAATAGGCATAGCTGTCAAGTCTCCCATTTTGGCCGGGAAACTACCATATTTTACCCCTCTTTCCTGCCGTCCTCCCGTATTAGTATTTTCCCGTAAATCTCCCGTATCATAATATAATTAAAAAAAACAAACAAACATTCCTCTGCCTCTCCAAACTGAAGTCTGTCACTAGCCTCTCGACAACTGCCACCTGCAGTAGCCTGGGTGCTCATTTCCACGTCAAGTTAGTTGAGTGGGCGCTGGGGCGCCCCTATTATCACATTTCAACCAGCAGCAGAAAGGAAAGGCGAATCCTGGTGGTTGTGAGTTGAACAGGGGTCACAGACAGGAATACCGCGGAGGCTCATAGTGCTCTGCAGCACAAGATAACGGCTTACTGGCGACAGAGAAGTCCGACTCCAGGTCCAGTAATTTTCTCTTTCGTTGGTGTCATGACTGCCCAGTAGTACCTGGACAGCCGAGCTGTGGCGGCACACAGGTATGTGATGTGTCACAGGAGAAACGAGCCGTTCACATTTCTCTTTGTGTCAGGTAATGGTCCACAAACCTCACCGCACTTTAGGGACTGTTCTCAACTTATCAGAGGAGGAGGGTGGCTGGTTGATTTTTATTTTATTTTTTTATTTTATTATGGGTGAGGGATGGTTCGCTGGAAAATTTCCCTTATTTTCAAATCCAAAACTTGACAGGTATGGAAATAGGAACGCTATTCCTGGCCAGTGCGTCAAAAGACATGCAGGCCAGGGAAACGAAACAAACAACCCCAAGAATCTCTTTATTAATAGCCTATAAAATGACGTGTTTTCTCCTGCGGGATGGGAGAAGACACGAAATCAATGTATCTCTATTATTGTGCGGGCATAAATTCTCAGAGTTTTGCAGGAGCGGGCGGGAGTGGACATACACATTGCGGGAGCGGGCGGGAGTGTAACACACACGTTGCGGTTGTGGGCGGTAATGGTCAGAAATTCAGCGGGAGCGGGCAGGAGCGGGATGAAGAAAACAGTCCCGCGCAGGGCTCTAATCCAATGCTCAACAGCAGGACGCCACAGATGGATCAGCAGAATGGCAATGGCAATGTCACCAACCCAGCCTGATTGTGCTGCTTTAACCAAGGGATCAAAAGGCAAAAGATCTTAAGTTGGTGAGTCCATCTTCTTCTGGATGGGGTGCTGGGTGATTTGTACTTCACCCTTTTAATTTGTCACTTCCAATTGGCCGAGAGGTGACCAGACTCGACATCAGAAATTAATTTGGACAAACAGAGTGAATCTACTGTGTCTCAATTAGCGGGGATAATAAAGCTTTTCTTTTCACTCTGCACCTGAGCCACGTGAAAGTGAAACTGTCTGGGAGTGTCTAGACATGTACACACACACACACACACACACACACACACACCTCTAATAAAGCCTGTTGTTTTCACACATATACACTCAACAAAAATGACTTAACCGATGTAAGATTAAAAAAAAAAGCATATGCTTGGAGTCTTGGATGATTGATGGTGACATACAAAAAAATTATGCATAAAAACACATATTCCCCAGCATGGAATGACAAGGTGACAGAGATGGACGGAGCAGCAGGTGAGACAAAGGAGAGATGCATCTCCCCCCCCCCCCCCACAGTGAAATTACAATTGAGTCTATATGAAATCAGCACAGTGACGCAGCATCTTTGCAGCAGCACCTAAAAGCATATGCAGGATGGAGAGACAGGGGGAGAGATAGAGACAGGGGGTGAGGTGACAAAACAAAGAGAGAGAGAGAGAGAGAGGGATATATCAAGAGACTCACCTGGCTAGATGGGATGTTGTCTGTGGCTCAGAGGAAAGGCTAATATCCAAGACCTGAAGGCAAGAACAGTAGTGAGGGGGAGACAGAGAGAGAGAGAAGGGGGGAGAGATTAGATTTGGCTGCCAGTACTTTGGGAGTGCAGTGGCAGGTGGCACCTTGGTTTAACACACACACCTACACACACACACACACAAACACACACCATCGCTATATCTTTGAGACAGATGGAGAGAAAGGAGGTGGTGGCAGAGGTGAGAAAGTAGTAAGAAGCAGCTGAGGTGGGAGAGTATGACTGAAAGTGGCTTCCAATCAGTTGTGGATCTAAAGGAAGCCCTGTGCTTTCACCCTGCAGGGAGTAACACAGTGCACAGGAGGGACATAGAGAAAGAGATAAAGTGACAGCAAGAAAGGGAGAGCTTATCGATGTATGTGTGTGTGTGTGTGCATGCGTGTGGTTGTTGATGCCTCCCTCCGGCTGACAAAAACACACACAGTAGAAAGCCTTAAAAAGGGTAAACAAGACCATATAGCTCCATTTAACAGATACACAAGCGCAGACACAACCTAGTTGGCTTTAGTCCGACAGCCACAGTCTGAACATACTGATACATGTAGACACAGTGGGCTACTGTGGGTATCTCAGCAAGAGGGTGATGGGTTCATGTCAATGTGAATGGCACTGAAGTTGTAATCGACTATATAAATCATCCCTGTCAAAATACTGAGCAGCGGACATTTCCAATATTCTTTTCTATGATCAATTTGGACAGCAAAGTTTTTCTTATTTAATCACAGAGAGTTAGGATATGATAGTCACACACCAGGGAAAGCTGGGGTCGCTTTAACATTTCCTGAATCTCTCCATACACCTCAGGGGTATTGCTGCCTGGTGCCAAAAACCACCCAAACTGACAAACAAATGACCAAACTCATTGTGGAAGTGCAGCATCATACTTTTGGAAAAACCTCATCCTGAATGCTTGTAATCTCATTCACCAAGTCAGCATACAAAGTCTGTGACCATGGACACAACAAATGTAGACAAAGTTGCCAGAATATATTGACATTGTAGGTTTCGGTCAACCACACATGTTACATTTGTGTTTCTCATCAGGAGGTGGAGGGGGTGGTGGATGGCATGACACCTAGTAAATAAGGAGGGGGAAGGGATGGTGGACGGCATGACACCTAGAAAATGAGGAGGGGGAAGGGATGGTGGATGGTGCGACACCTCAGCGAGACAGCTGTCAAGCAGCAGCAGACCAATGATCAAGACCAACAAACAACAAAGCTAGTGTTATTTAACAAGAAATCCAGACATTTCCAGCCATGTTTGGGCCAACCAAACTGTATATTTCAACCAAAAACACAATGTAGTCCTAGCTTTAACCAAGTGTCAACACTAACAACACTAAAACACTAAAAACTGAAATGTAAAGAAATATAACGTCAACATAACCACTACACATGAAACATGCAAATTTCACATATGAAATGTACAAATATAACATATCCATGGTTTGCCAAAACGTTAAATGCCAACATTTATTCTGGCAATACGGTTAAGTAACCTCATTACTGCCATAACGCAGTGGCAGTGCATAGGGACTCAAGATACAAGAAAAAAAATGTTATCACAAACAACCAATGTTTGTATGTCTCTGAAAGGCGATTACGATCATATTTTGAGACAACATGACACAGCACTGCATAGGCTTAACAAGGAGGTGGCTGAATGGCATGCAGACAAAGTGCAGGACCTCCTGTCTTAGGTTGAGGCAACAAAGGCACTTTGGTTGAGATGTCATTAAAAAAGGTGCTAAAAAAATCTTTAGTCACTACAATTGGATAATGTATTGCAACGTTGCCTATTTTGGCAGGAAACAATTGTGGTCAGTTAACATTTTGCTCAAACGTTCAGTATCAACATTTTTGCGACTTGCCAGATACATTCATTAGCAACGTTGTCTTATTATGTGGACAGTAATCTCTCAAGACAGATTCTGCAATTTACATTTTTTTTTTTACCGATGGATTTCCAGATTGTATGGACAGCAAATATACAGTAATTGTCCCTCATAAGGTATTTTCAAATTAGTGGCATGTAAATGTAATTTCTAGGAGACAAGGCTGTCACAAATGTGTTTTAGCATGTCCTCAGATATGGAATTAATGATCATCATCCTTGGTTCATTCAGAGCACCTTGGAGATCAACATCCAATAAATATACAAGGATGTCATCAGCTGCAATTGGTGCAGATGCCATCCCCACACCCAAACTGGTCCCGGCTGTGCCATTATGAATATAACAAAGGAGGAAAGAGAAGGCATAATTTGAGTCCAAAATCCCTAAATGTGGTAAACATAGAACAAGTGCTGTGTTTTTTTATACCTGTAGTACCTCACTTAGGAAAAAAATCAGCTTTTTGCACAAAGCACATCCAAGCAGAATTTGAAGAATTCTATATGAACTCACAATTATCCTTAAAAGCCTAAAAAGCTCATGTAGTCTTCCACAACTAGAACAGAATCAGGGTTCCACCTCCTAGAGCTCTGACAGTCTGTTGCAAGCTCCTGTCCAACACCTTTTGGCAAAAGCTGATTCCAAACAAGACAAAAGTATCATTCTGCAATAGCTGTAACTCACAGCCTCACAAGTCTCTGGTTGGCTGCACAGACCTGATGCACAATGTGGGCTTCTGTACATACAAAGGATGTGAGGTAGCTTATTCATAATAGCATTGCTACACATAAACTACAAAAAGTAGCAATAAAAGTGACTCTTAAAGCCTTTAAGACCTTTAAGTTAAAGGTCTTGGGAACTAAAGTGTGCTTTCTTTACAGATTAGGTGATTTAATACATTTCTGCATTTGCATATGTCTCTTCAGACATATGAGATAATGAGTAAATCAACAAAATATAAAAGTAGAATTACCGAAATATGAATTTGTATGCCTCCACAAACCATTCCACATGCACTAACAGTTTATATCCATGTCTGTCCAGACTCATATGTAGCCATGACAGTTGACAATGCTTCAAATGTTGCTGCAGTGAAGCTGCATGTATAAAACATGGATGTTTCCCACACACTTTCCTCCTGGCTGCACAGGGGATCTATACAATCAACACAGTTTCAACACTGACACCCAAGATGAGTATCACCCATTCAAAATCCAATCACATTTCTCCCCTTCTATTCATGAGATATGGTGCTGAATAATGGCCAGGAAAATGTTTTTGCAAGACATTATGATGTCATAGTGAAGCTGACCTTTGACTTTTTGGATAATAAATATCATCGTGTCTTCATTATATTCTATTAGACATCTGTGTAAAAAAAACTAAATTCTTCAGTTACAATCAATCAAAAACAAACGTTTGACCACCAACTTCTAATCTCGTCATCCTTGAGTCCAGATGGACGTTTGGGCCAAATCTTAAGAAATTCCCTTGAGGCATTCTTGAGATCAAGTTTCATTCATTTCAATTAGACAAGTTCTTTGATAATGTACAGGTAACTACCGTTCAACTAGTGGACATAGAGACCAAGGAAAAAACTGATGTATCAAAAGAGTATAAAATGCTGTGCAGTGTCATTGTGTCTGATATGTCTCCAAACTGGACTTCCTGCAGTGTCTTCTCACTGCTACCTGTATCCACATGCCCACACAACCAACAGTACCTTTTTAAAGTAGAGCTATTTTTAATCTGAACACAATATGTGGTCTACTTTTCCAATTAAGCTGAATCTTGTACCCCTGAGGAGTCAGGGCAATAGGATTAGAAGAAATGCCACATAGCACCAGCAGGGGGGAGCATATAAAAAAGACAAAAAGACATTTTGGGTCTCGCCGCTGGTGTAAACAACTGTAAAAGCTGAATCAGAAACATACCTGTTCTGTCACATGGACTTACCCAGACAACTGAAACATGTGTACAAGGTCTTCAACTTAGACATACAGGGAGAGACAGAGGGTCAAGAGGTAATGAAAAGATGGAAGAAGGCAGGTTTTTCCATTAGTGTTCTATCGATAAATTGTCTGCAACTATTCAACTATCAATCGATGAATTAAAAATGGAAATTCTTGCAAGCTGAAACCTGAAATTGTTCAGTTGTCAAAAACACAAGGCAGACGTTTTGGCATTACTTGCCTTCATAATGCAAACGTCTCAATGTACAGTCAAATAGCAAGTAAGGCTGTCTGTGCTCATTTCACAGCTTCATCAGCCTAATTTCACTCTGTCTGTTCAAGATAAAGACAGCTTTTCAGGAATACAACGGTTCCTAAGGCTTTGCACCATAATCGCACAGCGTCTGTCTGAATTTCCATCATAATTTAAAATGTCTTGAAATCAGTAACCTTTTACCCTCAATGTGAAATGGTTCCAACAAGCACATTTTCTCAAGAATAGAATTTCATGCTGAGAATTGTCTTGTTTCCAAAGGCTTTGTTTGATAAAGGAACAAAAGATTCATACAAAACCTTCACAACTGAGTTAAATGTCTTGCTGTTGTAAGGCAACACTACTTGTATATGAACAGGACCAACACCTCGTGCTCCCCGTGAGCTTATAGCAAACAGTGCATGTGTACACTGTAACTTGGTTGCCCTTTGCAGTCCACCCCTGATGGATGCTTTCAGAGACCTCAGCAGGCTGTCCTGCTCAGCTTCCTGTCGGCCCTGCTGTTATTAACAAGAACTATTCTTAATCTGATCAAATGGTGTTTGACAAAAACGCTGGATTCCAAACATGACATGACATGATTAACCCCTGAACCTGGTTAATGTGTCAAAGAAATTAGATGTGCTGTAACACCTTTCTTTCCCCCAGTGGACAGTGCCAAATAGGTGAATAGATACAACCAGGTGACATTGGATCTGCAGTCATGCTGTGATGACACAGGTGGTACATGAAGTAGAGCAAGAACTGCATTCTGTTGACATGAATACACCTATAAATA
The DNA here is from genome assembly GCF_041903045.1 of Epinephelus lanceolatus. Classification (NCBI taxonomy): domain Eukaryota; kingdom Metazoa; phylum Chordata; class Actinopteri; order Perciformes; family Serranidae; genus Epinephelus; species Epinephelus lanceolatus. Next base: position 18,519,341 of record NC_135747.1, on the reverse strand, counting down.
CATTTCAAAGTATGAGAAAGTCCCCTCTTTATAGAGTGTTTCTTTTGAACCACATTCATACCGTATATTTCCAATACAGTGAAGCAACTGGTGGTACCATTACACTCCTTGCACACATTGCTCCATTATTTTTACTGTTTGTGTTGCCCCAGCCCTGAAACAGCTCAGCGGAGCTCCTTGCTTGACAGAATTTGACAGAACAGCCAAAACAAGGCGGAAAGGCTAATCCTTGCTGTATCTGGGCATCTCTGCCTTCATGACCCAGTAGCAGATGGTTAGAAAATTTAGAAGCTGGGTCTGTGGTGACCAAGCTGGGCTGTCATGTTGGTCAAGTATTTATGTGGCCATGAGAACAGGGATACATTTGAGAGGGAATCGGTGAAAAAAAAGAAGAAAACATATATTTGTTTTATGATGGTGCTTCCCTTGTTCACTTAACTTGCAGCTGATGGTCTGGTTTCAATGCAGCGTTTAGAAAAATCCAGTGGAATCTGACGAGTGAAGTTTTATTTTTCCGTACATGATTCACCTATTTCACTGATTTTACCAAGGATTGGGCATTATCAAGTTACACCAAGTTATATACATGACTTCAACGCAACGTCACTCACTGCCGTCACAACGGCCATGCCCCCTTTTAGGTGAAAGTTTTGAACTTGACCCGGGAGAGACGCTAGTCGCGGCTAGGAGTTCATAATGCCGAAAAGTTGCTGCGTTGTTCACTGCACAGCAAACAATGAAAAAAAAACCCAGAATTGTGATTTTCTTTGCTCCCGGATAGAAGGAATCTGTGGCTCACAGCCATCACACAGCAGGGTAAAGACGTAGCCTGACTGGCCATTTCATCCAAAGGGGAAAGACTCAACTGATTTGTTTTTATTTACACTTTATGTGTGTGAAGAGCTCTGATTCTGAATTTGCCACCAGTCAAAATCCCATGTTTGTATCACCTATTACATCACCGGCGCACGACCCGCTGTAGTCCGTTGTAGTCCCGTTTAAGTCATGTATATTGTTAAAACTACAGATGCTCATCTTTCTCATACAGAGATGCTGTATTGAGGATGTATTGTATGTGGTGCACATAACGCACCACCAGAGGTCAGTCACGCATGGCAACGTAAACAACGTTACAGGACTAAAAACAGTTGGCTAGCAACAACAGAGAGAGACGGTGGGGAAAACAGAATATTTAATATCTTACTCAGTCAATCAAGGAGATATTTCAACTAAAACACAGCTGGTGATAGTTGGAACATTAGACTAACTGACTACATGATGAACAAGGCTAACTAAGATGGTTTGGGTGAATTTTGTTTTTGTCAAGTTTGAATGAAGCATGTTTCAGTTAATCTTAGTTCAAATAAAGACAGAACCTTGAATTCAGAAGGTGTACAGTTGTATTTCTCTGTTTAATAAGGAAAATAGGAGTGAGAATATTACGTTTCTTGATGTTTTGTGAGTTTATATTGTTTATATATCAGACCGAAAAAGCTAAGGATCGTTAATTACCATAATATACTGTATAGCCCACTAAAATTTCAAGAGGGTATAAAGATATGAAAAAAAAGACTGCCCAAGCCTAATTTTGCCCTGTCAGTTACTTCCAAGCTGTGAAGTAACTATAATTCAACATCATGCCAAAGCCCAGAGAGTTACACACAATCTATGACAAAGGAAGTCAAGAGCTGTCTTGAAGACTTAACTCAGCTAGTGAGACAGTTACTGCCAAATGTCAGGTCTGATATTGTTTATTACAGTGATGTATTGTTCAACCTGGGAGAAACAGCGGGCCATTTTAACTCAAACTTATCTTCTACTCGGGACAGTTTTATTCATCCAAATGAAACGCTTGGAATTAAATTCTGATGTGATAAGATTAGATTTGAGCAACTTAATCAAAAAAAAGAAAGAAGAAAGACAGGAGACAGACATGTGAAAACTTGATCCAGTTTATGTTTGCGTCTGCAAAATCCCTGAAATGAGATTCGGAAATCAAATTATCCGCTATCATCAGAGGACATCAACATCCAGAGGAATAATAATGGATTTATTCCCAAGGGCATTTAGCAGCAGATTTGCTTTGTCTTCTAATGGCCAAAAAGAACAGGCCTGTAGAAAAAAAGAATTGATGTGTTACCCCTATTATGTTAATGATGTGAGAGAAAGTCGAGAAGTCACTTTGTTTACTGAAGATAAAACATGACTCCTTGTCATTGGACGTGACCTCCCTTCTTCATCAATTAGTATCAGTATGGAAACTCATCATAAAAATCTCAAAGGATATCTAGCCTTATTTATAAGGACAGTATCTCCTAATGACTACTATAACTGTCTGGACGTGTCACTGGCACTTAAAAGGAGGAGTTCATTTTTGAGCCCAAGTTTAGCAAGTCAGTCATCCTGCTAAGTTTCCACCAAGAGTACTTATGTCCCCACCTGTGTTTTGGTAAAACAGAAACAGACTCTGCCTTCCTAGAAAAGCAGCTCAACCTCTTTATGCCAACAGGATGTACACCCCAGGAGGCAGCAGAACAACGAAAGCAGGCAAGTAATTGGGGTGGGGTGGGGGTGGGGGAATCCATTAATCTGTGTTTTTCTATCTCAAGTTACAGAAAGTCTAATCTTCCTTCCTCTCTCTGGGCATTAAAAATGAGACAAATCCCATTTGGTTGTCGCGATGGGGAGGGCGATGGCAAATTATTCAGTGCCAAAGGGACAGTTCATTACAAAATTAAGAATACATGTTTTTTTTTCCTTTCCTGCGCAAAGTGTTGCTGCAATTTATCAATCTTGAATGTTTTGGTGTGAGCTGGCGAGTGTTGGATATTGCACCCATAGATGTCTGCCTTCTCTCTTGTATAATGGAACTAGATGGCAGCTTATGGTGCTCAAAGCACCAAAAAAATAATTTGAAAAACTCAACAAAGATGTCTCTTTTTAGAAATCATGACCCACTTACGCAAGATAATCCACAGACCTTGTCGTGAGAAGTTTCATGTAGGAACTATTTCTTTCTACCGTCCACCACACCTGCATCTACTCATGGACAATAGGTTTGTGCTCGTGACAACACAAGATGTAAATATTAATGGCATCCTCCTCAGCTGTAATGTTAGCTAGCTCAGTGGTGCTATGTGAGCTAGGAGTACATGCATGCTTCCTTCTGTGCAGTGATACAGTTTGTGGGTGAAGTTTGGAAGACAGAAAATAGTTCCTGCATGAAACTGTTCGCAACAAGGTCTGTGGATTATCTTGAGTAAGTCGGTCATGATTACTGAAAAGAGACATTGCTGGTTATTTTGTTCAAATATATTCTTTTTGGCACACCACAAGCTGAGTGCCATCTAGTTCCATTATACCTGAGAGAAGGCAGACATCTCTACACCCGATATCGCCAACACTCAGCAACTGAAACCAAACCAATCTAGATTGATAAATACCACTACAGGTAAGAGGAATAATATGTATTTTTGATTTTGGGGTGAACTGTCCCTTTCATTGTGTGATTGGTCTCATTTCATTTGTATTTGGATCGGAGAATCAAAAGCAACTATTTTGTTAACTAATTCATGGTTTGAGTTATTTTTTAAGCCAATATAGCAAATACTCCTTAAGTTTCTTTATTCAAACCAGGGGTGCACGAAGTGTTGATGACTGAACACCAATTTAAAGAGCCACTCTATCAACGAGGGCCTTGCAAGCTCAGGACATGGGATGTTGACCACTTTCACCAAGCAGTCCCGCACCAACTCTCCATCACTGGACAGATTACCACGCTTAGAAATTTCATGAGCTTCCACACAGCTTACCCCTTCATGCATTTTATGTTATAGTCAGGGGGACAGAAAAATATTTTCGAGGGCTGCTATTGGCCAGCAGGCCGCACCTTGAGCAACTGTGCTTGACAGTGAGGTATGGCTGCCACTGTCATTCACACTCATGACTGCAGACACACAGACCTGAGTTGTGCCAATTGAGGTAAATGAGGTGTCAGAGCAAGTGCTCCGGTTTTTCCTCTGCCCTACTTTCTTTCAAGAAGACAGGAAATTCCACAAGTGTCTTCTTAGCACCAATTTTAGATCAGGACATAAATAAAGGGGGAGAGCGTGCACATGAGGCAAGGATCACAGAAAGACAGAGAGAAGCGGCATGTCATCAGTTAAGTCATTAGCAACATGGCAGGTAATGATTCACATTTTTAACATCACCGCATACTTTTGATGGGCTACATTCACAATTCTTTGAGTTCTAGTCATTTTCAAATAAGTTATTTATTTTGCCAACCTTTTCTTCTGTCTCCATTCTGGTGTTATAAGGAGCAACAGCGTAATGGTAAGAATACTCCGAGTCAAAACTAATATATTCCTACATGTTTTCATGCATGAATATCCCCAGAATTGCAGCCATATGCCTTCTTGTCTGCATGTGTGTTACTATGTGACAGCTGCTATGTTGGAAAAGTGAAACACAAGTAGCCAGCTGGTCAGGTCCTCCCAGGCCTCTGTGGTCGGCTCTGAACCCACATCAGTCTCTCTTCAGCTGGGTGGGGTTAGAGAGATGCTGCCTCGAACTGTTCGGCTGGAGCACACACAGGGCCCAGATTGGAAAAGACTGTTAACTGAAACTGTGATGATACTGTTTGAACTAGAGTATTTGTTAGTTGTTTTCAATTAGATAGTGTCTTAGTGTGTGGTTGTTAATTCTAATGTAATAGCTTGGAAAATACAGTTAAGTCTGTCAGTTTGACAGAGAGAGGTCTATCGCTGACACAGTGTTATTAAATTAATATCAAATTAATTTAATAACTCACAGTTGAGTTATTAAATTAATGTGGCACTAAATACTACTATATAGGCTACAATTACTCATGTATTTTACTGTACTGGGTTTAATGGAGTTGTGGGTTTCTTTTTATTTCATGATATTTAATTGGCACACAACAGCTGGCTATCACCACATTCTGCTGAACTGGGTGTGAAGACATTATTGTGTGAACAGAGACCCAAGGGTTAATCAGTTTAGCAGCTTCACTGCAGAGTCACTTCACTTGGAAGTCAAACAACTTGTTGCTTGAGAGATTGGCGGTGATTGACAGTTTGGGCAAGTAACTGTGGCCCAGATAAATACATAAAAAGATAAGACATACAGTAGCAATAGTGTCTTCTCACTTATCCAAAACAACACAAAAGTTCATTAAAATCTGTGAGGTGAAACCATTCTTTGGTAGCGTCTTTCATATTTCAAAAATTAAACATAAAAATATTTTTGGCAGCACAGCAGCCTGTTCAAAACAGGAGCTCATATCTGGGTCTCATTATCCTGCCAGTTGTTTAGTAATTATACCAAACCCCTATGAGCCAGTATTGTTTCTAGTCAGCATACAACCCTTAATTTAGCATCCACTGCCCTAGTTCAACATTTTGTTCTCTGTTCTTTTTTAAAGACTTTTTTAATGTCATTTTTAAACGTTTTGGCGACAAGGACTACTGTAGGTTTTTTCTTACATCACGCCACAACCCTGGAGTTCGATGACAACAATATATCCAGCGGAAAAAGTTTTAAGAATGATGTAAAAAGACATACTTTCAAAGAGCTATCTGCAGTTTAAAGCAGCTTTATAAAAGTAAACTATACCCTACCATTCAAAAGAACCCTTGTCTTTGTCGTGTTTTTAGGGGTTGGGTACTGAACTCGGTACTTTTAACTGACGGAATGACGTCACAGCCATTCACATTGAATCAATTGATGCCAAATTTCTGTACCTGAGAGGGCATGTTGGTGAGAGAGAGCGTGTCTAGATCATAAGCGTATCAGACGTGTTTTCCACTCACATGTCTCACAACAGATATGCTCTCATTTTAATTTAAGCAGCTGTCTTCACCGGCTCTGTGCATGCCCACATTTCAGCTGCATCTCACGGGTGTTACTGCAACCTGAAACGCTTATTTACGCAGTATAGAGAGAAAAAGAGAGAGAGCAAGACTAAGCAGGGTATCTGCACATTTTTAACTACAAATTTAATTACTTTAAAGAATAATTTAATACCACTAAAAGGAAAACTTAATACCATTACATAGAAATTGACAAACTAGACTACAGTATACAGTTTTATTGAATTTTAATACCTGAAATATTCAATGCACATTAGCTAACTGCCTTCTCATTGATGAAAATAAAACTGTAAGGCGGTAAACACAGCCCAGTGGAACTTCCTACAATTTGTTATAGCATATTCCAGGGTCCAGGCCTACAATAATATTAGATATACTGTTGAAATTGCACTTATTTTTCTTCAGACATCTCAGGCTGTTCATCTGTTTTTTAAACGAATGAATGTCTACAGAATGTACTTGGGAAAATATTGGAGCTGATAATACTTATAGGTTATTGTGCATTGGTTTTATTGGTCTGGCCCATCTGAGATCAAATTGGGCTGCATGTGGCCCATGAACTACATCTACAGCAATGCATCATATTCTATGAAATCGTTTTGATTTGTCTTTTTTGTAGGGTTTATTTCTCAACAAAGAAAGGGACACTTTATCTGTCAGGTTATCACAAAGATTCATCATCAACACATCTGGAGATACATGGTTTTCAGTGGACAGGAAGGGGATGAAAAACTATCATCTGAAAAGTAACGAAAGATGTCGGACAAATGTAGTGGAGTAATGATGCGGATGTCATCATTTGAAGAGTCTGAGTGGTGTCAACCTTTTGTATGTAAAACTCATGTCACTTCTGCCTTTAATGTGGCTTTCTGAGAAGAAATATTGGATGCAGTCTGGTGACTGGAAACAGGGCCTGATGGCTTTACCATTCGTATTCCATGGTAGACAAATCATCTCTAGTATGTACAGCCAAACTTACAGCAGCATTAAAAAACAACAACATGTAGGTTTGTCGAGGGCTAGCATAGCACTTGTGCTATTCATGTAAGAATCCAGTGTTTTATGATCCATTGTCCCACGTTTGAATGTTCTGTGACAAAGTTCACATCGCGCTTCCAACAAGTCACTGGATGGTATCAGCCAGCCAAGATATTTGTTGCGCTCAAACCACCTCTCATTCAGTTTACATTTATCCATGGCTGAGCCTGCATTGCTTGCTCACAGCATCATGTTCTCATCAGAAGCTGAATAAACACCTTCTTTTCTGAGTTAAAACATGGATCACAGCCACACAAAGTGTACAACCGCCACCTACCAAGTGAGATTTATGCCACCTATTTTATGTACAAACCAATGGTCAATGTTTTGGGATATTAGAACTAACCAAAGAATACACACGCTCATTAATTTTGCCCCAGATTAAAATTAATGCCTTCCCTCCTACAATTCCAGAAATTTAAAGACATTTTTAGACCTTAAAAATCGAAACTAAAATTATGACAGTGACTCAGAGCGATGGTGAGAACAGCTCTCCAGACTTCCGTTTCAGTTTCATTCCTGTGGCAAAATCAACACATTCACACAAACCTTCTTTTGTTAAAGTATGATGGATGACGTGGGCGCGGACATTTCCAGTTGCTTCTCTGTCAGCTCCGCTAAATACGTGTTAAATTTAGGCTCTTATGTTTATTTTGCAAGTCTTAGTGGTGCTTTTTGTGGTTGGCTTTGGAGGTGGTGGCGTGCGGCTGCAAGTCACCCTTCAGGATGAGGAAATCATCTCATCGGTCTGTAAACTCTGCTTCTGACGACTTCAGCTCACTAGCTGGGCAGAGGTTTTCAAAAGTAAACATCAGTAAAAGTTGAGGAAAGATGGAGAAGATGGGCCCCAGCTGGACTAGCGTTAGTTCGCAACAGAATATCAGAAACTGTAATATCCTTTGATTCAGTGAAACTTGGCTAAATTCTAGATGGCGCCATTCAACCAGGTGGATCTTTTTCTATACACTGATCCAACAGAGTAGAGGACTCTGGCAAGAGAGGGACAGGATGTGTGACCTTTACAGTAAATAAGGACTGGTGTGACTATGGGAATGTGAGCTGATGTCCTGTTCCTGCTGTGGATCACTGCTCAGAGGCGTCTGCAGAGCAAATGTTCCGGAGGACCGACCATATAGCCGTCTAGTTGAGTTCAGAATGTGTAGACAGTTAAAGTATTCCACAACCAGAAACCATGGATTACCAGAACCACCCAGGAAACATGGACAATTATAAAATAGCAGCCAACAATGTAAGAAGATGCAGAAAAGGACTAAAGTTAAAGGAGCTGATTGGATCACATTTCGATGGAGTTGTAATTGTGAAATTCCATCTGACAAATCATTGATTGACTGTAGGGACAATTTTGGGCGGGGGGTTTGTGTGGTGTGTAAAATATTCTAAATAAATTACAGTCTTGAGCTTGAATTATACCAGAGAGAGTAAAGTACCGAAAAAAGGTACCTCTGGGTACCGGATCCAAATTCAAGGTACCAGTAGCGGGTCAAGTGTGAATGGTACCCAACCCTTTATGCATAGCAGTATGAATCATTTTATCATAGTACATACTGTCTCTACAGTGCATGCTGTGTGAATGCGTATATTTTAGAGGGATAAAGCATTCACTGAAGCACTGTGGCTCTTTCAGACAAGTGTTTCCTCTACAGTCGACCAAAATAACCCCTAATTTCCATTTGTAAATGGAAACAGAGAAAAAAAAATCAACTGGGGGATTAAAAGGAGAGAAAGAGAGAGAAACTCTGAACGCAACCTTTTTTACTCCAAATTATGGAAGTAAATTTGCTCTCCCTGCTCTTTTCCTGTTCAGTGCATCTAATTTCTTCGCTGTGTTTAAAAAACAGAGGAGGAAAAGAGTAAAAGTAATGAGGAGGGCTCACACACATTAAAGAATAAATGACCTTGCTTAAATTAGATTTTTGGCCCCCATCACCCACACCCACTGCCTCTCCCTCATTTTGTCCCTTCCCCGCTCTTTCCGTCTCTTGTTTCAGCAGCATCTCTCAGCGGCCATGCTGAAAAAGAAGCCACCATATGTATCATCAAATAAAAAGCTCGCCCTGTCGGCGTCAGACGTTGTTCAGCTTCAGATGGTGGTGCTCTTTACAACAGAGCAAGCGTTTTCACAGCTTCTTTATGAGTTAGCGTGGGCTGCAATATAAACAGCACCACTCAATTATACTACCGGCAAGCTAATGAACACTCGGTAGTCTGTGATCTCGCACAAACATGCCAGTGCACACATACCTATGGTACAGTCCAAGCACACACACACATGCACAAACACTGCTAGCAGACACATATGGACAGCTTATGCTTGTGATCGCTCTATGTTGTTCGAGTGTAGGTGGTTGCAGCCTTTACCGTCACTGTAAAATCTGTGGCAAGAACAATCCTCAGAACATTGTTCAATTTTTTCTTTCTTTTTTTTTTAACTCATAACTTGAGTTACAGAAGTTTTAAAGTGCTCGCTGCGCTTTGATACAGCAAGTACACAGGCATCCTTTAGTATGACTGTGCAGTTTACCAGTTGTACTATATTTGTAATATCCTTCTCAGAAAAGAAAAGTTTGCCCAACAATGATTCTACAACTGTCTAAATACATTTTTTTTTACATGTCTACAATATAAAGAGTCCCTGGGAATGACTTCAATACATTCACAGCTCTACACAGAAAGTTTTTGGGGACTACCACACTCTTAAACACTGCACATCAGGCCTTTTTTTTCTTGGTAAATGAAGATGTACAGTACATACAAAGATGTACTGTAAAAGACCTCGTCTGTGTTTATAGCGGCGGGTGACCTTACTTATGGCTTTTTCCGCCCTATTCTACAAAAGTACACTACATTTAAGTACATTACGCAACAGCAGATGCCTTCACTAATTTGGTCTCTCTTTATCATGTTGCGACAAGGACTCCGTTTTAGGAATGAGTGGCAAATGGAGTGAGAACACAGCATGCTATGACACATTTTTAGTAATTTCCTGGCAAAAAGATTGCCATCCAACTATGGAGTGATGGGAGAGAGGAGGAATATCTTATCAGATGCTTCAGTAGGGCCTGGCAATGTGAATTTTAGCATGCTAACATGAGCACTGTAGCATATTAACATATCTACAATTAGTATGTAAATACTACATAACGTATAATGTTAGGCAGATAAATAGCAAACAGAGAGTGAGGCTTGCATAAGAACGATGCAAAACACTTTAAATAATGAGCCTCCTACAACTGGAAACATGTCCTGTGTGATAATCACAGCTTTAATTTCATTTCTAACCTCTGGCCTACATATATTGTAGTAAAGATAATATTAGCACTAAGACATTATTGAGGAAACTGTGCTGACACACTTGAATGTGGTCCAATATCATGCTTAGTGTATCGTACGTTAAATACCATAAGGGACTCACTGCAAAGCCCGCTCTATGGACCTCTTGGGCAGTGTGTGTGTGTGTGTGTGTGTGTGTGTGTGTGTGTGTGTGTGTATTACTATCACTCTATAACTGTCAGGGGAGCAGTGAAACAGTGAGCCACAGCAAGCAACACAACCACTGTTGAATTAATAAACAACTGCAGGCAGGAAGCCCTGCTCCAGTGTGTGGGTCAGGTTTTTCTACAACGTCTTCATGTTAAAGTGTAAACAGACAACTTTGCAACTTTTTTAGTGGTATTATTGTTGCCACCACTGTCAAGACAGACAACCCAGTCACTTTCAGTTTTCCTCTGAGCCTAACCACTGGGCTGTTCTTCTTTTGCCAGGTAGAGTTTTCACAGTTTCACCCTTTACCATTTATGCTACTGGGGATAGTAACTGCTATGAACTTACTCTTTTGTAAGTTTTGGGGATAGCAGATTGTTACCACGAAAAACAAAAACGCTATCCTCTTCCAGTTTGGGTTGCTTTCCATAAATCAAGCCTTCATTTTCCCAGGAGATTCTTTGACAGACAGAAATGCATAGTGAAACATAGATGGTGTCATTATTCTACAGCCATTACATTGTTCAGTCAACATTTACTTCACAATGATTAAGTCAAAACAAAAAACATGTTTATTTCCACTTCAACCTCAGAATGACATCACAAATTTACTGATATCAACATTTCGGTGATATCGGTCTCACTGATGAAAAAAGCCATCCTTTATTGTCGGCATGGAGGAAACATGGCAGGACAAGAACAAAAGTTAAGGTGGCAAGAATATGAATAGGGTAGGAGTAGGGGTGATGGGTGGGTCCAACAAACACCAACCCTCACCTGGGGGGGTGCTGTGCCCGTGCTGCGGCCGTGCTGCCTGCTCTCTCCGGTTTTACGCCAGGTTCGGCTCCTTTCAAAGACTCCTTGTGAAGCACTCCTCCGGGGTTTTTCGGACCTAATTGTATTGCGGAGTTTTGCACAGCAGCGACCGGACCTTTGCTCTCAAACCACAATAAAATGTGATGGCACAACAGTCTGCTTCAGTACATTATTCTATGCTTTCTTTTGATTTTCACATTGGCTAGTCATCCTGTTAAATTTGTCTTCTGATTAAATCGGAACCGTTGAAACAAGTTGTAGGAAGCCTCTGCAAGTAATTGGTTGCTAGCAGACACTCTGTGCTGCAATAAAATGGTTAATCAGCAGTGCCGTGCACTGTAGAGCCGATGTGCTGCTGGTTCTGCCGGCCTGAATAGAATATAATGTCTATAGCCTTACTGTTGTGTACAGCATTTATAGACTGAGCTGAGTAGTGATGCGCAGGTCGACCCGAAACCTGCGGGACCCGCAAATGGACCTGTGGGTCGGGCAGCAGTGATCGTCGGTTAAATCGGTCTGTAAATGAGATTTTGACATTATTGATTATTACTGTCATGGCATCCGAAGGTACTGATGCGTTGAGCAGGTGACAGTCCGCGGTCGTTTTCAAAACACACTTGTGTCACGCACTCCAAAAGAAACTTGTTTAAACTTTAAACAGTAATTTATTGTACAAAACGGGGGAAACAAACGTTGACAAAAACGGTTCCATAATTCATATTAAATTCAAAAGATAACGAAAAAACAGCTACAAGTTAGAGGGAATAGTGATAAAGTGGTAAAACTTGGCATTGATCCACAGCCTCAGACGGATGCGCTCAAGCGTGCTGTGTTTACAAGCTCAGTTGGTAGGATACTATATTTTCACATTTTTAACAATGCAATTTAAAAGTTTTGATTTTTATTGATAACCTACATTTACCAACAACAAAAAGACTACATTTAGCACCAAAAGAAATGTTAAAAAAATTACTACTAATAATAATAATAATAAAAAATAAGTAAATAAAAAACCCGAATATCAAATACCAAATTTTCATAATGAATACCTACCTATAGAAACGAATATTCAAATATCCGAATATTTGGGTACAGCCCTATAGATTATACAACCTCTATTCTATTATACAGCAATTTACTGTCTTTAACCCCTATCACTGGCCATGCACTTACTGTAGCAGACCAGCATCCCTTGCATTAATTTTCCATGCAGTCAAATAACAAAGCATATCAAGAATCAATATATTCTGAATGAGAGGTCAATCCTATTAACTTGCTCAGATTGGCTTGATGTAAAAGTTTAGCTCAATTCACTCAGATCAGATTGCGAGAGGTAAACGTGGCAAGATCAGTTTGTGTGTGAAAGCAAACACGTCCTGTCCCCTTCCACAAAGGCCATTTTCATGGCAGACATTTTGACACGCCACAGTATGAAAAGCACAGGTGTAAAAAATGAAATGAATGGTAGCTGGATTCCATTTAGCTGCGTCAGTTTCAGGGTCCTGGTATTGTGCATGATGGCTTACTGGCATAGTCTCCCATAGCTAGGCCTATCTCCACACTTTGCTTTAGCATTAGCCAGTGCTGGAGAAAGGTCTGGCTGAACCCATCATAATTCTACACCAAGGGTTGTTTGTATCTCTTTAAACCAATTAAAATTGTCCTGGGTGGTGCTAAGCCCAGGATGCAGCAACGGTGCTCTTGAGAATGGTACCAGGTAGATTGTGGAAGGGGAGAAGGACTGCATCTGAAATTTGTAGCCAATGGCATATCCGGACAGTCTCCATCATGTAAGTAAGACTACACTGTCATCTAAATGCACAGGCCCCATGCTGCTGCTTTGTGCTTTATGACATTTGGGATGAAAGGAGCAATACATCCAGTCACGTTGACCAATGAATCATCCTCCATGTCTCAATTCAATTAAGGCCCCACTGTTACATGAACAATATTGCCAAAGCAGCTCGTTTGTATAGAAATACACACCCCGTCTCCGTCTGTCTGTGAGGTTTAAATGAAAACATACACAGTATCTAACGCACTTACAGCTGATATATCATAAAAACATATCTGCTGGGGTTTACTGTGTGTCTGTGTGCATCTAAATGTGTGTTTGTGAGGTGCTGGTTGGCTCGAGGGAGTGGGGAGGGTTGCTGTGGGTGGTGATGAGCAGCAGCTCAGTTTCCACAGCAACACCCTAACTCAGTCAGTCTCCATGGCAACTGATAACAGCATTAGCTGATTCAGCCTAAGTGAAGGTTCATATCACAGGGAAGAAATGCAATTTTCTTTTTTTTCTTTTTTTTTTTAATGGCTGCTGGTGACAAGTGGGTATGGGGAGTGAGGAGTCCTGGCATACATTAGCAAACAATCCAGCTTCTCTTTAGGCACTAGGGCTGTACAATTAATCGAATATTAATCGATATCACAATTTCTGCTTCCCACAATTGAAAGAACATGACTGACTGCGATATTAACTCAAAACTACACCTCATTTCAAATTAAGCGCTTCCCAAACTAAGAGCCAGCCACCAGGGTGCGATCCAGATGTTTCAGTTCACTTTTGGGCAGCTGTCATGCTGCTGTACATGCACCCTGCAGTGGCAGCCTGTGAAAAGCTTTATTTAATGTTGTAGATGGAGCTCAAAAGGGAAAAGTAGTATACAACAAAAAGGGGACAAGCTAAACAACAATAAACAAATGTCTGGAGCAGAAGGCGAAGAGCTAGTCCCTCATAATGGATCATCATCTGTACAGTATTTAGAGTGCACAAGACTTGTGTCTGTGCCGTAAAGCAACAAAACTAACTTGTTTGACCCCCTGAAAAAAACATTACATACATTACAAACAACAGCACACTTGATGTATCACTTCCAGCAGGATAACGCACCATGTCACAAAGCTCAAATCTCGAACTGGTTTCATGAACATGACAATGAGTTCACTGTATTCCAATGGCCTCCACAGTCACCTAGAGCACTTTTAGTGGTGGAACAGTAGACTCGTATAATGGATGTACAGCTGAAAAATCTGCAGCAACCGTGTGATGCTATCATGTCAATATGGACCAAAGTATCTGAGGAATGTTTCCAGCACCTTGTTGGATCTATGCCACAAAGAACTAGCAAGATGTACCTATATGCGGGGTACAATTGTATTTGATTTTGCTTTTAGGAGATGCACTGAATTCAGGTGAATTTACCCTTATTTCAAAATGAAAGTAGAACTGTTCATTTAAGTGTGAAAGTGCATTGAAAAAAAATATTTTGTCAAAAAAAATAAATTAATAATTGTAATAGATCGGCCAGCCCTACTGGGGGCCATCACAGAAACTTGTAGATGAACATTTAATATCCAATAATTCACATTAAAGACACTATCACTACACTACAATATGTTGCTTCCTCCAGTAAAAGGCATGGTACACATGCATGTGTGGGAACATGATCAAGATGGTACCAGCCCCAACTCACTTGAGCCTTGAGACACCCTGTACATAGTTAGAAAGTGTGACGTTAGCAAGCTAATGGATTGTGTTTTTAGAGTCTTCACACTGAGAGTGAGCGCATCTTTAGCGGGGATACTGGTGGAGCCTATGAGGTAATATAACATGGTGGGAAGCCTTTAGGGCCAAGCACAGTCTGCGACCCAACAAATCGTATGGAACTTCAAAAAATCAATAAGCACCGTTCAAAGACAGTGGAGCGTAACCTCAACAAATGGTGCGGCACCTTTACCCCTGCACCATGAAATACGACCCAATTAGCACAAACACAGCCCACATCAGGTGAATACAATAACTTGACCTTGGTTTTAATTTTCCTTGACTCGTGCCGCATTAATCATTACAAAAAAAAACAAGGGGGAGGGACTGGGTGGGATGGGGCTGAGGTGAAAGGAGAAATGATCAAATGAAGGGAAAGCAGGAGGAGGTAGCAGAGCAACCAATTAGACTCTCAAAGAACAGTGACAATAATCAGGTAAATAAATGCTGAATTCATTATGACACACCAGTGCAGGGTTCTTTGCTACTGTAGGTCAGTTTAGGGCTTTACAAAAGGGTTGAACTCCTTCTTTTATCACCATCACAATGTCAACTTGTGTGATAAACACTGTGAAAGACTGAGATATTGCACTTTGAAAACAGTACCAGCATATTAAATTACATTCTCTCTGTGGGTGCTATTTTGTCTTATACACGCCATGCTCCTGTGATGTTGATCATTCGGTGTAAGGTGGTCATAACACTCGGTCCGAACTGTCTTAAAGGTTCAGTGTGTAAGGTTTAGGGGGATTTAGTGGCATCTAGTGGTGAGGATTGCAGACTGCAACCAGCTGAAACTTCTACCTGTTAGAATTCCTTCAGTGTTCTTTCTTCAGAAGTAAGCCAAATTATCTGCATGCGTAAATGAGGAAAACACAAATGGCCCCATCTAAAGCCAGTGTTTGGTTTGTCCGCTCTTGGCTACTGTAGAAACATGGCGGTGCAATATGGTGATCTCCATAATCGAGGACCTGTACCCTATGCACATAAAAACAGCTCATTCAAAGGCAACAAAAACACAAACATTTTCAGGCGATTATATACTAAAGAAAACATACTTTTTCATATTATATTAAGTTTCTACATATATATTTCTCTAAATCCTACACGCTGTACCTTGAAATCAGACTAAGTCAGACCGAAACTAAACATATTTAATATTATCGAAAGTTTTTAGTCACATATCTGATCCACCAAGTGAGAAATCTTCATTTTTGAAACGGTTCACCTCTCATTCCCATGATTTCCTTCCTTTAAAACAGCACAGCTAACCAAGGCATGCTGGCCACAAATTAAGGTGACAAAATCCCAAATGTGAAGTTTTAATTCAGTTCCAGTACATCGTTATAGATTATATTGATGCTGAACTGACAAAAACATGACTCACATATGACGCCTTTTGTCATGTATTCCTAGACTCATGTGATTTTGTAGACACATAAGAAATTAATGTCAATTTTTTAATGTAGTTTAATATTTATATTTATAGCATTTCCACATGAGGCAGGATGGAAAACAATTTAAAATGGAATCTGGTTGTAGTCTTGCAAAAAGCAACCCTGCAAGATCCCCAGTCTTTTCAAAGGGGTCTAGTATATTTTAGGTATGCTTAACAGTATTTGCCTTTTCCCCTTTTTTTAATGTTGAAAATCAAACAATACACTACAAATGATATTACAGTATCTTTCTTACATAACATACTGTTAAACGCTTTGTGTACAAACGCAAGTTTTCATGTTTTGCTCTACATGAGAATGGACTCTTTTGTAGGGGACTCATAAAACAACTGACACTGATCAGTTAGTTGATGACTCAGCTGTGTTGCTGAGGCATCTGTCTCGCTCTTTGTCTCGCTGTTCAATTGTTTCATCAATCAAATAAACAATCCATAACACTGAGATATGTTACGGAGTCATATAACACCTGTTCATTTCAAGCTTCTTGGACACTTAAGGGATGGCCAGATGGTAGCAACATAAATGAAAATGGTCAGAAATTATGGCATTTGATCCAAAAGAGCCAATGTATGTTCATCCTTTTATGGCCACATTCCAAATCGTAGATAAAGTGGACACAAAGTGTAACCCTTCCACCTCTACCCCATTAGAAAGAGCCACAGTGTGACAGCCTTGCAGGGCTCAGATAATCACTGCTGTTTACTGATTTGGCACCATGTATGCGTCTTGTTTTTCCAGTGGATGCATGAAAAACAACTTCTCTGACTGTCTCTATTGTTAATAAAAGAGACTCAATAAATATTTGTCAGCTTATCAGTCATCACGGGTATTCTTTTATTCTCTCTGTGTGCATGTATAATACATTTTAACCACTCCATAGTGAGCAAAACATATTATCTCCACATCACCATTGGATTAGAAGAGCCAGGTTGCCATAGAAGCAAAAGCTCTTAAAGGAATGGCTGCGCAAACACACACTTGGCATATATGAAACATACAGGGGAACGGTGAGATCATCATGTTGATCTAGTTTTGGATTTGCATTTAGGTTGATGTATGCACATAAACCCATGTGCCACAACACGGCAGAACACTGCAATGAGTAAATCAAATCAGTAGGCGTGCCTGCTGACAAGAGGCACATGGACTGGACACTGTATAAGAGCAACAATCTTTACTGTGTGTGTGTTTGTGTGCAAGGTATGAGGAGAGTTTGCCTGAATGGCTCCCACTGGGAGAAAGAAACAAGGCTTGATTTTTGATTTTCGCAGCAGTTGTAAAGGTGTTGGTTTGACTGCTAGTATCAATCAGGAGCATTCAGAGTGTGTAAGTCTGATCTCATCAGACCAAATGTAAACAGCTGGGGGTGTGTCAAGCTGGGTAGCTACTAGCTAGCTTAATTATGGGCCAGCTGAATATGACGGTGGCAGGTGAGGTCACAGTTTTGCGCAATATATCAGAATGTCATTTAGGATGCATTCACACTGGCGCTATTTGGTTCGCTTTAAACGAACCCTGGTCCGTTTCCATGGATAGGTTGGTTCGTTTGGAGTGGTGTGAACGCTCATTCGAACTCTGGTGCGGACCAAACGAGCGAACCCTGTTCCGTTTGAAAACTGGGGGTCTTGGTTCACTTGCAAGTGAACCCTGGTGCGGTTCGCTTACAGTGGGAAATGAGAGGAAGTAAATTAAAGAGAGGAAGTGACGAAGAGCGCAGTGTATTTTGAGTGAAAAAAAAAACAAAGCCAACAGCACGAAACGGGAGAAGTAGAGGTAAAAAAAGAAAATGTTGGAAAAGGTCTCGTGGGCAGAGGTGGAGTAGTAAAAACAGAAACCCCAAGACGGCATAAATTTGGTGTTGCTCCATTGGTTTGGTGGTGGCCAAGCCGGCTGAAGGGGATGGATTTCCGTTTTCGGTCATGGCCAATCGATTGGCCTTCCTCATGCTGTTTTTTCTTCCTGGTCAGTGGTTGTTTCGGGCAATACCGCTCCCAAATGAGCAGCTGTTGTAACTGTGTGACGCTGTCCAGGCGGTTTGGTCCGCTTTAAAAAGTGCAGTGTGAAAGTGAACCAAACCAAATGAAGGTGTGAAATTTTTCGGCATTCCCCGCCCAATCGAACCAAGTCCCTCGGACTATCCTGGTGTGAATGCGCCCTTAGATTAAACACTTAATTTAGAGTAAAACAAGTTGTGCCAATCTTTTTAGTCTGAACAATTTGACCAAACCACAAGAAAGGACTTTGCATATTTAATTTCAACATCTTACACAACCTCCTCCCCTTTTTCTCACCTCTTTCCAACCTTTTTCCAATCATGAAATTCCCTCAAAGACATATAATTTGTGCAAAGCGCGCACGTGTGAGTGTGTCTGTGTGATCTGCCAGTACAGTAATCTCATCCTCTGTTCCCCTGGTGTAATCCTGTAATTTCCTCCAGTAGGGAGGTTCCCACTCACACTTAATCATATATAAACTAGCTCTTAATCCTAGTAATCTAATAACCATTGTATTGTGTGCGCCGCTCAGTGTGCAGGTTCTTTTGTATGCCTTTACTCCTGGTAACCTCTATGGTTTTCATTGTGTTATGTAAAGACAGGTGAAAGGGGAAGTCAGAAGAGGCAGATGGAGACGATGGATATACATATTTTATCTTAACAAAATTCCATGATCTAGCCCTTTTAGTTCTTGTTGTGCGACTGTCCCTGAGCCTCCTTTGTGTAACTGTAATCCAATTCTCTATTTTGCCATACATATTTAGATTATAGGCAGAGGGAGATGAGGTGATACTGATTGTTAGTAAGAGTATCATCCTTTTCGTGAGCAAAATGAAATTTAGACACATCTCGTAGCTCTCATCAGACTTAATTTACCACCTGATTCAAAGCATGACTATCCTTTACTTTGTGTTTCATTTGAAATTACCATACTGCATATCTGGATGTTAAATGCCGCTTTAGTATTGTTGCGGATTTCATTATCGCAGTAACAAACAACAAACATAAGAGACAGTTACACGCCTGTAGAGGATAAGCTCCAGCTGCCTTTAATTTGTTTTTATCATGGAAGATGGTGGAGAAAGAGATGGGCGCTACGGGGCAATGCCAGAAGCTCCACTGGTGCACTCATCAACTTTAGGAAAAACACACACCAGTGACTTCCCTTTATGGCCTTTGTGTTCTTTCGATCTCCATCTATATGTCATCATTTTACGATGTAAAAACACTGTTGCTTCTCATAGTGGCTTCCCACAACTGGCTGTTTGTTTACTCCATATCTGTGTCAATGAAAAAAATATTTTCTTTCATCTAATTTAATTTTCCTTTTATTCAATGCCATTTTGGTCAGGGAGATTGTGAAGGAGGTGGTGATTGGTGTAATTGCCTATTAACTTTTTTAACACCCATTTTTTGTGTGTGTGCCAAGCAAACCCTTTCGTAACATCCATATGTTATCTGTGGTTGGTTTGTGTGACTTTTCGCTATCGTAGATGGTTTGATTGAACGGGTAGTTCAGCATACATACAGTGAGGTGCAGTACATTGTGTGAGGTAGAGCGTGATGGAAATAGGGTTTGGCCAGAGCAGATGGTCAAAGATTAAAGCCTAAAAGAAGGAAGCTGCTTCCCCTCCCCCTGAGGAGTCAACACACAGGTAGCTTCAACGAAGGCAGCACACACACACACAATAATGGATCTGCGGTAATCTTTCAAAGTGCCACAGTGGATATCTCAGAATGAAGCTCTGTGGTGTAGTGTGGATGCTGCTCTAAGTAGGAATTGCTGACAGTTAGACTGAGGTTATTTGATGGGATTGGACTATCAAGAGGAGAAAAGTCTTGTGTAACACACACGATGACACACAGCATTCAGAAGAGCTTAGAAACCATCATGAAAGAGAGTTACATCATCCAGTCATCTGTTCTAATATTTGTGTATTCGCACATACAGTATGTAGGTATGCTTGTGTTAATGTGTGTGTGTGTCTCCTTTTGCTCTGCGTGTGGGTCTGCACGCGTGTAGGCATGAGTGTTTATGACACAACTGAAAGAGGGACGACTCGCTTCCCCAAAGACGACTGCTGAAGAGATGAAACGCAACACTTCAAAAACAATGAGGGAATAATTCATGTTCCTTTCTCGTGTCTAACTTGTAAGCTTTTACGCGCTGAATTCCCACAGATCTCTCAACAAGTTCAGAACCACAGATCACACACTTTACAAAGCGTCTGGTGACACTTCTGGAAATATGGTGGGAAACCGGGAAAGCCGGCACACCAGGCGATAGAAAACTGTGGCCAAATGGTGACTCAGCATATGTCCAATTTAGACATTATGTAACCTCACTGTTTAATAATAATAATGATAATAATAATAATAATGATAATATCCTTAGTATAACTATTACATTTTGATTTCGTCCTTTCATCAAAATGCAGACTACTGCACACATCACTTTCCCAGGTAACATTAAGCCTTATAATGGAGACTATAATCCTCATCTTGCTTGTTTCACAGCTACAAGAAGCCTGACATTTCTTGTTAATCTGAAGCATAGTGACATTTCATTAACCCCCCGTTGCTGCTAATGTGACTAAATGCCTCTCTGACTATCCCTGGCATGAATAAATGGACTTTTAACATATCTTAGGTGCATTTATACCTGAAATCGATGGGGTTTAGCATTTTTCTGAATACGATGCCATTATCCAGGACGCGTGTTAATGCAGGTGGAAAGAAGGTCATAATGTACTATTCACTTGAGTGCTCTCTGCCTGCTTTCTAATTTAGCTGAGAAAGAAAAACCAGGATTTCATTCCTCTGTGGCGCTGTCATTCAGCAGAGAGACCTTAGGGGGCGTCGCCATCAACCTCTGTTGAGAGAAGCCATTAAGAGGAGCAAGATGGAAGGCAGAGCGGTAATATTAAAGCATTTCAGTGATATGATGTGAGATGCAATTATGCCGACAGAGGCTGTGAAACAAAGCAACATATGTAGGCTCATGTTGTTCAGTATCCACATGTACAGTATGTCCGACTGCTCCTCTTGTCAGGAAGGGATATGAAGAAGAATAACTACATACAATGTAACACAATGTTTTGTAAGATTATGCCACTGTAAAGGTGGATTCTGACAGACAACACATAAACAACATACAAGGCAAAAAGTTAAGTCCATGATGCCACATTTGAGCCAGGGTTTACTAGGTTTCCATGTAATTCTGCAGTGGACCGTCTGAAAGCCCATCAAGAACCTCTGGGAGCCCCTTTTCTATTTAGCTCTGCCATAGTTTATTGCAACTTGATTGACAGGACCTCTCAGATGGCAGCTGTGCTCTGCTGTCAGAATATGAGGCCTGTCATCAGTGCATGAGGAATTGCTGATGGAGAGATGCAAGAGGAAGACAAAGAGAACGCTTGTGGACAGGGTCAGAAATTAGCACCCGTCACACGCCAGATGTGGGTAAATTGTTGGCAGTGGCATGTAGAATCATTAGGCCATCTGCCATTTTGGTGGATGGAGAAAGACACAACTGCAGCTCCTCAAAACCC
Source organism: Epinephelus lanceolatus (assembly GCF_041903045.1). Lineage (NCBI taxonomy): Eukaryota > Metazoa > Chordata > Actinopteri > Perciformes > Serranidae > Epinephelus > Epinephelus lanceolatus. Next base: position 18,497,546 of record NC_135747.1, on the reverse strand, counting down.
AAGTAAAGTTCCCACAACTTGCTTCAGTTGCTACAGTACCCTCCCACCCCAGAATAACAGGGCTCCCCCAAAAGCCACGGCCTAATTCACATTCAAAATGTTGCCCAACGAACATTGAATGACATTGCAATAAATAATGTCGAAATAATCTAAATGTTATTCCTTCATTTACTGCGTAGATATCCAAAGCGGCAGATAGTGACAAAAGATTATTTCAGGCCCTGCTTGGGGATATCTGTGATATATGACTGGTATCTATTCATTTTGAAACCCTTGTGGACAAGGAAGTGGTGGGTGTTGGGAATTTGATGGGCACTGGGTGGGAAGATGGCTGTCGTTGGATCATCTCATGGGTTTTGGCTCCCTGATAATGAGCCAGGTGAGTCCCACTATCTGCACTGCTCACACACTCAGGGATAGCATACCATGAAGAGTTTGTCCAATACTGTATATTGTATCAGTTTGCTAAGATACAGTATGATAGCAGGTAGGGGTGTAAGGGTTCACAAAATTCACATACGACATACGACATGGTGGTGTCAATTTTTTTTTTTTTTTTTTTGTACAGAGCAGGAATTAGAGTCTTGCTGAAATAGGCTCATGAGGAAATATTGTAATTCAGCCCAGTTACATGAAGCATGTTCGTCAAATCTAAGTTTTCCACTACAGAATCGAGTCTCATGTCTGCAGCTGTAAATGTAACGTTACCAAACACTGCGCAGATTTCTTTTTCCCTGTTTGAATCACTTGGGAATGGCTGCCTATATGCTGCGAGAATAGTGTTAGCTCATAGCTTGTGTTGCCCCTCGTTTTCATCTAGTTCCACCGACTGACACGCTGGAGTGAAATCGGCGTTAATTAGTTGGCATGTTTGAAGTATTCCCACTGATGTAACCTACTGTGTAGCAGTTGTGACATACTGTTGTGTTTTTATGCACTACTCTCACCATCATCCTCATAATTCAAAGCAAAACCAAAGTGGCTCCAAGTGCCAGCCCTGTAGGTTATTGGAAGATATCTGGTCTGGTAACAGCGTACATTGCATTGAGTTAGTTTAGCATAGCATGCCTCTCAGCGTGTCTTTCGATATTTAATAGGATTAATTCAAAAGACTGGTTCTATTTGTAACACGTACCAAACCAAAAGCTTCGTACCGAACCGTTCAATACGAATATGTGTTGTTACATCCCTTATAGCAGGTTTATGAATTTTAAGGAAAAGGTTTTGTCAAGCCATCAAAAAGTGGCCGTTAATCTTAATTGATTCTAACATTTCAATCAGCTTCCCATTGGTGGTTAAACCATTGACATATTTCAAGTTCATTTCCTGAGATGTTCCTCCCGTAACAGTGTTTCTCCAACTGACAGGCCATTTAGCTGTATTTCTATGCCCACACACTCTTCTGTGGAGCTTGTTATAAGGTATTCTGCACAATTCAGGAAAACACTCCATTGGCTGAAGCAGACTGAAAGAAACTAAATTACAGCATTATGTCACCAGATAAAGCCTGGGATGCACTGAACATCACACATATCAAAGTGAAAGACACCGAGGGTGATTTTTTTCTTCCCTTTAACACAACCACATAAAACTGTAAATGATACCCACACACAAGCATACACTCCCACACACAGACTGTTGCACACACACACACACACACACACACACACACTGAACAATCACACAGATGCAAGACACATGCACATACACTGTCCAAGAGGAGAGGAGAAGCAACACTAAATAGTTCGGTGAGCTGTGACTCACCCTTATGTTTTTCTGGGTTCAGCCCACACATGTTTTTCTGTGAGCTCTTTATCCGCGCTGCCGTGTACTGTTGGGTGCAGAGAATGAGGCTCTATAGAAATAGTTACTTCCTATAGACCCCAGACATCTGACTGCTGCCAAAAATAAATTCCCCATTCAAAATTCTACTTGCATCTTTTCTTTGTTTATTTATTTATTTATTGCTTTTTTTGACGTGATATCCAGCAGGGATGCATGCGCCTCTCAAACAAGCCCTGCCTCAAATTTTGCGAAGATTTTCTCGTGCTTTGGAGGAGAGCGTCCACCAATACCTGAAAGAACAGCAGCTGGCCTGTTATCTCTGTCAGCCTGCTACCTCGCTGCTGACAAGTGCTTTTTTTGATGATTATTTTCTTTAAGTAACTGCAATAAGATAGGTCCTATTTAATTTTCAGCCTGGTTTCAACTCAAGAAGCAATATTTTCAGGTTTACAAGCAAAGCACTATGTCCTTAACAGGCTTTGCTGCATGAAATTAGTCATGAAACAGAAAAGATATACACGCTACTCCTGTCCCGTTTCACGCCACATCTTATGCCAGAGCTTTGCATGACGATATTAGACGGCATTAATTTAGCTAGCAGTGCCTACTAAACTGGAAACTGACTGTATTTGATGGGAAGGAAGCATCTTTGGGAAAACAGAAAATCTGGTAGAATTACAAATATACTTCAACAGCTTTAAGACATCAACCTCTGAAAAACAAACTACTGAAGAGGTAGATTCCTTGAGAGTGTACAGTAGTTTATCTGGAACTACATTTTCAGTCGCTTAGAGTAGCTCTGGGTCAAGCCTATAGTTTAGACACCTTCGTTACTACCCACATTCACTCATGGAGGTACAGTATGCTACAAACAGCAGTGGTTTATCCTGGACTCAGAGCTGTCAGGAAGACAGATAAGTCTGGGTGTTGGGACGGACTGTTGTGGGTTTGACGTGACTGATCTCAGCCTCCCACAAACCAAAGGTCAGCTAGCTGGACCCCGGCTGTCCCAACTGGTGAAATAAAAAAATCAGAGTTGAAGAACAGAAGCCCAACGAGACACTTAAGAACAGGCCAAATCACTGTGCTGTGGAGCAGGTAGAAATCTGACAGTGGACAAAGTGGATATCCTTTAACTGCAGGTTATGTGAGGTCAGCCATACCTTTCTTGAACCACAGCCAAAAATGGAAATTACATAGCTTAGACTTGTCAGTGTGATGGGCCACTCTCTGACAGGACTGTCAAGAACACAACAACTGAGGTCAGCGTTCTTCAGTCCAACAGCATTTTAACGCTGATCGAGGATTACCACTTCCGCTTCTTATTTTCTTTGATGATGGAACAATCTGTGAGCCTTTCATTTTATGGCCATGTGATGATGGTAAAGGTGCTAAAACCTGAGCCTCATGGGTAAAACATTAAATTTGACAGGTTGTCTATTCAATGGAGATACTAGGAAAAACAAGGTGCGCATGGCCTTTGACCTGTTCACACCTGGTATTAACGCGCTTCTTGGGTGATCTGATCACAAGTGGACAGCTCTATGTCTGTCTGTTCACACCTGACATACAACGCGTCTCTTGTCACATCATTTCCGACTGCAAAGACCAAATGCATTGTTATTTTAAACTGGTGGAAAGCAGCGATGCACTTCTTGTTCCTAGCCTGCCTGAAATTAAAAGACGGGATCAAAACAGTACAGTCTGGGTCTATTCCTTGGCATATTCCAGGCAAACCAAATCGTCCAAGATGTTTAACGCACATAATATATCTCTATGGGCTTTTCCAATTTTTCGTTGTTGCCTGTTGTTGCACTTTGAAACAGCAGCACTGGAGCGTGAATGAGTATACTTCAGCTTTCACAGAGGACGTCAGTTGAGTAGGCAGTCCTTCAATGTGGCTCAGAATACAGTCGCGTACACACTGTTAAAAGAAGACCAAGACCATCTCTGAATGTGGTCTGAATGATCGGATCTCAACCTCAATACATCTTGGTTGGTTTCAGACCAAAAAGCTGATTGTGATCATCGATCGTGATCTTGTGATCGGATCACCCAAGATGCATGTTAACATCATGTTTTTCTTGACACCATCCTATCAGACCTTCATTACCACAACCAAGTAAATACATTTATCTTTGCTGATATTAGGTCTGAATCCTTTATGAACAATCAAACTTGTGAACAGTTGACTAAGTCTGCAAACATCTGTCCGGTGAGCCCTGAGGCAAGACACTGACTCTACCAGCTAACAGTCACACCTCTGTATCTCACCCTGATATGAAAATAAAACCTACAGGTGTCAATACCAGGGGTCTCATTTATGAACATTGCATATGCATAAAATGAGTCTATAAAAACAGAGTTCATGGGAGAAACTTTTACCCATGCTTATGAACACTCTGGAGACAGGAAACGACGCAGATGGTGAGGTGGAAGCCTGATTGTAGAAATTGCCGAATATTTTTTGCCGCACACCATTTTTGGTTTTTGTGCGTACGTTTATTTCTAGTATGGATCCTATGCACTGTTTTATAAAGACTATTATACTGTATACTTGACTAGACGTGAGCTTACTGCACATACTCAACTGCACCACAATGCAAGTGTGCAACAGCCGGCAATGGCAGAGATTTTAAGGTATTATGGTTGTCTGCTTGTAGGTATCCTTGGCCCTCTGCCCTCCAGTATAAAACTAAATATAAGCAGCCAGCTAATGTACAATGCCAAGCACTTTATCAACGACATGCTAGTTGTTTATGGTCGCTGCATTCCACCTTGTTTTTTATTTACGCTCCCCGCCCTTGAAAAGAGAGGAGGTCAACTTCAAGTGCAAAGATAAGTGAGGTAATGCTGGATCTCAGTGTTTGACTCAAGGCAGTTTGCATTCACTAGATGACTAAGCAATCAATAATCTCCTTTCAACAGTTGTCTTTTGCAGAAAAATATGTTGTTTGTGACATTCAATAATGTCAACAGAGCATTTTCAATACTTATATAATCTTTAAAAACATAACTCCTTGAACAAATGCAAGAGTCACATTTGGTAGCCCTTAGTGAGTTATTTCTGTACCGAACATCTGCTACTTTCCACCTCTCTCATCCAATCTCAAAATAAGTACTCCTGTATGAAGATGGGGATTTTCCCTCAAGGGTTGCCACACTTAAGTTTAGTTTTGACTCAGAGGATGGCCTATCTGAAATGATTCAACTTAAATATGTGAAGAGAATACAGGTTATATAAAATAAGTCAGGGTTAAGGTTTTGAAGGACTGTGTTGTTGGTCAAGCCCAGAAATTAGGAAATTGTAGGTGATGTTGCTACAGTAAAACTGACAGATTTGTTTAAGGGATTGGTACAATATAAGCGAAATATACTGTAAATATACATTGTATAATATGAATACTGTACAATATGTTACAAATTGGCATTAAGCTATGTGCTTCAGTGTTGCCACAGGACGTTTGGGTGATGGACAACTGCATATAAATATCAGAATGCCCATAAAGCATAGATTTAAAGCATATTTTATACTTGAGCTGACACAATAAGTCAGTCAACAGAAAATTAATCTGCAACTGTTTTGATAAACAAACATAATAATAACCCTCAAAAAATAATGAGTCATTTTTCAAACCAAAATATCAAGTGTTAGTTCTAGACATTTTTGAGACGAACAATTAATCTATTACTTAAAGAAGACTATTAGCAGATTAATCACTAATGAAATTCCTAACAGTTAGCTGCAGCCCTAGTTGACATCTAAATGTTAGCATAAAGCATCTTCTCACTACTTAATAGGCACCTTGACCAATGAGCTAATCTTCCAAAAACCTTGAGTACTTCATTTAGGCAGAGAGAAAGGACGAGAGATTGGCAGCTAGCTGGCAGACATGCCGGGCTGAGTGTGTGTTGGTGCCGCTACCAAAGCTCCCACCGAGTGTCTCTCTTCTTTCATACAAAGAGCCTTTCCCACATTGTCTGTCTCTCACACACACAAACACACAGGGAGCATTACGTCAATCATTAAATGTGACAAGCGAGGACTGCCTGTTTGTGTATTTGTGTGTGTGTTTGTGTGTGTGCCCAGCTGACTAAGTATCTTTGTAGGAATCAGGATTAGGTTGTCTCACTGACACACAGGGCTTATGTAAAGCTGACCTACACTACATGGCACCACATGAGTGTGAACTGGCCTGCTGCAGTGCTACCTGGCACCACTACCTGGACTGCTCGCTCTGACAGCCGACTGTACTGAAGACAATGAAGATAATCGATTCAGCAAATGTTTCCTTTAGATCTCTGTACAAGAAATGTGGTATTTTACTGGTAATATTTTACCTATTCAACTCTAAACATTGGACACAAGCCAGGTTCCCACACAGTTTTATGGACAACATTTCAAAGCTTTTCCATGACCATTTACAGTGTGTAACACAAACAAAACTGTATAGAACACTTTACTCCAAAAAGTTAATTATATTATTGAAGGCAGTCCGCAAACATGGAGCAGTGGAGCTCCCATAGTGGGGAAGTGACAACTGACAGTTCGGTTGGCCCATCAAGTCAAGAAATTCGCACTCCAACTTCATCATATATTGACGTTTTGGTTATGGACTTTCCACTTCCACATACGACATGCAAAGTACCCTGGGTGCATTGGGTGTTGACGTTCTGGGACACTGTGACAAGTTCTCTTTTGACGTTTGGCATTTACATACAGTCTCTTTCAAAATAAACGCACTACGTCGCTACAACATCGTGAATTGATGCTTTTTTTTCCCTTCAACAACAAACACACATGGTTGGGTTTAGGCAACAAAAACACGATTAAGTTTAGGAAAAAATAACTCTTACGGGACAAGAACACTGCTCACTTGGGTGAAAGTCCGTGTTTGTTGGACCCATCCACCACCACTTACACCCGCCCCACTTGGACCTTTGCCGCCTTAATTTTTGCCCTTGTCCTGCCGTGTTTCCCTCTGACACCGCAAGACATTGCTCAACTATAACGACAACTGGCCGTGCATCATGCCAACTTTTTTTGTTGGTTTCTGATGCTGCAAGTCACTGCCCACGCGCCTGATTTTGATGACTTCAGAGTGAGAAAGGGCTCCATCGGTTAATTTGCTCAAAAAAAAAAAAAAAAAAAAAAAAAGGAATGCTCCATACCTTCTAACTACCACGCTCCTTTTTCAGAGCAGTTAAAACGAAACTGAAGAACCCATTACTGTTAGTAAACAGTATGATGTTTTTTGGTGGGTAGGGCTTAGCTGGAGGCAAGAGTCAGGCAACAGTTCTCCACAGACATAAGTCAGCACTAGCTAGCAAGTTAATTGGCTTGTTTTAGACAATGGAGGAAGATGATACAAGTGGTGCATACAGAAATACTCATTCCAAGTGCCGTTGCACTCTGGCACAAACTGGACCATTCATATATTCTTAACGCTATCAGAATGTACCGTTCCGTTATTCAGAGCACCACACTCTCGGAGCGGCAGAGTGCAGAGTGGAGTGAATGTGTGATTAACTTAACCTCTCGTTATTTCATATAGACATATAAAGCTTTGTTTCTTTGACCAACAGGGCTCTCATTTCAGTGTAGAGCATCAGAATTTACAAACGCACCACGTTACACATCACTCGCTCTCCGGGACTGCGAGTGTTACATGAAAAAGTAAACACTGACCAATGGGACCAGACTGGCCAACCCGTATGCTCTCACTCAGTGGACGGATGATTTGGCAGGATTGCTAAAGGTGGGACGGCCGGCTTTGCGGTTAAATCTTACAAAGAAGGACGACACTTGAACGGTTTCCTCCAGCTTGTTTTGCTATCGAAGCTAATGTTAGCTAATGCACTAAAAAGTTAGTGTTACACAGAAATCCAATATTCCTCTTAATACTTCCCCAATTTCTGATGAGGGGGACATATAACCCTTAATACACATAACGTTATTCATCCCTACAACAGTAACCTGATATGGAGTGTGCGATGAGCATTTGTGATTATGGCCTCCATTCAAACCGTTCTTGTTATCACATTAACCATAGATGTCTTTGTTTTTGTTGATGGACAGTGGTGGCTGGTAGACGATCAAATTTAAGCTTTGAGCCATGACTCCTATTCTGGCACCCAATAACACAACAAGATAACATTTTAAGACTCCTATGTAGCCTACAGCCCTGTGGTGGTGAGTCGTGTTTTGTCTCCAGCTAAAAAACTCAGGTCATTGTGACGTCAGCCCTAAAAGGGTCTATACTACACATCATGTATCAGCTACATACAATAATTTTGCTGTTATGTTACATTACATGGAAGGTTATCCACGGAGGATTACTGAAACAATTTCATTACACACAAGAAAAATTCCATGGCTTTTCCAAAACTGTCATGGATTTTACCAATTCCATGAATTTCCGGGCCTGGAAAACGAGACTGTGGAATTCCATCACTCCCAGGTTTTCCATCACCGTGGGAAACCTGACATACTGTAAATGTAATTACTGAGATAAGATTGCAGTGGCACGGCATTACTGTACAACAGACATTGAGTCTATTAGGGCAAGCAACACATGTGGTCAGACAACAAATCCCCGGTTTAACCTAATTATCCAAACGATCTTATCAGGAGCTGCAAACAGAGGTGAATGTAACATTTAGTACCCAAACTGTCCTCTGTGTCCAGTAGACTTCTCTTAGTCTTTACTGTCTCTTTCTATATTTTTGTGTCCCACATCTCAGCAATGCAGTTTGTGCGTGCAAAGCTATCATCACTATATGAATGCCAAAAGCTACAATAATAAGACCCTTTCAACCCAGTGTTTTCTCTGAGGTGAGTATCTGGAAACTGTCACACTCTTTGCCTTAATCTCTGTCTTTCTTGATTTTGTGTAACTCTGTGGGAGCCAGCCAGTCTCCCCCGCAGGTGGTCTAAAACACTGCCACCAGGCTCCTGACTGGCACCAAGAAGAGAGTCCATTAATCCCTCAGTAGCCTCGCTTCACTGGTTACCAGTCAAATAAACAATTGGTTTCAAGGTTCTGTTTTTAAAGCCCTGTATGTTTTGTTCTTTTCCCTTACAGGGTTCCTCTGACCCTATTCTTCTTTCAGGTTTCCTCACTCCTGCTGGTTAAAACCCAAAGGAGATTTTCAGTATTGAGACTGCAGAAAAGCTAAACACTCACTATTAGGTCTTCCCTTCTATTGATGTTTTGACATCAATAGAAAAACCCGTCTTTCAATCCGACTTTTATCTTTAGGCTCGTCGTGAATATTTTCTTTTTCCTTTTTTGCTAAATGATGATATTTTTCATGTGTTCCTGTGTAGATCCATACTTCCAAGAGAAATGTGCTTTACTATCACACAGACAGCACTCCTAATTAAACTAAAACCTCAGGCTATGCTACACACTCACCTCATGCTTAATTTATTCACAGGAAACTCGCGCTATACATCTGTACCTTTCCACAATACTATTGTACAAGTCGAGTTCATTCAGAAAGACCGTGAAAAATGCCATCCCTCATAAGATCTCTGGTTCATCTCCCGATTCCTCGCGCTGATATCTGACTGACAGACTTTCAATCCGGCCTCCTTCTGTACTGACCCACACAACACCGGCAGTGATTCATTAGCTCAGCTATACACGGCTCGTGCATCACCCTGACATCTTCATTTTCAGCTGATGTCTCTACACCTGAGCTAATGAATGAATAAATGTATAAATGAATGGATGAAGATTCACTCACTATCAAATTAGTTTTGTAAATCAGCTTGTAATTGCTACTTTATATTGTCACAGAGAGTTCGAGATGAGTTTCTGGTACGTTCAGGCAGAGAACAGGCATGTCATTATAAAACCTGGCTAGCACCTCCCATCTCTGAGGTCCACTTCCCCTCTAAGCCCTTACCAAAACACAAACACCATCAGTAAACTTGCCTACCTCGTCACTTCCAATGAGTTCCACAAAATCTATATGAGGAATTTAGCACTAAAAGGAGTCGTTTTGGCGTGCATATACATGTACGAACACAAGATGCCAATGTTACAGCATTTCAGAGGTTGCAAATAATCTACAGATTGTTTTAAATTTAAATTCAATTGTAAAATGGGTGTCAAAAATGACGTCTTTAATATGTATAAGCCAAAGACACATTTCCATGTGTCAACACAGACAGACAGCAATCTATAGGTGCTAACTGTGACGAATCTCCCAGTTTTCGCTCATAGCCTCCCCTCTGTCCGCCCTTAGCATATAACATCCAAAGAATCACATCAGTATACCGCTGAATCTGCTCCTGACAATCACAGCAGGCAAAAAGCAAATGTAGCAGGGATGATAGATACCGATAGACGACCAGCCCGGTATTCCAGGACTATCAGCCCACTCCCCTCAGCGAGGAGGAGGAGCTCCAAGCTGCCTGCCTGCCTGCCTGGCCGTTCATGACTCAGTGCACCCCAGCCTCATCCTGAATGCATCAGGCATCCAAATTTGCCTGCACACACCGTGGTCAAGTGGACATGACAAAGGGAAATCAATAGTCAGCCCCTTTATGTAAATGAGATTGAACTGAAGCCTGCATGTAGTGAACAAGACATCTATCATGTTTAGGATCAGCATTTAATATCCATTCAGTATGAGGTGGAACAGCCCAGCCTGCTTTAGCTGCATTTGCCATGTTGGGCTCATGATGAAGCAGGGGTTCAATAAAGAGATCAGGATTGAACAGAAACAGCTTTTACACATGATTTCAATTAAATAAAATCACCTCAACAGCACAAATACAGCAGATACAATGGGATTATTTAACATTAGGTTATGTTGCCTTTAACAAACATGCACACATTGGGGTTTAATTGTGTGATCAATCAGAGAGGGACCAGCCAATATGACTCAGCACCTGAATTTGCACCCCTCTTTCTCTTCCTCTCTCATTAGGCAGCGCTGCTCAGATTATAAATCACGTTTACATTCCTACAGGAGCATATTCTCAATGATTTTTCCACAGTGACCTCATGTTAAATCTGTCTATAATGTCTTATAGTCGTACTATCCGCGCACTGCCACCGCAGCAAGGCAAGTTCCCGCAGTGACCGCAATAGGTAGAGCCTTTATGTAGCACAATGCAGACATTATCCTGTCAAGCCGTCAACAAAACAAGCATTACAGTGCGTAATTGGAGCAATAATAGGCACGGCAGCAATCAATAAGTCTCTTACCTATGACAGAGATCTGGCTCTTAGATCTGTTGCTCAGCTGTGATTTCATGTCAGACTTAATTCCGCAACACTGCTCATGTAACCCTGGCTGCAAACAGAGATGAGACAGAACAGACTCATCAGAACCCAGACCCAATTCTCCTGGAGACGAACAATGCGTCCTTTCTCCATCCACACAGAGGGGCACCTCATCATTTCAGCTCCGATGCCTGCTCAAATGGTCATTCACTGTCGGGTGTAAATATGCAACATGACCGCCAATAAGACAATCTCCTGTCATCATTCATACATAATATCTCCTTTTATCAAGCTGTTAAAGAAAAAAAAGACGTGTCATTTGTTACCTGTTCGGCGCAGTGTCTTTCAGTGCAACTCCGGTTCTGTCGGACACAGGGGCTCCGCAGCCTACAGTTACCGTAATGACTGTACAAGTCTCACCGTCACATTGTCATTGTGCTCTGGTTATTACGGTGTTGTGCTCCACCCGTTTTCTAGAATTAAGAGAGCATTGGTAGATATTGTGTACATTATTTTAAATTTAGGAGAGATTTAAACGCGATGGTAATGTAAATGTAACCTCAACAATTCTGCATCCTTTAAAAAAGTTTCTATGGTGTCATTCGTGGACAAAAATGTCTGCGCAAAAAAAAAGCCATTAAAATATTATAAATTATTTTCTAGTTTCAGTGAATTAATCTTTTAAACCATTATCACTCCTGTTCACAACTACCGAATATTCATTTATTTTCAGAATTTTTATTATTTAAAGGCCAGTTTGTTTACATAATATCACTGTTGTTTGTTTGTTTGACTGATTGTTTTTTCATTAAAAAAAAAACAATACAAAATTTGAATTATTTTCTGTGCATTATATGCTAAGGTGATTTTTTATTCTTTATTTTTTACAGTTTGGGACATATCAATGATTAGCAACAACATTGATTTTGATATTTTTATGCACTTTTTTGTCAGATTTAAAACAAACAAACAAAAAAAACAACTCCCTCTTCGTCCAAAAATGTCCACATCAAAAAAGTTATAAAAATTATATACATCAATATTATTTTCCACTTTTACAACTCCAGTTCGCATCATACAGTATCTACCAAATATTCATTAATTTTCAGAATTTTAACCCTTTAAATGTCAGTTTTTTACATGACGCTATTATGTTTTTAGATGAAAAATAAATGACTCAGTGTCCATATAATAGGAGTAAATTTTGGTGGGGGATATTATTAGGACTTAAGTCAAGATTTTTTTTTCTTGAGGGTTTTTATTCCTCTCTAGGCATGAAAAAGTAAAGTTTAAAGAGTTTTTCCACATGTGCACTCAGTTGGAGCGCATGTGTTAAAGTTTTCAACTGGAGAAATACAAACCAATTTAAAAAATGATATATATCAAATGAAACTTTAAAATATATACTTTAATGCTAATAAGCTAGTGTGTTTACACATTTTAACATGTTCATATACTGTTCAATGCCATGGAAAGGTGTTGAACTGTACCTACCTCCCCCCTCCCTCTTTCAGCTCCATCCTCTTCACTCCTCAGCCCCCCACCCACCTCCTCCTAGTGAACTATATCATTTTTTGATGAGCATTTTCCACAAAAATGACAAAAATATTGCCAAAATATTGTTTCTGTTACAAAAACTGTACATTACATTCTAACATAAATCAGTTGATTTACAGCTCAAAGTCACTGCAGATAAGATATTTTCAAGAACAACAAGGTTGCAGTAATGCTATTAATTGTAGTTGAAATATAGCCAGTGATGCATGATGTCCAGTTCAGTGGACAGATGATTAGTTGTAGTTTCCTCACAACATAAAATTAATACTTGGAAAATTTGGCAACTGCATTACTCCTTCGATGTTACTTGATATTGACAGATTTTATTTACCTGCCAGGCTCTCCTATTATAGAAGGACTGGCAAGATATTCTTTAGCTGAACAACATTAATTGCTTTCTGTCAGCCATCTTGGTTTTGACAGATTTGTGTTGCACTGACAACACCTGTCCAGTGGGTGGCAGTGTATGGCATGACGCACTACAGGGTCCACTGTAGTGACCTAAATGCAACTATTAAAACCGAAACAGATACAAGAAAATGGCTTTCAAATAGCTGTCCACTGTAGTGAGCACTATGTATGAAAGGGTTGAAAATAAAGCAAAAATACCAGACTAATTTCACAGCGAATGAAAGAAAAATGACATGAGAACCACTTGCTCTTACATGTAGGCACACAAGAACACCCTTTCAAGGATACACACGTACATGCATGCACACAAGCATTGTGGGTTTCACTGTGCCTGTAGTGCAATAGAATGCTTATCTCTTTAGTTGCACACACACATACACGCAGACACACTAATTTATCCACACACATACACACTTCTGTCTGACAATTATCAACACAGACATGATTTTGGTTTCATTACACTGGCCTACAGTGTTCCTAATACAGCATCAATGCCCCTAGTGGAGACCAGGAAATCAGCATGCAATTTCCCCATAGTGCAAATACTGTATGAGAAGATGGCTCAAGGTGGAAAATAGTAAACACTAAAATTTGAAATTTGAAGTCAGCACTCTAAAGTAACAGTCCGATATCACAGAATGAAAGCCGTTATGCTGTAACTGGCATGAGATTAAAAAAAATGTGGTTTTAATTGGGTCTGAGAGGGTGTTTTTAGGCTACACTGTTTCTTATTGACTTATTATGAGGCTGAACTTCCAAAATTTGAAAGAAAACTCACACTCTCCCCAAAATGTATGCCATATGCATTTACACAGCCAAAGTTATTAAAAAATAAAAATCAAAAGGACAACTATTTTGCAAGAGTGCATAAGGGTTAAACTTGTGAGTGTATCTGTTGCTGTTAGCTTGCTAAGTTAGTTAGCTAAACTAGCCCCTTCATCCAGGATGTCTTTCCTCCTGAAAAAATATATTCTTGAGGCTATCTGTTAGAGGAAATAAAATTACACATTTTGAACCCCTCATAAATGACGGATGTAATTGCCGTAACAAAATGTGGTTTGTGCTTGCCGGTGGGTTACTATACACTACGAACCTCAAAAACCATGTTCATCTTATTTACCCTTTGAAGTATCTATATAAAATAAAATAAATAAATAAATAAAATAGAATACAAAATATAATGAAATGAAATATATAAAATAAAAATAAAATGAAATAAAATAGAATAAAAAAATAAAATAACATGAAATAAAAATATATAAAATAAAATGAAATAAAATAGAATAAAAAGATAAAATAACATGAAATAAAATATATAAAATAAAATAAAATGAAATGAAATAAAGTAGAATAAACTAAGATAAAAAAATAAAATGAGTTTCTATTTGCAGAATTTTAAAATTAATGGAATCGTAGGTGTACTGCTTAGAGCTTTGAAAAACAAGAGGAAAACTCTTGATAACTTACACTTTCCACTAGAACTACTTTTTTTTTTTTAGAAAGAAATAATCCCTACAATGTGGACATTCTAATTTGAAAACATACCATTACCGTGAGATTTAAATCAAGATTTTCTTGATTCAAATTGTAGAGGGGAAGACGTGCATTGACAGATAAGGACATTTAAAAATCATGCTATCTCACAGTAAAAACAAAAATGTACAGCATAAAAGCAGTCATATTACAGTATTGTAATAGAAAATTGTAAAGCTGGGCTGTTCAAGATGTTCTCTGATAAGAGCACCCTCTGGAGTGCAACTGCTGTACCTGCAACATGTAGAAATAAAATATAACAACGTGCTGCTCTTCATAGTTGTATCCATGATATATAGACTGAGTTCATTTGAAGGGATACTAATTACTAACAATTTATCTCCAGTTTATTCTGTTAATTCCAGTTCAATGAGCAGAGGCTTGAGGGATTCTGTTTCAATGTTGACTGAAGTTGGCTTCTAAGGAGCAATATGGCCCCCATGTGGCCACCACAGGCTCATCTTGCCCGCCAGCTGCCAGATCAGACAGATGTGACTGGGTAGAGGCTGCCGGCTCCCTTTGACTGCTCATGGTAAGATGAGAAGGCCTCTTGGTCACAGCACCTGAGCCAAAGATGGTTCACAGCTTTTGTACCAGAGTGCAACAGAAGACAGAGGGGGAATATTCCACCTGTTCATATGTTGGGTTGTTGGCTGCTTTGCTATATGCACATTTTACATGTCAGTTTTTCAGCAGACATTTGAAGCAATGGAAATGGAAAACTCAATTAATAATCAAGTCCTATTAACTCCTACCATCCTGGAATAAAATAATTATTATCTGTGAATTAATTTCATGTGATTGAGTTTCTAATTTTGGGCAACCTGTCTCCCGTCCCTGGTATGAAGCAACTGACACACATACATGAAGATGAGAGCGATGACCTTGACCACCATCTGCCCATTAGGCCTCCTGGTAGCTGCGAGGGATATTATAAGAGGAGGTTATACATATGGGATCAAAGTACGAGCTGTTTCACTGGGACTATGGCCCTAAAAAGCAGCGACCTCTATAAATGTTAATCATCTAAATCACCGACATGACCTCGTATTAGTTTGTCCTTTCAGTACTAGCTTGTGTCAATGACACCTTAGTTAAGTACACTTGGCTGAAGTTGCAGACACACTGCACGTGACTGAAATAGAAATCACAGAGCTTCTGATCAGAAGCTTCACTTAATGTTTCTATTTTTAGAATTGCTGCATGTCTGAAGGCACATTTTCAATTTTTCAGTGTGTTCGCCTGTGCTGTGTTTATAATCCTTTTTTCATCGTTACAATTCTGCTTTAAAGTGAAATTCTCAGCTTTCACAGGTTGTAGAACGTAGAATGGATTTGTGATGCTAACAGAAACCTGATGTTTTTCCTTCTTCTTTTCTTGATATTTCTTCTTCTCTGTATCCAATTTGAAATGAACAAATTCCCTGTACAGTGACGTTTCGTGGGGAGTACAAAGAGCCAAATTTTTTCCACTGATACACAAAGGTTGGGGCTATCCAATTCTGTCCCCTCAATGCAGGGGCATCAATGCAACAGCAGGAGTCAAGAGCTGCAACAAGGACGTAATCTTTCACAGGCAACCCCCACCAGGGAACATTAAAGGGACAGTTCAGATCTTTTGAAGTGGGGTTGTATAATGTACTATCCATAGTCAGTGCATTACCTACAGTAGGTGTTAGTTGGAATGCTCCCAGTTTGGAGAAGCAGACAGGAGTGTCGCCTTGGAAACTGAGCAATGTACTGCTGTGGATGGGGGCAGCAGCAAAACATATTTTAGCCAATGAATCAGTCATCAGAAAATTCTAGGAAGTGTACTGTCTGGCAAAGCATGACATCCACCACTGTTTACTAATGTTACTGTTTACTAATAACTTTCATAAAAAATATATACCAAATGAACGCATCAACAGACAAACAGAAACATGAAATCAAAAGGCATGTGTAAATCAAATAAAAGTTACATAAATATTTATGTATTAAAGTCTTCCTACACAGACTTTTTAAGACAACTGTGAGAATAAATAAGTGAGAACTACAAACAACACACAAACCTGAGACTACAGTGGGGCTGTGCTGGTACATTTGTCTTTACATACAGTACCTCTCGTACAATAAAACCTGAAAGAGTAGCAGAAGCTACAGTAGTAAGTTAAAACTATTGTGACACATGCTACAATATTTACAGAATGTATATAAAACACCTTTGCTTTAAAGTATTGAGCAGATAACATAAATATCACTGTTCTGGAATGTGTTGAGTATCCCAATTAAGGTTCCCATGGCATAGTTTCTCCTCATGGTCCTTGACGTGGGGAGATCTGGAGAGGAAATAAAATAATTATTGATTAATTTAACTGACAAATACAACCAAAACCGCCTCTATATGTTGACTCTCGATGTTTCAGATCTGATGACTGACAGTATGAGTCTCCCAATCTCTCTTGCTGACTGAACTTGTTCAATTACTTGTCCTAAATTACCTAAATGACTCTGAATGAGTGTATGAATGAGTTATGCCTTTGTTAATGACTACTACATCAATCAATCATCGGATGTATGTTATGAAAAATGAAACCAGAAATCCATTCATAAATGAATAAATCATGTGTCCTATGAATTAGTTATTCAACAGACAAATGAAAGCACAGGTAATTTAAATAAATGTCTAATTAAATTATTGAATGAATGACGAATAAAATGACTGGATAAACTAATGAACCGAAGGGACACATTACTGTAAAACGTGTTGCAATATTAACAAATGCCTTACATCAGCCTTATTGAATTACTTATAAAAGAAAATAAACTATTTAATCAAAACTTGTCAAATGAATGAACAATTTAAGAAATTGCGAAGAAGAACTAAAGAAAAAATTCAACAAAAAGCTCTAGTAGGCACAAACAATGTAAGTGAGCACTACATAAGAACATACAGGGAATTTACCATATTTCCCAACTTGCATGTAAAAGTAAGGCATTGCGCTCTCAGCTGCCACTGAGTGTGCGACTCTGGCTTTGTCCACCAGACGGCAGTGTAGCACCAGTGGGCTGAGCTGGGGGGAGATGGGAGTTGGAGTTCTTTGATGTAGACGAGGCAGAGCTACACGCTGACCACTCCGATGGAACTTTTTCTAGGTTATCAGAGAGCAGGGCGCCCTCTTCTTCCTGGCCCAGAGGAAACACTCGTGGCTCCCAGGGTGACTGAGGCTGTCAGATGATAGAGGGCATATCATGGAATTTAGCAAATCTATAATTCTGTTAAGTGAATATTTTTGACATGGTGGAATGATTTTGTGTCTAGGATGTGCATATGTATCATTTTCTATGGACACAAGGATGAGAATACAACATATTTATTGATAAACTGATAATGTACTCAGCAGATATCTTCCAATATCAGTCCCTTCATTGAATTTAGATTTTTAAGGCTGTATCATAGGGCTGCATGGCTCTGATGCCTGTTTAAACCTAGAAATACCACCTTATAGTTGTATGCCTCTGCAAACCAGTCAAGTTGCAGTTACAGTTTATATCCATATCTGTCCAGACCCATATGTAGCCATGACAGTTGACAAGTGTTGCTGCAATGAAGCTACATATTCTGAAACATGGATGCACACACATCTTCAACCCATCAGCACAGAAGAACAATATAATCAGCAGTTTCAACACTGACACCCAAAATTGTGTCACCAAAAAATATCTGCCTAAGTGTCTTCCCTTCTGTTCCTAAGTTATGTATGTAAACAGTATGATGTCATAGTGAAGTTGACCTTTGACCTTCTGGATGTCAAATGTCATCATTTAATCATTTTATCCTATTAGGCATTTGTGTGAAAGTTTGTCATAACTGGTGAATAAATTCTTCAGTTATGGCCAAAAACATGTTTTTTTAAGGTCACAGTGATCTTTGACCTTTAACCATGAAATTCTAATCAGTTCATCCTTGAGTCCAAGCTGACGTTGGTGCTAAATTTGAGAAAATTCACTCAAGGCGTTGTTTAAATGTCCCATTTATGAGAATGAAACAGATGCAAGGCCACAGTGACCTTGACCTTTGAACACCATAATCAAATCAGTTCATCGTTGAGTCCAAGTGAACGTTTGTGTCAAATTTGAAGAATTTCCGTTTTGGTATTCTTGAGATATCAAGTACACAAGAATGGGACATGCGGATGTATGGACCTTAGGACAGACAACCCAAAACACTTAATTCCTCCAGCCATGGCTATCGCCGCAGCGGAGGCATAAAAATCAAATGTTCTTAAATCAACATTTACGTGGGTGCTGTAGTGCGTAAGAAGTATGAAGCAGTGAAGTAGGGGATATCTGTGGTGTGGAGAACGCTGATTTGGACAGTCTGGTTTAGTAGCAACTCAAACATACTCCAATCAAAGCAAAGTGGCACAGAGCACTGCAATCAGAGCATCATCGACTGCAGCAAAGTGGAGACAAGTATCTGTGTAGGCTCTCAAGAATGCATCTAGGCTTTATAACTCGCACAGTATGACTGAAAAAGAGTATTGATGAGCCTGCAACCTATTTTGACTCTGACACTCTTCCTCGCTCTTCTGAAGCACAAATAACACAGCGTATCTTTAAAATGTGGCAGAAAATATCCTTTCAGCAACATGTAGGGGTTGAAGTGAAAGATGATAATCAGCTAAATCCCCTCTTTGTAGTTGCCACTATGTTGGAGAAATGGTATCATGATAGGAACAGCCAATAGGATACTGCTGTGTATGACTCAGCGTGAGTTCCCTCCTGTGGCACCTGAATCATCATACTCTGATATTCGACGTTTGTTTGGGGGATTTGGGGTTTCAGCTGTGGTGCTTTTGATCTTACCAGCCACTCCTCTGAGCTTTGCTGTTCATCAGTATCCAGCTGAGCACAACTCAGCTCCACAGAGCTCTCCTCTCCTGATGTGCACATCCCGCCCCCACTGCTTGACAGCCTGCTGCCAGATCTGGAGTGAAAAAAACAAGCACAACCCCATGAAGGAAATTACTCAACATTCTCCTTTCACACAGGATGTATTTACATGCTCAAGGACAAACAAACCAAGTGTGCACAGTCAGCACAGAACAAAGAGTTTAGCATTTTTTGTAATTGTCAAATGCATCTCTTTGGTATCATCTTCTGATAACAGCATGAACTATGATAAAATCGCCCAACATTTCTGATGCTTGAGAGAGACAATTTATTCTCCCCAACCCACCTGATGCATATAGTTCACCTTGCATTACGTTGTCATCTGATGTAACAGTATTCAAATCAGTGCTGCATTTCTGAACCTGTGTGTGTATTTTTGTTTGTGTGTGTTTCCACCTGTTAGGATGCCTGCAGCATTTTCTGTTTCCCCATGATGGCCAGCGCAACTTCTCTCTCTGCTCTAAGGCCAGGTGTCTCTGGGCAAAGACTTCATTAGTGAGATCCTCCACCTGACACACACACACACACACACACACACACACACACACACAGAGGAAAAAAGATGTTTTCCTCTAAAACAACAATAAAAAGTTCATGTCCAAAGGGATGAGACACTACCTGCCCCTCCTCATTGTCCTCCTCCATCTCTGCCTCACTGTTCATCAGAGGTGAGATGTCCACCAGCCGCCAACTGCAGAGACAGACAGACCTTTTGAGGTGACACACAATGATGGCGGACAGTGCACAGCATGTTTCTATTTCAAAGTAAAAGCAATATGTTTAATCACAGCCATATTTTATGTATCAAACGTGCATGAAATACAGGGATGATAAGGACATTATGATTCATTTTCTGGGTACAATGAAAAACCATAGCAAATTTCATGTGCTGTTATTCTGATTCTTAGTTTTCAAGTCTGTCGTGATTATAGAATACAAAACGACAGCCTTAACAATTCTGTGCAACTCCTTTAGAGGCTGTTATGTTCCATACCTGGGTGTCAGGATGTCTTTGTACTGCAGCTTCTCCACTTTAGCCAGAGACATAGGGATGACAATGTTGTTGATGTTGTACACACTCTCTCCCTGGCGTTTGCGCACGAAGCCCTAAAAGGACACATGGTGTGACAGTTCACACCCATGATTCAGAGGTGCTCACACGTTCAAAGCCCATCTACATCAACAGATTGCTGTGATACAGGACTTTCTGCAGACTGACCAGCTTTTTTATATTTTACTCAGATGCATGTCAAGTCACGTCACAAGTGCTTGAGGTGCTTACCCATTTGATTCTAATCTTGAGCTGGTTTTAGGGTCAAGGTTAGAATACGGTTTAGGTGTAGTTTTGGGTTAGGGTTACTATATGTCAATGAGGGTTCTCACAAGTATTCACTTTAAAAAAGTGTGTTTGTGAGTCTGTGTGTTACCTGTGAGGCCCGCTTGCTTGAAACCTGTGTGTAGCTCTCCTCCAGCACTTCATCTGAACTGTCTGGGTCAAAGAACTGGTGAAAAGCATCTTCTTCATCTGGGTATAACACACACACACACACACACACACACACACACACACGGTGTTGACCAATCCTGCTTCTCTGGATCAGGAGCCTTCACTGTAGCCATTCATGTACAGACTGATTCACTGTCAATATGAAATACAGGGTGAAGACACACTTGCTTACACACACCTTCTATAAGCCTGTGGATGTGTCTTCCCTTCCTTTTCCTCCGATTTGCTCTCCTGTGTTGACTCTGACCAGAGCCCGCCGTCCTGATAGGTGACAGACCCATTACTCTGCTTTTATGATGCCTCGCATGCTGCTTGTATTTGTGACCTACAACGAGACACACACACACAGACACACACACACACACACACACACACACACACACACACACACAAACTGAGTTAATGTACCACAGGAATTTCCTTTCATTACAATCTGCACTTCAGTTCCTCTGGGCTGTTACGCTTTGGTTGAAGTGCACAAAAGCTAATCCTTAACCACTAGTCCCATTATTTTGGCAGCTGACTGCCTCTCAGTTTTCTGGTCCTTGCTCACAGCACATCAGCATTTTTTGATTTACAGTTACCACAAAGCTACAAAGGTTACAGATGCACACACACATCTACACACACCTATCTCAGCCTTAGTTCGAGTGTTGTTATGGTCAGTGACATCTGGAAACTACTACCAGTTTTAAACAGAGCTCCAGATTGCATTAGGAGAAAAGAAGGAGAGGCAGAAGTGATGAAGAAGGAATAGGAAGAGGAATCAATCCTCTGTATCAATAATACAGCACATCATTTGTGCTTTCTATTCTTACACTGTACACACAGCTGCCATAGTTAACAATTAATCCCTTTTACGTCATTAGTTATTATTCTCCATGCCGTTCGCCCATATTTCCATCTTCTGCTTGCTTTGACTGTTCATGTAATATATTTCTATTTCAGTTATGATCCGCTACGATACAAGGTTTGTTGCCATGTGCCAGACTATTATTTTAGGTGACGTCTACTTGACAGACTGTCTTCTCTTTCTGCTATTGAAAAAGGAGAATATGATCATTCAAGCTGACAGGAAATCGAAGGAGTGCTGGGTGAGTGACGTCTTAGTCAATTTCCAATCTGCCCCCATTGTGTCTCCTTCTTTACTCTCCCTACCTCTAGTACATCAGGTATTGTCTCTTTTTCCCCTCACATTTGTATTTAACACAAACAAGGAAAAAAGAATGTGCATCAAAAACAGTGTGTTTAGTCCCTGGATAATCAGGGAACATTCAAAAGTCAATTAAACAATTGATTGATCATCAATCTTCATTATGACATGGGCACAAGGGCCACTTTAAGCCCTGAAACCAGAGCTGCAAGAAACATGCAAGTGCAGAAGTAAATGATCATTCATTAGCTTCACATGAATAAAGACACACAGTGACACTGGTGAAATGCCAGATGATTTCACTTCCACCTACTGCTCAGCTGGAAGCCTCATACAGACCCAGCAGGATATCTGACATGCTAGAAACCACTTGTAATGTTACACAGGTAGATAACAAGTGGCAACAGAGGCAATTTTATTTCCTCCATATCCGCTGATATTGTCTCCTTTCACTACAACCAAAACTTACTGTTTTAACCAATGTAGACTAAAAATTCTATGACATTATTCTGTGTTATCAAATTGGGATCAAAGTGCCCGTAAATATGTAGCTACGGTAAATCTAATAAAAGGCAATTTCAATAACAGACTTCCGTGCAGCTCAACCACAGGAAAGAGCAGTAGATCAAAAGCCAGTGAGGCTCCTATCTGTTAGATAAATAGCAACAAGAATACAGGTCTTTTACATAGCACCTCTGCCTTCCTCATCATCTTTCTCATCATAACCTCAACACAGGGGGTTACACCCTTGCTCTGGTCCAGCTCACAAGTAGCACCTAAACATATGTTTATGCTCGGTAAGGTGATACATGGCACAGTAAATGGTAGTTCTTATCATGTTGATGTATCTTCAAGTGTTGATTTTTTCATAAGTTTGGTTTTAACTTGTTGTTTGATGCTATAAAAAGGGGGTTTGGCGTCATGATTGACAGTTGTGTGTGCCAACTGGTGTGTTCGCAATGGTGCTGCTCATGATGGGTCGGATACCACGGAGATCACTACTGCACAGAATTCAGCTCAAAATGGCATCACCAGTGCAAGATGGCAGCCCGTATCCAGGATATTTTGGTTTCAGTTTGTACAGTGATAGAGACACGTTGTCCATCTTTAGATACAGTCATTAGAGTAGACTAAGCAGAATGAAAAGGGAGACGGCAACATAGAACAGAAGGGGAGAATCTTACTGTTGTGCTGTGGTGTGGAGCTGTGTCTGTTGTAGTGTGCTGGACTTGCTTGGTCATTGATAACCAAAGGCCTCTGGGACCATTCTTCTCTGGCCAGGACCCTCTTTAAGCGGTGGGACAGAGGAGTGTCTGAAAGAAGATGACACTATTTTAAGTATGTGGTCAAAACAGCACACACCAGGTGGTGTATGACACATGTAAAAGCACCCACATTCATTGTTTTCTATGTAGGCCCACACACTGGCAGCATCTTGATGCAAAACAACACATCAGGATACGTCACTGTTCTATTGGTTGATGTGTCCAGTTTCTTCTCACATGTTAAAGATTGTAAAGACTTCTACACTGATGTGTGCAGATGTTATGTACAGTAGTGTTAACGTGTCTCCTACCAAATGAAAGAGATGACACGGGGTGGGGTGTGGAGTTGGAGGTCCTGGATGAGAGGACCCTACTGGAGCTGCAGTCTGGATCAGAGCACAGGACTACGGGATCACAAGATGAACAACAAGAACAGGAAGATGATGAGAGAGAAGAGGAGAGGGTAGACGTGGCCGTCCCCGTGTCCTGAAGCACAAGAAAGAGAAAACAAGACAGAAAATGATTTTCCACATGATACTGCACAAGAGCCAAGCTAGCAAGTGGATAACTCGGGACACAGTGTTTCTTTAACTACAGTATTTACTTGGCTTTCTCCTTGTGTTTTGTTGGAGTATGAGTCATATGGATTTAAGAGAGCTGCACTCTGAGTACACTGATTAAAGTAATTAAGTTGTTAAAAGGCTTTCTTTGTCATCTGGCAATATCACAATGCTGGTGGCTCGGTGCTGCTTCTTATTATAACAGCTTCAATCGCTTTGGGCTCTGTGGCAGAACAGTAGTGTCATGCAAGATGTTAAAACTCCACAGCATCTGTGTATTGGAAGTAAAGCTTTCATCTCATTTATATGTTTGTATATAAACTAAAGACGAGCCAGTTAAAGATCAGAAAATAAGGCTCACACCTTTTGTTTCTAACATCGGCACCACTGATTCAAACTGTCTCTGTCCATCTCAGTTACAACTAAAAAACTGCACTCAGCACTAAAACACAGCCACAAATCTCTGATCCGTGTCATTTATAAATAGACTTCTAACAGTGTTAACTTTGTCTGTTGGTTACAAAGTTATGGGAGAGGCACCAATATCAAGGAACAATGTCCTAATCAAAGCAGAAACGGTCGAATAAAACTGCATCACAGCTAGTATGTGGTCCAGCTGTGCACAGTGGAATTGTCCTTCCTGGCTCCCTTATAGTTACGATGATGGCAATGATAATGAAAGTGGTGATTTAGTCATCTCGTATCATATCTAACTTTAGTGGGTCAAAACATGTCAGGTATGGAATTAATCTGCAGATGTTCCAGTTCCAAATGAGACTAAACTTTTTGATAGATGTCCGTTTTTGAACCACAGCAAAGCCCAAAATGTGGCCTGCAGCAGACTACGTAAAGCCTGTTGTTTTTAGCCGAGCCGATTTCCAGAAAACTTGCGGCCCCTACTGGCTAGTTAAGAGGCGTGAGGAGTCAGCTGTCAGTGACAGCATACATACAAACTGTCAGTCAAACAGATTGTGAATCACCACAACCAGGAGCGGTCCTTGAGGATACAGTCATAAATGTGCACACAAAATATCAAGGTGATTGGTCCAGTGTTACACCTGGCAAAGATCATAATATCAACATCACATAATTATTTCAAATGTGGGTCAAGAACTTGCATCTAATTGCCCCTTGAGTGACAATTAAAGTGTTCTGAATTGAAATGACAGGTCAACTTGTCATAGCTTTTTCAATCAGGTTTTAAATTTCATATTAAAGCTGCATTATTGATTTCTTTTGTTTACTGGAGGGCACTTGAACAAGCTGTCAACAGCGCAACACTGACGTATTATTACTGTATAAATGACAAACGTGTTAGCAATCAGTTAATTAATTATAGATCCAGCAGGTACAGAGCGGGCCACCTGACTTACAGTCCACTTCCCCTTTAACCTCCATGCTGGTCTCCATTGACTGCTGAGAAAAATAACTGACTCACTTGGTGCTGGATGTGTCACTAAGAGCAGCCACTTTTACATTACACCTAGTCATTTAGTCTATTGTTAACATTAAATACTGATTGATGCAAATTTAAATGAAAATATCAACAAAAAGAACTGAAAACTGAACAAACTGAAATTAAAGTTTTGTGCGTGTGACACTGTGTTTAACTGCACAATGATAGTGTGATTTTTTATTAGTACAATTGTGTGAAGCTAAGCAAGGTATTGCCAACCACTTGACACTTGAATTGATGAGAACACAGCACTATCCCCTGGCTAAATAAAGGCGAGAGCTCTAAAATAATCACATGCATTTGTTCATTTGAAGCAAATCCAGGGGATATTATTGTTTAATTAAAGGCAGGTGTGCAGCTTTGAACACTAATTCCTGTTTAATCTGAGGAACTATTTTAGTGATTTGGCTTTCCAACGCTGAGGCCTGACTGAGAGCCACTGCTTTTAGGGTTGAATACATGAATAATTTCAATCAAATAAATTTTCAGCTCTTTAACATTTATTATAAAACCCAAAGTGGGTCTGCGATTGGAATTTAGAGGAGATGTTTTGTAATGAAGGACATTTGGGCAGCAATAGAGTAATTAGGGATAGTGCTGGTGTCATCATCATTTCTGTCCTAACTGTCCTGAGTAGAGAGCAGAAAAAATGCAAATGCAAGTGTATTTTAGCATCCATCCATTATCTACACCCGCTTACACTGCGCAGAGACATGGGCAGCACTAATGAATAGACACTAATGTATCACTGTGGGGAAATTGATTTGTTACAGAAGCACAGAGCAGTTAACAGATGAGAATATAGAAAGAACTGAGGAGTAAATAAGTGATACTGCTCATTCAACACAATGAAACCGCAAATAATCCAAGAAATAAAGACATAGCATCTTCAGGGACAGACATCCATTGTTGAAGATTGTGTGTTGAGGTGTGTCATGTCACAGAGAATGTGCATGTGAGCTTTGACTGTTCAGACGGACAGACTGAGGCACAAAGGAAACGGCATGTGTGCCTACCTGTTGACCGCTGGGGTTGCAGGTGTTGAAAGCAAAGAGTTTAGGCTTGTGGTAGGTGACCAGGGGCCGGGTCCGGGCACACACGCATGACACATCAGCTTTGAAGAGCCTCCTGGTCCCAAGTCTGCTTCTCTTAGAGTCCCCAGGCACAAAAACATCGTTTCCTCTCTGATCACTGCAGGGACAAGATAACGTGAGGTCATGGAAATGTTGTGGATATGATTCATGCTAAGATTAAACTCAAAAAGCAAGTTTATCAATTGGTTGTTGGTCTCATGGATGTATTAAAAGAACTGGATACAGCGTTGGAGGTGCGGCTTCCCAGGTATAAAATTACCTGGATCTTCCACATTGTTGGGCCCATAGAGCAAGAGAGAGACATTGCCAGCCAAGCAACTAACTTCCTGTTTAGCCCTCTGCCAACTTGAATAAGGGAAAAAATAATTTAATAATTTTGCAGGGGTTGTAGGCCTGAAAAAAATGTATCCACTGATTTAGAGACGTCTCTGTTGCCATGTCAGTCCATGGGAAAAAGTCTTTTTGAACCCAATGACATCAAGCGATGGACCTGGAAGTTGTAATTCCATTGTTTAGCCACTATGTCAAATCAGCTTTAAAGCCCGGCGCTGTTCCCGGGGCATTTGTTGGTCTTAGATCTTCACTTAGAATAACAACCAGAAACAAACAATACTGTACCTACTTATAACCCCCTGTTACATGCATAAACAAGTAGAATGCCTTTTTTTTATCATGTGGCTTTTATCTTCAGAGCCAGACAGACAGAGTTAAAAAGGCAGCAGGAAGGAAAGACATGAAGGGATGATTCAAGTGAGGCCAGATGGTGGGGACCGACCAGGCTGTCTCACTGGGTTACATTACAAACAGGGAGCATGCTTTCAACCTTCACCTATAGCCTGGGCCTCAGCTAGACAATGGATGAACTTATGTCAGTGCACATTTCTCTGTTTTGTATTTTATAGAACATACACACATTTTACATACATCCATGTACTGCAAATACAGCTGAAGTGAATATTGCAGGTGTGAGAAACTCTTGCAGTGTCATGCTCAGATAGTTGCAGTCTTAGATCTTTGTGAGTGTGTGTGTGTGTGTGTGTGTGTCTGCTCTCTACCTTGTGAAGCCTCTCTTGCCTTTCCAGGTGTGTGGTTGTTTGGAAAGTGGTGAAAAGCTGAGAGGAGGCATCAGACTGTTGACAATCTGGCTGAGCTGAGCACTCTGCAATGAAAACATCATCCATATAATGATTTTCACATGTAATATATTCAACGTAAGTGTTAAATTCAATGTATCTCTTTAGTGCAAGTCAACATGGGTGTGGTTTGAAAGTATGACAGTAGACAGGATTCACAAAGAAAATGCTAATTTTATTCATGAACCTCTGTGTTTTTTGTACCACCAAGGTGCAAATTTGCGTTGTGTATCACAAAATAATTATTATGAGATGATTATTAATGATATTACAGATAAACACAGACTGCTTTCCTTTTCTGCACAAAAGACTGATAAGCTAAAAGGATATCCACCTGATGTGGTGCATTGTGTTGTAGATTACTAATCCCCTTGATACCAGACTCTTCACACACACAGTATTACAGGTATGTGTGCTAGTGTCTCCCTCCTACCTGTCTCTCTATGTTGTGCAGAAGGCGTGTGGGGCTGCAAGGTTCGGTGTCAGCATCCGAGGCTGTGCAGGATAACCCTGCCATTTCTCTCAGCAGGGTCTGCTGAATCTGTCTGTCTGTCAGCGGCTGGGACTCAGCAAGCACAACACCCCCCTTCAACACACACACACAAAAAACACGAGTTAACCTTTAAAGACTACCCCAGTTTGGGAGGGTGGTCCACCTGGATTAAAATAAAGGGACTATTTTTTATTTTTGAATCCTTGCAATGAATTTAACACTCCAAGAACTTTTTATTCACACAGATTATTATTTAAAAGTAGAGAAACACCATATTTTCAACTCTTTAATTGTGTATACATACTCTGACATGTATTGAACCTTGATTATACAACTATTACAAGATGGTTTTCTCTTGTTACCTTTCATATTGGTAGCAGTCCATGAAAGTTGGTTGTATTGCTTTATGCAAAAGTGTGACTACAATAGCTCACCTCTCTATAAGATATTTTAGCTTAAGTGCTATTCATTTGTTACATTAAAACAACAAACGTTTTCTGACCCTATACATTCTCTTCACACAAAACTGACTTGTATCACTGCCTGACTAAAAGCCATTAATAATTCAAGGTTGCCAGTTGGTACATTATGTCAACTGCCCTTTACTGAGGCGGTTACAGAGGACTTTTGTCTTACCTTGGTGGAGCGGATGTGCTTGTGGAGCTCCACCAGTTGTTGTATCCTCCCCTCCAACTCGACCAGACGCAGCTGCAACCAACTCCATCTGCTGCCCAGCTCCGCTCTCTCTCCCAGCCACCGCCTCTCACAGCTGCTGCTGCTGCTACTGGCAGGAAGGGCAGGGTAATGGATGACAGAGAAAGACACTTAGACCCGTGCAGTGGTATTACAGTATTCTTTTCATTTTTGTCAAATGCCCCAGGGCCCCGAAAGGACCTCACAAGAAGATCATTCTCTGTGCTTTGGAATTCAAATGTGGCAAAATTTCAAGACACTGAATGAAGTCATAAAATCCACTAAGACCATTAAATAGAAGTGCATGAAGAGGTTAGCATATGAGAATCATTGGCAGGAAATAGTGTGTCACCAGAGGGAAAAGTATCACAAAGAAGGGAGGAGGACAGAGATTGAGAGACACAATGAGAGCACTGACAGACCAAACTGTGAATTCTCACATTTGTGCTGCAGCACTGTCATCTTATGACCTATTTTACGCCAACCATGTTGCCATGTAGCGTGTAAATTGTTTAGCATCCTAACAGCATGGGGTGGGGGGGATTTTGCTGAAGCACAAAAGCTTATCTAGGCCACAGAAAAGAACACTGTTGATTTGTGTGGTGTGTATCTATAGTATGTTTCCATGGCACTAGCCTGTTCAGTTAGCATTTGTCTTCTGTGTGTGTGTGTGTGTGTGTGTGTGTGTGGCTGGCTGGCTTCAGTGGGGCAATAGTTGCTATGGCAGTGCTCTTGGACCTTGGCAAGGACAGGGAGGGACTCCCCCCACTTCAAACACTCTGATGCAGGACAGAGAAAGGTTAGACCAGCCAGCAAGCAGCTACACAGGATTTGACAATACCCTTTGGTATTACGAGGTTGCTGGCCCGTTACCGGCCAAAATGCTTGCTTCCCTGATCACAATAACATCTAGTTTGTGGTAGATAAGAAGGAGAACTTTGAAATGGGTTCATTCTGAACGGAGTTTCACTCAACCCTACACTGATATCTGTTTAGTGAGGAGTAGGCTCCCTCTTTTCTTCACAGACAATGACCAGACCTGGCTGTCCTGCGGCTCTTTCCAACTGTATAATGAGAAAATTCCTAGAATATTTGCCAAGCAGTGGGTGAGTCAGTGGGAGACAACAGGAGAGGGAAGGTGGATTTATACCTGTTAGTGTGCAAGTATGCATTTACATAAATATTTTTCATGAATATAATAATATTGCTGAATAAAATGTGGGCTCTAGCAACCCACTGGCAACCCTCCACAATGATAAAATACCAGTTCTCACAGCCAAGTCGTGGTTGAATAAAAGGCCAGTCCCAGCAAGTTGCTGAGGGTTTATGATTTCTCCTATTTGGATAGTGTTTGTTGGCTCCTCAGGCATTCAGATTTTTGGGTGTGTCCTGCACTTAAACTTTCCAACTCATAGCCTTTCACGAATACTCCCATACACTATATCTCAAATTACAAACATACTGAAAACTGAAAATGAGCAACAGCTGGAGGTGTGGAGGACCGCTGCCAGTGCACAGAGCAATGTGGACACATGGTTTCAAGTTGAAGTCAAATTGTGTCACTGATTTACAAGCTCATACTTAGAATGTTAAAGACCAACTATTTTCACATTTCCTAAAGGAGGGCAATGAGTTGTCCCTTCTCCACACGGAGACATCCTCTTCCAAGGAGGAACCTGCCATAAAAACTCCCCAGGGGAGGTTTTAGTGATGAAGCACAGAGCATTGTTCAGCAGACTCGTACAAAAGGCAAGCTGACGCTCACAAGCTGGCCAAATAAAAAGACACACACACACACACACACACACGCGCACGCGCGCACACACACACACACACGCACACAAAGATGCTACACACAGAAAACACTCATTCTCATTCCTGTTCTCAGTGCTAATAAACATGCACTTATTTTGGTAACAACTCTTGTTTATTGCACTCATCTAACTGACGAAATAAATGCTACTGCGCTTAAACCGGAGATAAACTGAGTCCAAAAGAAAGGTCTAAGTGGACTACAGCCAAGACCAAGACATTACCCCTCCCCTAACACTGACGCCCCCACATTCCTGACTAGTAAGTTTATTAACCTGGTACCATGAGGTTGGTAACATGGCGCTGAAAAGATTGAACTGACATAAATCTCTCTAAAGAATCTCATTTCCAAATAAAGATGTTGTGGAAAGTGTCTAAATTCAACTGTATTTTTGTGACACTTTGCCTAGTTCAATTTTCAAATCAAATGATAAGCATGACGTGGACAGGAGCAGGTATCTTCTTCTCTGGAATTTTGGAAGCAAATATGTGGTAAATCGATCTGAGAGAGAGAGCCTTGTTTGCTGGACGAATGGTGTTCTCAAACCAAAGACTGTCCAAGCTTGTCACTTTACATTACCCTTACATTCTCTTAAGTATTTCTGACACTGTGTAATGTCACTGACATTTTCATCTCAAGCTAAGTAAATGTTCCAGAATGTCCTGGTGGGCAACTGGCCTAAGATGGATTTCGAGGTCCGCAGTTTAATTCCCGCTCAGGACAGCTATTGGATATTTCTCTTTTTCTGTGAGTAGCTCCCCAAATGTTTCTTGTCACTCTCTACTATCAGACCGAAAAATTATCTTAAAAAGAAATTCTTTCTTCCACTTGCTCCGAGACCAAATTCAGAATCTGTATTCAAGCTAGCATGACGGTAGGGCAATCATATACTTAAAAAAAAAGATGAAAAGATATGACAATTAATAGTCCGTTATAGACTTTCATTATACAGTAGATTCTTCAATTCCTTTGATTGATAAAGTTTTGGTTTATGGAAAATGATTTACTCAATGGCTGCTAAGTATAAAGAAGGTTTAAATTGCTTAACATTACCAACTGGACTGAATTTGTAATGTCTGCACTTGGTCTGTTGGCAATTTGCACCAATCATCTTGTACAGTGCAAAAAAGACAACAACATGTTGGATTTATTATTAGCACAGATATCTTGTTGTTTTTGTCTCTCTATTTCAGCTCAATTGTTCCCATTTCCTGATTTAGTACTGACATGTTTCTCATTATCATATTTATTTTTGGACATTTTGCCACAATTAACAGACCAATAAAAAGACTTAACAGGGAAAACATGCAAAATGCTGAGTATAATAAATTTTGTGTGTAATGTGCACAGTTTTTCTGCAAGTTGGCACTGTCTTGTTAGCAAGACACCCCTTAAACACTCCTTACAAGGTGTCAGAACATACAATCAGTCAGGATTCCCATCATATTTCCTCGCCTAGTGCAATCTGACTACCACTTACCAAGGACAAAAGTACAGCAGCACCGCCCATCCCAACCACACTCACACATACACAGACTTCAGAAGTATTTTTTACTAGAACAAGGAGGAGCACGATGACACAGTATGGCTGGCATGTTACAGGCTTGCTGGCATGGTGGTGTTTATTTCCTAGCCTGTGGGCAATAGTGCTGGCATGTCTGTTGAATGTGTTATGACTGCAGCATGGAAAGAGAATGTGTGTGCACGGCTGAAAAATGTCATCACACTCTCCGCAGCTGGGAGGACAAAACGTGTGCTTATGACAACCACACTGTAAACTTAGCTGAGGGCCAAATAAAATATGCGTCGAATACTGCAGCGGCACAGTGGACCTCATACACCCAGACAGCTGACTTTCCAAAACTTGTACTGTCATTCTGAAATAAGTCTCTTCATTTTACACCATATTTGTACCTCTTGTAAATTAGTTCTGCCTCATTCTTTGTTGTCCTGAACTGAAAAGTTGCCGAGAGCGAATAAAAACAAGGGCAATGGCTCCAGCGTGAACCACAGCTGGACTCTGGCAACAACAACCCAGAAAAGCAAAACAAATCTTTTGGCAGTGAGAGTGCAGTGAAGCTTGTGAAACGATTTCTTATTGTTTTCTTCAGTACTAGATGGTAACTTCATATCTGACACTACGTGAAATCACGTGGGCCACCATCTCAACTTGATAAGCAAAATACGTGCTTCGGGGGATTTCTGAAGTCCCTCCTTCGCGGCTTGTTTATTTAGCTGGAATAACCAGCTGTTACACATATGATCCACACTGTAGCTCTAAAGAAATACACAAACTTTCAAATAAGAAACAGACCTCGATTTTAAGGCAGCCCACAACTTACGACACCAAGGAAACTGGTGTCTGTCAATTTGCTTGTAAAAAAAAGACACCAACCCTGCATGGAAAATGTGTCTGCAAACAAGCAGAACATCCCATTAAACAACTAACAGGTTTTTTATCACCAAATCTGTTTATTTCAGCTTCACATCATATCTTAACCTCCCTACACCCCCACAATTTTTCATAAGGGAAATGATGGAGTGGAGTGTATGTGGAGAGCATTAGAGTCAGGGAAATAAGAAGAAAATTGCTTTCTCTAGAAGACACCTTCAGGCACCAGAATTTTAGTCTTGTTATTCAATGTATATTGTTTTACAGGACACATGCAACTACATATAACCTATTTCCATCTGCTGTATACTCACATAGTTGAAGTCTTTTTTTTGCAGAGAATCTCCTCTTGCTCCTCGTCTGAGCTGCTGCTGGCTGTAGCCTCTGAGTCCAAGGCTTCCTGCAGGCCTCTCAGCACCGCCTGGCTGGAGCGGCTGAACTCTGTGAGCTCCGAGAAGGAACATGAGGCTGTGGATGACTCTACCCGAGAAGAATGGGGTTCACTTCCCACTTGTGGAGGTAGTATACCAGAATGTATGGAGTCCGAGCTATCGAGAGACACACCTCCGAGTTGACAGTACCTTGTCAGCCCCTCCAGCTGCTGGTTGCAGTGTTGCACAGCGTGCTCTCCCAGCAGAATGTGCAGTCTCCTCTGCAGACTCTGAGCTCGGCTTTGCAGCCCTGCCTGCCTGGAGAGCTGCTCCTTCACAGCCACAGCTCTGGATGCCAGCTGCTCAGAGTTCACCCTGCCACTCCAAGGCTGTACTAAAGATGGAAGAGGGCAGCCAATTCCAGCCACTTTCCCCTGTGTCAGTGTAGGTGGGGGTGCAAAGAAGGGAGTGCCTTGAGGGTTCATCTCCCCGTGGGAGTAAGAAGGAGGAACACTGGTAAAGATAAGAGGGGAGCGATGCACATCACCACCATCTGGCCCACATTTAGAAGCAGCACTGTGTCCATGCAGCAGACAAGCATCTTGGCTATTGTGCTCAGGGAGAGGGACTAAAAACATGTCTGGTACACCTGGGAAGACGCAGGCCACCTGATGAGAATCTCTCGGGCCTTTGTTGAAGGAGAGGAGGTTGAGGAGGGAAGCAGGGTTGGGGAGGAGCACCGTCTCACATTGGCTGGCAGACGCCTGCAGATGTGGGGAAAGCACAGGGTTGGCAGGGACGTCCAGCGGGCTCAGAGGGAGACAGGAGTCTCGAGAGGGAAAGGAGGAAAGGTTCAGCAACATCTTCTGGAGGTCACCGTCATCTGTCGACCTCATCTGGGTGTCCAGCTCTGTGGTGCACATGGCTCTCCCATCTGAGTCCATTCTGACAGGAGGGGAGGACAGGTGGATCCCATGGCCATCTTTCAGGATTCTGGTCAGGGCTGGGGCCATAACACCAAGGAAGCAGGCTTCACAGACTGCACCTTAAATAACCTGACAGCAGAAAAACCCATTTGTAGGTGATTAAAGCCCTAAACTGTAATCCTACTAGAATTTTACGCACACTTCTGCACAGATATGCAAAATATGGTTTGTCTAGGAATATTATATTAAAGACCATAAAAATGTAGTGGAGTATGACTGGAGACCAACTACAATGTCAGGATAGGAAAAGTGGACACAGCACAGGCACAGGCAGCTTTAGCTAAACACATTAACGTCAATTACCTTATCTTGATGCATTTTTACGGATAATGGGTCAACCTGGAAACCTCATTGTGAGAACCAACTGGTGCATTAATGTTAACTGTCCTCTCTGCACCCTGTTTAACCCTTTATCTGGCACATATTTGGGTTATGACACGCACATTTGGCAACATAATTTCCACATTTTATACCTGAAGCACAGTTTATTTGGTTTCCCACTGTTTTATAACAAGAAATTTGGATTTAAATATGATAAAGTAGTTAATTAGCTTCGAGACGACTTTGTTTTAGCGCAGATTCGTGTATGCTAATGAAGTTTAACAACCATGAAGGAAATGGACCGCAAACAAACCAGGTAGGGTAGGTAATACGGGGTTTATACGCTGTTGGGTACTCGTTTATCACAGGTTACATGTACATTAGTTTAAATTAACGACATTACATTAGCAGTGACTTAAACAGTCTAAAAAACAAATGCCAATGTAGCTAAACTGACACAAATAACGGTCGTTAACGGTCCACAAAGTATTCTCATAGCGTTGACGTTACTCACCTGCACAGGAGGTGAACCGTTGACTTGACATCGTTTATTCCAGTAAGATTTACGGCTTAATATGACGTTAAATCTTTCTTTTTTCCTTTGACAATGCTTCCAGATAATTAAACGTGACTGTTTCATCTACCTATCCAACTGGCTGTCCGACGTTGACATTTATTTTACCCAGAATATCGGTAAATCTCTCCTCCTGGTAACTGACACCGCGCCTCCCTCTGCCTCTCTCACTAACTGCCGAGAACACAAACACAGCTCAGGGAGGAGGGGCTGGACCACACTCGTGGTGCCTTCAAGACCTCCTCAGGAGCTCGGACTTTGGAGAGCGCAGAGTGGGAAAATTCCATTTCCCACATTTTTTCCCCCTTTAACTCAATTCAATTAATTGCATTAGCCTACTAGAGCGGGGCACAACCTGACATTTTAGTTTGGGCAGAGGGTTGTTAAAAGGGTTAGCTGTAACACTTGCTGGAAACATCTGTTCAACACAATTAATTCAATACAATTTTATCTATATGCTATAGGTCTCCATCTACATCAGGGGAAGGTTGGGTATCCATCCATCTGTTAGTCTGTCATTGATATTCAATGGTTAGACTGATAGATGTACACGTAATTAGGGTCTATTGCAATCCTAGGTATTCTTCTTCGTTCTTCTTTCTTCTTCCGAGGAAATCATACTTCTCGTGGGTGAAAACTCACCAAACTTTGCACAAAGGTCCAGTCTCATGCCAGATTACCTCAGCTGTAAACTCAAGCCAATAGTCCTGATGGTGGCGCTACAGCAAGCATCTAAAGTTCAAAACTTTGAAAATTCATAACAAATCAACCATACGTGCTACAACTTCACAACTTTCATCAAACTGTAGCCCCAATACTGAAGAAACTTTTGTACATTTAAACCTATTAAAATTATGACGTTCATCACTCTGTTTTTTTTTCAAAAACTGTAAAACTTCTTAAACCTATCTCCTCCCACAATTTTTGTTCAATTGACACCAAACTTGCTACAGAGCATCTTCAGACTGTCATACAAAAACTATGTTTCTCAGATTTTTGATTTATCCAAAATTGAGCCTACAGTGCATCAAAATGTTTGACTGTAAACGGTACTATAAACATATACATGCAAATTCTTGCTAAATAAAACTTCAATGTTCATGAAAAAAATGACAAAATTTTAGAGTCATGGTAGATGATGTGTGGCAAATTTCAGAATTTTATCTCAAAAACTGAATTTTTGACAGCATTTTGAATTTTGCTCTAATGTGAACAATTGGAGTCAATGTAAAAATGGCAATTTTAAACATCAGTTTTTCACTTATGGAGCAAATCGATCATTGTTACAAACAAATTACCAACATCTCCATGCTGTTTAGATGCAATATGTGTATTTTAAGATTTTTGTTTCGATAAGTAAAAATACAAAGTATAGTCTATATCTTATTTAATCAAGGGCATTAGGTCAAACTGAACATAAGTTTGAAGTGCAAAAATAAGATTTTATTGGGACGTCGGTGGCTTAGTGGATAGAGCAGGCCCCCCATGTACAAGGCTGTTGCTGCAGCAGCCCGGGTTCGACCCCAGCCTGTGGCCCTTTGCTGCATGTCACTCCCTCTCTCTCTCTCCCCCTTTCACACTTGTCTGTCCTATCAAATAAAGTTAAAAATGCCCCAAAAATATCTTTTAAAAATAATAATAATAATAATAAGATTTTATCAAGCCTAGCTAACACCTGCTGGGAGTTGGTTACATAGTTCTAAATGGTGCTATGTTTAAGGCAACAAGACAGTTGTTAAGATGATGTGTGGTTGGATTCCTTGACTTACATAGACAGCTCAGTCATCAAAAAAACAAGTACGACAAAGAAATTTATTTGTATCGGCTGAAAACACTCTGTTACTGAACCCAGCTGAAACATGTCCAATCTCTGTGGAATTTTACAGGTCACTATCTGGTGGTGTTGTGGTCAACCAGCTGGAAGCACGAAAGAATCGACCCCGTGTAACCACATAAAAAGTCCATGTTACAATTTACCCCGCATTAGGTTGTGCCCCGTGCTCCCTTACATTAAGAAAGGTAAGTAAGGTTTGGTCATACTTGACAGACCCAAAATGTTGCCCCTAATTAGTTGAATATGTAGGTGTGAAGCGCACTTTATCAAAATTAACAAATACAATTTCAAAGTTATCATTTCTGCATCTTGTGTGATTTTTAACATAGTCTCAAATAACCAACAAGACTCTAATTTCACAAATTATGACAAAAGATCTCATAGTTACAAAATCCTATATCATAATTACATATGATCTGATAATTGCAAGAAAATGATTTCATATTCACAACATCTTAAAGTCATGGTTATGTAAAGCATAGTTCAATTAAAATTTGATTTGGGTTTTTTTATTCATGATGACTCACTACAATTACGAGATATGGATATTGAAATTGTGAAATCTTTTATACAAATTATATATCATATCTTGTAATTATACAATATAGCCTATTAATTCACTCTGTCTTTAGTGAAAGCAAAGCACTTCCATAGAATACCAAACACAACAACAGTTTCAGTGATCTAAATTTGAGTTCAAGAAGCTTTAGTATGATTGCAGACAGATGTGACAGGGATAAAAAAGAATAACAAAACAATAGGTCGTCCTAGATTTGTTATGTCTGCAACAGCCACATAGAAATCATTCTACATACAACAAAGAATGAGTAGGATAAGTTAATTAATACTTAGAAACAACTCAATCATAGCCCTATACATCTTACATTGCAATATTACCAACTGATCATGAAGGTAACATCTTTAATGTGGTTAATGTGGTCAGTGCATTTTAATGATGAGAAGTACACAGCAATAATTTCAAAAGAAGCATACAGCTGTACCACTTTGTACAGAATGACAAACAATAATAAAAACATTAGAACACACTACCTTTGCTGCTTGATGTTCAAATAGTTTATCACAATTCATCAACTTGTATTTCACAATGCAATGTTCATCCATTTCTTTGGGCGTGTGTGTGTTTAATTGTGATACCAATATTTCCAACAGACCATGAAGGCATCATTTTAAAGCTTTTGACCTCTGCCAGCATCAAAGGGCAAAATCACTGACAGAAATATGTTATCATTCTTGATGTTTTGCCACTGAAAATCAGCAGTAGTGGAGAAAGTATTCAGGTCTTTCTCTTGAGTAAAAGAAGCTATAAAATAAAATGTTTAAACAAACCTCCGCTACTAGTAAGTCCTGCATTTAGAACTATATAATCAGCAAAATGTACTGTTAAAGTAGTAAATTTACTCTATACTATGAATATATGTATGCATGTGTGTTGCAAGAAAAGTTAAAATAAGGGAAATAGTCAGCCCAGTCTCCAGAAGAAAATGTTGCCATATCAATGTTTCTCAGTGACGCAACATATCAGCTGATGTTGTCATTGGCAGGTGGAGGGGATGGTGGATGGCGTGACAGCTAGACAAGACTGCTGCCAAGCTGTAGACCACTGCAGATGATCACTGCATTTCCAGCATGGATAGTGCCAGGAAAAGGGCTTTTTTTTTTTTTTTTACCAAGACATTGCTGCTTTTCCAGTGGGGATTGTGTCCAAGGTATTTTAAGAAAAAACATGATCCTTTCATTACCATAACCAGGTGTTTTTTTTTGCCTAACCCTAACCACAGCACTGTTGAAACACAAATAAATGTACGTTCAACATATTCGCTACATAATACCCTCTGTGATTTGCAGAAACAATGCCAGCATTTATTCTGGCAGTGAAATAGAAAGACTGTCACTGTCTCTGATCTCCTAAAATAACATTCCAAGCCTCAGGGGCAGCTTGCATCCATGTAGATTCATAGTGTTTTAGGCTGACCTCACCAGTGTCCTGCTCTTCTGGTTTAGGCTTTGGTATCATCCTCTTTGTTCAGACTGTTGTACTTGAGTTGCTTTGCAGAAGCGAGCTGCTCTGAGCCAGATGTCTGCTGCTCTCTGCCTGAATACAGCCTGACCAGCTCCCAGGCTGAACGTAGTGCCTGACATGTACAAGTTGACAACAGTAAAATGGATCAATGTATCATCAAAACTGGGCCGAGAAAAGAACCCGCACATAGTCCACACAGCACAGAACGTGTACAGGACTCCCTGTAGGATGCCAGTGACAGTGACCCTCACTTGACCGCTGAGCTGTGGACCAGAGATTGGCTGTCCGTTTGCTACCATACAACGCATGTGTCTGCTCAGGTAGACTACGGTAGAACCACTGGACATCACCATAACACACACACAGAAAATTAAATTGGCCCTTGCCAGACAAACTGCAATGGCAAATATACTTGGCGGCAATACAGTTAGAGGTGTTTGCAAATAATTTGTGTCATACATTGTGGCATTGTAACAGAAGCCAAAAGAATTAGTTAAAGCAAGGTACTTTAAAACCATGACACCACCATAAAACAAACTGTTAATTCCCTCAGTGAGCCGAATGCAGAAGATGACGGATTTGATATTCTTCTTAATCCAGATGAAGATAGCTCTCTGTGCAGGTACAATCTGGGTGTAGTAGAAGAAGTTCAGCCAAACAGAGGAGCTCATACTAGTGGACAAACTGCAGAAAAACACCACATACAAGGCTAGTGTGAAGTACAAGTTGTCATCTCTGTGCCTAATAAAGGACAATAAAATAGCTGAAGTCAGGTAAATTACTGTACAGCAAATCAAGGATGCCAGGAGAAGCTTCAGAGGTTGCTTGATCCTCTCCCCATGAAGTGGACAGATCATGCAAAAGATGAAAAAAGCATTAGCCACGATGTTGAAAAGAAAAAAAGGCCCATTAATGAGCCAACAGGTTAGAAAGTTCATAGTCATTTTGGACTCCGATGAAGCAACAGCTGCATTGAAACATTGGTCTGCAGATCAGTCAAAGTGCTCCAGTCCTTTTTCTCTCTGAAGTCTGCACACCTGACTCAGCTGCACAGATGCACACAGAACCCCTTTTCATCTATCTACAATTAGTTAGTTCTTCTCATATCGGTGTCTTCTTACAGACAAAACCTGAGAGGTCAACTCTGAGCAATGTATTGGTGTATTTGCATGATATGCAAATTAGTATACGCAAATAAAGCACTTGTGAAATCACAATTTCATCATGATTATTTACAGTCCTACTATTCTGACTTAGCAAAATGCGCAGTTGCTTACAGAGCTACCTTAGTGATTTAGTAATGGGCTTTTATAGAGTTGTGGTCACAGGAGACAGACAAAAAAAAAAAAGAATGGTCAGAATAGAAGCAGGAGGAACAAGATATCCTGACTTGAAGTCACTGTCGGTTGAGCTCTAAAAACATGATATTCTACATCCCATAATGCAACTCAACAGGGCATTTCATTAGACATTAGATGACATCAGGGTCAAAAAGACACAGTACATCCCCCAGGAAAATGGTGATCATGTCCCCTGTGAAACCAAGTGAACTTAAAGTTATTTTTAGGTATGTCGTTAACATGGTTCTCCTTCTAAATCCTAACCCTACGTAACTCTGCTTGCCTAAACCTAACCTATGTTATTTAACATGAAGTACATAATGTGCTGACGAAGTTCGTAATGTGACAACGGCCAACAATGTTTCTTTGCCTAAACCTAACCTGCGTATCTTTATGTGAAGTACATGTGCTGATGCCCAACCATATTTCTTTGCCCTGAACGACAATGCCCAACCATGTTTGCCCCAAACCTGACCTAAATAACTTTATTTGCCTAAACCTTAACCCACGTAGTGTTACATTAAGTTCGTGATGTAACAATGTCCAACAATGTTCTTTGCCTAAACCTAACTTAAGTAACTTTGGGTTAAGTATGTCACTTTACGTTAAGTATGTAACATGATGACACCCAAACATGTTTCCTTGCCTAAATCTAACCCTACATAACTTTACTTGCTATAACCTAACGTACATAACTCTACATTAAGAACATAATGTGACAATGCCCAACCATATTTGAACATGAATCTAACCCACGTAGCTTTATGTTAAATATGCAATGTGATGACGCAAAACAATATCTCTGCGCCTGAACCTAACTTATGTAACTTTGGATTAAGTATGCAAGTTTATGTTAAGTATATAATGTGATGACATCCACAACCATGTGTCTTTCCCTTAAACCTAACCTGTTCAACTTTACGTTAAGTGCTTACCTTCAAGTTAGGTACGTAATATGATGACACCAAACCACATTTCTTTGCTTAAACTTAACCTGCGTAACTTGACGTTAAATATGTACCTTAATGTGAAGTACATAATGTGACAACACCCAATCTTGTTTCTTTGCCTCAACCCATACATAACTTTACATTAGTACATAATGTAATGAAGCCCAACCATGTTTATTTGCCCTAAACCTAAGCTGCATAACTTT
This sequence comes from Epinephelus lanceolatus, assembly GCF_041903045.1. NCBI lineage: Eukaryota > Metazoa > Chordata > Actinopteri > Perciformes > Serranidae > Epinephelus > Epinephelus lanceolatus. The sequence goes on along the minus strand of NC_135747.1, from coordinate 18,455,902 downwards.
ACGCTGAGTACATTTTGTGACGATGCCCAACCATGTTTGCCCCAAACTTGACCTACATGACTGTACTTGCCTAAACCTTAACCCACGTATCTTGAACTTCCTGTGTAAAATGTAGCGTGTAAATGTGAAGTGCTTCTTTTTTTCTTCTTTTGATTTCAGTCATTACACATTATCTGCTGTTTATCGCAGCATCAAGGGAACGTCTTCTGGCAGTGTTTTGCCACAGTACAACATTTACATCTATTTTGCTATACACAATAACACTGATCAAAAGAAACCTCACTCTGTATAAGAATGATTTCAAGCAACATTACCACATCATATACACAATAATTCACATGGACATTTGGACATCAGCAGTTACAGTATTGGTCATTTCACCTGATGCTGGCTGCATTTTCTCATCATTTGTCACTATGCCAGCACTACACAGTGCTTTGAGTGCCTTCCAGACATTGGCTGCTCTTTGCCTGAATATAGCCTGACCAATGCCCAAGTTGACCGTCGTGACCAACATGTACAGCGAGGTGGAGGTGAAGCAAGCCCAAGCACCCAGCATAATGGGCAAGGAGAGGATGTGGGAGAATGAAGTGAAGAGATAGAAAGTGATAAAGAGGAAGAAGAGCACCCCTTGAGAGATCCCAGTAATGGTGACTCTTATATGACTTTGAATCCTTGAAGTGGAGAAGCAGCCGCCACTCCGTGTCACACTTCTTATGTGTCTATACAGGTAGCTGACCATGGAGAAGCTAGAAACTGTCATTATAAACAAACGTAACAAGGTATGCAGTGTAACGACAAAGATACAGACTTGGCTTGTGATGTACAGTCCACCCTTTTGATATCCAGTCCATGTATCATTGATAAAAGTGAGTTCACTGGTTTGATATACTTGATGTGCAGTGTTAATGGCAATACAGAAAAAAATGAGTGTCCCATCGAAAAGCAAAGTCTTGTAAATGACAGACTTGATGTTCCTCTTTACCCAGAACAGAAGAGCTCACTGTGCAGGAACAATCTGGACAAAGTAGTAGAAGTTCAGCCAAACAGAACACGTCAGGCTATTATACACGTAGTACTGCACAATCGCCCACAACACAATAAACATTGCAAAGCTATTCCTTTCCCTCAACCACAAATACATTGAAGCCAGGGAGACACAATAGATAACTGAGCACCAGACAAGTAATCCCAGTAGCATCTTTAAAGGCTGCTTGAGTCTGTGAGTGTTGCACGGTGAGATCAAGCAATGTGTATAGAAGATATTCGCAGTGAGGATGAGGAAGATGAGAGGTCCGTTGATTAATATGAAAGCCTGCTCACCGAGATCAGTGTATTGATGTTCCATTGGTGGTTTAGAAAAGCCAAAATATCAAAATGAAGTTGTGCCTCTGGGTGTCTGTTCAGGTCTCATGAGCCTTACACTGTGTGAGACCTTATAGGAAACTGGGAAGCCAACGTAAATGGACCAGAATGGTCACATTATGTAAACAACTACACCCACAAAGGAAGGAATATGTTAGCATATGTTTCTGAGAAGCACCTTGACAACATACAGTATGTAAAATACAACATGTTAGTCATTTGTTTTTGTTGCTGCTTTGAGGGTTGTTAAAGTTAACACATGATGACAGTGTGTGGTCCTTTGATATCTTTGATAATGTAGCTTTCATAGAAGGCACAGTTTAACATTTTTGGAAACGTGCCTCTTGGCTTTCTTGCCAAGAGTTGATGAGAACATCAATAAGACTCCCATGTCCTGTTGTTAGGTAGGGAACTAGAGCCATTAGCACAGTTTGCTAATATATTAGCATATATACAGTGCAGTATAATGGTCAGAGTATTTGTTCTTTTTCAATTACTTCTTTACAAATAACATTTTACACATCTGCCGAGTACGTCAGTGCAGTGACACTACTTTTTCCTTAGCAACATCAACCCAAAGCTAACCCAATGCCAAATGTTGGCACTGAATATACAAGCTACAGGTACGTTATATTTGCACATTATTATGCAGCAGAGGTTCCAACACATGACACTACAGAAGCCCTAAGACACATTTTCTTACTTGAGTTCCCTCTGTTGTTTGTTGCTTAAACATATGTTTTTAAAAAAAAAAAAAATATATATATATATATATATATACATATATATGAAAGCTTTTGTTTTTAGGAAACAGGAAACATCAGAGGTTTTGTTTTTCATCTGTGAAAACAGGTGAGGAAAAAATTTTGAAGATTTTTTTGTGTGTGTGTGTGTGTGTGTGTGTGTGTGTGTGTGTGTGTTAGTTGTTGTAATACTCATTTTGGCCAGAAGAGGCTGAAGTGCACCACTACCCCATGTTCTTTCTAGGGCTGAAAGTGGTTTTGTTTGAAATCAGGTTTATTTCTCAATGCACTCTAAACACAACGTACATATTAAATTATGTGTTAGCAAGTTACGGAACCAAACTCTCATGTCTTTCTAATTGTTTTTCACCTGCAAAGTCTTTTTAAATCTATTTTCAAAGATATAAAAAAAAATACTTTAAAAAATGATTAGAAAGATTATCCTGGCATTTTTTTTTTTACCTATTCCTATTTTTTACCTATTCCCAGACTTAGGAATGGATCACCAGAATTTCTTTCATTTTTCCAATTGTTATTTTTCTGTTTGTGGAAGGACTAAACAAACACAGTACTGTATAATGTGTTAAGAAGTGCTGGTAAGTGAAGTTTTGCACCGTGGCAAGAGCTAGGCTACCTGTTTCCCCCCATTGCCAGTCTTCATGCTAAGCTAAGTTAATTGGGAAACAAACAATTTCAGCCATTTACACCTTTGCTTTTCCTACTGTGACATATCAAAATGTCCTTGATGAAAAAGATCAACAGTGTGTTTACAGCTTGTTGTGTTGCCCCCCAGGTGGCTAAAAATGAATTGGCAGGCAGCATACAGTCACACTGGGGTGAACGTCCTGTTTCCCAGGAGTAACCGCAGTTGGGCAGCAACACACAGGGTATAACGTTTCTGTGATGTTTCTAAAAAGACATCACTGTCTGTGTTTGAAGCCAGAAAATCCAAATTGGGGAGAAGAAAAATCCAGGTCTCTGCACTGTCATGGCTCATAACAGAAATTCTGCATAATGTATTTCACAGTATATGTTTACAGTATTGCAGTATTTTCAAGAAGACATCATATAGTACATATATTTACAAATATTTTCCTTTTAGGTAACTTTTCCAGGGTAGCTGGGGCCTAGCTCTTATCCCAGCATGCATTGGGTCATTAGAGTACCCAAATATAGTGGTGAGCCATATGATGCTTAGCCAGTGACTATACATCACTCCACAGGAAACCAGCTTCAGTGGACCAGTCGACATGTAAAATGACTTTATCCACTAAGGAGGGAAAATCCACATAGAATATTTTTTGTGCAAATCAGGGGTGACTTTTTACATCTCTTGTATTTGGGACAGAATGACTCTGTATTAGCAATTAGCTCTGACACTTTGGACTCAACAGAAAGCACCGGAGTGCTGTGCAGAAGGGACACAAAACACAAAAGGGATTAAAATTTCATGTCAGGCTTTCAGAGAAATACCACCACTGGTCTAACATAGATGAAATGTGGATTGACAGTTTTTGTCAGAAATGGGATAAAATAAAATAAAAATTCAAATCATTCATTTCCACCTGTATGGGGGCCATGTGTTATATGGTAACCGCTATGGAGGCATTAGCTATCCCTGCATTTAATGTCAAAGTGACAGTGTAAATCTAAACTCAAGATCCCCTTATTAGCTTTTCCTGTAGCTTTAAACTGCATGGTCTTCATCATTGTTCTTCCTTCAGATACAATTGAAGGCTCTGGAAAAAGATAAAACAGTGGCCATTTGTTGTTGTATTTTTCATTGTGGGTGGCACGGTGGGGCAGTGATTAGCATTGTAACCTCACAGCAAGAGGGTCCCATCCTTGGGATGGAGGAGCCCTTCTGTGTGGAGTTTGCATGTTCTCCCTGTGTCAGCGTGGGTTTTCTGTGGGGACTCCAGCTTCCTCCCACAGTCCAATGACATACAGCTTAATTGGTGACTCTAAATTGTCCGTAGGTGTGAATGTGAGTGTGAATGGTTGTCTGTCTCTATGTGTCAGCCCTGTGATTGTCTGGTGACCTGTCAGCTGGGATAGGCTCCAGCCCCCCATAAGCCCTAACAGGATAAGCTGTTACGGAAAATGAATGAATGAATGAATGAATGAATGGATTTTTCGTTATTGCTGGGTTTTGTTTTTATTTGTTTTGTTTTGTTTTGGCAAATTACGGTTTCCATGGTCAAGAATAAACTATTATTGAGCACATTTGTCCTAGTTATCAAACATTTGTATCATAATAATATTAAGTAGGAGTGCGGGTATGGCAATATTGTTGCCAAGCACTGATATTTTTTTTTAATTGTATATATTATTAATATTGCAAACACAAATTAGACTTTTGGTTACCTACTAAAATGAAATCCACCAGCCCATTAGATACATTTTGCTACAATAAAAATGACTGAAGTGAGATGAACAGTCTCAAAACTTTATCTTATTAGATAAAACAAATGTTGACAAAGTTGCCCTTTGGGAACATAATGAACAGTTGGGGAAAAAAAGGAAATAAATTGCAATAAATGTTATCATAATACTCCACATGACGTGTTTGAAATCGCAGTGTTGTCTTCTGAAGTATCATAATATCATATCATGGGGCTCTTGGTGATTTCCACCCCTAATAAAAAGTACATTTTAATTGTTTGTAGTGTTTTGTGTCACTTTTGCAACTAAAACATGATGAAAATTTGCAATACTTCCACAACAAATACATGCAAAAATTTTGTTTTAACAATTTAAACTATATACATTTAAACTCAAATAGTTAAATGATGCAAATTGTGTTAGCTACAATATTTAAAAAAAAACTTAAATCACAAGAGAGATGCAGAAAAACTGCTGTGCAAAAGTTTTTATTTAAATAAGCACATCTGACTAAAACGCCAGAATCAACAGATCATCTATAAACACAAGGAAAGAAAAAAAAACAGTCACATAAAAATAATACTCCATGTCAGAAATAGCAAACTAATTATGATACATCTTTACATTCTTTACAAACACTCACTGACAGCTATGATCCTTCTGGTATACAGTTAATTACACCTCACACACATGTAAACACACACCTCACAGACACTAATACTTAAGACACATAATCACTCTCTCTCTCTCTCTCTCTCTCTCTCTCTCTGACTCACACACACATGCACACACACACTTAAAGCCACGTCCCTCCTCAGTCTGTCAGTGTGTATATGAGATGTCCATTTTGCTACATGTCAAGGACTCGGACACAGAGGGAATAAATAAACGCCGGCATAAGAATTCAAAGTCGTTCCTCAGTTTCTATTGGCGCTAAACTTTGTCCATCTTTCAGTGGTTTGTCGTCTTGTTCCATCAATACTTTATATTCAGACTGTCATCTAAGAAGAATTATTTTCAAATCACAGCAGTGGCACCCACATATTCATATTCCAGCACCTAAAGGACCATATCAGTGTTTTTGCACGTTCTCACCTATTTGCTACACATAACATACACTTTACATTGCTAGTGTTTTTTTTTTGTAACCTAAATGTGTTTTCAATAATTCACATTCCTGATTGTGATCACGGTGAACATCATATCTGCTTTCATTTATCATTTTGCATTAATGCAGCGCAGATTCTGCAAGCAAATTCGTACTGCATTACCAGGCAACAACAGGGCGGATAGGATCGTTCACCGTCGTGGATCACCTACCTCAAGCACGTTTCAAGCATCTGCAAATTGTTTTTCGTCGTACAGTGAAGTAAATGAGAATCAGCGGCTGCCTGCGAGGCAGGGAAAAACACATTAAACAGTCTTTAGCGACACAGCAGCGATGCGTGTGAGCTGAAGTAAATGAGCTAAAACATGCAAAAACGGTGAAATGGACGTGCAATGACACTCTCAGGAAACATTTTACTTGCAAAAAATGTGCTCTTATATAATACGGACACACACACACTCACACACACACACATGCACACACACACCTGCATTTTCATAGCTAGCGTGCAGCCCTAAATGCAGATGAAATGGGCTTTCCGAAACAGTGCCGCTCACACATTTAACATCGTCACTATGACAGAAAACGTTAAGTTTCTGTGTTTGTGTGTGTGTGTGTGTGTGTGTGTGTGTGTGTGTGTGTGTGTGTGTGCGTGTGTGTTCAAGGTGGGGCAGTTAAAAGTAGTCTCGTCTTCGTGAATCGTCACTAATGAAGGAGGGGTTCCACTGGGCTGGGTAGATGCACGAGTGGCGAGAGCCCGGCAGGCCTGTGAAAGGGTACAGGCCGTTTCTCTCCAGGTCTGAGTTACGCAACGCAGGCTGAGGGAAAGGGAACAGAAGGAGAAAAAGAAATGATGGTTTCTTCTTGTCTAGTACAGTGATTTATCAGTTGTATCCAAACACATAAAACAAAGCCTTCAAGGTCACTGGTATTTTTCAGCCTGGACCATATTCACCCATGTTTTTGTGTCTAAGTGACCGATGGGAACAACAGCTTTTGGTCCAGTACTGAGTGATGCTGCAGCAGTGAAACAGGCTGCAATGTAACCATTCAGGTCATGTTCACACCATCAATTTACGTCCACTAAATGTAATAGGTTTTGCCACTGACAGGCTGAGGTTGTTAATCGAAGTGTCTAACAACGTATGGAAAGGATCCCTACAGAGGCATCCCTTTGTGTTAAAGAGTAAGATCATTTTTGTTTAATCAGAACAGCCCAAACATCATTATCACCAAACCTCCATTTACATTAAATTTATTATCGTACAACACACCTCATTCACAGTCAACAGAAACAAAATAAAACTCACAAAAACCATCTTAGTTCATCTTCCACTGTTCCAACACAGACAACACATTTCCAACGCAGCATTCACAGGCAACACATTTTCCCCACAAATACAACATGCTAATGTTTTTAGCACAAGCCTATGGCATTTTACATTGTATAAATTAGCCTAGGGGCTAGCGGACTTTTTCTGTACTCAAATGAAGCCAGGGGCAACAGCAACATTTAACAAAGGTTACGTTACAAAATTCAGCTCCATTGCAACTCACAAGGTTCACCGACAAAACAACTGTCTTATAAGAAACACATTTTCCAAACAAATATAACATGCTAACGTTATTAGCATAAGCCTATGGCATTTTACATTTTATAAATTAGCCTAGCGACAAGCAGAGATTTCCTCTGCTCATATGAAGCCAGGATAAATCTCAATGTATAAATCCCTTATCATTGAAATGAAAGCAAATAAAACCAAAAATAGACAAGAGGTCTGCAACACCACCACATGTAGTTACATTTCTGGGGAGGTGCACAACAGGCTACAGCGTAGGGTAAGGCATCGATTTGATGCAGAAGTATAAATTTCGAATAATAGTCTGAGCCTGTCAGTGGCAAAAACAAGCACTTCTAATGGGCGTAAAACTGATGGTGCGCAAATGCCCCATGTGGTTACACTGTAGCCTGTTTTTATGGCTGTAGGCTGCAGCGCTGTGCCTAAATAGTGGACCAGTTTCAAAAATTGTTGTCTCTATTACTCACTTAGACAAACACATGGGAAAATAGGGACCAGGATGAAAAATACTGAAGTTACCCTTTAAGAATGTGAGATAAAAGGAAAGGTGTTTTTTTGCTTACAGAGTAGTAAATGTCAGTCATCTGCAGCAGGTTCTTGGTGCTGCCGTTCTCTTGCATCTCAATGGTCTCCCTGCCCCACTCCGTGGATATGCGATTATTTTTGGGGAAGTCTGCATATGGAGACATCTGCAGGTCTCCGCTTTTGAAGATGATCTTGTTGATGTCATTCTTGTCTTTTCTTGGAGAACAAACATTTTAAAAAAGTTAACCCTTTTCTACATTTCATCAGAATTATTCACCAAACCATTGAAAGTGAAGGACCGGTGTTTTTTGCTAATTCGTGTAAACTGATTCCTTAAAAGTTACAAAAAACTCTGCCAGTAGATAATTACGCTACAGTCTATGATCACTTGTATTCTAAATCATATACAGAAGAGAAGTTTTGTGTTAAAAATAACAGCATTCTTACTTGCAACAGGTGACAATAAGAGCAATGACGAGGATGAGGACCAGAGCGCCCCCTGCAGGTGACACCACGACTGCAATCAGCTTGTAAACTGCAAAATCAAATAACACCATATTAATTGTTTGACTTTAAAAACATATGTAAAGATCAAAAACACAAATTTGTGACTTAAGTTCACTAAAACTGTTGTATGAGATTTTTAGGGCCACTTACAATTTCCACAGTTAAATCCTCCGAATCCGAACATACACCTGAAAAGTAGACACAAAGTCTGCAGTGAGATTGTGGACTGACATTCAGTGTAAGTAGATCAGCGCTGTCAGAAAAAAAAAAAAAAAAAAACAACTTACGGGACACAGGTGCCGTTTTCCAGCTTGTAGCCATCCCCACATTCTGAAACAGGACGTTTTGTTCAAATAAATCAATACTACACACTTTAGTATAAGCAGTTTCAAATCCAGTATTGTTTTGAAGATGCCCCATGTCTTTAATTTTGATACATTTCGTGTCAAATTTCTACTATTTCCTCAGTATTTTGTTTTTGTCAAAAAGGAATTGCTTGTTAGGCTGTCATTTTAATTAGGTTTATTCCACTTAAATCAGGTTAATATGTTTTATGTTTACTTTTTGTCATTACTGTATTTAGCTCACCTAAGCAGGACAGGTCATCCGGGTTGTGTTTGTAGTATCCTTGCAGACACTGGCAGTGAGCTGTGCCGCTGCTGTCCGTGCAGGTGGAGCGCTCTGTATCACACTGAGTGTTCTGGGCCACGCACAGACTTTCCACTGGAACACAGTGTGGACACAATTAGTCATCACTGAAGCGACACAGTAATCTGGTCATGACTTAGACAACATGAGTGGTCCAAGATGTCAGAAAACACCAAACCAGCTCCCTTGTTTCCTTCAATCCACTGTCAGGTTTCATCCCAGGGGACAGTTTGAATTTATTAATCTGTAGTTCTGGATCACAACTATCCTACATAAAACTGCTCCTGTGTGTGTGAGCTCATTGTGATGTTATGCTTTATGTTACTGCATGCTTGTCTTTTGCTGTTGCTGTTGGATTCCCTAAAGTGCAGGGGTTGTGAAATACAGCAGCTGGATGAGGAAGTTTGTAAGTGATGCAATGATGTAACTGTGGGAACTACTTATGGCTAAACTCTGCCCTCTAGTGGCTGCAAACACATTCACAGCTACTTTTAGTACTCTGACCTTGATTACATTTATACAAAAGCATATTGCATTCACTTGAGAAAAAAAAAATACAGTTATAGCCTCGGCCAAGTTGCAGTTACAGTCCAGACTCATATGTAGCCATGACAGTTGATAATGCTTTAAGTATTAATGACGCTCCATGTTTAAAGAAGCTACATATTCGAAAACATGGATGCTTCACACATCTTCAACCCGACAGCACAGAAGATTTATATAATCAACACAGTTTCAAGATGGACACCCAAGATTAGAGTCACCAATTCAGTACTGAAACCAAATGTCTCCCCTTCTGTTCCTGAGATACGACGCTGAGTAACGGCCAGAAAACTGTTTTTTTGTATAACATTATGATGTCACAGTGAAGCTGACTTTTGACCTTTTTGGATATTGAATGCCATCTCTTTATCATTTTATTCTCTTAGACATTTGCGTGAAATTTTGTCATAATTAGTTCACAAATTCATGAGTTATTGCCAAAATGTTTTGCAAGGTCACAGTGACCTTGACCTTTGACCAAGTCCAAGTGGATGTTTGTGCCAAATTTCAAGAAATTCCCTAAAAGTGTTAATGAGATATCATGTTCACGAGATTGAGATGAACTTACAACAAATAACATTGTTTCCAGCCATGGTTGTTGCTGGCACAGAGGCAGAGAAAATATTTGCCTGTTTTTTTTTGAGTTACTGAGATTTTTTTTTTTTTTTCCTCAAGTGAATGCAGTACGCTTCTTTACATTTTAAACAGGTCAGTTAAATTTTTTTTAACATTTTGCTTAAAGTGAGGAAAAAATAAACCCTGATGAAATTCAGTACAGTTACTAGCTGTTATATTTACCGTGATAAGAGAGCTGGTGGTGCAGCACCATCCGGCAGTGGGTCATAGAGAAGCTGCAGTTGCTCAGAGACATCTGGATGTTGTTGTAGACCTCTGCACTCGTCACATCAGTGGAAATGGAAAACATGTTGACAGCTAAGATATGAATTCCGTCCTCTTCCCTGTGGAGAAGAAATCAGATGTCAACACAGAGGTATACACTGACAAAATGTTAATGTCACATCATTTAGTAAAAGAAAAAAAAAATCTTTTTCATTCCTTAGTTTAGATTCATTCAAATTAAGGCCTGTGGAATGTGAAGGCTGTTGGCCAAGGGTGATGGCAAGAACTTACTTCTTACTCAGCGTTGAGCGGCTGTAACCTCGGAGGACTGACAGGGAAGCGTTGAGCTGAGGTGAAGACAGGAAGAGAGTGTGTAGCAGATATAATAAACACAACAGACACATTTCCTCAGATATGACAATGATGCAGTGACGCGGACCGCCTCTCACCAGCTGAATGATCTCTCTCTGGATCTCATGCATGGTGGCGCTCTTGAAGATAACCGGGTCATGTGGCTGTCTGTTAACACTGAAAGTTCCCAGAAAAGCCTTTGCTATGGAGGAGAAAAAATACAGTAGATGAATTCATAAATACTTTATATGCATGTTTTCATCCTCTGTGATTAAATTTTTGTTTTGCTGTTATGTATTAAAGGGGCTTTACCTCTGGTGCAGGTGCGTCCATCCTCCAGATCGAAGCCGAGCGGACATTCACAGCTGAAGGAACCTCGCGTGTTTACACACCTGGACCCGACAGGGCAGGGGTCGGTGTCACACTCATCCACATCTGGACACACAAGTACATGCAGGAAATACATTATGATTTCTAAAAGGGCCTGAATGCTCAATTGTAACACATGCAAATTTATTTTTTTTAAAATCATATTCTGGAGGTTTCATGCTTTGGTACATTGAAACACAGAAGTTAAAAGTAGCATGCATGCTGACGATGCTGTCAAACTGTCAGGATGAAGAGAAGCTCACCCTGGCTGCAGTTCGGTCCTGTCCATGCCTGCTGACAGCGGCAGGTGTATTCATGCCCTTTATAGCTCACACACATCCCTCCGTTCATACAAGGGTTTGACACACAAGGGTTTCCTGGAGTTCAGAGAGGAGAGCAGACGTTTTAACATAAAACAAAGGAAACTCAACCATTAAAAGCATTAAAAACTGTGTAATTATTTGGGACACATGATGCTTTCACACTGACATTAATTATGTCTCATTAGCCTCATAATGTGAATTTTTCATAATGCACATTTTTACACCTGGCTGAATTTTAGTATAATTATAGGTGTCATGCTGTGACAACTGCAAACCCAGGACTGTCACTTAAATTGAGGGGGCGGGTGTATACCACTTACTTGTTGGTGGTGGTGCTTTGGTGGGTGCTGTCGTCCCCACCAACTCTGTAGTTCCCCTGTCTGTCTGTTTTCTGGTGGTCTGCACAGCCTCTGTACTCTTGGTTGGGGTGCTGTGGGTGACGGTGGTGGTGATGCGCCGGCGATGGGCTGTGGTGATTCCTGAAGTGCGTGTGCTTGTTTCTATCGGCACGGTGGTGGCTTTTGTGGGAATAACCATCCCAGTTGAGGGCCCCTGGGTTTGGCTGGGGGACACATGGAGAGTTGGGTGCGCCGCTGAGGTCAGCAGGGCCAGGGTGGAGGCTGTGGTGGAGGGCGTAGTGTACGGGATGGTGGCCTCGGTAGGTGGCTCTGGAGTAGAGCTGGTGGCCGTGCTACTGAACCTGGGGGATGAGGTTGCAGGTGGAGAAGGGGTGATGGTGTGGGTGGTGGTGGTGGTGGTGGTGGGAGTGGAGGCAGTGGCTTTGAAGGTGTCTTCCTCTGTTATGTGTGATCTGTTAAAGAGAAAATCAATCAAATCTCTTGGAGACTGAAGAATGGAAAAGAGCATAAGAAAATCTTTACAATATCAGGACTGACATAACTGTAGAGGAAGCCACAGTGTCAGCAGGGGGCGCTGGAGCCAGTGATATAAGCTTTTCAATCCCTCAGACACCTGTTGCATTCCTTTAATAACATTATAATAATCATTTTATTTGTTTTAGCAACTTTATAAAAATAAGACAAAAACAATTTTTTGCAGAACATTATGATGTCACAGTGAGGCTGACCTTTGACCTTTTGGATATAAAATGTCACCACTTCATCATTATATCCTATTAGGCATTTGTGTGATGTTTTGTCTCAATTAGGGTATGAATTTTTGAGTAATGGCCAAAAAATGTGTTTTGTAAGGTCACAGTGATTTTGACCTTTGACCACCAAATTCTAATCAGTTCATCCAGGAGTCCAGGTGGACGTTTGTGCCTAATTTGCAGAAATTCTCCTCAGGCGTTTTTGATATTCACGTTGACAAAAATGGGATGGATGGACAGACAACTAGGGGTGGAAATCACCAGAGGATCCACGATTTGATATTATCATGATACTTCAGCCACGATACAATGATTTTAAATATCTTCAGTCTGTTCATCTCACTTCAGCCATTTTTATTACAGCAAAATGTATCTAGTGAACTGAAAAGCTATTGATTATATTATTCTAGTGGGCTACCTTAAGTTTAATTTGTATTTGTCGTAATAATAATTTATATAATAAAAAAATCTATACTTGGTGCTGTGTGACGATACGATATTGCCACACAAAAATATCACGATATTGTGCTGTATCGATTTTTCCCCCACCCCTATGGACAACACTAAAAACATAATGTTAGTAGTAATATAAGGTAATATATATGGGACACAGATACAACTAATGAACACCAACAAAGAGATACAATTAAGAACAGATCAGTAAGTTTATTTACCAATGTGTGCTGCAGTTTTTCTGTCAAAATAATGTTTTCTAATAAATAATATTTCTAAATTATAACAACGACAATCATAATAATACATTTTATATAGCAATAATTAGAAATCCTACACTGTGCTGCTGTGCTTGTGCAACAACCAAATGCCTTTCCTTGAAAGATTATTCTGCTACTTATTTAATAGTAATAACAGCTTACCCTTCTGTCACAGTGACAGGTGTGGTGGTGAGGAAGTCCTCAGTAACCAGCACTGGAGTGTCTGTTAGAGAGTTATCCACTCCTGATGTACTACTGCTGACTGTAGGGGACGCTGTGGTCAGACCCAAGCTGACGCTTTGGTCCCTGGTCTGGGATGAAACCCCCTCAGTGCCCTCTTGAGTGCTCAAGTGGTGGGATCTGGTGGAGACTGACTCAGTGGAGGTGCCAACACTAGAGCCTGACCCCTGCTCCGTCCCTGAGATGTTTGTAAGACCTTCTGTAGGTGAAGTGACAGGAGGCGTGAAAGAAACAGACACTTCAGACTGGTCAGTGCTGGGCTCCGTCATTCTGAGGGGTGGTGTCGAGTCAGAGGTTTCCTCTGATGTGGAGGTGTACTGATGAGTGGCGTTAGGTTGTCCGGTTAAACTTTGCGTTCCTCTGGGCCCCCCTGGGCTCCCGGTCTCTTGGGGTGTCCCCTTGTAGGAGTGGGTCATGTGCTGGTCTGTTGTGTCCCCGCTGTCAGTCCTGGTGGACAGGGCACTGTGGGTGTAGACCTCAGTCTCTGTAGCCCCAGATGACGTACCCCAGGTGGAGGGGGGCTGATGGGAGCTGGAGTCCTCTGTGAAGGCAGAGGAGGTGCTGTTGTTGGAAGACGAGGTGACAGACAGCAGAGTCCTCTCCCCAGCTTTGGTTATGGTGATGGAAGTGTAGGTGCTGTCGGTGTGGACGGCTGTGTGGGACGTCAGGGCTGAGGCATCTCCTAGTCGGAGGCTGGTGTCTGGACTGTCCTGGGGGAGTCGGGCCTCCTCTGTCAACATCCAGGAGCTAGCCTCCCTGGACACAGCAGGGGAAGCGCCTGGCGCCTGGTCTGTGTTAGTTAAGTCCTTCCAGTCTGTGCTGCTGCTGCTGCTGACACTGTTGCTGCTGACACTGTTGCTGCTGAAACTGTTGCTGCTGACACTGTTGCTGCTGAAACTGTTGCTGCTGACACTGTTGCTGCTGACACTGTTGCTGCTGAAACTGTTGCTGCTGCTGCTGCTACTGACGCTGCTGCTGCTGACACTGTTGCTGCTGACACTGTTGCTGCTGCTGCTGCTACTGACGCTGCTGCTGCTGACACTGCTGCTGCCGGTGCTGCTGCCACTGCTGCTGCTGATGACGCTGCTACTGCCGCTGCTGCTGCTACTACTACTACTGGCGCTGCTGCCGGTGCTGCTGCTGCTGGTGCTGCTGCTACTGACACTGCCACTGCTGCTGCTGGTGCTGCTGCTGCTGGTGCTGCTGCTACTGACACTGCCACTGCTGCTGCTGCTGGTGCTGCTTCTACTGACGCTGCCACTGCTGCTGCTGGTGCTGCTGCTGCTGCTGGTGCTGCTGCTACTGATGCTGCTGCTGGCCTCAGTAGAGGCTACAACAAGGGTGGAGGTGAGTGGCTCAGTAGACAGACGTGTGGTCTCTAGTGACCTGCTGCTTGTTTCTGTGAAGGTTTGTGTCTGCTCAGTGTCTGTGGAAAAAGAAAAAAAGACATAACATTATCAAGTTTGTACAATTACACACTTCAGATCAGACACTGAAAACTGAAAGGAATGGAAAAAAGAGGGTTTTTTGGTTCAACAAATGCTTTATTTTAACTGAAACTTTAAAACTTTTTTTAATGGAAGTATGTGTAAAAAGTTTGACAGGCAGTCAAGAAGGAAAGGAGACCCGAGATCCTCTGTCTGGTTGCGCATTTTTTTCAGTACCGTACATAAGCAGATGTACAAGGTATGATAACCGTCAATTTTTTTTACCTTGAAACCATGTCCCTGCAACCCTAGTGCTAATCTAACTGAGTGCAGAGTCTACAGAAGTCGAGAATGACCATACTTGCAATTACTTTTTTAATGCTGTTATATTGAGATAACAAAGTTTGTTTTCTCATGATAATGGTTGATTTATGCTGATTCCCAAGGAAACAAAAGGTTGATTTCTGGAGATAACAAAATAATTTATAGCAAGAAAAGGACTTTTGTTTTCATGAGATCACGGGATAGCTATGGAAACTTGTGGGAACTTGTGATAGGCATTTTTTTTTGACACTTTATGGGTCAAACAATCAATCCATCAATTGTAAAACACGAAAATCGACAGATATTGTTAGTGGCTGGACATGAACTCCTTCAGCTTAATGACAGAAACAGATATCAGAGAGTTACTCAACTTATTCCCTAGGCTGACATTCATTTCTTCAGACAATACACCTTCAAAATAATAACCATGATCTGGTTGTCTCTGTACTGACAATACAAAGTGTACATATTTTAGTTCACTCCCAGCTGTGGCCACCAGAGGGCGCTCACCAGGCTGAGTCTGGCCTCTACAGACTGCAGAGAGGAGGAAGATGCTGTCAGAAGTTCTGTTGCTTGCTGCAGAGACAATGATTTTGGGTGGGGAACAATTGGCAGTGAGGCTCGTCTGCTCTAACAAAGGCTTGAGGTCCTAAATATGGTGGTGACTGTCTCCGTTGGGAATTGGCCACTTCCTTCCTAAAGCTGAGTGAGCACAAGGCACTGGCAGAACTCTGTCACCATGGATCTGGGCGTGTTTTCATGTTTAGTGCCTGTGGGGAGGTTTTTCTTTTTTAGACCAGCTCTGATTGTTGTCAAGAAATGAAAATTACCTAAATGTTATCGGAAGAGAAGTGTCAGAAAGGAATGTTGCTACAGAATGTTTTAAATAGATATTTTTTTTAGCAGTTTCCCTCTGACAGTTGACAGTTGGGACAGACAAAAAACATGCACGGAGAGAAAGTATGACAAGCAAACAAAGGTCACCAGCTGGAATCAACCCAGAGATGTTGCAGTTACATGATGTGTGTCTTAGAAAAAATACGCCTCTGGGACACCACAAAATAGTTTTTAAAACCTTGTCTAATCAATGGCCACTGTCAAGTGTAAATAAAGCTTTATTGTTAGTATCAAAACAGTGAATATTTTTTTATATAAACTAATAACTTAAAAGCTGTAAACACAACACTGACATATCAATTTCTGAACCAAAAAAATTAAGTTCTAGCACACACCAGGACACTTGGATAGACACTGTTTTATTGCCGTCAGGTGTACCTTTCAGTTATCAGGTGGTGATTAGCGGAGGATCCAACGAGTTCACATTCTCTACTACAAATGTACTTCAAAAGCAAGCAAAAGCTTCATAAGCATGAACAGTTGTCTGTCTCTATGTGTCAGCCTTGTGATAGTCTGGCGACCTGTCCAGGGTGAACCCTGCCTCTCACCCAATGTCAGCTGGGATTTTCCGGTTACAGAAAATGAATGTTTTTTTTTTTTTTAAGATAATGAGATACCATTGATGTCAGAGAACCAAAATTCTCATTTTTAAGTTCATATGGCAAACATACATACACATCCAGCACACATAGTATAACTTAAGCATTAATATGGGCGTACATAAGTCCAATAGTTACTCTCTTTTATCCCTAGGCTCCATTTTGTTCACTTACTATGTTTTACTGTCGTTTGATGCAAGGAAGGTGGTGTAAAGTAGCTTTTTTTTTTTCTTTTCTGAAAACAGCTGCTATGAGAGCAGTGGGACTTCAGTGGTTGTAGGCCGTAAAAACCAAAACAACAAGCTGAAAGACGCTAAAATGCACCACAGAGCTGAGGGGAGCTGCAAAGTTGCGTGATAATTATTATCATGATCCTTTGTTATATAAAAATATCAACGACTGCAGCTGTAAATTGCATAACTAGTGAGCATCCAGTGGGCTTTATGGATGTATTTTATTGAAAAGTATATATGAGAAACAAAAACTCACAGCCCAGTCTATGTGTGTGAGGTCTTTCTCTGACCTCGAGGTCTTTTCTCTGCCCATCACTGATGCTGTGCTGTCTGACAGCCTGTTATCTGGCCAGTCTCCAGCAGCCCAGGACTAGAACAACAGCACTTTGAGGATGAGCGTCGGTGCTGGACGGCATCCTGACAGCGAACACACAGCCACCAGCAGCCACCATCCAAAACCAATGGAGGGGAGAGTTCAACTACAGAACAGCCCGTCCACTGGGAGTCTGTGAGCAGAACTGGGCCACTGGACTCTGTTTTTGTAACTCACTTCCTCTGCATGTGTCTCTCTCATTATTTCATTTTCTCTCTCTGGATCCAGTCCGGGCAACAAAACTCAGACTGGAACGTGGTGCTGGCAACAAGTGAGGAACACTCCCAGATTCTGCGCTGTTTATCTCTCAGCTCTCAACTGTTAACATGGCTGTCAGTGTCGTCTTTTCACATCTGTTATACACCAGAAGCTCTGTGGCTTGCATGTTAATTTAGGCAAATGCAGCAATAGGGCGACATATTAATGAGGGTGGATGGTGGTATGAGGTAGCAGTGTGGTCATTACATTGGTTGATATTTTGTTGGCAACAGATCAAACAGGTCATTTGTTGCTTGCTGTGGACTTTTGCTAAATTCAGCGACCAAATTTAATACTGTGTCATGACAGTCACTTAAAGACCTGGTGCGGGATGTGAAAAGGTGAACTTGGTGAAATCAGGGTGACAAAGTGAATCATTTTTGCTTGGTCATTCTTTAGCACATTCGGGCAGAGCATTTGACCCTCACATTGTTTTCTGTGAATGGTACTGGGCAGCTCCCAGTCTGAACACATCAACTGGAACCAAAAAAAACTCTCAGTGGACTAACAAATCTTCATGTACAGCTAAAGTTATCACTGGCATTGCTATAAAACTTGTTAGAATTAAAGACTGTGCCCAGATCTCAGTATAATAACCAGTTTTGTATACATGTCTCAGTAGTATCGCTGTATATTTGGGGTTCACTTTGGTTTTAAAGGCAGAATCCAGTGACACAATATGTCATAATCTCCCTAGAGGATATAAATTATTTATAGTATCAAGAAAGCTGTTAGTTTTCCTTACATGATGTTTTATGGAACCTTTTTAGTATCATGCTTGCCAATGGTTCCATAATGCATCCTGATATTCTTAAATAGTTTTATGAAAATTCTTCATTCGTACCCTCAGAGCTTAGATCTCTCTTTCTACCCTCTACCTGGGGTTTAGGCTCAAAAGTATTTTTGCAGTACTGTAGGGCTGCCCCCTGAGAGTCGAAGATTCGTATCATCAGTCTGAGACCCTACGGTCGACAGAGATTCCTTCTAGTCGAGCAGTCAGGTTATTTTTGTTTGTTTTTTGATCAGTCAGTGTGCAGTGGGCTTCTGTGGATATTTTGGTCCCCAGACTTAGCTGCAGACTGAGCACTTCTTGCTTTCACGCTCAAAGGGACATGAGCGTGTGATGCAGGCAGCTGACCAATAGAGAAGAACCTTTGCCCGGGCCCACTCCGAGATAGTATTATCTTCTGCCTTCTGTGCAGAGGTGTTGAACTTATGGCTCACTGCAACATAATACGATACAGTCTCTGGCTTTTGTTAAATATCTGGTGTTGGCAAAAAAAAGCTGTTGCACACCTGTCATTAGCATAGTTAGGATGCATTGGAGGGCTAACATCACTGTCACAATATCACAATATTTTTGATCCAATGAGCTCATAAGTGTCTAAGTCTACTGTCCTACATGCTGCATGTTACAAGGTGCTCTCATCAACCCTTGTATGAGCTGGTAAGGAAATGTCAAGAGTTTTTTGTGGCAACAGCAACACCTCAGCTCAAGTGCTAACAGGAAACTACCAAATATCTAAAAAGGAGTGAGAGTGCAGATCAGATTTGATACTTAGATCATGATAAGACAAAGTGACACATTAATGAGAGTGTCTCTGGGTGTTCGCTGCTTTCATCAAACTAAGTGAATGGATGGGCCATGTTAACATGTAAAAGGTCCAGCATGTAGGATTTTTGTAGCATATAGCAGTGAGGTTGCAAAACTTAGACTTCTCCCGTGTGCCATGTGTGGAAGAACTACAATGGCGATGCAAAAACGCGAATGGTCCTATCTAGAGCCAGTATTTGGTTTGTCTGTTCTGGGCTACTGTAGAAACAACATGGAGGAACCCTTGGAAGTGGACCCACTTGATATTATGTAGATATAAACGGCTCATTCTAAGGTAACAAATACCAATTCTTAATTGTACACTAATGAATACATTATATACCATTTTTGCCGATAGATACCCTTAAATCCTACACACTAAAGCTTTAAGTATAATTTCCATTCTGCTGACGGTCTTCGTTCATTGGAAAGATCAGTCAGTTTTAAGTGGTGGGGATACTTTTATCCTCCTGAGACCCTGTGTCCTCATATGTGGACCTCACATTTTGGCTTTACTTGACCTTAGACTTCATTCTACTTAACTTGGATCTGTTGTCCTCATTCGTGGACACTTCTTGTGCCATCTAGTGGTAGTAAGAGCACAATACACTAATCCATAAACAAACAAGATGGCAGGTATCTCTGCCAAGACAGTCTGCTGTCGATCCCAACAGAAAAGTGGACAAGGTCCAAAACCTGATCACATTTTATGGTTGAAACTTGTTTATTTATGATTAATAATGTTTGTAGTTTGATATGGCAACAAATTTGACCAATTTTAGCAACAGCAACAAGCTAAGACTGTTAATTAGAAAAAATTCATTTGAGGACATTGTGACTTTATTATTGTTGACTATGTTTCCTTTTTTCATACTTACAGGTCCAATTGATCACAAATAGCTAGGTGAAATGTAAAATACATACAAAACAAAAGTTTGCGTCTCAGGAGGATGTTTAAAAAAAAATCAAAGTAAACTGTCTAACGGTGGGTTTATGCTCCTTAATATCAAAACTACAGATGGGAGCACACACTACCAGACCTAAGTAGAAACTATACAAGTCAGGGAATTGATTGCAACAGAAAATTGGTTTGAATTCAGCGACTGATCATTAAACTCATTTTCAAAGCAAAATTGCCAGATAATGTGCTGGTTCCAGCCTCTCAAATGTAAATATTTTCAGTTTTTCTCAATCTCAAACAGCACTAAGGGATTTTGAACTGCTGGTTGGACAACAAAGCAGTGTGACTATGTCAACTTGGGCCTCAGGAACTTGTGACAGGCATTTCTCACTATTTCTGACAATTTATAAAACGTGCAAAGAAAATAAGTGTTATTACAGCTCTATACTTGTGCAAAATTAACCAAAGGTGCAATGCACTTGTTCAATGACAGTGTCTATTTATTTTTGCATATCAGTTAAACTTATTTTGATGGCAATCTGTAGCAGAGAAGCACTTTTTAAAAAATTATTCATAATTCAGGTTATTGCACAACAGGATGCATCAGGAAATCTGCGGATGTATGAAGTTGTAATTGAGATTATTGCTGTCTTACACAAAATACTGAGATATCTCCAACTGAATAAGCTTTGCTGATGTATCTCTATTGTATATTCGTACTAAAGCTTATTTTAATAAGATGAAAATGTAAAGTAGACACACTGAGCCTTCACTTTGCAGAGGAAAATATTCCCAAATGGCATTATAGGGACAAACTCTGCAAACTGAACTAACTTTTTAAACGTTACACTTGTCACCGCAGGCCTGACAGTGCTCTTACCAAGGTCTGCAGCAGCAGTGTGTGTCTCAGCAGTGTGTGTGAGCAGGATGTTCCTCTGTGATGGTGATAAACTTTCGCTGGAGTATGAAGTTGAAGTTGCACTGTTTTCCAAGTTGCTGAGTTCATCTGTGGCGGCTGAATGATACAATACTGCCGTTACCGGATCCGTGCTGTTGTTACTGGGGGTCCCTGCCCCGAGGGGCCCCGGTAGACCCAGCAAGAGGACCGACAGAGACACACCGAGGACGTGATTCAAAAACCACGTTTCCATGATTTCCAAGACCCCAAAACGGTCGCCGATAGTTTCCGTGAAGTCGAGTAGAGGCCGGGGAGTCTCCCGGGGACACCATGGGAGGAGCGCTGCGGCTATATGTGAAGTTTCGTAAGAATGAAATAAATCCTGGAGCAGGTCCGGAGGAGATCCGCTGCTCGATCGGCGGGGAACGGAAGATAACAGAACCGAGGCAGCAGCCTGTTATCACAGCGGAGCGGAGGAGCCCGGGCTCCTCCTCCTCCTGCACACACACACACACACACACACACTTTAGTGTTTTACTCTGTCCTGTTATTCACGCCACTAGCCGCCTTGCTTTGCTGCCTTCAGGTGGTGTCGGAAGTCCTGCCATTAAAAAATAATAAATTTTTTCTTTTTTTTTCAGCCACCAAAATAAACTAAAATGATAAAATTAGGAATCAAAATCTCAGAGAAAGTGACATATCTGCAAAGTCACAATAATGACACACTGACTTTTCATCATGGCATCTCCTATGAAATTATTTTAAAGCCATAGGCTACTTTTGATGTCAGGGCCATTACTATGAGATGTATATATATTTTGATTTTACATAATCTATAACTGTTGGCAACTTGTTTTTCTGGTGGGAATGGGCTTTAAAAGGCCCAACTGCAAGTGAAGCAGACGAAAATGTGTCCAACAAGAGTAGATTTCAGGGGGGGACACAGGGGACCCTGGGGACTGCATTGACTCCCCCAATAAAACATGAAAATAGCAGTATTTTGTTTAGTAATTTGATACAATTAAAGTCATTTGCACTATAAACTGATGTAGGGAGAAAAAAAAGCTGAGGCTGAAGTGGGGGATTTATTTCAGAAACAAGTCCTGTTTCTCTTTTGAGGCTAGAAAAACTCTGGTTGCTGCTATATTTTTATGGTGATTTGTTGTACATGAATGCATCTGCACATGTTTGCACATGTTAGATACTGCATATCATAGTGCACTGAGATTTGTAACAAACTGTAAAGCCCTCACTCATTACTGTACGCTTTATTTCAGGACTGGTTGACCACCTTTGACCTTTCATAGGCTC
This sequence comes from Epinephelus lanceolatus, assembly GCF_041903045.1. Taxonomy (NCBI): domain Eukaryota; kingdom Metazoa; phylum Chordata; class Actinopteri; order Perciformes; family Serranidae; genus Epinephelus; species Epinephelus lanceolatus. The sequence goes on along the minus strand of NC_135747.1, from coordinate 18,433,736 downwards.
AGTCACTGGTATTTGTTCATTTATAAAGTCATACTGGTCAAACTCCCTGCATACACTTGTACTTTGATTGAACAGAGATCTGACTGAAGCTTCAAAAAAAAAAAGAAAAAGAAAAGATGAAAATATGTGCATAAAAATGCATGTAGGACCCTTAAATCCCCTGTTTTATATGTGTCCCCCCTACCAATTTTGAAACAAAACCCTGGGGTCTAGTAAATATATCATACAGTTTAAAATACAGACTATTAGTTATATTTGGTTAAAGAGTGAATAAGAGCTTGTGATTGTGAATAGTTTTCAGCAGTAGTATGTTTGTTGCTGTTATATCGCTATCCTAAGTGACAAAAAGCACAAAAGCATCTTTGAATTTGAACTAAATTCATCTACTCAAGTTGTACACTGTTCATGGTCCCATTCTTCAGCCAGCCCATACAGAGGTTTGTCCTCTCAGCAACTGGTTAGTAAGAAACAGACCAACAGCTCCACTGCTGAGAACCATCTGATGCCCATATATACGTCTCAATACTGATTGAGTCATTATGAGACCAGTTGATCGCGAGGAAAGGTATATTAGATAATCATGTGCCTGTTGGCAGGTTGCAGGTCTGACAGCAGAATGCAAAGAGGAAGTGGTTTTCACAACTTTGCTGTTGGGTTACTGGAAGAGTAGCTCTTGTAAAAGGTGCGACACAGTTCACCCAAATAAAACAACCGTGTTGCTGACATACATCCAGCATGTTTTAAGCCAAAAAATTCATATCATTTCTTAATCCTCTTGCTATAACAGAGCAATTAGCTGATCAGAATGACTTGATTTAAAATAATTTTCTTAGCAAGCACTGTATCTCTTTGATAACAGGATGCTGGCTGTGATTTTTAACAGGAGAATGGCTCACAGCCATGGAGGAAACATCAGTACTGAATGATGTTCAATGATCCATTCAAACACATTTAATAGTGCATTTTGGTTTTGATTTAACCAACTTCAAAATATAAATGTTTCAAGTGGAAATGGTCAAGTTTTGTGCTTTAGCTTATCACTGAGAAGTAATGTAATGGCTATAATATAATGACCTCATCTGTGTCGAGATTGGCTCTCTATGAGCCTCACTGTACAATGCAAATTCTGCTTGCCACAGAGAACGATTTCCCAGGAAAATGAAGGCTTGATGTACACCCCAAAGGAAGTGCATCAACCATTGCGCAACCGAAACAGAAAGAGGATAGCGCTTTCGTTTACCCTGGAAGCTATCAGTAGATATCCCCAGTTACCTAAGAGGATTAATGTAAGTTCTTTGCAGTTACTATCCACAGCAGTGGAATGGTGGATGGTGGAAAAACCAAAGTAACTGTGAAAACAGTGGTAGCTGTTAGACTCTGAGGAAAACCGAAAGAAATCCAGTTGTCTTTGTGACAGCAGAGCCAACATTAACACCATGTGGAAGTGCCAGGTGTCAATCAGTCCCGCTATCAGTCATTCTTAGAGGAAAGTGGGGAGTAGGCTGTTATGTAAGACACTTCACTTTTTTCTTGGAACCAGTTGGATCGAAAACTGAATCTACATGCTTATCTTGTTTTATGTGTTGCTGTAAAACATATTCAAAGAAGAGAAGTTAGGTGTGCATGTTCTTCAGAGTCTTTTTTTCCCACTATCTTTGAATCAGATGCCACTGATGAATATGACAATTACTGTAGTTTTACAAGGACACATAAGCCACCTCTGAAACGTGACTGACATCTAAAGGCCAACTGATGACAACTTGAGAAACAAAATCAATGACAATATATTGCACACATGCAGAAGTGAACTAACATTTTAATTAAGTCTTTCTGTTACACATGATATTTAAGCCTGGACTTCTTGGAAGTGACCTAGCAGTGCAGTAATCTAACAACAAAAATGTTTTACAAAGATTGTGATACTTCAAAGTTCAAGCCATAAATGATATTAAGACAAAATAAATTACGTTTTAATTCAGTTTACTTCTATGAAGAAAAATGATCTGAGCCACTGAACGTCTGTTAAATATATGTGTGTGCATATGAGACACAGTTTGAGGCAGAAAATGTGGTTTCAGGCTGACAGCTGTGACATGTAACAGAGGCAGCCTTTAAGTCCGTCAGTGGAGTGGTGGTTGCACCAGCTTGCCGGCCCTGATGAATGAGGATTGGTGATAGCGGTGACGAGAGGCAAAGTCAGCATTTTCCTCTGTCAGCTGCTTGGTTTTCAGCCCAACCACGGACAGAGAGGGGGTGACTACGATCTCATCCCGAGGAGCTCCTTTCCTCCTGAAAGACAGGGGATTAGTATGACAAAATGGGCTCCAGGACAAGGGAAATTATCCATAACTCAAAACATACGAATACAATTGAATACATCATGACATGTATGATGAATTACTTCAGTTTCAGTCTGTGTTTTATCAGTGATCTGGACAGATAATTCAACTTAGAACACACAGTACCTGAAAATGCTATTCAATGTTGATTTGAGCCACGAGAAAAAGCTGAACCGAGCTGCCATACCTGCAAATAAATCAAAATCCAAACTGTTATCTGGAGAAATGAGCTCAGTGAGTTACTTAAAAAATATAGTTTGTAGTATTAACATGTTGCAACAGTGCACAGACGTGTAATAACAGAGCGGGGAGCAGCCCACAGCACCGACTCGACCACCTGTGGGTCAAGTGTTTAACACTTGCAGAGACTGTGCTCAGCAATGTCGTGAGTCAGACTGCTCAGGCATGCTGTACTGTGGTGAATTTAATGCACAAATGCTGGGTGTCCCATCCAGCTATTCTAGAAATCCTAAGCCACAACAGCTGCCGGCCGGCCGGGCAAAAAGGCAGCAGAAATGTGTCTGAGTACATTACCGGGTCACATAACGACTGAGCCCTGACTTAAAAATTATACTGCAAATCACAAGATATTTGTTGGACATAATCTAAATGATCTAATGACAGAAAATAAAAAAGGAGTCTTTGCTTCAGCTTATATAAAGCAGCATGACTTGCAGGCTACTCCTACTGCTATAAAAGGCCTAAAATTACACACGTTTATGGGATGGCCTTGGAAATGTGCTACACAAATAACACGCCAGGCATGAGAAAGACTCCTTTTAGCAGACAGTAAACCAGATATTTTGTAATAAAATAAGTTCATTAAAAGCATATAATTTATAGAATGCAAAATGTAATGCCTGTATGATGATCAGTGATTTCCTGCCCACTAAAAGGTATTGTAATTCCAGAAGAGTCCTATGTGCATATAATGGCAAGAAACAAGCCTCTTTTTCACACTTTGTTAGTATAATGTTTTCTTTTTTTGGGAATTATATTTCATTCTGCAGAATCTGCAAACTAGGCAAGAGCTATAAAAGAAAAAGTGCCTCATAGTCTAATGTATGGAAGCCCTGAAAGGCGTGTGAGAAAAAAAATCTGGTAATCTATTTTCCAAGTCTTATCTATGCTGATTTCTTTCCTGTGTTTGCGACTTAAAGACAGGTGAAAAAAAGGTTTTGCCAGGATAATTTTTCTGACTTTCTTGATTTTTTTTCATCTATCAGAAAGGATCATTTGAAGTTGTTGAAGTGCACCACTCCGTGTTCATAATAAAACTAAAATCGCTCATGTTTTTCTAGGTAAGTTTTAATTCATCTATGTGCTCTAAACACTAGGTATGTTCACACGTTATGTGACATTACTGTCATGTTTTTATTTTAGCTTGAAATGTCTTGTGTCAGATTACAGCTGATCAAAATTTTAAGCTAAATCTGTCATGGCTTAGACAGATAATTCCTGCAAAACCTTTTCACCTGTCCGTAAACACAGGAGTGAACACACTTTATATCAGACAAGATTATTTTTTCTCACTTGCCTTTCAAGGCTTTCATACAAACACTTTCCTTGACAAAAAATAAATAAATAAATAAATAACACTTTTCTTATCTGACATTATGAAGCCAAGTCCTATTTTTCATGTCAGTACAATGAAAACATTTTTTTAAACCAGCATAAAGAATAAATTTCAACAACTGGAATAAGTATATGTATGGTATTGATGCTGGTTTAGAGAGCTGTACTGGACTGTCACACTCAGTCCATCATAGAAAATATGGTTTAGGCTACAGGCTAACATTAGCTGTACGTGCTAAGCTGAGTGCCGGCTGTAATACAGTGTCAAAAACCTTCATCCAGATGAATCTCATGTCCAAAGTTCTCTTTGGCACACCAAGCTAGAAACTACTGCACAGGTGCAGGTGGTACATGTGTGAACAACACAGAAAACCCTCTCTGTACCACATTATGTTTGTACAGCATGTGAATCTGTCAGCTTGAATTTTTTTATTTGTAATGCATTTCCTTTTTATGTTGGACTACCTGTCTAAGTCTGGACACTTGGTCACCTTAACAGGACCTCACTATGAGGCCAAGCAAAGTGTCTCTAAAGAGGAAATGAACTAATAGAAATCACCTAGTGGTAGTCCAGGACTTGTTCTCCCGATGTAGATGAAGAGCAGCAAGGCGACCACTATGTTTGCCAAGGCATACACCCACTGAATAACAAACATGATCAATATGGAGCCCAATGCCTGAAAGGAAAAATATATATTCATTAAATTCTGTAAATATCTGAAACTAATATAACTATATTATAACATATAAGATTGTGTATGTGTAACCTACCCCAATAAGAGCAACCCAGTGGTTGCAGAACTTAGCATACAATGAATCCTGCATGCTTTTGATCTCAAAGCTCTGGTGATCTGCTTTATCTCCAGCACCTGGAAGATTTAATAAAGGATGATGTTACGAAAAACAGGTATAACTAACGTCTATGATCTCTACTCCAGTCACTTCCACTGTCTGATGGTTAGTGTTTATCACCTGTGCTGTGATTGTGAGGGTCAGCAGATGAATCCAGCTCAGCATGGTGTATTTTTGAACGGCTGTCAACATGTAGTTCTTCTCCAGCCGTGGTATTCCTACGTCCACACTGCACCTCAGCGTCCTCACATGGTGGAGCTGAACTCATCTCCTCTCCTTTCTCCTCTGAGAACATATTGCTGTTTAGGTCCAAGCCAAAGCTGTCCATCAGTTTCTGCTTGGTAGTTACATTCGCCTGTCTGCCTCTGCGTCTACTGCTCAGCTCCTGCATGGAGGACATCCTCTCAGCCCCAGCATCAACATTTGACACAGGGGGAAAGATCTGGTCCATGTCCCTAGTGAACTCCAACAGGGTGCCTTTGCCCTGCGGACTCTCGCCTCCGCTCCCATAGCTTGGGAGAGTGGCCTCGATCAGAGGCCTAGCGCTTTGCCTGACTGACCCACGCTGGGTTTTTTTGGCCGGGATGAGGGTGTCCCTCTTGTCTTTAGTCTGCAGCTGGTAGGTCATGGCCACACTGAAGTAGGAGTAGTCGATGAAGCTGTAGGTGAGCATGAAGTTTATGGTGACGATGGGGGCCAGCACGTTGACCCGACCGATGAAAATGAAGGCCGAGGTCAGCAGGCTGGTCAGACAGATGGCTGCCACCGGAGTCCTGTTTGGGCCTCGCTGTTAGAAGGGAAAAAAAGCTAAATTAGCCATTAAATTCTTCGGATAAGTTAACCATTTAAACAGTTTCAAAAAAAAAAAAAATTGTCACAAAACTGGAAACAGACCTGTTTTAATTAATTCATGCAAAGTTGATGTTTTGGAGATACTTTCACAAGATGCTTTGTAAAAATGCACATGCCCTGTCTCCCTAAAACAGAAATACTTTATACTTATACTTATACTTATACTTATATACTTTATACTAAAACGATTGCCCCATTCCACCAGATTAAGATTCTATGCTTTACAACTTTAATATTTTGCTCAAATAAAACCTTATTTCATGTATGGATACTTCAGACAAACAGCCACCTATGAAGACTAATTATATCAAACTGAACTATTGTATTTGAGTAATATAAAACAAAACCAGCAGAAAAAAATAGCCATTGTCTTAACATGTGATTTGTTAACCAGTTTTCTTTCACTTCCCAGGTCCTATCACACAGTTTAAGGAGCACTGCTGTGTGCCTGGCGGGCCTCCAGAGCACACAGCGGAGAAGGGCCCTGCCCGTCTCCCTTCCTGCGTTTGTTCTGAAGCTTTGATTTGGGCCAAGATGTCTAGGGCCTCATTCCAACCCGCTGAGAGAGGTCAGACGCCGCTGCCACCCAGGGAAGTCTGAGGAAAACTGGGGGTGGACGGGATCAGGATGTTAACGTGAATCTGTGTGTGTGTGTGTGTTTGCGTATGCACATGTGTAGTTGTGAACAGGAGTGAGTCGTCACTCTTTGCCGTAATGCAGTCAGTCCCCTCACTTCTATGGAGTGGAGTCTGCACTCTATAGTTAGGCAGTCCTGTCACTGTTTCCTGTTGAGTCCACCCACCACACCCCCCTGAACATCCAGACTAAACTTATTAGCAGTAGTGGAGGAAACACTCACATCCAGTACTAAGACTTCACTGTAAAATCACTGCAGTACAAGTCGTATAATCAGGAAAATGTACTTATGTACTTACACAAAAGGTTCCTGTGACTGTTAAACTATTATATATTGAACCTTGAAATTATTATTACTAATGTATTAACTACTGAGACCCCAGCTTTTGTCTGGAATGCATTTTTAATTTCTCCTACCTACTTTTAATTAGTTAGACCTGCTAAGTATAAAAACTAGTCATATAAAACTGTATATTTTAATGCCTAAACATTGTTGTGCAAAAACTAAATTACAAACAATGCAACATTTGTTCAATGTTTTGAACTGTCTGGGTTAGGGGTCACTGTTCAAGCCTAAAACTGTTCAAAACCATTCATTTCAACGCCTGAACATGAAGATCAAAATGAAGGACAGGTTCAAAGATGGGTGTGGTCTGAGCAAGGGTTCTGGAAGTAGGGAGGTAGGAAGAAGGGAAGGGGCCATAACCCTCCCCACTTTATGTCCCTCGCCCACATTTGCTTTAAGATGCTGTATTGAGCAAGAGCGATCCAATCGCAAGATGGCCTCTAGTTTTCTTGATTAATTGATTGTATGATATGCAAAGATTTAGAAAATAGTGATAAATACCATCACATATTGCAGGTTACTCAGTCTCTTCTCTTTACTGCAGTCACATAAACAGATAATAATGTTAATGAGCCAGTTTAAACAGTCATAGCGAACTCGTAGCAGATCATCGTTCTGCAAAGAAGTGAACTCACTGGTGCAGTAACACAAACCCTCACTACACAATCTGCATCCACATCATGGTGACTCCAGCTAATGTTTTTCCGTATACTGTAATGCCTCTCGGGCTCCATTCATCCACCCACCCCTCTTCCCAGGAAGGCCAGAGCGGGGATGACCCTCTCTTGAGCGATGCACTGGAGGATCCTGGGTGCTCCGTACAGGCCGCCCATGCAGGAAGCCAGGGAAGAGATGTAGAGGCCCAGCAGAAAGAGGAAGCCTACCAAGGAGACCTGGAGGAAGAGGGAAAACAAACAGAGGGTGGAAGAGGATAGGGTGGGGTTGGGAGCTCACAACAGCTACACCCAAGTTCAGTTCCGCTGCAGCCAGCCCCTTATAAAAACAATGAGAACTAACCACTGATGGAGAAGTCAAGGATTTTTTAAGAGTCGGTGATTGGCTAAAGCGAAATCGAATATTAATATGAGCGTTAGTTTTGCAATAATACTACACTATTTGTACACACGACTCCACAATATCGTAGTGACAACTGGCCAGTAACTTTGATTGGAGCTGGAGGCTACAGAACTTTTGCTGTTAAGTTAATTTACACTACCCTGATTCACCTGTAGTTTAGACTCTGATGCAGATGGACTAAAATAAAAACTGACACTTACTCACTTACTCCCACTTTTTAATGGCACATCACAAAGCTGTGAACACTTTGTGTGTTACTGTACGTGCATGAATCTGACCTTAGCTCTGCTCTGTGCAAACTAAGCCCACCAGGACCGGTCTTTCTAACATCAGCTCTCCATATGGAGGGTAAACCCAGCCTCAATGAGGCAGAGAATTTAAAGTTCAAATGTCAAACCTCCATGTGTGTGAGACTGTAGCAGCATGATTTGTTTAAGTCAAGTGTTCAACAGACACGCAAAGCATGATACATTTATGCAAGAGAGTGGAAGAAATCAATTAAAATTACTCACATACCTTGAAATAATAATAAGCATGTTTCCAATTTCATTTTTCATTAATATTGTTTAATTCAAGTATTAGACATTACAACATTTAAAAGTCTAGTATGTAGGATTAAATGGCATCTGGCAATGAGGTTGCACATCTGAAAAGTCTCCTGTGTGACAACTGTGTAGGAGAACTACAGTGGCAAATATGCAAAGCTGCAAAAAGCCCTATCTAGAGCCAGTGTTCGGTGTGTCTGTTTTAACTCTGCCCTTAACTGCCATCTATTCTATCATGAGGGACGCATGGACTTTGGGGGCAATGACATTTACAATGCTTGAAACAGACTTATCTTGTTCAGTACATAAAGGAATATAAATGAGCCTTAAGGTACCGAAAACACAACAATTCTTATTTTCAGGTGATTATAAACTCCTAAAAACATCCATCCATCCATCCATCCATTTTCATCGGCTTATCCGGGGCCAGGTTGCGGGAGCACCAGGCCGAGCAAGGCACCCCAAACTTCCCTCTCCCCAGCAACGCTTTCCAGCTCCTGCTGGGTGACCCCGAGGCATTCCCAGGCCAGATGAGATATGTAATCCCTCCAGTGTGTTCTGGGTCTGCCCCGGGGCCTCCTACCAGTGGGACGTGCCCGAAACACCCTTCACGGTAGGCGTCCAGGAGGCATCCTGATCAGATGCCTGAACGACCTCAACTGAGCCCTTTTGAGGTGAAGGAGCAGTGGCTCCACTCCAAGTTCCTTACCCTATCTCTAAGGCTGAGCCCAGCCACCCCATGAAGGAAACTCATTTGGGCCGCTTGTATCCATGATCTTATTCTTTTAGTCACTACCCAGAGCTCATGACCATAGTTGAAAATTGGGGCCTAGATGAACCAGTAAATCGAAAGCTTTGCCTTCCGGTTCAGCTCCATCCTCCACCACGACAATCCGGTGCAGTGCCCACATCAGTGCAGAAGCTACACCAAACCGCAATCCATCTCACGCTCTGTTCTACCCTCATTCATGAACAAGACCCCAAGATACTTGAACTCCCTCACTTGAGGCAGTAATTTCTCTCCTAACCCGGAGGGGGCAATCCACCGGTTTCTAGCAGAGCACCACGGCCTCAGATTTGGAGGTGCTGACTCTCGTCTGGACCGCTTCACACTCGGCTGGAAGCCGCCCCCGTGCATGCTGGAGGTCATAGTGTTATGAAGCCAACAAACCTACATCATCTGAAAAAAGCAGATGCAATTCTGAAGTTCTCAAAACAGGCCCCTTCCTCCCCCCGGCTGCGCCAAGAGATCCTGTCCATGAATATCACAAAAAGGATCGGTGACAAGAAACAACCCTGATGAAGGCCAACACCAACTGAGAATGTTCTACCATTTTTTTCCCCCCGTTAAAGGGTTTTTTTGGGGGAGTTTTTCCTTATCCGCTGCGAGGGTCCTAAGGACAGAGGGATGTCGTATGCTGTAAAGCCCTGTGAGGCAAATTGTGATTTGTGATTTTGGGCTTTAAAGATAAAACTGATTGATTGATTGAACGTGTTTGACTTAACGCCTCAAAAAACAAGAATATTATATTTCATTTCTGCCAGTAGATGCCCCTAAATCCTACACATTGGACGTTGAGGTTATTTTCAAAATAAAGACACCTCATATTAAGACTTAAAACTTAAAACTGAGGTAAGACAGTTCAGATTTTGTGTGTTTGGGGTGCTGCCATCCCAATTTACACATGGGAATACAAAAGCTCTCCATAATCAGTGTGACACAACATCCAATCTTTGATTTAAAGTTAAGTTAGTGATCCATCCAAACCCACAGCATCCGCCACTTAAACAGTAACAGATCCAAACACAGCTGCTGTAGAGGGCTAAAACTGTCTACTCTTCACTGTATACCCTCACTAATACATCCCCTTATTATATGTGATTAATTGCACTTTAGTTAGCCGTTTGTCATTTTACTTGTTTAGTACATACTAGTCATTTAACTTACTTCATTAAATGTCCTTTATTCATTTAACTTTACCAGCTACTCCGTAAGAACTAAACAAATATCTGTGCGTACCTGCAAACTGAACAGCAATGCATTGGTGAGAAAAGGTAATATAAACCAGACCAGAAAATCATCTGCCTGACAAAAGGTCTCTGTACTGAAACACTGGGTCCACCCCAATACTCACAGTTGAGGTATTTGCAAGTAGTCAAGTGCTTACTCGTGTGACGTAGTTGCAGTTATTACCACCGTGCCAAAGTGCCCTTTAAGTGTGTCAAAGTCTGGGACTTTTAACATACAAATACAGTACATGGCACAAGCCAATGTAGATGTAGATGTAGTCAGTGTATTTCTTGGATATAATAAGAAGAATCAGTGATGCAGTATTACAGTTATGATCAGATGATTTTAACAAAAAGCCCATTCAAGAGCAGAGGAGTAATACAATTACAGAGCACATCATCTGTTACATCTATCATACGTAACAGACCTAACCTAACACAAATTTTGAATGGACTCTGTCTGATAACATTTTGAAAGACAGAACATCCTTCACAAAATCTCTGATAAAAGGATTTTATATTTAATTTTTATACTAAATATTCATCTTATTTGATATTATTCTTGTCAGTCTCATTAAGAGGAACAAATTTTAATTTGACCTGATGACATCTGTAGAAGTTCTGCCATAATTTTGTAGTATCTGGACGTGATAACAATATTCATGCTGAATTTTCAAAACTTTTTCATGATTGTTGTCGGCCTTAATACCAGCTTACAGCCTCTCTAACAAGAACTGGTCTACTGTGGAGCTGTACACTGTAAGAAACTGTGGGATTCACTTTGTTCTAAATAATGGTTTGAATAAGTACGAGGAAGTGTGAGGGTGAGGGTTATGTGGACTGTGTGTTAATGTCTTTCCAATGTGGGACACACTAACCGACAGTGTGTGAAAGTGCATCTAAGTGTTCAAAACCACAAGTGTGGGTACTGGGACAGAACCTGAGTATGAAATCAATTATAATTGTTTCTACTTGAGTGAAAAAAATCTGCAGTGGTTTCCACATCTCAGGGCAGAGAACAGACACACAGTCAGAACCTGACCTAACCACACCACCACCACATCAACAAAGTGAGCCATCACGGGGAATCCCCTCACCTCACCCCTCCTGATGAGAGGGCCCCTCTAACGGGGCAGGATGGAAACACAGGGGGGAGTTTACCTTTTCAGCTATCAAGAAGTCATAGCGCAGAGCTTCTCTGGTGCAGACGGCCCCCAGAAGGAAGACAAAGACCAGATACAGGAACCACCTGCGGGTCACCAACAGTACGACACACAGGGTTATTAACAACTGCTGCTCTCTCACTATTAATAGGAGAACTGTGTCATCACGGCCCCACAAGAGTGTCTGACAGGGCAATGCTGGGAATATGGGTGTGTTTGTTCTCTCAAATGTAGAGGGAAAAGGTTGCCCTTTGATGGAAGGTGCCGCAAAGTGATCTGAGAGCTTCACATTTGGAAAGTACGATTTTGGATGATTCATATGGGAGAGACTCTGTGGTGTAATATTTAAAAACTATTCTTGTAGTATGACATCAAGAGAAACAGAACTTTGTAGGATGACTGTAGAAAACAAGGTATTTTCTGACATGTTGGGACTCAGTGTTAGGAAGGTTACTTCTGAAATAAAATAGGTTACAGATTATTGGTTACCAACTGGTGGGTTGTGGTCCAAAAGTGGGTCACAGGTCCATTCTAAATGGACTGCAAGTGACTCGCAAAGCTGTCATGTTTAAAATAAACACACTTCATTTTTGAGCGTAGTGAATTTTAGGCACAGAGCTTTTATTCTGAAGTGCTGTTTCCTGCTGTAGAGTTAATGGCTGAATCCAAATGTCCACCCTCCGGACTTGCGGACTGAACCCTCACAGACTTCAGTTGTACATACAGTAGTGTGACGTATTTACTGTCATCACGTTAAGTCTCCCAGGGCAGAGACTGCTAGCGTCCCTAATGCAATGAATTGTGTGTTATTAAATCAGTGAAGTCTGCTGAAGTCTGCACCCGAAGCGGACTCTCTGGAAGTCTGCAGAAAGTCTGCTCGAGGCCCCTTGTGGACCGGATGAATTGTGGATTTGGACAGCCCTCAGTCTGCAAGTGCAGTGAAGTGTGGGCATTTTGATTCAGCCAATGACCAATGGACAGCTACTTGACAGAGACAGCAAACTAGCTCGACACTGACAATATACTGACAATAACTTAGTCTGTTGTAACCACTTTGTAATCACCAACATTTTGATTAATAAATACAATTTAACTGAATATTTTTCTCAGTAACTGTAGCTTGCTTACAATTACATTTATTTTATTACATGTGGTAGTTACTCCCCAACACTATTGGTACTACAACTTAACATTTCCAAGTGGGCCACTTGAGGCTTCACTGTAGCTCAGTCTGTATAATCCCACAGTATTTCCATCTGTGTACTTTTACAACAGGCCTAACTGTGCTGTCTTTATTTCTTCCTGTTTAATTACTCTCACTGTGGGTTTGTACACAGTTTGTACACATTTATTGTAGCTGTGGTGTTGTGAGTATTTCCGTGTGATGTTTTCTTATTTTGCAACATATTCTATGTGTGTGTGTGTGTGTGTGTCGGGGTGTCGTCATACGAGGTGAAGACAGCTGCCAGCGTTCCCACAGGGATGTTGTGTTCAGGCCGCTGAAGGTCTGAGCTCATGTTGAAGCCTGCCATAACTCCTACACACACACAAACCACAAAAATGAACACAACTAATTGAACAATACAAAATGTTTTTCCGCACTGATGTGTAGCTGCGAGATATGAAAAGAGCGCTGGATTGTTGATGGTTAACCTTAAAGAAACTTCAACCCCCAAAATGATCATTTGTGTGTCTGTCACTTTACCCCATTTCATGTTGAATTTCGTGAAGAAAACTCTGTATTTCTTGCATGCCTCCACCATGAGTGAAGCACTGAGAAAAATTCACAGTAACACAGGCTGAGTAACTGCTATACAAATGGTCACTTGGGGGATGACGTATTCCTTTAAAGGGCAGATAAGGTGTTTTGAACACAACCTGCACATGACTATGCAAACTGCAGGTGTGATACCTGCATGTTTTTCACACAGTGTTAGATCAAAAAGAGATGATGGGCCAGCTCACCTGTAGCAGCAGGGAAGAAGACCCCAAAGACAGTGAAGAAGTTTTCTCCTGGGCTGTAATCTGGCATCGTGTTGCTGCTGAGCAGCCTGGCTGAATAACCAATGAATCCATGTTCTGAGAGAGGAGACAGCACACACAGTACATCAGGTCTGATCCTAATCACAGGATTATCCAGAGAATCCATTGTGTTATGATAAATAACATGATTGACATTATCATCTATACTATTGCAGTGTTTTTATTGAGCCCCAGATGAAATTACGTATATCATGTTGTAGTGTCAGCACTCTTTTTTTTCTTTCTTTTTTTTTTTTTTTTTTTTTTTACAGAAAACAGTTTTGAAATGACAAGCTCATAGATGTAAGAGAACATGAACAAAAACATGTAAACAAGACAAAACATAGGTGAATTGAATGCGCGTCAAGTAAATAAAGGTTAGGTCACGTAGCCACATATTGTAGGTTGGAGCAGTTGCTCCTTTCCATGGTATTAGTAATAGCTTTTTTGCTGTAATGATACAGTAGGAGATTATTTTTGTTTGGCAGTGGAGAGTTGTCAGAATGCTTCAGATACACCCAGAATGGTTAATACAGGTTCTGGTTCTAGTGAAATATTAATAATTTCTGAGATACAGTTGAAGACATCGGACCAAAACGATGCAACCTTGGGGCACGTTACAAAGCAGTGGGAAAAGTTCTACTTTATCACAAGCTGGTGACACATTTGGATATATGTTGTGTATTTTGGCCTTGTGGAGTCTGTGTAGTGTTTTAATGTGTATAAGACAGTGGGTATGAAACGCATTTTATAGATCAAGAAACATTTTGCCATTTAAGTGGGTTTTTTTTTTTTTTAGATTTGTTTCTCTGATCCAGACTTTGTGATAGTCATCTGTTGTATTTTTTTTTCCAATAATGCCCTCGAATTTTTATCTTTAGACAAAAAAAAAACGCACCAAACTTTGCCAATAGTCCACTCTCATCCACAAAATTGTCAAAATAAAATGGAATTGTTTCAGATTTGACTTTCTGATAATAAATTCTGATTTTAAAAAACAACTTAAAAATCAACTTTTTGCTGCAGTGGCTACAGTGCTAGACTGCAGGCTGGTTGCTGTATTGCTCCTCACAGCTATAAAATGGTCTGATGAAAAAGTAATCATTACTGTAGGGTGTTCATTTTAGAAATAAATCTTGTTTTCATTTTTTAAGAAAAAACTTGTGGAAGCTACTTTTCTGTCTGTGATTGATTACGGTGTTATATCGTATGCATGCAATCTTCTCCATTTTACGTAGCCTTGATTCAGTGTACCATGCACCTCTTTGTTTTATTACAAATGCAAGGTCCCTGACTCATCACTGCATTCTTTATGAGCGGGTGGGTTGGGCATCAGTGACCACTCGCAGACAACAGCACTGGTATATTTTTATCTATAAAGCAATATTGGGCAAACTTCTGGCCTATCTCTGCAGCCTTCTTTGTTAAGTGATTGCTTTTTAATGTACCCTGGGTTTAAACAGATCTGGGAAAAACTACATTCTCCTACTCTGCACCCTGGACATGGAACAATCTTCAAAAAGATCTAAGATTAGAAACACTTGTATCCATTGATCAATTTAAGGGCACCATACAGAATGTGGTGACAGAGACATGTGCTTGTTTGTCTTGAGAGGTCACTATGTTTGAATAGATGTTGTTTTATTGTGGATTTTTGTATTATATGTTGTATTTGTTGCATTTTAAATGTGTCTTGATTGGCTGCTACCTGAGCCAAGTATCTCCTGTAAAATATTTCTGATCTCAATGGGACTTCCTGGTTTAATGAAGGTCAAATAAAACCAAAATTTAAAATGTGCTTGTTTTCATTTTTTTCTTCCTGGGTGAATAACGGTGACTTTTTGCACCTGGAGGAGTTGAGTCGAACTGGAAATGTAAACTCACCACATCTGCACAGGGGAATTTCCTTGTAAAGACCTATAGCACCTACAGGTGTCTTGGCACACTTATACCACAGGGTTGAAAAATATTGCATTTTATCACTCTGAATTAGAGGATTTGTACTTGTGACATAAATGCTGGTGGGCAAAAAGATACTTATTGAAGTTTTTCGATTGCTCAGAGTTGATTACAGTGTTGCCTGAGCTGGGATTTCATGGCTCCATTTATAGACTGGTAATGTCTTTTTGAAAAATCAAAAGAAATGACAACAATAGGTAGTGAGACACTTTAAAAGTATGCAGCAGGGTCAAGGTCTGTCTGTTAAACGTGCAGGGGAAGAGAGTGTTGTGCATTGGTGAGGGCCATTTAAAGCACACAGTCTGAAGGGCAGGACTATGTTACAACACTGGACATTTCCCCCTTGGTTATCTTGCGATGGGAAAGAATGTGTTCTCTCAGATTAATGACATGTTTATCCAAAAGGAAGTCACCACCCTTTTCAGAAGCTCAGCAGCTTCCAAGTTTGAGAGAAAGAATGAAAGTGAGCGAGAGAGGGAGACAGAGAGTGAGAGAAAAGGGACAGAGAGAGA
This sequence comes from Epinephelus lanceolatus, assembly GCF_041903045.1. Taxonomy (NCBI): domain Eukaryota; kingdom Metazoa; phylum Chordata; class Actinopteri; order Perciformes; family Serranidae; genus Epinephelus; species Epinephelus lanceolatus. Next base: position 18,417,848 of record NC_135747.1, on the reverse strand, counting down.
GAGAATGCTTTTGTTTTTTCTCCATTTTTGTTTCAGACAAAAGCCAAAACCATGAGGGCTGGATCGACTAGTTACTCCAAGTGTACATGTCCTCCAGGATAGGAATTTAAGGCGGCTGTAAAAAACTGAAATCAAATGGGACGAGGTGCCCAGACTCTTGTTCCCTCTGTGACCCTGTGAGACCGCCCTCTGTCCAAACAATCAGAATCTAACAGATCCAGGCCAGTCAGTGTCCGTGTCTGAGCCATGGGCTCCCCACCCATATTACAACATACACTCCAGCATCCAGACATGCCTGAATCTCGGAAGGCTGTCAGAAAACTGTTTCTATGAACACAAATTCATTGCTTGGATACGCTGCTAGAGTATTTGATCTCAAAAACTGTGGTATAAAAAAAGCTGCAATCAAGAACTGTTGTGCAACTTTTCCATTTTCTGTGCATATTCACATTCCTCACACCCTTCTCCTTTATAAGGCATGGTCAGATTTATTTGAAGGGGAGCCCCAAGGCAAAAATTTGCTGTTGGGGCCCCAGTTGCCTCCAGTACAAGTACAGCGCACACAGCAGACCGCCCAAGTCGGACTTTCACCAATTTAACTTTTGTTCTTGTCCCACCACGTTTCCCCCTGCCACCCCTGACTACAGAGTGAGACTGGGTTGGTGGGGTGATTTTGAACTTTATTCCTTGCAATCAATGCACTCTGTCAAAATAAAGCTGTTTATTTGTCCTAAGGAAAAGTACAAATGAAGCTCAGTGTAAGTTCAATCAGGAAGGCTATATTTATGCTTAACTTTATTTACGTTTCTCTCCTTCTCCCTCTGTCCTTCTTCTCCCTCCCTCCGAATCAGCTAACTATGAGCATTGCTCCTTCAGTTAAGCCAACCAGATTTTGCCATGATGTCATCAGCCAATCATATCGCCGCATCTGTTCTCTCTGCTGCCGTCAGCTGTCATTTCAGTGCAAACCCGTGCGACTTATCTCCACTGCTTCCACCTCCAGTTTTATCACTCCACTAGAAGGCCACTCCTTATCACATCCATCCACATCTCAGCACTCTCTTCATCCCATCACCTCCACTACCAGTGTCTAGACCAGTGGTTCCCAACTGGTGGGTCGCAGTTCAAAAGCGGGTCCCGGGTCCATTCCGAATGGACCGCAAGTGACTTGCAAATGTGTCAAGTTTGTAAAAAGCACACTTTATTATTAGGTGCATTGAACTTTCAGCACACAGCTTTTATTTTGAAGTGCTATTTCCTGCTGTAGAGTGTGATGACTAATAGACACCTCCTTGACAGAGATGGCAAACTAGCTTGGACGTGGCCAAACCCAGGTATGACACTGAATGTATCAAACAGCGTGGACGTTGAACTAATGATGAAGGACAAATCTGGACCCTGTGGCTGGACCAGTTGGGAACCACTAGTCTAGACCACATCGGGGATGTATCCTGTATCACGCATGGCTTCACTACCTCCTTAAAAAATACAATGACCTGACAATGGGATCTGATCGCCAAAGACTAGACACATTTTCAACTACAGCTAGCACGATTTCAGATGAAGCTGTGGTGAAGGCATTCATATGATGAGTATTATAATGTGTGAAGAACAAGTGTATGGTCAGAGTGGGGCTCCTCTCTGAACTCAGCATTCCTCTGATACACAGTGGAATGTGTAGTCAGATTACATGAGCGTCTGTGGCCTCTCCCTCCGTCCCACACTAACCAGTATAAACTGCTGTGCATGGAGAACAGGGCCGGCTGTGATGTTACACAAGGTGGAGCTCGTCCCACTGGGATGATTGAGAGCTATATATTATAGCGTGGATCACAGAGAGAGACGATGTGGCGGTCTCTGGAGCAGCAGCAGGCCTCAGATCTCAGTTCCGGCTTTTTCTCTTTGTCATTTTCCAAAAATGTGGGTGAGTCTGGTTAACACCCTAAACCCCAGACCCAAGCAGCACACATTATGGCTTCCTGTCCTGTGGGGAATAGGCTTCAGCTCAGGGGACTGGATAAGCATGTCAGATTGTATTTCATTTGTGCACTACAATCAGAAAGTTTTGTGGTTGAATTGTTTGGCTGCAGAGACAATGTGTTGGCAGTGTTACCGACCAAAGTAAATAATTTACAACGCAATGGCTGAAGTTGGTAAATAAACTGTCCGCCCATCAGGGGCCGATGAAGCCCTATTCTGAGCTGTCTGACATGTTGCAGCTATGCAGCTTTTAAATTCCACCTGTCACAGTGCTGCAGGAAGGACTTGTCATAATCAGTCACTTAACAGATCCTTAAGGGTGGAGTAATGAGGAAGCCAGGTCAGTCTACAGGTCAGAGTTCATGTGCATGTATAATAATGTATAATAAATAAATGTGACCCTTTCAGATCATGAATAGAGGCGATTAGATATCCTGTTTTGTATTAAATGCCAATATTTGCCAATATTAAATGCCATTCCTGAGCTTTGGCAATGATGAACCGCGGTGTCTGAAAGAGTACATAGGGGAACGTGTTATCAAACTGTGACCACATGACTTTGGCGGTGGCTCCTTTCCTTCCTTCAGGATGTGCCCCAGTGAGCGCAGGCTAATCTGGGCTGTTTCAACTAGCTAGTGGACCTGCTGGTTCTCTGCCAACCGTGAGGTCATCACAACACACACAGAAGCTCTTAATTGGAAAAACCTGGAGTAGCCATTATGGCTGGTTCTCCCACAGTTATTCAGGACTGCAAACTGGCCTCTGCCTACTGTAACATGAAGACGGCTGGAGGTTGGGAGTGGTGGACAAGTTTGGTTTAGGGGTAGGATTTGAGTCTTGGGAATGAGAACTTGTAAGGCTTAATCTTGCAAAAACACTGCCCTGGGCTGGACAGGTATACTGAGCTCTTTGCGGTTTGCAGGGAAAAAGAGAAAAAGTAGAAAAGTCCACTATTTGAAATACTGTATATTTGTATTTTTCTTTAAGTGAGCACTAAAGTTTACTGACTATTGTGTGCCTGTGATGTCCTATTCACATAAAGACTGGGTTGACTTCTGGAACACTTTTCTCTTCCCACTGGACAGGACGTTGATAATCAGTGAGAACAGGAAATGTGGGGAAGGACTTCCTGACGGCCGGCAAAAGAATACAATCCACTCAAAAAAGGCAACATTTCCTCACCACAAAGAAAAAAAAAGAAATCTTCTCAATAAACACACTCGAGCCACAAGAAAACAGCACTTTCCAGAAGTTTCCTCCCACACCAAACAGCCACTGAGGACAAAAGGAAGCTCTCAGCTCTCAAATGTGTATCAGAATGATTTTTACACAGACACACGAAGATACCATGAAGAAGTAAACTGCACAGATATGGCCTCAGCAGAGCGCTAGACTAATACTGACAATAATAAGTGATACTACAGCGACATCTGCTGGACTGAAGAGGTCACTGACATCCACACTCAAGTCAACAGTCAGTGGTTTCCAGACTTTTTCTGCTCATTTTGGAGGCCAAACTGAATTTCACTCAGTCCTCCCTGCCTTAACGTAGCATTTTTATCAACCAATAATAATACTGTGGCATCAAGGATCAAAAGGCTCTGTAGTGTATTATCATTCACTCTGAAGGTTTGGAACAGATGACCAGTAAGGGGCTCAGGGTAAAAAACATATATGGTCAGGGTCAAAGAAGATATTTATAGCATAGGTGTAGGGTTGGAAAAATCCAACAAGAATGTCTCTTTGTCATCTGTTTGACTTTGTCTCACATTTCACAAACACCACCAGGTCTATATAAGCAGGGTATTTGGGGCTGTCTTTCAGAGCAGTTCACATTGGCTTCGAACCTCTCCAAGCATCCTAGATGTTTGATAGATGCTGTACTTCTTGTAATAAACCTTTTTTTATGCAAGCAAGATGGTGTCATCGGAGACTTCTTCATCACCTTCACATCATCGCTATTTAAGAAACAACAGCTCTAAGATGAATTTTACAAATAAATAAATGTCTTCAAAATGTCTTGATATTTTGAATATGACACATTTCTTTATTTTCACATACTTCTTATGAGTTACTGATGACCAAATAAAAATGTGTCCAAACTGCCACACTTGATCCCTACAAAAGACACCAGGTTATTTTGCTACATTAACGGAGAGCTCAGTATTTGGGGTTTTACTTTTCTTGTTTTCCCTGTCAAAAATCTGTCCATGTTGCAGTATTCATTCATTTCTAAATAAATCTCAGTTCTTTGAGTTCATTATGCTTTCCTTCATATTTTGACTTGTCACAAAAGGAAAAGCATAAGTGAAACTAATAGCCTAATAGTGATGGGCAGAAATGAAAGAACAAATCTTTTTTAACAACTCTTTTTAGTGTCTGCTGTGTACAGGGTCAGCCTGTCGAACATCTGAGTGCTCATAAATCCCCAAATTTCCCCACTTGCTGTTATCATAGATAGGATACTTCTGCCTGCTTGTGTGAGTGAATGAGAAGCGATTAAATCTGACTTGAGTGGAGACCTTCATCAGCCAAGGTCAGCGGTCTTTTCTCTGACTTGTCTGTGTTCATGAGCTTTAAGTTGTGATGTGGAAACAACATGAATGCTACAGCGTTTAAACAGTACATTGCTAACAAGGAGAATTGGAAATGGATCAGGTGAGCCATGAAATATGAGCGGGAACTCATTTTTCAGATTATACCAACTCTACATGAATGCAGCACAGGGCTGCAGAGATAACAGAGACATCTGCAATTTGCCCCTCAAAGAATGACGGATGTTGGTCATTTCTGTAACTTACTATTGAGCTTACATAGCCGACCTAAATACAAGCAAGATGCTGAATCAATGCATTAATATAGGTATTTTAAATGTATTAATGTAAATTTATACATGATGACTGCCTATGCATTGAAGAGAATTACTGTGGGGTGGACAACACTAGCTGTTGAACATGCATGTACTATAATGGAGTGTCATGCACAAAGTGATTTTGCCATGTAGGACATGCTCCTGGATCAACATAATTGCATTCCAGGACCAACATTGCAATGAACCAATCACAGCCCTCTGACATCATCAGTGTGCTGCTCCTGTGCTTCTTTCAAAATGTCTTTGTGTTTCTTTAGAGCTAAGCTAGTTTTCCAAATTGAAGTTAGTACAATGAAATAAAATCCTCAGTAACTTTGAACAAAGGCCTTAGCTCATTAGCTAGGTTGGCTATGCTAATGAGTAAACTTGCCGATAGTCTAGAATATTATTGACTTAGCTTGCTAACTAGACTGGCTATGCTAACGAGTAAACTTGCCAACAGACTAGAATATTCGTGAATTTGCTTGCTAACGAGGCTGGCTATGCTAATGAGTAAACTTGCCAACAGACTACAATATTAGCGACTTAGCTTGCTAACTAAGCTGGCTATGCTAATGAGTAAACTTGCAGACAGACAAGAATATTAGTGACTTAGCTTGCTGACTAGGCTGGTTATGCTAATGAGTAAACTTGCCAATAGACTAGAATATTAGTGACTTAGCTTGCTAACTAAGCTGGCTATGCTAACAAGTAAACTTGCCGACAGACTAGAACATTAGTGACTTAGCTTGCTAACGACGTTAGCTATGCTAATGAGTGAACTTGCCAATAGACTACAATATTAGTGACTTACCTTACTAACTAGGTTGGCTATGCTAATGAGTAAACTTGCCAGTAGACTACAATATTAGTGACTTAGCTTGCTAACTAGGCTGACTATGCTAACGAGTAAACTTGTAGATAGACTAGGATCTTTGTGAGATAGCTTGCTAACTAGGTATGCTGTGCTAACTAGTAAGCTTGCCAGTAGGCTAAAGTATTGTTAACATTGAGAGTAAGGATATTGTCATTTTGCAGTTGCAAACTTGGGACACATTCTCCCTCCTTTTTAATAGACCAGTAAAAACTACTTTTTGCAAGATCGCAGTGCTCGTGTTGATCCAGGACCATCACTGCCATGTTGACTTTGGATAATTTGTTTGTTGATCCAGAACCATCATCATCTTAATTCTGCATATTTTTTTGCATCAACATGAACAAATTATTTAAAACCAGTGTGGTGTTGATGATGGCCCTGGATAAACCTACCCAAATCTATCCAGCAAAGAAAAAAAAGAGGGAAAATGTGTTAACTGCAGGACTTTGCTACTGAAAAATGCTATTATCCTTGCTTTTTGTCAGCAAACAATATTCTAGCCTAACTGGCAAGCTTACTTGTTAGCATAGCCAACCTAGTTAGCAGGCTAACTTGCTAACCCTGCAGTAGCTTACAAGGTTTTTGGTCTATGTTACTGAGGGTTTTGTATTATTGTTCTAACTTCAATCCGAAAAATTAGCTTTGCTCTGAAGAAGCACCAAGGAACTTTAAAAGAGGGACAGGAGCAGCACACTGATGTTGTCAGACGGCTGTGATTGCTTGATTGCAATATTTGTCCAGGAACACAGTGTGGGTTATTGATCCAGGAGCATGTCCTCCTTGGCAAAATCACAACAATAAATTTTGCAAAAGTATGAAAACTCGAAAGGTTCGATACTGTTTTTGCCTAAACTCTAGTTGTGTTTTGCTTTGTTTTCTATACAGTAACTGTGAATTTTTATTTTTGGCATTCTCGATGGTTGGCTATTCACTCAGTTGATGATTGAGCCATGTTATCTAATTCCTGATGTGAATACAAGTGTCTACTAAATGTCTACATAATTATTCACTCATTCATTCATTCATTCATTCATTCATTCATTTTCCATAACCACTTATCCCTTTGGGGGTCGCTGGGGTGCTGGAGCCTATCCCAGCTGACATTGGGCGAGAGGTGGGGTACACCCTGGACAGGTCGCCAGACTATCACAGGGCGCCTACATACCTAATTGTGTTCTACCTAAATGCTGCTTCAGATGCAATTAATACGATTCTGGGACAAACACAGAATCATTTGAGGATCATTTTGGCGTAACGATACTCATAAAGAGTATTAGAGGACATCAGTACTGATTTAACCCTTCCCCTGATGCTTGTTACCTTCTCACTTCATGTCCATATTCATATCCCCCAGCCTTACCTGGGTCAAGGTGTGTGAAGGTGCCTATGACAAAGTCCAGTGTGGACACGGCCAGTACAGCCAGCAGCAGCAGTTGGAGTCTGACAATCCACTTGACACCAGCCAGGTTGATTCCAAGCAGTGCCAGCAGCACCGCCGCTGACATGCCACGCACCGCCCACTGGCTCTGTAGACTGAACACCTCTGCCACAGACTCAGAGAAACCTGTGATGTACATGGCTCCAGCTACACACTGCAGGGTGGGGGCAGCAAGAGAGGGGAGCCAACATAAGCAAAGGCAATGTGCAGTCCATCCTCCAGAAACAGCCACTGATTTGTTACTCACCTGTCCAAACACATAAAGGAGACCCACAGTGCCCCCGACCCTGCCGCCCAGGACAGTGGAGATCATGGAGTAGATGCCTCCACTCCCAATACCACAGTGCTCACACACTCCGATCCCTGACATCACCGTCACTAAAGCAACCACCACAACAGAGGAGACTAGGACCATCCCGAGCAGCACGCCTGTGTTCCCCTGGATGATGAAAGGAGACAAGATGACACAAAATAATGATCCACATATGCTCGTGACATGCACATCTGCAGCATGTAAGTTACCTACAGCTGTAAACTGAACATGGAGATGCACAGCTTCTACTTACTCTACACGTCTGTACGCCCAGACTGTCTTCTGCTGTGTATGTAACTCACTGCACACTTTGTATATCTTGTATCCATGCTTGTATCTTTTTCTCGAACATATGTCCTGTTTATACAGTATGTCTACACATTTTTCTTCTTTGTTTGTCTCAGCATCTAAAAAAATTCACTTTAAACTATGTTTTAGGTGTCAAGTCACACCTAAACGAATGTGTCAGACAAGATCACAGGGTCTTTGTAGTTGTGTCTTCTGATGACACATGCACATAAATGTGCTGACAGGTTGTCATGTTCTCAACAGCGAAAAAACCTCAACAGTGTATAGCACACAGCCATGACAGACAGGACACAGACATGAGGCCAGATATTATCATGTGAAAGCAAACAGAAGATGAAGTCCTTCCTGTTTCACTCATCAGCACAGTCATATAATCAGCCTTAAATGGATGTTTTACTTAAATAAAGCACCAGGCTGCAAATGGTGCACAGAGCCCCTTCACTTCAACTCATACCATGAATAAATCCACACTCTTCTTATTCTATGTAGGCAATGTAGGCTCAGCTGTGGTACAGGGTCTGAACTAATGACAAACTTGACACAGGAGTCCTGCAGACTGAGAGTTTGCTTTATTGGTGTATGGATGGGTGATATGCTGGTAGGGAACCCTAAACTCACCCACAAGTACATTTTTGATTAACAAAGTTATTTTTTTGCTCAATCCATTTGGGGCCATCAAAATAAGAGCGCACTGAATGGTTTAAATTTCGAGAAAAATGTGTGATGACAGAGTAATGAAGGGAAATTGGGATAATGGGTTGTTCCATTGACAAAAACATCCCAACATATGATTCATTCATATCTACCTAGACAACGTTGTTGGAACCTAAGGCCAAAGCTACAACTTTCATCACTAGATAAACAGCTCAGCCCAGTATAAGCTCTAAGACAAGCATGTCCAAAGTCCCACCCAGGGGCCAATTGTGGCCTGCAGACTGATTTTAAAAGGCCCATGACTTGTTGTTCAAAACATACTTAATGTGGCTCATGACACATTATTGGTTAACCAAGCAAGATCACTTCGCATTTTTTCCATTCACTTTACAATTGCAGGACTGTCATACAGTTTATAGACATTCACCAAGTAGGACCTATGCAAGTGGAACCAATGTGTTTTCATAAACAAGTGGAAAGACGAAACAGCTTGTCTCATCTGGGGGGTATTCCAGAAAGCAGGTTTAGTGAAAACTCTGAGTATGTTAACCCTGAAATGAGGGAAACTCTGGGTTTTCAGTTCCAGAAAGAGAGGTAAGTCAAACTCTGAGTCAATCACCATGACAACTGACTCTGTGAACCTAAGGATTCAAATTTCAATTAAGTCATCAACCATCTATATGTGCTTAAAATAGCTGCTGAAATGAACAAGGATTCTTTTTTAATATATTTTGGGGGAGGCATTTTGACCTTTTAATGAAACCTAAGGGGGAGGATGGACCTCTCAGTTTCTTTGTGCTTGTTGCAAAGACAATAAAGACATTCTATTCTATTCTATGATGTCATCATGTCTTTGATGATTTCATCATGTCTTTGATGGTGCCATTGTGTCTTGTGATTTCATCGTGTCTTTGATGGTGCCATTGTGCATTGTGATGTCATAAAGGGCTTTTTCTTTGATGCTGAAAATTGGTAAATAGAGGCTGAATCTTGGTTCAGACAGGATTTGCTCAGACCCAAGTTTGGTTCAGAGAGTAGCAGCCGATCCAAATCAAGCTCAGTCTCAGAAAACTACCGAATACCAACCTTGAAGTCAGGGTCAGTCCGATTCTACAGACATGGAACCTCAGGTAGATTTTTATCTCAGTTCACTTGAAGAACAACTCCAAAGTGAACTGAGTAATGACAAGACCAAGCTCAGCCAAAGTGAGGTTGAGGGTAGACTCCTCCAGAACATCAGAGAGGACACGCTGGCCAGTTTCCTCGACAGACTCCTGGGACAGCAGGAGAATGTCGAGTGGAAACAAGAGAAAGGGCTTTTGCAGAGGGAGATCTCTGATCTAAAAGCCCAGCTGGATTTGGCTCAGGCCAAACAAGGCCAGTGTCCAACCAGCGATACGAAATATTTCAAAACGCAGTTGGCCAGGATCAGCTCAAAGCTGAGACAAATGGAGAAAGATCTGGAGCAGCAGGCAACCACCAACAAAGACCTGCGTGCTCAACTGGAACAGGTAAGGAGAGCCAAGGATGCCCATCCCAAAGTATTCAAGGCACGGCAGCTGGAGCTGAGTGCCAGAAGACAGTTGGAGAGCAACATGTCTGAAGCTTGGAGAGAACAGCAGATGCTAACCTCCTCAATTCACCATCTGCATGCTGTACTGGAGCAGATGAAGGGTGAGAAAGTGGCCCTTCATAGAGACCTGGAGGCAAAGAAGTTGGAGGTGCATCGTCACCTTCAGCTCATTGCATTGGCTAGAACCAATATTGAGCTGGAATCAGAAAGCCAACTTAAAGTCGAGCGGGAGCAAGACAAGAAAAAACTGGAGCAGCCGGCTTCTATTATCAAGGACATGCAGGCTGAACTGGAAGAGGTAAAGGGAGCGAAAGCTGCCCTTGAAACTGAACTGGAGTCCATGAGGACGGAGGTAAGTATTGCGAAGCAGTTGCAAGCAGCAGCTGAGAACAATGCTGAGATGACCAAGAGCAGAGCAGAAGTACTAGAGTGCGATCTAGCATCTGAGAGGGCTCAAACCAAGAAGCTTAAGCAGAGATTGACTGTGAAGGGGGAAGCTCTGCAAAAGCAGAGGGAAGAGGCCAGAAAGACTCCGGAGGTATCCCACGCCTACCTTCAATTACAACTAGAGAAACAGAGAACAGAAAACAAGAGGATTGCAGCAGCCTTGAAAAAGGCAGAGGAGCTGCTAGAAAGTGAGTGTGTCAGCTTCCAGCTTTAGGAGGTAGAGATCCAGAGCCTCTCACGTGGCTGAGATGGCCAAACAGAGGGAGGACAACAACAAGCTCACCTTCTCTCTGAAGAAAGCGGACCAGGAAATGGACATGAGACATCGCCAGCGGCAGGAAGAACAGTCTGTCCTCACTGCAAAGCTGGAGGAATTGCAAAACCTCCATTATGCACAGCTGGAGTCGACTGAGAGGAACCACAAGAACTACATGGTTGCTCTAAAGGTAAAATACGACCTGAAGCTGCAGAGTGACTATCTCCAATGGCAGCAGGAGAGAACCTCCCTGCTGGCCGAGGCAGAAAAAGACAGAGCTACGTATGTGTCTCAGCTCAACAAGGAGAAACAGGAGAACAGCACCCTTGTTGATGCTCTGAAAAAGGCCGGGGAACAGTTGGAGAGTGACTGTCTCCAATGGCAGCAGGAGAAAATGTCCCTGCTGGTGGAGGTAGAAAATCTCAGAGCTAGATATGTGTCTCAGCTCAACAAGGAGAAACAGGAGAACAGCACCCTTGTTGATGCTCTGAAAAAGGCTGAGGGACAGTTGCAGAGTCAGCGCAACATCTGGCAGGAAGAGAGGGCATCTCTCCTTCAGGCCAGAGAGAACCTGAATGAGACTCTGCAGGCAATGGAGCAGACAGAGTCCACCATGAGGTCACGCATTGAAGAGCTAGAGGAAAAATTGCCAAAAAGAAGAGCAAGAAGTGGTACAGGCTCTTCGGAGCTTGTACCACTTCTGGCTCTGTCCCACAGGCACACATTAACACCTCTTAGAACTCGTGGGAGCACATTAATCAGTCTTAACCCCAGAAGGTGAACTTTTGGGAGTTAGGACTTGAATGTATTATGTCCATCTGTTCTGCACCACATCTGTTGCACGTCTGTTTGTCCTGGAAGAGGGATCCCTCCTCAATTGCTCTTCCTGAGGTTTCTACTACCCTTTTAACCTTGGGGGAGTTTTTCCTCATTCGATGTGAGAGTCCAAAGGACAGAGGGATGTTGTGTGCTTTAAAACCATCTGACGCACATTGTAATTTGTGATAATTGGCTTTATGAATTGAATTGAATTTAATTGAAGTGAATTTTACACTTTACACTCCTAACCCCAGGAGGTGATCTCTTGGGAGTTAGGAGTGTACAAGTGTCAAGTTATTTCTACACATTCTTAAAAAAAAATAAAAATAATTACATCATATTTGTTTGTCTGTTGTTGAACATTACAGTCATGTTTAACATTAGATGCTTTGTAAGATAAATGAATCAGGGGACAGGCACTAAGGAGTTCTCGTTTGCAAACTATAGCCTGAAAATGTAAGTGTGCCTGGTATATGTTGGTCCAAATATTGTTATTTTGTCCAGGGTTACATGTTGGTCATCCAAAGAAAAACAGTGATGACTAAAGTGGCTAAAGGGCTTAACGAAAGGCAGGTTTATTCTTTGTCACAGAACCTTTCAAAAACAGCTGCAAATTAAAGTTTCACCACAAAGAAACGTATGAGAATATTTGAAAATACAGTAAAAATATATCAGTCAAAATGATGACTTATGCCCATAAATTAAAGGGCCAATAACAGTCCTGGTTCTTACTGTCAGCAAAGTGTGGTCCATGCACTTATTGAAAAAATGAAAGGGTAGAGAAAGAGAGAGTGAGAAACTCCAGAGGGAAAAAAACAAACATTGTTTGACATGATACACAGGTTATTGCATTGTTGTCAAGAATTAAAAAAAAAAAAAAGCATCAAAGAAATGGTTTGCATCAGCTTCAAACCTGGATCATCTGGTAAAGACCAATTATCAGTTTACTTTTTGCTTTGAGAGTAATCAATCCGCATTTGTGGAAACATTCTCCCCCTGCCCTAGCAATTAAACCCTTTTAGAAATTGTTAACTATGTTAGCACCACAAGCTGTTCTGACCCAGTTAACAGTGCTATTAGGACTAACAGGACAGTTAAGTGTGAAAGGGGGAGAGAGACAAAGGGAGTGACATGCAGCAAGGTGCCACAGGCCGGAGTCGAACCCGGGCGGCAAAACCAACCTATATACGGGACACCTGCTCTACCTACTAAGCAACCAACATCCCGTTGAAGGAGATTCTGCTTGCTAAATTTCACATGCCGCCTCTCTCTCCTTGACAGCTTTAGTGGTGTTACTTTTTTTTAATGCAACATATGCTCATATTTGCTGTAGGCATTCATGAGCGCCTCCAATTCCACAGGTGTAAAATAAGTTGATCGCTTTTTCTCTCCGGTTGCCATGGTGAATCGAAGTATCGGGGCTCCATTGATGATGGCTTTTTATTGTGGTTGTGCACGCGCATAACTCAAGGTGTACCTACTCACCGTTGATTGAACTAATTCAAATCAGCTGTTCTGGAACCAGACACTCAGGGTTTCCCACCTCAGGGTAAGTCAACTCAGAGTTCAGGATTAGACTCGGAGTTTGTTGAACCTTCTAGAACCTTCTCAACTGCTCTAGGACAATGACGTTTAGCATATATTGACACATACGGATATCAGGGCCCATATTCACAAAGATTCTCAGAGTCCTCTCAGAGAGCTCCTAACTTAGCCTAAAAATTCCTAGCAAGGAATCTTAGCTTAAGAGTGATTCAGGAAGTTTCTGAGAGCAACTTTGAGCAAGGAGGGGACAGAAACGTTTATCTTAGTGAGGAGGTGTGGTTGACCCCGTTGCTAGGTATGACGCAGTCTTCTAAAAGCTGTGATTGGTTGTTACAAAAAAAAAATGCGCTCCTAGTAATGAATGGACAGTGAAATCAACCGATCATAGAACTTAGACTGTATTAAGAAATGTGTAATCGTGAAAATAATTTTATGTCATGATGATGAAACTCAGCAAAATTAAATTAATTGTTACACAGCTTCAAAATGTTTGAACGTAGGCTCTGATTTTTATAGCCTATTTGATTTGCTTATTGTTATGTTTACTCGCCATGCTGTTAATTTTACTACTTAATCTATTTGATATTAATGGTGGACGCAGACTCAGCTGTCAGCAATTACTGTGATTGCTGGCCTCCTTGTAAAAAGCGGTTTGATTTGGCAGAATGACCAAAACAACGAAATGGAGAAAAAAAGAACCAGAAAGCCGAACTGGACAGAAGAGCAGTGCCTGCTGTTGGCACAGCTCGTGGAGGAGAACAAATGAGTTTTAAGAGGGAAATTCGGTCCCGGCACAATCACGGCACAAGGGAAGAGGCAGACCTGGGAGCGCATTGCCCGACAAATTAATGCGTTGTTCCCTCTCCTTTTACGCACAAGCGATGAGTGTGAGAAGCGCTCCTACGTGCTGCAATCCAAAGCGAGAGTGGAGATTGCAGCAATACGAGGCTGTTAAAGCGCCGTAGCCTAATGGTCTGACTGACCACTCTGCTGACAGAGGGTTGTGACAGACCCAAGTCATCACTGCTACACACTGTTGCATTTTCCCTGTAGCAGGTATGGCAATGTTGTGATGACTTTCATCTCAGGCGTGATTGCGTTACTACACTCTTAGAAGAGATGTGTTAAAAAATGACACAAAAAATGTGTTACATGCGTAACACATTTTGTGTGGATTTCAACACAAGTTGTGTACAAAAATGCACAGAAAGCTTAACACATTTAATATGCTGGACAGTTTGACACAATGTGTGTGTTACTTTAATTGGCGGCAACCAGTTTAACACAATGGGTGTGTTACTTTAATTGGCGGCAACCAGTTTAACACAATGGGTGTGTTACTGTAAGAGGTGGGAAGGGGTCGCCCTTTACGTGTGCTTTACACCGAGACAGACAAAGGGGAGGAAGATGGAGGCTGCTTTGCCTGGGGTGCTGTCGGACTCTTCGGTAAGTATCCATTACCAGTTTAATTTAAACTATCTCATCGAACTGTTTATTAGTCAGTTAAATTTGACGTGTAGAAACCACCTGCTAAATCATATCTCTAAGAAAATCCAGATACGGTAAGCTTCCCCTTTTGTTAAGCAGGGCTGTCGAACAGTAAGCTAACGTTAACGTTAGCTGCTAATGTTAGCTTAAGTTCTACTGTGCTTGTTACCAAAATTACACCAAGTAAAATGCAGTTTAGGACAGTATAGCAAAACAGTCGCTCATTCCATAAAGTCTGCAGAAACCTCATCTAGTTTACTTTAACAATTAACTGGGTTTAAAGTCAATGCCACAGTAATTCATTCATTTAGCTATTCAGCACCACCATTTTGCTGGTTTCACTGCAGAGTTGGGGGGAGGGGGCAACTGTTGAGATTTACAGTAATGTTTTCATTTGTATTTTTTCTTAAATTATATTTATTTAGTACATACATGAATAGGGACCTGCAAGTAACGTCCATCTGTCAGTTGTGTTTTATGGTTTTTTATATTGTAGAGGAAGAATTTTTTTTTTTTTTTTTTTTTTTACCGATGGATTTCCAGATTGTCTGACTATTAACCGGGCAAAATAAAGGTGTATTCGGGCTGGAAACCACCGGTTTAGTGCTGACACACTAGAGACGAAGATAAGCATTGTGCTCCACTCAGGATAGATTATGCTTAGAGGGAATTATTTTCACCAGACATTTTGACCATATAATATATATTTTATTAAATTTAAATATTGGAGTTAGACAGATTTTACAAGCCAAAGACTTGTAAGTTTATTACAGTATTAATGACACGATTATTAATGTGTGTTATGTAGTAAATGAGATAAAGAAATAATTACCTTAAATAAAACGGGAATGATTAATATTTAAGGCTTTTGACCATGTGCCTTTATTATTTATTTATTTATAACAGTGATGATTATGTATAGAATATAAACACATGCAGGTCCATAATATTGCTCGTTATTTTCTGCAATGACATGTCAAAATGGGAACCGCAAAAAGTACCTATGCCCTGTATGCTCCAAATAAAATTATTTTATAAATATCATTTATCATTTGTAGAAAATTGAAGTTTGTCCTTAAATTTTGTATTGAAACGTTTTTCTTTTTCTTATGCAGCAGCTAAAATGGAACTCTCTGGAAATGACCCTGGACCACCGCCGGACCCTGGACCACCACCAAAGACGGTCCTTGTTTTAATCTATAAAGATGGTACTGAAATGTGTAAGAAACTGTTCCATGTTAACAGTGCCTCACAACTACTGGACGCCTGCTACTCAGAGTTTGCACACCCCGTGCAGCTGGAAAGATTTCTTCACTATAACATTGACTTTAAAGAATACATTGACTGTGACACAAGTGTGGATGTTAATGATTATGACTTTTCACTTTAATGTTTAAAATGAAAATGAAATGAATTGTTGACCAAATGTCTTAATGCTAGGTAAAAGGTTTTTAAAGAAACTTTGAAGTGAAACAAGACATGTTGACTAAATGTTTTAAAATGTTTAAAAAATATTTCTTGAAATAAATAATTTTTGATTTTTGATGATTCCAAGTGGCATTTTCCTTTTTAATCATTGTATTCTGCCATTTGTTTAGAGTAACACACGCTTGTGTTCAATCACTGTGTAATATTGAGTAACACATGAATGTGTTAATATAAGTTTTATGTATCAACACATGAATGTGTTAGTACTTACACATTATACACATCTCTGTGTTAATCTATGTGACACAGTCACTGTGTTGATATATTAACACACTGAATGTGTCAAAATTAACATAACATGTGTTGTCCCAAATTCAACTCATTGATGTGTAGAAATTCAACACGTGTTAATATTGACACATTCTTGTTAAGAGTGTACGCTGGGTGGGAAAAGTAAGCTCATCCCTGATGAGGTCAACCACAAACATTATCTCTGCACGATCAAGTCGGTAGCATCTTATTAAATCACTGTCGTTCAATATACGGAGAATATCTCTCCTTCCTCTCTGTCTTTCCGCCATCTTCTCTGTTTAAGACACTCGTAGGCTTCTTAAAAGTCCTCCTCCCTCTTCTTAACAGTTTTTCAACTTAGGAGCTCTCTTAAGGCCTAAGATGCTTTGTGAATAACTTTTATCTTACCAAGGGAAAATTCTAAGAAAAATCTTAAAATTCGAGGAATTCTAAGATTTTTCCTTAGAATGACGTCACTAAGAGCTACTTTTAGTCTTAGGATTCTTTGTGAATACGGGCCCTGGGTTCAGGTTAAGAATCCGGGAGCAGAAACATACACAGTGATAGTCCAGTCTGTCTGTCAGTGTTTTCTAATATTTACAGAAAATACATGTAAAAGACAAAAAAGGAAAATTGAGGTTGAGAAAGCAGCACTGTATACTAACCACCAGGTAGCCGGTACGTAGGAATAGCACCACACCGAAGATGTTGATCATGCAGGTGGTGAAAACGCCATCCCAGGTACCGAAGAGCACTGGATCCCACCCAAACAGTTTGATCCTCCACCATGGCTGGCTATGCTGCTGCAAGCCCTGACCAAAGACACACAACAGTTAAAGGCCCAGTGTGTAGGATTTAAGGGGATATATATTCGTAGAAATGGAATATAATATTAAAAATAGCTGTTGTTGGGTTTTTTTAGTGTCTAATCACCTGACAATAAGACCATGTTGCACTGCCATGTCTCTACAGTAGCCCAGAATGGACAAACCAAACACTGGCTCTAGATGGGGCCATTATGTTTTCACATTCGCAACCATGGTTAGAAGCCCCTCTGTGATGAGAGCACTGGAAAAACACGGACTTTGCAAGGGAAAATTGCTTTGTTCAATATTTTTAGCGATTTAAATAACCTGATCAATTTGTTGTGGAGAAAAGGAGACCTCTTTGGATAATGTGAAACACATTAAAAACATCCTGAACAATGAACACTGAAGGAATTCTAATCAGGAAAATATTCAGCTGGTAGCAATCTGCAATCCTCGCCACTAGATGCCACTAATCCCTAAATCATGTCAAATATTTTTTTAAGTACTGGGGTGGGACTTATGTTTTTTATTTTGGCTTAGGGAAGAGACTTACAACAAATGGCTGTATTTTGTATTTATTTTACCAGTGATTTTTGAAGAAACATGCCTTCCAAACCCAGGTTTAAAGGCGTGTTTTCTTTAAAAGACAACAAAATTACACCATTTATCATAGACATAAACTGTAAAAACAATTATTATTCAATTATCATTGAATTTTCAAATTTACGATGGTCCCTGAGCACTTTTTGTGGGATGAATGTTTCTGTCAGAAAAACAAAACATTTTACTTTTAGTAAGGAGTCCTAGCTTAGGAGTGATTTTGGAAAGTTCTAAGAGCAACTCTGAGCAAGGAAGGGACAGAAACTTTAACCTTAGTGAGATGGTGTGGTTGACCCCGTTGCTAGGTGTGATGCTTGCTTTTAACAGATGTGACTGGTTGTCAGAGACACACCTTAAGTGAGCCTGCAAGGTGTGAACACCCAGTGGAAATGAAGTGTTGAATAAAGTGTTGTCACTGTTAGTGTGATCACTCTGCTGATGGAAGGATTAGACAGATCCAAGTCATCACTGCTGCACTGTTGCATTTTTCCAGTTTTTCCAAGTATCTTAATGTGATGATTTTATTTCTGGCATTATAATGATATTGTGTTAGGTGGGAAAGGCGTGCATACCCATAATTAGATCGACCACAAATATCATCCTTGCACAATCTAATCTATGGCCTTTCTTTGCTCACTGTCATCCAGCATTTGGAGAATATTTCTATGACCTCTATGTCTTTCCTCCATTTTTTCCTCTGATTAAGAATTTCTTCAGCCTCTTAAAAGTCCTCCTCCCTGCTCCTAACAGTTTTTCGCCTTAGGAGCTCTTTTCAAATCTAAGATGCTCTGTGAATAACTTTTATCTTTACAAGGACCTTGTCCTAACTTTAAGGGGAAATTCTAAGAAAACGACACAATTCTAAGAATTTTCTTACAATTTCATCACTAGGAGCAGCGCTTAGTACTAGGAAGCTTTGTGAATACGGCCCCAGAATTTCATCTTCAGCTTTTATTTTAAGTTTTTTAGAATATGACAACTAATTAATGGGGGAGGGAGTGTCATGCATTTTCACGTAAGTACGCCAGGGAGGCTCAAGGAAAATATCTGTGGTTTCAGGGATGGACAAACAAACAAACTGAGGAAAAAACAAACAAACAAAAAATAACAATGTCAGGAGAAAGGAGTGTCTCTTTGGGACCGGTTATGGACTCAAATCAAAATGGAAGATGAGCCTACATAGTTATGAACTTGCTCTGTGATTAAGTGACCCTGTAAAGTGATGTATGAGGACATGTGTGACATGTTTTTGTTTGTTAGTTTGTTTTCTTGTCTTTCCTTGAATTATTTGTTAATTTTTCTTTATGTACCGGAGTCCACTTCCGTAATATGTGCCTTGTAATTTTGTATACCTTGAATAATTAAAAAAAAAACACCCCTCCTCTGATAAATAAAGAACAGTCCCTAACCTCCATCACCCTGAATCTCTACAACTTTTGTCCTACCAGAGCAAACACCATACCTTTGCATCTTCATGAAACAGATCATGGACATGTGTGTTGGGATCCTCCTTCACCAGTCCTTCCCCGTCTCCCTCGTGGTCACAGGTGTGCACAGTCCAGCCTATTGGCAGGGTGTCCATTGTAGTCTGTGTGAACATTTGTGTTACACCTCTGCAGGTGGGCCTACTCGCTCCAAGTCAACGGCATCATTTGGAAATTCAGCTCAGGGTTTGAATTCATTAATAAGTGACCGCATTAGTTAAAGATTGTGTCGAAAGTGACAGCATTGGTCCCGCCTATCCCGGTTAGACAGCAACAGGTGCGACATGAGGACACCCGGATACAGCAGGGTGTGCTCACGGCAGCCTGATGTTTTACCACCTCACAGCTAAAACAATAAATCCGTCAAGACAGTCTAGACAGGCCGCGGTTTGCAGGTAGGCTATAATTAGCTTTAAACAGCGGTGAACAGATTTCTTTAACACTTTTACCTCTTTTTTAGCTATAAACCAACTGTTTTTGGCACTCTGTTGTTTTAAAGAAACATGTATGTCCACAAATCAGCATTAAGGGAGCGCGTCCATGCCAAACCTCATTGACAAACTTGTCAATTTAATGTTTCCTGCTGGCAAAAGTCAAATATGCTCCATTACCACAGTCTGAGTCACTATAATTGACTTTTAAATGAGAAAATAAACAATACGGCTTCTTCATTTCATTCATTCATTCAAGTTTAAGGGTTTAAAATATTTTTTCCTCCCACATTGATTTGCCAATAAAGATAGGTTTGTGGCAAGAGAGTGAAACAAAAAGTCATCATTTTAAAATTATTAACAATTTTAAAGGTATTTAAATTTTGCAAGGTGCAAGATGACACATTTTTAAATTGAGTGTTTCAGCTAAAATCAACAGCTGGCAAAACCTACCTTTCACTGAATCCCATATCACTCCATGCTGAGGTTAAAAAAATGAGGAATATATTCATCTATTAAAATAAGAAATCAGTTCATTGCTCCTCTGTGTCTCAGAGATGACTCCAGTCAGTATGATCAGCACTCCCAGCTCCTCCTGCTGTTGCCAACATGTGTTTAAAACGTCAGCAGCATACAGGTAACTTTACCTTCCAGGGTGTGTTTTCGCTTTGCACAAGGATCCTGTGTTAGTTTTGGCAAGCCCTGAAGTAGGTAATGTTGACTAATGATTAAAGGTGAAAAATGCACGCATACCACTCAATGTCCTTATCTTGTTATTCGTGGGATTTTTTCTCCCCTAAAACAAGATTTGGACTACATGTTCTGGGAAAGGAGATTATGTTTTGTGCCTTAAGGCTTTTTGGGGGGCCTTTATTAGGATGTTTGTAACTGTTTCTAACAGTTTACAGTCATAAATAAGGCAGATATTAAATCCTGAGTGTGTTATTTGTGGACTTACATCAGAAAACATCTAAAAAGTGTAAGTGATAGTTATGTTTTTGGATGTAACAGGCAGCAAACTGGAGGATTTTACTCTGCCACTGTCTCCTAAGTGAGGATTTGAGCTTGTTTTTATTTTATATCAATGTAAAAATGTATATATTTGGGTTTGGGACTGAAAGTCAAATAAGTCATTACATCTAAAGACTTCAAGTTGGACTTAAGGAAACTGTAAAGAACATTTTTCCAGTTTCAGAGACATTTCCCAGACTATAAAGGAAACAAAAAGGTAAATTAGGAATAAAAGTAATTGCTTGTTGCAGCCATTTACTTTCCCTTTTTTGAGAATCCCTATCAACTCTTCTGACCAAGACATGGGGTTCATCTCAATATCCCTCCGCAACTCCTCCGTCCTCTATCCTCGATCACTTGACCCAGAAATCAATTGAGACTCGCCATCTTGTAGGACATCTCAATATGTGAAATGCACTCAGAGGAGTTGAGGAGAGTGGAGGCTTTCAGAGGAGAGGGAAGCGAGGATACACGAGTGCAGCCTTCGCAGAAGTCTTTTACCGACCGACACACCCCCCTGATTGGATATCAGTTATTGATTGGACAGCTGATCGGACTGATCTGATAGATCCCAACATCACTGGAGTTTCATACAGAGTGAAGACAGATAAGAGATTAAACTCAAATGAATCGCTGCCACGTTTTATATTTTTGGGATGAACCCATGAACTCCATCCATCCATTCATTTTCACCCACATATCCGGGGCGATGCAGGCCAAGCAAAGCACCCCAGGCGTCTCCCTCTGGATATCCAAGCTTCTTACCCTATGTCTAAAGCTGAGCATTCTTTTGGTCACTACCCAACCGAACCGACTGAAAGAAATGGACTTCCGTCACTCAACTGTTGCCCCAGGACCCCAAGGCGTTCCCAGGCCAGATATGTAATCCCTCCAGTGTGTTCTGGGTCAACCCCGGGGCCTCCTACCAGTGAGACATGCCTGGAACATTTCTAATGGGAGGCGCCCAGGAGGCATCCTGATCAGACGCCCGAACCACCCCAATTGACCCCTTTCAACGCGAAAGAGCAGCAGCTCTACTCCGAGCTCCCTCCTAATGTCTGAGCTCCTTACCCTGTCTCTAAGGCTGAGCATGCCTTGGTCTCTACCCAACCGAACTGACTGAAAGAAATGGACTTTTGTCACTCAGCTGTTGCCCCAGATCAAGTATGAATGTAATGAACAGTACATGTCACTAGCTCCTCAAAGGCCTTTGCATATCAAAAATGACCCCAGGGTCAAATACTGTGAATTATTTATTTATAAGGACATGACACACAACAATCAAAACAACAATTGAATCAGATTGTTTACAAATCATAGTATATTGCAAAACTCTAATCATATGGGTTACTTGACTGAAATTAATCAGCTACAATTAAAGCTGCACATTATTCATAAAACAAGTTCACTCGACCCAACAAGTCAGAGACCATGCAAATAAACCTTACTGTCTAACTTAAGATCAACCTTACAGCGAAGCTGCGCCGCTTCCTCGTCAAGTCCTTTTTAAAAGTATGAAAACGCCGAAGGTCAGAGAGGGAGATTCCCGCCGGCAATTGAAAGATCTTGACACAAACGACTTGTACAGAGATAAATGAGGGTAGCAATAGTGACTGCATATGATATACTGTACATATCAGTGCCTTAAATGACATGTTTCAAAAATAGTTTTTATCAAAAAATTCAATAATTCGTATCTTTTTACACAAAACGGTTTTTTTTTCTCTAGCTTATACAAGGACACTTATGGCCAGGTTACTGACAATAGTTATTTAAAAAGGAAAAAAACCCATAGTACTGCTGATATTATTCATGAATCTCCATCAGTTCTGCATCTCAAATTGCTTATTTAAATGAATTTAAATGTCTCCATAAACAACTCATAGAACACATTTCACTGATGCAGAACTACTCATCTGTACTGTGCTTTCAATAATTGCTTAAATTGAAATGGGCAGCAAGTGAAATATTTCAGCCACAACACTTTTGAGCTGTACTCCACCCAAAGACATGAATTCAAGCTGACCACAGCTGCTGAGCTTAAATTCTTGATGCTTAAAAGACTGATTTCAGATGCAGTATTACTTCAAAGTGAAAAGCAGAAGAACAAAGAACATTTTCTGGAGGTGGGGGCTTCTTACTACCAACATCTGTGTACAGTAAATCCCATCATAATGCACAATCAGAGGAATTAACTTACAAAACATAATGGAAATTCACTTTAACCAGTCATCAATAAAACTGTAAAACAAAACAAAAAAAAGTGTAAATTTTCTTCTGATAAAAGTGGTTAGATATATACAAACCTCAGAAAGCCACATCTTGTCAGCAAGTGAAACGGATTCATTGTTGAATGTAATAAATGCTGGAGGAAAAAAAAAAAACAAATTAATGTGCCTTCCGCTGACAAGAAGTGTCTCTTGCACAAGCCTTGTCTCTCTATTGACACCGAGATCTAACAGTACTTCTCAGAACATAAAAATATACAATGTATTTACAGCAGGATATCTTCTATACATTCTAGTGGGAATGTTCAAAGAGAAAAAAAATAAAGCATTTGATGATTAATGTGGGTGCCGTCTGTTCCTGATTGTCCATAAAATTATAACAAGAGGGAGCTCAACATCAATTTTTCGACCCTAATTTGATGGCGCCTATAAAAACAGTGTTTAACACAATAGCACCTAAGACATCACGCGTACATGTACACATGGAAAACGACAGTGTGATGAAGTACAGATGACACCTCACTCGGTCACATTTTTTCAACAAGGCCTGGACAGACGCGGCTCACGACTGAATTCTAGCAAACAGGTGATCAAAACTACAAATATCTGAAACATGATTTTGTACTCATATACACATACTGCAGCACAGTCAATGAAAATGCTATTTCGTTTCGTCCGCAGATAAAAGTCTGAGAACGAAACTTGGTGCTATTTCTTCCTAAAATTCTACAATATGATGAGCAAAATTAAATAAAGCTCCCAGATCTCAACCTTTACAGACTGAACAGGTTGATAGCTTATGTGTTTGTTGTTATTGTGCAAGTGAAATTAGTAGCCTTAGAGCACTGACTGACTACGAAAAAACAGAAATACACATATATAGGAATGAGTAAAGGAAAGCCTGGAATAAAAACAAAAAAGAAAGGCACAGATGCAAAACTAATAAAACTGGAAACAGAAGCACCTCATTTCTGTGTGCATTGTCTTTCATAAGCCCTAATAAAACTTTGAGTTTCAATCAATAAGAGGGGCTCTAATCACATTGTTGTTTACCCAAAACCTGTGCATCTTCCAAGAAGAACAAAGCACTATAAAACTGCAGCTACAAGAGCTACATTAATAAAGAAATACTTCACCCACATAATGATCATCTGTATCATCAGTTACTCTCAAAATGTTTGAATTCATGAAGAGACCTTCGTTTTTCTTGCATGCCCCTATGTTGAATGGAGAATCCAAAAAAGGCAAACCTTCATGAATTGGAGTAAAAGGGTTCTGCGTTTGAAACTATACCAAAACAGCCCTTTACAAACTCTCACATAATGTGTGCAAGTATGATCCAAGTCTGATTTATCCAGTCGTATGCTCAGCACTTCCGCCTATGCATGTGTATGACCTCTGCTTAAGTTCAAATGCATGTGTGTGTGCCTAGGTGTGCTACTTTGCCATGCATGAAACTGTTTGTCATGTTTAAATTGTAATGTTTTGGCGAAAACACATGTGTTTTGGAAGTGCTGAGCATTTATCTGGATAAATGAGACTTGGATTATACTGCAGGAGTTGTGTGTTTTGATAGTTTTGCTATTAAATGCGGACCCTGTTTACTTCAAATTAGTAAACATTTGCCTTTTTGGATTTTCCGCTCACTGTGGAGCCACGTTAGACAAGTTTTCTTCACAGATTCAACATTAGGTGACAAACTGATAGACAAATGCTCATTTTGCAGGTTAAGTATTTACTTTAAGTGACTGAATAATTTCAAATAACACAAATCTGAAAGTTCATACTACATTCCCTGTAGTGAAAATTGTGCAAGTTGTGCAAACATTAAGCACAATCTTCTTCAGTAATTTCATTACAACTCATTTCTACTGCTGAGGGACAATGGATAAATGACGCGGCAACCATTACATGAATGCAGCGAGCTGATACCTACATTATTAGGCAGGGGTGGGGAATTTGAATTTTTCAATCAGAACTACAATTTCTACTTTTTGGCCATAACACTGACCAAAGTAGGTCCAATGTGTACATGGAGAATAATCTGGATTCCACGCCAGATGAATACAATCAGTTAAATCTTTCCTTAGCATTCAATACATATAGCAAGTGGACACACCCATCTTGGGTAGCAGTAAAGTGACTTCAACATAAAGTGAAGGATCAGTTATGATCTAATCATGGTGTCATTTCAGTAGACAATTTAACAGGAGTTACGCAGCTGGAATAACAAGGTTCTAGGAGTGGACTTAAATATAGCTATACAGCTGAACAGCGAGGGGAGGTAGCTACAGCAAGAGCAAAAAGGCATATATAAATAGGGCCTATGTTTTAATGAGTGGAAATATTGCATTCTGCAGCAAGAGTGACTTTATCTTTTTTGAGCAAGGCAAACTGATTGACAAAACATTAGACATAAACACTGTGGCAATGGTATGAGAGAATAAATTTCAGTCTATCTCTTGCATTACCCTTTGGTCACTTAATCTCTCAATGTACATTCTGGAGCAAGAAATATACCCATGTACAATTATCTTTTTTTTTTTTTTAAGGGGAAGTGCTAATTCTGATTTATCATTTTTCAGTATTTCCATTCTTTGAGGTTACACTCAACAAAAAAAAAAAACATTAATATGATCATAACATGGTTTGAAAAAGAGCACACAGTTGCAATGGGACTCATTTTGGCAAATCAAGAGACATGAGATAAAGTGCCGCTGAAATTATGAACAGAAATGAATTCTTCAGCTGTCCCTTCAGCCAAAGGTTTCACTGGATGAAACATCAGGGGAGGAGTTCAGTTGAGACCTGGTCTCAGTGACTCTGACTAAGGGGAACTCTGAGAAGTCTGTGCTGTGTCCTCGAAGACTTAATTGTCCATTGGCAACCGTAAACTGTGAGGAGGATCCAGATCTTGACGTCTGGAAATGAGATTTGAAGTTCTGATCGAAGGAGCTTATTTGAAAAGTCTGCAGTATGCCTTGTGAAGAATCTGTCTTTTTGGAGGGCGAGACCTGCTCCAGAAAGTCCTCCTCGGCTGGGGACACAGCGGAGGGAGGGGTGGTCTCATCACCTGAAAATGAAAATGAGTGCTGGGAGTCCCCGACCAGTAATCCAAAGTGAGGTTTCTCTAAAGTGGACCTTAGCGGGGAGCTCATCCCTGATTTGAACCTGCTGGGGGAAGGAAACTGTTTCTCGGTGGAGAATAGAGGTTGTCCAGCTAAGGTGGGGTTTTCGGAGACCAAGCTGAGGCTCTGGCTGGTCAGGTAGCTGTCGTTCTGGCTGGTCCTCTCCAATGCTTGCTGGAGAAACTTGGAGTATTCTTGCAAGAGGCTGACCTTCTCTGTGGCTGGCTGAGCCTGGGCACTGGAGGCTCCGAGACTCTCCACAGGGCTGCTGTCTGAAACATCAGAGGAATTAATGGATATGCTTGACGTCACCTCTGTATCAGCCACGCTGAAGGAAATGTCTGATTGCCCGTTGGCTTTGTGGGAGTAATGGTCCAACAGCGTCTGAAGAACCTCATCGGGCAACACACTCTTGTCATGTGTTGCTTTAATCTCTGTGTTGAGGGGCTGGGGCTCCAGGATGGTGGCGGGCACCGTCTCGTCAATGACGGCAGACACCACAGTTTGTGTAACAGGCGGCTGAGAAGAAATGCTGCTCGTGTTCAGGCCGTAATCCCGACTGTTGTTGGCCATTGCAGCCTGGAGGTAACGCTTTTTCTTGAGAAACTGCATGGCGTCGTCGTAGTTTGTGCTGCTAGCTGCTGGCTTTGTTGGTCCTCCTTGAAGAGTTTCAACTGACTCGAGTTCAGTGTTGCTTTCTACTTCTAAAAGGCCTTGCTTGTCCACGATTTCAAAGGTGTACTGCGTGACCTTTGTATTTTCTTCAAAGGAAGACAAAGTGGACAGGCAGGGGGGTGTTTGTTCACTGGACTGTTTAAGACTCCTCTTGGGGACTTTTTTCAGGACTAGTTTGGGAGGAGTCGTCTCTCCTGATGACACATCTCCCTCTTGGTGTTGGCTAGCCGTTTCTTCAGGGAGCTCCACAGAATAATCTGCAATCACGTACTCGTGTTTGACTTTGGAGGACACAGCGTAGAGAGGTAGACCTTCAATTTTATTTTGTCTCTGCTCCTCCTTCTCCTCCGTTTCAACAACAGCGGCAGTGTGCCCATCTGTCTGGACAGCGGTGGAAGAGCCCGAACTCTTGTCGGCACACTTCTGACGCTTCTTCTTGGGCAGTGAACACTCTTTGGCAAGAAAGGGGAGGCCCAAAGAATCTGCTTCACGCAAAGGCCCAACTTTACCAGCTGCTTTGCTGGTCTTTCTCTCTCTGTTCTCGTGACACATTCTTCTGTGCTTTAAAACCCGGTCTGTTCTGGAGAAGTACTGTGGATAGAAGACACAAAATATATTTCATTATACCAGTAAACATAGACAATGCTGTGACAAACCTTAGGTCAGGCAATGCAGCAACAATTTCATTGTTGTTTTCATTTTTCTTTGCAACTCATTTTAAGGGAAAATTTGCCACCTTTTATGTGGATGTCCAGTCAACATAGATGGTAAATGTAGTTGACTGAAGCAATACATTCCTCAGTGCGTGCTGTATTGACCAAAAATACTGAGTTTGCAGCAGCAAAATCTGTTGTTCTTTCTGCATCCAGTGCCGCCATTTGATGCAACAGTGACATAGTTGGATGTAGGAAGAAGTACAGGTTGGATTTCGCCTACAGATAACCAGGGAACCTGCTCTAGATGCTGCTCAAAAACAGAACTTTCTTGTTCTCGTCCCTTGTACTGCAAGCTAGTTACATTTAAGCCACAGTATATGGCCGAAGCAATCCAGACCAAAGAGAGAGGTTGAAGCTGCGGATACATGAGCCAACCAAGAGAATGTGGCCAGCTGGGACCCTTCGGAACCTGAGCTGCTGAGAGCAAACACAAACTGGTGGCACCTTTGCTCAAACTCTCCTCAGATGCCAACAGAAAAAAAATAATTCTGCTACACTGAATTCCAGCATGGGCAGTTTTTGTTGGATGCTGTTACCAATGCTGGGAGAGCCCCGAGAAGCCTGTGTGTGTGTTACTGTGCATGAAAGTTTTACTTCTCACTTGGACAGAGGTGTAGTGGAGACCTTCCTCAGAATCTCAAAGACAAACTGGTAAAGACAACCAAGACCAGCAGGGCCGAGGGGGCAGATGACCGAGTATTTTTATCACCTAATGCTACTGTTAACTAATTTGTTGAGTTTCCTCTTGGCAAAATGCTCCAACTAATTTAAGTTTGGCCTTTATTGTGAAAGGTAAAAAAAAACAGCAGGAGTGAAGCAGTGATGCCCTGTGGACAATGAGTGAAATAATTGTGTTGTCATCTCAGTTGATGCTGGTTCAGGCACTACGGGGCCTCTATGTTTTTATTTTGCTACCTGTATAAGTATAGGTGAAGCTTGTTAAACCTCAGCTGCACAATGTTTTGGCCAACACAGTAATAGCTATAGACCAGTAGGTCACACACAATACATCCTGGTACATGTAGGCACTGCCAGCACCTCAGCTTTCTCTATAAATATAACACGCAGTGAATTTTTGCTACAGTTCTCTACATTTACTATCAACACTGATCGAACATCAACATAAAAGGTGGCAAAATTTCCTTTTAAATATTGAGTTAACTATACAGAGACTTTGGCTAGGATTTTTTAGCAATTTACTCTTAACGTTCTGTGTTAACATTCTGCAGTCCAAAGCATATAAAGACCACTTAAATGAGCACTAACTTAGTTTTTATGCCATTTTAATACCCAGTTTACCACAATGTTCAATTGTCTTGTTGCTTCCATGTGCACTATTATACTTAGAAACAGAAACAGAGCTTACCTGGTGACAGTAGTCACATTGGTAGGGCTTCTCTCCACTGTGAGTTCTCTTGTGTCTCTCCATGTGGTACTTCTGGATGAACCTCATCCCACACTCATCACAGCGAAAAGGCTTTTCACCTGAACAAAGAGACGAAAAAAGGAAAAGAGAAAAAGACTCACTTGAGACTAAAGCCAAATCAATATGGACACAGGTATTTTTGAAAACTGGATTTTCTCCTCATTCCTTCTCAAAACAATCCCATCCACACGTATGGTTATATATATATATAAAAAAAAGTAAAATCTCTGAGCGATATAATCATAACCCTAAAGCCATGTTGGGAAGAGGGACAAGGAGGAATTGGACAAGGTCTAAAATGAAACAAAAGAAATCCTACTGACTGCATTTATTCTTCACTCACCAGTGTGGATCTTCTCATGTCTCTGAAGGAGATATTTCTGAATGAAGCGCATATCACACTGGCTGCACTGAAATGGCTTCTCACCTGGAGTTTGAAAAATAAAAATCAGTATATAGATAACAATATAGATAACAATATAGATACTGTATTTCATATGTTACTCGGTGCAATGTTTTAAGTTAGCATTGCACCTCTTTTCATCTTCTGTCAACATGATGTTTGATTTCAAATCAAGAAATTAATGTCATGGCATTTTAGACACGACTGGGTAATTCATACCAGTGTGAATGAAGACATGCCTCTGTAGATGGTAGTTGGTCCTGAATGCAGCATTACAGTGAGCACAGACGTGACACTTGGGGTTTTGTATACCCAATGATCCATCATCATTGATGTTGAGAATCTGCAACAAACACGCATACTAGTATTTGATTCACTCTTAAAACCTTCATACACATGCAGATCATGCCATTTTAAAACTATAACTTCTGAGATTAAAATGACTTGCACCTTTGCTGGTGAACGCTGCTTCCTTTTTTTCTTCTTGGGACACACCATCAGGTCCTTCACTCCTTTTTTGTCCTTCTTTGCCTGGACCGCCGCCTCAGACAGCTTCAGTTCCTGCTTGATGCTCAGCTGCAAAAGCAGGACCATAGATAGGAAAGAGATTTAAGGAGGCACATGACCTACTTTAAAGCCCACCCACTCATCCAGCAGCTTATCAGGGTCAGGCAGGTGCAAGAGGGCAAGCAGAGGATAATCAACCACTGTCGAGGAGACTTCACCAGCTTCTCCTGTGAGCAGCTTCTCCTCCATGATTTAAGAGGCCAGCTGATGTGGTTCAAGTATACTCTGAGGATGACCCCTGCTGGACGCATAATAGGCAGAAGGGAAACCTCAGGTTCTAGAAAGCCTAGGACATGCTGAGACATCACATCTTCCAGCTGGCCTGGGAGCATCTGCAGATCTCCCATACAACTTTAAATGATCTTGCCGCATTCCAAGATTTTAGTTGATTACTCAGTGAGTGCAGTGTTTTCTTACCGATACAAACAACTGCCAAAACTATGGCTGTAACATCCAAGTTGTAATAAACAGGAGTTAAGCTGCCCTAAGCCTGATCCTGTGGATCAGTTCAGGTTATCCTCTCAGCACAAATATGTCTTTTAAATTCACCTGCTGTATCTCCATTCTTTTGTAATGCAAAGGATTAAAAAGCAAAACATTTCAGGTAATGCCTTTATCTCTGTGAGGGCTCCTGACTTTTCTGTATTCTGAGTGCGAAGCAGGTACACAAGCAGTGATGAGGTGATCCCTCACAACAATATATTATCCTTAATGTTTAACAATGTTATTTTCAGTGATGTTCTGTGGAGGTGACAGGTTTTCTGTTTCCAGTATGTGTGTCATACACTTGATATCACTGTCCTTAAATGTTAAATACAGCTTTCCATTTCAGGCTGCTTTTAGCAAAATGTAGTCACTGTTATTTAAAATTTCTTTGGCAATGTTTTGCAAAGCAGCTCTTAAACAGTTCACAAGTGTAAACAGTAGTTAAGTGGGCCAAGGGTGGCTTTCATATGTGTGTCAATACCAAGAAATTCTCAGTGTTAAGGGAAATAATGTCCCATAACAAACACTGCATAGGTTGACATTAACGGAGACTCACTATAATGACCATAGGTACACTATCCACACAAATAATCTTATCAATAAACTACTTTTTTTCCCACTGACATTAACTCACTGGCATATGAAGCAAGAAGGGTGACTTATTGGTGAGTTTAAGGGGGAAATGCACTCCCACCTCGCCTCCTTCCTCTTCTCCTCCTCTACCGTTCTTTGTCATCTCCTCCTGCATCATCAGCTGCTCTGGAGGGACCAGGTCGTGCGTGACCAGCGAGCTCCCGGTCAAGTCCTCGTCGTCGTCTTCGTCGTCGTCATCCTCGGCCAGCAGAGGGTGGTTTGCCAGCGACCGTTCCCCCAGGGTCATCACCACCAGTCCTCCTCCGGTGCCCAGCCCGACTCGCCCTCCTCCGTCTATGCCGCCGCTGCTGCACTTCAGCAGCATGCCCTCCAACTTGTCCTCGGCGTTCATCTTACATAGAGTAGTTCTTGAGTCTTTAAGAGACAGAAACAGAGAGATGAGTGGAGAATGGTGGCAATGCTTAATATCAAACATAGATGAGACACAAAAGCCCAGAATACTCAATCGTGATTCTTGATGTAAAGACAAGAAAGACGCAGGTGTTTTGCCACTCCTAAGCTTCT
This sequence comes from Epinephelus lanceolatus, assembly GCF_041903045.1. Taxonomy (NCBI): domain Eukaryota; kingdom Metazoa; phylum Chordata; class Actinopteri; order Perciformes; family Serranidae; genus Epinephelus; species Epinephelus lanceolatus. Next base: position 18,386,457 of record NC_135747.1, on the reverse strand, counting down.
TTTTTAAAACTGGAGTAGATGCTTGTTATCTTATTGTGCAAAGATAACTTTTGTTCAATCCTGGGAACCATGAAACACAAAGAAATGTGCCCATGTTGGTACTGGACCCCAGCAACAACACTAGCTCTCGCCTGGTTGGCATGAGTTTCCCCAACCCTGTGATGGTGGTCTTCAAGATACTCAGGAGCTCTGTAGCTATAAATAATGTGTTTATTCTAGTCCCAGTAGATTTCATTCACTAGATGCACATATAGGGCCAGCTCCTCAAATGTGACTTGCTTCATTGCAAAACATTAAGACTCATGATCTCATCCCACTCAGTTCCACATCTGTTGCACAAACAATGTCCCTGTCAGTAATGTGTCAACTTTCGTAAGTGGGTCAGCTGCTGTGTCTGTGATCTTATCTTACAAAATGTACTGTACAGTGTAAAGTGATAGCAAGCATCATGCAACAGCTCAGAGAGTTGAGAATTTATTGAGATAATGTGTTGGCTTTATAAGCTAAAGACGTAAACCATTTGTAATGTAACTTATGTCACTCATGAGCCAAGCAGATTGACAACATTATATCTTTAAAATACGGCTAAAATGACAGTCTGTGTTAGCAATGGCATGTTCCCAGGAACGACAGCCTGGGTAGAAAACAAGCTACACATATTTGTACAGCAACAGCACACTGGCGTTGCCTCTACTCGTCGTTACACTCCAACAAGACCTAATTAGTTGACTAGCAATCACTTGATCTTACAACGGTAACTTAACGCTAGCTAACGTAGCACTTGTGGACCGTTTGTAACAGGTTTGACAATGTAACAGTTAACGTTAGCTAGAACTGACCCGAAGAGACGGCGAGCCAGATAAGTATCTGTCACGGTTTAAATACACACCAGCAACCACTTAGTCCCATATGTAAACACACTCACTGTGTCACTTAGGTTAAGTGGGTTAAGTCTCTCGCTAGCCTGCTAGCTAGCTAGCCGCGCTTGTCAAAGCTGCTACATCACATTTACATCAACAGCTGAAGAGACGTTGGAGGAGATGTACCGGATGTACTTTCACAATAAAAGCTCAGTGACCACCGAGAGCACACTGGCTAGATAAACTGAATACACGTTCATTTCTAGCTATAAATACAAATATCTTAATATTATATGACTAACAGATTAACAACCCGCATGTTAATGCGTAATCTCTAAATCTGACACACTAACAAATACAAAGAATACTACTACAACAATAACATAGACAATACAAACCATACTACTATATGTTCCTAAGCACCAAACACACTTATTGCCAATGCTCCCGGGACTTTTGGGTCAATTTGAAACCAGTTCGTCGGCATGTTTTTTCTAATGCTGCCAATCCAATTCAAAACGTTATCATAGCTGCATTAAAAAATAAAACATTCAAACACGTGCAACGCTATATGTCTTGCTTTGAAGGCCGTGACCGGAAGTTCTATTCTACTCATACTAAATTTACAATCGTCTACGGCCTGTTTGAAGCTAGTTAGCTAGCTGCTAGCAAGTTGCTGCAAACATTAGTCGGTGCAGCAGCAATATACAGTTGACACCGCATCCCCGTCGCATTAAACGTGCAGCATTCAATAACAAAACCGCGCTCACATCGAGCGACACACACGGCACAGAACACAACTCGCGTTTGCACGTCTCACCAAACTTGTCAGCTCGGCTAACGCTGGTCCGCTTTGGCGCTAGCGCCTCCAGCTTCCTAGTAAAGCTAACCCTCGCTAACCAGCTAGCTCGCTGCTAAGACCAACAATCGCATACGTCTCAGTAGCGCACGAGTGCTGTGTCACCCATTCAAGCTGCAGTGTTTGTGCTTACCTGCTACGCGTCTTAAACCCGTTTAGCTGTCATGATTGTTATGCAAGACTACAGTGTAATGATGGTGTGCGGAATAATCAAATACACCATCACATTTCATGAGGGCTGGAGGTTTGCGGTTTGTCGCCATCTAGTGGTGAATGATGGTTAGTGCGACAGTGCGCTCCTGATCACTGCTGCTCATAATGCTCCCTCATGCTTCAGTTTGGCGACCTACTTCTATAAATGAGCTTTATTAATAAGGTCTTAATGTGATTTCTGGTCCTTTTTATCATATTGCTTTGCCTTTTTAAATTTGGCTACTAACTCAAAATATATTTATGGTTAAAAAGAGATAATCAATTCTATTAATAGCCTGTAGGCTATATGATCTATATGATTTTTGGTCATCTGACAGAGTCCATGCGGAAATTAAGCACGACACAAGCCTATTAATGGGTCTAACCCACTAAAATGACATTACTTTAAGAATCAGTTTAAAGTTCATGTCTATTATTATTATTATTAGGCTATTATTATTATTATTATTAGGCTATTATTATTATTAGGCTATTATTATTATTATTATTATTATTGCCTAAATGAAACTAGGAAAACTATGGGAAAAAATGATTTTGCTGACCATATAAATTGGAAAAAAAGTGACATTAGCCTAAAGGTTGTGCATACACAGATAGCCCCTTCAATTAAAAGAAAATAAAAATAAAAAATCAGCCATTTCAATTATGACTTTATTATAATAGTTATAATAATCTGCATCTGGCTGCATTATTACCACGACTTGACAACAGTTTCCCAGGACATTTCTAGACCATCCGCCTCCTTTTTTAAAATGGGATTATTGTGGGATTAGTTCTTTTTTGAAAGCATGCGTTTAGGCAACAATACATAAGTGGCAACCTTATAAGAATTAGCCTATGGAAATTAGCCATTAAGGGCGCATCGAGTGGAAGCGGGTTTAATGCAGAAACCATCTGGATTCATCTATTAATCCCTCGACTGGCGGCTTTGCCACAAAAAAGGGATGTTGAGGGTCGTGATAAAATGATATCCTGTCATGCTGAGCCATCTCTCTCTCACACACACATACAGAGACACACACACACACACACTCCGCCGTGAGGAATACTAATCAACCTGTTTGCCGTCAAGTGCAGAAGCTCGGTGCGCAACTTGGGGCTTCTCCATTCCGCCTCTGCTGGATTCAATCTAAACCCCCACCTGCTGAATTTCATCGCGTTTTAGTACTAGTGCAACCTTCTGTGAGCGAACCGCGGCTGTTATCACTCCTGTCTCCGTCTCCTCTGGTGTGCGACAGGCAGCCGGAGAGAGTGGATCTGGGGACAGACAGCCCACACTCCCGCGCCGCTTCTAAGCAAGGGAAGCCCCCCACGCGTTGCGCGCCTGGATCGCCGGTAGAAATTCGCGTCGCGGAGTGCGTGTGCATGCGCGTCAGGCTCTAAATGTGTGTGTCCGCGCACGCCAAAGCCCCGGGCTCCGTCCTCAACAGTTGCTACCGGAGCGGCGGAGAGAAGAGGTGGAGAGAGAGGGAGATAGCAGACTGAGGACGGACGGACGCGGAGCCCCACGCCGCTCTGCCCGGCTCTGCTCCTGACATGCAGTCGCTCATCTCTCCGGTGACCAAGGCCATCCTAGTAGCGCTCTTCATCTTCGCCATACTCCTCATCCTCTATGTGATCCTTTGGTACATTTGCAGAGACGTGGACTGCGACCACGGCATTTGAGGATTCCAAACGGGAATAACGGGGGATTTCGCAATGGGGCGCGCAGAGGAGCCCAGGGTCATCCCGTGAGTCTGCTGCCTTCCTTTTGTTTTGTCTTTCTTGATGTGTTTCTAGGTTAACTGTAGATGTGTGTGGATGTCTATGTGTACACGCGCGCTTTCCTGTCGTGCGTAATGTTAAATGCGCTCTGGTTATAAGGTAGGTGATGACCGAAGTGCGTCTCCACCGGCACCCGGTATCCCAAACCCTAAATGAGCAGAGCCCCCAGATTCCTCTCTGATCAACTTGACAGCGATCATCTATCAATTTGGGGTTATGTATAGCGGAGCCGGTGTCGCAGGACTGACAGTGAATTCTCAAAGGTGATACAATGTCATCAGGAGGATATCGAACTGGTGTCAAACGGAAGACGGTGCGGGCGCGCGTGTGTGGGCTCTCAATTAATGGAGTAGGAAGACCGCCGGTGACATTGCGGTAAACGGCGTGGGTGTCCCTTAAGGTCAAGAACAACAGTGTTTACATCAGGTTGCCAATATTGTTTTGTTCTCCCCCCCTTTCTCTCCCTTTCCATCCCCCTCTTCCTCCTTCGTATATCTGCAGCATTAGTTCATGTTCAGTTCATCTTGGTCTCTGAGGATGCTTCCACATTGGCATTTTACATCCAGCGAGATAACAGGATTATCTCCATTGGCTCCTGTGCGTCTTATTCCTAATCTGCCTTGTGCCATGTTTTTGACTCCTTATCATCAATAGCCCGCTAATGCTTTTACGCATAGCGCATTTATATTCCCCGTGACATCAGTCAGCTTGTTCAACACGCTATGTCCGATCTCAGTTTAGGGGAAGATGCTCTTGCATTTACTTTTACACGCACGCACGCACGCACGGACAGCATCTTCTTGGCCACGCTTAATGAATGACTTCTCAATATTGCAGGCACGTTGGCCCCAAATGCCTACACGCTGTCACATGGCTCATGAATCTATTAAACATGTAAGATATGATATGATGCCATATTTCTTCTGGGTGCAAAGCATTTTGTTTTTATTCTCAGCAACCCAGAGTGAGGGAAATTAACAAATTGTGCACGCTTTAAAGTGAATCATGTGAAGGACACACCAAGGACATGTTGCTTTTTAAAGGTTTTTGGGACATTTAAGCAGGAGTGTGGTGAGGCAACACTTAATTTATCCATGTCTCTATCTGCACACAAGAGTTAGCTCATCTTTTTCGCTTATTGTCAATGTGTATGATGTAAACGTGTCTTAATCACACACAAGGTTGACTGAAAGCTTGACTCAGTCCCTCTAAATATTACTGATTGCTGAATGACTGTAGTTCAGCCACCTTTTCATGGAAAGCCACATCACCGTTTTCCACCTTAAACACCCCAGAGGATTTCGACAGCTGAGCATCTCCCCCTGATTCACAGAGAAAGCGCAAGTTTAGGCTTAAAATTTTTAAACCTTCTTATTTTGAGCTACGGGCGCCACACTCGAGTATTTAAAAATCCATAAGCAGCCTAAATGCTGGATGCAGCCATGAGGAAGGAACCCCGCAGCCTCCCTAAACTGTGGTGTGTTTCTCCCGCCGAGGAAAAGGAGAGAGTCTGGTGGGATGGCAGATGCCCTCTTTGACCGGACTACAAAATGTTTCCTGTCAGCCATGAGTAGATATGCAAGCAGCTTGTTTCAGCTTTCAACACACACACTGTAAATGACGGTCCCGACTCAATCTGTCCCAGTAATGACATGAGGAGTGAGAGAAAGAGAGCAAAAAAGTATATGACAACTGCTGGTGTCTGTCTGTTTAAACCAGTGCCCTGGATTGTCTGTGTGTGTGTGTGTGTGTGTGTGTGTGTTTGTGTGTGTGTGTGCGGGCAAATGTGTGTGTGTGTGTGTGTGTGCAAATGTGTGTGATAAGGTGGAAAGAAGGGGAAAAAGCTGTGTTTGACCAACTGTGTATGTTTGTGCAGTTTTTTAAAGAAGAAAGGCGGTGTGTGTGTGTGTGTGTGTGTGTGTGTGCGCGTGCGTGTCAGCGTGGGAGGGGGTTAAACACTGACATGCTCCAGAATGACAGATGAAAAAAAAAAGTGGAGCAGGGAGAGCTCAGAGGGACTCAGCATGGGAGACAGGTGTGTGTGTGTGTGTGTGTCTGTGTGTCTGTGTGTGTATGTGTGCCTTTGCATGCGTGCATGAACATAACTGAAATTCACTCAAGTTTATTGAAAATGTTTTCCTTCATTAAATACTATGTGTAAAGTGTAATACTGCAGTGTACTCGCCGTACTGGCAGAAGTAATGGTTTATGATGTGTGTGTGACCCAAAATGTGAATTAAACAGCAATCTAATCATACACACATTAAACAAATTTTAGACATTGAACACATTTTATCTTAATTTTCCCAATTTTTACTGCATCTTTTTGTCATAACTCATACGCGTGATGCAAATTTATCCGACAAACTTAACAGAGTCGTTGTGACGCTGTGTGGGAGGCAGGCAGGCGCTGACAGGAGGGCTTCTTTTAGAATGCTTGAATGTTAATACACCTTGATAGATTCAAGTTCAATTTAGATTGAAGTCATGAAATATGTAGGGATAAAAGTAAATTATTGAAGCTTGAGGCAGAGGAGAGGGGATTTGTTATCCAAGTGTGGCCTCAACAATGTTCATAAACTGCATGTGACAAAGTGTGTGTGCGAGTGTGTGTGTGTGTGTGTGTGTGTGTGTTGCCATCAGTCATTCGTTATCGCAAATAGTTTACAATGGACAGTGTCTACAGTCTTATACAAAATACCCTTCATGAATATAGTTATTATCAGAGAGGTTTCCCATCATCAAACTATGAATGTGACTGTAAAGGTCAGGATTTTCTATTTGGGTTGCCAAGATGTGGCGTTTAAGGTCACAGAGCAGAAGCTGCATTAACCACGGATGGTAAAAGAAACACATTCAATAATGCTTTTGTTTGGCATTCACTGTGAATAATTCATACTTTTGTGTGATTTCCATTTTCAATATTTGTCCTTCAAGTGTTGAACAGCTGCAAATACTATTTAGCATACTGATTATTAATTTAGCCACAAATGCTGCGGACCTCCATTAGTACTTGGTCCATAACGAGAACAAATATACAACTTGTAGCTAAATTAATCATAAACATGCCTTATGGAAGACTTTTTAGATTTACCAAAAAAAGTAAAGAAAGAAAGAAAGAAAATTTAACCTTAAAGTTGCAAAATTTAGTACTTCATTTTTCCTACATTAATCATAGTTTCTGGATCTATGTAAGCACTTTTCTCACTTCAATGTCAGAGGTCAGGGTCAACTACAGAATAGAACTGGAGCTGGAGGCTCAGTGTTTTGCTCAAGGACATTTAAGCAGGAGTGGATACTTAATGTAACAGGGACTTGAACATGGCTCGTTGAGCAGGAGGATGGTCTCCATTAAGGAGTCATCTCCTCATCTATAAAGTGAAGCTAGTGCGGAAATGCTTCAAACCTGCATTCTTTGTAGCAGCCAACAGGGGGCGACTTCACTGGTTGCAAAAAGGAGTCAAATTGTATGGAAGTCTGTGAGAAAATGACCCCATTTATCACTTGATTTATTACCTCAGTGAACATTTTCCTAATGAGTTTATGGTCTCAATCACTAGTTTCAAGTCTTCAAAACAGCATGATGTTTATGTTGTAATTAATTGTCCCATTAATTCATTTTCCATAACCGCTTATCCTGTTGGGGGTCGCGGGGGGGCTGGAGCCTATCCCAGCTGACATTGGGTGAGAGACAGGGTACACCCTGGACAGGTCGCCAGACTATCACAGGGCTGACACATAGAGACAGACAACCATTCATGCTCACATTCACACCTACGGACAATTTAGAGTCACCAATTAACCTGCATGTCTTCGGATTGTGTGGGGAAGCCAGAGTGCCTGGAAAAAACCCACGCTGACATGGGAGAAATTGCAGGCTATGCACAGGGGGACTTCCCAGGAACCCTGTTGCTGTGAGGCGATGATGCTAACCACTGCACCACTGTGCTCCCTATTATTTGTCCCATTTAGAGTAAAACAGACGATAAAGCAAGGTCATGCTTTGGGCCGTGGCTCCCTTGCAACTGACAAGTCGCTACCATGGTGGTTTCCTTGGTTCTTAGTCAGATCCACTCCTCGCTACCTAACGACATTGCTGACATTTTCTGACATGTCTTATTTTGATTAGTTGATGCATTACCATTTAACATGTGGGCTTCTGCGGTTGCAGTCATTGTTGTGTGACACCAGACAACTGCTTCTTTTTGCGATGTAGACGGATTTGCCCCCAGTTTACAAGTAGGAACTCCGATTTTGAGTGGCGTTGCATTGTACCTTGTTAGTAGATAATCTTAAAGGAGCTATATGTAAGAAATCTAAAGCAAATAGTCATAAAATCATCCTAATATGTCACAGAGACTAAGGAATAATGTTCATATAACATTCTGATCTCACCGACAACAATAGTACGGCCAGAATATTCGCATTTAAAAAAATATTTTACGGTCCGCAAATCATGTTTATGTTTTGAATTTGTGTTTTGGCCTGTTGGCCACACACCGCCGTCTACCGGTCACACAGTCAGTAGAGTCTCAGCATCAGTTACAGTTACGACTGAGCTACAGCAGCACGGCAAGCAGCATTAGCAGTGTCCCGGTACATAGCATTAGCAGCCGGCTCCTCCTCAGCTGTATCCCGGCAGCAGCATTAGCAGTGTCCCGGTACATAGCATTAGCAGCCGGCTCCTCATGAGCTGTATCCCGGCAGCAGCGTTAGCAGCAAAGAAGCCGGACTTGCTCGAACAGTCCGCTGGAAAACCGAAGATCAAGGACACGGCGACACGGCCCTGCCACGGCAGCCACCCGTGGGCAAACAAATCAGTCTCCAGCGTGCCGCTGTCCAGCAACCTCAAATCTGTAGGGGAGGGGGGGCGGACACGACTCGCGACAGTATTTTGAATTTGAGTGCAGTAACTGTTTTGGCCACATTCTTACATACAGCACCTTTAAGTTCCAAGTCGTCTGGAATGCATAATGGTCTCCATATTGTATGCCTATGGTACCCTGCAACAAAACACACACACAACGGTTCATATTTTATCCTATGAATTAGCACCCAACAAATGACATTATGTACTTAATGTAAAGTTACATAATTAATGTAAAGTTACTGTGGTTAGGTTTCGGGAAAAGAAACATGGTGATGACGTATCTTAAACCAACACATAGTTCACTTAAGGTTGACACTTTTCTGAGCACTTTTCCATGTCATGGATAAAGTCCTGTGTTTTGTGACACATCCATCACCCCAAACTGCTTTCTTACAGGGACCGCTCGGGACCACATCCAAAATACATGAGTTATGCAAAAACTACTGGCTCATGTGAGGGATATGAACATATTTTGGCGCATTACTTCTGTAGGAAAATATACAAACAGTGCATGAGAACAGCCCAGCTATTTAGTGTTAAAAAATACTTAAATTTTGAAATAATTATGACACTCCCAGTGGGCTGTTTTTCCCTTAAGCATACTCTGTGTACCTATTTTAATCAAGATCAAATACACCCTCCTATTTTGATTATTCAAGATGGAATTTAGTAACACTTTACTCTTCATTACTTGGATAATGTAATGAATGATTTGGCCATAAAAAATGATATAATTTATAAGGCTATATTACCATCACAACAAAGAGCAGTTATTAACTTATATATGGTAGGAATGGGATCTAATCCTCATCATATCGATATCATCACCTGAGACTAGATACTGTGTGATAAGTGTCTTTTCCTGGTTTTAAAAGCTGCATTACAGTGAAGTGATGTCATTTTCGGAAGTCAGACTGTTTTAGCTGTTGTATTAATTTGCCTTCACCCACTTAGTCATTATATTTACATTATTGATGATTTTTTTTTATTAAAAATCACATTTTGTATATATTCTATGAAAAAAAAACAATAGCCATGATATTGTTGCAATATCGATATTGAGATATTTGGTCAAAATATTGTGATATTTGATTTCCCCCATATGGTATTTGTGGCTTATTCCTGCCAAAATGAAAGCAGTTGTGCTGTTGCATTTAAAAAATGCTTGAAAGATGCATAAATGTTGTGCAGTGTGAAGTAGAAAAATAAATTAAGGATAGTTTGGTTTATGAAATGTAAATTGTTGAATATTTATTAAAAAAATCAGTAAATGGATTTGACTAGAAGCTACATATTCTCATTTTTAAGCTCAGCTTTTGTGTGTGTTTCTCTGTTTCAAACACCCTCCAGAGACTACATTCATTTTCCTAATTTTAACCTCGGAGCTGTGTGGTCATTCAAGTGAATTGCATTTAATTAATTGAGTTTGCATTTATAAATTTTAATCTGAAAGTGAATGTGAAAGAACATTATTACTCTCAGGTTATGTTTGTTGGTTTGTCTGTTAGTGAGCAGAATATATCTAAAACATATTCTGAGGGTAGTGAAATCTTGCCGAGAGTGAGGCCACTGTCCACGGAATAAGGCAACAGTGTTTGGAACAAGTCCAGGGATTTTAACAAGGCGATTTTAACATTGTGACTTAGAGCGTTTTTAACTTTTCGCATAAACGACTGCACTGGGGCAGGTGTCCCATAGTTGTTATTATCACTGCTTGTATTCTAAGGCATATCCAGAAGCAGATAAAAATATCCAAACAATTTCTATCATTAAAATAACAAATTCAGATTGTCCGGCCTGGTCCGAGGTATCCACTCCTTAGTGCACTCACTGCAGTCCAAATGATAAATGGTCTAAATTTAGTTTAGTTTACAAAACTGTGTCACCACAAAAAAGGTTTGTCCACAAAAAAGGCACTGACCCTCTGTCTTTCTCGGTACATATCTAGGTCACAGTGCTACTACATTTAAAGGATCACAATCAAAAAATATTTTAACTTTAAAATACTGATAATGGCATCAACCTCAAAAATCCCATGGCTCTGCTTACTGACATTTACTCAACCTAACACAGTGGACAGGCTGGTATTCTGGGCAGACATTAACTGCTTTGATGGTGTGCCACCTTTTTCTTACTTTTCAAATAACTGATTTTTGAGGTTGAGCACCCACCTTTTCTCTCTGTAATGTGCATGTGTTGTGTTTTTTCCCACCCCAACTTATTCACTACCATCAACATTACATACCAGGGGCATCCTGTTGCACATCACCCCCCTTGTCTCTCTCATCTCCTGTCCTATCAGCTCTGAGCACGCCCAAGGAGGCTAAAAGAGCGCCTCGAAAGAGCACCAAGTAGACACCATCCCTTTATTTCTAGCGCTGTCTGCTGTGACCCTCCAACTTTGCAACTACAGTTACTCACGTATGAGTCATACTATATAGCTACCATGGGGTCAAAGACTGTGTTCAGTCATTTATGGAATTGCCTTGGTGAACAGTGAACTGAACGCATCAGTTTGCAACTTATGAACTTGAACATAAGCATCGTTCACTCGCCCATCAGTCATCGTTTTACAGCACCAGGGTGGCTGTAGCTCAGAGGTAGAGTGGGTCGTCCATTAATCAGAAGATCAACAGTTGGATCCCCAGCTCCTCCAGTCTGCAAGATAAAGAAGACGTTCCAAGTGTGTCAAGAACTGAGTAGCAGATGGCACCTTGTATGGTAGCCTTGGCCACCAGAGTATGTGTGTATATGTGACTTGAAGCGTGTAAAGCAGTTTGAGTGGACAGTAGACTAGAAAGGCATTATACAAGTGCAAGTCCATTTACCATTTACCACCCAAGGACTTACGGCACCTGGCATGCTTACACAACACTGATGGCTAACGCAAGTGACAATTCAGACAACACGGCTACCCATACTGGTGACGCCAATTCATACTGTGTGGATATTTGAAGGATTTTATGAGCAAATCATTACCGATTCCAACAGGGAAAAAAATCTCACATTTATATGCAAATTGTGCCTGGCGGGTTTGAAAAAAAGCAAACTAGTTCCATTTTTGGGATGGTGAACTTCATTCAAAATTCAAATTGTGAACTAGTTAATTTTAATCTGTGTTTAATCTTTTCATTTCAATCTGTCCGAGTGTGAACCCTCAAACTGGCTCTTTTAAGGAGTGAATTCTGGTCAGGATGACCTGATGTCACAAATATGACCTTATTCTGAAGGTCTAAAACTGAAATTGGCTCTCAGAAAGATAGAAGCACTGGAACATACACACACACACACACACACACACACCTCAAAGCCATAAAAATAGATTGTGAGTGACTCAGCCGTTATGTAAAGTCCATCTCTGATAGGGCCGCCTGGGGCTGTTTATGTCAGTTTAGCTTGACGGCACTGGAGCTGAGGTGACACGTGTCTGCTGTGTCCGAGTTTCAATACACACTCACACACATTCGCACAGACACGCACACTCTTTTCTCAGAATATGCGTGCGAGCCTCTCCCCCTCTCACTCTTCCTTCCTTTCTCCTCTTCTAAGTCGACATTCCCCAGTGTGTGTCCCCCGATGGACAAAGATGTGATACAGTCAGCGTAATGGACTCCCTCCAGCCCAAACAGCATACATTATTAGCATTTCAGCGCAGTCTGGGAGGGAAACACCACGTTAGACATGAATCACATCCGCCATCCCTCTGGCCAGGTGGACGATCAATCGATACTGGTAAACAGAGCAAACCAGGTCTTGAATCCAGAGCTAGACGCATGCAGCTTGCTGTTGTCTTTATTAAACATGAGATCTAGTCCTGTTGGTGTTTGATTATATATTTATCATCCGCACTGGTTCCCTGTGGGGAAACCTTAACTTGTATTAATTATAATGAGTCGTTTTAATCATCTTTCATGCAAATACTGTTTCCCCCCCTTGTCAACCTGGGTACGGCTTTTCCATCCTCACTAGAATTAAAATTCATGGGGAGACACTGCAGAGTGTTTTAAAATAACTGGGAAGGCCTTAGTTTGAAAATGGCCACATTTAAATATCTAAATTTAGCCGAAAATGTTTTTCGCCACCCAATAACTAAGCCATGCCAGTCCAGCACTCATCTGCTGTGGCTTGAGCGCTGTAATGATCTTGCCATCATACCACAAGTAATCAGGGGCAGCATCACATTCAGACGGGTGATATCTGATTTAATTTTGTTTGACACAGTCACACACCCAGACAAAATGCCCATGTGTGTTTATGCGACTGCATGACCGGTGTTGTCGGGTTAAACTGAGAGGTAGGTGAAGGGCTTAAAGCCAAGAAAGCAAAACACACACCACCTTAAAGTCTTTCCGTGTGAAGGGAGAGACAGGAAGAGAGGAAAAAGGCAGAGGGAGACAGAAAGTGAGAAAGCAAGAGATGAAAGAGTCTCCTCACAGTCCTGTCTCGGTGACAACAGGTTTCAGGCAGAAACAGAAGCGCTCGCACACTGACTCACAGACTGTTAAATTAAATGTGTTAAATACTGTGTGTGTGTGTTTGGGTGTGTGTGTGTGTGTGTGTGTGTGTGTGTGTTGCATGGAGTTAATGACAGATTTAATTGGTGCAAGCAAATATCCCTCCCACTGCTCCTCATTCTACATCTACTAATGGAAAGGCATCCACTCCCTGAAGACAGCGAGTAGAAACAGTGTTGGGATGTATTTGGTGAACACACACTCGCACAAACACATACACATATACACACACATTGTTGCGTACATACTGAAATTTCTGCACAAGAATGCATCTGTAGACACATGAAAATATGTATAAGGATGAGAAAAAACATTATTTGCAGCAGCTATAGTTACAAGCTGTAATTGACTCTCTCACACACAAATGTACCTTGATGTATCGTCCTAACTCGTAGCTACAAGCTCATGTTTTGCTTTTGATCTAAAAAAACATCCACAGATAATCAGTTGAGCCCGATCTGATTGATGTTGAAACTATCCATAATATTTAGTTTTAGCTGATGCTGTGACACACTGCTTTTATTCTGGTTTTAAAGTAGGTGCTATACAAATATAAAAGGCAGCATGACTCTGCACCTGCATGATCTATTCCATAGTTGGTCAAGTTATTATAAATTAAGGACAGGTTGCTTTAGATAACAGACAGTCTGCCAATAGTCAGATCCAACCCTTGCTCCTCTACAACGCCAGCCTCTTGCCCAAATATGGTCAATTCTGGCTCCAAATTAAGCAAAATGGCGATGGCCAAAGTGCTGAACTCGTCCTCAAACTAATGGGTGACGTTATGCTCCTCTATGTCCATGTCCATATATGTCCATTATTTTTACAGGCTATGGTTAGGAGTGACATCTTGTAGAAAGCTATTGGTTGCATGCCTTGTTATTGGAATTGCACTTTGTCATCAATGCTAGTGCTGTTAGCTTAAGTTAGTGATTTTGGTGTACAATATGGCAGTTTAATGTGGTAGTGAGTGGTGTGCAATGTTCCTGTGTGGCCCTCAAAAATATGCTGGCTCCCTATATTGGCACTTAAAGCCTTTGCACACTGAGTCTGTTTTTTTTTTTTTTTTAAGTAGTTAGCTGAACAAAATAGTTACGCACAGAAACCCTGTACACTGTTTTCGGTGCATTTTATTGCTCTACTCAAATTTGCAATCCATCCATCCATTTTCATCCACTTATCTGAAGGCGAGTTGGGGGATAGCAAGCCGAGCAAAGTATTCCAGCCGTCCCTCTCCCCAGCAACTCTTTGCAGCTCCTCCTGGGAGACCCTGAGGCGTTCCCAGACCAGACTAGATTTGTAAGCCCTGGGTCTCCTACGAATGGGACATGCCTGGAACACCTCTAACGGGAGGTATCCCAGGAGACCCAGAAGGCATCCTGATCAGATGCCCGAACCACCTCAACTGACCCCTTTCGATGCAAAGGAGCAGCAGCTCTACTCCGAGCTCCCGCCAGATGTCCGAGCTCCTTACCCTATCTCTAAGGCTGAGCCCTGCCACCCTTCTGAGGAGACTCATTTCAGCCACTTGTATCTGTGACCTCATCCTTTTGGTCATTACCGATGGCTCATGACCATAGGTGAGGGTTGGGACGTAGATGGACCAGTAAATCGAAAGCTTTTCCCTCCAGCTCAGCTTTCTCTTCTCTCTTATGAGCCGGAAGAGCTGAGAGAGCCTAAATTGGCACTTAGTCACCCCGGGCTATTCCTTCCATAAATGTAATTCAGGTGTTGGAGAAAGACTGAAAAGTGGAAGCAAAGACCAATTACAGTTAAAGGAACAGAGTGTTCATAAACCTTCACTGGATTTTAAGAACTCGAAAGCATTGTAGCGCATTATCACGTTTACACATGCAAATTTCTAACCGATCAACAAGCAATCAGAACATGATTACATGTATAACTGTATGAGTCTCGAAACCCATCAGCTATCGTCTGATGACGATGTGGCCTCCGGCGGCAACAGTTGATATTCTGTTGGAGCCAGTTTAAGACAGGTCTAGACAGTATTTCAATGAATCTCTATAAACAGACATTTGCATATGAATGCATTTAAATTAGAATAAAGCTGATAAAAAACCTAAGCTGTTGTCGGACGATAGCCGATGGGTTCAGAGATAGCATTTCAGTCAATGTGTCCTGCCTCTATGGCTCTCCACACGGACTGTTTACCTACATGAAACCCAAGCCCTCTCAAACATGATGCTACTCATAGTCCAAACGGACTATGAATGGAAACCAGAACACTTCCACTACCAAAATCTTGTCCTGTTGCCAACAGATTGGGGGCGGCAGTAGCTCAGTCCATAGGGACTTGGGTTGGGAACCGGAGGGTCGCCGGCTCAAGTCCCCGTCCGCGCTCCAAATGCGGAGCGTGGACTGGTGGCTGGAGAGGTGCCAGTTCACCTCCTGGGCACTGCCGGCGTGCCCCTGAGCAAGGCACTGAACCCCCCAACTGCTCGGGGCGCCTGACCAAGGCAGCCCCCTCACTCTGACATCTCTCCACTTTGTGCATGTATAGGTCCTGTTTGTGCATGTGTGTGTATTTCGGACCTGTGTGTTAATAACAACGGAGTGAAAAAATTAAATTTCCCCTCAGGGTTATTTCCTGAGTGACTTTTACCTCATCCCAAAAAATCACCTTTGGGACATTTGTGACTCTTTTTGTCACAAACCCTGTAAATCAGGGACATGAGTCTCAGACCAGATGTAAATCCAGGATGTTGTTATATGCTGTGTGCAGTCACCTACTCCAAACACATGTAGAAATCTCAGGTTTCACTTTCATGTTTACAAGCTGGCCTTTGGCTTGCCTCCCCATGGAAAGCCTGTGGCGGCTGCAGCTGAGGCGACACAACAATTACCAAATCTGCCCACGTACAGTCCACTGCCTTTTCCCACCCTCGGCTCCTACAGTAGCATACATCCGGCCATCTGTGAAGGGGGGGGATCACTCTCTGAATTGCCTCTCCTGAGGTTTCTTCTATTTTTTTTTCTCTTACAGTTGAAGTGCTAGTGTTCATTTTTTGAGTAGTTTTCCCCATCTTCTTAGAGAACTGGGGCTGGGTTGGAAACCCAACCAGGTTGATAAAACCCTTTAAGACACTGTATGTGATACTCGCCCATACAAATACACTTGACTTCCTCTAAACAAGAAGTTGAAGTACTCATCATCACATCATCTTCGTTAAATGAGAAGCTCAACACTACTCTCATTTCTGTATGGTAGGATAAAGCTATAGCTTATCTTAGCATAAAGGCTGGAGGCATGGGGAAACAATTAGCCTACCAGCACCTCTGAATTTTACTAGACCCTTTTCCCAGCAGACATTTTGACTGGTCAAAGCACAGGTGTAAACACAAACATTAATGGGTCCATTACATTAAGTGTCCCAGTAAAGCCACTATTAAAGGAATAACACACCCACAAAATGATCACTTGTATATTAATTACTCACCCTGTGTTACGCTGAATTTTTGAAGAAAACTTTGTTGCCTCCACGATGAATGAAGAATCCAAAAACTTGGCAAATTGATGATAACTTGGAGTATAAGGGCATCAGCAAAACAATATCAAAGCATCTGTTTATAAATTATCCAAGTTTTTTGCTGAAATCTAACTATTTACAACACTTCCGCATATGAGGATAGATTTTGTTTTTAAGTCAGGGGGAGCACATGAAATGGGGGGGTTGTGCATTTTCTGCATCAATTAATGGTGTAAATGTCTTCGTCAAAATAAAAGGCCTTTGCTACTTTCATTTTTTTTTTGGGAGCACAAATGCACATTATCTAAATTTTGAGGGGAATGTGTCCCCTGCATCATCCCTGATTCTATGCCTGTGCCTCTGCATATGAGTAGCATACCCGAGCAAGGACATTGTTTGATAAAAAAACTTGATAAATGAGACTTGAATTACACTGCATGAGTTGTGTGAGAGTTTGTAAACAAATGTTTTGATATGATTTTGCCATTTTTTTTTCTTTTTCTTCATTGACCATAGAGCAGCTCGTGACATTCTGTTGACATTCAGACCACACTTCCTGTCCTGAGGTGAACCAGTCAGAGTTATTTCTGAGCCTCAGCTATCAGCAGTAAATGACACTGTGAACATCATAGGTGTCATTTACACTGGGGATGCTGAGGATGTGTCCCCACCACTGGTTGTAATGGCTGATTTTGTCCTAAACGCCTTAAAAACATAATTGATCCAAAATGTTCTGAAAAATAGATTTGATTAATAAATGTTAAATAGCAAATGAGAACACTCTGAGAATGGTTTATTTATACAATAAGAAAATGTACAATACAATATAAATATAGAAGAAATAAATGTGCATTGTCCAAAACAAGTATTGCAGGGTAATGAAAAATATACCCTGCAAATACTAAAATGACCCAAAATGTGCATGCACTGATCAGTAACTTTAATTAACTGTTGACAGAGTTTCTTCTTGTCCAACTTTTCCATTTGGTCTCTGTGAACATGACAACACATATGAGCTATTTAAGTATTTAACAAAAAGTTGTGTCATTGATGTAAATAGTTACCCAAAGCACATTTAAATAGGCTACTCGCCCAAAAAAGGGCTGAAGAAAGGAAGTCATGTGTTAACTCAAGGGTGATGGCTAGTTGCTAGGCTAATTTATACAATGTAAAATGCCATAGGCTTGTGCTAATAACGTTAGCATGTTGTATTTGTGGGGAAAATGTGTCTGGATTAAGTGTTTGTCTGTCAGTGCTGCGAGTTATAGTGAAGCCAATTTGTGTAGCTACTTGTGTTTGAAATTGTCATGTTTAATGTGTGTTTTGGGTGTGTTTTGAATCAACTAAACTTTCCAGCACTTCAGAAAACCTCCGCCGCCAACTAGCATTTTGGAGGTGTCACTGCAGAGTGACACAGACACACCACCGCACAAGTAAAAATGCTCACAATGGCGTATGGCTATGTGCGTAGGGTCTGTGCACAACTATAAATCCCACTTTAGAGATAGGGTAAGGAGCTTGGATATCCAGAGGGAGCTCAGAGTAGAGCTGCTGGTCCTTCGCATCAAAAAAGGGTCAGTTAAGGGGGTTCGGGCATCTGATCAGGATGCTTTCTGGGCACCTCTCATTAGAGATGTTCCGGGCATGTCCAACTGGTAGAAGGCCTCACCACAGACCCAGAACATGCTGGAGGGATTGAGTGTCTCATCTGGCCTGGGAACGCCTTGGGGTTCCCTTGGAGGAGCTGGAAAGTGTTGCTGGGGAGAGGGACGTCTGGGTGCTTTGCTTGGCCTGCTGCGCCCACAACCTGGCCTGGATAGGCGGATGAAAATGGATGGAATAACTTGTTTTGGACTTGAAACTCAAGTTTAGGACTTGAGACTTGCAAAACGATGACTGTTTTTGTCACACTTATCTACCTGCTGCCATTTACACACACCAGATACACAGTTTCACCCTTGTCCCTCAGGTTGCAAAAGAAGGCATCCCCCTAGGATCCATCTTTCTTACATGATGCACATGTGCTGTCTCATTAGGGACTGGACATTGTGTGTTCTGTAGCTCTGGCTCAGTCTCTGAGCTTTGAATCCATCCTTGATCTGTCTGCCTCTCAGACAGAGAAGACATCTCAAAGAAATCTCTGAAAGAGGCAGCTCAAACTATGAGACAAATACAGCATCAACTCACACGAGCTGTTGCACTTTAGAGCCCAAATTGCCCGTGACACACCCGGAAAATCCCCTTTCTTCACAATGTGACACTTCACCTGCCATCTCCCCAGGGTGGCAGTTGATGAGGGACTAAAACAAACACGGGGTAAAGTGTTAAGGAACAGTGTGTCAAAACAGTCCTATTTGAAAACTGTTAGTGGCGTTTTCTTCTAAATATAACCAACATCCTCTACCTTCTCTTCTCACCAGGAATAAATCTATGTGAAACATGAAATAAAGATAACATTATAACTGGCAGCATGCACACATACACTCACACACAGATCCTGTGGAGCTGTTGTCAGCCTGGATTTAGAAAATAAGACGAGTTGGGCTTTGCAGCCAGCCAGTGGTTGTCATATAAGACTAGGTGACGGTTGGTTGGAGCTATTTTGATGCTGTTCACGTTATTCACATCACACACCCTCCTGTCATGTCCTGTTCCCAGCATGTCTCGTATGTGTGTGTATGCATGTCTTCATTTGTGTGTGTGTGTGTTTATGTGTGAAAAGGACTGTCTCCCTGATGTCCCATCATCCCAAATAATCATCCCATAGTCATGCGTGAGATGCGATTTCCTTTAAACAATAGCAGGCCTGCTCGGCTCGCTGACCCCCAACCTCTCAGGCAGCGGCAGAACAAACACTCACACGTGCACGCAAACACACACATCCTCTTAGTTTGAATTAACAGCAACACATGCACATTTAGATACACACCCAGCCTCCACAGCTCAGCCTCCATCAGGGCAGTGGTGATGACACAGTCTCTTTATGCTGCTGCTCATTTAACCGCCTTCTAAGCGGACTTTAATAACTAGGGCCAACTGCTTGTCAGTGCTGCTGTTTTAACCTGACTTTAACTATTGGATGGTGGGCAAGACACAAACTAATACTAATGATTTCCCTGCCAAGCGAAAAAAGGGACGTGATTGTGAATGCCCCAGACCTGTCTTTAACAGAAATGATTGTAATTTAAAAGAAGGACTTGGAGAGTGCGGGCTGGCCTACTTTGAAGGCCAGCGATAATTCAGCTGGTTCCTGCCCTGCTAGCCAAACACCATCTATTACAGCAGTGGCTGTCTGTTCAGGTTTGTGTGACAGAGACTAAAATATAGCTTCTATATTATGCTTAAGATCTTTTTTTGGTAAAGATAACATCGTCTGATGTTGTCTCACTTTTTTGGGCCAAACATTCAGTCCTGAGGTGTGTGTCAGTCAAATGTCGATTAAAATGTTGCCAGTCCTGTGATGTTTATGTTGGACTTTCTGACTGTTATGCATTTGAACAATATATAAAATATAAATACACAATACCAAAAAATGTCATGGTTGGATTCCATAAAATGTATGATGTTGCTTCAAGCCATCATTTGCATTTTAACAGTTTTCCTTCACTTAATAATCAAATACAGTTAATTAAACAATTGAAAATTAAACTTTACTCATCTTTTATTGTGAATCCATTTTAAACTAACAGAAAGAGAAACTTTCAGACTATTTTAGTGGAGAGAGAAGAGGGGGCTGTACCATAGCCTCCAGAGAGTCGTTACAATATAAACTGTGCTATTGGTTTCATTCAGGCCCAGACTCTTTTTTAAAGTATTACAACATAACTGAGGATGTATTGTGTGAATGTAAACAGCCAGAAATGTTACCTAGAGGCAACACGATACCATGGAGGGTTAAAGCATCAAGGTAAAAAGTACTTGTTCTGAAGAAAAATGACCCCTGTGACCATTTATTATCACATTATTAGATGGTAAAATGCATCAGTGCACATGTTGCATTTACTATTATAGCTGTCAAGGTGGAGCCAGTTTAAAATACTTGATATAAGCTACAGTTCAGTAGTTAATCTCTCACCAGATAAATCTAAGGTGTGAAATGATTAATGGGGAAGGAAAGAAGAGGAGGAAAAAAATATAGCTCTGCAACAAAGATTTTTATATAGCCTATGGACTTTTCTCTTGTTTTACTTCTCTGGGTTGAAGGAAGCCATGAGAGAGTTTAGGAGGGGAAATGTCTCTTTGGTAGACCTACTGCTTGTAAATGACAATTAATACATTACAAATCTATATAAAATGGTAAACACTAAATACACCACAGTTCAAGAATTTGGAATCACCTGTTATATTTATGTTTTTCTTAATTTCTTCAATATTGGCTGTTTTAACCAGCCCTGTCTCCTAGAAATTATGATTGTATGTTACTAAATTGCTTTCTTAATTACATACTTGTGGCAACGTAATCACTGCATGGATTATGTTCAGAGATAAAATGTCTTTCAGGTAATGAAACACTACATTAATGTACCACGTAGGCTTTGCAGCGAGGGTGTGATGGATGGCAGGCGTACTTGGCAGGACCTTGACACCAGAACCCTGTGTTGGCTTCCAGACTCTTGTCAGTTGATTTGAGTTTAAATGTCCACTTTTTATAATGGAGTTTGGTGGAGAAATACGTATCTCTTTTACAGGTAAACGAAGACGCTTGACTGACGGTACAACTGTCTATCAACCAGTGAAGTACAGTAACGTAATAATGCTAGAAGAAAAGTGTGCTCCAGTTGTGCACTCAGTAAATACTGTTGCAACTTTTTAGCGCTAGCTAACGTTAGCTTCGTTAGCAAAACAAACGGGAGGAATTTGGCATAGCAATCAACCACAAAGCAAAAAACATCATACTGTTTACTAGTTTCTACTAGTTTACTGGTTACTAGTTTACGAGACTACGACAAATTTTTAATTGGGCCCAAAAAAAGTATTAAAGTGCATTGTCGATATCCCCACAGTGTAGCATGATGGGGAAAATACTGTAGAGTGTGCCAGGGCTGACGTCAAAACGCGGAAGTTTAACATCGCGCTGGTTCCCGGAAGAGAAAGTGAATGTGATTTTTGCATTGCGTTGGATTATGTCAGAAAATAAGCTCTGTGGCTAACACAAGTTTATGATACTTACAGGTTTTGTTCAGTGAGATAATCTTCACATATGAACACTTTTCATACCACATTTGAAGCTTAAATGCGATCGCCAGAAGTAAAAAGCTAACGTTAGGCTTTAACAGACTACATGACTAGGCACGGTCGCATGACGTCACCGCCATTAAGCTTTCAACTGATTTCGGCCGCTTTATTTTAAAAAACATTGTATAATGGGGAAATCAGACTGTTTAAGCTAAATAAGAAGCTGTAATGGCGGACTGCCAGCACTCTCACCTGTTCGGGGGTGAAGACGTTTAATGTGCCTTACCAGCTTCAAAATTCACAAGTAGGGTATTCACTGACGTGTTTTATGTCGTAGAACAAAACCTGAAACTCGCTTAAGCTTTTGTTAACCACAGACCTTATTTGAGGCATTTTACCAAAATCCCCTCCCCCCCAAATACTTCTTTGAAATTATTTCCTAGTCATGACAAGCATATGCGACCCTTTATCATTATTTAACTCTAACAGTGCAATTAGTCTTTAAATATTTTTGAGAACCTCTTCTTTGGGCCCTCGGCAGTCAACTCAGTGGTAGACTGATTAGGTTTAAAGTTTGATTGGTCAGTCCATAATATGTTCAGCTGATATCTCCTGATCCAATTCCAATAGTGCGAACCCTTGATTCACCTATTTTTATTGTGACGTTTGAAGAATAGCTTCGCTCAAGCAACACGTTGCTTGTTAATTCCAGCTTGCAGGCATTATTGAGCACTTGACACTGAAATAGGAACCTGTTATTATTTAAACTAAACACATTTTGACACCAAGCTTCCAATGTCTTTTACTAATAACTGGTGTTTTCTCCTGTTGCTCAGAGTGTCTCTTTCTGCCCTTTTAATCATCAGTCTAGTTTAACCATTTTCCAGCAATTTGTCCTCCATGTACAAAACACAACCCTTCATACAAAATGATATCTACTTGTACAGAGTACTTACTACAACCTAAAAGTACTTAACCCAATTCAAAAATCTAGAGTAGCCTCAGCCACCTGACTGTCTGCACCCTTTTCTGTGGCAGGCCTTACCAAACTTCTGAATGGTAGTGTAGATCCAGTGATTACCCTTAATCATTTTCCACTCTCACACATGCCTTAGCACTTGAATTGACTTAATGATGGTCATTACCATTTTAACATTGTGCCATGGGAAGGTGACTCAGTGCAGCAGGTGTCCTTTCACGGTATTTCCAAGAGACCGAAATAAACACTCATTCAACTTGAAAAGGTTGAATGACAATTTTGCTCTTTTAATCAATCCCTAGTTGCTTCACAGTCATCAATTACGCACGTCGGGCCATTCATGTTTCAGCTGAGCTTTTGTAGGAGGGTATGCCTTGCTTGAAAGGAGGTGGATGAATGAATTTCATTAATTTTATAGAAACCCAACCATTAAGCATATATTTGCAAGGATGCTCTCTTGAGTGAAGTCTGGCTTTAACTGGTTACTCTTTGTATTTGATATAGCTGCTCATGTAATTACACATTTCCATTTATGTACAGGTAGTGCATCTGACAAGTCTTTTAGCATCTTGGCAAAATGCGATCCCTCCAGCACTGAAGCAGCTGAGAATCACTGTTCTCCAAAGCACCAGGGGGCTGAAGTGGAAGTGACAAACTCAGCTGCAGAAAATATAGTAAACCTCAAAAGATAATATTATTACATTATTAAAAATGTCATCTTGACGTTCAGTTCTTTTTACTCAGTGAAATGTCAAATATGTTCAGGATGCAGGGTGTAAGTGGCATTAGCTTATCTCAGAAATGTAAAATGATTTAATAAAGCTGCAATCAACATTCTTGTGAAATGTGTTAGACATTTTTATTTTAAATTGTATGTACTAAATCAGCTTATGTAAGCCTAGATATACATGCAGCAAACTTGAGTTACATCATAGTTTCATGCATCGTGTAACATATGTCACAGGAATGCCATTTTTTTCTGCATATATCTTTAGGGAAAACTGTGTTGATTAAATCATAGTATCTGTGATCAGATGGCAGGAAAAGAGTCGTGATTGTCTTATTTGACTAATAATCACAGCAGCATGACTACCCTCTAACAAGAGTAGACTGGTCTGATGGATTCAAGTGATCCCAGAGGAGGGAAACCATAGCATCCGCCAGCTGCAGACAGCTGCACTGCTACAGAAACATGTTCTTTAAGCTTATCCTGGGAAATTACGGACCAAACTAGTGTGTCACGCCTCTGTTGCTTCTATCATGTGTGACCTCTCTGACAGCAGTTAATGAGATAGTCAGTTAGCTGAAGGGAGCAATATGCTGGATGGATCTATAGAGAGGGGTCACAAGGCACATCAAGCAGCCAAGCAGCAGCGAGTCCCCTTCATCTCCACCTCTGTGGATAAGTGATGGACAGCTGCGAAAGATCGTTTGTCAAGGTCAACTAATCAGTGAGGTGTCAGAACATTTAGCTAATCTCAAGAAATGCTAACCGTGAATGGGTTTTCGGTAATTTGCTTCGCTATCTGTCCGCTGTTCATTGAAAGGTACAACAAGGAGAGAAGCGAGGATGGACGACTTCATATTGGAACGTGTCCCATTCACGGAACTGCACTTGTTACCCGGAGCTGCTCCTCCTCTGCACCGCTCACTCTGTGACAGAAGCAGGCAGAGATGTTGTCTGCTGTCCGGTCCTATCTTCTACCAATTATCAAACTGTACCTGCTTGGTTTCAAGGTTCTGTTGGTGCAGCTGTTCAGCAGACCTTTCAGGTTGCCAGGTTGGTTCAACACTCAATAAATTCTTGTGGTGCACTTTCGTTGACCAGTGTCCACATAACGGCAAGACATTTCCATAGTCTTGTGAGTCATAGACGTTGGTTCATTGTAGTTAGCAGCAAGTTATTACCACCTGTATACAAATGTTTGGTACATTTAGCTAGTAGCGGTTTCCAACCGTGGTGCAGTAACGTTAGCATAACTTAACGCTAGCTTTGTCAACGTTAGCTAACGCTAACGTTAGTTGTGAAGTGCAAAAGTCGAAACATGAGTGAAAGAAAGGATTAACATGTGTGTTAACACTGCTGAATTCACCAGAGGAACTTAATTTTTCTTCCTGTTCCCTAATTATGATCTTGAAAACGTCTACATTTGTTGCCAATTGATGCGGGTTAAAATTTCTACTTTTTACAATGGACTTTGGCGAGAGATACAGAACGTAACTCTGCTACAGGTTAATGAAGACGCTTGACTGAAAGTTCAGCCGACTGTCAGCCAATAAAGTACAGTAGCGTAATATTGCTAAAAGAAAAGCGTGCTTCACTTGTGCACTCAATAGATACTGTTGCAGGAATAGTATTGATACAAGAATTTTAGAGGAATATTTTGATATATGGTGATAAACGTGTGAATGAACTAACGTTGTTTCAGCAGTCAGACATACATTACAAATCACTTTGTGTTTAATTGACAGTAATCGATTTAAAATTGACTAGTTTTTGCAACAAAAAAACCATGACATACTCAGTTATCTATGGTAATTACCACATAAATACACAAAATAAATGAGACAGAATTATGTGTCCTTTTTTCAACCAGGTTAAAGTCTCATTGAGATTAAAAATCTTTTTCAAGAGTGACCTTGCCAAAAGGACAGCATGAAACATTGTTACTAGTTACAACAAGGCAAGGAGACATACAACTGTCACACACAACAAATTAATCAAAACCTCAGTATGCAATTAACACAAAATACAATGTCCAGGACAAGAACAAATATGATGTGAGTACAATTTCTAATCCCTGTCAAAGTACCACCATAGTTACTAACTAGGAAACATGAATATATATATAAAAAAAAGAGGAATAAGTCTCAGGAAAGTGTGTGGGTATCATCTATTGCTTAACAAAATGATGTGCACTATAAAAAGCTTACTTTAGATAACATCTCAGAGGACGTATATTGTAAAGTTAATACATTTCCTAGTACATCACTCTTATCGGTCAGCCAATCATGAGTCCAAAAAAAATCTATTTTATGGACACTATACAAGCATCACAATGAAAAAAGATACAAGATACAAAATTATTTAAGAGAGCAAAGGAACATTTTCATGCAAAAGCATAGGCATGTAAAAACCATCTGAGTTTCAGAGACCATCTGCAGTCTTAGTTCTAGGACTTCTCATGTCTTGAAAAAGCGGCCCGTCTTGAAACAGCTTCCTTATCAAATGGCATTCTCCCTGATATCTGTGTGTCCTCTTCTGCCTCTGCCAGTGATGCCCAGACAAGATGGCAAGGTTGCCATAGTGACAGGAGGAGGCAGGGGAATCGGCTTTGAGGTAGTCCGCCACATGGCAAGACTGGGGGCACACGTTATCATAGGTACAGTATCAAGCACCACACCATTGACATGCAAACAGGACTATGGGCAGGAGATACAAGCTTTTAGTAGGACAAACACGTGTGATATAAAGAGGTTGGCTTCCACCTCTTCACATTCAAATGTACAACAACCAGAAAAACAGCGCAATAATAATGATATTAATATTGTCAGGTAGTGCCTTTCAAAATAACGAAGTGCAATTGTATACAGTAGACTGGATGCTTTGGTAAGTGAAGTGATTATTTTAAATTCGTATCACATAAAAATGAAATTATTACCACAGAGTGCAAATTGTGTCCAAGTCAGAATCACCTGTGCTGTGCAGCAAACATGACAAAGCAATCTGTCCAAGCACTTGTATGCAGATGCAAAAATGATGGCACAATTGAGCTTCGTCTCACAGATAATGGTGCCTCAATCACTGCTAAACAGGCTGAGATTAGTTTCACCCAGTTGTGCAGCAGTAATACAGGGTGAAGTGAAACTAAATTTCAGGCTGCGTAGAGGACAGCAAACTGGTGGTATGACTTTTAGACAGTAAAACAATGATAAGTTAATGAATGAAGGGTTTTTTTTTCTTGTTGAGTGACAAGTTAGAGCAATGAGCAATTATTAAAGTCCTGATGTAGCAAAATGAGTTTGTCACATCACAGAAAAATGTGTTAATAACCACCCAGCCAAATGTGAATGATTAAAAATATCGCAGAATATATAATATTAGGTTTCAAAATCATGAAAAAAGGAGCTGCATTCTTTGCTCTGAGAAGGTAAAATAGAGATTGAGATTGAGCCACTGTGAAACAGCAAATTCTCGTTTGGAGCAAAGCCAGTTGCTCAGTAACACACACACACCGAGCTGCAGCACAGCAACAGAATAGGGCGGGACGGCATGGATAAAAATTCATATCTTTCAGGCTTAATGGTGAAACGCGATATATACAGTATCTAGGTATTTTCTAAGAAACAGGCTACATGTTCAGTTGCAAGTCAAATTGACATTGACTGTGATCAAACTAAAATGCAAAGACAGGTATTTTTTTTCCCTGATTGAAAATATACAGCTGCACAACATGTAAATGAAAAATTATATAAAATAAATTGCAGGGCTGTGTGTTAACTTTTTGCACATAGCACCAGAGCTACAGAGGTTTAAAGGTTTGCAGCACAGGATAAAAAAATATAAAGTGAGTATAAAAGTATCAAGTGGGTCTAAATCCATTGTAGTTTGAAACAAGTAAAAAATCTTTGTTAAAAAGTCATTTTCCATGACCTTTCAAATGAATCTAGTGCAGGAAAATGATTTAAATATTTTATTTATTTAGGCTATTTATCTTATTAATGCACATAGCACCAACAGAGACTGGTCCACGTCTTGTATATGAAGCGTCTGACTTGCTGCTGCACTTTTTAACAGATCTGCTGCCTGCATCCAGACGCTGTCTCAGTACCGCACAATAGACTACAACTACCAAGGAGAACAGCAATGCACTATGATACACCTCATGTACAAACAAGCAAACAAATGCTCACCTGACACAATCAGCAGCTCTGTCTCCCACACATGTAGTGCAGCGCTGTATTGCACATGTGTTATTGTGGTAATTTCATTTATCTCAAAGACTGATTTACCATAGCATGTGCAACGTACAGACCGATGTCGCACTGTAGACTAATTAAAGGGCCAGTGTGTAATATTTGGCATGGTTTATTGTCAAATCTGAATATTCTACCCATTAATATGTTTATGTAAGTGTATAATCGCTATAAAATAAAATTCGTTTGGTTGTCGTAGCCTTATAATTATGCTTTTATATATATCTATATATCTATATATATATATATATATATATATAGCAAGGGCCTTGCTTTAGAGAGGTCGCCATCTTGCGCTGCCATGTATGTACGGCAGCCCGAGCGGACAATCCAGCCAGCCAGAGAACGCATTTCGCATGTATAAATACACCAACAAAGACAGCGGAAGGAAGGAAGAAGGAGGAGGAAACAGCAGAGAGTGTTAGTAGTTCGTCGACAGAGAGTAGTGAAAAGTTTTTTTAGTAATAAAGTTTGCGAATGGACCACACTTACCACGCAACAGGAGAGAATGAACCCGAACTGTCATCTGCGAAGAAAAGAAGACGCAACTTCACTCCTTGTGATGTACTCTCTGCGGCGCTTTTCCTCCTGATGATATATCTTCCCAACGATGGTAGCACCGAATCCCATTCTGTGCATTCAGCCTCTCTTCTCGCCCGCTCAGCATCTGTATGCTCCAGCTAGGGATGCACGATTACTTTTCTTTTAAACCGATACTGATAACTTTCAGCTCCTAAAGGCTGATACCGATAACTAATAACCGATAACACACACACACATACGTTATATATATATATATATATATATATATATATATATATATACAGTACAGGCCAAAAGTTTGGACACACCTTCTCATTCAATGCGTTTTCTTTATTTTCATGACTATTTACATTGTAGATTCTCACTGAAGGCATCAAAACTATGAATGAACACATGTGGAGTTATGTACTTAACAAAAAAAGGTGAAGTAACTGAAAACATGTTTTATATTCTAGTTTCTTCAAAATAGCCACCCTTTGCTCTGATTACTGCTTTGCACACTCTTGGCATTCTCTCCATGAGCTTCAAGAGGTAGTCACCTGAAATGGTTTCCACTTCACAGGTGTGCCTTATCAGGGTTAATTAGTGGAATTTCTTGCTTTATCAATGGGGTTGGGACCATCAGTTGTGTTGTGCAGAAGTCAGGTTAATACACAGCCGACAGCCCTATTGGACAACTGTTAAAATTCATATTATGGCAAGAACCAATCAGCTAACTAAAGAAAAACGAGTGGCCATCATTACTTTAAGAAATGAAGGTCAGTCAGTCCGGAAAATTGCAAAAACTTTAAATGTGTCCCCAAGTGGAGTCGCAAAAACCATCAAGCGCTACAACGAAACTGGCGCACATGAGGACCGACCCAGGAAAGGAAGACCAAGAGTCACCTCTGCTTCTGAGGATAAGTTCATCCGAGTCACCAGCCTCAGAAATCGCAAGTTAACAGCAGCTCAGATCAGAGACCAGATGAATGCCACACAGAGTTCTAGCAGCAGACTCATCTCTAGAACAACTGTTAAGAGGAGACTGCGCCAATCAGGCCTTCATGGTCAAATAGCTGCTAGGAAACCACTGCTAAGGAGAGGCAACAAGCAGAAGAGATTTGTTTGGGCCAAGAAACACAAGGAATGGACATTAGACCAGTGGAAATCTGTGCTTTGGTCTGATGAGTCCAAATTTGAGATCTTTGGTTCCAACCGCCGTGTCTTTGTGAGACGCAGAAAAGGTGAACGGATGGATTCCACATGCCTGGTTCCCACTGTGAAGCATGGAGGAGGAGGTGTGATGGTGTGGGGGTGTTTTGCTGGTGACACTGTTGGGGATTTATTCAAAATTGAAGGCACACTGAACCAGCATGGCTACCACAGCATCCTGCAGCGACATGCCATCCCATCCGGTTTGCGTTTAGTTGGACGATCATTTATTTTTCAACAGGACAATGACCCCAAACACACCTCCAGGCTGTGTAAGGGCTATTTGACCAAGAAGGAGAGTGATGGAGTGCTGTGGCAGATGACCTGGCCTCCACAGTCACCGGACCTGAACCCAATCGAGATGGTTTGGGGTGAGCTGGACCGCAGAGTGAAGGCAAAGGGGCCAACAAGTGCTAAACACCTCTGGGAACTCCTTCAAGACTGTTGGAAAACCATTTCAGGTGACTACCTCTTGAAGCTCATGGAGAGAATGCCAAGAGTGTGCAAAGCAGTAATCAGAGCAAAGGGTGGCTATTTTGAAGAAACTAGAATATAAAACATGTTTTCAGTTATTTCACCTTTTTTTGTTAAGTACATAACTCCACATGTGTTCATTCATAGTTTTGATGCCTTCAGTGAGAATCTACAATGTAAATAGTCATGAAAATAAAGAAAACGCATTGAATGAGAAGGTGTGTCCAAACTTTTGGCCTGTACTGTATATATACCTAAGATCATGACATCAGTACTATGAACAAAACCAAAACAGTTTTGACTCTTTAAATGAAGAGATATTTATTTTTTCCAATGAAAAACTATTGGCAAGCATCTCAGACATTTTCGAAAAGATATCAAACAAAAAATCTATTTGATATCTCAAATGAACATCAATTTAAATAAGGTGCATTACTTACTGATATAAAAATAAAGGCCCCTTGAACTGATGCAATTACATGCATCGGGATTACACACACAGTCTACGGTTGCACAGCACAAACACCCACCAAACCAGGGTACGAGCTAACGTTAGCACAAAGCACACACCCACAGCAGTGACCACTGACTGCTTGCGGGCTGAGTATCCAGTTTGGCCAGAAAGACTGAAACGAACGTTAACGATGGCTATTTTGCTTGTGTTTATATGATTGTGCCATTTAATAGAGATGTTTAATTGTGCATTTATGAGACTGAAAGAGCTAAGAGCACTTGCTGAACCTAGCAAACTCACCACTCTCACACAGGGGATCAACAAAATTATATTGATGCTCTGTGTTCTAACGTCAGTAGTAACGTTGTACTTATATAGTAGGTAAGGGGGTATGTTAAGGATAGCTTCAGTTTGTCATTGCGCATACTTTTAGGCCCCCCAAAAAAGACCCTGGTTACAGAACTGTGAAAAACAGTTTAATGGTCTAACTCCACAATTCAGTACTATATAGTTTCCTGTCTTTTCCCGTTATCAAGTATTTTCTAATATGTATAATGTGTTTAAGAAATAATTGATTTTGGTTTATCTGGACTTTAAAGAATTACTGGTCCAGATTACACAGAGTACCCCACAAAACCTGTGGGGATGGTTTTCACTATTATTATTACACTATGTTCTTTATGAAAAATGTTACCAGCGAGGTCTGTGGCAAAGTGAGGCATATTTCACATTACAGACAATCAAAATAAAAGCTATCTGCATGGCTGGAATCCAAAAGGGTCGAGTGGGAAAACACAGTCCATCTTTTAACTGAACAGAGTGGCATCCATAATCCATGATGGTGGGGTTATTGAGCTGCTAGGTTAAAGATGCATCTTCTTCTTCTAATAAAATAATGCGCACTGTACAGTGAACAAAACCACCGCCCTGCAGTGCTAGTCAAATTAAAGGGATCTTCTATGTGTGCCTACTTAAAAGCCTGTCGCTGTCAGAGATCCTTAATTATGATAAGATGATCAACAGCGCATTCAGATGCCTCTTGACACTGCCGTTGATCCGTCTTAAAGTTTGGAATAACATCAAAAACAGTTTGTTTTCATCATTAGAAAATATGTGTGATGCTCTACTGTGAGATGATGTAAAGACCTTTTGGGATCAGCTGGGATTAAAAGGCTGCTATCAAACCCAGTGTTAATGTAAATTTAGGATTATGAGAGGCTTTTTTTTTGCATAAAACAAGGTCTGGTATTGTTCAACTAATTATTTAATAATATTTACTGCTGGCAGATAAATGCAGTACAACCACGTCTTGCAGAGGAAGTGGCTGCTTCATGCTTTATATTTTATTTCAGCTTCTATGTGAAACTGCGCAGACATAGAAATACAAATTGTATTTGTCTGTGTACTGTAGATTCATCTGAATAAACTCAGATTACCCATATATATTTATATCTATCTAAACATATCTCCTCTTTCTTTGAAGTGTCATCAAGCGACGCATTTAGAGGGTGACATACTACATTGATCACTCAATCATTCTGCATCCCCTGAGCCACTTGCTAAAATATGTTGATCACTACACCTCTGATGTCTTCCCTGTCTTTCTCTTTAATGTTATGCACTCCAAGGCTCCATCTGTGATTAACAGTTCAGCTCCTTCACACACTTCAGCTTTTTGTTGAGCCCTCTGATTTGAGGCTCTGGAGTGAATCATTTGGTGCACATTGATGAGTCTGTAAATAGGGCCTCTTTTTAACCAAAGAACATGTTTTTCTCTCAAACCGATCGGCTGTCATATCTGGGCTAGCTGTTGTTGTTGATAACAGATGACTGTTAGAGGAAGAACCTCTCGCTATAAGGAAAGTTTAGTATTCTGGGCGCGATGTTGTTGTCAGTGAGCTAAGGCAAGGAAGTTTCCCTGGAGCATTAGTTTTCAATGCTGATATATGGTGTGTGTGTGTGTATACAAGAGTTAGTTGGAAAGCTCTGGAAAGCTCTGTTTAGCTTCACAGGTTTTCCTTGGGCTTTTGTTATGTGGTGTTGCAAAAGCAGAAAATAAATTCAGTTCTCAGAGAGAGATACAGTATCATATCCCAACTACTTATGGCTGAAACATGCTTTTCCAGGCTGCACATAAGCCAACATGCACTGAAGTTGTTCAGAGACATTCGTAAGGTTGTTTCTTTTGTACTTCCATCTACAGCTTGTATAATATTTACTTTCTTTTCTGACACATGGGTCGTCATCACACGTTAAGATTTAGGAGGTGTGTGCTTGGGCTGTCGGGATAACCACAATATTGCGATACGGCAATATTGACAAGCCAACTGCAGAGGATGGCAGATATCCGCCACAACCGTTACCTCCATATTTGTTGTGGGGGTTTTTTTCACGTGACGAGGCGCTAAGTGATTATTTTTTCTGGTCACAGAGAGTTGAAAAGTGTTCAGTTTTGGGTAAAGTGCTTTGGCTGCTCAGGGCTGTCACTTTTTGCCCAGCCATCCAATCACAGTGGAGTAGGACATTTACCACAAGACTAATCATCACATCGCCGAACAACAACGTTGGAGAGGAAATTAAAACTGAACCCACATAGACTGGTGGGTCCGTTCTCTCTCCCTACATGCTTCAGCCTCCTCTTCATCCAGAAGAGGCACACAACCATTTTCTTTTTTATCTTTTATTTATTTATTTATTTTTTTACTTTTGCCTTTATTCTCTATCAACCTAAGCATATAAAGTAACAATAGACAAGTATTTGATTAGTCCTAAACTCATCTTTCTCATTTAGAAAGCAAAAATATTCTTAATAATAGTCTAACAATAAAGCTTATTTACAATGTACTAAAATCAGGATAAATTAAGGAATTTGCAAAAACAACAACAAAAAAAATGGCACTAATACGGCATATTGCACTGTTGAGATACCCTTAGTCACCGGAAGGAAATTTCTTCACAGAGAGAGCCCTAGTGCATGCAGCCTTTCTCGTTGTAGGTTGACAAATATTTGTGGGTATCTTAGCAGAAGCATAATTCCAAGTTCCTGATATCCAAAACTGACAAACACAGCAGGGTTCACAGAGGAGCTTACAATCTTCATCTTTTTGGTGGTGCTCCGATGTCCACGCAGGAGCCCGCAGTCCCTCTAAAGCCCCTTTCCCACTGCACAAGAAACCCACTAACACCCACCAACATCTGGCTTTTTAATGCAATGGGAATATTTAAATTGACGATCACACCCGGGCCAAATGACTCTGCCATAATGACGGGTATTTATCGCCTCCGGCTCCGATCGGCATTTATGGGAACACAACACGTAGGCGAACATGCTAATTTTAGCCCCTTGACTGGCGAGATGCAATGACGTGCCATCACAAAACACAGTTCGTCTTCACCCAAGCAGCACTCAAACATTGTTCCAAATTAGTCTGCACCGAGTTTGAAAGAGAGATGTTGACTTCCTTGATGTTGACCGAAGAAATCCCCCATACAAACACACACAGAAAAGCATACTCATCTACTGCAGAGCCGTGTACACGTGTACTACTGGCAATGAGAAAGGAGTCTATAGCCTATTTTTAGAGGGTTTACCTGTGTTTTAAAAACCTGAGTTCACACACTTATTTTGGTGGAAACGGCATATAAGCTACAGAGATGTAGAAAGTAAGATAGATGACAGGAAACGAGCAGAGTCAGAGATTGCAGTAACATTCCAAAAAAAGGTCCTGATTCGGGGACTTTATGGCCCATCTTAACCCCCAGGACACTAGGGCATACCACGTGTGTGTTAGTACATAAATGTAAATATGAAAATATCATTACAGTAACATTTCTATGAGAAAAAACTGATTTGTTATGCAGAGCTTGGTAAACAACTGTTCAACTGATCTGTTACAATGACAGTGCCTAATCATAATCTGCCCGAAAGCATCAGAAGCTTTTTATATCTCGATCGGTTACATCTGTAGTTTTTTCTGTGGTGGAGACACAGGAGTGGTAAGATGGCATCCTGTTTAATTGTTTGTATTGTTGTGCTTTGCTCTATTGTCTGGAGGGTTTTGTGAGAGATTTATGTTTTAATGAAGTGCATTTTCCTTTTCTTCTAACATTTCTCAGTAACACTCCACAACTGGCAGCTGGGCTAACTGCCATTAGCATCTCCTCAAATGTTCACTCCCGTGGGGCTTGATGTCATTTCTGCTGCTCCCATTAAACTAATAGGATCAAGTTTTACTCTTTACCCTCTGCTTGTAGTCTACAGTTACTGAAAGACCTATAGTCATGCAGAGAGTGCTTCACTTGGAACAGCTTAACAGGAATTTTAAATACTGTAAAAATCACTTGAACTGTATTTGCATATTATTGGTAAGGAGACAAAGTCAGACATTATGATGTGTATTTGCATTAATTACAACTCGTTATTGATCAAACAAATGCTACATTTTCCTTTTTTGGCATGAAATAATGGCTTTTATCAATGTTTTCTCTTTTATTTTATTTATTTTCCCCAGAGATAAGACAGCAGTGGGTTTAGGCAAAAATGATCAACCCAGGTGAAGAATGAAAAACATATAAATCTAAAGCAAATTCATGCAGTACCTTCACTGCAACGTAATGCAACTATAATAGAGAGATGAAGAAAAGAAGGTAGGAAAATTTAACTTGCTGAGTGTGATTGTTAGGGGTTAGGGTTAGGTAACTTTCTTCTCACAGATTATTCACTCATATCTTTAAAGAAACTGATTTCATGGCGTGTAATAAAAGCTTGCACACCACCGCACAACAGTCTAAAAACATAAACTAAACTAGTATTACATTAGTGGCTATTGAGTTCTATATCGGTAAAGAAGGACTCAGTCAATGAACTCCTTTAGATTCAAGTCGATTGACAGCAAAATAATGTCTACTTTGGTAATTGAATAAATGGTTATGTCTGTTTTAAGGATGAATGCAAACAGTTCCTGGTTCCAGTTTTACAAATATGAACTGCTTTCAAACCTAACCTGTTTGTTTTGGTCGAAACAAAACTCAGGGCTGTTTGCGCAGTTAGTGCCCTTAGTTTGGGCTGGTCTGAAAGCTGTCATTTGAACCCTGGTGCAGATCAAGCAACAGAACCAAGACTGCTTGGAAAAGTGGGTCTCCTTCCACTCCCAAGCGGACTCTGGTGTGGTTTCTTTGTGGTGTGAAAGCATGAGAATCAACAACACGATTTAATGACAGCAGATATGTGATTTGAGTATGATTTCAAAAGTTAAACCACTAATAAAGCCATATGCTGATAGTGAAATCTGTCCACAGTCTTATTGACCTATATAAGGCCATAACTTACTGTACTTGTGCTTAACATTTGGTAACCACGGTAGCACACATGCACATTAATGTGGGTATTCTCCCTGATTAGACAGCTGTTAAAACAGCAATGCCGGTATCCGACTCTGTACTTTGTCTGTTCATCAAGCCCATTAAAAAGGTTGTGACAGTGATTCCACAGTAATTAGCCCCGAATTATTACCGTACAAGATGCCTCCTATGTCATCCTGTCTCTACCTGTTAGTCATTAACCTGCGGTCAATTTACAGTCTAACAATACTAATTGTGCTCAGTTATTTCTTCATGAACTCTATGTGACACCAGACAACATAAATATAGACACCAGAAGCACTAAAATGCTGCATAAACTTCTGTCAGTCCCCAGAATTTGATTTCCCCATGAGTCATAATGGTGCATGTATGATGCAGGATGGCAGATGCCAAATCTCTCCAATAATTCTTAACTTCATGTTTACTAATCTTGGTTTGTTTGTAAAAAGTCAGTGTGAACAGGAGCCGAACCAGAACAACAATGCAACAGTGAATAATTTTGTCCCTTGGTCCTGACCAGATGAACCAAACTACAGTGAGCATTTTTCACTGTTTTCTGACATTTTACAGACTGAGCATTCAATCCATTAATTGGGAAAATAATTACTGAACTGCGTATGCACCAGTGTAGCCTGATAATTATAATTTATATCACAGCTGCTTGACTGTGTCGAGTCAAGACAGCCATCAAAGAGGAATATGAGGAGGAAACGTGTTGTTATGCAATCCAATTAGACAAGTAACAGACATTTGAGCTGACAATGATGACTACTGAAAGCGACCCATTAAAAGCTGTTCATAATGCATAATGTTCTTAATTTACTTTTGCACAAAATTGTTTTCCTTCCACCGCAGGATCGAAACACCTGCAAGATGCCGTGCACAGAACAGCAATATGTTTTCTCACTCTTGGTTTCCAGGGCGAGACCACATTTTTCATTCAGTTCACGAGCTTCAAAACTTTAAAGAAAACTCTGCTTTATTCATTCAGCGTGTACACCACAGAGTCAATGTCAGAGTATCCTTGGAGACGGTTCGAGCAGAACATAAATGAGACTTGAGCCCTACGTATGATTACACACAGAAAATCAATACATGAAGAAGTTGGTTAAGTGTCTGTTGTACAATCCCATCTGTATCGAAGCTGCTGATCCCACAGGGCGTTGAGTGAATCTCCATTTCAAATAACCACACCTCTTGAGATAATTCATGAAGTGAGAATATTTATGGTAAAGTGGATCCCTCTGTGATAATGGAGTGGATGCATATTTCAGGTGGAGTGGTAGCATAGCGCCAGTGTGAGGAGAGTTTACGGTTTGAGCATCTGCTCTGTGAAATATCAGTTGGATATTAACCAGGGTGCTACTGTGCTTGAAGTGTTTTTGAGTAGGTCTTGAATTAAAATAATCCCTTTTGGAGTATTTTTAAGATTAGATAATAAATCTTAAAATAATTCATGTTGGAAAATGTAGTCCTTGCATTACAGTGTGTGTGCATGTTGTGCAACGCAACACTAGAAGATCCCACCAAGAAAGTAAATGAATGTAAAATGTAACATTTCAAACTGAACAAAAATAGCAAATGTGGAAAACAAATGCCTTTGTTCTTGAGTAATTAAATGCAAAAGCTTTTTTTTTTTTGACAAACACAACAGCCATTGTAGACTCAAGATAAGACAAACCTTTATTGATCCCCAGAGTGAATTCAGTAATTTAATTACCGTAATGATATAACAAGGAAACGGGGCATCTTGATAGCCTTGTCATGGTTTTAAAAAAAAATGAAAGCAAGACTTAGTGTTTTCATTCTCCTAATTGGACATAATATTTTAATATCCAGACAAGGCAATTCAGATATCTTAAAGAAATCAATATCTGCAAAATTTCTTGTCTCCATCTGTCTCCTAAGCAGTGCCAGTGCCTACATTTCATAAAGTCATGAGTGAAGGCTGATGCCAATAAGAGAAAAAGTTTAGCAGCCTTTTAAATATGCACAGTAATAGCTTAACACATTACTTTATTACTTAGGTTTTTGTAACACACTGTGATATGTGGGTCTGAGTCGGTGGTTTTGCAAAGGAAATCGTCTTTGTCCTTTTAAAGTTATTACATTAGTTACATTATTTACAGTTACATTATTGCATTTACCATAGCAGACACAAGAAGTGTACATATTTTCCAGATTTACCTTAGGAAATGTTTCAACCCAACACCAATAAGCCAGATGTCGTAAAAGGGTGTCTTAAAATGTCATTAGTTATATAAATATTAGGCCTTAAAAGCCATTTAATAGTCTTAAAGTTGAATTTGTCAGGTCTTAATTGCTAAAAACATTTGATCTAATTCAATTCATAATTTTTAACATCTTTTAATTTATTTGTTGTAATGTTAAAATGAGTAAAGCTCTTCAAATCAAATCAAATTTACTTTTATAGCACATTTAAAAACAACCAGAGTTGACCAAAACTGCTTTCCAAGTTAAAGTGAATGGCACACAAATAGTAGTTAAAATTTAAATAAAAATGACAACAGTTAATGGCAGTAGAAAATACAAAGCAACATTATATGTGCACAAATCTAAATCAGAATAAACCTGTGAATCTTGATTAAATACATAAAGATTACAATATACTAAAATACTAAAACCACTCAGAGCAACCAAAGGCCATTGATAACATGTACGTCTTTAGATTTGTCTTGAAAATGTCAGTAGAGGAAGGAACATTTGATTGAAAGCCAAAGGCGATTCCAGAGATTTGGAGCAGCCACCGCAAAGGCATGACTTCCCTTATCCACTAGTTTCAATTGTGGGACAGGTAAAAGACATTGTTCAGGAGATCTAAGAGGCCCAGAGCTGGAGTAGGGGTAGAGACGTTCAGCGATGTACAGGGGTGAAAGTCCATGTACAGCTTTAAAAACAAGTAAAAGAACCTTAAAATCAATCCTGTATTTAATAGGTAGTGTGTAGTGGTGTAATGCTGGCCCTTATTCTGGTGGGAAGTCTCGCTGCAGCATTCTGCACCAGCTGCAGGCGAGACAAAGATGGCACCCAGGTACGGAGTTGCTGTAGTCGTGCCTTGAGGAGATTAATGCGATGATTACGGACTTCGTGTCATTGAGAGAGAGGATGGACTTAAGCTTTGAAAGTTCTGCTTGAAAGTCCTCATTTCTGATGTTACTAATCTTACCACTGAACCTAATACTCTCTTTTTACTTTATATGTAAATTAACCTAACTTACCATATTACACTTCTGCTTGAATAAGAAAAAGATGATTTTCTCCAACATCAGTGTTAAATTTACCTTGAAAAGGTCCTTTATATTTTAGTGTCTGACACCTGTAGACATCTTGTGCAAGTGGGGAGAATTTGCTGCCTTCTTACACTGTCCCACATCCAGGATGGGCAGCAGGGCACACATACTAATGTCAGCCTGTATAAAATCTTATATAACCGGAGATGCTGCTCAGAAGTACTGCATGGATGTGTGGGAATAGCTCCAACACGCAATTTAGATGTTGCATTTGCAAATTAGGCAAACCACGGTGTCTTCAGCTCTCTAGTTAACACACAGACATGTGATTAATATTGAACTTTCTTCCAGGTGTGATATAATTTTCCAAGTGTGTATGTTAGGACTTTCTTCTTCTGCGTCATGCCGAGTTTATCCATTTGTTCAGCTGCAGCAAGATTATTTAAGTAAATTAATTAGGTTACATTTTTAACCCCTAGCCAAAAATATTTAGTAGGCAAATTAATACCTCGGGGCATATTTTTAATCAGTGGCTATTTTAATGGAGAGCTTTGGCTGAATGCAGTTGTGCAGAAATGTGTATTTAATGACATGCAGTGTTCTCAGTGACTGTTGGTGCATAAGCAGAGCAGCCTGTTGAAGAGCAACGATTTGTTCGATGTAATTTTTTAGCGCGAGATCACTGTATGTCTGTCCTGCTTGTGTGACCCTTTGTGACACGTCACTCAGAGGTGCTGCATCCTTGAACCGCAGTGCATCAGGGTAAATGATGCTGTGCCCTTGAAAAGGCCTGCATGATAATCCAAGATTAGTGTGTCTGTGTGTGTGTGTATGCAGAGAGGAAATGAGAGTGTGGGCTATTTGTGAGTATGAGTTTGAGTAAAAAGAGTTTGCGTTTGTGTGTGTTTTCATAGAATCTGTGTGTCAGTACGCAGCAAATCCGCACGTTTATTTGGGAACCGGTGAATGTTCGACAAAACTTCCATCAACCAGTGTTTTGTCAATTGATTAATCTCTTAATTGACTAACTGTCAGCACTAATTTGGAGGGAGTGAGTGCATGAAGTTTGTGTGTGTGTTTGCTGGTGCCCTTATGTGACTGTCTTGAAGTGGTTCTCTTGAAAACGAGGGTCAGTATTAGACACCAGCTCTCAGCTCTTTCATCTCCGTGTGACTGTCTGATATTTTCAGCCTCTGAGTCTAAATACTTTCTTCTCTCTTTCATAGAGGCAGGGGTTCATTTGTATGCAAGCATCCTCTGTAAACAGAAACTCTGTCTTGAGTCGGAGAGTCTGTAACTGTTTTTCACCAGGGCATCTGAGCGTGTTAAAGATATTTAAATAATAATGCGCTGCATCTAATGTTAAAGTAACACACACAGTTTTGTGAAGTGTCTGATACGTGTTTAACATGTTTAATGTGCCTGTTATTTTAGGTTAGTTATTGTTAGGATTTTTTATAGTTCACCCATTTACAAATTAAGGTTATTGCTCTTTATTTTACTTTACTAATAGAGTGGAAGTTTGATTGGTATTTGGTGCAGTGGGTGTTTTCTGTTTCTTATCAACATGCTACGGTTCTCTCCTTTTAAGACAAAAATATTAACACCCAGTATTATGTTTTGTTGACACCTAGTTGGTCCGTTGTTTCCCGGTCAAATTCCAAAATGAGACAACAGCTGTTTTGAAAATGTTGTGTCTTTCCTGGATTGCTTGAATCATAGTGTCATTTACCATCGGGCTTACTTCTTATTTGATATCTTATAGTAATGCACCGATTTATCAGCCAATGCCAGTGACATATCTACACAAAAGATGACATTCACAGATGGCGGTGTCCGATTTTTATCTGTTTTGTTGCATCAGTGTTGTGCTGGCTAAATGTTGTGATGGTTTTTTTGTGGTCACTGCGGCTGTTCCAGCTCCGCATCTCACATCCTGGATGAGAGGACAAATGAAATGAGCTGCAACGAGGCAGAGAAGTTTTTTCTTCAGTAGTTGTACTTTAAACAGGTATATGGCTCGGCAGTGATGCTTGCCAGGGGCCA
Organism: Epinephelus lanceolatus; assembly: GCF_041903045.1. Lineage (NCBI taxonomy): Eukaryota > Metazoa > Chordata > Actinopteri > Perciformes > Serranidae > Epinephelus > Epinephelus lanceolatus. The sequence goes on along the minus strand of NC_135747.1, from coordinate 18,345,438 downwards.
GTTGAGTTTGTGTTGGGTAGGTGAATGCCTCATGCAGTTGTTCGATCAGGCAAATGAAATATAAATGTGATGTCTCATCTAACTGAAAACAACCTGCGCACTGTATCGCTGAAGTAGAGCTGTCCTGCTGAGCTGCAGCCAGTCTGTCTCACCACCAGGCACTGATGAGAAAAATCTAACACACTTGAAACTTAGAAGAAAGAACATTACTGATCTGGAATGTTGCATGAGAGAGACTTACTATACTTTTGGGTTTTTTTAGCCCAGAAGCTAACCGTTGTCTGGTGCAATCATATCCCTTTCAGAGGCTCTGTAATCCAGCCTTCAACTTTGATGTCTTTTTGGAGACTTTATAAAACAAATCAATAATGATAAATCCAAAACTGAATGTCTTCTGTGATTATGTTTCCATTTTTCCATGTTGAAAACATCTGTTGTTGTTAGCCATCAATTAGCCGACATTGACATCTTGGGTAGAGTCTGTTGACCTATAAGAGTTCATGTGTCAATCTGTGTTGCAGCTCTGATCTCAAATGCAGTGTAGAATGGAATAACGAGTGACCATCTTGTTTTTGGCTTAAAATGTTCCTCCAAACACCTCAAACTGGCCAAGGGGCAATGTTTTAAGTTAGAATTGGCCAAGCCATGTGATGCTATCTGTTAATTATATGTTAATCAATCTTCTTAATTTTCCAATTCCCAGTTGTTTTTATTTATTTATTTTTTAATAATATTTTATACATTTTCGATTTCTGACAAGTAAGTTTGGCTGTCAGCAAGTAAAATGCTTAATGTCAAGCCCTGTAGATGTATGACAGGCCAAAGAGTCCTTTGACGCAGTTATTTTAAATGTTATCAAAGTTATATTAAGGGTTGTTTCATGAATGCGTTTGATTGAATCAGTGAATCAATTCATCAATAATTTTTTTGTCACATGCAATTATACGAGGTGCAGCTCCAATGAAATGTGATCCCATCAGCTCCTTTAAGCTCTGTAAATTAGTTTTTTTGGCTGATGGCTGCTGCTTGATAATTGTCCATGTCTCTGGATGGTTCAGGTAATCTTTGGTTTTTGGTTGTGGAAGGATTTAACAGTCCACACATCCTGACCTCAAGTCAGCCATAAGGTCACTCTGCCCAAACACACCAGCATCACTTTGCAGTCACCTCTGAACGGCGTATAGCAGTGATCAGCAGGAACAGGACAGCATCTCATAGTAAAGCACATACCTCCTCTATTGCTCTTGCCAGAGTCCTTTGCGCTATCGGATTAGTATACAGAAAAAGAGTCACCTGGTTGAATGCTGCTGTTCAGGCTTAAGTCAAGTTTCTGCGAATCAGAGGATATCACAGATCTTGATATCCTGTTGGAAACTGATGTGGCACTGAGGTCATCAGTTTATTTTTTAAAGCCTGTACAATGGCTAGAAGGATGTTCGTTAGTGCATCTGTAATATACATAATTGATGGTAAAATTCGTTGTATTTTTTAAGTCCTGTAGTCTTTGAAACCAGAGTTCTTCCTTAAGGGCTAAATAGTTGTAACAAGAACTCTTTCCATTTGAAGAACCCTTCTTGAAAATATGTTTTTCCAAGATGAAAGAACAGGACTGAGAGAAGAATAAAAGAAAATCAGTATTCTTTAAAAGCCTCTAAGGGCTCGTCAGACATTGTATTAATCTGTGTGTCTCCTTCTCTTTCAGGTGGTAGGGATGAGCAGGAGGGTCTGGCAGCCGTCAGAAGGATCTGTGAAGAGTACAAAGAGGCCAAAGGTAATGATGCATCTCTGAGAACACGAACACATACACACACAGATATGCTTGTGCACATGTGTATGCGTTTTGTATGCCAGTGTTGTAAGATAAAGGGCAAACTTGCAGCAGTGTGTCCCTCAGGCTTGTTTGTACAGTTTTTACTAGGCACACGCACATAATTGGACACTTGCAGGTATACATTCACGCAGAGACACACAGCGCTTCCATGCTGGCTTTGCAATGTCAGGAGTGTTGTTGCCGCACTGCGAGGAAGGGGAGGATACGGGGGAAAGGCTACGAGAAGACGATGAGGGGAGATAAGTCAAGCGAAATGTGAGAGACGCACACGGAAGGAGGCAGAGGCGTGGAGGAGAACATGACAAATGGGCAAATGTAGGAAAATAAAAGGGTGAAAAGAAAGATGCGGTGGAGGGAAAATGGAGGTGCAGAGGAGGTGATAGAGATGAGAGGAGACAAACGATAACAGCGAAGAGATTTATTACTCCATTGACTAACGTTTACAGTGTTCTCTGTAACTCCCATGTTGAGAAATTGATTCGGCTGACCTTCACCGCACCATAAATTCCACCATAGTCTCATGACTAATGAAACTCATAAGTTATTCCTTTCTGTATACGGCCTTGGGTCTTTATCACTGTGCAAGACTTGTCTGGGTATTTACCTCAAGGAATGTTAAAAGATTTGTACCAGTACTAAAGTCAGTGATGATTTAATTAATGTTTTTAAAGACAAACACAAATTTGAGTTCTTTTCACTTAATATTTTATCATACTATAATATTAAAACACACCAATTTTTCCAGTTTTTAAAAGAGTATACAATTGTGGTCAGACATATTTGTACAAACCTCGAGCCTCAGTTGCCTACGATGTCCTGCTTACACATGCAGACTCAAAAGCCAGGAGAGTGCTGGGCTGCTATACCTTGTGAATGGACCTGGCATTGCAGCCTGTTGAGCTACAGAGATTTAAAAGGCACCCAGCGGCACTACAGGGGAAACAAGAGAAAAGCTCAACTCATGCAAATATGCTTCAAACAGTAACCAGGCAAGAGCCAATTGCGCTCAGTCTGGAATGCTGTGTTACCTTTCATGGGTTCATTTTAGCAACACTTTTTCTTTTGCTCCCATTTTTCATGATTTGTAATAAAAGATCTATCCATCCTCCTGACAGGTGTGGCATATCACAGTGCTGATTCAACAGCATCATTACTACACAGGTGTGCCTTGGGCTGGTCACAATAAAAGGCCACTGTAAAATGTGCAGTTTTATCACACAACACAATGTCACAGATGTCGCAAGTTTTGAGGGAGTGTGCCACTGGCATGCTGACTGCAAGGCTGTCCACCAGAGCTGTTGCGATTAACTGAATGACCATTCACCACCCTAAGCCATCTCCAATGTTGTTTCTGAGAAATTGGCAGTACATCCAACCTGCCTCACATCCGCAGACCATGTACAACCATGCCAAGCCAGCATCTCCACATCCAGTTCCCTTACTTGCTGGAGATTCAGATTGTCTGAAAGCAGCTACCCGGGCGCTCATCTCAGTGGCTGGGGAAGAAACTTCATGTGGAGTTCCTGGGCTGGCTCACCGAACCGCTTGGATGTAGTGCCAAATTCTCAGGAACAATATTGGAGACGGCTTATGGTAGTGAAATAAACATTCAGTTCGTGGTTAATGGCTCCGGTTGACAGCCTTGCAGTCAGCATACCAATGGCATGCTCCTCCAAAATATGCAACATCTGTGACATTGTGGTGTGTGATAAAACGGCACATTTAAGAGTAGCGTTTTATTGTGACCATCCCAAGGCACGCCTGTGTAGTAATGATGCTGTTTAATCACCATCTTGATAAGTCACTCCTGTCAGAGTTCTCTGCCTGAGGATATTAGGCTTGCTAGCACTTTGTAACCTTGTTTAGATAAGTGCTATACAAATAAAGTTATTACCATTATTATTATGTTGGCAGAGTGTTCACTAACACAGATTCAAACAAATTTATGTACAACATTTGAGAGAAATCATTTTTGTCAGTGTAGTAAAAGTCTCAGATGTCAGCTCATGTAAAATGGGAGCTACAACAAAAGTGTTGTGTTTATGTTTTGTTCGGTGCACCTGAGCTGGTTTAAACCAGTACAGTAGTTTGTTCACAACTGTCAATATTTCATGATAGCCAGATGGTGCAGTGTTTGAAATCTGAGACAAACAGTGGGGGGTTAAAACCTCACCTGTGTTTGGAGACCGGTTAGTGTACACACACACACACACACACACACACACACAAACTTGACCATGTTTCTCTGATCTCTGCCTGTTGGGCTGTTGAAAATAAAGTAATTATCACAGTGAAAGCACAGATATTTCCTCAGTTAAAAACTGCCCCAACATCATCAGTCAGTGCAAAAATATTAATGCTCACTGCAGAACATTAATATAGGTGGCACTGTCACTGCAGAAAAATGAACGTATACTGAATTTCTTCTTATTCTGAGGTCAAAACAAATACCAAAGATATGTATTTAAACCTTTTTCTCAATTCTGTGCAAATTGGCCATGTTCTTAGCTTACAGAATGATAAAAACCCTGCACATTACGTTAATTAAAAGACCAATTCTTACTGCCTATTTTCCATCCATTTCCATCACTTAGTTTTGGTGTGCCTTTTATTTCTCCTCTCATAACTCACATTTTCTTTCTCTTGTAATTGAACATGAGTCAAATATTATATCACTAGAGAAAGGAAGGTTCATTAATTGACCCTTCAAATTTTGCTTTGCTAAATTAGAAACTGGGAAAAAGTAACATCCTGACCAACCTGGTGATTACAGCTAATTTCATTTGTACAAAAGCAAACAGGGTTTTTTAACGCTAATTCATTACTAGATCATTTTAAAAGATAAATTTACCACTGGAGATTTTCCAGTCAATTTACTGAATACATGTCTTTGAAGTCAAACTTGAGTAAGTGAAACGCTGATCGTCAGATAATAGCACACCCACTGTAACTGTGTCAGTTAGTACTTAACAAGTTGTCGCTGGTGGAGCTGGCTACAGGTAATGTATGGTACTGAATGAAGTGCTGCCTTTTGGGAAGCAAGCTGTAGTTTGTCTTGTGGTGGAGAGCAGCAGAAAGCCGGCTGGCTGGGTCCCTGCCTGTGTGTAAGTGGCTGTCAGGTACAGAGACAGCGGCCATGTAGCTGGTGTCATTGAAGTCGATTTCCCTGGACGGGGCCGTGGTGGAATTGATTACTTCTTTTGTAATTGGCAGGCACTGAGGCATAGGGGACAAGGGGGGTGTCTGTAGCCAGATGCTTGTGCACTGAATGAGAATGTGTTAATGTGTGTGAGTGTGTGTGTGTGTGCATGTGTGTGTGTTTGTGTGTGTTTGAATGAGACGGTAATGGATTCTCATTAGTATGTGAGGCAGGAGCTTTAAACATCTCTGTCCAAACGCCCTTTGGCATCCTTCCTAGTGTTTGCACATTTGTCTGTTATAAGAAATGGGAGACAGCTCATAATAAACACGCAGGCTGCAGAGGTGGTGCTAAAACTAAAGAGACCTGTAGACAATTGCAGAGGTCCTTTAGGGGATTTCAAGGTGTCACCAGTGACAAAGAATTTAATTTCACTAGAAAGCATTTTGACGTGTTTTTGTAGAATATAAAAGATTGCGTTCATTGGGGTCACTTTGAAAACTAATACAAGAAAATTCCAGTATTTATTAAACTGGGTCTTATTCTCATAATTCTGACTAATCAGACTGGGCGTGCTAATTATGAACTTGCCACCTCCATTGTAAAGGTTCAGGGATTGCAACAGTGGCGAGACAACTTATATTGAGGCAAGGCTCTGAAAGGTTTGTAAAAAAGAAATTCAATTTGACATAAATCATTTTTAACACTTACCTCTAAGCCTGGAAAGTAATCACTGAAATAACCCCTCTGAACTAGCTACTGTAGCTAACTACATAGGGGTCTACTTCTAGGGCAACTTGCTGACAAACAAAACCAGCTGCCTATTCATCTGTACATGTAAGTATGTTTGAATCTATTTGGGGAAGTGTGCTTATTCACCCTTCTTGCCAAGGCTTACCAAGATTGATGCCACTCTTATATTTGTCTAGTAAGCTTAACTTGGTCTTGTCGTCTCTCTAAAAGTGCCAGGCGATCAGCAATGACTTTAGGAAGTCACTGCTATTAGGTACACCTGTTCAACTGCTTGTTAACGCAAGTAGCTAAGTAGCCAATCATGTAGCAGCCACTCAGTGCATTTAGGCATGTAGAGATGGTCAAGACAACCTGCTGAAGCTTAAAACAAGCATCAGACCATCTCTGAACGAACAACATGTCGAACCTTGAAGCCGATGGGCAGCAGAAGACCACACTTGGTGCCACTCCTGTCAGCTAAGAACAGGAAACTGCGGCTACAGTTCCTACCGGCTCACCAAAATTGGACAATAGAAGATTGGAAAAATGTTGCCTGGTCTGATGACTCTTGATTTCTGCTGCGACATTCAGATGGTAGGGTCAGAATTTGGCATGAACAACATGAAAGCATGGATCCATCCTGCCTTGTATTAATGGTTCAGGCTGTTGGTGGTGGTGTAATTGTGTGGGGGATATTTTCTTGGCACACTTTTGGCCCCTTAGTACCAATTGAGCATGCCCTAGGTTGCCCTATCTACTAGAATCTATCCCTGAACATACAATATTAGCTGTAGTATGTATCTAAGACACAGTAGGTGTGATTTAGATAAGATTTCATTCCAAATGTACACATAATTATACTTAAGATATAATTCAAATTACAGTAAAAATCATGTCCAAGAACCTTTCACCTTGCAGTATACAGGCATTTGTGTTTTACAATTCTTGGCATATGTATGTATGCATATACTGCATGTGTTTTTATAGTTAAATGTATTGAGGTGTTTTTCATCCCATTTAGTGCCATGTTGTTTTGTATTGCCTGGGGTAACAAAGGTAATATCCCTAGAAAACCCCAAGTACAATCCTGTGGAAATATGCTAATGACTTTAGACAGCAAGTGGGCTTTAGTCAATGAGGCTTAAAGCATTTTACCTTAAATTATAGAAACACATACACACTCACACACACAGTATTTTTGCATGTTTGCCACAGGCAATGCTGTCTGTCCACTAACTTTAGTCACGCTGCACTTGAAAGCAACACTTTGTGCCTCAAACCATGGGCCTAGATTAACAGTGTGAACCAAGGCAACCTGCGTGTGTGTGTGTTTGTGTGTATTTTGTCTGCTTAACACACATTACATTTTCTCTCGCTTAGGTAACCCAGCTGCTCTCTTCCCTACAAAAACTATTATCATTTCACCTAGGCTCTTTCACTCCAATTAACATCATTTTTAGGTGCCTCGTTTATGTAGTTCATTCATAAAAGTCATTGACCCGAGCATTTCTAAGGTGAAAGTTTATGAAACTCGTTGGAATGTGTGTTTGTACTTCAACAAATATGTTTTTGTGCATATATGACCCTGACATAATGTGCATGTTGTCGCATAAGTTCTGTGTATTACTTCTGAGTAATTGTGTGCGTGTAAACAAGAAATGTATTCGTGTGTTCATTTGTATTAGTGCTTTTTTATTTGTGTACATACGACAGCTTTACAATACACACAGATTTCGATTTACAGCTGTCTTGACTTTATCATCCCTGTAACACTACATGCTGGAATTGACTGGGGCAACAGCCAGCCTCCTCTCTCCCACATCAGCTGAATGAAAATGTCTTTAGAGGAGCTAACACTGGCACGATGCCCAGACTTAATATTCTTAGATATCACTATGTTGTTTATCGTGGAGTTCAAAGGGAAAGTATTTATGCTTCCTTGTCACCTCATAAGAGGTTACTTTAGGCAGGGCATTTCATTCATCCTTTTCTGTTTTCACTCTTTATTTAAACAGTATTGTAGAGAATAAAGGTGGGAGGGTAGGTGAGAAGCTGCAGCAGGATGTGATGTAAGAAAGGTACATATACCTTGAGACTCGGGTGAATTTATGACTTGACGCTGATCTTTTACGGCGTTGTATTTACAGCAAAAATCAATAGAAGTGATCATTCAGACAGATGAGAACATGGACAGTCACATTTGACCACGTTAAGACCTTGTTTTTTCAGTCCAAACTCTCGTTAGATCTCTGACAGAAACATTTGCCAAAAATGATGTCACGTCAAGGTGTTTATTTTGGCAATAAGCCTTAGAGGCCGTGGTGTACAGTGGTTTTAGAACACCTAAGAGGCGTTGTTGCCTAAAACCCCCTTAGCTGTTCTACAGTCTCCATAAACCATGCCCCCTCGTGGCTTATTGCTTTTAGAAAATGGTTACACCAGTGTTTTTTAAAATAAATACACAGAAAGAAAAAATGCAATAATTTATTCAGGGTTTCCCACAAATGAATGTGATTGTGGCAGCTCGCTATGATGTCAACATGGGGTGCTACATATTAATTTTGACTGTCTTTTAGGAGTGTGTTGGCATATATAACTGTTTGGTTATTCATTGCACCACACTCTTGGAGCGCAGAACGTACTCTGGGCACAGACAGAGCAGTAGAATGCCAGGCACAGTGAAAGTGAAAGTGAACCATTTGTTGCACTGGGTCTAAGAGTTTGCTTTGACCCACCTCTGCAGCAGTATGGAGCTATATTTGTGTCTTTATTACATGCGAGAAAATAAATGATATGAGAGGGAAAAAAATGTTTGAGAAAAATAATAATATTTGAGACTAAAAAAAGTTTTGAGAGAAAGTATTTCGTCATAGAATATAAAAAAAAATAATTTGAGATTTAAAAAATGATTTCCGAGAAAAAAACTCTCTCAAAAAACTTTTTTTTACTCAAATATTATTTTTTTGCTATCAGTGTGAAAACATTTTCTCTCAAAAAAAAATTTGTTTCTCTCAAAACATTTTTCTTCTCTCTCTCAAAACCTAAGTCTTTGCTCTCATGTCAGGATTTTGCTCTCACTGTGAAAATAATGTCATGGGCAGGGCCACGTTCCTATTGGCCAATCTCAATCAAATTGACAGGTAGGTGAGGATTGTCTTGGGAGTGGAATTCAACTGAGAGGCCGTTTACACGTTGCCGGCTATTTTCATAAACGGACATTTCACCGTCTCCGTTTTCAAAAAATTCTTCTTTTACACTTACCCGTGTATATATACACAAGAGCATGCCAAACCTGTAGGTGGCAGTGTAACGAGAAGCTCAAGCCTTCCATGTATTCATTGTCACCATAGCAACATAGGTCGCACTCATGGGTCGCACTTTTGACACAGGCGCAAGTTCCGGCACATACTGTGACGTCGGCTGCCTATAACTCCGTCTGTTTACGTTTATCTCAGTTTACATGCAAACGCGCAACCGGAGTTTTCCAAAATCTCCACTCTGGCCGGAGTTTTTAGAAAGACTCGTTTTCAGAGGAGAAATCTCCGTTTGCGTGTAAACGAAGGGCGCAAACGAAGGAAGATGTCTCCGTTTATCAAAATCACCGTGTACGTGTAAACGGCCTCTGAATCATTCATCCACCATGGTGGATTCACCGGCATAGAGGCGCTGCATTATTTGGGAGCGGAGACTCCAATGTTTGGGTAAGATGGTGACACACACAATTGATGGGTAGCTAGCAGAGCAAGTTGGTTATCAAAATCATTCCTATAATGAATCCCTTTTCTCACCTAACGTTATTTTACCAAGACTGTGTTATTAACTGCACTAGCCAGCTAGTGTTAACTTTACATCTAGCTAGGTTATCCCATTAACGTTACTTTACTACGGTGCTTTTCTCTTCCAACATTCCATGTGTGGCAGGGTGAGCGCTGCTACACCTCTGCCCTTAACTGGCATCAGCTGGGCCTAATTTCCAGTTGTCGGAGCCTAATTTCGCAGTGGTGGCACCTGCGTTATTTGGTCTTCCCCTCACGGGCGCGCTCACTTCTACCTGGCGTTTACGTGGCGAGGGCTGTGTGTGGCGTGCTCCGGTTGGCGTGCTTTGTGTGTGTCGTGCTCCGGTTTCTGTACCCAAACTTGGGACTCATAAGGTAGGCATGGGTGCTGCAATGTTTGTGTACTGTTAAAGCGTATTATGGTGTCACAGCTGCCGTGACTGTTCGCTTTACAGTGGCGTTGGCCGTTCCTGTTGTGTGCAGCTTCGGAGGGGACTTTGAAATGCTCTTCCTCACTGTGAGACGGTGACTGGGTTTGAGCTGTGCGCTGTGCGTTAAGCTCCCTTCGCTCCGGTAAGCTCGCTATGTTTTTTTATTTCTACTTCTGCTAGTTCTGTTAACTTTATGTTAACAGGTTGTCCTGGTCTCTATCCTGCTGTAGCTGAGGCCACAACTTGTGGCTTGTTCTCCTCCTCTGCGCACTGTGTAGGGCTGCACTCCATAGCCCGGTGACGTGGGCCGTCAGCTGGGCATCCTGAAGGACGGCTATCCACGGCCTCCAGCCCCGGTGCGGCCACTCCGTTTTCCACTGCTGTTCTGCCGGTTTTCCACAGACGGATTAAAGCACACTGTAACACGGCTGTGCATTCATGCGGCTTTGGACCTCCGTGTTGTTATATTTGGAAGTCCGTCTCCTGTCCCCATATTTACCAGTATACAATCTGTGTGACCTTCTGTTGTTAAGAGTAGTCTACAGGTTTGAGTGTATTCCCTGGGGTGCAATTCCACAGGTGGCGTTGTCGGTTCATTTCCCTCCCCTCTCCATTTGGCCACGCATGCATAACGTTAATGTATGCATATCCGCTCCCAAATAACGCAGCACATCTATGCCGGTGAATCCACCATGGTGGATGAATGATTCAGCTGAATTCGACTCCCAAGACGATCCTCACCTAGCTGTCAATTCGATTGAGACTGGCCAATAGGAACGTGGCCCTGCCCATGACATTATTTTCACAGTGAGAGCAAACTCCTGACACGAGAGCAAAGACTTTTGAGAGAGAGAAGAAAAATGTTTTGAGAGAAACAATTTTTTTTTTTGAGAGAAAATGTTTTCACACTGATAGCAAAAAAATAACATTTGAGAGTAAAAAAAGGTTTTTGATAGTTTTTTTCTTGGAAATCATTTTTTAAATCTCAAATTATTTTATTATTTTAATTATTTTTATTTTAATTATTTTATATTCTATGACAAAATACTTTCTCTCAAAACTGTTTTTAGTCTCAAATATTATTTTTTGCTATCAGTGTGAAAACTTTTTCTCTCAAATATTTTTTTTTTCTCTCAAACATTTTTTTTCCCTCTCATATCATTTATTTTCTCGCATGTAATAAAGACACAAATATAGCTCCATACAGCAGCTGCTTCTCTCATCCATCAATCTGATGTGATCAGCTCTGAGCCAATTAATTGTCAACCCCCACAACTAAAACACAAACACACAAACTGCTGCTGAGGAAAAGAAAAACTCATGAAGAACCTACGCCTGTGCTGTGTTCACGGACCCGTAAAAATCTCAGAATTTAGAAATGGGACACAGAATGGTACAAAAGTGACACACACAAAACAAACAAAACAGAAAGTGTAGTTTGTTTATTTTAGATGGAGATAACAGGCCGGTGGATTGGGCACTAGCCACAACAGTTATTTCTCCAGCAAAGCGTCAGGACACAGTGGCTGCTCAAACATGAATCAACAGCACTGCTCTGCGTCCCATATGCAGCTGCACATCGAATCAGACTTTGTTGGCAAGACCCTCAGGTGTGTTTGGATTCAATGCCTGAGAGTGCTTGATTTTCTGAACGTCTGCCTCTGTTAACACTTGGTGGTGGGATGTTTTGTCACGTCCTTTAAAGTTTTTTCACTACCCCAGTGGCGAAAAACACCACAGTCTGTTTAATGATCCAAACGTCGTCTCTTGAATTTTCCAGCTCAGCAGTTTCTGTCCCACTAATTTCAGCATGTCTCCTTTCTTTTGTATCTTTCCCCTCTATCAGGTCAATCTCTTTTTACCACTTATCCACGCTTAACCAGCCCAGTAAATCAAAATTCACAACAAAATCTGACATTTCAAAAAACAACCATTAATTGGCACAGTAATACTGTTATTATGCAGACACAGCTGTGTGTATATGGAGTGTTTTACAACGGCTTCGAACATGGCTCAACCTTTCAAAATCAAGAAGCTGAACTATCTGTTTTATAATGTCAATTTTTAAAGCATGTGAGTAATGCAAGATCTCTCGCCTTTTGGCAAGCAGTAGAGAAAATTTAATGTGTTTACCAGCGATGCATTTTAATATCAGATTTAGGTGTAATCCAGCTTAATCATGTCTACTGTAGTCACAATCAGGGCACAAGATGCATGTTAAAGCCAGGTGGAAAGAGGGGATTTACGGTGAGAGGAGCAGGCAGTCCTCCCTCACTCCCTTGTTTTTCTCTGCATTGCTTTTTTAAAGTTATTCCTTTTTGCAAAGAAACACCAAATAGAGCAGACGAGGATGCTGCAGCATAAAGGCCAAGAAATCGAACTCTTGTTCTATGATTTGTGAGTATGAGGCATGGGCATTAGCCGACTTACATATTAATTACCTGCTGTTCAGGGTGTTGAGTGCGCTCGTATTTTGAAAGAGCAGCAGAGCATGTAGAAGTGAGATTTTCATGGATGTTAACTGTTGCATGCTCAAGCCCAGCTGGATAAAAAAACCCAGAGTGCATTTGCACCTTTTCACAAAATCAAATCACAATTGCACCAAGCTAAATGAAACAGGATTGACTACTGAGAAAGTGGCACAAGATGTTTCAGTCCACTGTTGAAATGATTAGCTCTAAAAGATTCAACTTGGAGAACTGTTAAGAGACTTTCCATGGCATTTTTCAGGCTAAAAACATCAGTGCACACACTCTCCTATTATATAAGCTTAATACAACTAATACACACATGTCGTCTTATTTGTATTACTTGTTAGACCACTCTTACTTTCGCTCCTCTCTAGTTAATTGGCTCTTTTCACCACCAGAAGCCCAGTGTAAACAGTTGAGAGATTTTCAGTTGAAGCAAGCTTCTAATTTTTCCAGTAGCTCTTGTGGTACTACAGTGGGTCTTATTGTGCACTGATGTGACAGCACCCATTTCTTATCACATTTAGTGTTCAAAAATTACAGATGCAATTACATAACAACTCTTGTGTCTGCTTTTCCATTCACAAAAAGACATAGCTGTTTGTATGGCAGAGGAAACACAAAGGGGAAGAGGAAGGTGTTGGTCCATGAGCTCTGACGCAGGGTTAGAAATCGCTACTCTTCCATGAAACCATCCTTTGACTTTTGCCCCCTTCAAGACTTCACAAGTCATAAATGTGACATGGTGCATTCGAGTGTCTTTGTTTGGAAGTAATACCAAAAAGCACACTGTGGCAAAAATCGGTTGTTTTGGAGGCAACAGAAGTGTGGGGAGACAATAACAAAATGCCACCTCCACCTTTTACCTTTTTCAGGGCAGACATTTTGACTTGTCACTAAAGGACAGGCACATTATTAGGTGTTATGACTGACATTAACCATGGCTCTGCTTTATTCAAGTGTGCCAGTAGGTCATGACAGTGTGAAAGCGAGCCAGCGCAAAGAATTCCAGGACCCTAAATCCAAAGCAGCTAAATGGAATTCAGCCATCAGTAATTTTACTATTTACATCTGTGTTTTTCCCACTGTGGCATGTTAGAATCTGTCTTAAATGACATGATTAATGAGCAGATGAAATCAATGGACAGTGAAGATTGGGAGTGGGATTTAGGCGTTTTATCAAATCTGAAATCATCCTTTTGAGACCTTTCTGTGGCAGGTCTGTCTCTCTGGTCATTCAGGACAAAAAGGACGAAGACATTTTAAATTCATAGCACTATAAATTTTGCAACCCTCAAGCTGAGTGTCTGTTCTCTACCCTTGAGCAGTCGTCCTCTCCCCCTCCCTTGTTTCAACAACAAGGTTGTGCCACACATTTCAATTAACAATGAAACCGGTTTCAATACTTGATTTTAATCATGCAAACTTGTACCCAGTGACCCACTGTATGACCATCTCTTTGCATACCTATGTTGTTTGTTGATTTAGATTACTTTGGTATGTCATTAAACTGAAAATGATTGCACAGAGAACATAAGTGATACTAAAATAGGGTTTAGTCCATTTGAAATACTGAAAAGTGACAATAAATTATAAAAAAAATCAAGTCTAGAAGAAAGTGACACTTTAAAACTTCATTAAAATGTCAACTTGAAATTGTACAGTACAAATTACATTAAATTGACGGATAAGACAGCAGTGTTACACAAATTCCCATGTTACAGAACACATCAACACTTACACCATTTTGCTATTACATTAGCTCAAAACTGGTTAAAAAAGATAAGTGGTTGTTTAATTTGCAGTGCACAGTTTAATTTATTTTAACATGCAGCTGAAATGATAATAATAATAAATTAGAAATGAAGACTGTGAATGGATTCATTAGGTCATAAACAGCATGTGCGTGTCTAAAAAGGCACTACCTGCTGTCAGTTCAAACAATTCCTCTGTCATAAAAACACAGTCAGTGTGTTCAAGTGGAGGAAGCCGAGCTTTATAGAAGATCCTGGGGTCTTAATTGAGGGCTGGGGGCAGCAGGCTCACGCCAGATCGATGGCATTTCACCCCCAAAGGGCTTTCGAGATATGACTGGCTTGTCTGAAAGGGCCCCATCCCAAGGGAGCCCACTCAAGAGGACAGGAGAGGACTGACAGGCAGGACACACACACATACACACAAATACAGTATGTGCTTGTGGTCCTGCACATTTGCTTGCTTGTATACAATTGAAATGCACACACACACACACACACACACACACTGAAATATAATTAAACTTATGGTCATGTAAATGTACATAATTGGTTTCTCTGCTTCTGTCTTTCTTTTCTTTTCCTTTCCCTCTCTCTCTTGCACACAAACACACACACACACACACACACACACACACTCAGCGGCAGGTGAGTGGCATGGCTTGGAGATAACGCCGCTATCAGACCTTCATCAGGAATGGCTGCACTCTCATCTGTCACAGTGGCTTTTTTCTCTATCAGCTCCATCAACTCTCCTTCCTCAGTCCTCTTCCTGTCTTTGTCCATTATTTGACCCTCCGCAGGCTTACCGGAGCTTTAGGGACGAACAATACGTTATTTTTTCTGATTCTGGAAAGACGTGTGCCGTAATTACAGTACTTCAATACTTCCATGTATGACACTATGTACACTATGTACTTGTGTAGCGCGCTAATTTTGACAAGGTGGTGTCTTAAATCGAACACGGCTCTTGTGCACTTACAAGAAATGACAATTGCAAGCAACGTTTGACCGCTTTGTCTTTTTCTTAATGGCAAACTGCAACTTGACAGACCTTTAACAACAACATATAAAAAGCGGGGTCCAAACAAGTGATCAGCCCTGAGGCTTTGTGCATCTTGAGGCAGACTTGTCATTGTGGATGACCTCCTGGTTCCTTATTTTACAGTCTCATTCTTCTCACTGCTCTCGCTGATACAGAATATTACCCTGTCACCTCTCCAGCGGGAGTGTGTTAGAGAGGCAAATAATGCCACCACTGAGTATCATAACTCTATGGTTTTCCCCGCCAGCCTAAGGAAACACTTAAAATGAAACACCTCAACCCGTTGCCGTTGCAAACACTGCACACATTAGCAAACCTGAAATATGGCACCAGGGAACGTCATTCGGTAAATGTGTTTTATACTCACGACGTGTTTATATTGTCACGCTGCATTTATATTACTGTTATGGTTCAGAGGAGGGATTGGTGAAGTTGTTTTTACTGATTTGGTGCAAAGCAGTGCCACTTGCTGTGAAATTTCACATAGAAAAGAAGAACAATAGGAAACGCAGTACTTTTACAGTCTTAGAATTTGTTTGCTAGCAGAGAAGTGCAGGGAAATGAAATGAGAGCGTGTAATGCGTACTCAGAGGAGGACGTAGGGTGGGAATTTAAAGGCTTTCTTGATGAAATGAGATTTCAATTTACTGTTTAAGATTAGGAGTGACTCTGCAGTCCTGTGGATTGGGAAGGTCATTCCAACAACAGGGAGCCTGATGGGAAAAGAAAGAACATTTTACTTTTATTTATCGCGACAGCAAATAAAGGAGAAGACGGGGAGAGTTGAATGCAAAGCGTCAGAGCTAACGCCTAATCATATGTTTTAGAATTGCATTTGGAAAACTCTATCAGCCTAGCAGTTTGTGAGTAAGTTTGAATCTCTACTTTCTTAGACACACACAAACATGGTGCCAGAGCAGGAAAAGTGCGACAGCTCAACTCAATGTTATGTGACAGTTCAATATGACACACGCTTCAACAGGTTGGAGCAGTGACATGACTGACGTGAGAGACAGACACCATAACATTGACAGAGAGGTTAAGGGGAAGTCTCTTTTCATTGCTGTCTTTGCCTCTGCAGGTATTACAATAAGTGGTGGTGCTTGAATATCGATACTCTTTGTACTGTGCTAAGTAGATGACCTGTCTGTCAAGCTTTTTATGTTTAAGTGTTTCTCTGTATACAGACGCTTACACTTAAGCACACAAAGTCACTTTCACGCCCTGATGATACCAGCTCCTGGGCATTGCTGTCGTACCTGTGTCTTATCATACATTAGACCTGATGTAATGGTGTGTTAAGCTTTGATGGAGCACAGGAAGAAGTATTAGGTTTGAAATAATGTGCTGGAGCAACAGAAGCGTAGCGCTGCCAGTATTGTAGTTTAAGAACTCACCAAGCCCGCTGTAAGAGATGATTAATACACTCTTTGATGTCTTACGGCCAAAATGGCCAGCAGAAATAATCCGTTTACAATGGCTCTGATGTGTGTGTGTGTCTGTGTCTGCGTGCGTGTGTGTGTGTGTGTGTGTGCATTTCAGTGGAGTTCACCAAACTGGACCTAGCCTCTCTGCAGTCTGTTCGTCAGTTTGTGCAGAGCTTCACGGAGCGGGACCTGCCGTTAAACATTCTGGTCAATAATGGTGAGTGATGGAGACGGCATGTTCTTGTCATGTGGGCTGTATACCGCATATATAGAGTAGACCAGTGAGAAAGGTAGACATCCTCTACAAAGCGGTGTAATTTAGATAATGTTACCTGACTGAATTTCATAGGATTTAAAGCATTAAAATCAGCTCACTGAAAAGTCTTGAACACACAGTATATTTTAGCATTTGTGCAAGTGCTGTGTTTCGTATGTGCTCCATCTGGCCGGCTCATCAGTTAGCACAACCTTTTATGTCTTATGTGTCCCCACAGCCCTATCCGCTGAGCTCAAGTACCCGCTCATAGACACCACCCTTTATCCTCCAAATGTGTTCAGTTAAACTGATTTTAAAAAATCTGTTTTTTAACACTTTTAATGATATAAAAGTGGATTTTAGTTGAATTCTTTTTCACACAGTACTTACACCAGAATTTTAAACCAGAAGTTTTTTTAAACTGAAAAAATGTGCTTAAAATATGCAGATAGATGAGGAATACACCTATCAGACACCCAATTAAAACCACTGATGGGTGATGTGAATAATATTGATCACCTTGTTACAATGCATTGTTCTGCTGGGAATCCATGGGTCCTGGTTATCATGTGTATGACATGCACAGTTGCAGACCAAGTGCACCTCCTTATCCGTGGGACATACAGGTACCCCAGAGGTCCTGTGTCCATGCCCGTTCGGGAATGACCCAATGAATACAACAAAGAGCTCAAGGCATCGACCTTACCTCGGTAGTCCCTAGATCCCAATCCAATCGAGCATCCATGGGACACGGTGGTACCACAGAGGTCCCTGTGGATCAGACATGGCTCTGACCTCTCGAGGCATGGACACAGGACCTCTGAGGACTGTCCTGTGGTGTCTGGCACCAGATTCTTTAAGCCCTGTGCTTTTAAACTGGAAAAATGCGCTTAAAATATGCGATGGACTCCTTTCTCATTGCCAGTTTTTTGGTGTATCATGTTCGACATCACAAACACTAGAAAACAGGGTCAGTAAACAGTAGATAGCAGCATGAAGGCCAGTGAAAATGTTACGGTGGTTATCTCTTTTTTCAATATCTGTCTCTAATTTGAAACCCTGTTGGAGTGCTGCTTGGACGGAGACAGATAGAATTTGCGGCTGAGATGACAAAGAGTCACAGAAGTTATCAACAATCACACCGCAAAAGGGGTGAAAGTTGGCGTGGTCATCTGTGTGTCATGTATCCATCACTGCTGATCAGAGCTGGAGCGTATAAATTCCTGCGACTACTGCAGAGTCATTTGCCACTAAAGACAAAAGCCAGATGTTAGTGGATGTCAATGGGTTTTTTTGTGCAATGGGAAAAGGCCCGTAGAGATCCTGAAATTGTCAGTGTTCAGAGTGGGTCTCCTTTCTTTGATTGTATTCTGTCAAAGTTCCGTTATAATCTTTTTCAACTTCTTTGCTTACCTGTCAGCTAGCTTTCATGCACTCTCAATCTCAGCACCTCGAGTTCAGGCCACAGGTGTGATCTGTCTTCTTATTGATGAGTCAGCCACGGATGAGCCACTAAAGAGATCACAAGTGTGATCACACATAATGAACTCTGTGCTGAACACTGCAGACACATTAGAGACCCCCATGGTACAGGTTATTAGGAATATTATTCACCGATTCGGAGCTGTTTGCACAGTATGGGCTCTTGTGTGTACTTTTATCTTGTGTGTCAGATGCATCAGGCACATCAGGCCTACCGAAGAACTTGGATATTAGTGCTCATAAAGGAATTACTCACCATGTTGAGAATACAGTCAACTTCAAACACTGAAACGTAGGGGTGTGATGATTTTCTAAATTCACAGTTCAGTTTAAATCGCCATTGTTTTAATCACTTTTTTTATGGTCCTTTCAGGGATGGCTGGCAGAGGGGTTAGTTTAGAGGGTGGTGGATGAATAAGAAAAAATGGGAAAAATCTGGGCCCTATTAAGTCAAGTACAAGAACATGTCAAGAATACTGAGGAAAACTGAGGTTGATTACCTTTATGAATTAACTTAACTTATAAATAAACTAAATAAAGATTATCAGTCTAGACAAGGACAGAGACAAGGACAGAGACAAGGACTGAGTGCCATGACACATACTTATGTGTGTTAAGGAGAGAGAAGGAGAGAAGACAATGACAGAGAATGGGAGAGAACGTGGAAGGTGGACTATTGCATGCAATGATTCTGTAAGTTATGTATGTCATACTCATCACCAGTCATGAAATCTCAGCATTGTTAGCAGCCATGTTGGGGGTGCCGCCTCATAACGTAATGATAGCTCAATGGGCTGGATTTCTTGAGGTGGCAGAAATTGGCACCACAACACGAGAACAGCGGACATTTATGTTGCAGTTGAGTCAGTTTCAGCACTGTTACACCCCCATTGAAATGTATTTTTGTGTGCTTTAAGTGATTGTATATGTGTGTGTGTTTTTGTTTCTGTGTGTCAAGCGGGTGTCATGCTGGTTCCTGAGGGCCGTACTGAGGATGGATTTGAGCAGCACTTTGGCATAAACTACTTAGGCCACTTCCTGTTAACCTGGCTGCTCCTGGACACACTGAAGGATTCTGGGAAGTGTGGTCATTTCTCACGTGTGGTCAACGTCTCCTCCTCTGCCCATTGCATCGGCGAGATCAGACTTAACGATTTAAATAGCTGGTAGGCTCACACACACACACACGTAATCACAACCATATCAGATGATATATTACAGAGCAGGCCTTTTACAAAAAGAATGATGTTTAAAGAACATTTAATCAATTTGTAAATGATTACTCTTTTATTTTTTTTTTAACTGGGAAATTAGTTTTTTACTTTTCCTACAATCTTATAAGAAACAACAACATTGGACCAACTTGATTTGAGAGATTTGGGAACATGGTGACATCAGATAATTAAACAGGATGTAAACCACCACCAATGACTAAAACTGCAAAAGTAATACCATAGTAGTAAACAAGAATTTAACTTTACCTGTTTTGTTTTGTTTGTTTGTTTGTTGCAAAAACATTTCAAATCCCAACTTGTCACACTCACCTGCACTCTTTCTGTACTGGCATCACCAACACAAGTATCTCATTTTCCTGCTGGCACTAGTGGACAGCTGTTGGCTCCAGTTGGCTCAGTATCATTCCACTTAGCAGCACAGCTGTCCAGAAGCATTAGCAGCCTGAATATCTATATTGTGTTGGGCAAAGGCACACACCAATGTGCTTAGCCTCTCCCAGTTTGTTAAAGAATATAAAGTAATGTAAAATATCAAAAGTTGACGCAAACTTTTTTCAGTTCTGAATGCAGGTGTCCACTATAATAGCTGGCAGGGCCTCAGTGATGCCTACAAGGGTCATTTGAAGACGACAGAAAAATAATATTACAAGATATAACTGTGACCCGATTTTAGCTTAACAGCAATTTGCTACTAAAAGCTAAGATCTTAAGTTGTGAGGTCCTGAATGTAGCTGCCTTGTAGCTAACTGACAAACTTACCTGCTGTAAAGGAAAGGAGAGTTACAGCAGCAGTCTTGTGTGAGGACCTGTCAGTACTGTCAACAGGAGGAAAGGAAAGTAATAGCTGTTAAAAAAAAATCTGATTTTACAGCTGTG
Source organism: Epinephelus lanceolatus (assembly GCF_041903045.1). Classification (NCBI taxonomy): domain Eukaryota; kingdom Metazoa; phylum Chordata; class Actinopteri; order Perciformes; family Serranidae; genus Epinephelus; species Epinephelus lanceolatus. The sequence goes on along the minus strand of NC_135747.1, from coordinate 18,324,983 downwards.
TGTGTGAGAGAGAGGTTTTACATGTTGCACTTGTACCACCTGCTAAAATAAAAATATAACATGGAGCATCATTATCCTCAAGTGTGCATACACTCAGGCAGTTTAATCTTGTTTCACAGATGTGTCTTTTAGTAGGAGAAGCTGTTTGCATATGATATTAGTATAATATCACAGGGAGTCTGTGCATCAACGTTTTAAATCAACAGATAGGTAAATATATTGAGTGCTATCAAAATGATATTAAAATCACTTTGCGAGCTGTATATCTGAGCTGTAAATCTTCAAACAGGCACAAACTGCAGATGATAAAAAGGAAGAAACTGCAGTTTAGCGCTGACTTCCTGGTTGGTGTGAAAATTGGATATACCTTTCTGTCTTATAGATGATGCACACATTTTGTTTGACATGGTTGAAGGACAGTCAGGTCAATCACTGAGCTACGAAACACTAAAGGTAGCCAGCACTGGTACTGAGTGACTGATTGGTAATTTCTTGTGCAGATGAACTGTCTGTTTTTACCCTTACACCTCTGTCTTCAAGGTGTAAGGTTTTTTAATTTACTACAACGTGTCTTTTTTAAATCTCTGTTACTCTATGTGTCACTAGTGGCTTCCGCTCAGGAACTACAAATGAATATTAGCTTTTAACCATATCTGGTATAATAGATGTATTGTGCGCTGCCTCTGCTAAACAATAAAAAATAATTAAACTGCTGTCACTTTAATTGCAGATAGTCTGTGCAAGTTGGACTAGAACTCCTGATCTGATCTCCTCCATAGATCTTTGTAGATAGCTGGCACTGCAGCTCTGCAGTCCAACGATGTTGTTTGGTTTCACATGCTTCACATCAATGACACTGTGCGGCCTTGTTGGCTCGTTGAGCCTGATGATTCAGCGAGGTCTTGTTATATTTCCACTAAAAGAAGAACTTGGCCTTGTTGAGCAGGACATGGAAAAATAGCACCTATAGTGGCAACAGTTTATCAGAATAAACTGAAGAGAAAACAGCTGCTTACCTGCCTTTTGTCTGTTATATTTAACAGAAGCTCATTTCATAGTTCCAGTGTAAAGGTCTGACAGTGTTTATTGCCTTCCCCCTCTCCAGCCAGTGTTATTCAGCCCATGCTGCTTATTGTCGCAGTAAGCTGGCCCAGCTGTTATTTAGTTCCCACCTCCACCAGGAGCTGCAGCGTGGAGGCTTCCCACTGAGTTCATGTGCTGTGGATCCTGGCATGGTGGATACTGCTCTCTATCGCCACCTCTGGACGCCCCTCTGCCTGGCACAGAGCGCCATTGCTCGCCTGCTCTTCAAGGTAAAACACTGTCCTGACTTTCATCTTTCATTCACACATTTGATTTATGTCATCCTGCAAGGCAGCAAAGCAGATGTGACAAATATTAAAGCACACGTGATAATTAACTGTGGAAAAATAAAGCTTTGGTTTAAACACAGTTCCACCATTTTTGATCAGAAACCAGATAGCATTATTTATTAACTAAAGCCTTTTTTATAGGTTGTGTAATTTTTCACCCCAATAATTTTATTGTTGCAAAGTACACTTTGTGTTTTTCCACATTACCAATGGGTAGTTTTCCCTCTCAACTCAAAATACTTTGTCTCTAATCCTCGATTTTGATTCAGTTACTTTATGGTTACAGAACATTTGAAGGACACCAAGGCCCTAATCTTTGTTACTTTAAAATTTTCCTTGATCCCTCAAACTGCAGTTTATTTTGCTGTTGTTCTTACTAAATCTCTATTATCTAAATGTCCAGAAGATAATGCGATGTATCTAAGTGTTTTCTAAAGGTCTGTGAAATATGGAAGCCGAGAACGATGGTGCTTGTAATTATTTTTTTCAATTATCTCAAGATAACAGCTTGTTTTCTTGTGATAAGAGTCAATTTTTGTTTATTCTCAAGAAAATAAAAGGCAGATTGCTCAAGATGAAGAGACAGTTTATCACAAGAACACAACTTTTGTTTTTGTTTCTTGAGATCACCAGATGACAATGGAGAACTCTGGTTCATCCAATCAAACCTGATTTCAGCCTTCAAAATCACCGTCATAACTGTTGAGGAGGATTCATAACTGAACTGTTAGTCCTTAATTCAATTCATTTCAAAGAACTTTATTTCCGTTAGGAACTTCGTCTGTGAAGAGCAACAGTGCATATTAAACAAAATAAATAGATAAATACAAATGTTAAAAAGTTACCGTTTTTTTTTCCCCCGTTAAAGGGTTTTTTTTGGGGAGTTTTTCCTTATCCGCTGTGAGGGTCTTAAGGACAGAGGGATGTCGTATGCTGTAAAGCCCTGTGAGGCAAATTGTGATTTGTGATATTGGGCTTTATAAATAAAATTGAATTGAATTGAATTGAATTAAAAATACAAATACAAATGTTAAAAGGAGAGAAAAAAAACAAACACACACACACACCCTCAAGCATACACATACCAGATCAAATCAGCTGTTATTCAATAATCTGATGAATGAGGGTACAAAGCTGGACATGGATCTCTTTGTTTTAAAAGCAAGAGATCTGTACCTGAGACCTGATGGTAGGAGTTTGTAATGGCTGTGCAGTGTGTGGGTGGTGTCTGAAGCTATCTGAAAACCTTTTTGTTTAGTCCTTCTATTGTAGATGCTGAGAAGTGGTTCCTGTGCCAGTCCGATTATTTTACTGCTAATTGTTATGATTTTGTTTAGTGGATTGCGGTGGATGTTGGACAGTGAACCAAACCAGGCTGATATGTTGAAGGAAATAACTGATTCAATGAAACACTTGTAGAAAGCTGCTAAAACTGATTGGTGAACCTGGAGTCTGTGAAGTTTCCTGAGAAAAAAAGAGGCGCTGCTGACATTTGGAGAAGATGGCTTCACTGTTTTTGTGAAAGGTGAGTTTATGGTCGATTATGGTCCCAAGATATCTGTATGAATTGACCCTTTCAATTGGCTGATTGTTAACTGACGGAGGAGGGATGATGGAGGCGGCTTTACGGAAGTCAATCACCAGTTCTTTTGTTATGGAGGAGTTGAGGTCAAGACAGTTCTGCCTACACCACCCTGCAAAAGTGTCCAACTCAGTCTGTATTTGTCCCGGTGAGTCAGTGGTGTCCATGATCACAGTGTCATCAGAGTATTTGATGTAAGTTATGTGATGATGATGTACAGTCTCATGCGTTGATCAATAATCTGACATTTTCATCTTAAATCAGTTGCTACGGTAGTCATGACACCATCTATACATGCTGGCATGTCACTCCTGACCTCTGATAAATATTAGTAATGAGTAATAATTGTTTTCTTGTGATAAAGGGTTGATTATCTCGTTATTTCAGGTTAACGAAGTTTGTGATGTTGAGATAACGGCATTAAAACAACTGCAAACACAGCTGTTCTCGGCTTCCGTAGTGAAAGAAATGCACACCAAAAAAAAAGGACACAACAGATCTGCAATCCAAGTCTTTTGCAGTGATAAAACACATTGTACAAGCTTGTACCCAGAGGAGCTTAGGTTTTCGTTTAATGATTTTAAAGCTGAACTGTTGAAGTTGAAATCTTGGATGTCTGCAGCAAAATGGTGATGATTGCAGTAACTTTGCAGTCCACATGGTCTGCTCTCTTGTTAAGGAACTGCTGCGACACTGTTTAACTTTGTTTAACCTACTGCAGTGACCTGAAACAACAAACTCAAGTGCAGACATTCACGATTTTATTATACAAGATGAAACATACTCAAGCATGCGCACACACACATACACACACTCTATCCACATCACTGAAAATGGAGCTGCTACTAGAAATCAAGGCAGGCTGTTCACTGTATAATATTTTAAAACATTTCTTGCCTAGCTCAAAGCGCTGGCCGCAGGCTGCTGTTAATGTCCCTGGGATTTAATGGAAGGAGACGTGTGTGTGCGCTCCCAAAACTGCAATTGTCACAGGCATTTGCCTCTGAGCACAACCTTTGGGATGGTTCTGCCCCACATACGCAAACACATTAATCACACACACTCATGCATGTAATCATTAACACACACACGCACAAACACACAACCTGTGATTCTCTCCCGTTACGACACCTATTTATGTAGAGCCGTAACATTTAGGTGCATGCAGAGCCAAAAGCTAAGAGATATTGTAGAGAGAGAACTTGAAGAGCTAGAAGAAAGAGGACTTTATTAATCCAGGACGAGAACAGTCAAGGAGGTAGATGAGGAATACATCTATCAGCCACAGATTAAAACCACTGATGGATGAAGTGAATACTATTGATCATTTTATTACAATGCAGTGTTCTGCTGTGAATCCTTGGCAGTGGGTCCTGGTATTCATGTGGATGACATGCACCCGCCACCCAAACACTGTTGCAGACCAAGTACACCTCCTTATCTGTGGGACATACAGGTACCCCAGAGGTCCTGTGTCCATGGCTGTTCAGGAATGGCCCAAGGAATGCGACAAAGAGCTCAAGGCATCAACCCGACCTCTGTAGTCCCCAGATCCCAATCCAATTGAACATCCATGGTACACAGTGGTACCGTAGAGGTCGCTGTGGATCAGACATGGCTTTGACCTGTCGAGACATGGACATAGGGCATCTGGCTCCAGACTCTTTGAGCCCTGTGCATTGCAAGGTGGGGTACTGATACATCCCATAGATGCTTGATTGGTTTGGAATCTGGGGAATTTTTTAGGCCAAGTCACCACCTTGAGTTTTTTAATCACATTCCCCGGGCCATTCCTGAGCAGTTTTTGAGGTTTGGCAGAACACATTGTCCTGCTTGGGAGGCCGCTGCCATCAGGGAGTGCTGTTGCAATGACAAGATGTACTTGATCTGAAATAGTGTTTCACTTGGTGGTGCATGTCAGGTGGCATTCACACAAATGCCAGGACTCAAGGTTTCCTAGGCAAACATTGCACTGTAGAGAGATGATAGATGTTATTTACATAACATGTCAGTGGTTTTAATGTTATGCCTGATCGGTGTAAATATTGACAAAGGCATAAATGATAATAATCTAAAATCACAATGTGATGCTCTTTAATAGTCGATGAAACCGGCAGCACCTGTTGGTAGCGTGCCGCAATCAATATTTGCAGGAAGTAGTCATTATAATTAGTGAATAATGTGGGGAAAGATACAGTATTATTGGCAGACAAAGCAGTAAAGTTTGATACAACAAAGCAACAGGTGAGCAGAAATGAGTAGCCTGTTTTGAGGTTTTTGTATTCCAAAAAAATAATACCGGGGACATGCAAGACACATACACAGAACAACAGACAGTCAAATGTGAGGGTTGGAGCAACAAGGAGTGTTGAGGTGGAGACACCACCAGCCAAACTCTTTGCTGTGCCTTCAGCCTAGCACTCTCACAAAGGACCAGAGTAACACTCTTTACTTAAGAACAAATCATCAGCATGCTGACTACTTCAAACAAAAAAAAAAAGATCCAATTGATGTGAAAATATTCAGAGATGACCTGATTAGATTCCAAGTGTCTGTGAGACCGCTATTTCGTTCCTGAAGAGCTGTGGGTGCTCATTCGACTGATATCAAATCTAAATAATCTGTAAGCCTCTTCTCCAGGTCAAAACAGTTTGGTTTTCTCAGTTTTCAATGAGCAAGTACGGTCCTCTCTACTGTCATTCCATTTACCTTGCCGAACGACTTTATATCTAACACAATTTGATTAAAAAATTTCAATGCCATGGTGAGAAATACTCCTAGGTCTTTTTGCCACTGTGATCTTATATTTATGCAACAGCTATAAAAAGTTCATGAATTTTCTGAAGTTGGGAAACTCTTTGCCACTCACTGCCGCCTTTTTGTTGTTGCTTTTTTGTCATTAGTGGTTATGTTTAGCGGTGATGCCCTTAGCAATGTAACTTCCTAGTAAAATCTTTAACTGTTTGTACTGAAAGCCCTTGGCATAATTTAAATGATACTGCATTTTCAGTTCATTAAATCGCATATTAATGGCACCAGAAAGCAATTGACACAGTTTAGTAATATTTTTCTGCTGCCAAACCCTATTAAAAACCAGTTACCCTACAGCTGTGAATAGTGAATTCTTCCAAATTGGACATGAAGACAGGGATAACCCAGAAATAGAAAGGCATCTATGAAGTTCTTTAGCCATGGCCCATGAATGGAAAGCTTTAACCCACTGTATACACATTGGACCACAGTCCAATTTTAAAAGTATAAATATTAAATATGGGAGGAAAAAGTGGCTATTTAATCCTGTCAACTGATGCCTCAGCATCCATCGACACTGCCACAGCTGCATGCTGAACTGTACCGCTCTTGACATCATATTTAAAAGCGTCCTTGTGCTACTAGAGGTGAGGCGGCCAGCGTGAAACCCCACTTGATCGACATGAATTAAAGATGAAACCACTCACTCGAGATGTATTGCAAGCGTCTTTGAAAACACATCATTATTCAGCAGACTTAGTAATGGAAATTATTCATTTGCAAAATGGTCTTTGCCTGGATTTTGCAACAGAAGAATCACAGTAAAATTCGTACTGTGCGGCATTGACTGATTGACAATAATGTCATTACATAGTAAAGTGAGGAAGGGGATCAGTACTGCATTTATGAAAGTCAATACTGTGACACTCCTTTCCTGGTGCTTTTTGAAGAGCCAACGTGTTGATTGCAGCCTTTATCTCTGACTATGAGAAATTGTCTTTCCAAATATTCTATCTCAGTTTCTTTTAACAAAGCCAAAGACAACCATTCAGATTTATATAGTTTTGAGTTATTCTTTTTATTTTTTATTTTTTATTTTTTTTATGAGGTTCAAATATTAGCTCTTGTCTTTATGAATGACAGGAAATGAGGAGTTATTCTGGGTTTGTTTCAGTTTTAGGGCTAATATTTGATCACTTTATCACCACTCCCAAACTGTTTTCTCCTAAGTTTTTGTAGTACAAATTATGTTTCTGCATGAACTATAATGTAGTTTGCAAGTAGCACTAATGTCTTTCATTCTGAATCGTTGGGGTCCCTCATATACTATTGTTCTAACTTATTTAGTTCAGCGATCAAAATGTGCTTTCTTACAAATATCTCCCTGTTCTTAGCTGTAGTGTATCTGTCCTTTTACAATGACATAAGTCTCTCATGCCCTAACGAAGAATTATTGAACTGTCAAAATCTTGTTTTATGTTTTTCCAGAGATGGGAAGTAAAAAAAAAATATTATTACATTCTCGCCTAAAGGCATCTAGCAGTGGGGTTGCAGAACTGACACTTGGTGGCCAACGTGAAAAGCACAAATGATCCTGTCTAGAGCCAGTGTTTGGTTGTCCGTTCTACTACTGTAGAACAACATGGGAGACTCTGTAAGCGAGGTCCCCCTCCATTATGTGGATGCAAGTCAGTCATTCTGTGGTAATAAATAATTAAACCCATTGTTTTATCTGGAGCTGATGATGGAAGAAGCTAAGGAGTGAGCCATCTCACTTGCTATTTATCTCTGTTGACAGTTGCATATACGCAGTATTGATCAGTCCCTCCTGAATGGCGGTTGGTTAAGACAAAGTTTCTGAACTGAAGCACAGGCAAGCATTTTAATTACCCAGGGAACAGGATTTCAGTTGGGTGGTGTTAGAGGATGTGGCAAAACTCCAACTATGCAATGCGCAGTTTGTTGAGAGCAAGGCAGATACAACGGGGTTGTTGTACACAGGCACGTCTTTTTGTCCTTTGCTGTTATTTTATAACCGCCTATAAATTAAACTGTTTTTATATGGATAAGTAAAAAAAAGACTTTGGGCATGTAGATTTCTAACCCACTTGTTAAAAAAAACATTACTGCTGAGCCTTTTATATGTTAACAAATATATTTATTTTTTTATATATATATTTATATATATATATGTATTTTGTTATTTTCAAGAAAACAATTTAAGTATTGGAACGTCACACGCCAAGGACATTCTGTCTTGGGTAAATACATCTCAGAGAGGAAGGGAAAGGACAGGAAACATTTACAAAAGTAAACAAGACACAATAATGCTGCTGGATACAACATCCCATGGGCAGGAAAATCCAGGCCTAGAAATGGTTTGGAAGTAAGAGAATGTTTTGGAAAAGTTTTGAATATATATGGTTTTGGCTATTGTTTAATATACATTCATAAATCCCATCCCAAAACATGTCTGATATAACATTAAATACATTCCTAATGTTAATAATTTAAAATTTAATGCTACGCTGTGTGACCATTGAAACGTCACTATTATCGTGTGATACACATAGACCAGACTGGCATCTCATCATCACATTATTGCATGATCTCCAAGGCCACACCCGTTTTCCAGTCACAGATCCATGTGGATGAGGGAAGACTGATGGGTCATGGCAGCGATCAACCTTAATTTCGTAAGGTATTGCGAACAATTATTTGACATGTCTACGAAACAAATGTTTGTTTGCCAAGAAAATGCATACAAACTTGTCAAAACTATAATCTAAAGACCCGGCAAATTGCACTGACATTTGTAGAATCTTTAGTTTTCTGTTCCCCAAAAGGGGTGTGGCCTTCACACTCATATGTGACGGTCTGGTCTGTTGGCGTAAGCAGCCAGTTGGCAGCAGGTATGTCTAACAAGCAAGTAAAGTTAGCGAGCACTAGCAGTTTTGCTCTAAAAGGCCTACCCATTTTAAACTTGTTAAATATAGTCACGGAGATGGGGTTAAATATTGTTTAAAAATTATGGAAAAGTTTTGAAAAATTCATTAGTAAAAATGTGTGGGAACCCTGGAAGAAGTAAAGATTAATAGCCCCTTTAATGCCACCAGACAGCCAATAGAAAAATTACAAGGGCGAAGGTCTGACACTTTTGCTGGAAAGTCATAAGCAATCAGACATTATGAGCAATGAAATTACTGGCCTGTATCCATGGAAATGTTTGTTTGATTTTCTTCTCACCAAAAGTTGCTCTCCACAATTAAACCCTTCTGTGTGTGTGAAAACACAGCAACATGAATAATGTAGTAAAAGTAGTGTTTGCCTGTATCGTCACTTGTACTGAAAGATTTAGCCCTGCAAGCAAAATACTAATTCATTCAGAGGAACAATTAAAATTCATGCTTGGAAATATTGTGGAGTACTACAACACACACAGAGACAGACACACACATTGATTCAGTATGCAAGTGTACTGTTGATGCTCGCAGGATGTGATCCCCTCTCTGCTCTGAAACCTGCTCCTGGTCTCACAGCTGACACTGAGATCATTGTTAAAATGCATCAGCCCTAACACTCGTGCACATGCACACTCAGGCATGCATACACATACACACCCACACACACCCTGAGCCTTGTTTTCCCTGACGCTAACATACAGTGACATTGGTCCTCCTCCGGCATTCACACAAACAAACACACACACTCATACACATGTTTTTTGCAGTTATAACTTGTTGTTGAACTTGTCATCCTGCAGTCACTCCAATTCCTTTTGATGCTTATAGAAAGAAAATCAGATATGTGTATATATTCATATATATTTATAGGTGTGTGTGTGTGTGTGTTTGTGTGTGCGTTTTTCTCAGACTCCTGCAGAGGGCGCTGCCACTGTTGTGTACGCCGCTCTGTCACCGGCCCTGGAGGGGGAGTGTGGTGGAGGCTACTGGGCCAATGGGCGTAGGGAGATGACAACACCACCCACCTTTGACCCCCAGCTGCAGCTGAGCCTATGGGAAACCAGCTTCCAGTTGCTGGGCCTGCAGTAGCATGGGACGAACAGACGACTAACTGGACTACACCTCGATGGAAGCATCAGATAAAGACCCTTAACTCGGGCCAACCAGCCGCCTTCTCCTTCTCCCTTTTTATCTCAGTGTTTTTATTTTCCCACTCATACCTCACATCGAGGTGTTTGTAGCGATTTATGTTGACAATCTCACAATCCACCGCTGAACTGTGATGGTTATTAGGGGAGTGAAGAGCTCGTATTCATGCCAGACCCACCAAGGAAGGGCTACAGGGGATGGATTTTTTTTCTGCTATGAGCAAGCAAACACATACAAACACTATCGATATATGATTTTGCTGTCGTAGAGACTGGGCAGCTGCTAACATTTAGTTATGAACAGATATCAGTCGTCATCCATCTCTGATATGGTGAAGTTCATTCCCTGATCATAACAAACCTGATGTCCGGCCAGAGAAATCATTCCACGGTGTCACGTTCAAAAACCTGCAATGACACCTGCCTCACTCTGCCTTAATGTCATTAGTCTGGCTTGCAGTGAAAACGTTCGCTGTCCCTCAGTGAGCTAAATGCTGCTTTAGAGGCTTTTTCATCCTGACAATAAAAGTCTTGGCAGACATTAAGATGCTTTTTGGACATAATAACATGTCAGTTCAAAAGCTGAGTTTTGGCGTCGTACACTGGCTTCAGGATGACGTGTCGGTCAAGCCCTAGCACACACACACACGAACACACACACATTCAGGCACCGTAACAATGACTTGATTTTTCAAGTCTGAACCCACCTTGCTGTGGCAAGGGAATGTGATGTCATCAGTTGGCTTTTACAAATCACGATATAACAGATCATCTCGCAGTACTGCACCTTATTTTCGGGTTCCTTCTCGTGCTTTTAATGGTCGCTACTGAATCCTCATCCTAACTGCTGGTAGGTGTATAATAAGCTGTGTTTTAGGTGAATTTCGTTGTTCTTATGAAGATGCTGGGAAAACACGATCAACGCCTCTTTTCTTTCTCTCTCTCCACGGCTCAGCAATCCAACGAAAAACGTTCCTTCGGACTGATCAGGGGATTTGGGACAAGACACTGAATAAAAGGGAGAGATCCCATGTAAAAGTAGGCCTAAATTTGGAATAATTCCCTCCTATAGACCCAAGAGTGATGAGACAGTCGGTTTTGTTGTGGGGAAGAGGACATTTTGTGAAGCCAGGATTTCCAGACGTTTGTGTTTGCTTTTTTCTGCTCAGAAACAAAAAGGGATCGATGGGGAACCAACACTCTGTCCCCATTTTCCTTTGTGATCTGTGTTAATCGGTTTTACTGTGTCTGTGATACACGTGTGTGTTTTAATGATCATGAGTTGAGAATTCACTCATGCTCTAGACCCCATTCATTTCGATGGATAGCACAACAATGACCACTGGAAGACGAGGGAGAGGGAAAGCACTTTTTTTTTCTCAGTATTTAAACTGTGATTGGTTCCTCATTGCTGCTGTTGCCGCTTCCTCATTTGGCGCCACTCCCAGTGCATTGTGGGATTGAGATTTCCCAGTGGTGAGAATCAAACTCCATCTGCTGAGCTGACACACACACTCACTCGGAAACATTGGAAGCTGTACATCCAGGCACAGGCTTATCTAAACAAGCACACAGCAAACAAACACGTCTGTTACTCATGCAGGAAAACACTCACGCACACGAACACACACACACACGCACATTGCACCATAATGCCATCTCCACTGTGATAAACCATTTTAGCTGTGAAGATGAAAAGTTTGATCTCAAATTAACAAGTTTTGGCTAAAATAAATCTTGCCCCACATGCCATCTCATTGCTGTACGTGTATAATGTTGCTTTGAATACTGCCACTGAGCATCCAGCAATCGTTACCGTATGTGAAGCAATAGTATCACTGTGGTAGCTAATTCAGCCAGTAGCACAGAGCCAGACATTCAGAATAGGAGCCCAAGAGAGTGAAAGTGTATAAATGAAAAATATACCAGCTTCAAGTTACCCATAATATCAGGAATTCAAAATTTCTCCATCTACATTTGTGAAAAAGTTTCTAGAAGATGTTTTTAATGTGCAGTGTTTTAAATGGTTCATTTAAAGTTGTATTGTTTTTCAGGCAGTTTGAAGATGTGTCAGGGGCCGAATCCTCCGAAGGTGCAGCCCTGTGAAGGTCAGGTTGAACCTGCTCCTCCCCGTCAAATGAGATGCCAGTCTAGGCTTACAGAGATAAAAACTAATGATGCATTCAGGCGCTCATCGTCAACTCAGTCATAGGATTTTGCCATCAAACAGCCAACGAAGTTTCCAGTAAGAGCTGTGATGTTAAACACCACGTGGCCCAGGTTAAAGGTAGATATATACGTATGACTTCCATTTATTTGTAATGCCCTGTGATCAACACGTCCATGCTGCAAATAGTGGAGTTCATGCCTTCCATTATTTACAACCTCTTGTCGGTGTAGTCCACGTGAAATGATTACCGGTGATGAAGTACCAGGTCAATGTGACGTGATCGCGTGAATTTACGAGTTTGACAACGATTGCCTGAATGCTTCATTGAGCAGTCAATCAGCGCACAATGGATTTAGGGATCTTAAGGGGCCAGCTATTTAAAAAAAAGGAGCGGCAGTGTTTCTTGGCCTTTTGTGAAGGAGCCTTTGAAATGTGACAGGCCTTGTTAGCTCATTATGATGAAATACAGAGTCTGGATGGTCCGTCTTTAAAAAATGCTGCGTTCATGTCATAAGGGATGGATCGTAGAGATAGAAGAGATTACCATGCTCACAACTTGTGTGCGTTAGTCCTGCAAGTCAGTGACTGGATTAGTTGAATATTGATTGAACATTGACAAGCTGGAAGCTGATAATTACGATAACTCTGATATGGCATGAATGTAGCATAACTTCAGGAAAACACATCACAGCTTAACTTAGTTCCGATTGGCAGGCTAAATATCAATACTTGAGGTAGGGACGGCCATAAATTTGTAACTTAATTACTTTATTTAGACGTCAGTTTTGGATAAACATATGAAGACATGATTTGATGGGACGCAGTGACCCAAATGCTATCTATTAATATCTGTAAATATAAAATGATGTTAGATGTCTGTCAACTTTTTTTAGCTTGATTTTGGCAAGTAAGCTATTTTGATTAAATGAAATGTGCAGTCTAAGCTGTTTAATGTTAAACTTAACCCTAACCCTATACCTGACCTGCATTTTCACTTGGATGTTCATTTCAGACCTCATTCTTACGTTAGATTTCTTCTTTCCAAGAACTTGAGTACTAATTAGGCGTTACCTAATTTGAAAGAGAGTCGCTGACTCCAGTGAGCCAATCAGAGTTCTGTGTGTGGACTTCGATTGAATTAAACCAATTTCAATTTCGCTTTTGACTGACTGACTGAACATCATTTTGCCAAATATCATGATCCTTAGTTTATTAGAGAAGGAAGTTGAATTCATGTTTGAAATCCTAATTTAAAGCGAACATCTCTTAGGTTTGATGGGTTTTTTTGGGTGTAGTAGTTGTGTGGAAATTGACTCTAAATGCCAGCAATACTCCTCAGTTCTTGAGCACCTTTTCTTCTACTCAGTGCTGTCAAACTGCTCGGAAACCAACTGTTTTATCGCCTCAGTGCTTCCTTGTTCGACTGCGTGGTTCCCCGAGGCTACTGTAAGGTACTGACTAAATAACAGAATAACAGACAACAAAAACCTAGGCCTGTTAAACAAATGCGCTCACTTCCCTTCACACAAATACAAACACCAGCTTACTACTCAGCAGTGCTCATTTAAAAAAAAGTACATGGCTACAGTGTGAGCTACATCCTGTCAAAGAGCTACCGTGTTTTGCACAGTCAAGCCGCCACAGTAGATGTATTAATACCTGAGAGGGAGAGACAGGGAGAACGTCACTGGCTGTCTTTCCTATTTGAGCACAAGGTTTTCCAAAGACGAGGCGAGGAGGAGTGTGAGGGTCTGCCTTGGTGTTCTTGTTGTGTCAGCGCACAGACGAGGGCTGCTAAATTATCAATGATTACCTTGTTATATATTTACCGTACTCCTGAAGCGCTCTACACAGACAGGACAACACAGTGAAGTTTCTGAACTTGAATGGAAAATATATAAAAAGAGCAAAAAAACAAAACAAAAAAAAAAACAGCCCAAGTAACTGTCTGTGATATTGTCTTTATGTGATTTACTCGTATATGATCATTTTAAAGCGTTGTCGCCGCTGGACATTGACCAGTGGAGCTGTGTGTAGACTGACAACCTTCTAATAGCCATTCTTCTTTCTGACCTGGGATTACATTTATATTAAATGTTTCAGTCCCATGTTCTGCAAATCCTAAATGTGTATATGTATAGGAAGAGAGATACTATAAAGATGTATACAGGGGGTGAACAGATGAGCTGAGTCCTTACTCTGGTACTAAGAGAAAACACATGCAGACATTTACGTGTCCTTTCACCTTTATTGCCATATCGCCCTATACCATTGTCTCCTTTGACTGCAAGTGCGACCTTTCCCTTGCATCCCTGCGGGCTGCACATAGAGGATGTTTCCACCTCAGATCCAGTGTAAATATTCAGTCCATCTGGTTCCCTGAGGATTTATGAAATGTGCAAAAATGTTTTATTTTTATCATTATTTTTGTTGTTGTTGAGATACACATCTTATTGCTTTTGCCGTGCCTAAGAAGAAAATCTCCCTCATACGTGTGTAACTGTGAATTTTTTCATGTAGAAATGAGCTTGTAGAAACTGTGATTATCGTCTTGTCCTGTGCATTGCCGTGAGTTTTTTCTCTCTTTGGAGTGATGGCGGTGGAGGTCACGAGTGTGTGCGTGTCAGAGTGCGAGTGAGTGCGTATGTGTGTGTCTAGATAAGGGAGTTCATGTCCATGTTTTTTGTCAATGGTTGTGACATTCCAGCAGCAGCCACCACCTTTTCTATTATCCAAAGCCTCTCAATAAACATATCATTGTGCCACTCTTGCTCTCTGTCCTTTACACTGTGTGTGAGTGAGAAACTGTCAGACTGATGACACACAGCATGAGACAGCGAGCCTCGAGCACAGTCTGAACTTTGGAGATATTCTGAGATCCACCACTGAAACTCATACACACACACACACACACACACACACACACAGTCGTGTTTCCATCACTTCATAGGACTTTACATTGACCTACCCTAACCATATTCACCACTTGTGTAACTCTACCCTGAATCCGAACCTAACCTTAAATCAAGTCTTCACCCTACATTTAATGATCAACCTACATTGTGGGGACTAGGTTTTGTCCCCATAAGGAAGGTGAGTCCCCATAATGTCACTGTGTAAACAGATTAATGTCCCCACAACATGAGTTATAGACACACACATACATACATTTGCCATCGGGTCAGAATTTTGTCTATTTGTTGTTTCAGTTTGTCCTATTATCAGATTTGGACCATTTAGTGTTTCACTGATACCTTCAAAAATACACTATGCAGGATTATTTTTTTTTATAACCCAGGGCCCCAATGGGAGGGAGGCCCTCGAAAAACCTGGCATGAAAAGTCTGCCTTTGATTGCAGTTTTTTAATTTGTAAGTAATTAGTGACATAACTAAATGTCAATCAGGAGAGACTTGTTTTTTTAGTGAAAAGAATGTTAACATGCGCACATAAGAATGAAAAATGTGAAACGTCTTTGACCCCCCCCCCCCCCCCCCCCCGCAGTCTAGACGCAGGTGGTGATAGAGGTAGTGAGGCTAAGATGCTGAGAAGATGGAGAAGTGCTCGTGATCTGGATGAGTAGAGGAATGAGCCTCTGTTGAGCTTGTCCTGGACTCTGGATACGATGGCTGGAGGTGAACAGGAGAGCAGCAGAGAGCTGGCTGATAGAGATTGTGTCAAAGTTTGATTGGATAACTAGAAGAGTGAACACCCATAGTCAGCCGATGAAGCAGTGGGAGTGGGAGGGAGAGAATTGTGGATGGATTAGCGCAAAGAAAGTCTTCCTGATTGAACTTTCGCTGAGCTTCATTTTAATTGACTGAATACATTGTTATAAATACTGAACTTATAGTGGAAGCTCTCATAGGTCTCTCTAACCCCTTTAAGGCACAAAATGGTTTAGTCCATCCCGCATTAGGACTCGACTCTTAATGCAGCTGAAGCTGAGTGAGTGACTGCTTAAGTTGCTGGAGCACCAATATTCACTGTCATGTCTTTCCCCCAGAGGGAAATCAGGATTCCAAAAAAGAAAAGGAAAACTGACTTGGTAAAAAAAATAATAAAATTCAAAAGGTGCGTGAGAGAGGCATGGATCAATAGAGCAAGGGCTGGGGGCCCCAAGAGACTGCTTATGCAGAAGGCCCAGAATATGGTGCTATGACCCACTCTCAGTGTGTGGCGGTGACTCTGCCCTCTGCCTGTATTTTCTTATTTTGTTCTTATTTGCTGTCTTCAAAACATTCCGTGTGTGTACCCCCACAGCACTCAGGTGAGGTTGAGACTTTATAAAAAGGTAACAGACTGTAAGCAGGAGGCATGTAAGAGACACAGTGCAGAAAAAATGCAAATGTAGGGAGGGGAAACACCAAACGAGAGTGAATATGGGGTTGGCCTCTACTTTCACTTTTGCTGACAATCCTGCACACTATACCTTCAAATAGTAGTATGCTATTACAATACGTTTTTTTCAGGACATGTGTACCAGTGGTCCTAAAATGAATAACCAACCTGATCTACCTGAGCTGCAGCTGCTAAAACGTATCAGCACTATTTTTGATTATAGATAGACCTCTACCTGATATGGTCTTTTGTAGCCTGACAACTGACAGATTGTTGATATTATTTAGAGATGAATGTTAGAGTCAATCTTTCAAACTAGCAAATTAGATTTAAAGGTGACCTGTTATGCCTTTCCCTTTTATCTGTCATATAATGTTACAGTGTTGGATGTTCATAGTAAACGTGGCAGTTTCAAATAACAAGGTGAACATATGTAAAATTAACCCCTAGCCACATGCTAACATCAGGAGAACATGTAAACTTGGTTGCCGATGTTGCTGATTTCTCCCTGATTTTGGATCATATTCCTGCTGGAGAATTTTCAGAATCAGATTCAAGTTTAAACACTTTTGTTGGAGGTTTTCAGGGCAGAAACCACCAAATGCGATGTAAATGTTTGTGTTGCATTAGTCTCTATATACAAACTCTACATTCAGTGAATGTAGAGTCTGTAGGCAAACCCCGGAGATCTTGCCTCCGGAAGAAGAGCGGAAGAGCCCTGGTTTCTGGTTGTAGGGTGTTTGTAGTCCGCGTGATATTGACCAATCACATTTGAGCTGGCTGCAGTTGTTAACAGGTTAAACGGTCCGTGCGTTGAAGTAACGAGGCAGAACATAATTGGCGTCACTGCAAACTCTGAATCCATCGCAATGGTTCAGCATATTTACGTTGGAAACGGAAATTCGCCTCCTCTGCCCAAATCAAACTGGAATGCCAAAAAATCGGGCCCCAGAGGCTGTATCACCGTCTGCCAGAAGTCAGATGCCGAATACATCTGATGGGTTCCGAGAATGGTGTTGTGTTAGCCGTTTAAGTTTTGAAGGCTAGAATATTTTGTGTTGACTGCTTCATACGGGTGAGTAACGTCATACGTGCGTGAAATTGCTGAATCAATGAATGAACTTCTGCCGGTACATCCTCGGCATCATACATCCCCAGAGGCTCTCAATGCTGATTGGCTATTGCGGCACAAATTGGTTGCTGAAGTTCAAATTTTCAACTCTCGTGAATAAGTGTATGGCACAAAATTGCACTACTCACTTCATGTGCGCTACTTAATTTGCATATCTTGCGTCATCCGCATTAAGTCCATTGCGCTACCTGACGGGAATTCCGTTGTTATTACATCTTTACATTGACTTTACATGTAATTCACTCGCGCAAATTGTTCGATTTGACAACATTACAGTCTTTACCCAGCTGCAATGACACCAAGATCGCAGAAGCATGACCCGGACCAATCATCGCAGACTGGGCTATTTTCGGGAGGGGGGCTTAAAGAGACAGGCACAAAAATGGAGCATTTCAAACAGAGGGTGAATACAGGTATATTCAGGCAGATAGTATGAGAAAAGTTAAGTGGTTTTGAAAACGAAAGCATTTAAACATGTTCTAGTAGAAACCCAAAATGCAAGTATGAACCTGGAAAAAAGCTCAATAGGTTTCCTTTAATTAAACAGTCAACTGAGTATCAGCAAAAAATGTTACCCAAAGGCAACATCAGTCATCAGATGGTTGTATTAGTGTACAAAAATGAATGTTGTTGAATCAAGAAAAAAAAAAAAAAATAGCTTGACTGGTTTAACCAGTAGTTATATTTTACTGCATATGTCAAAGGGCTCTTATAGCTACTCAACCGTCATCTGAAGATGTTATATTTCTACTGCAGGACTGTCATTAAGGTTTTCACAGTCACCACTCTCTCTCAAGAGACTGATACAATCAATACCTGTCTCTCTTCAGCCTTCAGTTGGTGATTCTTCCATCTGTAGTCATGAACAGTGAACTTTTAAGACTCCACCTTCCTTTTTATGGATGATACCAGCTGTGTTTAAACGTATTGGGCTTGGGGTTACACTCATCGTTTGGGTATCAAAATTACAGACATTTTTAAATTAATGTTTTTTTTTATTTCTATTCCACTGCAATTGTGTACAGTAGCTCTATACTCTGTTAAACCTGAAGGACCACAGAGGAAGGATGTGTTTTACTTTTGTTTCTCTTGGATTTTATTGATTGTAACCAGTAAAGGCAGGAGGATAACATAACTGCAGAGACCTTCACTGAGGACACATTTTTGTAAAGAAATACACACAAATCTGAAAAGCAAAAAGCAGCATCCTTCTCCTTTGCTCCCCACTAAATATATTCATAAACCTTGGATCCAGACCAAGTGCAACGAATGAATCAGACATCTTTCCTGCATATGCGACAATAGACTTTCTATTAGAAGAAGCAGGGAAGAGCAACTGTCATCTTGTCTTAAAGAAAAGTGCCATTGAGACATGATTAGGCGGCTGAGCCAACATGACTACAAAGGCACGAGAATCACTGCAGAGAATCAAAACGCTGGGAAAAAATGTAAGACAGCTCATCAAGGTGCATTTTGAATGGCAGGCAAGCAGAGGTACATCATGTATATGCCAACTTGTTAGGATGAGTATCTGACACAATGAGGAGAATGAGGTGCTGTCTCCTCGGCTCTTTGTAACACAAGGACACATACAATACAGTGTGTCTGCGCTTAATTGGCTGTCGTCTCCGCTCACTGGGGCAGAAAACAGAGAGAGAGGGAAAGAAAGAGCAACCTGGAATGACAGAACGATCATCCTCATTCATGTCCTGGTAATTGATGCCCATATACTTGGGACAGATTATGGTTTATAACAATGAGTATAATCCGCAAAGCATTATAAACACACTTAATAGGTCCTTATTCAACCATTAAGTGGCAGCTTTCCCTCCATAAATTCCTTGTGGGAGATTTAATGAAGTCATTGCTTGCATGCTTATAAAACAGGAAGTGGCTAATAAGCATTCATTTATCTAATTGCTGCCAAATGACTGTGAAGACTTTATTATTCACAGCAATATCCAAGGCGGACCTGGTTTTACACGGTCACTCACCTTTTCACCTGCACTAATATAGTCTCATAGTCCAGTCACTGCTGGACACATCCCCATAGTCTGGTTCCTTCTTATCTGAGAAGTAACTTTGTCACTGTGTGGTCCAAAGGGGTAGCACTTATTGTGGCAATCTCGAAGATTTCGGTCCTGGCAAAGCAAATGTGTTCAACATAACATTTTTTCCCAGATTCAATAGCTAGGTTTACCAGTGTTCATTGCAGCATAATGCCCAGGCGCTGTGGCGTGCTGGAGCTCCTCAACACCAATGAAGATGTCCTTGGGCTGTCCATGGCTCAGGATCCTCACAAAAACCCCTTCCAGGTCTCTGCCACAGGTCCATGTCATTGGTTCGACAGCCCATTGGTTCGACATCCCATTAGTCCGACTGTCCGCGGTGCTGAACGGCTCGCGGCGGGCGTATGGTGCGCCGTGACCAGCTTGAGGCGGAGCAGGCTCACAGCTTATGTGTTTGTCACTTTCTTTTTCATTTTAACCTACACCATGATCTTTTCCTGACCCTAACCAAGTGGTTTTTGTGCCTAAACCTAACATCCACAAATCTGAAAACAAAGCAAAGGACAAGTTAGGACAATTACAATATATGCTTAACTTAATCCCAGTGTGTTCATTCTATTTTAATGTCAGTCATAAATTAGCTAGCTGGCTAGAGCTATCGTAAGAAAAAAAAAAAAAAAAAGTTTAGCTAGCTTAGCTATGATAAGCTACCTTGGCGATTAGCTAATTCACTTGGGTTTAGGACAATGGTTAGCTATGTAGTTTAGCTACATAATGTGGCTTGCTGCCAGCCAACTAACTGCATGAAACTCATAGCTACTATGACATGACTCAAGCAATTGCGTTTAAGCAGCTAGCAGTAGCTAGCTAGCTAGCTGGCTAGCTGAATAGCCACTAGCACACTTACCTTCGACATGCTACATCAGTGATGCACTGAGAATCAACGTCTTCTCCATTCTTCTTCAGAAGGGCAACCATTTTCTCTTAGGACATGAAGGGGAGCTCACTTTTCACGACGTGGTAAGCTGTGTTCACTAATTTTTCCACTCGTTGGATGGTCTCCCTGTTGGTGCGCTGGGTCCAGACATGAAGCAGCCCCTTTGATGGGTTGTCTGCAACCCGCTTTGCCAGCACACATTGCAAATGGTGGCAGCTTTTGTCGTGTGTGTGTAACGCCTGCTTTCTGTAGTTTGTTGTCCCATTGAAAAACAAGCCCATTCGGTCAGCTTTGGCTGGGAATCTGCAGCAAACTAAACAGTACATGGCAGTACCATCCACCTCCTCCACCCAGGTGTACTCCGTTTTATAATAATACATTTTATTTAAAAAGCGCCTTTCTCAACACTCAAGGACACTTACAGAGCATTAAAAACACAATTAAATCACAAAACACAATTAAATCACAAGAGGCAAGGAACCCTCTCCTTCTTTTCTTAGCCTCATACACATTCTTTGACATCATTTTCGATTATCTAGTAGGCTATTTCAACTGAAAGTTTTACTGACTGAAAGTTAAGAGTTTTACTGAGGTAATGAGTAAGTTAGCTTTAAGAACGTTTCACTGAGCTCTGACCTGTGACGCATGGTGGGGTTAAAAAAAACTTAACAAAAAAAAACCTAATAGCATCACTGGCCCATACTTTTTGATTGGCCCTGGGCCATTGGGCCATTGGGCCATTGCTTATGTCGAACCCTGGGTTTAATACTACAGGTCCCAGAGTTCTGTGGGCAGCAAAACAAACTATTCTGTGATTCTATACTGCGCACGACATGAGTCTGTGGACAGCAGGGCACAGTGAATGGAGCTGCCATTTCTGAAAATGTTAACAAACAAGTCATCATTCCACTTAACACGAAACATTTCTACTTACTAGGTCATTAACTCTCCTCATGAACACAGTACACACGACCCCATTTGAAGACAGCATTCATGCTTCTCTCTCCCCTCCTTTCCTGTCATGTCTTCACTGTCTACTGTACTAGTATAATAACGGTAGAAAATAAAGGTATAGAATAAAGGTTAAGGGAGATGTCAATCAATTTCAGTGTGTAGACATCCACATAAAGTACTCTAAGAAGTGACAACAAGCATAAATGCTTATTTTTTGTTGGTACATGTATTTTCATAATCATTTTTAAAATTTCAGAAATCACTAAGTTATTACTGAAAGTTACAGTAACATTATCCTTCTATGTTAGAGTTACTTCCAACTCATCCACTCATTTCCTTAATGCAATTTTAAGGATTTAAATGGTTGACCCTCTAATCACATGCCCACCTTCAACATGTTCACTAGTTTGCTCATAATTTATTAAACATAGTTTAATTAAATTTTTCCACCTGATCTGAGGTCAGTCTGCTAAACAGATGTGTCCAACAGATGTCCAATAGGTGCACTGATGAGTTTTCTCACTGACTGGAGGGAAAAACAGGAATGACCTTTTCTTTGACCTTCTTACAACAGGAAACTTAGTGGAACTGAACTAAACACCGCTGAGTTACAGTGTTATGAAAGTGTGCAAAACATCCAAGGCTGAATACACCAAGACAAATATACAGTATGTGCGTACAATTAAGAGAAGGGACGAGATTAGTCTGTTTTCATGTTTTGATCACAACCAACAAACTAAACCTGGTGTGATGGTAATAAGGAACCCTAAAACATGGCAGCTGTATTTTACAAAGGTGGTTAAATAAATGGCAAAACATACAAAACAAATCAGGACCTTTTCCTGCATAGTGCCAGAGAGGTCTGTCTGTCTGCAGGTCCACATATTAACACTCTCTAAGTGTGAGATTAAGACGGTCATTAATCTTCCAGGCAGCAGTGGCTTATGGGAAAGGCCAGACAGCCCAGGGCTAAGTGATACATGTACCTTGTCAAGACTCCTGATGGAGGGATGGATGGGTGGACACACTCTCTCTCTCTTTCTCTCTCTCTCTCTCTCACACACACACACACACACACACACACACACACACACACAAACACACTTATCCACCTCACCTGGCCAATAAGATAGGAGAGGTGAAACTTGGTATAAATCAGCACTAAAATTACTGCAACAACTAAAATTACTGAAACTTTTGATGTTACTTTATGAACATCTTCAAAGCAGTGGAGATAATAATTCTCACTTCCTACAGTGTAAACATTGTATTCTGTTGTTTACACCGATCAGCCAAAAGATGTCAATACCATCGATCATTTTGTCACAATTCAATGTTCTGATGGGAAACCTTGGTTCCTGGCATTCATGTGGATGCCACTTGATGCGCTTCACCCACAGATCAAGTACATCCCCTCATGGTAACATCACTCCCTGATGGCAGTCGCCCCTGCCAGCAAAACAATGCGCTATGGTACACCATAAATTCAGGAATGGCACCAGGTCATTGGTAGTGCAGTCTTCTGTGGGCTGCGAGGTAGGGTACCAGCACGTCCCAAGGATCCTCGATCAGATTGGGATCTGGGAAATTTAGAGGCCAGGTCAGTGCCTTGAGCTCTTTGTCACATCCCTCGGGCCATTCCTGAGCAGTTTTTGTGGTGTGGCATGACACATTGTCTTGCTAAGGGGGGCCACTGTCATTGTCGAGTGCCATTGCCATGAGGGGGTACTTGGTCTGCAACGGTGTTTGAGTGGGTGGTGCATGTCCAGTGGCATCCACATGAATGACAGGGCCCAAGGTTTCCCCTCAGGACACTGCACTGTAATGAGAGGATCATTGTTACTTACGTCACCAACCTTTGGTTGTAATCTTTTGGCTGATCAGTTTGGTCTTGTGTCTGTCTGCAGATCTGGTGACTGTTAAAAATCTATTGAATCCTGAAACTGATATTCCCTACTTTTGTTTGGAGTAGTATACAGTTATGAAGCATTCGGGACAGTGATGCTTCCTCTTACAACCTTTTCTGTGCCACAACTGCAGTGATAAACAACTTCAGTCACCTGCTGCTTGTTCCTGACACAGAGGTCAAACTCTGCCTCAGAATCTGGAACAGGTTTCTGTACCACATCCAGTGCCAATAAAAACACCTACTTTATCAGAGAGCTCTCGTTGCACAGTTTTTCAGTCTGTGAAGTCTTTGTGTGTTTGCAATGCATCTCAGTTAATCTCTTTCTAATTATGGACCGTTTTGTGCTCTCTAATTGTGTGGCCAGATTGGTTTAGGCTCTGGTTTATGGTAGGCAGCCACTGGAGTGAGGCCAGGAGAAATACAGATGGAGATCACTATGTTTTGATTATTTTGTGCATCAGTGGTGTGTTTTGTATTATATATTGTTATACTGTATATTGCCGATGTATGTATGCTTCTCTAAAGTATTTTCGGCTTGACGCAATTTTTTTTCTCTTTGATGAAAATAAATGTACCATGTCTTATGCCATTAGTAGCACTTAACGCTGAAATAATGCTATCCATGCAGTATTTTAGGAGGGTAATTACTCACATATGACATGGCTCTCTCTTACCTGCTGGGCTCCTCTTTGTAAAGCAGGGTGCTCTTCCAGGCGATTCTGTTCTGTGTCCGTACCTGAAGGAGATGAAGGTCTATTGTTTTTTGTTTTTGCAAAGCAGGAGCAGAAATCTGGGAAATATATTCGTAGTGTTTATGAGTTTGTGTTTGTTGAAATATAGTCATTGTTCAGCAGAAAATCTATAAATCTATAGCTTAAATATCAGCCTGTCGACATTGGGCGTTCAAAAAAATCCTGTAGCTCTTACACTCAACGCTCCCAAACTTGTTTCAGATAATGGTAATGTCAATCATACATCAGTGGGGTTTTTCTGGTGATGTAAGAAAAACTGGCTGACAGAGTATAGTAGTTTCAGTATCTCAATACTTTATGAAACAGCTGGCAGGAGGCGCATATTAGGTGAGGCAAGAAAAGATAGCTTAACAATAAAATGCAAAACTTTTTACCTCTGTTGTAAATCCACAGCGTCATCAATTAGGGAACGTCTCAACTTTTGGGCTAAATCTGTGATTTCCACACCCTTCTGAGCCCATCTAAATGTTGGTTTGCACAAATTTATTCAGACCTAATAATCATTGTGAAGTAAATATTGACTGCACAATGTAGTGGCGATAGAATAATGACACCATCTGCATTTAGACTGGTTCGCTTTTCTGTCTCAAAGAAAATTAATACTAGATTTACTGCACAAAGGTCAACCATTGTGCAGCCAAAACAGCTATCTTCAGTTATCAAAGAGGATCAATGTAAGTTCTTTGCAGTTACTATCCCAAGTAACAAAAATGGTGGACAGAATTAACTGTGGGAAACAAAATGCAGTGTGCTGTGTTGTTAGTTGCTAGGCTCTCAGGAAAACAGAAAATGATCAACGAGCAAGCAACAATAATACCACCCGGAAACACTGCGGGGGAGTTCCACTTTTCCACTCTGTTTCCACTTGATTGCTGGGTTTTAGTTACATATCAGATATTAGGTAGTCAAGTTGTTTGATCAAAGGTACTTCTCGACCACTGACACATGAAAGCAAGGTTTTAACATATTTATGCACCAAGATTTCACCCTTTGGTGACCCATTATGATCAAATGCTTAAAGGGCTATTTTGCAGATTTTTAACCAGTTTTGCATCATAACAATGTAGGTAGTATGTGTAAATGAACATGTGACAAAAACCTCCCTCCATCTTACCAGAGCCTTACCAGTGCAGCTCCAATCTAAAGTCTAGAGTTGTTGCTTCAACTACCGATTGTACTTCCACATTTTAGCCTCCTGCCACCAGAACACAAAGAGTACACCCAGTTCAAAAAGTAACACTAAGCAGTGTTGATCAAATATAGACCAAGATTCTGTTATTGTATTGCCTATTTTACATCTAAACTGTCTTCAGAGATGTATTTTAGTGCACTGTTTGGCTGTAATACAAGAGTTTGTGAACAGGAAGTGGGCAACATACTGTTTCCTGAGGCTGAAAATACTGAGATTAAATGGTAAAACTAGGCAGTGCTGATAAAGTTTCACTCAGGATTGTGTTACTACCGAACTGTTTGTTACCAGCCAGCTGCCATATTGTTTCCTGTAGTAAAACTGCCAAGCTCGCATTACGTCACCCACCAGCAGGAGCATATTGGTCCAGTGCAGCACAGTGCATTCTCATAGTTGAAAGTTTTCAACCTCTTGAGTAACAGTGAATGCCACAGCCACTTTTTCCTCCTGTTCCTCTGCTCATATAACACCTATTTCAAAAGTATTTGTGTCTTTCTACTGCAGCACAGTCGGCCCAGTTTTAAGAAAAGACCATATTTTCAGTGGTGAAATACCTCGTTAAGAGGGTTCTTTACTTTAACAAAGGAAAAAAAATGCAGCTAACGCACTACTTCTAATTTTGAACTTAAAAGACACTGAACAGGTCAGGAAAATTATTTGTAGTTTCAGCACAAATAATACTTCTACTGGCCTTCAGAAGCCCAAGCTGAATGTAGCAGCTCATCTTGCAGAGAATTAAAAAAAGAAAAGAAAAACACATTCACCTTCTGTCTCAACCGCAGTAAACAAACCCAATGATCTGAATAACAGCGAAGCAAATGAGTTTCATTTGGTTAAAAAAAAAAGTTGCCAAAACACTGCAAATAAGTTTCTCCAAACGGATGTTCAGTAATCATTTGGTAACTGCCTTGATTCAGCCAGTGATGCAGATTTTTTTCATTCTAGCCAAGCACTGTGTAAAACCAATTATTCGAGTGGAGAATTGGTATCGCTGCCTTCCCTGTCCCTTCACCACAAATGCAAATGGGATTAAATGTTGCAAAATAGCATTCGGTGTTGAACAGTGATGCATTGGTGAGAGTATCATATCTGGCCGCAGCCGGTGTGTTTAGGAATTTACAGTATGAGGGCTCGGAAGGTGAGTGGTAGCATATTGCTCAGCTTTTGTGTCTGTGTGTGTACATTTCTTACTATCTCTTAAACACACACACACTTCCAAACACACTCAGACACTCAAAGAGGCGTACTGTAGGAGAGGATGGGATTTACTGTCTAAAAATGGCCAAAGAGGAGGAGGAGGAGGAGGAAGAGGAGGAGGGGAGGAGACCAAGACAGCGAGAAGATATGTGGAAATGTAGCTAGCGAGCGAGGAAGGGGATATATTTCTCTCTGAGCTGACATGGAAAGGAATAAGAGGAGAAGAGGACAAGTCAGGAGGGGGAGAAAAATGAGGGAGACAGAAAATTAGAGAGAAAAATAAAAAACTGAGAGAAGTGGCTGAGTGCAAAATCAAGAAATGCAGGGGAAACCCGGAGAAACAGAAAATAAGCTGTCATTTTTTAAGTGAGATTTATATATTTGTAGGACAACAACGATGAACCAATAACTCAGATCATTTATTTAAGCCCGAGTAAAAAGGGAATGTCCATTTTTCTTGTTATGTTAGGGGCTCTGCAAGTACACACACACACATACACACACACGGACACAG
Organism: Epinephelus lanceolatus; assembly: GCF_041903045.1. NCBI lineage: Eukaryota > Metazoa > Chordata > Actinopteri > Perciformes > Serranidae > Epinephelus > Epinephelus lanceolatus. Next base: position 18,298,063 of record NC_135747.1, on the reverse strand, counting down.
CACGCACACAAGGTCTGGCCCGACTGAAAGGCGGATGGCACAACAATCTCCAGGGCACAATGCTTCACTCCACCCACTCATCTCCGCTGAGACGATTGAGAGAAGAAGAGAGAAGGGGGAAAAAATAAAGAGGTGGGGGGGGGGGGGGCAGAGAGCTATAATAAAAAAAAAAGCAGGAAAGAAAGAGTGAGCTTAAGGAAAGAAGGAGATGAAGGAAAGGAAAGTGGAGAGGATGGGGGGAGGAGGATGACACAGCGGAGAGAAGAGAAAGAGGAGTGTATGTTTGCGTCACATCTGCAGTGGAGGAGAACTGCCTGACAGCCATCAGACGCCTGCTGAATGACAATCTCCTCTCCTCTCTCAGGTGGCTGGCTCATCCCTCCTTCCTATTCTTTCTTTTCTTGGAAGAAAACACTTTGCTTTGCTAGCCCTACAACGTCCTTGAAACTGCACCGGGCTTACTGCGCCGGTGTGATTTCACACCTGGCAATCCATCTTTTCTGAGACAATATGAGCTTCTGTAGCTTGTATGCTGAGCCGATACCACGTCATCACGGTCGATAAACTATTACTGTGGAATCGGTGCTCAGTGTGAAACATAGATTGAATACAGTCAAGGTCCACCTGGTGTAATTTACAGTCATCTGCTGCCACAGCGCTGAAGCAATGTGTAACAATGGCCTTGTTAATGGTGACAACTATGTGGCTAAAGAGTTTTTTTACAGCCCGCAAGTGCAATCTCCAAATTGTTATTGGCGGGTTAATGGGTATCAACATGGGTAATCTTTTTTGTGATGTGTGTCGTCAAAGCAACGGTGTGACATTTTGGAAAAATATGCTTGTTTGACGTCAATCCCACAGTCTGTTGAAAATATCAATATTAATTAATCCTCAATTAGGTCCAGGATGTGTTTAGCACAAACACTGAAAGCAGGAGGAAGGCGGTTAGCCAAAAGTGGCTCCATCAACAGTACAAAATAAAAATCAATAACATGGTATATCCTGTTTCCTATTGTGGAAATGACATGGTTAATATGCTTCATACCCCCCTGTGCAGATGTGCCCTAGAGAGCTTGAGTAAAGGCTCATTTATAGTCCATTAATGTACGAAAATAGATATGCTCATTTCAAATATTGTGAACATCACTGCCCTCATACTTCCATGAGTCCTTTATGTTGATGTAGATACATGCACTATGGCACTAGAGGGGAAAGTCAGCAACAAAACTGGTGATGTTGAAAGGGGTCGTTATAGTGTAGCCTTTAACAGAGGTAGTGATGTAGATGGTGGTAGTCTGTGAGGCTATTGAATACATTGTGCATGGGGACGTTCAATTCGTTCCGTTCCACCATATTTAAAATGCCTTTGTCTATCCTACAGTCGTGTCTTGCTGGAACTACACTACACCGCATCCATGATTTCCGGTGGTACTGCTCCTGCCATTTTTCCAAATTGCATCAGGAGGAATGTAAAAAAGCAGCAACAGAGACATAGATGAATTCGCTGGGGAGATAATGACTGGTAACTTTACAAAAATTTGATATCAGGGAAATATCATCCATCAACTTTGACTATGTTTGAGAACCAAGCGTCATGATGCGATCAGAGAGTCAGCTTCATCCCACCACAGTCCTCAGATAATTCTGGTGAGTATGGAGGCAGAGCAGGGAAGGTCTGTGTTGGCAACAGGTTAGCAGACAACAAAGTCCAAAAAGGGGGCAGACGTGTAAGAAAAAACAAAAACAGGCAGAGATCATGAACAAGCAGGTAGACAGGACAATGGCTGGAACAGTATGTCTAAATAAACCCAGTACTATTCAAACCAAAAAACTTATCTACATGTGCCACTTAGCGTTTCTTGCATCTGCATAAAATCCAGATGTGATTTCAGATATTCATTGATTTACACGCAGACGTATAAAGGTGTCCAAGCTGGCCAGATCACAAAGCTGATCACAATGCATCTTTGTTTTTCTCGGGCAACATGCAAAATGGGTCAGCACTATTCCTGTACAGAAGGCAGGGGTAATGCACCTGGAGTAAAAAATGCCAGGAAAAGAGGAACTTCAGCACAGTTTAGTTACAATGATTAACAGTTAGCAATAGCTAGCAAGCTAACAACTATCCATAAACTAACTCCAACACATTGTTGAATCATATTAATAAACAACAAATTTCCAACACAGGTGTCATATTGTGGACTAAAGTCAACTTTTAAGTCCAGTACAGACCAAAGAGTTGCGACAAGTTGAAACCAATACAATGAGATGAGGCGGTGTATTGTCTCCATAGCGTCAGTTGTCTGTACTTCCGACTTTTCAGGTACAAGTAATGACTGAGTATTTTGGGGGTCTTTTTTTAGTGTGTGTGTGTGTGTGTGTGTGTGTGTGTGTGTGCATGGGTGCAGATCTGATGACAAGTTTGGGGGGGACACAATCAGTTGTGATTTTTTTTAATTGCACACGTGCAAATCATGCCCACAGAGCGCTTGAGATTGCCAGCATATTTCACGATTTCATAGAGGCTCATCACCATCACAAGTCATTCAAAAAGCACTACAAAGAGAATCATATGCTTACCTTTACTGTTTATTTCTCTTAAACAGCCAGTAGTACATGGAACCAGCCATCACCCTCCTTTTCACTGCTTCGCTGTTAGTTAATGCTACTTCTAGTTTCAGGGTCTCAGGCATGTTATGTCCACTCACGTTCTCATCTCTCGCCTCTCACGGATTCCCATTTCTCCTCATCATCTTCCCTTTCTCCCAGTATATAGGACTACTGTATACATTTGTTCAATTTCAATCATTTAGGCTATTTAGAATTGGGGGGGGACAATTTGTGTTTTTCAGAATTTGGGGGGGACTTGTCCCCCCATCCCCCCTGGGATCTGCACCCATGTGTGTGTGTGTGAGAGAGAGAGGTGCACATTCAGCCAATATTTCAGCCAATAAGTAAAATATTTGTCTTTTAAATGTAGAGGAGGCAAAGTAATACGTTTCTCAAAAATTATACTCAAATAAAGTACAGATACTCAAAAACTGTACTTAAGTACAGTGCTTAAGTAAATGTACTTTGTTACTGTCCACCACTGCCAGTGTGTGATTGGTCCCATACCACTTATGCACTTTTGTTTTATTAACCCAAGAGACTGTCTCTCACATTAAAGCAATGTTTTATATTTATAATTGAAATACAACTCTGCAACCAGCGCTGGCTCCCATTGGCTGCTTAAATCCGACACTGGTACATGGAATGTGCTTGTTGTACACTGCTTTGGATGAAAGTTTCAGCTAAATAAATGTAATGTAATGAAAAGAATAGCCACATATGCTACTTGCACCTTGCAAGTCCTGTATCAAGTCAGAGGCATGCGAAGAGTGCAGGTCATCCTCCTGGACTGCCAGCACCTTCTACGCAATCATTTTAATTAGCTTCCATTAGGATGAAGGTTTTACCTCTTTAAAAGTGGCCCTAACAGGTATATGAAGTCATTTATTACTTCAGCTACTGGCATTTAAGCGGAATGTAATTTGGCCTGTTACCAGCTGCAGATGTGTTATGTCTCTTCTTTTCTGGCTTTTTTTTTTTAAAGTTTTCTCTAGATAGTGTTGGTGGCAGTGATACTGACGACAGTGGCGGTCATTGTTACAACAGTGACGTTAACCTTTTATGTATTAATTACCTATTGTGAGACAAATTGGCCCTTAGGGACATTTAACTGCCACTTGACTCAGCTTTGTACTTAGGATAGAATACCTTTCAGTAGGCTGGTAGTTGTGGTGGTATCACCTGTTTTTTTATCCTCTTAAACACCCAAGGTTTCTGACTAAATCTCAAGGAGAGCTGCAGCTACAGCTTCGGGAGAATCTAAAAAAAAGATGAGCCAAACGTTAGCTGATTGACAAATAGCAGTTAAGTATAGCTCACTGATTGGAACACAGTTTCTGCTTTCGAGGAGCTCAAGTTTAAAACAGCCACCTCTTTTTTTTTTTTCCAGAACTGTCATCTGTCTGGGCTGTCAGTGCAGCCATGTTTATTTGAGTCTCGTCACCGTTAATTAAAAGGAGCAGATGATGACATGCTGCTCTGTGGTGGCTTTAACAATTCTTAGCAGGACAGGAATCAATGCTTAAGCCATTCAAGTTGTCCTTCTCACATAATTTAAAGTCAGCTCATGAAGGGGCCTGCTAAATGAAACCCATTAACAACAATTCTGCTCTTGCTTGTCCATGATGGATTTTTGACAAAACAATTTTGTTGGTTTCTTGGAAGTTGTTGCCTGAAAGTTATTTAGCAGAACACTTTCAGCTTTCCAGTTATTGCTTTGGATTGTCATCTTGTAAATAACCGTGAGGCTGAGATTTTGACATGTCAAGAAAAAAAAAAGATTTAATTTTCATAGTTCATTGATTTGTGTGTCCTGGTGTTTAATGAGAAGGTACAATGACTGTAGCAGAGAAAATAAACCGCTGTGTTGCAGTCTTTGAGACTATAACACTGCAGAAATGTCACACCTCCACAGAAACAACTCACCTCGGAGATTTTTCCACTCCCACAAGGTGTTCCTTTTTAAAAGTTTTTATTGTGACTGAAATTGCAAAAGAGTAAAGAATTTACACAGGAGACTGAAGTGATTAGACCCCATCCTGACAATTAATTAACAACCTGTGAAGACAGCAGATGACTATTTTCCCCTGGTGGTGCAGGATCTACATGCTGAGAGGACTGCAGAGACTTCCTGCAAGTGACCAATGAAATGATGAAAAGATCTCATTAGTACACCCAGTCACACAATCACAAGACACCTCGCTTGTAAAAAGTGTATGCGCATGCATACAGTAAAGCCTGGCACACACACACACACACACACACACACACACACACACCTGAAATATCAGTTTATATAGATTAGAAAGTGTGTAGTTCTTCACAATCTTTTTAAAGCTCTGATATCTAGCCTATAGATTTTGCTTTTAGTCTGTCCACCACTTTCATCCTGATAGAAATATCTGCCATTGGATCGCCACGAAATCTGGTACAGATTTATGCCACCCTCCCTAACACATAGTCTGGCTCACAGGATGTAAACTGTGGGAGTAAGCCCGTCACTGTCCGCCTATTCAGATGGTGACATGCTTCCAAAATCCCTATTGCATAGCCAGACTTATCTCCACACCTCATTTAAGCACTGTGCATGAAACATCAACCTCAGTGCGAGCAACAAAACCAAAATGACTTGTAACTTTTATATGTGGCCTTTTCTCTTGCAGGGATTTAGTACTGTAATGCCAGGGCTTGCCTCTCCACAGGATAAACCAACCAGGTCATCGAAATCCGGCACTTGGGCAGTGACTTCCGGCTTCAGACATGGACATAAAACGCAGTCCTTTAACAACAGCATGATATGCAACCCGTTGCAATTATAGTTTAGAGGGAAATACTGTGGGACAAAAGGCAAGTTAAGGCAAGTGGGGTGGGTAGCAGGGGTGGTGGACTGGTCCAACAAACACCGACTTTCACCTGGGAGAGCGGTGTTTGCATCCTGCAAGATGATAAACCCTGTTCTTTATTCCTAGACCCAACCACATGCTTTTGTTGCCTAAACCCAACCACATGCGTTAGGTATTGAAGGAAAAAAACATTAATCTGTGGTTTTATACCAGTGTAGTGTGTTTATTCTGACAGAGACTGAACGTTAAATTTCCTGTGAAAACGGAAGTGTATTTTAAAAGTTGTATCTAACAGGCAGAACTTGACACAGGGTCCCAGAACGTCACAGAACACCCAGGGTGCCTTTCTCGACATATCTGGACATAGAAAGTCCATGACCCAAGTCAACATGTGATGAGGTCAGAGTGAGAATGTGTTGGTTTAACTCGTTTTTGGAGCTCAAGCTGCCATTCGAATAACTTCAGTTTTTGGGACTTTTGGGATGAAGCGTTGGCTTCATTCGCCCCTTGGTTTAGCACCAATCAGCAAGCATAGCCAGCATGCTAACTAAATGGTGAACCTGTAAATCAATATACCTGCTAACATTGTCACTGAAAGCATCCTAGCATGCTCACATTAGAATTTAACTCAAAACACTGCAGTGCCTAAGTTCAAACTCACAGAGCTGCTAGCATGGCTGTACACTCTTAGGAAACCAGTATACTCCATTAGAACTGCTTAACCGATGGCTGAATAGCCCAAACCTACTTCACAATGTGATTGGTCAGTTGTGTGGAGTCGAGAAAGGAGCCATGGTTTGAACTTCTCTCTCTCTATCTTGTTTTCTATTTATGACACAACTATTTTTTATCACTTTTCATGTGGAAAAACTAAGTGCAACACTATGAATACCCTCCAGGAGAGATTGTCTGAAAATCTGCACTGTTAATGAGATATCATTTGATTTGACATCAGCACATCTCCCTCATCTCTATGATGGGCAGCCCACCTGGCCAATAGCTGCGTGGAGTGAAAGTGAAAAGTGCTTCTCAGATTGTCTGTTTTGAAAAGTTAAAAACATTGTCAGACATGGATACCTATCTCCAGCATTGGAAAGGTGTAGAGAGGGGGTTTCGGACTGTTTGACAATTCAACAAGGGTTTCATGTGAAGAATACTGATGCCTATAGTCTGTTTTGCCAGATAGAGAACCAAATAGAAGCAGCTGGGCCCTGGGCCAAGATGCTCAGAGGACCCTGAGCTGCTAGATAATGCTGGGGAGCCTTTAATGCATCTGTGCCCATGTGACATGTCCATTACAACTTGTGTAACAGAGCCGCTCTGTTCATTTGGAAAAAATGTTTGCAAGCCTGTCATAAAATATAGAAGATATTTCATATGGGTTTCATTAAATAAAAGAATAATCATACACACAAACACATGTTCATGCATTTGCATAAAGTGGTACATAACCCACACTACAATGTAGGCTTCCCCTCATTTTATCTGACAGATTAATGAAGGGCGGCTTTCACCACACACTCTATTTCACTTTAAATGGAGTGTGTGAAGGGTGTGTATGAGTGTGTGCTTTGGGGAGTTAGAAACGCCTTACAGTTCCTCGACTTTCATTCCTCTCCTCTTCCCTGTTCACTTATGTAGGACTTCGAGAAGAGAGGGAGATTATCGTGAGATTGAGGAGATTAAGAAAAAGAGGAAGGATCTGGAGGAGAAGGAGTCTACGGGATTAGAGGAGATCAAGGGTTGGGGGAGTGGAGGGAAAGACGAAAACTGAGGACGAAACGAGGAGGAAGAGAGAATCGTCCATTAAGGTGGGGAGTGCTGTGGTGTCCTTGGGCCTCAGGTCAATAAAGCCATTACATTATAGTGACACACAAACACACACACACACACACACACACACACACAACTACTGCCAAGGCTGACCGAACCTGACTGTGTGTATGTATGTGTGTGTGTGTGTGTGTGCTTGCGAGCAGCATACAGGAGACAAATGAGTGGCACCACATGAACACGCAGTCTGCTAGAGACACAATTTGTCATCATGTGAGGGCAAGGGACACACACACACACACACACACACACACACACACAAACCCTCAGGGCTTCAATTCCCAATACGCTCACATCAAAGCATATATTCTTTCTGCATTGCATTCTGCCATTTTTCATCTTCAGCTCTGTATGTCCATGATAAGGATAACATTCGATTAGCTGTCTCTGTGCTTTCATATCTTCCCCGTGTCACTAACAGACACCCAAGCTGTGTCTATAAAAGTCTCTGGGGTTTGACATGAGGGAACAGATGAACAACAATCTCCTTGTGTTAGAAGTTGGATTAGAAAGGAAGCTAAATACCATTTAAGTCAACTATCTGAGCAAATCTGGTAAGAGTACCACCAGCCAGCCGGTAGGACAGTAACTGGTAAACACAGAGGGCTAACTGTGACTCCAGATAGCAGACTTACAGTGCCCTCCAAAAGTATTGGAACAGTGAGGCCAATTCCTTTATTTTTGTTGTAGACTGAAAATATTTGGGTTTGACATCAAAAGATGAATATGGGACAAGAGATCAACATTTCAGCTTTCATTTCCAGGTATTTACATCTGAATCTGATACACAACTTAGAAGATAGCACCTTTTGTTTGAACCCACCCATTTTTCATGTGAGCAAAAGTATTGGAACATGTGACTGACAGGTGTGTTTTGTTGCCCAGGTGTCTCCCAATTACATTGATTATTCAAACAATAAATAGCACTGAATGTCTGAGCTCAGTTTCAGATTGGGTATGATAGGTTTTGCCTGTGCAGACTGCATTTAGAGGTGGAACCAACATGAAAACCAAAGAGCTGTCTATGGGTGAAAAAGAAGCAATTGTGAATCTGAGAGAAGATGGACAATCAATCAGAGCCATTGCACAAACATTGGCCATAGCCAGTACAACCATTTGGAATGTCCTGAAGAAGAAAGAAACCACTGGTGTACTAAGCAACAGACATCGAACAGGTAGACCAAGGAAAACATCAGCAGTTGATGACAGAAACATTGTGAGAGCTGTAAAGAAAGACCCTAAAACAACTGTTAGTGACATCAGCAACAACCTCCAGAGGGCAGGAGTGAAGGTATCACAATCTACTGTTCGCAGAAGACTTCATGAACAAAAGTACAGAGGCTACACCAGATGATGCAAACCACTCATTAGCAAGGCCAGGCTGGAATTTGCCAAAAGGTACAGAGATGAGCCTCAAAAATTCTGGGAAAAAGTTTTATGGACTGATGAGACAAAGATTAACTTTTTCCAAAGTGATGGAAAGGCGAAAGTTTGGAGAAAGAAAGGATCTGCTCATGATCCCAAACATACAAGCTCATCTGTGAAACACGGTGGAGGTAATGTCATGGCTTGGGCTTGCATGGCTTCTTCTGGGACGGGCTCTTTCATCTTCATTGATGATGTAATACATGATGGCAGCAGCAAAATGAACTCAGAAGTCTACAGAAACATTTTGTCTGCTAATTTAAAGAAAGATGCAACCAAACTGATTGGGAGATCCTTCATCATGCAGCAAGATAACGACCCAAAACACACTGCCAAAACAACAAAGGAGTTCATCAGGGGCAAGAAGTGGAAGGTTTTAGACTGGCCAAGTCAGTCTCCAGACTTAAACCCAATAGAGCATGCATTTTACCTGCTGAAGAGGAGACTGAAGGGAGTAACCCCCCAAAACAAACAACAACTGAAAGAGACTGTGGTGAAAGCCTGGAAAAGCATCACAAAAGAAGAATGCAAAAGTTTGGTGATGTCAGTGGGTCACAGGCTTGATGCAGTTGTTGAAAGCAAAGGATTTGCAGCTAAATATTAAGTCTCATTCACTTTAATCTATTTTAAGTTTATATGTTCCAATACTTTTGCTCACCTAAAAATTTTGTGTTCCATTACAAATAATGCTATCTTCTAAGTTGTGTATGAGATCCAGATGTAAATACCTGGAAATAAAAGCTGAAATGTTGATCTCTTGTCTCATATTCATCTTTTGATGTCAAACCCAAATGTTTTCAGTCTACAACAAAAGTAAACGAATTGGACTCACTGTTCCAATACCTTTGGAGGGCACTGTATGGCTGGGATACCCACGTTGAGTCATACAGTGGGAAACTGAGATCAGATCTCATGATGCACACATCGCAGGAGGACTCGTTTGACTGCACAGTAAAAGGAGTAACCCTCTTTGATGGTATTTAAGCCTGTCGCCTGTGGCTCTTAATCAAACAAGCTCACTGAAGCTGTTTCTCCTGGTACAGTTTCTCCCTGCAATAAAAAAAAAACAAAAAAATGTCTATATCTAGTTGTGTTCTACTTTTAATTCATTTACATAACATATCTGGTATCTGTGACAGATGTAACTTCACAAAAGGTAGTCTAGGTCATACCTTCTGGTTTTGTCCTCAGATTGTCCCTTTTCAGCAGGATTTTCTCTTGATATTGTGAAATCTATGATAGTCAGATTGAACTTGATCCATTAATTGCCCTTTTTGGTTGTTCCAAAGCCTCTCTTGCATCCCCACATACTGTACAGAAGACCCTTGATAGGATGCTTTAGGCTCCACAAATGATTTGTTCATTTGTTCAGCTCTCTTTAAAATAGCTTTCATGGCCTCCTCTGTTCGTCACACAAAAGAAAAAGTCATTTGCACTCAACTTTCCAGGGTGCTCAGCTGTTTCACACCTCAGTGTCAAGTCCTGCCCATGGAGCCAGTCTTAAAACGGGATTCGAGTACCCAACAGATTGCTGACATGTTGGTACCAGAGAGGATAATTCTTGAGAAATGGAAGGCTACCAGTGTGTCTTGTTTCTCTAAATGAGTTAGGGAACTAGTTTCAAGGATATATATGAAGAGACTATGAAAACACACGCTGGGTTTGTAGGATACATATGAGAGCATCTGGGGCCCAATAATTAGGCACCTTAAGTTACCATAAATCCCCTATATATACAGTACAGGCCAAAAGTTTGGACACACCTTCTCATTCAATGCGTTTTCTTTATTTTCATGACTATTTACATTGTAGATTCTCACTGAAGGCATCAAAACTATGAATGAACACATGTGGAGTTATGTACTTAACAAAAAAAGGTGAAATAACTGAAAACATGTTTTATATTCTAGTTTCTTCAAAATAGCCACCCTTTGCTCTGATTACTGCTTTGCACACTCTTGGCATTCTCTCCATGAGCTTCAAGAGGTAGTCACCTGAAATGGTTTTCCAACAGTCTTGAAGGAGTTCCCAGAGGTGTTTAGCACTTGTTGGCCCCTTTGCCTTCACTCTGCGGTCCAGCTCACCCCAAACCATCTCGATTGGGTTCAGGTCCGGTGACTGTGGAGGCCAGGTCATCTGCCGCAGCACTCCATCACTCTCCTTCTTGGTCAAATAGCCCTTACACAGCCTGGAGGTGTGTTTGGGGTCATTGTCCTGTTGAAAAATAAATGATCGTCCAACTAAACGCAAACCGGATGGGATGGCATGTCGCTGCAGGATGCTGTGGTAGCCATGCTGGTTCAGTGTGCCTTCAATTTTGAATAAATCCCCAACAGTGTCACCAGCAAAACACCCCCACACCATCACACCTCCTCCTCCATGCTTCACAGTGGGAACCAGGCATGTGGAATCCATTCATTCACCTTTTCTGCGTCTCACAAAGACACGGCGGTTGGAACCAAAGATCTCAAATTTGGACTCATCAGACCAAAGCACAGATTTCCACTGGTCTAATGTCCATTCCTTGTGTTTCTTGGCCCAAACAAATCTCTTGTGCTTGTTGCCTCTCCTTAGCAGTGGTTTCCTAGCAGCTATTTGACCATGAAGGCCTGATTCGCGCAGTCTCCTCTTAACAGTTGTTCTAGAGATGGGTCTGCTGCTAGAACTCTGTGTGGCATTCATCTGGTCTCTGATCTGAGCTGCTGTTAACTTGCGATTTCTGAGGCTGGTGACTCGGATGAACTTATCCTCAGAAGCAGAGGTGACTCTTGGTCTTCCTTTCCTGGGTCGGTCCTCATGTGTGCCAGTTTCGTTGTAGCGCTTGATGGTTTTTGCGACTCCACTTGGGGACACATTTAAAGTTTTTGCAATTTTCCGGACTGACTGACCTTCATTTCTTAAAGTAATGATGGCCACTCGTTTTTCTTTAGTAAGCTGATTGGTTCTTGCCATAATATGAATTTTAACAGTTGTCCAATAGGGCTGTCGGCTGTGTATTAACCTGACTTCTGTACAACACAACTGATGGTCCCAACCCCATTGATAAAGCAAGAAATTCCACTAATTAACCCTGATAAGGCACACCTGTGAAGTGGAAACCATTTCAGGTGACTACCTCTTGAAGCTCATGGAGAGAATGCCAAGAGTGTGCAAAGCAGTAATCAGAGCAAAGGGTGGCTATTTTGAAGAAACTAGAATATAAAACATGTTTTCAGTTATTTCACCTTTTTTTGTTAAGTACATAACTCCACATGTGTTCATTCATAGTTTTGATGCCTTCAGTGAGAATCTACAATGTAAATAGTCATGAAAATAAAGAAAACGCATTGAATGAGAAGGTGTGTCCAAACTTTTGGCCTGTACTGTATATATATACATATATACAGGGCAGGAATTTCACGAGGGCCACAAGGGCCACTACTTTTCTGAAAGCGTTTTAAATATTACAGTTTTAGCGAAAATGCTTTTGTTTTTTTGGGAAGTACTGAGCATACAACTAGATGAAGTTGTGTGAGATTTTGTAAATTGATGTTTTGATATAGTGTTACTGTTGTTAAACATCAACCCCTTTAACTTTAATTCATCAAGAATGTTTGCTATATTGGATTTTTTGTTCACTGTGGAGGCATAAGAGAAAATATTCTGCCCAAATTCAATTCAACATGGAGAGGGTAACTGATATTCAAAGGGTCATTCAGGGGAGGAAACAAATGGGTGAGTCCTAATTTATATGTAAAGTCTGACAAAGAAAAGAAAAAAAAAGAAAAGAAAAGAAAAACAAAAACACCCATAATGTACTCCTCCGTCTGGCTCAGGTACGTCCACTTCCCACAGTCCACAGAGGAAGTCTTTACCAGGTTGGATGATACTGCCCCTGGGCCTGGTCAATGTTGCATGAAATGTGTGTGTAAAGAGGGGTTTGCTCTATGGTACACCATAAGCCTACATTGCAGCGAGCATTTGCAGAAGTGGTATGTAAATTGAAATGTTTTTTGGATGTCTTTGAATGAATGGTGGCCCTCAAGCCCACGAAAGCCAGAGTTTGTACTCTGTTATTACTCGCTCAGAGAATAGAAATCTGTTGGCCAATATACCAACTGGAGATTGTTTCTGAAGGTGGGCGGAATTCCTTAAAAGATGCCAGAAGATTAGGCCTTGGTGGAATTCTCTTTTTAAGCAAGTGTCAGGAAATTCCCAGATTGTGTTAACAGTGACTCAACACGGCAAACACATCTCTAGGAACATTGTAAAAAAATATTCTTTGCTTAACAAGTCAAGGTGTTTGTATCAAAAATAAAAATATCACCTCTAAATTATGTGCATATTATTTAAAACTATTTTAAATGTTATTTAAAATGCATTCTGGGATATTTTTAGTGTGTAAAGCTAATTTTTTCAAGTGGTTATTTCTATAATATTTACACATGGCATCTAAAATAAGGCTCAAACAGCAAAAACAATTTGGTAAATAATAATGACAATAAAACCCGGGTGCTCTTGTTTGTATGAAATTGCTTTTTCTGCTTGAATGAACAAACGGATTTTGAGACCCCGATCATCTTGGTGTATGTGGCTGGGCTCGTGACCATGGACGGCACACACACAAACACAAACACACACACACACACACACACACACACACACACCTGTCTTCAAATAATAAAAACTATTTCAAATAAGACTCGGTTTATCCGACTATCATCTGTTTATTTTGCCTTTGTTTTTCAGCAGGTTGCCTGTCCTGTGTGTGTGTGTGTGCGTGTGTGTGCATAAATATTTTAAGCCTTTATTCTGTCTCACTACTTAGACCTATTTCTTTTTCTCTCTAGAGTTTTCTGTCAGTCACTGATTCTCTGCAGTGTGTGTGTGTGTGTGTGCGCGCGCGCGACGTGTGTGTGTGTGTGTGTGTGTGTGTGTGTGTGAGAACGAGGAACTGTGTTGATATTTTTTTCTGCGTTTGATTTGTGTGTGCCTGTCAATGTTCTTGTGGTTTCTTTAATCATCTGTGATCTGTGCGAGCACTTATTTCAGAGTGTGTGTGAGTGTGTGTGTGTGTCAGCCCCCCATGGCGCAGTAATGAGACATATTGGCTAGACAGAGCTTTGGGAAGGTCACGCTAAATTGAGGCATTGAGGAGGAAGGGAAGGCGTGACTTGTGCGAGTGTGAGCCTCTAATGATGAATCAGAACAAACCTGCGGTAAATTAGCAGGCAGATATCATCCTGTTATGACCCGATGAGGAGAAAAAAAGACAGATGGAGAAAGCGTAGGAGGAGATGCACCATTAGGAGACACAGCTAATAATTATCGTGTGATGTGAATCTGACGACACAAAACATGCACAGCTGTCAGAGTCATTTTAATGACTAAATCAAAGGTGTTCTGGCTGTATTCCAGCTGTACTGGCCAACATCCTTCACTGACCACCGGCCTTCAGCCAGTCACATTTCCTCTCCTGCCAATCCTGTCACCTCATATAATAATTAACATCAGTTTTGTAAGAAATGTGATGCAGCCTGGATTATGGTTTGTCCCTGAAAGACGAAAAGTTTATATTTAACGTATTACATTTTTCCCCTGGATTATTGTTGTACTCATAGCACTCAGTTAAGGTTAGAGAGAGACTGCGGTCTTGGTTTAGTATTGTGATCAGATGGGATATACACTGCTCAAAAAAATTAAGTGAACATTTAATGGTCACAGTATAACACCAAGTCAGTTAAACCTCAGGGATATCAATCTGTCCATTTACTAGTTTTGTGTTCTGCAAGTGTATTTGCTACCACAGGTAGCATGAGGCGGTACCTGCAGCCTAATTGCACAGATAGTCCAGCTCCTCCAGGATGGCACATCCATACAAAAGAAGGTTTGCTGTGTCTCCCAGCACAGTCTCAAGAGCACGGAGGAGATACCAGGAGACCGGCTGGTACACATTATGCTGTCTGTAACATCGTGTAGCATGTCTGGTTTGGCGGTGGGCTGGTGATGGTCTGGGGAGGCATATCCTTGGAGGGTCACACAGACCACCATGTCATCGCCAGCGGTACCCTGGCTGCCGTTAGGTAGCGAGATGAAATCCTCGGAGCGATTTTGAGACCTTACACTGGTGCAGTGGGCCCTGGGTTCCTCCTGGTGTAGAACAATGTCCAGCCTCATGGCCAGAGTGTGTAGGCAGTTCCTGGATGACGAAGGCATTGATGCCATTGACTGGCCTTCTTGTTCCCCTGAACTAAATCCAATTGAGCACTTATGAAACGTTAGGTAACCGTGCATCTGACGCCGCCAAGTACCACCGCAGACTGTCCAGGAGCTCACTGATGCCCTGATCCAGGTCTAGGAGGAGATCCCCCAGGACACCATATCCCAGCTCATCAGGAGCATGCCCAGACGTTGTTGGATCAGCCTGTGATTTCAGTTTTTTACCCTGATTTTTTCGGTGTGATTTTGAATCCAGCCCACCATGGGTTGATGATTTTTGTTTCCACTGACTGTTGTTACATCATGTTGTTCTCAACAAATAATACAATGCACATCAGTAAAATTTTTCGTCTTGAATAATTTGTTTATTACTGTAAGATCTGATGTGTGATTTAAGTGTTCCCTTTATTTTTGAACAGAATAGAACTACTTCAACCCCCCAAATGAATATTTATTTATCAAATACTCAAAGAAACAAACAAAATTTCTGATGGATTGAATTCCTCGGTGACTATGTTTTACAGCAGCTAAACATCCATCTACGAACTTACACAACTCGTGAAGAAAAGTCACGTCTCATTTTTCAAGTCGTATGCTCACTTGTCAAATAGACAGGGAATTGAACTAAAGGTTAAACTTACCCATGCTCTCTTCAAAGTCAAACTCCATTGACAAAAACTGCAATTTTACCTCGCTGAACACAGGAGGTGCTGGCCTACCACTGCCTCGATCAGTTATTTGGTCTACCACTGATCAAGGCAGTGGTAGACCAGCAGCGACCAGCAGTGTTCAGTGTGGTAAAAAATGTTGTCAGTGGAGTCTGGCATTGAAAAGACCATAGATGACACTTTGAAAAAAACCAAGTTCAAGATCTACAACTTTGGGGGGTGAAGTATTCCTGTAACTTTTACCAAATGAAGCTTACAGGTCAATCAGGAAGACTGTGCTCATTCCATTTATTTACAGTGGATAATTTTCATTCCTACTCCCCAAATTTACTTTTTTGATCAGCAGCAATTAAATTCGCCCACACTTTTGTTTGCCAAGGCAAATTGGTTGTGTGCAAATGTATCTGTGGGGGATATGGTTGGTCCTGTAGTATTTGCATACTCGCCAGCCTTCTTTTAGGTATTGACTTTTTATCTCTTAACTCATTGAATGATTTCTGAACTAATTCTATGAGTCATACTCCACCTCATCCCTGACCTTGGAGGACACTACCTAGCCGACAGCCCATCTTACTGTCTTTCTCCACTTTAATGTCTCATCAGGGGGGAACGGCAGCAGCTGCCAGGAGCCTTAAAGCACTGTGGTGCTGAACCTCCAGCTGCTCCACTGACCACAACTTAAAGATCACGTGGACCTGTTTCATCAAGTGGAATTCTATTTGTGGGGTTTCTTCGGACCTGATGAAATTATTTGCAACTCAACCAGCACAGCATTAGCAGTCTCCTTACAGCTGCTGAATCAATGGCAGATACTGTCATTCAGCCCGTGTCTTACTGATAAATCCGTGCTGTTCAGTCTCTGTCAGGTTGTAACAGAACAATCCGTGTGATTAATTCAAACCTAACTCCCTGTGGCCCAGCCAAGTGTTCACCTTTGTTCCTGTAACAAAGAGGTCAGACGCTGATCCTGTGAGGGCAGGTAAAACAATTACGCAGCTTAACAGACAGCAGCAATATCTCACGGTCAAAGATTTAGACTTTTTACAGGCAGTTATTGTGAAAGAAACATCATGAAAAGATGTTATAAACATTTTAAAGAGGCTTTTCCTCTCTGATGAAGAGTTACAAAAAGGTAAGATGTTACTGTGCATTTTGCCAAGGAAATATGCAACCACCACAAGTTCATAGTGGGTCAGATGCAGCTCAGTGTGCAAAGAGGCCACTGAGAGTCCGTCTCCACAAAATAAGGCACTGGATTTACAGGAGGAAAGCCATCTGGCAGCTTAAAAACCTATGTAAATTCTGCATAAATGCACCTGGGAATATACTGATAACACGCAGCCTCACTTTCACTACTGGAAACCATTTTTCCATTTAGCGTATTATTTAGTCGGACTATTTAAAGCGTGGAAATATGTGCCATTAATTTGCTGTGTTCATGTTCAGCATGTTCTTTTAGTTGAGGCATCAGTTAAAGAGTAACTAATCCCCCAAACCACTTTATTAATCTTAAAAAAACAAAGTGTATGGGTATCTAGTGGTGTAGCTGATGAATTCAGGTCCAAATGTTGACATATGTGGCACATTTTGGTAGGTGACATATATGACCGCAGCTATTGTCAATAACCACCCCAGCCCCATGCCCATCAACACATGCTCAAACAACAGTTTTTAAAAAATCCACATACAACAGTATGTGTATATCTATATCTATATCTAATTAATAAATGCCCCACGAAAGGTGTTGTCACATTACATTCTTAACTTAAAGCTGGGGTGCTTTGACGCCTGCTTTGTTTGGTTCAGTTCAATTGAACTCAAGTGTGTTTGTCCCCTAAGTGCGGTTTGTTTAGGCAGATGTGAAAACAGCAATCACACTCACGTGTGCGCCAAAACAACCAAACTGAGACCTTCTTGAAGAGGTGGTCTTATTCCAGTTACAAATGAACTCTGGTGTGGTTTGTTTGTGGTGACAGACTGGAGACACTTCAGCCAAAATTCTGGGGTTCAGTTACTATTTAAAGAAATACCTACTAGCGTTAATTTTGACAGCTAGTTTAGATTTAGTCTTAGTCTTGAGATGAAAATGCGTATTAGTTTTATTCATATTTCAGTCATTGGTCCAGACAACTGGAATTGTAGCCAGGTTCACTGTAAACTCTGACTTATTGATCTCACTGTTAAGAAGGAGAAAAATAACTTATGCAATATTTCAGTCTGGAGGTTTCAACTCATGTGTCAGAGAGTTGGTGATTAAAAATAAACTTTTATCTCTGTCAGAGAAAACTACTGAGTTCAGACTGTTCATTACTGCACAGCTACACTCAGAGATAACTGAGCCTCCTACCTGCCTGTCAAACAGAAACCAATCCATAAACCTTCCCGAGACAGTCTGGATCTGAGTCCTGTGGGGGTCAGATGTGAAGTCCAGTGGCCAGTGGCTGCTTGCTCCGCTGCCATTCAGCAGCTAACAAGTGGAGCTATCTGCTTACTGCCACTGCTGTAATGAACAAACCTCACAAATCCTTTCAACACTTCCAGCATCCATAGTCAGACACACACGGCTGATTATTTACTGCTAAACAGAGCTCACAACTCGTACCAACAGCTGATGCTGCTCCAGTATTGCTGGCTAGTGAAACACCCTGGCGCACACTATTTACTGGAGTTTGCCAGCCTGTCGTTCATGTGGCATTTGAAGATAATTACAAGCACAGCCATTCTTGACTTTCAATGTCTGTTTTTAGCTTGTCATCATCTCCTTTTTGTCATGGAAAAAAGGTCATTGACAAAAAATTTCATCTTAGTTTTCGTCAACGCAATTAACACTGATAGAGAGTATAAATTATTTTTTAATTCCTAGACTGTTACTCCCTTATTCTCTAAATTGACATCTTGTTCCCTGTACTTATAGACATGTACTGTACTGGTACACTGTTAGTACAAAAAATTACATTGCACACTGAGAAGAATTACGCTGTACCTTACGGGCCAGATACTAAAGCATTAACTGGAGGGACTGTTGGGATCATCATATCAGTCAAAGCTCAGCAATCACTGCATTGACCTGTGTGTTTGTCCAACCATAAAAACCTCAACTAGAACATGAATCTCAGTTGTCTTGAAAGCAGTTCAGTCTGTATGGTGTCGCATTTACATCAGGATGAAGCCATTCATCACCACTGGGAGCTGCACGCTTGGAGCGAAATCAATTGCAAAGCAAAAAAAAAAATAAAGAAACAGAGCAAAGCCTTTTTTGTGCATTGAGATGGCAACATAAAGAACATCACATGGCGTACCGCATTGAAATGTTTTATAAGACATGATGGATGACAAACCTCAGAGGAGCTGAGATTCATTCAAATGGCTGTCAGCCAGGGAAGCAGAAGCACATACAGTGTGAAACTGAGCATCATGGACTGTGCTCAACAGATGCTCATTGGTATTACCTGCTCATCTCGCTGTCACGCTGCAAAAAATAGATAGATCTTAACAAACCGCCTCTGAGCTGTGAATACTTATTTTTTATTTAAATAAGAGAAAGAAATCTTCTCACTTGTTTATTTCAAGACTCTCCTTTGATCAAGTGTATTTTTTCTGAACTAATTTGCTTTTATTATGCCTCATTTTGAAATACTAACTCTTATTTTTTGACAAATCCTGAGACACATCAAATTGTATTGAAATGAAGAGGAATCACTGCAGCCCGCTGGACATAATTGCTCTCAAGATTTTTTGGGGAAAAAAAGGACGTACGACTGAATGTAAGACTTGTTATGATTGATATTTTTTGCAGTGTGCCCCCCCTCCTTTCTCTTCTCTAGTTATTATTCAATCCAAGTCCACCCGGCTCTTACTCTGTGCAGTGGAGTGCCAATTATTATGGTAATGACTGAAACAGATATCAGATGGGTTTCCCTGGAATAAGCTTTTCATATTTCACACAATCACTCTGTGTGCAAGTTTGTGTGTGTGTGTTTTCATGTCCACACGTGTGCATTTATTGGGAAAAAAGAGGGAGACAGCAGCAGAGCACTGAAGGGAGAATTTCTCACCTTCGGTAGTTGCGTTAAACCTTTATGGTGGAAAATTCATAGCACACTACTTGGCCCTGGTCATTAAAAACATCCCATGAACACCCTGGACATAAATCGGGATTATAAAAGGAGCCGGAGTCAGTGACAGGAATTGGACACAAGAGAGAGATGTGATGACAGTCCTGTCTCCAAGGTCACTGCTCCATCTTCGCCCTGTTTCATCTCCTCAGCCACTTTGCAGGATGGATTCATGTGTTGCCCGTGAGCCTCACGACATCATATAATGTGTTTCATCAAATGTGTTGGAAATGCTCAGGGATGACATTGAAGTTCAGGTCCATTTTTGGAGCTGGCAGAGAGGCTGTGGTGTGAACATCCTGTCCTATATTTAGGCAGGATGCAGGATGACAGATTCAGTGAAGGAAGCATGGTGATGTTCACACAGGATTAAAGCTTCAAAAACCTAGTTAAACAAAAAAAAAAAAAAAAAAAGACTATGTTTGACCTTACCTAATCTTTATTAGGCAAATGGCTGACACAATGAAAGACTGTACAGGCAAACAATTGACCAGTCAGTATCAAGTTTAAGTCTTTTCATGTGAATATTAGTTTCAGTCAAATTTCAGTAATTTAATTTGTTGGTTTAGGGCAACTAAAGCTAAAAACATTTTACTCTAGGTTGTGGAATATTCATCAAATCTGACATATATATTTTGTTATTGTTGATATTGTGAGGCTTCAGCTGTTGCTGTAGCTTACTATGGTTGCAGGTGTCATTTTGCGTTTATCATGAAGCCAGTGGAAAAGGTATAATTTGTCACAGTTAATGTCACGCTAGTCCGATATCATACATCAGACTGACTCTCCTCAGTAAATCCAGTTGTCATTCCCAAAGGCTTGTTGTTTGACAAGAACTGCTCCCTCTCTGTCATTCTCACCCTGCGTGAATGCAGAGCGCTTTCTCCTGCACTCGTTTGGCAATATGAAAGAAAGACATCTAAAAGTAACATTTTTTATTGTTTTTTCTTTCTTTTAGACTTTACACATTCAACAAGGGAAAGTCAGACAGCAAAAACACAAGAATGCAAGGACAGTCATGTAGGATATGTAACATACAACAGATCTCATACATACATTGTGTATTTAAACTGGGGGCTACTGTTCTTTAAGTGTCCCAGTGGTCTTCTAGCCCTTTATCAAAGTAAAGGCTGCCTGTTCCATGTTTAGTAAGTCCAGATATTCCTTCAGCTGAGAGTCCCTTGTGAAGCAGGCAAGAATTAGGGTCCGTTCCAATACTCACACTTCCCCTCAAAATTGTGCGTTCCTGCAAAGGGCTAGGGTATCCCAAACATTAGGGAAGTGCTTTTCAGCCCTTAAAATCCCAACTTAATTAGAAGGGCAATGCGATGCACACTTACATACCCATCTCAACTGAGGGGAAGATTGAATTCCCCAGGTTGCATTGCGAAACTATCCAGCCAGGCGAGTTTTCCAGAAAGATGGCATGAGAAAGCCATCGCACAATTTAAGTACTATTTTCGCAAATAAGCATGCAAAAATTCCAAAATATGTTGGAATGCGTTATGTTTCTGCACATGCATTATCTGTGAGCGTTGCGTTAGAATACGAATGCTTGAAAATCGCTAATACACAATGTAGCTGACATGAATATCTACAGAGTTCGTCGACGATACACGTGATGTAGGTGAACACGTCTGTTACGCTAATTTGCATGAAGTGGCGTCCCAATTCGTAGGTAAAATTCCCTACCCCTCAACACTAGCCCTTCGTCGTTGAGGGGAATCTATCTGGCGAGTGCACTTGAAACCAAGGGGTAAGGTTAAGGGAAAACAATTGGGATTGGCCCTTAGGCTCTCAGTAGAAAAGCAAGCCAGTGTCCAACAGTTACTCCAACATTATTGTCCAACTTCAGGTCCAGCGAGCATACTTTGGGGCACACTGGGAAATTGACATTGAAAATCTCTGACATGAGAGATATCACTTCTAACCAGAGTGTTTTACAGCTGGACAGCCCCAGAGCAAGTGAAATAAAGAACCTCAGTTGCCACAATTATGCCAGCATAAATCTTGCTGTTTATCATCCATCTTGGATGATCTAACAAGAGTAATATATGCTCTGCACAGAATCTTATATTGTATAATCCTGATGATGATGTTGCATGATGTTCCATTGAGAGGCAGTTAAAGATGTATTAA
Source organism: Epinephelus lanceolatus (assembly GCF_041903045.1). NCBI lineage: Eukaryota > Metazoa > Chordata > Actinopteri > Perciformes > Serranidae > Epinephelus > Epinephelus lanceolatus. Next base: position 18,276,232 of record NC_135747.1, on the reverse strand, counting down.
GATCATGCTCCCAAGCCAGGTGGACAGAAAAATATACGTTAGGGGCCGTTATGGACATTATGTTATAGATATCTGAGACTACACCTCTTGCCAGGGTTGCCCTCTTAAGAAGCTGATCCCACTCTGGACACGAGGCAGGAACCGCTCCCTCCTTACATTTCTTATTTAAAATAGAAGATAATTGAGCATATGTTAGGAAGTGAGAGTCAAAGAGGCCAAACTGACTTTTAAGTAGCAGTGCACATCAAGATTACGAGCATTAGCGTTAGACGAACATCAGAGACATTCAGCTATACATGTTTGAGCCTGTCTGAGTCAGACTCAGTTGAGGAGTTTGTTGTGCACCAAAATCGAAGACTAGCAGACGAATCAGAATGGTAAATGTAGTCACTGTCTTTATTCATGTCATTAGCTTGTAGGCTAACTGGCAGTGACTGACACAGCATTAATGGTTGTAAAACATAAAATGACACCTGCTACAATTGGGGTTTGTGGTAGATAGTGGAGGAAAGCTCCAGGGTCGGGTTTACATGCAAAAACTGCACACTCTTCCAGGTTTGCTGTCAAAACTTTTGCTATTCTCATGCAAGCTCTGCTCTCTGCACTGACAAGTCTGCTCTGCACCGGCGGAGGTTTCAGGCTCCTTTGCCAGTGTTGTGTTGAAGTCTATTGCCCAGACAGCTATCGGCTTTCATATTAGTGACATTCATAATCTAGATTTCCTGGCTTAAATTTGAATTTCAGATTTTAGGGAAGTGAATAGACATCACCCCCTTCGGTAGAGGAATGTGAAAACACCCCTCTACCTTACGAGTCAATCAAGGTCAGGCGTTTAGGGGACATGATTAGGGGACTTTTTTAATGCATTGGGACTATAAAATATAAAAACAAGGACATTTTAAACTACTTGAAAGTGGTTGTCAAGTTAAAAAAAAAAATCAAAGCTTGGAACTGAAATGATTCCTCTGTTCCTCATCATTAATATTATTTCTGGTGGAGACATAATGTTATTGAAAGCAAGATGACTAATTAGGAGTGACAACGTGTGGTTCCATAGATCCATGTGTTGTTGAATTTGACTTTGCATGAAGTACTCATTTCATCTGACACTCTTTCACAAAATAATTCTTATTTTCATTGTCAAAAAAAAGGAAAGGACTGAAACAAATATTTTTCATCACAGGTTTTGTGACAAAAAAAAACACTGGCCTTGTGTCATGCTGGCAGTTCATCTGATAAAGAGGGTCAAAACATTGCCTTGTCTCTGTCAAGTAGTTTTGGGAGCTTTAATGTTTGTGTATTGTTAACATTGTTCCTTCTGCTTGACTTTATCTTCACATAAAAAAATAACAGTAAACACACAAACACACAACTCCTACATCCAAGAAAAATGTATGTGATTGCATTTTCCGACAGTGACAGACACACTGTAGGTGTTGAAAGATGTAGTTTACTGAGAAGATAATGATGACAGGTGTGTAGGTGCTGTACAAACAGTCTCCACACGCACACAGTCAAGGACATCTTGTTTACTTTCGACGCCTCCAAATTGTCTCGTTAAGATCAAAAAGATGACATTCTTTAATTCCTCATTTTTACACATCATCATGTCAAGCTGAGAGCCCAAGAAAGATCATTGAAAATCTGCTGCTGAATCACAAACTCATCTGCATTTCAGGTTTTCTCCTCAGGATGTGAAGTGTTGATCCTCAGATGAAGGGAGAGCTGAGGTTTTATTGATGCAACGAGATGTGTTTTAATGAAGTCAAACACTTTCAAGGCCCTTTGTTCATTTTCAACAACTCTCGAAACAAACTTTTTGTTTACCCTCAGATTCACAAAGTCACTGCTCTTCGAGACCCATGAGAATCCTGCAGGGAGAATACCATCACGTGGCCACCAAATGATGCTTATTTTTAAAGGAGAAGTCCGGTATTTTGCACTTTGAGCCCCATTTCTGGGTTGTTTATGATGAAATAGAGTGGTTAAGACCAAAATTGTGACGATTGCTCCTTTTCTGAGAATTTGGCTTTCCCCTGCCTGGCTTAACACTGCTGCCTATGGACATGTGTAAATCTGTCCTAAAACTACCCTAAATGTTCGTTTTCAAATACTTATGAGTGGTCAGTGGTGTTCGCTGATGTTCTGACATAAAAATCGTAGTAATCTGTGGTTTCCATCCGTGTTCTCGCTATTCATCTCGATAGTGGAACTATTTTTTCAGCTGCCTCACACCCGTGTGTAACCTTCCGCTTGATCGCTCATTTGACCCTGAAGCGTTACACACTCCAGCCCACTTGATGGCGATGATGCTCCTTTACGTGGGTGTCACCAACCGGCAGGAAACCATTGCAATGTAATGGGACACAGAAAGGAAGCAGAAGAAGATGGTTGGTGTTGTGTTCAAAGGCATCGTACTGCGAAGGTTGTTTACAAGCGAGTAATCTATTGTGCAGTTGTTTAAACTTATTACAAAACTTTTTCATTCGTTCTCGTTCTTCCTCCAGGAGCGCACACAGCACTGTCGAGTCGGCACTTTCGCTGAGCTAAAAGACTACAACCTTGTCGTAAACAACCCCCTTTCCGTTTCCAGTGGCGGATTACTACCAAAGGACAATGAGGCTTCTATAGAAAACCAATGGATTAGACAAAATGTCAAATAAATCATCACGGACACCACAGTTTGCTACGATTTTTATGTCAGAACATCAACGAACACCACTGACCATTTGGTGACTTTCATGGCTTTGAAAACATTTAGGGTGGTTTTAGGTAGGTTCACACATGGCCATAGGCAGCAGTGTTAAGCCTGGCAGGGGAAAGCCAAATTCTCCGGAAAAGGAGCAATCGTCACTATTTTGGTCTTAACCGCTCTATTTCATCATGAACAACCCAGAAATGGGGCTCAAAGTGCAAAATACTAGACTTCTCCTTTAATAGAAAGACAAAATTGATGCTATCCAACGATATTCCACTGAGTGAATCCAATAATCGAAGAACAACATAATGAGGGTTGATATCCTGTACACCAAAGGCAAAAATGATGCAGTCATTTCATTATTTGTTCATCAAGCTTCTCTCTTATACTTAGTGTAACAGGCCACTTTACATTATAAATTAATGTGTGATTGTCAGTTTTAATAAGCCATTGTTTTCATTGTATTCATATACAACACAATTTGAAATATGGTTTATAAAAAGACGCAGCCCCTTAGATAATCACAGCCGAGATGCTCAAAGCATTCCTCCACTGATTTAGTGTTTTACCCCAACATGCGTCATTGACCTTTGTTTATTTACACACATGAAGAAGATGACACATTATATTTACATAAGACAGCAAACATGAAAGGCAAAAAACAATCCTCTGTGGTTTTAATTCAGAGCGAGTGCATTACATGCATTACACTGACAAGACAATATAGAAGAAATGCAATATATTAGATACTGCAAAACATCACTGCACAAAGCATTACAAGGGTTTTTTTAATATAAAATATATATTACATACAGAGGAGATTAAAGCAGTCATACAGAATATTAAAAATGTACAGACATATCAGAATAAGGAAATAAGAAGGAGGATTTCTCTGCATTATTTCCTTATTTTAAAGCCCCTGAACATGTCACATTTAGCTATGGGTTTTACATGTAGGTGTAAAGACGGATGATGAAAGCAACAGTAAAAAGGAGAAGCAGAAAAAGTGACAGATTAATCCTTTACCCGACACAGCTGAGGCTTACCAGCAGGGGTTGTGCAATCATGCAGACAGACATCAACATATTCAAGTGTCTTCCTTTTCATAAAGTATCAAGTTGTGCAGTGTTTTTTTTACATATTCATGTGATCATTGACATTTTATGTAATGATCAGAGTCTGACAAGAAAGAAAAATGAAGTTTCATTTCTTCAACCCTCCCCCTGGTAAGACCACCATTACAATAACATCTTGTGTGGAAGCTTTGTTCTTACAGAAAATGTATTTCTAATTGAAGTCAGAATCTCAAAGCTTCCAAACATCAAAAACATGTCACAGTGAATTATGAGGAGACACGTATAAAGAGGACATTATCCCCGGAAATGTTTGAAAGTCAATTTGGCGTGTGCAATTTGCACTTTTTCATGTGAGATTCTGCAGGTTTAAAATCTAAGTTCAAAGGCGACTGCTTCTTTTTCATCATTTGCGATGGAGCCTCGGGGCCAACGTCGTGATTGCAGCTATAAGTGTACATGAGGAGGAGGGTGATTTGCTGCTTCTTTGGATTACCTTGTAATTTTGTACCAAGAAAACATCATCGAGGTGTTGTGGAGGAGGACATAACCAGACCGTTTGTATTGTACAGAGACACATATTCCTGCCAAGAACTAGATGATTAGCTGCAGTATTATTAACCCAACATAAACACACACCACTTAGCGATGAGAAGGACTAGTACTTTACAGCTCTATGCTTAGTAGCACAGTGTTCACAGCTGGGAAACTTTCTTCTGTGTACAGAGAGGATGTTGAAATCCTTCATTTAGAGCTGCCACATTATACACGATCATTTTTTTCATATTCTGATCATTATTCGAAGGACAGTGTCACATCTTTCATTTTGCAAATCCTTCTATTTCAAAGACATATCAGTAAATTGCAGTAATAATGGCTCTGTCCTCTGGCATTGTTCTTCATCGGGTCATTGAAACCAAACAAATGACCAAGAGTGCATCCTACATAACCTGTCTGAGTTATTGATAATAATGACGTTCAGAGCTTTTGGAACACTTGAGGACATCAGAGCAACCTGTAAAGACAACACTGACATATTAGCAGTGTTGTGCACATTCACACACCTAACGCTCTCTTAAACCTTAATGATATGCATGAATATCCGAACGGTTGCAGTTTAGGCATCCTCAACTTTATGAAGACAGTCGCAGGAGAGCCAAAAGGCTTTGTTAGGTTTAGGCAGCAAAACTATGTGGGTAAGTTATAAAAAACATCATGGTTTAGCATTAATAACTACTTTTGTCATTAACGTAATGTGATGTCACATACGTCACTTGCGTAGTATGCCACACATACTAGCATACTAAAGTCCATGTTGACTTGTTGACTGTGTGTTCATGCCCCACAGTCAACATGCCCCACAGTCCATGTTGACTGTGGGGCATGAACAATTTTTTTTTTTTTTTTTTTTTTAAATTTTATATACTTTATTAATTCAATTTTTCACTCTGTTCAGGTCCGTACAGGTCCGAACACACACATGCACAAACTGGACCTATACATGCACTAAGTGGAGAGATGTCAGAGTGGGCTGCCCATGACAGGCGCTCCGAGCAGTTGGGGGGTTCGGTGCCTTGCTCAGGGGCACCTCGGCAGTGCCCAGGAGGTGAACTGGCACCTCTCCAGCTACCAGTCCACGCTCCATATTTTGGTCCGGACGGGGACTCGACCCTCCGGTTCCCAACCCAAGTCCCTATGGACTGAGCTACCGCCCCCAGGTCTTCTGGGTGAAAGTTCTGTGCTTGTATGACCCTTTCGGGACTTCTTCAGTCTTTATACAACATTACACAGACTTTGTTGCTTTTCCTACTTCAACACCTCACTTCCACCTTTGCTCCTGTAATAATTACTACGGCTGCTAGAGGGTGTAAACGTAAAAATAAGTCATAACAAGGTGCTTGCACAGTCGGCCGTTTTTGTCAGTGCAGCAGGCTGACACTTCACAGGAGGGAGCTCAAAGTTTAGTTCACACAGATAAAAAAGAACGAGTTCACGTTGTTCATAGTTCAAGATTTGAATTTTTTTTAACTAAGTTTACAGTCATGTTTTCTGTTGTTTTCTTTTTCAGTAAAAATAAAACCTTGTAACCATCATTTTCTTTCAGAAGGATTCATATGGACTCGCTTCAGCAGTTCCGGTAGCTGTGTTCTTTAAATTCTTAGTTGCACTAACCATGCAGGTGTTGAGTCAAAGTTTGTTCCCCCATTTAATTGTGTTTCCCTCCTGCTAAAATGTGTTGTGCCCCCCCTCCATGGTTAGGTAACAGTTTGGTTCCAATTATGGCAGGGGAAAACACTTACTCTTGGGAAAACAATCTTTGACAAAACATCTGCATTCTGGGTGCCATAAAACACAGTGCATTAGCTTTGTTAACGGTTGCGAGAGGGAACAGATACATTTAGCTCACCGTTCACTAAAAACATAAGCACATTCAATAAACGCCCTCTCTCAGGATGTTCATGCACAACACTTCATATTATCATCTTATAAAGTGATATGACAAACTTCTTAGCAAACATCAAGCAGACACAGAGTAACATTATCATTTATTTGGAATTATATTTGTGTTCACCAGATGATTGTTAGTCCAATATTTACCCTCTTTTAGCTCTTTTTTTGGTCTGCACCAACTCCTGCTTGCTGTTTGGTGCTGGGCAGGAAGTGTATGGTGGTTTTAAAAGAGCTTTTTGTCTGAAAACAGCTGCCTGCTTCTGCTGAAAAATTGGCGGATGAAAGCGGATAAGTGAACTAAACAGTAAGCTGTGGACTGGAAAAATCAAAACAATTTGCTGAAAGACGCTAAAATTCTCCACAGAGCTGAGGAGATCTAGAGTTGGCAGAAATGTATCTGTTGAGTTATCACTGTGAGTGACCCCTTTTACAGTACATTACACACATACATTTGATCCATCATTTTATGTATGTGTTTATCCTTCCCAATGAATTATATATCAGGCCTGAAGAGGGGATTTTAACAAGGGGCTCTGACTGAGGTTGTCACTGTGATCATTAACAATGTGTGTATCTGACAGACGACACACATCTACAGATGATATTTAGCTTTCTCAAAGGCTGCTTCAGACCTTTGGACCTAACAAGGGGGAACCTGATTAACTCCATCCCAACAGGTGTGTGACTTTATACATAACAGCCATGAGCTGTATCAGATCAGAAAGAGATTGCAGCAGCTGAGCAGCTACACTGCCTCTCGTCTTTTCATCTTCATATGGTATTGAATATTAATGACAGTATCAATTGTTGACTGCACAGTCCAGTGTTTAAAAGCACAGTTCAGTGTGCTTATTCACTTTCTTGTCAACAGTAACATAAGAAGGTTGTTGTCATTATTACATGCCTGTGCGTTAAGCAGGAAGCGAGAGCCAGGAGGTGATATACATAATTTAGCATAAAATACGCCCACAAACACCTCCAGAGCTCACTAATTAACATCTTGTATTGTTTGTTCAGTATACAAAGAAGAATGAAAAAACAATCTGTGACTTAAGAGGGAGGTACGTGAAGTAATCTGGCACCTTCACTGTCACTGCATGCAGATGTTGTTCACCAAGACATTACAGTGCGCAACTCTCCTTAAAATCACAACATATAGAAAATCATTTTTGTCCTGCTGATGATCAAACTGGGATTGAAACATTGTCTATTTACATATATTTCAGTCCGCGGGCAGGCATTGCTTTTTTCACGCTATTATGATTCTCCACACTGAACATCAGTAGATAATTGTCTTGTAAAGCTCAGATCAAAGCCCTCGCCAATCCAGCTCCTCAGGCAATAAAGGAGCTTAATCTTACTCAGGTTTGATATAAAGTGTGAAAATGAAATACAGAATTTGTTAAATAAAACTGCTTGAACAAGTGCAGAGTGCCATGCCATGATCGCCCTGTTTGGCATGCTCTCTGATACCCCAAAGTAAACAGTGATCTTGTAATGTTTGAATAATGTTTAAGTGCTTATGGACTACTGTGTCAGGCACAGATGGAGGATGAAAACTGCGTTTGCAACTGCGTCTCAACAACAGCTTCTGAAATGTTGTGTTTCAGTTTGCGCTCACTATTTAAACTTCACATTTGTCACGGCTTATTTGGCCTCTCTGTTGATGTACCTAATCAGCCGATGAGTACAGGAACAAAGAGTTGGACTGGGGCACTGATATCCTGGGACTTCTTTGACACATGGGATAAGGCTGTGTTGTTTGTAAACCGTCTGATTTACATCTGAAATAAATCAACCCTTTTTTGTTTTACTGCTCTTTTGACACTTTGGCTGTCCCTGTTATGTTATCACACATTGACATTCTTCAAAATGGAGTCCAATATATAATACTGTATGTCCACTCTTTCCGAGAAAAATGTTGGCATTGTATATTTCTGCAAACCACAAATACATTACATTTGCACACCATTATGCAACACACATTACAACTGTGGTTAATGTGTGGTTAGGTTTACGCACATCAATTATGCTTCAGAAAAGATCATGTTTTGGCTTAAAATACACAGCGTTGGGCGGCACAATAGTGGTAGAAAAAGCAATGATGACTCAGTAAAAACAACTGCTTTTCGATGCACTATTGCCACCAGTGGGTCATTAAAAAACTCACACATTTGAAGCCTAAAAAACCATTGGAAAAACCAATGGTTTGCAGCGGTCATGCCACTAGGGGTGAGGGAAATAATTGATTCTTTGATGCGTCGTGATGCATATGTGGACGATTCAGCATTGATTCACAAATGTCAACAATCTTTTGTCTAAATGTTTATTAATAACTAGTGGTGGGAAGCTATTAAAAAAAATTATTAGAGGCTTTGTAATTAATTAATCACAATTAATCACATTTTTATCAAGCTGGGTTAGACGACACTATTTGTAGCACCTTTTCCAGCCCCTTATCCTGTACCACCGAAAGTGGTCCACAGTCCACTGCAATCCATTTTGCCAGAGAGTTTATTAATTTGTCAGACGTAGACTTAATTTTTTTGGCTCTAAACCCCGTCGTCTGGTCTACTCACTCTGATATCTCTCCACTTTGTGCATGTATAGGTCCTGTTTGTGCATGTGTGTGTCTTTCGGACCTGTGTGTAATTGACAAGCAAGAGTGAAAACATTGAATTTCTCCTCAGGGGGATTAATAAAGTAAATAAACTTAAACTTAAACTTAAACTTATCTTACTGTGGGCTGGCTACACCGTTTGCCTGTGCCAGGACTGTCGTAGCTAACGTTCGCTCTGGTGTGTGTGCTCGCATCAACATGTTCTGCATTGAGGTGATACTGTAGGCTTAAAGTGCTGTGGTGATAAGAAAACCTCGTTGTTGCACAATTTGCACACAGCCATGCTCTTATCCAAGCTGCCCACAAGCCAAGCAATGCTGCCTCGTCTTCCATCGTTGTTCACCAAACTTTCTTGTGTGCTGATGTCACTCAATGCATCCTGTGCATCGTCTTCGTGGCTGGCAAATGAACTTTAGGTGCATAACCGCCACCCACTGGGCTGGAGTGTGTGCATCAGTGTTACCGGTGTGCCAGAAATTAGGGAGAAAGGTGCAATTAAATGCGTTATTTTTTTTAACACATTGACTTCGATTAATCAATTACAGAAAAAATAACGCATTTATATTTTATATATATAGATATATATCTATATATATATATATATATATAGATATATATAGATATATATATTATTTAAAGTCCCAGGCCTATTAATAACGTGATATTGATGTAACAAAAGAGGCAGAACTCAGCAGGGAGGTCAGTGTTGCACCTGCACAGTCAACAGCACTGTGCGTGTGCTAATTAATGTTCACAAAAGGCAGCAGTTGCAAACTTGTTTTAATTTAGTGTCTAAATAATTACATTTGCAAGGAGAGGGGAATGTGGGGTATATTGTGAATAGTTTTGAAGCCATCACCCAGAGAGTTACATTAATGGAGTGGAGCACAACATTGTAGCATTAACCGACTTAAACCTGCTCTGTGGTGAAACTCTATGCAAAAGGTACATTAACACAGCGGAGCACTTTGCCTTCCCCTCATGTTATTCTTATACATTTAGGAGACTGCAAAGTGCTTTCAAAGTAATTAATTCATTCATTATTGCAGTAGACTTTTTTTTAATTAAAAGGTTTTAGATCATTTATCATTTAACAGTACGTGAACTGTATACCATTTCCAGTGAAATATTACAGTATGCAAATATTGGACCCTACTCAAGCGAGTAGTCATCAAAGTAAAATCATTTTAATGCATCGAGATGCATCTATAATCATTTTATAATCTAATCGTAGCCATCCACCATCCCCTCCATCTCCTGATGACAAATACAGCTCATATACTACATCAGTTTTTGAAACTTTGATATGATATCGTATCATCATCAATCGTAACATATCCGTGGTTTACAGGGCCGTTCAGAGCAAAGGTACCATTTCCACAAACATTTTCTTTTCTGAAACTCTTTTCTGAAACTACAAACTTTTACTGATAAAATATACCTTCTATCACCTTGCTATGCTCTGGCATCCAGTCCCTTCATCTTACAACAAACATGCCATTACTGTACAGCAGGTTGCAATTATCAAACACTTAATTGACATCATGATTTTCATCAGCTGACACCTGTGCTCAGAATAGTACGGCAGTGATTTGGCTTCACCGAGGTAATCATTGCAATATTGAAAGAAAGCTCTGCACAACAAAATGTGAAACTGATGTCACCTTTTGACATCAACAGAGCAGTTTTCTGCGATCAAACTCCACGTGAGCTGCACTGGAAATGTATCAGTGTCACATCCTCTAACTGTGATTAATTAGGAGCAGTGTGCAAACTGCTGTTTTTTGTGTCTCACATTACTCCAATTTATTATCATTCCTGAGGCTTGACAGACTAAATTGTATTCAACAAGTAAATGTCTTTCTCTCAAAGGCAACTCCTCACTGCATTATGGCAAAAAAGGAGAAAAATCAAAAACAAAAAGCTGTTCCCCTGCACTGTGCTGATGCAGTCTGCTATCTGTCTCATTGTTCTCCCTCCGTCTTTCATGGTAAGAGACGAGCAGCGACAGATCTCCTGTCTGTGTTTTCTTGAGGCTGCTGCGATGATGAGCCGCAGTGTCTCTGCCCATGTTCTTTTTTTGGGAGTTTTCAAATGTCAGGGTTGGAAATGTTTTCACTAAAGACGGATGGGGGAGAAAAACAAACTTTGGCTCTTTCATAGAAATAAACTCTTTTTCACCTTCACCCTCTTTAGTGTATTTATATGCAGTGTGCAGTGCACATTGTCATTTTGGAGGATGGATGCACTGCATGTAACCATTCCCTACACTGCTGGCTTTGCTATATTGAGACGTGTTGAACTGTGTGTGATTTTGAGTGACTGCATACTCCACTGGGAATTTAATCTCCTTAATGTCAATAATTAATCAGATCATAAATGCAGGTGGTTGTGGTGTGTTTAACTCACAACGGCACCTTGTTGCTGTTTGTGTGTATGTATTTGGTTATGTAATTTTAAATGTATTCTGTAAATGTGGAGAGCCTTTTCTAGATTTACATTTGTTAGTTTAATTAATTGTAAGACTAAAAAACTTAAAGATCATCTACATTTCTAAATACATTAAACACATGACTGTCAAACAAATACAAGGACATACATTATCATTATACAACACACCAGACATAATACAGATCTATATAATCTATCTATTATAATTAATAAGTTCATAATCTCCAGAAAACAAAAGCCTCTTTTTAACTTTAACTTTATTTCAAGAAAACAAAAAAGATGGACAGCAAGATGTCTTATCACGTCAGTGTGCACAGATCTGTGGCTCTGGCTACAGCCCAGTCACCAGAATAAAACTGGCATTACACATCTCTGCAAACCACTGATATTTTACATTTGTACGCGTCATACATATCTTATCAATGTTTCTAAAGTGATGTTAGTATATGAGCTGTCATCAGGAGGTGTAGAGGATGGTGGATGGTGTGATACCTAAGCAGGAAGCCTGCAAAGCTGCAGACCACTGTTTGAGACCAACAAACAACAAACCTAGGTGTTTTTTAGCAAGACATCTTTGGCATTTCCAGCTGTGATTGTGGCACCAAAGTCTGGCACAAAACACAATGTTTTCCCAACCATAATCAAGTGGTTTTTGTGCCTAAACAGATTCACATGCATGGGCCGATCATGAGACAATGAGGCCCTGGACACAGATATGCAAAGGGCCCCACCACCTCACCTACATATGAGCAAGACACACAGACTTTCTGTTGGTTTTGCATCTCTTTGTAGTTGTTTTATATCTTTTTGTCACTTTGTGTCTCCTTGTGGTTGTTTTGTATCCTTTTGTAGTCTTTTAGGCCTCTTTGAGGTGTCCCTTTATTGTCATTTTGTGTCTCTTTGTGGTTGTTTTGTCTAGTTTTGTAATAATTTTGTGTCTCCTTGTAGTTCCCTTTCATCTCTCTGTGGTCTTTTTGTGTCTCTTTGCGGCCATTTTGATTCTCTTCCCCGTCAATATGTGTTAGTTTAAAGCCCTATTCGGACGGGATTAGTTTAACGTGGAGACATGGGGTAAAGTAATTACCAGGGATTTTAGTCCCGTCCGAACGCGCCATTTCTGTAATCATTACGGATATTTATAAATACCTCGGGTAATAGTAAACTGACATTAGTCCACATCCCAAAAATTAATCCCGTCCGAATAAGTGACATTTTGCAAGTGAAAGCGAGGGGGCTCCGTGACACTTTCTGTGCCTGGTAGGCCTGTTCAGTAATCCATCCGTGATCCCATGTTAACCACAGCATTGTGCAAACATAAAGTTTCACTAATCTGCTACATAATGTCGTACAAATGCTACATATCTGTGGTTTGCAGGAACTACAATGCCGACATTTATTCTGGCAATTGGGCTGCTGGTTAATGTAGCATCTTATCTCAGGCGATAACGTCCGAGCGAGGGGATCCCATTATTCTTCACTGCATCAGAGTGTACATTAACAAAGGCAGAATTTGTGCATCATTAAAATCAATCAAGAGGTATTCATTTCAGCGCAGATTATTATCTTTAATGGTATACAATAAATTGGATTATAGTGGTTGTTTTGCAGAACACAATGAGGGGCTGAAACAATAATCTTCATGATTTGTATGTAAATTAAAAAGTTAAACATTTTAAATTCTATAAACCCTCTGACACCACAACATTGGAAAAAATGAAAAGATAAAATTGTGAAAGAAAACAGCCACAGATTTTTTTTTTTTTTTTTTAATTTGCTTATACAGTAGGATATGAAGGAGAATCATAAATAATTAGATGTACAGTTAATAGTATGCAAACCAGACCCAAGTTTATAAGGATTTTAAAGTGTATGTTTTTGTTGTCGCGGGATTCAAAATGAAATCTTAAAAATTCCTCTCTTATTTAATTAATCTTTGGTTTCTTTTTGCCTAACCTACTGTTACTCTGCATACTCACATCTGAATTCATACCTGTTGGTTCTTGACATGTTGACGCTGTCACTTTAATCCTCCTCCATCTGCTTTATTCTTATTAATGTCATTATTTAGTGCTGAATCCTGTTAACGTCTCCTGCTACAATGACCCAGTTTCTCCACAGACATCAGTACATTTTCATCTCATCTTTGATGTCCTCGCGAACATCCCGCCACATTCATTCCTTTGCATGTGTGTGACAGTGTGTTTGCGGGATGCGAAATGCCTTGCGACAACCCTGAACTGGGTCCTGCATGGGGAGGCTGAGTTGCCCCGGTTTCATAACCAAGTAATGACAAACTCACCAGAGCGCCTGCAATGCATGACTCATAAAGATATGATTTTTGAAATGCTAATGACGATTATACACAGAGTGGGAAAGCAAGATAGAGAAAGAGTGAGATAGAGACAGTAAGACAGAGGGGTGAGAGTTGTCGTATCTCGTTGGGTCTTTTGCTGGAGCTGACAGTCACGGCTTCCCCTCTGAATGTATAAGATAGTTTTTAAATAATCTCTCTTTAAAGGCTTTAGTATTTCATGACTTTGCGATGAGTCAGAGAGGGAAAGAGAGAAAGAAAGAGTCGGAGTTTAGGCGGTAAAGCCTGCAGCACTGTGAGAGCACACTTACTTTCTTCTCTATCTCTCTCTCTCTCTTTCTCCCCCCATCATGTGTGTTCATCTCCGGGGCAGTGAAAGAAGGCTAAACAAGGTTAAAGAGAAGGTCAAACACACATGGACACAGTTAATCTTTGTCCTGTCATTCCAGCCACATGGGACATGCTCCTCCAAGAGACACTCAATTATCTTTGTGCGTAGAATAGACTGTATCTTCTGCATCATTGGTTTATATCCACTGGAATGTGGACAGAGGAGGTTTTACCTTAAAATGCTTTATGGGGGTAAAATTGGGGTGATAGAAAGATCTGCCAGATGTGCAGAAGGAGGATTTATTTTCCTAAGTGCGCTATCATTCCACACATACTAGCTCACTCATCCTCTCCTCATTCTTCATCCCACTGCACCTCTTTTTCCTCCCCATCTTACGTCTCCTGTTTTTGTGTTCCCTGCTCTCACACTCGCTCTCATATAATTTTTCTCTCTCTTCTCTCTCATCATCCTACTGCCGTCTCCTCCTCCTCCTCCTCAAAACACCTTCACCATCTTCGCCGTCTTTACCCCCATTTCGTCATCTTCTCATCCTTTTTCCTCCCCATACCACTCTGCCTATGTCTTACCCATCTTCCAGCGTGTTGAGCTGGTGAAGGTCATTTTAGTGTTAGAGACTGGGGAGGGGGGGGAGGGGATGATGCAGCTATATGCAACCGCTGCTCTGGATAACTGCAGGAAGACGGATGGATGGATGATAAGAGCGAGAATGTGAAGGCAGGGAAAAGGCAGAGAGCGAGGGAGACGGGATTTCCTGCGACCTTTGTCTGCATCCTGATGAGGACACACTGTGCATGCCCGCCGCCCACATAAAACTCTGCCTTTATGTGCGCACCAATGCGTGCTGCTGCCATTTGTTTTCATTAGTGGTCCATCATGATGCTCACCCCTTTAAATTACCTTAATGTCAATGACAGCATATTGCAGCGAGCGGGAAAAACTGTGTCCTTGTAACCCCAAGCTGACCGTTGGCGAACCTCCCCTTAAACAAATTCTCTCCACACACTGAGGAGGAGCACACGGAGCTCTACTAAAAGAAATGCTCACTATACAAAGGGAGTGTTTTTTAGCCTTTCAAAAATAAATAGATAGATAAAAGAATAGTGTAAAATTGTAAGGAATGGATACAGTGTGTTAGCACACGTTAGCATGTCTGGCTAACTAGCTCACTGCTAACCAGCTTCCAATTATAACATACTGACCATGAGACTCATGCAACTGACAATTTTCACATGATCTGACACTTCACGTCTATTTTCTTAAGTGATAAAAAAACAACTTTATTACTGGTAACACTGCAGCCCAAAAAGAGGACACTGACAGCATGTGGACAGGTAAGACAGAGCACCACAACACCGAAAACACCTAAGTTGTTCTGGAAAACCTGATCAAGACTGCTGGATTTTGCACGAATATTTGTGCTGTTTCAGTACCAGTACTTGGAAAGGCCAAAAAGGATGAAAGAAGACTTCTCAGCAATAATTTGTCATATTTAATATACCAAAATATCCCAAAGTCCCAATTTGATAAAACTATTTCTATGATTGCTGGAGAAGCGCAATGAATTTTTGCATAAAATGTCCCTAAATATGACCAAAACTAGATTCGCTGTACATTACTGTACATGGGGAGTCAGCTCAAATGACATTGTAACACATTGACACTGTCCTCATTTTAAAACTATCATAATTTAAATAAATAAGTGTATTACTTAAGATGTTTGCTGTAATTTTAAATGTAATCGTGTTCATGTAAAATCTGAAGTTAATATGTTGTACATTTTCCTTAATTTGTTTGTTTTGTTTTAGAAAATTCAAAATTCACCCTTAGAATACATTGTAACACAAAGAAAAGGCCCTCATGTTCAAAGTCTCATCAAATCTTTTCCTGCAGAGGCTTGCTGAATTCCTCAATAATCCTGTTCAGGATGACCCTGACTATGACCATGTAAAATCTAAAGTAATTTCACTATCACACTCCAAACTGAAAAGTTGGCAGCCCTGCTACTAGCTGTCATAATTCCAACATAATGTTACTTCCAAACCAATGAGTTGACAATTATCTAACGAATTTTTCGGGTCATCTGTGTTAGAAAATGTCCTGTTCAGGACTGGTACTTCCTCTCTGAAGTTGTTCCCCACTGCATGGGAGTCAGCCTGCGTGCTATTCTGTGAGAGTTTTGAGTAACGTTAGCAACTCTGAGCTGCTCTTTATTGGATTTGAGGAAGTTTACACTCCCCGAGCAACACTCCGAGGATAGTGTTACATTTGCCAAAAGATTAGTCTTAATCCTAAAATCCCATTCTTAGTTCTTGTCAAGTGACAATTTGTTTTAAAAATACAAATAAAAAAGCATAAATCTAACCAGTGATGCTTATCCAAGTAGGCTATGTTTTTTTCTATAGTAAGCATCCAAACAGGGATTATAGGATAATAAAATGACAGTCTGATTTTACTGTGCTGTTAATGTGGCTTACTAGCTCTATTCTGCAATGAAAAGGACAGTAGTGCTGCTCCTTCATTTCCATATCTTCTATATAGATCATCAACTGGTGCTGACTTTTTCCCTGATAAGAGAAAGTCCTCATTTTAAAATGCATCACCTGGAGAACAATGGCGTTTTCAACCTACACACAGAGTTAATGCCATAGCTAGCTGGTTCAAGTTGACTGAATCTTGTTAGAGTTTTTCTTTCAGACACTAAAATTAATGGTTTTAAGTTAGAAATGTGAAGCCTGCTTTTGTCTACATCTGTGTGGTATCAGAGACCCACTATACCAAGAACTGCTTTAGATTTGGATGGTAAATCCACCTGTGTTATCACTGTAAATTGCATCTGGGCAGTGCTAGATTGGAAAGATTAATAGCAACAGTAGCTAAGGATGGTAGGGTTTAGCATTTTTCTGTTGGTGGTATTGGGCTGGTACCTTAGCCCTAGTTACAGATGAGGACTGTATGAACCTGATTCTACCCAGCACTGATCCAATCACAGCCCTAAATACAAGTGTAAACAACCACCAAGACGCATTGTGATCCGATTACTAAAATATCACTTGCCAAATTGGTCTGATTGTAGTATAAATGCTAATGCATCTGGATGCATCCAGGACAAGCAGGTTAAGCAAAATCATCCATGCAAAACGTGGTGGTTGTTTTGGTCACAGTATGCTAATGCTCTATAACTTGCCCATTCTACAATAAGTTGTATGAACTGTTGAATGATTGTCCATTGTTTTGCCTTATGGAAGAAGATGTGTTGAATTCTGCCGACAGCAATATTTCCAGCTTTACTGACCATAGACTGTATATAAAGATGGACGCCATGACAGCCTCCCAAAAGTGAAGCCAAAACATCCTGATTGCTCCCTGGTGGCTGGCTGCAGTATAGGTCATAAAGTCTACCCCTTTCATGTTACCAGATGGGACATGTCAAATACATTTTTCCCAAAGACGCATTCTGTCATTTTAAGTAGTTCTCATTGTGTATGTGCAGGATTTCAATACTGCAGAGATCATTACTACAGACTCTGGCTCCAAATGACATCACCAGCACAAGATGGAAGCAGCCATATCCAAGATATTTTGGCTTCATTTTTGTACAGTAGGGGTAAGTGGAGACGCATCATCCATCTTTTTATACCGTCAGTGGCAACAACACATCTACTAATATGACTGACAAGCATGCTAGTGAGCAGCTGGTGAGAGTTTGGACACAACAACGGAGTGTGGGGCCCTTTGACCTTCTATCGTAAGTGACATAGGCAGTAACAAAATCTGAACAAAAGTGGTCAACTGGAGCAACCCCTTCTCATTCCTAAGTTGTCAAATACCAGCGTTTGGGCAGTGACTTCCACGTCAGACACCGACAAAAAGGTTTCATGTAGCGGCAGCTGCTGGGCTCAGGGGGAAACACGGATGGACAACAACACAAGTTAAGAGGACCAAAAGTCTGATTAGATTGGGTGGAAGAATTGGTGGATGTGTCCAACAACCATCGACCTTCACCCTGGAGGCTGGTGTTCGCTTCCTATGTGAATGTAAAGCCAAACTCTGTTATTTTTTTTCTAACTCTAACCACATGCTTTTGTTGCCTAAACCCAGCCATGTGCATGTGTTGTTAAAGGGAAAAATATATAGATTTGCAGTGTTGTACTATAGCACATTCATTTTAAAAGTGACTATGCAAACTGTGAAAACAACAACGTGTATTTTGAAAAGACACAATGCATGTAACAGGCACGGCGTCCCGTCAACAAAAGATGCATCTTGGCTACCCTGCACGTAATATATAGACATCCACAACCAAACAGCGAAATGTGACGAGTGAGAATATGTTAGCTGGAGATGAAGGGCAGAGAGGTGTGAACAGTAATGTGTTTCGGCCATCCACTGAAACATATGTTAACACCAGGTATAAACAGGCTTTGTAATTCACTTTTAGTTTTGTCTTTTGCCCTTTACAATAAGCTCGGGCATACTATGAAAAATGGCATCCATATAACCCTAAATTCCTCCTGTCTGACCTATGTCTTAGGGAAAAATATGATCTTACTGTAGAGGTAAAATATGTGGACGAGGAATTCCCATCCAAATGGAAGGTAATATATAGCTATAATCATGTCGAGGGAGACCAACAGGCTGCTATAGGAAGCATCATTCACAGTTTCATTTTGGCTTACATCAGAGTCAGCTCTATGAATAAATTTTTAGTATCACAGCATGTTGACAGGCGCTTGTGGGATTGCATACAAGAAAGGTTTCTCCTCTCAGATGAACAGTTGCAAAAAGCCCACAATGTCAGTCCCCCTGCTGTGTCATTGTCAGAAATACAGCACGCTGCTATCTCTCCTTATGCCCACAGCCGGTGAGAGCTCGGCTGATACTGAGTTTAAACTGGCTCGGTATTTTTCAGAAATCTGAAAACCATTCCTTGCCTCTGTTGAAAATGTATGAAAAGAGACGGAGTTGAAAGAGTTCCACAGCGGAGCCGAGCCTAACCTCTATCCCCGCTGCTCAAACCGACGCACTGAATCAGCATGAGTGGAGGCGGCTAATAATCCATGGAATTAAATGAATGGGAGTCATTTCCCCTTGTGGATGCTCTAACTTGACAGTGTAATACAGATTAGTGACACTCTGTAGGGAGATATAATGTAGAAGGAGTAGGTGCGTGTTTTTGCATGTGAGGTTAGGCTTACAGATATACCTATGCCTTATAAATATTACTTAGCTTCCCCCTGACCCTCCGCTTTTCTGTTTGTCAAACTGGCAGTGTGCTTCGCCTGTTCTGATTCCCTCAGGGCCGGGGACTGGGGCGACCCTGGCATTTACACACTAATGAAAACAATCATGGTAAATATGTTAATCTGCATGGCTGTGGTTGGCTGAAACAAACTGTGCTCTTTCAAAAAGGCCAGATGCTCCTGTAAATAAATCACCTATGGCAACTGAATCAATTTAACCATTATGGCTCAGTATTTGACCCATGCATTTGATGTACTTTATCCACTGTGCAGCATTAGAGAGATCACTATCTGGCTTTTTTTTTTTACCATTAGTGTCTCCAAAACAGCATTTTAAAACACCTGGGTGACATTTACAGGTAACACTAAAAGAGGAAATGTATCAGTCATTATAAAGCTTGTGAAGACATCATTATTAAATGGGAATGACTCTGTTTAACAGTGCAAAAATGATTAGTTATACACGGTGGACTAATCCTGGTAAACCAGAACGAATGATGAAATGAGCTGAACTGTGTATCCAGTACGGCTGCTGGAACTGGGCTGATAATGACTGCGAGGGAGGAATTGCTCAGGCTGGTACAGACCTAATGTGACTAATCACGAAAAAATACGCAGCAAGGTACACGCACTGTATGGCGGGAATGCATGTGAATGTCATGATCATCTGCATTAAAATAATAAAATTAAAGTCTTGTACAGCCTGTAGAAAATAACGAAACAGTAATTAACAAGCATGATCCTTAACTAGTGAAGCAGGCAATTTATAAAAGAAAAGGGAAGGTGAACAATACAATGCAGGGGCAAAAAAATGGGTGTAAATGCAGGTTAATCAAATACAAGAAAATTTAAATATACAGCAAGATTATCAAGGAAACAAATCTTAACAAATTAATAAATCTGTGCACATTAGGTCTACATGCATGGAGCGATAATCGTTTGTAGACTGTAATGGAAATCACTGTGGGGAATCTTGTTGGCATCCGCTGAACCCAGTCGCATCACATCTGCTTTCTTCACACAGTGTACCCAGTTAATGGTCTATTATTTGAGGGTGATGTCAACATCCTTTGCTTGTGCAATATGCCTGCTTGGCCTGCTGTATTTGCTCTGTCTAAGACAATAGATGGCTTAGTCCAATTCTGTGAAGACAAAAGTGAAGGCAAACAATAAGCCTTTAACAGTGCTCTGTCCTCTGGGGAGATAACACGGCAGAATGAAAAAGGTACATGGAGCAAAAATACTTTGCCAAGTTGCAGCCCAAGGTCAACAGATCTCCAGGCTGAAATGAAACTCCCTGGGATAAATGTGTGTTTGTGTGTTTCATTGATGTGATTTGTCTTTCTAAATGCAGTTAGAGCTTATGTTGGCAGTTATTGTTGATGCACACTGCAGCATGTCCTCTGTGAGGTTATTTAAATGCTAAAAAGTAGAAGATTGAAATGTGTTGGAAAAGGGTTTCGAGAAGTACTTTGCAATCTTGGCTGGGCGCAGAGATCTTCTGGAGGCTTGACGTCATTGTGACGTTGCCAGGCAATTAGTTTGATTCAGTTCAATTCAGTTTTATTTATAAAGCCCAATATGGCAAATCACAAATTTGCCTCAGAGGGCTTTACAGCGTACAACATCCCTCTGTCCTTTGGACCCTCACAGCGGATAAGGAAAAACTTGTGTGTACAGAACCACATAGTAGATGTACAGCAACCCATATGACTAAATTATATTAAGAGAGGGAGAGACAGAGGGAGATGCAGGATAGACAGTAATGACAGTAGCTACAATAACATTAATTTTAATGATAATGTTGTAGTTATAATAATAATGGTATTTTGGTAGTATATATGTTATTAGAATATAGTAATATATGATAGTATATGTATGTGACAATAATAATCATATGTGTATAATAACAGTAGAAGTATGACTAATAATAACAGCAGCATTAGGAGGCATCAGGCAGGACCATGGCAGCAGCTCAAACACGATACACCATCCAGGCATAGCTGCGAGAACAGACAGTGGGGCACAAAGGCTCCGGAGAAAATGCCGAGTTAGTGACATGCAATAAAGGGCCGTGAATGATAGCAAATGAAGAATAACCAACTTTCAGAAACTGAGAGCGAGAAAGAGAAGGAGAAAAGGGGAGACGGGGCTCAGTGTATTATAGGAGGTGCCCCGGCAGATTAGGCCTATGTCAGCCTAACTAGGGGCTGGTCCGAGGCAAGTCTGAGCCAGCCCTAACTATGAGCTTTATCAAAAAGGAAAGTCTTAAGTCTAGTCTTAAAGTAGAGTCTGACTCAGGAAGATGGAGTCAGAAGAGGAGCCTGATGGCTGAAGGCTCCTTTTGGAGACTTTTGGCACCATGAGTAACCTTGCATTCTCAGAGCACAGTGCTCTGGTGGGATAATAAGGTACTATGAGCTCTCTAAGATATTTTTTAATTTTGATTTTATATATTTTCTTAATCCCCAAGGGGAAAATCAATCTTTTCACTCCATTGTCATATACACACATGCAGAAACAGGACCTATACATGCATTAAAAGGAGAGATGTCCGAGTGAGGGGGCTGCCCATGACCGGCACCCCAAGTGCTCCATATTTGGTCCGGGAAGTGACTTGAGCCAGCGACCCTCTGGTTCCCAAGCCAAGTCCCTATGGACTGAGCTACTGCCGCCCCATGGCATGTTTGCTCCAGCTGGTGGGCAGTGTTTTGTTTTAGGTCAACTGTATCCAACATGGCAGGTAGATCACAAACTTTCTCATTTTACAGCTAAAGAGTCCACTGATATATTTTTATGAACATATGTGAGGCGAGAAATAGGCAATATAGTGACACAATCTTGGTTTCCTAATCAAGCAGCACTGCCTGGTTTGCCAGTTTGACTGTAGTTCATAAGCCGTGATTGGCATGATTGACAGCTGCATTGGAGACTCTTTGGCTCTGATTGGTTGTTTTTATTCTTGTGCAGTAAAGCCATTGGAAGCACTACACTCAATTGAGTTTCACAGATTATTTGTCTCATTTAGTGCTTATATAGTGACAGTCTCAGCAAAGATGACAAAAAACTTTTTTTTTTTTAGCAGTTGCCAACAACAGCTCTCTCACATACAGAAGGCTCTACTTATTTTTCATCTTTATATCATCTGATCATTCCAGTACTTAAACAGTTTGACAATGAAATTGCCATCTGGCATGAAGCAACTGAAGGATAAGAGGTGAGCCAGAGCGGTGTGAAAATGGTAGGAAAACGCAGCTTTGTGTTGTGTATGTACCGTAACAACAGTTTGTATATCCTCAGTCCTAGATCTTCAGGGCTCCCTTTCTGAATGACGAATACAGACTATAAAAACATATATTTTTATTAAAAGTCATCAACTACAGCTTTAAATGGAGAGATGAACTTGATCACCTCTGGAAGGTTGTTCTGAAGTCTGAGGGCCCTGATGGCTGACACTCTTTGTCTTTTACTCTGGATTTAGGAACCACCAGGAGAGAGCAGCATTTGAGGACCTCAGTGCCCATGATGGCACATGGGGAGTTAAAAGGTCAGAAATGTAGCTTGGTGCCAAACCCATTCTAGGCTTTGAAAGTGATGAATATAAGTTTAAAACCAACTCTAAAACTATCAGAGAGCCAGTGCTGAGAAGACAGGAAAGGGGCAATGTGATCTTCCTTGTTATTGTTTTCCTTATTTTGATAAAAATCACCTGGATCCACTTCAAAGACTCTGTTGAATCCTTCTTGCAACCACATGCTGCATAGTTGACATTTCCACCCACTACAGTTAATTAGTAGTCAATTTAAAAATAAACATGTAAATTACGGCACATGACATTTCAATTGTCACCTCTTAGGTCCTTAAGTTATGACAACAAAATGTTAACCTTCTTCCTTTTTTTATTTATGTGATGTGAGTGCAGTGTGATGTTTTGTTTTCCCGTTGCCATTTCAGGAGTCATTTCGGGGCTCTTAGTAAACAAATTTAGATGCCACCTTCAGTGTGACTGGTACAAATGCGGCGATGACACGTGTCGTGCCTTCCACTCTGACAGGATGAGCATCAATGCTGTGAGAAAATCACTTTGATGAAGACAAACAGTGGGTTGGGTGTGTGTGTGTTCTTCAATTTGGCTAGGAGGATAAAATGACGTCAATACAGGGATGTGGATGTATTTCTGTATTTCCCTGGTCCTTTTTTTTGGGGGGGGGGGGGCACATGTGGGTGGGTGACATGTTGCCAGGAGTAGAAGTGACAACCTTGTGGCTGAAACATGTCTGCCAAAGTGTGTGTGTGTGTGTGTGTGTGTGTGTGCACACGTGTGTATGTGTGAGACAGACTGCATTTAGTCATGCTAAGGGGCAGGACAAAGATACAAAAAACAGAAGCAACAATAAGTGACAGAGGGGAGGAAGGGCAAACATGGAGGGATTAGTCATTATCTAGCGGAGAAGTGTAACATGCACACACACACACACACACACACACACACACACACTTACATGCACGGTAGAGCTTCATCACCTCCCCAAAGGTCTCCACTACCATATTCTCTGTTTCTCTGTATTTGTAGCTCATGAAAATCTATGACCACCTTTATGTGTGTGTGTGTGTGTGTGTGTGTGTGTGTGTCACCTACAGGGCAGACATCTTTGTCCTCAGTTCAATACTGCTGTCAGCGGCCTATGAATTATGGAAGTGTTTAGAAGTGACAAAGCACGGCTTACAGCCAAGAGACATTTTTATTGAGTTGTGAGATGTGATGGGTGTGTGCATGCGTATGCGTGTGTGCACATGTGCATTCGTATGAGTGTGAGAATGTGTGTAATTTTGTGTGTTTTTACCATGGTTGTGATGGGAAGACAGATCACCTCTCTCTCTACCCATCCCTGCTTTTCTTCTCCGTCTCTCTGTTGAGCAGGGATGTGCACAGGAAACTCGTTAAAGTTGCCCAAGCAACAGCCCATTTGCCCTGTTTACCTGAGCTGCCCCTCTGGAGGAAAACAAATGTTTTATTTTTTCTGCTGTGAAAGAGAAATACGAGTGGCCACTAAATATTAAAGTTAGACCCAATTTTAAAACAAACAGACAGACAAAAAAAACTGTGACACTGCCATGCCAAAGGGCGGCACAGTGGTGTAGTGGTTAGCACTGTCGCCTCACAGCAAGGGGGTCCTGGTTCGAACCCAGGAGGGAGCCCTTCTGTGTGGAGTTTGCATGTTCTCTACATGTCAGTGTGGGTTTTCTCCAGGTACTCCAGCTTCCTCCCACAGTCCAAAGACATGCAGGTCTTAATTATCCGTAGGTGTGAATGTGAGCATGAATAGTTGTCTGTCTCTATGTGTCAGCCCTGTGATAGTCTGTTGACCGGTCCAGGGTGTACCCTGCCTCTGCCAGTGTCAGCTGGGACCGTTAAGGGGTCCGAAACGGTGAGTCTTTTTAAAGAGTGACTCAACCCTCAAACCAGTTTTTTCAGTTGAAAACCAATATATATGGGTATTTAGCAGTGTTGTCGTTAAATGACAGTAGTTACATGCATTGGGCCAGCTGACCTCTAATCTAATCTCCTACTTGGTGTTGAAGCTTGCAATACATATTTTTCCCAGCATCGCTTCTCCAGTCTCATGAAGGTGGATATGGGTTTAAAGTACCCATGCTGAAAAGCAATGCAGTGCCAAGCCTTGCTCTCCAACTGCCAACAACAAGATCACAGTAAAAGGAGTTCCGCCTGCTGCCCGCAACTCTGCTGTATGTTGAGGTGAGTGTACGAATAGTAAGTTTGTAGCAAGCATTGTGTTGACAGTGACATGTATGTCCTCATAGCCAGTCATGAGGACATACATGTCTCCATATGAGGACCCCATATAAGGACATCACATTTTGGGTTTACTTGACCTTATACTTCATTCTACTTAACTTAGACCTGTTGTCCTTGTTCATGGAAACTTTTGTGCCATCTAGTGGTAGTAAGAGCACAGTTTGTAGTAAGCACTGTTTTAACAGTGACATGACTGCCTAGTTAATATTATATAGTAAGAGACAGCTCTAGCAAGATTAGCTTATATTGCTAAACTTGATCTTAGGAGGCAGAACGAAAGACTGACTGGGTGTGTCTTAGCTCCTACCCCAGCCCCGTCAGTGTTTATACTTTTTTCATGGCCCAGGAAGGAGGCACTCAAGCCAAAATCTGGGTTTTAGTTACTCTGGAAGTTGTCAAAGTGATTAACAATGAATGGTTTAATTAGGGAGATGTGAATAAAAATGTCCACATACAGAACCAAATGCAAAGCTTGCTAATTGCTAAGCCTTTTTGTGTCTTAACAAAAGGTGGTTGCCAACAAGTGGCTAAATGAGATTACAGAACATCATCAGGTGCATTTTTAAAATGATCAGGTTTACATTGGCCATGAGCTTTATGCAAACATACAGCATGCAGGTTTTTTAATTTCTTTAAATGTCTAAAAATTTAAAATTGATTTGTGTTCAGGTAGCTGTCCATAATTTGCACCAATCAGGTGCATGCTGATGGGTGACACCTAATTTAGGGGGGTTACCCTTTTTTTAAGTTAGAGCAACAACTCCAAAAAAGAAAATAACTGTTGAGGCAACACTGCCATCACGTCTTCTCTTTTTCTACCTATAACAAACAGCTGAGCCACAGCAAAACAAAAAATAGTTTGTATGCATCCTCCTCAGTGACAGTGAGCAGCAAGGTGCAGTCACCCTGGTGACATTATCTCTATCTTAGCCTCATCTCAGCCCAGTTTGGTCACCTCTTAACTGCTGGCAAACTGGTTTTGTACTTTGTGTGTTTTTCTCCTGCTTTAAACATTCCGTGCAGCGTATATCTGGGTCCTGTTGCATGCTGGAGACCATGTGACTGAAATACTAAATAAATAGGTCATGTCACATAAGGTAAACTGTCAGTTTTTGAGGCAGTCTGGGTCTTTTCTACAGCGAAACTGTGCCACATTGAGTAACTATAGCAACCCAGGTGGATGAATCTCACGGAGGAAACTCTAAAACATCCGATGTGGAAATGAATTACGTGAATATTACATTTAAATAATTACGTGACAGGAATATTAAATATATATATTTTGAATGTTAATCATATGAAAAGGTTGATTTAAAGGTTTTATACAGTGTTACAGGAAAATGTTGGTGAGCTTCTTGGTCCTGCATTTGTTCACACACAAAAAATGTATTGTCATTAACTGGGTAATAAAGTACCAATAAAAAATATGTAGGTTAAAGGTGAACTGAGAAAATACACTAAACATTTTTATTAATTGGAGAAAAACAGATGTCAGATTGGTTTATAGATTATGTTTCATTTTTAGACCCCAGGATGCAAGGATTGTTTTTAAAAATGAAAAAGGAACATGTTCAGCTGACCCTGGATTCACTCTTGTTTCGCCATTTGCCTTGTTATAGTAGCATTTATTTCAGTGTCAGGATCCTGCTGCTTAGAGTCTGGCAACTGGCCGCCATTTTTTTTAATAAAGCCCCAACCTCACCTGAGCACTTTGAGTGTACATGCCTATAAATGTCCCAAACACAGAGGATAAGAAGAACATTTCCAGGCAGGGCGCCCAGTAGCTCAGTGGGTAGAGGGCTTCCCATATACAAAGGGTAATGTCCTTACCGGAGCGGCTGTAGGTTTGATTCTACCCTCAGGCCCTTTGCTCCATGTTATCCCCTCACTCTCTCCCCCTTTCACACTTAATCTGTCCTATTAGATAAAGACATAAAAAGCCATAAAATAATCTTTTAATCTGTGAGTCGTAAGTGATTGAGAGGGAAAATCCAGCATAGTACATTGTTATGATACATATTTTAAAAGCACACAAAAAAAATCCTAAAGTGGAAGACAGCTCCTCACTGTTCTTCTGATCACACTGAGATTTTCCAGGAGATTCCCATTTGAAAACGATGTGATGTGACGCTCCACCCCGACTGCTGCTGCTCCGAAAATCAAAACAGGTCTTAACTTTCAGCTGCCTGTGAAAACTTTGGAATGAAAACATAACTACATCACAAAAAAGAGCCAGGAGCCCTAATAAGCACCACACACATACGCACATGTCCTCACAAACACACACACACACACACACACACACACACACACACAAACACAGTCTCTGGGCGTAAACTGAGTGTGTTCCCTGGAATGCCCTGAAGTTGTTATCTTAAAGTGGCATCCTGGAGCTCGAGGGTGGAAGGGTGCATGACTTGTGGAGCAGATTTAGAGTGTCCCTGAAGAGTGTAGTACAGAGCACACACACACACACACACACACACACACAATCGACACAGAGGTGAATACACATGATTTCCTCTATGCAAATTCATACACATGTGGGTACAGGCAGGTTTATCAACACTCACACATCATTAAACACATGCTGATATGCGCACATGGCCGGAAGTCATCATTTTTACATACTGTGCCATAATTAAGAGATACTCAGGAGACTGGTTGTTTTTATCATTCCTTACTTTTCATCTCTGTCTCAGAGGGAAATGTGCCTCCCTGAGATAATAAATGTGTTGAAATCAGACACATATGTAATCCATATACATATATATATATATATATATATATATATTCTGCATCATTATAATAATTCATTTTGCCCTTATTTGATATGAAGCATGCACCAGGGACATTACCGTTACATGACATGCATCATAATCCACCAGGCTACAAGGACACGCCCCTGTCCTTGTATTATTTTGGGATTCTGTGTTTCTCCAGTTGACTTAGGTCACATGTCCATGGTCGGGAGAGTAGAAGTGCCTGGACGTCCTCAGCTCATCTATCTACTCTCGTCTCCATCACAGTCCCCTATTTTTATAGCACCAACTTTCTAGAACCATCTATAAAACCCACTCAGGTTGAACCTGAGGCCGGCACAATAATAGCCTCATGAGATGGAGCAGTAAATGGAACTGAAAAGCAGAGAGGAGAAATGTATGCACCTCTCTCTGCTGAAGTGGAAAACATTGACCCCAGTCTAAATCATTGACGAAAAGCACGGGGGAGGGGGGGGCACTTGAAGAGATACTCGTGCAGAATTTCAGCAGTCAGGGGAAAGAAATCAGCAAAGTTTGTTTAAATGCAACTGAATTGTTGTTTCCTGACTGACAAGCAACTCCACTCACTGAATAGTTTCAAATGACACTCCCTGCTGTAAATCTTCACATGGCTTTTTATATACTCTTTTTACTTTCATGTCGTAAGCTGCTTTTCTTTTATTCACAAAGAAAACATGTTTTTCCCTTTGATGATTAAAAAAAAAATCCAACAGCTTTAATTTCCTTTTACTTAACAATACAAAGCAGTGGGATACTTTTATTCAGAGAAAGTTAACTTTTTCTTTCACCATTTTTGTCCAGACTTTAAAATGAATTAAATTTAATCTAATCTGGTTTAAATGTGAGGGGAGGATTAGTAATTACAGGAGAGTTAAATTAGGTTAGATGGATGATTGCAGATTTGGATTAATTCAAATTCAACCTCATATTAAAAGCTACAGTAGGTAACTTTTTTAAATATAACTTTTCATATTTGCTGAAACTGTCACTGTATTCACACAGCACTAAACGAGACAGATAATATGTGAAAAAAAAATTATACTCCTCTGCCTACTCCATTTGCTTGTAGAATTTCTAATAGCCTTACTGCATGTGAACGAAAACAACCAATCAGAGCCGAGCAGTCTCTAACACAGTGCATGTCACTGCTTGTGAACCGCAGTCAAACTGTCAAACTAGTAAGTGCTGCTCAAATATGAATCAAGATTCTAATACTGCATTGCCTATGTCTCACTTAAGATGTTTTCACAAGCATATTTTAGTGTATTGTTTAGCTGTAAAATGAGAATGTTTATGACAGTTTCATTGCAGTTAACATGACATAATTGACAGCTGCCAGAGAGACTGGCTCTGTTTAGTTGTTTCTGCCGTGCCGCAGTCTGAATATAGCAAATGCCTTTAGAACTATGAATGCACCATTTTGACATTTTTGGTGGATACCAATACCAGTGTCTAGAAATAACAATCTGGCTGATAGCCAATACCAGTGTTTTACATTGTTGTTTATTTTGCTTTTGTTATTTATTCCCCCTTCTGTGCCAGTGAAACCAAGATATCTACAGTATCAAAAAATAACAGTTTTAAAGTTATTACATTACCTTTGAATAAACTAAAATTCAATTGTACAATAACTGCTTATTGTCTTACCCTCCTGAGACCCTGTGTCCTCATATAAGGACATCACATTTTGGGTTTACTTGATCTTATACTTCATTCTACTTAATGCGACACTTATCTTTCTGGAAATTTTATGCTTTTTCTTTGTTTAGGTTAAAATGCTATTAATAAACTGATGGCACACTAAAATGTAAGTGAATTCCACCAGAGATAAAAACTCACAATTATACCATTCTCATATGGTTCCAAGAAAACTCCGACCAATCATTGCAGCCCTGTCTGTCTTCCCCACGTGGAGGCCTCCAACTGATGTAACCGCTCACATAACATAACCGGTTGAGTTTTAAAACTCTGGGGTTGCGTTTGACTGTCTTGGTTGTAACAGCACACTCACTTTCCTCTTCCATGTATCTAACGTTACCTTGCCAACGCCTATATCTATCATAGACATAATGAGGATGTAATGGAGGAGGGGGGAGTAGGCCTTTGGAGGGAGGTGGAGTTGCAGGAGGGGGGGGGTGGGACTTTGGAGGGAGGCGGGAGTTGTGGATGTTCAAATTTTTTCTAAGTGCTGTGTGAAATGAGAGAAAGGTAAGAGTAGCTTTAAAGGCGCTGTATGTAAGAATGTGGCCAAAACGGTTACTGCACTCAAATTCAAAATACTGTCGCGAGTCGTGTCCCCCCCCTCCCCTACAGATTCAAGGTTGCTGGACAGTGACACGCTGGAGACTGATTTGTTTACCCACCGGTGGCTGCCGTGGCAGGACCGCGTCACCGCGTCCTAGATCTTTGGTTTTCCAGCGGACCGTTCGAGCATATCCGGCTTCTCTGCTGCTAACGCTGCTGCCGGGATACAGCTGAGGAGGAGCCGGCTGCTAATGCTACGTACCGGGACCCTGCTAATGCTGCTTGCCGTGCTGCTGTAGCTCAGTCGTAACTGTAACTGATGCTGAGACTCTACTGACTGCGTGACTGGTAGACGGCGGTGGGTGGCGCAACAGGCCAAAACACAAATTCAAAACATAAACATGTTTTGCGGACTGTAAAAATGTTTTTTAAATGCGAATATTCTGGCTGTACTATTGTTGTTGGTGAGATCAGTATGTTATATGAACATTATTCCTTAGTCTCTGTGACATATTAGGAGGATTTTACGACCATTTGCTTTAGATTTCTTACATATAGCTCCTTTAACTTAGACCTGTTGTCCTCATTCGTGGACACTTTTTGTGCCATCTAGTGGTAGTAAGAGCACAATACATGAATCCATGTGAGACAAGATGGCAGCCATCTCTGCCAAGTCAGTCTGCAGCCAATCCTGACACAAAAATGGACAAGGTCCAAAACCTGATCACATTTTATGGTTTAAATTTGTTTATTTATGATTAATAATGTTTGTAGTTTGATATGCCAACATTTGACCAATTTTAACAACAGTAACAAGACAATGTTAATTAGGAGTTACTCGTTTGAGGACATTAGGACTTTATTATTGTCCCGTTTGAGGACATTGGGACTTAATTATCACTGACAGTGTTTCGTTTCTTTTATATGTATAGGGTCCTACTGATCCCTACTGCTGGGAGAAATTAAAAATGGATACCAAACAAAAGTTCAGGTCTCAGGAGGTTTACCTTTTTACCATATATGATACATCATAAGTCCCTCTCTATCTATTTTATATTGCTGTAAAAACATCAACAGATTTCTCCTTCAAACAACTGCAGTTTTTCAAGTTTCTCGACAAAAGCGTCTTTACGAGATTACATTTGAACACAGCATGAAAATGTTATAATTTACCTTTGTCCAATAGCCTACTCATTTTTACTGACTAGAGCTTGAAAGTAATATAATGTAATGTATAATGTATTTACAACCTCTTTTGAGCTGTTAGTTGCAGCTACCAGCTACTTAGAGCTAAAGTTGACTACCTCTCCTCTTGCCAATTTCAACACGGATTCATTGTTCACAATTAAGCATTATCAAGTAAACAATAGGGTGTGTCCACTGGTGCGATGATAGTGAGTTTACTTTGTCCTTTCGTCCCGACAGCATCCAGGAACAGGTCTCTGTTCATCCCAAACAAGTTTTCTATTGTCCCCAGGACAACAGGACACCGGCTGCTACTAGCCATCTCGTCAGACAACAGTAAAGTCACAGAGCCCATTTGCCAAGGAGTCATTGCATTCTCCTTGCACCTGCTCAATAATTTAAGTTTATGGGCGTTCATCTCGACAACTGCTTTTTAGCCTGCGCAAAATTGATGTGGTACAACAGAAAAACATCAGCCACTCCCATCGCTGAATGTCATCGTATTTGCCGATAGGTCAGTGACAGTCAACAAGGCAGTATTGGCTGATACTGATGTTCAGCCCAGAAATCTGTGCATCCATAACTGGAAGCAGTCGCACTTTTTTCAAAATATAGCGATAGTTTCAGCAAATACGACACAAGGTCATTTTCATAAAAGTTACCAAATGTAGCTTTAGGGGGAATTATTTTTCCTGTACGCTAAGCGCTTTATCCTTGAGAAAAGATATATTGCTCAAAAACAACAACACCCAGCACCAAGTTCACCACCATGACATTGGTAATATTGCATTGCATCTCTGGGCACTACCGCGGTCGCCGCACAGGTCAAGCTGTCTTCAGCCTCAGCACTTCATTTCCCTTCATTAGGCCAACTCTCTGTAAAGCTGTCCACAAGGATTTGACATCAATTCTAATTTGTTGCACTTTGAAGTCTGATTAATTCACAATTACTGGGAGAAAAAAAAAGAGAGCATAGAGAGGGCAGTGAGAATCAGTGGGTGTATAGAAAAGAGACGGAGAAGTGAACAGTGGCGGTACAGTCCTCTGAATGCAGAGCAGACAATATTGGTGTCTGAAGACTGATAATGATCTTTTTCAGCTGAGGAGTCAGACAACTGATACTTTGTGCAATTATCTTTTGGCATTCTTATTTGATGCCTCGTAAATGACAGTTAGTATTAATGTAACTGAATCTAAATTATATTCACAAATACTGGTGTGGAAGTCTCTCTGTGACAGCCAGTGTTGTGCTGATCAGTTCAAACATCAGAGGAGGAGCACAATGACAGCCTGAGCTTTAATAAAAGGCTGATATCTGCATTTCAAATATTTCTGCGCACAGCAGAGGATAGGGGTGAAATAAAAAATGGGCCGGGCCATTGTGAAGATTTATTAAGTCACGTCCATCATTACGAAGAACATGGTACAGAGACAGCTTTACTGGGCTGCTAAGAACAGTAAAGGGGCGAGGGGTTCAGATACGGAGCTTAGGATTGAGTGATGAGAACAGATATGTAAGGAAGTTCATCTTCTTAGTGATGAGACTGGAAGCTCACTCTGCACACCATCTAATAGAGGCTGACCTTTGCAGTGTGTGGCTAATCATTTACAGCAGAATCAGACTGCGCTGGGATTAGTCTCTTACTTGATTATGTAGATTTGGAACACGCTTAGGTAAAAATGATGGCTAAGCAGGTTTTTGGTATTTTAATGTTAGTGGGTTATTTAAAGACAAGATACTAATTAGACACCTTTCAACTATTCCTTTCACTTTACCTTATTCTTACACATTACAGCCAGCATTGCAGTATAGCATCAGCTTTTCAAGAACCTTAAAATATCCCTCAGCTTTTCATGACATTTACACTAATTGAACCTGTTCACACTTTTCCAACTATTCCTACTTCTTCACTCTCTTCTCACACACTTCAGCCAGCATTGCAGTGTAGCGTCAGCTTTTCAGACAACCTTAAAATATTCCACAGCATTCATACATTAATGGTATGTATGAATGAATGTATGAAATGTATTCAACATTTAAAGCAAGCATTGCAGTGTAGCATCAGATATTCAGCTTGAGCATTCACACCTGCAGTTTCTTCAGAAATTGCATTCTATAGTTTTATCCTTATCTTCCAAACAACTATTGACCATAAAATTAAAATCTGACATTTTTAATAAAACCAATTACAGCTACCGACAACCATACCCCTTGACCTTGTTGACACCAGTTATATGGTCAAAATTAAGGCTCAAATATACTTTCCACGGACAGCTGCAGTCACTCAGACATGCATCTGGTTCCATTCATAGTACAATTGTGGGTCCTCGGGCTGGGAGGTGAGCTTACTGTCCTACTGTCCTACTGCCAACATTGGTGAAACTGAAACTAAAAATACACCACTTGGTCCAGCGTGAATGTCTGTCAAATATCCAATTTGAAACTAACTTCACCACAGTGTGGCAGCTGGGGCTGGCTTGACCGCAGTGCTTTGGACTGGAGTGTGGAAAAAGACATTATATTTTGTAATTGGAGTATGCATAGTCGGCGCACTTGCTACAACAGCTTAAATCCCCGGGGAGTTACATTAGCATAAATTACAGTTGGTTATACCACAGTACAGTAACCATTCACTGCTGTGTAGAAAAAATAAAACACAAGGGCATGGACTACAAGGATTTACACTTTTTTTTTTTTACCACGTGACCCCAGACGGGCTCCGTACTTCTAATGACTCATGAAACACAGACTAACTGCTTCCCCTGCTGCAATAACTCTTCTCACACTGTTGCTGTAGACACCATTTGTCCCTAAGTACTTGGTTTTACCAATTAGCAGGTGCCATAGCAGAAAAAATATGTTTATTTTGCTACAAATTGAGTATCTTTTTAGCAACCACAGTTTGAAATAATTAGCATTGCTTTTCATTTGTCCGTGCACTTTTCTGTCCAGTTATGTTTTTGTGGCAGATTTATGGTTGTAAAACTTTCAAAACGTCAGCTCTTTTATTGTGGGAGAGCTTACCTTGATACAGAACATGGTATTTCACATACACACATAGGCCTACAGTGTGAGAAACTTTTTATTTGAAGAAACTTAAGGTGACATTTAAAAAGGAAACCCAAAACTGGGACAGTAGTAGTAGTAAGTAGCACTTTTTTTCCCAGTCGGTGTGAGTTTTCAGTCCTTGAACACGAGTAGCCTTATCTGTCAGTCTCATGTTCTTTGTGTCCCAGTACAGCATCGTAGATCTTCCCAGTGAGACGGTGCTGGATGTCAGCAAAGCCGGCGGCAGCCAGCAGGACAGCGTACTGAGCAGCTGTCCTCTCTCTGCCCTCCGTCTGTACCAGCATGTTCAGGGAGTAGAGCTGCACTGTCACTGGGCCAGAGCCGTCTTCATGGAGCAAGGCCTCCACCAGTAACACAGCGCCTCCTGCAGGACGGACTACAAGGTCAGCTTTGTTTGTTTGATCCTTTCGCTTCTTTTTTTTTGTCTTTTTACTATCTTTGTTTCTTTCTCCCCCTCTCTGACAGATCAACAAGTGTCCGGGCAAAGCTTAGTAGTATGCATAGTATGTACATGTCTGTTTACTTTTATGATCAAAAAATCAACAGGACAAACAATCATATTTTATTATTCATAAAGTTAAGGGGTCGGCAACCTTTACGATCAAAAGGGCCATTTTTGGCCAAATAAGAAAAGAAAAATCTGTCTGGAGCTGCAAAACATATTTGAGCCTCATAATAAATGTAACACAGCCAAATATAAGTTGAATTTAGCCTATCAACATTACTAATAGATCTAAATGAGCATTCATTAATATGTTTTAGCACAAGCTGGCTATTCTGCAGTAGACTATTTTTGATTATTTGGTACTTTAACTTTGCAATGCCGCTGATGAAAGCAGACAAATTTGTCTACACACCATTAAATAATCTATTTTCCCCTAAGATTTTTCCCTTTTTGGATTTACAGCCAGCCCATTCTCGGAACCCATCGGCTGTATTCGGCGCCTGACTTCCGACAGACAGCGATACAGCCTCTGGGGGCAGACCCCCGATTTTTTGGCATTCCGGTTTGATTTGGGCGGAGGAGGCGAATTTCCGTTTCCAACTTCCATTTATATATAAGTAAATACGCTGAACCATTGCGATGGATTCAGAGTTTGCAGTGACGCCAATTATGTTTCGCCTCGTTAGTTCACCGCACAGACCTTTAACCTGGCAACAACTGCAGCTGGCTCAAACGTGATTGGTCAATATCACTCGGACTACAAACACCCTACAACCAGAAACCAGGGCTCTTCTGCTCTTCTTCCGGAGGCAAGATCTCCGGGGTTTGCCTACAGACTCTACATTCACTGAATGTAGAGTCTGTATATAGAGACTACAGCCAGCCTAGCTAGGAAGACTCAAGACTACTGTAGCTATCATGAGGGATGTTTTTAGAGAAAAAAAGGTGTATGACGTGCATTTTAGTTGACGAAATGTTTAAACATTTTTTAAAATCAGTGTATAGGCTATACATTTTTACAGTTGAAGAATGTAAGAATCACTTCAGGCCTACAAAAATAAATAAAAATTAAAATGATGGGAAAAAAATAATGATAATTCATTTCCATATAATTTTCTGTCAAACCCACAGGGAGCCACTGGACAGGAGCTTAAAGAGTCGCATGCAGCTCTGGACCTGCAAGTTGCCTAGCCCTGATCTATCATTGTGAAAAAGTACTAATTATGTTAACATTTATGACCATACAGTTTGGCAGTAAAGCTTCTCATAGACCTTTTTCATTGCAGAATCCTAACATATCAAACACAGGTGTAACTCATACCATGAGACATCATACCTAGACCCCATTTTCCCATGTTTTTGTGTCTAAGCAACTAATGGAAAGAACAATTTTAAATATCTGTCTAGTACTGAGCTTCAAAACAATGTGACCACCTAAGGCATGTTTGCACCATCAGTGTATGTTTACTAAAAGTGCTTGTTTTGCCACTGACAGGCTGAGATTGTTGAAATAAATGTCTGACACTTATGGAAAGGATCCCTTCAGTGAAAAAACTACCTGCCGAGGAGTAAGCCCCGAAACAGCCCCGAAATTGCCATCGCCAAACCCACCAGACTCCATTTAAATAAACAGTAATTTGACAGTATTTTTATTGTGTATGTTTTTTGTAAGTTTTATTTTGTTTCTGCCAATGGTTGGATGAAGTGACGATGACAAAATGACTGCTACTGAACACCGAACGTACCCTTTAATTGATGCATTGCATTGTAGTAATTGCTGTAACGGTGACATCATTAATGTTATTAGTAACACATGTGCTTTCCTGCTATAACAAGTCAAAATGTCTGCTGTTGGAAAGATCTACTGTCTGAGAAGCAGCTTCATACTACGACAGGTTGTATTCCCTGTCCAGTAAAACTAGGCTTCCCTACTTTGTTTATTCCTTTGTTTTTCTTTCTTCCTCTTGTGTACACACACACAGATGCACATCATTTTAAAAACACATGAGAGGGTTTTCTGCCTCCTGATATCGCCTGCTGCTTTGTGTGTGTGTGTGCGCCTGTCTTTGATCAAAGTCACAAGGACAGATTTTTCTGGGATCAGCTGCATTGTGGGATACAATCTGCCATCTCATTTCAAGCAGGGGAAAAAAAAAGTACTCATCCTTTTCACACTCAAAGACACACACACACACACACACACACACACACACAAGCACACTCACACAGACCTGGTTTGCAGGCTTTGTAGACTCTACTGAGTAGCTCGATGCAGCGTTCGTCTGTCCAGTCGTGGAGGATTCTGGCGAGGATGTAGAGGTCAGCCTCTGGCAGGGGGTCTTTGAAAAAGTCCCCTAAACACACACAACACACACACCACAACCATATACACAATTCAAATGCACTGAATTTCTGAGACACTGCTAATTATTTCACGTAATTATTAATTCTGTTCACAAGCCTTCTAGTAACAAGACAATGATTCAATTAGTGTGTTACATGCTCAAATACAAAGGGACGACGTCCATTGTAATGACATTATGTCAAAAGCATATGACCTAGCAATATATTTTAAATGATATATAACACTGTTGTCAATTAATATGAAATAAAGCACATAGAGGTCTGCACTCATAATACAGTACATTTCATTTCCTGTGTTTTCCATGTTACAGCTGCCATTGTGTTCAACACCATTGCAGCTATGAGAGCAGCAGGAGAGGCAGGAATTGATTTTGGCTCTGTGTTTTCAAGATCGCAGGTTGCTGTGAACTTTTTATTTCCATGTTGGATGCTTTGTCGGAGAGCCGAGGTATAAACTGACACAATATTTTCAGTCCAATAGAATCTGTTCAGCAGGAGCATGCAGACACGCCGGTGACAGCATCGACATTGTCTTTGTCTGCTGTTATTTTCAGATCAGAGTTGATTGTATATTAACTGAATACTGTACTGAATGGTGAGTAACACTACACTGAAATTTCTCAACATCTCAACATCTTTGTTAGTACATTATAAATGGAAGAAAATGTCTTCAAAAGATGTTTTATGGGAAACAAATATCATTATAAAATGTCATCCAGGCACAGTGTTAACCACGACTGGCTCAAAATCAGCCTGAAAATGAAAAGAAAATCTGAAACGACTGCATGAGAGTCTATGGAGCACTAGAGTGCATCAGAGTTGGTCAATGCTACACTGATTGGCCAGTCTGCGTTGGATAGTGAGACTTAGGGAAGGGTCAATTCCATTTTGACAGTTTCATTTTTACCAATCTTATTCAAAACTTTATCTTGTCTCTGTTCATGTACATGATCAAGTGTGTGTAAAGCACTTGGACTGGTTGCATATGATTATAAATGTCAAGGGTTTTTTTTTTTTTTGTTACCTTCATGGAAGCTTATCCTCTGGTCAGCATCAGTGACGAAGTGTTCCCTCGACGTATGCACCACCTTGGGGAGGTCAAAGATCGTCACAGTGCATTCTGGGTAGGCTGACGTGCACTGCTTGGCTAATGCTCCACTGCAGCCTGGAGAGAGGAAGAGAGAGAGTTACATTTAGTTGAATGAATACACACAACCTTCATTAACAAGGTAGTGCACCACTCTCTCTCGCACTCGCACACACACACACACACACACACACACACACACACACACACACACACACACACACACACACTCATGCGAGTGGAACAAATGCTTTCAGGTATGTACTGATTATTTCTTTGCTTGATTTTTATTCAGATGTATGTGACAGCTTTGGGAATACGGTTCATCTAACATTCATGCCAATAAAGCAGACTGAATTGAACTGAATACAGAGTGACTGAGAGGCAAACACTTAATACAGAAACAGCAGAGCTTGCTCTCTAGCAATCCTACCAAGGAATCTAATTTTAGGAAAAGCAAACACAAACACACACAATTTGATTTGATTCTTATGTGGATAAAACTGATTTCATGTGCATTTATATATGAACATTCACATTTGAATGCATTTGAAAAGTGATGCCAATGTTGGTCTGTTGGACTATTGGAGGGATTGCCTTTAAATTAGGTACACACATTCGTGGTCCCCAGGGAATAAATTCTGGAGACTTTACTTCTAGCATATCATGAGGCAGACATTTTTGTTTCTTGGTTTGATTGTAGCAAAATTTGGTGCAGACAGCTGTGATACCCAGAGGATGAGTTCTAGTACTTTGGATCTAATGACTTTCTATCCAGTGCCATCATCAGGTCAAATTTATATTTTTTCCAGTAGGCCTATTTCATTAATGCGCTTATGATAAAACACCTGCAAAACATCCCATCAGCCCCAGCTGTACTTATGTTGAGTGTAAATTAGCACATGTTAGCATGCTAAAATTTGCAAAACTAAGATGGTAAACATTGTCCATGTTAGCATGTTGGCACTAGCATTTAGTTTAGCCACACAAGCCCTTTTTACATTGCCCTTTCAAGGCAGGAATGTCACACCATTGTGCCTCCTCACTGCTCTGTACAAGCACTGAATGGGGAGACAGAGTTAACTTGCTGCACCAAAACAGTGTCTATATAAAAGAGACTGCAGGACCAGTACTATGGACATGACAGGTGTGATGTTTTGACAACATATTATTTATGCAACCCACCACTGGGAGATTTAAAAAGCAGCTAGCAGTTAGCAGCTAACTCAAAGAAGAAGAACAGCAGCAAAATGTCCGCAAATTGGAAAACAATGAAGTCCAGGAGCTCTGTACCCTCCGGGCAGAGGGTGAGATCAGCCATCATTTAAGAGGGACAATAAATGACTGTTTTAGCTATGTTATGCCATTGTTAATGTTTATAAAGTGCTGCTGATGTGTATGTTAGATATCACATTGGAGACTGATGCTGTTGTGTTACATGTCATGCCTGTCATGCCTCTTTTGTTCCATGATGCCTGCATGCTGTCTAAAATCACACACTGGGGGGGGGGGGCATTATACTGTGGTTGTTTGGTTTTTTTGTAAAAATGCAAAGGCAGCGTAAAGAGGGGACTTTGTAGAGGCCTTATAGTGCAATATCTGTGTTAAAAGCTTACACTATCATGGCCAAAGTCTCGTAGTTTTGTTCTGCTTACTGTTCTCATAGAGAGAACTGTCACTTATAGGGCAGAGGTCAGGCCTGATGATTTGAGTGGAAAATAAGGTATTGAAATTAGCATACAAACACATGCACACACACAAATACAAAAGGAGTAAAGGAAAGACTTAATGTGAAAATAGGAATTTTCACACTGACGCTTCGGCAGCATTATAGAGCGCTGCAGGACTGAGTCCTAAAACCCAGAAATGAGTTAGCATTTTGGCACTTCCTGTTCCCTCATCTCAAAGTCAGTGGGTTTTTTGAATGGGTTTTTGGTTAGATGCTTGAAATGAGGTCTGTGGTAACACAAGTGTAAGAGACTTTAATGCTTTGCTCTATGTCATAAAATACATAAGTTAATACCCCGCTCGTGAATTTTTAAGCTTTTACATGTCTTAAAAAAGACGGTTGCTAACAAGGCTAAATTAGACTACAAAGCATCATCACGCCTAACATGGCTGTGCAGCCTGGATGTGGTGGTGTCAATGTAGACATGTGACAGTGGTGTATTTCATTTCTAGCATTTACACTTCAAAAATGTTAAAAGTGGTGTAAATGTGTGAAGATGATCTTGCTGAACAGAACATGTAGGCCTAAGTGTAATAAACTTTAGTTTGCCACAGAGTTTATTTTCTGCAAAATTCAATGGAATAATCCCACTGGCTTTTTGTGGAGGGAATCAGGGCGATGCTAACTTGGCCTACAAAAATACGTCATCCCTGCACTACTCTATTATCAGCATTTGGGCTTCACTAAGCAAACTGAATTTAAAACAGAGAGGGTGAGAGAGGAAGTGTATGAGACAGATTGAGATAGATGAAGAATGTATGAATGTGGCAGAGTGATGGAAAGGCAGTGAGGTGGAATACAGGATCAAAGGATCTCACTTTGACAAACCTACAAAGCCAAACAGACCTCGGTGTGTGTGTGTGTGTGTGTGTGTGTGTGTGTGTGTGTGTGTGTGTGTGTGTGTGTGTGTGTGTGTGTGTGTGTCAAGCCTGGTGGTGCCTTCCTTCTAATATAACCTGCTGCTACTGTATCAGTCTGTATTTTTACAAGAGTTACTCTCTTTCTCACACATACAAACACAAACACATACACACACACAGACAGATACTCTTTGGCTCTCACATCAAACAGGGGTTAGCAGAGGAGAAGAATCAAAGAGCAGCGAAGAGGAGGAAAGCAAACACAACACGCTGTACAAGACCGCAAGCTAACCTGGCTGCCTCAGTTTGTTAATGGAGTCCTTTGATGGGCGTTTGGGATTTTTACGGTCTGTTATATTTGCAGTATATTGTTGTGTTTGTGTTAAGTCTTGTGTCTTTTTTTTGTTTACTTTATCTGTATGTTATCCGATTTACAGTTATTTCCATATATGTGTGACCATTTCATCGAGTACTGGTTATGTGGGCTCTCCATCTGTAATGTGTCAGCAATGAGATACTGGTGCCTGCATCTCTAGTTAACTTATTCCACTGTGGAGGAACCACTGAGGGGAAACTTCACTGACTTAAACATTAAGATCAGTTGACTTACAATGGAGAATATTCCTCCGCCTGTGAAAAACACTGATGTATTTCTGTGGCTCTGGAGGAGATTTGTCAAGTCTCACAAGATGTAATCAGGGTTATCTGGGCTTGGGCTTGAGACTTCAAAATTTTTAGCAGGAACCCTGTGTCTCCTCTGCCATTTTAGTTATCTGCCCCCACATGCATTTTCTCTACATCCGTCTCCATACATCTTTTGGCCCATCTGCCTGACTCTTCACTTCCCTGTCCATATGTCTATTTGTTTTTCTCTTTATCTGTCTTTCTGTTTATCCATCTGCCTATCTGTCCGTCTGTCGGTCTGACCATCGGTCTGTCTATTACCGTCCCTGTCTGTCAAAGTATGTGTAAGCCACTTTTGAGGATGGGAAGATGGGAAGGAGAGGGAGGTATGGGAACAGGTGGAGGGCAACCTGCTGACGTTCAAACCGAGCATCAGAATAGGGAAGAAAGGTGATTTAAGTGACTTTGAACGTGGCATGGTTGTTGGTGCCAGATGGGCTGGTCTGAGTATTTCAGAAACTTCTGATCTACTGGGATTTTCACACACAACCATCTCTAGGGTTTACAGAGAATGGTCCAAAGAAGAGAAAATATCCAGTCAGCGGCAGTTCTCTGGGTTAAAATGCCTTGTTGATGCCAGAGGTCAGAGGAGAATGGCCGGACTGGTTCAAGATGATGGAAAGGCAACAGTAACTCAAATAACTACTTGTTACAACCAAGGTTGTTCACACAGGCTCACCAAAATTGGACAATAGAAGACTGGAAAAACGTTGCCTGGTCTGATGAGTCTTGATTTGTGCTGCAACATTCAGATGGTAGAGTCAGAATTTGGCATAAACAACATGAAAGCATGGATCCATCCTGCCTTGTATCAACGGCTCAGGCTGCTGGTGGTGGTGTAATGGTGTGGGGGATATTTTCTTGGCACACTTTGGGCCCCTTAGTACCAACTGAGCATGGTTTAAACACCACAGCCTACCTGAGTATTGTTGCTGACCGTGTCCATCCCTTTATGACCACAGTGTACCATCTTCTGATGGCTACTTCCAGCAGGATAACGCGCCATGTCACAAAGCTCAAGTGGTTTCTTGAACATGACAATGAGTTCACTGTACTCCAATGGCCTCCACAGTCACCAGATCTCAATCCAATTGAGCACTTTTGGGATGTGCAGCCAACAAATCTGCAGCAACTGTGTGATGCTATCATGTTAATATGGACCAAAATCTCTGAGGAATGTTTCCAGCACCTTGTTGAATCTATGCCACCAAGAATTAAGGCAGTTTTGAAGGCAAAATGGGTCCAACCTGGTACTAGCAAGGTGTACCTAATAAAGTGGCTAGTGAGTATGTTAGATGGATAGAAAGACAAGACAGACAGACAGACAGAAAGTTATTACTGACTGCTATAGTTCAAGTTACTCCGAAGAGTACGATTTTACATACACATACAAATAATCATTGCTATATTGCTAGTGATTGCTAATCATTGCAACAGAATGGTCTGACCCCTTGAACTTCACATATTAAGGTGTTAATATTTTAATAAAGACACTCTTCTATCTGTTCTTTCTAGCTATTTATACACTTATATTCTATACTATCAGTGTTTCCAATACTTGAGTGCATTTCCAGTGCTTGTTTACTCTAACTGTGATTAAAGTCTGAGTAAATAAGTTTGCAATATTCTCTCATTGTGGTATCATGAGTTTTTCTAATATAAGACATGTGAATGCTTCCCTCTACTACTACTACTCTACTGTGATTGTTACAACACAGCAACATGAAGCAGACAGTTGTTTAAATCGAGAAATGTTTTACTTCCAAACCATGAATATATTTCCTTAAAGTTGCAGTAACCTTTACGTTGATTATTTATTTTTAGACAAAACATAGCATTGAAATTCATGTTAAATGTCACATTAAAATAAAGCTAGTTCCCACGATCGGCCAGCACAGAACAAACCACCTTCATCACAGAAATGATGAAGACTTTGAATGTGGGCTGCGATTTAGATCAAAGTCAGCAAGTTGGCAGAAAGTAGGACAGACAGACAGAGAGAGACAGAGAGAGAGACAGGCAGGGCACCTGAGCAGCAGGTGTGTGCAGACACAACAGAT
The DNA here is from genome assembly GCF_041903045.1 of Epinephelus lanceolatus. Taxonomy (NCBI): domain Eukaryota; kingdom Metazoa; phylum Chordata; class Actinopteri; order Perciformes; family Serranidae; genus Epinephelus; species Epinephelus lanceolatus. The sequence continues at coordinate 18,232,707 of NC_135747.1, read as the reverse complement.
GCTGTGTGAGAGACAAAGTCTTAATGGGACACTGCAGTCACTCCTGCTGTCCACATGCACACTCCCTCTGGTGATGCACCCTAATGCATAAACATGAACACACAAACCTCATGCTGAGAAAGTCACAGGGGAAAGCGAAGAAAAAGACAGGAGGAAGAGCGCCCTGGATGTGTGTGTCTGTGTCTTCGTGTGTGAGTGTGTGTGTGTGTGTGTGTGTGTGTGTATGAGATGGTACTTTTAGAAGCTTCACAGCTCCCCTGTGTGGTCAGCTGAGGTGTCACACACAGAAGGTGGCTACCCACGGGTGTCAGAGTGTTTTGGTACAATGAGCCGCTTGCCTTTTCTTTGCCTGACTGAGCCCAAATGTTGCTGTGAAGGGAAAATAGCTGTTTACATGCAACTGCAATTATTTCTTGGATTTCCTTTTCTCGATAAATATTAGGGCACTCCTACACATTTAAATGTTAAACTAATGGACATTCAGACATTAGAGTGTCTGGACAATGCTTGTATCTCAACCTCTAACCTGATTTAACACAGTGGGGACTCTGGGTGCTTTTATGGGTAATGTGCTGGGTCATTTAAGTGTGATTAACACTGAGTATGGTCTTGTATGTGAACAGAGGCACGGACTAAACATTTATTCTTATAAATGTCATTATTCCTATCTCATTACTGCTACATTATTATCCATCTTCTACTATTTCTGACTGATGGAGGAGTGCATGAGTGGAGACAACGTTCAGCTCTCAGTTCAGAGACAAAATGAAAAAGAACTGGCAACATCTCCTCGACAAAAGCTCCCCCCCCCCCCATTATTCATACCATGACGTTTCCTGCGAGAGATGAAAACTCCTGTGACAACGCAAGATTCATTTTTACTTTTTTCCATTTTTCTTTTTGATCCTGTCTTGTTATTCTGCTTTTCTTTGAACTCACATTGTGGAGTTCGTGTCGTGTTTGTTCAGTCTCTCTGGTTTCTCTCTCTCTCTTTTTTTTTATCCTCGTGCCCTTTGCTCTCTGTGTAAACCATTTTGTAAAACATCTTCTGTTCAAAGGCACTTTATAAATAAATCCGATTGGAAGGAGAGGAACAGACAGAGGGGATCAGTCAATGAAGCTGTCTTTTTTTTTTTTTACCATGATGTATTCAAAGAAGACTGACTGGGCTGCAACATCCTACTCCACATTCATACATTTTACATTCACAGCTGTTCAGTTCAACCAGGATTCTTTTGCTGAACATTGGAGGGAAGCTGCATTTGTGTGCCGCAGATTGGAGTCACATGTTTTTTTCTTCTTATTTATTGGCATGTGCATATTTCTCGTATGCTTGAGAAAAATCTGGTGATAGGACAATAACGTCAGGATCAGGCTATGCAAATTCGCATTAACCAATTATTAAAAAACACAAGGGCCATGGTCACATTAATGAAGATTTATAGACAAAAGACTTTCTTCTGGTTGTCAAACTATAAAATCATGTATTACAGCCATTACGTGGTAGAAAGAAGGGTGAAATAAAAACACTGTTGTGAAAGACATGGCTGGATACTTCACTTGGTCTTGGCAGGTTAACATGCTCTGTTGCCTCCAACTCTCCATGAACACTTCTCAGAGCAGAGAAGCACAACAGCTCAGGTGTTTTTATTGAAAACCTTCTGCCTCAGTTTTCAAATGAATATAAAATATTAAATGGTCATGCTACATGTTAACTATGGCCAATGATAATTCCTAGGCCATCACAATTGGTAATCAAATTATTATCTGCAAAAAGAAGAAAAGTCAGTGGCAAAGCCTGAGAGTTGACGAATTTCAGATTTTGCAGCACTGACCTTTTTAATTTTATCCATTCAGAGTGCGTTTTTGTGAAAGGAAGCCCCAAATAAACAAAAGAGATGCATTATTACACTGGAGACATGATCTGGGGTTAAAACAACACAGAAGTCTGACCAGCCAACAAATGATTTTTCTGTAAATGATTTTCTCTTTAGGCTAGACAGGCCCCTGAAATAGCATTTATATGATCGTATGATGTGACAAAAAGCTCCACAAAACCCAGACATCTTAATTATTAAGGTGCATTGACAGCTCTACATACAGTAGCAGGTGATCTCACATTGAGTGGGTGGTGGGTTAAAAGTCAGACTCACTTAATGAGCATTGAGACTCACACTTAAAGGGGCAGTTCACCCCCAAATCAATAATACATGTTTTTCCTCTTACATGTAGTGCTGTTTATCAGTCTAGATTATTCTGGTGTGAGTTGGCGAGTGTTGGAGATTGACAGCTGTAGAGATGTCTGCCTTCCAATTATAATGGAACTAGATGGCACTCGGCTTGAGGTGCTTCTAAAAAAGATACATTTTAAAAACTCAACAGCAATGTCTCTTTCCAGAAATCATGTGCGGGTTACTCAAGATAATCCACAGACCTTGTTGTGAGCAGTTTCATGTAGGAACTATTTTCTTACTACCAAACAACCGCCAACTGTATCACCACGCAGAGGGAAGTGTGCATCTACTGCTAGCTCATCTAGCGCCGCTAAGCTAGTTATCCTTACAGCTCAGCCGAGGAGGATGCATTAATGTTTACTTCTCACAGTGTCACAAGCACAAGCCTCTCATCCATGAGTAGATGTACACTTCCTTCTGTGCAGTAGTAGGTGGGTGTAGTTTGGTAGAAAGAAAATAGTCCCTACATGAAACTGCTCACAACAAGGTCTGTGGATTATCTTCAGTAAGCGGGTCATGATTTCTGAAAAGAGATGTTTCTATTAGCCCCTGATGACACAGAAAGCATTTTGCTGATTGAAATATATGAGGCGCACCACACTGCCTTTTTTTTATTGAATGTCACTGATGAAAAAAAAACTGCTTGCTGTGCCTTTTAATTGTTGCCAGGCAACCGTGGACTCACCTCCTGATTCAACCCTCCACTGTAATCAGTCTGCCGTTTATCTATTTATTTTAGTAAGTTGACAGTAATTTGTGTCTAGCTCCTAAAATGGATAGGCAGAGGGTACTTGCTGTAGCTCTGGCCGAGGGTGAGAGGCTGTAAGTAAGTAGTTTGTTGGGCACAGGGAAACAGAGATCTGTGTGGGCACATGAGACCCTAAAAAAGAGGGTGGATCACAGGGAGTACCACCAGTTGGTCCAGGAGCTTCTCCTCGATGATGGCCGTTTCCAGGCAAATTTTAAGGATGACTAGGGGGCAGTTTGACAACCTGCTGTCTATCGTCAGGCTGTATAGCTCTGGGTATCCAGCAACGGCTACCACCAGTTTCTCCTCCATTGTTTACCAACTGTAAACTTGTTGTCATGACTACCACAGAAGGCCCACCTCTCAAATCATCCAGTTGGACAATGGGAAAAAAGATGATGAAAAAAGAGATGACGTGGGGCGTTTTCTGCTCTGAGTTGAGGGGTTTTTTTGGGCTCTTTGTGCACCACAAGCTGGGTGTCATCTAGTTCCGTTATATGGGAGAGAAGGCTGACATCTCTACTGCAGAGAACTGTCCCTTTAATTCACATAACAGCAGTTGATACTGATGGACTGATGTTTACCATTTGTTTAAAGAAAAACTAGTATTAACCTCATGTGTTTGTACACTGTATTTATTATTGAGCTCTGAAGGAAAAACACGATTTTTACTTCTTTTCTAAACAGATGCACAGCCATGTTAGCACTTTCCAACAGTGGAACAATACACCTCTGACAGGGAAACTCAAGCTGGAGGTGACTTTGAGGTTTGTATGTGTTCAGAAGGTTGACTGATTTACTAAGAGCCATTAACTCAGAGAGGCTGGGGGGGGTAGGGGTATAATAAAGGTCACAGTTGACTGCGTGTGTCGTGCATTTTTGTGCGCACACACTGTACAGTATTAATATGTGTGTGGCTGAGCCAGCTGTCTCTTAGTTAACACATGAAGGCAACAATTTTGAATGTTAATGACTATGAACCCACAACCTTATGGAAATTTGACATGGTGACTGGATACATGCACACACACACATACGCACAAGCACAGACTCACCTCCAAGGTCGCAGATGATCTTGAAAGGCGAAAGGTCGAAGGCCGTGACCACGTCTTTACCACAGATGTTCCAAATGGAGTTCATTAACTGCATAAACTTTACCATCTCCTCGTCAGACCTACACACACACACACACACACACACACACACACACACATACACACACACAGACCATTCAGTTAGTCATCTCGGTACAGCCTCTCCTCCATTTATTGAGGCAGAACTTTCTATATCATTTTCTGTAAGCTGTCAACTAAGGTTCTACTCGCTCTGTGTCCACAATAAACAGTCAAACACACACACACATACACACACTCACACAGTGCCTCTCCTCATCTACAAAGTTCCTCCCTGTGGCGACACAGTGTGTGTGTTAGAGAGACAGGGTGCAGCAGAATAGAAGAGCCTGTGGTGACTGCTGCTGCTCTGAGGAATCTCCACCTCATCAACCAGCACTCTGCCTTGCTATCGGGCTTCACACACACACACCCACACACACACACACACACACACACACACACACACACAAATACACACACTTAGTATCCTCTGTTCTGTAACACTAGATTTCTACTTGTCCAAACTTCACTGCAGCAAAGTGATCAGCCATCTGATCCAACTTCGGATGACACAGTGACCTCCAGAGGAACTTTGAAAGTGACTCATTGTTGCGGCCTCAGACTCTGATTACATCGGATGTGAAAAGATGAAATGACTGTGAGGCCAAACAGCAGACTGTCAGCTTTAATTTGAGAACATTTTTGGACGTAAGTTATCGAATGCCCCCCAACGATAACATCTGCAGCCCTTTTTGTCCCTGATTGAGTTCATTTGCATGCACAGGCTCTCATCCTGCCTCCTGTTGTATTGAGGGAAAGTCGCTCGGCCTGGTTTATCTCTGTCCTTACATACATCATTATAACGTGGTTTGTGATTCGTCTGCTCTCTGCACAGACATGCTGTGTGTTCCTCAACATCCCCGCAGGTCTCTGTCATATCTGTACCGTCTGAGTTCTGGCTCATGGCTGCCTGATCACTGCTGTGTGTTTTACAGCTGTCTCTATGCTTTAGCTTCTCCATTATTATCAACAATAATAGAAGAAAAGACTGACAAGTATCATTGAAACTATGATCCACTTTGACTTGTGTCATGCTGTCACGCCTAACAAAATGGAGGTCATTACATAATAAATAATTTGTTTGATTTCTAACTGTGTTGTTGACGGGCACTGTTGTCCTGCCATAACAGAGAAGCTACTCACAGCTCCCGAGACACTTCACGGAACATCATAGAGAACGAAAACAAATGTATTAAACCTTGATTATAAATTGTTTTCTATTTATTTGTATTAAATAAATAAATCGACAGTCCCGTTGAAAACTAGTGCAATTAATGTGACCTTTCCGTCCATTCATCTCAGTGTCCTTGTCTCATTCACAGTTTTTTCTTTGATGCTACCACAGGAGGGTGCCAAAGCAAGATATTCTAATCTAGTTATTGTGGCTTAAATTTCTACATTTTGATGTACAGCATTAGGATAATGCAGGTTTCATGACCAGCATTCAAACATGTAAACATAAAGAATCCAATCACAAGTGTCTGTACTCGTTGTATCCCAGACAATGAATAAACATATGCACTGTACTTGTTTTTGCACAGTATATTGTAAAAACATTATTTAAAGGGATAGTTAAACCCATAATCAAAAGTATATTTTTCCTCTTACATGTAGTGCCATTTATCAGTCTAGATTGTTTGGTGCGAGTTGCCGAGTGTTGGAGATATCGGCCGTACAGATGTTTGCCTTCTCTTGAATATATTGGAACGAGATGGCACTTGGCTTGTGGTGCTCAAAGCACCACAAAAATACATCTGAAAACCTCAACAGCAATGTCTCGTTACAGAAATCATGACCTAGTTACTCTAGATAATCCACAAACCTCGCTGTCAGCAGTTTCATGTAGAAACTATTTTGTTTCCTACCATACTACATTTGCCAACCGAATCACTCTGCAGAAGGAAGCGTGCAACTACTGCTAGCTCACCTAACACCAGTAGCTAGCGTGAAACGAGGGCTGCCCCTTGAAAGTTGGAGACCCCTCAGTCGACTGAGATTGCTTCAAATTAAGCAGCCTTTTTGAAAATGTATTTTATTTTTTTGCTAGTCAGCATGCTGTACAGTGTACTTTTGCGGATGTTTTGGTCCCCAGATTTTGCTGCAGGTTAAACGCTCTTGATTTTTTTGCGCCGCTTTTTGGTACAGACAGCTGCAGACGTGATGCAAAGGCACAGAGCAGGAGAAACATTCCACCATAAGGCTCCGAGATAACATTATTTTCTTTTTTCTGCTTGGAATTGGTGAATTTACAGCTAACAGCAACTTAATACGACACAGTCTCTGGCTTTTGTTTGATATCTAGTGTCAGCCAAAATTGTTGTTGCACATTTCCAATCCTTCATTAGTGCAGTTAGCTTATTTGCTATATTACATGAATGCCGCTTTCGTTCTGCTAAGTGCTGTTTAAACATTAAAATTTTATATGGAGAAAAAAAACATCATTGGATATTTGTATTGAATAGTCTGTTTGACGTAACTCTGAGTCAAGCCCTACTCGAAACATTCAACAGCAATGTCTCTTTCCAGAAAACATGACCTGATTACTCAGGATTATCCACAGACCTTGGTGTGACCAGTTTCATGTAGGAAATATTTCTTTCTTCCGAAATACACCTGCCAACTGTATCACTGCACAGATGGGAGTTTGCATCTACAGCTAGCTCTCCTAGTGCCGCTTAGCTAGCTAACATTACTGTTCAGCCCAGGAGGATGCCATTATTGTTTACATCTTTTGCTGTCACGAGCACCAGCCTCTCGTCCATGAGTAGATGCACTCTTCCTTCTGCGCAGTATTGTTGGCAGGTGTAGTTCGATGGTTTAGTCTGTGGATTATTTTGAATAAACACATCAGGGTTTCTGGAAACAGACATTGCTGTTAAGTTTTTTAACATTTTTTGGTGCTATGAGCATGACAGGCCGAGCACCATCCAGTTCTGTTACATTGGAAAGAAGGCAGACATCTTTACAGCTGATATCTCCAACACTCAGCAACTCACACCAAAACAATCTAGACAGATAAATAACACTTCAGGTAATATGAAAAATATGTATTTTTGATTTGGGGGTGAGTTGCCCCTTTAATATCATGTTATTAAATCAATCAATGGACTACATTTTTCACATGACATAAGCATACCATAAGCAACATCCTCCTACACTGGACAAAATAATAAGTACTCATCTGTTAAAGTTCTTCCTATGCAATGGCTTGTATATTTTTGAAATCTCAAAAGCCCTCTAAATTCACGTTCTCTAGCCAGTATTCACTTCAAATCTTTTCTTCTTTCTCGAGTAGGAGAACTCAAGCTGTAGACGGGACTTGGCTGTAAATTATTCAGGTGCAGTACACGGCTGGTTAAATGGCGATGAGTAAACAGGAGTCTGAGTCATCCAGCCAGCTTGGAATCATCCTGCTCCTGCTACAGTGCTCTAAGAACGCAGGGAAGGACTTCAGTGGTTGTTTCCCCTTGCTAATTTACCCACAGTATTCACGGGGGAAATCAGCGGGGACAAACAACTGCTACTCCGCATCAAATCAATTGTGCGCAGGTGTTGGAATTTTTCTTGCAGGGTATTTTCATTTTCAATCAATTAAAGCTGAATTGCAAATTCGTCGGCACAAGGGTGTATTACATTATGTGTGCATGGTTCATATTTTGAATATTCCCATTTTGCATGCATCTTTTTTTAATGAGGCCTCTTTTGTGTGATTATCAGCTGCTATTCAAAAGGATACGAACACAAAAATGAATGAAAAATGGCAAATAGAATAGATAATTCAGCTAATGCACAAGCCTGAACAACCAGCAACATACAAAACATAAACTGCATGATATATATAAATACAAAGAAATGCATTCACATGCCAAAAAATGTGTCAAATTATGTTCTGCTTCCTCTGAATTGGTGTGTGTATTGTAGCTAATTCATACATCTGCACATTGGTGTTGGTACATTTCATTTTACGGTTCAGATATAAAATAATAATTGAAATGTGCATTGTAACATCTGTTTTCCCCTCCCATCAAAGCACAGTGCTTGTGCAAATCATGTCATGATGAAGAGGACAAGAAGGAAGGATGTTTTAGCAAGTGATTCCACTGTGTTGCAGTTTTGATGGTCTCTGTTGCTGTGGGAGTGGCAGCGTTTCTACAGTACAGTGCCTCAGGCAGGCCGATCAAAACCTATTAGCGAACAAAGTGTGAAACTTTGAGCGTGTGACCCCTGAAAAGTGCTGACCAGCAGATCGGTGAAGCGTTAAAACTCTGGGCACCAGATACCACAAACACACGAGACCTCAAGGACAATGGCAGATATATTCTCTCTCACTCTCTCTGCTCCAAGCTTCCTCACATCACTGCCCATACCCTCTCTCCCTCACACATCCCCCGCCTCTTAATAAATCCCACAAGTCGTTCCTTTAAGGGGGAAGAGAGTGACAGACAGGCTTAAGATGAGAGACAGGGGTGGAATGTTAATGAGCAAGGATGTGTGTTTCATCTGTTTGTGTGTGTGTGTGTGTGTGTGTGTGTGTGTGTGTGTGTGTGTGTAGCTTCTCACCTGTAGAGAGCTTGAAACAGGTCGTTCGAGCTGACTCCAAAAGCCTTTTCATACTGGTTTCTTCCCTCTCTACAAGGCAAAGGCAGATATATTCATATTTGATGACCACATGCTTTCAGTTTTGAGTATGTGACTTTTTAGAGGATGATTTTTCACACACACATTTGCTATGTAAGTGTGCAAAATGTGGGATCTCACGATTGTGTTCTGTCTATTTCAGGTAAATTCATGTGTTTCTGTTGCACACGCCCACGCTATAGAATTAGTCATATAAATCAAGGTGCCTTTTTCCTTTTGATAATCATCATTGCTTCTATCTGTTGTCAGTGTTTCTTACAGATAGACTTGACTCGTTAGCCACAGTGAATCCAGTCATGCTGCCTGAGAGCTGCTGGCTCTCCTCCCTCAGACATAACAATGAGACTAAAATCCATCTTGAGACACTGTTCAAACATGAAGGGGGACTGGAATCCAAATCCTCAGGCTACAGATCAAACCTGCAGCTCTTACAGCCCCTAACAGCCCACCTGTGTGTCGTTTTACTTTGCTCACTCATCTTATTGAATAACGTTTTACTTGTGCATCATTTACCATAGCATTGTCTTCAACATTTGGTACTTAGAACTTGTTGCATCCATTATATTTTGGTACATGTTCTTAAACAAAACAAATCTTAATCTTAAATTCTTGCAGGTCATGTTAAGGGTATAGTACCTTAATATCTCAGCACAAACCGTATGGCCAATCACAACCAACACGAGGGAGCAACGGCAATTTACTCCATAGTGGGAATAAAATCTAAAATTTAAATCAATTAAATCACATCACTGTAATTAGCTGAAGTTTTACAAAAGATGATATAAGTGTAGGCAATATGGAGAAAAACACCTTCCTTTTTAAGAATACTTCAGCTATTAACTGGTAAATATCTATTAATAACCAAGATTTGGGTGATAGACACAAATTGTTCAGATATCTTAATGTCTGATGTAGAGCTGCAATCCATTAATCAACTGATTAGTCAGTTGACCCTTTAATGAATTAATTATTGCAACCTCAGTCAAGAAAAAATATTTAAAAAATAATTAAATTATTAATCAAATTATTAATTATTACTATGTGTACTATATTGTGTACCTGTCACCTTGTCAAAATATTGTTTCTGTTACAAAAACTGTACATTACATTACACACAAAAAAGTCACTGCAGATAAGGTATTTTCAACAACAATAAAGTTGCAGTAATACTATTAATTGTAGTTGAAATATAGCCAGCGATGCATGATGCCCAGTATAGTGGACTTTCCTCACAACATATAATCAATATTGTAAAATTTAACAACTGTATTACTCCTTGGATGTTACTTGATTTTTCCAGATTTTATTTACCTGCCAAGGTCTCCTATTATAGAAGGTTTGGCAAGATATTCTTGAGGGGCACAACATTTCTTGCATTTTGTCAGCCATCTTGGTTTTGAGAGATTCGTGTTGCACTGACAACACCTGTCCAGTGGGTGGCAGTGTATGGCAGGATGCACTAGGGTCCACTGTAGTGACCTAAATGCAACTATAGCATGACTTTCAAATAGCTGTCCACTGTAGTGACCACTATATGTGAAAGATCAACTGACCATAATTAACAATTTTGGTTATCAATTAATTGTTTGAGTCCCATAAACACTAAACACTGTTTTGCATATAACTTTGTGATATACATTTTTCATCAATTTGCAACATTTTATAGCTTATAATTAAACTTGAAAATCAACAGATTCATAGATTGGGGGGGGGGGGGGGGGGGGGGTAGTTGCAGCTTTACTCTGGCATCATCTCTATGGATACTGGGAAAAGGCAAAGACAGAGACGTGTGTACTGACCTGACAGCATCGGTCAGGTAGTGCCAGCAGAGGTAAATGGTTCTGGAGCTGTACTGGATGGACTGGTAGAGGGATACAGGACTGGAGCGGGTCAGGTAGACACTGGCCTGCTCTGTGTTACTGTACAGCACTGAAACAGGTGGTGGGAGAGGTGGAGGAGGAGTGACAGAGGAAGAGGTGACTGGGAATGAATCACTGCAGGTGTTGAGAATGAGTTTGACCTTTTATGTCTACGTGGGAGACAGAGACAGACAGGGAGGTGCGCATGTAGGTGGTGCAGAAATGAATGTCTGGTGATATGACAAAATGGGCAAAAATTAAAACAAAATTTTGGTAATTAAAGAACACTACTAATAACTGCTTTTCAATCCTTACATTGTGACACTGTTGTAAACAAGTACTACTACTCAAGTTAGACTATTAATGAGTTATCAAATCATTTTTATGTGTGTGTGCAGACCTCTTCCGTTGTCCTGGTGTGTGTTGAGGAGCTGCAGGCCGGCGCAGGCAGCCAGCAGCCTCTGCGTGCCATCCAGGCTGGCTCCGACTGCCTGACTGATCTCCTCCGCTGACAGGGGGCGTTCTGCAGCCAGCAACACATCAAACACACCCAGCTCACAGGAGGAGAAAACCGTCTGGGTCAGAGACACAGAGAGAGGAAACTGAGCACAGAAAAATACAGCAGAGTGAAACAGAGTAGAGTTCATTCATGCACCAGAGCAGACTAGAATGCAGAGCTCTGTATGCAGCACCAGTTAATCTCCCCGAGTTAAATGATCTGATCAATGAAGTTACGGTCACATAAGTCACTATGTATTTACATTAGGACGGCACTATTATTATGCTTCAAAGTTACTTCAACAGTGTACCCATGTGTGCTTTGTAGCTCAATTGCTGTGGCGTTTCATGCTTCGTTATGCTCTGTCCTGTGGGTTACCATCATTCACAATAAGGGTTTATTGTAAAGAGCCTTTAAACTGTCATGTTAGCCTGACCTATAGAGCACAGCTAAGGTATTTTGTTGATGTAGTGGTGGACATCGGTAATATTTTCACTTATAACCTGCACTTCCTGCATCACTTACATCACTGGATCCCAATCTTTTTCTTCCAACCAGCCTCCAACCACCACCTCACACACACACACACACACATTACACACTCCCATCCCTCACAATACATATTTTAAAAAAATTCTATACTAAATTACAGATTTTTTTAATAAATGAATAAGCTTTTAATATAACCCTTAAATTTGTTTTTAACACATTAAAATAAATTTTGACACATAACACACTAAAATTATTACACCCCTGAAAAACAAGAGGGCTTCGCGGTTAGTGTGTATGCACTACGAGTGTATGTTACCTTGGAGATGAGGAATCCTTCCATATACTCCAGTATCTTTCTGGGGTACATGTCAGCAACAGGTGTCCCCTCAGATGAAGCCACCTCCTGACGTTCAGCCATGGCCACAGTTCAGACAGGACTCCCCGATAAAATGTTGCTGTCCTCCAAGCTCTTCTGTCTGCAAGGTGAACTTCCCTGCTAGTCTATTCTACTCCCAAGACACTCCAACAGGTGTGTGTATGAATGGCCGACTACAGCTTCAGAATGTGCCCACCCGGCCGCAGCAGTGAGAGTAGCAGTGGGCTAAGCTGATTATAGCCAGATAACCCAGATTAGAGCAGGGGCTCAGTCTGCATTGGACAAAGAAACAACTCTCCGGCAATACACTGCTGCCTTGTTCATTATCACTCACACTTGGATGGAGACTTTCACACAGTGGATTCTCATACCAGACTGTTTTCATGACCCCAAAATGTGATCGACACTTCTGAAATACCAAAACCCTGAGGGGCAACTGTGTTTTCATGAAAGATGAGCTCCCCTTCTCTTCTCCATATGGCCTAATTGCACTTACGCTGAGAGACTAATGGTAACATCAGACCTAATGACACAGGCGGTCACGTCACATGCCTTGATGTGATTACACAGACACTAATCAGTTTGACTATCAATTATTCAGCCGCACAGTTAATTAAACCAGTGGTGTACGGACAGCACACAGCTGGAGTTGAGTAAGTTGTAACCTTGATCCTCCACACAAGGATTTAAAGAAGTAATACAAGCATCACATTTCCAAAAACTGACAATACGCACTTCATTCTGACACAGAATTTAATGAGCGAGCATGAGCGAGTGTTAAAGCAAAAAGTTAAGGTGGGAGAGCATCACAGTTTTCAGCTTGATGTTTTTATTTTAACAATTTGTATGCAAGACATGCTCTAGCAGATCATGAGCGTACAGTACACAGAAAAAATGGGCTTTGCCATGACTAGTAACAATGCTGATGTTGCAGTGTCAACAAAATATTGGACTTAAATGACCTCTCAGAAGCTGAAATAAAGCAAAGAGAACCATTTGTATAGTTAGAAGTTAGGCTAAAGAAATGTATCTGGTATCACACAGTGAACATGAAAGCAGTTACATCCTAACGTTGCATTTTTACTTGGTACTGTGCTGGTTTGACTTGAATCTCAGAAGCTACTTTCCTAAAACAATGATAAAACTTTGTGGAAAAACTGTTGGACCGATCTCAAAGCCATCACTTGTATTCAAGACCCATGAATGACAGAGGAAAGAGGGAGTACACTGCTTGTTGAGTCAGGTCCTATGTTTCATTATGTCACACAACTCATTCAAGTAATCATGTTTCCCTTTCAAAGTTTCCTCCAAAATAAAGAAATTCAAATAGAACTAAAATCAGTCTTTGCCAGCCGAAACTGGCGCTGCTTGGTTGAGCTCGGCGACAAGTCTTTTGCAGAATTCAGTCGTGTTATTTTTCCTGAGCTGCTTATCAGCAACACAGCCAATACTGAAGTCCAAGAAATATTTCAGGCAGGTGAAACAGTACTGCGAAATCAGTCAGTTTGCAGGTCAACCTAAACACAGAGGTATGTTTCCTAAAGTCTGTGGAAGTTTCACATTTGTAACGGAACAGCAGCCACTGAAAAGTCTTCATGACTCAGGCAGCCATGTGGTCTGAAAGTTTCTGAAACTGATTACATGTTGGTGCAAGATGCTGTTTTTTTCTGTAATCAGGCTACAAGTATGGGTGAACAGGCTGGTGCCACATCAAAACAAGAAACACATTTTGTTCTCTGGACTCGCCATTTTTCATAAGTCACTGTTATCCATGCACAAATACAACTTTCCTGCACAAAATGGAGGTATGAACAAGTTTCTGGGTTCACAGTGAGCCTATGATATTAGCCTTTGATTCAAATATTTATCAGTTAGCTAGTATTGTCAAAGGCCAATGTAATGACCATCAATTATTACATAATGGATCACTCATTTTGATACCCTATTATGTTCATACTTCATCAGAATTTTAGTGTACTGATGCTGATATGCCTTTCACACATGGAAAAAACATAATATTCAAGAACTCAAACCGTAAATGTGTTGCTTTATGCCATTAAACAGTTAAATGTAAACATTTTGACAAATTCACAGTTGTCAGCAGCGTTAATGTGACAGCATGAAATGTAAGAAGGAGAAAAAAAGGAGTTTATTTTAATCTCATAGGGGATTTTTTTACCTATAGCTAAGATGTTTATTTTTTGTCAAGCTCCCCTATCCTGGAGAAAACCGTTTGATGCATTGTTACATCACTTCATGAGGGGGGCAAATATATCTATACTTCTTCTGAACCTCACTGAACTTCAGGAGTAAGCCTAGATTGGGGAATATATTTATTAATAAAGTAATCGATGAGATTACCGTCGTCTGGAGTGGCTCCTGTCTCTACTGTAGCTGTGCCTCCTGTATCTTCGACTATAATGGCTGTGACTCCTCCTGTCTCTACTCTTATTGCTGGTCCTAGAGCTGCCCCTGCTGTATCTATGGTGACTGTGCCTGTGGCTCCTCCCTCTGCTGTAACTCCTTCCGCTGCTGCTCCGACTCCTGTCCTGGCTGGAGCTCGTGCTCCTGCTGCAATGGCTGTGGCTGCGCCTCCTGCTGCCCCGGCGGCTGAGGCTCCTCCTGTGACGACTGGAGCTCCTCCTGCGGTGGCTGGAGCTCCTTCTCCTCCTGCTGTAGCTGTGGGAGCGCCTCCTCCTGCCCCGGCTGTGGGAGCTCCTCTCTCTATGGGAGCGGCCCCCAGCTTGCTCCCTGCTGTGCCCGCTCCTCACCACCTCTTCCCTCCTTCCCTCTCGGTCTTTCTTCCTGTCCTCTCCTCCCCTTCTCTCCTCTGTTGCTCTGTTTTTGCCCAAAACTTGGGAGTGCATGCTGGATTTGGACACCTGCTTCTCTTTGCTCTCAGCTGCCTTCATTCCATACACCCGGCCCAGGACGCCCAGCATGACACCACCAGGATCAGAGGCCTCATCACTCGTTTCAGGGCCAGCCTGGTCCGGCGTGCCTGGAGGTCTCGTGGTTTTCCCACTGGTCTTCTTCAACAGATTGCAAAGCAGTCTCTCCCTTAGCTCCTTCTCACGGCGCTGGAGCTCCAATGCTCGCTCCTTCTCCACCTCCACCCTCCGGAGCTCCTCCTCCTGCTTGCGTCGGCAGGCCTCCAGCTGCTGAAGACGAGCAAGTTCCTCCTTCTGTCGGGCCTGCTCCTGCCGTTCCCGTTCCTCCCGTTCGGCCCTTTCTTTCTCCTGCTGCTGTTGCTTCAGGGCCTGGAGAGGAAAACAACGTAGGTACAGATGAGACCAACAAAGGTTACACAGTCTTGATGACGTGATACATGTCATCCAAGTAATTTTCTCTGCAAAACACACAAGCTCTTTATCGAGGAAACAGCTCGCCTGACTCTGTCCAAAGGTACCAAAACTATCTACCAGCACCCATAAAGCTCAATAATTCCCAGTTTTTATTTTGTTTGTTTAATCCATACAAGAAAGGAAGTGTAAAGACAACAAGTTCTGTGGTTTCACAGGAGGTCATGTACCAGACTATTTCTTTGCTTTGAGCAGTGGCTTCTTGGAGTGTTGTCTCGCCAGTTAACTTTCATCAAGAAAACGGGCCCGACATCAATAGCCCTCTTTGATGACAGACACGCCGAATAAGCTGCACTTACTGTGTTCTTTCCTGTTGAATATTTATGAGTCTAGTGAGGCTTCGAACATTAAAGCTGACCTTGCAGTGCTCTCACAGTTTGTTTAAAAAACATCTCAAGTGCAGTGTTTACTAAGGCATTAAAGTATCACATTTGTAGACCGTTACCTCAGCAGTGGTATCAAAATCAGAAGTATCATTACATACCAGATGAATGTGTGTGTATATACCCAATCAGAGGTGTACAGTGTGTCTTTGTGTAAATGCCATACCTTGGCCCTGGCCAGCAGCTCAGCAATGAGCCGTATCGACTCCAGGTTGCGCTGAGCCAGCAGCAGCCTCCTCTCCTCCATGGCGATCTTCATCTGCAGCTTCTTCTGCTCCTCCTCCTGCTGTCGCCTCACCCTCTTCAGGTTCCTCCTCTCCTCCCGCTCCCGCAGTTTCTGCTCTCGCTTTCGTAACCTCTCCTCCTTCCGCCTCTCCTTCTCCTCCTCTTCTTGCTCCTTCTGTTTCCTGAAGAAAAAGGTCAATTGTTTTTCAATATTACACTGAAAATGAATTCCCAAACACTATAAATACACAATAAAATATGAATGCACTAGAGCAACACCATGCATTGGTGGTCGCCGCCCTGATGCAGTTACATGAATCCTCTGGAGACATTTTTTATCATGAACTAGCTTTCCATTTCTCTTTTGTCCTCCATCTTACCTCTCCTCCTCCTTACGCCGCTCCTCCTCTTCCTTCTCCCGTCGTTTCTGCTCCTCTCGCTGCCTCTCCAGCTCTTGTAACTTCAGCCTCTCCATGCTCCTCCTCTTCAGAGCAAACTCACTCAGGTGCTTGCTGGTGTCGAAGGCCACCTGAGGAATTCACATATGTAGAGATAGAAAGCGTTCAAAAAGTGCTGTAATGGTAGAAAAGGTAGAGTACCTAGTAGTAAGTTTATTTTCTTGGAAGAATATTTTTTTAGTGTTGTCACTATGTTGAAATTTCTAAATTTGATATAATACCTTGAAAAAAAATATTGATATTTAATACAATTTCAATACCGAGGAAAAAACTGACATTGAGGGCATAAAATCTGAAATATTTTGAAAAAGATAAATATAACAAGTAGTGGAGAACAGCAGAATTACTTTAGTAAATGTTAACAATAAGAGAGAGCACGAGAATGCAGCTGGTACCGGTGTATTGATACTGCTGTTAATGAGTAAATCAAGACTCAACAGTCTTGTCAAAATGAGGAGCAAAATCATTTGAGTAGGTCAGATCCGGCTCTTCAAATATTTCTAACAAATGGGTGCTTACGAAGGTTTAGCTGTTCTATTTTGGCAAATCATTCCTTCCAGCGGAGGGACAGGTGGTAGAAAATATTCAGTGACATGACACTGAAATCCCCAGCACCTGTATACAGAGGTTCAATAATGTACCTTAGTACCTTGGTTAAAAGTACCTCAGTACAATACTGATCATCAGGAAGGGTTATGGGGGTCATCGTTTTCAAAATACTTCATGTCATATGCAAGCAGGCAAGATAAAGCCCTTCATGTCCAAGCAAGAGTTGGTGAGATTACAAGATGCCTTCTCTTTGTTTTTTTAATGTTATTTAGAGGTATAAACAAATACACCACCACACGCTTGTAGTGGGTCATAAATGATGACTGAGAAGGATTACTTCTGTATAAGTCTATATATTATTTTTTAGGAAAATCCTGCATAGTAAGTCTTTATGGACAGACCACACTTCTATCTCTTTTGTTCCTTGTTTCTTTGATGCAGACCCTCCTTTGCTTCTTCTACCCTGATTTAGATTCCACAGTGAAGCTTTATTCTGTGGATTAAGAGACCTGGCTCTCCCTTGCCCTCATTACCTTGGAAATAATGACGACGCAGCTTTAATTCTCATTCCACTAAAAGGTCTTAAAACTGCTATGTGTCTCTGAACAGCACAATCTAATTGCTAAAATCTGCCTATCTGTGCAATATCACTACAGCAGTTGCAATTCTCTTGTGGCCTCACGCGCAAAACAGAGGTATGCAGATATCTGATATGCCCTCAGCGATCAATCAGACCAAAAATAGCAATGTGTTACAAGAACTTTACAATCGTGATTTAAAAAGCAGAAATACAGTGTTCATGTTACAAAGTTAATCTCCCATTACCGTGTGTGTTTGCAGGTTTGATTGGCCAACACACAACCTTGCAATGCTCACTTTTTGCCTTACTGGGAAAAGAAGTCTCTTTTTAAAACTTAGTCATGAGTTAAACTCATGTTTTCTGAATGTGCTGCCTGTCAAAAGTTTGCAATGATCAATTTCTGTATCTCAGATTACATATTGAGGAACTGAAATGACTTAAGCTTAGTTACATACACCAGGTCATGAAGATTAGAAACGGAAAGCTTTCAGAAAATTATTTAACACTAAACTGCCTTTGTTCTAAGATGAAATATTTCAAAGGTTCAGCTGAATAACTGGGAAAATACATAATCATCCCTTACGGTGTTCTTGCAATTACCATTAACATGGCTAATGCAACCAACCAACCATTTTACAACCAAGAAGAGCCTGCTGTACCTTAATGTTGCAGGCCACTGCCTTTCCATCTTCTCCTTTCAGCATAAGCTTCATGCTGCGCAGAGTATCCATTGCCTTGGTGAAGCCACAGTACTCCTGGTACTGGACATAAGCCTCAAAGTTCAGATGACCCCCGAAACTGAATGTGTTGAAGTTCTTGTCCAGCATCTCCTCCCTGTATGGGTCCAGCATGGGGATGTCAACATTTCGTACCTACAATCAGAAGAGTAGCATGTTGACAAAATGCTCAGTTTCTTAATTTTGATGGTGTGACAATAAGCTATGCATGGCTTTTGTTGATTTCTTGCGATAATTAAGTGTTATCAAAGCAAATACGTTAATACAATTCTATCACTTACATGTAAAGCATACAATCACAGCTATCTCTTTGAATTACATTGTTTGAGTGAAACAAAGCTTACAAGAGTCAATACATGAAAAACCAACCAGTTTGAGGGGGGCTACAACTCTACAAAGCAGCTCCTTTCCACCCTCCTCTTCATTAGCTCACTAACAATAAGGATCAATGCTCCAAATAAACCCATAGTATTTATAAAAATGATACAGTTATACTGTAACAGCAGCCTTGTCTGTGCTAAATCAACAGGCCCCAAAACTTAAAATATGTCCTCAGTAAATTCGTCTGTATCGTTGTTCTCTTGTATCTTTTATTTACTGCTATTGTGTTTTTACTGTTACTGTAATTGTGTAAAGCACTTTGTGATTTTTATATGTGAAAGGTGCTATATAAATAAAATTTACTTACTTACTTATTTACTTGCCAAAGTTCTGCATGGTGAGTTATGTTTGCTGCGAAAGCCACATTACAATTTTTGTGTCCTACAGCCTAGTGGGACATTACCTTATTTCAAATTAATAAAAATCATAATGTGAATTCTGTGTTTAAGTTAATTACCTGTTAACATAGAAACAGAAACATTGTCCTACCTTGCCAAATGTCTGGAAGACCGCAATGAGGACCTCTTCAGAGGGTCGGTCTGGGTACGGGCTGTCCTTCTGGCTGAACCAGCGGCAAGGGAGTCCCTCCAGGTGGATGGTGTCAGGCCTCTCTCCCGGTAGAGTCTCATTCATATCCTTTGCGTCGCGGAAGAAGGAGTCCCAGTCGTGGCGTGTGGGGAAGTCCACTTTGTTCTCTACCGCACGTACCTGAGGAAAAAGAGGAAGAGGGGGGTTATTGTACATCCCAAAACTGATGTAGCCCAAAACAACAGCCCTGCAATAAGTCAATAAAGTTTTAAAAAAGGTTTTATTTAAACTCTTTTCACGGCATTTATTGAACTATATGGTCATTGTGGTGGTTGTAGTTTGTGGCACAGTTTAATTGCATTGCATTAAACTGACTGAGAGGTGTTTCTAATAATTATTCTCTACTCCAATAATATAATGAGCTGAGCAAAACATTAGCACAATGTAACTCATCCACATTACGCACTACAGCCTCAAAAATACAAATGCTGCAATCAGCAACATAGCAAACAAACTTTCATCATGGGATTTGTGGTCCTCAATTAGATCATCCTTACCTTCAGTACATCAGTAAATCCACTAAGTTTGATGCTCTTCCCATCCAGACGGCCCAGCAGGCTCTTAACCACTGTCTTGTTTTCCACCTCGCCTTCAAAGCGGATGAAGTCCATAGTGCTCTTGGAGATTCGCAGAGCTGAAAACTGCTCTGGAGCTACCATGGCCTTCACCCTCTCCATTACCTCCCAGTTGGAGATGCTCTTGCCTGGCAGCTTGAGCTGGGGCAGAGCCACACTGATGGTCATTTTGGCAATGGGTTTGAGGTACAGGTTGTACTCAGCAGAGAGACACACTGCTTCTGTAGTGTCATGGACAATGGTGGTCATTGTGGCAGACATGGGGAAGCTGCAGCGAGGTTGAGGAGACAGTGAAGACTGTTAGCACATGCTAACTATTCTTGAAATAACCCTGAATTAGCGAATTACTGTAGTTGTTTTACTATCTGTCCCCTAAGCGTTTGGTTCACTTATTATTTGTCTTCACATGGACATCACACAGGATTTGTTTATGGCACTTCAGTGCTTGTCTCACCAAACAAAAAGCCCCAAACAACCGGCTCGCTAAACAAAACAAACGTTAGCTTAGCGTTGCTATGTTGAGTTAGGTAAAGTTAGCTAATTATTCGCAACACTATCGTTGAATGTTAGCTCGTTACAAGCTAACGAAATCTTTTTGCTGATTGTTGATGTTAACCCACTGTTACTACACGCAACCAAATGTCAGCCACATTTTAATGTGTAAAGCTGTTAGCTGATTGTAGCTAACTGAGACCCCGAAGAGAGACAAACTCGAGTGCTGTTTAATGAAACAAATGACCAACGTTAGCTAGCTAATGCTAATAGACCACTTGTGAAAAACAGTATGTGTTAGCTACGTGCAAACTGTGTAGGTTAATAAAAACAGCTAACATTAATGTTATCTCTAGTTAACGTTAGGAGCCAGCTAATGTTCGTTAGCTTGAAATGTTCTGTAACTCTATAGCGCCAGCGTGTAACGTTCCAAAGTCCGAGTGCTTTCATATATAATGTTATGCTAACGTCAGCTATCACAGTTTTCACCGCCACCTACCTAACGTCAGTTAGCCTTCTGGGGGAAAAAATCGACGAACGTATTGTTCTGATTTATGGAAAGCCAAACACTGCAGGAGAAATATCATACAGAGGAAAACCCAACTACATGCCACTTCCGCATCCAGTCAACTTTGACCTCAGAAAGAAACAACGAGGTGCAGCACCGTGGTGGCGTTATTTCCGAACAGCGACACCGTGTGGGATATGTGTGTAGAAACAACAATGAGTGTGTAGGAAAAACTGGAAAAGAATAATATATGGCAGATAAAAATCGCTTAGAATCAACATTATCATGACTTTCTGGTGGTTTTGGAGTCATATAATTAGTTAAATAGAAATAACCTGTGTGTGGCCGATGGGTAACAACTGACTGCATTGCAAAAAACAGACACCCTCTGTCTAAGGAGTGGTGTACAGATTGTGAAGCCCCGTGAGGCAGTTTTGTGACTTGTGGTATTGGACAATATAAGTAAAATTTGACTTGACTTTTGCAAACTAGTATTTTATATTTTGTATCTATAATTAATTTAGATCCCTATATAGAAATCTATATTTACATTGACATTAAAGGTCCCATATTATGCCCATGTCAGGTTCATACTTGAATTTGGGGTTCCTGCTTGAACATGTTTACATGTTTTAATGTTCAAAAAACTCATTACTTTACTCACACTGTCTGCCTGAATCTTCACCTTCAGTCTGAAATGCTCTGTTTTGGTGCCTGTCTCTAAGCCCTACTCCCCAAAAAAGCCCTGTCTGCCCTGATCAGGCCCCCAGGAAAGCTGCTCAGCCTTGAAGCCAATTTTTCCTGGTGGTTACTCGTGATATTACAACAAAAAAATCCCCTGTGGGCCAAAAAGCATTGTCCCCATAGGCCATTATTGTAAAAGACAGTAAAAGACAGATCTGTAAAACTGTTGACAGGACACCTCGACCTATAGACAAGATCAATTATGATGCTTTCTATTTTGAATTTTTTGAGCCATGGAGGTTTTATACATGTAAAACTTTTCTCAAGCTGAGAAAAGTGATTTAAAAATCTGTGATCACAAAATCTATGAGCTGAACGGAACTTGCAGGTGGGGCCAGCAGGAGATACACTACTGTGCTTATTCAGTGGGCTGCATACTGCAGAAATAAACCGGGAAGCTAGAAAGCTTTTTTGGCATATGCTTCAGGCATGCAACTCCATTGGAGTGAACAGAAAGAGAAGAAGATGATATATTTTATTAATCCTGGAGGGGAAATTCAATTTTTTTCACTCTGTTTTCCTATACACTGTACACACAGTCCTGAAATACACACTATGCATTAAATGGAGAGATGTCAGAATTAAGGAACTGCCCATGGATAGGCACTCCAGGCAGTTGGAGGTTGGTGCCTTGCTCAGTGGCACCTTGGCAATGCCCAGGAGGTGAACTGGCACCTCTCCAGCTACCAGTCCACGCTCCATATTTGGTCCGGGTGGGGACTTGAGCAATGACCCTCCAGTTCCCAACCCAAGTCCCTATGGACTAAGCTACTGTCGCCCCCGATAGGTGCCATCTTGGAGTCCGGTATGTAGTTATTGTTAAAATCCAGGGCTCTGATTGGTCAGTGTTTCCGGGTCATCCACATCTGCGCTCTCTGCATGTCTGCACCGTTATTGCAGACAGGACTGCTTCATGATAAAGAGGACATAGAAATCTGACTTTTTACAATATAGGACCTTTAAAGGGCTTCTTTCTTTTCTGATGATAAGTGATAATAAATCTAGTTAAGCACTGTACAGTAACACAATAAAACATGAACATCTCTAAGGGGGACGAACACTTTGTGTATTCACTGTATGCCACAAAACAACAGAACATCAGGATGACTGCACATTTGTTACTAAGTGGATGGTTATTTGGCACTGTTAGTCACTGGGTAGGCTTTGTGCGACTGTCATCATCGCTCTGGTAACTGTTTGGGGAGAGAGTGAGAGATGGGGATAGATTAGACATGGATTAGTCCAAAAGCAGAGGCCCCGGGGCAAAAAAGTTGGCACAGTTTCCCTGAAAAGATGGCAGAGGAATTTACATAATAGGCATTACTCCCTTCACTTTGTATGTAGGTCAGTAGCTGCAGTCAGACGGCCTCGCTGCTCCATCCCGATCAGCAGTCATCTAACAGATAGGCTGCCTAAGGCGACTAGACTCCAAAGCTACTGGCCCAGGAATAAAAGCTCAGCCCTTCAGTGAACTCTATAAATCTTGTGTGACTGGACGATGAGGGCAATAGCAGAGATCAGAGAACCATCAAAAGAGCAGAGTCCGACTCAAGTGTATGTGCATTCACACAAGCAGTACGTTTGATTATAACGACTGTACACATGTAATCCTACTTTTACATGGCTGATTTGTTCTGCTCAACATGAAGTAGAGAACAGTCCCAGATGTCTGCTGTGTCAGAGCAGCAGTTATCTCTCCAGTCCCAGATGCTAATACATTGGCTGCAAATGCACTATATCTCTCTCTCTCAAATAAAAGCTACATATGTAATATGCTAATTAAACTTTGAAAAGTCTATATTTGCAGTTCAAATGGTTGTGAATTTGCATTTTATGAAAGACATTGACCCAAACTAGACCAGATCTTAAAGGTCAAATCAGATCATTAAAGTGTCATTAATCTTGTGTGGTCTAACAATAGAAGTACACACATAAATACACACACAGCAGGTGCAGAACGAGGGCTGGCTGTGAATATATTGGGCGCAGTGTTACAGGGGCAGCTTGTGGACAGGAAGCCGTGGATGTACTGTAAATGGTGGCACAGGGGGTCATCAGATCATCAATTATTCAGCACCACCAGACAGGGACAATCACTTGGTGTCAGCAGGCCGGCAAACAAAATAGCCTGCTTAACAAGTCTGGTCCATCCTGACTCCAGTATTCATGACTGAATATGACAACTCTGACCACCATTCGTCGAATTCCTTGTACTGATTTGACGTCCCTGCATATTCTGTATATTTGTTTGCCTTGAACAACAGTGACATACTGTAACAGGACACTGACTTCAGTTTTATGCAAACCATTATTGCTTTATTTCAAGGATGAGAAATGAAGACAAACACTACAATGGCTCAGTAACAGTGTATTTGCACCACGTAAGAACTTCACAGTATTCCACAAAGACGACAGACACGACAAAAACATTAACAGTGCACAAAATTTACATTTACCCTATTCATGCATGTAAAAAAAGTGACATCAAGGTGGGTTCGTACGATACATTTCTACATCGGAAGAGTCAACTGTACAGTTACATGAAGCCCTACGATTTGAGTACAAATGCTACAAAATACTAAGGGTACATTCATGAAATCTAGGATGTGTCATCGATCCAATTAACAGATATAAGCAAGGTTCACACGTTTTGGAAAACAGTCAAAAAGTCAATGTGCTTCTCGGCTAAACATAGAGCTTATTCTGGTCTAGACTCTTCACTATCCACAGATGATGCAGACATGATCAGCAAATGATTGTGTACATGCAAGGTTAGAGCAATACAGGAGGCAGATACAAGCAATGTATTAAATATAAAATATGGTCCAGCGGGATAAAGTGGATATAAATCAGTTTGTATCATTGGATAATTACTGTACTGTCGAACCAATCAGTAATGTGCAGCAGAAAGATCTAAACATGAATAACTTTTCAGTAGATTAAAATCTGGACACGAGCCAAAACTGCATGAAAAAGTGTATCTATATGATTTTTAGAGTAATGTTTCTGATATAAATGGTAAATATAATACATTTTAAGAAATGGATATTTGCACAAAGCACATCAATCTACTATCAGAGGCCCATACGGCTTAAACTCTGCCACAAAAAGCAATGAAACAATGAGTGAACCAGGCTCAGAGGATTTGAGGTACATTATAGTCAGTAGAAAAACTACAGTTCCCTGTGCTTCTATCCTGTGAAACAGCCCCACTGCGTAACTGATCAGTGTCTTTAAAGTACTGGTGTCTAACTAAAGCCATGGCAGTCTTGTTTTGGTGTCAACTGACCAACTAAGGTGAAAGGTATAGGGTAAATTACATACTCTTATTTGTCCTTTTATATATACAGTGCATTATACATCCAAAGGTGTTATCACCTGATCGCCCTTATACATCGTGAAAACAATATTAAAAAGGGACTGTTTTGGTGCAAGTTGCTCAGTGTTGGAGATATCGGCTATATATAATGGAGCTAGATGGCACTCAAAGTTTGTGGTGCTCAAAGTGCCAAAAAATTAATGTCTCTTTTCAAGAAATTGTGACCTAGTTACTCAAGATAATCCACAGACCTTGTTGTGAGCAGATCATGTTGGAACTATTTTGTTTCCTACCGAACTACACCCGCTAACTGTATCGCTGCCCATAAGGAAGCTTGCATCTACTGCTAGCTCATCTAGCACCACTAAGCTAGCTAACGTTACAGCTCAGCCGAAGAGGATGCAAATAATGTTTCTAGCGCTGTCTCAAGCACAAGACTACCTCCATGAGTAGATGCACTCTTCCTTCTGCAGTTTGCTTCCTGTGCTTTATTTTAAGCAACCAGGTTATGATTTCTGGAAAGAGACATTGCTGTTGAGTTTTTCAAATGCTTTTTGTTCCTGGCAGTTTGAGCACCACAACCTGAGTGCCATTTGGTTAAATAAAGTGCTCCAGGGAGTCTTAAACTCTGAAATGAGTTAGCATTTTTGCACTCCCAGTTCAATGTTCTCAAAGTCAGTGGGTTTTTGGTTAGATGCCTGAAATAAAGTCGTTAACAAAAGTTTCAGAGACTTTCACGGTTTGTTCTATGGCATTAATACATCAAAAAATACCCTACTCTTGGATTTTGAAGCTTCTATGTCTTCTGTGACTACAGAACATCATCAAGCCGAACACAGCTTTACAGCCTCACTGTGGTAGGGATGTTATGTCACACGACCGCTCTGTCGAGGGAACCAGGGCTATGCTAACTTCTGTGTCGGCCTACAGAAAAACATCATCCCTGGATCACTCTGTTATATTTGAGTCAATAACTCCAACGCTAAGCAACTCACACCAAACCAATCTAGACTGATAAGCAGCACCACAGCTAAGAGGAAAATAACGTAAGTATGACATGGGGTCAATAACAGCTGACATGGTTTTAGTCCGAGCAGTTTCCTCCCATAATCACAAACTATCTTCAAAGTGACAAGTGCAAACATGACAACTGTACACGGTTTAGACATACAAGAATTCTGTGGTTACAACAGTCTGAATACTAAAAATCTGGTACTTAAAAATAACAATTCACAATTACAGAAATGTATTTGAAAAACCAGCACCACCCAATCAAAGGAGGTTGAGATATAGAAAATTTGCTCTATGAATATATTAATTTACTCTGCAAACAAAAACAAGACTCTGGATAAACTGTGTGAAATCAAACCTAAGTGCTATTTTCAAAACCCCCTCACCACTGTGAGTCAAATCTAAAGTGAAAACCTGATACAATCCTGCCTGGTGCTTTTGCATTTGTGTGAACATTGTTCGAGTGTTAAATAACAATAAAAAACGGGTGTAATGTTAGCTACCTGCTCTAAAACAGAGCCTAAACACATAGAAAAACCTACAAAAAAACTAACTCAAAAGCAATTCACAGAACAATAGTTCAGTTTTAACTTAATGAATTGTTGTGGCAAATAAAACGCTACATGAACTGTGACCTACCCTCAGTGATCAATATCAGCCTAACAACTGCAACAGGAACAAAAATAAGTCCTATAATAAAACTTAAAAATCAGTTTGACACTCTAAATTAGGATTTGTGCGGTTAATTTTGGTCACGTAAATGTCCGACCTGTCAGCTTATAAAGGTGAGTAAACTGTATTTTGTAAATCAACACACGTCACGCTGGTTAATATTTCAGAGTTGTGTAACTTCATCCAAACAGGTTGGACAGTGGTCGGGTTCGGAGAGGGCTGCTGGGGAGCTCCTCTCCTCTCCCCACCTCCCCCGTGTCCCTGAAGGAGGCACTGTGGATGATCTGGGCCCGGTGGCGTCCTCGGTGCAGTCGGGCATTCAGCCGGCTCAGAGACGACTTCCTCTGCATCCCCCCCTTTGTCCTCCCGGTCATGATTCCCTCCTCTGCCGCCTCAGCGGGTGGGTTGAGGAGCCTCAGTGGGTTCAGATTGCCCTGGAGGACTCTGGGAAACCGCCAGCTGCGCCCTCCGCCACTGCTGCCGTTGGTGTTTTCGTTGTCGGACTCAGCTCCCGGTGAGGTGACCACGCCCTCCTCCTGCAGGTCAGCAGCAAGCGGCGGGGACAGGTACTGGATGGCTCGCCTCCCGCTGTAGTCTCGAGCCTCAGGGTCCGCCTCCCAGTCTGACAGCAACACACGGACCACCTGCACACAGTACAGGGAAGATTCACATACTGGCATCTACACAGAATGTACCAGTGCTTTAATGCATAAGAAATCTGATAGAAATAAATAAATACATTTACATCATGTGACTGTCTCATCAAGAATCAGGCATGTCAACATTAGGACACTTGTGTTTTCTCTGCTGCCATCTTGTCCGTCTTGATCAGTCAACTTAGGGCTGGGCAATACACTGATATTATATCATATATTATATCCTGATACTAGACTAGATACCATCTTATATTTTGCATATTCTGGTTTTGAAGTATGCATTACAGTCATGTGATGTCATTTTGCAGACTGTTCTAGCTACGCTATTATTTGCATTTTCCCACTAAGACATTATATCTGCATTCCTGATAATTATTTATCTAAAATCTCATTGTGTAAATAATGTGTGACAGCACCAAAAGTCAACACTACAAAATCGCTGCACTATCGATATCAAATATTTGGTCAAAAATACCTCGATATTTATCTGTGGAATAGAAGCTGGTTGTTCTTTTGTCATATTGTACTTGGGCAAAACCCCAGACAATCTCATGACCCAGGTCAAATACCTTTATAAAATATTTTTGGCCAAGAGCAAGAACGCTATCTCACAGAGGTGGCTACAGGCAAGCCCCCATTCAAAGGACGACTGGATTGCAATTACTGACGAAATTCACCATTTGGAGAAAATCCCCTTTTCTCTAAGACTGCGACTTGATCAATATAAAAGACTGGAAAAAATGGACCATATACACAAAGGGATGTAACCTATTGACTGCTTAGTTGAAAAGCCTGTTCTGTATCATTGTGTGGCTCTTACCAACCCCCCACAACTTTTTTCCTCTTTCCCTTCGACCTGAAGACACTAATAAAAATAAAATTATTAAATACATATCTCAAAGTCATGCTTATTGTGTGTTTGTTTTTCCATATTTAGTATTGTCTTATTTGTTGGTTGGTATGTACTGTACTATTTTGTGCATATTCATCATACTGTCTATATGATTTTTGGGGATTTTCTTATTTTATTTATCATTTTAGGATATGTCGTATTAAATTTTAAGGATGCCTTTTTATTGTCTGGCCAGTGACAACAAATGAAGTTAGACTTTTAGTCTGACTGACTCATTTTTAATTTTGCCTGTCCAAACAAAACAAAGTTCACTGTCATAATATAAGCCAAACTACAAGAATTTGTTTTTTTCTTCCTGTGTTTTTGTAACAAAATTCCATTCTTTTACCTTCCTGGAATATTTGCTTTAAAAGTTAACGTCCGGAAAAGGTTTTTCCTTTGACTGTATCCAGTCTTTTCCTATGGCCAGAGCACAGCCTGCACATTTTCCTGTTGAATCCCCACCTAAGCCTGTTACTGGTCAAACTTTCTGTGTAGATATTTCTATCCTTTTTTGGAACTAAAAGCACATAGTGGACTCAAAATGCCTTCCAAAACGTCCCATTCAGGAAGCCATTACTTGGCAGACAGGTTGTCGGACTGTTGCTGTCATTTTAGGAAACAGTCTTTCAGCGGACTGTGTTTAAGATTAAATTAATAGTGAGAGAAAGTCTTCTGTGCAAGAAAAGAGGTTTTCATAGACAAAGTTAGGAGTATAAATGATAATATACGATATTTTCAACTAAATTTTGTGTAAAAAAACCCAACAAATTAAGTTAGTTAATTGTTTTTCTAGATGATTCACTTTGTTTTGAGTAGGAGCTTTAATGATTCCAGCCAGCAGACACAGCAGATACATTCATCTGCTGCCTCACTGAGCAGGTGTAACACACGACACCCTCGCTACCACCACCATCTACGCCACCCACCTGTGTGTGTCCATGCATGGCTGCCAAGTGTAGCGGTGTGTATCCAGCACTTGATCTCACGTTTACATTCACGGGTATAGTGTTCTCCTTGGCAAAGGCCAGCAGCTGGGAGAGCAGCTCTGCTTTGC
Source organism: Epinephelus lanceolatus (assembly GCF_041903045.1). NCBI lineage: Eukaryota > Metazoa > Chordata > Actinopteri > Perciformes > Serranidae > Epinephelus > Epinephelus lanceolatus. The sequence continues at coordinate 18,203,497 of NC_135747.1, read as the reverse complement.
CCTGCTTTGCTGCCCAGTGCAGGCAGGTGAAGCCCGTCACAAAGTCTCTCTTGGCCACGAGGCTGGGTTCGACACTGAGCAGGGGCTGCAGGCTTTCCCACAGGCCGTCTGAGGCGCACAGCATCCACTCGTGTTCCAGCGGGTCAAGGGTCACTGAGGCACAGTCCTCATCGGTGGCTGAAGAGAGGAGCGATGTCGAATCTCCGTCGCTCCTCACTGAGTCTCGGAGGCGTGAACCACGGTTGATCAAAGACCTCCGAACCTACAACATAGGAGTAAAAAAGCATACAGACATGCAATGTAAACATTAATTTTGAAATGGTCCATTTTGCTGCTTATTGCTTTCTGATGATCCCCAATAGGAGGTCAGAGGTCACCCTGCCTATGAGTTAAGGCAGGATAGATTACATCATAGTGTCTCTCAGTTACATAAGACAGACAGCAGCTGCTATGGAGTCACTCTTCATGAATATTGCATTTCTTGTAACACTCCAAATGCTTGGGCTCTATGCCACACTGCAAGTTACACCACAGCAAAGGCAGGGAAACCTGCTTAATGTCATTTATGGACAACTGAGTGCCAGTCAGGTTTTGAAGCACACCCAAAGGTGAACACCTGACATTACTGCTTTAGGTGTGGCCAAACTTACAACTGAATCAAAAGCAGTACAGTAGCATTTTTCTATTATATGTGAATCAATGATTTGTACAGTTATCTTGGGGCTTTAATTGTGCTTGTTTTAAGTCATATGCCCTGTAGGGAGCTTTGTTAAGCTGCCATACAAATAAAATCATGCCTTATAATAATAATAATAATAAACTACTCTAAAGCCTTTTTCACGCCAGAGACAAACACAGTATCCTACCTGAGGAGAGCTACTCATCATCAGCTCTATGAAGTTCCTGCGACTTCCCTTGGGTGTGTTGATATCTCCGAGTGTTTCCAGCCCTTCCAAGGCGCTGTCCTCAGATAGGCAGCTGCTCAACATGGCCCGCTGCGACCCTTTGGAAATCCTGCGTGCCCCTCTCACCTGCTGGCTGTGGGACCCCGCGGGGTGAGCCTGGTCAAGATCTGCAATCCCAATGACTGGGGCTGACTCTCGCCTTCTCCTGTCCCTCAGCTTTACCTCCCCTCCTCCACCAGAGGTAGGAGTCGCTGTGTTGGTTTTATTATTCTGGGAGGGGGCTGCAGGTTCCCCGTTGCCATTTGAGTGTTTGGCATTGTCCAGGCTGGCAGCCAGTGGGCTGGACGGTGCTGTGGAAACATTGAGCATGTTTTTGGTATTGTTATCCAGCTCTGACACTGTGTGATGGAGTCTATAAGGCACTATGGTTTCCTGAATTGACTCCAAAGTGGTGGTCTTGTTATCTTTTTGTGATTTTTGGCAAGACAGAGTCCAAATTAAAGCTCACTGTGTTGAGATGACTTCAGTCTCAGTCAGTATGGTAGTTATTTGCATTTCAAAGCAATGGGAAAACAATGACACTTGATAATATTGTGGCTATTCAGAGGGCCGAAGCAAGACAATGCAATCTAAGCAAAAACATAAATCAATGGACATTACGTCACTCACTGCACAAATAAACAAACACTGTGGCTTAGATAATGAAGCAGGGTTTTACATGTGTATAAATAATATCTAAACAAATAAATCATGGACAACAATGGTCACACAGGTAAGAACAACAACACATGGTGGATGGGTGCTGTCCCTCACCTGTTTGGTCTCTGTTGTCAGGGATGCTGTTGACATAGTTGTTGTCCAGTGTCTCCTGGATATTCCCGTTACACTCCGCGTGATCGTGGCCGCCCGTGTCCGCACGCATCACCGACTCCGTGCTGCCTTCACTGTTCAAACAAACAAATTTCACGCCGTTCTCCACCTTCACGAAGCCCACGTTGTCCACGATACGTGTGAGCACCTCGCGATCCACCCCTTCCTCCAGCTGCTCGTTTTGGCCCGACACTGATAGGAAATGATCGATCAGCTCCATCTGTTGGACCCTCCCTCCTCTCTCCATCAGGAACTCCTGCACGGCTTGCTCCGTGCACCGGGACGCCATCATCATCCTGAACGACCCGAATAGAGGCGCAGAGATAGCGGGATAAGTTGCACGAGGATGTTTTCAAAATGAGTCCACGTTCATGCTGCTGTCATTCACTTAGGTGGCAGACGACGGATGACAGCATCTTCTTCTTGTTCTCCTCTCCTCCATGGGGAGTGTCGGGCTGTGGCAGATAGGGGTCGCACGTAGCTGTGGAGCGACCATGCAAACAGACTCACCACTGCAAAAATCGTGCTGCGTTCCAGTGCCCCTCGTAAACTTAGACTTTAATTACTGTGAAGTCGACCATGCCGTTAAAGCGGTCAAATTTTGGAAAATGCGGTTTTATTTTAAGTGTCGACTGAGCCGTGATGGCGTGAGGAAGAAGAGGAAATATAATTAGGGCCTGAACTGGATGACTTTTTCCCATTCAGATCTGTGATAGCTAACTAAAACCTGATGATATTCTATTTAAGTGGAAATGCATGCAATTTTGTTGACTTACATCATAGACTGCACATGGTGACCACACTCAGGACAAATGCGTTAAAATTCACTAAAATATAGGCTATAAAAGTGAGTAATGTGGGTTACATAATACTAAGATAATACAATGCAAAGGAGCCCTATGATAGCTATCAGCCCTGTGAAATACATCTCATTTAGAGACTGTTCGTTACTTATGAGGAGGGAGGGACGGTGCAAAAAGGAGGAGGCATGTCAAATCATTTTTTAAGCACTGGGGAGGGACTTCTTTATTTTATTATTTATTTATTTTGGTTGGTTAAGGGGAGGGGCATGCTAATTTAAATGGTTGCATTCTGTTTTTATTTTACCACCAATTTTGAAAAACACGCCTACCAAACCTGTGTGTTTTCTTTTAAAATCACCCAATTGATCATAGCCAGAAACTGGAACAACAGAAATTATTGTTGGATTTTCCAGTTTCCGACAGTCCTTGGACAAACCTTATGTCCAAAAAAAAAAAAAAAAAAAAATCTAAAGTAAAAAAACAGTCATTTTGATGAAATATCACTATTTTAAGAAATAGTGGTATTTCATCAAAATCACTTTATTTTATATGTTATTTAAAATTTGGCAAAAATAAAATGTTTGCACTAACTAACCAGCATCTGCAACAAGTGTTAAACCAAAGCTTTTTTAACTCCAGGATTTTGTCTTCAACTTTTACCGTTCAAACATCAAAGCGTAAAAATCTTTTCTAGTCTAAAATCTAATTCATGGTGGAAGAAGGGTCATGCGTTTTGCACCCATCACTTGGGGAGAAAGAATAAAAATCTGTAGCTTTGAGGAGGGTCAAATTAAAAAAAAAAGTGAGGCTACATCTCAGCCACCCCTCCTCTGTTCAGTAAAGAACAGTCCCTTACTCTCTAAAAACGGAGTGAAAGACAGCCGTGGTCTTTAAAACTAACTTATCAGGCCGGCCAATGCAGTGTTTCAAAAAAGAAAAAGAAAAAAAGGTCAGAACCGGGCTGCATCAACATCAGAGCATCTGATTAAAGTAACTGCTGAATAGAGATGTTGCGCTGTAATCGGCTTTACATTTTTTCTGACAGTCCGCAACATACCATGGCAGCGGCTGGGAAAATTAACTTGCGCTGTACCATTATAGAAAAACGGGGGTAAGTCGGTGTATTATTGCAGTAAATTAAAGTTGTTTGCCTACATTTTCCCACAATTTTCGTCTAAAATATTCCTAAACAGTGTTGGATATTTACATTATCGTGATAATTTGCCCTGATATGTAAAATTATAGTTTTAATACAGATTTACGAACTATAGGTTTAACCCCATTCCTGTTTTGCTTTGAGTGGTCTAGTCTGCCCAGTTGTCGACGGCAGACACAGTGAGGCGGTACCTAATCAGTGTTCTGAAAAAAAGTCGTTCTTTATTTAGTTTTGTTGTATTATTTCTGAATTTATCTAGTGTTTTAAACTTCTAGCTAAAACTATGGCTTCTTCGGATGTTGCTCGGCAGCCGGTGAGTATTTTTCTCTTTTCGGTTGACAAGTGACGGTGTTCTTGACAGTTGGGCAGGGAGTGTCCGAAGCTATCATTAAGTTAGCTACTGTTAGCCTGACAACTACTTTCTGTTAAAGTTATAGACAACAGGACAGTTCAAAGTAAATTGCAGACACTGTAAAACACAAAAACACACCCGCTTTTGCGTCGAGCCATATTCAGAACCCATAGCGGGGCTTTTCAAGTTAAATTTTCAACTTTTCAAAGGGGATTCCGTGTTACATCTTTCACCAAAATACACTGCGGAGGGGGCGCTAGCTATGCTAACACTATGCTAGCCATTCAACCGTCAGAAGTTTAACGTTACAACGTTTAGTGTTGCTCGTTTAACACTCCTGTGCTACAGATAAGTCACTAGTAGAACCTTATCAAAGTTTTAGGTCATGTTTTACAGGTGAGTTATGTAGGTTGGGCTAGCTTTGTAGCTCGAAATGTGCAACTAAATCATTACATGTACAGTATGAATGGAAACTGGTGTTCACGGACACGAAGTCACTCAGACAATATTATCTGTTCAAAAATAAACACCTTGTCGAAACTTGTGCGGATGTTTAGTGTTTTCCAAATAGACAACACAGGCCACAGTTATCAAAAGTTGTAGGTCTGTCATATGGAATTTTCTTAACGTCAGCAAATTGTACTACACCACAGCTAGGTCAATGTTAGCCCTCTGCTTAACCTACTAATTATATTCTGGATTTCTGAGTTCAGACAGGGGCAGGTCAGAGGAGGACGACAGGAGAGCACAGTTGGAGGAAGATAGGAAGTGTAGTAAGCATGTATAGTAGCTTGAACATTGAAAGAAATGTATTAATGTATGTTATTGTTTCTCTCATGTGTCTGTCTCAATGGCTGATCAAAGTTTAGAGCATGTTATTAGATCTTTTATATTAGTAGGCAAGAGCCACTTGTAAATGTCACTCTCTAAAAATGCAAAACCTCTGTAATCCCATCAAGTTAAGGATCATATCATATGATCCTTAACTTGATGGACATTACCCTTTTAACATATTATGATAAAAGGGCAATGTACAGTCAGGTCCATAATTATTTGGACAATGATACAGTTGTCGTCATTTTGGCTCTGTACACCATCACAATGGGTTTTAAATGAAACAATGAATACCTGCTTAAAGTGCAGACTCTCAGCTTTCATTTAAGGCTTTTTTCAAAAATGTAGAATGAACCGTGTAGGAATGACAACCATTTCTTCACACAGTCCCCCGACTTTAAGGGCTCATAAGTATTTGGACAAACTAACATAATCATCAATTAAACAGTCAGTTTTAATACTTGGTTGCAAATCCTTTACAGTCAATGACTGCCTCAAGTGTTGGACACATAGGCATCATCAGATGCTGGGTTTCTTCCCTGGTGATGCTCTGCCAGCCCTTTACTGCAGCCGTCTGCACTTCCTGCTTGTGTTTTGGGTGTTTTGCCCTCGGTTTTGGCTTCAGCAAGAGAAACGCATGCTCAATTGGATTCAGGTCAGATGATATGACTTGGCCATTGCAGAACATTCCACTTCTTTGCCTTAAAAATGTCTTTGGTTGCTTTTGCAATATGCTTCAAGTCAATGTCCATCTGCACTGTGAAGCATCGTCCAATGAGTTTTGAAGCATTTGGTTGAATCTGAGCAGATAATGGTGCCCCAAACACTTCAGCTTTCATCCTGCTGCTCTTGTAAGCAAGACAAGACTTCACTAGAATAAATACAGAGGATTTATCACAAGATGCAAACCATTGGTTAGCCTTAAAAATGGAAGGCCAGATTAGAGTTTGTCAAAAACCATCTAAAAAGCCTGTACAGTTGTGGAACAGCATACTATGGACAGATAAAACAAAGATCAACTACCAGAATGATGGGAAGACAAGAGAAGGAAGAAGGGAAGGAACTGCTCATGATCCAAAGCACACCACCTCATCAGTGAAGCATGGTGGAGGTACTGTTATGTCATGGCCATGTATGGCTGCCAGTGGAACTAGTTCTCTTGTATTTATTGATGATGTGACTGCTGAGAAGAGCAGCAGGATGAAAGCTGAAGTGTTTGGGGCTACATTATCTGCTCAGATTCAACCAAATGCTTCAAAACTCATTGGACGATGCTTCACAGTGCAGATGGACATTGACCTGAAGCATACTGCAAAAGCGACCAAAGACATTTTTAAGGCAAAGAAGTGGAATGTTCTGCAATGGCCAAGTCATATCATCTGACCTGAATCCAATTGAGCATGTGTTTCTCTTGCTGAAGCCAAAACTGAGGGCAAAACACCCAAAACACAAGCAGGAAGTGCAGACGGCTGCAGTAAAGGGCTGGCAGAGCATCACCAGGGAAGAAACCCAGCATCTGATGATGCCTATGTGTCCAACACTTGAGGCAGTCATTGACTGTAAAGGATTTGCAACCAAGTATTAAAACTGACTGTTTAATTGATGATTATGTTAGTTTGTCCAAATACTTATGAGCCCTTAAAGTTGGGGGACTGTGTGAAGAAATGGTTGTCATTCCTACACGGTTCATACTACATTTTTTAAAAAAGCCATTGAGCCATTCATTGTTTCATTTAAAACCCATTGTGGTGGTGTACAGAGCCAAAATGACGACAACTGTATCATTGTCCAAATAATTATGGACCTGACTGTATATCAGTACTTGCAAAAAAATATGAAGGGTGTCTGTACCATTAGGGCATTTCTTAATTGATATTACCTATGATATATGATATAAAATGGTATGGAATAGTTATAAAATATTGCCAGAATCTACATTATTGTGCATCCCTACAACATTTAAATTTAAATGTAAGAATTGTGAAAGTTTTGGCTTGCAAGTGTTCAATGCCTAAAAGTTGTAAGTATACTTTTCTGCTGAAATAACACCTCCCTAGGGCAACTTTTTTCTTATTTGAGGAGAAACGGCTGCAGCATCTTGAGAATGATTTGCCTGTCTCTGCAATTTCTTCCTCAGGATAAGGGAGTCCGACCCCTGTCTCTGGCAGGACATGTTGGCTTTGACAGCCTCCCGGATCAGCTTGTCAACAAGTCCATCTGCCAGGGCTTCTGCTTCAATATTCTCTGCATTGGTATGTCACACACACGAATAACACACACACAGCCCTACTGAAACACAGATACACACAGAATGCTGCTACTAGAATAAATTCTTCACTCACATGCACACACACACACACACACGTTGTTTTACTTGACAGCCTCAATTCACGGCCATTGCTTAGGTCTGTCTGATGTTATAGCTCCTTTCTTCCTAACCCTTAGCTTGAGTGCCTTTGTTCCCAATTGTATGCCCATAATAACTGAGTATTAAGGGCTGAGAGAGACAAGGGGTCAAAGGATCAGTTTGTGATAAGAAGGCTCCTGCTGGCTCGGATCTCTCCACCAGCTGGTAATACGTGGTTGGGTGAATGAGTAATATTTATCCTTCCTCAACAACTGCCCTCTCTGTGTTCTTGAGCAACGCTATGATTCGACCACTGCTCTAATACAGCTGGAGTGTGTACTTGGAGCTTGGTGCTGAGTGATCCTCCCTTGAGCAAATTAAGTTTTAGGAATATTTAATTTAAAGTTGTTTGTTTTGGTGTTAAAGGGCCAGTCTGTGATGCTCACACTACTAAAGTGGGTCTCAACCATGGAGTTCAATAACTAAAAATTGTGTCCCATCTTTCTCTGGCTTTAGGTGAAACAGGTATTGGCAAGTCTACCCTGATGGACACTCTGTTCAATACCAACTTTGAGAACTTTGAGTCATCCCACTTTGAGCCTCAGGTGAAGCTGCGGGCGCAAACCTATGACCTGCAGGAGAGTAACGTCCGACTACGCCTTACCGTGGTCAACACTGTAGGCTTTGGAGACCAAATGAACAAACAAGAGAGGTAGGAGGAGGAGATTGTGTGTGTGAGTGTGTCATTGATAGTGAATAGGAGTAACAGTCTCATCATGTTCAAGAAAGTCTGAGTGATGATGATGCAAGAGCGAATGGGATTAAGAATGATTGTTAAGTTACATATTGTATTTTAAATGTACTGCCATTGTGAACTAATCTGTGCTCACCATTCATAAAAGCCAAATTTCTGATCCAGCTTATATGTCTCTTCTGTAGCTATCAGCCGGTGGTGGACTACATCGACAGGCAGTTTGAGAGTTATCTACAGGAGGAGCTTAAAATCAAACGCTCTCTGCACAACTACCATGACTCACGAGTCCACGCCTGCCTTTACTTCATCTCCCCCTCGGGTCATTCACTTAAGTCCCTGGACCTGGTCACTATGAAGAAACTAGATAGCAAGGTGGGAGAAAGATTGCTCTGTGTGTGTGTGTGTGTGTGTGTGTGTGTGTGTGTTGAAGGGTCAGACTGATTATTGTTATTATTGTTTTGTCAGTACATCAGGAAGCTTTTCAAAGTTTGCTTTGATATGAGATTTCTGAAGTACCATAGAATATCAGAAGGCAGTGGATACACAGGAAATATTTGGAATTTTTGGGGAATATCAGGTATAATATAGTATAAAATGGGTCATTTTACTGCTACACATAGTAATTGTATTACATGGTGACATTTACCTGTTCCTCAACAACATTAGAAACCACTTGTAGTGATCACGGTTACAATGCGGTTAAAAAATGATGGCATATGGGGAAAAAAACTTTGGTAATTCCATTTTTTCACTTTACTCCCATGGTAGTTGCCTCCGGTAACCCATCTGCTTGCAGCTGGCTACCTGAGACTGAAGCTACTCGCACATTTAATCATTAGGGAAAAAGACTCATTTTCTAATCTCCTCAAAGCTAATGACAAATTGCAAAAAAAGAGCCAACGAGATGCAGCAGTAAATGGTGATTGAGACAGAAAACGAATGTGCACTGTGAAAGCACCTGTGGTTGAAGCTCTCCTCGTCAAGTGGGTTGATAATGGCCGGTCACATAATGAAACACCTGTACTGTGTTTTAAAATGGTCCATTAAATTTTAGCAAATAGTGAAGCTGTCAGTTTCATTATTTTATATTCATGTAATAAATACACAAATGGCAATTATCTGCATGAGGAAAAAAAAAGTTTTAATAAATATCCACTTACAGTTATTAGTTTGACCCAGACGGACGTGATCACAATAGGTTTCCTCTGTATACCACAAAGACATCCCAAAGATGTCTATCTTCAGTGTGGTTAAGATTATATTAACCTTTTTGGAGAAGAAATGTATTGATTTGACAAAGCTTAAAATGACAGCTTGGATTAACCTGCTATAAAATTGTTGAATTTGTCCATACCCAACAAACTAGGTGGGGAAAAGAGGTTTGATGATGTATGAATACTTTCAAGAGTTAAATGCAGAAACATGTTTAACTCCGAAGAGATGATAGTGCATCTATCTGACATCTGCTTGCATTGATTAGACTGACTTCTGTTGACGTCAGTATCTTATAATGCACTTGTCAATTCTTTGGGCTACCATAGAAACCCTGGCTTGTGTAATGTGTAGAAGAGATGTCAGTATGCGAAAGAGCTTGATGATTATTAGTATTTTTTTGTCAATAGGAAAACAGTGCTCGCTTCTGAAGAATCAGATACAAACTGATATGAATGTGATAGAAGCACCATATTATAGTCTGTTCTGTGGTCATTTCAAGACTTTCCTTCAAGTGTTTTTAGGGCTGACTGTTGAGAGAGGTTAGCTATCCAACTCTCCAAACCCCTCCCTTCACTCTTGAAGTGGTCAGAAACTTTCCCATGCTCTCTGTGTGTAGCGACGTTGTGTTTTTTGTGCGTTTGTGTGATTTCACTGCTCCGGAGTGTCAGTAACCCTGGATTTGCGTGTGAATGGAGGAGAAAAAGCAGTGGAATGCTGTAATCACCTCACGCATACACACTCGAGTTGTCCTTTTGTGCCACTGTACAGATATAGACAGAAAGAGCCATTTGTTGAGTCTGCAGCACTGACAGAAAGACAGTCACTCACTCACTCACTCAGACAGCTGTTGGAACAGATCTCCTAGCATTGTTTTGTTTTCTCTGCTGGGATCACTGTGTATTCTGTATGTGTGTATGGGTGTGTGGTCTGGCCCAGAAGCTTGTCTAGTGACAACAACTCATTCCAAGCCTCTCTTTGGTACGACAAGCCGACGGACAGACAGGCGGAGTGGAATGTGGGACGACTTGGACAGCAGAGTGGGCTGCTGGGCCAGAAATAACATCAGCAAACCTGGTTTATATAACACTTATCTAAAATCAGTTTTAAGAAGTATTTTAGATAAAGTAATAAAAACAAACTGTAGGAATAGTTTTTGTTGAATTGTACTTTAATAGAGACAGTTTTCACTGTGTCTGCATGTAGTTTCATGCTCTGTTAATTAGTGAGATTAGCTTGTTTAGCTCAGTTATTAAATGCCTGTGGCACTGGGAGCAGCTCTGTTCAAAGTTCAGGGAAGTTACTGCTACTAATTTTATATTAACAAACTTTATTTTATTCAAACCTACATTAAAATTAACAATTATTTTTAATTACCACCACACCACAGTTATGCAAGGCAAAGTGGATCAGACCTTAATATTATCTGTCTTGTTGGTGTTGGTGAAATCAGTGACTGTGAGTTATCATAACCAATAGAAATGATGCTCTAAAGCAGTGGTGCTTAACTTTTTTGTGTCAAGGACCCCTAATTAATACACATTAGGTCAGGGACGTCCATCTGAAAATATTTTGGTTGTTCAATATTGATTAAAACTTTATAGTCAACATCTACAGTTGAGGAGAGGACTGTGGAGGAAGTGAAACTTATGATCAGATGAGTCACTCGCATGACTCTTACACACATTGGGTTCACTTCCATAGTGAATCTCGGGTGTGAAAAGAATTTGAATCTGTCTGATATGTATGAAAAATGCTGGGCAAGTAGGGCAACAAAAAATATTATGGGTCCCTGAAAAGCCAAGGCAAAGTGTTGAAATTTTAAACTCCTGTTTGAAAAACTCCGTTCTATACTATAGGAAGATTCAGGTTGTAATAACCTGAAATTGTTCTTTAACCTGCAAGGAGAAAACCCAGTGGTCTCCCCTTACTGCTCAAGACATTTTTAAACACTGAGTTATTCAGAGCTGCTACCTGTAGAATTTCAAATGTGATTATCTTGGAGCCCTCTGTGGAAACATTTTTCTTCTTGGAAATTTTTATTGTTTTAAAGATCTTTTTCTCTTAAGTCTGCAGATATTAGCATGTTTATTTGATAATGATAACTTAAGAAAAAGAATCTGTTATTTTGTTATATGTACATGCTCCTATCTTGCTGCAGGTGAACATAATTCCAGTGATCGCTAAAGCTGACACCATCAGTAAGAGCGAGCTGCACAAGTTCAAGATCAAAATCATGAGCGAGCTGGTCAGCAACGGCGTCCAGATCTATCAGTTCCCTCTCGACGATGAGACGGTCGCTAAGGTCAACACTACAATGAATGTAAGGAAACTCATACACACATTTCACCTCCTTTAACTACAGTGTCTCCTAAGACCTGGTTATGCTAAAAAAAGAACTGGGTCAAAATACAATGATGTATTTTGAGTTTTAAAGGTTTTGCGGTTTGTTTGTTTGGATTTTCACTTCAGTCATCACAGTCTGACAGACGTACAGTATGTTCTCATAGGTTTGCAGCTGTTATATTTTCAGAATTGAACCGGCATTTCTTTGTAGCATCAGCAAGGTTTTAAAAATATAACTTAAACACTGAATGTGTGTATGTGTGAGGGCACATTGCTGAGAGAGACAGTGTAAACAGCTGTAACTTAAGAAGTGTATAAATCTTACTTATACTTTTATTTGCGCCACCTGACTTGTTTTAACAAGTTTTAGTAGAAGAGCTGATGTTCCAGCCATGTTATATCTTTGCTTGCACGTCATGTTTAAACTTATAATAAACTGTTTTTCAGGGTCATTTGCCATTTGCAGTCGTAGGCAGCACAGAGGAAGTCTCCGTCGGCAATAAGATGGTGAAGGCTCGTCAGTATCCCTGGGGTGTAGTCCAAGGTAAGATGGATCATTTGCCGAATGTCCACTGTACGGCTCGACTCAACTTGTTAGTAGCAGACAGATAGCACAGCCTCAGTCTTGGAGGGATTCTTAGCTGATTTTCATAGCGACATGCTTTAACACACAGCAACCAAACAGAGGAACCACTGTACTTCATCAGCTGACCATGGTGTGGTTTTACAGGCTGCCATTTTCAAGATCCTGGTGAATTGAATAAAAAAATTACAGTTGCTGTTAATCATAGCTTAGCTGGTAGCATAGGTGGTACCAAAAGGAAGTACTAGGTACTAGGGTTGCAATAGTGTGAGATATTCACGCTACGATAACTTAGAAAATATTACGGTTTCTTGGCATCACGGTATACAGTATTGCACAGTTATTATTCCTTGTGAGGTGAGTCCACCCCTGCCGTATGACGCAGTGGAAATGAGGCTTTTGTTTGTTTGTGGTTTCCTAGACAACTGTGCTTTTATTGCAAGAGATCTTCTGTAAATTTTCCCCCCACAAGAATTGTCCCACATGTCCCATGTTGAAATTAGAACTGTGGCTGAAAGAGCGCAATACACCGTAACTTAATTTTGAGATGGGCACATTCCTGCTCCATGGAGTTAATGTTGGCCTTCAGCCAACCCCTGAAGTAAAAAAAAAATTATTGTGGCTGTCAGTGGAGAGCTGCATGGCTAACCAGCTTATTTGTCGCATGTCTGTTGATGTGTGTCAGTGGAGAACGAGAGTCATTGTGACTTTGTGAAGCTGAGGGAGATGCTGATCTGCGTAAACATGGAGGACCTGAGGGAGCAGACGCACACTCGGCATTACGAGCTGTACAGGCGGTGTAAACTCGAGGAGATGGGGTTCAAAGACACAGACCCAGAGTGCAAACCTGTCAGGTGAGCTGAGAAACACCTGCATGGACACTGGACACAATAAAGAATGTACAGCTGACATGGCTGGCAACTCGTGTGTATACATGTTTGTTTGTTTGTGTGTGTGTGTGTGCAGCTTGCAGCAGACTTATGAGGCCAAGCGTCAGGAGTTCCTGGTGGAGCTGCAGAAGAGGGAGGACGAGATGAGGCAGATGTTTGTGCAGAGAGTGAAGGAGAAGGAGTCTGAGCTGAAGGAGGCTGAGAGAGAGGTATGTGGACAAACTCATTCACATGGAACTCTTCATTAGCTGCACATGTACTGTGCTCGCTAAAGAAGTGCTGAGATCTCGGAGACATAAGGTGGTGACCTTGTTAAAAATTAGTCAAAGATAGTTAGACAGTTTGTTTAAACCCCTAAAAACATATATTTGTTCAGCAAAATCACATATTTAGATTATATCCATGGAAAAAAATCCCTTCATGCCTAAAATGGCTTAGATGTTACTCTGCACCTTTGCCTTTTGAATATACAGGTCTATGAATATGCAAACTAGTCCCACCCCTCATCTGCTTGCCTGCAGCTTCAGTGCACGTGCTGACCTGTAACTCTGCTCATCAAACATAGAAACATCTGCTTTTAAACAGAACAAGAATGTGTAACAGAGTTAACTTCATTTTCACTGGAGGTTTTTTAAGGAAACCTCCAAGTTAGCCTAAGTTAGACTTACTTGGAATGAGTGAACAGTCAAAGTTCTGTCTTGTGTAAACACCTGCAACATTTTACAAATGCATTGGTTCAACCTTGACCTGCCTCAGTATTTTCCCTTTGTGTTTGTTTGCTGCTTTGCATAATAAGGAAACCAAAATATTAATGTTTCAGGATGTTTAGTCTTATACTGGATAAAATCAAAATGAAAGCATTAAAAATTTATTCTTTTAACAATTTCACATCTAATTTGGTTTTAGTGTGAGTGAGCAAAATAATGAGAAAAAGTAATTTGTTGTGTAAAAGTTTTAATTTGCCACATAGATAGGCAGATTTTTAATTATTTTTGCTTGATCTACTTGATCAATTATGGAGTCAAGTATGGAGGCATCTCTGTAACTCACCTCTGTTGTTTCTCGTGTGTTTCAGCTGCAAAGTCGTTTTGAGCAACTGAAGCGCCTTCACGCAGACGAGAAAGCAGCTCTGGAGGAAAAGAAGAGGCTTCTGGATGATGACCAGAGTTCCTTCAGCAAGAGACGAGCTGCCGCTCAGCTCCTGCAGGCCCAGAGCCTCACTGCCAATGGCAAGAAGGACAAGGATCGCAAGAAGTAAGAGGCCTCTCTTCAAGTTAAAGCTGATGTTTCAGTGAAATATTCAGCATCCATAGATTTATACATCTGTAGTAGGGCTGCTCCCTAATAGTCGACTAAAGCATTAGTCAACGAGAAAGGTCATTTGTCAACAAGATTTCATTGGTTGCTTAGTTGCAAAAAAACTTGAAACTCTATTAGGAGCTGCACCTTGTCAACATAAATCAGAACCTATATGACTGGACCATGTGGGAATTTAATTTGAAAGGACAGACACAGGAAGAGGCCACACTCAGCAGTCAGACAGGAGTCACGTTACAAACCACTCACAGATGACAGATATCTTTCCCTTCTTCTGTAAATATTCAGTCTGATAAATACGGAAAAGTTGATCATGTTAGTGCAGGGCTACCCAGAGCTTTACATCTGTCCCATGGACGATAGGCCTATACACTTACAAACAGCGTCTGAAAGAAGATTAGCTCTGCACTCAGGATTTCAGGTCAGTAGGCTATATGATGCTTGTTAAGGTTGCTTAGTGACCTCAGATAAAATATAGGCCTATATTAATGAAGGTTCATTAGTACAGTTTTGTATTTCTCTGTAATGTAGCACAGTGTTAACAATGTTACTGATACTATTCTTTCTCACACCTTGAACTCAAACCATTGTGTTGCCCCGCCCAAATATATAATTCAATGATTAAATTAATATCGTAAACATGCAGGCAACTAGTTGACTAATGGCCCTAAATGATGACTATTGGTCAACTAGGAAAAATCTTAGTCGGGGGCAGCCCTAGTCTGTAGGCAATGAGTGTAACATTAGAGGTTTTTAATTCATTAGTGACTTGCTGCTGACAAATGGGTTCAGTAATCAGAGTCTTACATATCACAGGACATGTTGCCACCTGCTGGTAAATTGATGCGGGGCAACAACTCTGATGACTACTAAGTTCATTTAAGATTTGTCTACATGAGTAGCCTGCCCTCGCTAGACCAGTTTGCTAATGCAAGTTGGTCTCAGGGTTCCTACGCAAGTATGGAAAAGTATGGAAATAAATTTGATCAATTTCCAGGTATTAAAAAGTATGGAAAATGAAAAATAAATTATGGAAAAATATTTATGTTTCCAGACTATTACCACTGTTCTAAAATACTGTTTTCTAAAATAGAAAATTAGGTATTTCCAAAAATAATTTAACTGACAGATGCCCTTAACGATTCATAATAAATCCTATTTTTGTCACGCTACATGATGGAACTGCATTGAGGAAGGGGAAAATAAAAATAAAACAGCTGTTGCAGGTAAAGCAGCTCTAGTCGCAGGATGTGTGTCACTGCTCGCCTGCCTTTCTCTCTCCCGCGGTCCGTCACTCCACTGTCTCTGCTCTGATACTCGCTCTCCCCCGGTCGGCCTGTACTATGATGCACGTTTAACATATCCAGGCTTTCTTTAGGTGAGCTGGCTTCACAGAGTCTAACAGCGCCCATCCAGGATAACCAGTACTACAAAGCTGGTTATCAACTCGCTCTGTCACCTCTATGTTTTCCAGCAATGAGCGCGTTCATGTGAAAGAGGCGGAGTTGTTAATTAGGAGCGACATCATCATCATGAACTCATACTCATATGAGATGAAACGGTAGCCTATCTGTAAAAAACTTCTGTTTCAGTGACAGCAAAACAATTATTTTCAACTAAGTAACAACAGCCTGTAATCATAGGCTACAACAGAATAAAATAAGACATAAAACAGATAAAAAATCCTTGTCAGTAATTTTGTGAACATCAGCTTGTCTGATTTAACAGATGTAGAGACTAGAAATAATAATAATAATTTACAAATATTAAAAGTAGGCTAAGGCACATTTAAGAATTATTATGACTTAAGTACAGAGTATTTTTTGCTATTTAGTTTGATGACAGGATGAAATCATTCTTAATATCACATACTGTAATAGAACTTTAAAATAATTCCAGACTGTTTCTGCTACCAAACCAAAGAGTGTAAAAGTAGTTAATGACTGATGAGGTCTATCTGATCGAAATGTTATATTTATAATCACGGGAGCTAATTAACAATGTGGGTTATTTCTTTAGTTTTTATTTCCAGATATGAGGTGTCTCAAGTTATTCTGAGCTGCAGAGTGTAAAATCATCCACACTGTCAGCTGTCACCCTGAGGATAAAATAAAGTTTACACCATTAAAATGCAGCTAAAAACATCATTAGGATATGTGTTTAGTGTGGTTATAAAGCATCTCTCTGTTTGTTAGAAACTGTTTTAAAACCAGAGTGGAAATAGAAAACTTGGAACAATAAAATATTAATACTGACCTATTAACATATAGCCTAGATTGCTTTTGTTTGTTTTTTTAACACTGTCACTTTGTTAAGCAAACTGGGGACTTTTGCTCATGACATTCTCTGGCCTTTTTAGCTGGGTTAATGCATATTTTAGATATTTAGCTTACTGTGGCCAAAATTGTTTACAGAAACACGAAGTTCTTCATATATCTAGCCTCCTAAATTTGCTCCCGAAGTGCACCAGATTGATGTATTATAATTTTAAAATAGTCAAACTTTTCTTCTGGGGGGGCATGCCCCCGGACCCCCCTAGAAGTTCAGAGGCTCTCTCTTTTTTCACCATAGTATCAACAGACGTAGACCATAATGCTGCTTGGGCGCAATGGGATAGACGTACAACTAATCAGAGCGATGTAGCGCTGAATGACGGACAAGTGTAAACAAACTACAGAGTGCAGAGATGAGCTGTGATGGTGTAGCAACATTTTGTCTGTGAACAGGTGTTGTTTCTGTCACCTTAATGGTGGCGGATTTAGCACCCCTGGACACTATGCTGAGTTTGATCCCCCTTGTGTTAACCACTACTTGCTGTAAAACTGATTCCCAACTGCCTCTTGTTCTCTCTTCCAGTTCCGGCTTCATGTGAAGACATTTGGATCTGAAGTACACTCCATTATGACCAGTATAACCAGTGACATTCTGACCATGTTCTTTCCAGCCCCTTTGTGGCCAGTCTCAAACACTAACCAGGAAAAAAAATCCTACACAAACCAGCAGTGTGTGTGAGTGTGAGTTTGTGCCAAAGTTTAATGACTGTACCCATCAATCCTGTGTACACTTTGCTCAATGGTATTTTTTAGTCTTCTTTATGGGTTTTATACCTCTTTGTAAGATTTTATATTTATCCTTTCGTTTTGTATAAGACTTTCATTTTCCATATGCCTCCCTCTTTCTTTTTTTAATAAGTCTGTGTATTGATCGTCACACAGCCTCCTCACTAAATGCTCTATATTGATCAACACTATACTGAAAGGGACTTCTTCACTTACATTTAATCTGTCTGCTATATCATTAGTGTGTATTAAGAGCACTCTAATTGTTTGTAATGCGGTCTTATGACTTTGGTATTGAGAAAAAAACATCTGTGTCGTGCTTGTAATTTATTGTAAAGCCTCTTTCAGACATACACTTCATGAGGAGACTTACATTTTGGTCTCAGTGTCTAAATAAATGCATCCTTTTTTCAATTAAAGCTGCGTCAGCCATCTAACAAAACACGTCTGAATGTGGGATTAATCTAAAAGCTACAGCAGTTTTGAAATTCTATTTCACAAAGAAAAGAAAATCAGTTTAATAAACGATAAAACAACAATGTAAACTCTCTAAATTTGGCATTTTTTGCTGAATTTTCTGCTCTATACATACGCGATGACACAGATGAGAAAATTCATCAGGAAATCTGCAGTGTTTGTTCGCTCAGTGAGAAGAGGATGCGAGCGAGTCATTAATAATAAGATAAACAATCACTTTATCATTTTTTTCAAGCCACAGCTGTTCTTCTGCAGTGAGAGGAAATATAGCGAGAGCGTTTGCAGCTCTCTGTGTAATAGTGCTGTCATGTTTAAATGGAGCCATTACAGAATAATTACTCCACAGAGACCTTTGATATTTAACAGATCTGCAGCTCCGGCGATGTAACAGAATCCATGTCTGAAAGGGGCTTAAGTGATCATTTCTGAAGGTCGATCAAGTGCATTCATCATCGAGAATTGTCATAATCAGGGTCAGAGGGCATTATAATTCCTTGTCCTTCTTCTGTGTTGCGTCTGATTTCTTTTCCCCTCACACCTCCTTGATGCTATAAACTTTAAATACGAGCACACCAGCAATACAAAAACCTGCAGGAGCCGCACTGACTCTTCTGTCGCCCTTCCAAAGACACTTCTCTTGCCCAGCCCCAGTTTCACAGTCTTCTAGGAGGGTGAAGCTGAGGCTTGGTTTTGGATTAGGTACATGTTACAGCATATATTTATATATATTGTGTTTTACTTGCTCCCTTATTTTTCTTACTGACACAAACAGTTGAAGTTTGCAAGAGCTGACTCATGGAAACAATGCATCATGTCGAGTCATTGTTTGTCGAGGGGAGTACGGGGAGAGAGGGGAAAATGCATTTGTGACTGTATTTTTATCATTTCTTTATTCAGATGTGTCTGGACAAGACAGGGTTTCACAACTCACAGCATTTTTACAGTACAGAGTAAAACACAACAGTAAAGTGTGATTTATAAACCGACATCGACTCACCAACACTGCCACTTTATATTTACACTAGTGTTAGTGCCTTATCTGTGTGAAGCTGACTTAGAAATACACTATCCACTTAACTTGTGCATCCAGGGAAACACACTTATGCCAATCAAGCTTTTCTAAGACACATTTTTGCTACACTTGTATTTAAGGAATAAACAGTGTTATTTGGGAGCTTTTTGTTTTCCTTCTTGCTAAATAAATCTTTGTATTTTTGTCATGATACACCCTGCTCGTCTGTTTGCTTTCATCTCACAATATGGTGCTTTATGTTTGCTACTTTTTATTGATTTATTTGTTTGAAAGCAGCTGATGCCCCAGTTTGTATTTTAACAGTGATTGTAACTTTGGTGCTGGTTAGGCCGACTGATATATCAAGCACTTGTACTAGGAAATAGTACAGATGTACTTCAGCTGCCAGTGGTGGTGTAACAATTATCTTCAATTTTAGATTGAAACACATATCTATGCACTTATCTTCATGCTTTCAGTCTTTCAGACCTTAATCAGAGCATCAGAACGAGTAAAATTCAAGAGCACCTGTGGTACCCAGAACTGGCTTATAGAGGAACTGATAATAATTTGGGTTTCCTTTCAAGCCTTCACCAAATGAAAGCACTAAGAGGAAACTTGAATGTAAGCTTTCACTTGCCCACTTTAAGAAAATAACCTCCCCCTAAAAGGAAGAGCACAAAAAATCTTCTGGATTGTCCACAATATTTGTTTTAAAACATTCTTCCTGAATGAGACCAAATAATCCAACAAAAAATGTCCAATGGTCGGCATTTAAAATGCAAAGATATAAACCAGGAGGGAGCAACACATACCAAAATAGTTCAAAAGTAATCAAAATTACTGGATGTAGTTTTGGGGAAATGTAATCTAGCCTTGGCTTGGTGGCTTCCTAACTCTTTATGGTCTTTCATACACACTGGTTTCCCTACTGTCTTCAGTCTGTTGGTCAAGGTACCACCATAAAAATGAGCTAAATGTTTTACTCTGACTAGATTCTCAGTTCTTTCCTTACTTGTTACTCCTCCCTGTGGGGAACAGAACACCTGAACTGTAGGAGACGACAAATTAAAGCAGCGGTGAGAGGAACATGATGCACCAGAGGGTTAATCTTACTATATGTGGCAGTGTCACAGTGGGAGAGGTCGTCTTATGCTTAATCTTTAAAGAGAAAAGTAGGAATATAATAGAAACCCAGTACTGTCTTAACAAGTTTAGGGTCTATATTCAAACCTTTACTTGAGTAAAAATTAAAGAGTAGTTTTATAAGTAGTCAGTTTTATATTATTATATATAAAATTATGAAATTATTAATTATCACTGACACATAAACATGTAAGCAGCAGTCTAATACTGAATCTGATCAAAGTGGAGCTATTTTAACTACTTCAGAAACTTCTCATATTCTATAAATCATATATTATTTTTATGTGTTTTTCTGCCTCCAACTATCAAATGAATGTAAATCCAGTAAAAAAAAAGCACAATATTTCCCTCTGAAATGTAGTGGTAGAAGTTTGAAGCAGCATAAAATGAAAATACTCATGAAGTACAAGTAGCACTGCAGATGCTGAAATCACCATTTGTAAATCAATTAGTCATACTGTGTTTAAAAAAATGATTTATTGATTGATTGGGGACCATGTTTAACAACAGCAAAACTTAATCAAAACATCTGGTTACAAACTGTATGTATGTGTCTGGAGGTGGGTGGGCAGTATGGGGGTGTATGTGTGTGTGTGTTGAGTGGGTGTCTGTATGTGTGCAAGTGTGCAATCAGTATGTATAAGCTTGTGTGGGTGAGGATTTAACATCTTGTGATTACAACTGTATATGACGGCTTTGTATTTGAGGACGAGTAACCAACAGGAGTAAATCATGAAATTTTTTTTTTTTTGAAGAAGAAGAAGAAACGATTATGTTACACATGAAATGTGAACTATATTGTATGCAGAACCATGCTCACTCAATAAAGAAAAACAATTATAAAACAAATAAACAAACAAAAAAAAACTTAGTATTGGAGTCTGGCTTTGAAGAGAGCATACTAAGCTGTGCTTTCAATTCAGTTTTCACCCTTTGAAACCTGAGCAAATTTGCTTGATTTCTTTTAAAGATATGTGAGGAAAGCAATGAGCAACGAAAGAAGAAATGACCCAGAAAATTAGCAAGAAATGAGTAAATGGAGAAAATAAAAAAAACAAGAAAATAAGTTTAAAAAAAGGAATAAAGTTGAGACTAAACAAACAAGGAAATGACCTAAGTGCTTAAAAATTATAATAATTCTGTAACATAATTTCAAAATGTAAAAACATTAACTATAAATATATATATTTTTTTAAAACATTTTTCATTTCTATGTTCTTTCGAATTATTTTTTCAATTTATGGAACATTTCTTACTTAGTTACTTATTGCCTTTTTTCCCCATGTTTTTGAATGAAATCACACCAATTAGTTCAGGGTTCAAAGGTTTAAATACTTGTGAAAGGCACCTGAAAGCAGCACAAGAAAAGTGATGTTGCTCCAGCTTTCTAAGGTTCAAAGCTTCACCCACAAAATTACCATGTCTTTTGTCACGCGCTGTTACTTTGAATTCGTGAAGAAAACTGTGTTCTTCTTGCATGCCTCCATTAAACATGGAGAAAATATTGATTTATTGATTGACTGGAGACGATGTTTAACAAAAATATTCTTACACAACTCATGCAGCAAACCCAAGTCTCTTTTATCCAGTGATTTGCTCAGTACTTTCTAAACACATGCATTTTTGCTGAATCAATTTAAATGCTTTCACTTTTATTGATTTCTGTCTGGCTTTCTTCACATGTGCTTTTCAAATTAAGAGCTCGGTTTGCAAACATTTAGCACAGAACTGCAAAAAAGCTGTCTCAGCAGTATGCGGTCGCATGTAAAAGGACACATCTGGTTCGGCACCTGGTGTTTGCCAAAAATGGGAGCAAAGAGAAAGGACAAGCAGCATGAAGAAAAACATGTGTCCAGGTCTGTCGAATTCGGACAGCGTGACGTCTCTCTGTGTGTCAGTGAAAGTGTGATATGTTTCCTTCAAGGTGTTGAAAAATGTACCGACTCAAATCTCACGACCAGGTCATGCTGAGAGGTGTCTGATCAGAGGGATTTCACAGTTCTTCCAATCCTGGTTTGAGAACACAACACTTTTTTTGAGCATTTGCTGTCTTGCAAATTGAAAATAATTGGTGTTTGTGTCACGTACTCTCAGACGTGGAGCTTTTGTTTCCAATAATGCAGCAAACTGAAGGAGAACAAGTGTATCTTTTAAGGCGTTTTCAGACTGATGTGACCCCACAGACTTCCTGACTTAATTCCCCTCCATCCCTGTGATTCATCATAAAAGACACGTCTACTGTAGAGACGTCTACATTTCTCCCCCTTTATCAGAAGTAAGAGGATAGAGGATGATCAAAAGCTTCCTTTTGCTTTATAGAGGAAGATTTAGGAGACAGCAGTAGCTTAACATCTCCCCTGCCCACAACTTGGCTATATTCAAACACACACAAAGGGATCGCCCTGTGCCGCCTGGTAGAGGTCTTGTTCCCTGCAGTGTCTTACCCTCCGCCCTTCATGTGACTCACAGATGGCACGCAGACAGGTAGACAGACAGGTCTGGCGTAAAGCGGAGGAATGCTGATCGATTCCCTGCAGGGGCCTGCAGCACCTCGCTGGTAGGTTGGGAAGAGGATGCCCTGAGGAGATTTCACCAAGGCAAACTGTGGAGAAAGTGTGTGTGTGTGTGTGTGTGTGTGTGTGTGTGTGCAGACACCTATAGCTACTCTCTGGGTGGCACACTTTTCCTGCTATCTGCTCTGCACAAATCTAAAACATCTAAACCTGCTGCCTGTCTCCTGCTCGCCTTAAATATAGCAGTTTGAGCTTGTGCCTGTGTCAAGTTTTCCTTCACACACACACACACACACACACACACCCTTGTCACCTTTTGCTAGTCACTCTAAATGCAAATGGAGGTGATCATTGGAGACAGGCCCGGCTGCTGGAGAGATGAGGTTGTCATTTAAGGGGAGTGCTGGCGACGCTCTGAAATTACCAATTACACACCCCGTCCATGCCAGTGTTGGCGTGAGAACACAGGAGAGACAGAGGGAGAGAAAGACGAAAGAAGATGAAGGGAAGGATGAAAAGACAGAAAGAGTGTCAGCTGTATTCCTAAACATCCTTTCCTAGTATGTCTGTGATGATAAAGACAGTAATACACTCTGTCAGACAGCTGTACCTGGAGTGCTGCTCATAAGGCCTCATAAGCTCATAATGAGCACATTGTGAGTGCAGATAATTATAATTAGAGGAGGATATAATATGATTCTCAGGATGAATCCTCCAAAGGGCAACTGTTAAATCCTAATGGGCTGTACAGGTAATGTGTTTGTTATGCATCAGGGTACACAAGTGTGTGTTGCTTCCGACCGCTGCCTGTGTTATCTCTGTTATAAAGCTGCAGGCAGATGCAAAGAAAAGACTCTGAACATCTGTTTTAGAACAAAGGCATTTATTGCGAAAAATGCACTTGACATGAAAAAACAATCAAATCAACCACGGGTCATCGGTACAAGACGATGTATAATGATCACATGGTAGAGAGCGCTGGGCGTGGCCAGCGCGGAGCATGACTTCAATGGCACAAAAGGCCTATAAATATTCTGCACAATATAGAATAATATATATACTTTATTTTTTTAACCCCCTCGATGTACCGCTGTTTTGAACCCGCCTCAGTCCTGATGAAGCGTGAGCGTCCACGCTGCTTAACACTTTTTCATAAAGTTCCTTTTTTAATGTAAAGAGCTACATACAGAGGCCCCCTCCCAACGCACGCGCACACACACGCACACGCACACATACACTCAAACACGCAAGTATCCATAGGAACAAATATGGCCGACATCTAATTCAAGATGGCAGGGTGAGTGCTCAGGCTTCCTGGAAGGACAAATAAAACCAAAGTGGACAATAATTTGACATCAAGTCCAATAAAAAATCATATGTGCAATGTTTGTGTTGCGTTCATGTTCGACGGGAATTACCACCGCCGCTGACGGCTTGTTCACAATTCTTCAAGCCGTCAACGCGAGTTCCCAAGTGGTATTTACAACCAGGAAGCTTGAGGCGAAAGACAAGCTCACATCACGTAAATAAAACACAAACAACATGAAAACATTTGAGTGACCAGCGGGTCGAGATATTTCGTGTAAAGTGACCACCGTGGTTTTTTAATTCCTGATGTTTTTTTCGACTGTTGTAAACTCTTCTCCTCCTCACAGCATCAACCCCGGGAAAACAAAAGAACACCTTCGAGATCCACCGACGCAAGCGAGGACTTGTGCTTAAGTTTGACTCAGTAGAAATTAGAGTCCTCTGATCGACGAGGCGTACAAACACGATAAGGGACACCTCGCTCAGGGTTTGTGCAGAGCTGTTGTGGGATCTGCTGGTTTTTGTCATGGAGTCAAACACAACAGCAGAGCTTCGAGAAAAAAAAAAACAAGCGGCAGGCTCATTGTACCGATAAGAATAAAGTAAGGAAGAGACAAAAGATGGATTGGTTTGCCTGATGTTAATACTTTGTGTGTGTGTGTTGGCATTTGTAGGCACTAGGATTTCACTGACAGGTTTTGAAGGCTAGTGCAGATATTTTTGGGATTGAAGTGTCAAATAACTAATATCCTCTACTGAAATTTGACATTTAGTTTTGCACCTTTTTGTTACAAACCAACTGTTTTTTTTTTTTTTTTTACTTCTCCGAACCAAAAGCCCCACACATATCATACTCTCGTAAACTTGTGTGACATAGTATTGATTAAATGGACAAAATCAGTCAATTGAAAATTAAATATGTAAAGAATCTGATCGTCTGCGTCACATCTGTGTTGAGAAAAGCGATATCTGTCAGACCGGCCCTAGTCTTTCACTGTATGTGTGTGTTCCAATATGTGGCGAAGAAAAATCAGTGTTTTTTGGTTTCATCTGCTGCTACAGACACACAGGATTACCCACACTGCACTGCCAGCAGCCAGAAGGTGACTGCAGACCATGCTGTAATCACTTATTTCCCCTCCATGTTTTTGTTCACTTTCCTTCACAGTTTAAGGGATCGGGGGTTGAGTTCTTTTCCCCACAGTGTAATAGCAGGGGGGAAAAAACACTTCATGAATACAAACTGCTTGTGCTTTTTGTCTCCTCAGTAACAGGCTGCCTCCAACTTCAAGTTCAAGGTGAACATGAACACATTACAAATACGAAAAACGAGAAGCTTGCTACTCCTCTTCAGAATTGTATGTATAAAAAAGAAATATCGTGTGACAACATTATCAGACTGTTAATCTGGGGAAAAGGTTGGTGACAGAAAACTTGTGGCACTGAACTGCATTTTTGAGGGAGATGTTTTTGTTTGTCTGCCGTATCCTCTCTGCATTGTGCTTGTTTTCTGCAAGTCTGTGGAGAGCTTGTGGCAAAGTCTCATGTCTGGTTTGTTTATTCTGCAGTCACATCATGTGGGAATAAGAAATGACACAAGTCTCCAAACTGTTTTGACGCTGCAGCGTTTTGTCGACTCTGGGTAGCTTCTCAATTCTATTTTCTAGAATTTTGTATTTATCGTCGCTCCCATATAACAAGAAGTTTCAAGTGTGCTTAGCCAATGACAGACTCTCACCTGTTTACGACCCAATTAGACAGTTGTGTGCTCAGCCAATGAGTGAGCCTCACCTGCGTGCATGTAGCCAGTAGTTGTTTGTGCTTCATTGCAGCTCAGGTGAGGAAAACCATTACTTAACTAGGCTTTTTCATTGATACATGGCCTGTATTACTCTCTGACACACACACGCACACATACACGCACGCACAGTTCGTGAGTCGAGCTCTGAGTTTCGCTGTGCTTCTATCTCCAGAAACAGGGAAACAAGGTAGATGGTTGTGGTTGGATGTAAACTAGACAAGCCTGGATCCACGCTCAGGACGTAGAGATTCACAAAGCCAACTGACTGTACACTCACTGAAGCCGTACCAAAAGAAATGACTCAATAGAGGTTGACAAGACCAGAGGAAAAGTTGTTGTCAAAGGTTGGCAGTTGTGTGACAAGAGTCTTCCATTACTGCCTACAGGTGTTCCCCCCCCTCGACCCTACATTCTTCTGTAAGCATCAGATCCACACACATTTGGTTTCGCAATATTGCTGTAGTCAGAAAAAGGCTGTGTTGGAAATTGCATACTGAGATACTATTCATACTAATTATGACATAAAATTGAGGATGCAGTGTGTTAAACTTTATAGTATGTGGGTTTTGTGTATGCAAGAACTGCCCAGATGAATATTGGATTATCAAGAATTTTTAAGTATGAGATAATCAGCCTAACCGCTTTAGAGAAGCGAGAACTGCGATGCAGACTGTTTAGATAATTAACTGTTAGATAAAATAATTAATGATGGCAAATGACATTAAGGTACATCTAAGGGTGCCATCTATAAGATTAAGGGGGATATATTGGCAGACATGGATAGTTATTAATAACTGTTTTAATTAAGGACTGTTCATCAGTTATGAGAGGGGAGGGAGTGGTGCAAAAAGGGAAGGCATGTCAAATGATTTTTTAAGTACTGGATAGGGGCAAATATGTTTTTTATCTTAGCTTAGAAGAGGGGCATAAAAATTGAAATGGCTGTATTTTTATTATTTATTTTGCCGCTAATTAAAAAAAAATGCCTATGGCATGTTTTCTTTTAACCCACGGGTAGATTTGGTAGACATGTTTACTTTAAAAATTGCCAATAATACACCATTTATCACGGCCAGAAACTGTACAAAAAAAAAAAAAAGGGTTGGATTTTCAAATTTCTGACGGTCCTTGAACACATCAGGTGCAATTAAGGCTTCCATCAGAAAAAAAACACATAACCAAATCTGAGCTTAAATTGTGAAATTATCAAAATCACTTATCCTACATCTCATTGAAAATTTGGCCAAAAATAAATTTGGCCAAAAATAAACCATTTGACCAGCATGTATGACTAGAGTAAAAAACTCCAGGATTTTGTCTTAAACCTTCAAACATCAAAGGGTAAATTTTAAAAATCCAACAACTAATTTATGGTGGAGGGAGGGTCGTGCATTTTCTGGCAGTCACTCAGGAAGGCTCAAAGTCCAGAAGACACTTCTCACATTTTTACATTGAAGTGGCAGCTTGAATTTTGTGGCGCAAAGGCACCTGAAGGCCACCGTAGGTTCTCCAACACGCGGGCAAGCAAGGGGTGAGGGGAGCAAATTTATTTTTCCTAGGAGGGTGTAGGCATGGTTAGAGGAGTAAGACTGGTTAGAGTTAGGGTAAGAATGTCAGGATAAGCCAATCAGAGGCAGAGTAAGGCAGAGTAGGTCAGGTCATGCTGTCGCCCTCTTAGGAAAACAAATATTTTGCAAGGGGAGGGTTATTCAGTTGGTTGCAATCTGCAACCTCACCACTAGATGCTGCTAAATCCTACATACTGGTCCTTTAAGAGGAAAACCGTAGAGTTGCATATAAAATTTACCATGAATAACACATTTAAAGCTAAAATACTTAACTTTAATTTGCCTTAAAATAATACTAATTAATTGCACGGAAGAGGTAACACTGATCTAAAGTTGTGAAAAACAATTTTCATTTGCTGGTAGCTCGGGCCGGTAACGTCATGATCAACACAGTTGGGTAAAGCAAAAAAGACGAATTGCTTGAGAGTACTTCAATTTGAACAGTCATTAAGTAATGGTACATTTAATTATTAACTTAGTAGGCAGTACATACAAACTGAGTATGCAGTATGCAGTATGTAGTATGCAATTTCGAACACAGCCAAAATTTCTCAACACTATTTTAAAGATATACTATGCAGGGTTCTCCTAAAAACACAACACACTGACTCATACAGAAGGAATCCTTTTCAACTATCACTTTGAGACTTTGACCTCTGCCTGTATTTTTCAAATTTTTGTCTTATTTTCTGTGCTTGGGATGTTTATGGGCATGTACCCCCACAGCGCTCAGGTGAGGTCTGAGCTTTATAAAAAGGTACTGAACAGGTGCCAGACCGTAAGCAGCAGGCAGGCAAAACGCCAAACAAGAGTGAATTGGGGGTTGGCTTTTAACATTCATTTTCGCTGGTCACCAACAATCCTGCATAGTGTAGCTTCAAGAAAAGGCTGAGGAAGAGGAGTTACTGTTAGCAAGGATGTATAGTATTTCTGAAAGGCCCGTTTCTGTATCTTTTTGTTGGTTTGTTGAGGAATTTTTATATTTCAAACTGAAAAGGCTGAACTGTTGTACCACCAGAGAAGTTTGTGCCTGCTTAAAAAAATAAAAAGAAGGATGTGAAGAATAGCAATGGAAATCCTGTTTGTCAAATAAATAATAGCTGAGTGTGTAAAATACTGTATATGTATAGCTATATTGGCAGGTTTTATCAAGATATTATCAAGTGCATTCTTTGTCTCTATCATCCCACATAAAAGATCAAAAACCAACTTTATTAATACAAATCAATTCTTTAAGAGTTTTGGCGCAACTCTTTTGCTTCTTCCTACATTCAGCAAGCCAGTTTATTCACTTTAACCCAGCTGTGGGGACAAAACATGTCTGCAAAGTATATGTAAGATATATAAATAGAAGAATGAATCACCTATTTGATATTTTACTTTTTGCACCTTTTGTTTTGTGACAGATCATCACAGCATGACTAGTTTGGGACAACACAAACATCTATTTCAACATATATATATATAAAAAAAAAACATAATAATGCTACATGCATTGTTATTAACATATGGGTTGGTAAGAAACATGTGCTTGTTGTCACAAACTAGACATGGAGATGTGCTTACAATGATCCTGGACTGTAGGCTCACACACTGCCCTCATCACCTGGCGATAAATCTTCACGTTTCAAACAGAGAAAGCACCCGAATTCAAGTTCTGAGGTCTCAGTGGAAAGCAGAGCTAATGCTTTTTGTGCTAATGTTTGCTGGTGGATGATGCCAAGGAGGAGAACTGGGAGGCAGGTTTGTCTTTCTGTGCTCTTTGAGTCTGTGTGCCTTCAGTAGTCAACATCACGGGTCTGGACAATTAGTCCAAAGGAGCCCCTCTGACCCAACGCTGTCCCCGGGAGAGCGACGGGAAAAGCCGCCCTGCTTGCTGTGTGGCTGGTTGAAATTGGGGCTAACTTTCCTGCGTGTGTGTGTGTGCGTGTAAGTGTGTGTGTGTGAATTAGTTGGACCGATATGGGATTCTAAAGACAATTTCCAATAATGATATTTTGTGCCAGTATTCAACAGCTTCTAATTTGATTATTTCAGTGTTTAAAAAAGCATTTTGACCATCATGTGAAACTAAAAATTTCCATTGAAATCCAGAATAATTAGTAGCTTTTTAAAGAAAATGTATTTTTGCAGTGTCTATCTTTAATCCAAAAGTGTAATTCTTAGAAACCAATGTCGGTCCACTCTTGGTGTGTGTGTGTGTGTATAGCCATGAAGCCTGTGTGTTTTTGCGACTCAGGAACAGGAACAGTGTTTTGTTCTTTGTCCATTTTTTTTTCTCCAGCTCAGAAGCTCTCGACGAAGCTGCTGGGAAACAGGCCGGTCTGTCCCGTCCTCTGCAGGGTGCCTTTGTACCAGCCGTCCTCCCTCTTCTTGTGGACAAACACCACGTCCCCTTCCCG
Organism: Epinephelus lanceolatus; assembly: GCF_041903045.1. Classification (NCBI taxonomy): domain Eukaryota; kingdom Metazoa; phylum Chordata; class Actinopteri; order Perciformes; family Serranidae; genus Epinephelus; species Epinephelus lanceolatus. The sequence continues at coordinate 18,173,842 of NC_135747.1, read as the reverse complement.
CAGCTCGATCTCAGCCTCGCTCTGGGGCGGGTAGGGGACCACCACACGATACCTGCCACACAAATACACTATTGTAACACACACATTGCTGTGGACATCATCACATGCTGGTACAGCCCACCTGAAAGAATCCAATCACTGCAGGTACGTGTGGAAAATATCAGTGTGTTGCCAGGTACAGAAAGCAGTGTATATTATGGGTAAGAGAAAATATCGACCCTTAGATAAAATTATGTTTAATGGATTCAGGGAATCACATGTTCTCTCAACCTGCTTTGCTTACTGCATTTAGAAATTTCTATTTCTAGGGTTCCACCAAATGTCTTTTTTTAATTCAAAGTGTCTGTTGAGATTTTCAATTGAAAATTTGAATGGCTGTCATCATATTTTATGACAGACATCACCAAAAACAACAACACAAAAAATCTTCAGACAAAGTCCTCTATTTGAATAAAGTGATTCATAGGATTAAAAAAATTTGTCATATTTTATTAAATCAACTTTCATTAATGAATAAATGTCATTAATGCCCCGTTAATCCAAAACAAAAAAAATTAAACATTAATACAAAATTAAAAAATCAATACAAAAAGATTGAGTGCTACGGTGTTTAAGAAACACAGAAAGAGGGAGATGGGGGACATTCGCACATAGTGTTTCTGTAAGTTATTAATAACCTACATGGAACACTGCTTTGTCACTTTTTTACCCACCCACCTAAACCCATAATATTTTCCAGTAAGCTTACCCAAACCTGCCTGACATCAGCCATGTAATCACTACTACCCAGCCCCACTCATGGATGTGATTACTGAAAGGGCCTACAGGACACAAGCCTGAAGTATCAGGGCCCCTCTGGCCTTCACCTGCAAAACTTTCACCCAATTTAACACAAACCAACCAGAAGGAGACTCAAAATGACCACAGAGAGACACAAAACCCCAAAAGGATGAGCAATGACTACAAAGACACGCCAAACCACCACAAAGTCTTTGTGTCTTCCTCATATGTAGGTGGTGGGCCTTTTGCATGTCTGTGCCAATGGGCCAATTGTCTTATAATCCACCCATGCCACACTGCAATCTAACTCTACAAATAATATAATACTGATAATATCTGCATAGCCTAATCTTTATCTGCAACTGTGCAGAAATACCAGGTCAAAACGGAATGAATAGACATGCAAAAAAAGATGATTTAGAATTTGAATGTCAGCAAAGACAGTCTTTAGGCTCCTGCTCATTCAGAATGCTGCAGTGAGAGTGCTAACAAGAGCAAGGATAATAGAACATGTTACACCTGCACTGAAAACACTCAAGTGGCTGTCAGTAGTGTCCAGAATTGATTTCAAATATTACTTCTTGTTTACAAGGCCCCATATGATATAGCTCCTTAATACATTTCTGACCTGCTCACTAGCTATAGCCCAACCAGATCCCTCACATCATCAAGCATGTGTCTCCTGAATGTCCCAGGGATTAAAACTAAATCAGGTGAAGGTGCATTTAGTCACTGTGGTGCTGCTCTCTGGAACAAACCACCTGATAACCTGAGATCTGCTGCAACTGTATCATCCAGCAGTCCATTTGTGAGTGCTAACTGTTTTCAGTGTACGTGTGTGTACTCTACAGTTTATTTATGTATGTGGAGTATTTTATAGGTTTTCTATCTCATTGTTTAATGTTTTTTTTATGTTTTTCTGTAAAGCGCATAGTGTTTACCTGTGTATCAAATGTGCAATACAAATAAAATTGACTTGACTTGACTTGAAGCTTCGAACCATTCAGTACAGCCCTATTGGTTTCCTGCATTTCCCAGAATGCCTTTTGACAAGCCCTTCAGAGAGGGACTGTTGAAAGGCATTTGATGTTTTATGTTTGTAATAACAGCTTTCCCTCTGACTCTCTCCTCTCTCTCTCTCTCACACCCACCCACCCACACACACACACACACACACCTTCATGCAGACAGTGGAGTACATGCTACCATTAAATGCTTTATTCCTCTCCCATGTCCCGTGACACAGTCCGAGTGTCTATAAGTATGTGTTCCTGATTGAACAGGTTTGCTCTGAGGGGCATGAAGTGTGTGTGGGAGTGTTTGTGTGTGTATAACAACAGAGCTTGAGTCTTAAAGGCTGTTGGTTTGTGTATGGTTGTATCACCGTGGGATAAAAAGTTGATCTACTGATCAATCACAGCAGTATTATGTGTTGCTCCTGGTCAGCTCTGAGGGACTTGTGCTCAAATATTGTGTGTAGATATTAAATCTCAGATGATGTGGCAACAACAAGGACGTGAATGGTGGCCTTTAGAATTCCCGATGAACACTGTCACTTTGACTGAAGTGTGTGTGTGTGTGTGTGTGTGTGTGTGTGCGCGCACCTCTCTCTGGACAAGGGTTTGGGTTCAGGCCGGAGGACCATCAGAGCGTTGCCAGCACGTGTCGGTGGGGGTGACAAGGGGAAATTGGTGTCCAGAGAACCGGACTTCCTGTGCAGAGGCTCCAGCCCAATAGCGCCCGCCATCTCACTCTCGATTGGACAGGAGCCGGCTCGCCCCTGCGAAGCCATCGGACAGGAACCTGAGCGAGCATGGTGGTGATGGTGGTGCGGATGGTGGGCCGGGTCGGTGGCGACGGCGCCTTGGCCGGCCAACGAGGGGTCGTGAGTGGGCGGGGAGGAGGGAGGTGAGCGTGGTTTCTTCTTGGCCGCCGCCCCTGACAGAAGCTTTAATAAACCTCCTGCTTTCCTCTCCTTCTGAGGATGGACAGAGCGAATGAAAAGATGGAGGGAAATGAAAAAGGAGATGGAGAGGGAGGAGCACACAAACAGATGCTGTGAGATATACAGGGATATAGGTTTCATAAAGCCTATCTTGAGAAGTGACAAGATGGTAATGAAAACAGTGTCAGTGTAAACAATATGTCTACTGAATATCTGTTCTTTTCTTTTCTCTATATAAAGAAACCACAGGGCTCAAACGCTCTCCCTACACATTAATCAAAAAGCACATTTATAAAACAAATAGAAAAATATTTTTCTGTTGACACCATTTGACACAGGGAATACAACTGGTGACAAAAGCACATTTGTTTTATCAGAGGGCAGACAGGAAAGCCAGGTGAGCCAGGTGTCCTTTCAGTATTCATGTGGACAAAGTCTCAGGAATTCTGAATGACATTAAATCTTTTTTATGCTGCAGCTTTGGTGCTGTCTAGGACACAGCCCTGCACAATTTCAAATGATTTTCTTTGGTCTTCCCCCTGTAAAGTAAAACATTTTGGGAGCTAATCATATCTGCTTTCTTTCCCACATTTGTTCATATATACATACAAAGAAACAATATCACCTATGATACGATGTATTAATTAGTGAGCTTTAGAGCAGTGGTTCCCGACTGGTCCAGATCTCTTCTTAGTCATTAGCCTAGTTCAAGGTCCACACAGTTTAATACATTCAGTATCATAATTGCGTTTGGCCATGTCGTCATGCTAGTTTGCTGTCTCTGTCAAGTGGCTGTCAGTTAGTCACTCACTCTACAGCAGGAAATGACACTTCAAGCTAAAAATTCTGTGTCAGAAACTCACTGTAATTAAAAACAAAGTGTGCTTTTTCCAAACTTGACATGTTTGTGAGTCACTCGCAGTCCATACGGAATGGACCCGCCACCCATTTCTGGACTGCGACCAACCAGTTGGGAACCACTGCTTTAGAGGTACTAACAGGTGGAGTTTTGTGCATATTCATTTTTTTCAAATATTTAACTATTCCTTTAAACCCTGGCTCTTCAACAGGGGGCCTGCAACCCCTAGGGGGTCCCCACAGTTACTGCAGGGAGACTGCCAAATTATTGTTTGATAATTTAATTAAAGTTTTACTTGAAGTTTTTTTTTCCTTTCCTTTCCTTTCCTTTTTTTTAAATTAAAATTTGACTGAAAATACACATTAACACAAATCCGATATATTATTAGCAAAGATAAATTGGCCTATTATTAAAAAAACTCATTCAATTTACAGTATACAACATTAATAACAGGACAACTACCCATATCCTTGTGCAATCAGGTGAGCTAGCTAATGCTAAATCACTGTGCGGCACTGTAACATTTACATACTATTAAAATATTTTGGCTATTTTATCATTCCAAGTGTATGGACATTGTTATGAGCCACAATCACGCCCTTAAAGTATACCCCCGCAGCCCCTGTGAGGCAGGGGGGCCTTGGAGTCTAAGGGGCCCCTCCCCCACTCGGTCAACAACTATGTTTTTTTTTTTTTTTTAAACAATTACATAGGAGCACATTGTGATCCTTTTGTCTGTGTGCCCAGAGTAGATATTGGCATAACAATAAAACAAACATATATTTCAATCCTGTTTTCTTTGTTGTCACTCGGGTTTGCTGCGGGCGGGCCTCACGTGTTTCCGTTACGGCACTGGCCACAATGGATCGTTTTGTAACTTTTCGAGTCAGTCTGACACACCGTCCACCTCAGAAACCACCAGTTGCAGAGGTTGAGGCTAACGCACCTAGCCATGCTACAAAAGCTAAGACCTGAAAACAGTCAGAGAATTATCTTAAGTGCAAGACAGTTGTATACAGTACATCTGGTAGGAGGTTCCTGCTCCATCTCTCCTTGAGCTAAAGGGTGCTTGGCCTAAAAAAATGTAGAAGACCCCTGCTTTAAACCAGTGTATATTTACACAGGATTTTATGTTAGTGCTGAGACTACAGAGCTATTTTTGTTGGTTTCACAGCCACAGAGAAAAAAAACAAAATCACTGTGTTGGCTACTGATGTTGCCAGGTTTGCCAATTACTGGAAAGTGGTTTTAAAACAGATGGACAGGTTGCATGTTTTAGATAAAAAATAAATAAATAAAAAAAAAACTGTTCCTCACTTGGCAATGTCATGTGGACTAATTTTTATGGGCATTTTTATGACCTTCACTAACAAGTGATGATGACAGTGGGAGTTGTTATTACTCTTATAACTCAGCAGAAAGAATTAAGATAACGGTAATAATTGTTACCTGCACAGTCACAATTTTGAACAGGCAAGTGGCTAAGCAAAGTGGTCAGCTTACGATCCTTCAAGCTGAATATATATGCATTTACTGCAGTGGTCTTAAGAATTAACTAATTGATTAAGGAGAAAGTGTTTCTAAGTGGCACCTTTAAAGTCACATTTTTTCCATCTGTGTTTCCTTCATGCTTGATTATGTAAAGGCTGTAAGACACAGTCTATTCAGTCAAACCCTGAGAGATAGCAGGAAGACAAAACAGCTTTGTGTCTTTGGCTGCTCGGCCTGATTTTACAGTCTCAGTCATGACAGTGTGGATCAATACTGAGCATGCCTGAGCATAATTACATGTTTTTTGTAGATGCATGAGGCCCTCATATCAGCCCTGTCTCCGCCTCAGCCATCTGTTTCTTTTATATATGGGCTGCTGGATCAAGCATCTTGGTTTTTTTTTTAACATTCATTTTCCATCAAACGCTGTCTTTGCTGTGCTGTGATAGACAGTTGTCATGGTAACCACATGAAGTTGTAAACAGGAAAGCTTAAAAAACAAAATGGAAAACTCAGGATTCACACTGTACTGTGTTTATTTGTAAAAAATATATATTTAAGTCAGGATAGAAAAGAGTGGAGGATGCTTCTAAAACAGGTGGTTATAAATAAATACAGAGCAGCAGAGATTGAAGGAGAGAAACCAGAACATAAAGAGAGGAAGTGACTTGTTGACCACATCAACCCTCTCCTCTTTAACAAGAGAAAAGCAAATTAATCTAAGAGAGGGGTTAAAATATATTTGCTTTAAGCTGAAATCTGTAACTGAATTACATCCAAACCACAGCAAACATAATAAATATGATCAGCAGCAGCATGGAAAGCCTCTGCGACCGCACTATATGCAGACTTTTTAGCGATTTACCACACTGCACACCTTGTCAGTATTTCTAAAAATGTGTTGAGTGTTTTCTTGTCTGTCTGTGTAGCTGATGATGGAGCAGAAAAACATTTTAGGGAATGTCAGCGGGACAGAGACCAAAATACTGGAGCTGTGACCAACAGCTGCAACCGTATGCTGCAGAGCTCACTGCGCGAGTGGCTGCTCAGGCAACTTGCATGTAATTGAAACTGAACAGTACATTGAACCAAAGTGTCATCACAGAAACAGAAACAGCGGCAGCAAAAGCAGAGGATAAAATTAATTTAGTGTAAACCTGTGCTGCAAAGTCTGGAACGCAGAGCTAAATGATAAACTCAGCACTCAGATCTAAAACAAACAACACAGCTGTACATATGTGCCTCATTCTTTAGCCTCAGGTGCCTCCAGAGCAAAGCTGGTTTCCACAGATTTTCTGTTGTCAAGCTCTGGTGTTTGTTATTTGTTTCTGTGGGCTGGATGACCCTGATGAAGGCCACGAATCAAAAAGCGTTGGTCTTACAATTAAGCTGCTGTAAATACTACACGTGTTGCTGTTTGTTTCTACGCCTTCATCTCTGTGAGCTCTCAGTTTCCACCACCGGAACATGTTCTCTCTGAAGAGCGTGTTTTCTGTGTGAATCACAGCTCCTCGCATTGTAAGTGCAAACCTTGTGACTTTAGTCATTAATGCTTAATGACTTCTCTCTCCTTTCTTAACAAAAGAGCATCTCAAGCATCTGTTTTCACCTCATATGCCCCAGTTTGAACGATTCCCAAAATATCAGGTAATAAACTTGCTGCAGTACATTTGATGTATGGAATACTCTCCAGCCTATTACAATTGAGAGCTTATCTTGGGATAATCATGACTTAGAATTACATTACAAATGACACATTGGTATATCTAGTATTTTAGATGTATCTGGTTTTTTTTATTACTTATTTTTCCACCCAACAGTGACATCAAATTTGCAGGCCTTTGCAATTGGCTCCCAAAGTAAACCTGCACCTAGTACACCTACTTTGACTTTGGGCTGCAACTAACACTTGATCAATCCAGTTAATTTTTTTTATCAGTCAAAAATGGCTATCATAAGTCTTGAAAGCTCAAGTTATCATTGCAAAATAGCTTGTTTTGTTTGACAAACGGTCCAAAAACCTAAAAATATGACACTGACAAAAACCAGCACATACACCGATCAGCCAAAACATTAAAACTGCTGGTGGGTGAAGTGAATAACACTGATGATCTTGTTACAGTGCAATGTTCTGCTGGGAAACCTTTGGTCCTGGCATTCATAAGAATGCTACTTGAAGCGCTCCACCCACCCGAACACCGTTGCAGACCAAGTAAACCCCTTAATGGCGACAGCACTTGTCGATGGCAGTGTCGAACATCTGTTGGCCATGCTGTTACCCCCGAGGTACCCCCGATCCATGGTCGATCCTCCTTGGACCGGATTTGTCTCTGACCTGTCAAGGCATGGACACAGGATCTCTGGAGGGTGTCCGTTGGTGTCTGGCACCAACGCCTTGGCTTCAGATCTTTTGAGTACTGTGGGTTGTGAGGTGGGGTACCAGCACGTCCCACAGATGTTTGATGAGTTGGGGATTTGGAGGCCAGGTTGATACCTTGAGCTCTTCGTCATGTTCCTCGGGCCACTCCTGAGCAGTTTTTGTGGTGTGGCATGGTACACTGTCCTGCTGGGGGGCCACTGCTACTGGGAGTGCTGTTGCCATAAGGGGAAGTTACCTAGTCTGCACTGGGGTTTGGGGGGGTGGGGTGTGTCTGGTGGCATCAACATGAACATCCGGCCCCAAGTTTTCCCGACAGAACATTGCATTGTAACAAGATGATCAATGTTGTTCACTTCACCTGTCAGTGGATATGTTGGATTTTGTTGATCAACAAACCAATAATGGCCCAGCAGTAATCTCGTTAGCCAGAAAATACATTTGGACCCTAATAAAGCCAGACAGACTCACAGGTCAGGCACCGTCAATTACCTTATAGTCTAATCTATGCAAACACCCAACAATCAAACTCATACATCTACACTGTTAGCAAATTCTTGGTAAGAGTGACAAAAATCTGTCTCAATATCTGATCAAAATCAAATAGCTAAAGGAAAAACAATACCGGTTCATAGTCCTCATGACCAGTCTTAGTATAGACATAGGACAGCATGGAAAAGTGCTTACAAAGCAAGAGAGGCTGTATAAACACTTTGACTCAGCACCGCAGAAAACAAACAGCATTCCTTGCTCTTGCACTCCAAATACTGATGCTTTAGAGATACGCATTTCCCTAAATACCAAGACTTGATTATTTCTCCCAGGATTAGGACTGTGTAGCCTTTTTGTTTAACTCCCCTCCACCGAACATTAATAACTTTTACACAAATCTAATGACGCGCACTGTTCCTCTGCTTTGGCGACACAGATTTCCTTCCTGCCATGCAAATAAAGCTTGTTTGAATTTTAATTTGGGGAGAGGGAGGAGAAGATGGAGAGGAAAATATAGATGAAGAGAAGGGGAGAAAACGGTGAGATACAGAGGGAAGGAGGGACTCGGCAAACGGGGAGAGAGGTAGAGGAGGACAGAAAGAAGGGGGGGAAAGGAAGAAAGAGAAGCGGCAGATAAAAAGTGAATAATTACTCCCTCTCCTCTTTCATCTGCAGGCTTAAAGGCTTAATCTGCCTCCTGTGAGTGTGTATGCGCATATGTGTGTGTACACGAGTGAGTCAAACTGCTGGTGCTGTTCCAAAATAAACCACCAGATGGCAGCAAACACTCATAATTTCATCTGTCAAACAATTTCTGTCTAATTTAGCAGCGGAGGAGTGCCTTGCTCTGCGGCACTCTGACAGGATGCTGACATTGAACTAAAGCTATAATGTCTCCTTCTCTCTCTCTTTTCCTTTTAAGTGCTGTTATGTAAATAAATGGTATCAATGCCTGTATGTGTGTGCTTGTCTTTCATGCAAAATATAAGAAATTGCACACGTTCCATTTAAAAACATCACATCTGGAGAGATAATCCAGGTGTTGAATTTTACCTTTCAGAGCAGACACAGCAGTATTAAGATAACTCAGAGGGATGAGAGGAATGATGTGTTGTACATCAGTTTCTGCCCACAATATGCTAATATATGCTCACCTTTTTCTCTGGTAGGTTAATATCCATATGTTTAGGAGGTTTTAAGCAGGAGCGGAATTATCCACAGAGGTCTCTTCTTTCAGAAACTAATGGAACCAGTGATTTAAACTGGTGTAAACATGGAATAAAGAGGTTTCATGTTACAAATCAGTGTTTTTCCAATGCTGCTAAATGACGCAAAATTGCAAATGGGCCTATGTAGAGCCAGTGTTTGGTTTGTCCAATCTGGGCTACTGTAGAAACATCTCCATAAATGAAGACCTGCTCCCTATATATAAACGGCTCATTCTAAGGTAAGGAAAACACAACAAACCTTATTTTCTGGTGATTACACACAAAATATACTTATCATATTATATTCAATTTCTGCCTGTACATCCTCCTAAATCCTGCACACTGGACTTTTAATGCCAGTCAACAGTACAATATAAAACTCTATTTGCAATCAATAAATGCAAAAATAGCTCAAGGCAAAGTAAAAATGGAAGTCTTATGTTATCTCAGCTCAAGGCTTTAAGTAATCTGGACTATAGAGTTAATCATAGTTTTTCATTTTCAGACTTTTTCGGGACATTCTGAATAACTGCAGGCGCTTCTGACAGCCTTTTCATTGGCAGCTGCCCTGCGTGTGCAGACTTTGTGGAAACAGTCTACAGACACATCTCAGTGTCCGACGTGATATGTGTCTGTAATGCCGGCTGCGCTCGAGACAGTGTGACAGTGTGTCGAGCAGAGATTATCCTAACTGTGTGTGCCAGACACTTATCATAGCTGCTTCATCATTTCCTCTGCAACAAAGGCCGACTCTGTGCGGCCTCATCACCGCCCCGACTTCAAACCTGATGTTTCTGCTCTGCTGAGCTCAAAGCTACAAAGGTAAGTGCTGTGAATAAGAATTAGGCTGAACATTTTTTAAAGGGGTACTGTGAAGATGAAATATTTTGGGACTGAGGCGAGCAACAGTTGATTGTTTGGCAGGAATATCTTTAAATTTGATCTATGGAGCCACTCTGCCCCAAAACCTGGGGAATGTTCTGTTTTTCCTCCAGAATTTTAATCTTGTCAGGGCGTAAAAGCCTCTGAAAGAGCATTTAGATCAAAACTGGATGCTACCACTACAGCCAAAATGCATATTGAGAGGTTGTTTTGGAAGAGCAGCAGCTCATTTAGGCTGGGTGAGGTGAGTCGTCACGTAGGATTTATGGCCAGCTGAGAAAAATCATTCCAAAACAAACTATTTTCTTAGGCAGACACTGTATGTGATTGTGATAAGATGGGACCATTCTTTAACATCAGAGTGACATGCAAGGATGACAACTTAACAATAAACCCTTTATCAAACAGCGTACAGCGCTTTAACTACCTTGTTCCAACTTTTTATGAGATATATCCGGCGCATGAGTAATAATCCTGGATCCGTCCGAGCCATCTTTGAGTGTGACGATGTAAACAAGGCCGCTGCCTGCTGTTCCATAGTCAATGAGCTGTTTGTCAGCTAGCCATAGATTAGCTGTCCCAGACGGTGGAGCCAACAGTGAAACAAATGGAGCTGAGACAGATGCGAGCTTTCGGTGCCATCCTTCACTGTCAGCGCAACCCGATTTAACATCCACAGCTTTAACACCGCACATCTCACAGCATATAGGATGGCGTTCAGCGTTTGCGCCAGCTGCCTGGGTGAATGACACTTACTGAGGTAGGAGAGGACTCCTGGCACTTTACACACACCACAAACACACACACACACAATAGACTTCACATACTCAAAGCCATATAAAACCTGGAAGATAAAACACCTTTTTTTCCACCTGATTAAAGTTAATTTAAATACGCATGGTGAGGTTTTTTTTTCACAGGATGATTATACCTCGGGAATCAAAGGAAGTGGAAGTGGCACCATGTTTTTTTCTTTTCACACTTTTCACATGTGATCTGGTACAGATGAATGTTCTCTCACACATACTCAACATTAGTTTTACCATTTTGAATTCCCTTCTTTAACATAGCAGCTGCCTGACTCTGGATATTTTCAACAATAATGGCGATCAGATTAAGAGCTAAAACAATTACTCCATTAATCAATTAGTCAACGGAAAGAAAAATAATCTGCAACAACTGCGATAATTGTTTAATATAATAATATAATATAAGTTTGTAGGAAACATTACCAAGCGTTTCATGGTTTTAGCCTCTCAGATGTGAGGAGCTGCTGTTTTTCTTTGTCTATTGTGCTATTACATGAATACTTTTTGGGTTTTAAAGAGCTGATCAGACAAAATTAGCTATCTGATGACACCAGGTTGGGTTTTGGAAAACTGCATTGGACATTTTTCATTATTTTCTTACTAAATGACAAACAGATTTATCAAGATAACAGTAAGACTAATTAACGACAAAATAATTGTTAGTTGCGGCCCCAGTCAAGAGGCTGTGCTCTTCTTTCAATAAAAGTAAACATTAATTAAAAGTCGTTGAACCAATTAGTATTCAAAGACTTATTGTTTGATCAAGAGTTGTGATTGTAATTTTTGGGGAGCCATTTTCCCACAATCTGCCTTGTCTTGATGCACTTGGGTCTCTAACTCCCTCTGGAAAACAGTTGTGATGTTACTGTGTTCAGTACTCATTATGCATGTGGAGAAAATAATAGAAATTGCATTGTAGAAGCAAGACATCCAATTATTCTATTAGAGAAAAAAGTTGCTCTCATTTCTCAAAACACAATAAATCTTTTACATGCAAATCTGGTTAATTGAGGCGACATCAGTATCTATTCCCTCAGAGGATTTTTCACAGTGTGACTGTTGAACGCTGGCACATCTTAAAATAAGCTAACTATAACTGTCTCGGAGATAAAATGTGCTTTTGTAGTTATTCGCGAGGATGAGGCTCACCTTCTCTGCTTTGGGTGCGAGGACGCCCTGGGTGGGAGCGTGGGAGGGGCCCGGCGATGGCGGCTGCAGGGGGCTGGATGGGTCCCCGTTGAGGAGCACGGCTGACACGTTAGGAGGCGTGAGACAAGACAGAGGAGAGGAGAGTGGGAGGAGGGGCCTGGAGGCGGGGGAGGAGAGGGGTGACGGCCCTAAGCTGGGTCCAGGAGACACCATGGAGAGAGGACGACCCGATTGGCCCGGGCAGCGTGAGGGGGAGGAACTCTGGGGACGCAGGGGGGAGAGGGCCACCGTGGGGCGTTCTGGGCTTCCGGCAGGAGGACTGTGGACTGGAAACAGACACAAACACACACTGTTAATATAGAGGTGAGAAACTTTTAACGCCCACAGTCATCACTAGTCCTGAGAGGCAACACGCCAATGTTTTGGGAGCACTCAATATCTGAGGAGAGATATGGAGTCAAAATAACCAGGTGTGTCCTGCAGGATGTAGCCCCACTATTAGATGATTTTGTGCCAACTTTAGATTACACTAAAAGGTATACTAGGCAATGCAAAATGCAATCACTTGACACACTGTTCTGCTGAAGTCTTAAAAGCTTGAGCATAATAAAAGCTGGTAAAGGCTGCTGGAGTCTATCCCCACATGCACTGGGCGGGAGGTAGAGAAACCAGTCCTTCACAGAGATACAGTACATGAACACAATTAGCTATGAATTACTTATTTAAAAGTGTGGGGTCTTCTAATAGCCTTCAATGCATCTCACTTGCAAGTTTTTGGTCTGACAAAACCCCACAAGCAGAGCAGACCAAACTGAAAGGATGAGGTTCAAAATCTAAAACACCTTGCCGAAAAGAGAATGTATGTAACATACTGTTAATAATTTAAAGGTGACTCGAGGCCCTAATTCTGAACGAAGCCCTTGTAGACATAAACAACAGGCTGAGTTGTCCCGAGTTTTGAAGCATTTTTCTCAGCCTTCAATTCGTATGAGGTCATTTGGTGCTCATGAGGATAAAAGTACACAAAAACACACACCCACATAAGCATAGACACATGCGCATGCACACACAGCACGCACACAGCTCACACACACACGCACAGTGTTTGCAAGCCACCTGCTCTTCTACACTGCAGTACTCAGGCACAAACCCACAGAGCCATGTTGGTCATGTGATAAAACCACTAAACGCCAGAACTATGCACATACTTTATTTTGTAATGGAGACCAGATGTGTGTGTGTGTGTGTGTATGTGTGTGTGTGTGTGTGTGTGTTTGTGTGTCTGTGAGAGAGAAACAGAGGGAGAAAAGGAAAGAGGTGGACGGAGAGAGGCATGAAGCTCTGTCATTACGCCTCCATAAAACAAAAAGCACGGTGATGTCATTCAGCTGTGTGTTTTGGAATCTGTGTGTGTATGTATGTGGGAGTGCACATGTCTGTGTGTGTGTGTTATTTTTGGAAGCGTTCTTACAGTGTGTACTCTCCCAAAAGAAACGGTCACCATTATTTTCTCAGAGGGAGAAAGAAAACATACAAAAGGAAGGAGAGAGAGGGGTTCTGCAGAGATGAATAGACTCTGAGTGGAGAACAAGGCTGATATGATCTAGACCTTGTACAGACACAGGTGTGTATGTGTGTGTGTGTGTGTGTGTGTGTGTGTGTGTGTGTGTCTGAGCGTGTGTGTGGCAGGCAAAAACATTACCACTGCGCGATCTGAGCTCTTAGTGACGTCTCTGTGCTGTGCACAGACTGTATGTGCACCGTTTGTACGTTTGAGTGCATGTCACTGCGTTTGTGCTAAATTATTCTACTGTGAGTTACACTATGTTCCCGTAGCTGCTCTGCAGTAGCGGTTCGTGTTCAGCGATGATTCAGTGGGTTCATATAGTGCAGAGGAAAGTCAGGGTGAGGATGGGTGCATGGTGTTTGCTTCCAATAACAGTATCACACATATTTTTTCAATGCAAAATTGTTCTCAGCATGATACCTCTGTTGTTACATCTGTCACCTCACAGCACACCCGCCCTCTGGGTTCTATCTGTGTGGAGTTTACATGTTCTTCTCTCATCTCTCTGTGTTTTTTTTTTCCCACCAGTCAAAAGACATGCCGTGTAGGGCCGTCTTGGGGGCCTAAAGGGGTTAAGACGGTGACAACATAATTGCAATGTCCCCGGTTCGAGTTGCATGTCACCTTTAATCTCTCTCCCCTCATTTCCTATCACCTCTGTAATGTCTCTCCTATCTTACAAAGGCAAATGTGCCTGAAATAAATGCATCGCAAGCTTTGGTGAATTGCGGACACACTATTTCCTTTACGTGTGAGTGTGTTTGTCTGCCTTTTTAAGCTCTGTGATAGCTGAAGAAAATTGAGAAATGGAAAAAAGATACAAAAAAGATATTGTGAATATGAATCTATACTAATATATAATGCAAAAATGCTTTATGGCCAATGTGTCCACGTACTTTTCCAACCATTTCCCACTCCCAACTAGGGCTGCAACTAATGATTATTTTCTTTGTCGACTAATCTGTCGATTAATTCTTCAATTAGTCGACTAATCATTTTATCAAAAAATGGGTTAAAATGTTGAATAATGTCGGTCTGTCTCTCCCAAACCCCAAAATTATGTCATCTAATGTCTTGTTTCGTACTCACGCCAAAGGGTTTTAGTTCACCATCATGGGAGAGTGTGTAAAGCTGCCAATATCTAAACGGAAAAAGCTGCAATAAGAGTGTTTTGGGGTACTTTTATAGTACTTTTCTGTTAAAAATGACTCAAACCAATTAGTCGACTACTGAAATAATCACCAATTATTCTAATAGTCGATTAGTCATCGATTAGTCAACTAATTGTTGCAGCCCTACTCCCAACTCATCAAATACTGACGCTCGGTCTGTTGATCTCAGTGTCTGATTCTGACACACTGACGCACCCTTAGCGCCTGTATGAGATGCACTGGCCGCGTCATTATAGATGCTCAGGGCAAATTATGTCGTATAAAGAGCAAGAAAGTCTGTATAGCAAGGAGGTCAAGGTGAAGGGGTTGGTAAAACACCCAGGAGGCTGCTGATTGTGCACAGCATGAAACCAAGAGTCAATGTTTCGTTTTCAAAACAGAGTTACGAAGTGTTTTACATGTCAATAATTAAAACAGACAAAACATGAAAACAACTTTAAAAGAACTGATAAAAACACTTTAGTGTAGGAAATAATAAATAAATCAGTCTAAATGAACTTAAAACTCAAGTAAAATCAGGAAAGGCTCTCTGATATAAAAGTATGTTTTAAGAAGGGACTTGAGATCATTGACTCAGCAGACCCGATTACCTCATGCAGATTGTTCCAGAGACACTGGGCCCTGACAGCAAACGCTCTGTCCCCTTTAGTTTTTAGTCAGGCCTCTAGAACAGACAAAGACTTCTGCCCGAGGACCGCAAAGTACATCCTGCCGTGTATGGCACTAAGAGGTCGGAGATATAACTGGAAGAGAGACCATGAAGAGCCTTAAAAATAATCAGTAAAATCTTAAAATCTATTCTAAAACATACTGGGAGCCAGTATAAAGAGGCTGAAACTAGAGTGATGTGACAATGTCTCTTGGTTCTGGTTAAAAGCCTGGCAGCTGAATTTTGTACATTAGGTTTTTAACTTGCAGTAATCCAGGCATGAAGAGATGAAGGCGTGTAAAACTGTCTCTGTGACTTTAAAAGTACAAGCTTTGTGACAGGCTGCTCCAAACTTTAAGTACTGTTAAACTAGACTCCAAGATTTCAACAGGTTTGATATTATCCAATAGGGGTAGAGTCAAAGGCAGAATTTACTGTGTAACCTGCTGGGGCTCGATGACAACAAGCTCTCCATTACATGACCTCCTCTGTTTTGAGTTCAGCTGAAGAAATGTTTTTGACATCCATGGTTCCCGTAAGGAAGCTGTTAAGTGAACACATCATTCCAGGGTCTGTGGCTCTAACGGGCAGGTACATCGGTGTATCATCAGCGTAAAAACGAAAAGAGACACCATGTCCCATATGTGACACATATCATGTGAGATATGTCACGTTACAACAAGAATATATTTTTTAAACCCAAACTAGGATCTTTTCTCTAATCCTAACCAAGCACTTCTGTTGTCTACACCTAACGAAAAACCTAAAAACAAAGTAAACCTGTAGAGGAATTTATTCGGAAAAGAGACTGTGTGCATGTGACTAGTGGAAACTAAATTGTCGTCCCTGAGCATTCAAAACTGATAGGGGTGCCAAGAGCAACATAGTTTGATGTGTAGGGCCACTGACCAAGTGTTGATATTTGACGAGTTGGGAGTGAGAATGTTGACCTTACTTGCATGCTTTTGGTCTGGTTTTGGTTTTGGAATGAGATGCTCAACACTCTGGAATGATTTTAATGCTCAAATCTCCACAAACTTTTGGCCACAAGTTGTATTTGAATGCCACTAACTGGATCTCATCCTACTCATTCATTTGGGCATTCACCCAATTTCTCGC
The DNA here is from genome assembly GCF_041903045.1 of Epinephelus lanceolatus. Lineage (NCBI taxonomy): Eukaryota > Metazoa > Chordata > Actinopteri > Perciformes > Serranidae > Epinephelus > Epinephelus lanceolatus. Next base: position 18,157,343 of record NC_135747.1, on the reverse strand, counting down.
AGCTCCGATGTTTTTTTTTTTTCTTTACACATGACTAACATAATTGATGAAACTGGAGGTTAAAGAGGCTGCCGTGAGCATATGCTTGCAAATTTTTACATGGTGCAGAGGCTGCTTGAATTAATGACTGATCAATATTCTATTATTCTGTAATCAGAGACCAAGGGGATAAAATGCTGCGAGGACCCAAATGATCTGCACTCCGCTCCTGTAAGCCTGAAGGCTGCTGAGTAGTCCCACCACACAGCGTGATGTTGCAGAGCATGACGTTGGAAAAATACCAGAGATAGACACATCTCCATGTGATTAAATGCTCTCTTTTCACTTGCTTAACATTTCTCGAGAGGGATGGAACAAGATTCACCTCTCCTTTCACATGGTGACATTCTGGGAGGCTTTAATGTGGCTGATACTGTTGCAGACTAGCAGGCTGTTTGTTTCTTACAAGTGTTGAAAATCACTAAGTTCTCAATTATTTCTATCTTGAGTGCCACTTTGGACAAGAAGATTATAAATCGTTTATTTACTTTGGTATGGTGGGGGTGTGCCATTATGTTAATTCATGATAATCAGTGACATGTGATTGGGATCAAAACTGAAAACAGATGCTTCTGAATGTTTGATGAATCCAGTGCTTAATGATTCAAACCCATTATGTGCATTTCGACCATTGTGTGTGTGTGTGTGTATGTTTCTGCTTACCCAGCTGCATTGAGGTGCGCGCCTGGTTAACCGTGTGCTGACTGGAGCGCAGGCAGTTCTTTAGCTGGGCGGCGGCAGTTTGCGGAGAGGAGGCTGGACTGGCGGGGTTAACAGAGTTGGTTGAGTTTACCAGTGGGGTGGAGGGACGGGACGAAGAGGGCCCTGGGGACCCTGGGGATGATGGGTCGGAGATTTTACTACAACCACTTCCTCCTCCTCCTCCTCCTCCACCCACTGGACTGGACAAACACGAGCTTCGAGAAGCACCAGCTCCAAACGGAGCCCTGCAGAGGAGAGAGGGTTAGAGATACTGTCAGTGCTAGTCATACATTGTACATTGTACATACACTGTACTGCTTTAGAAACAGGGGTTTTTCTGTGATACTAATCAATGCTGGAGTGGCTCTATGGATGGCTATATCTGTCTGCCACTGTCGTTCATGAGTGAAATATCTCAAAAATCATTACATGGATTGCCATAAAAATTGGTGCAGACAAAGAATGTGGCCATCAGGATACACTGTAATAACTTTGTTGAACCTCTGAAATTTCATCTAGCATCATTATAGGTTTAAATGTAGAATTTCTCCAAAACTTTAATGTACAAGTAAACTAACTATACTAAATGACGTGGTAACATCATTAGAGAACACAATGTTCGATTCCATAGTTATGCAGATGGCACACGACTGTACATCTCTGCTGAACCAAACTGCTGCAGCCATAAACTCCATTAACACCTGTCTTTTGACAATAAATAAATGGATGAGCAATAATTTATTAAAGTTAAATGAAGACAAAACTGAAATCGTGCTTGTCGGCTGTAAAACAAAAAGAGAAATGCTGCTTAATAGTTTGGGGAATTTAAGTCTCTGGATTAAATCTGAAGTTACAAGTCTTGGCATGATCCTAGATTCAGATCTCAGCTTTAAGTCCCACATTAACAAGGTGACAAAAACATCATGTTTCCACCTCAGAAACATAGCTAAGGTACAACCATTTTTAAATGAAAAAGATGCTGTGAAATTGATTCATTCCTTTGAATTTCAAGACGACTTGACTGCTGTAACACACTTTTTACTGGCCTCCTAAAAAACACCATTGGGAGCCTTCAGCTCATTAAAAATTCTGCAGCTCTGCTATTAACCAGAACCAAGAGTGGAGAGCACATCAGGCCAGAAGAAAATTGGGGATGCAGCCTTTGTCACTTATACCCCAAAACTATGGAACACACTACCTATAGATACCAGGGAAGCCAGCTCACTGAATGATTTTAAAAGAAAGATAAAAAAGCATCTGTTCACTTTAGCCTTTAACAAGCTCTGACTTCCTAATACAGGTCTGAAACTCTTTCTTTTTATGCTTTTACTTTCTATTTACGCTTCACGGTGCCGCGTCTGTTTTAAAATCTTGACTTTATGATTTACAGTATCACAATTCTATGATTTTATGAATCAATTTTGTTTCATGTTCATTCCATTTTTATGTGAAGCACTCAGTGTTTATACTGCTCTTACTGTAAAGCACTTTTTGCTGCATTTCTTGTACAAAAGGTGCTATATAAGTAAAGTTTATTACTATCATTATCATGACATTCCTCAGCCTCAGCTTCACTTTGTGCTTAGTGCTAATTAGGGATGTGTGCAATTAGTGGACTAGTCGATTAAGTTGTTATCCTCGCTAGTTGGCACCAAACATATTATGAAAATTATTATTTTATCAATGAAGGAACATTTAAATGACATGTTAATACATATTCTGATGACTGATTTTTCCCCCCAATTTTTTACTATATGATAGGCTGTTTATGTGTTTGCGTTCACCTAATGAAAATGCCATTTCTAAATATTTTTTTCTTGAAGAATGTTGTTTTTGTTGATTGTTATTTGTTGTCTTCTACTTAGTGAGTTGTTGTCATGTTTTTTAGGATGATGTGCAATTTCATAATGCACTGTGCAAAGTCATTTTCAGCAGCATTTAAAAAAATACAATTGGTTATTGAAAAATGTGATTAACAATTTTTTTTCAACCTTATAGATTAAATTGTGCATTCTACTTTTAGATAAGTCAACTAGTCTATGTTCAAACTTAGGAACATCCCAAGTGCTAATTAGCTAATATTAGCATGCTAATAAGCCAAGTTATGCTTTTGAGCATGGTAACCATTATACTGGTTTGTAATGTTAGCATGCAGATGTAAGCATTCATCTTAAAGCCAAGCTGTGCCTGAGTCTAGCTTCACAGAGCTGCTAGCATGACTGCAGACTCTTGTTTATTACAAAATGTTAATAGCCAATATTGTGTCCATAATAGCAGAGCAGGAGGTACAAACAGCACTATTATCCTCTGTCAAAGTGAGTGATTTCATTGCTATCATCTGACCGGTGGATCAGCACGACTTAATGTCCCACTGTAACATATATGGAGCTGCAGGCTGCTCAAGTTTCTGTCTGCAGAGTGCTGAATGGCAGAACAGTGAGTTGAACATTATTGACTCGGCGGTATTCACACTCTTATGGCCGCCCATCGACTACCCGTCACACACATATACTGAGTTATGGCTTTTTGTGTGTGCGTGTGTACTGCATGTGTGTGTGTGTCTGTATCAATAGAAACAGTGATGTTATTCACAGATTTTTTGAACTGAGGTTCTCTGGACAGCACATGTACTGTACATGTGTACATGTACTGTTGTTCTGTGTGTTGGCTTGTAAATGTGCCCATATAGATATTTTTGGCAGCTATCAGTCATTTTTACGACTTTAAACAAAAGACAATCCTTTACACTGAAAGCTGCATTCTTACCAGAGTGGGAAATCCTCATGAAGCAGCATGTATGCCATTATGACATGTTAAACATCTCAAATGAATCCAGGATGACAATAATCCAAATGCATTTATGAATTCTCATATGGAATCTGATCAAATCAAAGACTGTATGTTTGTATCAGTCATGATAATAAATTCCAAGACTAATATGCAAATACTTAAACTGCATTTCAAAAAGAATGACAGGCCTATTTGGCAGCCTGTATTGGTCTAACTCTACAATGTATGCGCACCCTCGCGTGCGTGTGTGTGTGTGTGTGTGTGTGCGCGTGTGCGTGTGTGGGCATCTTTGGCAGCCTCTCATTATCATATTGAGAAATTTCTGAGCTGCACTGCAGACAAAGGAGAGGGGAGAGGTAAGGAGGGAGGAAGGGAAGGAGGGAGAAGGAGAGAGTATGCTTGCGTAAAAATAACAAATTGCCTCTCATTTGATTACTCGCCTGTCCTGCCTCTCTCTATCTCCCCCTCTCTCCTTTTCTCTCAGATTGCATAACTGCAGAATGTGAAGCAGCCATTCATATCCAGTGGAGAATGGACACCTGCTGTTTTTGCAGCCGTTTCATCTCTTTGTATTATTTTCACTTTCTTTCTCTTTCTCCTCCTCACTCTGTTGCCTTCTCTTTCAACCACCTTCTATTTCAATTTCTCTCCCTCCCTCCATCTACCTTCCTCACCTCGTCCTCTCTCCAGCCCCATTCAGTCTTTCACCTTCTCCCTCCTTTCATTCTTTCTGTTTTCCCCTACAGTACCATATCATTCTTTTCATCTTCTCATTATCTTTTCCTCCCTCATTTTCGCCTTTCTATTTTCTTTCTTTTTCTATTATTCTAATTCTCCCTTGCTTTCATTTTCTTCCCCCCTCTCTCTCTTATTCTTTGACTGCACCATGGAGCAGAATACAGATTAGATGAACAGCCACTGCAAATGTTTTCCACGCATACAGGAATAATGAGGGTAATTAAATTGGCAAATATGATTTCAGCATACTCGTTTTGCAGTTTTATTTGGTTTTAACAGCTATGAATAAGAATGTTTAGGATGCCAAAAGTAACGGTGATGATGATGACAGTTATGATGATGATAATGATCTACACTGAGTATGTGGTAGCCCAACATTAGAAAGACAGAGCTGGTATCAACTGACTGCTGTTTTGTATGTTACAATGTATTTAACGTAAATTGTAAATAGGTTATGGAATTAATTTCCTGGTTCTAATTTCTATCAGTCAAATCAGTGAAGGGTGGACACCCAAGATTAGTGTCACCAATTCAGTATCTGACCAAATGTCTCCCCATCTGTTCCTCAGTTATGGCATTTAGTCATGGCCAGACAAGTGGTTTTGCAGAATATCATGATGTCACAGTGATGTTGACCTTTAACCTTTTTTTTAAGAAAATGTCATCACTTCATCATTTTATCCTGTTAGACATTTGTGTGAAATTTCATCCTAATTAGCATAAGAGTACTTGACTAATGGCCAAAAACATGTTTTATGAGGTCATAGTGACCTTGACATTTGGCCACCAAATTAAAAGTAGTGCATCCATGACACAAAGTGGACATTAGGGCCAAATTTGAAAAAAAAAAAAATCCCTCAAGGCGTTCTTGAGCTATTGCGTTCACGAGAATGGGACAGACGAGGTCACAGTGACCTTGACCTTTGACCACCAAAATCTAATAAGTTCAAGTCAAAGCGAACATTTGTGCCAAATCCCTCCTAGGTGTTCTTGAGATATCTTGTTCACGAGAATGGTACAGACAACTTAAAAACATAATGCCTCTGTGCCTGCACGAGCTGTGGCCGAAGATGTTATATTAACTGATTCGATTTTGGTGGTCAAAGGTCAAGGGCACTGTGACCTAATCTGCCCCATTCTGGTGAACGCGCTAGCTAAAGAATGCCTTAAGGGAATTTTTTCAAATTTGGCCCAAACGTTCACATTGAGTCATGGATGAACTAATTCTAATTTGTTGGTATAAAAATCTTATTGTGTAAATTTTGTGTAAGCACTATATGTCAACCTGACGATATCATCACATTATTGATATCAAAGTTTTTGGTAAGAAATATTGTGATACTGTGACCCATGGGTACGGGGAAGGTCAGGGTTAAGGAATGATTAGATTAGATTAGATTAGATTATTATTTATTTTGAACATGTAAACAGAAATGTCATAAGAAACAAAGCAAACAAACATTCTCAACACAATTTTGCAATTCGGTTTACATTTCCGAAAAGGAGTGGGAAGACGTACATACTTATTTAATCCCACCCCTATCCATAAATCCCTTTTTTGTTAATTAACTAGCTTCCCATTACAATAATTAACAACATAAACTTTTCATTTCAATTAACAAAGTCTTACAAAACTGATCAAAAGGTGCAAGCGTATATGTTGTGTCTGTTACTGTCTTTGTCATAACAGTAGAGCTGTATTATATGAGGTATGGTGTTATTAAGAGAATGTCAGTCAGTTTTGTTTTTTTTCCCCCCGTCATTATGCTCTGTTCTGTCTCTCATTACCCTGATATCTACATGTGCTGCGATACTGACAGCAGTTTTTGGTTGATGTATACCTGTAAGTTGTGTCGAAAATAAAATTATGCCCAAAAAAAGCGCTATTCAATTTTTTACCACACCATGCAGCCCTTGTTTAAACAAATTTTCACATGATTTTGTATTCTTCTGTATGTGGTTAAATGGTTTTCTTTCCTGCTGAAAAAGTACCATATCCACAGCAATGTAAGGTCCCTTCCTGGTAAGTACTTCTGAGGATACGCTTTCGCTGATGTGACCAAATCATTTTGGTGCTTTTGGTGGCCAGAGGTGAAAGCTGAATCCTGACACTGCACAGTGTGGAGCAGAGGCTGAAGCAGGAAGAATACATTATCAGCACGAGGAATACAGTATCCGCTAACTGCACCTCCACCTCCACCAACTCCATCCTAAAACCATTGCTTTTTTGGGGCATGCCTTTGCGACAAGAGGCAGTGTGAATATAGGGAACAACAAGTGCAATTACATGTCATAGCAAGTAGCAAAATTGCACTGCTCAGCCTGATCTGCATTCGGGTTCAGCCGGAGCCAGGAAATTACCACGAAAAATTACAATGCAAATTACAACGATTGCGCTACCACTGCCTTTGTGTGAGGACAAAATTAGGGGCCTGAGTCTGATTGTATTATGCACACTGCTGGGACCACGTGACCAAATGTACTGCAAAGGTTTGAAATAGCATCTGTTTAAAATGGCATGTGAAAATGACACAAATGCTTAAAATACTACTGGATTCAGAGCCAAAAGAGAAGTTTCCTGACTACAACCAATCAGCCCACTCACCTGAATGAGGTAGTTATAATTACATTTACAGTAAATTACAGCAGGTAGGAAATGGTTAGGTTATCTATTTTCCATGTTTGACAAATGAAGTGAGATACTGTAGCATAACTGCACACTGTCAGTAAGACTCTCTGTTATCTGGATGCTGGGATGATGTAGTTCCTTGGGAAGCTGTCTCATCACAAAACACCTCCACCCTCCCCATGCCCAGGCTTGAGCTCACTGACCTAGACACGGGGGTGACGTAGTTTCCTGGGAAGACACCGGAGGCAGCAGTTCTCAGTGAGGTGCCTTTGAACCACCCGTCCTGACACTTCTCTGTCACCCGATACATCTCCCCTTTCCTAAGCTCCAGCTCGTCAGCCTTCTGGGGCTTGTAGGCGTATAGAGCCAGATATCTGGAACAAAAACAACACACAAAATGTAGAAGTGAGTCAAATTATAAAATCATCAGAAGTCAGCGGGAAATTTGGAGAAACTGTTCACCAAATACCAATTATCTCCCATGTGGATCACCCCTAATATGTATTATGCAAAGTAAAAGCAAAGCTATTACAAATGCAAACAAATAAATGAATAAACAAATGAACAAACATTAGCAGATCCATTCTTTAAAAAACAAGTACAAAATTCTGTCAGTGCGTTAAAAGGGGAGGAGAGAATGGCAAATTTCAGTTCTGTGTCACTTAAATCGGAGGGCAAATAACTCCTCTGGTATCAAGAAAATGACTCAAGACTATTCATGACGCCTTCCCTTTTTAGTTGTCAGAAACTAAAATTATCTTATGGGATTTCAAGATTTTTCCACCATTTATTTTTTAACAAAATGAATAAAAAAAATGACTCTTAGGAAGTGTGTATTTTACACATCTTATTTTTAGTTGTTTAACTGAGATGTACAGTGCTGTGAGAACAAAAGATAACAGCAACCAACTCCTTTATTAGACCATCAAACCACATTTTGATCTACAATAGGATCTTTGTCAGCTCAAAGAGAGGAACTGTGGAGGTTGATCCTCCCACCATATACAATCCATTTCCACTGAGTGGAAAATAAACTAGCTGGCAACTGTAAACATGCGTACTTGTCAGATATTAGTAATGGGTATCCTTTAGCATATACAATTAATGCCATTTAAAGCAACAGCACAATGTCAATTTATCTGATGTTATTTTTAATTTTTACTGAGTTAAGACCACCAGTTAAGATAAGCTTATTTCAAGAAATCAGGACTGTTTTCTGAAACAGCAGACCAATAAACCATTCTTCTTAAGGCCCTAAATTGTTTTACCTAGGGTTGGGTATCGGTACTTAATACTGTGCCTTTAAGGTACAACCTCTCCAGTCAAACATACCTGCATTCGCTCACAGCCAATCACAGAATCCATTCTTCCATTTAATGCAATGGGTGATTGGTCCACTACTCCCGCAACTATAACTCATACAGCCTGCAGTGTGGTGAAGTTGAGCGTATAGAGTTGGCAGTTCAGTGTGTCAAGATGTCACCATAACATTTCAAAGTATGACTACATGCATGTGATGTTTAGTTGCGTGTTACACAATTGAATGCTACCAATGGGTATCAAATGAAGTAGAAAAAAAGTTCATGAAAAATTAAGTGTTGGTATTGGTATCACATTAAGGGTGCTGGCCCTGGTTTTACCTTAATGACTTAAAGGTCCACTGTGCAAGATTTAGGGTGCTTTCACACCTGCCCTGTTTGGTTTGGTTCAATCGAACTGAAGTTCGTTTGCCCCTTCATTTGGGCAGGTTTGAGCACAGCAATTGCGCTTGTGTGCGCATTAAAACAACCTGACTGAGACCTTCTGGAAAAGGTGGTCTCGGTCCGGTTAAAACCGAACTCTGGTGCAGTTAGTTTTGTAGTGAGAACGTGTTCCAACCTCGATCCGAACCAACTGCAGTCACATTACGCATCGTTTGGGTTAAACATGAGCATGTTACAGTCCTGGAGGATTATTAATGTGCGCCTCCTCCTGTACTGCCTTAATATGCACATTCAGCACATCCAATGCATCAAAACATTGTTTTCTAGTTGGAGCTGCACCTTGTTTTCAAACTGTATGGAAACTCTAGGTCTGAAAGCGCCCTTAGTGGCATTAGCAGTTAGTTTGCAGAACTGAAACTTCTTCTGCATGCCAAGCTTGAAGGGGAACTATAGTGGCCGACGCGAAAACGCGAATGATCCTATCTATAGCCAGTGTTTGGTTTGATTTAGGGTTACTGTAGAACAACACCGCTGACGCCGCTTGCTCTGTATTGGCTCATTCTATGCTAACCACAACACAACAACTCTATTTTAAGGTGATTATAAACTAATGAAATTATAGCTATTAATATTATGTACCATTTCTGCTAATGGCTGCCCCTAATCCTACACACTAGACCTTCAACTGAATGCACTTACGCACAGTGAGTTTTACTACTGATAACAGTTAATAGGGAATTTCAAGATATAGTTGAGATAAGGTTTCTCAAGCAAAGCTACTTAGCAATTTTTCCCTTTTATTTACCGGGCAAGTTATCTGAGAATAAATTCTCTTTTACAGTAACTGCCTGGTATTTATGAACCAGAATGAGACCTTTGGGGATATTATTGTGCTGCAATCCTTAGATACATTCCTGCTAGTGAACAAACTTATTTTCATATCTCGACCGACCAGTTTTCAAAAGAATGTATCACATTGGCATGTTAACCAGAATTCAAGGCTTTGGGGATACACTGCAATAAACTGTGAACTGTAGCAAATAAACTATTGCAAAAAAAGATGATCAGAATCAACAGAGGCTGACTCATCAAATCCAAAATGTATGACTGCTTCAATAATGCAGTGTAGACTTTGATTTATTGAGTTCTTTACGAGAGTTCAAGTCGTTTCTTACCGAGGTAGTAATGTGACCACCAAGAAGCTGACTGAATGATTTTCCCCTCCCACATGGTATGCTACCCTGTGAATGGGTAATCAATATGCGCTTGCTTACCTGCTTAATAACAGGTACGCTGATAAATGTAGTACTTAGCCTCCTACTGTATGTGACTGTGTTTATGCATTTAGAATTGTGTGTTGCATCTGTGTTAACATATAAATATGTTTCTGGCCCTGTCGCTGGGAGACATTTGTAGTATGTTGTGCCAGACTCCGACAGAAGACGATAAGACCACAGAGTAAACAAGCCTTATACGTGCCGCCTCCCCGTTGCCATGGTAACAGATGTGGGGACCGTCTCCCATCTCCCCATGGCAACAGGAATAGTTGCCAGGTCAAGATGGAAACGTCCGACCTCATCAGTAGAGCAAACCTGCTCCGGACGAGTGTGTGTGTGTGTGTGTGTGTATTAAGAGTACGTGTGAGTGTGAGCCTGTGAGTGAGTGTGTGTGTGTGTGTGTGTGTGTGTGTGTGTGTGTGTATACCTAGCGCTACTTGGAAGGTGATATTATTAAAGCTGACAATGTTGCTGTATTTGACTCACATCCTCCAGGCAGGACACCAGTTTATAGTAAACAACACACCCACACACACATCCACACCCACACACACACACTTCTACTTCTATACTTATGAGGACCCTCACTGGCCATAAACCATAAACCTGATTCTAACCTTGAAAGAAGTGTTTACTGACCAGTGTCCTCACTTTCCAAAAATATCTAAAAATGCCCTCCCTCTCAAGGTCTAAAACTCAAAATCGGTCCACACAAAGATAGAAGTACAACACCAACAACACACACTCACCTTGAAGATACCCGTATCTTTCTGGCAGTTACCTGGTAGATTAATTACGAGGTGAATTATAGAACAGTCTTGCTCAGCGTTGGCACCTCACCAGCCATCTGGAGGTAGCTAGTGAGGTTACAGTTCCACAAAGATTTAATTGTGTTTGCTAGTGTGTGTCAGGTGGTTTTGTATTCTTAATCAATTCAAGAAATCATCAACCTGTGAAGTTACTAAAGTTAATAGTAAAACTTCCCAGATGCTTGGATGTGGAGCAAGCAAACCAGTCACAAGACTCTGCTGATGATGTATTTGAATCTGCGATTGTTTGCAGTTAAACGTTTGATTTGATGACCAACAAGTGATACGAGTTCTATTAGTTGCAGATACAAACAGCTCCACGCCCACCAAGATCTTGAAAATAAGGAGATGTCTTCTGCTGTGTACACATAGATCCGACCTTGCCCCATCTTCTCCTTTATCTTTGGTTGAGTTTTATGGTGGTTGGGATCCAAGAGTGTTGCACACCCACCATCTGCTAGACTGTCCCTTACCCCAAGATGGATGTGTTGCTACATGTAGTGCATGTGTGAAGACTGAAAACCACTAGTGGTGCCTGAGAGGTTTCCCAGTAATTAACCGGGAGCTATGTGTGAAGAGGCTTAAGCCTAATTTTTTTGTCACACTGAGTCATATAGAGTGGTGTAGGAATGAGTCCTCAAATGAGTCCCGGTTCCCTTGTCTCAAAATCAATAGGGTTTTTTGAATGGGTTTTTGGTTTAATGCCTGAAATAAGGTCTGTGGTTAGTTAACACAAGCTCAAGAGACTTTCACGTTTTGTTCTACGACATAAAATGTGCCAGTAAATACCCCTCTTGTGATTTTTTCAGCCTTTGGGTGTCTTAAAAAAATGGTTGCTAACAAGTGGCTACATGAGACAACAGAGCGTCATCACACTGAAAGTGATTTTACTGCCTCGTTGTGGTGATGACATTAAGCCATGCGACCATGGTGTAGTTCGTTTATAGCCTAATGTTAGCTTTTTACCTGTGGTGATTGAAGTGAGGTTTCAAAAATCATAGAGGCAGTGGTTTGTGAAGATTTTCTTGCTGAACAAAATGTGTAAGTATCATTAATGTTTGTTTGTCACAGAGCTTATTATCAGCAATAATCCAGAATCCAATGGAAAAATCCCACAGGCTTTTTGACAAGGGAACCAGGGCAGTGCTAACTTTCTTCTACTACCCATCTCTTGTAATATTTGCATGTGGTGTTTGAATGTTTTGGAAAATTTGGACTGATAAGTAAAGAAAAAAAACACTACTTCCTGCCAGAGTTCCTGAAAAGCCTCGAGGGTTTAGTTTTTTGTTTGCTATTCTCATATCTTACTTCCTGTCAACGGTCTGTCCACTATTAAATAATACAGAAATCCCCCCAAATCCCTAAAAAGCTGAAACATGCCTGTTAGCATGAAAGCTGCATATATTCTAAACTATACATCCAGTCCTGCCTTTGTTATCACACCAGCATAAAGCACCTTACTGTTCGTTGTTCAGGTGATGAACTTTGTTTCCCAGTGCTCATCTCTATGGAAGCACATAACAGGCTGTACAATAAAGTGCACAGAGTAAGTGATGGCTGTGCTGTTGAAAGCCTTGTTATGAAACACTGATGTAAGCATCACGCAACTGAGGGAATGGTGTGTGACTGTATTTTTCCTTTCTGAGGGGGATTTGATCCTTGACCAGTGGAGGAGTAAATGTGGTTGCAGAGGTGGTGGAACATGGCCAATAACTCTGGGCACAAAAGAGGGAATATTTTTACTGCTGCCAGGAGGCGGGATCTGAAATCATGCTTGAATATCAGGCACATATCCATTCTGTTAGAGAGCAGAACAGGTGGAGGGAAGAAAGGAGGGACTTAAAAACCCTGGTTGCAGGTGGGTGAGCTGACAGCACCCTGGGGTGTACTCACATGTTGAGTGGCAGTTGCACCTTGGCATGGGCCAGCAGCTCAGAGGTTATGGATGCCACTTTGGGGGGCACCAGTACCCCTGCCGAGGAGGGAGAGGGACCCGGGTGAGATGTGTCCTGTAGACACACAGAAACATATGAACATACAAATGGAGTGGTTTCCATTTAAAATAAAACATTACTTGCAATATGTGCCGGCGGCATTTACAGCTTTTCAGTAAGTGTCCTGGACATTATTCAAAAACACATTTAACCCAGTTGTGAATGTAACCAGAGGCAATAAATGTAAAAGCAATGTGTCTCCAGTCTCCAGCTATCAAAAAGAGGAACGGTGTTAGTCACATGTAACTGCCAGAGTTAGTGATTGGGGAATAAGTTCATAAAATCTCTCGTGGAGAGGAGTGACCAAAGTGAAATGTATGTGCATGTGTACTGCATATATAGATATTTAGATATTAGCTGACTGCAGCTACTGTATATGTCTATCAGCATATATATTCTATGTTGGCTGGTGTGTAAAAAGAAATTGCAGTAAAAAATGTCAAAGACATGTTTTAGGTTGCTTAGTAACAGTGATACCTTTACATTCATTTTTCAGGTCCAAAAATATTGATATTGACATTTGCCTTAAAAATCTAATAACAGTGGCTCTGGGTGTTATGGGAGTGTTATTTTAGTGCTATCAATATCAATACTTTGTCACTGTATCTGCTCTGTGATTTAAATATTATATTTGATTTAAATATTCACTGCGTTGTCATTGCCTTGTGCCCAAAAACTACAATACATTTAGTATGCATCTATCTATCTATCTATCTATCTATCTATCTATCTATCTATCTGTGTGCACATACCCCTTCTGTGAATTTTCTCTAGGTTCACCGGCTTCCTCCTACCGTCCAAAGACATGCAGGTTAACTGGCGACTTTAAAATGCCCTATGTGTGAATGGTAATTTGTCTCTATGTGTCAGCTCTGTGATAGTCTGGCGAGCTTAATTCTCCTCCACTCAAAAATGTGTTTTCTTCTTGTTCCTACAGATGAATGTTTGAGCCTCACTGTGCAGAATGATGTATGTGCAGAGCTTGACACTCAAAGGCTGTTTTCACATTTATCTGCTGAAAATGCTCATATGATTTTAAGGGCTAGGGCTACGAGCCTATGTTGGTGGCTTATGTAGCCTATGTTTGAACCATTTAATTAAAATATGTCTGCATATCAAAAGCCAAAAACCTGAATATGTCGTTCATTCTTTGGAAGGGCTACAAGCATGATTTGTGACATCACAAATATTTTAGAAGCCAGTCATGGTCCAATGTTCAACTTACACAATTGTGATGTGGAAACTTGAAGCCTCCAGTGCACATACACTGAGAATGGACTTAACAGTGAAACCTTTGGGATGAAGAATAAAATTGGCATATTGAGAGATTCTAGCATTTTTAATGAGGGAGAAGGTGTAGATGTCATTTTAAGGATTTTAATGAGATAATTGATTTTTTTGTGGAAAAACTATATCATACTTTATTATTCAAAGAGAAACATTTATATACGTTAAAACATGTCTTGAAGGAATCTTTAATGATTAAATTATCATTTATTTTCATAAAAAAAGATAACTTAGTTGTGATAATAATCACAATTATTTTAATCATTATTATTATTACTATTATTATTATTTTTCTTTTAATTATTTCTTCCCCATACACACACATATACAAAATCACACATACAGTAATATAACTCGAACACACATGTACGCCCACAAACAGAGCAAGTTTTAACAGTACTATGCTACTCTTTTCTTGTTTTAATTCATGAAATTCATTCATTTTTGTTGAATTGATTCTTGATGCTTTGGCAATATTGTTGTTATGATATTTACACCAATAAAGCAAATTTGAATCTAATTGAATGAATAAACCACGAATACTAAAAAACTGCAGCTTATACAAGTTGCTAACTAACGAGGTGCTGAACAGGTACTGTAGGCCAGATGCTGCAGAGAAATACGTATTAACAAGAGGCAGAAGAAAATAAAATAAATCCAATTAAACGACATATTTGCTGCCACAGAATAATTCTGTGAACTGACAAGGAATGACCAGTGTGTGTGTGTGTGGGTGTGTGTGTGTGTTTCTGTAAGTTATTTCTAACTTACTCAGAACGCTGCTCTGTCACTTTCTGACCTGCCCCACCCAACCTGCGGGTTGCTTGTCAACACACGCATCACTATTGGCAGGTGTATAAGTAAACAAACAAACAACAACAACCACAAAGATCATTATTCAGTCTCATATTACATTTGTGGGAAGTTATTACAGTTTAGATTTTCACCTTCCCATATATGTAATAATTTCCTGCAAATGTAATAGTTAATACATTTGCAGGAAATTGTGTGTTACGTTTGTAGTAGGCCGCTGCTATTACGTTTGTGGGAAATTTATTACATTTGCAGGATTATTACATTCAAAGCTGCAGATTTGTATTACGTTTGTGGTTTATTACATTTGTGGGCTGTTATTACGTTTGGGGGTGTAACAGACCCTGCCTCTCGCCCAATGACAGATTGGATAGGCTCCAGTCCCCCTGCAAACCCTAATAGGTTTAGGATAATGGATTAAAATGAAGGATAATGAATCTATATAGAAAAAACAGCAGTCACATGTAACCAAAGACTATATATTACAACCCTCTCACTTTTCAGCCTAACGATTTAAAATTTTAGTTGCAAGCACAAATGGGAAGTATTTAGCATGCTAGCATGACCAGTTGAATAAGCAATATGTAAATGCATCATAATCAACATAGCACAAGTGGGTGACCCTTGATTGAAAGGTTAATGTAAACCCATGCTAATTCTAATACTATAGGGAGAGGAAAGTAATTAGGTACATTTATTCACATGCTACATGTAAGTACAGAAATAAAGTACTTGTGCTTGTATGTTATGCACAAAACATTCACATCACCTTATAAAATATGACACTAATGTCAGTGTGTATGTTTGTATTTGTGTGTGTACCTGGATGCGTGCAGCAGCTCTGGGGTCAGAGGAGCTGATGAGGACCGGGTGGGAGATCTCCATACTGTGTCTGTTGTTGAGTTGCGCGGCCCTCTGGCTGACAGACAGCGCAGAGAACGAATGCCTCTTCTTGGCGTTTTTCTTCCCTTCACCTCTCCGATGACCAGAGCCATTTCCATTGGATGGCGAGGCGCTGGGGGAGGGACCAGGAGAGCAGGAGCCCAACGGAGCCGGCTCTGAGCTCGGACCTGGTGCATTAGTCGGCGTGGGCTTGTCGATCTCCATCAACTGCTTGGCTGTTTCGTTTAACTGAGAGGAGAGGAGGAGGAGAAGCAGGTGGTTGAGAGAACAAGAGAAGGCAGGAGAGGGGAGGACACAAGAGAAGACAGGAGAAGTTCGGGTGTTAGATTTCAGTCCTCAGAGGTTCACATCCATAACAAGATCTCCAGCACACACAAGAAGTGTGTTTGTGTGGCCTTTCTTCACTTGTTCCTGTTGGCAGCTTTTCAAAATCCGGCGGCATAACAATCATCACTTACAACAGCTGGTCCAGTGAGACTCCCTTTGTATAACACACACTCTCATTGTCTGTCTTTGTCAAACACACACATACTCCCACACATAAGATAATTCTAATGTGAGCTTCCCTTTCACTTGCCAGGATTGTTCTTCCTCTCCTCACTTTGGTTTTATTTCACTTCATTCTTGGGTAAAATCTGATACAGATTCAGTTATTTATTTAAGATACGAAAAATTTCAACTTAACTTTGTTCATACATCAGCACAGAGCCGTATTTGATTTTTATCCGTATGAATTTAAGGTTCTAAGTAATTTACACACTTAAATTGGAGCCTATCCCAGCTGACATTGGATGAGAGGCAGGGTACACCCTGGACAGGTCGCCAGACTATCACAGGGCTGACACAGAGAAACAGACAGCCATTCACACTCACATTCACACCTGCAGGCAATTTCAGAATCATCATGTCTTTGGACTGCGCAAGGAAGCCAGAGAACACAGAGAAAAGCCACGCTGACATGGGGACAACATGCAAACTGCACACAGAGACCATGGCTTGCAGATTAAAACCCTCTCCCTGTGAGGCGACAGTGCTAACTACTGTACCACCGAGCCACTTTCACCACTTACGGTTGGGCGGCACTTAAGATCAGCTCAGTCTCAGCTAATTTAACAGTTCAATAAATCCAAATCACATACTCCTCCGAGCTCTCTTTCTCTCGTTCTTTTCAGTTTCACAACACTTTCAGTAATATAGCAAACTAAACTCTCATTTTGTTGACTGCAATGTTTTACATTTAATAATCTGTAAATTTAGAATGGATTTGTGAATGACTGCTGCAACATATATGCACAGACAAAGATAAACAATTCAAAACAGAATGACTAAGAGCTTAAAGCTACAGCTGGCAACTTTTATCAAAATACGTTTTTGTCATATTCACTAAAACTGTCACTATATCCTACTATACTATACTATATCCTACTGGTTCACACCAATGCAACTAGAGGAGACGGTGTATCATCTTTATACACAACTCTCTGTACTTCTATTCTGATTTGCAGCTTTTCAGGCTTATTTTGTGGCTGAATATAACTTGCAACTTCTTAAAATATGAATGAGGATGGTGATAGTGAGATACTGGCTACAGCTGCATTTGTAGGAGTGATGAAATGGCAGAAAACAGAAACAAAATGAGCATCAGATGGACTGTATTCATAATAAATCCATCCATCCATCCATTTTCGTAACCGCTTATCCTCTTGAGGGTCGCGGGGGGGCTGGAGCCTATCCCAGCTGACATTGGGCTAGACTATACTACTAGACCTGACTATCGCAGGGCTGACACCTAGAGACAGACAACCATTCATGCCCACATTCACGCCTACGGCCAATTTTTTTCACCAATTAACCTATCCCCAACCTGCATGTCTGGACTTTGGGAGGAAGCTGACATGGGAAGAACATGCAAGCTTCGCACAGAAGGGCTCCCTCCTGGGATCGAACCCTCTTGCTGTGAGGCGACAGTGCTAATCACCACACCACTGTGCCGCCTCATAATAAATACACTACAACAATATTAATAACCAGCACCAATTAATCAGTCACTGAAAATGTGTGTGTGTGAGGGGGCATAAGCACATACACCCAGCAGCAGCAGCCACCCCTCGTCGACACTGGCACACTGTGAGGATGGAAACAGAGGGCTTGGTGGGGACAGAGCACCTGCAGCAACAAGTGAACATGCTGTCTGCGGTTATTTTGACTTGACCAGCGGGCTTCACTTGGTGCTGTAAAAAAAGGTGATGTGCCTTAGGCTCCAAAACCAGCAGCCAGGGATTTGAGTTGCAGGTGGCACCATCAGCCGACTTTAGTCAAGCTCAGACTGGCCAGTTACAATGCTGAAACTTTTCTCTGCAACGTTCTACAGTGGTTTCATCTCATCGCAAATCTTTGGTCTGAACTGAGCTTTAAATCACAAAGTTTGTTCTGGCCAGTGCTTGGTTTTGGTTTGACTGTTTTCAACATAGTGGCCGTGTCACAAACTTTCTCATTTTACAGCTGAACAGTACACTAAAATATGTTACTGAAAACATTTGAGGCAAGAAATCAGTAACAAAATCTTCATTCATTTTTAGTTGGCACATAGTTTGACCGCAGTTCACGAGGAGTTATTGACATGATTGACAGCTGTGTTACAGACTCACAGTTTATCTGTCTCATGCACTACTGTCAGGATAAAGTGAGTTTTTACAATACACAATTATCTTTTATAACAGTTACCAACCACAGCCCAAAGGAATGAGCAACATCATGAGGATTTGTGCACATCCCACTGAAGTAATGGGTGTGTGACTTGGAGCTTTGTCATCTCACCCTTTTCTAATGAGAACCACAATGGAAATAAGCTTTTATTTTCATTGTGTTTTTATCCTCAACAATTCTAATTGCATGTCAGGAGCGGGTGATCGCAGTCTTGTATTTACCCTTAGTCTAACCAAATAAATGTGAGAAGCAAACATTACTTCTAGCTCAGAGTACATAATGAGCTGTATGTATCGAGTGGTCTGGTCACAGCTCTGGATTTTAATAATGTGGTGGACGTTTTTTTTGTTGTTTTTTTTAAATCAGAGACTGCTGAGGAATAAACACCTGGTTTAAGGTACTCACTCTGTTATTATATGTTGGTTGTTTTTAATGAGAAGTGCAAAGTTTGTCAGGCCCTATAACAAAGCTTTGCTGATCAGTGTAAGTGCATCTCTCCCCCATTTAGAGTTTCAGTGAGCAATTTGTTGAGATTTCGATAAAGGTAGCAGAGCAGAGAACGCATATTAGGTTTTTGAGTTGTGAATAAAAAATTAAATCTTTTTGTGTTCACCATTACCGGATGAATGATTTTACTTATCAAGTCAAAGTGTATTACTAATGTAGCCCAGGCCAATTCCATCACTGCTACTAGCTGCCATTACACACACTAATCCCATGTGTCATATGAGCTAGCCAAAGCCGAGACTTGTTTATCAGAGTGGCATGAATAAAGTTGAGAAATGTGGAGATGAGTGTTCCATCCAAATTATTTGAAGCAGCATGTTGCAATATTTTATAAATGCTGAAAAAGCCCATATATGAGCTATAACGTCGTTGCGCCAAAGTGTTTTCTGCCCTGTGGCTGTGAGCACATCTCCGATGTAAATGGGAAAACAGTCGGTGTGTTTGACAATTATGGAGCTTCGCGGTACTTTAGGTAGGCACAGAAGCAGGCTGGCGCTCATTAATTCTGCTCACTCCAACACTCACACTGCTTCTCAATGTTCCCGAACTACCTGCTGCTTGCAATTTAACTCACTTCACCTCCCCTGCCTTATAAAGCACTGCCATTTGATGTGGTTTCATTTTTTTTCTTTTATGTGCTCATGTTCGTCCATGTTGTGTACCTCAGGCTCTGCTGAGGGGCTTGTGAGCTCAGGAAAAGTCCATGTAAAGCTTGCTCAGGTTTGATGCAGAGTGGAGTGACACTAGTAACCGTTAAAAGAAATACTAAAAAAAAAACTTGACATGAGTGCTTTGACTTAAAGGACCACTGTGTAGGATTTAGTGGCATCGGGCAGTCAGGTTTCAGACTGCAACCACTAGAGTGAACCTACGGTGGCCTTCAGGTACCAAATGTAAAAGGCCCTGTGTGAAATGCCCCGTGTTTTGGACAGACTCACTCTGGTTTCTCCAAAACACGGTGGTGCAACTGGCGGGCTGTGTGGAAAAGGACATGCTCCCTGTGTAGATATGAAGGGCTCATTCTAAGGGAACAAAAAAAAACTACAGCTCTTAGTTTCAGGTGATTATACACTAACGAAAACATAATTATGTATAAAAAAAAATAGTAAATCCCTGTGCACAGCAGCGCAGTGCTTCTTCTAGGTGCCAGCTGGTGCAGGATAAATCACAGTCAAAAGTTCAAAAACTTCCAGCGCGCACTAGAATATCAGGATTGACACAGAGTTTATTCAAAGATGTTTAAAAACAATTGTTTTTAAACATTTTTGACATAATTATGTATTTTAGATTCAATCTCTGACGATATATCCCCCTATATCCCCCTATATCCTACACACTGCAAATCTGAATTATGGCTGAGACCAACATTAATAACAGATGTTACATGCAAATATAAAACATCAATTGGTAAAATCCTGTAACGTGTTACATAGATGCACACTACATGAACATCAGAGGGAAAGATATTTCTCAGTGAAAGTCTGCGTCTATTCATTATTACCTCTGCACAATGTTCAACACTTGACTCTACAGAGTAGCAGCAAACGTGTAAAGCAAATATTACACCTACAGTGCATGTGTTAATGACTGTGTCATTCTCAGTGAGATCTTAAAGGGCATGGTCTCGATGATATTGTGTGCCACTGAACTTGGTCTTATGAACAGGCACGCAAACACACAAACACAAATACACACACTAGAGTTGGATCAATTCTCGGTTATGCCTGTCCACTTCGGTGTACGAGCTTAAACTAGTTCGATTTTATGAAAACCAGTGTAACCAGCCTTTGTCATTATGGCACCTAGTGGCAAATTAAAAAGTAGCTTACAGTAACCTGTGCTGACGGCATCACTTGTATAGTATTAGTAACAAGCAACATGACAACATGATAAACAATACTATGTTTAGAAACGCACTAATGGAGCCATGGGTGTCTGACAGACTGTGTAAATGGTAAATGGTAAATGGACCTGCATTTGTATAGCACTTTTCTAGTCATCTGACCACTCAAGGCACTTTTT
The DNA here is from genome assembly GCF_041903045.1 of Epinephelus lanceolatus. Taxonomy (NCBI): domain Eukaryota; kingdom Metazoa; phylum Chordata; class Actinopteri; order Perciformes; family Serranidae; genus Epinephelus; species Epinephelus lanceolatus. The sequence continues at coordinate 18,136,424 of NC_135747.1, read as the reverse complement.
ACACTATGAGTCACATTCACCCATTCACACACATTCATACACTGGTGGCTGAGACTACCATACAAGGTGTCACCTGCTACTCAGTTTTTTTTTATAAGTCACTCACACATCGATGGAACAGCCATTGGGAGCAATTTGGGGTTCAGTATCTTGCTCAAGGATACTTCGGCATGCAGACAGGAGAAGCCGGGGATCGAACCGCTGATCTTCCGATTGGTGGACGACCCGCTCTACCTCTGAGACACAGCCACCCAATTTATTGCCAGGTCCAGGTTCATGTCGTTAACATGGAGATCATATTCCAGTATGAGAGGGGGAAGAGCGGCCATGCTGTTTGTTTACCAAAACATTCATGTGTTTTTTGTGGTGACGAGAGCAGACGTCAGAGTTAGTTTGTAAGTAAAACTGCACCAATATGATGACATTTGAAATTTGAAGGCAATGAAAGATGTATCCTAACAGGCTGTGAGCACCTTTTTGAGCTAAACTTTCAGCAGACACCATGTTTCTATGTATTCCTTTTGCTCAATGAATGAGGAATGACTGGTTCATGAAGTTAAATGAGGAATTATTGGGGCCGTAACAGTACATGTATTTGTGTCAAACCGTTTGGTACGCGACTTTCGGTTCGGCACGACCCTGTACCGAATTATTGGGCACAGGATATTATTTTATTTTATTTTGATTTATTTTAATTCCGTTTTTGCGAGCCGAACCATTTAAAATATCTAGTTCCCCCACGGACATAATTGAGTGACGGACCGAGTCCTGTAAATCTCCGCTTTCACTTTGTGCAGCGCATTCTCGCATTTTGACAACATGGCAAGTGAGCCTGAAGAACCTGAAGACCCACCCGCAAACCTTAAGTCCTCCGTTCGGGAACACTTTGGTTTCAGGGTAAAATACAAAGATGGAAATAAACAAGTGGACAAGACAAAAGCAGTGTGCTGACACTGCAGTACAGCGGTCGGGTATGTACTTGGAAACACGTCTAACATGCTAACGCACATAAAGCTACACCACCCGAGTTTGAACGTTAACCGGCGCGACTAGAAAAAGCAATCTGGTGCAAACTACGTCGTCGTCGTCGTTTAAAAAGAAAGAGCATTTCCCTGACCATCGCGCTAAAGAAATAATCAACGCCATTGGAGTTGAGTAAAATTGTTTAAGCTGCACTTTAGATATAAGCATGTTTTGTTTACTGCACTTTAACAATGTGGGAAAGCTAAGTAAGTTCCTAGTAAAACTGAATCTGAGCAGGCTTTAAAGCTGACCAGCTGCACTATACTTTTTATTTTAATTGAGTAAAACTGTTAAAGCAGAAATGTATATTTATATTTTTCATTCAACAAATGTGTTAAAAAAACAGCAGGATTTTATTTTTCACTTTTATATTTCTATTTTCATTCAAACAATGTGAAAAAGCAGGATTTTATATATATTTGTTTCATTCAAAAATTGTGTAAAAAGAGTTAACTGCTGTGGTGGTATGCTTTAATAAGGTTACCAATAAGTAAAAGATATTTAATAGTTGTCTATTTTTTTCATTACTGTACCAAAAAAAAAAAAACGAACCGTGACTTGTGTACCGAGGTATGTACCGAACCGAGATTTTTGTGTACCGTTACACCCCTAGGAATTATCTATACATACCTCCTTATTTCACAACAAAAACCTAAATACAGTGGCAGCTGGCTGAAGGGATTGTCGGGGAACTGAAAGTTTCTGGTGAGCTGAACGATCATCGCCAATAACAAGGTAGGCTACTTGTTCTTGGCTTCATTGTACGTTATTTCCAGTTAATGTGACAATACAAAACATGTATTTCTGTTTTAAAAGGTATGGTACAAATGTAGGAACTTGGCTACACCCTCATCTTTCATGTGATTATGTCTCCAGTCTTATCACGAGTGCAGTGCTGATGGCTATGTGGTTTGTTTACATGACGTAACATATTGAATGGATTCAGTGTGGACAGAGAGCTCCGATAGTACGCGATGCAACATGGAAGTCAGATGCTAGTTTGTGACACTTGGGAAAGGCTGCTGAGTTAAAATTCGATGTACTGGTCCAGTGTGGTGTTTGCCTTAATACCAAACTGGTTTAAAAATTATCACACCAGGCCAACTCCAACATGCACAAACAGATGCCAATGTGAAAGCAGGGGCACATAAACAAACACATTAACAGACAACATCTTCAGCGTTCAGCCCTGTAACAAATTTACATCGCAATCATGTCTGCTTAGCGTAACCCCAAACTCCTGAACAATCCCCGGAGACTAAGTTGAGCATTCCTTTTTCTCTCCGTCTGTGCATGTGTGTGTGTGTGTGTGTGTGTGTGTGTGTGTGAGAGAGAGAGGAGAGTGTGTACAGGACCAACCTGTCTGGGCTCAGTGTTGGTGATGTCGCATTTCCATATTAATAGATATGCTAATCAAAGCCAAATCATATGCTAATAAGCATGATGGATTGATGCTGCAGATACAACTCAGTTTGCTCTCATGAGTCAGACTAGAGGACACACACACACACGGACACAAACACACACACACAGAAGGTCAGCAAGCCAGCCCACAGCATACTCAACTTTCACCTGTGCATTCAAGTTTGTGCCTCCACACATACATACTGTACAGCTGCAAGTCACACACACACACACACCCACATAGCAACGACTGCTTTGTCAGTTTTTCTTTAACTACCACTACTATAGTGCCCAGTCATGCTGCAGTGAAGGAGATAGGCCATTGCATGTGCATGGGTGTGTGTGTGTGTGAGAGAGAGAGAGGGAGAGAGAGAGATGTTGTTGATAGAGACAATTCTTCACTTGGTGCTTTTGGCTGAATGAAATCTCCAAGGTCATCTATTATGTGTCGAGCTAACAGTACTCTCTGTACTCTGTGTCTTTTGGAGCGTGTGTGCTCTTTCCAGGTAATACTGAGACTCGAGCTGATGAGACGATATCTGCACTGCGAAAAGGGTAAGCCAGCAAGATACATGCATGCTCATGCACACGCACACACATACCCAGTGGCAGGTGTTGTGTGCCAACTCTCTCCTACTGCATAAAGTGAAACAGGGAGAAAGAAAGAGACAGAGGTGTCCTTGACATGGGCCGTAATGTTTGACCCATTCATTCTAATCCTGTCAACCTGTTCCCCCATTTGCATGAATCAACCTCAGACCTGCCTAGACCCATCCACTCTCAATTCAAACTCATCTGAGGTGACATCACGTCCACCTGAACCCACAACAGCGCTCCTACACTTATACAACACAATCCAACCCACACAGCACACCCACCCAAAGTCTGGTGTGATATATTTATAACAACATAAATCCACTCCAGGTGCACATGAACTCAACAAACCAACCAAACCTTTTTCTCATCAAGATACAAATACACCCACATCCATCAGAACCCAGAGAAAACCAACTCCAAGCACGCCCACACCCATTAAATCAACCCAAGACTTCCAAAATCTAACTATACTCACATTCAGTGCCATTTTTTTGCTGTTAGCTACTGTAATTAATACTGACAGGTAAATTAGTTTTTCTATACGTCCAGCAAAGATATCCACTAGAAAATACAGACATGCTGATGCAGAACTCTTGCCCCAGATGGCCATAAAAACCTCAGACACATGGCCAACAGTTATATAACAGTATTCAGTAAAGGGGGTTATCTAACTTATTAATTATTTTGCCAACAATATCAGAACACAAACATTATATCTGTATGAAAAAAGTAGACCAATACCCAGCTCTGCAAGCCTTGTATGTTTTATAATGTTTCTAATAGTGCAGCCCCAACAAAGGTGTTCAGACTGTCACAAACTGGCGCAAGGAATGAGACAAGAAGAGAGTCCATACAAGATTTATGTAAACAAACATAATTTATCAAACTAAGGGTAATACAAATGAACAGTGTGTAGATCAGCAATGTCAATGATGCAAGCAATACAGGGATGTGTGGCATGTTGGGCTGTGGAAGACAGTGATAAATAGTGGATGTCAGCTGACGAAAGCCAGAGAGACAGAATGGTCCAGCTTTTAAGGCCCAGACACACCGAAATTACATCAAAGAACTTGTGGCAAAAAAGGCAGACTGTTGCGTCACCTCACATTACCTGTGTCTCGGCCAAAAACTTGCACCTGTGCACACCACAAAGACTACAAACAATGGCCTACTAGCACGTACATTCTGCGCTTGCATGAGAGGAAATACCTCTCCAAACTGGTGGCAGTAGTCTGTATTTGTCTTTCAAAATGGAAAACTGACAGGATGTATTCAAGATGCTAGTTAGCCAATTAGCACATTAACAACACAACCTGGTGTGGAAAGAACAACGGATATCTAAAATGCACTAGCAAACAATAACACAAACAATTACGAACGGTTTCTGCTAAGAGCTCAATGGCTAAGCAAAATCTTACCTTATATTACAAGTGTTTCAATCTCGCGCCCTTTTGACTTTAGTTGTTTGTTTGCTGTCTTCACTTCTGTTTCTCTCCTCCCACACAGAGCTGAACCACCAATGAACCAAGAGTGATTTAATTCACCGATGGGCTATGCCAGGTCTGATGATGATTGAATATGCTGAGTCGGCCAAAAAACAGCAGCCTGAGGCCGACTAGTGCCAACTGTATGAGACACACCACAAAACTAGGGTGACAAACACTCTCTGACAGCCCAACATTGACTGATGGCTGACTGTCGGCCTTGGTCTGTCCAGTTGAGCCTAATCAGCTGATGACCCATCCATTTTAGCCAACTGCCTGTTGCGCTTGGCCAGGACAGCATTCCAGCATTCAAGACAGTGAGAGGAGTGACAAAAGACTGACATTGGCAGTGGGTCAAATACCGCAGCCTTTCACTTCAGAGAGGCCGCAAGCAAGGTGTCCGATTGCTGAGGGTCCTTTGGCAAAAAAAGTTGGGTGCAACATTTCCCACAATTCAGTGCAATGTAACCAGAAATGCAACATCCTGGATTGGCCAGAAATGCAAATTTCTGTAAGATAACATTGTAACGTCAACTGCAAAAATGTACTTTTTACATCCTGATCACTAAGGCCTCTAGTTTCGCAGACCAGGCGAGGCGGAGGCACAGTGCACCTGCGCTTCACCAACTGGGTGTGGCCAGGCGGATTTTGCAAGTTTGGCACACCGTGCATGCTGGCGCAGCTACTCCTCTTTCCCACCTCCGTCCCTCCTACCTGAGCAAGTCAGAAAAAGGGAGGAGAGAAGGCGTGGAGTGGGTTTTACACACATCACACCAATCAAATGAGCCCCTCTCCTCGCCCTTAAATGCGCCGCGCGAAGGCGTAATGAGAGTTTACTCAATTCGCCATGGCAGAAGAGAGCAGCAGCGTCAGACAGCCAAACTTCTCCCAGAAGGGAAACTGATGTTTTAGTCTGGGAGGTCCAAGCTCGCAGTGTCCGAATATACGGAACTGCGAGCAGACCTCCACGGGCTGATGATGCAAAGGTAGCCTGGGAAGAGGTCACCACAATTGTAAATCAATGTTGTGTTTCTCTCGTGCGCGCGCGCTCTCTCTTTCTCTCTCGCAGTCTCACTCTGTTTCTTTTCTTTTGACTTTTCTAAGATGACAGATACTGAATATATACTCCCTATCTGATGCTGTGGCTGTTTGTGGTTGGCTGAGAGGGATGTGAACTCATTATTTTGCAACTGTGTTAATCAAATCAGGTTGGGTTTCCATTACGCGTGCCAAACGTGCCAAACGGTGCCAATCCCCTTTGATCTGACATCAGATGTGACGGGACAGTCAATATAAAGATACATTTATGTGCTGATTGCAGATAGTTGCATTGAATAGTGTTTTTCTGGGGATTTATTGCATCGTTAATGTGCCTGACATTCTGGAAACCTGCCTGTGAGGTTTTGGTGACGTGTGCGTACTGTCCGCCGGTCAGCCAAACTTCCACTTACACCGGATGCGCTCCGCCTACAGTGACAGTAGACCTGGTTTCAGCTGGCATGTTTTAGCGCACCTTCGGCGAAGCCTTTTGGCATGAAACTGTCACTGCGCCAAGCTGGATCTGTCGTCACCTCCCCCTGCTGCGCCGCCACACCCATCTCAGCGCTCCTTGGTCTGCCAAACTACCAAAGTGAGCGTGTCTCGGGTTGCGCTGCTCGAAACTAGCTCTGCGCCGGGTAAGCCACCCTGTGCCGCGCCGGGAAACTAGAGCCCTAAGGCAGAGGGTAAAGTGATGTCAAAACTTTTTAGGGCTGTAAAAATTGTCCTTAAGAGTATTATAAACTTCTGTGCAGTGTTTTGGCCTCTAGTAAGACTTCAAACTTACAGATGCATCACTCAAACTGGACTTCCTGGTTTGTATTTCAACCTCTCATCCCTACCCTTAGCAGCATGCACCCACCAGCAGATCCCCTTGAATCTTTTAACCCAGCACTATTTTCGGTCAATACCCAATGGAGACACACAGTAACATCTGCTCCAAATGCGGCGACTGCCAATAACTTCACAGACCTCCCATGCAATGTTGATTTTTTTTAATGGCATCCTTATAATTTGCAAACCCCTCCTCACCAATATAAGTACTGCCGAACATTAGCACAAGCAGTGTTCAACAGACAACAGCTAGAAGAGGTACTTTGTATCCAGTGAGACACACACACACCCCACACACATACACAGATCAGCAGAAGTCCAGCTGGGCCCTCCTCATTAAGCTCCCACTGCAGACACACGCGCACACAGACACACACTCTCGACATGCCCCTGTACCCCCGCTGTGTCAGAGTGATGGAGAGCTCTAAATTATTGATGCATCTCTATCTAATAGCAATCCCTGTGAGTCTCTGTGTGTTTGTCCCAGCCTCTCTCAGCCTACGGCTTAATCAACATCACCTAAGAGAGTCGTTTGGTCAAACAGCTAATTTCAGGGACATGATTGGGTAGCCAAGAGTCCAGGCCCATGCAGGCTGAAAACCCAGAGAGGGAAAGAGTGTGTTTCGAGAGGGCAGTATGATTATAGGATGGCAAAACAGAAAAGAAAAGCTTGACAGCTGAGCAGAGCAGTGACTTCATATGTGCATCTGTATGGATACAGTTATCAAGCAACATGAAGGAGTAGTCATCCTATTAGTCTGTCTAATCTCTATGTTAATGAATTTATCTATGTTACAGTACACAAATACACAATGCACTACACATGTACACCAGATCTGGACCCTATGATGAGTCTTATTGTCTTGACAAACACATACGTAGTGGTACTTCCAAGTGTGAGTAAACCTCCTGTTGTGTTTGAAGGTTTCATCATTTGTTTTTGACAGGTCGGCCAGAGAATCAGCGTGTAACAAATTTGTGGTGATGGAAAGAGAAGAGAAGCCTTAACAACAGCAAGAAAGAAGGAAACACACATCCTTCCAGTTTGTACCAGAGGCTTTTCACTGCGGCTTAAAAGCCTTAAATGTGATGCAGAGCAAATTGTGCATGCTTTTTTTTCAGTTGCACAAGGATTAAAGTAAACTATATTTCACTCTCGACAGGCATGGCACTATGAAAGACGGTAAAATGTTTGGGGTTTTATCCTTTTACTGAGAGGAAATCCCTTAAAGAAAACTCCACCTCTGTAGAGTTTCAAACAGCATTGATAATGCAATTTATATTTCTGGGGCAACTTGAATGTTTTGGTTGTGCATTCGTACAGATAAGTGAGGCTATAATCCTGGTATGGAAACATCATGTGGAACCTCAGTACAGATTAACATACAAGCATCATGTTTGATGAACACACAACATACCTGCTATTTAAATGCAATTCCGATTTCTTACATTAAAGGGATAGTCCAGGTTTTTTTGAAGTGAGGCTGTACTTATCTGTATTACATACAGCAGATGGCGGTTGGAGCACCCCCTGTTTGTAGAAGCAGACAGGACTAGCAGCCAAGACGCTCAGCTATGCATTGTTGATGTTGATGTATTTTAGCCATTTAAAAAGGCCTACCTAAAAAAAATCAGTATCAGTCGAAGTGGACTTTGTTTACATTATTTTCACCGCTTTACCTTGCCTCCAGACGTCCTGTTCCTTTGATGCTACATTTTCCAGCTGTATAACTTCCATATTCCTAAGAAAAAATGCCCAACTGTGCCGTGCATTGTGTTAGGCCAACACTCAGCCGTTGGGTCAGACTCTCAGCGGTTTATGGAAGAGACAAGATATGCAAGAAAATTAAAATTGGACAAATTATGACAGCGACAACAACATGCTGCTCACCATGGAGACAAAGAGATACCTTATGAACCATAGTACAAAGAAGACCTTTTAATCAAGGGGACTGAATGGGCCGAAAGAGAGGAAAAACTTCTGTGGAAACTGGATGCCTAAAAGGAGCAGAAGCTAACTGTGAACAGTAGATGCATGCTCATGGACCCAGGAAGCTATCGCTGCCTGGATTTGGTTACAACACATCCTCAGGATCTTTCTGAATCAGAAGATACCGGAGCTTCACACTTAACTGGTTGTTTGGTAAGTCATATTTACTGTAATTTTACCATATGGTTGGATACAGGAGGTGTTATCTCGCTTATTTGGCACTAGTTTTACATAGGTCTCTTGAGCGAAATGTTCACTGCAAAGGCCGAGTTGTCTCAGTCTTGCAGATGAAGAGGTCTATACTCAGTGTAACTAGCCACAGCCATTTTTATTTCTTTGTTTGAACAGCTTGGAAAAACACAAGCACACGCCATCTTTAAAATCTTTAGAAAAGTGATGTTTCATTTCAGCTGGATGGCGCAACAGTACTTTCTGACCCAAAAAGCTGACTTGCAGCATAGTGCTGTGTTTGGCACAGTTGGAGCATTTTTGCACCAAATAAAAAGGGCCATCTGACAGCAACGTGAAGCAGTGAAAATACTGTAAATATAGTGTCCGCCTTGATTTTTTTTCTAGGTAGGCCTTTTTCTAAGTGGCTAAAATATGTTTTGCTATTAGCCCTAATCCACAGCAATGCATAGCTGAGCTCCTGGGTTGCTAGTCCCGTCTGAATATCCAAACAGAGAGACTATAATACACTGACTATAGATAAGTATATCATACAGCCCCACTTAACAAAACCTAAACTGTCCCTTTAAATGTGCGTTAACCCTTCCATACCAGAGTCAGTCCAACCTCTACTTGACTCAGGTCAGTAGGAGCAGCTTGGATAGGACTCAGAGCACTCATTGGTCCGGTTGGACTGACATACAGTACTTCAGCTGACACTGAAGGACTTGAACACACTGTTACTATTTAAAATGATTCAATCATTATAACCACTTCCTCTGTAACATTCTGACCTCAGACCGAGGCTTAGTGTGTCCCTCTTCTCAGCTCAGGTGGAATGGAGGCTATTACCAGCAAAACATAAATACTACATCACTGGTTACCAACACCAGTGAATTTAGACAATCAAGACTTGTTAAGACAAAAGGCATGGATTCATGGCAGAAGCAGTACTTTTGGTAACATTATAACATGTAAAACTGGTTTAGTTTATTCATATTTGATTATTTTCGTAACTGTTTTGATTAACTCAATTTTTTCTAAAATACTGAATAAGCCAGCTTCCACTCCTGAATGAAAAGGAAGCCAAACAGCACTCATAGTTTCTGTCATACTTTCTAAAGTTATCATCAAAGTACTGAGGATGTTTCCACCTATAGAACCAAAACATTTATGTTATTTCAAAGTAGGCTTTCGCCTAGAGATGATGTTTTCCGTCATTTTCTCAAAAGTAGCAGCATGATAAATGAAAATACTGTACGGATGTTGTGCTGCAACATCACTGTTGCTTTTCCAGCTATTCCTGTGTTTTGTGTGTGTTTCTGTGTGATGTCAGTGGGTTTACCTCCACATAGAGAATGGGAAAGATGCCAATCTTGTCTCCCAGCATGCCTTCTGCCCAGTTCTCGTCCACTCGCCTGATTACTGTCAGCACCTCATCCTGGGGAGAGACGGAATGAGTGAGACTACACACATACACATTCTGTATGTACACCCCACCTGCATTCACATGATAGCAATTTAATTCTTTTTGTATCACTGTTTGATTTTAAAGACAAAAAAAAACTAAGGAGAGGATGAAAAAAACACAAGCTTTTGGTCAGAATTTAGTAAAAACAACATCTCAGACACTAAGTGAATGGATGTTTGGGGTCCAAGATACTTTTTTTTTTTTTACCTTGCTGAGGCACCTAGATCAACAGATCTCTTCTTAAATGGTCAACTTGATCCTTAATTTTCTGGCTAGAAACATTCCTCATCATTTTTATGTGTCTCTGTTAGATTGCCAGACCAAGGAGTTTTGCAAACATTCATTCATTTTCTGTAACTGCTTATCCTGTTAGGGGTCACGGGGGGGCTGGAGCCTATCCCAGATGACAATGGGCAAGAGAAGGGGTGCACCCTGGACAGGTCACCAGACTATCACAGGGCTGACACATAGAAACAGACAACCATTCATGCTCACATTCACGCCTACGGGTCACCAATTAACCTGCATGTCTTTGGACTGTGGGAGGAAGCCGGAGTGCTCCAAGAAAACCCACGCTGACACGGGGAGAACATGCAAACTCCACACAGAAGGACTCCCTCAGCCCAGAGTTCGAACCCCCCATCCTGGATTCGAACTGGGAACCCTCTTGCTGTGAGGCCACAATGCTAACCACTGCTGCCTTGTTGTATATTGTGAACTAAAAATCATGTGTATCATGCTTTTCCAAGACATATAGTATATGTTTTTAGACTGATAGGCAGCTCCTGTGTCACTTCATTCCTGTTGCCTTCATTTTTCTCATGTAATATCCATAGCAATATTATATCCAACACACATGGAAACATATTATGTTCCTCGTTCACCGCACCCACCCACCGACTTCATCATTAAAGTGCTTCTCCCTCTGTTGCTCCTCTCCTCACATGAATACGAAGCTCTTGCTTAGACCATTAGAGATGGCAGTGATAATGCTGGTAAATGACTGCTGTATATTAGTCATACTGAGTAATTACCTCTCACGTGAGAAAACAATATCACACACACACTGGTTTCTGCATGCCAACATGAATACTGCTATCCACAGGGGCACGTGCCTCTGCGTGAGTGTATGGCTTTGTGTAATCTTCAGTCATTAACCTGTTGATTAGTTCAGCTCTAAGACGCGAAGTAACGTGAACTCTGACTGTCTCGTCATTATCTGTTAATCCGGATGTAGAGCGCAGTGTGTGTGAGACAAGGTATCCAGTGTACCGCTATGTTTTGCAATGCTGTGATCAGTCCTAAAACACCTACAGTGAAGTGTACAGTACACTGTAATTTAATAATCTTTCTCTCTCCACAGACACACAATTAGAGTGCAGGGACAGAGTGGATGTGTCGAGCGTTCAGTCCTCGCATAAATGAGTCTGTGTAACAGCAGGAACAAAATGATAAGCTTTGAGGAACACAGCAGCACACAGAATACAAATTACTGTGTACACCAAACCCAACCTGGAGGACTGAGTGTCTTCTCTCGTCCTTATCTCTCCATCTCCATCCCGTCATTGTGTGACTAATTTCTTACTTTTAAAACTTAATATATTTGTAATAATCAATAATTAATTAATTCATCTGTGATTAACAAATACCCCTACCATTACAGCAAGAAACAAAAACAAATATTTTTATGTTCATTCATTCATTTTCTGCAACTGCTTATCCTGTACGGTTTGTGGGGGGGGGTCTGACATTGGGCGAGAGGTGGGTTACACCCTGGACATATCGCCAGACTATCACAGGGCTGACACATAGAGACAGACAACCATTCACACTCACATTCACACCTACGGACAATTTAGAGTCACCAATTAACCTGCATGTCTTTGGACTGTGGGAGGAAGCCGGAGCACCTGGAGAAAACCTCACAGAGGTGCTCCCCGACCCTGGGGTTTGAACCCCCACCCTGGGTTTGAACCAGGAACCTTCTTGCTGTGAGACCATAATGCTAACCACTGCACCACCGCGCCGCCTGTTTTGGTTATTTACCTAATTTAAGTGCATTCATAGTTTCATTTCAGCTCATTGTGAAAGTCTATACTTCATTTTGCTGTCATTTACAGTAGTGCTAGTTTCTCTCCTCTCCGTGTTTCACCAGGGGCCTGGCTTAACTCATCCACACACACAGAGCAGTGCACAGGAGAGGAGAGAAAGGTAAAATGAACATTCCACAACTTGTTACATTACATGCAATAATTATCCTTTATTTATTCATCTATCCAAAATGGTTACAGGTGATCATAATGTTGAGAATTGGGCTGTCAAGATTTCTGATTACTAATTTTTCTGCATCAAGACATAACCTTCCAAGAGAGAAATATGATGCATCTAAGAATCGATGTTTCAATCCACCCCCACTTTGGACCCACTCTGACATGAACCATAGAATATCTTCCAAATCCCACTTGCACAAAATTAAATTTCAAAAATAGAAAGAGAACCAGTCCAGAGGGGACCAGACGACAGTCAGACTTGATTATGTAATTAGTCCAAAATGCTAAAATCCTAAATGCCATCACTTTAACAGATCCAAATTAAGAGAGACACCAGTGCTGGCAGGAGCACAAGCCTCTGATAAACAAGCAGACTTGGTCAGAAAGACCAGAAACACAAGCCATCTTTCTTGTGCTTCCCAGTTCGTATTTGCATCTCCTGTCAAAAACCACAGTTTTGTCCTGCAGTGATGCTGATCCACCACACTTTACTTACATCTCTTTCAGTAATAGACAAGTTGACACACAGACCTGAGACCCAAGACTCCTACAAGACCCCACCCTACACGATTACACTGAATATAAATAAATATAACAACTTAAGTTCTGGGTCAGAGTCTTGGTCACTAAGAACCACGAAAACCAACAGACATCAGGATGGAGGTTCCTCCCTGACTACAGCTAGCAAAAATATTTTCATTATTGTTACTTTGATATATTGGTTAAGTCCCACCAGAGACATTATCACATAACTTTGGGTCACTTTTATGGAAACCAGCTGCAATCGGGGAAATTTCTTTCTGATACAGCATGTCATAAAAAACAAGCTCAGCACACGGCGTGCACAACACATAAGCAGACACAATGTATTACACCAAAATCATCACAGTATTTCTAGACGGACAGCAAAGATCCTTCCAGTCTGAGGTACCACTGTACTCAAAGGTTTCTCACCCTGTTTTAAGGAGCTTTACTCCACATTAAAAATGATACTGGCATGGAACAGTATTTACCTGTGTAGTAGTTTCTGACTTCATGTTGGTGAATATGCAGTTTTAGGGACTTTTCCATCTGAAAAAAAGCTTGTTTTTTTCTTTCAACTTCTTGGCAAAAATATGAAAGAATTCAGATACAAGCGCAAAATATTAGTAGCCAGCATTTTCATTACAAAAATATTACTGTCAGTTTTAAAAATGTCTTCAGTTAAATCCTCATGGGGCGAGCAGGCTGGTAGTGATCAGAGAACCTTTACAGGCAGCAGCTGTTAGTGTACATTAAACTCACCCTTGAAATACCTCATATCAGACCCACTGAAATAAAGATCTGATGACTGATATCAGCCAGCGAAATCCCTCTCATCTGTCTAACACACACAGTGTCAATAAAACAAGGCACAATAAAAGCAAAACATTACACTCGTATAAAAGGACTTTCGAGGAAATTCCTTAACATATGATCTGACACTGGAAAACAACTGAAACTTGGCAGTACTTGGAGTGTATTCCTCGCCAGTTTCTTCCATTACCAGTTAATTTCATATGAACAAAATGTTACTGTACCACAAAAAACATAAAGGCCTGTTCAGATATTAGCAACTTAGAAGTATTTTAGCTGAGCACAGGACTGTCTGGCAAAGCTCACATTCATGCAGCAATACTGCTACAGGTCAGTAACACATACATTAACCCATTTCAGGACTCAATTCTGATTGCCTGCAGGGTATCTGTTAAAAACTGATAATGGACACCTACTAAGTAGTTCTTGTAAAACTGCACTGGCTACATAATAGTATCAACCTGTGTCTAACATAAGTAGGGAACATAGCCAAAGCCTTTGTTCACAAATGAAACTCAGTGTTAGTTCAATCAGGAAGACTTTTTTTATACTATATCCATTCACAATTCTCCGTCAATCCGACTCCCACCACTTCCACCATTCAGCTGACAATGGGTGTTCCCTCTCAGGTTAGCCAATCAAACTTTGCAATGATCTCCTTCGGCCATTCAGGTCGCTGCTGCAAAACTTTTCATCTGTTCTCCTCTCTGCTTCCTTCAGCTGTCCTCCACACCATTCACCTCCAGTCACCTTATCCAGAGCCCAGGACAAGCTCATCAAAAGCCCATTCCTCTTCACATCCAGATCCTCAGCCCCCTCTTAATCTCATCTCATCACCACCATTACCACCACCAGCGTCTAGACTCCATAGGGGGTGATGTCTAATCTACTATGTCTTTACCACCCTCCTGGAATAGATGACATCACGATGGGGTCTAATCGGCAAAGACTTTTCACACTTCTCATACTTATGTGCACATGTAAATAAATATTCTTTTCTCACGGAAACAAGTCTCTCCTGATTGAAAGAATTTACAACACTGAGTGTGGTCCTTCAGTGCCTCATCCTCCGAACACCACATGATGGAGACTGTAGCACACGTTGCAGGTGCTACACTGCCCCTCTGAAGTCACGCAATCGTTTCACATCCCATCCACTATTCAACTCGCTACTTCATACTGCAGCCAACAGTAATATTACATGTAGCATACTGTTTGTCCATTATAATCTTGATATTAATTTAGGAACAATGACATGGCTGGATAGCTAGCTAGTCTTTGTGTTCAACATACTGTCAAAATATATTTACTGTAACATTTTCAGTGTTACTGACTTTGAATCTTGCTAGCATAACGTTAGCTTTCTGTCTCACAGCTAAGCCAAAGGGTTCTATGAGCTGAGCGGAAAAGAAATATCTCCAACTGGTCGTATCTGAGGTACATCCTATCTACTGGATTAGTGAATAAAATTTCCATTGCATAGGAACCTTATGGGGCAGTGATTGTTCCATGTATTAGGGACACCCTCAGGTGTTACGGTTTTAAGACTTCGACTGCAAAATCATAAAAATATAAATGAATATTCTTACTTTTTATTTCTTTGGTAAGTGACCATGGCATAAGCGGGTTAATGCCCTTTGAGGTATCCATTATCAGGTTTTAATGGCCTTCGCAGAGGCCAGTTTTTAATGGCTACACGTGGGAAGGTTCACACCTCCACGTTGGCCATTAAAAACTGATAATGGACACCTCATCAGAAATGATCACTTCACATGTCAAACAACCTCACAAACAACTATGTCATTGAGAGGTGGTACTATAGAAGTAGTTTATTTAAATCAGACTTGATCAGCTGTGAACTCTCATTGCTCTGGATGTAAATGCTGATCACATTATTTTATTTACAAAATAGAATAAATGGAGTACAAGAAATATCTGGAGTAGAAGGTAAAAACTGCAGCTCTTTTGGGAAGGCACCACGCAGGGCATGAACTTTGTTACCTCGTTTGAAGTTGCTTTGGTTTTCACTCTGAAACCAATCTGATGAGTAGAGTCAGCAGTGATAAATTATTAGTGATCTACAAAGAACCACTGTGGTTTAACAGCACAGATAAGTGTTTTCTTCTACTCCGTTATTTATGCTGTCGTAAATCCAGCCATCCCTCTAATCTCTCTCCACTGATTCACCCATACAACCTGTCCATTTTACACAAAACTATTTCCTCAGGTGAGTGTGTGTATACAACTTGTGTCTGTGTGTGTGTTACCTTGCTGAAGGCCAGACAGTCTTTATCCTGGTCTTTATCTTTGACCTCAAAGTCATACAGCGCTTTGCCCTGGGGTGGAGTTTGGCTCAGGGGACGCAGCAACTGGATGTAACTGGCGGGCAAGAAACCATGGCAGCCGTTGAGCTCGCCGTGGTACCAGTTGTCATCCACCTTGCGTCGCAGGATGATGATGTCACCCTTGGAAAATTGGAGATCGCCTGGTTCTTTTCCTTCGTAGGAGTAGAGGGCTTTACCGCAAGGCAGCGCTGGTATATTCTGAAAAACAGAAACATTACAAACATTTACTTACTTTACAAAGAAAGGACTTGACATGCACCAAACAAAACAAGAAGTATGTTCTCCTTATGCTCCTTATGACGGTGAGCAGCCTTTTCTTTGACTCTGAAGAAGACGCAGTAGCGTCGAAATGTCAGTCTGTTTGCACCTTATTAAAAGCTCTGCAATTTTATCGAGTGCTCCAGCCTCCTTTCATTTGGGTTCAGTCATTTTTTGAAGTGGTCCACTTGATGTAATGTCTACTAGTTTGTCCTGTGCTGTGAGCGCCGATCCAGTTTTATTTTTGGCTGAAGCGCAAGAGTGCCTTTCCTCGGTGAGCAGCGATATGTTGCTCCAAATAGTGCAAACTTTTTTTAATTTTTTTTTTAAACTGCCACTACATCCGCACAGTATTGTTCCCCTGCCCTCTCGCAGTGCTTCTAATGGCCTTAGCAAGACTCTACCATGACTGAATGGAAACAACCAACCAGATCCAAAGAGTCACTAATGCAGCTGTCAATCATGTCAATCACTGCTCGTGAACTGCAGTAAAACTGTCAAACTCGGCAGCGCTGATCAAACATTAATCAAGATTCTATTCTATTCTATTTCTCACGTCAAATGTTTTCAGAAACACATTTTAGTGTACTGTTTAGCTGTAAAGTAAACAGCTGAGCCAAACCAAGCACCACCCAGGAGATGAAGCAAACTCACATTTTGCAGCTAAACAGTACACTAAAATACGTTTCTGAAAACATTTAAAAGAAATACGCAATGCAGTAACAGATTATTTGATCAGTGCTGCTTAGTTTGACAATTTGGCCGCAATTTTGATTGACATGATTGACAGCTGCGTTAGATACTCCTCGGCTCTGATTGGTTGTTTTTGTCCAGTCACAGTGGATTCTAGGAAATCCTATTAGAAGCTGAAGGAGGAGGCAGATTATCTGTCTCATGTACTACTGTCAGGATATAATTACAGTTTCAGCAAATATGCAAAAATAGGTATTTTGTTGAAAGGTTACCAACTACAGCTTTAATCTTGTTGTCTGGTCAGTGTACAAATGGTGAAGCGCTTCTGCCACTGCTGGTGACTTTAGCATTCTCTGGTTAGTGCAGTGGTTCCCAATTTGGGGTTGTCTGAAAGTTGATATCTGAAACAAATTTCAAATTTTTCATAATTCATAATTTTTTTCAACTTTCTTGTTTAATATACTGGATGTGTGTATGTGTATCTTTTCAGGCCTCGTAAAAGCCCTTGAATGAGGGGCGCCCATTTGCTCACCTGATGGAGCAGGCACCCTACGTGCAGGGGCTTTGTTCTTGACACAGCAGCCGTGGGTTCAATGCCAACCCACAGCCCTTTGCTGCATGTCATCCCCCCTCTCTTCCCCCCTTTACACTGATAAACTGCCCTATCAATTAAAGGCAAAAAAAGCTCTAAAAATATCTCTATAAAAAATCCCTCAAATGAGAGATGTAAAAAAAAAAAAAAAAGATCATAACTTGTGAGAGTCTCTAATCCCGCATAACCTGCATGATTAGGGGTCACAAAACAAGCCAAAAAGGTTAGGAACCACCAGGTTAGAGTGCTCACATGCTGCTGTTTTAGATACTTTAATATATTGCTCCTAAGCTTCGACTTGTTGTTTCCTACAGGCAGAGCAGATGAGCAGATTACCTGCCAGTTATCCCAGCCTACACCAGAAAACAGGGTCACAGCGAGAATAGGATTTTCTTCTATAGCGCACCCCCACATAGTGATTAACATAAATGGTTAGATGACAGGTGTATTTCCACATAAAAATCTTGCACAGAGCAGCATTAAGTGCATTTTGAAGCCTCTGCAGAGGATTAAAAGCATTGCTGTCAAGTAGTAGTGCCACTGTGTTGAAACGATGTCAGATAACTACACCTCACAAACCTAGGGGTTGACAATTTCCAGAATTTACAGTGAACTGCAGTTTCATTATATTCTTCCTATTAAGGAGCTGGAAAGTGTGCCTTTTATGCCATGCCTGGAACAAATCAGTTTCAAGTCTGTTACGCAACAATGTAAAATATGTTGTACGGATCTATTCGCATTGTTCTCTTTTCATTTTTACATTTGTAGTTCCTCATATTTGAGGGAAGGTACAAATGAGGCAGCGACTCCTGCAGTGATCAGTAAATTAATTTGGATTAGAAGACAAAAAAATCCTGGGGGCAAACTGGTTTTGAGGCAACTCAAAACAATGGAAAATCCAATATGTTGCAAACTGTTGGCCCTGGAGACAAATTTGTAAAGCATGGATAGTTGGGTATGTGCTCCAAGTTTCATTTTATTCCCCCCCAGCAGTATGTGAGATATGACTGGTTATTAAAATGTTTGCCAGGTAATTGCTGCTCCCACCTTGGGCCAAACACAGTAATTTTGAAAATGCCAGAGCAGCGTGATGCATCACTCCCCGGAGTTTCATCAAAATCAGGTCTGTGGTGTCTCGCTTATCACATGTGAAGGACAGACACACACTGACCCATTTACCCTGCACAAAAGTGATGTTTTAAATGATGTCATACTTGTGCAGAAAATGATG
Source organism: Epinephelus lanceolatus (assembly GCF_041903045.1). Lineage (NCBI taxonomy): Eukaryota > Metazoa > Chordata > Actinopteri > Perciformes > Serranidae > Epinephelus > Epinephelus lanceolatus. Next base: position 18,117,691 of record NC_135747.1, on the reverse strand, counting down.
TTGCATTGAACTTTATTCATGTTAAAGCTCTTTTAAAAACAGCAGGTGCAGGACTGATTAATTTTTTCTTGACCATTCCCTAAAACCCTTCCCTGAACAACCGTCCAATCATAGCTTAGCGACCGCAACTAGGCACAGCATTAAGTAACTAACATTGATATTGTAACCTGGAGCTCATTTTGTTATACAGGGAGCATACTGTGGAATAGCGTCCCACTAAACAGCAAGCAGTCACAATCTAGAGGGGTTTTAAAAGGTCAGGTCCGGCCTCATCTCTGGGGTAAGATGACCAATTAAAATGTGACAGGCAGGTCATAGGTGGTTTATTGCATTTTTATTATGTTTCTTTTTTTCTTCTAGTGAATGCTTTGGTGCTTTTATTGTAAATGCTTTTGGGCTTTGTGAAGAAAAGGACAATATTAAGACAGGGTTTGGAGTTCATCTCTGTTGGGTTTTTTTTTGTATGTAGGATGTCCTTGTTTTTTTGTTGCTTATTGTTCTAGGGATTCTGTTTTGTGTGTCTGTTTCTATGACATCAGGAACCATTTTGGAAGTAAGTGTTTACACTTCACATGTTGTCTCTCGGATTGACTGTCTTCTATATTCATAAAATCAATCAATAAATCAATCAATCAATGAAATCAGTTATCTAGGCATACCTTACTTTGTGGGGTAGCAGGTTTAGCATTTCCCACACATTCAATTTTGTGTAGCAGCTTTTCTATTTTTGTAGCTGGACCGTTCATGTCGCTCAGGTAAATGATAGTTTAGATAGATGGATGACCCTCCCCCTTACAATAATTGGCAGAATCAACATTATTAAAATGAACATTCTCCCCAACTTTTTATATTTATTTCAATCAATTCCTCTTATACCCCCACCAACATTTTTCTCCAATATGAGGAAACTGTTCACAAAATTTATTTGGAACAAAAGACGGTCAAGACTTCGCGTAACATTGCTATATCTTCCATATGAAAGAGGGGGGCTCCAGCTACCCAACCTTTTATGGTATTTTAGGGCGGCTCAGCTTAGGTCAGCCTTTTTTTGGTTTTCTAACCCTCCCAATTTACCTTGGATCCAGATAGAGGAAAAATGTGCCAGAGGGCTAACTTTAGATACATATCTATACTCTGACTCTCAAAAAACTTAAGCAGAATACAGCTAACCCATTTGTTAAAACCACAATTATAGCCTGGCATGATTCACAGGAAATGTTTAAAGTGCCGACTGGGCTTTCACAATTTGCTCCTATCTGGGGCAATTCTTTATTTACACCAGGCAAATCGGATCGTGGATTCAAACTCTGGGCTCAGTTGGGACTACAGAAGATTGCAAATCTTTATTCAGATAACACCCTCATGTCCTTTGATAATCTTAAAGAAAAATTTGGGATCCCTCAAACTCATATGTTTAAATACTTTCAAATACGGAGTTTCATCCACTCAAGGATGCAATCATATCAATGTCCTCCCCTAAGTACTATTGAAAACTTGGCAACATCTGACCTATATGCTAAAAGTAAGATCTCAGTATTATATAAGAATCTGGTAGGAGTGCAGTTGGAATACATACTCTCCGTTTATTCATTTCTCGTCACACTCTTTGAGCACAGTGCGCACTCTGGGCCCAAGTGGAGCAGCAGACTCAGTGGGCTCAGTGAAAGTGAAACTAAACCGTTCATTGCACTGGGTCTGAAGGTTTGCCTCTGCAGCAGCTGCTCCTCTCATCTATTGATCTGATCTGATCTGCTCTGACCGGATCAACTGATTAGTTATCTATGGTGCAACTCATAGAACTCATGAAGAGTTCCACCTGTGCTGCATTCACAGACCCGCAAAATGGTCGACCCATGGCGTCAGCTACTGCAAACATAGATTCTAATTCTGCGAGAAACACTGAAGGTACATAAAAAAGCCCTATTTATTTACTCTATATTTATCTCCCTACTTTTTTTTTCTTCTCTGTTTTTTTTTCTTTTCTATGTCAGCTCAAGCATTTGGATGTTAACCTGCACGTAATGACGGGTGCTGCTGCCACACTCAGACCAATTTGACATCGTTCACCTGGAAACGCTGTGATCCCGCCCAGTCTGAGAAGATAACGCAGCTCATCACGACAATGACCTCGCAAGATATGTTTCCACTTAACATTGTTGAAGGTAAAAGCCTCAGGAAGTCAAAACAATATGTTGAGCCTGAATGTTCATGTTCACATTCATACTGCACGGCGCAAAGTATCTCATACTCTCATACTCATACCGGCATTTAAAATCCAACATGGTTGCTGAAGATTGTTTTTAGACTTCCAAGGGCTCTTACTGCACACAATATTTTTTGGGACAATGTTTCAAATACTTGACAATAAACTGTGCTAAATTTTGGCTGTTTTCTGGGTGTTTTCCTCTTTTTAGACTAGTTGACTAGTGTTAAAATTAAGGAACATCCCTAGTAATAATAACAATAATAAAATTATTATTGATGTCTCTTTATCAATCTTTATTAAATATTTACTTTGTACTCTGTATATCTTCTATCTCTTAAATTTCTCTACTCTATTCCTCCCCCCACTTTTGTTTCCTTCTTTGAATAGCATTATGATGATGATGATTATTAGAACATGTATATTTGCACATATACTGTACCACACACATACACACAACAAACACACATTCCCCTCCAAACTGCACCCACAAACCATCACTATTATCATGTGTATCTACTACTCATGTACATATTATTTTAATTGCTGATTTGTTATTAAAAGAGAGAAAAAGCCCTATCTGCAATTAGCACAATGTGCGATGTGTCCCCACTATGTGAAAGCAGATTAGAGCTGCACGATATGAAGAAAATGCATGATAAAATTGCTCAATATTGCCATTCTCATAGTACTGGTGGAAAAAAACAGATACAAAGGTGTACTCAGCCTTTCTGCTGCTTTCAGTATAATGCTAAAATTCAACAAATTGCTAGTCGACCTAAAAAAATGAAAGGGGATCCAAAATTTCTATTGAACACACTGAAAAGAAAATATGAAAATATGAATAAGAATTATAGTTATATTTTAAAGTGCAGTTTTCTACTGACACTCCCTTTCAACTTAGTCATAACTATTGTGATGAGTTTACTGCACAAGTTGCATTGCAATGTCGGCTAAAAAAACAACAACAAACAAACACAATACAGCTATCAGAGTTTAGGCTAAAGTTAGCAGCTCTATCCTGATTTTCATTGGATTTGGGGAAGTTTACACACCAGCAAAGCTTGACAAGTGTAGCAACAATAACCGAGGGGAGTGGGGCATCAATTAAGAGTTAAATTGGATCAAGTTCATCCCATTACATGTGGTGAGATAAGATGTTTTCCAATAAAAGCTCCAAATCTGCAAGCTAATACAGTTTTTAACTTGCAGATGACACAAAAGCTACATTTCTATACAACCACTGACACACAGATATTCATCATCACACCTGTATTCACATTCTCAACCACACACACCCAAACAAACACTGCCACATTTGGCACACACTTAATATACTGAACATGTTCTTGAAGGAGACAGGTATTAAAAGGGAGTTTATCTTAAAGAAGATCCAGGTAAACAAACAGCAGCGTGTAACAGAAGAATGCATGAAAGAGAAACAACTTCTTTTCTTCCCAGAGAAGGTGTTTACAATAACACTATGCACACACACTTACAGACACACACACAAAATCTTTTTTATACACTCACTTACATTCTCCCCAGACGCTAAGCTGAAGAGAACAGCCTAAGGCTCCGGTGCCTGACTGTACTGAGATCAGTGGTGACGCAATGTGAGGAAACGCGCGCGCACACACACACACACACACACACACACACACACACACACGAACAACAACACAGAGCTAATGCTGCTGTGACTACCACTAATCCTACTATCAACTACTACCACTATTCAGCAGTTACTGTGACTGCCATCTGAAACTACACTAAAGATTAACACTAGTCAGTGGACACCCAAATATTTCACCCATAGGTGACTGGTCCCACTTACACTTGTCATTAAGTGTTTAATATCTGGATAAAAATCAGATGCCATTTATTACACTGAGCCACATATGTGTCTACATTGCACAGATCACAAATGTTATTATAATCCATCATTGTTTCCCAGGCTGTGTGCAAACCAGCCTTCCACCAGGTCACTGAGCAGCGGTGATGTACCTGGAGCTGTGCGGCAGCTGCCAAAAGTGACTGACTTGTTCAAGTCAGCAGTAAAGTAACAACAATTAACAGTTAAAAATAAAAGCTAACAAGTTCACCATTATCCATAAACTAACACGAACCCCTTAAAGACTCCTATGTATTGACTTTGGGCAAGACAAAAGTTTTATTGTCCTTACCGGCTCTCACTTACAGCTCTCCTTCACCCATACAGATCAATGCTCTCTTACTGCCTGACACAGTCACACCTGGGAGATGTTAAGCTTATGTATGTGTCTTAAGAGAGAGAGAGACTGTTTTTAAAAGTCTTTTCAACATGTGGCTAGAATGAGTCTAAAATCACCTCCAAACAGAGCAACTGGACTTCAATATGTCTCAAATGCATTTACACTTAGAATTCTTGAGATCAGAGCAGCTTTGACAAAGTGTAAATAGGGTCACTGTTGAACATCCTCATTTTAAAACCATTAATCCACTCAGGCCATTCTTATGCACTGTTTTTCTACACTCCCAAATTCGTACATATCCCAAGTAATCATGAGTCAGTAATTCATGCACAACCTAAGGTGTGCTGTGATCAAGTGACCAATGTGCTGACGGGACGAAAGAAGGAAGAGGTCTTGAGCGGTCCAGTAAGGAGGCAGTTGGGGTGGTGGATGGGTCACAAAGCACAGGGCTTTCCCCAGGAGACCGGTTCAGAACCTTGTTAACTTTGAGTGAACTTTTAATCATTTAAAGATACGTCGTTGATGGGGTGCTAATTCGTAGGATATCCTATGAACCGTTGTATGGGGATACATTGATCTACTGCAGTAATAGCCTCCACTCTTTTGTCGTTTCAGGGTTTCCACAATATTTTGAGACTTGGCTGCATGGATTTGCTCCCATTAATGCACAAGAGAGAGGTCAGGTACTGATGTTGGGCAATAAGTCCACAGTCACTGATCCAATTTATCCCAAAGGTGGTAGAGTTCAGGGCTGTGTGAAGTCAAGGTCCTCTATGCCAAACTCAAACCATGTCTTTGTGGACCTGACTTTGTGCATGGCGTCACTGTCATGGTGAAACAAACTTAAGCCACAATTTTAGAAGCACACTATTGTTTAACATTAAGACTGACCTTAATTAAAACCAAGCAAAAACTCTAACACTGGATCCGAATTGCGTACTATATACCCAATATGTATACTACTGTTCAATATACTTTTGTGTACATAAACAGTAGTATGCCTTTTCAGATGAACTGAGGTGTAATTACCACACCATGACTTCCTGAGAGCCTCTTTGCCGACAAGGATTCAAGGATTCAAGACGTGCAAACATGGAAACACTTGCATATCTCATCGCTATTTCAAAACAATATTTAAAGGGAAATTTCGGTTTATTTCAACCCGTCTCCTATCGTCCTAAATTTGTTTCAAGTCACTAGTGACATAGAAATAATAGTTAGCATGTTAGCCATTAGCCTAGATACAGCCGTAGCATCAGACCTGTTAAAACGTAAGTGAACGGGCATACCTTCAAGTGCAAAGTTAGTCCACTAAACAAGCTTTTTTCCACAAAGACCGCCTCGGCTGAGCTTTGCAAAGCAGAGCTAGAGGGATAAACAAACATGGCAGCACACCGGTAAGGTAAGACAACACGTTTACATGTCGTTTTCTATATGTTCTCTGACATTTATCCTAACGATATGAGGCGGTCTTTGTGGAAAAAAAGCTTGTTTAGTGGACTAACTTTGCACTTGAAGGTATGCCCGTTCACTTACGTTTTAACAGGTCTGACGCTACGGCTGTATCTAGGCTAACGGCTAACATGCTAACTATTATTTCTATGTCACTTGTCACTTGAAACAAATTTAGGACGATAGGAGATGGGTTGAAATAAACCAAAATTTTCCTTTAAACTATATTTCGTAAAGCAAAGTGATATCTTTCATTTCTTAGACACTTAAACTCAAAATGAAGCCTCACGGTCGCTGCCTGTTAAGAATGTTGTCCTCGACTGCACTGCATTGTGGAATATTTATGCTGACATAGTATCCAGTGTTTGCATATTGTCATATTTCACCAGAAATAGAATTCACATACTACTGGTTTCACAACAAGGTTTTAGACATACTAAAAAAATCCCATACTTTTTTAATGTACCAACAAGCAAGTAAGTATGGAAGTTTAGACACTTTCAAAAAAATACACCAAAATATATGAAGAGGTGTGTCCAGATACATTTGGCTATATAGTATATATTGTATAATAACTTATAACTTATATTTGGACCCAACTATACAGCGTATAAAGCATTGTGATGTTAACACATTTATACCAAAGTTTTTGTGGCAATTAGTTGGGGCTGGGTGAGCAGTACAAAGTCTATACTTGTATTTGGAAATGAATGTGAACACCCCATGGGAGCAGTGTGTGTGTGCTTGCGTATGTGAAAGGAAGACAGTAAAAAGAGGAAGGGTGAAGGCAAAAAATAGGTAAAGTAATGGAGGAGAAGAAAATATACAGCAGAGGGGAAAAAGTGAGAAAGGAGGGAAGCAAACTTGTGATTGTATGGTTTGTGGTTCGATCCTTGGCGACCCATGTGTCATAAAAATTATGTTTATATGCTCTGAATATGTTATCCCAGTTTCACTGCGGTAAGAAATGCAATTTCTGCCTGGATTATGTTCACAGGCACCATTTTTGGTGAGTGAAGAAAGTGCTACATTTTTGCACCACACAGAGGTCGATGGGAGGGCGTTGGGGTGGATAGCTGCTTGTCTTTCTTCTCACTTTTACTCCCCCTTTATTTCTCTTCCCCTAGGCCAACAGACTGGGGTGACCTCCTAGAGGCTGCTGGAGGGCCTCATCAGGTAACTGCTGGGTTTGCTGCTTGATGTCGAGGGGAGTCACTGAGCTCCCTCTGCTGAGGGGCATCAACTAAAACTAGGGGCAGGCTGCTGTCTCTCTTCACTGAGCCTGGAGCAGGGGGGTCAAGCTGCATGAAGGAGGCCTATATTTTTTAAAAGGAAACGATCCCACCTGAATCTCAACGATGGGCCAATTCTGTTGTTTGATGTTGTATTATTCCAGTTATTCCTGGGGATACAAACTCCATCACAAGAGATCTGTCATTGAGAGCATCTGAAATACACCACAATGTCACTGCAAGTAAGTTCTCCTCTAACTCTCATTTCTTTTTGTTTAAACTGAAAAAAAACCTCCACCTCTACTGGTATCAACCCCCACTCACACATACACGTGTGCTTCATGAAAATTATTAGATGGCATCAGCTTTCAATTTGCAAACGGAAACATTCGTCTTCTAGGTTAAAATGTGCATAATTCCTACATCAGACGTACTGTCACCTTAGTAGAATGTCAACTCTTTCAATGAAATAAAACAAGACACTATAAGACCTTGAATTTCTGGGAATAAAGACATTTTTAAGACTACAAAGATGTGTTAGATTTGAAGACTGTATTTTATACTTTCCTTTATCTTCACCCCCAGTCTTCTCTTCTCTCCCTCTTTTGTTCAGGGTGTGCTGAGCTACTTGAGTGGCAGTGCTGGTGCTTTGCTTAGTGTCTTTACAGCATTGTAAAGGCCCCGTAACATGTGCTCTTTACTCCATAAATGTTCTGGCAAGTTTACAGTACATGCTGGCATCATGTTCTAAAAGGACCCAGAGTCACTGTTAAATGGTTGATGTTAAAATGGATGGTCCGGAGGAACGGTCAGAGGAAATGCAAGAGTGTTGATTTTGACCACAGCCACAAAGCCTCTCCTCCCGTCATTGCATCTTAACAGTATGTGCTAAGTCCAAAGCTTCTCATCCAGGGGTATGTGGACACTGGCAGAAAGTTGACAGAGGGCCCTTCAGTGTGGGCACACACCCCGACGAACTCCCGCCCTCCCTTTGCCTCTCTGGCAGAAAAGTAGAGTACAGCCATTTGGGTCATTTGGGCTTGCCGGAGGCTGCTCAGGGGCTGTGGGATAAAGCCAGGTGGCTGAAAGTAAAGCCAGGGCCCACAGAGCATGCTGGAGGCTTTGTCGGGGCTGGAGAGAAAGTTATAGCAAGTGAGAGGAGAGAAAGTTATAGCAAGTGAGAGGAGAGCCAGGGCCTGCTGAGTATGTTGGAGATGCCACATCCAGAGGTGCGCTGACACTGGAGGAAAGCCGACAGAGTACATTCGGCTGTGGACAAAGACCCAGCAGACCTCCTGCCCTCTCTCTGGTTCTCTAACATGCTCTGTGGGCCCTGACTCTCCTCTCACCCGCTATGACTGCCTCTCGAACAGCCCTGGTAAAACCTCCAGCATGCTCCGTAGGCCCTTGCTTGACTTTTAGCTGCCTGGCTTTATCCTACAGCCCCTAAGCAGCCTCCAGCAAGCCTTACTGAAAAAGGCTGAGCTCTGCTCCTCCGCCAAAGAACCAGAGGGAGGGCAGCAGTTCAGCTAGATCCACACCCACAGCTGAGGGCCCTCTGTCTTTCCTCCAGTGTCCATTTACCCCTGGATGTGAAGCTGTGAAAATGTTGTTTGCAGGGGTTTCATGCACCTGTTGTGCCCCTGTTCAATCACAGCACAGTAGGGCAGGACTTGTCCCTCCAGACCATCCATTGTAGCACCAACCCTGTAACATTCACTCTAATAATTTGTCAGGTAACATCTCTTTAACTCTTCCTTTATTGCTAAAATGAGGAAAAACACAAACATCAGGGCTCAACAGTAACAATTGCCTGATTGCCCATGGCGACTGAAATACCACATGGGGCTAGTAAATCTAGCAACTCACTTGCCCGATCAGGGAATTGGTAAAGAAGAATTAAACACATTGTTAAACCTGGAGCTGATGATAGAAGCAGCTAAGGCATGAGCCATTTTGCTTCCTTCTCATCTCTAATGAGAGTTGCACATGTGCAGTACCAATCGCGTTTGCAAGAAGATGGCGGTGGGTAAACACAAAGTTTATGAGCTGAAGTGCAAGCAAGCATTTCAATTATCCTGGACACAGGAGTTTAGCTAGGTGGCACAAGAGGATGTGGGCAGAACTCCAACAATGCATTGCACAGTTTGCCACTAGTTTGAGAGCAAGGCAGATAAAACGGGGGCAGTTCTTAAAGTCATGTCAATTCCCCGGAAAATGTCAGTGGAGTGCCATAACATGAGCTGAGAGCATTTTGCTGGCATGGTAGCTAAGAGGGCTGCCGACAACCCCTCTGGGGCCTTGTCCATGGTTGTACAAAACATGGCAATTAACTTTAGTCCTTGTTGTTGTTTGATTAATTTGTGTAGGGGCAAGCAAAAATTGACTTTGGGCAAGTAGATTTCTAACCCACTTGGCCATATGTGAACATCTGTACGTACATACATAGAATATACACACACATAATTATATAGTTATACAATGTATAAATATAGACAGAATCTTATGCCACCTTCTTAAGACAGCAGTGTAATACATTTAACATTTAATTATCATTTAACTGCACAGCAAAGCAAATGCTTTGAAAATTGGAATTAAAAAATTGCACCCTACATTTACGACACAATTAAAGTTTCCAGCTTTAATCGAATTTAATGCAGCATGACAATCCAGGAAAAAACTTCTTTACCTCCAGAATCAACAGCATGTGGGTATGTTAGGAGTTAAAATGAAGGCCAAAACTTATCTGTGCCTTGTTAATTCTAACTGTGGTGCTGTCTATCAGGCTGTGTCAAACACGCAACATAATTGTCTTGTGAATGAATGATGAAATTGAGGAGACAATTCGTCGCTGCATTGTGTAGACACAGATTTGATATCTAGTTAGGGTGCTGAGGCAATAATCGGCCGCTTGCCTGCAAGTTTATAATCCATCACTGTAGCAGGCTGTGAGATAACATCCTTCTTCGTCAGTGTCATTACTTTCAAACTTGCCAATGTCTTCCTGCTGTGTTGCCACTAGAGTGAGAAGAGAAATTAATCTATCTAGAAGAGTCATTTCATGTGTGAAGAAAGTGGAATTGTGCGAACAGGAAAAATCAAACCAGGATTGTCGTATCCTTCATGTGTGAAAAGGGTCTTTTAGTGTTGTACCTGTCAGTGGTACAGTATTAGCATCACACACACACACACACACACACACACACACACACACACACACACACACACACACTTCTCATTCAGAGTGCTCTCTCACCCCTGTGGTGCAGTAATTAGTGTTTGTGGATTTCTTTAATGGACAGAAGGGGGGTGTGTGTGTGTGTGTGTGTGTGTGTGTCCTGCCCTTAGGGACATACACCCAAACACACAAGTCCCTCCATCAACCACAACTGAGACTCCCATCTGTTCAAGTCTCTCAGTGTATGTGTGTGTGTCTGCTGTAGACATAAGGTACAGGGAGGTGACTTGTCCAACATGGGACTGACTGCTCCATTCAACAAGGCCCCTGTGACACACACACAAGGGCTGACCATGTGTGGCTGATGGATCGACCAGTTGGTTGCTGTGGACAATTTAGCACGACTGGGTATTTGAAATAACGGAGTTTCAGTACTGATAGCAAAAAGGTGAATATAAAGAGGGTTTTCTACTGAATCTTTTTTTATCATTCAAGAAAAAAAGGACTGGAAAATGCTTTTAAATGTTACATGTTAATTACAAGAAGCCACATAATTACTTACACTAAATAAAAGGCAGAAAAAACTGTAAAAATCTGACCAAGCATTCAATGCCAAGTCAGTACATCACAGTTTTTGATACTCTTGCTACCAAAGCATTCAGTTCATTACGTAAAATACATGTGTTCAGGTTTAATACACAATCCTATCTAACAGGCTTTGTATGTTTGTGTCTGTTACTGCCTTCCTGAAACTAAATTAATTAATTCATATAAGTGTTCTATGGGAAATTCAGAGCGTACAAGTTGTCTGTACAAGGTTCTAAACCATAGACTGTACAAATAATAAAGTAGCTACTAGGGGTGTAACAATCCATCGATCTGAAATGATCAACAACATGTAAATTTTTAAGTTATGAATGGTGGAGAGTCCGCTAGCCACTAGGCTAATTTATGCAATGTAAACATGCTTGAGCTAATAATGGGGGACTAGCAGAAAACAACTGACATGTCTATGAACCTTGACAGATATTACTGAGCTGAATTTCATACCTTAATTAAATGATCGTGTTATCAGATGCAGATGATGTTGTCTCATATAATTCGCAGGCCGCTAAATTGCATCGTCTCGAAATCGTATCGTGGCAGACTTTGTAATATCAGCAAATACTGTATTGTTGTCTAAAGAATCAATGTGATATTGTATCGTGATGAAACCAGTGATTTATACCCCTGGTAGCTACCGTGTTGTCACGGTTTGTGGCCACAAGTTTGGCCTTTCTTGGTTTGAAGAAGTGACCATATTTGGACAAGAGATTGGAGTTGTGGCGTAGCGACGGGTGGATCTGGCTCAAAGACTGTGGCCACACTTCGCAGACAGTCACTCAAGCAGCCCTCCCCTAAAATATTCATAACTTTGGGCCTTAATAAAATGTAAATGGGTGAGATTAAAAACACCCACTGTACAATTGTCATGAATGTTGAAATTAGCCATATAGACCCAAACTGATTTTTGTACCGGGCTGTAAACATGTTTATTTCCGCTGTAAATTTGGCCATTTTAACATGAAGGTCTATGAAGATTTACTTTTGGAGCCAGCCTCAAGTGGCCATTTGATGAATTGCAGTTTTCGGCACTTCCGCAACTGCTTCATTTTTCAACCTTGGAGGCTGCTGCTTGTTCTCTCATGAAGGTGGCTGAGCTGGTGGCTAGCAGCTAACGGTGCCAACACCATAAACAGCATTAAACAAGACATAGCAGTGTTAACCCCTCAGGGAATTGGAAGTTGGGTGCTATGCTTCCGCGACAACACTGTCCTGATATCAGTAGTAACCGCTGTATGAGAGCAGAGCAGAACAGCAGTGTTTAGCTAGTCAATCAATCAATCAATCAATCAATCAATTTTATTTATAAAGCCCAATATCACAAATCACAATTTGCCTCACAGGGCTTTACAGCATACGACATCCCTCTGTCCTTATGACCCTCGCAGCGGATAAGGAAAAACTCCCCAAAAAAACCCCTTTAACGGGGAGAAAAACGGTAGAAACCTCAGGAAGAGCAACTGAGGAGGGATCCCTCTTCCAGGACGGACAGACGTGCAATAGATGTCGTACAGAACAGATCAGCATAATAAATTAACAGTAATCAGCATGACACAATGAGACAGAGAGAGAGAGAGAGAGAGAGAGAGAGAGAGAGAGAGAGAGAGAGAGAGATGCAGGTAATGACAGTAGCTTACAACAACATTATTGAAAGTAATAATATTATAGTTATAGTTCTGGCTACTGTGGTACAATATGTTGAAAGTATGTATTAATATCTGGCAGTATACATGTGTGACAATAGTCATATGTGTATAATAACACATATGACTAGTCAATGGGATAGACACATACACTAACATGCAAGCTGGATTGGCTTACCATGACAAGCTATAGAGTAGCTCTGATTACAACACACACAAAGGGAGCGTGACTTCATTCTCTGCTCGAGACGCCATTACTCCACTATATCTTCACATAGCAAATACTCGTTTGCTGCCATATTAATGCTCTGCCTTTAACCTTTAATATATCTTTAATTTCACACCAAGCTTGCACACTGTCATGATGGCGCACCCATCAATTATCAAGGACTTCTGTCGAGAATCAAATCAGCACAAAAGGACAAATGAAAAGTATCAACAGCATGGTCTCACCTTTCATTATATCTTGAGCTATAATTAACACCATGTCATCTGCATTGCTGAGCATTCTCCCAAATACCTCGTTCTTATGTCAAACACCAACACCTTTAGATGGTTTATTGTGTGTCTGTGAGAGTGTTAAAAGAGACAGTGAGTTTTCTTATTCTTGAGGAAAAGTGTTAAAGACATGGGGCACCACAATGACTTCTGAGCTAAGAGAAGAGGAAAAAATAGAGACAATATTTGAATTTACTTCTATGTTCTACAAAGATCTGTATTGAATTGAACAAGATTAAGATTTACAATGCAAACATTTAAGCAGTGCAAACAAATGTAGTCAAAATACACTGGGTGCTTAGTAATAACATGCTCACATAGTGCATAGTGCATAGTGCTTACATAAGTGATACGTGATAAAGTGCATTAGAGATACTGGTGTCATGTATGTCCTTATCAAATGTCCAGTATGTGCTGGGGGAGACTCTGACATTTATCTAAAGATCTTCCTCTGGAGGTCAGCCAGTATGTGTTTCACCACCATGTCGCTGTCTATCACAGTCTTATATTGTCATGGCAGATCTGGTTTTCCAAAGTTCTTCGTAAAATATGCTACTAATTACCTGGTTAAGTTCTTTGGATTTAAGGACATCCTCTCATTCAGAAGTCCATACGTGCCTGAGGTGTAATTCAGATGGAACTTGAGACCAGGACCTTGTAAAGTGGTCCTAACCTCCTGTGCTCTGCGACGGTCCATTAGCAGGTGCTGTTGTATCTCGTTTTCATTACACTAAATCATTGGTCACTTCTTTGCGGTAGCAACTCAAAGACACTACAGCTCTCACAGGAGGTCTGCCAACAGAAATAAGCCCCATCTCTTCTTTAATTTACCGCAGTTTACTCTCCCAGTTTTCTTCATTACATTCACTGTTACAGATTTCTTGTTTAACCTGAATATTAATAATCCAAACTACTTCTGTTTTATTGTGATTAAGTTTAGCTCCAGATGGCCTTTAAATGAGAGGGTAAAACATCCATCTTCAGCTGATTTTTTTATAACAACTGTGAGCGTAAACAGAGGCTGTGACTTTGTGCGTGTGTCCTACATGTGTACCAGTAATACGGCTGTCGTTACTTTGTTTTTTATTGCTTGCAAGACAGCAAAACATCAACATACACACACAGGTAAGAGCACATCCAACATGTACGCATATATATATATATATACAGATATAAAACATACTGTATATATACACACCCAAAGAGCTCGTAAAGCCCCCTCTGTTTTTATAGACACAAGATAATACAGCTCAGGCACATATGCTCACTCACATATATACCCTGACACACACACACACACACACACACACACCTTCATAATAGGATTAGAGTCTGTATGCCACACACTCACACTCACGCTGGGCTTATTAAATCAATAATTAACAGCCATCCTCAGCTCTGTGTACGCTGAGGGTCTGCTGGAACAATGCGCTGCAACATCCACTGCTCTTATCCTTGTCGATCTACTGTGACACCACTTACCTTGTGTTTTCATTAATTATATGTCAGAGGAAACAGGAAACCCAAGGAGACTACATTTATATTACTGGAGTTGACTTTTCAAGTGATGCTGCAAGTGGTGGTGTACCAGTGACTCTATGTTCCCTGAGGCCAGAGCTTATAGAAAAGTCCCTGACATACACACACAGTTCAGGTTTTGACTGTTCTGACAGCACTTTCTGAAGTTGTCTGGCCAGCATATTGAGACTGTGCTGATGGCTACATCATGAAATGTGTATCACCACTAAAGTCAGACAAATGGCACTTCAAGATACTGAATGAATAAAGTGAACTGAACTGAAAATCCCAAATTGGCCAAAACCATGTATTATACAATTCAAGATATGCCACTCTGTGCCTAATAGAAGGCAGCAGGTGTCAAGTAGAATCATTTCTTTGGAATGAACCATTTACATTTTAAACTGTCTTTTGCAGCGTAGAGCAGCCGACCCTCTTCTTTTAGTAATTTCATTTATCTATTCCACAGAAGATTCATCTGTGTTTTTTACTGTTGTTAAAAGTCATGACATCTTCAGCAGAAAAAAAAGCACAAAACTTCCATCTACATTTTTTGGCTCTCTTGAGAATTCTTTCAAATATTATGTCTCAGTTTGATTAAATTAACCTCAATAAGTGTGAGTATATTTAATAACACAGCACTGGGTTTAATGGAGACGTTAAGTTAACTTGACAACATCCTCCTTAGCTGAGACAATTGCTGGTGTTGCACAGCACTTCAGGAGGAGTTAATAATGTCACCCTTGAGAGCTGCTATCTTTATGCAGCGAGCGCATTTCCCCTCTGGACCCCACTTTAAAGACAAAAGCTTTGATGTGTGGATTTTGTTTAACTTATATTACTTAGAGACAGTAATTCAAAGCCATATTCCCAAATATGTTAATACGACTCTACTAAATGATGGACTAATTACAGTATATCACAACCAGGTTAAAAATATAAATACTTGAAAAGGCAGATCCATTCAATGGTCCCAGTGTTGTTTTCAAATATAGGCTACACATGCACTGCAGGCTATTGTGTTTACACTGGTTCTTTTTTTGTGAGTAATCTGGCAACAAAAGCTAACACGCTGATATTTTTAGCAACACTAGTAGTCTGCCATTCAGCCTGTCAGTTGGTCCACCAATTTGGTCCAGACTGAAATATCTCAGTAACTACTGGATGTACTGCCATGAAATGTGGAACAGATATCTACGGTATCCAGAGGATGAATCCTGTGGATTTTAGTGACCCTAAGTACTACCTCAAAGAGCAGCTAGCATGGCTGTCCATCCTTGGTATTGTTACAACATATTACTCAGTCCCTCCAGGATCTCGCAGCCCAAAACCCTTGAATTTGTGGCAAATTGTGTCAAATTTGCGATAAAAATTGCGGCATTTTTATATGATTTTTTTGCGGAAGTTGCGGCAAATGACAAAAATTGTGACTAATGACAAAAGGAGTAGTCTTTTTTAACTACTACCTCCAAAAAAAAAAAGTCATGAAATCACTTGCTATAATAACCATACTGAATATTACAAAATAGCTGCAAATGTTTTTTATAGTTCTCTTCTTTAGTTTTATTTGATTAGTTTCAAAACATGGACTCCAATAATTTTATTGTGAATATTGTTGCTCTCAAACCAGACAATGTGACTGTAAAACAACATGTAAGCTACATCTTCTGTAAACATAACATTTTAATAAATTCAACACATATTGTATGCATTTAAACAGTGCAAGTTCTTATGTCAATACAGAGCATTTCTCCATACTGCAATGCCATTAGCGTGATTTGATGACGCGTCTGATGACGTTTCAAATGCCCGACGACTTCTGGTCAGCTGGAAAATGCGGAAAAATGCGAAAGATCATGGGACTTTTGAAAAATTTCAAGCCCCTGCAAATATCGTGGACTTTCCTTGAATTTGCGTTATTGCCATCGCAGTATTGCGATTTTATGGATTCCGATTACTTATACAAATCTTTACAAAAAAAAGCAGGGTAATGCATTAGTATTAAATTGATAACAACAACTGGACAGACAAAATATAACTGGACACTGAAATGAATACCTAAAATATCCCCAAAACTACTGTATACTACTGTGTGTGGCTGACAAGAGGGTAAATGACGCTCAAACTCTGAATGGAAAACAAAAGAATGTTTTAAATCTGTTTGTCAAAACTCACCTCATGAACCTGACAGGTTGAAAGCATATATGTATATATTAAAATGGACAGTGCATTTCCACATTCTCCTACTGGACAAAAATGAAGCCAAAATATCCCAGGTAAAGGCTTTGTCATCTTGCACTGGTGATGTTATTTGAGCCCAGAGTCTGCGTGGTTGCCATCTCCATGGTATCAAGTTCCCACCCATACATAGGTCAGACCCAGTCGCAAGCAGAGACATCAATCGTCAGTGAGCACAAAGATTGACACGCAGCTGTCAATCAGGACATCAAACCCCCTTTTTTAGAGTATCAAATATCAAGTAAAATCAAAGTTCTCTAAAAAATAAACACTTCAATATACACCAGCGTGGTAATAACTACATAAAATGGCAGAAACCATCTTTCAGAAAAAACATATTTGACATGTCCTTTAAAGTTTTAGTATTGTCCACATCCCATCCATTAACATAGAAGGGGCCAGCCACCAGGGGGCGACTGAGATGCTTTGGGTTCACTTTTGGGGGGCTCTCATGTGTCCATCTTTATTATACAGTCATTGGTTAAAAGTCTCATGAGAATTATCTGGTCTCCCTTTCTGAGGGCAATTTCAATCTAGTATTGCTGCCTTGGAGTATCAATGGCCATCAACATCCATAGTGCCCAATGTATTAATTATTTCAATGGTACATTTGTACATAGCTACAGCATATAAAACATAACCTCCGCTGGAGAACATCACAGACCACGCTGCATGCGACCTCATCCACAGCAAACCCGTTCAGATTTTCTTGCGAGATCAATTCCATGTTCTGCTTGTTGACATTTAAACACAGGGACTGTGAATTCTGACACAGCAGCAGTAACGCACGGGAGAGCTGTTCCATCAAACTTACAACCAGCAGGAATGCAACAATAACTACTGGACTCTGCCTTTTCCTTGACCTCCACTAAAACACTAAGCACCACCACAAAGCACTTGGCATTACGTTGCCCTCAGGCAGGGTCACTCTAGCTGCTCAAAGGTCACGAGAGCAAGTGTCTGCACCCGAGGTTACATTTGTTGAAGCGTGCACAGATTCTCACAGGCAGTTTGAGCATTAAAAAAGCGAGATCTGCTTAAGCCCAAGCTGCTTTATAAACCGTCTGCACACTAAAGTATTACAACAATACACGGTTAATAAAACGGCTGCTGTGAACACAGATATGCACATAAATCTATTTATATGTGTAAATCTATTTATTTGTAAGGAAGAATGGAGAACACTGTGAATCAAAGGGAGAGACTTCATGGAGTGTGAAATGGAGGTGGCTGTTGTTGAAGTTGAGGCTATATTGGGTGAGATTGAGGCTTTATTACTTGGTGACCATAGCAGTGGTGTGACCAATAAGAGGAAATTTGTTGAGTGGCAGTACATCCCAACTGCAGTAAATACTTATGACTCAGAGACCAAATCCTGCCTTCTGTCCTTTGTCTGTTTCTTTGTATTTATCACTGCTGTAATTATTTAATGCACAGTTGTTTGAAATATTCTGGAAATCTTGATGAGGTTGTTTCCAAACCGAACTTGACACCATGAAGCACGATGTTTTGCATTGGCACACTGCACTGTAGTTTCCTCAGCGGGGTCAGGAGTCACTAGAGCTCCCTGCCCTTAACAAGCGTCTCGCTTCTATAACTGGAAACTGCATCATTGCTGGTGTTCCTCCTCAGAGAGAAGGAGACACAGATCCGACGGTGGATGAAGCAGCTGCAGTGAACCAGAAAAACTGGCTGTTCCTTGGGCATGAAGCATGACCATATTAAACACACATCATGTACTTTTTTCCCACCAAAATAAGCGCATATATGCAGGTTTTGTAAATGTAAAAAAGCCCCGCTAAAAATAGGCGATGAACTTCTTTCCCATTGCCAGTAGACGAGTATGCCCTGAATGCCTGAATGAATTTTTTTCTTGATGTGTCATGTTTGACGTCACGACTGTGCTGGAAAACAGGATTAGTCAACAGTAGAAAGCAGTGCGGAGGCCAGTGAAAATCTTACTGCGGTTACTTCTTTGTAATGTGTTGCTTATTCAGTCTCTCTTTCAAAACTTGATGCTGACTGATTTGGAACAATGTTAGAGCGCTGCTTGGATGGAAATGGACAGAATTTGTGGCTGAGATGACAAAGAGTTGTCGAAGATACAGAAGGTTGCGGTGAAAACGGAAAATTAGCGTGTCTACCCTTGTGTCATGTTTCCCTAACAGCCGATTGGTGCTGGAGACGATGAATACCCATGACTACTGCAGAGTCATCTATCCCGGGAATGAATGCTGGTTGTAACTTTTCCCACTCAAGACAAAACCCAGATATCAGTGGGCGTTAGTGTTTTTGTATGTCCAGAGGGAAAGGGACTGTAGGGAATTTCCTAAGTAACTTCTGAAACAAATATTGTTTAGGCCTGGATATCTTCCCATGAAGACAATTTGATATTGAGCAAAAGTAATATTTTCTGCTTCTCCAACAGAAACACTTCTACATCAATCATCCCATCTGCCTGCACAGACTGCTGAACGACTTGCATTTCACTTGCGCTGACTTCAAGTCTACAGAAAGCTGAAGTGAAACCGGAACTTCTGGATTCTGCTCAAGTGGTTCGAAAACCTCATTAAAAGCTTCACTACCACCACTGTAGTGCCAAACATAAAATGAAAAGTATGATTAAAAAATATGGTCTTGTGTTTAGCACTGTGGCAAAAGACGAGTCACTTAATTACTAAATTAGCAGATGAGAACAGAACCTCAGTGATTCTTTGGAAAATGTCACTATGCACAAAAATAGAGCCCAGTATGTCACCTGTTACAGACCTACATATACACTCACTGGCCACTTTATTAGGTACACCTTGCTAGTACCAGGTTGGACCCCTTCTGCCTTTATAACTGCCTTAATTCTTTGTGGCATAGATTCAACAAGGTGCTGGAAACAATCCTCAGAGATTTTGGTCCATATTGACATGATAGCATCGCACAGGATTGAGATGTGGTGACTGTGGAGGCCATTGGAGTACAGTGAACTCATCATCATGTTCAAGAAACCAGTTTGAGGTGATGTGAGCTTAGTGACATGGTGTGTTATCCTGCTGGAAGTAGCCATCAGAAGATGGGTACACTGTGGTCATAAAGGGATGGACACGGTCAGCAACAATACTCAGGTAGGCTGTGGTGTTTAAACCATGCTCAGTTGGTACTAAGGGGACCAAAGTGTGCCAAGAAAATTCCCCCACACCATTACACCACCACCAGCAGCCTGAACCGTTGATACAAGGCAGGATGGATCCATGATTTCAAATTCTGACCCTACCATCTGAATGTCACAGCAGAAATCCAGACTCATCAGACCAGGCAACGTTTTTCCAATCTTCTATTGTCCTATTTTGTTGAGCCCATGCAAATTGTAGCCTCAATTTCCTGTTCTCAGCTGACAGGAGTGCCACCTGGTGTGGTCTTCTACTGTTGTAGCCCATCTGCTTCAAGGTTCGGCGTGTTGTTGGTTCAGAGATGGTCTTCTGCAGACCTTGGTTGTAACCAGTGGATATTTGAGTTACTGTTGCCTTTCTATCATCTTGAACCAGTCCGGCCATTCTCCTCTGACCTCTAGCATCAACAAGGCATTTTCACCCAGAGAACTGCCGCTGACTGGATATTTTCTCTTCTTCGGACCATCCTCTGTAAACCCTAGAGATGGTTGTGTGTGAAAATCCCAGTAGATCAGAAGTTTCTGAAACACTCAGACCAGCCCGTCTGGCACCAACAACCATGCCACGTTCAAAGTCACTTAAATCACCTTTCTTCCCTGATTCTGATGCTTGGTTTGAACGTCAGCAAGTCGTCTCAACCATGCCCAAATGCACTGAGTTGCTGCCACGTGACTGGCTGATTAGCTATTTGTGTTACCAAACAGTTGAACAGGTGTACCCAATAAAGTGTCCAGTAAGTGTACATCCCTGAGGCTCCATTATGTGTCTATATAAGCCACAAATTCATTAATATGTTGATTTCTTTTCCCCAATATGTGCACAAATTTAAAAAACAAAAAAACAAAAACTACAATACACCTAGTATGACCACACACCTGCACAGTGGCCATGCAAGGTGTAGTTTTTGACATTCACATTCTTTTCTAAAACATCTTTAAATAAGAAGTCAAATAATTTAAACAGCAGAGGAATATTCGTTTTAATTCCAATACACTAAATGAGTATTACAGTGTTATGTGTACTGTCTGTTGAGAACGGAGACTCAATTTTTGAGGTTTCACTTCAAAGGCAACATTTGCATACTGTGTAGAGGATGTGGAGGAGCTTCAGGTTAAGTGAGCTTTGAAGGAAATTGAAGGAATTAAAGGGACTAAATGGTCTTGTTTGGAGTACTGGAACACGTTCTGTATCCTGGATTCACTCATCTGTCAACTCTATTGCTCGGCAACACTAACATTCCCACGGCAAGCCAGTGTGTGTGTGTGTGTGTGTGTGTGTGTGTGTGTGTGTGTGTGTGAAGGATGGTAGATGGGACAGGATGTTCCACTCTGCTCATATCCCCATCCATTTTTCCAGCACCAAACCATTTTCTGTCCCCTGTAGTCCATCTATTCACCTCCCTACAGACACACACACACTCTCTCTCTTTAACTGTGATTACTCTGCTCGCTCTTCTCTTGCTCACCCGTCCTTGGAGGGGCACTGGGCCATTACAACTTTTTTCCTCGAGGAGTGTGTGTGAGAGAGAGAGAGTTTGTGTTTGTGTGTGTGTGTGTGTGGTAATAGCATAGTAAATCTGCAGAGGTCTTTTTCCACTCTGCTGTGAGAGCGGCATTCGATCTTGCTGTGCTGTTTTATTGGAGCAGACACTCAAGTACAACACAAACACACAAACACACACACACACACACACACACATACACACATTCATGCACAGATAGAAAGGTGGTACCTGTATGTAAGGATGATGTTAATGCGCTGAGTTTTCATTCAATAATTTTAGTAAAAATGGAGGAAAAAAAGATCTCACACACACACACACACACACACACACACACATTTACCAATGTTGTTGTAGGAGAATCAGTAAAAAATAATATGCTGTTTTCATCTGAACATAGAAAATAAAAAACAACAAATTATACCACACTATGCAAACTTCAGTGTATCCACATACATGCATCTCCACACACACAGGCACAACACACTGTCTGGCAGTAATTCAGCGCACTATTGATTCGCTTTCCATCTATAATTCATGGTACAACACACACCTCAGGTGAAGTAGTCACACACACACACACACACACACACACACACACACACACAGGCTGGCAGTTTCTGAGAAGTAGGAAGACGAGAAACACAACACCACTCACTGTGTATAAACTTAGACACACACACGCACAAGTACGCGCATACACAAGTCTAGCCAGCAGCTACCAGGAGTTCATTCATCTCAACCTTGTCTTCACCTCTCCATCACTCCCTCGTTCCTCCTCCTCCATGTCTCCTCTCTTTCTTTGCTCTCTCAGCACATCACTCTAACTTAGCTAAGGTGCCACATTCCCCTACTTTCCTCTCACTCATCCTCCTCTTTTCCCTCCCTTCTTCCTCTTAATCTAAAGGAAAGCTCATGGAGTGTCCAAGATGAAAACAGGTTCATCTGCTGGGAAGGCGTGCAGTAAAATATCACAGAAATCTGCCTATTGGGTGTTGATATTCAAAGAAAAAATAAGGACTCGTCCTCTGGAGATTATACTGTGTTTTTTTTCCCCGCAATTTGCCCAATATGGAGATACCTCTGGAGCAAACAGACACACAGAGACTGACAGGCTGGCACACATAAACCCACTCAGCTCTGCCACTAGCAGGCAAACGATGTCACAGTAGGAAAGAGACAATAAATTAGTAAGACAGTTAAAGATTTAACCAAAAGTGACATGAAATATTGCATAAATGCACTCCTAGTTGTGGCTTTTATTATTAAAGGTACACTATGCAGGAGTTGTCAGTTACTGTTTGTGAACAGTATCGCCAACCCCTGTTTTGTCTGCTTGGCGTTTCACCTCACTATATTTGCATTTTTTTTTCTGTGCTCTGTCTGTGATTTTTGTAGATTCCTCTTGGGTGTGTGCTGCCTCCGGTCTGGCACCCAGTCCTGACCTCACCTGCACGCTGTGCCGAGGAATGTCGGGGGGGGGGGGGGGGGGGGGGGGGGGGTTGGGGGGATTGATACAGTATGGTATCACGATATTTTTGCATGGCAATATCATATTGATACATGGAAGCCAAGTATTGTTTTTTTTCATTCTATAAATTATCAATATTGCAGATACAGATTAAACGTTTGGTAGCTTATTAGAATAATAAAATGAATTGCTTTTTCAGTCCACTAGACATATTTTTCTGCAATAAAAATGACTGAAGTGACATGAAAAGACTGAAAACTTTATCTTATTAGATAAAACTGATGCTGGCAACTTTCCTCTTTTGGGGACATAATTTGCAGTTGAAACAATTTAATAAATAGCGAAATATCGCAATACTCAGTATATCGCAAAACTTTTAAAATTGTAATAATATTGAAATGTGACCTTAGCATCATGATAATATCATATCGTGGGGCCTCTGGTGATTCTCACTCTTATCCAAACACGACAAAGTGATGATTGAGAGAGATTACTTCTATATGAGTCTATACTAGGGCTGCCCCCGACTAAAAATTTTCCTGGTCAACCAATAGTCCTCATTTAGGGCCATTAGTCGACTAGTCATCCACATGTTTACGATATTATTATAATTATTAAATTACATATTTTCGGTGGGGCAACACAATGGTTTGAGTTGAAGGTGTGAGAAAGAACAGTATCAGTATCGTTGTTAACACTGTGCTACATTACAGAGAAATACAAAACCTTCATTAATATAGGCCTATATTTTATCTACAAGTGCACGTCACACACTGAGCGAGCCGCCTGTTAATGACGCTGTCGGCAAAGCAGTAATGATTGTGCTAAGTGGCTAATGGGCATGTAGCTACTAACATGTTTCAGATGATACGTCATGTTTGTAGCCAACCAATGAAGATGAGTTTACATATCACCTTGGGTTCGTCCTTCACCTTCTCAAAATGATCCCACACTTTGGATTTCCTGCCCGACATGTTATTAACTAGCCTGTGGAATAACCGCAGGTACCAGCCCTGGAAATTAAAGTGACTCCAGTCTGACTTCCTGTGTCTGTCCTTTCAAATTAAATTCCCACATGGTCCAGTCATATTTATTTTTGATTTATTTTGACAAGATGCAGCTCCTAATAGAGTTTCAAGTTTTTTTTGTTTTTTTTCTGCGACTAAGTGACCAATGAAATCTTGCCGACCTTTCTGGTTGACTAACATTTGGTCAACTATTAGGGGGCAGCCCTAGTCTATACATTTTTTTCTTTAGTAAAATCCTGCATCTTTAATCACTCCTGATGAAATAAGCAGGGATTACTTTCTACTTCAGAGCCACAGTCAACAGCAGCATAATAACTGCTACTCATTAAAAATCACTCAGTTTGATATATGAGCATACACACAGGCACACAAACACACACACACTTTCTTCCTTTCTCTTTTAGCACCATATGGCAAAAGCCACTTCACTTCACAGAGTGTGTTTGTTTTCATTGAAATTACTGGGTCAGTGAAGCAGCGTGAACACTGAACTCAGCAATCAGTGTAAATTGCTTGTGTGTTGCTGCTCTTGCTGACAGTTGGGAAGTTTTACTGAGGGTCAGCTTGATTTTTTCACATGTTTGTGAACATGTGTGCATTATGTACTGTGTTTAGGGTGGAACACATGAATGGCATGTTGTGATACTCCCTCTTGTATACCTCACTGATAGGTTGGGCTGGGAATCATCCTATAATATCCTAGTATTAAAGCATGTTGAGCACTGAAATTAAGTCTTCGTATTAAAGATGGACAAATGCACAAAGACAGATCTGCACACAACACCAGTGAATCTGGTTAAAGAAACATACAAGTCTACTGTGATTACTACTACACACTAATAATTACTATACTAATCCTATTAATACCTCCTGTACCTTGGTAAGAAGGGCTTCCCCCCTGGACAGCCCACGACACTGTACAGTAGCGCTCATGCACTGTATATATACTACTGCGCTCATCTGATTCTACTTGGCAAAAGTCTTTTCATAGATAACACATGAAGTGTTATACATTACAGATCGACACATATACACGTTACATAATAGGGAACGTTCTTGAATTATGAAAACGTGCGTATGATACTACAAAGAACAACGAAAGAACACAGAATAACTGCCGCACCCTCCAAGAGCCCAGACAATCTGTCACACTGAATTATAATTGTTCATGCGCCTGCACACACGCAAACACAGTTATCTTTAATCTGCCCTTAGACGTTTGTACAATGTCATATAAACTTTCATCCTCGCATTGAGTATTCTTTGTGAATATCATCCATGATGTACTTTCATGACTTACTGTCAGGCTCGCTGCACCGAGCATACTTGACTGAGTGAACGACGGAGAAAATGACAATGACAGAACGAGAGAAACGGGGCACAAGATGGGAAGGAGTAACGACAGCGAGCTTTGGTACAGAAAGCTCAGGGACTGTATGCATATTCATAAGGCTCATTTCCATCTGAGCTGTGAGAGAACGCGTGGCTATGTAAGAAAAAAAAAAAAAAAAAAAGAAGAAGAAGAAGAAAAAAACACATACACACACAGCAGAGCTTGTTAAATATGCAAGCTGTTCAGTGCCAGCAGAGTTGTGAAAAGGATGGATGTCTTACCTGATCGAGTATCCAAAGTGTCGAAGCAGGAGGTATCAAGCAAGGCATGGAGGGAGAAGAGAAAGGGAGAGGAGAATTAATAGCAGCATTTACTGACAAAAGGAATCCTTAAGAAGTCCTAAAACTGAACATAACTTATAAACTATTAACTGTAACAAGTGAACTGAGTCTTACAACTACATAACCACAGATACTGCAATGGCTATACATAATATTGTAACTGCTTTTCACATGGAGAACTCTTACATGCATGTACACAGAGAGATAACATTCAGTATCTCATACTGAAGCTGTTACATCGTTAAACAAACCCAGCAGCTGACTAACTGATGCAATAATCAACATAAAACATGACATGCCACCTGATGGTTATCATAGGGCTCATTTTCATCTTAAGTGCAGTTGCAGCAACACATGCAGTGACATGTGGTGTCTTTGGAACATATTAATTCGTTTAATATCTGAGGCATTTTTATGTGACTCAACAATTGTCATTTTGATTGATGTTTTTGCTCTCAGGTGTCTCTGCAAAACAGGGACGCCCTGCTTCAATAAAACAGCAGGGGAAGATGACATAATGATGACATGGGTGAAATAATGTTAAAATAACACATTGCTTATGGCATCATTGCGACCTACATACTGAGGGAAGTGTCAAAATAAGTCAAGAAAGTGTTGCTGTGATAATGAATGCCAAATTTGCACCAAACATATCCAAACTGTATACTTTTTTCCCCATTAGACATATTCTCGACACCAAAAAAAAAAAAAAAAAAAAGGCAATATTTATGTTTTCAATAAACTGTTGGGCCTTTAGTCTCTTCGGTCCAACACTTTGGTCCTC
This sequence comes from Epinephelus lanceolatus, assembly GCF_041903045.1. Taxonomy (NCBI): domain Eukaryota; kingdom Metazoa; phylum Chordata; class Actinopteri; order Perciformes; family Serranidae; genus Epinephelus; species Epinephelus lanceolatus. Next base: position 18,091,273 of record NC_135747.1, on the reverse strand, counting down.
CATGAAATATCTTGACAGTTGAGAAATTATTGAGGATATATAAAGGTGAAAAAAAAACCCACAGTCTGTTCATTTTTTGCTCAGAGCGCATTATCTGATCATATCTGAATAATGTATTCACATTCGGCTACATCCCCTACTTTGGGACTTTATGCTTAGTAGAGTTGTGATTTTTGGATGTTCTCTCATATCTAAAAGTTTCTTTGTCCTAATGCTCCAATGCAAGAAGTCACTCTGTATTGCTGTCACTGTATGTGGTCCTGTTGTGATGAGCACTCCTCAGAATATGTTTCATCTAATACCCTGTCTTCACCAAAATTAGTGCGTATGCAGAGATTTTAAATTCAGTGTGTTACATTTGACGTCATGGACAGGTCATAAAGAGGTCATTCTCACAATTTTGTTTGTATGTTTTCCAACAAAAAACAATGCACCCAAACCCATACATATCCAACTTACTATGAGAGGCTGTAAACAAGGAAGCTATCCTGAGCGCTTGTAAGGAGGCAGGTTGGGGTGGAGGATGGTTTAGAAAAAAACAGACTTTCGTGCGGAAAAAAACAAACTTATGCCCCAGACTTCACCTGGAGTCCTGTGTGAGGATCTGTATGAACTTTGAGTGAACTTTGAGTCATTTTAAGGTACATCCTCACCATGCTTCTGTTCCTAGACTAACCACAGTAACATCTAATGCCTCCCTGATCACACAGAAAGCGTTTTAGCATTTTATGCATTGTGACGCACCTCGCGTTTGTGCACTCTAGGTGCCTGATGTTTTTGCTGGAGCGCTCTGAACTCCTCGAGTTGATAAAACTTCAACTCAGAGCAGAAAAGCACCCCAAGCAATCTCCGCTTTTCTCCCATCGTCCAATTGGATAATTCGAGAGGCGGGCCTTCTGTGGTGGTCACGACAAGTTTACAGTTGGTAAACAATGGTGGGGAAACTGGTGTAGCGGTTGTTGGATGCCCAGAGCTATACGGCCTGACGATAGACAGCAGGTTGTCAAACTGCTCCTGAGTCATCCTAAAATATGCCTGGAAATGGCCATCATGGACGCGAAGCTCATGAACCAACTGGTGGTACTGCCTGTGATTGACAGCCTATCACCCTCAAATAGAGCTACAGCAAGTACCCTCTGCCTGAACATTTTAGGAACTAGATACTAATTACTGTCAAATAACTAAAACAAATAAACAGTAGGCTGATAACAGGAAGGTGAGGAGGTGATGGGGTGGTTGCCTGGCAACAATAGAAAGGTGCAGCAAGTGTTTAGTGTAGATTGTCATTCGAACCTTTCTATGAGAATACCTTGCCATAAAACAGGATAGTAAACAGTATAAAGCAAGATGGAAGCCAGTGAAAATGTTATGGTGGTAACTTCTTTTTTATATTTGCTACTCATTCAGTCTTTCGCTCAAACTCAATGCTGACTAATTTATGAATGGTGTTCCAGGCACTGCTTGGGTGGAGATTGACAGTATTTTGAGATGGCCTGCCATTGCATCATGCCAGCAAAGGGGATAAAATTAGCGCATGCACCTGTGTATCACATTTCCATCACTGCCTATCGGAGCCAGTTGAAGCTGAAGCTGATAAATATCTGTGACTACTAGAGTCATTTATCCTGGGAGAAAATGCAGATTGTAACCTTTCCATCTTGTGGAAAAGGGGATTAATAGACAGTGAAGAGAAAAATGGAGTGGGGGGTTAAAAATAATCTGCTGATAATGTCCGATAGTCCCTCAAAGTAACAATAATACAAACAAAAAATTCAGACTAGTCCATCTCATTTCATTTATTCGTTTTTGCATCTCAAACCACCTCTTGTCCCTGACACATCACCTTGTCATCTCCGCTGCTGACAAACTTTGACCTTTCAACACAAAGACTTCTGTCCTCGGGGTCAGAGTTGTGGCAAGAAACCTTGTTAGTCTCCTCTGTCATTGCCACCAAGGGCTCTGACTGTGCTTTCATGAAGTCTCTCTTTCCTGAAGCCTCTTGCTGTGATTTCAGTAATCGCAGCCCACATACTGCCAGAGCTTGAGAACTGACTCAATTATTCACAGCTAGAACGTTTAAAAGAATGTGTGAGTTTCTGAAGGCCAACATTTCAGGACTTAAGGTTTGTGGAAGATTTTCTAACGCAGCGCAGATTCTGCCCATGTGAAAGAGTAATAGAGGAAAAATAGCTGTGAGGAGAGAGAGAGAGAGAGATGCAGGGGGCAGGTGAGGTTGCTAGGGGTGACAGGTTGTCATGGATGTGCCCTTTCAATTGGTCCCCTCCCCTCTCTAGACTCCTGTTACTGTGGCGACGGGGGGCCTTGAGTGACAGATGGTTGCTGAGGCGTGTCGGCGGTTGTTAAGAGTACTAAATGTGTCAATCACAGTCACAGATATAAAGAGCTTAAAGGATACACACATGGCCAAGAGAAACACAAACCACAGTGAGTTTAGGCTAAAATATGGACTTAAACACATTTGATAGGTTATGAGTCACTACAGTATGTAAGATTTCAGATGGTATGCAAAAGGGATTTATTATAGAGTTTTATGTCACTTTCAGGAGTTTCATAAAACAACTTGTTATATGTGCGACTTTTCTTACCCAATGCATGCTGGGATACGTTCCAGCACCCTGCGACCCTGAACATGATAAGCAGGTCAGTAAATGGGTAGACTGATGGATGTACATAAATACTGAATAATTTAGCAACTGAGCACTAATTACACTTTCGTTTAACTCTTCCTATCGAGAGGAAAACTCTCCATTATAAAGCAATAGCATGTGTAGCTCTTTTCTTTCGTTATTCTGAAATAAAAACAGGTTAACATATGATCTGACACCTTTTTACTGTACATTTTTACTTTCACAGATATTCTGAATTTTAGCCATCAAAGGCAACCGATTCAGCTTAAAAACATGCTAGGCCCCTTACTGCGCCACATTGCCCCTTTGTGTTCTGCATTTACAATGAACATGTAAGAAACTGTTTTAAAACATTGTCACCTTTGTCATTTAAAAAGCAACATTACACCTAATAATAGCCTAACCACAAAACTTGTTTGCAAAGCACTAAAATCAGGGTAAATGAGGTTTGGAAAAACAAGAAAAAATGGCAGTAAGACTACATATTGCGCTGATGAGCCACCCTTAATTACCACCAACACATTCTCACGCCGACCTCGTCCATATTGATGTTTGGTCATGGACTTTCCACGTAGACGTATGATGTGCAAGGTACCCTGGGTGCATTGGTTGTTGACTTCCTGGGACGCCGTGTCAGGTCAACACAGTGAAATGAATTTTTCTTTTCCTTCAACGACACACACACGTGGGTACGTTTATCCAACACTTGCATGTGGTTGGGTTTAGGTAACAAAAGCATGTGGTTGTCTTTAGCCAACACACGCACATGCTGGGGTTTAGGAAAAAAGAACAGGGTTTGACTTTACAATCTTACGGGAAGCAAACACCAGCCTTCCAGGTGAAAGCCGGTGGCTGTTGGACTCACCACAACTCCTGCACCCCGACTCTGACTTAACTTATGTTGTTGTCCTGCCATGTTTCCCCCTGATGCTGCCAGGTGCGTTACACAATAATGGTGACTGGCTGCTTATCATGCCGATGTGAAAGGATGGCTTTTGAGAGCTGCAGGTGTTGGTTTTACAACTTCACTCTCCTCCTCTATGTCATCCAAATCAAGGTACCTTGCAAGGCAGCTGGATTCACCAGATCACACGAGAATCAAAACATCATGCTAGAATTCAGCACTGATTTGCTACATAGCCTGCCCCAAATAGCCCCTGTGGTAGAAGCATTGTTGCCAAATCTCGACTGGTGGACACATTTCTACCACTGCACAGTGTACTCCATCAGATCGCCCAACCCTACTGTCAGTGTATTTTATTGGATTGGAAAAAATATGTTTTTTCCAAAAGAATTTGGCGAAGCAAATTTGTACTGCATAAACATGTGCAATGTGAATCATGTCAAAAGAAGGACACACTCTGCACTGTAATGTGGATATTATAAATACTGGTCATTGCTCAAGAATTGGGTGTGTATATAGCCCTTCTGTGAGTTATCCCTTTCTGTTACTATCTTTCCCAAGAACTCCGAGCGAGGCCGGAGGGACAGCGAGACATAAGTGATAGTGACATATCCGACCATTCAGATAAGGTTAAAGTGGATTGAACTCTCTGTCCGTTGAACAGTCTGGACATCTGACAGAGATGATTTAAAATGAAAGTGCACAGACAGACAGAACAGATGAGTGTGGGCTGATCCTGAAAACTGAAATATATAGTCTAATGTGAAAGTCGAACCTGCTACATCCCAATTTAACGGCTACACCACACTAGTCTGATGAGCACAGAGAGAAAGACATTAACCACAAGACTCACACTGCAGTGTCACACACACACACACACACACACAGACAGACCACTCGAAAGCATGTGCACACATGCATGAGCCCTGTTGTCAAAGGGAACACAAACTGAGGTTCTTCCCTGAGGCTCTCCACTGAGTACTTGTTGAAAAGGAGATTCCTCCACCATGATGTCAGTCCTTCACACAATACACCCAGTGGTACACCCACCCACCCACACACACATGCACACACACGCACACACACAACCGCATACACTCACACTTGCATTGACAACAAAGATGATTGGAGGGAAGCTGTTGGCAATGTCCAATCAGCTTACAGTGATATATGATGACGGCGGTGTCTATCTCTTCTATCTTCCTTCCCCCTCCCAACACCTCCTCCCTGCATGTCTCTATCATTACATTCACCACCTCCTTCCAGCTCCACCTGGCATGTTTCCCTCTCTATCACATGTCACATCTCTTCCTCTTCCTGTCTCTCTTTGTCTTCCTCTGCCTGTCTTCCTTCCTTCCTTCCTTCACTGTTTCATCCTGTTGCTCCGGAGTGTTTTTTTTTATTTGTCTCTGGTTGTTTCTCAATTTCAGTTTCACTTCATTTTAAAGCTGTTTAATTGGCAACACAAACAATACGTAAGCAAATTCAGTCCCAGTCACCAGAATAAAATGTTGGCATTGTACGTTTCTGCAAACCATGGATTTGTTACATTTGTACATTTCATGTGTATCATATAAAAATTTCAAAAGTGATGTAGTTCAGATTACATGTATATAAACTGGGATTCTCATCAGTGGGAGGAGGGGATGGTGGATGGTGTGCAGTGGTGTAACGGAGGGGCCCCTTGGCACCATATGTGAAGCCAACAGTTTCTAACTTGGGTTTTAAGATGGACAGTGGTTTTAAATTGGAGCGTCAAATTGGTGCAGTGGTTAAGTCCAGCTTCTTTCACCTTAGGCAGCTGGCAAAGGTTAAACCTTTTCTTGCACACAAGCACTTTGAAACAGTAATCCATGCCTTCATCACGTCCCGGCTGGATTACTGTAACACATTTAATTTTGGAGTCAGCCAGTCTTCCCTCACACGTCTCCAGTTGGTTCAGAACGCCACTGCTCGGCTCTTAACTGGAGCGCGTAAGAGGGAACACATTACGCCCATTCTGGCCTCCCTCCACTGGCTGCCCGTGCACTTTAGAATTCATTTTAAGATTCTTTTATTTGTTTTTAAATCTTTAAATGGTCTCGCCCCGCCTTACCTCTCTGAGCTGCTTCATCCCTACGCTCCTGCTCGGTGCCTCAGGTCAGCTTGATCAGCTGCTCCTGGATGTACCAGGGTCTAAGCAGAAGCTCAGAGGGGACAGAGCCTTTTCTGTGGCGGCTCCCAGATTGTGGAATGATTTACCTGTGCACATTAGACTGGCCCCCTCACTGTCCGTTTTTAAAACCAGTCTTAAAACCCATTTTTACTCCTTGGCTTTTAACCCAGCATGAGACTCTGCTCTTGTTTTACTGTTTTATTGTTTTTATTGTTTGTCTTATGTTTTTATTTTTGTACAGCACTTTGTTTCAGCTGTGGTTGTTTTAAAAGTGCTCTATAAAGTTGAGTTGAGTTGAGTTGAGTTGAGGGTATACGCAGGTTTACAGTGTACCCACCGAGCAGTCAAAAAGAGTATACCTACTTCCTCCTATACTGTATAACCTACACATCTACCTAGTAGTACACCCACCTCGTCAACTACCACTACACCACTGATGGTATGACACAAAGGTGAGACAGCTGCCAAGCAGCAGACAGCAGCAGACCACTGTTCAAGACCAATTTGTTTTTTAACTAGAGTTTAGGGCATTTCAAGCTGTGTTTAAAGACCAAAGTGGGTATTTCAAGCTAAAACAAGATGTTTTCCTAACATTAACCAAGTCGTTTTTGTGCCTAAACCTAACCAAACCCAGACTACAACATCAGGGGTCAGCACACCCAGGTACCTGCCCCTGCACACAATGCAACCGGCCGCGATGCCAGTCCCTGCAGGTGGTGGGACATAGAACACGTTGGAGGAATTACATATCCTGTATGGTCTGGGAACGTCATTGGGTTCCACAGGAGGAGCTGGGAAGCATTGCTGGGAGAGGGACCTTTTGCAATGCTTTGCTCGGCATGCTGCCCTCGCGACCTGGCTTTGGATAAGCAGTTAGATCTAACCACACGTTATCCACAGCGCTGTCGCAACATAAAATTGGAAACTGAAAAGAAAATGTATATACTCTATATATGAGACATGTACACATACATGGTTTGCAAAGCAGGTGCACTGCCAACATTTATTCTAGCCACTGGGTTGGCAACAAGCCAGAATCACTAACTTTGACACTCTAATGCCAGGTCAAATAATAATCATCATGTAATAACTGAAGCAGTATATTGCTTGTAATTAAAAATTATCTGGTCACGTTAGTGTGGTAGTGTGACTCACTGTTTGACAGGCTGGCCATGAAAAAGCCTTCAGGCTGCAGTTTTTGATCAAAGTGCAAACAAGTGCATCAAGTACGAATATTTTTCTTTTATTCTGCCAACTTATAAAAGTGCTGCCTGCTCCCTCTTAATGGCAGATTTGATGTGAAAACAGATGCGCTACAATACATGATCAATTACTGGAAGCAAAGCTAAACTAAAGTTTGTTTCTTATCTCGTCCTACTCTCCCTAACACGCCTGATTAGTCGTAGTGAAGTGCTGAAAGGCCATGCAGGGGGGTGTAAATTTACCCCAGCAGCACAGAGGCAGACATTTACTGAGATTTAACTGTAGACTTGGGAGTCTTACATCACCTTGAACATGGCAAAGAGAGAGAGAGTATGTGTGTGTGTGTGTGAGAGAGAGAGAGTAAGAGAGGAAGTGAAAATACTCTCGACACTGAGTAACAATTTGTTTTATTTTTCCCCTGGCATCATTACTGTACACACATTTGTGTATGTGTTTTCCAGACCTCTTTAAACCTTAAACCTATAATTACCTTACTAACTTATGTAACTGTGTGAGTTAAATACACTGCGGTTAGGGAAAACCACATTTATGTAGTCATATCCACTCAGGGAGAGTTCATTCATGTAAATGTAAATGTGTGCAACAGTGCAACCTCACACAGCAACACTGCACACAATCGCATGCATCTGATAAACCACTCATGACTGACGAACACAGTGACAGCCCAAAGGTATGAGACAATCAAAACTGCACTTCATGCACCACTCATAAATCTGGAAACTAGACTGAATCCTCATCAACACCCAAAATCTAATCACTGTTTTCATCAACAGACCGTTGTTTAGCTCCAATTGTACAACTCATCAAAATTCAAATTGGCACCACTACATCTGCAAACATTAATCATTTACTTGTAAACTATGATATTAATTGCCAACTAAGTTGATAAAAGATTAATCAGTTTGTGTAATTAAAAATAAAATGATATACATATGAATATTTTCTGGCAGAGGATACTGGCACACCAATACAACTGGGCTGGGCAGCCACATAAACAGTTCACAGCCTGAGATCAATGCAAAAACATGTTGATTTATTTAGAACATCTGTGCACAAAAAGAAGGGTGCAAAAAATAATAAAAAGTGAAATAAAACAGCAGCAAATGTTTCAGTCCTTGACTATGATCAGTGTCGACAAAATAAGGAAGACATCTGAGACGTCTTCTTCGGCTTTGAGAAAGACTGATTGACATTTTTCACCTATTTCTGACATTTTATAATCCAAACAATCAATCAGTTAATTGAGAAAATGATCAACAGATTAATTGAAAATGAAAATAATCACACACACAAGGCTTTGTTTTTATCCAGGCACATCAGTCTTTCCTTCCTGTGCTGTAGATCTTTGTTTACACAACCCTGCCATGCTCCACTGCCAAAATCTGAGAATTACATTTCTGCTTCGCTTATTGTTAAAATACCACCTCTGAAAATAACACTTGACATTTTCTTTTAAATTTTTTGGGTGTTCCTCTAAATTCAACATATTTGGTCTGTCAGAATCTACATTTTTACTCCTCACAAATACTAAAGCCATTCAGTTAAAATGCAGTTCATCACTTCAGGTGTTAATGTACAGTAGAGGAAAACTGATCTGGCTTAGACTGCTGCATTTTGAAGACAATCCAGCTAAGCAGACTTCTTTAGGCCATTAAGTACTCTTCTTCTGACACTATGTCAGCTGTGGTTTCAGCTGTAAGCTGCCAAGCCATGTTACCAAGCTAATGACTTGTTCTGTTTTTGTATGCAAGAAGACAAGCTTCATCAAATGATGAAGGGCCAAACTGATTTCCTTTTAAATCTCACAGTAGATGTGCCCCGTGCTCGTAAAAATATGTTTTCTTCCAGTACATTTCCAGCAAACAAGATGCTGCAAGACACATGGCTGCTTCCTAAGTCAATACAAGAAATTCAATTTTTAATGGAACTCAGGGACACGTTATGCAAATGAATGTGACCACAAGTTGCCACTACACACACACACACACACACACGCAGTATACTGTATATATGCTTCAAGATGATAGAAAGGCAACTGTAACTCAACCACTCATTACAACCAAGGTACGCAGAAGATCATCTCTGAACGAACATCTAGTTGAACCTTGAAACAGGTGCTATAGCAGCAGAAGACCACACCAGGTGCCACTCTTGTCAGCTGAGAACAGGAAACTGAGGCTACAAGTCGCACAGGCTCAGCAAAATTTGACAATAGACAATTGGAAAAATGATGCCTGGTCTGATGAGTCTCGATTTCTGCTGCAACATTCAGATGGTAGGGTCAGAATTTGGTGTAAACAACATGAAAGCATGGATCCATCCTGCCTTGTATGAACGGTTCAGGCTGGTGGTGGTGGTGTAATGGTGTGGGGGATATTTTCTTGGCACACTTTGGTCCCCTTAGTACCAACTGAGCACCACAGCCTACCTGAGTATTGTTGCTGATCGTGTCCATCCCTTTATGACCACAGTGTGCCATCTTCTGATGGCTACTTCTTGCAGGATAACGCACCATGTCACAAAGCTCACATCATCTCAAACTGGTCTCTTGAACATGACAATGAGTTCACTGTACTCCAATCAGAGCATGTGAGCGGAGCGGGTGAAAATTTCCGCTCCTCGGTCGCAGACCTGTCACTTTGCATTTTAATTTGTCAAACACATGTTTAACAAATAAAATTAGTTAATGGCTGCATCTTATTTAGGTGTGCGAACATGCCTGTGTCACAGAAGAATAAAATTGTTAATGTTAATAGTAACATCTGTGCTTTTCCGACAATGGCAGGCTAAAATGCTTGCTGTGAAAAAGAGCAGTTGCAGGGTCCTGTTTGTGAGCATGCTGGCTCACAGGCATGGCATATGGGGCACTTACATGGAATAAAGCCATTATTAATGTAATTGCATTTGTGCTGTTCCTGCAAGTCAAAACGTCTGCCATATTAAAGGTCTATTTCCCTCCATCTCAAACAAAGACACACCTCCCGTGTACTGTGTGATTAATTGATAGCTTGTTCTGTATAGGTTGCCTGCAGTCGTTAATTTAACACTTCATTACAGCTCGTTAGAACTACAGGGGAAAACTCTCAGCTGAGAGAATCTGGTAATTAATGCAGCCAATGGGAACGCTTTATCTCCATATCTATTCTATGGAGACAGAGATGTCAAGTGTTTTAGAAAGCACAGCTTCATATATGAAGATACTCTGATATTGCTCTGCAAGAGACAGACTGCCGGCTGAGGTGCTTAAGCACGCTGGTGTCACTCACATTCAACGACCTACTCATCTGCGCTCGCTGTCATTAATCTCTGTTGTAATGTGAATATCTTGTTGATTCTAATAAAGTCCTTCCTCTAAAAGCTCACCTCTCCTTATACATCTTTTTCTCTGACAGATCAGTGGTTGCACTGATGCCAGGAGATGCTTTAAATGGAATTGTTTGCACTATGTTTAGCTGCATTGTATTGCACATTATTCTATAGAGTTAGAGCTTAATGAAACTGGATCATTGCTTAAAATGCATCTTTGAGGAAGTACACAGAAGTATTGATCTGCACAAATAGAAGTATAAATCGAAGGAGATGGTTTTTTTCTCAGATTTTATTTTAAATTACTAGGAATGCACAGATTTTGAAATTGTGGGCCGAAACCAATATTAATGATTAAACTAACAATTTGACTGACAGCTGTTACTGATGATTTATATTGTTGTTTATTAGGGGTGGGAATCAACAGAGGCCCCACCATACGATATCATCACGATACTCAAGTCTCGATACAATATTATTGCGATATGTTGAGTATTACGATAAAATGTATTGTGATATATTGCAATTTATTACCCTTTTTCAGTGGCAAATTATGTCCCCAAAAGAAAACTTTGTCAACACCAACAGTTTTATCGAATAAAATCAAGTAGTTAGTCTGATCATCTCACTTCAGCCATCTTTATTGCAGTAAAATGTATCCAGGAAACTGAAAAAGCAATTGGTTATATCATTCAAGTAGGCTACCAAAAGTTTAATATGTATTTGTAATATTAATAATTGATGTAATTAAAAAAAAAAAAGATACTTGGTGCCCCTGTAACGATACGATATTGCCACACAAAAATATCGCAAACCCATCCCTATTGTTAATTTTGTTTTTGTTGTCATTCATTCTCCATTTTGTGCCAGGGAAACAAAGACATCTACAGTATTAGTAGTACGTATTTTAAAGTAATTAAGCCCTTCATTACACTAGGTTTGAATAAGCACAATTTCAATAGCACAACTTTATGAAACAACCTTTAAAATAACCTTTCTCATGAAAAACAAACTGCCTCAAAAGCTCTTGAAATATATATATATAATACACCATAATTCCCTCTCTAATATCTACTTTATATTGCTGTGAAAACATCAACAAATAACAACTACGTTTTACAAGATTACTTGAACACATCATGAGAACGATGAAATTTACCTTCACCCAGGTCTCATTTTCACTTAAGAGAGATTGATGGCAGTTAGTTGTGGCCACCAACTGCATAGAGCTAACGCTAACTAGCGCTCCTCCTGCTGATTTCAACACAAATTTGTTGTTCACAATGTAGCAATACCAGGGAAACAATAAGGTCCGTACCCTGACGCATCGGTAGTGAGTTAACTCAATTCAATTTCAATCAATTTTATTTATAAAGCCCAATATCTGTGTCCTTCTGTCCTGAAAGTGTCCCGTAGAAGACCTCTCATCATCCTAAACACACTTTCTATTGTCCATTCACAACGGGACACCGGCTGCTACAAGCCACCTCATCACACAGTGAGGTGGCTTGCACAAGCCTGCACAAAAGTGATGTGACACAACAGAAAAACATTACTGTCATCAGTGAATGTCATTTTACTGTATTTAGGCTGATGACAAATACCAGGTGATACTGATGTTCAGCAATAAATCAGTGCATCTCTGTGTAATACTACATCAAAATACAAAGCCCATAATTGCCATCCAAGTTGCCACCTACAAACAAATACCTAAAGTGAAAACAGCCAACAAAAACAAAACAGAGACAAACAAGCAGAACTCGTCTTAGGTCTAGTCAAAGGGATCAGAAAGAACACGCATCAGAGAGCTCTACCTGAGAAAAAGTGTCTCGACAAATCTTCCATTCTTAGCTCGGATGACAGTGGATTCTTTTTTTATGCAATAAAGAAGAGACGGTAAGTTGTTACAAGGTTTCTCTGTCATGCTCAAATGATTCATTCCAATTTACTGTAGTGCCAAAGCTTTCTTCATGTATGAAAAACCACACAGCATTAAAAGTAGCTTTAAAGAACCAGACTAGGTCTTTGTCATCTTTCTTTCATATTACAAATGAGAAGCACTGTCATTGAGATTACAATACACAACTTTCGTCAAAGAACTTTTGAACTTTTTTCTGGCTCTGAAGATGCTTTCATATTAATCTCATTTTATGATAGGTGATTATGGAACCTGGTCTAACATTTTTTCAGCGGTGAGAGAATATTCTCACAGTTCCTGGAAAGCAAGAGAATGAAGGACAAATGTAACAAGGTTGTGACAGAGCAAAGAAAAAGAATTTCACTGGCAAAACTTTGACTGAAATGTACTTTTGTGTGTGTATGTGTGTGTGTGTGTGTGTGTGTGTGTGTGTGTGTGTGTGTGTGTGTGTGTGAACTCTTTTGAGACTATATCTGAGTTAAGACTAGGATAAGGATTGGCTTTGTGTACAGGAATGCCAAAAATCCCTCAGTTGTTTCCTCAGCAATGCACATTCTCACTCCCAACTCATCACATATCACCACTTGGTCAGTGGACTTTCCTGTCTACATATTACGCACTAGGTATCCTGGGTGTGTCTGTGGTGACGTTCTGGGACGCTCACCTGTTACATGCATCGTGTCTTTTAAAAATACAGTTTCTGCTCGTTAGATGCATACAAAATAAACTTACAACGTTGGTAAAACACTACATATTTACTTTCATTTCATTGTGCAACAAACACACGTGGTTAGGTTTAGAAAAAGCATCACTGTTTGACTCTACATTTACAGTACAGGCCAAAAGTTTGGACACACCTTCTCATTCAATGCGTTTTCTTTATTTTCATGACTATTTACATTGTAGATTCTCACTGAAGGCATCAAAACTATGAATGAACACATGTGGAGTTATGTACTTAACAAAAAAAGGTGAAATAACTGAAAACATGTTTCATATTCTAGTTTCTTCAAAATAGCCACCCTTTGCTCTGAGTACTGCTTTGCACACTCTTGGCATTCTCTCGATGAGCTTCAAGAGGTAGTTACCTGAAATGGTTTTCCAACAGTCTTGAAGGAGTTCCCAGAGGTGTTTAGCACTTGTTGGCCCCTTTGCCTTCACTCTGCGGTCCAGCTCACCCCAAACCATCTCGATTGGGTTCAGGTCCGGTGACTGTGGAGGCCAGGTCATCTGCCGCAGCACTCCATCACTCTCCTTCTTGGTCAAATAGCCCTTACACAGCCTGGAGGTGTGTTTGGGGTCATTGTCCTGTTGAAAAATAAATGATCGTCCAACTAAACGCAAACCGGATGGGATGGCATGTCGCTGCAGGATGCTGTGGTAGCCATGCTGGTTCAGTGTGCCTTCAATTTTGAATAAATCCCCAACAGTGTCACCAACAAAACACCCCCACACCATCACACCTCCTCCTCCATGCTTCACAGTGGGAACCAGGCATGTGGAATCCATCCGTTCACCTTTTCTGCGTCTCACAAAGACACGGCGGTTGGAACCAAAGATCTCAAATTTGGACTCATCAGACCAAAGCACAGATTTCCACTGGTCTAATGTCCATTCCTTGTGTTTCTTGGCCCAAACAAATCTCTTCTGCTTGTTGCCTCTCCTTAGCAGTGGTTTCCTAGCAGCTATTTGACCATGAAGGCCTGATTGGCGCAGTCTCCTCTTAACAGTTGTTCTAAAGATGGGTCTGCTGCTAGAACTCTGTGTGGCATTCATCTGGTCTCTGATCTGAGCTGCTGTTAACTTGCGATTTCTGAGGCTGGTGACTCGGATGAACTTATCCTCAGAAGCAGAGGTGACTCTTGGTCTTCCTTTCCTGGGTCGGTCCTCATGTGTGCCAGTTTCGTTGTAGCGCTTGATGGTTTTTGCGACTCCACTTGGGGACGCATTTAAAGTTTTTGCAATTTTCCGGACTGACTGACCTTCATTTCTTAAAGTAATGATGGCCACTCGTTTTTCTTTAGTTAGCTGATTGGTTCTTGCCATAATATGAATTTTAACAGTTGTCAAATAGGGCTGTCGGCTGTGTATTAACCTGACTTCTGCACAACACAACTGATGGTCCCAACCCCATTGATAAAGCAAGAAATTCCACTAATTAACCCTGATAAGGCACACCTGTGAAGTGGAAACCATTTCAGGTGACTACCTCTTGAAGCTCATGGAGAGAATGCCAAGAGTGTGCAAAGCAGTAATCAGAGCAAAGGGTGGCTATTTTGAAGAAACTAGAATATAAAACATGTTTTCAGTTATTTCACCTTTTTTTTGTTAAGTACATAACTCCACATGTGTTCATTCATAGTTTTGATGCCTTCAGTGAGAATCTACAATGTAAATAGACATGAAAATAAAGAAAACGCATTGAATGAGAAGGTGTGTCCAAACTTTTGGCCTGTACTGTATATGGGAAGCAAACACCTGCCTCCTGAGTGAAAGTCCGGTGTTGTTGGACCCATCTACCGACCCTCACAACCATCCTATACAGTCCTTAAATTGCACGGAAATCAATGACTAACCAGCGGTATTTGATGACTTCAGAAGGAGAACAGGTTGCAGTGACAGTTGTCGATCCATGGATAATCCGCAAACAGAAACTGCTGACAGCTGATTCTGCATACTTTAAAGAAAGCAGTTGTCTCAGTTTTGTCAGAATTTTAAAAACCCTTGATGCAGCTTATCAAAACCACATCTAAAAAGAACTAAGGGATGAGAAGCACTCTGTAAGCAGGAAAACTTCCACCAATGCCAAGCATTTCTCCAAATTACACAGCTGCAGCCTCAGCAACGCTTTATGTTTATTTATTGTTTGTTTCCCTGGCCTGATTTCTGTCAAAGTAGCATGTGAGTGCGACACTGTTTTGCAGCTGACTCGGAAGTCCTGGGTGTTAGGCCCATCCAACAACAATGAATGCAACATGAGTTGTGGCTAAAAATAAAAATGATCAAAAGGCAAACTTGGATCATAACCAACACTGAATCTGTCCCCATATTACAGCCAAATCTGTTGGTTATGCTTATTCCAATGGATTTTTTTTTTCTTAAGCCCTTTTGATTTAATAGGCACTTGACAGATGAGACTTATATGAGACTTAGGAAGAAGTAATTGAGCTGGGGTAATTGTGGTACAAGGACCCTGACACATCAAGCTGAGGGTTGGCTGTCAGTCAATCTTGGGCTGTTGACGAGCGTCTGTCGCCCTAGTTTTTACGTTGTGTCAAGCAAACTCGGGCGACTTTTTTGGCTGATTAGGCATGCCGAAGTGGCGTCAGAGCCTGATGTCTTATAGTCAGTTCAGCTCAGTCCACAAGAAGACACATGAAAGTATGGAAAGCAAACAAACAACTTGTGTCAAGAGGGTGTGAGATCGAAACAAACTTGTTATATTAGGTAAGTTATTAGCCATTACGGTTTTTAGCTGAAACAGTTGGTAGTTGTTTGTGTTCCTGTTCACCAACGAATGGTAAATATCATTTGTTCTTTCAACATCAGGTCGAGTTGTTAAGGCGCTTATTGGCTACCTAGCGTCCTGACCCTGTCCTGACAGTCCTCTGGTTTTCCTTTCTTAATGATGAGTACAGACTACCACCACCAGCTGGTATGGAGAGTTGACCACTGGCTGTAGTCTTTGCAGTGCGTCTAAGTGCAACCTTCCGGCTGAGACATTGGCGGCATGAGGCGACACAACAGCCAGCCCTTGCCACCACTCATTCTTTGATGTTTGTTTGATGTGTTTGGGCTTTAAGAGTTGGACCACCAGTAAACAAAGAACATAGACGGAACAGCGTCGATCCAGTTTTGCTGCAGAGGTAAAAAGCAGCCAGCGTGGCTGAGTGTAAAGCCGTGGGTAAAACTATTGTGTATGAGTAAGCCACTCATCAGTGAGTGAGTGAGTCTGTCAGCATTGACGACAGAGTGGAAATGATCGGGACCATTTCAAATCCTCTCTCTTGTGGAAAAGTAAACAGTATTTTTCCAGTCTTTAAGCAAATCTCCATTTCAAAGTGCACAAAATGCATAATTTTGTGCCTCCTTGCACCTTGTTACTTTGAAATGCTAATGATGACTGTGGTTCCTGCTTACTGGGTGTGTGTATGTGTGTGTGTGTGTGAGTGAGTAAGTGTGAGAGAGGGAGCATGTGTGGTAGAGTCTGACTGGTTTGTATAGCTTTGCTCTTGACTGAATGACATCTTCAGGTCTCATCTGTCCCATTTGCTCTCATTTGTCACACACATACACTCTATCTTGCACACACACGCACACACACCACACACACAGAGTCATGCAATACTCCATATCTATCTTAATGTACTAGGAAGGGGAGCGCTCTACTAGCCATTACTCTTCATATATCAAGTCATGCACTCTGCCGCCTCCCTGACTATTACACCTATACATCTCACACATATACACCCACACTGCTTTTATCTCCGCAGTTACTTAGGGAAAAGGTCACGACCTATGTAGGGTTCATTAATCATGCGGCACAAACTGCTCTGATTGGTGCTTTCACATTTAGCGAGGGGCGGGTTTTGACCTTTGAAAAGCAGCGGGGCAGCGATGGGAGCACCAGTTAGGGCCTGCCATATAAAGTGGTGATGAGTGTGATAACTGCATTCAGCTCAGTCTGGATATGAAACTTTATTTAAAAAAAGTAAGAATGAAAAGGGGGGCTTTCGGGTAGTTAAACTTGTCCTCCTCCTGTATGACCACATTAATCTTCAGGTTCGTCCTAGAGTAGACGGTCTGATGGTTTTTCGTCTCTCGCTGTGACTTCTATTCTCTCCTCATTGTGCAAAGGGTGACTTTTTTTATTTATACTTTTGGTTGCGAGTCTATTCAGGACTGTGTGTGGGTGTGTATATGTGTGTGTTAGGGATCTCTCTTGGCAGCCGGATGAAGGGAGAGCTCTACAGGAGATGACTGCGAATAGCAAAAGAAGGGAAAAAGGATAGATGTAGCACTTGGGAAAACATGGTGGTTTATCTACAGAATGTGTGTCCTTGGGGGAAGAAATAGTAAGAATGCCAAAATGAAATTTGATTGCCAAGTGATCTCCGGGAAATGCAATGCAACAGCACTGAAGTAATGAGTCTAAATGTAGGCACAAAACAATGAGAATTGCCACATTATACATCTGGGAGCTCATTTAAAAACACTGCATGTGCACAAAGAAGGGGGTTTGAAAGATGTATACACCTCTTCTTAGGCAGAAGTCAGGGTTTTCAGATTTGATAGGAGTATGTGAACAATGGGTTACACAACAGTGAAGTAGTGAAATAAAGTGGGATGTTTTAATAAGCCTTCTGAAATAATTCTGTCCAAACCAAATTACTCTAATAATTATACCCTGTCATAGGAGACATCTCAGCTAATCAGTGTTTGTTTGTTTTTGTTTCAGAAACTAGATCTGAAATGGCAAGCTAATGAAGTGTGATGAGCTCCTATGCACAAGAGAGGAACGTTGTTTTTGAGTGTAAAACTCAGATCAGATTTTGAGAATATCAAAACCTATTAAGAACAGACACCTCACACAAAATTATTATTTTTGCAAACATACACTGATTTTTTTAGCCTTGACCCAGCAATCTTTACGATAATTAAAGGCAGATACTCTCGTGCCAAAAACTCACAGCATAGCAAAGTGTGGCGTGTGGCAAGATGCCAAGCAATGTCTATGAAAAGTTGCGGCGGGCGCTTCGAGCTACGAACATTTGATTCTGCAGTGAGGTGCGGCCAAACTAAAAGTTGGGGATGGTTTCAGTTTTAATAAACACAGTCCTGTGACTTCTCTGACATGTTGACTTATGTTATAAAGATTTCTTCCTGCTTGAAACACATAAACACGCCTCCTGTCTGCAGAAAAACATATTTATTGAAGTGCATTTTGCCACTGTTTACAGCATTATTGGCCCACCCCTGGACACAGACTGGCCAATCATAATGTAGCATCAGGCCAGTTCAGACCAGGGTTGAACAACAACACAGCAGTGCTCCATTGACGCAATTGTTTCGCAATCGTTTCAGATTTCCTTCATTTTCAGGCTGGTTTTGTGGATTAGAGCTAAATGTTGTGCCTGGGGCACATCGTGTATTAATGATACTTGTTACCTGGAGAGGTTGGAAAAAGATATACGTTTCTTCCCTGTTCCAAAACCAAAATCAAACCCTGAAAAGTGTAGGGTTAGCTAGCTAGCTACCGAACCCCCCCAACTGCTCAGGGGGCCTGACCAAAGGGCAGCCCCCTCACTCTGACATCTCTCCACTTTGTGCATGTATAGGTCCTGTTTGTGCATGTGTGTGTCTTTCAGACCTGTGTGTAATTGACAAGCAAGAGTGAAAACATTGAATTTCCCCTCAGGGATTAATAAAGTAAATAAACTTAAAACTTAAATAAACTTAAACTTACTGAATGTATACACATGCTGCTTTTGCTTTTTAATGATTATAACAGTGAATAAAGACCGACCCTGCTGTACAGGAACCAGTGAAGGGAAGCAGGGAAACTTTTCTGATATTCAACCAGCTGTGTGTCATCACAGTGTACAGATGAACGTTGTTTGACTTACTCCGAGATCCCTGCAAAGCCAAACACCATTCATCTGCACACACTGCGATGCCACACAGCTGGTTCAATATCGGCAAAGTTTCCCTTTATATTCAGTCTTGTGTGGCGATCAGCAGTGATGTGGTGGTTCATTTTTACACTGTGATCTGTAGCCTATAGTTCGGCTTTAGCTTCTAACTATCTTTGTCTTTTTAACCTGTTGTTGCTGCTGAGTCAGTTTGACATCCTGGATATATCCTTCAAACACAGACTGTAGACCCCTCTGGCTGCTTCTCTCTGGAATCACTCTTTCATTCTTCCAAAAAGATGATAATATTTCTTTAGGGAGTGCAGTTAGATACAGTGTGGGCTCCATGCTTACTGCGACAGCTTGTCAGACCATCACGAAGGGGCGGGGCTTAGTGAAAGGTCGATTGCTCTATATGCTGCTGACTGTCAGGACCAGTGTGTCCAGACTGGAATGCACTGGGCACTAAGTGCATTAATTAACATAAATGTGTCTGTACAGGTGGAGCACAGATTTCTCCAAATACAAAACTCATAAGAACTATGTTACTCACAAGGATACTATATTTTTCATTCAAAATAGCAAATTTTGCTGAGAGATGGAGAGTTTTCAGTGACACAACATAAATGAAATATTTACAGAAATAATAAATACTTTTATTTTTGAAAAGAAAACTATCACTCACCACACCATTACTACTCTACTATAATAATAGACCACTGGTACTTAAGGTAATTGAGGCCAAAGAAACTCCTGGTGTGTGTGTGTGTGTGTGTGTGTGTGTGTGTGTGTGTGTGTGTGTGTGTGTGTGGTGTCTCGCATGTGTCTGAGGACCCCAGGGAGCTGACTGGAAGACGTGGAGGGATTGGGTAGCAGCGTGTAATGACTTTAGGGGCTGAGGGGTGGGCTGGATCAGGTGGCACACTGGGTGGGTGGACCACTAGTGATCACACACACACAGACAGGAATAACACAGGCAATATTCACAGATATACAATATACAGTAATGTATACCAACTGACAGAGGAAGGAAGACACACATGCAAGTCATTCAAGCACACGCAAACACACACAGTGCCTGTTCAGATAATCTTGCATAACAAAAATGTGGTTTCCATCCTGACCTTCTCCTGACTCATCTTGACCTGGCAATAACCCCTACCCATTAGCAGACTGTATGTGTGTGTGTGTCTGTGAGTGTGCACGCACACACGTATCCTCAGCTGTTCAGCTCATTCAATCCTCCCCAGTGTTCAGCTGCTTGACTGAGCAAACTTCTCCACAGTGTCTTTACAGCTCTATCTGAGCCTCTGTCTATTCACATCTCTACAGGGCATTCTGTCACTCACTTACATTGTGTTTTATTTAACTGTTAATTAACCATTCCCATTGCATGTCACTCTTTCTGGCATCAAATGTAAACGCCGTAGAGGCCATTACTTTTGTCATCGCCTACAGTAAATAATAGGCCTAAACTGAGGTTGTTATCCCTGAAATTGTTATTTTCTTTTGTTCTTAGTCTTATCTTCGGTGGTAGAAGGACAACAACAACATGACTTGTCTGATTTCCTTATATTTCACTGGAGAGAAAACAGACATCCTGATTTTAGAGGATAAAATAAAATAGATGGCTTTGAAATAATTAGAAGTATATCTACTTATTATTTATATCAGATGTGTATGTAGGGTACAAATTGCTGCTCCAGGGAGTTGTAAGTAATCCTTACTTTTGAAACCAGCACTGAGTTCAAAACTCACATATTCTGTCTGTATCTGAAGTTTTTTTTTATCATTTGCCTCCACATACACACTTACAGGACGTCGCTCAGCGGCTGGAGATGGGAGACAGAGCTATCAGTAACAAAGACAAATATTCATCAAATCCCAGCAGACAATGCATAATTCATCACATAGGGATTTGAATTATATATATTGATCATCAAATATTTACAGTATTTGCGTTTTTCAAGAACTCTAGATGTACACTTTCTCTGGATTGGCTCGATGTGACAGAGACGGAGGAAAAAGATAAGAAGTAACATGGGATTTTGGTTTCACGAGGATACAGTACAAGATGGTGAAAAACATAGATCAAGTTTGATATTTTTTCATTTCCTCCCATGAATTCATTTAAAATTACATCCCTGTACGCCCCTTCTGTCTGATTTTATTCTCTGTATTATTGGACTTTTTGTTGAGATTAATTAGTGGTAGTCGGTTTGGTTGTGTGTATCTCAAGCCTTGTATTCAATCTGAAAGTAAATCATTTTGTTTTTTATTGCCTGAGATATATAACTGTTTACAGCTTTAAACCACTGAGCAGACTGACGGCAAATTAAAATCTGGTGAAAAGAGGATGAGGGAGCTACCAACTAGGGTTATACTGTTGTAAGCTGTTATATACACGCAGACACACATATGCACACACTTGTCATCCAAGCCCACCTCATGTCAGACAAACAGATCGGCTTGATCTCTCTGGATTTCCAGCCAAAAAAACACGGGTGGGCGTAATAATGGGAACCTACAGTGTTACCATATATTTCAGTCCAATCTGACAGACCTATAAATACAACCTTTGTAAATGATCACGATATTCTATAAGATGTTCATGTTTTTTTGTTCACTCGTGTTGAAATTGCCCCAATGAATAGTGGATTTATTCCTCCGAAAATAGATGGATTTGGTGGAGATAAGAAGCAGATTAACTCAGTGTACAAGTGTGTGTGTGTGTGTGTGTGTGTGTGTGTGTGTGTGTGTATAGGTTATAATTCTTTTTAAAGGAGATTAAACCTTTATTTTGGCAAACATCTTACTCAGAAATGATCCTTCTTACATACACACACATGCACACACGCATCAACACACTCATGCGCTGTAGGGGAGTGCGATTGGGACGCGGGCCAGATGAGAGGGATAGAGGGAAGTCGCCTACTGGGTAGAGAAGAGAGGAAATGAAGAAGAGAGATAGAGAGAGAGAGGGAGACATTGAACATAGATAGAAAGATAGGGAGGCAAAAGCAAGTAGGACAGATGTAACAGGCCACAGTGGGTCAGATAACACTTCACTGATGGAGAGAGAGACAGAAAGAAATCTGATCCGCTGATACTCTTTCTCTCTCTCTCTGTCTGTTTGTCTGTATGTGTCGAGCTCTCTCTCTCATGGAGCCACTGAGTCTTGCAGTCAAGCGTGCAGCTGTCAGCAGCTCTCCCTCCATCTGTCTATGGCAGCTCAGTAATACACAACCCCATCAACAAGAAATCCTACTGTATATTAGGGGGGTAATGGCACACACAATTCATGGCTTTGGGTGCAGCCGGGGGGGGTGCAAAAGAAAACTTTATTTTGAAAAGTCTGAATATAAAGCAGTGCATCCTTGGCCATATAATTATTACTGTAAAAATTAAGACACTCAAACATGGATACCTGTGTATGGTCAATGAAAAAACATGTCTTGCAGGCATGCTGACAGCTCTGTGAGGCTGTATTTAGGCAAAGCATTGTTTTGAGAGAAACACTAACATCAGTATGCTAACATGCTCACAATTATAATACCTGCTCACACACGGATGGTTAGCAGGTATAATGTTCAACATGTTCACCATATTGAGCATTTTCAATTCAAGCTCAGCTCACATCTCAGCTACATCAGCTGATCTCAAACAGCCCAATCAACTAACGGAGCAGCTGACTGATGAAGAGAGTCAGCTGATAGATCACATTTCAATTCAACCAATTGGCAAATCTCATTCAAGGCGCCCTATTTAAACTGCTCTGGCCTGCATACAGCTGATGCTTCCTCTGCAAGCTGCTTTGCATCCCACCTCCACCCCAGCTCCTCCTTTTCATGCCATTTCTGTTTGTCATTGATGCTGCTCTGTTCTGTTCCTGGGGGGTCTTTGCTGCTGCTGCTGCGCATGGAAGGGCAGGAAGGTGTGCTCTCTCCACCTTACTCCACATAGGTGCGTGAAAGAGGCTTTCTGTGTAGGCCTGGGAAAAGGCAGAGGTCCCAAAATAGAGCCATATTGCCAAATATAATACTGCAAATGGAAATAAAGTTTACTTTGATTAAAGTGTTCCTGAATGAACTTAATTTAATGTTAGCATGCTAACATTGGCTCATTAGTACTAAACACAAAGTCAAGTTTTGACCCGATGATGTCGCTATAGAGAGATGAAAAGTTCAAGGGGTCTTTTGCTGATTTTCAACCAGCTTTGTATCATAACAATGTAGATAGTATGTGTAAATGAACTGTGGCAAACAGTTCAGTAACAGGAGTGTTAGGATCCATTTGTAGCACAATCAGCCAAAACTTCAGTGCGTCCATATCCAACAAAGATGCTTGAAGTAGTTCCTCATTTTGTCGGCGAAGGTCAGAAATGCACAAACATAAACCACTCTTTACTAAATAGGCATTTTTCCTCTGCGGGCATCGGGTCACAGCACCCACAGGAACACCATCCGTCTCCCAGCTTCATGGACTTGCAGAGGCTCGTCCACCCACCACCGCCTTTTTTCCCCTCTATCTCCTCATCCACTCCTCATCCGTATATTTGGGCTGACATAAATTGGGTGGCAGCCAAATTAAAAAGCCTTATCCACATTATTGAAATCAGGTAAATAATCATCCATGACGTTGAATATCTTTTAGATAACAGCAAATTGTGTTTCCTGTAAACTTCTCCAGTTATTATCCTCTCTCCAGATCTAACACACATTTCCACTGTTGTTTCCCTAAAACAAGTGACATTTCGTGATTTCAGGTGGAGACTTCTGCTTAACGAGGTAATAACAAACAGATCGGATCAAGTGAACCATGAAGAGACACTTCAGACACTTATAATAATAATCTGAGCCGCTCTGTGGCAAAAATAACCACTTTTAATGGATATTCAGTGACAGTGTTCAATTGCCCCATGTGCTTCCATTACATCCTGTTGCACAGCTGCCAGCCCCTGCCCACTCCCTCAATACTGAGCCAAAAAAATTGTTATTCACATCAGTCTCTTTGATTTAGAGTTTACATGGGGGAATAGGGTCCAGGTTGAAAGTCATCCTTTAACTGTAATTTGAGATTGTGTGTTACCAGCCAGCTACCTTATTGTTCCCTGTGTTAAAACAGCCAATCCCGCATTAAGTCACCCACCAACGGGAGTGTTTATTGGTCTGTGCGCAAAGCATTCTGGTAGTTGGGAGTCTTCTACCTCTTGAGGAAAAGCAAATGTCTCTAGGGCTGGGCAATAAACCATTATTATATCAATATTGTGGTAAGACACTAGATACTGTCTTAGATTTTAGATATCGTAATATCTTTAGTGTTGCATCACAGTAAAGTGATGTAATTTTCTGAACTTACCAGACTATTTTAGCTGTTCAGTTACTTACTTTTTCCTACTTAAACATCATATCCACATCACTTAGTCAGCCCTACAATATCATTGCAATATCAATTCTGAGGTCTCTGGTCAGAAATTCCATGGTGCCTGATTTTCTCCATCCAGCTCTAAGTGCCACAGGCCTTTACCTCAGTTTTCTCTGTCATATAGCACTAATTTCAAACAAACTTGTGTCTTTCTACTGCATACACATCCCAGTTTTATGAAAAGACCATCCTTCCAGCAGCAAAATACTTCACCAAGGCTATTATAATTCATCTCATGGGCTATATGGACGTGTGTAGCAAGATTCAGGGCAATCCATCCAATAGCCTCCAAAATATTTCAGTCTGAACAGAAGTGGCAGACTGACTGACTGTCTGGCATTTCCATCCTTGAGTCACACTGCTGGAATTGCTAAACATTGTCTTATAGGACATAGTGTATTACAATTAATTTACATTAATATTTAGAGCCAGCAGTGCAGTTTGAGCTTTTCATATGCAGTTCAACATGTCCATACTTAGTCCAGACTCACCCCATTTTCAAATTTGACACAGTTAAGTAGCTCTCAGTAGCCCTGGAGGTCTAACTATCAGCGGTGAGAGTGACTGCCGGTGCGGTGGATAATTCCTGGTCAGCTGCAGCCTGTGCTCCTTTATACAGGGCCACCACAACTGACTGAGTGATGCACACATGAAGGAACATCGTAGCAGGGCTAAGGCTTTGAGGGCTGAAGGCTGCAGATCTGAGATATACTATATCTTTCAATTTTCTTGGAAGCACTCCACCAGACTAGGAAGCGTGATAAGAGTCACGGTTAATGAAAAAAACTTGATAAGAGTTTGTAATAAAAGAACATGATTAGTTATAAAGAAGAAAAAATGAATTTGAGTCACAATTTAAAAGCAACTAGATAAGAGGCATTCATGACTGATAAAAGAACAAGAGGATTAAATTGGTGATACTGCGATACGTGGGCTACATGGGAATGCTACACAGTGCATCTGTCATATGTGAGTAAACATCAAGGCAAGCTGAAACATCTGGCAATTCATTTTGCTTTGTTCATTGGAAAATATATGCACAATATGGAGAACGAAGTTAACAATTGCTGTCTTCTCCTAAACAAGATTTTGCACTTATTTTGTCTACTATATTTAACACTTTATTTGACTCCGCCTCACCATTTGCTGCTGTGTACAAGGACATATTAATTAAGGTCACATCGACATGATTTTTGTGTATATTTTTATCTTCTTTACATTACAGTCAGGAACAGTGCATAAGATTTAGGTCGGCCCTTTCATGTTGGCTGGTTTGACAGCAAGTTACAGCTAAAGTGAGCTCAACCACAGTCTTTCTCAGTAACACAAGCTGGACCAAATCCTCCTGTACTTCTTGGGTGGTCGAGAGGCAGCATCTGATATTTCTCTATCAAGCTAGTGGTCACTCACATCTCTGTGGTCAAACCAACTGTAAATGCATTGAAGCTGCATATGTCCGCTTTTTAAAATAAGGTGTTAACACAGAGGGCTCTAGTTTCCCGGCACAGAGCAGGTGGCGCAGGGTGGCGAACCCCGCGCAGAGCTAGTTTCGAGCAGCGCAACCCGAGGTGCGCTCGGTTTGGTAGTTTGGCAGACCGAGGTGCGCTGAGATGGGTGTGGTGGCGCAGCAGGGGGAGGTGTCGACAGATCCAGCTTGGCGCAGTGACAGTTTCGTGCCAAAAGGCTTCGCCGAAGGTGCGCTAAAAGCTCGCCATCTGAAACCAGGTCTACTGTCAGCGCAGGCGGAGCGCAGCCGGTGTAAGCCGAAGTTTGGCTGACCGGCGGACAGTGCGCACACGTCACCAAAACCTCACAGGCAGGTTTCCAGAATGTCAGGCACATTAACAATCAGCACATAAATGTATCTCTGATGTCAGATCAAAGGGGATTAGCACCATTTGGCACGTGTAATGGAAACCCAACCTGATTTGATTAACACAGCCTGCAAACTAATGAGTTGACATCCCTCTCAGCCAACCACAAACAGCCACAGCATCAGATAGGGAGTATATATTCAGTATCTGTCATCTTAGAAAAGTCAAAAGAAAAGAAACAGAGTGAGACTGCGAGAGAGAAAGAGAGAGCTCGCGCGCACGAGAGAAACGCAACATTGATTTACAATTGTGGTGACCTCCTCCCAGGCTACCTTTGCATCATCAGCCCATGGAGGTCTGCTCGCAGTTCCGTATATTCGGACCCTGCGAGCAGACCTTTCCGGACCAAAACATCAGTTTCCTCCTGGGAGAAGTTTGGCTGTCTGACACTGCTGCTCTCTTCTGCCATGGCGAATTGAGTAAACTCTCATTACACCTTCGCGCGGCGCATTTAAGGGTGAGAAGAGGGGCTCATTTGATTGGTGTGATGTGTGTAAAACCCACTCCATGCCTTCTCTCCTCCCTTTTTCTGACTTGCGCAGGTAGGAGGGACGGAGGTGGGATAGAGGAGTAGCTGCGCCAGGGCGCACGGTGTGCCAAACTTGCAAAATCCGCCTGACCACACCCAGTTGGCGAAGCGCAGGTCCGCTGCGCCTCCGCCGCGCCCAGTCTGCGAAACTAGAGCCCAGAGTAACGGTAACACTTTACTTGAAGGTATCTACATAAGAGTGACATGACACTGTCATAACTATGACATGACACGGTCATGAACCTGTCATGAACATTATGTACATGTCATAAATGTTTATGTCTGCTGTCATTAAGTGTCATTCAGTTTTTGTAATGACAAGTTGACATTGTTTGGGTTGTCTTGATTATGACAACTTGACATTGACCAGGATGACATTACCAGAAGATGTCTTGTCTATGTTAATGTCAAGTTGTCATTATAAGGACATCCCAAACAAATTTAATGTCAACTTGTCATGACAAAGACAACTTCTGGTAATGTCACTTTAATTAATGTCAAGTTGTCATAATCAAGACAACCCAGACAGTGTCAATTTGTCATTACAAAAAACGAATGACACTTGTCATAGTTATGACAGTGTCATGTCACTCTTATGTAGATACCTTCAAGTAAAGTGTTACCACAAAGAGTTGAAACATGTTACCTGCATCCCTTATAAATTAAGATATCCCACTAAAATGTGAGAGAAATTACTTTATTCTTTGATGTTGGGTTGACAGTTAACATTGTTGTTGAACCCTGCAGCAAAAAACTGAGGGATTCAACTCTAACTGCTAAATTTAGAGAGCAATATGAAGCTCCGATGTGAAGCACTTTATTTCACAAAGGGATGGAATATTTTGTTTTTAACTGCATTGGAGCGCTGTCTTTGATCAAAAACAATAGTGCAGTGTTGTATTACATCAAATTCATTTATATTTAAGCATTTAAAAAAATTGTTTTGATGAATTGTTGAAATTTCATTTATCTACCACCATTAGACATGCCTTTTGATGATAAAAGTGCTGAAATTGTTAAACACAGAATTCAGAAAAAAATAAAACAGTTGTAGAAAACACAGAATTGGGGAGAAATCTGAAAAAAACTAAAATGGATTCATAGGGAACTATTCGGGGAGATTTAGTCGTATCTAGCAGTGAGGATTGCAGATTGCAACCAGCTGAAATGATTCCCGATTAGGATTCCTTCAGTGTTCACTGGGTTACAGGGGTAGTGTTTAGAGGTAGAACAGATCAGCCACTAATCAGAAGATTGGTCAGAGTATCCTTGGGCAAGATACTGGCCCCCATTTTGCTCACGATGGCTGCTTTAACAGTGTGTGAAAGTGTGTATGGATGTGTAAGGTGTGAATGAATGTGACATGGAGTGTAAAAGTGCTTTGAGTGGTCGGAAAAATAGAAAGCACTATACTGTACAAGTGCAATCCATTTACCATTCAGTGTTCAGGAGGTTTTTACCAGGAGCCGAATTATCCGCAGAGGTCCTCTCAAAAACAAATGGACCAGGTGATAGAAACCAATAAAAACACTGAATAAAGCAGATCCATGTTTAAAAGATTTTTGCATTTTTTTAATGCTGCTCATTGCAGATGGGCTTTTAAGTATGGTGGCCTTCTTGAACGTGAACGGCCCTATCTACATTCAATGTTTGGTTTGTCTGTTCTGGGTTATTGTAGAAACATGGCGATGAAACATAGCAATCTCCGTGGACAGGGTCCCGCTATCTATGTAGATATAAACGGCTCATTCATGTGATTATACACCAAAGAAATCAGAGCTTGTAGCCAGCGTTAATGTAGGAAAAACTAATTTATGTTTTGTAATGAGCTTGGCAGATTTCATGAAGATACATGCTACTTGAAGGGTAACTTCCATGCTGAATTTAGCAGTGGATTCGCTGGATTATGAAAAGGTCTTAATGAACTCTACAAACATGCTATATTAACAGACACAAAGGCCACATTAGAGCAACAGTAACTTAGATGGTGGGTAATGCAGATGGAGTGTATCTACTGAACTGTTTCACACGAGGGAATGCACTGCGGTTCAGGACCTCTTTCATTCTCCATTGCCTCAGTAATGGTCAGAAATGTGCTAATGAGAAAATGTTGTTCTTTTCCTCTGTGGGAAACCAAGCATATGTTCATTTTGGGATGGAGTGGAAATTGCACAGCACCCTAATATACGGTATTTTCAATTGCAGAATAATGTGCCGACATCCTATAGAGAACGCTGCAGGAGCGATAGAGGAGAAGGATTTCATGATGGAGGAGTAGGAGGGTGGGGAGGGAAATACACAAGTGAGGAATAAAGTGTATGAAAGGAAAGGGAAGGGAAGGAGCAGGCTGTGGTGTCAGATGGAGCAGGCAGATGGTTGGAGGATGCGTTTCCAATCAGCCTGGTGATAGGGGTGAGTCCTCAAACACTAAATCCAGAGAAATCCTTACAATCAAAACACACGTACCCTCACTACAGGCTGGCCGAAGGGTTACAGTACACCCTCCTCTTACCACCATGTTGACTAACTCCCACTAATAGCCAAAGTAATCTTGAGCACAATGTTATCTACTCATTCATTTTAGGACACTGTGGGCAGGAGCACTACCTGGATTGCTGGCAGATTTTTTAGTTTCAAGTTTTTATGTATCACTTTTTATTCACATCATCAAAGTTGTCCTTAATTTTCTTTATTTTAATATCTAATCAAGTTGTTTTTGTATAAAGAATGTAATTTATTACACCCAAAAAGATAATACAAGGCTGAAGAGCAGTGTCTCAGTGTTTTATTGGTTTCATTACACTCATCGGTAATAAGCTCATTATGTTTTTTTCTTTATATCAGCAGAAATTTGAGTGCCTTAACTGTTACAGTAAGTATCAAAGCCAATGAGGCACCTATAGTTAAAGTGTATTTAAAGTAGGGCTGTCAGAGTTAACACATTAAAGGGATAGTGCACCCAAAAATGAAAATTCAGCCATTATCTACTCACCCATATGCCCATGGAGGCTCAGGTGAAGTTTTAGAGTCCTCACATCACTTGTGGAGATCCGAGGGGAGAGTGGGTAGCAGCACAACTCCACCTGATGTAGGCTGACAGCGCCCCAGATTAAAACGTCCAAAAACACATAATTGAAACCACAAAATATCTCCATACTGCTCGTCCGTAGTGATCCAAATGTCCTGAAGCCCCGACATAAAAAGTTGTTTGGAAAAACGTCATTTGAACTTGTTTTTAGCCTCATTGTAGCCTGTAGCTCTGACTGCCTCTCTGTGCACTGCACTCGTGTGTGCACTTGCGTGAGACCGTGAGACATGGGCACTGCCTCCATGTGTGTTTACGTGCTTTCGCTGGTCTCGCGTGCAAGCCCGCACACGTGAGCGTGGTCCACAGAGGCAGTTAGAGCTACAGGCTACAATGAGGCTAGAAATAGAGTTCGAATGACGTTTTTCCAAACAACTTTTTATGTCGGGGCTTCAGGACACTTGGATCACTACGGACGAGCAGTATGGAGATATTTTGTGGTTTCAATTATGTGTTTTTGGACGTTTTAATCTGGGGCGCCGTCAGCCTACATTAGGTGGAGTTGTGCTGCTACCCACTCCCCCCCTCGGATCTCCGCAAGTGATGTGAGGACTCTAAAACTTCACCAGAGCCTCTATCGGCATGTGGGTGAGTAGGTAATGGCTGAATTTTCATTTTTGGGTGCACTATCCCTTTAATCGTGATTAAGGTCCAATCAAAACACGTTTTTTTCTTTCTTTTATCGCATTTATCATGTGCTGCTACTTTTGTCCCTTTGACGCACCCTAGTCAAGCCGCCACAGTGGCTCTCTGCTTCCTGCTGCCACAGTGATGGAAAATAAGACACCAATGTGCTTTTTGAATGGCATTTCACTTTAAGAAACTCCCAGGTAGTTCAGCTGACAAGTCAAAAGTCATATTCACCTGCAGAGAAAAACGTATTAGTGTCTCTCAGAGCTGCCACTGCTGATGTTCAGTGGAGACGGGTATGCCAGCTTTACCCTCAATATCACGGTGCGATGTAAGTCCCTGTTGTTTAGTCCACTCATGGGAAGCAAGATGGTGTCAGTAGAAGGATAATTTTTCATTCTCTGTTGGAGTTTCTCCAGGAGTTGCAGTCTTGAAAGAGTTAAGACGCTGCAAACCCCACTAACTAATTGACTGACTGACTGGTCAGTGGTACCATGAGTACCAGGTGTATATATTGTAAATAATTTCCTGTCACTGAACTTTATAAAACCCAGAGCACACCTTTGAGTTGAAATTTATATTTGTATTGTTGTATTTTATGTATAAAACTGGCCTGGGATTGAACTGTAGAGGGTTGTCGGGACAACCAAAAATGGACTCAGTGGACTGAACTCTTGAGATTGTGGAAAGAGTTTTCACACACACACTCTCACACACCAAGATTGCTTTCTTTGTTTGCTGATTGAATATACCTTTTGAACTGAGCTGAGCTGTGGTCTGTTTGTGCAGTGCTGGTTTTCAGTGATAGAATTCATCATTTGCTGTGTGTTTTATGGCCTGTGGCTTGGTTTATTTGTAAGAGGTGACTGCGCCTGGCACCCCACTATAGTCAAAAAGGACCAAACCTTGCATTAATTTGATTCCTAATCAAGACACTCTGGTAAGAATTGCTTTACCTTATTAATATGGACTTCAAAACTGTTTTGAAATGCAAAATAGTAAAATTTTAAAAATGCCTAATTGAAATTCAGCGATTAATCAAAATAGGCAAAGCTGTATGGAAACAAATGTAACAGCCTAGTGTCCAGTTGTTGCTATTAAGAAAGCCAACAGAACAGGTAAACATCAGTGCATGTCAGTGGGTGTGTGTGTGTGTTTTTGTCGGGTGGGTTGTTGATATCATCACCAGGGCTGCAGCTGCTTGTTAACATTAATACCAATCCATTCTTATTCCCAGGTCATCAAATATCGACACGTTGTCATGCCTCTCAGTGTCTCATTGGGACACACAGGGCACCCTTTAGCGTTATGTTGTGGCAACCAAACTACTTGGATAGGTTCAGAAAAAGATCCTGTTTTGGGTTAAAATACGTAAAATTTGTTATGTAACCTGATGTGACACAAACATGTGACTTTGGAGTTGATATCACACACTGACAGGCATGACAATGCATTGGTATCTGACAACCTGGAAATGACAATGAACTGTTATAACAATAGGACAGCTTAGGCCCAGTTTAGACCAATGATTCGTGACAAAACAAGCTAGCTGACGGTGTCCCCTGCAACTCAGCTGGTCAAACTGCTGGCAGTTGGTTTCAGAGGGTAAGGCTGGTCACCTGTTTCTACAGCCAATTGGCTTGTAGTGAAGTCTGCTGGTCAAGTCAAAATGACCAAAGACACCGTGTTCGCTTGCTGCAGCAGGTGCTGCATCCCCACCAAGCCCTATTTCCATCCTCACGTGTTGGTGTTGGACCGTGAGTCGCTGCTGCTGCTCGCTGTTTGTGCTTTTGCACCCCAACACACACACGTTCTCACTGACTGATTCATTGGCGCTAATTATTTATATCATTGTGGCGTATTTATTATGAATACAGTCCATCTGATACTCGTTTTGTTTCTGTTTTCCCCGTTTCATCACTCCTACAAATGCAACAGTAGCCAGTATCTCACTATCACTATCCTCATTCATATGTTAAGAAGCTACAAATTTTTATTTCAGCCACAAAATAAGCCTGAAAAGCATTGCAGCATAGAGATGATACACCATCTCATCTAGTTGCATTGGTGTGAACCAGCGTTTTTTTAGAACACTGCAGAACAGCACAATGCAAGTGGTTGCCTTTTTCAACTCGTCGCGACTCTTTGGTCTGAAGTGGGCATTAGACCAGCTGCAAGACCCCACAGAGAGAGGAAAGGGGGAGCTTAGGTCGTTGAACCAAACCTTTAAGTCGCTTTACCTTTCTCTGTTTATTTCTCTTTTCCTTTCCTTGTGTGCCTCTCTGTAGCACCCACAACCTTTTCCTGAACAAACAGACTGAAACACAAACTCTGAAGAGTGTATCCTCTGGGCCTAACACACATGCTGCCAAAAATACAGCACGGGGAGTAAATTGTAGCCATAATTGTGGTTCAGTCAGTCTGAGGTGAAGTCAACCAACGAGGATTACTTTTTTACTCTTTCTCTCTCACACACACATATACACACATTACACAACATGTAGTATATTTACTATAAATGCACACGTGCACAGAGCATCTGAGACAGACTGTGGCCAGACATCTGAGAAGGGAGCAGCTACAGTGTAGCGAAGAAAACTGTGTGTGTGTGTGTGTGTGTGTGTGTGTCAGAGTAGTCTGGCCAAAACCACAAAGCCAGGGGAAGCTACTGCTGGTACAGACGGACACACACCTTCCTCCATCTGTCTACTTAGCGGGTCAATCATAACCTCGTTCACGCAGAGAAAGACAGAGAGACTGAGAGCATCTGTCTCCCTGCTGGGACCAAAAACCCATTCACATCCTCACCATGTGAACTGAGCTGGTCTGAACCAGATTATACTGGACTCAGATGGTATTGCACTGAACTGAACTGGATCATGAGGGTCTAAAACTGATTAGTGGATTACATGGAGCTGGATTATACTGCACAGATTAAGACTATAGCGGAGTGAGCGCAATAGATGGCAGTGAATTCAAGAAGACTGAATCAGATTATACTGAATTGAACCCAGTTTTAGTGCACTGGCATGGATTTTAGTGGAGCGACTGGTAATTGAATTTTAATGAGTTGAAACAAATTAGTGTAAGAGAGGCATATCAGCTCTGAAGTATACATCTGTCCTTTCTGTTCCTTGTTCCATTTCTCCCCAGCCAAACTTCCTGCTCAGCTGTAGTGAAATAAAGTGAGGTGAAGTGAAGAAGTGAAGTGGAGTGAAAGAACATTTGAATAATCCATTAGTTGTTTATCAAACATATAAAGGGTTTGTGAAATGATCTGCAGCTGTATTAAGTTTTATATCATCACAAACTGCACATTAAGGTTCCCCACAGTGTATTAGACTGGAGGCGAAGCACCTTGCCTGAAGTTGAGTGTCTCTTATAGCCTCAGAAGAAATGAATTAACTTCTCACTTCACTACTAAAGTAAAATCCTGGGGGAAATACTGAAAAAAAGAAAAGAAAAAAAAGAAAAGAAACTGATTAATGGATTGAAGAAAATTATTTTGATCCTTGACCAAGGCCCTGTCTACACTATACAGATATTTTTATAAAGTGGTATTTTCCTCGACATTGTGGCCACTCGTCCACATGCAAATGGAGTTTTAGGTCACTTAGAGATGTTTAAAATGCATTCTAGGGTTCAGGTTTGCAAAACTCTGGTTACTTTGTATGCATGTTAACATGTAAAACGGAGCACTTCGAGCGTCTCCTCAGTTCACGCATTCCAAATGTTGTCTCGTGTAATTAGCATGAGCCTGAAACAGTAACAACAGCTGCCTATTGGTTTGTTTACGTTACGTTAGCACTGTCTGGTCTAATGACATTTTAACATTTATACACAGTATTGCTGCACCAATTCACAAACTAATGGAGGCATCTGCTGCACTCAATGTTATTTGGTCCATCTCAGCGTCGTTTTAAGTCTGCTAGGCATGATGGTTTTGGATCATCAGGCCAGGCTGAACCAGCAGATGGTGGTAGAATTTTGATAATGGGATTACTGTTGATGCAGAGTGCAAGGAAAACTTTTGCATGCCCAGGGTTGCGTCTCCTGGGTGAAAGTCCAGTTTTGTTTGACCCATCCACATCAACTCCCTCTGGCCCTTCATAAACTTTTTTTATACTACGTCAGTAGCTCTCAGCGTCAAATATTGCTGCAGATGTGTTTACACTAGCATTAGCTGAACGCCCAGTACATCTCATAAAGATGCTAGAAGGTGCCTTTGGTGTCGATATCACATGCTGAGGGGTGTAACAAAGGGACTTGGGAATGACAACAGCCTGTTGCTGCCATAGAACAGCTTAGAGCAGAACATCACTCAGATCTCTGGGTGAGCTCCTTCATCCTTATATCAAAGGGTAATCATTGGTGATGAAATCTCCAGTAGGTCTTTTGAAAAAGGTAACATTAGCATGTGCATTGTACTACCTTTGCACCAAGGGGAGAATGTTTGTATTGTCATTTTTGTATTCTAGTGTGTACAGCGTGTAAAACGCACGCATTCGCTGTGGCATTGTTTCGATAAGCTTCTGCAATGTCACAAGATTTATTTCCATCCAGTGTTGCATTAATTTTTCACCAAGATCTTGCATTGATGATGGTAGAGTCTGACCGCTGTGCAAAGCCTTCTCCAGCACATCCCAAAGATTCTCAATGGGGTTAAGGTCTGGACTCTGTGGTGGCCAATCCATGTGTGAAAATGATGTCTCATGCTCCCTGAACCAGTCTTTCACAATTTGAGCCCGATGAATCCTGGCATTGTCATCTTGGAATATGCCCGTGCCATCAGGGAAGAAAAAATCCATTGATGGAATAACCTGGTCATTCAGTATATTCAGGTAGTCAGCTGACCTCATTCTTTGAGCACATACTGTTGCTGAACCTAGACCTGACCAACTGCAGCAACCCCAGATCATAACACTGCCCCCACAGGCTTGTACAGTAGGCATTAGGCATGATGGGTGCATCACTTCATCTGCCTCTCTTCTTACCCTGATGCGCCCATCACTCTGGAACAGGGTAAATCTGGACTCATCAGACCACATGACCTTCTTCCATTGCTCCAGAGTCCAATCTTTATGCTCCCTAGCAAATTGAAGCCTTTTTTTCCGGTTAGCCTCACTGATTAGTGGTTTTCTTAAGGCTACACAGCTGTTCAGTCCCAATCCCTTGAGTTCCCTTCGCATTGTGCGTGTGGAAATGCTCTTACTTTCACTATTAAACATAGCCCTGAGTTCTACTGTTGTTTTTCTTCGATTTGATCTCACCAAACGTTTAAGTGATCGCCGATCACGATCGAGGATTTTTTTCCGGCCACATTTCTTCCTCGAAGACGATGGGTCCCCACTATCCTTCCAGTTTTTAATAATGCGTTGGACAGTTCTTAACCCAATTTTAGTAGTTTCTGCAATCTCCTTAGATGTTTTCTCTGCTTGATGCATGCCAATGATTTGACCCTTCTCAAACAGACTAACATCTTTTCCACGACCACGGGATGTGTCTTTCGACATGGTTGTTTAGGAAATGAGAAGCAACTCATTGCACCAGTTGGGGTTAAATAACTTGTTGCCAGCTGAAAGATAATCGCCCATGCAGTAATTATCCAATAGGAGGCTCGTACCTATTTGCTTAGTTAAATCCAGATGGCGACTTTTTTTTGGCCAGGCAGTGTACGAGGATTTGCTGCTTTCCTTTAACATGTATGATAGTAAATGAGATGTGTTTTTGTTTTGGACTGTAGGTTGAACAAACCAAGCTGTTTAAGAACATCACTTTGGACTCAGGGAAGTTGTGACCTTTTTTTTTTTTGCATTTCATAGACTAAATAATCAAAATGATAAATGATTAAAATTAAAATTGCAGCCCTACATTAAACAGTCAAACATAACAAAAATAACACATAAACTGATGGTAAAAATTGTTAGCTGCAGCCGTGGTGAAACTGGACTGGGTTTTGCAGTTCATTTGTAGCAGGCAAAAAATTAGTCCTGTTTAATTACTTTAGCTCACATCAGTTAATTTCAGATAAACTAAATTGGGTTAACTTTTTTTAATGTCATTTTATCGGGCAGCACAGGCCCTGGTCCAGTGAGACTCTATATTTTTCTCATTATCAGTAAACCTCATGAAATCACCAAAACCAGCAATAAATTAATTCTAACAAGCACTTTCAATGAAGCCAGCACCTGATGTACAGTAGATTATTCCTCTGTGCCGTGACTAGGTTAAAACACACACCAAGGTGTCCTGTAGCAGGACATTAAATCCCTGCTCAGTCCATGACCTTCCTAACACTACAAAGTTCCCCACAGGGATCAACAGAGGAGCTTATCATTATCTCACATTAAATTGGTTTAGTTCATTATATTTCACTGCGCTCTTTCTGGGACAGTGCTGTGAAATACCTCATTCAGATGGCAGGTCAAACAGACATGGCTAAAGAGACACACACACACCACTTTTGTACACACACTTAAACACTGGCAGCTCACATACCACATACAGGGAAGCCTCAGCCCTGCAAGCACAGACCAGACTGGCTCCAAATGTCTCTCTCACACACAGAGAGATGTCTGTAAACCACCAGACTACCCCACCTGTCCACTTATGGACCACCAGTGGCTAATGGATCGGTGTCTGCTGGTGTGTGCCAAAGCAGAAGAAGACACTATTGGAAAACACAGTCAAAGCAAAGACAATCCTTATCTGCATGTGTGTGTGTGTGTGTGTGTGTGTGTGTGTGTGTGTGTGTGTGAGCCTCATGAGCCACACGCCACTCATAAGATTCAATTATGGGAAACAAGAAATCTTTATTCACAATTGACAACAGCAACACACACAAACATCTGCAGCTTTCAGAGCCATCTGTTGTTACAGACTGCTCAGTCAGCCCGGTGTGTGCGAGTGTGTTGCGAATGCCACATATCTTCCCGTTAGACATAAACCATTGTCCTCTGTGTGTGTGTGTGTGTGTGTGTGTGTGTTGGTGAGAGAGAGTGTGTGGTTTCTTAGAGTATGTGCAGCTTGTGGCTGGGAATGTAGCCTGTCTGCGAATAGGAATGTCAGTCAGCAGAAATTCTTTGCTTTATCATAGTGAGAATATGCAGAACTATACTTACACACACAATCAAGCTGATTACTGTCTCCACCATATGGGGAAAAAATATAAAAGTATGTAGAAAGAGGGAAACATTAAACCAGAAGCTGTCTAAAAAGACAGATGCAATGTGACAGTTATGGGAGGTTTCCTGGAAGGAGCTCAACCCTGCAAGGAGCAGAGTGATAATGGGTGACATTTAGTCATAAATCAATGTGTTTTATTTAATTTTATTGGGCAATGCAGGATTGACAGCACAGACAGCTGCAGCAAAATGTTAACATGCCAACAACAAGAGCTCTATATCACTCATTAACAAAAAAATAATAAATGTGTGTCTTTAAACTCCTCATCAAACAAGAGCATCACCCACAGAAACTCAATCTAATCATAATCTTCTCTGTGTTACCTTCTCACACACACATTCATACACTCCACTATATTGTACTCTCTTTAATCAATGTGATGGCCAGTGACATATTTTCGCCAGGCCACGTTTCACACACGATTGTGAGTCAAGATTATGTAATAAGTTTATGCTCAGCGTAAGAGCTCAACGCTGTAGGCGCTGCAAAGTCACACTGTACTACCGTCTGCATCATTCGCAGTTTAGCTGGTTTAAGCAGGGTGTTACATGAGGTGATTCATTCAGTCATTTCATTCAGCTCTGATGCAGAGTGTCTGATTATGCACAGGAGAATCGGGACTGCAACAAACAATAATCAGTGACAAATCTATTGATTAGGGCTACAACACTGTTGATTATTTTCTTGATTAATCATTATATGTTGGAAAATAGAGAAAAACATATAATTAAAACAAAAATATATAAAATATAGTGATAAAAATGTAATATAGAACATAAATCTGAATATTCAAGGTTGCAACTAGAGAGTGTTTGACATTTCACACTGAAAAAATGACCGAGACGATTAATCGATCATGAAACCAGCTTCTTTAATTGACTTATAATTAATTGATATATTATTTCAGCTCTGTGGACTATTTTTCAAATTCATTGATTACTTGTTTGGTTTTTAAATACCATCAATCACTCACAATGTCCTTGAGCACCAAGCGATGCTTTCAATTTGCATATTGCAAATGAAAGTTTAAAATGCAAAGATATACACAAACAGAGAAAAATCATTTAATTTGAGAGAAAGATTTTTGTTTATTGTCATGTATAGAAAAATATAATGAAATGCCTGTGCTTAGTGCAATCTGTGTCTACACAAAGCGCACACGTCTCCAAACAAAGAAAAAGAAAAATAAGAAGAAGAAACAGAACTTACAGTCTATAATGTTATAGTCTATATGTGTAGTGCATATGGATGCGTCAACTGCTCAGCGACCTCACTGCCTGAGGAAAGAAGCTGTTACTGAGATGGCTGGTGTGTGATCTGATGCTCAGGTAACATTTTTGTTTAAATGTAAGAAGTGAGAACAGAGCATGAGGGTGTTTTCGGCTTTCCTTTTGTAACTAATGGTGGAAATATCGTGAATTTGTTCTGTGCCAATGATAAACTACTTTAAAGGGTCATCAAAATTATTGTTTATTATAATCTTTATCAACTGTTTTGTATAGTAGGAATTACTTGAATTTGTCAAATTTAATGTGTAAATTAGGGGTTTGTGGTATTGACCATATAATGGCAATGTCCGCTGTTGGATATTGCCATCCTGTTTGCTTCTACTGTCTAACATTCAAAAAAATCATAAATGTCCTTAACAAACTGTCAGAATTTGAATGTACTTAGGTATAACATGAGTATTTGTAAGTGTAGTTGTTGTAGTAGTGGTGGTATTATCTCGGATTTCAGCTTCAGTGTCTTATGCCCTAAATCTAATTTTGTATTCAGATGGTTTTCAACCCTGACAAGAATACAAATCTGGGAGAACACTAACTACTTCTAGTTTCTGGCATGGAAACAGACAGTCTGGAAGTCATTAAATATGAGCGGAAATACCAGCTACAGCATTAGCAATTGTCAACAAAACAATAGTGTTGGCCTTAAAAAGCCCACATCAGCTGGGTGCTATTGTGTGTACGTGTGCGCATGAGTGTGTGTCTATATGCATGCACAGAGGGACATGAGTGACTTATCTGGGACAGGGACATCACAGGGAACAACAGCGGTAGAAATTCAATTTTCTGGTGGTGATAGAAGAGGGAGCGAGAGCGTGACTGAATAGGTGTGACTGCAGAGGTTTTCCTTTAATACAGCCAAGATCATACAATGCACAGAAGAACAGGCCGCCAGGAAAAGCCTTCCTGCTGACATTGTTTTATGTCTTAAAAAGTGTGTGAGAATGTGTGTGTGTCGAAAGCTGCAGCAGCTGAATTCAGCAGATATAAAGGAGCACTGTAGTGTCACTCAAAACCAGAGGGAGTCAAAAGAGAGAGGAAGAGTGTGTGGAGAACAAAGAGAGAATATAATGGGGCAACAGCAGAACTGGAGGGTGGACGTTAGTCAATTGAGGAAGGTAGCTACTGTTGTACGGTGTTTACTTTTTTATCACTTATATAGTACATTTCTATTTAGTTTTCTCCGAGCAGTCATGGTGAAGTGCGCTTCAACTGTTTATCACTGCGCTGAGTCATAACAAGCATCAGAACTGCTGCTGGACTGCTCTATAATGAGTGGAACTTTCAAAGCATGTCGCTGACTACACCCCAACCAGTGATGTCACAGCAGGTGTTCTCCATCAGCTATCAAAGGCAAAACAACCTTTGTAGCAACACTGTCGGGGACACAGCTACAAGTGCTACATATACGATTTCCCATCATGCCTTGGACAATGGAAAAAACCCAGGTCATCAGCGTGGACCACTGGCTAATTGCTAGTAAAGTTTGTGAGTAGTAGTGAGGCTGTTAGACTCATAGACATAGACTCAGAGTAGAAAAGACAATCCCACTCAAATCAGCATAGCAGGACAGTCAGAGCAGCAGCCATTTTTATATGTAGTAGTACGTTTTCAATTAAGCAGTCTGTCACTTTTAAAATATGTCCGTAACTGTTATTTCTTTGTTTCCTTTCTTGCCATTAATTACATATTAGTTGAAACATGATGTACTGTAGCTGCCTCAGAAGAAGGAGTGACAGCCACTGCTCTGTGGACAGCCAAGAGAGACCACAGGAATAGACAGCGAGCAGATCAGCATGTTTTACACCTAACTCTGTAGAATTAAGGGTTTATTTCAACCAAACCACAGTTGGTGATTGGTGCTACAGTGGAATAACTACCTAGATGACTAACAAGACTTGGGAAACCCAGACCAAACCGGTTTGGGAAAAGGTACTACTCCACTGCCGCTTATCCTGTTAGGGGTCGCTCAGGTGCTGGAGCCTATCCCAGCTGACACTGGGTACATCCTGGACAGGTTTCTAGACTATCACAGGCCTGACACATAAACAACCATTCACATTCACACCTATGGCCAATTTAGTCACCAACCTGACATGCATGTCTTTGGACTTTGGGAGGAAACCGGAGTACCCGGAGAAAACCTACGCTGACATGAGGAGAACATGCAAACTCCACCCAGAGGGGCTGCCCCACCACAAGTTCAAACCCCACACCCCAGGTTTGACGAACTCTGTGAAGGCGACAAGTCTAACCACTGTACCACCGTGCCGCTCTAAGGTTTTATTCATTTCTGTCGAATTTGAATGAGTTAACAAGGCACTTAAGCTCACATCAGCCTCAGTTCGGTGAAAGAGAGAAACTTGGACTCGTGTTCGGTTGTAATTTTCTGTTTGATAAGGACAATAGGTGTAAGAATGGGCCGAAACATAATAACTAACACTAACCTCCATTTTCTTTTGTGCTAGTCAAATGTCCACTGTAAAGAGTTCAATGTCCTTTCTATTCATTCTGTTTCTATGGTTAAACCTATTGGCCACTATGGGCGGTAAGAATTTTTTTCCATACAGTATATATACTTTAAACTCTGCTGCAGCGATGCATCACAGCTTAAATATAGACCACCACAGCAAAACATCCTGCACTCAAAATAAAAATAAAAAGAACAAGCCTCGGAGAGACAAAGCAGTGTCTCTTCCCTTGAGTGTGAGACACTAAAAACTTGCCAGCTTCACACAGACATGTAAACACACTTTGAGAGTAGCGAGAACCCGAGACTCATACTATTGTTAAATCCCCTAAAATATTGTCATTTTTCTTTGCCCCAGTAGTCACTCTTCAAAGTGTATACTGAGAATATCTATTAGGGGTGTCTGGAAAAGGCAGGGAAAAAAATTGCTGAATTTCTGCCCAGAAGTTTTTGTAGGCACAACAGTTTTCACAAACACTATTTCATGCTTTTACAGGCGCTTGCAGCATCACTGGGGTTACAGTTTCAAAGCAAAACAGTGCATTACAGCCAATTAAGCAAGCATCATGTCTGGGTTTATGTTTGTCAAAGCTATGTTATTGTATGGTAATGCAGCTGAAACAGAGGGCTGCTTTGAGAAGGTTGCTCACGCGGTACAGTCATTTTGGTAAGAAGCTATGACATCCGAAGTCTTG
This sequence comes from Epinephelus lanceolatus, assembly GCF_041903045.1. NCBI lineage: Eukaryota > Metazoa > Chordata > Actinopteri > Perciformes > Serranidae > Epinephelus > Epinephelus lanceolatus. Next base: position 18,049,311 of record NC_135747.1, on the reverse strand, counting down.
GTGGTGATGACTGCTTTTGGTATCATCGTGGGTGCAGGTGTGCGGGGCGAGAAGAACAGGGTGGCATTATCACACATTCTCAGTGTGTGTGTGTTTGGGGCTAGTGTTAGGTAATCATGGTAACAACCACACTGGCTCTTCTCATCCCCTGTAAAAGCAATGCTCTCCCACCACAAAGCACTGACAGTTTGGTAATGGAGAGTGGAGAGCAGCTTCTCTTGAGAGGAAACTTGTCCGGGAAGTGCAGTGTTGCAAGTCCAAATACAGTGTAGTGCAAATGTGCTGCCAGGGATAAAGGATGTCTCCTTTTTGTTCACATTTCTAGTGCTTAGAGGTCCAGAGGTCACCATGATTTCCATCAGTAATTATTCACAATTCATTTTGAAATCATTACAGTACATTTGCAGATACAAACAGCCCATGGTACAAGAAATAAAATAGATAATATAAACATAAAAGCATATATTTGCATATATGATTATTAATGTTGAATTTAGTTAAGTGTAACTTTGTCTACATGCATTATTATGTCAGTATTGCCAAAATGGGAATAAAACACTGTCTGTATGGTTGGAAAAACTGACCATTCCTGCAACAATTCTGAGTCTTACACATAAACATGTTTCAGGCACTACTCTTGTTAGACCTCAACTACCCTTGTCACCAGTGTATGGATGTATGTGTAACTGGTGGTCGCTAAGACTGGACAAGAAAAGCCCTTTATACTTAACCTTGTGGCGCTGAGTATACTGTCTGATTCCATTGGTCCTGATGACTTTTTTTTTCCTTCTTCTTTTTTTTGTCAACAGTATGACATTTTTTGGTGGGCTGGGCTTAGCTGGAGGCAAAACAATTCTCCACAGACATTCGCTAGTGCTAGCTAGTAATTTCTATTGACTTGTTTCAGACAACGGAGGAAGATGGTGCGAGTGGTGCATTCAGAAACACTCATTCCAAGTGCCGGAGCGAACCTGACACAAACAACAACAACCAACAGAGCTCTCACTTTAGTGTAGAGCGGACTGAATTTATGAACGCACCATGTCAGGCCACTCACTCTCCAATACTATGATTGTTACTTGAATAAGTAAACACTGACCAATGGGACCAGACTGGCCGACCCGTATGGTCTCACTCAGTGGATGGATGTTTTTTCAGGACTGCTGAAGGTGGGATGGCCGGCTTTGTGGTTGATTACTATGCCAATCTTACAAAGGACGACGGCACTTCAAAGGTTTCCTCCAGTTTGTTTTGCAATTGAAGCTAACGTTAGCCAATACACTAAAAAGTTAGCGTTTAAGAGAAATCCAATATTCCTCTTAATCCCTCCCCAATTTCTGATTATGTGGACATGATGACCCTTAATAAACAACATCATTCATCCCTACAACAGTAAATACTTTTCCCTAACCTGATATGAAGAGTGCGCTGCACATTTAAGCATTTTTGATGATTGCCTCCATCCAGTACTTTTGTCTTATCACATTTAACCATAGTTGCCTTCTTTTTGTTGTTTTTGAGGCGGCTGGTATGTGATAAAATGTAAGTTTTGAGCCATGACTCCTTCTATTCTGGCATCCAATAATACTCTTATAACCTACAGTCCTGTGGTGATGAGTCATGTTTTACCTCCAGCTAACGAACTGACATCATTGTGATGTCGATCCTAAAAGGGTCTATAACCAACCAGTTTGATAGGCCTATGTGTAAGAACACAGAGGTCTGTGTGGGCATTTTTCAACAGCCTTGTGCTGCAATACTTGATCAAAGGAAGCACTGTGGATCTGGCTTTCATAACTTTGACAATGTAAACCACTCAAATTAGTGACTATTTAAAGTCACTAATTTGAGTGGTTTACATTGTACATATACTTGCTGCCTTCAGCCTTCCATTACTGCAACACACGATGCCAGGTTCATGTTGTGGACAAATTAGGAAGCTAGAGTGTTCTTTTTTTCTTTGTAACAATTCTTAACTTTTGACTTCTAGGGATCTTTGAATATTATCTGTTCCTTACACTGTAACAACATAATTTCTTCTCATTGCCATGAAGCACAATGGAAATGAACAGAGCTGGGATACTGGGAACACTGGGGCAAAAGAGAAAGAGGGCGTGTGAAGGAGGGCGAGATGGAAAGGCGGAGTGTGTTGATGAAGAGAGAAACGGGGTTAACGTATGAAAGAATGTGTTTTCAAAGAGGAAAAAGGAAAGCCATGGCTGCAGGGTCTGACACTGTCCCAGTTTTACTACCGTGCCAGTATCTCCTGTGGCTCTCCAGCACATTTCCACCCAGTTGATTAATACTGCCATCACAACCATTGCCAGCTTCTTTGAAGACAGGAAAAAAAAAAAAAAGACTATGATGATCCATATAAAATTCCTGTTCAACGCTGCACTCAGGTTTAGCCTAGTTTTAGTCTTGATTGCCTGAAACAAACAGTTCTGGGACATGATGGCATGACGGTGGAACTAGGCCATGACAGCCCACTGCTGCTCAGGTTGGTCTGTGACAAATTCACTTCATGGTGGGACAAAATGGTTTTCTAAAAGCTGGAGTCACTTCATTTTGTGTCAGTAAATTTTTTTAAAAGTGCCAGTTCTATGGTATCAAAGATGGACATTTTTAGTTCACTCTTTTTTTTTTGTCTGGATGGACGTTTCTCTTTGGCTGCTTTTTGTGTGACAGCAGAGTGACAAGGCAGATTACATAAAAGTCTTAAGCAGCTTTATTAAAAGCCAATATTGACAGATGCTGTCAATATTGGCTTTTAATAAAGCCAATATTGACAGCATCTGTCTAAGCTGTGCATGCACTGTATGATTTGAGCCCATTTTTGAACAGATTTTTGAGATACACAACTAATTTTAGAGTCTGACAGAATTTCAGTTGTTTGCCATGCAGTGAACAGGGAGGAGTGTATCAAAAATTTTGGTCAGCTGTTGCCAGGCTCTCGCATACTTGAAGCAGAGCCACGAGTCGATTCCCCAAGGTCATTGAAACAGAGCTTCTGAAAGTGGGATTGCAACACAATGCATCATTAAGATGGAGGTCAGGTTGGCAAGGCTGTGGCAACACCATACAAGCCTCTCTGCTTCCTCCTCCTCCTATCACGACCGTCATGAACGACAGAAACATTCACTCATTCCTTCATTTTCCGGAACTACTTATCCTGTTATGGGTCATGGGGAGGCTGGAGCCTATCCCAGCTGACATTGGGCGAGAGGTGGGGTACACCCTGGACAGACCACCAGACAATAGCAGGGTTAACACAGAGACAGACAACCATTCACGCTCACATTCACACCTACAGGCAATTTAGAGTCACCAATTAACCTGCATGCCTTTGGATTGTGGGAGGAAGTCAGAGCACCTAGAGAAAACCCACGCTGACACGGGGAGAACATGCAAACTCTGCACAGGACGACTCCCAGACCCAGGGTTTGAACCCCCAACCCCAGGCTCCTGGTTCGAACCTGGTTCTTTGATGTTTCCTTCTCCTCCTATCACAACCTTACAGACTTCCACTTGCAAATAGGGATGCACTGAAATGAAAATTTGTGGCTGAAGCCGAAGCCGAATAATATGAAACAATTGGCCGAATACCGAGTACTGAATACCGAATATCGTTGTTTAGTTTTTCATTAGTTTTTGCAGATGAACCCCCTCCAGATTAGTGTTGTCACGGTACCAAAATTGGATCCCACTGTACGATACCAATGAAAATATCATGGTTCTGAGTAGTATCACGATATCAGCGAAAATGAGGCAGATGTGCCTTTTGTCATTTATAAAAAGATAAATCACTTTTCTATAATACATCAATGATATTTCAACGGAATAAATTACTTATTGACTTATTCATACTTCAAAAACAGCATCAATAAGTGATTAACATAGGGGGGATCAAAATAAAATAAATAAATAAAATAAGAATCAACCAGCCATCCTCCTCCCCCCACAAGTCCCTTCATAAGTAATGAACAGTCCCTAAAGTGTGGTGAGGTTTGTGGGTCGTTACTGCCGGAAAGAGAGAAATGTGAAAGGCTCGTTTCTCCTCTGACACATCACATACCTGTGTTCGGCTGGCTCGGCTGTAAAGGTACTTCTGGGCAGTCATGACACCAAGAAGAGGATATTATTGGAACCGACTTCTCCTCGCCGGTAAGCCGATGGCTGCCGTATTTGACAGGAATAGCTACATTACTGTCTGTGACCCCCGTTCAACCCACAATCGGTGGGATTCGCCTTTCGTTTCTGCTGCTGGTCGAAATCTGTAGGCTGCTCGCACAGCGTGCTGAATGATTTAAGCCTATTTTGCTCGCTCAAAACTATTTTTAGTAGCAAATGCGAGTGTTGTGACGGGCGGATTGCCACACTGCTGACATTTTATTCCGCTCGTCACGGCACGCTGTTTGATTGCGTTATCAAAACCGGGCCGCTATTATTCGGCCTTGCTTTTAACTTATTCCACCGAATACCGAATGTGTGTTTTTTTGCAATATTCAGCCAAATATATTCGGTTACCGAATATTCGGTGCATCCATACTTGCAAACAAACTTCTACCTCCTTCAAAACTTTCAAACAAATCTTTATTGACAATTATCAATAGCCAGAACAGTCCACAGGAGCCGATGGGTCATATCATTTCCTATTTTCCCAGTGTGAGCAAATAAGTCGTGAGCATTGGGTTTACATGGCATGTGATTTACTCGTGCAGAAGGCGTTGGGACTACACAAAAAACATTTCTAAAACAGGTGTATGCCCAGCTTAACTCTAACCACACATAACTTTGGCTCTCTCTTGCAGAGGGCTATGAAAAAGAATATCTGCATCTGGAAACACTTGTATTAGTATTTCAAAAATGTCATACTCTTTTCAATAGTAACAGTGCATAAGTTCTATGAAAGCCCAAGGGGTTATCTCCAGGCCAGTCACTTTCCACTATCAAACGATACAAATTCTCAAACTTTAAAATCTATTAAAAAATGTGGCCATGAAGCTGGAATTCAGATGCATAAGTATTGCACTTTCATTTCTGCTGTACGAAAATGCTAAACGCAAGATGAAAGAAAAATCGACAACCAAGTCTCACACACACACACACACACACACACACACACACACACACACACACACACACACACACCGTTTCTGATCCTCGGTGTCTGGCTGTTATCTGCGCCTGTATAGGGATTTGATACTAATTGATTCCTCTTATCAGTCACAGATAGCCTCTGCTCGGATAAAGTTTCACACGAGAGAAAGACACCAGGAACTTCCATTATAATAATATCATGACTTTACTGAGGAATAACCTGTGTGCTTGCCAACTGATTTTTACATGAAAATGATTCTGCCATATTTGCATGAGCAGGGAAGTTCCAACAAAGTATTTCTACCTTCTCTAGAAGCTGTTTTAACAAACTGCAAGACTGTGCTAAACCACACGACAAACTGTGCACAGGCAGAGTAAGACACAAAAACATATGTCACATGAAAGCAAGACAAAAGAGTGGAATGTCAAATGCTTCAAAAGGAAAACAAAAATAAGAAAAAAAATCAGTCATGAGCTGTAATTGTGGTCATGATGGTGACAAAGAGGAAATAAATGTATCCTGTTTAGAGAAAAACTTCCGATACAGTCAGATTAAAAGATGATGCTGACAGAAGATACTGTGCAAACAACACTTTTTTTAGACCTTGCCATCTGCAAGGTCTAAAAAATAGCACTTATTGTTTAACTGAAGGACTACAAGGAGTCTCGGTGTGAAAGGCCTAATATAAAAACCTTTCAAACACTCCTTGCATAACCTTAAAAATAGTTAATGGTCATGCCACAAGGCTCTTTTTCCCACTTTCAACAAAAGACTGATATTGAGCATAATATGAGGTTTCCCGATGGCAGCGATATGCAGCTTGTGCCAGACAACAGCATGATGACCAATGGTGTTTTAATAGAGCTGGCAGGACCGGGCAAAGGAAGCTCGAGATGAATTTGGAGCTCGGCCAGCTGTCTGAGGACGGATGAAGAGAATGAATGGAGAGCGGAGTCGAGAAGTGGCTGCAATCATTCCCTAGAAGTCTCTCTCCAAGAGGACAAACATCACTCAAAGACAGAGATGAGAGTAATGAAAGAGAGGGAGCAGGGAAAGGAGAAAATGAAACATGAAAGAGATGACAGTGATGCACAGCGGCAGAGCAAGACACTGAGGGCTTTAGTATTCAGAGAGAATGCTAACTTTTTGTGCCACTTAAATAAGATGGAACTATATCGATACACCAGCAGCTGTAGATTTTACATTGGAATTTGCTGTGTTTTAAAGTAATATACCAGTTTGCATTTGCTGGTAAAGGGGCACTTCACTAATTTTACTTTACACTTCAAGTCCAGTTTACTTAAATATTCTGCCTTTGAGAATAGTTAAGTATTTTTTTTCTGTAGCTCTGGAGGAGCTTTCCATATTCTGAAAAAAATACACGGATGATGTCATCAGGGTTATTTTGGCTTGGTCTTAGACTAGGTTTGAGCACCATTCACATTTAAACCGATACCTGTATCAGTGCTGGTACCTTGAATTTGGTTTTGGTACCCAACAGTACCATTGTCTGTATTTTACTCATTGTGTAATAAGAAAAATGAAACTTTTGAACAATCTGTAGTCAACAAGCAATTTTGCGCTTCTGCTCTTTTCTCATCACACATACAGCATCTCTGTCTGTCCGTCTGCTTGCTTGCTTGCGTGTGTCACTGCTCATCTCTCTCACTCTCTGTTAGGACAAAAGACAATCTCCAGTAGCAATGATACCAGGCTATTTCTAAAATGAAACAGAAAAGAAAATAGACCATATAGACTGAAACTATTGGCGCTGAAGTGATAGGTTCAGCTTGCTGGGAAATCTTCAGAGCTCTGAGGCCAGCTTCCCACTTAGGGGTGCTTTGCAGTGCTTCCGCCTCTTGTCTGGACCCAGCATTCTCACCTAGGTGGGTACTTGGGGAACAAAATGCAATTTAGTCTGTGCCCTTTAAATTATCACGTCCGGTACCCAACCCTACCTTAGACACTACAATCTTTTAATTGAAAGTGTGTGTTATGACCTGGAGGTGTGCAGTTTGAAAGACCTGAGCTTGTTCAAGGCAAGAGGGCCTAACACAAAACACTATTGAGCTGCGTTATGGGAAATGTAGGATCCAGTATTTTACTTTAAATGAGCTGAGGGGCTGCGATATCACCCATGTTTTATATTCTCTCTTGCAAACCTGGCAACTTCACAGTAAATTGCTGTAATGCCCGCTTAAACATATTTTGGGAAATTTGAAGTTTTGAGTTTCTATGTGCATCCTTCCTTTTTAAACTGTAGTTTAACTTGTAACAGTTGTACTTTCTTAAAGCTCAGTGTTTCGCTGGTTCAGTTTGATATTTAAATGATGGTACATTTCACAATGCAGTGAAATGCGTTCCTCTCTAGTTAAACAGATGCCAGGATCATTCATAGATCACTGTTTTGCACTATTGTGTATCATGATATCAGTTGCCTGTGTGGCGTATGGTGGCATTATCATGAGGAAAGTATCCATATAGACACAACAATCCTCTCTAAATATAACATACAGTATATTGAGGATGTTGTTAAGCACAGCCCTCTGGCCAGTATTGTTGTCATGCTGTGAGACAAAAGACCCAAATGTAGAGAGATAGATGATGGAGGGGGGAGAAGAGTGTGTGAGATTGATTCCAGTTGGGATTTACAACAGAATAATAACCGTGACATCTCTATCTGTCTCCCTGGAAATGAGGTGTGGAGCGGATGATGATGGACCCAAAGTTTCATCACAAACACCTGCGTGCACACACACACACAGACACACATGCGCACACACACACAAACACACACCAGTTATAAAGCATATGACTCACGCAGGATAAAGGATAGAGTCACTTACACACACATTTCCAAACACCCACATGCACACACATTTTCACATAAACAGATAAAACAAAACAACAGAGTTGCTCATTATACAAGAAAGGACTGTTATTTTGTGTGTTTTGGTCATTTTAGTCAGAGATGATTCAAGCTGAACATGACTCACTACTTCGTCTGTGCAAAAAAGGCCCTCCAAACAATCACCATCAGACTCAACCTCGTGAATTAGCCGATAAAGCTGTGCATGCTGTGTTTGTGTGTCATTACCCTTTTTGCAAATTTGAAACTAATGATTTCACTGACATTACATAAATAGTCGATGTGAATGGTGCTGCCAGAGTCATTTCCTCAGGTTAAATGACTAAATGGGACCGCAAAGTATCCCAAACAAACTGTAAGACGTTAAATGTTTCTTTTTCACAAGTAAAGTGTGTGTGTTGTCAGGTTTGGACATTTTTCCACCCACCAATTCAACCTTAAAGGAATAATTTGTTGATATAAGTATGACAAGAAGATCTTTCTGACACTGATGCATATTTGGTGAATATAACAATAAGGCATATTTATAACATAAATTACATTTAAAACATGTCAAGCTCATGTTGAATGAAATATACTGATATTACAACAGATAATCACCGTATGTATCCAGCCAGCACTGAACGTCAATATGACATCAGGAAGATACTGGACATGTGTGATGGACAGATGTTAACTTTTGTTGGAATAAAATTCGAATTGACGATATTTTCAATGTCAACGTCAGCATTTCATGTTACCTGGATGTTAACATTATGACGTTTTGTAGACGTTAGGTTTTGGTCTCCATACCTCATGACTAAATGTCATTATTCTACATCAAGATGATGTTGGCATGAGACAACATAACTTAAAACCAACAAAATGTCACTGTCATCAGTATTCTGCCATCTGTCCTGACATAGAATTTTAATCCCCAACATCACCACCTCAAGTCAACCAAAAAATAACGTCTAACAATGCTGGTTGCCAACAGACTATGATCATAGCTAAGGCTGCACAATATATCAAAAATTTACCTTCAGTGCGGTATCAACATTTGCTATGTATTCACGGGCTGCCTGTCAATATATCTGGCCAATTACATGGAGCTGCCTGGATGCAGGTGTGAGGGAGCGACTGTGAACAGCTAACTCCTGTTGAAACAGTTGAATTGGGTGACTTTAGGCCTACTAGTTCTGAAAGTACTTCTCGTGTCACAGACACCACTGAGAGTGAAACTTGTGTTTTGGATGTCATTATGATACTGTCCATGATGTGTTGCTGTTTTTGTTCTGGTGCTTTGCACAGATCTGACACCTGTCCGCCTCTGAAACTTAGTGCGCCAGTGTTTCCTGGTAAAGGCTGCGGGGTGGCACTGAGGTCCCCGGGGACTGCTGGTAGACACTAACCTTGTATTTTAAGGTTGATAAAATACACCCGAATTCACAACTATGTAGGATATGATTAAAGAAATTCCTGCTATTTTATGTTGCAATGTCTGCTGTGACAGCAGTGACGATGGTGCTTTACTGTCCAGGGGACATGCCTTATTTTTGTCACCTGATAATCCGACATTATAATGATCATGTGGTTGTGCTACTGATTAAAACTATCATGACAGCCATTTTTTTTTTACCATATATATCATATATTTTGTGCAAGACCAGTTTTGTTGTTGTTGTTTCCTGTTTTGTTCCTGGTCTCAAAGTGGGCTTAAAGAGAATTAGCAGATTTCTCAAGATGTGCTGGTATAATAAACCATTATAAACTATTAAATGTATACAGTAACTTATTTACATTTTTTTGGATTATCCATCAAAATTCTATATCTCTGGGATTACCACAAATCACAATCATATGATTTACCTCATACTGGGTAGATGATATTGATGCTCTTTATACTCTGCTCAAGATGTGACATTTGTGTCATATTTTGCATGCAGCCTGTATATAAAGATACATATACAGTCTGGGGTTTAGCAAATAAAGTTCTCAAATTTAGGGCTTCATTTAACTTTCAGATACATGAACATAACCATAATTAGAACCCTGTAACACCAGACATAAGTTTAACACTACACTAAGTTTATTGCGGACCCACTCAAATAACCACCTGTGGGTCCCTGGGACTCACTACATTGAAAACCTATCAACATCACTGCATTTTTTAATTCAGTGTGCACAGGCTATTCATTGTCCTCAAGCAGAAAGACACAACTGTATAGTTCAATATTTGTTTATTTATCTCGAGTTACATCATCATCGCAATATTCATCAACATTATCGCATATCCAAAGTTTTCCTAAAATTGCGCAGCCCTAATCATGTCAATGAAATATAAATCCACCAACACTTTATATAAAATAGATAATATTATAATATTGTCCAGTCACATCTGAGTCCATACTGGATGATACTGCAGCAGAGAGATGTAGAGTTTCAGGTTGATGAAAAATGAGTCACCTACAGCCAATAGTATTTATATAGCTGCTTCCATTTCCCACCGTGGGCAACAGTTGTACTGTACTGGGACATGTAATGTCTACACTTAATGTGGCTGACTGTAAAGTGCTATCACCAGGTGGATGTGATAAGCACCTCATGCTAACGGCCGGCACAACACACTTTCTCCTCACACTGGGCTCCTTTTCAGAGTTTCCCATTAAGAAGTTTTCACATCCTCTCTTGTATACTGGTACATGTAGGCACTGACAAGCTCCCTGAAGACGTAAGCATCAAGCTGTCTAATTCCCCAGGACTACATAGAAAGAGACAGCACAAACTAGTTGCTTCCATAGCAAGAGTGGATTTGTTCTTCACTCAAATGTTACATGTTTGGCCTCTTTGCATTTTGTTACTTCTGTATGTTACTGTGTATTACCTCTGATGGGTTTCTTGTGGTTAAAATTTTCAAGATAACAGTCATTTCTACTGACTACTGTAATATTGTGTTGTGCAGCACCTATAAGTCATTACCACATTAGGTGTGATATTTGACTGCAATGACTGTAAACAAACAAGACTATCTCCGACGATACCAGCAGCCTTTACCAGCCTTTACAGTGCATTTTATACTTGTGACCCATTTGTAAATCTTTCTAACTTAATGAATGAATTGTATTACTGGGAATACAGGATGTCAGCAAGCCTTCACTATATACAAACACAAACATCAACCCCTTCATCTTTTCTCACAAAGAGTAGCTTTATGTAACAGCGATGTACATTTGAGCTCCAGACTGCTCTGTGCATGTTACCATGGCAACCTGTCTCTGTTGATATGCCTCATCATCTTCCCTCTCACTTACTTCCTCCCTACTTCTCTCTCTGTGTTTCTTAAAGTGACACTTAGAGCGAGAATAAACAGGTCATAGGTCGGCGATTTAGACGCTGTGCAGTATCGAGTACCTGCGAAAGTGGCAGTCAGCTCAGCATCTCTGGAGAGTGTAAAGCTACTCACATTAAAGAGCGGAGCAGTTTGATTATCCCAGTGTTTCCATTGTTCCCAGTCAAAAGAGAACACAGCTGAACGGAGGGTGGTATTTGACCTCGCTTCGCTCTGCTTACATAATCCCTCCTGTCCTGGAGGGAGAAAACTGCCAGATCCCTCTTATATACACACACACACACACACACACACACACACACCAGACCCCAAGCCAAAAATGCCCTACATAACTGCCCCTAGGCTTTTGCATTTTGCTTCCAACTTTCCCTGCACACTCCCTTTTCCTTCGAACATACTACCATGACCTGCTACACACCCCTTAAACACACACACCAACCACATTCTCCGACCTCAGGTCCAGAACTTTAAAGGCTGAGAAATCCTGCTTAAAAACACAAAGAAGCCAAACAACACGTAAACACACACACACCATGATTTATATGCATACGGTGCATGAGAAACGCATTCATTTCTTAGTACAAACACAAACCACCAGCGATATGCATATGCCAGTTTAAATATGCACACATAGTATTTATGCATAAACACACCACACATGCACACACACACACACACACACACACACACACACACACACACACACACACACAGCCAGGACTGGATGTTTGGACACAGACGTCAGAGTGGAAAGCTGATCACAGTTGTACTGCAGCCATGAACACTGTGGATCAGAGTGTGTCCCGAAATAACCTGAAATGTTCTTATCTGACCCCCGAAAATCCATATGCATGCATGCAGCACACAGTTCAGAGGAATATCACATTTACCTTCAGTATGGGGAAAAAAAACTCCATCATAACTACAATGCCACAACAATATTCCTGTGGTCACACGCTGTTATGAGTCATAGTCATTAGTGGGTTTATGGTGGCCATATGGTTGTCCCTGACTACTGCAATACTATTCCTGTAATGTTCATGTTCCTGTTCCTTTTATAGATGTTATATGCTTATCACATGGCTTTGCTGAAAACTTCTGATTGGTCAATTACAGCATTCCAGTGTGTGTTATTTCTGAATAACAGACTGTTGCTAAGGACCAAGGTCTGATCGTAGACTCTGGGGGAAGCAATACAATCATTCTTAAATTAATAAAATAATTTGATTGCTGTACATTGTCCCTTATTTGGTATTTTTGCGTTGATATCATATTAAGCATATTTTAACGCCAACACTATTAGGCTATGCGATTTATTGTCAGTGTGGGAAAGGTTAAGTTTGAAATGTAATGGGTGACAGATTACTAGCTACCCTGTTAAAAATGTAAAACTATCTTATTACCCAAACAAAGTAGTGTGACTTATTACATCTGATAACTTTTTGATTACAAACAAATGATTAAAATTGGGCCATAAACATGAAAAATGTCAGGAAATAGGCTGCAACGAAAGAAGGCGTTCCTGCACGGCAAAAAGATGCAAAGCACAGAATTATATAGTTATGGTTATATTTTCCTAGGGATGTCCCAATCACTTTTTTTCCCTTTATTTTGAAACCAAGCCCGATACCGAGTCCAATCCGATACTTTGCAAGGCATTAAGAAAGAAAGAAAAAGAATGCATCCAAGTTGTCCCATAAGGTTTGTTTTTTATTTAAATAGTATCCAAAAAGCTTATCGGTGGTTCAGCAGCACAAAATGTAAACAAATTCAATATCTTCTTCTTGTCTTCAACAAAAACAATTAGGCCTATATCTTTATACATTGGAAAGCGGAGGCAACAATGAACAACATAGATGAAAACCTGGCCATTTTTGTTATTTTGATTCCTCCGATCTTTTATTACCAATTCCGATTTTGAAAAAATAATCGGCGCCGATACCCGATCCTATTTATATTTTACATATAAATGTTTTACTGAAAAGACTATTCCAATTTAACCCCTTTTATAATCACCACCATTTTGATTATCAACTATATTTTAATGTATTTTAATTACGTATTGTTTTCTCTGTATCTTAAACTGATTATAATAACATTTATTTGTACATTTATTACATGTAACTACATGTAGTTACTCCCCAACACTGTTTATTATACAATTCAAAACTACTGCTTTAATTATGTCAAGATCAGTTTCAATTATTCAATACCTCAATAGAGAAAAAAGCTTGCTTTATTTTGGGGTTTTGATTATTTTGGGGTCTTCAGTGCCCTTTTCAATGCCTACTAAATGTAGTTAAAGTCCAAGATATTCAAACTGCTGAAAAGTGCAATCAATACATTTCAGAAAGCAATTTATTGTTAAGTTTACAGAAAAAAAAAACCTTTAAGAGGGACTGGACGACCTCAGAAAGTTCATTCAGTCCTACGGGCAAAGTAAAAAAGAGGGGGAAAAGAGAGATTTCACAAAGATCCATAAACACTGCTGGTGATGAATTGAAGTTGAGAGCTGTGAGAATGAACAGCAGGTCGATGAAGAGGAAGACCTGTATTTGCTGCCATGTTTCCAAATTCTCTTCAGATGTGTGTGTGTATCTGCGTATGTGTCTGTGAGTGTGTGTATGTACACTGATCTCTCTTCTCTACTCTAGCCAAGACTCTGTTTCCTGCCAAGTCTAAAGTGGGTGGTGGGTGCATTTCAACATCTCTCCATTACAGAGAAAGATGAGGAGGAGGAGTGGAGGTGGAGGATTGAAGAGGCATTTCTGCAACAAGACAGGAAGGAACTGTAGCGTATTAACACACAGGCATACACACACACACATATATACACACACCTGCACCGCCTGACACCTGGAGAAACCACAGTGTGTTTCCACGAATCTCTTCCCCCAAGAGAACCGTTCCACTTCTTCAAGCACATCACCAGTGGAACCTCATCTGTTATTACAACAGACACACACATTACGTCGCATGCTGCTGGAGGAGTCAGCAGACTCTCAGCACCAAAGTAAAACTACCTGGAGTCCCAAACTATGAATTGTAACACTTTCTCTGCATTGTAAGAGACTGTTTAAAGCTGCCTGGGGTAATTTTACACATTGGCAGTCCCAGATGGCAGCAGGGGGTAACTCTGCTTCAGTCTGAATGGTGCTGGTTTCATTAGCCAGAAAACATGTAATGTGATGCCAGTGCAGAAGCTGTGACTTTCTCACCAGGAAGTGGCACATGAACGCCCACCCACGTCGGACAGGATTCTAGATGGTGCACTAATTATGAAGTTGTTGCTTTACATAACATGGCATGCATCATTGCCTCCTCTGTTGTCTAAGAAACTGTTTACTAGAAAACATACATTTTAGTTGGTAACATGGTGACCTACAACGTGAAGCTAATACTACTCATGCAGTCGCCTTCGGCAGTGCAGAATTCGTCTCACTCAAGAGTCAAGTGGGAATTTGAGTTCTGCTCTCTTTTTGTGTAAGGGCATATACACTGGGTGGGCAGTTCCTTCGGCAGTGTTTGACTGACATTTGATATTAGATGTAAGTAGATGCACCATCAACTGGAGCATGAGAGTGAACGCCATAGACTGTATAATAAAGATGGACAACATGACAGCTCTCCAAAAGTGAAGCCAAAACATTTCAAATGCCCCCTAGTGGTTGGCTGCAGTATAGGTCATAGACCCCCTCCATGATAGCGGATGGGACATGGGCCAAACTGAAACATCTAAGTACACGTCAATGACATTTTTCCCAAAGATGGTTTCTCTGAAATGTTGGTAGTTCTTGTTACGCTGCTGTATGTAGGGACTTACGCAGAATTTGATAAGGAATTAGCCGTAAAATGAATAATATGGAGCAATTTCAGAAATGCCGCTAAAGTGTAGTAAACTGCGGAATTTGAAACTACTGGCCAAATTTCTTGCGATCAGTGGCACCACTGGATGGACAGGAACCTGCTACCCTATAGATAGGTGCTGTGCGGAAACTGCCTCCAAATGACGTCACCACAGCAAGATGGCAGCAGTTGTATCTAGGATATTTTGGCTTCATTTTTGTACAGTAGGAGTAAGTGAAGACATTTGACATTTGGTCTATCTTTTAGTGACTGATCATATTAGCGGTATTAACGTTCGTCAGTACCAAAAATTCATTGCACATGGAGATCAATAATGTAGGGGCTGCTATTATTGCAGAAAAATAATAAAACTTAGATTTCTTCCTTTTGGTAACTATCATTTTAATTGAATAAGTTTACAAGTCAAACAACCTCTAATGATATCTAGAATAAATTCAAATTTCAGTGTGTATCTAAATGTCTAAAGTGTGACGACATATCGACATGTTGTTATTGCACGTTCATGGGGCCATGTTTTAATTTCAGCCACAAAATATGCCACCCTTCCTCTGTCTGAAATGTGTTGGCTTGACCAGTGACCAGTGACATCTCACCCTCATCTCCATAGTAACAATAGGACCAGGAGTGAGGGGGTTAACCCTTAACCTAATGTGTGTGTGTGTGTGTGTGTGTGTGTGTGCCTATGTGTGTATTTGTGCAACTGGGGGATGGGATTGATGGGATTCCACCCATACACCCGTGGGAATGGCAGTCAAGCTCCAAAGCTTGTTTAGGCTTTAACACCCATTACACATCAACCCCCCAAACTAAACAACACACACACTATCTCATTACACCATCAGCCGAGCTATAAGCTGCCCTCGACCGCCATCCTGCCTCCATCCATCAATCCATCATCTGACCCACCTCCTTCCATCTCCATATCTGTCTGAGCAGGGTGTTGGAGGGGCCAAGGATGAGACTGATGCAAGATGACATCACCCGGATTCAGGGCAACATGGACACAAGTAGTCAGAGCAATGCTGTTACGTAAAAAAAAATACATGCGGGGGACATGCTGGCTGGTCAGATCATGGCATGATTTTGACATAAGTGGACAGGATTGGTCTTGTGAGAAAAAGCAGCGTGGTTAGCAAGCAAGTAATTTGATGTTTCCTGGTCAATATCTTACTTAGTCCCCTAGAGCTGGGTATTGTTTAAAAAATTATGACACCAGCACCAATACAAGAACCTTTAAAGGGATACCGATACCATCTGACTACTAACTACTTGAGAGAGCATTACAACTGTCATTTAACGGCGCCCGAGGATTACAGCACCCAACACAACACCTCTCTTTATCCTCTTATCCGGCTGTGGACACACTGCAATAAGGCTAACTGTTAGCATCACATGACACACAGCTTTTCGTCAATGGATTTAATGACAGAGCCATTTCATGTTGGTGGGAGTTTGCTGGGACCATTTAATGGCACGGTGTTGGATGTTAGCTGCAGCTTTGCAGCTCATGCTTACTGGGCAGACGTTAAAGTGACCGTTCGCCGGGAGAATTGCGGCTCTGAAGATGGCTGTAACAGAAAGTCTGCTGATCTGGCGGGTAGACGGGACAGTCCGGGATTAGACCCTGGCGCAAAAAGGGTCAAATGCAGGTAATGTTTGACTGTAGATGTTTTGATACAACCTAGTACCGAGTTATTTCGGTCGATACAAGGTATCTTGTACTGTTACCCAGCTCTATAGTCTACGACTTGCACAACACAGATCCCGTTTTACCACAAGCTGGTATTACCAGGTATTTAAATGAGTAAAAGAAATCCAATGACCTTTTATTGGTAATAATATTTAGCTTGGCTGTTCCTGTCACCCTCTGTTTACTACATAAAATATGATAGCTGCCAATAAATCTATTGAAAATATTCATTATTGCCATTTATTTTTAGCACCACCCTGGACTTCAATGGAGGGTAAAAATAAATGCATTTTCAGAGGCTTTTCCGGGCAGATAAGAGTAAAATTCTGGAGGAAACATTAACACAGTAAATTCTGGCAGGAAAACAGTTTAAACTACAAAATGTTGAATGCTGTCTGTGGGCAGCTTCATTGCAAACCATTTAAAATCCAACTGTGTCTTGTGTCTACTGGAGAAATATGTAACTGGTAAACGAAAATACAAGCATGGAAATAGATGAATGCATGCTATATTTGCATACACACACACACACACACACACACAGAGCACACACAGCATAATTCCCAAGAGATCCCAGGAGGCGCAGAGCACAGTTATAACTACTCCTTAAATGGCAGCACGTGCGTGTGTGTGTGTGTGTGTAGTGAAGCTTCATTATGTGGTAACTCTGAAATTAATTAAGTTCTCTTCACATGAACATCAGAGAGAAAGTGAGACGAAGATGAGAAAGAATGAGTAAAGAGCGAATGAGGAAAAAGATGTTTGTGCTTGTGTGTGTTCATTTAACAATCTGGGTTGAAGAAGGTTGAGAAGGCAGAGAGAGATCTTTCTTGCACACACACACACACACACACACACACACACACACACATGCAAGGGGAGAGAATTGTGTCCAGAGAGATATTCTATAATTGTGTGTGCATGTGTGTGTGCGCATGTACAGCGTCAGGCCTTCGTTCAGTATTTATGAAGTGAGGGGGTAATGTGGAGGTAATGACTGAGAGCTTGTTGTTTACCGCCACAGATCGGTGGTTTATAACACTAATGAATGTGAATGAATGTGCATGCATGTCTGTGTGTGAGTGTGAGTGTGTGTGTGTTTGTGTTTGAGAGGGAACACAGAAAAATGAGGCTTTCTCGCACTGTGTTATTGTAAAGGTTTGGGAGATATCAAGATTAACTATGAATGGAGCTACAGCAGCAGAGAGAGAGTGTGTGTGCTTTTGTATTTCTATATTTGTGAGGACCGAATTGCACTGTAGGACTTCTGGAAAACGAGAACATTTTGGTCAACAGTACTTTAAAGAGCCGCTGTTCTTAAAAGGCTTAGTTTTAGGCTTAAGGTTAGGCCAAAAGACACGGGTTCAAAGGATCATTACAGGGATTGGTAAGAGACTATTTCCTTTTTGGAAACCCCACCTAATCCTTATACACACACACACACACACACACAAACACGCACACATGTGAATGACAGGGCTAAGCAACGACTCACTCCAGAGATAAAAGCAAGTGCTGTCGTTGCTGCTGCACATTGCCTTGGCAATCTTGGGTGTCACTACAGCAAGCCCAGGTAAATACAGGTAAGGGAGAAGATCACTGGCTGGGATCTTTATGACACACTGCTTTGATGGGCACTGGACAGGTGGAGTGTCAAAGACAAACTGCAGCATGCTGCTAATATAATGGACATATTGAAGTTCTCTTTGATTATTGATTAGTGCTTCAATGGGAGTCCAACAAGAATGGATTCTGATGTGACATTTGAAATGTCAGAGGTCTTGAGTCACATGATTGTGGTGTGTATCTGGGGAATTTGTTGGATTCTTCTTCCTGTTGATCATTAAAATGATCAAAATACACAATGTTTATACTTTTAGTAAAGAGCAAAATGACTTCTTTCCCAGGCACTTGTAAAATGTATCCTTGACAGATGGATGAATAGATGAATAGAACAGCTTTATGAATACCAAGCAGGAACCTAGGTAAGTCACTAAGGTTTAAAAGACAGACCATATAATCCATAGGCACTTCACTTTCCAACAACAATACACTCCTATACCTGCCAAGGCCAACCAGCAAAAGCCTGTAATAATTCATGAATCAGTAAGAGTCAGAGTCGCTGATGGGTATGGATTTAATAACATATTTATGCCTCAGTTATGTGCAGTCTTGAATATTTGCCTGGTTTCAAACTTGGCATTTTTCTGAGAGCTGATTAAATCAAAGCAAATCGATGCAAAAGGAACATACTGTGCTATGGAAAAATGAGACCATAAAGATGCAAACTGTTGACTACAAAGGTATTGCTCTGTTTGTGCAAGGCCATGATTTGGCAAGAAATGTGCAGGATGACATATGGCACAAAGAAAGTGTTGCAATTAAAAACAGGAAGAACGCTCAAGTGTTTGTCTCACAGGCACACTAAAAAGCACTTACATACCTCCACCAGAGCTGCATAGTCCAACAGATTTTGTTCAGTCAGTGATTATTTTTTAACCCACTGATTGAATCAATAGATGCAGCAGAATACACAAAATGATAGACAGTAACAGCATGGATGAAACAGATTTCTATCAAACATGTTGGTGCAGTGCTTAATGAGAATGAGTCTTCAATGCCTTATCTTACAATGCTGTGCAACACTTTAACAACTAATAACTTTAATAACTTTGCCCATAGACATGGCCTACCATTCCACCAAATTCAACTGAAACCTGATGATGGATTTTTGGGATATCCAGAGCACCAACAAACAAACAGACCAATAGGACTGAAAACATCCTTCATCAAACCACCTTGGGGACAGTAAGGAAAGTCACCACAGCTAAAGGAGGTGTACAGTATCAGTTGCTAGAACCTTGGAAAAACCTGGATACTAATCACCTCATTTACCAATGTAATGTCAGGGAAATCAGAGTTACTCTTCTGTATCTTGACAAAGGACTAGCACTTAAATAAAGCTTCTGTAGATTGGAAGTTTCTGTATTTTGCCCTATTTTCTTTCCTCCCATGAATCAGAATGAGTACTGGATAGAAATCAGAATTTATCAGCAGCACTGCAATCAAAATTGATGCTATTATTATAATACCAAAATGTCCTTATCATGAGTTGAAGCAGTATAATTTGGTTGACTGATAAACTGAACGGGTTCCTGATGAGCATCTTGTCCTAATACACGAAAACAAAATCAGACAAATGTATTCCAGTCCCATTATTCAGTTTACATGACACTGTTACATTGTTAAAACACCTCTTCTGTTTGCATACTGTATGTGTCTTAACACTGCTGTCTGCGAACGGGGGAACAAGTGGCGAGTCATCTCTGCAACAGCTGATGTACAAGACTGCAGCTGAGGGACTAGTTAAGGGGTTGCCAGAGTCATCAGCTGCTAACAAGCTCAACATTTCTTCTTTGGGGTAAAAAATCTGCCATATGATACAACCGACTAAGCACTTCAATGCTTGACCCAGTGCCTGATTTAGCACAGACAATAACACCAAATAGGTATGCAGGAATAATCCGGTGAGCTACTTGTTTGTGTTAAAATTCAGGGATTTTAGTTGACCGGCAAATTGTCTGTTTTGAAGAAGTTGCCTTCACAGAGTGCTTGGCAAAAAATGAATTATCGGCTTTGATTAACTCATATTGGTCCAAGCAGAAAGTCTTCAACAGAGGCTCAAAGAATGCAAACACCAAGGGAAAAAGCTGACTCAGCATGTCTGCCTCTTCTTCCATTTCCATAGCAACACATTCATTCTCATCTAAAACCTTTAATGCCAGATGCAGAGTGCTCTGTTTGACCTGTGTGACTTCTTCAATAACCGTGTGTGTGTGTGGTGGTACTGCATTAGTGTGTCACTCAAAGTCAGATTTAACTCCCTTTGCAAGACCCCTGCTCTTTGTGTGCAGGGGGATGCACTTCCAAATGCACACACACGCACACACACTCCACTGTTAGAGGAGATTAATTCACACTTTCATCACCAAGCCTTGGTCCCGAGGGAGCCTCGAGGAGACTTGGGGCAAAGTGACTGCGGGGGATTGCAGAGGGTAATGGGTTAGAGGTGTGTGTGTGTGTGTGTGTGTGTGTGTGTGTGTGTTCACTGGCAATAAAGCCTCTGTCCACAGCGAAGTGCTCTCCCCACTGGGTCTGAAAACAAACACAGACTGGCCACTAAGATGTGCTTGTGAACTGTGTATATTTTTGTGTGTATGTGTGTTACTGTGCATGTGTGTATTCCCTCTTTGTAAAGTTAACATTCCCTCACTACTGTTGTGTCACACAATTTCTCAATTTTTTCATTATATCATAAAAAATAATTTAAGTATCAAAAAAATTCTGGTTCCAGTGAGGACTGGCTGCTTTTCTCTGTGGCATTATGACACTGTAAAGTAATTCCCTTTGAATTTTAAACTTTTGGTCAAACTAAGACATCCCTTAAGCTGCTTTCACACAGCTCCACGGTACCTTGCCCCCTCCAGCCATTAAAATGAGGGGAAGGCAGCAGAGGGAAAGTGGTTTCCAACACAGCAGTAGGGGTATGAAGCGGTTGCCAACCAGGTGCAAGCAGAGTTTGCTCTGCTGCACTGAACTTTTGGCGGTTGCCACCCGACTTCTGCCAATTGCATAGTGGGTATAGCAGAAGCAGAAAGAAGACAAGATGGTGAGTTACAGCTTTAGAAACTTCTAGACAACCAGAAGAAAAAAATGGGCCTGGAGTAACGTTTTCACCAAAGCTCAACCGCCTGGTATGAGGCTACAAGCTAGCTTGCACTTCTGCCAGTGTTCACCAAAGCACCTGCCTGTCATTGCAGCCATGGACTAGGGATGCACCGATCCGATTTCTTGATCGAATATCGGCCCCGATATCATCAAAATAGATGGATCAGGTATCGGAAAATGCAAGCTATACCTGAGGTGATGCTTTCCCTTTAAATCTATTGCGACGCGTCCATACGTCATGGAGCGAAGGAGAGAATCTGCTGTGTGGGGGTATTTCACACTATTTCAACTGCTGTTGCACAATTGTTTATTTTTGTTAAAAATAAATAGTTCATCATTGCATTAATCTGTTTCATCTTGTTTCATTTTATCTTAGGGAAGAACTGTGTAGTCATCAATGCCTGATGCCTCTAGTCTTTTCTGTTCATGTAAAGGTATATAGCTTCTTAGGTCAACCATAGTATAGTATATAGTATAGTATAGTAACCATGGTATAGTATCGGTATCGGGTATCGGGTGATACTCAAAGCCACTGCATCGGGATCGGGATCGGTATCGGTATCGAAACTGAAAAAGCTGGATTGGTGCATCTTTACCATGGATAATAGTGATAGGAACCACTTTCGAAAATGCTTAGCTTTTTGAGGGATCACTCTTGCAGACTGGGGGTTGTCAGGGTGGTTAGTGAGCGGTAGTGTTAAAGCAGCTTTAGGCACTACAGCAGGGTGCAAAATTAACTTTTTTGTCCACTGAGTCAAATGGCTGGCCAGGTAGGTAGAGCAGATCGTCAAAGATTCGGAAGATAGGCGGTTCCTTCAGTTTGGACAACATACTGAACCCCAACTCGCTCCATGTTGCATGGCAATTTCTACCATAAGTGTAAAAATGTGTGTGAAAGGGTGAATGTAGCATGTAGTGTAAAGGGCTTTGCATGGTTAGTAGATTGAAAAGGCGCTATATAAATGCAAGTCTGCAAGTTACTATGTTCAAATTTTACCAGCCACTCAATAGATTACCATTGTGTTATCAGCCACTTGCATATTTTTCCAGCATTTGCTTATTTTGTACCATGCTCTATAAGAAGTTATGATACGCATTTCTCTAAAAATAAAAATAAAAGGATCCTGTCCTACAGTATGTTTTTGTCTGAGCACCATTTTCCTTCATGTACCAGGCATCAAAATTGCCCTGTAGGGACCGCTAAAGTTTATTGAGTGAATTGAAATGGAGTGTTAAGTGTTAGTGGAAATGTCACTGAAGGTTTGGATTCCTGTTCATCGCCATGAATGACTGACTGCTTACTGCTGCTGCACTTCATCACACCAAAGCGCTCCAGTGCTTCAATCAATGGCTAGCTCGCCTGATAAGTCTTGCACTGAGCAGGGGGTGTGTGTGAAAGCTGATGGCGACGCCTTTGTCGGCCTGATTGTTCTGCGCATCCCTCTTGTTAGGGACTAAACTCGGAGGAAAAAGCTGCAGAGGGCAAACATGAACACACAAGCCCACGACCACCCTCGTGTGCTCCAACTCTGAGAAATCCCATTGAGTTTATGTGTAAGCACACAACACAAGCTCACCTTAGACAAATACAGTATATCCGCTGTGACAAGTTACAGCATGAAGTCTGGATTTCATGTCTTTCTCAGAAGAAAAGCGAGGAGTGCGGTGAGGTCGTGACTATTGTGTCTTCCTCATATGAATGCAGTGTTTCTTTATTATCTATACTGATACCTCCTCAGACGTTAGAGGATATCTTTGGTGCTGCTATCAGATAAAATTTTAATCTCTGACATTTCTTGAATATCCCTCCATGTTCACGGACCATCTGCCTATGCACCTGTCTACTTTGTGTGAATTATGCAAGACTTAGTTTGAAATTACATAGATTAAAAAATTATGAATGCACTGAAAAATACATTTGAAAATGTATCTGATAAATCTGCATCTGAATAAAAAATAAAAGTTAATTGCAGCCCTAGTTACATCAGAATGCCAAACTTCTAGGAGATGAAACTGCAATTTAAGAAAGGTCTTTCTATCTCTCTACAACAGCCTGACATGTTTCAAGATTTGTGCGTAAGATCTTAGATTCCAACTGGAGGCAAATGACAACCAACACATCTTGCAGCACAGTGCTGATGCTATCACATTTTCTGTCTAATTGCCACATTACAGCCCCATTCTTCAACGCGTCTCACATCACAGCCACGATACAATGCATAGGATGCACTGCATGGCAAGTAAACAGGGCTCTCCACTCCTCTCCCAGTGAGCCTGGGTTATGAAACCTCGCACTGCTGCAGCCTGTGGGCAACTGGGCTTCACCAGGACTATGACAACAACAGTATCACAGACAGGTGACCCTCTCGCAGTCTGTCTCTCTTCCTCTCCCGCTTGCTCGGTTCAGTTTAATTATACCTCAGTAGCAGCACAGGAAAGACACCCTCATTATGATACCAAAGTGGTGTCACATCAGGGAATATCATAGGCACAACTGGTGATAACTCAGCAAAACAATCAATAGACAACAATATACATCTGTCAATAGACATCTCTGCCGTCAGCTACAGCAGCAGGGAGAAGCTTTTCTTTCTCTTTCTGTTTCCATGTCCCATAACTTGGTCACTCACAAGTTTGCTCCTCATCCCAGTTATCAAACAATCAGTCTCACTGTGTGAATATTCAGAGCAGAGTCTACAGATTTGCATCTATATAACCATAAAGCAGCTGGATATCTGTGCAGGCAGCATGCTGAACACACTGTCCCCAATTTCCAGCAAACATCACAGATAAACAGTTGGAAATGTGCCTGAACAATTGTCCTCAAAATCTTCTTCCACCAAATCCTGCCAGGCAGCAGCCTTACAGTGGGATCCAATCTTAAAGTTATTATGTTTGGTGTAATTGCAAAGGGGATCCTGACAATTCATAAAATGTAAGTCCTGTTTTAGGAAGTGTGTGTTTTTGTAAATAAAACAAGGATTCATAAAACATGAACACATTGTTAGGGTGTTTGTGCTCCTCAGAGACAGACACTGGCACATATGGATAGTGGGAAAGTAACCAACCTTAACAGGGGAGCTCCTGACGGCTACTGGCAGCTCTCTGATCGCACTGCCCGGGGGAGAAGCGGATATCCCGGCTGCGTACCCCTGCAGCGAGCCCCCGGCCAGGGACTGCCTGCCGCCTGCTCCTACTCCTCCTCCGCTCCCTCGCTGGGGCCGCTGCTTAATACCGTCCAGGAGGCGAACCAGAAGGATGTTAGCCGGCAGGTCGTCCACCCCGCAGTCCACCAGGATGCGGCACTCCGGGCAGCGGAGCTCGTTCCGGGAGCTGACAATGTTTTCCAGGCAGCGGCGGCAGAAGGTGTGCTGGCACGGCAGCACCTTGGCCGTGGTGTCCAGGCGCTCCAGGCACACCGAGCACTCCAGCAGATCCAGCAGAGACGAAGACTCGTCCATGTCGGCGGAGAGGGTGAGCATCTGGGCTTCAGTGTCCGTGGGGACGCCGCGGCGACTGGTTCGTGTACCGTAGAAATGAACCGGGGGCACAGAACATTCTGGGAGGAGGACCGGCGGAAAGCAGCCAAACGGACGCCCCGCGACAGAGTCCCCCAGCGCGCGCCGAGCAGTTCCCCCTGTGTTGTGAATGTTCTCCGCTGTGTTCCCGTACCTCTCTCTCGCTCTGTCTCCCTCAACGTGTTTCTGTTTCTCGCTTTCTCTCTCCGTGTGTCTCCCCCCTCTCTCCAGCAGCTGTGCAGAAAGCGGTGAGGTCACGCTCTCATCATCATCATCATCCGCGCGCCGATCAGAATTGCGGCGCGCTCACGCACCACGGGCTGGGAGAAGGAGAGACAGACAGACAGACAGGTCCACAGCCGCTCTGTTGTTACCAGCCAGGTTTTTCTCTCCTCACACCTTCACACAGACTGATTTAGAAAAACACACACATGATTGTTTAAAGGTTTTCTATCATCTTACCTGCTCACAAAGACAAGCCACACTCATAAACTTAATAAATCCTCAGCCATGGCGCACAGTGTTTCCACCAGTGATAGGAAGACACCGTTTTTGAGAGTGTAACCCAAGTTTTAACAATTAACATTTCTGCTTTAATATACTTTTAGACATAGCTTCAAAATTTATTTGACATTGTTTTGCTTGATTTTGCTTGATGTGCAGGCCATTAAGCTTAAACTGTCTTGGTATGAATGTATGTGGTGTCTCACTGTGTGATACCCAGCTGACAGGCGTAGACATCCCATTTTATTGCCTCAGTAACTACATCCATCTGAAAAACAGGGCTTTTTGGGGAGGGAAATGGATTCTGGCGACGCCTGGTGGACATTATCTGTTTGTTTTTCCGGCTTTAAACAATCTAAACATACAAAAAGTTGTCTTACATTTTAAATTGCAATAAAATAAAATTAAAAAAAGACTACATGAATGGTATTCCTGAATTATTTGTGATGCAAATGGACACTTTTTTGTACAAAAAAATGTTTTGAAGGGATTAAACAGGATCATTGCAGTCAAGTAAAACCATATTAAACATAATATACCATAGCAGAGTATCATCAGGCACAGTGTAATGTGTGATAGAGATAATATCAGCAATTGCTTTCAGTGGGGGGTTGCAGAAACCGTGCACATCGTGTTCACACATACATTATTAGCAGCCATAGATAATGTATTTATAGATGACAGGCAGGAATATTTTCTATTAAACAGTGGGGTTGTTAAATGTTCCAGGATAAAGGTAAAAACCGCAGTGTAAATACTGTCATGTGCTGTGATGGACACACTGATAAGTGTGTGTGTGTGTGTGTGTGTGTGTGTGTGTGTGTGTGTTGTTTCTCAGCCGTGACTGCAGGCTTGCTTTGCCTGTCCACCTGTTCAGACCTGCTCTGCTCTCACATTCAGCCCTCGAGGGGTAGGGAGTGATTGAGCCGTGTGTGTGTGTGTGTGTGTGTGTGTGTGTGTGTGTGTGTGTGTGACACAGCGACGCCTTCCTGGGTGAGGGGTGGGCCCACTATTTACCACCCACGACGAAAAGCAGAGGGTGGACGATGAGGAGGAGGGAGGGTGTGTGTGTGTGTGTGTGTGTGTGTGTGTGTGTGTGTGCAGCCCACAGCATTTACATTGATCAGTCAGACCCTGAAAATGTTGTGTGCTGTGCTGCAGTTCATTTCACAAGAACCTAAGTGATAATATTGCAAATGTTTTATTTTATTCTATAATGAGAATGTTGTGCTACAACACACACATACACATTCTGAATGTATACTTGTAGAGACTGAATAATGACTCAGATAGACAGTTGGAATATGTGTAACATAATGAAATCTGGCCAAGTGATTAAACTGAATTGAGACTGAAGAGCTAACTAATCTACTCTTGCAGTACTTGTTCATGATCTGATGTGGTATACAGCTCCACAAATCAAAGCAGCACAGACTGAATCATTTCTCTTGGCTAGAAATGCAAAATGACAGGTCAAAGGAGGCCTGAAAATCCAAAGAAAACAAGATGTAGAAGGAGCTTCTGCTCATAACTGTAAGAAAAAAACAACACTAAACTCGAGTGAAGGTCAAGTCTTCTGGAGCAGTAATAACTCGAAGACTTTTTCAGCTCAGCTTTGAGATGAAGCTCCCTACGCATTTCATCTGCAGAGACCTGCCATTTCTTATAGGTCTGATTGTATCCCCATGGCTGCAGAGCATCGCAATGCTACAGCGATTCAGCCACCAAAAACGTGTGTGTGTGTTGTTGTTGTTGTTGTGGAGCCCTGATTTTGAATGCCTCAGTAGCGCAGCGGCCCATAAGTGCCGGCAACAAGCCCGAATTCATGGTGTCTCTCCCTCTCTTTATCATACCCACTCATGTCTCATGCCCAGCATGTTTCATCTGCTTAATACAATTCTCCACAGCCAATGATTCAGAATTAGAGGGGAACTACAGGGAGAGGCGAACAAAAATGATTATTGGATGAAAATCCCCTCAATCCATTTAAGCAGCATAGCTAGGGCTCCCTGTAGGACACAGTGCTGTCAATAACACACAAAAGGTGGATGCTGTTTAAATAGCAGACGTGTCAATTAGGGATGGTAACTAGCGTTCTGGAGATACATGGGTTAAACGGCTCTGTGAGATGTCACTGAGATTGACATTTGTCCAATAATGATCCACGCACACATGCTGTCATGATGCACATGTAAAGGCTGTTATGATTCAGTGTTGTAATGATGTCGATTATGCATTATGTTTTCAGGCATTTTACTCATTTACTTTCAAGTGTTTGGATTGTCAGTTTTATTGTACTTAAAACAGCATGTCCATGTCCAAGTTGTGTGGATGTGAGCACCGACCAGCACATTATGGCGTGCTTAGCAGCCCTTGTGAGGGCAGTTTCCCCCTCTCAAAATGTGATATTGCATTTTTTTCCCAAGATCAGAGAGTCTGAGTGGTGCCCAGTTTGCTTAAGGCTTGGCAAGGTAAGTTAGTTAGGCCTCTTATGTGTTTCCAATGGGCTTTCAATGCTTCACGCTCTGTTCTTTTATTTAGCTGCATACTGTACTGCAAAATGCGCAGTAAACGACGTAATTATTTTGTAATTGAATGTTGTCCCTTGGGAAATTCTTGCAGTGATGAGCTAGGAAAACAAACTTAAGCTGACCTGACACTGCATGCATATCATATTTTTTTTTAAAGTCTATTTTCTTCTGCATCAACCTAATTTACACACGGGGTTCACCAAAGTTTCATACGCTCCTATATTATACTCGTCTTTATCAATAATATAAATAATGACTCTTATTCTTTTCATCATTTCTCTGCAAACACAAGCATTCTCTCACTGACTGCTCTGGAGAATGATTAAATCTCATTTGCCCGAGACGATCAAATATAATGAATATGTAGTGTGTGTGTGTGTGTGTGTGTGTGTGTGTGTGTGCGGATATTCTCCATGCACCTATATACCATGCACCTCTCTCTCCCGTCGACCAATGTCCTTCGTTCATGCAAAAGTAGGTTAGCTGACACGGCAGTTACCATGGCAACCGGCCTCTTTGCTTCCTTGTTGAGGAGTAGTTAGAGAATGTGAGTGCGTTCTCACAGACAATGTGCATGGGGGTGGGGTGGGGTGGGGTGTACTAACAGGGGTGCTAACAAGGTCATTGAGTCTGTGGTAGGTCCGTTTGTACAGCGTGTGTGTGTTCCTCCAGGAAAAAAAAGTATGACCAAGTTAAGAAGACTGATATTTAAACTGATATGTACACTTTTCCATGGAAGATAACTTGTTTTATATAAAATATTGGCAGAAAAAAATTCAGCTATTGCATTTTTTTTTCTGTAATGCATTCACTTCATCCTTGAAAAGTTCAGAACAGTTAGGACACATTTTCAATTCCTTCTTCCAGAGTTCGAGCCTCCTTGGGGCACATAAAAAAAAAAGCAGGAAGTTTGCTTTTAATGATTTTGCTGCAAATTGAAGTTACCCCAACTTCATTATACCAAGCAGCAAATTAGGCCTCCACTGACTGCTATCTTCTCTGAGCTACAGTACTTTGATGTGGTGCTGAGGGGGGGTTAAAACAGGATAGCCGGTCTGTGACAGCTGCTACTTAATCTTAAAAAAACTACGTGTGTGTGTGTGTGTGTGTGCTAAAATCCAGTCAGTAGCTAGCTAGCATGCATTTGTGTATTAGCTAGTGAACAGCCCATGATTCTGAGCATGTATTCCACTTGCAACCCTTGCATCCAAAAATGTTCCCATCAGTTGATAGGAAACTTATTATCTTACTAAGTATCAGTGGCTGAGGGCCAAGTCCTGCCATCATGACGAGCTGTGAAGTGCCAGAGCACCTTTCTTGCCCAGGTGGAGCTGTAGGAAAAGGAGAAGAAGTCTGACGCTGACTGCTTCCAATGGGAGCAGGAGAGATCCTCCCTGCAGGAGGACATCGAAGAATCCAGAGCTTCCTTCCTGGCTCTACTGGACAAGCAAAAATTTGAGAATCATATTCCTTAAGACTGCTCTGATAGAGACAGAGCAGGAGCTGAAGACTGAGTGTCACCAGTGGCAGAGGGCCAAGTCCTGCCGCCTGAAGAGCTGGAACAATGCCGGAGAGCTCTTCTTCCCCAGATGGAGCTGCAGCAGAAGGAGAATAAGACGTTTACAGCTGACCGTCTCCAATGGGAGCAGGAGGAAGCCTCCCTGCAGGAGGAGATGGAGGAATCCAGGCTGGAGGTAAAGTCATCCCTCCTTCAGAGTGCAGTGAAAGAAGCAAGAGTGGGAGCAGAAGGAGGCCAGCCTGAAGGCGCAGGTGGAAGAGCTTCAGAACCAGATTGTTTGAAAGAAAAGGAGAATGTGGTGCAGCAGACTCCCGGCTCAAGACTTCCACACTCAGGGAATAAAAAAAAACGCACACATTTCTTCTTTGGATGATTCATGATCACAGTTCTTTGAAGAGGACTGTTTGAGGGCTAAGATTTGAAAGCGAGGCCTTGACATTCTGACTTCGTAAAACTTACATTGGTCCTCACACCGATAGCCAAAACATTAAAACCATTGACTGACAGGTGAAGTGAATAACACAGATCATCTTATTACAGTGCTGGCAAACCTTGGCTCCTCTGAACACTGCCCTGTAACAAAATAGTAGATGTAAGTCACTTCACTTGCCTGTGGTTTTAATGTTTTGGCTGATCAGAGTATAACACTCATGAACACACACACACACACACACACACACACACACACACACACACACAGCCGTCCTAGGAGAGGTGATCTCTCTTTGAATGGCCTGATGTGTTCTAAGGTTTATGGTGATCTGTTCCGCGACTCCTAAGAGAGCTTGGGCTGGGCGCCTGATGCTGATCTGTGTCTGTGAGGCCCACTGAAACATCTTCATAATAATAATAATAATGATAATTAAAATAATGTCACTTTTTTTGGTCGTTGTTGAGAATTTCAAGGTGCACTACGTTCATGTAAAATATTAAAGCTTTGTTTCGGAGAAGCTTGTTCCCTGATGGAGAAATCAGGGAACAAGCACTGATGAGTTCTCAGATCCCCATAGAATATATATTTTTTTATCATTATGACCATTATTATCATTATTATAATTATTGTTCTTTGAAATCCCAAACAAAACCTATTAACTATGGTAGCCCTGAGGGTCAAATCAAAACAACATTTCAGAAAACACTACAGCATTATTTGAGACTCAAACTGGAATAGGTAGGTACTAATGGACAATAATTTCTGTCAGTCTGCGAAAAAATGGAAGTACTTCTTCCTCTTGTGGATTTCAGGTGGACATTGCTTGTTTTCCAAAATGTTGTTGCGTTTTCTGAAATGTTTTTGTGTTTTTTGTTTTTGTATTGTAAATTTTGTAGTGTTTTGGAAATGTTGAAGTTTTTAGTGAGATGTTATTATGTTTTGTGAAATGTCTCTGTTTTTTTAAATGTTGTCGTGTTCTGTAAAATGTAGTGTTTTCCAAAATGTTAAAGTGCTTTCTTAAATGTTCTAGTTTTATGGGAAATGTTGTAGTACTTTGGGAAATGTTTTCATGTTTTCTGAAATGTTGCAGTGGTTTGGGAAATGTTGTGTTTTCTGAAATGTTGCAGTGTTTTTTGAAATGTGTTTTTACCCTCTGGAGAATGCCCATCAGAAGTGTGTGTGTGTGTGTGTGTGTGTGTGTGTGTGTGTGTGTATGTGAGGGGGCGCCCCCAAATGTTGACTCCATGCTTCTGGCTTTGCGTCCTCCCATCTCCCACACAGGGAACATGCAATATGTGAAGTATATGTACTCCTATACCACTGTATGTTATGTTGCTTAATCAAATAATCCCTTATCTCATCATATCTCATCTTAATTAATCTCTATTTTGGTCGTATTATTCCTCATGTATCATAGCTTGTCTCATTATACTGTTTCATGTCTTATATACGTCCCATTTTCTCAACATATCCTATCTCGTTATACCCCATTTCACCTTATGCAAAGTCGGTTGCGTGTTTTTTTTTTTCTGTTACACCATCCATCATATTAAGTACAGGTTTTGCTTGATATGTGTTTTTGTCCGGTCTGTGACAGAGCAGCCATCATTCTCTCAGCAGAACTCATCAGTCTTCTTGTTATCCTCTCCTCATCCTCTCTTTATCCTCTCTTCTCATCTAATCTCTTCTCCTCTCATCCTCCTTTTCAGTCAGGAAGCCCCTGGATCGACATCAATGAGCCTCTCAATGACGGAGGGAGACAGAGGCACGGAGAGAAGAATGACAAGAGAGAAGAGGATGGGGAAAGAGAGAAGGAAACAGACTGAGAGAGGGACACAGAGTATGTGACAGAAAAAAAGAGAGGGTGGCCAAGAAGGAGGAAGCTGATGGCGATACAGAGAGAAAGAAAAATAGGGACAGAAGGGAAGAGACAGAGAGGGAGAGTGAGTAATTACAGGACTCCCAGTGTTTTCAAAGCCCCTCTTTTATCTCACCCTTCCTGTGGCTGAGAAAAGGAGAAGCGGCGGAAAGAGGGAGGAGGAGGAGGAGGAGGAGGAGAGGAAGACTAACGTCCAAGCTTTAGTCCAACTCAGACAACAGGCACCAGTCATCCACATCACACGAACACAGACACGCACACTCAAACTAATTTATAGCTTCTGTGTCAAAGATGGTTTATCATCTGAAACAAGGTGTTAGTGCTTCATTTTAAACACCTTAACAGTGAGAGTAGCAATATGTAACTTTTCTCTCTTTTACCTATGAATATTATGGTTAATATTACAGCATTTTTACAGTGCTGTACCAAAACCAAATGGCAGCAACTGTGGTTGTGTGGCCATTCAAGTAAAGTGAAACAATAGTGGTTGAAATCATAGTAGAGGTGGTGGGTAGTCGTATGTCCCTGTAACGGCAAGTGTTGCAGCATACTGGTATTGATGATAACCGTGATTTTTAAAAATGAAATAGTGATATCATATTAACAATGCACATATAATAATATCATGTAAATAATCCAGCACCTCTTAAATCATTTTTTTTTTCTTTCCGTCCTTGGTTTGTCTCCCTCCCTGACACCATCTTGCTTTTCACCATCCATTGAGTGCAATTTCTCTTGTATCATTTTATACAGTTATGGTTACACACTCTCTGCACACTATATTTTGAGTGTAGTTTACCAACTAAAAAGGAGACATTGTGCACATAAACGAAATTAAAGATGAATTTGAATGATAGCATCATTGATTGATTTTATGTCTGGCTTTTAACCAGAACCAAAAGACATGATGACATCACTCTAGACTCAGCCTCTTTACACTGGCTCCCAGTATGTTTCAGAATAGATTTTAAGATTTTACTTATTACTTTTAAGGCTCTTCATGGTTTCTCTCCCAGCTATATCTCTGACCTCTCAGTGACGAGGTCCTATGACGAGGTCTTTTGTCTGTTCCAGAGGCCAGGCTGAAAACTAAAGGGGGCAGAGCATTTGTTGTCAGGACCTCAAGGCTCTGGACCAGTCTGCCTGAGGATATCAGGTCGGCTGAGTCAGTGATCTCTTTTAAGTCCCTTCTTAAAACATATTAATTTTTTATTTAACCATTCTTTAACCAGGAAGTCTCATTGAGATTGAAAATCTCTTTTATAAGAGAGACCTGGCCGAGGTAGCCGTCAATCAAAACACATTTAAAATGCAAGAAATACAACATATAATACAAAACTCCTCAATAAAAACAACAGCTATTCAAAAATAGCGGCCTCTCAAGAAAAACAGGCACATGTCTCTGTCACCACATTCTTTATGATGCCCTTAAATTCATCAATGGATACAAGTGATTCTAATTTTAGAAATTTTTGAAGGTTGTACCATGTCCAAGGTGCAGAATAGGAGAATGCATTTTTTTCCCCAGATCTGTTAAAACCCAGGGGACATTAAAAAGCAATCACTTGTAGGAGTGTAGCTATTGACACAGAAGGGTGCAGAGGTAGGCAGGAAGTTTGCCCAGTATTGCTTTATAGATAAAAAAATATACTTTTATTGGAGAGCCTTCCCTCATTTTACTTGAGTTTTAAGTTCATTTAGACTGTGTCTTATTTCTTTAGTCCTTATACACTAAATTAGTGACATGTAAAGCACTTTGTATCTGTGTTTGTGACAATGAATATGTAAACACATACATATTTAGAGAAAATATGGGACAAGCAACTCAATAAATAAAAATAGTATAAGTAAATAGATGTTCTAAAATTACTGCTTTTGTGTGATATAACAAACCTTTAACACTTCATTGTTGGTGATATAGATTAATGCCCATATGTTCAGTAACAGTATTCTTGCATTGTATTGTAAAGGCTTACAGTAAATGCAGTGTATAACTGACTTGTGTGCATCTTGGTAGTGGTTCTCCTCCTTATGATGATGAGTTCAGTTTAGCCCAGGGGTGTCAAACATGAGAACTGGCCTGCCAGAGGGTCCAGTTCAGCTCTGTAGATGACTTTGCACACCTGATATTAATGCTCATGTGAAGGCTGAGAGGTTTCAGGAGCAAGTTAAACAGTGAGTAGGTACAGTACTTCATGTAAAATGCTGCCTCAGAGGCTTTTCCACCCTGAAATAACAATGAATACTTTCTGTGGTCAGATTTAAAGACATTAAACATTGTGCAAAATATTGTCAACCTGCAGCTTCAGGTGTTCATCATTTGTTTTGGAAATAGATGAACCCTTTAAGAATTATTTTTTTTTAACTAAAAAAGGAAACATTTGAAGGTGTTGTTATTTGTAGGTTATTATGCAGTAGTTTTACTAGTCCAGCCCACTTGAGATCAAATTGAGCTGTTTGTGGCCCCTGGACCAAAATGAGTTTGGCACCCCTGGTTTAGCCACCGTCATGGTGCTGCCACTACACACCTGTCAACACTAGATGGCGGAGTTGAGTCGTAGCCCGCAGCACGTTAATTGTCCCCGCCGTGGAGTCTACCTGGGACACGGTAATGTGTCTCTCATTCAGGGCGGAGAAAACTTCTCACTTTTCCCTCATCAAGGAGGAGCCTGCGGACACACCGACATGCACCAAAGTGGAGGCTGAGATACAACTTGGATTTAGTGGAGTTAAAAACTCACAGACAGCTGGTCCCTCGGCGATGCTTATCCGACACCACGTTAGAGATTGATCACCGATCACCAGGACTGATCGTCCCGCCAGCAGCCCCCGCAGTGCCGCGGAGAAACCAGAGCAGCGTGCCCCCCTCTCTGAGCTCCAGGTAAGACGTCTGAGCAGCTCCGCTCTCAGGAATGCGAGGACGGATTGCTGCAAGACTTCGGGGAAATTCCTGAGCAATGCTTATTATGCCAAACAAACATGTGCCTTACTGTAATGTCACCTAAAAATAAGTAGGCTATGTAGTGTTAGTCTTCTTGCAATAGGGAATGCAGGCTTTAGGACAGAAACAGCTGCTGCATGCCAAAAGAAAAACACATCTACTGAAGTTTATAAAGTTTAAAGTGCTGTTTGGTGTCAAATTATGCAGAAGTGACAACAGACACTGCTTTTCTACTTTTACATGACATGTTATTTATTTGACAAGCTGATTCCAACTTGCCAGTGTGCACATCTCAGGCTGTAAGGGCAGTTTGTTGTCAAGTGCATGAGGCTGGACGCATATATTTCCAATATTATTATTTGCATGAATGCCACCCACTGTAGCTGTATACATTTTAGTTGTAATATGTCATGCATTGGCATATCATACATTGTGAAGTGTGTGAAAGGTACATCTGTGCGTGTTGTTTCAAAGGTTGTAGCCCAAGGTGGAAGGCAAATGAGATTTTCGCACATCACCAGCTTCACAGTTTGGGCCTGAATTGCTTTGTGACAAGGCTTTGATTCTTGAATCCAAAGCATGCTGCAGATGTGAGCACTGACTTCATGCTCTTGTGATGATTTGGATCAGTGTGAGTAGTGTGGAAGAAAGAAAATTATCTTGAGAAGTCATTTCAATGCAGCTCAATAAGCTCAATCAGTTCTACAGGGTTAGTGTAGATAGTTTGCTTATGACACTGTGTTTTTAGCTGTATGTTTGAGTGAGTGTGTGACCTTGCACACCTTTCTCCTCTGTCTGCATAATTGTTTTCTTGGTGCCGCCTGACTGTCCCGGGCCCCGGGGCCCCCGGGGGAAGTCCTGCCCGCAGACAGGCAGCTCGGCCCGGCTAGGGACATGCCGGGTCCTGCCGCGCCTCTGAAGTCTGCTGGCTGGCTTTGAACTGTAGCTGCTGGAGGTGGAAATCAATCCGTCTCTATCCCCCCTCCTCCTCTCTTTCTCTCCCTCTTTCTATCTCTCTATCTGTCTCTCTCTCTCTCCCCCTGCAGCCCCCAGCACAGCATCTCCGCTGCCATCAAATCTTTCATGTTCACAGGTAGAAAGGCGAAGGAGACACAGAGAAGAAACAGGAGGGAGTGTAACTCATCTTCAAAAGAAGTTAATATGGTTTCTGAAGGATTAAAGGGATGAAGGCAGTAGAAGTAACAAAGCCAGCGCCTGTAGTCATGATCATCCTGGAGTGAATGGATAATTTGTTGACTTACTCACCGCTCTGTCGCTTAATGCTGCTCGGCACAAGAATCCACACAATGACCCCATTGATTTTGGAGTGATGTCACATAAAAGGGAAGGGATTCTCGTGTTTTTCTTGTGAAAGTTATCGTTGAGATTTATGACGCAGCTGATTCCAATCCACGCAGCATAGGCCATTTCCCCCCGTCGAGAAATTTATAGATCTCAGGAGGCCTGTTAGGGCTGAATGTTTCATAACGCCTCACACATCTGAAATGAAATTCTACTAAACACGTCAGAGAGTTTTTGTATTAAAGTGAAGTTATTTCAGCTCATTAGGTAACTTTAATTCATGGCAGGATTGTTTGGTGGAGGCTTTTACCAAAGTGTCTAACCAGAACCAGGACCACGTGCAAGAGTCCTTCAGACTCTGTATCATCTGTGGCATTGCTATAATTATCAATGTGAATGTAAGATTTGTAGATCTATGGGGATAATCTAGGGATCCATCCAGTAGAAGATAAAGCTAAAGAAACCAACATTTCAGTGTCAACATGCAACATGTCCACTTATTGTTAGGGGTTCTTACCATCTAGAAAAGGTCCAAAGAAACTTGCTCTAATATATCTTCCTCAGTTATACTATTGAAGTCAGTCTTAGCGTAGAAGTTGTACCAGTAAAATGACAAGAGTTAAAAAAAAAATGTGCATTATTATTTTCAATAAAAAAGGAAGTGTTAATATGTGCAGTACAAAGAAATAATTCACTGATAAAATACAGGCTATAAATTGAAATCCATATCTGGTATTAGTATGCTGATGTGCTTTATACAGCTCAAACTGATGCACACTGTTCTTAACAGAGCAAACAAAACGCTTTATGACTGCTGCATAGCTCACAGTCACCAGGACAGACAGCGTAACATAGAATAAGTCAGTGGATCCTCAAGTCTCCCAGAGGGGCTTCCAGGAGGTCCCGAGCAAAATAAGGAGGTAGCTGCATTTCATTATATTTTAATTTACATGCAATAATCCCAGCGAAGCAACATAAAAGGAAAAGAGAAACTTTTCTAATCATGGGTTTTACTCTCACCGTTATTATATCCCCATGCACAGTGCAGACAGTCCAACAAAACAATAATAAATCAACAGTTGAAACCTCTCCATGCAGGCCCCAGGGAGCAAGTTTAATCAAATTGGGGTTTGTGGTCTAATTTGTGTCTACTTAAAAGTCCTCTATATGGGGAACCTACTTGAGTTAGTCATCAATTTCTTACATAGTCTGTGGCGGGAGATCTGGCGCTTTATGTCTCAGAAATACTGAGTGAGGTCTCTGGAAATCATACGCATGAAAATACACGTGCGTCAGAAGGTGAAGCTGAAAGAGATTGTCGTGAGCTGGCTGGTGCTTGAAGTAAAGCTCGCACACCAAGCTGTGTTTGTGGCTTGGTTGGTGAGACGATTAATTAGCAGGTAGGAAGCTGGTGAGGGATCATGTTGTTGATCGGGGCACCTGTGCAGATGGGTGTAGGATCTGAGGTGTGATGTGTATCACACCCTGCCGTGGGCAGGTTGAAAGGGTGTGGGTGCTTCTGTTGCTCTGCAACTTTCATCCCTCTAAGTAACTGCTTATATTCTTAAGTCTTTACTTTTTCAATGGATTGATGAGGATTTGCGCTTTGAAGGTTCCTCCATCCATCATGCCTCGCCTGCTGTTCAGACAACTAGAATTATCCACCCGCAAGAAAAGTCTCCAAGAGCTCTCAGATTTGTTTTAAGAACGCTCCACAAAAGGGTAAAAACGCACACCTATGGTTTATTATTGCAATGCTGACAACTGGAAACAGAAAGGAACAATGCAGATTCAGATTCATTTATTTTACGGAAAAACTGTTTCAGCAGTAACTTTAGAGCTGCTTACTCATTGTAGTTCCCAAAAGGCTTGTCCACTGCTGATTTGGAGTGTTTTGTACATTCTTTAATGGACTAACAGAGGAAACACTATAAGAAGTTCACTCCCCAGAAAACATGTATTCTAATATAGAAAGCTCTTTAGCTGAGAGGATGGCATTGCTGTGCCATCACTGTACCCTAGGTTAGTTAGAGGGCAGCACTAAGACTTACAGACAGATTCCTGATTGCAGATTAGGCTTCCCACCTACAGCCGCTGCAAAATAAACAGAGACAGAGACACAGAGAGAGAGAGAGAGACGTTCTGCCCCAGCAGAGCTAAAGAGGGGAACAAGGGATCAGGGAGAGAAGACGATGAAAGACAGATCACCGGCAGGCAGAGAATCAAAGAGCCTACTGACTGACTGGAGCGGGGATAGGTGTGTGTTGTGAGTGTGTATGTGTGTGTGTGTGTGTGTGTGTGTGTGCGCGACTTCTTTTCATGTGCCGTAAGAGTTTGTTTTTCATGCGCACAGAGTGGGAAGCTGACAGTAAGTCTGTAATTAAAGCAATCAAAAGATGAAGAGAGATGAAGAAACATCATACAGATGTGCATGTATAGAAACACACACATTTCATGTGGCGTTTCAGACATGTATGTAACTTTGCGTGGATTTTATTGGAGGTGTTTTTCTCTGCTGCTTAAAAAGTATGCACATTATTTATGGAATTAAGAAAGTCTTTCCACAAGTGAATCTGCTTGAGGTGACATTTGAGCCATCAACTCTTAGCGTGCCCCAGTTACGGAAGTATTCTAGTCTGATTTGTCAATGGAAATTCAAGTTGCTGCAAAGCATGTTTTGACACTCCTGTGAAAATACAGTTTGCACTGATAAACCGCGATGCTGCAGTTACACGGGGTCGGAGTAAATGGATATTTAGACAGCAGATGAGGGCCAGCTGTTGCCTGAGGTTTGCGTCTGTCTCCAAAGTTGGAAATCACTTTAATCATGGGTTTATTTTCACATCAAACTTAGACGGTCATCAAGTTGCAAATTAGACTTATGCACTTCTGGCTCATTTACTTCCTGATAGCTGAGACATGATGGCTACTTAATTCACCGAGTTTGACTTCCTTTAGCACTGATAGAGACATGCAAGGAGAATGGGAGCCAACATTTGCAAACATGTCAGTAATGCAATATGTGAGCCTGAATTACAGAAATGTGATAATAATGATGACTGTACATTGTAACTGTAGTGCTGTCTCTCTGTTTTTAGATCTATTTTTTCCAATCTGGGAGTTCTGTTTAGAAGTTTTAAAAGACACTCACAGTCTGATTCACCCAAAGGTGAAAGCGGTTGGTCTAATTTGACTGACAGCATCGCTACCAGCCCTCGATTTACTCCCCAGCTGCCTCCAAATCATAGAAAGGAGACAAATTGCCAGCAGCACATTCCTTCCTCATAATTCACCTCTGAAAAGAAAGAGAGTAGGGCCACTTATAATTACTTGAAAGTGGATTGGCCAAATTCTTGGAATGATTATTTAAAGTCAGAGCTGAACATTCGATGAACTGAGTTGCATTTTGATGCTTTTCAGGTGGATTATTAGAAGCACAGGTTGATGATTATGGCCACTGTACAGTTAATGACAGGGTATTACCCTGAATGAAATTGTTTGATTTCTTTCCCCGATGATTATAGACTACTGTCAGAGAAGATTCTCTGGTTATAATATTCTTATAATTCACAATTACCTTCACGTTGTGGTGGGTGTTTTTGATTAAAGCCTCTAACCTGGACTTACTTGAGAGAGAAAAATGGACACGAAACATAACAAAATAGATAGAGATCAGAGGTACAATCATCCAGTGTACCGATAAACATATATGGTAAAATAAATCTTGTTAGGGTGAGTTGTTTACCAGAGCTGGTGGAGGTTTAAATGACAGACTGCGGAGAAATGATAGCGGGGAAATCCACAGCATTAGTGGTTTATGCTTCGTGTTTTATCTACAAACCCACTTGGTTGAAGTTTTATTACCTGTGAGAGTTCGGATCATTCATCTTAGTCATAATCATAATACCCCAGCATTTATTTACTTATTGTGTCTCGTGTCTAGATAGCTAGCTGGATTTGCACTTGCTACTGTTAAAGCTAGTTTTTGTTTGATTCAGTTAGCGTGAAGTTGTACACTTAGCACGGACATGTGCAGGCCTGATGAAGTGGGAAATTGTCAAAATACCCAGAGCTTAAGTTTACAGAAAGTGATCTGCATCCTGTAATCGTTGGAGAATTCTCTTTTGACAGACATCTGCATCATGTAAAGTGGAGCTAATGATGACCATCTCTTCTTCTGTCAAGGTCTCAACGATTGTGAGTACTCACTGCCTGGTTGGCGCAAAAACAGCAGGATTTGGGGTGTTGTGCGTGCACACACAAACAGGCAGGCGGTCAGAGTGAGTAACATGTGTTTGAGATCTTGCTTGGATTTGGCAAGCTGAGCCCTGGTCTGTAAAAGGATAAAATAACTGGCTATTTTAGGTAAAAAGCAGAGCATTGATTGACTTTGGAACTGTTTACGGCCTGAAAGCAGAGGGATTATGTGTATGAGAGTGTGTTTATGGAAGGGTTAGAGCAATAGCTTGAGACTGACAGTTTAAGTGGCCAAAGCTATCAAATATTTGCAAAAATCACCAGCTACCAGCAGCTCCAGTCAAACAATATCAGCATTAAAGGCATATTTTTCCCTCCAAATGACCATTTGTATATCATTTACTTACCTCTTGTTCTGCTGAATTCATGAAGAAAGTGTTGTTTTTCTGGCATGCCTCCACAGTGAAGAATGTAAAAACATTAAAAAAAAAAAAAACTCTTGATGAGTGATAGGCCACACATTTGACAACAGCAAAACTATATCAAAACATCTGTTTACAAACTCTCATACAACCCATGCAGTATAACCTAAGTCCTCATTTGTCCAGTCGTATATTCAGTGCTTCCCAAACACACTTTCCTTTATCGATGGGCAACTGAACTAAGAGTGAAAATTATTGTTGGTCTTTTCAAAGCCAGATTCCATTGATAAAACACTAATTTTAGCTGAACACAGGAGTTTAAAAGTGTGACTTTGGTAAACTAACCCTTAAAGTTGTACATCAACACAAACAAACTACTGATCAAGGCAGTGGTAGACCAGCAACTCCCATGTTCAGTGAGGTAAAATTACTGTTTTTGTCAAAGATGTAAGGCTTTGAAGAGAGCTTTGAAGTTTCACTATTTAGTACAGTTCGGCATCAGAAAGGGCTGTCTGTTTTGGAAGTACTGATCATACGACTGGATGAATGAGACTTTGATTATACTACACGACTTATGTGACAATTTATAAACAGATGTTCTGATAAAGGTTTGGACACGGACCACTATGAGTTCAATTCATCAAGATTTTGCTATGTTTTTGGATTCTTCGTCTACAGGAGGCATGCGAGAAAAACAGTTTTCTTCACAAATTCAACATAACATGGGGGAAGTAATTGGTATACAATTGGGTTGAAGTATTCCTTTAACACAGCAGTCCTAACATGTACAGTTTAATTTGTATAAAAAGCATTTCTAGCATATGTTTTTTATCGATTAGATTTAAAATATATCCGATAAACAGACCGAAGAGAAGGTTGCGTAAAAAGAAAATAATAAGTAAAAGAAGAAAGAGAAAGATTCCAGTGGAAAACAGATTTTCCTTTTAGAAATACCCAAACCAGGATGACAGAGAGAGACCTCTGGATCCACATGCTGTTGATTTAATTGTCATCAGAAATTAAGTGCCATGGAAGAGCCCACAAACCACCCTCTAACCTCATTCTTCATCTTCTTCATTGGTTTGCTTCCTGGCCAAGTTCCCTTGCCACTGATTGGCCTATTACTTAATCTGGCAGGAAGTCATTATCAACCAGCATAATGAATATCCTCTCCAGGGTTAAATACTGATGGTGAAAAGGCCGTTTCCCACACAATCCATGGGTAATCGTACTGAAAGAAAGGTGGA
Organism: Epinephelus lanceolatus; assembly: GCF_041903045.1. NCBI lineage: Eukaryota > Metazoa > Chordata > Actinopteri > Perciformes > Serranidae > Epinephelus > Epinephelus lanceolatus. The sequence continues at coordinate 18,007,235 of NC_135747.1, read as the reverse complement.
AAGACACAAAACAATGTAGAGAAAGAAATTTATTTGGCGCTGTATTAGTCAATAAAATTAATGACTGGAATTAAATCAATGAGACATGCAGTGTTTAACACTGGTTAACAGTGTGGTATCCATTAAACAGTCCAGTAAAACTAAACCATAACAGCAAAAGTGCCATACAGTAGTTGGCACTGGTTTAGTCTCTTTAGTGCAATACACTGTGTTAGTGTAGTCCCAGTTTGAGCCTCTCATGTGTTGAGACCCAGACACACCAAACCAACTTCAGAGAACTAGCGGGGATGAGAGCCCCCTGCTGCGTTGCCGTGCCTCAGCCAAAATGTAGCACATGAACACACCAAATCAACGGCCAGCAAACACTTATGTTTTGCGCCTGTGTAAGAGGACATACCCCTCCATACCAGCAGATGACAGGAAACCAGAAGACTGTCTTGCGGCTAGGAATTCAGTTAGCATAATAACAACACAAGCCAATGTTAAAAGCACAAAGCATATTTACCATGTGCCAGTGAACGACAACACAAACCATCACGAAATGTTTCTGCTGAAGAGCTCAATAGCTAAAGAAAAACAATGTTACCTCAAATAACAAATTTGTTTTGACGTCACTCCCTCTTGACTTTAGCTCTTAAGAGTGATTGCATTCAGTAAGAGACTTCACTTTCACTGATGCTGATTCAGCATGTTTAGTCGGTGGAAAAAAAGGCGACTTGCGCCAACGAGTGCCAGTGGTTAGTAGTAGAAAATCTCTCTACACCCTGTGAAGTCCTGTAACGTTATCCCCACCATTCACAGTCGCCATCATTCTCAACTCAGCTCAGCGTGTTCCCCCAGTAGAGACTGACCTCTGGTGGAGCATGTTGTGCACTACATCACCTCAATACAGCCTCTGTGTAACAGTTCATAGAAGGAGGTGGTTCTATATTTTTGATGGTATGGAAAATCATACCTTCAGGATTTCTAAATACCGTGGTTAACTGTAATACCTTGATACCATCCAAGCCTAGTCTTTGATATTGACACTAGCTGAGTCAACAGTAACTGCAGAAGTTTTTGAGTTCGTCTCCCAGTAGCAGACTTTTTGGCTCGGTCTATTGAACATGTTGCTGTATTTGTGACTGCTGCTCATTGGTTGCGGACTCTACATGGAGCGGAGTGGATTTTGAAGACCTTGTGAATTTTCCAAATGTTACACTACAGTTTTCCTGAAGTCGATAATAGGGTTAGAAATGGCAAAGACTGTGGTACGTAGGGAATAAGGCATTCCACTCTGAGTGGAAAAAGTGACCTACCACAGACTAATCATGCCGTAAAAATCCAGTGCTCATAAAATACCAAAGCATATTTGTCAGAATGATTGTGCTGCCAGAGACGTGACTATTATTTTCAAGTAATGACCAGTGATTAACACCCCATTTCCCATAAGATACAACTAATCATCTGAAATGTTTTTAGCCAACTAAGACGCTATCAGTCTTAGTTGTAATATCAGTATTAGTGGACATTGGCCAGGCCTGGTTTTAGCGGTTTAATGCTCTGTTTGTCGAAACTAACACACTGTGGGCTTACACAGTAAGCTCTAAACCATTACAACAAAGCATACAAACACAAGGATAAACATCAAAGAATGATTGGCAGGTATGGGTGGATGCCTGTTGCAAGTGCCAAAAAAGGAGGAAAAGTGTAGAGATTTAACATTAACTGTCTACCTAATGTATGTGCGCTTGTATGAGCTGATTAATGGGAATTTCCATATGGCAACCCCTCCTTTCACCTACAGAGTCTAAACATCCCCCTAATGACTTTTAGCTTAGTCTATCACATTTTGCTGTCACATTGAGCTGCAGTCCATTTCAATACAGACTTAATTCTGCTTTGAAGTTCACAATATTAAGGTATTATACTTGTCACTGTAGGCCAGGGAACTCTGATGAAAGATGTCTTCTTGTAAATCTAATTGAATTGCAATGTATGAATTTTTGAGGTCAGTGGGTTTGTTATTGTGCATTTTTTTTAATGAAGCAGGGTAAATTGTCTTCCCATAGTTATGTGGAATTTCATATTGGGTTTCCTCTGCTGAGAAAAAGAGCCATCAAATTCAACCAAATGAAAAACAGAAATGAAGCTAATGAAGGGAGGGGGGGAAAGGAGGTTGCAGAAACAAAATCTCGACATATCAAAGTAAACGTTGCAAAATAAAGCTTTTGAAAAATATTTGTCCTGAAAGAAAGTCAGCTGAACTGCTTTTCCTAAGTGCTTTTAATTCATATGCTCATACTGGGAGCTGCCCAGTACAAACACTATGTTCTACCGGTGCCACGAAGAACAGCAACGACTCTACCTGGTAATGACACAACACTTAAGACTGAAGGGTTATTTATCAGAGATTATGTGGTCGTTAGAAGATTAATACCCTCGGGGGGCGAAAGACTTGGGCTGACTTTCATCTCAGACCTGCCCTGACAGAGAGTGTGAGGGTTAGAGAGACAGAGAGAGGGAGGAAAGAGGTAGAACAGAGTGTCAGAAGACACAGAGAGTCTTCAAACACCACGGTGTTTGTGTGTGTGTGCATCACTTTAACCCTATAATGAGTAGCCTTGAGGGGGTCCACAGCCATTTGGCAGTTCTTCATTTCCTGATTTTAAAAAAAGTGCTGTCTACTCTTTTATCTCGTCGGCAGCAACACACAACCCCCCCCCCCCCCCCCCCCCCCCCCCCACCACCACCACCACACACACACACACACACACACACACACACACACACACACACAGTACATACCGGTTGTGGTCTTACCACAAGGACTTGTGCAATTAAACCTTTTTTGCCCTCAGAAGCCAGCTCTGTGCGTATGTAAAGGCCATATATCTACGTGTTAATGTGTGTTTGTGTGTGTTAGGCATGTGTGTGTGTGCTGAAGCTGTAATTAAGCAAGATCAAACCCTCAGGGTTGGGGAATTAGCCATCATTGAAGATCAAAAGGTTTCTCACTCAAGTCTGCGACATGGAAGAGTGAAATCAGAGGTTTGGAGCCAGACAGAAAGATTTTGACCTCAGATAGCAGATAATGGCGGCTTCTTCCTCTCTCTCTGAAACCCACACACATACACACACACACACACACTTGCTCCCGAAAGCGTAAGGCGGATTTTAAGTTCAGCTGTTGATGTGTTAAACTGAACAGATCTGACCTTAAGGCACATCAATCAAAACCATTACAAGCTTTAATGACAAAACTACAGTGTCAATGCATTTGTTTTTCTGGTCTGCAGCCGCCTGTGCTTAAGTAATGGCAAGGTTTAGGCAGCTAAAAGTAGGGATGCACCGAATATTTGGTAACTGAATATATTCGGCCGAATATTGCAAAAAAACACACATTGGGTATTTGGTGGAATAAGTTAACAGCAAGGCCGAATAATAGCGGTGTGTTTTGATAACGCAATCAAACAGCGTGCCGTGACGGGCGGAGTAAAATGTCGGCAGTGTGGCGATCCATCTGTCACCGCACTTGCATTTGTGAAAATTTGCTAAAAATAGTTTTGAGCGAGCAAAATAGGCTTAAATCATTCAGCACGCTGTGCGAGCAGCCTACAGATTTCAACCACCAACAGAAACGAAAGGCGAATCCCACCGATTGTGGGTTGAACAAAACAAACCTCAAACCTCACCGCACTTTAGAGACTGTTCTTTACTTATGAAGGGACTGTCAGGGGAGGAGGGTGGCTGGTTGATTCTTATTTTATTTATTTATTTTATTTTGATCCCCCCTGTGTTCATCACTTATTGATGCTGTTTTTGAAGTATGAATAAGTCAATAAGTAATTTATTCCATTAAAATATCATTGATGTATTATAGAAAGGTGATTTATCTTTTTATAAATGACAAAAGGCACATCTGCCTCATTTTCGTTGTGGTATCCTGATACTACTCAGAACCATGATATTTTCATTGGTATCGTACAGTGGGATCCAATTTTGGTACCGTGACAACACTAATCTGGAGGGGGTTCATCTGCAAAAACTAATGAAAAACTAAACAACGATATTCGGTATTCGGTACTCGGTATTCAGCCAAGCGTTTAATATTATTCGGCTTCGGCTTCGGCCACAAATTTTCGTTTCGGTGCATCCCTAGCTAAAAGTGACTGGTAAATGTCAGGGAGTGTGAACCTTCGTGGTTAATGGACAATAGAACTGTCTGTTATTACAAAGAGGCCAAATATCACAACACCAATCTGCCACTTGGACCTCCACAGACCTATTTTTTTGCTATGCTGACACAGTATTCACACTACAAAACATAAACAATTGCTTATTTATGCTGTTCAACTGACTGACCTATTACTTTAATGTAGATTGTTGGAAGTAAAAAGTCAGTGGACACTGAATGTCAGTTAGGTCAAAGTCCTGTGTTTGTTTGACTTGTTAAAACTTGACTGTTAAAATAATGGGTGTAGCTACTGTGACGCCACCCATTTGTTTGTGGACTTCCGTTTTAAAGTCTCCAGTTCGGCACTTCGGCTGTCGCCATCTTGGAGCCAAAAATAACCATATTTGGGGGAAAGGAGTGAGGGGTGGATCTGACTGATAAGCTGAGGACACTATTAGCAGACAACCTGTCACTCAAAATGGCCCGCCCTTAATTTATGTGTAACTTTAAACCTTAAAAAACGGGGGAAAATAGCTACACAGACCAAAACAGGTTTTTGTACCAGGCTGTAAACATGTTGAGCATTTTAACATGGGGGTCTGTGGGGATTGATTGGCTTCTGGAGCCAGCCTCTAGTGGCCATTCAAAGAACTGCAGGTTTTGGCACTTCTGTGTTGGCTTCATTTTCAGCCCCACAGCTCCCCCGCTTGGTCCACACCCAAGCTACCTTCCTATGCAGACTTTGTCACTCTTAATTTTTTTTTTAAAGATATTTTTTGGGGCTTTTTTAGCCTTTAATGGATAGGACAGATAAGCATGAAAGGGGGAGAGAGGGGGGGAGTGACATGCAGCAAAGGTCAAAACCAGTCAAACCCGGGCCACTGCGGCAACAGCCTTGTACATGGGGCGCCTGCTCTACCACTAAGCCACCGGCGCCCCACTCTTTATTTTTTTTATTCATAATTAAATAATTAAAAATAATGGAATAAAAATCAATTGTACAACAAATAAAAAATGTTTAAAAAAGACAGAAAAACTACTGAAACAATCAGGGTCTACTAAACAAATGGAGTAAATGTGAATTGTATAAATAATCTAATGGTTTTTGCCAAATTATAATTTTTGACATTGAAATTTTCAATAGTAGTCAATTACGTTTTAAAATTGGTATCTTTAAAAATATAAAAGGAAGGAAGTTGTTTAAGCCAATACATTTTGTTAAGATAATTTAAAAAAGTAAATTAGGCAAATTCAATCTGCGGAGAAATTCAGATTGTTAAAAAAAAGTAAAAAAAAAAAAAAAAAAGAATAAATAAAAATTGCAAGTATTATACCTTTTTCAAAGGAAAAAATGGTAGTGTCTTTACACTATGTGACCTGACTTCCTCCTTTGTTCCCGTCATAGGGGGATCCAAGTTATAGGCTACCTGATTCCGGCCTGCAGGACCACAATTATGTGTGTTATATACAGTATAGGCCAAAAGTTTGGACACACCTTCTCATTCAATGCGTTTTCTTTATTTTCATGACTATTTACATTGTAGATTCTCACTGAAGGCATCAAAACTATGAATGAACACATGTGGAGTTACGTACTTAACAAAAAAGGTGAAATAACTGAAAACATGTTTTATATTCTAGTTTCTTCAAAATAGCCACCCTTTGCTCTGATTACTGCTTTGCACACTCTTGGCATTCTCTCCATGAGCTTCAAGAGGTAGTCACCTGAAATGGTTTCCACTTCACAGGTGTGCCTTATCAGGGTTAATTAGTGGAATTTCTTGCTTTATCAATGGGGTTGGGACCATCAGTTGTGTTGTGCAGAAGTCAGGTTAATACACAGCCGACAGCCCTATTGGACAACTGTTAAAATTCATATTATGGCAAGAACCAATCAGCTAACTAAAGAAAAAAACGAGTGGCCATCATTACTTTAAGAAATGAAGGTCAGTCAGTCCGGAAAATTGCAAAAACTTTAAATGTGTCCCCAAGTGGAGTCGCAAAAACCATCAAGCGCTACAACGATACTGGCACACATGAGGACCGACCCAGGAAAGGAAGACCAAGAGTCACCTCTGCTTCTGAGAATAAGTTCATCCGAGTCACCAGCCTCAGAAATGGCAAGTTAACAGCAGCTCAGATCAGAGACCAGATGAATGCCACACAGAGTTCTAGCAGCAGACCCATCTCTAGAACAACTGTTAAGAGGAGACTGCGCGAATCAGGCCTTCATGGTCAAATAGCTGCTAGGAAACCACTGCTAAGGAGAGGCAACAAGCAGAAGAGATTTGTTTGGGCCAAGAAACACAAGGAATGGACATTAGACCAGTGGAAATCTGTGCTTTGGTCTGATGAGTCCAAATTTGAGATCTTTGGTTCCAACCGCCGTGTCTTTGTGAGACGCAGAAAAGGTGAACGGATGGATTCCACATGCCTGGTTCCCACTGTGAAGCATGGAGGAGGAGGTGTGATGGTGTGGGGGTGTTTTGCTGGTGACACTGTTGGGGATTTATTCAAAATTGAAGGCACACTGAACCAGCATGGCTACCACAGCATCCTGCAGCGACATGCCATCCCATCCGGTTTGCGTTTAGTTGGACGATCATTTATTTTTCAACAGGACAATGACCCCGAACACACCTCCAGGCTGTGTAAGGGCTATTTGACCAAGAAGGAGAGTGATGGAGTGCTGCGGCAGATGACCTGGCCTCCACAGTCACCGGACCTGAACCCAATCGAGATGGTTTGGGGTGAGCTGGACCGCAGAGTGAAGGCAAAGGGGCCAACAAGTGCTAAACACCTCTGGGAACTCCTTCAAGACTGTTGGAAAACCATTTCAGGTGACTACCTCTTGAAGCTCATGGAGAGAATGCCAAGAGTGTGCAAAGCAGTAATCAGAGCAAAGGGTGGCTATTTTGAAGAAACTAGAATATAAAACATGTTTTCAGTTATTTCACCTTTTTTTGTTAAGTACATAACTCCACATGTGTTCATTCATAGTTTTGATGCCTTCAGTGAGAATCTACAATGTAAATAGTCATGAAAATAAAGAAAACGCATTGAATGAGAAGGTGTGTCCAAACCTTTGGCCTGTACTGTATGAATAATAGTGTTTTACTTTTTGTAGGAACAGTGAATGAGAAGAAAGTCTGAACTGTAGCACCATGGTCCCAGTTTAAGTAATCCCAGTAAAATGTTGTCAGTCTGAGCATAATGGGCCCATGTGTCTCATTCAAGGACTGTTTTTGTGAGCAGATGTGATGCGGGTGTGTTATCAGCAGGGTTTAGGGTGTCACAGGGTCCCGTATGAAACCAGGAAATCAGATGGAAGCCTTAGATCCAAGAAAAGTATCTGTATACACATTTATACATCTACCTGCATTTTTTTCTTTCTTTCTTTCATATAATTAACATTCAAAGAGACTCCATGAGAAATGTGCTTAACAACTGTAATTAAAGGTGCATACGTGTTTGTGTGAGTGTGTGAGTGCATGCCTTTACTCCACCGCTAATAGTACTTGTCTTCGTTACTAATCCAACGTGACTTGAAATCTTATTTAGCTGTGAAAATAATGTTACCTTGGAAGACGAGAAAAAGTGGATTTGAAATATGGTTTTGTAATAATTACTTTTCAATAACATACTTTTTTGGCTTTAATGTTTTCGGCATATCCAATTCTCATTTCCATGTCTTTTATGCATCATTACAAAACTGGCTGGGACAGTGACGTATAGTTTTCCATTTCATCTTAATTGCCAGAAAATGAATTTATCCACTCTCAGTCGATCAAAGGATTGTGCATTTGATTCCCTATAGGCCTTATTGACACTGATATGGCGCAGGTTGTTAGTTGGGAATATTGAATGTAACCTTGTAATTACTTGTAGATTAGAAGTAAATTATAATTGGAGAGAGTAATTTAACACCCAGCAGCTCAGCAGTGTTTGTGGAGGCCACCGTGTTTCAGGAAGCTGATAGGAGCAGCGTTCTGTCGGCATGCTCTTATCTGCACCGCCACCCTGTCAGAGACCACACACACACACAGACACACACAGACACACACACACACACACATTGATTTTCATCCTGCAAGATAGAGAAAACATATTAAAAAGATAAAACCTACTGGCATTCTCGGGAAAATGTGATGTGCGGTAAAAAAATTAAATTATTTATAGCGTGGCCCTTTAAATGAACATGCTGCTGTTTAATCAAGCATGCAAGTCGCTTGTGCTGCGTTCATTTGCTATTTCTCACAATTAAATGCTGCAAATTAGTCAGTTTGTTCCACTTCCTTTCCTTCTGAGGAAGCGACTCACACCAGAGGATTCTCTGTTTTCTGATTACATTCTTGTTTTGTTTGCAAGTCTTTCTCATCCTTTGTATGAGCGGTTCTGGGCTCATAGTTTCTATTCAAACGCAGCTTAAGGGGTGATTCTTTACCAAAGGACCCCAGCCAACACATATCCTTTCAATTACAGTGATGACATTATTTACACACTCGCTTAAGCACACACACTTACACACACACACACACACAGCAACTGAGGCAGGACAAACACGCTGTAAATACAATTGCAGGCACGATCTTGTGGATGTACAAAGAAATAAACAAGCGATTACACATTACCACACGCAGGCGCATGGACTCACACGAACACACAGATATATGTTACTTTTTTGCCTCTCAGAGAGAAATTCATGGACGTTATGAAGTGTTGCTAGCATTAAAACATCCAAATTCCAGTCGTCATTTCATTAGTAAGAAAAACGCACCATCTTATAATGACTGTTTACCCAACACCAGCCACTGTGTGTGTGTGGCGAACCTAAAAACAGCAATTGTTTAACTTCAACCTCATTTTGCTGTTGCTCTGAACTGAAATAGAGTCACTTGCTGGTGTCAAATCAGACCTGAAAACAGCCTTTAATGGCGTCTCAACTAGGTTTAGGGCTTTCACAAAAACTTCAGCCTAGTGCAAGAGAGACATAAAAAAATAGGCAGATAATTAAATGTTATTAAGTGATATCACCATTCTTAACTGAAGCAGAGGTTAGCCAGCGGTGATGTGTGCTCGCAGTTATGAGCCAGAGGAATGCCACGGGCTGTTCTGTTGCTATGTTTATGGGCAATGACGTGATAGTAATGGGACAGTGAACTCATCTGGGCCACACACACTCTCACACACACACACACACACACACACACACACACACATACACACACACGGCGTGCCAACTGACAGTCCTACCATTGGTTTATGACTTTGCAGTTTTGTAAGTGAAGTTTGGTGCAGAAGATTGATTGCAGGAAATGACCATTTCTCTTTCTTTGTGGTCTGCAGGAAGAAGACGCAAAGATGTCAGAGAGGAGATGTCAGAAGAAGTCCATCTTTCTCTCATCATTACTGGTAATCTTTTTAGTCTTACCCTCTTGTTTACTGTCTTCCTCTTCCATTTCCCCTGTCCTTCTACTTTAATCATCTTCTCAGTTCCTTATCCAACAATTACTTTCTTCATTTAGTTCTAATCCCAAACTAATTCATGTTTCCATCAATTTTGTTTTCATTCATTCTTCCTTTTCTTCTCTCTTTTTTCCTCCTGTACTTTCACTCAACTCTCCCTCTTTGTACTTATGCTTCGGCACCGGTGTTAGCCGTGGCCGGAGGCATTGTGTTATGTCTGTCAATATGTTTTGTCTGTACGTACGTCCATTAGTATGTCCGCATGTCCCATTCTTTTGAACATGATATCTCAATTAATGGCTTGAGGGAATTTTTTTTAGATTTGGCACAAATGTTCACTTGGATTCAAATATGAACTTATTTCATTTGATGGTCAAAGATCAAGGTCACTGTGACCGCGCGCTCATCTCATTCTCATTAATGCAATATCTCAAGAAAGCCTTAAGGGAGTTTCCTCAAATTTGGCACAAACGTTTACTTGGACTCAGGACTGAATTTATCAGAATTTGGTGGTTGAAGGTCAAAGGTCCAGGTCAATATGATAAAACAAGTATTTGGCCATAACTCAAGAATTCATATCTAATTATGACAGAATTTAATCATAAATGTCTAATAGGATAAAATGATGAAGTGATGACATTTTATATGCAAAAGGTCAAAGGTCACCTTCAGTATAGCCCCTTTTACACTGCCAGATTTTACGCGAATGTTGGGCCATTTTGCCGCACTCCCCGATTTTGTTTTTATACTGCCAGTGCTGAAAGAAGACTGATGGGGCTTTCTTGCAAATTTGCACAATTCCTATCTAAAACGGGCTTATGACATCATAATGTTCTGTTAAAACCCTTTTCTGGCCATTATTCATTGGCATATCTTAGGAACAGAAGGGGAGATTTTTGGTCAGATTCTAAATTGATAACACTAATCTACCCATCTTGAAACTGTGCTGATTGTATAGATCTTCTGTGCTGTCGGGGGAAGATGTATGTGAAGCATCCATGTTTTTACAGATTTGGATGTAAACTGTAAGTGCAACCTGACTTGTGTGTGGAGGCGGTAATTCTAGTGTTTTCTTGTCTGCATCTGCCTCACCGTACTACTTCTTTTTTTCTAGTCCCTGCCCTCTTTAGAAAACTATCAAGCTGTAGCATAACTCCAAAATCCTCATCATTTTTCTGGTATCCTCAGAAACTATCAGTCAATTGGTATGGATCGTCACCATGACTGTCACTGCACTTGGCACTGCGTCATCTAGACTTATACTGTCATGTGACAGCAGCCTGCACAACTTTGCAGAACTTGTACCAATTAGTCAACCTTCGAGTTTTTCCACAGAGCAGATATCTTTATAATCTGACCGGGAATCTCGAGATTCTCTGCTGGTTTTGATGTTGAAACCCACTGGCACAGTTCCCGACAGGCTCCTCCACCTTACCCTCCCTCTCTCTTCTGTTTCCCTCTCATCAGTCACTATGTGTACATGCAGACTGACACTGGAGCACTTAGTCAAGGAGGAAGTGATATTTGGATTCAGTCAGTCATGTCAATTTACTACAGCTCCAAATAGCAGCATTAGAAATGTATTGCTACCAATTCTGAAAGCACTTACAGACTACATTTCCAGGGAAAGTGTAGAACAATGACAAATGACTGACAGAGAAGTGCACAGCTACTGTTAAATTATACAACATCACATACAGAGACAACACAGAAATACAGGTATTGATGTGTGAAAAGATGATGTGCTTGAGTCAGTGGTGAAAAGTAACTAAGTGCATTTACTTATGTACTGTACATACATACACATTTGATGTACTTGAGGAGTACCTGAGTGTTTCTAGCTCTACTCCACTACCTTTTAAAGGGAAGTATTTTACTTTTTACTACACTATTTGTCTGACAGCCACACTTTGTAGTTACTTCACAAACTTTTACGCTTTCATAGCCACAGATCAATTTGAGAAATAAACGTTACAATAATGACAGTGTTTCATTTCTATTTTCTGTATAAAGCTGAGCAACTACATGTGTACGCTATCCCAGAGGATTACTGCTATGTTTCATCATTACTAAACTTTCCTACCATCTACTGGATTTTAAGATGTATGGCATTCATTCCACCAAGGCCAAATACCCAAATACCCTACCCTAACATCTCGCAATGTCAATCAGAAGTGAAAAATAATCTGTGTATCCATCCCGTGACCAATTCCCTGGGATCTTCCATGGCCCATGCTACAACCTTCCACCAAGTTTCATGGAAAATTGGACCAGTAGTTTGTCCATAATCTTGTTGACAAACAGACAAACACACGAACAAGCGAACTGAAAACAAACGTCCTTGGCGGAGGTAATAATACAGTAATAGTCTAATAATATAATAAATTATAGGGAGCTTTTTTTGCATTGAGTACTTTTACTTTTGATACTTTAAGTACACTCTCCTAAAAAAGTAACACTTTCAGCGCAATACTTTTATTTGTAATAGAATACGTCCACAGTGTGGTATTTACTACCAAAGAAAAGGATCTGAATACCTCCTTCACCACTGGTTTTGGTAAACACTCCATCTTGTTTACAATGTTACTACGTTCCAGCCAAATTGTAGCATAAATTAAACTGCGAGGAAAAACAATAAAGACCCACTGGATGCTGTTTGAATGTGCAGAGATGGACGCTCCAATTCTCTAAAGCGCTGACAAAAAATCCTCCCAAAGCATTGTGGGATAGCTGGCTGTGTATAATTGCCCCGAGGAAAATATTGGTGTGACAGGAAGTTTGTTTTTCCAGCTGTGGAAAAATGTGGAGAAGATCATTATTGCAGTTTCTTCAGAGCCAGACAGATTGCTGCACGGTGCATAGTTACACACATTGTCAGAGAAAGGGTATGCACACAATGCTCGCTAAATACCCACAGTGACCCATAAATGTGTGGCACACTCACAAAGACGAATGGCGGTGGACGTTGTGCAAATTTTTTGCTACCAGCGTGTTGATTTCCACTAATGGTGGACCTCAGGTGTGTGAGGTAAAGTTCAGTTTGTTATGAATCTGGAATAAATTACAAACAGATTACTTGGCGTGAGATGATTGGGCTCCATACAAACCCCTGATACACACACACACACACACACACACACACACACACACAAACAGGCAGTGTGCATTTATATATTTACTCAAACAGTGTCTTGTGTCTGCTGTCATGAGATGGTCATGGGGAAGGGAGAAGAGAGGGAGATGTTATTAAAACAACAGAGAGAAGATGGAGAAAGTTAGTCATGCACTCATGTTCTTTGCCTCCATCATTTTCTGGACTGCAGATGATTTTTTAAAAGTCAGTTAGTTTGTTTGGAAAAGAACAAAGTGTGCTGGTAAACCTATAAATACCAGCTGCTACTTATTACAGTGAGCCACAATGACACAATGCCACACACACTTACACACACACAAACATACAGTGTGTAGACACAAAAGCAAATACTAGTATTGTGCAAATGCTCTCACACAGTACGCACACACACACACACACACACACACACACGCAGCTGTCAATGATCTCCACTAATCTGGGTAACACAGATGAAGAGGATGGGATGTGATTTTTTTTTTTTTTTTTTTTTTTTGATTTTTGCAAATTAAAATGATGATGTTGATTCGTAGCAAGTTGATTTTTCAAGATAAATCAGCCATCATTCAGTGCAGTTATTATCTCTGCCGCTGTTGCAGATGTTGGGTATAAATCATTTTGATCTGACTTCCCACATGTAAGAAACACATGAGGTTCACATTTTAGTGTCCCTGATACAGTATTCAAATCCTTTTGCAGAGGTGTGCCCAATTACAAAATGAGGATTTATGTAAAATCTTTTAATAGATGTTTTGTCTTTTCTGACATTCTTAATTAAGTTACAGATTAAGTGTTTCTGCTGAAAAGGCATTGAAATGGTTCGGACAAAACTCTCGAACTTATCTTGTTGTAATCGCTTAAAAAGCTTATAAATATAAAGATTAAATGGAAAACCAGAAATTAAAAAAAATCTATAATTTTTTTTTACATATTATTTGATTTGTAGTTATGTTTTATACTATGGACAACAAAATTACAGAATTATATATATATATATATATATACAGTACAGGCCAAAAGTTTGGACACACCTTCTCATTCAATGCGTTTTCTTTATTTTCATGACTATTTACATTGTAGATTCTCACTGAAGGCATCAAAACTATGAATGAACACATGTGGAGTTATGTACTTAACAAAAAAAGGTGAAATAACTGAAAACATGTTTTATATTCTAGTTTCTTCAAAATAGCCACCCTTTGCTCTGATTACTGCTTTGCACACTCTTGGCATTCTCTCCATGAGCTTCAAGAGGTAGTCACCTGAAATGGTTTCCACTTCACAGGTGTGCCTTATCAGGGTTAATTAGTGGAATTTCTTGCTTTATCAATGGGGTTGGGACCATCAGTTGTGTTGTGCAGAAGTCAGGTTAATACACAGCCGACAGCCCTATTGGACAACTGTTAAAATTCATATTATGGCAAGAACCAATCAGCTAACTAAAGAAAAACGAGTGGCCATCATTACTTTAAGAAATGAAGGTCAGTCAGTCCGGAAAATTGCAAAAACTTTAAATGTGTCCCCAAGTGGAGTCGCAAAAACCATCAAGCGCTACAACGAAACTGGCACACATGAGGACCGACCCAGGAAAGGAAGACCAAGAGTCACCTCTGCTTCTGAGGATAAGTTCATCCGAGTCACCAGCCTCAGAAATCGCAAGTTAACAGCAGCTCAGATCAGAGACCAGATGAATGCCACACAGAGTTCTAGCAGCAGACCCATCTCTAGAACAACTGTTAAGAGGAGACTGCGCGAATCAGGCCTTCATGGTCAAATAGCTGCTAGGAAACCACTGCTAAGGAGAGGCAACAAGCACAAGAGATTTGTTTGGGCCAAGAAACACAAGGAATGGACATTAGACCAGTGGAAATCTGTGCTTTGGTCTGATGAGTCCAAATTTGAGATCTTTGGTTCCAACCGCCGTGTCTTTGTGAGACGCAGAAAAGGTGAACGGATGGATTCCACATGCCTGGTTCCCACTGTGAAGCATGGAGGAGGAGGTGTGATGGTGTGGGGGTGTTTTGCTGGTGACACTGTTGGGGATTTATTCAAAATTGAAGGCACACTGAACCAGCATGGCTACCACAGCATCCTGCAGCGACATGCCATCCCATCCGGTTTGCGTTTAGTTGGACGATCATTTATTTTTCAACAGGACAATGACCCCAAACACACCTCCAGGCTGTGTAAGGGCTATTTGACCAAGAAGGAGAGTGATGGAATGCTGCGGCAGATGACCTGGCCTCCACAGTCACCGGACCTGAACCCAATCGAGATGGTTTGGGGTGAGCTGGACCGCAGAGTGAAGGCAAAGGGGCCAACAAGTGCTAAACACCTCTGGGAACTCCTTCAAGACTGTTGGAAAACCATTTCAGGTGACTACCTCTTGAAGCTCATGGAGAGAATGCCAAGAGTGTGCAAAGCAGTAATCAGAGCAAAGGGTGGCTATTTTGAAGAAACTAGAATATAAAACATGTTTTCAGTTATTTCACCTTTTTTTGTTAAGTACATAACTCCACATGTGTTCATTCATAGTTTTGATGCCTTCAGTGAGAATCTACAATGTAAATAGTCATGAAAATAAAGAAAACGCATTGAATGAGAAGGTGTGTCCAAACTTTTGGCCTATACTGTATATATACACACATACACAGAATATTTTATTAAAAAATGGGGGTATAAAAACAATTCTCGTACTTGATGGAACCAGTAGCATGTTTTTTTTTCACATATACAAAACGTCACTGACATGTAGTGCAAAAATCTCACTCTTTATGCCTGTTTCTCTCTGTTTCTCTTTATCTCCGTCCCTCCAGGTGTGTTGTATGTTTGCTAGTGCAGAGCATTCCATCTGTGGAGAGTACGAATTCTTCAATCAGACCAGTAACAGTTGCCAGGCCTGCCCTCAGTGCCAGCCGGGACAGGAGCCGCACATGGTGAGACACAAACACACACACACGCATGAAAACCATAAATTTAGGTCATAACCTTGTTGTCTTTACAATTAAGTAGGTTTTTCATGCATTTTAAAATCAGCTGTTGCATTGAATTGGGTGACGGGAGTGGGATAAAGCTGCTAATTCAACATCAAATTATAACCACCCACTATCGATAAACAGCACGAAAGCTGACTTTATAAACCTGTGTGTCAATTTTTGTTTAGACCACCCACAATACACACACGCAAATGTCCACATAGCTGCACAGTGAAGAGTGTCTAAATTCAAATGAACAATTTCTTTTGGTTTATTGCTCCCATTGACTTTGGTGTGAAGGCATGCATTACAGTGAATGACTTGCAGTAGTCACATCGTGCCTCTACCCTCCGTCAGTCAGTCTGCCGACAGCCAAAGAAAACAGAGCGAAGTTAAACGCTTCAGTTAGCAACCCCGGGTGCCACACCTTCTTAGGAGAGACAGCCGCACTCAAGGGTGAACAGGATGAATTATAGGCACTGTAATTTATTCGGGTGACGCAGTATACTCGAGATTTTAGTTGTTTTCCTTTTTGCAGAGCACAGGCTTTCTTTATATTTGTTTTACCTGGGGTAAATTAGAGCAGGATCAACCGGTGCAAACACGGAGAACTTATTACAATAAATGTTTCAATTCATCTCATTGGTTTGCTATGGTTATGGCTCTTGAAAGGTACATGTGGAATGTCGAATTGAGTTGAGTAACCGAAATAGTGCTGCTTTCAGTTATGCTAACATCAGCACGCTAGCATGCTCATAGCATAGGCTGTTTATCAAAACGAAAATACTTGTTTCCACTTCCTCCCACGGTACAAAAGGAAATCAAAGTATCACAGGTACAGCTGCTGCCATCTTGTGCTGGTAACACCATTTGGAGCCAGAGTTTGCATCGTAGTGATCTCTGCAGCACCAACTTCCCATCCATATACCTGTCCATCGTAAGCAGTACCACTGATTGTGAGCACACAGAATGGCTTACAAAGCTGGCAATCATGATGTCAAAGCCACTTTTAACAGCATCATATAACTAATTTAAACCAAGCTAATCAGAAAAATGAACAATTGCATGATAAGAACTAACTAAAATGACACCAGCAGGAGGCATTTAAGATGTTTTGGTTTCACTTTTGGGGAGCTATCATGTCATCCATCTTGATATACAGTCTATGGCTCACAGTTGATGCTTAGCAGGTATAATGTTTACTACTTTAACCATCTTGGGTCAGCGTGTTAGCATGCTAACTTTTGCTAATTCGGACTAAATATAAAGTGCAGCTGAGGCTAACCCCCAGTTTCCACATAATCCGTCTGAGCCGTGCTACGCAGCGCCACGGATCTGGAGCAACCGACAGCACGTACCCTCACCTACTGAATGCGTTTCTGGAGCGCTGCGTAGCCGAGCCGCAAGCTCACGCATGGAAACTGCGAAATCACGCGATAAAAAGCACCATTCACTCCCAAAGTCCCTGCAATTTCACACCACGTCCCAAAGGATGTGTGGTGTCATACAAATACTATGGTTTTCCACTTCAACTATGAGTTTCTTCTCGTCCATCTTTCCTCGGACCCTCGCACTGACTGACAACTTGTGCGAGAGGATGTGACGTGATTTTCAAAAGAATTGAGAGTTTACAATCCATAGTCCGCGGTGTGGAAATGAAGCTATTCACGAGAAAGGGAGCGTATCTGCTACGCAGTGCTCAGACGGAGATTGGGGTTAATGGGAATGTCACTAGTTTTGCAGGTGTTTGGTCAAAAAGCAAAGCATTGGACAAATTAAAAGGCATACCTGATGATGACATCACATGAAAAATGTAGGCATCATCCATGTTATTACAGTTCAAGTGCCAAAACAACAAATGCCAAAAGGAACAAGTTTTAGGGTATTCAAAGTCGGGAAATCTTCTGGGGACCATGAATATCTGTACAGAATTTCATTGCAAGCCATGTCGTAGATATTGAGGTACTTTAGTCTGGACAAAAGTGGTGGACCGAACATCCAAGAGCCACCCTGCTAACAGGGCTTATAACAAAGCAACAAACTCAGCTCTGTTGTTTCACCCTTCATTAAATTGGGAATAACAACAACACTCTAAAGCCTTCCTTCCTTTCTTCTTTACTTTATATCCCATCATCTGTCCTTGTCGCTCCATAAGCTACGGTTTATAAGAATCTCACAGCGGTCTCAACTGTGTTTATTTGTTTTTCCTCTTCCTTCCTTTCTTCCTGCCTTGTGTTCACTAAGCTACCAAGTGCCTCTCGTAAGCATCCCCAACAATGTGTTGTGTTAGAACTTGTAAAATCACTGCCTGAGACAGCGGCGGCAGTGAGAAGCTCAGTGTGATAAGCACAGGGCTCTGTCATAAAGAGTAATTTGGCCATTGGAGAGCGATAGAAACATGAGAGAAGAAAGAAGTTTAATCAGAGAGATGAGAGCCCCTTTTGCACTTTCTCCTGCCTGTCTGATCCTCTGGGTGCCACAGTGTGTAATTCATGTGTTATTTTGTTCCCCTCAGCTTTCCCTGCGTGTGTGTGTGTGTGTGTGTGTGTGTGTGTGTTTTTCTTGACACCCTTTTAATCATGGGATAACCATAGGGTTCCTCCTCACAACAGAGACTTCAGAAAGTATGTGCTCACACACTTATGCACACACAGACATCACAGACGACATCCAAGGCCGCTTTCAAAGTGCATCTTGTATCCAGATTGTGTGTGATGTAGTCGCATTATATTTTCATGCTGATCTACATGAACATAAACACTGGGGGCAGACTTATAGTTCTGATTTCCTGATGTTTATTGAGTGATGAAAGTGATGGCAAGGTGAGGACATATTAAAGAATTGGGGAATGAAGTATTAAGTTAGCTCACGTGATGTGTGAAAGCTGCTTGACGTTGACGACGACCTTGTTGCATGGCAGTTTAAGATGCATAACATAAACCGAGTCTTCCCCAGCTCAGTTTTGCCTGGGACCTTCATTGCATGTCATCACTCCCATTTCCTTTCTCTCTCGTCACTGTCTACTTTCAAAATAAAGGCAAAAAAAAAAAAGCCAGAAAATTCCCTTGTTGTCAATTCTAGGTTTTTTCCACCTCCCCGCCTCTTAGATTTATGATATGCTAGATTCAAAGAGGCGACAAATTTGCTTTGAAAGGAAAGACGCGTTCAATTGGAGCAGCTTTAAGTGAACGAACAGAAGCAGAGCCCTGGCCATCATGTTTGCAAAAGATCCAAAGGGAGTTTTAACCCAAAGCGACAAGATCCTGCCGATAGCTCCGCGCAGTTTTATATCAAACAATCACACAGAGACTTACGGACGTCACATAGAAGGGAAGGAATATTAGATTTCTCCTGTAGCCCAAAGCTAAGAGGCATAGGCTTGTTTTAATAGATGGATGAAAGCAAGAGGGAAATGAAAGATGAAAGAGAGGGAGCAAAAAAGAGAGTATGTTTTTGTATGTGTGTGTGTGTGTGGCCTGTTGTTTGGCCTCCCCACTGTGAGGAATTAAACATGCAGAGATGGGAGGAGATCGATGCTAGAAGACAGAATGATGAGTTGGTCATCTTAAACACTACCAGGCATGGGGTACACACACATACACACTCACACACATAAACAAACACACACATAGGGACCTCTGTGACCAATCAGATCTCTCTTTTGTCATCTCAAAACAGTAATGCCAGATTTGTTAAGGACATGGATAAAAACAGATGTGTGAGTATGTGTGGTGGGCTTTTTTCGAATGTGTGTGTCCACAGCACAGTGAATCATCTCATTACTCTGAGGGGCGTTGAGTTCTTTTAAAATTACATTGCATCTAATGTACTTTAGGAGGGAGGTGTTAACCAAATATATGAATTTGTGTGTATTTTACAGACCTGTGGCTTTGGTGTGAAGGATGAGGACTTTGCCTGTGTGCCGTGCCCACAGGGGAAATATTCCAAAGGGAAGTATGAGATCTGCAGACGGCATAAAGACTGTGACGCCTACTACAAAGCCACTGTTCGGGTAGCGGGTACTCCGGACAGCGACGCAGAGTGTGGACCTTGTTTACCAGGGTAAATAACAGTAACCTCCATAAAAGATTCAAAACCCCTTTGCTGCAATGCATCTTAAAACAAAAATCCAGCAAGCATTTCCTACACAGTCCTGAACTGAAAAACAACTACAGTACATCTGACGCAGCTTGCTGAAAGATGTCCCTCTTTACATTACAATTAGGGCCAAATTTACTAAGAAAATGCCATTGAAAGCATTTCCTTCTTCTTAAAAGAACTGCAAAGCCTTTGTAACAAAACAACAAAAATTTCAAATTTGCATTATGTCCTTCCACATTTACTTGTAACAGTCATCTTCTTCTCTGCATTTTTCTGGTACGATGATACATTTTTTAGCACATTATTGCCACCTGTAGATCACTGGAATATTGTGAAACCATTATCAGTAATGTGCATCCAATCTCTTGCATGTGTGGCCATGCACAAGTAGAAACACAACAGGGACCCACTCATAAAAAGCAATCAGCAACCTCTGAGGCTGAAAAATGAAACCAACACAGTGCAAAAAACTGCAGTTCCTCTAATGACCACTTGAGGCTGGCTCCAAGAGCGAGTCAATCTACATAGACACCCATGTTAAAAGCCCAATTACAGCAGAAATACAAATCTTTATGTACTGGTGTAATAAAACGGTTTTGGTCTCATTCATTTTTCGTAACAGCTTAACCTGTTGGGGGTTGTAGGGGGGCTGGAGCCTTTTCTAGCTGACATTGGGCAAGAGGCAGGGTACACCCTGGACAGGTCGCCAGACTATCGCAGGGATAACGCAGAGACAGACAACCATTCATGCTCACATTAACATCTACAGGCAATTTAGAGTCACCAATTTACCTGACGTGTATGTCTTTGGATTGTGGGAGGAAACCGGAGTACCCAGAAAAAACCCAAACTCCCCACCCAGGGTATGAACCAGGAACCCTGTTGCTGGGAGGCAATAATACTAACCACAGCACCACTGCGTGGCCTAGATCTTGATCTCTATAGCTATTGAATGAATAGATAGTGAATTTTTATATAACTCACCTGTTTAAATTGTTATTAAGTTTTAAATTTGGGCATACTTAAAGGCATGGCTACTTTGAGTGTTAATTCGCTGTCACGGTGACAACACTGGTTAGGTAACATAGGTATGGTGTAACCCCAAATTGAGAGAGTATAGGCATAGACATAGGTGTCAGTATTTCAGTGTGTTTTCAGTTCATTAAAGTGAATTGTGACATTTTGGTCTCCTATTAAAGTCTCGTTTAGCATTTGGTTGTCCTAAAAGATCTTCTAAGGAGTCAAATATT
The DNA here is from genome assembly GCF_041903045.1 of Epinephelus lanceolatus. Taxonomy (NCBI): domain Eukaryota; kingdom Metazoa; phylum Chordata; class Actinopteri; order Perciformes; family Serranidae; genus Epinephelus; species Epinephelus lanceolatus. The sequence continues at coordinate 17,986,157 of NC_135747.1, read as the reverse complement.
CACTTTTTGGGGTATTACATTTTGTTTTTATGGTTTTAGACCTGTTTATTTTTTATCAAAACTTTGTATTAATATTAGTATCATCACAGTTAACCATAGATAACCATATTATCACAGCTAACGATAGTGTCAGTGTTAGTGCCACCCGCTCATCCAACTATGGTAAATACTGGCTCCAAAAAACCAAGATGGCAACGGCCAAAATGCCAAGCTCGAGGCTTTAAAACAGCACTCCATAAACTACAGAGTGATGTCACGGTGGCTACATCCATTATTTTATACAGCATATGATGGTGCCAACAGTGGTCAAACGTTCCACAGGGTACTTTTAAAAGCACCCTGACATTAGTTAATTTCTGCAACAGTGTTATATGAACATTGCTTAAAATCATATAAGGAGTCCTGATTACATGCTTCACAGAAAGTCACCAGCCAAACATGTTCTGACGTGCACACCGACAGCACTGTACGCAATTAGCAGATTCTGGAAAAGTTATGGCACCAGACTTGATTTGCCATCTCCTGGAAACCTTCTGCCACAGGAATTCTCATTAAAAGTATTAGAGGATGCTTGTAAATGACAAATTATGAAAGACAAAATTGTGTCTTTGGGTTTGACGTGAATGCAGAGAGTGGCATTTCAGACAGATGCTTTTAAATTCACCTTTAACAAGTTTTTTTTTACTATCTTACTAATATAAATGAATTCCGCCAAAAGATGCCACTTCATGTGTCACCTTCAGCTTTTAATATAACGACAGAGAATGACATTCAGTAAAATAAATTGGACTAGATACTGAATATAAACTGTAGATATACAGCAGAGACAGGCATGTATTGTGTATCACACAGTATGACTGTTAAGATCTTGGCACATGTGCAGTAGGAGTTCATATGGATGGACCACCCTGTGTGCAAACACGCTCTAAATCCTAAACTTCTTCATTTGCACTTGACAGCTGTGGATGCAACCCCTGTCACTTAAAAATATTAAGTCACTCAGGGACGTTTAACCATTACCAGACGGTCCTCTCCTCCTCTTCCTCGCTTGTCCTTCCCATCATCTATCACTCCTTCTCTTGCCTCTCCTGCTTTGTCAACACGAAACGCCTTACAGCGTCCAACATGTTAAATGGCTGTTTGGGATCTCCTGCGGTGTAATATATTTTACAAATAAATGTTTGCTCAATGAACTGTTGATTGAATGTGAGCAGTATATAATTAAGTCATGAAGGAATTTGGCATAAATATGAGATTCATGACTCTCCTCCTCCTGTCATCAGTCAGGATGCTGTGTCCTGCTGCCTTCTACTTTTCTTGGCTCCCAGTCTCCTTCTACAGGATGTTTTTACTTTCGCTCAGGAGTTTGGTCATGTCTGTGTCTGCGTCTGTACTGTACGTGCTGCACTGTATGTGTGGGTGTTGTATGCTGCAGTTAGCAGTGTCCATGCCTGTCTGATGCAGAACAGAACAGGCCTGAACAGTGGCGATAAAATTCAGGTACAGTCTGAATCTCAGCAGAGAGAAAGACCTGGAGGAAAACTAGGAAGAGTCTGTTGTCTGCTGGTTTCCCTGGAAGCAACTTTAGAAACACTCTAAAATAATTAATGTTTACAAGCCTTCATTAAGCGATGAGCTCACATGAACTTGAAATTTAATACTTTATTATTATCTATGACATATTATCAATGATGTATTAATAATGCATAACAGTAAATCATTGTCTTTGTGTGACCAGAATATTTCTTCTAGTACAAATTTCTGAAATATTAGCTGCAGTTTTGCATATGTAATATTTTTAAGGGCTTGTGAAGATGAAGAAAGGTCATCTGTATGATTTGTTACTGATTAATTAAACCTCGAAGACCTGCCAGGCCATTGGTGATCCTGGCCGACATCACTGTCTTTAAGAGGCTGTAGCAGGCTGAGTTATAAAATGACAATGCTGGTATTATATGAAACTAGAAGACCGAGGGAATTGTTAAATGATGCTTGAAAGTTAGGCTAAACTCTGGCAAGTGAAAAACCGGCGTTGCCGTTTTTGCAGGGGTCCCTTAATGTCTCACTTCAAGATATCTGAATGAAGTGGATTCTATGGGTAGTACCCATGAGTCTCACTTTACAGGCGTACCCACTTTATGCTAGTCCCATGCAGTTTCATCTATTGTATTTGAATATTTCTGCATTCTGCATAAACTGGGTATCACTGGAAAGCTGAGACTCTTCAAGATTCAGTGAGCCCAGTTTTAATAGTAGCCATTTAATCGTAGTTAGACCATTTTTGGAAACAGACATCTCTGTATACAATGACCTGTTGTGACCACTAGGATAATCAGAGCCTCATGAAACTTTACAAACACAAACTAGAGACATCAGGCATTCAGAGGACGAATGGCTGCCACAGATATTTTGACAATAAGGGGGGTTCTCATTAGTTTCCAGAACAGAAGTGCTCACCATCCAATCACAGAAAAATGCAATTCTTAAAGAAATCTTTAAATGTCAGAAGTTTCAATGTCAAATCACAGCATTGATTTTTCTATGATGTTCCCAAATGTTTTGTCAAAACCTGGTATTTTGAAAGGATTTGTGACCATTTTTAATCGATTCTGTACAAACAAATGGCAATGACAAATGGTATCAACCAAAGATTGCTGCAACACCTTATGAGACATAATTGAGCATGGAAATGGGCACCATTAGCTTCCATTGTAATGTTCAAAGCCCCTATACTTTAAACTTTAAAGGTTTAAATAGATGTCTTAACAAAACACAGTGTTTATTACACCATGCTGAGCTGCATCTCAAATTAATCTTCTGTTTTCCAGCTATCAGATGATGTAAACCACTTCTATCTGGCAAATACTGTGTACCTGCTGGTTTTTAATCATTTTTTCATCATTACCATTTGGCCATAACTACTTGATATAATGTAAGAGATAATATATGAGTAATTCACTGTCTCACGGGCACTTTTGCCTCCAATCTTCTAAATAGTTTGATAAGTCTTTGTAAGAGTTTAATACCACTTTAGACAAAGGTATATAAAGCATCTATAAATGACAGGCAGACTGTGTGATTTTATCACATGATAAGCAATTTAGAATAATGATAGAGAGTGCAATATTAATGCTAATTTCTTCATCATAAATTACCAGATAATATTTACACATTTTCATAAACTGTTAATTAGTATATTAGTTGTTAAAATGCAGTGACTAATGGTAGAAATGCTAAATCAGATGTTTCCTCATCTAATGAATTCTCCTGCTCTCGTGAAGCTGAAGTGTCCATTTGCACAAGACTGAACCAGTTTCTCTGACTTTATCAGATATATGGAGGCATCAGCTAATTACCTGCACGCTGCATACATTACACGCATATAGAAATTCTGCTCATGTTCTCAAGCCTAAGTGATTTAATACCACCACCAGTCATTCACAGACTTAACTCTAATAGATGCTTCATGACTCAGGGCAGTAATACGTACCAAGCCATCCATGGTGCCTTAAGGGCATCAATTATGTACATGTCTTCACTGAGGCAAACTTTTCACCCCAGCAGCTTGCCCATACTTATGCACCATGTAGGCAGAGTATGTCAGGAAGGTATAGGGAAGCCACATACCTTATACACACCTGCTGTGCTGTGCGTGCTTTAAGAACACAACAGTTTTTATTTTAAACTGTTCACATTTCCTTGTAATCGTTTATCTCCACTAGGCCTAACCAGCTCTATTGTAGCCTAATTATATAGTCTAACAAGTTGATGGTTTATACTCGTGTATTTTATGTCTCCCAGGTATTACATGCTGGAAAACAGACCCAGGAACCTTTATAGGATGGTTTGCCACTCCTGCCAGAACGCACCACGCAACACCAAAGAATGTAAGACCCACCTCTTCACTGTTTAATTTCTCCCTCCCCTTCCTTCCGCTTGCTTCCAACCTTTCGTCCCAGAAACCTTTTATTCTCTGTTCAACTATGAATCCCCCCCCCCCTTTTTTCTTTTTTCAACATTTATCTTCACAGCTTTCTCTGTCCAGACACAGACCTGGTTTCCGCCGGATTCAAAGCTACCAAACATTAAAGATTTCTCTCTAAATGAAAGGAAATAAAAGGCGACAGGCTGCGTAGAAGCAGATGTTGAAGCCTAGGTTTAGTTTGCGAGGAACAATCGAAGGTCAGAGGTTGTGGTGCGTTCTCGTAAACCCTCTAGTCACTGTCCTCCCTTGTCAGCGGGGCTCTGCTTATGGACACAAAGGAGTAGAACACCCCCACCTTCCCCTTCCTGCACCTCTGCTTTCCTGGCTCCTGAGGGGTGTTTGGCAGCTTATCCATAACCTCACTGCCTCACTGATTACCCTGCATACCTGACACTGTGTGTACATGCATCTGTGTGTGTGTGTGTGTGTGTGTTTGTGTGTGTGTGTGTGTGTGTGTGTGTGTGCATGGCGCCAGCTGTTGCTGCGCCCACATCTCTGGACGATAATATTTACCAGAGGTTGTCTCCGTTTTTCCGTTTCCCATTCACCATCAGCCTCCACAGTTCATAAACGTTTCCTCACACTTGCAACACAGAGCGTGAATGTTGTCAAGCAAAGAATACGTTTCTGATATTTTGCAGATTTCATATTGGACAGAGGTGGTAATGCATGCAGGAATATTGCAAACATATGACACAGTATGTAAGCAAGTGTGATGCTGAGCCTCATGAAGCTGCAGGGAGCAAAAAGGTTTACAACCCAGCCTTTGTGATTTGTCAGAATACAATATTAAAATAATGTTTCAGCATTATACTTTATTATACAGCATTTTTCATTCTATAATGCTGAATTTGAATGCACTTTCAATCACCACAGGGTTTCCTTTAGGCTGTCTCGCCAATGTTAATTTGTATAAAGTTGATTACAAATAGCCCACCACAATTTTTTTTTTTTTTTTTTTACAAATGGCATTAATAACTTTCAGGTCACATTAATCAGTTTTAAATTATCACCGCTCTCTATTACTATTTATCATGCAAAGCAAAGTTTCATTTACATGTACTATTTCTCTTTCTCCTCCTGTCGTCTACTTTCCAGGTGTTTGCACCACCACTACGTCTTTGTTAGTTTGACACTTACTTTTAAATCTTTAAGGCAAAAGAGAGAAAGATAAATGCAAAATGTAATTAATTGTCCTCTTTTGTCCTCATTTAAAGATAAAATAGCCTCAGATGTAGTTCAAAACAGCATGAAAAATGAGAAGATTAGACCTTAGTCCATTAGAATATAATTACATACTGTAGATAATGTTCTTCATGGCCAAAAACGTCCATTTTATCAAACCATTTAGTTTGAAAATCAGGCTCAAATTTTAATTTTTGTCACAATAATTGAAAATTATCCCTCAGTGGTGGTCAGATTAATAGACTGTCAATGTCATTTCACATTTCAAGTCATTTTCAGTACTTGGTGCAGAGCTGGAGGCGGATATCCTTACCGTCCTGCTGTGCCCCCTGTGGGTTTGCCCACATGTGACAAATAGATCACATTGATCAAAAAATGAGAGACTGATACATACTGCTATGGAAATAATATTTATGGGCCCATAATTGCTCAAAACCCCCTTTGAGTGTATTTGAAGAGGTCGGAAATGAATGGTACTGTTATTGTGTCATATTTAATGAGTGTGTTTTGAAAGACAAAAACCCCAAAAAGCAGCCTGGGCCTGTAGAGGAGAGGGTGTGAAGTAGGCGCAGGTGATGTAGTATAAAGAGCATGAAAGACAGTGATGGGTGGGAAAGGTGGTGGATTGGTCAAACAAACACAGGACTTTCACCCAGGAGAGCAGCATTTTAACCGTTAATGATATGTTTTCCTAGATGTAACCACTTAATTTTTGTGCCTCAACCTTACACAAATGAAACCTAACAAAACTGCAACCATTTCATAACATTGGATTTGCAAACAGCCATTTAATGGGCTGATAATGGCCTCTGAACCTAATAGTAGGTGTGACAGGCCCCTTCAAACCTATATCTATAAGACTAAAAATCATGGATAACAGCCATTTAATGGGGTAATAACATCCAAATTGGGTGCATTTTCAGCAAGAAAGCAATCAAGAGAATTTCCCAAAAGGTCCAACTTTACATTTTAATATTTTAACCATTCATTACTTACTTTTTGGCCATTAATGCCTGCTTAAGAACCTAATCTCATGAGGTGGCCTGATGAATTATAGCCTTTAATCAACTGGACAAAGGTGTAAATGCTATTGTGTGTATTATATCAATTAATAATAAGGAGATGCGAAATAGACAAATAATGGTATGAAAACAATTCTAATTTTAAATTCTTCAGCAAAGCGTAAATGCAGTACAGCTTTCTGTAACATGTTCGATTAATCTGGATAAAAGATAAAATCACAGAGAGCATTCTCCACTTCTCCCTGTGTGTTAAGTCAAGCTGTGGTACATTTTAATTAAATCCCCTTTAGATGAGAACATAAAAATAATGCACCCCCCCAACAGTAAATAAAAGAAGGAGCTGAAAGCTGGGAGTTCTACTTGCTCAGGGTGAAGGCAGGCTGACACTCGCCATGTAATCTGTAAATTACCCTGGCTCCTGCCTTGCTCTGTGTGTGTGATAATTAAAACTTCAGTGGGTATGAGAAAGAGAGATGATTAGCATGTTAGTGCCTGCGCTGATGCTACTCTTTGGCAGGCAGACGTTAAGAGTCTGTCACTCAGTCTTCACCTTCACCTTTTGATTGTATTGACTTTTACTGCCATTTTCTAAATGGGCACCAACACACATAAATGCTTAAGTCACTATTAACAGAAATCATAAAGTGTACCAAGTGTAAACACACATTGTTAATCTCATTTTGCCTCTGTGTGTGGCTTGATATCACATTTTCACACAGGAGTGTTTATCATAAGCTAACCTTTGCTTCATCCCTGCTCATAATTCTTACCTCAAACAAAAATGCTTTGATTTTTTTTTTTTATATCTCCCCTGCTCTGTAATTCTGCTCCTCTCAGTTAGTTTGGACCTCAGTACCCAGATTGCCCTGCAGAATTATCATTTTGCAGTGTGAGTTCAGCCTGCAAGACATGATTACGAGATGAAACCACAAGACACTAAACAGAATTCCAGTTCAGGCTCATATCCTTATCCAGAGTGTAAACACATACCCCGAGTTAATGTCTGCAGCCACAGGGCACTGATGTGTGTGTGCATGTGTGTGTGTGTGTGTGATGACATGAGGCTATGAGACCACGGGAAGCAGCAGGGCACATGCCAAAGAGGTCTACAGTGTATTAACTTGGTGAAATAAAAGACTGATTAAAAGAGCTGATTTATGAGCTGCCAGGAGTTTACAGCTCCATTAGGAAAGAGGAAACACAGTCGATGAATAATCCAGAAAAAGAGACAGATGGGAAGGGGGGGGGGGGGTAGTGGTAGTGATGGAAAGTGATCAGAGAGAAAAAGAAATCTGGCATGAGAGCAATCCTCCCTGTATCCACGCTTCCCAATACAACAGTTTGTTGACTGTGGCAAGAGAAGGCCTGAGAGAGGTAAAGTTTAGGACAGGCTGCTGTTAGTGCAGATCGTTTGCTTTTGTGAAGTGTTACTGCTTGCAAAATGATGTCATGGAACACTGTTGGGGGAGGGGGGGAGTCAATAAAATGCAACGCCAACGCTAACATGCCATAACCAGTGACAGATGTCATGTTGCCTCTGCCAGTGACAAATATTTAAGGCGATCAGTATTTCTGGTTCTTTCTCCTTCGGCCAATCTGAAAAATTGCATTATCTTTGAAAGAAAGTGGTGCATCATTAAACTAACTTTAAAGGAATAGTTTGACATTTTGGGAAATACGCTAATTATTTTTAAATTTGAATGAGAAGATTGAATTAACGGCCATGTGTGTATGGTAGTACAGCCAGCATCTGGTTATCTTAGCTTAGCACAAAGACTGGAAACAGGGGGACACTGCTAGCTTAGCACCATCCTAAGGTAACAAAATCTAAAGATCTAAAGATCAGAAATTTACATGTTATATCTTGTTTCTTTATTCTGTACTTTATACAGAGGGTAGCTGTTTCCCCTTGGTTACAGTCTTTGTGCTAAGCTAAGCTAGGCTAAGCAGCTCCTGGTGGTGCATTTAACTTTAAAGATATGAGAGTTATCTTCTCATCTTACTCTTGGCAGGAAGTTATTAAGCATATTTCCCCTAAATGTTAAACTATGTGTGTTAGCCCTCTGATAGTAGCTAAGGTTTTGCGTGCAATGAATATATGGACAAACAATAAGACAAACTAGAAAATTTCACAAGAAATTTTGACGGGTGCCTGCTACCGCCACCAACTACTAAGTACATGTACACATTTACTATATGTACTGCCTGCTACAAGTGCTGCATACTACATGTATTACATATACATATTAAACCGTTTTAGCCCAATAAAGTCCAGAATCTCATGAGCTGTTTAAACTTTGAATCGGTTTTCTATGTCAAAGTTTGGCAACTTGGTGTGGCCTCAAGTAGGCACGATTTTAGCGTTTTTCTCTGTTTACGTCGATTTCTCGATGATTTCCAATCACTGTCAATGGGAAATTTGAAGGTTTTTTTTTTTTTTGGTGATTTTCGTAAAAAATCGCTTGGTGAATCTCTGAGAGAAGTCATAACACACCATTCCCAAATTTTCCGCACTTTTTGATGTATCTTATGCCTGTGTTGGTAAGGCTGCAAGACGAGTTTCGCAGTGAAATTTTAAGATAAGAATAAATGCGACGGATTATACTGTAGTTGCCCTGCTATTGCACATTCCTGTGGTCCAGGAATGAGCCATAAAACCCAGAAACTAGTTAGCATTTTTGCACTCTCGGTTTCCTCGTCTCAAAGTCAATGGATTTTTTCAATGGGCTTCTGTTTAGATGCCTAAACTAAGGTCTGTGGTGAACACAGGCTTAAGAGACTTTCACATTTTGTTCTACAACATAAAATACATCAGTAATTACCCCACTGTGAATTTCAAAGCCTTAAGTGTCTTAAAAAGGCAGTTGCTAACAAGTGGCTAAATCTACTACAGAACATCATCACCTTGAACTCAGCTTTACAGCCTCATTATAGTGGCAGCGTTAAGCCGTTTTGTTTTTTTATAGCCCAACGTTAGCTTCTTACTTCTAGTGATTGCATTTATGCTTCAAAAATCATAAAAGTGTTGTTAGTTTGTGAAGATTAGCTTGCTTAACAAAACTTGTAAGTATTATAAATTTTTGTTTGTCATTGAGCTTATTTTTTTGGCAACAATCTAAAATCCAATGGAAAAGTGGATTTTTGACAAGGGAACCAGGGTGATGCTACCATTGGCATCAGCCTACAAAAAATGCCATCGCAGCACTTTATTTACGCATATCCACAATTAATGACAAAGGATTGACTGTATGTGTCTGCATGTATGTGTGTGTTTCACAGGCAGGACAACAGGCGGGCCAAAAGAAAAACCTGTGATCGACCCTGGCAGCACTACTGTGTTCCCTCATCTACATAAAGGTATGTGCAAATACCCACACAGAAATATACAGACAACCCTTACCTCTCTATTACTAGGGATACACCTATCCGAGTTTTTCAGGCTAGATTTTGGCTGATTCCATATATTGATCAGATACCGGTGTTTAATGGATAAGCTGTATGCCTCACTGTGTGGAAGTGACTGAGATCATTCATTTATGTGTAAGGCAACATCAGACTTGACTTGAGCATCACTTTTCTCACTTTGTAAAACAGAAATAAACATTGAATTGAATAGATTGGCTCCATTGATACCCCATCCAGCTCTCTGATTCAGTATCTGCTCAGATATCCGATATAAGTATCAGACCTGTGCATCCCTATCTGCTACCATCCATTGTTTCTATTTTTATATTTTAAACACACACACACACACACACACACACACACTATTCATTAACATTACATTACATCATTGCCTCCATGTTTCAGATCCCACCGGACAAGGTCACCTAGCAACGGCTCTCATTATCGCCATGTCGACCATTTTCATCATGGCCATCGCCATTGTCCTCATCATCATGTTTTATATCTTGAAGGCCAAACCGAGTGGCCAGGGTGAGACAGACAGACAGACTCACAAAAACACACATCTTCTGTTAAATGTTGATATTAGTGGTTTATAATGTTTCTAATGTGTGTGTGTCTGCAGCATGTTGTTCTGGACAAGTTGTGAAGGCAGTGGAAGCTCAGACCAACAAACAGGAAGACAAGAAAGATGTCCCTGGTGAGACATGGAACACACATCCATACACTCACATTTAACAATTAATGAGCTCACGCAGCATTTAAGCTTCTTAATGGCTTCCTGTGTGGTGTCTTTCATGACCTGACTTAACTCCCATCTGTATTCTAGCTTAATAATTAGGAGTCTTGTTTACATGCACACTAGTATCCTGGTTATGAGGCTTTTCCTGGTTTTGATTGTGTACCAGATTGGATGTGTTCATGAAACACGAGTAATTTTGTGATTTATATCCTTGTATACACAATTCTAACATTATCCACATTTGTGTTCATAAACATGGCCACCGGGACAAGGGCTTGGATCCAAGTTTATAACAAACAAGTGATGGTATTTAACTGCACATAAATGTAATACTACAAGAATCTGTTTAATAAGTAGCATACTAGTGAGCAGGTGAGGACACCACTGAGTGAAGCAATAGTGCCAATAGGCATCATTAAGAGGACTATACATTAAAATAGTTAGACATTATTAAACTAAGGTCAGGCAGTAAAAGCCAGCACTGCTTGAGAATAAAAGTAGCTGTTGTTACTGTGTAGGTAGATGTTTCTTTTGTAATTTAAAAAGTAGAAATAAATTGCAGAAACAAAGCAGAGCACGAGCATACAATAACCCAGTGACTGTTTATGTGCAGACCATCTGTCCTTCCCTCTCCAGCGTTCTCAGTGTTTTCATATCTGTAAAAATAAACAGGCCAACGGTCACAATCTGATCATTTCCATGCTTCCATAAACTTCTCTTGCACATTGCACAGTTCCGAAAAGAGAGCCTACAAAATCTATACTCAATAGCAGATGCAGTTTAAACTTTGAAACACTCCCAACTTCACAAAGACACACAAAGCATCATGATTGCAGTAACGAAACAAACTATAATTAGGTTGTTTTTTTTTTTTGTTTTGTTTTTTTTGCCACCCTCCGCTTTAACGACTATAAAATTACTCTGCAAGAGTCACAGTGACACAGCACACAATTTACTTAACCGTCAGTTGCAGCACAGATACCACCCAGCAGTGATTGGAGCAACACTGTGTAATTTTACCTCTATACCATCGATTATGTCTAAATTATTCTTCAAACCTAAACGCTATGTTATCAGTGGACACACTTATATCTGCAAAGGTATATCCAAGACACTCCTGTAGTGCTCTGCACTTCGTTGATATATATATTTTTGATTTTATTGAAGCTGTAAATTGCAAATTCTGGGTTTCCTTCAGAATTGTGTTATGGTCAAGCAGAAGAGTCTCTGGAGCAGCATGTGTGTATGAATTATGAGACACTTGAACTCTCACTTCATGTAAAGATCTGCCCTCCAACAACCAATGCAACACTGATTACAGCTATACTAAATATGTAATCAAATAAACCCAATCCCATCTAAATGTTAATAGTGTTTGCTCTGTCGCGTATGTATGCGCTTATTTATGTAGCATGTAGCATAATATATGCAAATCCAAGTGTGTGCTTGTGTGTGTGTGTGTGTGTGTGTGTGTGTGTGTGTGTGTACTGACAGACCTGCAGTATGATGAGTACATCATGGTGGAATGTGAAGCTTCCAAAGCTAAAGCCATACGTTGCTTTAGGCGCCATTTCTCCTGACAATGATGCTCTGTTCAATTTCACTCACAGACTGACTGACTAACCACTTACATGTGGTGTGGATGCACACACATACACACACACACACACTGTATCTGCAGCCACGGACACATTTTGTGGTACAACAAGGCAGTGGACTTAATCATGTAATAGCTAAAAAAACACGATTAAGTAGTTATAGTGTGATTAAAAAATAAATGCCTGCATTGTTAAATAACTGTGCGGTTACAATGAGTGTGCATGTGTGCGCGTGTGTGTTTGTGTGTGTACGTGGGAGAGAAGCCCATTGCTTGGAGCTCTACCGGAGCTAGCTGTCACTCACGTAGACACTGAGTTAATAAGGCTGTGAGATGAAAGACACAGACGCTTAAATTCACACACACACACTCTCTCATACACACACACGCACACACAGCATTTGTTCCACTTAGGTATTCACTCATTACGCTGTCTATCCCCATCAGTATCCATGATGTAAGTGTAATTTCACATAATAGTCATGGTAATCATTTTATACATCCCTTAAGCTGCAGTTACTCTGTTCGTGGTATACATCCTTTTAGCCTCAGGGACCTTTTCTCTTTAGGGTACTTCAACTCATGCCAACAATTATTACCAAAAGGGTTGGTAGGTTTAATCTGGCCTTACTTTGCAGTAAAAAACAAAAGTCCACAAAATCAGATCTGAGATCTTTTCTTAATTTTAGATCTTTAATTTGCGCTGTACAGTAACCACACGGAAATCTCTGGGGCTGAAAAATTAATCCAACATGGAAGTTCGAAAAAACCGCAGTTCCTCTAATGGCCACCTGAGGCTGGCTCCAAGAGGGAGTTGATTCCCTTACAGCCTGTTTACACCTGGTATTAACATGCATCTTGGGTGATCCGATCTCAAGTGGAAAGCACTAAATACAGATGTAATTGACCACAAAGACCCATTGTGATTTGATCACTCAAACCACTTGCCAAAGTGGTCTGGGAGGCATTTGACTGCATATCTTTTGGAGTGTAAATGCTAAAGTATCCTGATGCATCATGGTGGTTGTTTTGATGGCAGCATGTTAATGCTCTATAACTTTATACAATGAGTTGAATGCAGTGTTGCGTGATCATTTTGCCCTATGGAAGGAGACATGTTGAATTCTGCATGTTGAAAACAGCGAGTTCTCCAGCTGTACCGACACAACTGCTAATATGACTAGTGAACAGCTATGGAGAGAGTGGACGTAGTAATTGTTTATGAGGCCCTTTGACCCTCCATAAAAAGTGACATAGGCAGTAATGAAATCTGAACACAAGTGGTCAGCTGGAGACGCTTGATAGACACAGGTCTGAACCAAGATGTGTCTCGGCTATCCACTGGTGTTCAGATCATCGAAATGCTTGTTAATACCAGGTTTAAACAGGCTCATAGACCCTTGTGTTAAAATACTCAACTTTACAGCAGAAATAAACACGTTTACAGCCTGGTACAAATAACAATTCGGTCTCCATTGCAAATATCCCACTCATGACAACTGTTTGGGGGGTGAGTTTTTCTATAACTGATCTGTTTAAATTTAACTAAGGCTTAAAGTTACGCATAATTAGGGGGGAGTCGCTTTCAATAACAAGCTGTCTGCAAGGCATCGTCAGAGTATATGAGTCAGATCCAACCCTTGGTCCTCCACAGCTCCCTCTCATCTAAATATGGTCATATAATGGTGGCAACATCCATTTTTCTTTAAAGTCTATGACTATAACCCACCAAAATAAAAATGACTTTGACATGTACCAAAATGATTTGTGTGCATTTGTTAAGAGTCACAGTGAAAATATGTCACTTTTAAAAGAGGGAATAATATATGAGATATGAAGAGAAATTTTTGCCATTCTGTGGTTATTGCCACTGTCAGCAAAAATGTGTCTTGCATTAAATCAACACACACCCAAGAGACCTTTGGAGATGTTTGAGTGTAACATGGCATTCTTGTCACATATGAAACGGCAGGTAACCAACATCATGTGAGATTTTACTGTATTTGCAGTGTTATTTCTACTGACTTTTCTCTCTGTGTTTTATGTATTTGTGAGAAAAAAAATCACGTATAAACATCAGTTTCCTTTCTCCCTTAGATAACGTGGTGATTTACTCAGAGAAAGATGAGTTCGACAAACTAAAAGCTGCTCCTCAGAAGACGGTGAAAAGGTGAGTGACACGCTACATTCACAAAGAACTTCACCACATCGATACTCCTCAGTTGAACAAACTAAAGCAGACAAACTGATATCAAGCTAAGCAATACTGAGTGCACAAAACATTCAGGGCACAAAACAAGCTTCCTATTGAAATCTAAACATGTCTGTCCTTGAAATGATCGAAATGGACTAAAGGGTTAACAAATCGGACAAATGTTTTCTACTTGAGCTTGGACACCAACTTCGTTTTAGTATATCTACTGAGGTTTGAAAGGGATTTACACACCAAAGGTAGAACGGCCATTATGTTTAGAGCTCTAACTCTATATTATGATGTTCTCCATATTCTGATGTTATTGTTATCGGTAGTCCGTACTACTCCACCATTTATTGCTCTCAGCACCAACACTAGCGCCTTTCATTCACCGGCATCTTAATCCACCATAAAAAAAATCTCAAATTGGATGTGTATGTATGTTTATGAATTATATAAACCTTAGGGTATGTGTGTCTCTCTATAATAACTGTATTTATACACCATTTTGTGCTTATTCAAATGTGTGTGTGTATTATGCTTCAGAACTGTATGTACTGAATGTATGGGAAACATAGAGTATTTTATATTCACCACTGTGTTCTTATCTTTAAGTGTGTGTGTGTGTGTGTGTGTGTGTGTGTGCATTTGTACGTGGCGTCACAAAGACACAGCAGAAAGAACCTTTTGTCATTTTTTCAGTATCTGCCCATAATTAAGCCACCACAGAACAAGTCACTGCAGTAGTAGTATCATTGCTGCTGGCCTGTTTTTTTGTCTACGTAAATATGTGTGTGTGTGTGTGTGTGTGTGTGTAAGGCATGTAGAAAGCAAGTTGAGGGTTTTTTGTTTTTAATGAAGCAGAGAGTCATTATGTGGCTTTGGAGCAGGCACAGAGGTGGGTTTGGGGGGTGGTGGTGGTGGGTGAGGTAGCTTAGATGAGCCCTGAAGCCTAGCAAACACTGAGAAGGGCAGACGGGGTAGGTGTCGACATGGATAGGGGTATTTATTCCAAGCTTCGCCTAAAACCAACCACCAGGTGAAAGCACGTCCTGGCAGACAACAAAAGAACATCAGTTTTCTCACCTTCGTCTTTCTGCATACATCTCATCCTTCATGTGCAGACAATGCCGCTTTATCGGAGCTGGTGGCGAGTGCGCGGAGGGAAGTGTGGGAATACATGATAGCATACAGTGCTGCACACGAACCTACAGTGAGCCATTGTGCTCAAATGTTACAGTGCCCGTAGTGAACATGCTTAGATTGATTCACTCTTCCAATATATGGAGGGGGGGTACACACACACACACACACACACACACACACTCTCTCTCTCTCAGCATCAATAGCAGTAAACAGTGTGGTATAGCAGCATGCCAGAGGATGTGCTAACTCACTGCTTTAGCTGCCAGAGTGGGTGTTAGATGTCCAGGAAACAATGCCATCTTGTGTGTGTGCGTTCAGGAGAAGAGCGTGGGACTCTGAAACAATGGCATTCTGTGAGCATCTCTGTCAACAAGGTGCTTTCGGGAGAAAATCCAGAGCCGGCATAGGGAGGAAGAGGACGGGTAATCAAATGATATTACATGGTATCATGTTGTAAAACGCAGGGCTATTTCAGTCAATCACAGAAACAGCTTAGGAACATCAGCAGCTATGGCAACAACAATAACAGCATTCTTCTCTGCTTCATTTTCATGTGTCAAAGTTTCTTTAAGGTTTGCAAAGACACAGAGTCATCCTGTGTGCATTAGCTGTCACTCACACCATTTCATTATGCAGTGGGACAGAAAAACTGCATATTCTGCAGAGTTATTTTGATTACCTGAAACAGAAATAGTGCATTTGTGCAGATATATGAGAGTGCAAAGCAACAGAGTGTGAGGGAAGAGACGTTCAAAGGAATATACACACATAGCTAAAACTAATGCAATCCAGTACAAGAAGTCTGCAAGGACCCTTACCTTCATTAAGGTTATAATATTCAGTTATCGTTGAAGCTTGGGAAATAATCATTCACTTTATTATCTTGTCTGAACGGCAAATATGAAGCTACAGCCAGCAGTGGGGTTACTTTAGCTAAAAATACAATGTGGGAACACAGGGAAACAACATGTGTGGAGTGGGTTTTCTCCAGGTGCTCCGGCTTCCTCCCACAATCCAAAGTCATGCAAATTAACTGGTGACTCTAAATTATCCGTAGGTGTGAATGTGAGTGTGAATGGTTGTCTGTCTCTATGTGTCAGCCCTGCAGTATTTTGGCGACCTGTCCAGGGTGTACCCTGCCTCTTGCCTAATGTCAGCTGGGATAGGCTCCAGCCCCCCCACAACCCATAACAGGATAAGCAGTTTCAGAAAGTGAATGAGTTTGACATTTTGCCTGTCACCATCTTGGATTTTTGGAGCCAGAAGTGACCATGTTGGACATTTTAACATGGGGGTCTATGGGGATTTACTGGCCAAGGGAGCCAGCCTCAAGTGGCCAGTAGAGGAACTGCAGTTTTTGACACTTCCATGTTGGCTTCATTTTTCAGCCCCAAAGGTTGCCATTGGGCAATTACTAGGTGCTGTCTAGGAGCTTGAGCTAATCAATGGAAAACCATACACATCTAAAGTGTATGGCAGTGGTTCCCAACTGGTAGGTCGTGGTCCAGAAGTAGATTGTGGGCCCACTCTGAATTGACTGTAAGTGACTCATAAATGTGCCAAGTTTGTAAAAAAAAAAAAAAAAAAACACTAAATTTTTAAGTACAGTGAATTTCCAGCACAGAGCTTGTGCTGTTCTGTAGAATGAGTGACTAACAGACAGCTACTTGACTAAGACAGGAAACTAGCTCAATGTCATGGCCAAACGCAAGTATGAATGTAATAAACTGTGTGGACCTCAAACTACTGACTAAGGAGAAATCTGGACCCTGTGGCTGGACCAGTTGGGAACCACTGTTTTATGGGATACCAGTGAGTGTATGCACATGAAAATATATTGAAATATGTGTGTGTTTGTGTGTGCAGTGAAAATGACGCATCGTCAGAGAATGAGCAGCTGTTGAGCCGCAGCATAGACAGCGACGAGGAGGCGGCATCAGACAAGCAGGGATCAGCTGAGACCAACAACCCCAACCCGTGCCTCGTCAACCTGGGAAACAAGCCCGACCTCTGCCTGCTCTCTCTGGGCCTCCTGGAGCAGGAACGAGCCTGCACAGCATCCCCAACCACTGCAGCCGGACAGGCCAACAACATCCCCAGTCCCAACCACATCGGCAATGTCAACCACTTTGCCAGCACCAACCACATCAGCAGTGTGAACGCAGTCAACAACAATAAAACCCCGGGGGTAGGAAATTGAAGCTTTTAAAAACATCACTAGAGTGAAAGATATGACTGTGAACAGATCCTCAGTTAAGCTTCATCTGGAACTCACACACTGTCTTTTTTTATTCACACACAGATGCTACAAAGCCGAAGGAAAAAGATCCTGGATCTGTATGCCAGGGCCTGCAATGTGACGGAGGGTAAGTCTCTCTTACACAGAAAAAAAATATTGATCTTACCAAGGCTTGTAATCAAGAATTGATTTCTGTCGATACTGTGGGAGAGTTTTACATCTCTCTGCTAAAGATGAACTCTTTGTATGAACTGTGTTGTATCATTTTGAAGAAAAAAAAGAAGTCATTAAATCACTCCACAGGGATATTGCTCCACAAGTAAACAAAATTTAGACTTGTTCACCATCTTAGTTTAGCATGTTAGCGACCTAACATTTGATCATTAGAACTAAACACATAATGCGGCTGATGTTCTCTGAGGACCTTGAATATCTGTGCCAAATTTCACTGTAATCCTTCCAATACTTTTCTCTCATCATTTTCAGTCTGGACACAAAATGGTGAACTGATCGAATGACCCACTTTGCCTTCCATACAGCTGCACCACTAGCATGGCTAAAAATAATGTCGCTAACACTCCTGTTTCTCTCCAGGCCTGAGCCCCACAGAGCTTCCCTTTGACTGTCTGGAGAAGACCAGCCGCATGCTGAGCTCCTCCTACAGCAGCGAGGCGGCTGTGGTAAAGACGTGGAGGCACCTGGCCGAGAGCTTCGGGCTAAAGCGCGATGAGATCGGTGGCATGAGCGACGGCCTGCAGCTCTTCGAGAGAGTGAGCACAGCGGGCTACAGCATCCCCGACCTGCTGACACGCCTGGTGCAGATTGAGAGGCTGGACGCGGTGGAGTCGCTCTGCTCAGACGTGCTGGGCAGCGGTGAGATGGCGGCGGCTGCCGGACGGCAGGGCAACAGCAGTTTTCACAGCCAGCTGGTCTGTCCATCCCCGTGCCCATCTCCGTCCCAGCGCTGCGCCAGTGTCTAAATATGCGTTGGAGCACAGACTTGAGAGACTTGGATGCCTTACAGTATACATGTATGTAGGGATGGAAACTGCTCTGACAAGGACAGCACATATACAGTATACACCTTACCCCCATCACATGAAGAATGTCAGTGGACCTCCCCGTGTACAATCCTTGCTTTCCCGTCATGGGTTTTCTCTGTCAAGAAGCTAATAATCTGAAAAACTTTGTATGACCTTCATGTTCTGTCTTTTTAAAGTGCTTCAGAGTTTGAGAAAGACAAAACCAAAGACCAAAGATTAACATTGTTCTCTAGTTTGTCACTCAAGATATTGTCTGTTTTTTAGATTTTTGTCTTTCTCAAAATGCTTTTTAGTAAAAAAAATAGCTAGATTAACTGTGCGCTGGACGCAACAGAAAAGTTTTGTTAAAAAATGTACTATACATTTTAAAAATCACTGTGTTTGGTGTGCTGATGTAAACAATCACCGAGCAGCTCTTTGCAGCAGTGCCAGTTAAGTGTCTGTCTTGTAGGCAAACCGGTGCACTATAAGTGAGAGGAATGAGGTCGCCTTCTTGTCCTCTCACTGAACCGTTTGATCAGGACCAAAAACTAATATTAAATCCCGGAGCTGATGCAACTAGATGTTTGTGTCCGTACTGAGAAGGCGACCCCGTTTGACCGCAGCATCAGTTAACATTCATAACTGTAACTGCGCCCTTTGGCTGTGCTGTCATCATGCAAGGAAGACAGCAGAAATGAGCTCCCTACTTAAAATGCAATCATTACGCCCAGCTGGAAATACTAAACATCACTCAGATCGGCTTTCATTGTGCTTGAGAACTTTGGGCTGTTTGGGACACCACCGCGTCTCTGAGTCCCCACCAGTCGCAAGCATACACACAGTCAACATTACACACCACTATTCTTTAAAAACATTGTGTTTGCTAATTGAAAATATGGGTGTTAAGTGTGGGATTGCTGAACACAAACATAAAGTCAGTTAATTATATTTATAAAAACACAGGACTGAACAATTTAAGGTGGTGTGTCCGGTGTTAATCCCATACAGTGCATGAATACAGCATCACTTTGTTGCTCATGTTTTACCTAAATCCACACGCAAATCCACTTTCCCCAACTTTAACACACACACACACACACACACACACCAGTATACTATTTACTGCAACTACTTCCTCAGCAGTGACCCAGTCTGTGACCCCCCTCATAATTCTTCCTCTCCCCCTTTATTCCCCTTTTACCTCAACGCTGCGGTCTAGTGCTGCCGCCAGCCCTAATTATTTGGCGTGTGGCTCCCCGGGCCCCTAATAGGCTGAAGTGTTGTGGTTTACAGAGCGGGTGCAAAGTGCCTGTGATTTCCAGCACCCAATTAAGCATTTAGGGCCACTTAACCACTGAAAGCCCAGTGGAAAACCTGTTAAAACCCTGCATTAAAAACAGAGATGCCACGGCAGAGGCATTACTAACTGCCCCCGGGGTTGCTGCGATGTGAACGGTGCAAGAATGCAGTCGGTCGCGGTGGAAGCAGCGTTACACTCGCCCCATAACGTCTGACCTTACTCAGCTTTTGTGGTCGGCTCAGTCATGCTCAGACAGGATTTAAGCTCCCCTCTCCCCCTATGGGACCAATATGGCAAATGAGAACAATATGCAGTTGTCCACCTCTGAGAAGCAGCTGAAGCTGGTTAGCGTTGTACGCACAGAGACTGAGGGTGGCTCCGATAAGCATCGTGTTAAACTTTGTGAGGAGCGTCACGTTTACGCTCTTCCTAGCTCCATTAATAATGATGACGTTAACAGGTAAGAAGCTGTAGGTCATCGTCCTGCTTTTTCTAGCAGTTAAAGCTTCAAATCTCAGCAGCTAGCGCCAACTTTAACAAGCAATGCCAAGACTTGCTTTGATCTCATTTCTCGGGAATAAGACTGATTTTTATCTGAAGTCTGATGTTGTCAGCATAATGTCCCATGACCGCTCTGCACAAAATCAAACACATCACCAGCTGCCAAGTTCTTTTTTCTTATGCCTTTTCTGTTCTTATTTTATATCGCAGACTCTGGGGCTGGACTCCAGTTCTTTAAATTAATTAATGTGCATGTTTATCAAGCATGTATTCAGATCTTTTTTCTTTAATATCTCTTGTCAATGCAAATAAAAAGCTCACATTTCAATATACTGCCCTGTTAGAGCAGGGTCGTCTTTATCCAATACAGTTCAATTCAAAACAGGTTTAACTTGTTATTTTTATGATGTTTTATACTTTTGTAAATAATGCAATTTGTGGATTGAATTGAAATGAAATGGACCCAAGCCCTGGTCTCAAACAGGCAAACTCTTGTCTGACATGTATTATGCTGGTAGGATGATATACGGAAGCCAAACATGGATTACTTACCTCAGTAGCACGTACAGTATAGTAGAGCGTGTAGAGTCACACACAAACTCATCACAGAACCAAAGTATAACTGTATATATAACTTATTATTGTACATAATGTATACATTAATAAAGATGTATGGCAAAAAAAAATCTTGGTATTTTAATTGACCAATAAAGTATCTTTATTATTGCAGTTTATCCTGGCTGTTACCTGATAAAAGGAATTTTGTGTGAGACAATGACTATGGAACATTTTACAGAATTGCTTTGGTGCAGTTATTTTGTACATTTCGTGCTGGTATGCAATAAGTTGATATGATAGAGTCTACAACCATGCTAGTGGCTCTGTGAGGCTGTACTTAGTGTTTTTTTAGCTCACTTGCAGATGTGTAGCAGGTATAATGTTCACTGTATTTATTTATTAATTAGGACAAAACGAAGAGCTTGAAGTACAGCTGAGCAATATATTGATATTAAACTGATATCGTTATATGAGACTAGATATCATCTTAGTCTTATCATAATATCAAAAGTGTTGTCTTTTCCCAATTTTAGAGGCTGCTTTACAGTAAAGTAATGTAATTTTTTAACTTATTAGACTGTTGTAGCTCTTCCATTATCAAAAATCTCATAGTGTAAATATGTTGTGAAAGCACCAGTAGTCAACCCTGCACACAATATCAATATCAAGGTATTTGGTCAAACATATTGTGATATTTGATTTTCTCCATCGCACAGCCCTAGTATTTAATCATAAGCCAACGTACTGGACAAATAAAAAATCTGACCTGTTGATGGCACTGAATGAACAGTCAGGAAATCACTCGACTCATTACAATTCATCCTGAGGCGACATAAAGGTCAGTACCAAAATTTATGGTTCTCAATCCAACAGTTGCCAATACATTTAACTCAAAGCCACAGATGTCAGCCTCGCAACGGTGCCAGAGAAGAAGTCAGAGGATCACCAAAATCTGTAAGAGTATTGTATGGATAATAAATATTTGTGAAAAGGTTTCATGGCAATCCATCCAGAAGTTGTTGAGATATTTTAGTCTGGACAAATGTGGATGACCGACCAAGAGACTGACAATGCCATCGACAGAGGCACACCGCCAGCATGACAAAAATAAATAAATAAATAAATAATAATAATAATAATAATAATAATAGTAACCAAAATCTTAATCATGCCAATAAGTAAAAAAAAAAAAAAAAAAAATCATATAAAAACTTAAGAATGATTTTTGCAACATATAATTTTTTTTTTTAATCTTAGTTTATTTGACCATGTACAATATTAAACATAAATGTTGCCATTTGATGTATTGCACCAGATTTAGCTTAAAGCTAATTCGCATCTGCAGTCCCTTGTAGAGTATACAATGGCATAAGGGAACAATAAAAAGGTAGACAGGATTAAAAGTTGCAATTTCTTCTCATACAACAACTAGTATAGCATAGGACTGGGCGATATGTCCTGAAAATTATATCATGATATTTTCCGGCCATATTTTGATACACAATATATATCTCAATGTATTTAAATCTCCACAAAAGCACCTCATTAATGTTCGGACTGGGAGACAAAATCGAACAAATCAATATTTCTGACCAAACACCCTCTCTGATGTGACAAACTGTAGGGATGACTATTGTTTTGGGGATTTTTTTTCCCGATAAAATATTGAAAACAATGAGACTTTTTTTTCAATAACCATCAATAATGTGAATATAACAACTAAGTGGGTTATGGCAAGCATAAAACAAATAGTAAAGGCTGATAAGTTGAGAAATTTACATCACTTTACTGTAATGCAAGCTTTAAAATAAAGGGACACACACACACACACACACACACAATGTATGCCATATCAGGATACAACAATACCCAAAATCTTGGATGATATATTTTGTCTCATATCTCGATAACAATATACTATCCTAATATCACCCAGCCCTAGTATAGCACTGATCAAATATGTTAAGAGAATGTAATGGGCCACATATATCATGTCAGAGGTGACCGACACTGACACACAGTATAGTAACTGATCCTGTATAGTGGTCCATCCCAGACTGTTGTTTGTCGGCCGCTGCAGCAGATGCTGACGGGCTCTGTTAATGGCTCAGACACACCAAATGGAAAATCACTAATCACATTCAACATTTTCCAGTTCATTCAACACTCCCAACAGTTAATTATAGATCATTAAATGTGACATTAACTAGATGGTTCATCAAATGAGTGATGATTTCATTGGAAAAAGACTGTAGGACAAGATTAGTAGACTGTAACTCCATTCAGGCATGAGTTCTCACCCTCATATGCCCCTCTATCTCTCCCACTAGCTTGCTACTGCAAGTTGAGAAAGTGTTTTGGACACCAAACCATTTTTCTCCTTCGAATGAGAGATGATAAGTCATTTCTCCTTATTTTAAAGCATTATTAATTGAGGGTGACTGCATGAAGATTTCTTTAATCATTATTTACTGTTACCAAACAATGGAGAATAATAAAACCTTGGCAAAGATATTTGACTTCTGCATTATGGTTCTAATTTCAGAGGATTATTAAATGATGCAACCTGCCCTGTACCACACAGTTTTATCAACCTGAAGGACTTGTGTTTTGGACATAACTTCAGTAAATCCCTGAGCTGCACCCACTCATGTTTTTACTTTAACAGACTTTTCTTCCACCAACAAGCCATCAGCTGCTCCAGTGGCAGCTGTCACCTCTGCACACCACTCTGTCATCGGGCTCTCACTGCGTGGGTGTGTATTTGTGCCAAGATTCCCAAGGCCTTAGCTAAATGATTAGGTGTGTATGTGCTGGCTGGTGATCTTAAGTCTGGTTCATAGCAGGTCTGTCTGGCAGTGGAGATGCTGTGGCAGTGATGCTGCTCTGGGGCATCGGGGCAGCAGTGAGGTCTTGCTCTCATCATGTTTTAAAATTGGCCATAAATAATCCACCCCAATTGAGGAGCCTTTCAGTCTGATAACACACACAAACACACATTGAGTAGGTACACACATGTGTGCAGAGGTGTGTGTCTCTTTGTGTCTTAAGGGTCTGTTTTGTGTCTTAAGCGCTTGGCTTGGCTTCAAATAAGAAGGATGAAGCCGTGGAGATCCACTTCAGGGCAAGGTGTGCCAGTGAGATGAATTAAACCTCTGCCAGCCAGTAACACCTTCACCCTCAACACAACAACTGCATGTACACACTCATCCCCGTCAGTCACCTGCACACACATCAAACAGCAGGAGTACAAGCAGCGTCCAGACTAAAGTCAGGTGTTTGGAGCAGAGCATGTGTCTGTCTGGAGGACAGGATGAATTGTATCTGCACTCCTGGTAATTACACAGCTTTCAACAGTCACAGCTGCAGCACACTTTTGCAACTACTATATTAAGGAAATATCCACTGAAATACTGTCACGTGTTAGAAAATATAGTATACCTCAGCAATGCTTTCATGCCACTTATTTTAAAATATGAGGACAATCAGTCAGCTGTGAAAAAACAACGAGCTACAGCTCCTTTCAGAGCAGTCATTTTGCACAGACCTCAAAAAATCATAAGGAGAAAAATCCTGAGAATTGACACAAAGGCAGTGTAGCCAAATTTATTCGAATAGTGCAGCCAAAAACAGCCCACATTACCCGTAGTGCTACACAGAACAGAGCAGGTAGCTAAAAAAAAAATATCACAGAACAAGAATACGAAACAAAACAAAACACAAAAACAACATAAGCATCAATGTACATAGCTCATACGCACAAATCACCAACTCATAGGCACAAGTCAAAAAAGCCCCCCAGAAACAGCCACATCAGGAGGATTCAAATGCTACTGAATAGTAGTACGTTGTGAGCTTTGGCTTCAAAGAATTAATAAAAGTTGTGGGGGGTGGGGTTTGTGATAATGATCTTTATTTGATTTCATGATCTCCACCATGAGGTTTTGCCTATAATTTTGGTGTATACGATTGCACATAATCTACTAACTTAGGGGGATGTTAGGCTGACATGAAAACATCAGTATATGTAATGTAATACATTACATGTAAGACATAAGTTACATATACATTCACACCACATTCATACATTCATATTTTTTTATTTTATTTTACACATAATACATATCAACCCCAGCCCCAAACCACCACACACAAATTGCTAAATTGCTTTGTTTTATTGTTCCCCAGACAGTGTCTTTCTATGGTCAAAAAATATCTCATCAGTTCTTTCCAAGTCTGTAAAGTGAGGGCCTCTGTTTTTTTCCAGTGTTGTAAAATTGAGCTTGTTATAAACAAGGGAAGGAAACATAATCTGCCATCCTGTGGGATATCTTACTTTTTCAGCTTTCTGAAAAATATACAGCTATGCTGAGAATTGGATTTTTGTTTTGCAAATAATCGATATCAAATCTTGGATTCCACTTGAATGCAAATGAGAGTTACCGGAGCCACACTCTACACAGCTATCAGAAGAGTCTGGATAAAGGTTATTAATTTCTTATCGAGTGTAGTATATTCTGGTCATCAGTTTATACCACATTAACTGTAGATTTTAATTTTTTTGTAATGCTGTTAGTAAGATGTCAGCATTTCCTCCATTTTGTGTCGTCTTCTTTGACGTTGAGATCTTTATTCCATTCATCGTACATCTTTTGCAATGAATACTGTTTAGACTGTTCCTTCAGCAGCATGTTGTATGTTCTACCAATTAATTGTGTCTTTCTTCCTTCTTTAAAGAGGAGGTCCTCAAATCATAGTGCAAATCAAACTTTTCTGTAATCCAATTTTTAGTTGTAAATATCTAAAGACAAACCTGATTTATCAATTTGAATTTACCCTTAAGTTCTGTAAATGATTGAACCTTATTGTGCAGAATTAAATCTGTTAAATATTTGATTCCCTTTGTTCTCCAAGTGTCCCAGTTTAGCTCTGCATTTTGGATTTTAATTGACGGATTATTCCAAAGTTTTGGGGCACATCTAATGGTGAGGATAATGCTGCTCTACAGTCTAGGGTCGCATAGGTTTTGTATGCCAACAAAATCACCTTTGGCATATTGTCCATGTGCTGGAAACGAAAAGCTTTATTATTGATTCAGGGAACAAAGAGAAATGAATTGATTTGTGGCACATTCTTTTTTAATCCTTGGGCTTGGGGGAAGATATCAACTATATTAAAGTAAAAAAGCTCCAATTGAAGTTACAAGTCACTGGTGTTGAAGTCCAAGTCGAGTTGCAAGTCCAATCTGAAGTCATTAAAACTGTAACTTCATGTCGACACCTCTGCAATTATCATTAAGTCGAAAAAAGGTTTGGAGGCATTACGGCTTTCACAGACCTCTATAAAGACGGTACTTTTGCTACATTTTCAGACTTACCCTCAGATTTTAATTTACCTGCAGCCCATCTATTTCTCTGCTTTCAGATTAGACATTGTGCCTATTCTCTTTTTCCATCTTATCCTTCCCTCCCTCCTAACCAGCCACGGGATGACCTTTTGACCTTTAATCCTCATCAGATATCACTAATATCCAAGATTTATGACAAACTCATGGCTCTTGATCATTCGCTTGTCAAAACCAAAAATGCTTGGGAGCATGAGCTTGGGGCAGAGTTGGAGGATTAATGGTGGGACAAAGCTGTGCATAATATACGCTCAACTACTCCTTGTGTCAGGGTGCAGCTTCAACAATTCAAGGTATTACAGAGAGTCCATTTCAGCAAATCTCGACTATCTGAACTATATCCTAATATTGTGGACCAATGTGACAGATCCATGCCTCTTGTAATTTGAGTCATATGTTCTTCTGCCCCAGACTACATCAAGTCTGGACTGACTTTTTTTATGGTTTTCCAATGGTTTTAGGAATCCAAATAAAAATGGATCCTTTTATTGCTATATTCGGGGTATCATCTGAACATCTCCAAATTAACTCCTCACAGTCAGAAATATTACCTTTACTTCCTTTTGGGTGAGACGTCACATTTTACTCCTAAATCCCTAAAACCTATATTGCTGTGACTTAAACGTATTTTCTCAAATTTAAGAAAGGACATAACATCCTTAACAGTGAAAGGCTCCTCTGATAAGTTTACTTGAAAATAGAATTATTTTATACACTACTTTAATTCCTTATCCCCCCCCCCCCTCACACACACACACACACACACATTTTTTATTTATTTTAATGTATTTATATTTTGTATTTATATATTTTTTTTAAATAATTCATTTGTTTTACATTTATTATTTACTATTTTTCATTAGATTTTTATTATCCTATCTATCTAGATCTCCTTCTTTCTCTTTAACCAAGCTTACTTTGGGGGTCTACTTACAACTGGACAATGAACACATTTCATTGTACTGTCTTGTTTGGAAAAATACTAAATAATATCACTTAATTTATGACTTTTTTTCCCTCTTGTTTCAGTGCAGAGACATGCATTTTTATTGTTCCTGTTCTGTTGTTGTTATCCATCTATCCCTAATAAAAAGGTAATGAAAAAAAAGAAAAAAGTCTGGTCTTCTGGTGAGTGAAAGTGTCACATACATTGCAAATCTGGGACTACTGTTACAAAAGTAACATAATAAAATTTGATCATGCCATCTTAAGTCCTTTTACTGACCAACATGCACTTATATTGAGCAACAGAACCAGTTAACACTAAACAATCTCATTTCCATAATGATAAAATAAGTGGTAAGAATGAAACAATTTATGACTAGCTGCAGACATCAACAGCGCACATCGAGGAAAGTTTATGAAAAGTCCAAACACAAACAGAGATTTGGAAGCACAAGGACACATTAAGTTTGGAAAGAAAAACTGCCGGCAGAAACTAATGAGCAACAAGTGTGAAAATCCTAAATCAGGACTGACACTTCATTTTAACAGATACAATCATTATCAGATGCGAGCCTCTTGGACCATTTTAATCATAAGCAGCGTAAAAGAAGTTTAAACAAACTGGAATTTGGAAACCAGTGCAATCCCAGTCTGTCAAGCATAAATAACCCCTGACAGCTGCTTCCACTCACAACTCCTTCACACACTAGCTCATTTACAGTCAGGTATATTACCACAGCCTCCATGTGCTTATTGCATTACTAAGCAGCATATTTATGCATATTGCAGCTGGTGGAAATAATATACATTTGGTGGTCCGCCATGTCAAATCGCTGATTGACTTGACTTTATGGTTGTGCTCAAGTGGAACCGCTAATGTTTCCCCCTGCCAGCCTCCTCCCACCGACCAAATAACATTTTAATGAGGTTTACCAGCCAGACCAGAGCAGGGCGACTCTTTGGGGTAATTTTCTGAATTTTTGGTCCACTGAAAAAACCCAAACATAAATCAAGATCAGTGTTTAAAGCCATGTGAGTGATGCTGTGCAGGGTAGATTGGCAGAGTTAAGCGTGTTAGGGAACACGGACCAGACGCTGCTATGCCGACTGCAGCGCAGACCAGACATAACTGAAGTCATGAAAGTAAATAAATCAGCCGCTGACAGTTCCTGGAGTAGGCACATGGGCAATAATTCCCTGTTAAAGTGATACTCCACCCAAAATCAAACATTCTCAACCTTTGGGCTTAAAAAGTGGCTGGAAGACGTTTGTAGATTCTTTCAGCTTGAACTCACGTCACTTAGTATAAATTCCCCCCCAAAAAAATCTAAACTGGATGTCGATTGTGAGGTGCAGACGTATGGTAAGAATGTGAATCAAAGAGGTACTGGACTGGAGCTTCAGTCTCAACCTTGAAAATCCAAATATTGTAACTCAAAGTTCCCGAACTAGCTTTTTCTAAAACTTTCGACAGGATATAGTCAAACGCTCACAAAAAAAGTTTGAGTTTGCAGTATCTAATTACAAAAATGTGTTTATTGGAGAGGTGTCCAACGTTAAGTCTATTAAGTTACGGAGAGAGCTGGATTGTGTTAGACTGTACACGTGTATCTCATAAAGTGGCAGATGGATGGATAGAATATATCGAGCATATGAATCAGATTGACAAAAGTGAAGTAAATGATGCTGTGAGAGTGATTTGAAGCATTTTTTTAACGGGGAAACTGTTGAAATCTTTCTGATGTTCTTTCAAATTGACCAAAGATTTCCCGAAAAGAGGAAAACTACAAACAGTTTACAGCCATCTGTCAACCCTGCAGAGGATGAGAAGGCAGAGTGTCACTTTAAGGTCATCTTGAATCGACGCCTGGCTGGATTCGGCACACAGAGGAACAGTTTGATTTATGAGAGTAAGTTCAGGACAATTTTATTTGCCAGGTCTGTCAAACAAGGATGTGGCCCCCTGAGTTCATTCAAACTGCACTGCCGGGTATAAAAACAGCCTCACACCTTCTGTACGTCCTAACAAGATGGCATGATTGGTAATCGGACATTATCACGTTCATTTGTTAAGCCAGTAAACGGCGCAGCTCCAACCAGCTGTCATGTGTTACCACTCTGCTCAATAGCTCCAAATTACAGCCTCGCCAAAGCAAAAGATGAGCTGATGGAGAAAGTGATGAGTGGCTTCACAGCGAGTTCCAGTTTTCAATCAATTTGTACTCTAAAGAGCTGACGTCCTCCGTGGAAGACGGCAGATGGATGGATGGCGAAGAAACACTTTGTAATAATATGATGATGTTGACGGAGTGAGTTTATTAACCGCACTGCATCTGCCTTTAAATGATGGAAGACAAACAGATGTTAGGAGTTCTGAGGGATCAGGGTCGGAGCTAGGACACTGCCTGTGTACCCCGGGTGGCTTGATGCAGTATGGCGGTCACAGGATTTACATGGCTGCTGTGTACAGAATGTGTTTCAGTGTTGATTGTGCACCTTGATGTTTCCATGTGCAACAAAATTCAATGTAAATATTCTCCTCATCCACCAACAAAATATGACCTTCTATATCTATGATATAATCTCCTCTGCTTACGGCTGTTGACAGTTGGGTGAAGTAGTGAAAATGTAAGCAAGAAAAGAATTTAAGGTAGGCTAAGACTTAAATCAGGGGGATTTGCTCAGTAGGTTGGGTAGGAGGGGAATTTCCCCCTACTGGTTTCTACAACTATGCTCTGGCAATTTAATTTCATCCCCAGAGGAGATTAAAATTTACTACTTATTTATAACTGCAATAATTTTTACAAGGGCTCTAAAAAAGTCATTTTGTACATTAGCAGAACTTTCAACATTGTCCTTGCATGTGCTCTGGTGCCTGCCACGTAATAACACAAGTGGTTAGAAGCCAAAGTCATTTGGGGAAATAACATTCCATATCATTAACTGGGCTAAACTATAAGTTACAGCTCACTGCTGAAGCTTTCCCACAGCTCAGAATATAGGATGTATGATACAGAGACTTCCAAAGAGATCAACATTAATAATGTTTTAAAAAGTAAATACAGTGGATATGCTGGAGTGGTTCAGCTTGTTGTTCATAATGCTGTAAATTCGTCTTATTTTCAAAACTGGTGTTGTTTGACTATGCACTATTTTTTCTTTTAAATTCAAATCCAATATCGCCACATTCTCCTTCGCCAACAATGGAACTACTCTAACAGTTATGGCTTGGTGCAGATGCAGTTTACAAGTGTCTGCAGACACTCCAGGAATTGGTTCAACTCAAATATCTAAAGCAGGTCTCATTTATTTTGGCAGAACATTTCATTTCAAACACATTTGTTCTCAAATGTTTTCCCGAGTGGGTGGTTTAAAGCCTCCAGGTTGACCGTCACACTGATGGCTCAAGTGAAAAAAACAAAAACATTTTCATTGATCTGATTTAGTGCTGAATCTACTGTACTACACTAACTAATCAAAAACATAATTGGCAGATGAACTGATCATGATAGTTGATTGCAGCCCTAAATCAAGCATAATAATGAAGTCTAAGTGTACAGGTTTCCTTCACATTTCCACTAATGAATTTTCAAATCTATTACATAACGTTTCTGTTATATTTCACCCCATTTACATGACTTTATTTAGTTTAAAATAGATAGGCCTACATAACGATTATAGGGCGCAATAGTCAGGCTCTTATTGCAGTGTGCTTTGCCCAGGGGGCATTGTAGCATTAAATATAATGAAATGCCTTTGTGTTTACACGAACAGTTGACACAATGTGGTCATGTTATTTGGCCTGGCTACAGCAGGCGTGAAATTTGTGCAGAATTGCACTCTGTTGAGCAGCCTTTTGGTTGTCTTAATGCTTTTTCCATTAGCATGGCTGACCAGAGCCAATTCCCAAATGTTATCGACATGGAAAATTTTGATGCAGAGCCTCCATTCAGCACAGCGATGAGCCACCTCTCTTAAGCCATGTATTATATTTTTTGTTTGAAAGCCAGACATTATCAAACCCGCACTCCCCAGACATTTGTGGAGAAGTAACTTAGCTTGCTCATTTGACATTCCTGCTGCCAACAAGCTGCATACGCAAGATTTCAACCTACTAACATATTAATTTAGGAACATTACAAAGAACATATTGAGTAATCAGACATATTTTGGATTTTTTATGAGCATGTTTAAAATAACAAACTGAAACAATGTATATTCATAACTTTTCCAAAACATTCTGTTTTCCAGGATTTTCATGACCATGGGAACCCTGGATAAAGTTAGGATGAACACATACCTATGTGAACCCTGAGTTAAATGTTACAAACTTTAATCTGGAGGTGCGTTTGATTCACCTAGCAACTCCCTGCAAAAATGGAATGCACAGGGTGTTCAGCCATGTTAAGTAAGATTCCAAAACCATACATAGGGAGCAAAAATGCCCACTTCAAAGTTAACTGTGGAGGAAGAACTAAACACGGGTTTATCTGTTTGCCAGAAATTGACAAGTAGGATTACCCATCTGTCATTGTGCCTGTGGAGCCAAACCAAGGCAAGTTTAGCTTGCAAGTAGTCATACGAGGAACAACAGCATGTCTCCCTAGAGATATCTAGGGAGAGTATTTAGAGTATTTAATGAATAGATTATCTGAGCGTTGTTGTTTTCAGGTAACTTAAAACATCTATTACAATACTTACAGACATGTAAACTCTTTTGTAAATCTTGAAAACTAATCAAATCACATTTAGTCACAAGTTACATACATTTCAATAAAATAAGGTATCCATTTTTGTTTCAACATATATTACAATATTTTATTTCAGTGTTTTAAAATTTTCATGGTAGAAGCAAGAAGTATGTGAGATGTCTATGTTACTAGGATAATACATGGAGGAAGTGATTGCATTGGTGACATTGCAGGGTGTTCCGAATGGAAGAATACTGTCAAGGAAGTTCCCATAACCGACATTCCATGAACGGGGAGCATGGTGTAGGGAATGCTGTGTACACAGTAAAACAAAACACAGACAGCTTTGTCTTCTTGTTCCGTCAGTCTCGAAAGATGTCCTTTCTTATTTGAAATCAAGTTGCTTTTGCTTGTGAATATTCACAGATGATGCCTCTCAAGGGGCTCATCCTGTTATCCGTAAATTTGTCCAAATCATGTGTAGACTCATCAATTCGATTTATGGGCCTCGTAGAGAAGTATACTGTATTCTACATTCTACGACAAATATGTAATCCACGGTCATAATATCTCGCAAATCTTTCATCCAATTCTCTTTGTTGACTTCTTTAACCCTGATCAGAACATCGTTTCACACTAACATGCAGTTAATTCAGGACTTCGGAGGCTGCGAGAGTCTTAAAAAACTGGATGCACAACTTTCAACTTCAGACCAGCACTCCCCGGTACATTTTAAATATCAGCTGTAATCGTTCCAGTCCGTCCAATCTCCTCCATCAACCAACACTACCAGTGTGTCCCATACTGAGACCATTACTCCCATCAACCCACCCATGCTCTGCAACAAACAAATAAGACGAGTTTATGCAAAACATATGGATCTCAGTATTTCATATGCAGTCCAATCTTAATGTCCTTCAGTTCTTTTTGTTTATTGTCATTAAAAGCTTCACAGTCACAGCCTCTCTTCCTTCACGCACATCAGACACCCATTAAGGTCACTGGCAAGCATGACACTCGTTTTCATCGCAGAAAGAACAGAAGACAAGACATCAGATTAGCATTGTGAAACATAAAAACAGATGGGTCGCAAAGTGCAAAACATACACAACACTAAAAAAAAAAAAAAAACACTTCTGACAGATAAAAGAAATTCAAAAACACATTGCTGTATAAATAAATAAAGAATGTGCATCTGCATATGTTATTTTGAGGTAGAGCCACATGGAGCCTTGAAGTACGAAACATGGTTATTACAGTTTGAGCACACATGAAAGACAAAGCAATGTTCTGAAGTACTAAAACATAAGGCAAGTCATCTTTATTGTAAAGGGAAAGTCGGAATTTTTAAAGAGGCCTTTAATCGAGTATGAGGAAGTGAAACACGTGAGAGTGTGTGTTATTTGAGGTTGTGGAGGATGGACCTGAGGTTAAGGCAGAGGAAGGTGTGCGTGCGGTTGGCTTTGTGATAAAGTTCTTGTATTTGAAGGTGGAGGGAGGACAGTTCAAACAGACGACGGTTCTTCCTGGACAAAATCAAAGAAATAAACAGCAAGTCATCAGTCCACAGACATTCAAAGAAACAAAGTCACATGACTCAGTCACAGTCCAGCACTACACCAGCGTACCATAGCCGTATAACTGGTCATTTTTAGCCAGGTTTACACTACTTGACTGAGCAGACCAAAAAGGAAGTCGAAAAGTTGGACCTGACAAATAAAATTCTGATGTATTTAAAAAACAATCAGTGACCAGTTGACTAGTTTTGTAAACACGCACTCGACCTGTTGAGTCTAGGAAATACACACAACTAAACTTCTCCAGATGTGGAGGCCCTGGATGAAAAATCAGAGATCACCAAAAGTTACCAGAATTTATTGTCTGGGAAACATATGTGTACAGAATTCTGTGCCGATCCATCACATAGTTGTTGAGACATTAAAGTCTGGACCAAAGAGGCTGACTGACCAATCAACTAATACAAGACTGCCACAGTCAAGAAATAACTTTATTTAGGCCTCATAGGTATACCATACATACCATGATAGTGTTGGTTACTGCCTGTAAACAGTATCACCAAAGTTTTGAAATGAGCTTGGTATGCCTTGCTGTATGTGCAATTTTTTTTGACTGCTGTGTCCGTGATTATCTTTGCTTCTTCTTGGATGTTTGCTGCTTACTTTCAGGCACCTGGTTGCTAAGTCTTAATAAAGTCCTAACCTCACCTGTGCATTGTGATCAGGATCTTCCTTAGCAAAATAAGAAGAAAATAGTAAAATACAGGCAGAGGGCAGAGTCTCTGCAGATAAATACACCACCACAAACTTCTAGCAGGTAATAAGGGATGACTGAGAGAGATTTAAGTCTATATGTTGTTTCTTGGGGGGAAAATCCTGCATAATATCCTTTTAAATGAGCTGTATATGACATTCAGAGTATTGACTTAACAACAAACAACTATTTGCTATGTGAAGATACACTGAAGTAACTGAGTCCTGAGCAGTGAATGAAGTTAAAGCACTTTTGTGTGTGTGTGTGTAGGTGGTGTCGTGGCGAGTGCATGTATGTGTATCCCACTGGCTAGCTAATCACCGCCACTCTGCACTATGCTAATAATGAGATTACTGCTGAGGAAGCCGTCCAAACCTTCAGCGTCTTCACAGAAGCTTTGCACCCACCCTTCAGTTTACCCCCAGGCTAACAATGTGAGCTCTGTCAGCACTGTGGCTGTTGTTAGCACTGTTTATTGAGTTAGCACGGTTAGCTGCTAGCTGCCGGTTGAGAACCGTGTGGAGGCTATCCCACCCAACACTTTAAAGACACTATGTGTAACAATTTCAGTTGTTCTTTGAGACAAACAAATGTTGAAGTCCAAAGTGTGTCCTTGCACATGTGTATTTACCTCCATCAGCTTATCTAAGTATGTCCGTAAGCTCCGAAATTCTCATTTACATATACATTGTGTCTCATCATGTACGTGTGCCATCTTGAAAATACAGGTACGTACAGGGACATACTTGAGAAATACGGAATCGCCTTTCGCATTTTCACTTGTCGGTTTCCGGTTTCCGCCTGCAGGTAGAGTGACAAAAAGCAGCAGCAAGCAGGCTAGTCACAAGTGTCGGTACATTTGAAAAAGGCAAAAAGGCAACGTGACCGGCGATTTCAATAAATAAGGGTCAACATCGGGGTAGCCTTTCCCAGGTGGAGAGAGCTGCTGAGGGAGAATCACAGCTAACAGCGGCTAACAGCTGTTAACGACCAGCGCCGCTAACAGCTGTTAGCCGCTGTTAGTGACGCAGTGTTGCGAGGAGAGGGATGAGGTGTGTGAGGTTGAGCCACTTGTCAGTTGTCAAAAGACAAGACGTGATTGGTTTGTTTCGATTTACACCCGCCCCAACAGTCCTACATTGTAAACACAGCCAGCATGGTGAGGAGGGGGTTTGTCAACGCGCGTCGCGTGTGTCTGTGTAGGAGCCTGAATGAATACTCCATGATGTATCGGATGACATGGTTTCATCAATGTTATCATAGCTTTTTGGTACACAGCAGCTACCGTTGTTGCAATACGCGTTTGAAACAGTGAGGCGCTAGAGTGTGCTATCCGTTTGAATGCAATTCACGATCTCAACACTAGATGGGAGAAATTCCTACACAGTGCCTGTTTAAAACATAGATATGCTCAGAATGTCGCATACAGCTCCTTTAAGATGATCTGCAACCCAAACTGTGGCTACAATTGACTTAACAATCCTGTGGTTCTCCAAGCTAGGAGTTGGGACAATCCCAAGGGGCAACAAGATCGATCTGAGGGGCCACATGATGATCAACAGTGTAGGATATAAGAAAAAAAAAGTCATGCTACCCAAAGTAGCTTTTATGATTTCAGATTTCCTCTGATCTTTGTTTATTTGTTTCTCTTCCTAGTTTTTCGGAGTCACAAGCCATAAAGGTTGGGAACCACTGTAATAGTCCAAATGGCAATACATATCCTTGGTAAAAGGAATACATATCGTTTGAAGTTTATTACTGAGTTCACATCTGGACCCAGGTTGAGTATTTGTCAGATAAAGATCAGTCTGTGCAGACACATAAAAGAAATGATAAGAGTGCATATAGTTGCATATGTCTGAGCCTGCAGGTATTTACTACTCATGATCAGAGACAAGTTAATCCTTGTTCAGTGTATGATATTACCAGTATGGATATAAGTGTGTCTACCTGATTGTGGAGAGCTTCTGTAGAAGGATGGAGAGCTTCTCCAGCGACGGCAGCTCAAGACGAGGGTTTTTAAGAAGCTGGGAGACTGTTTGGAAAAACTCCTCGCAGCTACACGCCTCCAGGAAGGGATTTAAGTAGCCTACAAGCACACAGACACAAGCAGAGCAAAGAAAAAGAAGGATACTATCAAAACAATTTCTCTAATGAACAACACATTTTTATTCAATGTTAGAACTTCTGAGAGGATGAAAATTATTAACTTCAGATTTGCATAGAAATTAAATCATGGCCGCACAAACAAACCATGAAAACACTTTGACAATCAAACTGACAGGGACACAGATGCTGGTCTGAGAGACTCTAATGAGTGTATTTGGAAGAGCTTCCACATTGTCACTGTTAACTCTGACCTTCCCTTTATCAAACCCTAACCTCTCACACACGCAGGGAGATGAAACAGAGGAAGTACAACAGCAACAAACCACACAGATGGAAGCTGCGCATACTTTGAATTAATAAAAGCAAATGTGGACCTCATGTCGTCCTAAAATTAGTCAATTCCTAGCAAACAAGCATTTGTTTCTGCTAAAGTCACATTCCTGCTCCTTTCAAAACTAACTCTCCACCGTCTTCAACCATGCACAAGGGTGAGGGAATACAATCTGAGTCACAGAGAGACTTTTCTGGCTGGTGCAGAGGTTCTGCTGGCATCAAATCACAGCAGAGGATTGGACGGGAAAGAACAGGATCAGTGTCAGATAAGAAAGGACAAGACAGGTGGAATACAAGATAATACAAGAAGGATTAAGCAGGAGAGGGTAGTTTGGTCAGTCTTTTTCCAGCAACAGCATCACCTCACCTCAAGGTTATAAAACTACTATATATTATACATGGTGCTGACATGACCATGAACTATGATGCATTTTTCTTGCTCATTTTACATCTTTCACACTAAAACTTCCCAACTAGTGAATATTCAGTGTAATGTCTGCTGATGGGGGCTGGACAATATGGTTGGCCTCTAAAGTATCTGCCTGTAGCTGAACATATTGTGTGAGGTAGTAAAAGGTGTAAGGCTGCAATTAATGTTTATTTTGTTAAGATTAATCTGTCCTTCTTTGATTCATTTATTGACCACTTAGATCATAGAAAGCCAAAAACAGTGCTTATCATATGGTGAGATTGCCAAGAGATAAGTTTTGAATTTGCCTGTTTTGTCCGACCAGCAGTACAAAACTTGAGGATATTTACGTTGACATAAAACAGAGGAAAACAGCATATCGTCAAATTAGAGGGTGAAACCAGAATTTTTTTTTTTCACTTAGTTTAAAGATCATCAAATTGTTGGGTAATTTTCTGTCAATTTAAGAACTAAAGAGATGACGCAAAAGATCATGACCTCACTGCAAACCAGTTTCTCTCTAGGATATTAAACTTAATCAATTAAAAAATTCTCAAACAAAATCTTAACTTCAACAATTACTGATTTTCTGACCATTGCTAACTGATCCATTTTTCAAAACCTTCCAAACCTGAACGCGAATCATTTGAAAATTCCTACCTACCATAATGTTGTTGTTACCAAGACCAGAGGATTAACAAAAGTTCACAGCACTTCTGCCCACACTGCCTGGTCTGCTGATGGGTCGTTATCAGGGTTGGACATCAACTATTTTGTCCACCTGCCACTGTGGTCAGTGGATCTCAAAATCTACCAACCACTCAATAGAATACCATTGTTTTTTTTAGCTGGCTAGCGAAGCAAATCTAGCAGCCACTTGCATATTTTACCAACATTTGCCTCGTGGCTGGTGCTTATTTCCAGCCCTGGCCATTATCCCTTTAATGTGTGCTACATTCTACACATATGTGGTTATGGGAATACAGACCCACGCTTACACATAAAGACACTTTCCTTATGGCGGGACACATCAAATAGCAAAAAACAGGGGTGAAAAGTTATTGTCTAAAGTAGTGTAACCAGGTCAGGGAGGGCGTTTTTAGCTGCAGCACTATGAAAACATATAACAACAAACACCTCTCTACTATGGCGAGCATGGGAAGAACACAAACACACACACCAAGTAGGTTCATATGTGGCCATGGAAGATAAATATACTGCATGAAGCAGTTTTGCAGCAAGTGTACCCACTGTTTACCAGATGTCAAAGCTGGTAAAACAATGTCACCGCATGTGTTTGTGTATTTGGGTGGCCAACTACATTTTGCAACCCATAAATGTGCTATTAACAAGATGCGTACGTGACTGAGCTTAAAACAAGTAGTCAAGTTGTCACAGTATGGCAACAAACTTCCTGTATGTGCAAGGTTGTGTGTGTATGTCTGTTTTGTGACCTTTTTGGCTTTATTGGCAAACTTACGGTGCAAACCTTTCTCTCCCTTCCTCAGCCCTGTCCTGTCTCTCCTCATTAATGCTTGTAAAACACAATAATTAGCTGGACTTACAGTCCCACTGAAACACACAACTGTATGTTTACCCACACACAGAGCTCCAGCCCCAGTCACCTCCAGCATATGGCTCCGCTGCGTATTACTGTAGCATACAAAAATCTTAAATGATACGGCTCATAACCCGAACTGGCCCCTCCATGAAAACAC
Source organism: Epinephelus lanceolatus (assembly GCF_041903045.1). Lineage (NCBI taxonomy): Eukaryota > Metazoa > Chordata > Actinopteri > Perciformes > Serranidae > Epinephelus > Epinephelus lanceolatus. Next base: position 17,947,378 of record NC_135747.1, on the reverse strand, counting down.
ACTGCAGCTGTTCTCTCCTCCTCATGCATCTCTGTCAAGTCTTTTGTCTTTCCATAAAAGATCCAGGAGGTGGTGGAGGTCCACGGTTTTATAACAACTTCTAAATCTTTTGCCTGACCAGTGCTTATGATTGATATGAGCTCAGACAAACTGTTACTTTTCACATGTGGTTTTTATGTGAGGACGATATGTACGGATACTGCAGGAGGAGCTGGTATAAATCAAAGTAAATAGTGATAGTAAAGACAGTCTATAAATCTGGGCTAGAAGAGCTTTTGAGGCCATGTCAAGCACAGGGTATTTCTCAGGCAAAGTGAATTTTAAAAGTGATTCTCGTGGTCACCAGTTAGATGCTGGGCAGGCTAGAAATTTTACTCTACATACATTATAAATAAGCAATAACTTCATTTGCTGGACAAGATTGCAACCCTTCTAACATTCACTGACGCTCTAAATGTACCAAAATGCTAACTAGCTGCTACAGTAGTGTTGCCATAGTGGAGTTCCTAATTCAAATAAAGTGCTGTTTGTAATGTTCTGTGTCATACCTTCGCTGCAGTTGGACTCCCTCGTTGTAGTAAAGTAAAAAAATATTCCTTCAACTTTTCTGTAACACTTTAAAAATGTGTGATAGCATGTTCTCCTTAATTTAGCGTTAGTCATCTCACTCAAAGTCATCATTACTAATATTTCAACAATTACCAAAACAGGGTGACAACAGTGTTAATAAAACTGTACGGAGTGTGGCAGTGGTGATGACAGAAATATGTCATTAAGTTTGCAGTGCTGTTTCTTTGACAGCCACAGCTGATCATGCTCGTCCCTGAACCCTCTCTAGCAAGGGGGAAAAACTGTGTTGCATCTCTTTCTTGTCGTTTCTTCAGACAACTTTGCTTTCTACAACGTCCTCCAAGATAAATGTGTCTTTATCAGCATACTTGGGTCCACACTGAGAGTCTGATAAGTAAACTACAGGGGAGCTATATTTGTTGTATACCAAAACATGGACATTTCTGTCTCCTTTTAACACACACATAATTATCCTTCCAGGAAACATTTTTCTGCAATTTCACACCTCATTTATATGACAAAAAAGTATCAGATTACAATGAAAACAAGCTGGCAGACTGTGTCATTATCAAAAATACACTAAAAACACACATTTTGCTGAATATTAAAACTGAAGTTAAATACTAAATAGATGCACATTATATGGTTTCTCCATGTAAAGACTGTTTGGCCTGGTGTGGAATTTGTGGAAGGAATTAAATAAGAAAGCCCATCACCCTTGGTTGATGATAGGTTCTACACTATCGTCATCTAGCACATTTACTTACGAGACTGTTCAGTTAGCTGCATCAGGATGTCTACAGGTGTGCGCAGACCTCCACGTCCAGCCCGAAGCATCCACAGCAGCACGCACACTCCTCCAGAGTGGATGAAAAGGCCTCGGCTCTCCTCAGACATCAGCTCGGTGTGGAGACTGTCCAGAGACTGGGCCAGCATGTCAGCTGCAGACAGGACAGAGAGAGGCGTACATATACAGAGATACTTCAGTTGGGTTTTAAATTGAGTGTTTGTCATTTCAGTCTTGAAACAGTCCATGAATGAGCTAAGTCAAAAATGCTTGGTTAAGAATACAAGCTATAATTTTGTAATTTGTATTATAAACAACTCGAGAAAAATCTAGGGCTGTAGCTAACATTTACTTTCATTATCGATTAATCTGTCGATTTCTTTGTCATCTTATCAATTAATTGCTGGGTCTATGAAACATAAAACACTGTTATAAAACGCCCATTAGAGAGTATTGTAGAGCACACGGTTGTATCGTCAAATGTCTTGTTTTGTCTGACCACTGGTCCAAAAACCCCAAAAATTCAATTTACTATAATATCTGACCCCCCCAAAAAAGGAGAATTCAAATTGTCAAGTACCCAAATCCACTAAATGTTTGAAAAAACTTGATAGATAAATAATTGATTATCAGAACAGTTGTGGATTAATTATCTTTCGATTGACTAATCTATTATTGAACTAATCATTGCAGCTTTAATCTCATCTCTTGTCTTCCATCTACCCTTTCCCCATCTTATCCTCACTACCCAAGCTTTCCTTTCTTTCTCATCCTCCACCACTGTACTCTACTTTGGCCTTTATGTCTGCCATTCTTCTCCAGTCACTTTTGTAGTCCAGAACCCTTTTTCCCTGACAAATTCAAACATATGATTTGTGACTGCCTCAAATAGTTCTGAGAATATCTGAAGTTCTGCGAAAATGCTTTTCAAATGTCCGAAAGTGCTGGATTTATGCAACCTGATGTGGGATAAAAGCTTTTGTTTTTATTCTGGGCTGAGTTTAGTTAGCTGAGTCTCAGAATGGTACCTATTATGTGTAAGATCCCAGCAAATATGCAGGGGGGAAGAAACCTCTCCATTATACTCAATCTGGTTTCACGTCAATCCAGAGGAGGAGGAGGGAAAGACAGCCTGGTGTGCAGATTGACAGAAAAGAGTCTAAATAGAGACATACTGATGGAGCCCTCGAGCACTACGAGCAGATGGAAGGTCAGTTCAGAGGAGAGTATCATGAAATATGTCAGGATGTGTACGCTGCACCAGCTGAGTGCCCGAGGATTTATAGCGTGGAAGGATAGGGAGCAAAATTTGGATGTAGCTAAAAGTTTCTGTGCCTTTTCAAATATTTGTATCACATTAAGACTAACAGCCTAAAGCCACGCTAGCGGCTCTGTCAATCAGTAACTTTATTTGTCCCCAGTGGGGCAATTAGGCTAATGTTCTTTTTTAAGAAAACCAAACTGTAACTGTAACTGTAAACTGTAGAACAGACATAAGCAGTTGTCCGGAGATTATTTGAGACAGATGGGAGTGTGCAGATAGCTGATTATGAGCCAAATCATTGGAGAGATTTAACCCGATGAAACGTCAGTGGATCACCCAGGTTACTACAATTCACCATCTGGAGAATATGAATGTCTGCCACAGATTCACAGACATCTATTCAAATTTTATGGTGATATTTCACTTATAACCAAAAATGTCAATTTGCTGGTGGCGATAAATAAAAACTCAAGTACCACCAAAGTCATTTGGATAAATTCCTCTGGAGATTTCAACATCTGAACCAAAACTCTTATTGAGCCTTCCAAAAGTAGTCAAGACTGTACACTGAAAATCAAATCAAAGTTTTTAGTGCCAACCTCTTGTTGGCACTAAAAGAAATGTCAGGTGATCACGAAAGTCATTAGCTATAATCCTGGGGACCATGTATGCATGCATGTAAAAAATTGAATGGCAATCCATTCAATAGCTGCTGAAATATTTCAGTCTGGGCTACAGTGGTGGACTGACTGACAGTACCATCCCATGTGACAAGGCACTAATGTGGCTAGAAAACCTGTGTATGCCGTGATAAGCTGATCCGATTAACAATGGTCAAATCTTCCCTGGCCAGCAGTGTTTCATCAACTGTAATAGATGGAATAAACAAACAGAACGGTGCCATAAAGTACATCTGAGATTTGGTCACCTCGGTTTTGCACTCAAATTGAAACTTGTATTAGCAGTGATGTGGAAATTTAATTGAAGTGTGAAGGAAGAAGTAAAGACAGCGTGCCAAGCGTGTGTGAGAAACCCACACTCAGTTACACGTTTAACATCCGGCTGTTTCTGTGAAATCACACCCACACAGGTCAGGTGCTGGCACAGTGAGAAGTGATGAGTTACAGCAGATGTAGCATCCAGATTTTCTTCTAACTACAGTGAGTACCTTAACTTTTTCAAATTCTGCTCTAAGATTAATCAGATTATTATTACAGAACATGCGTTAAGTGTAATCTAAATAAAACATGAATCATAAAAAGAACTTTCCACTCCAAGTTTCATCATTATCCACAATAACTTTCCGTTATCTTTTTCCTTACTTGGCTTAGTGTGGGAGTGGGAAATGGTCTTTTGAATTTATTTACACGCAATTGCATATGTAAGATCGAAACTGAAACTGTCACTACACTTACATAGTAGTACATAAGAAAAAAATAATGTACCTCTGCCTCCTCGTAGCGCTTCTAATACCATTTGCAGAAATCTAAGTTTCTCACAAAGCTGTCAATCATGTCAATCACTGCTTGTGAACTGCTGTAAAACTGTCAAAATTGGCGGCGCTGATCAAACATGAATCAAGATTCTACTACTGCCTATTTAAGACCTCAGATATTTTCAGAAACATATTTAAGTGAACTGTTTGGCTGTCAAATGAGAAAGTTTGTGGCCCGGCCGCTACGTTGAAAACAGTAAAGTGAAAGCCAAGCTCTGCCCACTAGCCACAGCAAATTTTCTCATATTACAGCTAAACAGTACACTAAAATATGCTTCTGAAAATATCTCAGGTGCGAAATAGGCAATGCAGTGTCAGAATCTTGATTCATATTTGATCAGCACCGGCTAGTTTGACCACAGATCATGAGCGGTTCGTGACTGACATACTGACAGTTGCGTTAGAGTCCCCTGGGCTCTCTTGGTTCTTCTGCTTCAGGCACAGTACATTTTTCACAGACTCTGTCTCATGTGCTACTGTGAGGAAATAGTGACAGTTTCAGCAAATATGACAAACAGTTAATTTTCGTAAAAGTTGTAAACTGTAGCTTTAATGTCTGCTGTCTTATTTCTCACTTACATTAAGTCTTTTCTCACTTACATTAAGTCTGTGGTGCCAGCGGTAGGCAAATTAAATGAGTTCTGTAGTTTCTCCTAGTGTTGTCACGATACCAAAATCTTTGTTTCGGTACCAATACCAATATGAATTTCGATACTTTTCGATACTCTTCGGTACTTTTCCTAAGGAAAAGTCCTTTTGGATACAAACCTTTAGAACAATAAATAGTAGGGGTGTAACGGTACCAAAAAAATCATGGTTCGGTAAGTACCTCGGTACGGACGTCACGGTTTGGTAACTCAAATGTTTCACCAAGTTTGTGTTGTCTCGTGTTGTCTCCCTTTGTGATTCAGATTTTCTCTTGCCTTTTTTCACGTGCGCCAGCTGCGGATGTTGATACACGTGTTGTCATACACACCACTTGTGCAATCTGTGCGCCAATAGGAACAAGAAAGGCGTTTGTGTGCATAAATGAGTAAAATAAATTAACTAAATTAATGAATTGAATCAATTTCAAAGTACTGGTATTTTCCAAATGCAGTATAGTACCGTTTGGAATACTCTAGTACTGCGGTACTATTTTAGTACCGGTATACCGTGCAACACTAGTTTCTCCACATGGGAGACAGAACAGGCCACCTTGGGAAATTCAGATCTCATCTTTGCAGCTCTCATGGTGGTGAAATTCACTTTGAAAATATAGTAAATAACAGGGAGGTGTAATAAATGAATAGAACAAATATATCAATAATGTACCAGTGTGGAATCAACAAAGGTTAACAGCTTTCCATTTTGATCGCTGATAAACAGTTTATGTGAAAAGCAAAAATCATCTGCTGGTTCCTGTTTCTCAATTCCATATTTCATCTTTGGGTTTTGGACTGTTGTTCGGACAAACAAGCAATTTAAGGATGTCACCTTCGCATCTGGGAAATTGAAATTTTACAGACCCAACACTCTTATTGATTAATCATATAAATCATCAACACATTTATCAATAATAAAAATAATCACAGCCCTACCTAATTCATCATTCTAACCCTACTAGTCTACTTTATGTCTGTAATGTACTTTCCGTGCTTTATTCAAATATAATAGAGTGTAAATGTGTGTCCCATATTATTACCTTGTGTGACAGTGCGGAGGATGATGAGGGCAGAGAGGATGCGTGTGTGAGGACAGGGGCTGCGGTAAAGAGGCCAGCTCCTGCAGGGTCCACCACCAGCCCCACTGCCAGACTTGGGCAGGTCTGGATCTTCAGACTGCAGCACCATTAACTGGCCTTGAGGCTTTGATACTTCCTCTCCTATCCGCCGCAGAGTAGCAGATAGTGCTACATGCTGTGCAGACACACACAAACACACATGGTCACTGCACAGAATATAGGACTGTGCCTGCACTCAGTTACTTTTGTTATATAAAATAGGAATGATATGCCTACAACGATCTTCATCAAACGCCAGAGTAGAAAATACAAGCTCAGCCTAACAGGGAGCCGGCAGGCATCTTCTTCGACTCCCCCAAATAACTAAAGGAGCCAATAAATCAGTAAACTTCTACAATCCAAGATTTATGTATTTCCAAAGCAGCGAGGAGCTTGCAGTTTTCAAAGTCATTACATCCCTTTCTCTCTACCTACGTCTGCCTCTCCCTCAAGTCTCCATCAGCTCCATACGGACCTTTATCTCCCTTCTTTCATTTATTTATTATGGCCCAACAGTGGTTGGTTGTTGTCTTACAAGTGAACACATATTGCAGCAATAAAGGAGCATGTGATTCCAGTTGGACATCAAGCATGTCATTGAGCAGATATGACATGGCCTGACAAACAATCATTTGGAGGGGGGAGCTCCCTGCAGCAAGACTGGAGAGGAGGACTAAAGCTTGGAAGTCTGAGATTGTGGGTTGAGAAGTGGGGGGCAGGGAGTCAAAGCTGGAAGCTCACAGTCAGGACTGGGAGGGCTGGAGAATGAGTCAGCTAAAGGTGGCCTTTAAAATGAGATAAGCCTACACAGTGGGGTTGGACAGTGGATCAAAACCGTCCTATCATCCGTTACCCCTTCAACCAGAAACAGCTGATACACAGTATTTGTCATGTGGGGCTCTCGAGGGGCTCAGGGCCCTTATCAAAGCTGCAGAGACAGGGACAGCCTTTTTCTAATGTCTAGACTCTGTTCAACACACAGAGACAGGCAGGGGACTTCAGATAACCACGCTTCTCATCTGAACACAAGATGGAACTCGACAGGACCTCCAAACATTAAAGCCCGTCGTGCTGTGAGGGGAGATGTAGCGATAAAGTGGATATCCCCTGCTTGAAGTGGATGTGTACCTCTCTGATGTGTAGCTACAGTATGCCTTGAGGGAAAACTCTGTGTCGTGTTTCTGGTTTCTGCTGCAATGATGTTGTCAAAGTGACCCAGCAGCTTTCTGAGGAATAACACTCATCTCTTGCAAGGCCAAACACTAATAACCGAGGAAGGTGCAGGCCACAGCATTAACAGCACTGTGTGAATGTAAGCTTACTCCTCTGTGTTGCTGCTTTTTGACAGCTCAAATAATCCGTTACAAAAGAAGGTGGATGCTGCTGTAAGGAGTGGATATCCAAAAGACTATCTTTTTTTCAGGAACAAATTGGCTTTCTTTTTGATTGAAGCTCCCTCTGGCAGCCATGTGTGGGATCAGAAGTTTTCGGACAACAGCTGATCACATTTTAAAAGGCAGCCATAAAAAGGCTTCTGACTCTTTTTTTCAAATTTCGACTGAAAAATAACATTAAAAAAGCAGCATATCTCCCTGTTTCTGTGTTCAGGTAGTGCTTATTATCTAGCTACTCTTCTGTCACTGTCTTCACTATATCTCTTTTCAGCATTTTGGCTGGCTGAATCAGAATAGTGATGAGCTTTGCCGCGAGTTTGCCAAAGTGACCACAGACAAAACAGCAGGTCAAGTGACATCATGTGGCTGACAAGTGACCTTTTAGCATAAAGTCAAAACAAAATAAATGTCTGTCAAGCTAACAATAACTTTTCCTGAATGTTACTGCTCTTTGAAAAATCTGTAAAACCTCAAAACAATGAGGCTAATAACTCACATACCCACATGTCCCAGGGCTATATCTAGACTTTTTTCACCACTGCCCCAAAATACAATTTAAACCATTGGCAATTAAAGCTTTGCAACTGTTCCGATTATAAAATGACTGTTTCTTTACTATGAAATTCTTTCCATAATTAAAAGTGATGCAAGGCATCAATAAAACATCATAGAAATGATTACAAATTACCTCATATTTTATAATAACATTTGTTAGATATACATAGTCATTGACTTATTTATATCACATTCTGGGCGAGAGGTGGGGTACACCCTGGACAGGTCACCAGACTATCACAGGGCTGACACATAGAGACAGACAACCATTTACACTCACATTCTCACCTACGAACAATTTAGAGTCACCAATTAACCTGCATGTCTTTGGACTGTGGGAGGAAGCTGGAGTACCTTGAGAAAACCCACACTGACACGGGGAGAACATGCAAACTCCACACAGAGGGGCTCCCCCACCCCGGGGTTCAAATCGGGAACCCTCTTGCTGTGAGGTGACAACACTAACCACTGCACCGCCATACTGTGTATGCACCTTTAAATCATAAATCAACTGGTTTTTTTTTTAAACTTCATACTTGTAAACCTTGTGTTATGAGTGAGCATGTGTGTATGTGTATGCTCAAGAGCGACAAAGTGCATGGTTGGGGATTGTTTCCGTCTCTTTCACAGTACATTTTGCTAGTTAGGCCGCTGGTGATACCAAAAAGTGTAACGTCCAACCACTGCTTCGGGAGCCATTCTTACTGCCTGAAATTTGCGACAGCTACACTGCTTTCAGATGTCACTGTTGTGGTTCATACTCTTGAATTGTGTACTCATTTGCAATTCTTCATTGCAAACTTCCTCAATGATTACTGTAATAGTTTAATCACAGTTGTTGTTTTTTTTTTTTAAGGCTAAGTCTACCTTCTGTCCCTCGAATTTCCCAAAATATATTTTTTATTGTCCCTGATCATTTCCATCCCCGGGACAGTGGAAGTTAGAGCCCTGCCTTTTATTGCTATTGTAGTCGTACTGTATGTTCTTTAGTGCTTTTGCTGCTACAGCCCAGTTTACCTGTGTATTGCTGTCCATGTGTCTCAAAGCCCAATGGATGAGGCGAAGAACGTTGAGGAGGAGGTCAGGTTCTGACGAAGGAGTGTGATGAAGCTGATCTGCTATTAACGGCAGCACCTAAAGTACAAAAAATAACTTATGACTTTGATTGCAATACAAAATTGTTAATGAGTCTTTATATAATGCTCTTGTGACCAGGAAAGCAAAATAAGCATAAAAAATACTTGTGAAAAAATTCAAAGACTACAGTGAAGCTAGAGTGAATGTGCCACCTTAAGGCATCTCTCGTTGAGTACGACCTCTGGCGGCAGACACTGGCCGACACTCCTCCCTTTGTTTCCTGCTACTGATGAGAACATCTGGCCATCGAGCACCCAGTCCAGTAGAAGGGCCAGGAGCTTTGGTGGGGAGGGACTGGAGCTGCCCTGAAGGAAGGAGGGTGAAAATATAAAGGGTTAAATTACTGTTATCATCTATCAGATACACATCTTGCTCTAGATTCTATATTATGTCCTGCATATGTCCCACAGTGAGTGCCTAAGGAGACACGATCTAAAGAAACGTGACTAGAAGTTATGACTGTGTAACTTTTTGAAGTTCAGCCATGGGACATAAAGGTACATTCTTAAAAGTGTGAATATAACATCAAGACTGTGATTTCACTGGGGAGCCTAAAGGTGTTAATCAATCTAGGGAAAAAATATGGTAATGAAATGAAGGTTTGGTTCAGTCAACATTCTCCAAATAAAGCAGGAAAAATATTATCTTCTAAATGGCAAATGCAGCCGTATCCACTGAGCTCAGAGCTTAATTGATAATTCATCTTCATCAACAACAGTGATGATTACAAAATCACAAACTACGATTTATCATTTCAGCTGAGTGTGGTTTGTGGAGGATCGGGGTACTGTTTCAGCTTGGATGTGTGTAAATGAGAATGTGTCTAACCATGCTTAATGATATGCATAATGTTTTCTCGATAAACACTGACAAGAAATAAAATGACGCCGCCTTAATTAGAACAAATCCTACTGATTGGCAGGATATTCAGCTGTCCCACACACACACATTCACACACTCACACAGTTGTTGAACTACCTTGTTGCTGGGTTTTCCTGAGGCAGAAGTTTTCTCCATTTTGGATGGTTTTACACACTCTGTGCTCTTTAGACTCACTTTTTGAAGGCCTCTTGATGCTACGCTGAGCTCATATTTCCTCTGTAAAAAGACAAATAATATTAATAATCAAATATTATAGACACAATAGAGGGAAAAGACATTAAAAAAAGAGTTCAGATCGTCATGATACACTAAAGACTGTCAAACTGAATGTTAGAACTTGAAGTGCTTTGAACAGCAAACTGCCTTGACACTAGTTATAAAACATGAAGCAATGACCATCTGTGCTCTTACCTGTAGGTTCTCAAGTCGAGCCTGCACCCTCTTGGATTGGCTCTCCAACTTTTTATTCTGTTCACTGACCTCATTCAGCTGTTGATTTAAAAAACATGAATGTCAATCTGCTATGCAAGACAGCTGTCTAGAAGAAACATTCCCTCAGTTGTCTCATTCCTTGCATATAAATCAGCCCATTTTAAAAAACATTTTTGAAGCCAGGAGGGCTTCATTCAAAAGCTACAAAACACCCAACAGACACTAATACCATGAAAACAATGCAGATTGAATGATTTTACATCACTGTTGTATTATTCAACATCCAGGTGGGTTATGTCATAGCGCCCTCCTGTGGTCCAAGGCACTAACTGTTTGGTATGAGTCCGTTACTCCTCCACCCATAATGAAGTAAAGGTTTAATCATTTTTGGTCACTTTATTTTTAAAGAAAGAATATTCCAGTCAAACAAAGGCTGGTTCTTGGCACACTGAGCTGATAACAGGATTGGTGTCTGTAGACTCCATGTTGGATATTACTCTCAGAGTAAAACATAAAGCACTTAGTGTTCAGCCCTACAGATCATAAATCCTGTACATTTAAACACAATGACACAATAAAGACTTGTAAATCATACTAAGCTTTCAATCTGATGAAATGAATACAACAACATTTCAGCCCTTGAGTTTATATATCTTCAGAATGTTGAAGGACTTGATCAAACCTTGAAAATACCAACAAAATGCAGACAGACAATCATGGTTTGAATGTGGTCACTTCTAACCTGTTTCTTCATGTTGTCATTCAGCTCCTTGATGGTGTCAAAGCTGGACTTGAGCCTCCTGTTCTCCTTGCTTTTCTCTTGAACAAGATCCTGCAGCTGGCTCACCTCCTCCTGGTGTTTCTGATGACACATACAGTGCACATCATCAATGCTTTATAACACTTTAATGATACACTATACTGACTCAAGTTTGCTATCATAGTTCTATAATAGTCAGTCCACTGTTTGGCTAGTCTGATTATTTGATTTGGAAAGCATCATGGGATACAACTCATGGGATCAGGCCAAATTATTATATTTTATGACAGTGTATTTCCTTAAAACATGGCTGGGGTTCAGTTAAACTACCTTTAAGTGTCTAAACACTAGAGCATATGCACATACATTAGTTTACACCTATTATCCTACACTTAAAATTAAGATTTACATTATGTTTGGAGGAAAGGTATGATTTGAAAGGTTATGATAAAGGACGGCAGACCACAGTTACTTCCTGAAAGGAGACAAGTGGTATGGTGGAAGGAGAAGAAATGGGGTGTGATACAGAAATACACAATACAATACATCCCTTGTGTTTAAAGTGACTGGATGGAGTCACTAAGTGCTTTTCATTATGCTAAGGTATTGCCTCACCTCCCTCCCCCACGTCTCAGCTCCTTCCAGCAAGGATGTGAAAAAGAGATGTGAGGACAGAGCGGCTAAAGGTGCCACATAAAGAGTCCTTGGTCAATTCAGTTACAGTGCCACAGTGAACTTGAAAAAAAGACTTCAGTGAAGGATACACCTGTGTTTTCTCACTCTAAGCTACTCCACAAGCCTGCTTTCTCCTTGAGATGCATTTAAGGGATGGAAAATCTTCCGTGGTGGTGGAGGGGGAACAATGTCTGGATCACAGGAGGAGGAAGGGTGCAGGAAAGTACAAGTTAACATAATGAAAAGCACTCAGTGTATATCTGACCTCCTCTACAGCTAGTATGCGAGTGTGTAGCATCTCCTCCAGCCCGGCCAGCCTCCCAACAGCCTCCTCCTGCTGCTTCAGCCTCCTCTCTCGTTCCTGCAGCTCCCTCTCCCACTGCTGCTGGCTTTGTCGCTCTGCCTGTATACACACATAAACATTAATCTTACCAGACTTTACAATGCAATATTCCATCTCTAATCCAAACTAATCTTTCACTGTGAAACTCAAAACTGATCTTCACAATCACAAAATACAAGCATAGGAAAATGCCAACACAAATACAAAGGCACCCTTGTATCACATTCTCTGCTTTTCAATTGGTGCGTCATGCTATACACACATCTGTAAGTAAAAACAAACAAAGAAACTGACACCTAATCACTTTCTCTGTTTTATATTTTTCCCATCTGGATTTACTGGTAAACTGTCATTACAATTGTTCTGCTTTCTCACTTTTAGTTGTTCGTAGATGGTCATCATCTCCTGGTACACCTTTGCTAGTACTAAGGAGGAGGAACGGCAGGAGTCAGGGAGTTGGTGAGCTCTCCGCAACTCCCCATCTGTCTCAGTTTCCTGGGACCCAGGGCTACCATCCAGACAGGAAGGCAAGGTCACATCTAGATAAAGACAGGTACAATAGAGGTAAGCCCAAGACTAGCTCATGATCTACCTATAACAAAATCTGTTAGGAAAGGTCAAAAATTTTAGCAATGACAGGAAACTACGGAAATTGGTTGCAAGAACTCAGGTGAAATGCAAAGACTCCTCACTATTATCTATTTTATGATTTGAGTTTGCTATAAAGCTGGTCAGTTCTTCAACTCAGATAGCACAAACACTGGTGATTGGTGTCTTGCTCTGACACATGCACGCACCTGTTTCTGTTAACAGCACCTGGGAATCCTGAAGTGCTGCAGCTGTAGAGTCCCCACTCAGGTCCTCATTACTGCCATGCAGACCACGATCACAGCCAAACCTGAGAAAAGACAGCAACACATCTTGATTAAGGCATAACACTTAAACATGAAGAAGTAGAATAGTAATCTCATGGGACTTACTGGTCAGGATGGTTGGACACTGCTTTGAAGAGCTCATGTAAAGCTTTGTTGTAGCCTTTCAACTCTTTTCTCGGCTGTTTGGATCTGTTGGCCAAAATGAGCCTATGTACTGCCCCTAAACATTGAACATAAAGACATGTGGCATGTTAGGTCAAGGTAAGTCATTTTTTTCATGTCAAGGATCATCAATTAGCCCACATGTAGTGTTAGACCAGGGGATGCACCCTGTGGCTCTGGAGCCACATGCTGCTCTTTCGCCCCTCTCAAGTGGTTCCTTGTGGCTTTGGCAAAACAGTTGTATACTGCTATTTTAACATTTCAACTTTCATTTTTCACTGTTGATTCTTACATTCTCAATTGTAAAAATGTGTAGCCTATACACAGAAGAAAAAATGTTTTTACATTTCATCAACTAAATGTGTGTCATAAAGCTATCACTTTTTCCTTTAAATTTTGCCAAACCTCAAAAGCAATGTCTTGCCTTGAATCTCCCAAGCTAAACTAGCTATGGATTCCAGATTTAAAACAAAGTCTTGGAGGACAATAGAGACTTCAACAGTGAGTGGACATATTTGTTTGTTTCAACTGCTGACTCTGCAAAGTTAAAGTACCAAACAATCATAAACAGCCAACTGCAGAGTAGCCATCTTGTGGTAAACATATTCATAAATGCTCATTTAGACCTTTTAGTAATGTTGATGGGCGGAATTTAGACTTACTTTTACCTTCAGTATAAGGCTCAAATATGTTTTGTGGGTCTAGGCAGATTATTTGAAAGCTTTTTCAGCTAAAAATGGCTCTTTCGATAAATGTTGCTGATCCCTTGATTAGACCAAACCCTGTCTGTGTCTGTGCACAGTTTTAACTTGCATTACACCATAGAGGAATGTAAGGAAGAGGGTGCACCCATAATCAGTAGTTACTTTTCACACCTCACCTCACCTCACATCTCATCACTTCTGTATTTCTAAATCAGTTAATTAAATAAGTGTGTATAATGTTAGAGACTTGCTAAATCCCAGCCAGGAACCCCTGGTTATCTGAGCATAATGGAGGCCCTGTGTGAAGTGCACTTACCATCACTGGTACCTGAGGCAATGTCTTCTGACGGTGGTAACTAGGAATCAGGACATAGACATGTTTTAGGGCAAAGAAGCAGCGACTTAACATTTCTATCATGTTCTGCATGAGGACGTCACAACTATGTTCAATTATCTGTCAGGTAATGATGACTCTTCTGTCAAAACCATAGCTGGTAGCGCACACATTTAACTTGTAAAGGTTTGTTATGGCTCATTATATAATTAGGCGAGTATTCATTATCAATGACAAGTTAGTTAATTTAGCTAACGTTCACGAAGTGTTTCTTTAAGAAGGTAGAACTGACACTTTGTAAAGTGAGGTTACAACACATATCCTTTAGGTTTAATAGAGTTTTTCATTTAACGTTAGTAGCGATACAAAAGTCGTTACTCGACGTTAGGTAGTAAAGTGTACGTTAAACAAGGGTTGCATTTACACAACTGGACCACTGACAGAAGACTGGACATGCTAGCTAACTCGAACTGCTTCAAAAGGATAGCACCGTTACCATGAAGTTATCAAACAAGCTGAGTGAGTGTGTGACAATACTTCAAGTTGTCGTTAAACTCAAACCTGTTTCGTCCTCTGTAAATATTTCTGCTTGAGCCTCTCGACTGTATGGGCCACGTCGTCTTTGTCTTTAAACTGCGGGTCCATATCTACTATAGCGACACTATCAACAACTGTAGGCTTCGCTCTGCTTCTGTACCTACCACGAGCGTCAAGAGCCACAAAATAAAGTCAACTTCCGGTTAAGATTTTCAAACTTAAACGCATTTTTATGAAGGTGGATAGGGTTGTTTGCTATTTGACGTACATTATTTTGGAATCTCAATTACTACACTTCCGGTATCGCTCTACCTAACTACGTAAATTGACTTAACGCTTGTTGGCTGAGAAAACTGGAAACACAACACAATCCAAATTTGGCGGATGAATGATCATGTGGAGATGAAGCCTTTTCTTCCCCGTGAGGTAGCGCCCTCCAGCGGGGGAGGACAGCACCGCATAGTTGGTTACAAATAAAACTTTACAAAGGATCCTAAACCTATTTTAATAGTCTTTAATGCACATAATAGGTTGATTGAATATGATGTAGATTGGAACAAAACAAAAATGACTGCAATATGTGCTATTTAGTACTTGGCAGGCTTTAAATATAGGTATTCGTTCGTAGGTATTACTTTCTTCATTTTTTAAATTGAAATGTGATATAGTCTACATTTTGTACTGTTTGTATTTTGTTTCCATTATCTCAACAATATTCTGAATGACCTACTGTAAGATCATGTCCATATCCATATGGTGTTTTCTTATGGTAATGCCAACAAAGCCCTTTGACTTAAGTAAATTTTAATCAGTATACCCCAAATAATTTGGCTCCAACATGAAAATGTAAAACTTTTTTCATCTTAAATTTTGTTCCAACTTTAGTTTGGTTTGAAATTTGTGTTCTTGTAAAAAAAAAAAATTAAAGTTAAGAATGTATATACGCAATATTTTTTCTAACATAGGGTGTTAGTATTATCTATTCCAACATCTGTTGTTTCCTTTGTTGAACTGGTGATATGTATTATATTTGTACCCTCTGATTAGAGGTGATATCTCTTATGTCTGAGTATTTCAATGTTAATTTCCCAGTGTGCCCAAAGCATGCTTACTGGGCCTGATATTGGACAATAACATTGGAGTCACTGTCTGGCATTTATGGACATTGGGTTGCTTAACTACTAAAAGACTAATTCCTCTAAACTGGAAGGAGTGTAAAACAGCCTGATTCACAAGGGACTCTTGGCTGAAGGGATACCTGGACTTGCTAAACATGGAACAGCCTGTTAGATGACTAAGCACCTGAAAGACCACTGGGACACTGTCTGTACGCTTTTAAAACAGTTGCCTCCAGTTTAAAGGGCCTGTATACAACTGATGTATGAGATCCAATGTATGTTATATCACATCTCAAATGTCACCCTTGCACTGCCCTCACCTCCACTCCCATCTTCTATATTTTTTCTTCATCTTTCTTTTCACTTTTGGTTTGTATTGTTTTCTTTTTCTTTTTCATTTTGATGTTCTTTTTTCATTTGGTGTTTTTATCTGATTTTTTTCTTGTTAAATGTATGTTAATTCTAAAGGAAAAAAAACAACAGCAATAAAACTGTTAAGAAAAAAGGGCATGTACCATATTTGTAGAAAAAATTGAGGAGCCATGCTCATTTTTTTAGATAAAAAAAGGCAAGTTTTTCATTTGTTAGGAAAAAAAAGTGTTGGTCTGAGTTTTATAAATGAACACATTTCATCTAATTTCAGTTTTGGATGTCCTGAGGCAAACTACTTTTTTTCTAAAGCTAATGGATAGAGTGGTAATGGGAGAGGGCCCCGTCCAGCCACACTGTAGTTACACTGATAAGCCAGAGAGTGTCAGTGCCTCATCAGACAACATGATCAGGCTCTCACTGAGTCTGCTTTGCTGGCTTGTTTCTGTGCAGCTGATCGCACCACCACTCAAAGCTGGTGTTAAAACCTGCCAACAGCTGGAGTCAGTCCACTGGATTTTAGCAGTTCAATGATAATCACATACAAGGTATTTATTAATTACATAAATATTCAATGATACTTCAACCACAAGTCTGATCCAAATGTTTTTGTTTTCTGCAAAGACACTTTACTTGATTTATTAAATATTTTGTCAAACACCATAACAGAAGTGTAGTATTAGTGGTATTGAAGGGCATAATTATGCTTTAAATTCACCATAAAGTACAATAATGTAATCCTTAACAGGTTTGTAAAAACTAAGGATATAACAGGACCCTTGCACTGCTGAAAATACAGCAATACTTTTGAATAACAAAAACAAAATCCAGCCATTCCTCAGTAATAAGATTAGAATACTTATAACACTACAGAACCACAAACTCACTGCCAGCTCATTTATCAGCAATACCGACACATCCTGAAGAGCTACAGGGATAAAATAAGGATATTAAAGTGATTCTCTGTTAAGGATATCCACAGATTAACCTTGCTGCTCCCCGAGTCCCTCTCTTGCCCACAGCGTAGCATTTAGCCATTATGTTTGGCAAGCAGTGCCAAGTTTGCTCTTGACTTGAACAGTCTACAACTAGGCTTTAAGATTAATGCCCTCTTTCTCTGTTTGGCTAATTAGCAGCCACTTCCATTAATACACATTCTCATAATTCAATCACTTTGTCCCTGCAGGCCCTCGCCGACGCTGAGAGAAATTAGCCGACAAGCATACTAACACTGATCTTCATTAGAGAGCTATTTGCTTTGTCCACTTTATATGGAAATTACTGTTCTGTTATGTTAATTGGTCATAGAAGTTCCTCATTCTGGGCTTCGCTGTCCACTTGTGCCAAGAGGAAACACTGTTGGACCATCAGCAGGGCATTTTGTGTGTGTGTGTGTGTGTGTGTGTGTGTGTGTGTGTAGGTTAGATGATGATCACGTCAGGGGTTAGGTTAAGGGTTAAATTCAAGGTTAAAGGCCATGCAGTCAATATTAAATACTCACTAGTGCAGTGATACACTCTTGCTTCTGTATATGTGTAAGGGTGTAATATCTGCAGCTCTGCACGCTACTGTAGCCTTTGTGATCTGTATCCTGTTGCTCTGACCGCATACTGTAACTAAAACAGCACTCAGGGACAGAGGCGGCATGCAGAGATATAAAGAGCAGACATGGCATTCTCTGAATCTAAAATGCAGCCATGTCTGCGTTTTACCACTTTGTAATTTGACAAAAGCAATCCACAGATAATGATGAGATAATTGGGGTTGTTTGTCACTGAACAGTGGGACATTCATATCAAGTGCAATTCTCCTCTTTATTGTAGCAGAGTTTATAGACCCCCATTTTTAGCATGCAGCTCAAATTAATTATTGTGTTTGTCTGTGTACTGTACGTGTGTGTGTGAGTGTGTGTGTGTGTGTGTGTACGCATACAGCTCAGACAGTCTAAAGGGATGTGGCCAGCAGTTATCGTCTGCACCTTCTGTTTTCTGACAAACATCACAAACACACGAGCCAGCCCAGGGGACACAAAGTAGACAAAAGCAATCAAGTCGTATCATTGAATTAACAACATATTGCTACGTTGTATTGCAAAAGCAATTATCCCCTGTCTCATGACACAAAGCCATGCACACACACACGCAAGCGCTCGCACACTCAATTAAAGTGGCGATGGCAGCGCTCTGCTGTGAAAATGATTGCATTTCAATTGGCATGACTCTTTGAGTCCACAGAGCAGTATTATGTATGCTAATGCAAGCTGTAAAGACGGATCTGGGGTTCAGGGGGGGCCCCAGGAGCAATTACACTACACTGGGTCCGGACATGACACTGTGTCCTGAGACACTTTTACGGGTTTCTCCATATTAAAAATATATTTTTGGAGCATCGTAGGGATAAGCCTGTAAAAATGTGGAGCCTATGATACCTAAGGGTTAGATTGGTGCAAGGGGACAATTTTGGCCTTTGATGAAAAATGTTATGAATTAGGAATAAGGCTCTTGTTTCATCTATAAGACAGTGTTCTAGGTTCATATTTGTTCAGGTTTGTT
This sequence comes from Epinephelus lanceolatus, assembly GCF_041903045.1. Classification (NCBI taxonomy): domain Eukaryota; kingdom Metazoa; phylum Chordata; class Actinopteri; order Perciformes; family Serranidae; genus Epinephelus; species Epinephelus lanceolatus. Next base: position 17,928,671 of record NC_135747.1, on the reverse strand, counting down.
TTGGAGAGGAAGAGATCTCTGCGGATAATTCGGGTCATGGTAAAAAATCTTCTGAACAATAAACATTAAGAAATTCTAACTGGACAAAGTTTCAGCTGCAATCCTCACCACTAGATGCCACTAAATCCCCCTAAATCTTACAAACTGTTCCTTTAAATTAAGTCACATTATCTAAGACTCATATTTAGACTGATATACGATCCAATCCAAACTTCAACCAAATCAGCAAAACATATAGTTTTTTTATTAACATAAAATATTTTCTCACCTTCTCATATGGCATCTATCCATGCAGATACATTTTGTTTTATGTGCCCATGATGTTTAGTTTAGTTTAGTTGCACATACATGTATAGAAAATACAAGAAAAAGAAATGAAAAGTTAAAACATTGTGCAGGAGAAGTTAGAAGCCATAACAAATGGCTTATAAAGATACCACCCCTATTAAATAACAACAATTATACATAAAACGAAAAAGATAAAAATGAAGACTGCATAAAATGAACAAGAGTTCCAGACCAACAAGTAATACAAAATTGTTAAAGATGTACAGTTTACAAAAAAAACAACACAAACAAACTGCCAAATTGCAAATGAATCAATGAAGTGTTTAGTCTTTGCAAATTAGAGTCCTTTTCAGATGTTTTTTTAAACAATGATAATGTAATCCATTTGTAAAATTTTACTTGAGATTCTCAAAAAAAGCTCAAAAATCACAAAAACAACATTCTTGTTTCAACCCAGGATAATCCAAGGACTGTATTGTCAACAGCACGGTTGAAAGTAGTGAAAATGAAAATCATGATTTGGGTGCACTGACCCTTAGAGAAGACCGCACTGGAACATGTAGTCGCTCTCAGATTGGTCTTAATAATAGGAATACTACCAGACAACAACTAAATAAAAACAAGCTTGTAATGTATACACTGTAAAAGGTGTGTACTTTTCTATACCTCAGAGGTTTGAACATTTGATCTGACATTTTGGTTTAATTTTATGGTGGCAACATGACCTTTTTGGAGGCTTTCCCAGTGACGCTCCTTCTGAATTAAGATATTATTAGGTTCATTTAAAGAGCACTGAGAGATAATTATTGTTATCAAAACATGGAATGCTAGACACCATAAGTTCATGTAAGAGGCTTAACACTTCATGGTAACACTACTGTAAATGACACACTCAAACTAAAGCAACATATTTGTTCATAGCTCAATTCCACATGTTGTTTCTAATTTGGTTTCTAATCCTCTTGTGTTAAAATTCATCAGGAAGCACTTTATTTAAGGAAATAGTGATTCTAGTTATCCAGTCCAGCTCTATAGATTTGTATTAGTCAAACTACTCATGCAATCAGCATTAACAGCAAAGCCCTGCAGGATTTATCCCCATAATAACTTCTGGTGTTTAAGAGCCTGTAATAGCTCTGTCCGGTTATATTTATTAGATTAATTTCTACAGATTTAATTGATGCATGAATATTTTAATGTTTACCCCTTTACATATTGAACAAGACCTTTGGGAAGGAAACCACGGGAGAAGGAGGAGTGAACTAAGTCCTCCTGGGGAGCCCCTTTAAACCTACTTTTTCTGTAATTGAAACGTACGAAAACGTTTTAATTATTCAATGGATTCATAGTTTAATCAGACTTTTAGATTAGTCTGATTATACTGGTGCTGAAATATAAATGGGATTTGCTGATTATTGTAGAGTAGGTGGGAATAACACTAGGTTAAGTGTGGTGGGGCTTTGAGAAAGTGCTACTGAGTGATTGCTTGGCGTTATTCTCCTGGTAATACGCTACTAAAAGTTACATACTGTTTAATCTGCATCAGGTTTCTCCTTTGTTACTTCATGAAAAAGACAGGTGCTCTAATTTTCCCCCCTTTGTTCCACTCTTATCCTTTTGGTCCCTGTCTTGAATTTGCTTGCACTGTCCAAGCCGTCACCGTCACAGACAAACTGGCGGATATAATCCTCATGGAAACTGGCCATGTATTGAACAAACACAATGTTCTGTTTGACACAACTAGATGGTACTCTACCTTAGTAATTTTCATTGTTTAACAAAGCTGTCAGTGTGATTAAATCAGAGACGTTTTTCTTGTTATTGCGAGTATAAAATAATTTAATTTTCTGTCTCTGTTTTTGTTCATTTCTTAAATGCAAAGGTTTGCTGAAGCATCAGAACAGAACCAATTAAAAATATCTCTAGCAAAACAATACTATGTGTCTGTGTGTCCTTTTTCATTTGTCTAAATTCCAATTCCCAGTTTTTTTCCTCTTCCCCGCTGTTCACCCACATGGTAAAATATGCAGTAGGCCTGAAATACATTTCAGATCTAATAATGTTTTAAATCTTAAAATATGTCAAGACCAAAATTATACATGTGTTACATGACATGACTTGGTTCATGTACAAAATTATTATGGCAGTTCTTCTCTTTTTCATATGGTCCACTGATGGGGTCAGTCCAGATAAAGATATTTAATATCAGTGTTTAAAAAATATTGGTGTCCATATCGGCCTTCAAAAACCTCACATACACACACTTGCCTTATTAATTTTGTCTTATCAAGTCTGGATCACACATAAAGAGGGATAGAGTTGAAACTGCAACTGAATATTAAAAATACAGACATAAAAACTTATGCAATTTTATTAATTGAAAGGTTTGTTTTCCCTAGCGTAATTATTTTCCCTTTTATTATTATTATCTTTTACCAATTTTTAATCTAATACAGCACATAACTGAATATTACCAACAACTAAATGATACTCAGCCTGTGAGAACCCTTTCAAGGATCTGGAGGGAACTTAGTATAACCCTAATGATGTCATAGGAGCTATCTGACGATGTCATCGGGTTATCTTGGGTTGGGGATATGAGATGTAAAGTTTTTGACAAAAAGTAAAACTGTCTTTTTCTTAGGAAACATGGCGGCCTATGGCTTCTCATTTGATTACTGACTTTGTATATGCTGAGAATATTTCCCACCTTCCTTTGTTATTACTAGAATTTTTCTTCTCATTGTACTTTTAATGAACCCAACCCCGGAGTGATGTATGCGCAATCTCTGGAGGAAACACCGGACATGACAGGAAGTTGATCAACCCCGTTAACACTTTGAAATGGTCACTTCAGTTGCGTCAAAGCCCCCATTTTTTTATTGCCAGTGGCCCCCTTTGCCAGCAGGATGAATTGACCCACTGTTAAACAGATAGCCACCCGACTCGGCCCCTATAGGAGTTGAATACATTAACACAGTGTCTGATAGTGATGTTTGACCTCAACTCCTACTCACAATACACACAACATTCCTCAAGTGTGTGTGTGTGTGTGTGTATTTGAGTGTGCACTAGGGTTTTGAAGGCCGATACGGACACCAATATTTTTTAAGCGCTGATAATAAATATCTTTTAATTGGACTATTTTCATGCTGGGGAAATTGTCTTGAATTATTTAAGTAGTTTATTTTATAGAAGTTTAGGAAGCATCTAGATCCTCATGAGACATAAAAACTCTCTCAAATAAAAAAAACCCTCATCAAAGATGTCTTAGGTTCTTGTATATTATATAATAGAAAAACACTGTTTAATCAACATTATCACATCAGATCCCCTATCAGATGCAGATATCAGTGTATTATGCATATTATGTGATATGCAATACTATGTGCCTGTTTAACTTTTGGCCCATTCAACTGAATCAGTGCCTTTTCCATCCTTATTAATGCATTAATATGCATGCAAAGTATTGATATAATACAACATATAATTACATTATCAAGCAACGTGTCCTGCACTTCACCCTAATTTCAATTTAAGGGATATATTATTTTAAACTAAATTTCCAATTTAGACATATAATTGACCATAGCGTTAGTTCATGCAGGACACGATGTCAAGCTCAGCTCACATCCCAGCTACATCAGCTGATCGCAAACAGCCCAATCAACTGACGGAGCAGTTGACTGATGAAATGGAGTCAGCTGATAGATAACATGATTCCTTTCTATGCAACCAATTGGCAAATCTCATTCAGGGCGCCCTATTTAAACTGCTCTGGCCTGCCTACTGTTGCTGCTTCCTCTACAAGTCGCTTTGCAACCCGCCTCCACCCCAGCTCCTCCTTTTCATGCTGTGTCTGACTTATCAATGTCATTTCTGTTTGACATTGATGCTGCTTTGTTCTGTTCCTGGGGGTCTTTGCTGCTGCTCTCCCTGCCTTAGGTTTTCCATGTAGGCGCATGGAAGGGCAGGGAGGTTTGCTCTCTCTGCCTCAGGCTTTCCTCATTTGTATGTGGAAGGGCAGAGATGTGTGCTCTCTCCACCTTAGGTTTTCCATGTAGACGCGTGGAAGAGATTTTCTGTGTAGGCCTACGAAAGGCAGAGAGGCCCCAGAGCTATACCGCCAATATAATACTACAAATGGAAATTAAGTTTTATTTGACTAAAGTTTTCCTGACTGAACTACATTTTTCTCATCGGAAATTCACGATATCGATATCTAGTTATAACATGCATTTTAGTCATGTCCCTAGGTTTTTCAGTCCACTTGCCTTGACACATCCCACCCTCTAAAAATTTGGGACGTTACACAAGTCACATGATTGACAGGAAGCAACATTATTTGAGTTTCCTGAAGGCCATAGGAAGACCAAAAGTGAGTTCTCTCACTCTGTTGTCTGTATTTTTGATCATATTGTAAGTGTGACTTGTGAATGTCAGCCTCAGGGTACAGTCCTGTAAGTATGCCTAAATTGTTTCATAGATGTCGGGCTGGAACATGTTTTCTTCTTTTTTCTTTTAAAATTAGTTTTGGTAAGCCAAGTGCTAAGTGTTGTTAGCACTGATGTCACATGGCCACATCTCATGTATTTTCTAATGCTATGCTAAAACTCAGTCCTGTTACTTTAAGTCCTGTTACTCATATGAACCATCTCGCATTTAGAAACCTATTGAAATAATATATAAAATGCTCTGAGATTGACATTACAGATGTTTAACAATGGTTAAATATGTGTGTTTTTTGATATAGTGTTGAAAAAAAGATAAAGAATCTGCAAATGGCAACGGTTTTAGTGAAATGGCCCTTTTAATAGTATGGTAGTGTGTTTTTGCATGTGTATACTTTGTACATAGTTTACTTCCCTGGGGCAGCAGTGGTCTGAAGGTCAGGCATCTAGAATAAATCTAGGTCGGGAGGTGAGAGAGCAACATCTGCCCTTGAGCAAGGCCCTCAAACCTTAACTGTCTAAGATAAAAACACACAGGCAGATATTTCATTCAAAGATGATCTAATATGTGAGAGGGTGTGATGACAGAGACAGAGGGAGCAGAGGAGTGTAACAGAGAGACTATATCTATGAGAGGACCTTCATCAGCGACCCTGGCGGTGCTGTCATTCCTGCAGTGTTGAGTCATGTGGGATGTTTCTGTGTAGTCTCGAGGCCCAGCAGCCCTTTTTTGGGAATGTCATGTTTTAACAACTCCAATGCCTTTTAATTCCCGCTTCTGAAAGTCTGTCTGGAAGTATTGGAATGTGTGTGAGGCTGCAGGCCAGACGCTTGTGTTTGGAAATAAACTGTCTGTCCAATCTGATCGGCCTCATTCTCAGGGACGTGGGAGCAGCAAGTCTGCGAATACACAACACACTCACACACCCATGCGCAAACATAGATGGGCACGCTTCCACACACACCTTACAAAAATTGCTTTTCATTTTCACTGCATTCCCGACATGCACATGCAGGATACTTGCATACACATGAATATAGATGAAACATTTGTAGGCTAAAAAAAACACATACTGTACAAAGACAAACCCACACATGGCCACAGGCACACACACAACACAAATACAGTAGAGATCCAAGCATGTACTCTTGCTTGTGCAAAGATTGTGTGTGTGTGTGTGTGTGTGTGTGTGTGTGTTGAGAGAGACAGAAAGAGGCCAGCGGAAAGGCTAATTCTTTTTTTAATATTATTCCCACAGCAGTACTGATGAGTCTGATGGAATGGCTGCCATTCAACTGCAGGAGGCTCCTGGGAGACTGGTCGAGTTAATGGACCATGTGTGTTCATATTATCATCTGTTTGTGTGCGAGCGTGTGTGCGTATGGGTGTGTGTGTGTGTGTGTGTGTGTGTGTTTCAGTCTTAAAAGGAGGACCAGTGGAGGAGTGTGGTGAAATAAGCTACAACAACATAAATGGGACCTAATTGTTCCCTAAAGGCAGAGCGTTAGGAGAGTGACAAGAATAACTCATGCCTCCTACATCCACAACAGAACAGAAACACTGGCATTTTATTTTTGTATGTTTCATACAGTAACTAGAAATGCAGAAAATGGCTTGCGGAAAAAGGATGTTTGTAGGAGAGAGATTGAAAATCATAGAAATATTATGACCACATATTTTGACTTGCTCCTGGTGATGTATCTGACTGTGATTTTTGTTAGTAATTTTATTCACAGTCTTGTTAGCTTTGATATCTTCCTGTCCAACTCATCTATCAATATTTGCAGGTGGCAGTGGTAACTACTCCAAATGTATGACTGGCTGTCAGCTTGTTCATAAAAGCTATTATGGAAAAGATGCATTCTCATTATAATTATTGGTATTTAAGTGGACATAGATACATTCTTTTGCTTTAACTAATCATTATAAAGTAAATGATGATGACACAAAGCAATGGCTATAAGGTAATGACACCATCAGGACTTAGACTGGTTACCTATAAGCCTCGCTTTCACTTTGCGATTCTGACTGCCGATGGGTATGATCTCCTGAGGAAAATAAAGGCTTGATTTACGACACAAAGGAAGTGCATGAACCACTGGGCAACAAAAACAGGAAGAGGATAGCGCTTGTATTTTCCCTATCTATAGCTATCCTCTTGTTACCAAAGAGTATCGTTGTAAGTTCTTTGTGGTTACAATCCCTAGCAGAGGAAATGGTGGCTGAGGACACGACTGAAGTAACTGTGGAAACTGTGGTAGGCTCTCAGGAAAACAAAAGAAACGCAATCTGGTTGTCTTGTGACAGCAGCACCACTGATAAAAAATGGACTGCACTTGTATAGTGCCCTTCTAGTCTTTGACCACTCACTTTTAACACTATGACTCACATTCACCCATTCACAAACACATTCATACACTGGTGGCTGAAGCTACCACACAAGGTGACTTAAGATTTAAATCAGTGATTAGACCAACAATTAAACATTGCTGTTCAAGTGTTTCAGCAATACAATGTCATCTGATAATGCACTGGCCAATCAAACACATGAATGTGCTCATTCCTGATATGTAGAATGAAATGATCATAGTCATGGTTCTAATGTCAACTCTCTTCCTGCATTTTTCTGGGGTCCCTTACGCAAGTCCCGCCATTCCCCTACTGCACTCATCTATCAAACCTTTTTGAGCTTAGTAAAATCTGTTGTCACTAATCAGCTGTGTAGTGTTTTGGTGTCTGATAGGCCTTCAGACTCATTAGTCTATGACTCATTCTGGACATCCTGGGTTGTATTGCATCTGTACTTGCAAGCAACACACCCAGACCAACACAGCATTCTTCAGCGCTGCCCTATTTTCAGTCTGAACACCTGCTAACTTGGAGATGGACTTCCAACAATCTTTCATCCTCCTCTTTGCCTCAAGTCCATGACATTTGACTTCATGAGTTCCTCAAAGAGCTCTTTCCACTTTCTGACAACATCCCTTCACAAGGCTAGTGTTTTCCTTCCAGAAGAGCTTGCATGACTTCTTACCATTAGATAGACCCTTATGACCCACCAATTGAGTTTCTTAAACTTTTGGAAGTCATAAACATAACCTTTCCAAATTCGTCCTTTCATTTCTTTACTTCGGAGACTACAGCAAACTGTAACCTCCGGTCTTATGGTGCCTCTCTGTTGAAGTCTGGAGTTGCCTGAGTCACCTCTATCTGCTATCAGACAGCTAATTTCTTCAGCTTGACACCCGCCACTAGCCATCACCGTCTGACTCTTCAACCTTTGTGCATATATATAAAAAGTTGTTCGAAGTTAAGGGGTGAAGTATTTCCACAGTTGCCTGCAGCTGTTCCCTGCTAAGCCCCAACACATGTTTTGGGTATACCAAGCCTGCCAGACAGCCTCCCCTTCAATCTGATCCATCTCACCACCAGATGGAGATAAGCTGACATCCAAGCCCCTAGTCCTCAGCTGTGTATCCATTAGAAATGGCCTCAGGTCTGATAGAACAACTACAAAGTGTCCCAGGATGCACTTGTACCCTTTACCCATTTGTGCCTCTTCGTGTTTGAACATGATGTTTTTGTGGAAATCTATGGCTGGCACTAAGTGGAATAACACACCATAAAGGGTCAGATTAAGAAGGCCATTTCCCCCCTTCCAGATATCCCAGTAACTGCCAATATCAGCATGTCTCATAACGGTAAACCATTATTCAAGCTAAGGTTCTATATTTTTATTAGTCATCTAAAGGTTAGAAAGTCAAATACATAGTTCTGTAAAGTACAATATTAAACCTACCAATAATCAGTTTAATCTTACTTTAAAGTGCCAATAGGTTGTTGCTGCCAAGCCTCTGTAAGGCCCATCAAAGCTCATATAAACACATCAGACATATACACAGCACCCTAAAAACACAAAGAAACAGCTGTGTATAGGTGTGTGTCCATTAGTTAATGTGTACTGAATTCCTAATTGGCTCACATGTGGGTACCACACCTACTTTAAGTCAAGTATCAGGCCTCTTGGCAAATGCTGTGTTAGCTGGAAGGTCCTGTATGATTACTGAGACCAGGGAGAAGAATGAGCTTTTCACCAGCACACTAGTTCACAGTGTAACTATGAGATAAACAGAATGATGAGAGCGGAGGATTAGAGGATGGAAAATGACCTCTGGAACAAGCTGCCTGAAGACTTTAGGCTTGCGCAATCAGTACAGTTCCTCCAATCACGACCCAAAATGAAGTTTCATAAACTTGCTTTCATGTGTTACACTCAATTATTGTTTTGGCGAAAACTCAGCAGCAGCCGCAGCTGCCCACCAGCCAGAGAGGTCAGTGTGTCCCTGAAGTTTAAAAAAATGTCTGTTACTGTAATGGTAGGCAGCGAAATGGAAAGTTACTTGTGTAACCATTACTCTGAGGGAACAGACCAGCTCAAGGCTCCTCACATTCCAATCAAGTTTAACCAGAGAACACAGCATCCTAATGTCCCAGTATCCAAGGAATTACATGGGTATTGGAAAATTAGGCACCTCCCAGTTTAAGTTCATGACAAATCTAAAGGGCAAATTCGGTGTTTTTTAACTTGTTTTCCATGTTTTTTTGTCTAAATGACTAATGGGAAAGATTTTTGAAACTCTACTATTGAGCAGACTGCTGCAGTCCGGAAGCGTCTACAAAGGTGGAAAGTAACCATTCGGGCATTTGTGCATCGTCTGTTTAGGTCCAATAAAAGTGCTTGTTTTTGCCGCTGGTATGCTCAAATTATTCCTCTGTCTGGCAACTTATGGAAAGGATCCCTACAGAGGAAGACCTCATTGTTAAAGCGTGAGATCCTTTTTGTTTAACCAGAAGCAGCCTTGAAATCACATATCACCAAAGCCACCAGACAAATAAACAGTAAATTTGTCATTGTAAAAAGAAAAAATAATTTAAAGTCAGCAGTAACAAAACTAGAAAAGCACTCAGAGAGTGCAGACCTCCGCCAAGTAAGTGATATTCCCTCCCTCCCTGCATCACAATTAGGTTATTTGCATCACTATCATTATTAGTTAGGTTATATATGCCTTCACCATGGAGACACTGTGGTGTATTTATTTTGTTTTTATTTTGTACCAACACAGAATATAATTTTTTTTTGTATTTTTCACTTTCTTTTTTCCAACACAGAACATTAATTTCAACTTTAGAATTACAACATTTAGCAAGTAGAGCAAGACGTGCTTTCCGGCCACCAGATGGCGCTATTTTCACCGTCTTAATTGCTGCTGAGGCTGTCAGACCATAGACTTTATTTATAATTTTATCCACTTTGCCTGAACTGATCACCACCAAAATTTTATCATCTGTTCCTTGTCCCATTATCCACCTTTCCTGAAATTTCATCAAAATCCGTTCCTAACTTTTTGAGTTATTTTGCAGACAAACAAACAGACAAACAAACAGACCAACGCCGGCAAAAACATAACCTCCTTGGCGGAGGTAATAAACCTCACTAAAACCATCTTGGTTTGTCTTCCTCTGCTCCAACATCGCAAATCCTGGTTTGCTTGAAAGAAACCCTGAATTCATCCAGTTAGATGTAAAAATATGCTGACTCTATACATGCTAAAGCTTCTGTTTATCTAAATGAAATGTGGTGGGTTTGGTTATAGCATTTTCAAGGCTGTTTCTGGTTAAACAAAAAGGATTTTACTCTTTGACAAAAAGATCTATCTCCGCGATCTGTTCTACAAACTATCAATAGTATTACTCAGAGTCTGTCAGTGGCAAAAACAAACACTTTTATTGAACCTAAACAGTCGATGTCCAAATGCACAGAGTGGTTACATCGCAACCTGTTTCCCATTGCTGGCTGCAGCAGTTCACTCAATACTGGCCCAATTTCAGAAATTATTGTTTCCATTAGTCACTTAGACACAAAAACATGTGAAAATAGTGGCCAGGGGCCATATTCACAAACATTCTGAGAATACACCTAACTTAGCCTAAAAGTTCTGGCTTGGGAGTGATTTTGTAATGTTCTCAGAGCAACTCTGAGCAAGGAAGGGACAGAAACGTTAATCTTAGTGAGGAGGTGTGATGCATTCCTTTAACAGATGTGATTGGTTGTCACAGACACACCTTAAGTCAGCCTGCAAGGTGTGGACACCCAGTGGAAATGAAATGAACTGCTGACTGTGAAAGTGTTCTTAATGTTAGTGTGATCACTCTGCTGAAGTCCCAGACCAAAGTCATCACTGCTGCACTGTTGCAGTTTTCCGAATATCTTAGTGTTGTGGTCATTTTTATTTCTGGCGTTATAGTGTTAGGTGGGGAATGTGTGTGTAGTCTTAACTTTAAGGGGAAAACGCCACAATTCTAAGACTCTATTTTGTCACTAGGAGCAACTCTTAGCACTGGGAAGCTTTGTGAATACGGCCCCAGGTTGATAAATACTGAATGACCCTTTAAATGTGAATGCAGGGGTTAGTGTGTTTCTTTCCATGGCCTTGTGTGCATTGAGATTTCAGATTTGCACTGTTTATGTACTTATGTGGCCTGATTCATGATGGTTGCTTTAACATTAAGTTTAATTTATTGTGTTACTGTACATTTTAAGTTATGTTATTTAAGGGCCAGAATTTCAGTTCAAATGAAATTAAAATGCTAGCCAGCTACTTGAGATTGTTTAAAAATGTGGCAGCCAAAGTGGTCCACTTGGGGAGAAATATGTAACCAAACAGAGGGTCTATTCTCCTCCAGAACTCATTTGCATTTTCCTTGGTGTTAGCAGCTCTGCTCCACAAACTCTTTCCCTCACTTACACATACAGACGCACACTCATAGTGAGGGGTGTGCGTGGGCAGATAGAAAAGAGAGGAATCCCTGATAAGCCAGTAGCCTGGCGGAGGGCATAGAGAGAGGAATGGCAGCTATGTCGGGCATTCACAACACTGTGTGGTGTCACCAAACAAAGCCTTCCCTTCTCCTGCCTGTCAAAGACACCATTGTGGCGTGAGGAGAGAGCCTTTATATTACACACACATTCCGCACATGCTCCCCCCCACCACACACACACACACACACACACACACACACACACACACACACACACACACAAAGAAAAAAAAAACTACCATGTAAACCAACAAATGCAAACATGACTGCATTTATATGCTCTGTATTTTTACTTACAATATTAACATCACATATAAAGTACATGCGTGTGCAAATACATTCTTTTAGGGAGCTGCAAACACAAAACTGTAAATCTGAACATGCACAAACGGGTACAAACACACACACACAAAAAGGCACGTGCTGACAGGATGGAGACCTCCAGCAGTGAGGCTGGCATTCCCAGCATGGAGCCCCCAGTGAGAGTCACCTGCGAGGGGGTGGGAGCGAGGGGAAGCTCCCCTGCTCACTGGAAGTCTGGGAAGTTAATGACAGCTGACACACTCACTGGGGGGTTGACAGCGAGAGTGTATGAGGGTTGTTCCTGTAAGAGAGAGGGAAGCTGTCTGTGTGTGTGTGTGTGTGTGTGTGTGTTAGGGAGAGAGAGAGTGAGTGTGTTAGCCTCTTCCTGTTGCTCTGACAAGCTCCTGACTGCTCCTGCCACCTCCACCTCAGCCACAAAGGACTCATGGGAAGGCAGACATGACAGGAGGGCAGGACTCCCATATGTCCCATGTCTGACTTTGCAGAGTGACTCTGCAAACACTTGTCAATCACTGTCGAGAGGTACAGTACAGCTGGAATGTGAGTGTTTGTACGATCGAGACTTAAGAGCAGCAAAAAGAATGAGAGCAAGCTTGAATATTGAAGAATTAGGGCATGGGTACACTGAAAATTAAAAAAACTTTTGTGTGTTTAACATCAGAAAGAGAAGGACACTTGTACCGATGTTGCAGAGCACTTACTTTTGGTACTCAACGAACACTGTTCATTGTATTTTCAGAGGTTTGTGCCAACGTTTAGTAGTCCGTCTTGACTTTATTTTACTTAAAAGATTGCTCTGTGAGTCAGGGCGAGGCATGAATGAAGACTAATAGGTGGACAACCCCAATTTTATCTTATTTAAAGATACTGGGAAACCAATCTGCCTGAGCACAATTGTAATACCCTTATTGCTTCATGTACTTTTGGAGTGTGTGAAAGGGGTGGTTGGGCAGACAGATCCTGACAGGTTGAGATTATTTGGGGCCGGCTCTCCTGTCAGCCTTGTAGAGAGCTTCCCAGCATGGGGGTCACCACAACAGAGGAAGCTCTCAACTTCACTTCCCCACGTTACAGTGACAGTGCCTACCAGGACTCTGGGCCCTGGACAAGAAGTCCTGCTGAGAGGCTTACTGACTCTAGGGTGCCTGGTTAGACTGGTGGATAAAGACCTAAGCAGTAGGAGCGGGGTACAAGGACAATAGAGAGACAGTAGAGGGACAGTGGGGGAGAGGAGAATTACCTGACAATTAGGCAAAGTTAATGTGAAGAATGATGGATGTCAACCTGTCAGGACCCGGGAGGTGGGGGATCATCTGGATAAGCACCATGTTATCCCTCAGATTACACTTTCCACTGACATGATCACAGACACACACACACACACACACACACACACACACACACACACTGGCACTGGCACACTCTGTTTGTGTGCCAATAAATAACAACGCTACTGCTAATTTAATTTACATTAGTATTTCCAACCATTTAAAAATAATCAGTTTAATCCTGTATTTGAAACCTTTTAATTTTAGGTCTAGACCAAAAGCATGGGTTCTAATTTGGATTAAATTATGTTGGAGAACATTTATTAAGATTCTTATTTGAGTTGGTGTTAGTCGTCTTCAGTCATCAAGTATGGATGTATTTACCTTGGATGAAGGGTTGGACAATAAAAGGATAGATTATCAAGCAGACAAAAGCATTCTCCTTTTTTTACTAGATGTTTTGCAGTCATTATATAGTTGTTGGAATGCACAGACTATAACTGGTTTTCTCTTTGCAGGTGTAACAGCAGATGGAACATGAAGATCGTCATCAAAGAAGAGCATGTCCTGAATGAATTGCCTTTAGTCCAAGTTGATCTTTTTAAAAAGTCTTAAAAATACACCTTTTTGCCTTAAAACATCATATAAGTCCAGCTGTTGTTTACTCACAAACACCCTACTCTCAATTATCTGTAAACATCTTAACTGCATCTTGTAATGCTGCACAGCTTGTGACTCCAAATCTCCCTCAGGAAACCATCTTATAGTTGTTTTAATCCTCTGTGGAAACCTGGACACCGTGACAGCATTAAAGTAAAAAGAAAAACAAAAACTGATCTGGGTCAGCGGTCCAGGAATGTCCCTCTGTGGCTCTGGTATGTGTGGTATGGTCATTATGGGCAGCATGGGACAGTAGCAGCAGGTAGGGTCACGTAACACAGGCCGGGTTGATTGACAAGCAGGTGGCAGGGAAAGGGATTCCCCACTGCTGAGTAACTGTGTGTTTTCAGCTTATTTTCAACTGATGTGGCCCTGAATAACCACAATGTAAGGTTTCATGGGGAAATTCTTGCTATTTAACAAATTCCAATCGAAATTGTATTGTATTTATTGTATATAAGTATTGCCATCTCCAATGAAAATAAAAGTATATCTTTTACCTCAGACATTTTCCATCAGTCTATACAGATTTTAACTTTTTTTTTATTTCAATTATGTCACTGTAATAGCATCACAATAGCACAGTACAGGTAGTGTAACACCATCCCTCTTGATACAATTCCTAAAAGCAAGCAACAAGACCAGACAGGACAGTAATAGATTTTTTTTTCCTGAACACAACAACAACAACAGAGACAGACTGACATACAGTGACCCGGGCATTAGTGAACCATGAGTTCCAATGCTGAAAATTACTCATTGGATGAGTAAGTGAAGTTCCATTATATTGGTAGAGAAGATGCCCTTCAACCACAGAGACTGAGTGTCAAGCCCCCATGTTGGCTGTTGTTGTTGTGGTGTCCTTGAGAAAACCCATCATTATAAGGTGCACCGCTATACAGTTGACCCCGACCTCTGACCTTCAAGTGGGTTAAAGAAAGAGAGAAAAAAGCATCACACATCTAATTTAAGTTTAGCATCTGGTCAGCACATTGTTAATGCCTTGAATTGATTATGAGGGTCATCAAAAAGATTCACTGACAACAAGACCAGAGGTCTCATTTATAAAACAGTATGTAGGATCCATACTAAAAATGTACATGTGGACAAAAGCCAAAATATATTTGACAATTTATACAATTGGGCCTCTATCTCTCAGTCTACGTCGCCAATTTCCCATCTCCAAAATGTTCGTAAGCATGGGTCAAAGTTTCTCCCATCGTCGTTTTTTATCCCAACTTTGGGAAGTGGTGTACACCCCTTTCAGGCCTTGTTTTGTGCGTATGCAACGTTTATAAATGAGACCCCAGGTCAACATCAGCTGTTACGAAAGTGGATGCCTAACAGCCAGTACCTCTTGAACAGTGCACATTCCTCCCTGAGTGTAAGTGACTGTTTTTATTAGGTCAATATTTGTTAATGCCGGCAGACAACATGAGATAAGATCACACTGGAATTTTAAAAACCTCTGTTGAAAACTGCCTCACCCTGCTTTGAAGGGATTGTTTGGGTTTCAGTCTGACTAATAGGATGTAGACTGTGGGTGTATCCTGCCGTCGGTCACCAATTTCAGGTGGGATTTTCTTCCTCATTTGCGTGTTACCACTTTCAAAATCCATGTTGTTACATGAAACGACAGTGCAAGATTTCGGTCTTCCATCGCCAAACCTGTTTCCACGCTTTGTTTTGGCACTGTGCATGAAACATCTAAAACATCTGGCAACCTACACACTGTATGTGGTGTTTTCTTTCGCAATTTAATGCCAGGGCTCGCCTCCACACGTGCTAATGTTCCACCAAAACAAGTTCCTTCTTGACACTATTTTGCAAGGGCACCGTTGCTACATCCTGAGCTTAATGCGGCCCAGGACAATTTTTCCCTTAGTGTGGAATTATGACTGGGTCAGCTGGACCTTTCTCCAACGCTGGCACAGCGCTAGAACAAAGTGTGGAAATAGGTCTGGCCATGCGAGACTTTTTGGAAAATTGAACTGATCTCTGCGATCCCTACTTTCCTGTTCAACTGCTACTGCTGCTTAACAACGGCATTCATGTTTCCTTGTTCACAATGAAATCTGAAATTTTTACCAATATGTCAACCTGTGAGAATCTTAAGTGCTATAGGTAACTGGACTTGCTCAAAGACGTTTCACCTCTAATCCAAGAGGCTTATTCAGTTCTGGATTGAAGAAGCCTCTTGGATGAACGAATGTCCAGTTGCCTACGATATAGCACTTGAGATTACCATGACCTGGATGACTAAGAATCTTCACCAACAACCTGTGGGACGTTTTGTAGAGCATTTCCTTGCTTTTGAACGGGGTGCTATTAATCCACAACAAGTAGCTCGGAAAAATTTATTATTTCCCTCTTCATTATGCCTCTGAGCTCCATATAAAGAAATTAAAAACCATTATTTGTCCCTTTAAGAAGCCAGTTATCCACCACAAAGAATGTCACACAGCATCCAGGGAAAAGTTTGAACATCCTATGAAGATTGAAATGTTGTTGAATTTTTGGTGTCAAGGCTTGGAGTGGGCTAACTATTACTGTATAAAAATAGTCCATTTTCTACATTCCAGAAATAGCAGTACTGGAGTATAAAAAGTCGTAAGAGCTGAATCCCTGCTCCTCTAGATGCAGAGCAGAGCTGTGGTGGAGCAGCTTACAGTGGAGACTGAGCAGGGGAAACAGGTGTTGGTTGCTAAATGTGCTTTCAGTGAGCAGAGGAATGACAGCTATGTACTGGCCTCTGTGGTTACTGGCACATTACCCAGAGTGGAGCTGACAGAAACAACCTACTGCTGCTGCTGCTGCTGCTGCAGCTACTCTGGCCTTTATGAATGGAGTGCCTTTCCCTCTGATGGAAGACGAGTTTGGGTTTAGTAAATGGACCTAGCAACAAAAGCTAGGAAAAAGTATGAAGTTATTTTATGCTGTATGTGTTAATCTCGATTTCCCCAATCCAAGTGAGCTCCATTCTCTTTTCCAGCAGTTTCAGTTCATAATTTTACAACTTTAGTACAATCTCTGTGGTGATATTTGGAGTCAGACCTTGATTAAGTAACAATTAAAAAATCCATCTTCTGAAATATGGAGAGGGGAGGCATCATCACGTATCCTGGCCTCTCTGTGTGTGGGCAGGCTGAGGAATGTGGCTGGCCTGTGTTATGGGTGGATGTTCTTGCTGTACATTGTAAACAGGCGTAAATGTTGATCTTTTCCCATAGTGTGAGTGTGTATTGAATTTTGATTTAACAGCCTGCCGTTGGCTGTTGGAGCTCCAACAGGCCTCATGCTCGCCATGCTCGGGATCATGGACCTCTGCAAATATTCCCTCCCTAGTGCCATATGGGACTACACATATAAACACCAGCTCCGCTGAAACTGTTACAAATGCCTTTTCATTGCCTCCAGTTCTAATTTAACATCATGAAGTGATAAAAGTGAAGTTCTAGGCATTGTTCAGTGCATTCCTTTCTCAGTGAGACAACAACACAGTGAGCAGTGCTGGTGTCTCTGAAAGAAGGTTAGCTTTGTCATCCAAGCTAATACTGTATAATACTTTGATAATTAACACTCCAAATTTAGTCACCACAGTAGCTGTACAGAAATATAAAGACAAAAGAAAAGATAAAAGTTAAATCAAACATGCACTGACTGTTTAAAATGTCATGTACGGGTTTGTGAATTCTCATTTTTAAGTCTATCGTTTGGCATTTTAGCTGTCGCCATCTTGTTTTTTTAGAACCAGAAGTGACCAACTTCAGATGAAAGGGTGGAGCTGTGGAGGAGGGAGGGGTGGATCTGACTCACAGACTGTGGTGATGCCTCACAGACTGCCTGTTGGTCAAAGCGGCCGCACCCTTGATTATGCATAACTTTAAGCCTTAATACAGTACAGCTGTCATGAAGGAGGGACTACGGTATACAGTAGAGACCAAAACAGTTCTTTCTACCATGCTACAAACATGTTTATTTCTACTCTGCAGTTCCCATTGTTTCTACAGAGCAGTTTACCCAACACATTGTCACTCTGACCTCGTCATATTTCGATGTTTGGTTATGGACTTTCCACGTCCAGATACCACATTCAAGGTAACCTGGGTGCGTTGGCTGTTGACGCTTTGGGACGTCATGTTACATGCATTGTCTATTTTCAAAATACACTTCCGTTCTCACAGGAAATTTATCGTTTATATACAGTCTCTTTCAAAATAAATGTCAGTACAACACCATGAATTGACTTTTTTTTTCCTTAAACATCTAACGCATGTGGTTAGGGTTAGGAAAAAAGAACAGGGTTTGGCTTTATAATCTTAGGTAATGCGAACACCGCTCTCCCGGGGGAAAGTAGGTGTTTGTTAGAGCCACCTTAAGTCTCATTCTTGTCCTGCCGCGTTCCTCCCTGACGCTGCAGAGCACTGTTAAACTCTAACAGCGACTAGCCATGTATCGTACTGATGCTAAAGGACGGCTTTGTTTGTTGATGTCTGACGCCGCAAGTCACTGCTCGAGGACCGGATTTCGATGACTTTGGAGTGAGACCGGGTTATTTTACCATCTTTCAAGTGTTTTGATTTTCTGATTTTTTATGTTGTGTTTCAGTCTCACAGCTTTCATTAACCCCTGTGTCCAATGGCAGCAGCAGCAGCAGGAGGCTGTTTTCATGGAAAAACACGATTAAAAACAAACAAACAAACAAACAAAAAACCCTGGAACAGTTGATCATGACCAAAATTGAAAGCTTGGTTTGCCTAACTTGGTTCTTATGATTACTGACAGAGTCCAACAATGGCAAATGTCCTATCTTGAGAGGAAAAGATAATGATATTGGGGAGAATTTGGTTAAATGATATATCACAGGCATATTACATCATTACTGAGTATAAAGCATAATCAAACATTCTGCAAATTTGTAAACAACATTTCCAAATTGTTGTGTTTACACTGGAGCTTCATGATCCATTTTCTTCTTGGTTGTAGGTGGTACTGGTGAACTGGTTCATAGGGGAACGTCACCTAAATTAAGATTTCCAATATGTTTATTTCCATGACCTAGGAAGCCCTAGGAGAGGTAAGTCTCAAACTTGTGATGTCATCAAGTGTATTGTCTGGAGCTGCTCCATAGACAATGAATGGGAGACTGATTTGTGGACCCGCAGAATGTTTGTTGTCTTTTTTATAAACAAATTAGCTTTATTCTCTTGTTGTGTTCTCAGCTGTGAAACAGAAAATGTACCCATATACCCAGAACGTTCCCCTGGGTGCTCTCAGTGTCATCTAGAACATGTTTCCCAATTGATTGTCTATGGAGCAACTGCAGACTTTATGTACTATGACATCACAAATTTGAGTTTTAATACTCTAGTTTTTGGATTTGGGAGAGAGTTGCTCATGTGTACTAATAATTTTGGACTCTCTTAGACCATGGGGATAACATGTATGAATTTGAAAACACATTTACCTCTGCTTTTAGATTTTTCTGCATCCTTTTTTCTGTTTCCTATCCTCAGCAGTTTTTTATTGCCTCCTCTCTTGTGCTGTGACCCCTTTCCACCAAGGTATCATTATAGCCTAATCCAATCTAAATAAAATTAGATGAAACTGGTACAATCAAATGGAATTGAAATTTGATTAGAAAGCTTATACAGATTTAATGTCAGTCCTATTTGGACCCACATGATTTGTTCATTGGACCTGCAGCATTAGGCACATAATTGGTAGTTAAGATAGAAAAGAGAAAAAACGGCAATGTTATAATACAACTTTTATTGTTCTAATCCCAGTGCTAATTCTAATAATAGTGTTCTTTCGCCGGCTTCTCTTCTCCTTGGGTGTTCTGTTGTTTTAACGAGCAGCCAGGTATCATTTAACAGAGAAGACTTTGCGAATCGAGTGTAATCAGCAGGACAAGTGTTCTCTGACACTCCCAGCATGCTTCATTAGGCTTCCCTGTTGACACAAACACAGTGGTGAAAGCCGAGCCTTTCGCTAATACCCCTAATACCCCTAATACTCGCACGAGGAGGGCAAATTAGCTCTAATTACCCAGTGATTTGTAGGCATGGAACTCGCTCGTGGAAGTGAGAAAAAGATGTTTGAAGGGAAAAGGGAAGAAAAGGGAGAGATTATGATTGCCATATGCCTCTTTTACTCTCCTTTAGCATTTTCTCTCCTCTCCTCTCCTCTCCTCTCCTCTCCTCCCCTGATCTCTGTATTTATATAGTTTGGTGTTCAGACAGCTGGTGTTGTGTTGCTGATTGTGAGACTAATCATCCGCTCAATTACTCTGGAATGTGTAGCGGGCCGTGTTATGACTGATCAGCTTTCACTCTCTCTTCTACTCTTTCTTTTCATGTCTTTTTGTGGACTCTGACTTTTTCCAACTTGCTACTCTCCTCCAGCATCTGTTTTTTGTCTCCTATACTCTGGGTCTTTCTTCAGCACTCATTTCAGTTCAGTTCAGTTTGGTTCAGTTCAGTTCAGTTCAATAGTTGTTCACAAATACACAAAGACACTACCTCTGAATTTCCAAAATCACATTACGTCAAAAAATTATTCACATTTACATAAAGATCAGCTATCTGCTGTGTTGTTCATCAGTCACATCTTCATGTGCTTCTATTCATAGGTAACATTATGTCTGAGGTTGTTCGATGCATGGTCAAACTGCCTACAGTAGTTGGGCTCTGTATTCATTTATTTTTAAATCTGTACCTTTTTAAGTGGTTTTATGTCATTACATGGGAAATAAATTTCATTTAACTAAAACGGAAGGAGTCTCTGTCTATGTCTGTTCTTTGATTCTCACAACATCTGTCCATCTGATTGACTTTACACTTGGTGGATGCAGTGCTGAGAACCCAAGAAAGTGCAGTGCTGAGTGCCAGCTCTTGAGATCAATGGGACATATTCATTAGTAGTGTGTCATGTACACGCTGTAATTGAGAGGGGACTTGTTAAACAGCCAAACAGCATGCTGGGTACAGCTTGGTCCTCATCATTCGCTACAGAGCATTCAAGAACAGATGAAGAAAAAGAGACCGAGATGTTAAACATTTCAACCATCAGCGATGTAACTTTTGGAATGGACGCTTTTGTTTCCAGTAGTAGTCTGGTCCCAGATCTAGCTGTTGGTTCTTTGCATTGCTAGGGGATGACTACTGGCAGGTGTATTACCCAGGACTCTAGGACATGCAGTGTTGAGTGTGAAGTTGCGTGGATGAGCAGTCCTTGAGAAAGCTGCCAACAGCAATACCGGAGGTCAAGCAATCAGTCATTCGGAACAGGAACGTTGTGAATGAGAATTGCACTAGTTTTAGCAATGAAAAAATATAGGTTTTATATATATATAAATTAGTATATTTGTTTTTACATCATACTGTATGCAAGCCACAATATTGTACAATAAATGAGACAGAGGCAGAGAACAACAGCCAATCAGAAACAAGTATTTTTCATGGCCATGATACAAAGCTATCTATCTATCTATCTATCTGTCTGTCTATCTATCTATCTATCTATCTATCTATCTTTGAACCAGTAACATGAGTGCAGGCTGAATTAGATGGCATTATTCAGACTACTATGACTTTGCCTTGTGTTCAGTAATTGAAGGCCTGGGAAACATTGGCGTTTCCTCCCATCCAGCTTTCCTCTGCACTACCTCTGAATAAAGAAATTACACATTTTGGAAAAAAAAAGAAGGGAAAAAAAGTAAATTAAAAGGATAAGAACCAGACTGAGGTTTTGTGGGCAGCAATGAGAGGAATGGAATGAAGTTCAGTCTGAGCTAGGATCATAAAAAGTTCAAACGGGGCTCCTCAGGTCAAAAGAAAATGTGAATTCCAAGAAAAATAAAAGAGAAAATACAACTGTTTCCTCAGATTTCTTAAAATTAATGCAATTCTCTGTAACAGAAAGGAAATGGATATTGGTTTGAAAAGAGGCAATCATGGCAGAAAGAGATGAGGATCTAAAGCTCCATATTGGCTCTGGTTTCATCCTTTTTTTCATTGGGTGTCTTTTCTGCATGGAGACATGGTTGTGTGTTTGGTGAGTGTGTGCCTGAGCTTGTAACTGGGTTTGTCTGACATATGCCAGTGTAAGTGAGATTTAAAAACATAAAATGTATCCATTTGGAAAGCTATACCAGACTGTGTTTATAATGCCGTCATTAAATGAACATTGTTTTTCACAGTCATGAATAACCATGCATACTGTATGACAGTGTCAGCAATTATTGCTTTGAAGATATAAAGATATCAATATCAGCACAAACCACTGGCTATTTAAACTTTAATTAAATCCTAATGCTACACATGCAACATTTCCTAAATCTCTGACTGCCTCATTTTTATCCCATTTCCTATAAATGACATATTAATTCACTTTCACATAGCTTCCAGCTCTGTATTGCTATAGCTTAGTGTTCTTCCTGCAGTGGAAGTGCCTGTGGTGACTCTCCAAGGCTGCCGGTGGGATGCCTGTTAGCATATAAGTACACTACATGCTGATGCAGAGGCTACATGCTAATGCTAATTAGGAGCTCTGGAGGAGAGGAGAGGAGAGGAGAGGAGAGGAGAGGAGAGGACGTACTTTGCTGGAAAATCTATGTTCACTCTCTCACTCTGTCTCTAAGAATCTTAGATGCTTGATGTATTGAAGACCCTGATAGATGGTTTAACAGTGAATATCATACAGCAAATTAACACTATAACAATGAATACATTCCTTTGGAACAGTAAACGTTAATAAAGTGTTCAAGTAAAGATGATCGAAACTATTATAGAACATGGTCCTGATAAAACTCCCTCACTTCCAACATATTTAACGACATAACCAACACGAATATACAACTCACTCACTGCTTACAGTAAGTATCATTTCTCCCCAGGTTGTTGTTATACTTTTGTGTCCGAAAATGTTGTTCAAACTGAGTATTGTCCATCGAATCTTGCTAATGCTAATACACACCAACTTACATATTGGCAATGACACATATGGTAGTCCACTGAATGCTGTATGGACTTCATTGGAGTGATTATCGGACATTTGTGGAGGATTCTTGCTGAACGTAGCCGAACATCTAAATTCACTTGCCCCTCTAAAAACTTCTAATAACATTTGCTGATGATATCTATCATCATACAACCCATCTGAGTGGATTAGATTACACTTTATTGTAGAATTTCAATAAAATCTTAAAAATCGAATGCAATACAACCCGATCCACTTAGTGGACGAAGAATGCTTTCTTGATAATGAACAAATATCATCAATTTTGAGCATTAAATTAGGTTTTTCCACTCAGGTGCTTCTTTGGATGTGTTATTATTTTGTTGATAGTCTGCATGGAAACGCAGCTGCTGGGGGTTCAGATTAGAAGTACTGCTGTTTAGAGGATGGGAGAGTGGAGTCTGGAATGTTAGTGGGCTGCCACTACTGATTATACCACCTGGTCAGACCACTCAGTGCACACACACACACGCACAGGAATAGGTTTTCTAAGGTTACTTTTGAGGAAATTACACAGACTTGCATCCATGTCCTGGACTGAACCCTAACCCTTAACCCTAACCCCTACTTGCCTAACCTTAATCCCAGTCTTTCCCTAACCCTAACCTTAAAAACTAAACCAAAAATGGGCTTTTTCCGAAATTGGAGACATAGCTTTTGTCCCCGCTTGGACAAGCTGTCCTTGAATGACTGGACTTAAGTCTAAAATATGTCTCTGAAGGTAGCCTTAGTTATACCGATCCACAAACACACATATACAGCCATGCTTGCAAGAGGTCAACCAGCTGTTGATTATGTCATGATGGTCCTGACACTGGACCGAGCCTGAAACATGGATTTAAAGCAGCGACTTTCTTTTCAGAGCTGATATCACTGAACATTGTAGATTTGCTATTGTAGACATAGCAAGTTCGCCATTTTGTAGTGATGACCAGATGTATAGTTGGAATTATTATACTCTATATAGTGGACTCAAAGTATCCCACAATGCACCATGAAAAGTAGTGTACAACCAATGGTCACCCACTAAGCAATATATCCCATTATGCACTGTGCCAAGGGAACAGATGGACTGAATGGGATGGACATCGAGACAGACAACAGGAGAGAGAGCAACTCCATTACAACCTGCTGTACGTGTTGAAGTTTGTTTTACCAGTTTCTTTGTCATGTAATAAACTGTCAATTTAATGTATAGTCGTCAATCCCCGAAGACATAAAAATAAATCAGCAACTGATCTTCTCTAGTGCTTAACAGTTACTGTACAGAGTAGGGCTAACAGAGTGTGCCAGGGCTGACGTCAAAACCCGGAAGTTTAACATCGCGCTGGTTCCCGGAAGAGAAAGTGAATGTGATTTTTGCATTGCATTTTGGATTATGTCAGAAAATAAGCTCTGTGGCTAACACAAGTTTATGATACTTACAGGTTTCGTTCAGTGAGATAATCTTCACATATGAACACTTTTCATACCACATTTGAAGCTTAAATGCGATCGCCAGAAGTAAAAAGCTAACGTTAGGCTTTAACGGACTACATGACTACTCCACGGTCGCATGACTCTTGACGTCACCGCCACTAAGCTTTGACTTTCATCTGATTTTGGCCACTTTATTTTAAAAACATTGTATAATGGGGAAATTGGACTGTTTAAGCTAAATAAGAAGCTGTAATGGCGGACTGCCAGCACTCTCGCCTGTTTGGGGGTGATGACGTTTAATGTCCCCGACAGGGTTTGTAGTCGTATTGAGCAACTTGTTAGCAACCGCCTTTTTTACGACACGTAAAAGCTTCAAAATTCACAAGTAGGGTGTTTACTGACGTGTTTTATGGCGTAGAACAAAACCTGAAACTCGCTTAAGCTTTTGTTAACCACAGACCTTATTTGAGGCATTTTACCAAAATCCCATTAAAAAAACGTATTGACTTTTAGACAAGAGAACCGAAAGTGCTAAAAGTGCTAACGGAGTTCCGGGTTTACTGGCACACTCTATAATGCTAGCTAATGTTAGCAAGCTGAGTCTCTAGTGGTTCTGATTTGTACCATAATGGCGTCATGCATAACGTTATTCGCTGAATACACAAGTTATTACATGACTGACTGGTAAAACAAACTTCAATGCAAAAAAAGGTTAAACAGAAAATTACTGACATTGGTCGGACAGGTTGATATGGCGCTGCTCTCTTCCTTGTCTGTCTGCCAGTGTAACGTTATTAATAGGTCCATGTTTAATGTGAGCAGAGCAGTGCATCTCACATAAGAAATGGCCACAAAGTATTTTGTAATATTATTTATTAATTCATTTTTTTTCATGTTGCAGATGAGCTCTGTATACGGTCCTTTACATAGAACTCCCTATATAGTGAGAAGGAAGTAGTGAATGAGTGAATGATTTCAGACACAGCTTAAAACTTCCATTAACCTTGGTAGGTCTTCCTGAAATTTATATTTTTGCTCATGTCTTTGAATGACTGAGTAGTCTGCCACTCACTGACAAACTTCCTGTCCAGACAGGAAATGCATTCTTTGGTGTGTGTTTCTCAGTCTGGGATTGTGTGCGCGTATGTTTTCATGTGTGTTTGTGTGGACACAGACAACAGGCATGTTGTCTTACAATAACTGTCTGTGGAATGCAACCCACTTCCCTTTGTACTACAACTCAGCTCCTGGCTGCTTTAGCTGCGTTTGTACATGGATTATTAAAGTTATTATGTACTGTGCAAATCAGTGATGTCTGTATCCTTATTTTGAGCAAGAGCCCAGGTCAGTTGGGTTGAGAATATGGCGTTGAAAATAAAAAGTCACCAGTTGTTGGAGGTTGTCTGAGATGTAAAGAACTGGAACAAATCTCTAAGTTTGCTGATGATAACAATAACCTCCTTACAGTTCAACAAACTGCTATTTTAGTTACAGTTATAGGGCTAATATTCTGGTTTGATCAAATCCTCTGAATAGCAGGGTGTTTGATGCCACATCACATGAATTATTTTGCTGTTTCTGTCTGTCTGAGTTCACAGTGCGTAAGCTTGGATGAGAAGAAGTAGAACATCTGACACTGACTGAAAACATTCCACCATTAATTTTGATTTTTGTGAAAGGAAACGGACTTTCCCTGATTTTACAGGAGAAGAAGCACCAATCATTTAATGGGATGTAATGGAAAAGGAATTTGAATATATCACACACAAGGCATTAGTAAATTTATGTCTGAGAAAAAAACAACAACCTTCATTTGCAAATACAGTTCAACAATTTATTACTTAAACATACAGTACCAATATTTACACTACACAATCCCGTAGGCAAAAATAGTAAAGTAGCATTCAGGCAAGAATTTTAGCATCCAGCAAACAAAAACTTAGCTTGGCAAAACTGTACACACAAAATACATTTACAGTCGTCTGCAAACATTTACTGTACAAAAAAAAAAAAAACACACACAAAAAAATGTGGATCAAAATCAAGCTCTTGAAACAGAACCACTTGGTCTCACATTGCATGAAAAAAGAAATGGTGTGTTGTGCCCACAGAGAAGAAGAGGCCCCCATCCTTAAAGCTAGTAGTCTGTTTTTATCACTCTTCAAGGGCCTCGACCTGCAGCAGAAGCAGTAGATCGACGTCATTTAGGTCCAAAGCCTGAGTTCATCTCCATAATAAGTTGTGTGGACAGTGCAGGACTCATAGTCTTTGCTACAGTAAGCCTTCTATCTACATTGTACATTACAGTGCTGGTGTTGCAGCCATACATTGATAGAGCCACAGAGTAGGTCCTTTTTGGTGTGATTGATATTCCGTCTTGATGTCAGTGCACCAGTTAGAACCAAACTGACGTCTTTGCTTTGGTCTGATCGAGAGCTGCGGGAGAGGAAGACAGAAGGTAAAGTTACTGCAGTGCTTACTTTCACTTACTGCACAACAAGTTAAACAAATGCTTGCAAGTCCGTGAATGAAGAATTTGTTTCGCATCTACCTGAGTCATACACCTCCAAGGATCCATGGAGGGCTGGAGGGGTCCAGGTGACAGAGGTAGCCGTGACGGGGCTGTTGCTGCCGGGGTCCATCTCCGTCTTCACCCCCTCGCTGTGTGGGGAGCTCCCTGCGCTGGTGGTCGGCTGGTTCTGGTTCCTGACGCCGGGCAGCAGCAGAGGATTAAACCTGGGATCCAATGCTGGGCTGTGGGAAGGGTATGAATGAAGCATGGGGTGGTGGTGCCGGGTGTGGATGTGGGGGTGGGGGTGAGGATGGTAGACGTTGTGGACGTTGGGGTAACCGCTTGTGCTCTGGGGGCTCAGGCTGTAGGTCCAGCTATCCGAAAGGGCAGCCGGAGGCGGGAGGCTGGCCTGGGAGAGCACGTGGTCGGCCCACAGAGCTCCATCTGGGTGGTTGAAGGAAACGGGGCTGGAGGAGAAGTCCGGGTGGACCGAGACAGAGACAGATGGGAGGCACGGGCTGGCCTGGGATGGATAGGTGGTGTTCCACATTGAGCTGCTCTGACCCTCAGAGAGAGATGCACCATCTGAAACAAATATCGAAAAACAATTCCAGTGTTTTAAGGACTGTAATAATAATAAGGATCAAACACATAAAGTATTTTGAGATCTATTTCAGATTTGTCTCCCACCCTCACCTTTCCATAAGCCAGCAGCGGCTGAAGGAGACGGCTGAGTCACTCTGATCGGTTTGGTCTCGCTGTTGAAGGTGCTGGACTGGCTGAGAGCGCGGGAGAAGTGCTCATCTACCACGTCACCAATATCGCCTTGGAAGTAGGTGAACAAAACACACCGGGAGCTCAAGTACTCCGCCTCTGCTGGTTGAGTACTGTCCTTGAGCTCTGAGCTGGATGTGGATCTACGGCCTGAGTCGGTCACTGGTGCTGCAGAACCCTGCCGGAGGCCCTGATCCCTGGAGAGCATCCCCCTTCCTCCTCCTTGCTGCTGCTGCTGCTGCTGTTCCATACACTCCTGCATCTTACTGTAAACACTCAGCCTCTTCTGAGGGAAAAGACAGAGAGACAACAACTTTTAGATCCATGGAATAAAGTATATTTGGATAAAATTGCAGAAAAATACATTTTAGTTGAGCCTAAACAGAATAAAGAACCAAATCTTATTACACATGCTGGTAAAATACTGTTATTTTCCACTCAATAAAATCACAACTAAACTATTTCCAAGCATCATACCAGTGATCATTTTATCTGCAAGCAGCTCGTGTGTGTGAAAATGACTTTCCTTTTTCCCATACTGCATTCCGACTATTTGTAAAGCTCAGTGTGCCTCATCCACATTCCTGAGTGACTGACCGGCTGTCATTACATCACCATTTGACCGCAGGATTAATAGTTTCGTGTCATCACGCCTGACCTGAGGTGAATGCCGAGCCTCGGGCTGGAATTTAATCATTCAAAACTCAAAATTGAAGTTAAGAGGTGTGTGTATGAGGCGTGAAGAAAGTTTGAGGTGGTGCCTTTAAGAGCAATCAGGCGATACAGAGAGACTTAATGCGTAAAAGCGAAATGATTTGTCATTAAAAAAATCTACAACATATTCCTACAGTGACTTTTATTATAGATAAATCACAAACTTTATGGTATGCCTTATCCCCAAAGTTAACTTAGTGTTAAATATTCTGTAGTACTTCCTTTGCAACTTAAATAACTAATACTAGTACAGTTAGTTATGCTGTTTAAGTTTTGGACACAGAGTTCATTTTGATCCAAGATGGCACGCGCTCTTAAAATGTCCTCTAATGAAATGAAAATACAGTTCTTATCTAAGGTTGTGTCACCCAGTCGCTACACAAGTTGCATGAGGAATATCTCACCTGTTGTTGCTGGTGATGGTGGTTATAGTAGGTCGCCTTGTACGCCGCTGCAGGGAGGTAGTGCGCCCCATAGCTTTGGTGGTACATTACATCCAGGCAACTCATAGCGACGGACCAGAGCGGTGAGTGACGAGAGAGAGTCGGAGGAGAGAAACGCGCACAATGCAGCCGAGGGCGTCTCTCCACTCCTGAGACTTCAGACGGGCTGTATCCTCCGAGCCATCGGTTCCTCCATATATGCCCAAACGCATACAATAGCCATGCCGTCCAGTTTGCATACAGACAATGCGCCCTCCCGCTGCGCGCTTTACCAGCACCACCCGGGGCCACAAAATGGATCAAAACGATACGAGACGCACACACTGTATCCTAAAAAAGAAAAAAAAACTTCTCTGACAAGTTTTCAGAGCGCTTCTGATTGGGTGAGTAAGCCTTCCCTCCTTCTCTCGATTTCTGTTTTGGAGGGGAGTTATATTTAGAGAGGGATGGGGCCATTTACTCACGCCCACCGGGGAAGGGCCTGCATGGAGCAGTGGGGTTTAGCAAGGCACTAACCCAGCCATGAGTCTAATGGTTCTATTCCCTATGGTGGTACTCATTCATAAAAGTTTATGTACTCATATGTTACTGATGGTCATATTAAGGTCTTATAGTTCAGAGACCCCTGACCTCAGGACTGTGTCAGAGCTTAGGACTTTTAAGGAGTCCCTCTGTACAGAAAATTCTAACTAGATCCTAATGTATTTATTCCGTTAACACCTCATTTATATTGTCTGTAAATCTGATATCCCAGGGGTGTCAAACATAAGGGCTGCTGGCCAGAACCAGCCCTCCCTAAGATCCAATCTGGCCCACTGGATGACTCTGCACACCTAGCCTAGTATTGATGCACTTGTGAAGGCTAAGAGGTGCCAGGTTTCAAGAGCAAGTCAAACAGTGTGTGGCCTACTTAATGTAAAATGCTGCTTCAGATGCTTTTCCAACCTGGCCAGAATACAGTTCTCTGAAAAATAAAACAGTACTAATTGTGGTCATATTTTAAGATATTGAACATTGTGCAAAATATCAATCAGCAGCTTCAGTACAAACTAATATGTATCAGACATCTATCTTTAAACAATACTGGTGGCAGTGTATGGAAAAATGCACATGTAATGACAGTGAGTCAAAGACTGACTGAATGTGGAAATGTTGTGACATGTTAAAACTGCACTTATTTTTCTTATGGCATCTCAGGATGTTCATAATTTGTTTTGTAAATGGATTAACATTCTCAGAATATTGAAAATAAAAAATAAAGAGAAAGATTTGGAGGTGCTGTTATTTAAAGGTTATTATGCAGTGATTTTAATAGTCAGGCACACTCAATAGATTTGGGCTGTATGTGGCCCATGATCTAAAATGAATCTGACACCCCTGTGCACTGCTTTAAAACATTCTCCACACTTCCAGGAACAATATGAATCCTTTGCTGATTTGTTTATTTGTCGGCTCACAAACAACCAAAAAATTAAAGTACTGATTCTTAGAGAAAATGCCTGAATCACCCATTAAAATATCCACTGAATTTTTAATTGTAGAATGCAGACTCCCTCTCTGGGCTGCTACGTCCTCTTACAGTAATAGCAGTGACCACTTTGACATTTTCCATGAAGGAGGAGATTGTATCAAACCCTGCGTGAACAAAGTCATCTGCAGGTCATCTTGGAGCAACAGATGTTATCCAGAGCCAGGTGCATTTTAATGTGTCACCTTTTACAGAAGACTTTTGTTGTTTTTTACCCTTGAGATAGAGATTAAAATGGCTATAGTAAAAAGCAACAGATAGACTGAAAAGTATTGTTTCTGTGTGTGTGTTTGTACCATTACTGACCTATGGTTTTCCTGCCTCTGTGCATTTGGTTTCTGATATGTTCAGATTAAAATTAAAGTTGCTCAAATCACTAATTAGAAGACAGTATGGAGGTGAATAGGGGAGGAGGTGAAAGAAAGGGGTATGACATGCAACAAAGGCTCCCGGTTGCCATGCAGGAGCTGTGACTGTCCCCTTTCAGCTTTCCCTTTCTGAATGAAGTTCCCTGACTGGCTGAGTTGAACAGTTTGCTGCCACCTGTTGGCGAGGTTTGTGACATGACACGGCTGTCAGTTTGACCCTGAAGGAGACCTGCTTTAAGCCACGTATCTGTACCATCTGTAATAGAAGCAGATGACCCCAAGTAAGAGATGTTTATCTTTAGTCAAGTGAAAGTGAGATTACACATTGAAGTTAACACAAAATATTAAAGAACCATTTGCTTAATTCTCAATTGCACAAACCATTGGTAGGCAAATTTATTACTGGGTTGTCTAAATGATCTCAAAATGTGTCCATCAGATACTTGGTCTATACTAAACTCTCATTCCCCCATCTTCTAAAAACCTGTAGGTTGACCATTTGATGATACAAATTCCAGATTTGTTTCTATTGTGTTGGCTTTGGATATACATGTATGAACTTTTTTTTTTTCCTTCTTTCAGATCATGTTTTCCCTTAGTCCAGTCACTACTGATTTAACATTTCTTTCAGTCCATTCATGTCATCAATTAATGTGGAGTGAATTCAATTTGTGAAGCTGTTATCATTATCATTAAAATTAAATTTCCATACCATATGAGAAGTGACTCCGACGCTACTTTGAAAAGGTATTGTTCAGCCATGAGATGCATACTGCATTATGTACTATAACCATAGCTGTGCTTCTACTCAAAGTACACTATACAGCATTCCACCCTTATCCTTAACACTGGGGCTCCTCAGGGCTGCATTTTGAGCCCCCTGCTGTACTTCTTGCACACATACAACTGTGAAGCCACTTACGACTTGAACACCATTATCAAGTTTGTCGATGACACGGCTGCGGTGGGCCTGATCACAGACAACAATGAAAAAACCCACCAAGGGAGCAAGGACCTGACCTGCTGGTGTCAGAACAGCAATCTTAATATTAACAGGTCCTCAGAGGAGAGGGCGGAAAGCCAGGTACCTTGGTGTCCACATCACTGAGGGCCTGACCTGGGTGATGCACACTGACTCTGGAGGAGGCAGAGACTGCAGAGATGCTTGAGGAAATTCTAGGCATTTCCTCAAATACTCAGGAATTTCTACTCCTGCACCACTGAACATCACAAACAGCACTGAAGAGGACTGCAAGGTCCTGCAAATCACAGTGGTTAGTACAGCTGAACATACCACTGGCACTGCTTTACTTTTCCTGAAGAATGTTTACAACAGGTGCTGCAAGAATGAGGCTAGAACAGTCTTTGGCGATCCTAGTCACTCGCATAACAACCTTCTCTCCCTGTTGAGGTCAAGAAGAAAGTACCGGATACACCAGGCCAATAATGAGAGGGTCAGGAAGAGCACAAGGATCCTTAATGAGAACACTGCTTAACCCTTTCACGCACAGTGGTCACTACAGAGGACAGTTTTTTAAAAGCCATTTTGTGTATGCATGGGTTCTGATGCTCTAGTTGCACAAAAGCCACTACTATGGACCCTTGTTGCGTCTTGCCATACACTGCCACCCACTGGCCAGGTGTTGTAAGTGCAACACAAATCTCTGAAAACCAAGATGGCTGACACAACGCAAAAAATGTTGTGCAGCTCAGGAATTTATCATCAATCCTACGATGATAGGAGACCCTTGCAGGTAAATAAAATGTGTTAACATCAAGTAACATCTAAGAAGTAATTCAGTTGTTAAAATTTCCAAGTATTGATATCAAGGTGGGAGGAAATTACAATTAATCATCTGTCCACTAAACTGGACATCATGCAGCACTGGTTATATTTTAACTACAATTAAATTATATACTTTAGGTTTACGGTTCAAGGCTTTTGCACATGCGTTGAGTAGTACTGGAGTCTAGTTTAACAGCATTAGAAATATATATTTTCATAGTTTCACATAGTACATCTTTTTTTTTTTCACTGGTTTACATTTTTTCAGGTAAAAACTTAAACGCATGCCATCCACTCGCATGGACATGTAAAAAACTCCTTGAGAAGAATATAAACACTTTGGAAAAAAAATCATGACCGAAGTAGTCATAATTCATGCGTAAAAGACACCCCACAAACACATTATTACAGTCTTTTTTTAATGCACAAATTGAAGGAACTGACAAGATTACATTTTACTGGAATTGTACCTTAAATGGTTTCTTGTGACAAATAAATGGATTGACTAATTGATAATATTTCAGTTATTAATAGTGCTCTGAGGGTGCTAGCATGACTGTAGACAACCTCTACATACAAAACAAAAAGGCAATGTCAAAGTACTCCCTAGAACTCTTGAACATCTTTCTAAATGTTTTATAGCTTCCCATGTTTACTTTTCTGTCGTCTTCATTGAGCATATACTGCAGATAAACCAGTGCCATTTAACATCCAGCTCACCTCGGTGTTTATTAAGTATTAAAGAATAGTGCTCTTTTAAATACTTTATGTTGCAATGTGTGTGGACAAATGCTCATACTGTATTTATATATATGTTTATGCTAGCCTACTTATGTTCTTATTTTTCTGTTCTCTGTTGTCTGTCAATAGAAGCACTTTGAGTTTACATTTAATGAAATGTGCTATATAAATAAAATTGCCATTTCCTTTGCCACATGTAAAGCGCAATTTATACTTGTGCATCAGCTATATGCAGAGCCCACGTCGAAGTCTACACACATGGCCTACGCTGTTGTGAGCAATTATACTTGTGCAGTGGTGTGTTTATGTCACTCTGCAGTTACACCTCCAAACCACTAGTCAGCAACTGGGTTTCTGTGAAAAGTGACAATTTCAAACACAAGTCTGCTTCACTATAACTTCACTATAATTCTGTGGAGGCTTTATTGTCTTCACAATTTGTTGTTTCTTATCTGTGAAATCCAAGTTTCAGTTCACAAAAATAGACAGGAGATCTGTATTGCTGCGACATGTAGTTACATTTCTGGGGAGGTGCACGTCAGGCTACGGCATAGTGTACGGCATCAATTCAAGGAAGACGTATAAATCTCACATAAGGACTCTCCAGTGACAATCAGAACTTTTGAGACTGAACGTCTTAGACCAAATCTCATCCTTAAGCCCCATTTTGCCTGCCAATAAGATGCTATAAGGTGCAATGCTCAGTGTCGTGTTATCATGGCTGGTGTTTTCTGCCAGCACCAGGACTTCAGTGCAGAGGTTTCTCCAAAAAAGCCTCAAGGTACAGCAGCCTATGGTTGATCCCACTGCCCATTCTGATCTCCCATGATTATAAAGGGGTTTTACATGTTTAAACATAAACAATTATTGTCATTCCCTCGAGTTACCACTCTAAAATTTTATTTTCACACACCATTATTTTTCAGTTCAAATAGAGACAGCAGGGTGCTGCAGGGACAGGCAGCAATTAGACTGGTGACACCTGGCTCCTTTGCCGCTTGCTGTTATCTTGTTCACCAACTTTGTCTGTCTGTGTGGGAATTGACTTTCCATCTCGCATTCAGTAAATTGTAGTAAATAACACTGCAGGTGGAGACTTCTGTCTGTGCTGTCAGATGGATTTGTTGCAGAGGTGTAAAATGTGTATTTATAAACGATAATTAGATCATATGTGAACCCAGTGCTGTTGAGCTGCCATCAGTACTCTTTGAAGCCTCACCACACACACACACACACACACACACACACACACACACACACACACTTACTGTGTATTGAAAATACCTACAACCGTCTGATTTCTATTCCCACACCCACACACCAACACCATCCATCATGCAGTCACACTAATAGGCCTCTTGGCTTGTCTCAGTAGGAAACGCACAGGTGTTACTAATAACATTAATGATGGCTCACTTTAATTCAATTGTCCCAGTTAGCTGTGACAGTGTGACAGTGAACCAGCATGCACAATACAGGGACCCTGAATCTGAAGCAGCTAAATGGAATTTAGCTGTCATTGAAGGTATATATACAGGATTTTCCTTAAAAAAATGTATTGATTCATGCAGAGGTAATCATCACCTATGACCCATTAGAAGTGTGTGGCCGTGTATTTTTCTGCAGAGACTCTGCCTGTATTTTCTTATTTTCGTCTTACTTTCTTTGTTCAGGAAGTTTATGGGCGTGTATCCCCACAGTGTTCAGGTGAGGTTGGGGCTTCATAAGTAGGTAGTGACAAGGTGCCAGACCATAAGCAGCAGGCATCCAAGAGACACAGCACTAAAAAAAAGCAGAAATACAGCGAGGTGAAACACCAAACGAGATTGAATCTGGGGTTGGCTTTTACTTTCACTTTAGCTGGCAAGCGTGTTTACAAACAGTAACCCACAATCCTACATAGTATAACTTCAACTGTTTTATTTACACCTGTGCTTTACCTACTGGGACATGTGAAAAGGTGTTTAGGTCACTAAAACTCACTACTTCAGTCTATTCTGTACCAGGCTGTGTGAGGCCCCACTTCACACGCAAGGAGGTTCTTTCTTTCTTTCTTTCTTTCTTCCGAGTGTCCTTTGCATATCTTGGGAACGGTTCATCCAATCTACTTCAACCTTGGTGGGGGTACTGCTTGGGACCAAAGGATGTGCCTTTTTGAATTTGGCATTATTTAAATATGCGGCACATTTAGTATTAATAAACAAGTGAATGGCGCTCTGTGTCTCTGTACAGTGGTGGGGGTGGGGCCTTTGCAGAGCAGATTGTGAGTTGAACATGACATGTGTCACCATGCATATTTCACTTTGTGTCCACCACTGACTCATAACCATTGGTGAAAGAAGGCTGGCACAGTCCAGTACTCCGTACTACTAAAAGATCATCGCCAGTATGTAGTAGCCGGGAAGAGGGGACAGCAGCTGCCTGACTAAAGCATATAATGCTGGATAGTTACATAGAAAATAAAACATCATATTGTTGAGTAAAATCTGAATCTTTTTATGTAACCTGTCTCTGTCAGGTAAATGTAGTAGTATAATGTTTTCCTCTGATGTAGAAGTACACACTAAGTAAGCCATGTACCACTGAGTGCTTTGGTGGATTTTTGTGAGTTATTTTAAGGTATTTAAGGCA
This sequence comes from Epinephelus lanceolatus, assembly GCF_041903045.1. NCBI lineage: Eukaryota > Metazoa > Chordata > Actinopteri > Perciformes > Serranidae > Epinephelus > Epinephelus lanceolatus. The sequence continues at coordinate 17,892,863 of NC_135747.1, read as the reverse complement.
CAGAGCTGATTGTTGTTGAGTTCGGATGAGTGTTCTCGAGAAAGCTACAGGCAGCAATACCACAGGCCAAACAATTATAGTCCCTGTTCTGAACAGGCAGGTTGTGAAGTGGCACTGCACTAGTTTACAGACATTAAAGGAACAGTGTGTGAGATGTAAGGGACATCTAGTGGTAAGGACTGCAGATTGCAGCCAGCTGAAAGTTCTCCAAATTCCTTCAGTGTTCATTGTTCAGGAGGTTTTTTTACCAGGAGCTGAATTATCTGCAGAGATCTCTTCTTCTCTAAAAAAAAAACTGGTAAAAAAACAAACAAACAAAAAAAAAAAACACTGACTGGCTACGGTTACATGATGGCTTCTCATTCGGAATGAAATAAATCTGAATGAAATCATTCAGAATTAAAGTTTTTCCAGGTAGTTTACATGGGAAATATTCATTCCGAATGAGGGTTTACACAGGAGATCAGTGCAATCACCTTTATTCAGGTCTGCGCAAGGTTTGGAGCAGGGAAGGTTTCTGATTGGATAGGGGGCGGGGCGGATGTTACGTGTTTATGTTTACCGGAAGAGAACACTGTAGTCCTTGCTCCGGATAACAAGATACTTGACGATGCCGTTCTTAGTGCCTTTTTCGGGCTTGTTTTGCTTATATTCCTGAAGCAGCAGTACGACAACAACCTTGTTCTGCTAATGCTTCATCGGTTGAGGAGGAGAAGGAAGGTAGAAGGTCGAAGAAGGGAGATAGAAGACCGTGCTGTGGCGAATGGAAACCAGTGAGTGCAACGAGTCTGACTGCTCTATCTAGTCTGCCCGTTGCTATGCAGTCCGTTGCTATGCAGCCCGTTGCTATGCGCACTATATACGTCATCGCGCCAGAAGGGCAAGGAGACGAGCATGCGCAGAAAGACCGGAATGAACTTAAAGAGGAATGAGTGTATACATGCACACAAAATTCTTTCATTCGGAATGACAAACGGAATAAACCACCCCCTTTAATTGGATTTAATTTTCAATCGGAATGACCGTTTTTCAATCAGAATGACTGTTTACATGACTACTTTTAATTGGAATGGCCTTTCATTCCAATTAAAAGTGGAATTAAACTGTCCATGTAAACGTACTGACTAAAGCAGTTTCACGTCACAAACCAGTGTTTTTCAGACATTGCCCATTGCAGATAGGCTTCTACCTATGATGGCCGATTGCAAAAACATGAATGGACATATTACTAAGAGCAAGTGTTTGGTTTGTTTGTTCTGGGCTACTGTAGAAACATGGCAGTGCAACATGGCATACCCCCTAAATCTCACACGTTTTATCCACAGATCCATCTTAAAAGAAAATCGACACCTGAGAGGCAAAAAAAGTTTTGTTAATCGTCGAATTGCTTCATCAGCATCAGAGATATATTTTTCTCTCACTTGCTATTTATTTTTCTCTCCTCATTTCTTACCTTTCATCGGTGTGCATTCCCCTCACTGTGGGATCTAATAAAAGGTAAATATTTAGGAAAGACAACAGGAAGATTTATTATTTATTTCCTGGCCCAAACCCACATGCATAGTTGTCACATACCAGATCTGATTAGCCCTCTGAGACTGTGGCATGTGAGTAACAGTCGCGACATTTTCCCTCATGTAACATTCACTTTGATTTCACACAGGGAGTGTGAATTATTCAGTTGCAAGCTGATGATGCGATTAGACATCATGGAAGTGGGGCAGCGTTTTGAAAGAAAAGTACCTCGACAGGAACTGCAAAGGAGTTTTGCTTATTTCAGTTGAGCTCAGCTGTGCTCATCAAGGTCCTTGATAAGAAGATTTCTCAGTTAATATTGCCGAAATCTTCTCAGATGATACAAGTGCAAAGCTTAAATTAGTAGGAAGAGTGTATTTTGTGCTCTTTTTTAGATTTTTCTATTGTCAAAATTGCAAGTGCTCAATGTATCTTAACATTGTATTTAAAGAAAATGATCAATTATTCACTCAGGGCAAGGTGAGCGCATCTGTAGAGGGCAAAAGTAGCATAGTTGAGAACAAGATGCTTCAGGTTTGTCCTTGCGGCTGGCAGAAAGTAACATCAGTGAAAGGCCTCAGAACTCATCAGGGAAAGAAGAAGTGTGTGGCAAAGAAAGGGCAGAGTAGCCGCATTGATCAGTACTTCCTAAGAAGTCAGTCGAGTCAGTCGGATGAAGTCCAGCAGCAGGTAGAAAACCACAGTTCGCAGGATATCAGTAACGCTGCCACTGAGGAGGAGGGGGTAGTAAGAGAGGATGCAGGTGACACTGAGGCCAGTATGCTAGCCAGAGAAAGAACCATGGAGCAAAAGGTTAGAGTTAGATGGCCTAGAGCAAATGACAGTAAAGAATGGGAGATAGTTAATAGAGACTTGTCAGTAATCTTGAGTAGGCTTAGAGGAAATGCAATACAAAGGTTAGAAAAGATGGGAGATATAATGTATTCATATGGTGTAGAGAGGTTTGGGGTGCATGAGAGAAAGAGGAGTGAGAGGGTACAGTCAGGTAAGTCTAGGCGGCAGAGAGAAATAGAGAAGTTAGTCAAGGAAAGGAGACAGTTAAGAAAGCAGTGGAAAAAGGCTACAGAAGAAGAAAGGGAGGGAATTAAGGTGTTGCAAGAGGAGTTGAGAAGCAGGCTAGCAGTTCTTAGAAGGGCGGAGCATCTCAGGAAAAAGAGGAGGAAGAAGGAATATGCTAGGACAGGTTTTTTCAGGGACCCTTTTAAGTTTGTTAAAGGATTGTTCAGCCAGGAAAAGGGAGGGCAGCTTAAAGCAGAAAGGTTAGAGGTTGAAGAATATTTGAGAAACACGTATTCAGATTTGGAGAAGAATAGGATAGTAGGTTTCCCACCTGATATCCCTCCATTAGGAGGGATAGAGCATGAGATGGATGTCAGGCCACCTAGGTGGAAGGAAGTTCAGGAGGTGGTCAGGCGTGCAAAGGCTTCTTCGGCCCCAGGGCCTAATGGAGTCCCCTACCGGGTTTATAAAAGTGCGCCTGATACCCTTAAATTTTTGTGGAAACAGCTAAGAATAGTTTGGGAAAAACAAATTATACCAAGAGCATGGCGTAGGGCAGGGGGTGTCCTCATTCCTAAGGAGAAGGAGTCTGTGGACCTTAGCCAGTTCCGGATGATTTCTCTCTTGAATGTGGAGGGGAAGATTTTCTTTAGTGTAGTAGCGCAGAGACTAGCTAGCTACTTAGAAAGGAATAGCTTAATAGATACCATGGTGCAGAAGGCAGGAATACCAGGTTTTTCAGGGTGTTTAGAGCATACTAGCATGATCTGGCACCAGATTCAGGCAGCGAAGATTAACAAAAGGGACCTACATGTAATATTTTTAGATCTTGCAAATGCGTTTGGTTCAGTACCGCACAGCCTCATTTGGAGTGCGTTTGACTACTTCAGAGTGCCACAGGTAGTTGTTAACTTAGTGAAAGCATATTTTCAGGATATTAGGTTGTGTCTAAGTACAGCAGGTTTCACAACAGGTTGGCAGAGGCTAGAAATAGGCATCATGGCAGGGTGTACAATTTCTCCATTAGCATTTACTATGGCAATGGAAGTAATCATCAGGGCTTCTAAGTGGGTGGTAGGTGGGGAGAGACGGCAGAATGGGTTGCATCTTCCACCAGTTAGGGCTTACATGGATGACATGACACTGGTGACCACAACAATGCCATGTACAAAGAGGCTACTAGAGAAGGTAAATAAGAACCTCAAGTGGGCCAGCATGAAAATCAAGCCTAGTAAATCTAGAAGCATCTCGATATGTAGAGGGAAGTTAAGTGATAGGAAGTTTGTCATAGATGATGAGGACATCCCAACAGTCAGTAAAGAGCTTAGGTAGGTGGTACAATGTAGAGTTGAATGATAAGGAACAGGTGGTGAAATTTAGAAAAGATGTGGCTGAAGGATTGGATAGAATAGATAAATCAGAACTTCCAGGAAAGTTGAAGTTGTGGTGTTTGCAATTTGGGCTATATCCTAGGTTAATGTGGCCATTGTCAGTTTATGAAATTCCAATATCTGTTGTGGAGAGAATGGAAAGGTTGGTTAGCTCCTACATTAGGAAGTGGTTGGGCGCTCCTAGGTGCCTAAGTAGTGTTGCATTGTATGGAAAAGGGATACTTCAGCTGCCAGTATCTAGTTTAACAGAGGAATTTAAATGTACCAAGGTCAGGACAGAGCTCTTGTTATCTGGGAGTAAGGACGTGGTAATTAGGAGTGTGGTTCCAAATCCAACCAAGGGGAGGAAGTGGAACCCAAGATCGGCAGTTCAGGAGGCAGAGGCAGCTCTTAGACATGCAGAGATTGTAGGTAATGTTCAGTTTGGCCGGGGAGGCCTGGGGCTTGGCTCAGGTAAACCGGTATGGAATACAGCAGGCCTCAAAGATAAAAGAAAGCTGGTTGTAGAACAGATACGCAGACAGGAAGAGATAGTAAGGGGTGCAAAGGTAGTGGCCCAGGCTAAACAGGGACAGTGGTTGAATTGGGAAAGTGTAGAGAAGAGGAAGCTTAGTTGGAGGGACCTGTGGAGTATGGAGGAGAATCGTATTAGATTCCTGGTAGGGGCTACATACGATGTGTTACCAACCCCCCAGAACCTAAAACTGTGGGTAAATGAGGACCCATCATGCCCATTGTGTTCACGTACCGCAACTTTAAAGCATATTTTGTCAGGCTGTAAAGTTAGCTTGTCACAAGGCCGATATACATGGCGACATAATCAGGTGTTGAAATGTTTAGCTGCAGGCATCGAAGGGAAACGAAGACAGGTGAATTCAGAAGGTGTTAAGGATAGGGGCTTAGTAATTCAGTTTGTCCGTGAGGGAGAGAAATACAGAAGGGATAAGTTAGTGAGGAGGCAAGGGTGTGGCCGCCTAGAAGGTGCTTGTGATTGGGAAATGCAAGTAGATTTAGGGGGAAAGCTTGTTGTTCCTCAGGAAATAGTCTGTACCAGGCAGAGGCCTGACTTAGTGTTGTGGTCAGTGAGTCAACAGATAGTTTATTTCATTGAGCTGACAGTTCCTTGGGAAGACTCAGTGGAAGAAGCCTATGAAAGAAAAAAGCTTAGTTATGCAGACTTAGGAGCAGAAGCTGAGCAGCGAGGATGGAAGACTAGGATTTGTCCAGTGGAAGTGGGGTGTAGGGGATTCATAGCAAGATCAACTGTCTCACTCCTGGGGGAACTCGGAGTGCGGGGACAGAATTTGAGGAAGACAGTGAGGGAAATGTCAGATGAAGCAATTAAATGCAGCCAGTTTATCTATTACAGAAGAAATAATGTCAGCTGGGGGCCAGCAGGGGGAACTACTAAGCAGGGCACATAACTCCTTGAGATCAGGTGGAGAGATCCACTTCCTGTCAGGAGAAATCCAGGAAGAGGAAGTATTTAAGTGTGGGAGTGGCCTATTGGAATCCATTTTGTTTGAGGCCATGCGGCAAGGTGAGTGTGCTTGCTGATCCTGTAAGTCCAGTTAGCTCCTTTAACTTTAGCTTATATTGTAGTTATGCTATGTAGTGTGTGAAATAGAGTATGGTGAATGTGCTAGTAAAGGTAGTATCAGCATTGCTTCTGCCTGGAGCTCGCATGTATGGAGCCTGGGTTTGGTTGAAGATGGCAGTGCTGTTTGGGCTGAGAAAGCCATGTGTAAGTAAGAAGGAAATCCAGGAAGAGGAAGGTTATTTAAGTGTGGGAGTGGCCTATTTGAATCCATTTTGTTTGAGACCATGCTGCAAAGTGAGTGTGTTTGCTGATCCTGTGAGTTCATTTATCTCCTTTAACTTTAGCTTACATTGTAGTTATGCTATGTAGCGTGTGAAATAGAGTATGGTGAATGTGCTAGTAAAGGTAGTATCAGCATTGCTTCTGCCTGGAGCTCGCATAAACGGAGCCTGGGCTTGGTTGAAGGTGGCAGTGCTGTTTGGGCTGAGATCACTGTCCAGCCTCCTGGAGGTGTCATTGTTGTGAGGGCTCGTCCTGGGGAGGTAGACTGTACAGCCTAACAAGGCTTCCTTCCCTGGGTCTACCTCCTCTGTGGTAGTATAGGTAAGGTAAAGGAGGTTGTTCGGTTAGTGTGGGGAGCAGTGAGACCTGGCATTAGGGGAGTGTCTCTGGGACGCCAGAGATCACTGTCTAGCCTCCTGGAGGTGTCGAAACACCGGTGAAAGGAGGTTCCCACCCGATGACCCCAAAGACATGTTAGTTATCACTGCTCACGGGTCTGTATAGTTAAGCCTTGCCATAATAGCTTATCGTAGGGCTTAGGAGGATTATTCACTGAGTGCTGATCCCTTTTTTTTTTATTAGAGCACAAACTTCTTGTGTTTATTTGAATTATTCATTGAATAGACAATTGAAAATATGTCACAACAAACTTGGAAAACAGCAACTGGGAAAGTTTTCAATAAACCATCAGTATCAGCCCCATGAATCATTCAAATCCTACTCCTGTCTGCATGTCTTGACCTGACAGATCACTCACTGTGACAACACCAGCAGACAAAGAGACTGATTATAAAAATGTGCAGAGATGGCAGAGTTAGTCCACATCTCCATCTAGTGTTTTCATAGAGGAAATCTCGTCCGTCGCTGCCTTCGCCTGCTGTGGAAGTGGGGCAGTGGAACACTCACAGTGATGCCTCGAGATGGAGCAGGAAGTATCAAATGTGCAGGTTTATAGTGCTGCCACATACACACACATGCACACACTCATGCAATCATGCACTCTTGATAGTGCATATTACAACAGACAGACACACACGAGCTCTCTGACACAGACGCTGGACCTCAGGGGTTTTCCACCAAACATCTGGAGCAGCCTGTGCCTCTCCTCCTCTGCTTCTTAATGAGGCACAGAGATGATTATTAGTGGGTGTTTTAGAGGGGGAAACGGAGGGAGGAGAAGGGAAGGGACAGAAATTAAAGTGGAGTTGGAGAATTGTTTGCTTATATACCCTTCAAAGAATGAGGGGCACCTCCAGTGCTTTACATCTAAAGAAATCTCTCATGCCTGATAAACTTCCACAGCTTTAGATCACAGACACATTTCAGAGGAACATTCTTCTCTGGGAGGGAGGCGGTTTTGGGGATACATCCCAAGAAACCAAAAAAGCAGGTCACAAGTGTTGTGTCCCAGATCTGAGTCTCAGAGGTAAAAGAAAGTTCGACCCTCCAAGTTAAGAAGCATTACCGCCAAGTTAAAAACAATCTTACCAAACATAAAGTACAATGCTTTTTGTCAAACTCCCCGTTAGCAGCAAATTGCAGCAAATTAGAAGCTCTACCTGTTTTAGACCTTACACTGCACTCCTGATGAGGCAGGTGTGAGATAACGCTGAGTGCTGTTGATGATGATAACTCACATTAAGCAGACTGCAGCATCATGAGTTTTGCAGTGCGGTTGCTATCATTCTTTTGCCCCGGGGAGGGTCTATAGAAACACACACCTGCCTGAGCTGACTCTCTGGACGACCTGAAGATGATGATGATAGTGATGATGCTGATGACACTGATGAGGAGGATGAGCAGACTACTGTGCAGGCAAATAAATGAACACTACACATGCAGGTTGCATGCTTGGGAAATCCTAAAAAAATACACTTACAGTAGAATTCTCATGACAAAGATGACAAGCTTAAATAATTTAGATCCACCGCTTGTTTCATATTTCATTGTCATTGTCATATTTTATTGAGATGGATCTCTGAGACATTAAGCCAAGAAAAGTATGTCTAAAAAGCCAATTTCTGGCTAAATAATAACAGACACTGGTTAAACTTGTCCAATATTTTGCTCTTACACACTTGCTATTTGTTTGCATGTACATTCAGTGGGTAATTTTATGCAGTTACAGTGTGTGTGTGAGCAGTGGGGGAGGACTGCAAACATTAAAGACTAATTAAAGAACCATTAGTGCATTTTCAACTACATGGAGTGATGCAATATCAGAGGATTTTTAATCCACTGCCATATTCAGAACAACTCCACTTACTATATATACAACACAGTTTGCCTCTAATTCAAAACTAGAACACGAGTCTTGATGTATAATTCAGTTAAAATGAGACACCAAACAACATGAGGGGATCATTAGCACTGTAGCACTAGTGTGTTTTCTAATGAGCAAAAGACAGTCATTTGTAAGTTAATGGAAATGGAATTTCCATGTTAAGCCAAAGGAAAAACTGTTACAAAAGCTTTTTTTTGTCAAACAAAAGCGCCACGGTTTCGCCTTTTCATTATCTCAGTGATCTCACATATTCAGTTTTAATTGCTCTAGCCATTATTGCGCATTTTGCAAATGGAAATGGGAGTTTTAATTGCAAAGACCAAGACAAAGGAAAGTAGTTCCTTCACAGCGTGCGTGCGTGCGTGCGTGTGCGTCTGAAGGCCTGCGCCCGTTACTGTCTCTCAAGAGTGACCAGTGGATATTGGGTTCCCTCAGAGCTACCATGCTGACCTTGGTTAAAAAGCAGATAATTACTTAGTCCATCCACCAGTTTTAACTCAAATTCTGCGTGTATAAAGATAAAGAAAACTGCCCAGGCTGCCCGGCACAAGTTAATGAGATGATGGAGACTCAAAGACGGGGTCATGTTGATGGAGGGGTAATCCACTCGGCAGATGTGTCTCCCCCTCGGAGGGTCAAGCTGGGAGGAATTTCCATTTAAACAAAAGCTGGACATGGATTTAAGTGTTAAATCTGAAAATCCACAGCCAATTGGAAAAAAAAATGTTTTGTATATGCACGGTATTTGGCTTCATACCCTGGATAAGATTAAGCACACAGGTTCCCCTCCATAACATTTTGCTCTATTGCTTTATGGAGCTATATTTTGATGTCTGGTTTAAACACTGACACAGGGAAGAATGCAGATTGGATTCATATTATCTGTGACATTAGTAATATGCTCTCCAGCAGAGGTAAAACGCAGCATGAATGAAAAACAGAGAGACATAAGTGGAGACACAGGAAGCTTCTGGCACCTTTGTGGGACATGACCAGTATTAGCCTTGGGTAAGATTTTACTTTGGGCCTCCCCTTCCATATCTTGGAGGCCCAAGCCTGTTTCCATCTTTACAAAATTACTGATATTACTGCAATATGATAAAATAATGTAAAAGCAGAATGTGTTTTTGCTTCTTTTTTTTTTTTATCAGAGATGAATACTAAATTGAGAACATGCTTCAAAAAAGAATTGCATATTCCCTTGTGTTTCAGTCCTATCAGCTCTTTACTGCAATAAAATGTTGTGTTTGCAGTGCTTGTGCTCATATTTTCACACCATAAGCCATTCACAAAGGGCAACAAATACGTGGAAATGAAAGGGTTTGAATTGTATGTCACCCAATACTCAACATGAATTAATCTTAGAGTAAGTGTGTTTTCAAGAAGAATGAGGCGACCCGTCTTACTTTAACATTTAATTGTTTATTACACAACAAACAAACAAAAAAAATCGACAAACTCACCTTACCTTCCATGATATTCCACCGCCCTACATGGGCTACACGTCTAGAATGTGATGCCTAGAATAATCATTAAAGAAGCTGTATGTGACATTCAGAGGATTTCTACAATCCAGAGTCTAACCTTAGATTGCCTGCACCTGGCTCTCAACATGGAGGAGCCTGAGGTGCTAACAACATGTACAGTGCTAACGATGGCAACAGCGCTGACATAACTAATGGTGTTAATGGGGGGTGTTACACTTCTGGGATGAAGTCATTTCACTTCTGGGATAACGTTTCATCACTGTGGGTCAGGATAGCACTGTCAGTGGTAATTGCTGTATGAGAGCTGTACAAAATGGCAGTGATTAGCTAGCCAGCGGGATATGCACGTGTGGCCGAATCATCTTCTACAACGAAGAACAGAGAAGCTGTATCTTTATATAGTAAATAATGGTTTGCTGCCATTCCAATGCTCTGAATGTCACATGCAGCTCTATTAAAACACATTATTCTGGCTATTCAGAATATGGCATATGAAATCAGGTCCATTCTAAAAACATCCATGTACTACATATTGGATACATGTCTGACAGGTATCTGATTAATAAAGCTTTCTCCCTCACACAACTTCCCAAACCTCCTGTGCAGAGAGAAGGACTCGTCCTCTGTTGCCCTTCCAGTTGTAATAACTCTAATTCCCTCATGCTAATGGTGTGTCTGTGCCTCGGCCCCTGCTGGGACCACCAGCCTACTTCTTGTGGTCACAGCCTGGCCCCGGGGCGAGGAGGACCACAGACTGGAGACACGGAACAGAGAGAAAGGAAAAAAAGGCGAAGGAGGGTTCTGGTTTGATGCATGTAGGATCTACCCTCAGACAGATTGGTCTCCTCAGGCTAAAAGGACCTGTGGGTAGAAGAGGGTGTCATTGAACCATGTGTATGTGTGCGCCTCTGAGTGTGACATCCAAAATTGGCGCCAGCAGCAGATTTAAACAATAACACCTCGCTGTTTGACCTTACTCACAAAACCAGCAGCATGTCTGCAAGATGTGTGTGTATGTGTGTGTGTGTGTGTGCAGTTGTTCATATTTACAGTCCACACCTGCATCTACATGCTAAATCTGTCTTGTGTTGGGTGTGTGTGTGTGTGTGCTTCGTGGGAGGCTGGGAAGGTTAGGAGTGGCAAGGATGATGAGCAAACACTACAGGGGAGAATAATCCCTCATTACCCATTATTCCCTGATACTGCACTGTGCCGGTGAGCGCTGCTAGATTCGTCCCACGGGCAGAAATGAGTGGAGTCACTCACTCGATTTATTAGACCGTCTCAAACTCCCTGCCCCCTGCCTCCCCCGCTGCTATCACCCTGTCTTGCTGCTTCCTACCACCCCTCCGTCTCTTCCAGCTCTCTCAGCCACCTGCTGTCTTCCATATGTCCAAAATCTTCTCCACAGCATACTCACTTTGTTTGGAAACTGATCAAAATGTAATGTTCAAGATAATTCCTTGTGGTCCTGATCAAACTGCATCATATTTGAGTGCATGAACCTGTTTGGCATGTTTCTAATTTTAAATGAGTTCTTGACATTTTGCAGAGAGTTAGATGAGAAGATCAGTGTGAGGATCATAAAATTTTATGTCTGTCCCTTAAATTTGAAGTTATAGCCAGTAGCCTGTTAGCTTACCTTAGCATCAAGACTGGAAACGGGGAAACAGCTAGTTTGGCTTTGTTTAAACCTAATTAAATCTATCTAGTGAAGCTAACTAATTAACATGTTCTCTTTTGTTTAATTCATGCCAAAAAAAAAGTGTAAAGAAAAAGAAGATGCATATAGATAATGCGCCTATGGAGTGATGTTTCAAACATCAAGAAAAAGAGCATGACGCTCGAAATGTCAAAAATTGCAGATGGTACCAATAGAAACATTCCTATTTTTGGTCACTCCTTTGTTAGGGTACCTAGCACACTGATCTGAAACCAAAGGGTGGAGCTAGAAACACTGCAGTCTGTTGATTGGTCAACAGAGTACCGTCACTCTTGCTCAGGGCTGAGTCGTGGCTGGTTTTGAAGGTTATGTATCCAAGGCACCCTGGTTGCGTTGGTTGTTGACGTTCTGGGACACTGTGTTAAGTTCTGCCTGAAACATGAATTGTCTTCTTTCAGAATACACTTCCATTTTAACAGGAAATTTACCGTTTACATACAGTCTCTTTGAAAAATAAATGCACTACGTTGGTACAACATCGCAAATTGACGTTTTTGTTTCCTTCAACAACAAACACACATGGTTGGGTTTAGGCAGCAAAATACGTAGCTAGGTTTAGGAAAAAGAACAGGGTTTGGCTTTAGAAACTTACGAGATGCATACACTGCTCGCTTGGATTAAAGTCGGTGTTTGTTGTACCCATCCACCACCCCTTCTGCCCACCTGACGTAGACTTTCGCTGCGTTTCCCCCTGACACCGTCGGGCATCATTTAACTATAACGGCAACCAGCCGTGTATCATGCTGATGGTAAAGGACGCCTTTTTTCGTTGGTTTCTGGCGCTGCAAGTCACAGCCCGAGCGCCGGATTTCGATGACTTCGGAGTGAGACTCCAACTGCTGACTAATATCAGCAACTTTTAAGGTGGAATGTTTTCTTGCATGTTACTCAATGCATGAGTTGACATTGTGTATCAGTCAACACACCTTAATTGTCAATATGACAACTTTTACCATTCCATTTGTTTTTACTGTCTCTCTTGGATGACATACACTTTAGTGATGATTGGATCTTTATGGGTTTAAAAGATGCACATGAGTTTCAGTGAATTTGATTATGTGAACTGCAAAACATTGTTCCAGTGCACCCTGGCAGCACCAAACCCCTGGTATTGCTTGACAAGGACTCAATGCACAAACCCACTATTTTTAAATATCCAATTGAGAGAAACTCTCACTCCAACTTGTTCTTTTTTGTTCTGAAAATGTTGTCGTTCTGTGGACGATGAAGGTGGTGCAGACTTCATCGGGCTGGGCTTCAAATCTAATAGACAGATATGAGGGTTCGATCTAGAATACATGACAAGAACGCCAATAAATACATGTCATAAAAGGTCCAACTATTCCTTTAAAGGAATACTTCAATCACAAAATGACCATTTTTATATCAGATTTTATATTATATTTTATTTTATTACCCTGAATTCATGAGGAAAGCTTTGTTTTTCTTGCATGCCACTGGTGAACAAAGAATCTAAAAATGGCAAATATTCCTGATGAGCTGAAGTAAAAGGACACTGAAAGTAAAAGATATGTTTCAATTTTTTACCAGTCACAGAAGGCTGAACAAAAGGCAAGGCAACATGGTTTGGAAGTACTAATTGGATAAGTGTGTGAGAGTTTGTAAACAGATGTTTTAATATAGTTTTGCTGTTGTTTAATGCAGTCCCTTTTTATTCCAATTAATCAACAATATTTGCCAGATTTGAGGCATCTGAAAAAAAGAAAAAAATCTTTATGATTTCAAGGTAACACGGCATAAATATTTGATATATGAATGGTAATTTTGTGGATGAAGTATTCCTTTAATAAAACAACAATGAACAGCACACATCTGTATAAGCCAATGGTGGCAGAGTGCTTTCCTAGTGATTCCAGACTTTCTGACCATCCTGTGAACTGTAACTTCCCCTGTCCCTCCTCTCCTCTATCACTGATTGTTCCATTGATTCATCCCTCCCCTCCTCTCTGAGAATTTGCCCTCTGTTCTCCTCTTCCTTTAATCCCCTGGTACTCTTTGTGTCCTCCCTGCCTCCTTCCATCTATCGTTCTCTCTCTCTCCATCTGGGTGGCGGTGAAGTATCCATCCATCAGAGAGAAGTACTGTTGAAATCCCGTGCCTCCCATCACAGCCCCTTGTCTCTCTCTGTGTTTGCATACAAACATATTTCAGCCTGCTTGCATGTCAGGGACTCAGGGAAGAATGCAGCATGTAGTCATATCTTATATCCTATTAGGATTCAGGATTTATGCTTGATAAACATGGGGAATGAGATCCTCAGGAGGCCCGGGGGAGATTTGGGGAAATTCTATTGCAAATGACAAACTAGAAAAAAAATAATGGAATCTGTGACACATGAGGCCAATATTGGCGTCTATTGCTGTAAAAATGAGATATCATCACGTCAGAATTGTCTGTCTATGATGAATGTGAAGTTGTTTTCTGTGATTTTTCAAGGTAAAATAGAGCAAAAGGGAGGCAGAGCTCCAAGTGAGAGTTTCTGTGTTACTGTAAGTTGTGTCTACATTACAGCATATTACAGCTGCAAGACCAAAAGGTGGTTGGAAAGACAGAACTTGCCATTTTTGTGTGGTTGTAAGGCATGAGGTATGAATTTTGGTGAAAAATATCAGTCATCACTTGGCTGTTTCAACAATGAAAAAATAAAATTAAAAAACATCGCTGGATCCAACACCTGGCTTCATTTTTGGATGTCCATGAATGGGTTTATCTGTGAAGAGGACAGAAAACACAGTTGTTACAACTCCACAGTCATCAAGTAAAAGGATCTGTGCGATTTGTTCGATGATACCTTAAAGCTGAAAAGCCTGATGTGCTTTATGGCTGCGACTCCCACTGATTGTGCAGAGATCTCATTTCACACATGAACGTCTCTCTCTGCTGCGTGTGTGTCCATACACTCTGTAGTTAGTGCCTTAACATTACATGTCTGCTTCCCCCAGGCCAGATTACAGAGATGAGGAGGAGAATGGGAGAGATAGAGAGTTGGAGAAAGTGGAGAAAAAAGGGAAAGTCAGGCTGACAGAGAAGAGAGACATTTCTTTGCATTTTATTTATTGGTTGTTTAAGTTTTATTTTCATTCTTAAATGTCCTTAGTTGCACCTGCTACCAGTATTCATCTGTAAACTGGACAAGTTTTGCCAAAATATGAAATTCCCAATATATCCATCACAGGTAAAACAAGTCACATATGTGAGCCCTGTGTATTGATTTACATCATTGCTACTTTGTAGCCTGAGACAGATACAGGCTTGGTACCTGCAGGCCCTCTGGGTGCTTGGGGCTAGATTTATCACCACTGGGGCCCTCTGATGATGAGGCCGTTTAGTGGGGGTCCCTGTAGTCTTCCACTGATTAGCGCCAAACATCTTCCCTAATAACCGTAACAAGAACAACGCCTCAGGACGACATGCTGATGCACACAGGCAAGTGCACATGTGCGCAACCACGCACACACACACGCAGACACACACCTCCTTGGAGATAGAGAAAAGAGCTAAGGGCTACCCATCCTCCTCTCCGTCTCCTCAAAGTCACCCCTCTCTCCTCTGCTCCAGCCATAACTTGGCATCTCCCACTATTTCTGGGCAGAGACACCCCCCCTCCCCACTTTGAATCTTCGGTGTTACCTCCCGCTGCCACCTCCAGCCCAGACACACATGCACCAAATTGAGTTGGTTATGGTTCAAGAGTCCCACCAACGCACATAAAGTTGCTCTCAGCATCAACATGAAATAGGACAATAGGAATACATGAATATATGCTGGAGTGCATGAAAACCCTCGCCTCTTGGGATAAGGAGGAAGGAAATTGAGAAGAACAGAATTTATGATGCTGAGAGGAGCCGTGGGGGTTATTTTATAGACAGGAACTGCCTTTGTGGATTGTTTCCGTACAACAGTTTGCATATTTGTGTGCTATGAGCAGTGTGTAGTACTGATAACATGTCCAGATGCAGACTGCTTGCTACATACAAAAACCCACTTGAAGGACTGAAAGGAAGGGACATCCAATTAACACATCAGTTGGATTAAATATCCTGTAAATGTAAAAAAAAAAAAAAAAAAGTAAAATCCATGCATACTTTATATGACTTAATTTGCTTGCTTAGCCTTATCATTAAGCAATAATAGGAAATGTCTTTGTTGCCAATTAGTTTCCGCCTTTATGTTGCATTCACTTACTGCATGGAATATGCATGATATGTCCACTGGACATTATTGAACAGCCTATATATATCTCTAGGTCCAAACATACACATTGGCAGAAGGATGAAATGTTTCTGTAGTCCAGACATTCATAGGGTTTGAAGTCCAACAGAAGGTAGACGGCACAGACAGCACTGTGTTGACATTTGTTGCCAATTAGCATTGTTTTGACGAGTGAGACACGTTTTTCTAATCTTGATGGGACATTTTACGAGGTACAAGTGAAGGCAGCATGAGAGTCCCGCCGTGACGTCATGCGGAGCCACTGAGTCAGTCAGCTGAGGGAGGAACTCCGACAACAGAAAGTCAACCAGGAAACGAAGCTGCTAAACTGACCCGCTGCCCCGGTGTGAAGGCTAAACGGCGGTATTAACGGCAGGAATCACACCGAATAAAAGCCCAGGACTTGTATTTAATATTTAAGTTAACACAAAGCGGCGACATGGCTTCCCTTTTCAAGAAGAAGACTGTCGACGGTAAGTTTGCTCTGTGTGGAAAAAGCTAGCTAACTTGTTTGTAGCCTTGGCTGTACAGACTGCTGTGTTGTTCCCTTCTTAAATTAGCTATCACCATTCAACGCCAACTTGTTAAACCTGTTCTGGGTCTAGTTGAGTCACAGCTCACACGGCTGACAGAAGCCTAAAAACAGCGTTGAGGCGCTGCCAAAGTTAATGCAGCTTAGGGGAACATGCTATTTGTAACGTTAAAGGATAGCTTAACGTTACAGTGCAGCTGTGAACACAAATATGTGGTGTTCCTTGTCACGAGGACAGTTTAGGTTTGTTTCCACTGACTGATCCAATCATTAGCTAAGTGGTGACGTTATGTCCATGTAGGAAGAAAGTGTCTGTGTTGCCACACTAGAGCTAAGGTAACATTAAGGTATTGTGTCACAATGACTGAACAAAAAACGGAAACACAAGACCCAGGTATCATAAAATTTGTGCCAAAACTTTACTGTCATATACAATTAAGAATATATTATAATTATTTTCATTTTTATATTCTATCATTGGTATTTGTTTATTCAAATGAACCTTTGGACTACTTTATCTCAGTCCCATCCCTCACATTGTCTGTCTTTGAAAGCTACATTATTGTCTATTTGTGTTAGACAGTGACTCCCTTGTTGTGCTGTAATAAAATAACTATATCAGTGAAATAAAAGTATGTGATGTCAAGGAAAGGCTGTTGAAATATGACCCATAAAGCTGTCTTTGTATTGTAATTTTAATCTGTATTACACAGTGATGTCAAAATTCAGAAAAGCCTTTCAATCTGAATCTTTCAGTACTTGTCTCCAGGCTAGGTAATCAACCCCACAAGGTCAAAATGGAAAACCAGCCTCTCTTTTATCAAATTAATGAATCAATTATTCTATTTCAAATACTTATATTGATTCAGAGGGCTGGATTTCAAGAGGGAAGGCACATTAACATTGACCTCCTCTGGACCCCTTATTTATGTTGAAAATTCCATAAAAAATATTTAAGTATATTAGCCACAGGCTTAAAAATAGGCTCTTTTGATGTAGGCAAATCTTTCCCCAGCACCGCCTTCCTCCTCCTCCCATCATTGTTATTCCAGTTTCACCCATGCGATCATCTACATACTGTACTCACTGCGCCCTGTGCCGTGTTACCTCCACTCCATGCCAAGCCATCGTCAGGTCCTCTCAGCTGTGACCTTACACAGTCTCCATCTGCTATTTAGAAATATTCTCATCTGTCGCTCTCTGGGCGCAGTTTTTTCATAGTTGCCCAGGGTAGGGTCGCTGAAGTAGTTTCTGGTTATTTGGCGAATGGAGGGGGGGGTTAGATCACACATATTTGTAGGACGATATCCCTCCCACTTTGAGACGTTGGCGGCACGTCACCTTATACGTGTACACGGGTGGTTCCCACAAGTGGTCCAACGTACTGACGTGTCTTGACCAAGGTCATGATCGTTGAACTTTTCAGAGAAAAAAGCATTTTTGCCAGTGGTTTGCTTTTTTTTAAAAAAAAGTGATATTTCCTTTTATATATTATATAGCAACTAATGAATATAGAGCTGAATCTGTTGTTTAGAGATGTATTGTACAGTTCTTCATTTTTATTTTATTTTTTCCTTTTATTTTATTTTTACAATTTAATTTGATTTAATGTAGTTTTTATTTTATTTTATTTTATTTTTTACAATTTAATTTAATTTAATTTTTATTTTATTTTATCTTATTTTATTTTACTTTATTTTGCTTTACTTTTTTTTTTTTTACTATTATAATCTTTAAACTTCATGTCTTCATAGAGAACCTATTTATTATTGTGTAATTTTGGGCTCATCTATTGACATCTGTTTGTCCTGGAAGGGAGATTCCTCCCCTTTCCCTTTTTTTGAGGTTTCTTCCTTTATTTCCCCTGTTCCTCTGTTTATTTGGGAGAATATTTACCCTGGAACTTCATTATTGCTTGAAGATTGTTAGAAATGTCTACAAAGATGTGTGTATTGTGCTGTATATTGCAACGTTAAAACATCTGGAGGTCTTAAAGGTGTATGAGTGTGACACTGATTGCTCGGGTTGTCCCACACTCAGAAGTCACGGATAAATGTGTGACTTCGGGGTCATACGTTATCTCACATGATGCCACTCTGTGTTGTGTGGGTGGTTTAGAGCTGACTCAGTATTGGTGTGAGCTGTCCAAGCACTTCCACAGTTGGCAGTGTCGGTATGCATTCTCAACGTGCTCTTTATTACTTTGTGGTATTCCGCGTGCATGTGGGCGCACACTCAAACATCACCACTCACTAGTAAGCCACTGAATAGATGTTTTAGATTTCTCCCAAAACTGTGCAGCTGACGTTGAGCGTGCCCTTTCAAAAGACACAGTGACCTCCTTTTTGAATGGATAATCACCACAACATAGTTTTCAGTCCATTTTTTTAACCACTTCACTTATGCTGCACTGAAAATAAAAAAAGAGGAAATTATAGAGGGTGGGTTATAATTAAACCACACAGAAAAGACAAAAGAACTGTACCCTACATTCTCTCTGCTTTTAGTTCAAATCAAAGGTCTCATTATGTCAGCTATGCAAGTCATGAGTGATGCCAGATTACATGACTGGAGTTTTCTCACCACAGCTACACATAGCACATAGCTGTATTTTTTTTTTTTTTTTTTTTTTTTTTTTTTTTGAGGTTATAGGGGGTCAGCACAGGGCAGAATTTTGAATAAGCCAGATGTTTTAGCTCCACTTTCCTGTTGAAATACAACTGATGCAAAGTCATACATTATCATACATTTCACGGAAATTCAGAGAGAGTGCATCTGCATTTTGGTGTGTGAAAAATGTACTTGGGTGTTATAAATGTGTAAATGTTTCGGTATTGTAGCTTTTACAAAGTATGAACTGACCTTTCCCCCTCTCTGTCTCCCTCCGAAGATGTTATCAAGGAGCAGACTCGGGAGCTGCGATC
Organism: Epinephelus lanceolatus; assembly: GCF_041903045.1. Taxonomy (NCBI): domain Eukaryota; kingdom Metazoa; phylum Chordata; class Actinopteri; order Perciformes; family Serranidae; genus Epinephelus; species Epinephelus lanceolatus. The sequence continues at coordinate 17,873,932 of NC_135747.1, read as the reverse complement.
AACTCAGAGAGGGATCGCCAGGGACAGAACAGCGCTGGAGAAACAAGAGAAACAATTGGTGGGACCTCACACACACACACACACACACACACACACACAGTCTGGGGAACAAAACTATCTCTACGCAAGGCATTTTTCATAGATTTCAACACATTGCATCAATGCTTTATTAAGACCCCCCCCCCCCTGCTCTCCCAACACACACGTAGCTGGAGACGCTTATTACATCCACTTTCTACAATCTGGGATTGATCCTGATTGGCTAATGGGTCTAAATGAATAGACAAGACTGATCTGGAGTGGTGGCTTTGCTTCAGGCAAGTCAGACTACTCCTTCTCTCTTACACACACACACACACACACGCACAATAAGGCCATATTCACATACACACATAACATTTCCCCTCTGTGAAAGATGAAAGAAGCCGGCTATGTCCTCTCCCCTCTGTTGTATTAAGTAAATATCATACAGGACATAATTACCTCCCTGGGGAACCAGATTTTTATTCCTCATTAATGCTTTCCGCTAATTAGTCTGGTCTGTTTTTTTTAAAGCTTTGTTGCACGTTTTGAATAAAAGATACAATCACTAAGAAATGGAAATGACCTATATTAGCAGTTTAGCACCATCTTCACTGTCTGTTGCAGCCCCACACTGTGCTCACTTTAAATGTGGTTGTAAGCACACACATGCATATGCAGATGCAACATAAAAATGGCAAAGGATAGAGGTTGTCATCCAGAAATGAAAGTGCATTTTAAGTCAGATTTCCATGTAGTCTATAAGACTAACAAGTAAATTAGGTTTAAAAAAAGTATCTACTTTGTTTGGCTTCAATTTTTTTGTTTAACTGGTTTTAGGTACATTTTAAACGATGCACAAAGCATAGTAAATTGTGTCAAATTTGACTTCCTGAAACAAAATTAAATGTAAAACTCAGTCTGGGTTTTAAAAACTGAAGCAACATGGAGTTGAAGCTGCTGCTGCAACACATTGTACATCTGTTGTTCAGGAAAATCTTTGTCCCTTGTTTGTACATAATGATTCCCAGTTCCTACCAGGCAAAGTCTAACAGCCACACATTTGTGTGCTGCATTCCTTCACGTCGTATAGGAGCACTATCTATCCATCACATCCCTTCATCCCCCTCCCTCACCCCCTTTGACAGGCCAGTAAATAAGACATTATAGGCTTCACATCAGCAGAACTCCCACTGCTCTCATCCGCATCTTTTCCTTGTTAAAGCATTCATAGCTTTTCTGATGACACTGCAGTTGACATTATTATTGTCAATGTGTGCCTTTTTTTCTCACACAGCTCTACATTTGTTCTCCATGGCATTATTTTGAAGATTTTCTGCTCACAAACCCAAGCAAATGCAGACTGAACCTAATGCACCTGTTCTGTGTGTGTGTGTGTGTGTGTGTGAGAGAGAGAGAGAGAGAGAGAAACAGAGAGACACAGAGCTGAGTGGGGATGTCTATTGCTTCATCAAACATTAATAATTGATTCTTGTTTCCTGAAGATGCTTTTAGCTCACACACACACAAGAAATAAACAACACATGCTGAGGCTGTCGTACAGACTGTAGCAGTGCTGAGAGGCCTGCCTCGCTTACTGTAACCTGCAGCTCCACTCCTGTCTCTTGGGAGGCTCACAAACACTCATGCCCACACACAGGATCCCTGTGGGCATCAGTGTATTTTCAGATGTTTACCAAAGCTAAAAGCATCTAGTGGCTTGCCAGTATGCTCGGCCTGATCCAGAGATCTATATTTGCAAACACATTGGTCTCTCGGGAGCATTGTGGATATATTTCTGTTTGTTTATCAATGCATAGCGTGTGTATGTAAGCATGAGTACTTTTGTGTGTGTGTGTTCTCTGTTATACAGTAGGGAGAGGAAATCACAGTAGCGCTTTGCAGGTCATAAGATTCGTAGCAGCACAGCAAGGTTATTCAAATAATTACATAATATACTCAGTGACACTGACACTGCAGCTACTAAAACTGACACACTATCCCACACCCCCCCCTGCAGGAGGCTGAGATCAAGAAAATGGCCAAGAGTGGAAACAAGGAGGCATGTAAGATTCTCGCCAAGCAGCTGGTCCAGGTGAGGAGGCAGAAGGGCCGCACATACGCAGTCAGCTCCAAGGTCACCTCCATGTCAACGCAGACAAGGCTCATGAACTCACAAATGAAGATGGCCGGCGCCATGTCCACCACAGCCAAGGTAAGATCCCAGACTCTGTCCTTCAGTTCAACTGGTCTGAGGTCAGGTTTAGATCCACTACATTCAACTCACTGTTAGAAAAGTTAGGTGTATTTCTGTTTTGCATATGAACTAGTTTCAGTGTTTACTCGCATCAATATTTTAGCGTTGTAATTAAAGTATTAATGTGGGATCTGTTCATGTTTAAAGCCAAGCCTGGTGGCGTCTTTGTTAATGAAGTGTGAGAGGTGGCAATTGGCCAGGAGCGATGTACTGCACAGAGTCAGACTTTGCTAACATACACAGGTCAAACATAATTAGTCTTCAGATTAATGGAGTGTGATCAGATGGGTGTGGTTGTTTCAGAGAGAGGGAGAGAATGTATAAATTATTTTATGTCAGACGTACACAGTTTATACACAGATGCACACACACAGATTTTCCTAGAAAAAAATTGCATCTTGCTTTTAGTTTATTACATTAACAGTTCAGCGTTTTCCTCTTATAACATTGGGAGCTATGGTTTAGGGTGGTTTAACAGTGGAAGAGTATGTCAGCGACAGTAAATCCTATCTGTTTTGTCAGGCTCAGCTGTGACAGTAAGCTACAGTTGTGCTGATCTTTCACAGGAAGGAAAAAGATGCATAATTTAGAGTTGTGTTTGTGTGTTTTTTTTAGTACTTTTATTATCCTTACATGCTAATGCCTGCATATCTACTCTTGTAAAGCCTTATTTCAACAAAATTATGTTTTCTGATTTGTGATAAGAGCAGAAATCATTTGGAAATTGCACCATGGGAAACTGCTTTGTTTGTAATATGAAAGGAAATTCACCTTGAGTATTTTCTGTGAGAAAAAAAGGTCTTCTATATAGTGACCATGAGGATCAAACTTAAATTTCACCTATTTTACTGCCCTTACATGATGAAAAAGAAAGCTGTTTAAAATGACCGCAGGAAATTCTAAACAAAGTCCTGCGTGACGGTCTTGCTACATCCCTTTACTGCAATCTTGTTTCTTTACTCTAGAGCAGCTTTTAACAGCACGCTACTTCTCCTCAGTACCAGCTTTAACCCACAAGATTAATTCTTTCCCTTTTTTTAAATAATGTCTACAGACAATGCAAGCAGTGAACAAAAAGATGGATCCACAGAAGACCCTGAAGACCATGCAGGACTTCCAGAAGGAGAACATGAAGATGGGCATGACCGAGGACATGAGTAAGGACTCATAGTACAAACATGCGCACACAAAGAGCTCTGGTATTTACAGGCTTGCCAAAACCAGATTGTCAGGATATGTGTGAAAGGTGTACAGAGTGACATGTGTTGCAGCGTGTGCTTTGATGAGGAAAAGCGTAATATGAAAGTATGATTGTGACAACGATGCAGAGAGAGGCTTTGATATTTCAAGTGCAAATGGTAACACACAAGCATCCAGACACACGTGCCAGTCTGAGTACAAATTGTTTAGTTATCTCACTCTAAAGTCCAAACTGTGACTGAAAATCAATGTGTTAGATTTAATTGACCTGTCTGTCCTTATCTCCTCTCTCCCTGTCGACAATCTGTCCAGTCAACGACACTTTGGATGAGATCTTTGAGGAGTCTGGGGATGAAGAGGAATCTCAGGACATTGTCAACCAGGTTCTTGATGAGATCGGCATTGAGATCTCAGGAAAGGTAAGAGGTTCAAAACAACCTTCAAACTACCTTCTGTTGGAAAACATTTAACCCTATGGGGAAATGCCTATTTTATTGACTTTTATCTAAGTCTTATCGCTATTAATGTAAGAATGAGAAAATGCTATAGTTAAAACACAAGGTTATACCACACATTTTACTCCTGGGAATCATCCCCCAGCAACATGATCTAAACAGCAAGTGCTCCACATGGTTGTACTCGACTGTTAAAATGTATTCCAGCTGCCACATGGTGGGGCTAGCCTTCAGCTCTTCTAACTCTTATGTACTGTAGTGGTTTTAACTGCCAGGCTGCCCATCTGCTGTGTGTCTGGCTCCCCCTGGGGGGCTTCATGAGTTATTACCTCTCATAACACAATGTACAACCCCACAAATTGTCCCATAAACAAGCCCACAGCTGGAGAGAACAAACAGGGGAGATTCATAAAAACCTGCAAAACTTGGGGGGGAAATTGTTTGCTGCTCAATCACAATAAAAGACCGAGCAGAGAATTCTCCGAATGCTCTCGTTTTGTGCACTTTTCTTGGAAAAGCAAAACAATAAAACCTCTCTCAATCAACCCTAAAGCTGGAAGGACGTTACAAGACTCTTAAACAATGGTTGGTTGGGGGAAGCTGATATGAGTAAATAAGCAGACATATGTGTTATTGTGTTATTGTCATTGTCAGTGGAGTTATCATTCAATGGTTTTTAGTATGAGGGGGAAAAGGCTGCAAAATGGCTTCAGTGTTGCAGCAAAGACAAAAGTAATTTAATAAAAGTTTGAATTAAGATCCACATCATTTAATTATGCCTTTTGGCTGTGAGTGCCTGATTGTTGCAAACACTTGTATAATACCAGTTGAAAAGTCTGCAACATTCAGAGCATTAATATAACAGCACACGACTATTTGCCATGAAAAGGGGAAGTGGAGTAATGGCGTCCTGAGTAATAGTAATGATAATAGATTTATTTGATGTAGCACCTTTCACAGAAATGAAATTTGCAAAGTGCTTCACAAAATACAATCAAGCAATCAAACAATTAGACAATAAAACATGAAATCAATAAAAACAAAGGCAATAAACAAATAAAGCGAGGCAACAAGAACAAAGTAAAACACAGAGCAAATACAGACTTCTGAGGACCCAAACAGAAACATAATAGGGAAGAAGCAGTGGACAATTTAGGGTGGGACAAAGGCAATTTTGAAAAGATGGGTCTTCAAAATTTCTAAAGACACTGCAGACCGTAAACTTTAAGGAAGAGAGTTCCTTAGACACTTCGTCAAAGGCACTATCACCTGTTGTTTTGATTCCGGAGCAGAGGTCCTGTAGGTCCTGTTCTGTAGACCTAAGGGACCTACTGACAATATATCGATACCTATTGACAATATATTGATGGGAGAGATTCAGGTGCCTGACAGTGGAGGGTTCTATACGTGAGAACGAGTATCTTAAAATGAATCCTGAACTTGATGGGAAACCAGTGTAAAGAAACTTTAGTGGGAGTGATGTGGGTTGACCTGTTGGACGTGGTTAACAGCCCAGCAGCAGAGTAGTGAATAAAGTCCCCCTCCCTCTGTGTGTATGTGTTGTAGTTCGAGCTTCTCTGTTCATTGTTTTGGTAGTCGAACCGGTGGTGTGCTTGCTAGTGCATGTGAGTCCCAGTGTGGATCAGCACTAGGTTCATATGGTGGTCACTGGTGATAACACTGTCCCAACCCATGGTTGCGGGACCCTCCAACATTAACACCGTTAGCTCTGTTGCTGTTGTTAACACTGTTTGCGCTGTCAGCACCATGAGCTGTATCAGCCACCTCCATGTTAAGAGCCGATACATATAGATCCTGAATATTTGAAACAGTTTCAATACTCATTTTCCACAGTATCGAAACAACTGTACGAGCTGTGCTATCTCATTTGCTCTTACTGTGAATGTTTACTACAGTCATTCTGTAGATTTCTGCTACTAACCAAGAAAAGTATAGTTGTAGCTGACATTTTGCAGCCTTGTTGTATTTATGGTTTCATAAAAACTTAAAATTTTCTGCCCTCAATGTCATTTTTTCCCAGTGGTATAGAAAATAGTATTTAATATCACTAATGCTCTGAATGTTGCAGCTCAAAAAATATTGGACCTATCAACCAACAAACTTGGGAGGCAAAACTTTGAAGGGAGAGCTTATAGAAAGTTGAGTGCATAAGTGATTTTGCACTACTGTTTTACAGATGAAGGATGATTGATGCTGTAAACATAATGTTTAGAGATTGGATAAAGTAATTGAAAGAGACATCACAAAATATTTTTGCAGTATGAATTGTTATGTGGAGTAAATAGCTTTCCAAAATAACAGACAATTATTGTGATCCAATTTGAACAGGTCTTTTACATTTGGCTGCTGAGCAGCACAGTCCGCAGCAGCCAGTCTTACAACAAGCACCAAGCTTTGTGATTGCGTGTGTGTTAAGTTTGAATCGAGCGTGCTTGCTAATGGGGTTTTTCTGCCCATGTGTGTTTCCAGATGGTGAGAGCTCCAGCTGCAGGAAAGAGCGTCCCCAGCGCCGCCAGCTCCAAACAGGCCACCATCTCTGACGACGAGATCGAGAGGCAGCTCAGAGCTCTGGGAGTGGACTAATTGTCTTCTCTGTATTAATGTTCACATTACAAACCTGTGCAACATTAATACTGATTGATACAGACTCTTTTAGATACATCGGTTTTCTCATTGTTGAAATGCTACAGGTGTAACAAAGGGTGCACACCAACACACACATTAAGACATTCAAAGGCATGCAGACAGACATGTATACTAACACGCAGATAGTCACACATTCTTTGGCAGGTTGCCTTACAGGTCATGAGGGCAGAACATCTGATCTATTTATGCGAAAAATAATATTTATTATGACACTGGAGTGGCGTAAATAACAGATGTTTGACCTTAAGAGCTCAGAACCACCTACGCTGCTGTTTACCACCCATCTCTGTCTTTATAAGGGCTACAGTATATGAGACCATGGAACTGGCTTTTTCTCATCTGATGTTTTGGCCTAACTTTAGTTATTCATGTAATATATCAGCTTTTGGCTGGCTGAAGATGGATGGTCCATCTCCAGCATGTTCTAATGAGTAAAACATGCTAATTAAAAAGAGCTTAGGGGTCTTCAGTAACCAGATGGAACTTGTATTTTTCCTACTCACACCGTTTACGTGATTCACTCCCTCTGAGGCAAACTATCCTCTACTCCATGTGCATGTTTCATAACTATATGTGTAAAATATTCCAGGGTGTCAGAAATGGGACACAGTTACTTTACGGTGCAGGTGGAAAGGAAAAGGAGTGGTCAAGGAGCTCGTTAATTATCATGTTTTTTAAATCCTTCGGTACGCTAACGTAGTTACAAGAGATGATGTAACTCAGACAAACATGCATGTGAAATGTATAACTAACCAGGCCTTCACTTTACTTCAACATAATGCATGAGATTGGGAGATGGGTTGATCTGAGGGCAAGCATTTAATTTGTGAGACTTCCTAAAAACATGGGGTTTCACCCAGTTGGACGCAGTTCAGCAAACTAATGTTCACACTTTAGATGATAACCTGCGAGCACCTTTGTAAGACTGCAGAAAAAAATCCAGAATAATTTCAGTTTGATGAAAATTAGAAGCAGGACTGAGTGTCAAAGTATGGGCTAATTTTATTTATAATGCTTGGAAAATTAGACAAACTAGACTGAATAATACGTGCTACAAATATGAAAGCATACAGAATATACAATTCATGGTTTCCTATAGCCTGTATATTTGGTCTCATACCTATATTGACTACATGAAAACTGGCGAGACTCCCCCTGACCCAATGTGAGCTTACAATAACGTGCATCAGGCATGTGCGTCACAGAAGGTAACGCGCCACCGCCGAATGAAGCCCAATGTTTTTAAGGAGTCCCTTTAATTTGCACCACCGAAGATGCTATGCTGTACAGATTGTGTGAGGAAACTGTACCAAACACAATGAGGACTAATGTAAGACTGGCATATCAAAGAGTTTTGAGTCAATTGTTTGATGCTACTGAGTAATCATTTAGGTTTTTTTTTTTTTTTTGGATTCTTGGTTGAACTGATTGTGTATCTTATATCGGACGTGGGTTTTACAGTGATTGTAGGATGGCACTGTTCCTGCAGTCCCTCCTCTCTTTCAGCTGCTGTGCAGTTACTGTCATGTTATTTTAAACTGCCTCACTCACAAACACACACACATACACACACACTACAGCAACAAATTGATGGAAGTGTTTGCTAAAATTACACTGTGATCCAAGAGATGTTTTCTCTTCAGAGCTGAAGCTGGCTCTTATATACAGTGATTTGTCAATGTCAGCCGGCTTCGTAAGAGCGACAGAGATATATTAAGTCATATTAAGTCTTTGTCTTTCTCTCTGGCCTTTTGTTCCCCACATTTATTCCCGTTGCCAAAACAGAGTGAAAATGTTTTCATTCTTGCATGTATCTAACAAAACACAGTCCATTGAATTTCCCTAAATCATCCTTTCCTTTACCTTTTAACAGTCTGTCGTGATAGTCAGTGGAAACAATGCTTTAACAGATTTCGGCATTGTTTGAGTGCAATTCCATAATAAGGAAATTTCCACACTTTTTAAAAGGTGTATGTATACTCCTCTTTATTTGTGTAGTCATTGTAAAGTGACTCTGTAAAGGGTTTAAGGCTTTTATAATGAATAAAGTTTCTTCAGGTACAGGTTGGTGAGCCTTGTGTTTCTCCATTTTAATGACTAACTACAAACTGTTTACACTTGTACACACCGTTTTTCAATCCTATAATTCTTAGACATTTAGATGTATTTTTACTACCATTTCAGACAGGTATTGGTTCCCTTATATTGTCATGTAAGTTCCATTACAACAAGCATTGAGTGTGCTCATTCAGAAATACATAGAAGTCAATAGATGGATCCAAATGTGTAAGAAATGCCAGTATGGTCGAAAGCAAAAGCAGCAGCTGTGATGTTAAGTGTATATACTCACCTACACCGATCAGCCAAAACATTAAAACCACTGACAGGTGAATTGAATAGCTGATTATCTTGTTACAATGCAGTGTTCTGCTGGGAAACCTTGGGTCCTGGCCTATATGCGGATGTTACTTGACGCACTCCACTCACCCAAACACTGCTGCAGATCGAGCAAACCCCCTCGTGGCAACAACACTCCCTAACCCTAACCCCAGCAGAACGATGCAGCACACCACACTGCGAAAACTGCTCAGGAATGACCCAAGGAACTTGACAAAGAGCTCAAGGCATTGACCTGGCCTCCAAATTCCCCAGTTCCCAATCCGACTGAGCATCTGTGGGACGTGCCAATACCCCAGATGTACAGCCCATCCACAGTGGGGCCTCTAGGGATTGGACATGAAGTCTGGGGATGCCTCTTGGTGTCTGGCACCAGGGTCTTCACGGCAGATCCTTTCAGTCCCATGGGTTGCGAGATGACGTACCAGCATGTCCCTAAGATACTCAATCAGATTTGGATCTAGGGAATTCGGAGGCCAGGTCAAGGCCTTGGCTACTGCCACTGGGGAGTGTTGTTGCCATGAGGAGGTTTGCTTGGTCCGCAGTGGTATTGGGGTGGATGGTGCGTGTCAAGCGGCATCCACATGAATGCCAGGACCCCAAGTTTCCCAGCAGAACACTAGATTGTAATAAGATTTACTTCACCTTTCAGTGGTTTTAATGTTTTGGCTGATCAGTGTATATAATCCTTTAAGCACGAAACACTGCAATACAAACATTCTGAGTTAAGGTATATGCATTCAGATGTACTGAATGTACTGAACTGTGGTAAGCCCACAGTGTTCTCTGAATACATGCCAAGTGAGGACAAATTCCAGGACTCAGTCTTAAGAGGTGTACTTTAAAGCGTCGGTGAGACCATCATTAAGAAACTTCTTAGTAGCTTTATCCCATTCAGCATATTGTACCTATAACTTTCCACCATACAGCCTCAGAAATGTGTCGGCAGTCGATGGACCTGCTGCATTTATTTCCCCCGACGGCACTCCAGTGAGACAGCTGCTCATGGATCACAGTGGAAACTGCTTGTTCCTGAATTAAGATGTCTCCTAGCTTTATTTATGAATCCCCAGCGACACACTCGTAAATTGTACAATTCGTGGTGTACACATAACCAGACTCTGTCTCCTAATGTATGTATTCATAGGGCAATATAATGACATGAGTAAAAATGAGAGATGGAACATGTAGCTCTGAATTAGTTCTCCTTTATTGTCAGAAAAGAATTAAACTGATTTACTTTCCAGTGGCTGGGATGTGAAAGACAATAGCTCAGCACAAGTGCAAGTTTTTGCACTAAACAGCTGTGACGTATTTACTGGATCTTTTCAGTCAAGTTGAATGACACCATTTCATCTAAAATACATTCTTACAATGCTTATCATTCTTTGCACTATAAAATCATGGCAGTCTAATTTCCATCTGTCACCAGGCCTGCAGAGCTAACATTAAGGCTTACAGTACATTTTGTCTGAGAGAGAAGTTGTGGCGTGTCTGCTTGTTTCTTCACTTCATTAAGACATTTCACATCAGTCATCCCAACCAGGTCAGAGTCGTGACTGGCTGATGTTCTTCACTGTGTGACACTTTGTCAAGGCAGCAACAACAGAAGCCTAACATTAACAAATATGAAAGATTAAATCTATCTTACACCAAGGAAACGACAGCCCTCACATCCATTTGTTGACAAGAATGTCAAAGTTTCACACATATCCCTGACTTCAAACCATAAATCAGAGGTGGAACTCAGCAAAGTAGATCAACATAATACATTAGATATCAAATAAATAGGTTGTTGTGAAACTTTATATATATTACTTTTTTGACCACAGCTAAATTAATTTAAACAACACAAACAGTTTTTATAGGACAGGTAATTAATGAGAGAGCATCAGCTCTAACCTCAAACACACAAACAAATACAAATACGACACAAAGAGACCTGCTGTTAAATGCAGATGTAAATGTAGAGCATTTCAGAGACAAAATTATGAAAGCTAACATCTGTTGTTAGAAAGGCACAGGGCTGATGTATATGAGCACTCATCTGCACTCTAAAGCTGATTAATTACATTTTATTTGGTCTGTGTAATTAATATAATTTCAGTATGCATACATTATAGCAAACAAGGTACAGCCAAGATTCAATGCATTTAAATGCAGAGGTGAGACCAAGTCATTGTTTTGCAAGTCACAAATAAGTCTCAAGTCTTTGCACTAGTGTCTCAAGTCAAGGCTTATAAGTCCCCTAGTCAAGTCCCAAGTCAAGTCCTAATTTTGAGGTCCTAAACTTTGCATTACACATCTTAAATCAGTCACAATGTGCTTTTCACCAAATGTAATTTTAAGAATAAGTTGACGGTGGTGAACCAATCACCAGGTTTAGCCATTTCCAGTAACTGCCTGCTGGTTAGCATATGGAACATCTTGTGAGCAAAGCATTGGTTTAGGATTGGTCTGAACACTCCCACCATCTTGGGAACCAGGAAGTACATGGAGTAAAACCACTTCTGTCTTTCGTAAGTGGAAACGACAGACACAGCCTGGTTCTGTAACAGGTCCTGGATCTCTGCTGAGAGCTAAGACGTATTCATAAACTCATTATTCATTATTGCCTTAAATTGTAATAAAACATATTTTTCGCTTTAACTTGTTTGTTAATTATATTTGTGGTGTTGCAAAGATGTAAACAGAATGGAAACAGCATCCTTACAACTAAATGTGGGTGAAAAATGTGTGTTTAAATTATTTTTTGGGGGGATAGTGGCCATATTGGTATTATGCAAATTAGAGGGCATAGTAAAAATATAATATGATTATAAAATAAATCATGAATCTGAGTATTCCAATGTGTTTCTCATGGTCAAAAACCATAAAATAGACACCAAGTTTGCATTTGTAGCTAATCTGATAAAAAAATTATAACCAAAATGGTGGGTGGTGGCCATATTGGATTTTGCAGCCATAGTCATCAGAAAGCCAGTCTGCAACACCCCAACATTCAGATGTCTTCTACATATATCAAAATATATATGTGCCAAATTTGGTGCTTTTATCACAATTAAAAATTTACAAAAATCAGGAATGCTTTTGGAATTTATCTTTTTTTGTAAAACAAGTGTGTCGGCAGTTGTTGCATCGCCGTCTGTAATTTGCTACTGCAGTTTGTTTTTTGTTGACCACCACATCGTTTTTGAATGCAAACAAAATTATCTTTGGTATCATTTTTTTTGTACAACTGGTGGTTAGTACCCTAACATTAGTTCTTCATGGTTCGCTCCTGCACCTTGACTGGACGCTGTAGAATTGGTTGAAACAATGTGAATCTGGGGATTTATGTGTCGACTTGCTGGAAGTGAACTGTATTAATGTTGATTCAGGAAATGAAGGGAAATAAAATTATTAATGGCACACAGATCTTTTGGCTTTGGGGAAGGTATCAAGTATTTTCAAGTAAGGCTCAAGTCCACGTGAACTCACCAGTCTTTAGTGTTAAGTCCAAGTGAAGTTGCAAGTTTTATTTTTTGATTTTGTCAAGTTGAGTCTAAAACAGTCAGATCTGTGACTCAAGTCTGACTCAAGTCCAAGTCATGCGACCCAAGTCCATCTGTGTAAATGTCAGGTCATGGTAGCTGCAGCATCAAACCAGCAGGTCACATGTTGATGGCAACCTTTCATCGTCACAGTTTGAACTTCAAGAAAACTATTGCTGGCTCCCTGGGCTGCTCTGTGATGTTTATATATATTGACATACTGCTAGAAACATTTCTATTCAAGTAGATAAGAAAAGAACAACAACATAAAAATGGCATTTAGAAAGAACATTGTAGTAAGGGTTGTCTCTTTAAATTAAACAAACATTTGCTGTGCTGGAGTCGAGTTACACACCGACAATGACTCATGTTCTTATAGCTGGAGTGTTTTTCAGCTGTTGTTTTTTAGTCAGGCTGACCTTCACAGGATATAAATTATCATCTGAATGTTAAATCAATGACATTGTTTCAAATGCGTCAGCAGCTGCTTAATGCAGGGTGAGGGCAGGTTTTTATTACTGTGTTTTTCTGTTTCCTGTTGAGTTAAACTCTCCCACTTCATGATGGAATGATTTCTGTCAGACCCTTAATTTAAAATAATAAAATATTTTCAGCAGCTGTGGACATGAAGGCACCTCCACTACTCTCTCCAGCTGAACCCATCACTACGTCATTGGTCTTTGTGTTTTACTCATCTGTGCGATGCAGTGTGGGGTGAGTTTGGTCAAACAGGAGCTGAGGTTGAGGCTGGTTTTGACCCGTTTCTCTCTTTGGCGTCGGTTGCAGAACCAGACTCTGACAACCTCCTTCTCCAGATGAAGGCCCTTAGCTATCCGGGCTATTTCCTGAGAGGAGGGCTTACTTTTCTCCACAAAGCTGCGCTCCAGAGCCTCCTTCGCTCCCAGGCTGCAGCGGGGAACAAGGGAAAGAGAAGAGAGGATAAACTCTACGAAACAAAATGTCATTGTATGGTATGCATTGTATCTTTGTTCCTCTTTATCAGTGATACCTGATAGTTGTTCTCCGTTTCCTCTTCCGCTCATTCATTCCTATTTTATCATTGTACAACGCTGCAGGAAGGGGAAAAAGGTGTTGTTATTAAGAAGAGAGAATCACTTCACAGCTCACTCATTTATGTATCATCTGATGAGGAGGCATGAGTAAATAATGGGTAACTTTTCAAGAGGTCATAAAGCAAAAATGTTGGGACAGACCTTTGTCTTTTTCTATCATGAAGTAAACTAATGACCCCTAAATAAGAGACATATTTTATGGATGTTTCGCATTATATTCAATGCACAACAGAACAGCTGATAAACCCAGATAGTGAACTCAATAACTGCAGGAGGTTTGTGTAAAACAAGTGATTCTGCTGAATTTTGAGTAGCTTATTTTCAACAAAACAAATTCAGTGTTCCCTGACACTTGACTGTTGTTCTGCCCTTTTCAGCTGTTTTAAATGTGCAGTTTTTTTCATTCAGGATGAGGCTGTTTAGCAGAGAGTGAAGGTTCTATGAAAATAGCGTGTGTTCAGGTCCTCACCCTGACCTTATCCTGTGAGATGTTTTTTTTTGATATGAATAATAATATAAACTTAGAAATTACAATTTCAATTAGTTTTTTTTTTCACAAATGAATGATTTCTTTTTTTTTTAAAGATTATTTTTTCAGGCTTTTTGCCTTTATTGTACAGGACAGAGTGAAGGGGAGAGAGAGCAGGGGGGTGACATGCAGAAATGGTTGCAAACCGGAGTTGAACCTGTGACCGCTGCAGCAAGGCATCACCTCTGTACATGGGGCACCGGCACTATCCACTATGCTACCGACACCCCAGAAATGAATGATTTCTTTGTGATCTTGTGCCGTGATGCCAATCCATGTGTGCCGTGGGATTTTGTGATAACCATACATTATTATTGCAATATTCAACTGAGCCTATACAAAAAGATATGAATAATAGTATGTTGTGCACATCTATTTCCTAATAAAAAGGGAATCTGTAGCTAAAAAAATTTCAAACACCCTCACGGGGAACCTATTTGTCACCGGTCGTGCATGGGAATTATTAGTGTGTGATACATCAGAAGCCCTGATTGGCAGCCAGTGTGAGGGATGATAACATTTAAAAGGAGAAAGGCGTGAGTGGGACAATGGATCGCTTTATTGTACAGAGCAAATTACAACAAAGCACCAGTGAAGACGACCTACCGCCAAAAGAAAAGAAAAAAACTGTCAGTATACAGTTTTTTAATTGTCTTATGTCATGATAAGAGTGATAACACATGTTATAGAAGCTATTGTGCACAGATATAAATATATATTTTGCCCTTTGGTGTGCCGTGGGCTCAAAAAGTTTGATAACCAGTGTCCTGGATAATGTGCAAGCCAGTGTTAGACCTCCAAAGCCATGCAAGAAAAGCATGGCATTAATAGAGTTATTTCCAGCTGACCCTATCATCACTCAAAAGTGCAATTTTCAATTCACATTGATACAAATTTCAGCTCACAGAGATGAGCTATCCAGGTAAAGATTACCTTGGGATAAATGCTATAAATGGGGCTTGATGGAGTGGATGTGTGTGACTCACCGCCGGCCAGCTCGGCTTCGTCAAGCCATTTAGCCAGAATAGCCTTCAGTTTGCAGGCGTTCTTGAAGCTCAGCTGCAGATTTTCAAAGCGGCAGATCGTGGTCTGACTGAACTCTGAGCCGTGCACCGCAGCAAGAGCCTCGCCTACGTTGGTCTGTGTGTAGCCTGGAGGTCAAAATGAAATACTTTACAGAAAACCCATGAGCAGAGAAGCAGCAAGGCGAGCACACACATACAAACATTTGTGGTAAGGTCTGTAATTGGTGCAGCTGGATGGCAGGGTCATTTTCAGTTGTTATTATTATCATCCTTTTAGTCAGAGTACCCACCAAGTTTGATTCTTCGTATTTTGAAGTCATTGGCAAACATCTCCAGCTCTCGGATCTGCGGGGAGTCCATGGCAGGGGCATCTTCTGGGTCCCGCATGCTTTTCCTTTGGCTGTCAGTTTTCATCTCTCCGATACTCGGGCCCCCGGGGGCCTCATCAGTGGAGAGGAGTGCCGGGGGCAGTGAAGAGAAACTATGGCTTAATGCACAGGAACCACTACTAAGACCGTGATCCGGAAACTTGTACAAGCAAGGAGTAAGAGACCCTGGAGAGACAGAGAGAGCTTTTAGGTGGACAATTAGGTGGTTGGAGTCTCCGGGGAGACCCTCAGACTGTCAGGAGGGTGCTGAAAGCAGCATGGCCGCTACCCCCACACGTATCCTGACAGCCTTTATTTCCACAGCACAAAAAAAGTTTTGACATGCTCCTGTGAGAACTACTAAGAATAAAAACTGCTGGAACCTGCAGGCTAATAATTTTACTATCGTCATAATTCTACTATGATAGTCAATATAGAGTGTTTTTGAAATAAATGTGACAGTGTCCATCCCCCCCTGAAACAAAGGGGTGCCTATTGAAATGTTCCACCCTAGTTTTTTTTTATTTTGTAAGCGAGAAATACACTTGTGACACCCCATGTAGACCATGTAACACACACCTGAACCAGCTCCATTGACTGATAAAGACAGTTTCCCCATGATTTATAAAGCAAATTCAAATTTCTTGATGGATTACTCTTATCTTCAGGTCCAGTGTTGCCCCACAAAGCCCCCCATTTGTTTTAACAGGTCTATACTCAGCAGAGCAAAACACCACTCAGCCCTTTTAAACAGGTTGACCGTTTACAGGCTAATGTTCAAGATTCATTATTTATCTGCCAATCACTCCTTTCCTCCTTTTGTTAGCATTAATGACAGATTACTGCCAGAGGAACAGATGGATGGAGGACTAATTGTGTTTTGGAATATGAGGCTGCTCACTGCATCAACGTTCTGCACAGCTGCAGGGGGAAAAAGCAACTGCATTGATCAGTTTTAGTAAAAAGTTCAATCAATCACATCATCATACTGTAGGAACAGACGGTAGGTGACACTTAGTTTGTGTAGGCTTCCATCCACTCTGAGCTGTCCTGTGTACAGTAAATGGCTTGTTTTTTTACAGTGTCAACATTGCTGGAAGTGTATCTATAATGAGCAATACAACACTCCCCTCTTGTGTCAGTGGGATTGTAGTGCAGTGCAAACTATATCATATATCATATGCAACTGAATTTACAGAGGAGGTGACTGGAAAGATAGATAATAGAAGGTTGTGATGTAGTGGTCATACGCTGCCAGTTAATCATGTACACTTGGCTGAAGCGACAAATCCTACCTTCATGAAGGCTGGTATTGTTCTACTGTGCTGTTGATATTGTGCTGTGTTTCTAACATTTTGTCCTTCCTATAAATGGTTACATCTATCTACACAGCCAGTCAGGACGAGCCGGTGCAATCCTACAACTCCTTCCAGTGTGCGAACTGTACCATGACTTTCAGGGGAGCTCACTTTTTTTTCGCTTATTCAATGCTCATACAAATGTATGAGCATTAAATCCTTAAGCTTCTTTGTTTTGTTTGGACATATCTGTATGCTGACTACAAAACAGAGACAGGAATAATGGTAATCTGGTGTGCAGACTGAGGGGGACAAAAATAAAGTTTGCTCTTTTCTGACCTTTCAGTTGAAGTGAGTAAAGTTTGTGATACTGTGCTGTAGCTGCAGTTGTGATGGCAAGAATAGCATGCATGCCTGTATCTTTAAAATGAATGAACCTCATGCATGAATTGTGCATCAATAATTATGCATGATCCATGATGATGAAAATACAGTACAATAGGAATGCATGACAAAAACAGCTTACTGTCAGTATTTTAGAGACCCTCCCCATGTCTTATGAAGAAGAACCAAGCTTCCCTGGTTCTCCTTTGTTTCACACCCTGACTCCTTCTTTAAATCAAGTATATGAAGCACATATTCTGTAATCTACAATACACAGACATATCAACATGGCCATAAAAGCTTCTTCTAAAACTCAGACACAGCGAAATATTGCCTGCAATGACAGCAGCAGAGTTGAAGCCATTGTGGACTGTCTCTGAAGGAACACAATGGCAGAAATCCCCCCCCACCCAATACAAAATGATTGGTTTTCCAAAAGTGGAGTGACAAAAAGGATTGTGTCATTGACTGGCTGAATTGTTCAGATCTATACACCAGCTGGAGAGCAATGTAGCAGATTCTGCACTAAAACTGTATCAGTGGTTTTCTCATGTACTGAAGGTGTTAGGGAGAGGTTGGATTCTCTTAAAACCTCCTCTCACGTCTAGGGGGTAATATCTAGCTACAGTCGCCTATAGTTTTCAAAGCCCTTTCCATTATCCTTAATTGACCTATGGATAAGCCCCGCCCTCAAACGCAATGAGCCAATCACAGTGCGTATAGCCATTCCCATACACTCGGACGTTCTCTGCCTGGACGTTCATTGAAATGCATTACAGAAAGTGAGTTTTAAAAATGGTCAAACGGTGTGCATGGAGTACATGCAACTCCAACACAAGGTATCCTGCGAGGCTGGGCGACGAGGTGTATTTTTAACACTTTAATGTTAGACCATAACATCAACTCAACGTGAATAAGATTAACAATGATGTCTACATCTGTTTTAAGGTAAGTCAACATTGTGTTTGAGGCAACATATTGTCACTTTGCTGGAAAGAAATATAAAGTTATCTTTAACATCTTGTTGGGAATAGAATGATGTTATGTGTTTTACTATAAGTTGTGTTTCACTATATAAGTTTTAGATGTGTGAACAATGAGAATACTGAGATGATTTCAGCTGATCTGAATGTGTTTGCTTTGCAGAAGTGGAGAAGTACAGGAGAGGAAGAGACATGAAGTCTGAGGAGCACATACCGCAATGCTTAGATAATTAGTTTCATATATGGTAAAAAGAATAGAAAGTGATATACAGATAGTAAGGTACAGCACGTGTAGGGAGTTGTGTTGTTCTCTTGTCTTTCAAAACAGGAACCACGCCCCCACCGCCAGCGGGAAGGAGTCAGATTAACACGAGGCAGGGGCGTGGTGTGGTGAAGGAGGAAGTGGAACTGCCAATGAGAAGAGGACAACGCCTTGCGTGCACAATGACACTCTGTTACGCTCAAATATACTGGGTCAGGGAAAGGACAGGAGGTCAGACTTCGTGAACTGACACACCTTTGTTGTTCGTCAGGGACGTGAAGTTGAGACCCAGAGCTCTGTAATTTTATTCCTTTACTGCTTAATAAACTACATTAACTGAGACCGAATATCTTCTCCTATTGCTTCATCAAAGAACACGCAGGACTGAGATCACACATAGCACATTAGAGAATAGGATGAGTCTCTTAGTCCATCAATCTCTAGCTAACGTTAGCTAAAGTTAGCCTAACGTTAGCTCCTAGCTGCGTTGTTCATCATGTCGGGAACTGCCCATTGGTTCGACATCCCATTGTTTCAACCATATTAAACTCATTGTTCCGAAGTCCGTTCCGAAATCATCATGACGCCCTGTGGTTAAGGTCTGGTTAGGTTTAGGCACAAAAACCACTTGGTTAGGGTCAGGAAAAGATCATGGTGTGGGTTAAAATGAAAAAGAAAGTGACACATAAGCCGTGAGCCTGCTCCGCCTCAAGCCGGTCGCGGCGCACCATACGCCCGCCTTGAGCCGTTCAGCACCGCAGACAGTCGGACTAATGGGATGTCGAACCAATGACATGGACCCATCATGTCACCTTGTTGGCTGGGAGTTCATTAGCTTATTTTGTTCTAGTTTTTGTACTTTGGTGATCGTACATCATTGTTAGCTGTTGTCCAAAGGGCTCTAGTTAAAGCTATAGTGCATAACTTCTACAGGTCCGTAAATGTCCGTTTCACCCAAGCCACTACTAGAGGAGATGACACAATGCTGATTAAACCGATCGGCTCCTCTAACATCTCACGGTATTTTTCAATATCATTTTTAGTTTGCGTGTAGACCGGCGTCATTCCCACACTGGCGCACAGGAAATGCTTCCTCACAACAAGAAGGGAGGGGGAGGAAGAGTGGAGAGTCTCATAGCAAGAGGTAGAGTGCAGGTAGAAAGAGAAAGCAACATGGTGGAGAAGCGGCCGAGACACGGTTCAGAAGTGGATCCTACCACAAAGAAAAAGCCTGGACGTTCGGCTCAACGTCTACTACCAAAGAAGGAAAGTGACCGACGGAGAAGGCAAACAAGGATTTGTATTGGCGTCACTTTTCCTCAGTGGAGAGCCCTGAAGGAAGAAATTGGGCTGAGGGCAGACACGGATGTTGCCTTGCTGCTGTTGGATAAGTAAGTGACTTGGTTTATAATTATATTATGAGTAGTATGTGTTGCTGTTACATGTACTGGACCTAGTACTTTATTATTTTCTTGGAAATGGTGCTATGAACGTAATGTCATGTTAGCAGCCTGGTGTTCACCACGTTGTGTAGCATTGTGTACAGTACAGGCCAAAAGTTTGGACACACCTTCTCATTCAATGCGTTTTCTTTATTTTCATGACTATTTACATTGTAGATTCTCACTGAAGGCATCAAAACTATGAATGAACACATGTGGAGTTATGTACTTAACAAAAAAAGGTGAAATAACTGAAAACATGTTTTATATTCTAGTTTCTTCAAAATAGCCACCCTTTGCTCTGATTACTGCTTTGCACACTCTTGGCATTCTCTCCATGAGCTTCAAGAGGTAGTCACCTGAAATGGTTTCCACTTCACAGATGTGCCTTATCAGGGTTAATTAGTGGAATTTCTTCCTTTATCAATGGGGTTGGGACCATCAGTTGTGTTGTGCAGAAGTCAGGTTAATACACAGCCGACAGCCCTATTGGACAACTGTTAAAATTCATATTATGGCAAGAACCAATCAGCTAACTAAAGAAAAACGAGTGGCCATCATTACTTTAAGAAATGAAGGTCAGTCAGTCCGGAAAATTGCAAAAACTTTAAATGTGTCCCCAAGTGGAGTCGCAAAAACCATCAAGCGCTACAACGAAACTGGCACACATGAGGACCGACCCAGGAAAGGAAGACCAAGAGTCACCTCTGCTTCTGAGGATAAGTTCATCCGAGTCACCAGCCTCAGAAATTGCAAGTTAACAGCAGCTCAGATCAGAGACCAGATGAATGCCACACAGAGTTCTAGCAGCAGACCCATCTCTAGAACAACTGTTAAGATGAGACTGCGCGAATCAGGCCTTCATGGTCAAATAGCTGCTAGGAAACCACTGCTAAGGAGAGGCAACAAGCAGAAGAGATTTGTTTGGGCCAAAAACACAAGGAATGGACATTAGACCAGTGGAAATCTGTGCTTTGGTCTGATGAGTCCAAATTTGAGATCTTTGGTTCCAACCGCCGTGTCTTTGTGAGACGCAGAAAAGGTGAACGGATGGATTCCACATGCCTGGTTCCCACTGTGAAGCATGGAGGAGGAGGTGTGATGGTGTGGGGGTGTTTTGCTGGTGACACTGTTGGGGATTTATTCAAAATTGAAGGCACACTGAACCAGCATGGCTACCACAGCATCCTGCAGCGACATGCCATCCCATCCAGTTTGCGTTTAGTTGGACGATCATTTATTTTTCAACAGGACAATGACCCCAAACACACCTCCAGGCTGTGTAAGGGCTATTTGACCAAGAAGGAGAGTGATGGAGTGCTGCGGCAGATGACCTGGCCTCCACAGTCACTGGACCTGAACCCAATCCAGATGGTTTGGGGTGAGCTGGACCGCAGAGTGAAGGCAAAGGGGCCAACAAGTGCTAAACACCTCTGGGAACTCCTTCAAGACTGTTGGAAAACCATTTCAGGTGACTACCTCTTGAAGCTCATTGAGAGAATGCCAAGAGTGTGCAAAGCAGTAATCAGAGCAAAGGGTGGCTATTTTGAAGAAACTAGAATATAAAACATGTTTTCAGTTATTTCACCTTTTTTTGTTAAGTACATAACTCCACATGTGTTCATTCATAGTTTTGATGCCTTCAGTGAGAATCTACAATGTAAATAGTCATGAAAATAAAGAAAACGCATTGAATGAGAAGGTGTGTCCAAACTTTTGGCCTGTACTGTACATGGTGTGAAGCGAGTGTTACTCTGTGTATAGTGTGTCGCGACTGGCGAGTGTTACTCTGTGTATGGTGTGTGGCAAGTGTTATGGAAGTGCCGCCGGCTTATTAGTTGTAATAACGCATTATCCGCTGGGAGGCGACAGAAGTTAAGCACTATAGCATTAAGCTAACGTTAACTTCTGGAGTTTAGCTTCATTAACTTATCTGTAATCACAGAGATAACACAGGTTGGCAAACGTTATGCTGAATGATTCAATGTAAATACTGTAGCACCAAACTAACGGAGAGACACTCTTGGTAAAGATGGTAAAAAGGCTGTTAAACTTTTCTCATATTCTGAGCCAAAAACCTTAACTTCAGTGGCACTTTAACATGTTGTCTTTGATGGCGATGGCAATGAGATGTGGTTCACAAGCGTACACTGTGACCTGTAAATTTTGGATTGTAATTTAAGCTTTTCATCAACCTTCTCAACAATAAAATGATGAATATATCCCTCCAGTGCGTAGTTTAGGCCCTTTTGGTTACTTCTCAATGACATCTGATCGTTATGTCACCAAAGCATCAATTGCCTCCTGCGAAATGCCGTGTACTGTGACACCTGCCATAGCGCCGGTCACTGAATGTTGATATTTTGTCCAAGTGAGTGGAGGGGGGCGTGGCTTAGCCACAGGTCAATTGTCCAATGTCTCTTAATTGAGAAATCAATATGAGAAAATAGAGTGAGCATCTGTGATATATCCCTCTATACCTCATTTTTTGAGGAAGGGTTTCAGCAAAAACTCTTCACGCCTGAGGACATCAACTGTTCTTTTAGGTCGTGGATGACTCAGCAAGAGGCATTCTGTTCATCCTGACCACGTTGGAGGAAAGAGAGAAGACTTTTCCTTGTTTGTGCCTGATGCCTGCACTGAAGTTCCCTGGAGAGCGTACATACAGCTATGCTGCGGTGCACACAGCAGTTTTTGTGTGTGGTATGGAGACAGATTGGACAACAAGCCCTTTTGAAAACATGTGTTGGCTCAGTGGGTTTGCGAAAGCACTTCACAAGCCTTTGTGTACATGGCCATGGACCCTCCAGCTGCTATATGTGCACACCATCCGCAGAGTGAGGCAGCATCAGCCACTTCATGCTGAGCAAAGATAGAAAGCAAACAGACTTACAAATGTAGCTTTGTCACTAATTCATTTTTTGCCCACTAAACAAGCTGAAAACACTGACTTTTATTACCCTGTAAAGTCTTTATGGCCAACAAACATATAGCCTATTTACTCATCCTGCATACTTGATGAAGGTGAGTCCATATTCACTTGAATTTTATCTCTGTTTTGGTCTCCACCAACGACAACAAGGAAAATATGTGTCTCTTTAGTTGCAAAATTCTCAACTCTGTCCTATTTTGTATCGGGCAGGTCGTGTTAAGGTTGTTAAACGCCTCGATACTTTATTAAAAATTCAATACCACATGTTTAAAATGATACAATCTCAGTTATAGATTCTGTAGTATTGAAAGTGCCAAAGATTAAAGAAAAAAACAAGCCACAATCAGATTTTCAACCCAAGTTGTAATTACTATTAACATTATTGCAACGTATTGGTATGTGTTAAATGACTTTTTCTCTTGCAGCACTGTGTGCAGCTTGTCAATAACAAAGAGAAAAGATTTATCTTATTTTTGTTTGCTGTGGCTGGAAACAAGAATGAGGTAAAAGAGGCTAAAAAGCTCCATATAGCTGAGTGGACTTCCAGCGTCAATAACTCTCTGTGGGTTCACAACGCGACACCTTGCACATTATATCTAGTCATTTAAGCCATTAATATAAAAAAGAGTAGATTAGTACAGCTTTAAAAATGAAAAATGAAAGGGCCAGCTTCATCTGTGACCTCGTCTTGTCCAGTTCACATTACAGAGTTTTTGCTTAATGCTACGTATTAACACTGTGACTGCCCTTTCCTCTCAAATATCCCTCTGCTGAGTGCTGCCGTTGCCCACTTTGAACAAGTTTCATTTTGTGAATTATCAGGGGCAATTTCTCACCACGCGCACACTTGATATGCCTCCTACTGAATTTCATAACAAAGTTTTTATTGCAGTTGGTTTGGTCGTCTTTTAGTTATTAATACTTCCCCTATTTCAATCTATCTAACATCCCTTTGTCCTTAACAATTATCTTTCCATATTAACATTTGCCTTTCTTTTCTAAGGATGTAGACAAAAGCTGCAAACTAATGAGTTATAATTGTGAAACCTTCAATCCGTCCCCTGATAGTCCAGAAACTGAGTTCATTAAAGTGACAAATGACCTTCTGATGGTAATAAATGTGGCCAGCTGTTTCATTTTAATCTTAATGTATTTCAGTACAGGCTGTGACACAGCGGACCATACAATTTCATTAGACCATTTACAGGAGCGGGTTGATGTCGTCAAGTCTATGCTCCAGTGGTTAAAATCCTACTTTTTAACAATCCTGTATTTTAAAAGAAGCAACCTCATTTCCTCTGCAAATGTTAATTGTTCTGTACCACAAGGGCTACACTTCAGATCCTGCTCTGTTTGATCTGCTTGGTCATATCAAACAAACCTGATGTAGCATGCATCTTTTTTTTTTAATCTAACAAAGAAGTTTAAGTTTATTTACTTTATAAATCCCCCTGAGGGGAAATTCAATGTTTTCACTCTTGCTTGTCAACTACACACAGGTCCGAAAGACACACACATGCACAAACAGGACCTATACATGCACAAAGTGGAGAGATGTCAGAGTGAGGGGGCTGTTGGGGGGTTCAGTGCCTTGCTCAAGGGCACCTCAGCAGCGCCCAGGAGGTGAACTGGCACCTCTCCAGCCACCAGTCCACGCTCCATATTTTGGTCCGGACGGGGACTCGAACAGGCAACCCTCCGGTTCCCAACCCAAGTCCTTATGGACTGAGCTACTGCCGCCCCAAGGTTATTTATGTTTTACTGTGCGTACAGTAAGAATGACTACTTTAAAGAGATTTCGGAAAAGAAAGGACAATAGTGTTAATTTGTCGTTATATTGTTATATTACAACATTTTACCAGGGTTCCCACAGTCATGGAAAACCAATATAAGTCATAGAATCCCACTATCAAATTTTCCAGATCCAGGTTATTTAAAATAAAATAAAATAAAATAAAATTAAATTAAATTAAATTATTGAATGTTTTGGAAAAGTCATGGAATTTCATTGTGTGTAATAAAATTCTTTCAGTAATCTTCCATTGATAACCTTCCAAGTCACGTAACCAGGGGTCGCGTTAACCGGATATTCTCGGTCACTGACTGTTTTTTTACAACAATGACCGGAAGGCCGTTGGTCCTTTTGACCGGTTGCAATTACCACCCCTGCCCACTTGGCAGCTGAGTGCACAGTCAGTGGTTTAAGTGGCTGCCGTTTTCACACTGCAGAGAAAAAGTCATTCATCTGCTTCATGTAGCGTTGTTGACATAATGCCCTGGACACACCAGACGCGGAACCAAAGCGGCCATGTTAACCTATCTGACTGTCCACACAGGCCGCTGAGCAGAGCGGAACGCCCGCGGAGTAGAGGCAGCAGTTTGGCATCTGGTCTATTTTTCACGGGAGCCGCAAGCGCTTCTGTCAAGCTGGATAGAGCGGATCGTACCAAACAGGAAGTCGGACACAGAAAAGACGAGAGAATCCGGCCGATTTTCAAAATAAAATAACAACAGCACGCACTGAGGAACATGAGGAGAAAATACCATGTTTATAATTTAAAATAACACAACAGTGCATAACCGAACACATTTTTCAATACCATAATCACTTAATTACAATTTTAATTTTGTGTCACCGAGCCTACAGGCATAACTACATAACCCCTGGACACACCGGATGCGTTAGTGACGCGTTAGTGCCGTCCGGTGTGTCCAGGGCGAAGCCTAATGGCACGGGTGTGTGGATGTCTGTTCATCTTTTCGTTCATGTCCTTATTAATGCACACTTTATAACTTGCTTGTTGGATTTACTAAAATTGAACGCATGAGAACTAAATGTCTTTGAATATCTTTATTATCATTTAAAAACGAAACAACCGGTAAAAATAGATTATGACCGGTTTTTAATGACCCTGTCGGTCAAAATGACCGGCGACGAAAAAGTCTAGCGCAACATCTGCACGTAACATAACGGCAAACAAAATCACATATGTTTGTTCTGTCTCTCCCTCTTGAATCTGATATGTTTGAAAAAGGCGGAGCAAATGGGGCAAGGAAAAAAAAAAGTCTTTTAAAAATCATGGAAAAGTTTTGAAATTTTGTCCATAAAATCGTGTGAGAACCCTCTTTTAAATGGAAATGTCACTTACAGTAACTATTTTTATTATCATCCCAAGACATTATGATTTGGTGTTAAATGTACAGGTCTGATCTGACTTAAAGTCCCTTGAAATCAAATATTTAACCATAACTCTAAGTTACAGTTAAAAATATATAACAAAAAATAATGTCTATGTATTTAACAGTCAAAAACTCAGCTATTCTGTTATGTCAGGGTTGTGTGGGTGTGATTTGACCAGATTTGATTGACAGTGGCCTGGCAACAACCTGTCATCACATTTTGATTCAAGTATTACTAATTGGTGCTTTGAGCTACTTGACATCACCTTTTTACACTGAACCCTGACCCACTTCAAACCAGTGAGAAATGAATAACCAAAACTGCTCCAACTTTGTCAGAAAATGTTGTGTAATGCAGGACTGATGGAGAACATATGTTTTCAGGGCCTTTCAAATTCAGTACAACCTAGCTAAGTTGGTAATATCAATACATGCTCTGGCCTGACAGCGTTTGTATGAAATGCTGCAAACTTAAAAACGCAATAATACCAATATAGAAGCAGCAGAATCTTATGAAATAAAAAAAAGGGAAGAAAATCTCTCCACACCAATACCATTCCCCCTGACAGTTTTCACCACTGCTGTTTTCATGTTTCTGCACTCTCTGCAGGATTTGGAGGAGGTGGCAAGTCGTCTTTGACAGTCATGTTTAACAAGTGTGCTAAAGAGCTCAAGCGTTCAGCGGAGTAATCATGTCTGAAATTGATTTTAACTAGAAGCAAATTTGAAATTAAACGGGAATAAACAAATTGTCTGCTCAATTTACTGGATTTATCTGCAGGCCAGGAGTGGGAATGATTATGTATGCATATGTGCATGTGTGTGTGTGCGCACGAGAGAGAGAGAGGGAAACTGACAGTGAGAGTGTGTACCCGATCATTACCTTGCAATGGGTTTGTGCTGCCTACCATGTTGGGGTGAGGGACACCACACGTCTGCAGAATACGAGTCTGAGAAATGCTGGCAGAGAGCATCTCCTGAGCTGCAGAGAGAGACAGAGGCCTTTATTATAATCTGCATAATAATCCTCAAATCATAATCACTGTCAGCATAGGTCTTATCAGTAAGATCATCATCAGATTAGTACCACCCTCACAATTACTGCTGTCATCATCAGCACTATTTGCTTAATGAATTAATTTCATAATTAATTGACTATCAACATTATTGACGAGCAGCTTAATTACAGCCTTGTAATAGTTGTCACAAATACCATCACCACCACTCACCTGCCATCATGCCATAGGTGGCCTGCTGGTTGCTGTAGTGACAGGGGGTGACTGGGTAATGTAGGCCCGGGGGACCGTTGCTGAGAGCGTTGCCAAGGGAGGAGGTGGACAGGTGCATGTGGGAACGCTTGGAGGGCTGTCCCAGGGACAGCCCTGACGACACTGATGGAAATAAACGTGGTTAGAATGTGACTGGAGAACAAAAGATCAGCAGACTAAGAACGGGAATGCATTAGCTAGGATGAGAACAGGGCAAGTTTTAAAGGGGAACTTCGCCTTTTTTCAAAATGCATACATGCATTTATTTATTCCTTTGGTCTAAAACAGTCCAAAAATACTAGTAAAAATGAACAAGTCTCTCCCAAATTCAAAAGCTTGAGTGGTAAAACCCAAGTTTGTGATGTCATAGGGTACAAATTCTGGAGCTGCTCCACAGGCAATGAATTAGGAAAGATGTTATAGATGACACTGAGAGCACCCAAGGCAGTGTTCTGAGTATATGGGTACATTTTCCATTTCAGAACTGAGAACGTTACAATAGAATAAAGCTCATTTGGGTATAAAAAAGAAAATAAACAAAATCAAGCTCCCATTCATTGTCTATGGAGCAGCTTCAGACTTTATACCCAATGACATCACATGTCTGCTTTCACCTCTCTTGTTTCTGGCTTTCAGAGAGAGTAGCTCATGTTCATAAATATTGATTGTGCTTTCCTCTGCCATGGAAATAACATACTGGAATTTTTAATTTAGGTGGTGGTCCCCCTTTAAGTCAGTTCAGACTAGAGTTCCCATAGACTAATATGGGATTTTGAAAATGATTATATTTTATTTTCAAATTCAATCAGCTGCTATGTGTCGACACAATACACAAAAATATCTTCAAATCTGATTTTGAGT
The DNA here is from genome assembly GCF_041903045.1 of Epinephelus lanceolatus. Classification (NCBI taxonomy): domain Eukaryota; kingdom Metazoa; phylum Chordata; class Actinopteri; order Perciformes; family Serranidae; genus Epinephelus; species Epinephelus lanceolatus. The sequence goes on along the minus strand of NC_135747.1, from coordinate 17,845,797 downwards.
TGCTTCTTGTGAATGATGAGAAATACAATACTATTCATTTCAACTCTCTTAGTTTGCTCATGAGGAGAGCTCCATCATATGAGACAGAAAGAGAGAAAATAACTGCTAATATCTGAGATTTTAAGGCAAATATCAATGTGTTAGTCTGGTGCTGGTGCAGAAAGAAAAGTGAGCGACATGAGCACAGTTTGAGTCGAACACATTTATTCTCCAACTAGACACTGGAGAGAAATGTCTGCTACCGTAGAATTGGATGCTGGTAGAGCTTTAGACTGCACTGTGAATCCAGTCAAACACATACCCTCACACAACCTTCCAGAAAAAGTAGTCTGAAATGAACCCATGAAGGGAAGTTTTTCTGACGCTGTTTCAAAGCTAAAGATTCCTCTTTAAAACCTTTCCTTTTGCAGGAGCTCTTCCCTGCTAAGTGTATTTAAATATAGTTGAACATTGCCCTGGTCATGTCCTCAGCTAATTACATAATTATTCATGTATTCATCTTTTTATGCAGCTTAGCGTTCTCTTGAAGCACTAATGTGTTGCACTCTGAGTTAGCTCCACCAACACTCATGTAGAGGCCATTTCTGTGTTCTCGGTGTCACGTATGATGATATGAAAGAGGCTGATGAGGTTATGTTAAACCAATAAAAATAATGTGCCACTGAGGATGATCCTGCTATAATTATGAATTTTATGTCTTCAATTATTGCAAATTGTACTTATTTTTCCACTTATTTAAAATGGCCACTCGACAGAAAACAAACATAGACCAGCAAAATTCCAGTACAGTGCTGTCGAAGCAGAAAAATCCATTTGCAAGATATGTTTGACCTGCTGCTACATGAATGTATTGTATGACCATTAATGTTTTGCATGATCTAATCCAGTCTATTCTAAGATATAACAAGCAGGCACTAAAAACCCACAGGAAGTTTCTTCCACAATGCTCCATCGTGAAAAAGACCTTGGGGAGTTTGCCATGCTGATAACATATCCTCAAAGCAATTATCCACTGAGTAGAGACAGCTGGGCCAAACCAGCTGATTAGATACATTTACATAATTTGGGTTGGCTTTGAATAAATGTATTTTTCTATCCGATTCATCCTCCCTATTCCCTGAAAACACAACTTTGCCTTCGTGAGGAAGCATCAGCATGGGTGGTGCCGAGCACGGTCGGGTCAATTAGAGGTCTACAGGAGCAACCTGTACATGAGACATCACTCACCGGCAGCACCCATGGGACTTACATTAAAATCAATAGTGTGAGTCAGTGTCAATGGGAGCAAATCTTATTTTGTCACAGCAGTGCGCTCTCATCGTATAGCCTCATGAGGCTGCAGTGAAAGATTGAAGTAGTTGTTTGAGGCCTGGCTTCCTGCAGCTGGGATTTAACACTGCGACACTATGTGCGCATGGCATTCAGGCACTATCAATATCTGTTTTCTCTTACTTTCTGAACATGAAAGAACAAATTCGGCTAAGGTAAAGCTCAAAAGAGGAAGGGAATTATGCAAACTGAAACATATGTAGGATAGAAGACCGTTTGAGCCCAGTTTACCTGCAGAAACCATGCTGTGAGCATGGGAGTTGGCTGGCAGGCAGTCACCGGTAGAGGCATGGTGCATGAGGATTGGCAGGGGTGAGTCTCCTGCAAGTGGGGTGAAAGAATCTGTGCTGAATGCCTGGCATGCCATTCTTCTCCAGCCTCTCTTCAAATGGTCCCAATGGTGCACTGAAGATTGACGTGATCCCTTAACTGGTTTCTTTTCTTTGCTCTGCCCTGTCTTGCTTTAATTGGTCTTGTCTCCCATTCTTGCTTTCCTTGTCTTGCGTCTCTTTCTCGTCCTTTTGAAATCTCTTCCTTCCCCTTCTTGTGTCTTGTTACGTATTGTCTCCCGTCGTCTTGCCTTTTGTCTTCGTCTTGTCTTCTTTGGCCTTTTCTTGTTCTGCCTCGTCTCGTCTTTTTTCACTTCTTGTATTGTCTTCTTTTCCTATCCTTTTCTCCTAATTCAGTCAAGCAGAGTTCTAACTTCGCTCACTTGGGAATATGCAGGTAGAAAACTGCAAACGGTTACCTTTTTTTTTTTTTTTCTCAAAGGGAAATGGATGTCAGCACTTCAGCCAGAACTCTTCACAGTTTATGGCACACCTGTACCCTCAGCCAAGGCTCTCCGAGATGAATAGTGATGAGCTTCAGGTTCAAGTCACTATCACTGATATATCTGCTCAAAGGTGTTTCTCAACTCTCGAGCTCTGTCTCACTGAGGCCTCTGCAGTGCATGTCCCTGTCTCTTTTTCTGTATTATAGATGCAGGTAAGCCAGTATCTGTCATACCCTCTGCATTTTGACGCCCTTGTCTACTGCAGGTATTTATATCCCACCCACCCACAACCAACCACCTCTCTCGACCTATGAGGCCCCCTATTTCCCATCAAGCCTCTCACCCCCCACCTACCAATCCCATGTCAGTGCTGTTATTACTTGTGTTTGTCCTTACCTGCATCCTCCTCATCCCGTTTCCAAATCCAGGATTAGGGTACAGAGCGGCTGAGAAACCCGATCCCCTCCTCTCCTCTCGCCGTCTCGCTGTCCCTCTCCCTGATTGCAGGGTTGTTTTGTAGTTGCAACAGGAGAATAAAGTGAGCGCTCATTAAAATAACAAAGACTTAGTTTTATGTGAGAATACTGCAGATAATATGGTGTGGCATGAAGCGTTACCACAAATTGTCTCAAACCAATTGCTTTGTTTTGTGTACGTGTACCCTCAACCAACGCTAAACCCAACTTGGAAAAACACACTTGTTTCACCACAGACATTTAATTCTCATTGCAGGAGCTTTTAGGTGTGATCATGTTGCATTATCTCAGAGTGAGTGGAAAAAGAAGTTGGTATTGTTGCCGTATGGTGTCCATATTGTGTTGAACGCAGATTGCTCCGGATAAAGACCAGAGGTCTCATCAGGGAGGATAAAGGTTAATCTGACGAGCGTGGCCACCATGTGCACTCTGTTGTGTCTGTTAGTGTTTGTGTTTGTCCTGGGCTCTGCTTCACTATTGTTGATGTAGGTGGGCAGCAGGTGGAAAATAGCTTGTGGGTGGCAGGCACGATTCGACTTGCTTAAGCATGCAGTGTAAATTTGGACTAGGTGCACTCAGTCCTTTTGACAATGCCTCTCTCTCAGAGCAGATTTTGAGCAAAACATTTTCAGTGTGGTTGCTGAGTTTATTCATTCACTCAAAAATGCACAAGATAACTGTGCTAAAAAGCCCAAGTTGAAAAGGTCTATGTCCAAATTCCCATATTGAAATAATCTTAAAAGAAATGTCTGTTAATTGTGGCTAGCATGTGTAGGCATCAAAATCCAAATCTAAATGCTGACGGCGTGGAGTTACTTCTTCCATCTCCCCTTCAATCTGCAGCCTCGATCGATGTAAGTCTCAAATCAGCTGTTTGATTAAACAAAACACAACGAGACTGAGCACTGATAAAGAAAGCCTTTGTGACAAATTGCAAAGCAAATCAAAATGGACTTTGACAAATCTCATTTTCACCCACAGGTTTGAAATAAACAGACACCAAATTCCCAACATTAAGAGGAAAACTGAATGTAATGGTGTGTGACAATAGAGAAAAAAACCCACCACCAGCACCAATATCAACCTTAAAATACTTCTCTCTCTTCTTTCATTTCAGCCAACAACTCCCACTCAGGGTAAAGACCATCTTCCCAGCTGGCGATTGCAGGCTTATTTTTGCACATAGAGACTGAACCACCTCTGTTTTATATCAATCTGCACACTGGTGTAAGTCTCCCAAAAATTTGCAGCAGATAATTAAAACAATTCTCCAGCTTTTTGACTTCACATAAAAGGATCACACTAATAGTTCATACATAACTACTAAATTTGCAAATCAGCCTTACATGTAAAGAAAAAAAAAAGATGGTGTAACAGAAAAATAAACATCACCTTTAGTTTCAGTATTTGGCTAATTAGTCATGTTCCAATCAGTGTTGTCTCCATCTGATTTGACTAATATAGTGAAATTGTTTGATACACAGGTTGGTTTTGGGTCAGCCTGTTCTCATGTACTGTTTGCAGTCATGGGCATTATGAGTAACGCCTTGCAGTAATAATATTACTTTTTCCAGTAAGGAGTAGTGTAACTAATTACTAATAAAATGTCAGCAATAATATTACAGTTACTCCAAAACCAAACAACTCCTTACAACGTTACTTTTGTTATCACATTATTTTTGACTTGAAATGCAACATCACGTCAAAGCAGCAAGCTAGTTGGAAACACTTACCTTAGCAGATGGAAATATTCCCATGGCTTCAGTTGTGTCTGGAGGAATGATGAAAAGAACACTGTTGCTGCAGGTAGTCGGACTATAACCCTTTCCATTGCAAAAAACACACCTCCCCAAATTTCCGGTGTGAAACACCTCAGCTACTACGACAAACAACACAACAACATGAAGCTCCAGGAAATACACCATACGAAAGGTGAGCCATCCTTGGCCACGGAAGTTGGCTGGAGCCCTACACTCGCTTAACAACCAAAACTAGATTTTAATCATGGACAGCTGCAGCTACAAAAAAATAATGAAGCTTGTGGCTGGATATGTTGTAGATATATTGTTGCTCAATGAGTGACTCTCCATCTTTCGGGCAGAGCTGTGGGAAAATACCGCTCACAGGTAAAAGAAAATCCCAGGTAAAAAGAAACTATCTAGCATTCGCTACACTTAACGTCGATTACCCTGACATTTACGCAAAGGCATACATCTTAATTTTGGGAGGATACGCAATTACTAATTTTATGGGGTGTAACGGAAAAGGAATGTAGTGCACAAAATTCATATAAATTCCACATAATCATTAGCCAGTAATTTGTGTATGAGCCCTGTTTTTTGGAAGGCTGCAACCACGTGACCCATGCGCTGACAGGAGTAAAGAGCCGGTTGGGGTGGGGGATGGGTCACATAACAGAGAACTGTCTGACAAAGGACTTTGCCCAAGGAGACTGGTGTTCGGAACCGTGTGAAACCAAGTTAACATTGAGTTATTTAGGGTATGTCCTCACCATGTTTCATTTCCTATATCTAACCTCAGTAACTTTACATTATAGATGTAACATCATTCATGGGGCGCTAATTCAAAGGATATCATACATAACCTTGTATGAGGATACCTTCTGTCGCCATGTTTCTTTCTCTCAATCTAACCTATGTAACTTTACTTTCTTTCCCTAAACCTAACCAAAGTAATGTCACGTCATTTGTGGGGTGCAAATTTGTTAGATATCAAACCATTGTAGGAAGATACTTTTCATGGGTATATCTTATCCTGAATTGGTTCCACTGTGATATTTTGAATTGCTGCAGACAAGCACAAAGATGCTTTATTGTTATTGCCACAAATATTATCTTTTGATTTATTGCAGATTGCTAAAATTCACAAAGAAACATTTGCACATGTTGCGGAAAGAAATGGCCAAATGTTATGATATACTGAATTTAATTTTTAATTACAAATGCCAGCAAATGGAAGGTTAAGAGACTTGAAAGGACTGAATGTGATTTGTGATGAGTAAAAAATAGACAATCAAAGGGTGAGGGAGTGGAAAAGGCAAACCTTTCCCATGGATAGATAAGCTACATGCAGACACACACACACACACCCACACACACGCACATAAAGAGCCTAAACTTAATTAGTGAAGAGACCATGAGTCAAAGGTTTTTTTTTTTAAAAAAAAGCACCTGTCCTAGATCTCCCTTCTCCCCTTCCCCTCACACACATGCAAGCACACACACACACACACACACACACACACACACACACACACACGTAAATACAATGTTGCCAAATGGACTATTATACTAATCTCTTATACACACAAATAAAAACAACAACAACTAAAAATTTAACAAGCTGAAAAACATAAGTAGGCAAGTAAACACAGATTTATTCCCTTTCCCACCACACACACACACACACACACACACACACACACACACACACTCTCCAAAGACCACTGATCCACCCACCGATGCAGTGGGAACAGAGTGTGGTGACACATTCTCACAGGTATCACATCCGTACATACAGTGTACCAGGTGGACTGTGTGTGTGTTTGTGTGCATGTGTGACAACAAGATGGCACATTTCAGGAGGTAATAATGCAACTTGTCGAACTTGTGTATGCATGTGTGCGCGTGCTTGCAGACAATGTCATGACCCTTTTCGCCACATAAACCTGCAATAAACAAAGCACCCAGACACGTTTTGTCTGGAACTTAATTGTCTGCTCATTAGCAATTTAGCAGCCTTTATTGTAATGGAAAGTCAATGTGAGTGTGTGTGTGCATGTGTGTGTTACTACGCAACATCGTACAATAACACCCAGTGAACAATGTGAACAATGTTAGCAAACATCAAGAACAATGTGTTTACAGTCACCTTGAGTACTTGTGTTTACCAGACATACAGTATGTATGGCAAAAATAGAAAATGACATGCACACAGTAATCATTTAATTTCAGTGAGGATTGAATTCCCTGTGCTGGAAAACAATTGTCTACACAAACATAACTCAGTAATTGATCATTAAGAGTCTATTACACAGTGTTACATTATAATTTCACAAATGACACAGGCTGACGATGCTCATTAATCATTATGAGTAATGATACAGTCATTTTTCAAACCAACCTTAATATTCAATGTATTTTCATAGTAAAAGTTTGGACTTGGCATTTTTGGCTGAATTGCACCACAACTATTCACAAACTGGTGAATATGAAAGTTATTTTTTCCAAACAGCCTAATGCAGTGTGAAGAGAAAAAAAGTGTTTTCCAGATGTCAAAGATCGCTCTCAGCCAACAAAACCAAACTGACTGCAGCTTTGTGCTGCTGCCTGTTCTCTGAGGTTTTTGCTTGAGAAAGAATTTCATGGCTGAGTGTGGGTGTGTGCATTTTCTTTTAATAATACACGTTGAACTTTGTTGATTGACCCTATGCCACTTCAGCAAATTCTTCAAATAACCAACCTTGAATAAAACGATCAACACTCGTTCTCCAAACCTGCATAAAAATGAATTTTGTCCAAATATTCCTGTTTTTACCCAACTGAATGGTCAGCGAGTGAAAGTGAGAGCTGAAAATGGCTTTTGTCATGTGTTTTGAATTTCTGCACCCATTCATTATGCAGGGGTGAACTCTGAGTGAGGTTTGTTGGATGCTTGAATACATCATGGCAGAGGTCAGCACTCCTTATGAATATCAAGTGTACCTTGTGCACCACTCCGACCACCATCTGCCCAGAGCTCGGCCTGAATCACAGACCGCAGCACAAACACCGCCTGAACGCATCTGAAAAGGCTAATTTCATCAACATATTCAACAAACCCTGTTCGAACAGCAAAGGTTAACCATCCATAGGAGGAAACAAGAGCGGGTTGTGGATCTGCTCTCCTCGTCTCACGCAGATTACCATCTCTCTTCATTAAGTAAATGTCACATCAAATATCTGGTTCAATGACATTATCCTCGGGTTAATTTACAGCTTGCAGTTTAGTATAAAAGCACCACTTCACCTTATTGTCAAGTGTTTTTAGCAATCTTCTGAGATCCTGTTTTTTAGGAAATGTCTTTGATTTCTTTTCTGAGCAGACATGCAGAATCAAGTGACATCTGTCTGTCAAAAAGTCATGCAGAGCAAAGGAATTATATTATGCCTTCTACAGCTCCTTTCAACATGTTCTCATTTACTGTTACAGTACAAGAAGATATAAGATGTGAAGATGACAAAGTCATCATTACCTTAACCATCAGCCCTATTGAAACAGGGCTGATGGAAGGCATTTTAAATTGGCAACTAACCTTTGATTCACAGAAAGTGCAGCAAGTCTTATCTCCTCATCACTCATCCTACATGGTTTGCATGAAAGGTTCCATACAAGGTAATAAAAGTGAATAAACCATACAGGGTCTCAAATGACCTTGCAAACACCACCATAGGAGTGCAAAATCAAATACATGCATCACATAACATTTCCAGTACTTATCGTAAGGAGTGAATAATGACTGCAGTAAACAGAAATAAAACGATAGAATAAACCTACTGTTAAGTTCCAGGTGGGAATTCAGTTTCCTCTCTTTCTCTTGGACCCAACAGCAACATTTCAGCCGCTGAGCCTCAGCTGTGAGCACACACTGTCCCTTTGTTCCTTCTGAGAAACACACAAACATTATTGGACTTGCTAAATATATTTATTGCACAGCATGCTGAATGTTTAAAGAGACTTTTATTTTACAATCCATATACAATTGTGGCACCGGGCAAGCTTCACCCTCAGTCTTTACATAGTCAACACTGCCGCTGGCATACTGCTCTTTGTGACTCTGTTCTTATCGTTTTTTCTCCTTTGCTCTTTGCAGCGTTTGCAGTCTGAAGGACAAATCAACTGAATAACAAGATGTTGCAGAAGGATAAGTAAATCTAACGGATAGATGACTGTGTTGAAAAGCAGTGAGAGATAAAAAGTGACACATGGGTCTATGGTGGACCAGATATGATAAAATAATAAAAATAAAAAGACACTGAATGTGGTGGCTGTATGAGGGTAACTTCAAGACATTTGAAAATAGTACTTGTTGGCATGTCAGCTCTGAAGTGGCAGTCCTCACAAAATCTGTCTTCCCAGGCTGCTGTATACTTGGATTGTTCTCCTCTTTGAGAAACTGTCTCAATACATGAAGTTCAACATCATTAGCCTTATGAGCTGTGCACCATGCAGTAATCTTTTAAATACTAGCTTGTTCCTGATGCACAGTACCATATTTTTCTAAGGGTTGTGATGCAAAACATTTAAGTAAAGTACAGAGAGTGGGACAGAGAATTAAGAGGGTGAGCCTGTTATAGAAGGGATACAATAGAAGAACAAGACATAAAGACATGTGCAGTACATGAAGTGCACACTTATATGTATGTGATGTAATCGACTTCATTAAATCTTCTCTCTGCACTGGAAAAAAAAAGAGAGGAAAAAAGGAACTAAATAGAATAAAAATCATACAGGATGGATGTAGGCGGTAGCTAGGCAACAAGCACCAAGGCAGGGCAGTTTACTCGTGTGTTAGTCGACAAGCTTTACGAGTTTCCATCTATCTCCTCATTTGCTAAATGAGGGTTGCGCCCTATGGGTGTCCACAAATGAAAGCTGGTAGGGGTGGAAAACCTCACACTGCATGTCATGCCTGGTTACTGTCGGTGGGAGCTGCATGAAAGAAAAAAAAAGCATTACTGTTAAAATGTAACAATTGCTTTTGGTTAAGTCGGTTTAGGGGCGTAAATATAGACAGTGCAGGCAGTGCAGTTGCACTGGGGCCCATGGGGTGGAGGGGCCCGACTGCCACCTGGAAATACGCCCGTGTTCAAAGAAGAACTCACATTAAAACAAAAATGGTGCTACTTTCCATACATGCCCTAAATAAAGCAAACCCATCTCCATCATGGTTTTCTGGTTTTGTAAAACAGTGTCAATCTATGACAAATTATAAAGTTATTCTACATAAACTATTTAAAAAACTATAATTTACCAATAAAAAAACTATGAAGTTAAACTAATAATTTCCTATTTTCTTTTGTAGATTTGTCTTATACAGATATGTAATGATGATCGCTGTGTAATATGTATGTTAATGTGTCCAATATCAAGTATCTGCAAGTGGATGTAACGTAAAAGCGGCAGTAAGACACACTGTTGCTAAATTATATATACACCTAAAACTCTGTGTGTGTGTGTGTGTGTGTGCGTGCTTCATAACTTGTAACTAGGGCGTAATAGGGCCCCTCATAATAGCGTGCACTGGGGCCCATTGTCACTACCTTGTGCCACCGAGTCGGTTTATTTATAAAGTATATCACATTTACAAAAACAACAGGTGTTGAGCCAAAGTGCTTTCCAGTGGAGCCAGATATCTGCCTCAGTACAGGTATACATTACTAAAGAAATAGGTGCATAAAAGGCAATAATGTTGACTGTGATAACCACTGACAAACTGGAAAAATACCCAATCAAATGTAATTGAAACATTTTAGCTATGATCTTTATTTTACTTGGAACAAGCACATTTGCCTGCCAGTGCAGGAAGTGATCTTCACCTAATAAGATTTCTTAAATTAAATCAGGGCGTCCAGCTACCAGAAGTTTGGATTAAATCTCTTGCTCTCTTGCTTAAAGATGAACCCAAATTGCGACACACCAGGAGCAATTTGGGGCTCATTATCTTGCCCAAGGATACTTTGACATGTGGCCTGGAGGAGCCGCGGATCAAATGACCAATCTTTCCATTAGTAGACATCCCGCTCTACCTCCTGAGCCACAGCTACCCTATCACTGGTGCAAACCGTTCTCACGCCAAAGTCCTCAAAATCCAATGCATGGGCAGTGACTTGCACCATCAGACACTAATGAAAAAAGCTATCCTTTAACGTCAGCATGATACGTGGCCAGTTGCTGTTGTAGTTTAACGGCACTCAAAATGGCAAAAGTCTGACTGGGGTGGGCAGGAGGGGTTTTGGATGGGTCCAACAAACATTGACTTTCACCTAGGAGAGCGGTGTTTGTGTCCGATAAGATTGTAAAGCCAAATCCTGTTATTTTTTCCCGAACCCAAGCACGTGCTTTTGTTGCCTAAACCCAACCACATTCGTTAGTTGCTGAAGGAAAAAAACGTCAATTTGCGGTGCTGTACCAACGTAGTGCCTTTCTTTTGAAAGACAGTAAATTTCCTGTGAAAACAGAAGTGTGTTTTGAAAGAAGACAATGCAAGTATCAGGCAGAACTTGACACGGGATCCCAAAACGTCAACAACCAACGCACCCAGGGTATCTTTCACGTCGTATCTGGATGTAGAAAGAGCATGACCAAACATCGATATGTATGAGAATGTGTAGACTAGCCATGACAGTGTCCACCAGTTTGTTCCAGAATGAAATATCCAACAAGTTATTCAATGCATACGACCACATAAGTTACATTTTACGCTCTGAATACAACCCACAGGAGTGTTTCGTAATTTAGCACTCCTTCCTATGGATGATGGAATAGCTTGTATATAGCCATTAACAGTCGCAGCTGTAAACACACAAATAATGAGGTGCAACAGTCTCAGCTGCACCAAAACTAAGTAGTTAGGTTTAGACAACAAATCTCTTTGGTTAGGGTTAGAAAAAATATCATGGTTTAGCTTTAAATAAGTACCAACGTCACATTATGTTACGTTAGTTACGTTTCACATGGGACACAACACTCCTAGATCAAAGTCCTGTGTTTGTTTGACCCATCCACCTCCCCTCCCTCCCACACTGAGATTTTGGTGCTCTCTCCTCATGGGAACAATTTAAAAAAGATGCTGGTCCTCAGGAAAAAGATGTTATGTGGACACAGGCCAAACAAGGTTAAATTTGGGCTCATCTCGACTAACATATGGTCAGTTTCATGGAATTAAATGAACCATGTGCATTTAGCTTTAAAACTGTATTTCAATGTCTGCTTCCCTCATGTGTGTTTGTGCTTTTGCCTCACCTGACCACACGGAGGCTACAGAACAAGCACTGGGAGAATCACCCAACAAGGGGGGAAAAAAAAGACGGAGACCCTGAATCTTTAACCTCAGTTTCATGTTTTGTTCATGGCCACAGCTGCAAATTGAGCAGGGACATCATCTCCCTGATGTCCTCCTGTCGACAAGCTCGTCTGTGTACAGTTCATTACGCAGAGAAATTATAGTTGGTGTTAGAGGGAAAAATCATTACATGGGATCAGGGTATTTGTTGTTGGCAGGCTGAAGCTAAATGCATTACAGATGATGACAGGCTCCCGGCGGTCTGACTGATAAGCTGGTTAACTTCATGTTGGATTATTTATTTATCTGGATCCACTCAGGCTTGTAACTTACTGACAGCTGTTCACATACAATAAAATACTATGTAATATGGACAGGTACAAGCATTAAAGTCAATGTGTAGACAAAGGCTTAACAAGCTCTCAGACGGGCTCATCCCTCCCTGGCTGAAAACATCTCATACTATACAGTCTGATGCAGTTGTAAAAAGTTGTTTACTCGTTCCATTCTGCTGAGCTACAAAGCAATGAGTGAATGTGTGAAAGACAGCACTGGAGTGCCGGGCGTGTTACTATGCTTTCACACAACTTTTTTAAAAATGCAAGACATCAGTTTTTAAGGGTTATTTTGAACAGTTTTGTTTTTTGAGGACATAGTCTACACTGCAGGCAGAGAGGGCAAAAGCAACTGAGTCACCGATTCATCCTTTTTCACAGCCTCCAAATTGTGTGTAACGCAATTACTGTGATACAACAGAATTATGAACACAACATTAACATATCATCCACCTTTTAAGATGATATGGACTAACTGAAGTTACTTATTTACACATCCAGCAGATATGGAGCAGCATTGTAATTTATTTAGAGTCACTTTTCTGACCACCTGGCAATTGTAAGTCTGATTTGGTCTCCACCAAGTCCTGAGGAAAATATCTGACTCTCTGGGTGCTAAATGCTCTACAGTGTTCACCAGCTAATCTCTTCGGTAATCAGTCCTGCTGCAGCCAGAAAAAACAGACCTGTGAGAGTGAAACAAAACAGTGAAGTTGTGGGACAGACAGCTAAACAATGAGCTTAAACCCACTGTGAAGCTCTGTAAAGCCGAGGAGAGCTGCAGGTTTAGGTGATAATTCTCGGTATGTTCATTACAAAGAGTAACCCCACACACATTGTCACACTGTTTTCACATTGTCATTTGTTACATTGATATTAAAAAAAAATACATTAATAGCTGCTTTAATGCTGCACTTATCAATATTTCTTAGTATCCATCAGAGAATTATCATGTATAATGTATAAGAACTGGATAGCAGACTCACTCCCATTCACCTGAATGAAAATTACTAACCAAATCTATAAGTCAAAACATTTTTCAACCTCCTTTGCTCCTTTTGACATCATGCAAAATGCAGCTTTTCGTGTTTCTTTTGACAATATAGAAATTTGATGGATTAGAAGACCACAAAACAAAGGTTACTACATTGTAACTCTAGTTCTATTAGCACAGGCAGAGCCCTCTACTGAACTCTATGGCTAACACTCTAGTCCAGTCACGAGCAAGCATTTGCCCACTGAGATTTACATAAACATAGCAGCCAATCAGGACATGCCTACCTGAATACATGCGGACCCCACAGTGTATGAGGCAGTACATGACTGTCTGCCATCCCACGCCTCCTTCAGCAAGCAGTGTGGGAGTGACAGGGCCCCTGGGAAGGGGGCTTTGCATGTGCTAATAGAACTAGGGTTACAATACTGTAACCTTTGTTCTAACTCACACTCAATTCGTACAGTGGGTGGAGCCCAGGCCCCCAGGCAAGCTGTTCAGCCTTGCAGCCAGTATTTCCCAGTGGCCACTTGCAGTATTGCAGTGAGAAATTCCCCTGAAGCCCAGAAAGCATTTTTCCATATAGGTTACCATTGTAAAAGAAATGAGTGTAAAACTGTTGACAGAACACCTCAAACTATAAACAAGGTCATTTATAAATTGTTTTCTGAATTTTTGAGCCATGGTGGTTTTATAATTGTAAAACTTTCCTGGAGCAGAAAAGGCCATTTAAAAATCTGTGATGTCATCACAATGTAAAGTCTATCAGATGAGCAGGAACTCGCAGACTGTGCCAGCGTAGGAAACACTGCTGTGCATATGCAGTGGACCGCATACCATGGAAGTAAACCCAGCAGCTAGAATACAATTGCAATGATAAGGCTGGGACATGATCGGTATTGGCAAGGTTTTAAAAGGACTCCATCTGTGAAATGGTCAGTGGGCAAAGCGACGATCGCTGAAGAGAAAGAGGTTAGCGGACAGCATCATGTACTGCCTTATATACTGTGGGGTCTGCATGTATTTGGGTAGGCACGTCCGGACTGGCCCGCTACGTTTATGCAAATCTCATTGGGCAAATGTGTGCTTGTGATTGGAGGAGAGAATTACCCACAGAGTCCAGTAGAGGTAGTAAGACAGAACAGAAAGGTGTGCAGTTCATGGTGTTGTGTCATCATTTTTACAGATATCTTTTTAATAATGGTGGTCTATCAGAAAAACAATGCAGGGGATTTATTTCCTTGCAATACTGTGAGTGCTCACTGGGACAAATTAGCGTCAAGGCTGAGAGGTGGTGACATCCAGCTCTTTTAATGTATCCATGCGGTACCCTCAGCTCTATGGAGTGTATTGCGTTTTTGAGCCAGAAGTTTTGCGTTTTTGGCTGCAGTTCAGTCTCTCCAGTCTCATCAACCCCGATACACCAACAGGCAGACAGACAGAGTCAGCACCTGGCTGGTGAATATAAAGAGCCAGATATTTCCCTCTGGAATTGATGTAGAGCAAAACAAAGCTAAAAGGAGAATAAATATTGGACTTGCAGTTCAATCGGCAGGTTGCCAGAAACATGACTCCAAAGATGAGTGCCAATGTTGCTCTGTGTCTGCTGGGTGTATAAATAGGCAACTACCTAGTGCTTCTTCAAAGCCAGGGGATCACCTAGGTTCTCCGTTTCCATTTTGGAAGGTGATATCATGTCAGTATTGTGTTTACGCTATATCTCTTTCTGATGCCCCAAACTGTCAGAAACAAAAAAAAGATTAATACTGCTTTAACTTCGGCTTTTGTGCCTTTTATGTTTTACTTCTTAAAAGGTTTAGTTTTCATCTAAAGTTTGAGACAGTTCTTTTTAACCTATAGACCTACAGAACTCTCAAATCCCTATAAATCCACAATGATTCTTGAATTCAAAAGTTAATCCTCGCTGAGTAATAAACCCAGCCAGTTCCTTAAAAGTAGAACTTTTGAGATTCAAGCTTTTTAACTGACAACGTCAATAAAAGAACCGGCTAAGGATTTAGAAAGAAAAATGGTTCACTCTGGCCACATGGCATTAATTGATCCAGTGTGGCTATAAGCCATCTATGCCCCCTGCTGTCTTTGACGGTGCCATGGGGGCAGATTAAACATGAAAGGATGACACTGACAGCACTGGGTCTGCCACTGGTATATTGATAAGCACCAGACAAGGCAGTGTGGTAGGACAACTCTTGGTTTAATATGCAGGCCAGGTCTTGTCTCTAGTGACAGGAAGACAGAGAGCATGAGAAAGCATTACATTTCAGTGTGCCTGTGGCCTTTCTCTCCTAAATTCAAAGAGCTGCTATGATAAAAGCAACATGGCAAGTAAATTAAAAGGAGCGATAATTACACAAATATCAGTAGAAAATGGGCATCACAATAAAATTTGAAAACAATGAGTCTTCTCTATTTGTCAGGCCCTTTCTGCGTTGTAAAGACCAGAGCTCAGAGGCTCACATCAAACGGTTGTGGTGATGAAAAGAGCAGGTCTCAGAGGGCTGATAGAGAAAGGAAGGGACGAGATGCACAGATCAGAGAGAAGGACCAAATGAAGGCTAATTTGTCCTGATGATCCCGACTGTAACTAAAAAGCTTCAAAGAGTAGCAGCACGAACTCAAGATCATTGGTCAGATTATGTGATCACGCACAGATCATCTCAACGCCCCACAGAGGAGCCTGTACAGTGGAATGCATATTATTCCCAATCAATTTACCTTTGAAACTGATTTCATATTAGTCACAAGCTTACATATTTCAATTCTGCTGCTTTCTGTTGTCGTCTTGAAGGCCACCTCCGCAAAACTGTACTTGAAAGCTGAAAGCTGAGTGATCGGTATGCACTCAAGCTGCTGACAGCAAACAGTTTTAATATTTATGAGGACCCTTCAGAACTTTAATATAATGAATATGTGGCTGTGTAAATGGAAAGATTAATCCCACGATTAGTATGCTTTCATTATGTATTTACCCTCATGCCAGCCTTTACCTCCACATAACGCACCTGCAAGTTTTCTCATTGCCAGTCTTCTTTAAGGCAATTTAAGTGGAGGTAAACAAGTGATTTAGAGTATGTTGCTGTTAAAAGTTGCACACTAAGAATATCAAGTCTTGACATGCTGGATGACACTGATGTAACAACTGCAATGTTACTGCAGTAGCAGTTATAGATTTACTCAAGCAGCCTCTACCTCGTGATTCTCCAACAGCATTTGACTCTGCAGTTACTGTTTGTGCTGTGAAGAACACATACAAAGAATTTAAAGTCATCTAAGGGAGCTATTGGACTTTTCATCAATAGTGCAATCATGTATATTCAGATGATTAATGCTGCACTGACTGTCATGGACATGATTTATCCTTGCTGCATCTCAAAAGGACATGTCCACATCTACTTTAGTCCTCCTCTAAGAAAGATGACAGTATGGGGATGAGCAATACGCTTTATGGCTTGCTAAAAAATACTAATGGTTGTAAAAATTGTAGAAGAGTTAATTAACTTTTATGTCACAACAACCGACAGCAAACACAAGGGCTTTCCTCCTACACACACATTTGTGTAGTGCATGCCAGAACTGTAAATACACAAATATGAAGGCAATGGAAGGAGAAAACAGTTTTTTGGCAGACACAGCAAAAGACACAGTGTAAGAAGTTGGGTATTTAATGTTGGGAAAATTAAGATTTATAAGCCTTTTTCATCTACAGTAATTATTTTTCACACCAAATAGTGCAAAGGAAGTTTATTGACATTTAAGTCTGTTTTCAAGATTGTAATTTTGCTGCTGTAGCTGTCATGTAATTTTATTCAGGGTCCAGTGCACTTTAAACCAACAGCACGGCAAGTCTCCATAAAAATGGATTTTTTTTTGCCAGTGCCCTCATAAAATACATGTTTTCTTAACTGCCACCTCTATGCTCCCAGCTCTACTTACTATTTTCACATGAAGAAATGACCACATGTGGTATGAAAGGTGTCGCTGGTAGTAATTAACCCACAGTGAATGGTTACCCAGCCCTGCAGTTCCATTCAACTCTCCTGAGATGTTTGGCACTGATTCAGGTTTTTGGTTGCAATCCACTTTAATCTGTATTTCCAGACAAAGCAGACACCAAAGCTATCAAGTGTCCTGTTTGTAGGATTTGGGGGCATCCATTGGCAGAAATGGAATATAATATTAAAGTTTTGATAAGTTTATAATCACCTGGAAATTAGAAGAGCTGTGTTTTTGTTACCTTAGAATGAGCTATTTATTTCAGCATATGGAGCAGGTCCTCTTCCACGGAGTCTGCCATGTTGTTCTACAGTAGCCTTGAATGGACAAACAAAACACTGACTCTAGATGGGACCATTCACGTTTTTGCATTGGCCACTCTAGTTCTCCTAACATGGGAAAATTTTCAGTTCTGCAAACTCACCACTAGATGCCACTAACTCCTACTCACTAGTACTTTCAATGAAGCCTGGCCTTTGACCCCATGGTTGCTAGATGTATGATACATGTGCAATGTAACTGGAGCTGCAATGTGACAGAATTTTTTGACTACACTCAGATGGCGGTTGAAATACAATAGAAAGTTCCTCCATCCATCCATTTCCTAACCGCTTATCCTCTTGAGGGTTGCGGGGGTGCTGGAGCCTATCCCAACTGACATTGGGCGAGAGGCAGGGTACACCCTGGACAGGTTGCCAGACTATAGAGGGCAGGGTAGAAGGTCTTCCGATGTATAAAACCGGGTTGTTGGCTACCTCAATCTATGTGTCCATTCCTCGATTATTTATTCATATTCCTTTAGTCTGTAAGGGTCCTCAGATCAAAAGAATCAAAAGGTGTGAGTATTGTTTTAACAGGATAAAGTGGTGTTGTGTTGGTATGCTGGGTGCCATAATCCTCAAGTGGCCTCACTGTCTGTCTCAGATGTGTTGTCTTTTGGAGCTAGATCAAATGAATGATTCATAATTAATATATCATCTCAAGCTTACTTTTTATACAAGTAATATCTATACAGGTTTAAGATAACAATTTGATCGTATTTCCCATCTTTGCTGAGCAACAGTTTTGTGTCAAAGGAATTAAAGACCTGTCCCAAACATAGGTCTGTTGATCTCAGTGATTTAAGCAAATAATAACCTTGGCTAAGGCTCAAGGCCACCTGTGGATGCATCAGTTGAACAAATAAATCATCCCCATGTCCTATGATAGTGTGCCAGCTACTGAGCTGTTAATCAAGTGCAGACCAGACTCTACTGCGCAAGTGTTGTACCCCAGTGATATGACGCAATATGACACCATGACCTCTTCTCTTTTTAGACAAAATTTACCATTAGCTGGTTATCATAGTGGAGGTTTTAGCAGGTCAAGAGCCAGATATTTCCCTGGAGGAGAGCAACACACAGCTAAATGGAAAGTGAATACTGGATTGGCCAGAGACATGACTCCAAATCAGTGTTGCCCCATGTCTGCTGGATGTGTTTGCTAACACATTAGCCACATTAACTTTACTATGTAATAATATATCAGTTTACAGCTTGGCTATGGTTAGGTTGTGGTCATATTAAACAGGTGGCATGCTTTATGTCACATGCTGTAGACACACTCCCAACATCCGGCCATACCTTGACCTCCTCCTTAAAAGGTCTTGCAGTAAAAGGTCACTTGTCAGGAAAACATGATCAAACAATACTGCCTTCTTTCAAATCTTTCTTCAAAGACCACTGCTGTAGATTTCCTTTCAAGGGCAGTGTAATTCTTTCAGCTTGTCCAACATTATGAGTAGCAGTCACCTACCTACACACATGGCGGTGGCTCCCTGTCATATTTTGTATGGCATGTATACAAAAACCATCAGCTGATTGGCCTGAATTACAGCTCGTGTTCTGCCATCACACCTCTGTGCAGGCTCTTCCCTGATGTCTCATCGCATTTGCCAAATTGACTAATAAAATGCTCCACCGGGGTGAAATAAGACTATGCCAAAAGTTACTGAGTCACCATGGCAACAACAGATAGCACAGCAGCAGATCACTTGTCAATCAAAACATCTCATGGAGAGAGGCTTGTCGATCTAAAGGAAAGCTCTGTGAGCATCTGTGTGCCAAAAAAAGTGAGTGATTTAATAAATCAGTGAAATTACATTAATTTTAAGAGACACCTGGATGTAACACAAGGGGATATTTATTCAGTACAGTACAATGCAACACAATGCAGCCAAGACCCAAGCCAGAATCTTAAGGCTGTATTCACATCCACAGTGGTCTGAGCTGCACTTTCCGCTGGCTTGGGTGCAGAGTCTGTGCCAAGACCTCAGCTCAACCACATAAGATCATGATTTAATTTATTACAAAAGGGATTTAAATTCATACTAGAGAAAAATCACACATTTACTTTTAAAAAATGCTTCATCACACCATGTGTAGGAAGCATAATGCTCCTAGAGTGCCGTCCTTAGCTTTAACAGCAAGGTTCCAGATCAATAGGAAAACTGTTATTATCTCCACTGGCAACACTTAACCACATAATTAGATTTTTTCCAATATTCTATTTTGAACTCACTTCCTGAGTCTGCCTGACATCATGTTCATGTTCGCCATTTGAGGCTGTTAACATTAACACAACAGGTTTCAGTCCACATAGAGGCTGCATTTCAGGTTGCTAGAAGCAGTTGTCCATATGTAAATATAAGAGTTGTGAGTGGACTAACAACCACTTTCATGGCATTTTTTGTTACCAATTTCCTGGTTCCAGCTCTGAACAGCTGTCAGTGAGCACAACACCAGATCTTGCTGATAAATCTTGCAGGGATGAGCAGTTATTCAGAGCTGTGGAGCAAAGTTGTTGTCAGATATTTTGCTGTAAACATTTGTGTATTCACCATATGGTGATGTATAAGGATGGTTATAACCATATTTGATATTTGTGAGATAAGCAGGCTCTGTATGGTATCAGTAAATGATTGAAAAAAAAAGAAGTTAGTTATAGGAGAGGGCAACAAGAGAACTGTGTGATTCACCACAAACACCACATAAAATGGTCTAACTTAACAGTTTTGCAGGATCATTTAAAGGGACATCTTTCTTTTTTTATGCACTGATAAGGATCTGTCCAATCCAACATCCCAACTCATCTAATACTGCCGCTTTGTCAATGGACCTAAACGTCAAAATATGACGCGGTACGTAGCCTCCTGCATTGTTTTTGGATGTTTACAGACAGCGTTAGAAAATTGCCGCTAGTTACGTACATTGTGTCTTTTCAAAATACATTTTCTTTTTCACAGGAAATGTACAGTTTCTGCTCATTACGTGCATACAGTCTCTTTCAAAATAAACCTACTATGTAGGCTCATTTTTACATTTATTTCCATTAGTTTAGGCAACAAAAGCACATGATTAGATTAAGAAAAAAACATCATGGATTGGCCTCAAGTAAGTACGGTTCTCACTAACATGACATATGGCAGAATCCTGTACTGGGTTGGGTACCCGTGGGTCTGCTGTGTAACCCGTGCAATGGTCAATTTATTGGTTTGTTTTTCAGATTAAAACAAATGAAATAGATATGCAGTATATGTGTAATATTTTGACATCTCAATCCCTGCTATCAAGCCGCAATTTCTTTTATTTTGACAGTCAGTGACACAAGTTGAACCTTTAACCCTGTCCTCAACTTTGTCACCGAGGTGGAGGACTCCAGCGATGACACTTTGCAGCCCGAGGATGAGGTGGCAGCCTACACTGAGTTCAAGACACTGCAGGAGGACCCTTTTGAAGTTTTATAGTGGTGAAAGGGGCATGATAAAATGTTTCCTAATCTGGCAGTGATTGTGCAGAGAAAGAGAAAGAGACTTTTTCTCCGCTGGATTTGTAATTCAAGAATGTAGAACCTAGCTGAGTGATTGTAGCCTGTGGGTGTTTAATCATGGGTGCAGGTCAGGTCGCGGGACTTATATTATCGGGTGCAGGCGGGTGTTAACCTGGAAATCCAGATGCCCCGCCCCTAGCAAATTCGAATTTGCACTGCACAGGGATCTGGCCCTGATGAGCAGAGCCCAGTGAATCGTCATCGGACCAATCACATCAGTCTATCTGACAGAGGCGGGCTCTGGGCGGGTGTAACATGACAACAGCGCTGCGCCGTTGGAGTTGAAAAGTAAACAGCCAAGATGGCAGCTGCCGAGGGACCGCGTCCATTCAATTTAGCTTTGGAAGAAATGCTAAGTCAACTACACTTATCTTTTTCCTTGAGAGAGGAACAGAAGACCGCTTCCAGGAAGGATGTTTTTGCCATTTTGCCAACGGGATACGGCAAAAGCATAATATATCAGTTAGCCCCACTGTTCGGCAAACAAATGGGGCTTAGTGCAATGAATACGTCACCTTGTTTTTTGCTCTGATTGGCTATCGTGCTATCCAATTGTGTGCGGTGGCATTTATGCCTCGGTTAATGCCACCCCTTGGTTAGGAAGGGTGTATCAGTGAGGGCCAGACTCAAAATCTTTCTAGATTTGAGTTTGGATTTCCAGGCTAGGTGGGTGTGGCTTTGACTTTGATATGATGACTGGTAATAGGTTGGTCCTGAGACTGAGCTTTACAGGTGTGGACAGGTGTTGGTTTTCCAATATGGACTTTTGCAAGACACTGACATAAACCATGTGACATATGTTATTAGTGTAGTGTGCTACACATACTAGCACACTACATTGTTATCAAAATAACTCACTGACTTGTGGTTTCACATGAGAAAAATGGGCTCCAGGGTGAAAGTCCTGTGTTTGTTTGACCCATCCACCACCCGTCCCACACACCCTATGGGGACTTTCTTGCTCTTTATACTAGAGTAGTTGCAGACGATGTCAGAAATAGCCACTGTTTGGTGTATATCACACTGCAGTAAAGAGTGTCTCTGTCCATCAGTATCTGATTCCAAAATCATTGACAAAGCAGCAGTGTTTGATGAGTTGGGAGTGAGAACAGTTGGTCCAGTTGGTCTATTGAGGAAGAGTAATTCCAAATGACACTGATAGTCAAATTTCCCAAGCAGCATCTTAACATCTTGTTCTTGTTGCATCGCTTTGCCCCTAGTCGTGTCTATTACCTATCAATTAAGCCAGCCTGGAAGCACAGTTTGCCTGTTGAGGTAAACTGCACATGCTGCTCCTCTTTCCTAATGTATTCGCATGTGAGGAAGATTAGTGGGATGGGATGTAATGATGGTAGTTTAAGCATTCCACTGGCTTTACTAAGGTTCATCAGATTTATGAGGTGCAGCTTTGTGTGTAAAATGTTCTGCTTCTGCAGAGCAGGTGGGATCACAGGTGTATTGAACATTATGACTAACAAGCTGCATGAATTAAAAAAAAACTGCAATAAATTAACACAATGTCTGACTCTTTAACAGCAAACAAAACGAGGAGCTGCAGAGTTGCTTTTATGAAATTCCTTTTCATGCTCAGTGGAAAGTGGTTTTACTATAAGCTCGCACCTGTTTAAAATATTTCAAACAAGCATTTGGTTCAGTCAATAAAAAGTGGTGACAGGTTCCAATCCTGCATTTTTTTATAGTTAGATCACAGAGTGTGCATTTTGACTCTGTATACCTTTGATATGTTCACATATTTCCTCCAACAAATCATGAGACTGTCAATACATTCCAGTAAAATGACATTAGATTCTCAAAGGCAGGTTTACCAAATACCAAGCTGACCTTGACGCTTTCACTACCATGGAAGAGTCCTGACTGCCTGGCACAACTTTTTGGTTCAAAGATTCAATGTCTTTTCTTCCATTTGAAAAAAAGTCTCCACTTGGAACTCTCTAGCTTCAATTGACATTTAAATTGATCAATTCTCTTTTGTTCTTTGTCCTTTTTTCCTCCCTTTTTTCTTTCTCTCATCTGTCACTTAAGAAAGTGTGTTATGTGCCCACTGGGACATGTGGGAGGGTGATTCCTGGGTGATGGTGCGTACTGTGTTATTTGTCTATCTTTGTTTAAGGGTTGAAACGGTTTAACATTTCAGAAAACTGTCAGACGTCTGATTTGCAATTAATTCCTGTATTGTCTTTAATAAACCTATACATATATACCTTAAAGACATTAGATCACATGACAGGAAATGTGATACGTAACTTTGGTTGATTCAAATATGGTCAATTGTCTAATCCACTTAAGTGACCTGATGTAGGACTGTGCCCAGGCATCATTGTGTCCAGCTTATCTGTGGCTCTAACAAGGAACAGAAACACTTGACAGCACTTGATTTACAAAATGAGAATAAGCTCATGGCTAAGAGTGTGGCAGACTTTGAAGTGTAAACGAGCAATGGGAGGGGAAGGGGAAAGAGATTTGGAAGTCGAAACGAAATTGTAACAGAAAGGGAACGAGGAGAGGTGAGATGATGCAACACTGGGAGGAAGTGAGCCAGTAAAAGGAAGGAATCTAGTAGCAAATAATGAGAACAATGAACTGATGAAAGTGGGAGAAGAAATGACCGAAGCAGATTGCAAAAATACGTTCCAATATCTTGTACCATATTTATGCCAAAAAGTGAATACCACCAGAGTTTTGGCTGCCAAAGAAACTAAGGATGACAATTAAAAGTAGCGAAAACATTATGATTAATTATCCACTCCAACAAGTGTCTTGCTGAGTTGAAAGCAAACATCACCACAGCTGAAAAATGAAGACACTGCCATGAGCTTTAAGACTATATTTGGGGCTCTAAGCGTTTAGTTGACAGGTAAGTTTAGTGATTACACCTCGAGGCTATCTGGGCGTCCCACCATCAGACTTTCTGGATCAAAAAGCAGCCTCTCTGTAGGACTTGGTGAGCTAGTGTGCTTGTACTAGTGAGCACGGTCCCACTCCGAACTCGTCGAAATCCGGTGATTGGGCAGTGACTTGCAGCATCAGAAACCAACAAAAAAGGCGTCCTTTTTTGTCTGAAAGATACGTGGCTGGTTGCGCCTATAGTATTACAGCACCTGGCGGCGTCAGGGGGAAACGCGGCGGGACGAGGCCTAACGTTAAATTGGTGAAAATCCAACCGCGGTGGGCGGGATTGGTGGTGGATGGGTCCAACAAACACCAACTTTCAGCCGAGAGAGTGATGTTCGCATTCCAGAAGATTCTAAAGCCAAAGCCCTGTTCTTTTTTCCTAAACCTTTTTGTTGCCTATACCCAACCATGTATGTTTGCTGTTGACAGAAAAACGTCAATTCGCAGTGTTGGACCAATGTAGTACATTTATTTTGAAAGAGACTGTATATAAACATTAAATTTCCTGTGAAAACATAAGTGTATCTTGAAAGAAGACAATGCATGTAACAGGCAGAACTTGACACGGTGTCCACAAACTAGGGTTGTCATGACAAACGATACTTCGGTACAATTTCTGTTTTCCGATTTTTATCGTGGTATCGAATGAGTATTGAGAATCGTGGAAATTCACTGGTATTGGTATCCACTATTGAAATTCTGGTATCGTGACAAGTGGACGTGGAAAGTCCAAGACCAAACGTCAATATCTGATGAGGTTGGAGTGAGAATGTGTTGAACTAGTCAGTTTATCCTCTAGCTTCAGCTCTGCTGCCATTTATGGTCATCCCAAAACCCCAAGTGTGGTTTGGTGTTTTCCTACCCCATGTGGATTTATAACCAGTGGTGCACACTGTGAACTGATGCAGAATTTGATTGACTGTTGCATTTTTCAGCCTGTCCTCTACCTGACATAGCAACATCCTTCAAAGCTCACAGAGAATAAAAAAAGCAACATTTGTTTGAACACTGCAACAAAACAGCAGGCAGAACGAGAGCGTGCACAAGGTTACAAGCCTTTCAAGCTGCTGGTCCATGACAAGGCATCTACCTTTAATGTTATAAAACTTGAAAGATATAAATATTTGAGAAAGTCCTCTTAAAATAAAGGACAAGGATCAATTGTTTTATCAAGGGCCCCAAAAGGACATGTTCATAGCAAGGGCTTAGGTAGGGTAGGGATGACAGGGACATGTCTCTACCAATATCCAATGACTACTGAATATTCCCTAACAATAATTTTGATTAAAAAAACAATTAAAATAGTCTAGTCAATGTATTTGGTAGACAAACTGTTAACAGATCTCACTCTCTATTAGTCCTCCCTCTCTAATCCAGTATCACTACTAGTGTGGCATCTTTCCTCTGACCTGTAGCTCTGTGTTGCTGTCTCTGCACCTCCCTCACTACACCATTGCTCTGTCTGCACTGTCTCCCTCCAGGATGCAGAGGGAAGCAGATGTGAGCTGCACCTTATCGGAGGTTGTAATGTTAACATTTGTATGGACAATAAGCCACACAATGGTGAGATTTATGGCTGATCAGAAGTGTTTTCAGTTTTGACTTTCCACCTCCACCTCCAGCGCACAGCCACTCCCCTAAATCTTGTCTCACCCAGAGACAATTGCACATGAGGTTCTGTGTCTGTCAGATGGTCTTGATGAAATACTACCATATCAGCAAAGCAATAACGTAATGCACAACAGACTATAGGGCAGGTAGATTTTTTTTCTTAAAATATTACAGCTTTATTCTGGACTTCTCTGAGAACACAGATATGTATGATATGTTTTGAAGACAGTTTTGAACATGAACAGAAATATTTTACTGATTGATATTTTAAATTGCCACCTGTCGACTGAATTTTGGATTTTCCTTTACCAGAATCAAGACTTCTCCACCATAAATTGGTGCATAACATGTTTGATGCTCAAAATTTCTTGCGAGAGGACATCCCAACCCATGTTAGAATGAAACCAATGCCTTTGGTTTACAGTGACAAAGCCCTCTAGCGGTTGTAGAACTAATCACAGAGAGCAAAGGAGGGTCAGGTGACAGTAGAGTGACACGGGATGAGGGTGGGGTGGATGCATGAGTCCATTGTCCATACAGAAATATTGATGAATGCAGCTTTTAGGGAAAATAACACAATAAGAAGTTTTAAAGTTTTCATTTTCAAAGCAACTGTCAAACAAATGTATTGGAGTAGTAAGTAAAACCTCAGAGCTGCTGAGTACTCAAGTAGATGTACTTTGTTACAATCCACTACCAGGTGTAATCCATGTGATGTAACTCTACCAGGGCTATCACCTCCCCTGTAGCAGCCACTACAGTATGTGGATGACAATTGCTGTTTCCCGAGGTGTTGCTGGTTCGATGCTGAAAAGCGTCAAAAAGGAGAGAGCAAATGAGAAATGAGAAAGCAGCTGTCATTCTCAGCAACACTTGCACACCCCCCATCAGATCTGACATTGAGATGTGGTTAGCCTGGTGTCGTGCTGCGACACAATGTCACTCATCCACCTGGTTATCATCTTTAAAGTAGAAAGAGGACGGGCGGACAGACAGGGATCAAGATGAATTAAGGCTTTCTTTATTTGGTACTGCTGTGAAATGCCTCAAGTTATAATCTGCAGAAATACCTAGTATTGCATTCTGATGGTTTTAATACACATAATTTAGTCCAGCTTGATTGTGAATATGGCACTGTTGAATATATTTCACACTGACACTGAATATACAGTGTGTTTCCTGCAGCGTGTTCCCACTGAGATCTACTAAGCACTTTGTGGATCTGAGAGGAAATAACAAATACTAATGTGTTTGGTCTTCTATTACCTCTTTCTCTGTATTCAGTCACTGTCAGCAGGAAAATTCTTCTCATTCTCTGGTTATTTATTTGGTCTAATGTTGGTCTTACCACTCAGTCTATAGCTGGTAAGCTTCAGACAAAATTTGGCATGTAGCAATCAAGGAGTAAGTATTTACCTGATCAAATTATTAAAGTGTGTTGATTAATGTATATGTGTGACTCCTATGCATTCACCATTAATAATTATTATAATTAGTATTAATCTTTTTTTGTGATATGATGAGTATTGCGATAACATATATTGTGATATACTGCAATTCATTAACTTTTTTTTCACCTGCAGATGATGTCCCCAAAGGAAAACTTATGTCAACATCTGCTTTATCTAATTACATTACAAAGAAATTAGAAAGTTTTTAGTATCTTTATCTCATTTCAGTAATGTTTTTGAGTGCTCAATAATGTTTTTTATAGAAGATCTTTGGTTGTATAAACTAGGTTACTGGCAATCCACTTTAGCTAACGTTAAATGTTTGAACTTTTGTCAGTATGGAGTATGGAGATGCTACACACCGTTAACCACCACCAGAGAAGACCATAATTTGTTCAGATTTACCGCCATGAGGAAAGAAGTGGTGACTCCCTAATTGCAGCTGTCATCAAGTAAGAATATGTGTCCATTCCTTGATTTCCTGGTAAGCTATTCATATTTATGGACTGGCAATCAAATTATCAAAAAGGGTTTTTCATAAAAATTAAACCAAGTTATGAATATAGTTTTGACAGGATAAAGTGGTGTTGGGTCGGTATGCCAGGTGATGTAATCCTTGTGCTCTCTAATACTCTCTCCCTGATGCACTGTCTGTTGAACCTAGATCAAATGAATGATTCATAATTCATATGTTATTCGAAGCCCTATTTTTATACAAGTAGCATTTATACTCGTTCAAATCAACAATTTGATCATGTTTCCAATCTTTGCCGAGAAACGGTTTTGTTTAAAAGGAATTAAAGGCTAGTCTCGCGTGACCACTCCCTTACTTCGGAATGGGAGTCTTGAGACATTCATCTTTCGTTTTGTAATAGAAATGGGCAGATATATCCAGACCACGTGATGGCGTTGCCATAGGTGTGGCACATGTGTTACATGTAACAGAGACATTGCAGCTCTGCAATATAGCTGAATCAAATGAAATCATATCCATTTTAATCTCTTCTTGTGATGCACTGAACACTTCCTTTTCTGTTGTACTACGGACAACAATTCAGGGAACAGCAATTCTGGCGTAGGCGGGTGTAAGGCAAAGCTAATCAGCCGTTGGTCAAGGAAGTACAGAAGTACACGGATTTGGATCCAATGACATCACTGCCGCTGGGAGCCAGCGCTAGTTCTATTACAACTTTCCTATGGAAATGTCCACAGATGACAGAGTCAGCCAACGTGCTGACATCATCAGCGTCTGTGTAAGAGACTAATTAAAGGCCCGTTCCAAATATAAGCTTGTTGAGTTCAATGATTTAAACAGATAATGACGAGGCTACAAATTGAAGCTTTATGGTATGTCAGTATATAATGATCATAAAAATTCAATTCCAGCACTTTGTTCCAGACTAAAATATCTCGGCAACTATTGGATGGATCAGCTTGAACTTTTAATTATTCACTTCACAACATTCACTGTCACAAAAAGGTACATCTTGATAACTTTGGTGATCCGCTGATTTTTCCCTTAGTGCCACCAGTAGGTTAAAAGTTTGACTTGTTTAAATACTTAAACTTATGACTAAATACCTGCTCAACTCATGACATTCCTTTAGAATCAGCAATTGTGTTTAGTGCTAATTAGCAAATGCTAACGCACTACAGTGCTAAACTGAGATTATGAACATGGTTAACATTGAACCTGCTCAAAATTAGTGTGTCTGAAATGACAGACCAAACACAGTGTGTGTTCTTGAGGCTTAACAAATTTCTTATATGCATTTTATTCCTCATAAAACAGCTGTAGAGGTTATTTATTTTGAATTGTTTACTTCCACATTTCCTAACTTGCAGTCTTCTTCTCCACTGCTGGTGTGGCACATTGCAGCCCATTACCACCACCAGCAACTGTCAGTCAGCAGAATAGTGTGAAATGGCGGCAGTAATGTGCATGCGTGTCCTTGTGCATGCGCTCGATACAAACTGGATACCTTAAATCTCACAATCTCAAAGGTAAGGGTGGGAAAACTAAAGAAAAAAAACTCCTTTCCTGGTGGTTTGACCTCTTGCTGGTGTCACACAACAGAAAATGATCACAGTTGGTGTTTGAAATAGAGTCAGTTGGTGTTGAGCTCCAGCAGTGCAGATACAGTACACAGCAACCCGCCTCTATTCCCGGCCCAGCTTGATGATGAACACACAGGTACACACACAAACACACACTGACTGTGGTGTTTGTTGCTTCTGCAGAAACAGAGCGTGAGAATGAGCAAATAAGTCCGCAGTGTACTCTCCTCCACTACGGCGGACAAATTTCCAAAACATTCATGTCTCCTCCTTTTGGCATCTCCCATCTTTTCCTCACTATATCACATGATCAAACGCTTCCACCATCTGCTTGGGTCCATCTGTAAGTAGCCTGGATCACTACAGCACATCTCATTCACATTTGGGAGTGAAAATCCACATGCAATCCTGATTATCCCACAGAGATACTCCCAATATCCCCTTAAGTTCCTCTAAATTTAGAAGAGATTCACTCAATCTTTCTGACAGTGTCACAGATTTAAACTCTTAATGTCTTGGTGTTTAACACTTACCTTAAGCTGTATTCTTTCACTAAGCCACATTGTGATTTCGATGTCATCATTATTAAATGTTTATAGATATTTCATATAGTTTCATACACATTTTTGTCCAACATATTGAGTATCTTTTGCAGCTTGGGGATTTGCACTACCGTGCTTTGGATTGAAAGTTAAGTTAATCTTGTGTTACCATCTGTTTGGTGATTACTTTATCAGGTGGGTGCCTCCCCTCACTGCTGTTACAGCGAAACAGGCCAAGAGGAAGTTTGGTGTCCCACAAAGGCAGCACAACCCTTTACACCTGCTACGTTACATTACATTTAACAGACCTGCACAATTCATTGTATCACTCAAGTTGTGATATAGAGCTATTGCCAGTCGTGTGTTGTGGTTACAGAAGGACAATAGAGTGTGACATTTCAGTCATATGGTGTCATTATATTGATACTGCATGCAGCACGTGCCTGGTTTGCACCTGGGATTTGAAATATTTAAATAAAAAGAAGCATCTGGTATTTTTATAATACATGATCTTGAAACATATGGTCTGGAGACCACATATTGCAGCAGGTTTTCTCAGCCACCTATATATTCACACATTTCTCAAGACCCTACACTGGGTCTGTTTAGGTTATAAATCAATCCTCCAGCTGATGTCATGATGCTTGACTAATTTATGTTCATTAAAGAATGACTTAACTAGGCTTGCAATCTGTGCAATTCACTGTTCTTTGAATTCACGTGGCAACTCTCTGATTGCTGGGAAAATGAGAATTTTGAGGGCTAAAAACGAGGTCATGAACCAGAAAAGGCTGGGAAACTGTTCAAGTGTTAATATGGAGTCTTTGAGCCAGCGTCTTCTGGGAGATTCTGATGTTTACGTGACACTGAAGTGTAAAACTCACAGTTCTCTACACATAGTAAATAGGACATAGTGTGTACTGTGTTTCATAATGTATCACTTCAGTGTTTTTTGTCAGGAGCCATATTTACATGTTTTGGATTTCACGTGTCCTCTTCTGAAAGCCGGAGCCACCGACTGTTTTTGTTGGCTGCTGCAGAAGTTGTAATCCCGACTATGAATCCCCAAACTCCCTGAGTAAACTGGTGGTGCATGAGGCTGCAAATCCATGGCAACAAGCAAGGTTCGCACAAGCAGCACAGCCTCAGCCCCAACTGCTCGTTCTGTGCATCTGAAGTCCATATGCCTCGTCTGCTGCACCCTTCAGTGTCACAGTTAGTTAGAAATAGTAATCAGTCCATAGAGTATTGGATCAAAATACCACATCGGGTCAGAGTGGTGCTGACTTTCTCTGACAGGAAGCTGCTGCTCTGTGTCTGATTACAGTTTTTAAGCCACCAACTCCACCAACGTGAGGAAACAAAATAAAGGGTTTTCTCTAAGAATGTGGTGTTGAATATCAACAATGACCAGACTGCACATGTCCGACACTCTGCAATTTTACTGAAACTGATGCCATATCGTACAGTCCATTTAGGTAGTTCATAAAATAGTTAGGCAATCAGGAATCCTTTACAGCTTGACCTCATTCTCCAAGGGTGCAGCCACAATGAGCAACATGAGTCAACAGGTTTTCATCTGTCTCCAATGGAGCTGAACAACCTGGTGACCTCGGTTTTTAACAAGCTTGATAGGTTGACAGGTGTTAACAGCTTCTATTTTTTTTTTCAGATGTATTTTGAGTTTTTTACTTTAGCCTCTCAAGTACAAAATGCACAAAAGAAGCTGATACGTGTAGCCATTTAAAGCTTCTGAGTTTTTCTACAACTTTTATTTGAAAGCAAATTCTTCGGAAACTTGTACAAAATGTTGCATTCAAATCCAGCAGAACTTTATTAATGAGGTTCCCAAGGTTTTTGGTTTTTGCGGCGCAGAGAGACAGAGAGAAAAGAATAGAAAGACTAATGAGTGGTTTTAAGGAAGCTGGTCTTTTAATGTAAAATCAAGACAGAAAGTTAAGATGAAGGCCCACCTTATCTTTGCAAGTGCTCATGCCTTTATTTTGCAGCACAGCTAACTGACAAATGAGACACTAAATTTTACCACTGCAAGACTGTGACCACACAAATGAGCACCTAAGGTATCTTACTTCCATATGAGTGAGGCAATTCTATGAATAAGACATTTACATGCAAGCAAACAGTGGCTTTATCACACATCCAGCAGTTTCAGAGCAAAATTTAATTCCTGTTTCTGGATATCTGATGAATGTAAATCCAATATTTGCTCTCTTTTAACTCTGTTTTTGGTCTCTACTAACTCTTGAGACAAATCTCTGGATGTTTAGCTGCTAAGTGCTCCACTGTCTTCACCAGATGGTCTTTAACTGTGTCTGTCTGCTGCGTGGTGCTGAGCAGGTGGTGTACTGTACAGTGGATTTTTACAACTTTCTCCACTGAAAACAGGTGCCTGGAAAAAGACGGCTGGAAAAAAACAATGCCACATTAGGAGAATGGTGATACTGAACCAAAACAGTTAAGTTGCAAGCCGGAGGGTCAAACAATGAGCAGAAACAAAAGCAAGGGAAGCCATAGATTCGGGTGTAGATTCATACTTGCTTTAGGTTAAAGGGACAGTTCACCACAACATCAAAAAACATATTTTTCCTCTTACCTGTAGTATTACTTTTCAATCAGAGTGTTGGAGATATGAGCCTTAGAGATGTCTGCCCTCTCTTGAATATAATTGAACTAGATGACATGGTGCTCAAAGTGCCCAAAAAATACATTTGAGAAACTCAGCAACAATATCTCTTTCCAAAAACCATGACCCAGTTACTCAAGAGATCCATTCCACAGACCTTGTTGTGAGCAGTTTCATGGAAGAACTATTTTGTTAAACCTTAATGGCTTTCTACTTGACTGAGCTGCAATATTTGCCAGCTCAGGTGAGCTAGCAGTGTCAAACTACTAGTTAGAAAAAATAGTGGATGCAGGCTTCCTTCTGCATGGTGTAAGAAAGGTGTAAGAAAGAAAATAGATCCTACATGAAACTGCTAACAACAAGGTCTGTGGATTATCTTGAGTGACCAGGTCAAATGTTTTAAATGTTTTTTTGTTTGTTTGTTTGGGTTTTTTCGACACTTTGGGCTCTGCAAGCTAAGTGCTATCTAGTTCCATTATATCTGAGGGAAGGCAGACATTTCCAACAATCTCCAACACTCTAGACTGACAAATAGCACGACAAGGAAGAGGAAAAATTTGCATTTTTGATTTTGGGAGGAATTGAAATCTTTTTTTTTTTTTTTTTGGCCAATTTTGCTAAATCTCTCAAAAAGTTCTGATCAAAGACAAGTTTTGGGTGACTGAGTTTGACACTTGAAAATGTTCAGCTGTGAGACAACTGTTGATATTTGATTTGGTTTGCCTGAAATATTCTGCACCGTGGCTTTCTAATGAGCTCAGCAGAGTGTTGGAGCTAACAACGAGTCACTGCGGCTATTGCTCATGCTCGCCGCTGCAACACACAGCATGTTTGGCCAATTAGAGAAAGTGTTTTCCGTGTAGAGACGAAAAGCACTCTGTTTTTTTGTCTCCTACTGCCTCCCTGGGAAAAACAGACAAATAAACGACCCTGCGCATGCATGCACGCACACACACACACACACACACACACACACACAACCATAGACATTTACCTGCCACACATACCTGCCACATAAAGAAATGTATGCTAATGTTCAAGTGCTACAGTCTGTTAAGTGTTTTGCAAAAGTGTGATGCCTTGTGTAAAACAAAAAAAAAAAAAAGAAAGAAAGAAAAATTACTATTCCAGTCATGAATTTTTTTATGTACACCTTCTTTCCCTCCAGCATCATCCTGACATCATGAAATACCACCATACATCTGTGTCTCTCACTTGACATTTAGCCCCGCCGCAGACCGGAGAGTCTATACGTGTATCTGCTTTTATTATTAAAGGACTGATAGCATCTGATAAAAAAAAGACCTTGATTTGCATAACTCCCCCTCCACATGAACACACACACACACACACACACACACACACACACATGCAAACACACACCTTGCCTCAGTCCTCCTCGGGGCACTGGAAACTCCCAGACAGCAGCCCTTTTCAAGAAACGTTTTAAGTCTCCTAACAACTAGTGGTACAATAACTACTACTACAGATGCAACTGGGCAACATTTACGAGGGGAAAACGCCTAAATGCACTCGGACGGACCGCAGCCAATTTGTGGTGAAAAAGTGTAATGATGCTCCGTTGAATTTCTGTGGATATATTAAACATAAAATAAATATTCCATTTCTTAGAGAAAGTTTATCCTTTGGGCTTTGAAGCTTTTTTTCTGTAATTGCTAGTTGTTTCATTCCCTTTCTGGGTAATAGGCACTGTGGAAATGAATACAGGTCCTATTGGGGTGAGACTGGAGCAGGAAGTCACTCAGGCAGAGATAATCCTGCACCAGTGTAAATGAAAAAATACACACTCTCTCTCATTGTGGGTGCACGCAGATAATCAGAGCTCAGTTTATCCCCAGACATCTTACAGTGGAGAAATGATCACCGCTGTTTTCTTTTTTTTTTTTTTATCTCCTATCCCCTCTGGGTTCTTAACCATCCAACAATGAGAAGGTTTTCAAGGCAATATTCAAGATAGCAAGTTTATCAGACAGTATTCACTTCTGTGTACATGCTGCTTTTATCATTGTGAGCAATTCCTCAGCAACCCTCTCTCCTAGAAATTACGTTTGTATATTACTAAACTGTTTTCATAATTACGTTGTGGTGAGAAAGTAATTGCTGCCTGGATTATGTCCAAAGACAACATTTGAGTTAATGAAACACAAATTTATGTACCATGCCGGATTTGCAGGGCAATGTATCCTCATACAGTGGTTCATGTCATCTAATGAAAATGTGCATACATTGGTTTGTATGATATCTAACAAATTAACACCCGAGGAATGACATGACATACTTACAGTATGTAACTTAGAGTTACATAGGTTAGGTTAAGGCAAGCAAAGTTAAAGCGTCAACCTCAGAGGCTGAACAATGAAGCCAACATGAAGTGCCAAAAACTGCAGTTCACTGAATGGCCACTTGAGGCTGGCTCCAAAACAGAGCAAATCCGTGAAGACGCCGCTGTTTAAATGCTCAAGTTTACAGCATAAATAAACATGTTTACAGCCTGGTACAAAAACGGTTTTGGTCTCTGTAGCTAATTTGAACATGCATGACAACTGTACAGGGGTCGAATGTTTTTTTTTTTATAACTCACCCTTTTACATTTTATTAAGGCCCAAAGTTACGCATATTTAAGGGGAGGCTGCTTGGGTGAAAGGCCGATAGTGTCTGCGGCTTCTCAGTCAGATTCACCCCTCCTTCCTCCACACTGCCAGCTTGTTGTCCAAATATGGTCACATCTGGCTCCAAAAAACCAAGATGGTGACGACCGAAATGACGAACTTGAGGTTTCAAAATGACAGCCTACAAACCAGTTGGTGATGTCACGGTAGGTACTTCCATTATTTGTACAGTCTATGGTAAATTTCATAGGTTAGGTTTAGGAAAAGAAACATGGTGACGACATCCCTTGAAATAACTCAAAGTTAAATTGGTTTCACACGGGACATGATCACCGGTCTCCTGGGAGAAAGTCCTGCACTGTTTGACCAACGTGTTCTCATCCTAACTCGTCAAATATCTCAGTTTTATCCATGGACATTTACATCTACTGTACATATGACACGCTTGGTATCCTCCTGCATCTGCTGTTGACGCTGCGGTAAGTTGTGCTTATGCTTGCTTTATCCAAACATCATGGTTTGGCTCAACATTCACATTGGAAAGGAACAGTAGGCTCCCAGGTGAAAGTCCAGGGTTTGTTGGATCCATCCATGGCCTATCTTGCCTGTCCAACATTGACTTTCCAGCTCCTTATATAACGTTGTTACCATTTCAACCTGATGCTGTCTGGCAGTGGTATTAATTGACGTTGCCCGGTGGCGTATCATACTGCCGTGCAAGGTGCCTTTTTGCAGTGCCAATCACTGACTTTCACCCGGGAGGTGTTTGCTTCCTGTTGCTTCTCCGACGAGGTCGTAGTGAGAATGTATTGGCATGGGTTACATAGAAAATTGCAGGGTTGTGACATCACATTTCCAATTTTGAAGTGAGTATGTTAATTAGTAAAAACTTCTCATTATGTTAACACAAAATTAAATTTGCAATGCGTTTTGTTTCCCTAAAAAATGTATTTGCTATTTAAAATGAATTGAGTGGAACAGAAGGAGACGGCAGTCCTCAGAAGCATTTGTTAGCTCTCTTCCATAAAGAGGCTGTCATTTCTGTTTCTTTTGAAGAGGTTAATCAGGCAACATGTGGTTCTCCCTCACAGGACACAGTCTGACAGTGATTGAAGATTGGTCTCCCACTGAGGCAGGACAGACAATATCCTACAAGACCATAAATTGTGACAGGCTAAATCACATCAATCCTGCATACAGTACAGCTTGAGAGCTGGGTTTGTACTGTAGCTCGAGCTGTGATAGTCATCGTGCGTGAGTAGACAGCGAAAAGAGTGAGTCAAACATGAGGGAAAAAAAGTCACGATACATGAGAGATCTCAAGTGTAGTGTAGAAAAACACCAACAAATGAGTCCTTGGCTGTGATTTACTGACTGAGAAAACCAGAGACACTATTGATAATAAACAAGAGGGCAGACACAGGCTTCAGCCAACAATTTTAACTGGACCTCAATCTGGGATATTTTCTGTTTTCTCTTCTTACCATCTTGTGCATAACCTCAGATGACTAATTTATCCACAATGGATTTATTTCACTTGTTAATGCAGTTACATGGTGGCATTTTCAGTGGGACACAGTGGGACATTTTATTCACATCTTCAGGTATACTTTCACACCCTCAGCTGTCTCAACAGGAGCTTCTTCTGACTCACTTGGCAAGACACTTCCTCCGCGTCCAGCTGCTCACTCAAAATTCCAGTGGATACCCTCCTTTAAAATAAACCAAACCTATTTGCTAGATTATTTAAATTGACAGGCTAAAAATAAGCAGCGGCTAACGCTAGATTAACAGCAGTCTGCTATTATGTCTGAATCATGCAATCACAATTTTAAACCAAAAATGTTAATAAAAAATAAAAATAAAACATTTTAGATCATTTTTGCTGAGAGACCACTTTGATTTCTTTGCTACAAACCATAATAAAAATAATTTGTCTCAGCCAAGTGCATCACTTTTAAGTGTCCCCCTTGAAACTGTTTCCATTGCAGCATTTTAAAAAA
The DNA here is from genome assembly GCF_041903045.1 of Epinephelus lanceolatus. Lineage (NCBI taxonomy): Eukaryota > Metazoa > Chordata > Actinopteri > Perciformes > Serranidae > Epinephelus > Epinephelus lanceolatus. The sequence continues at coordinate 17,809,091 of NC_135747.1, read as the reverse complement.
ATAAACACAGTACATACAAAAAAATGCTGTAAGTGTATCAAATTGGTGGAGATGTCTTCTTAATTTGCTTGTGTTTTTGTAATTTGCAGTGCGTTGAGCTCTCAGGGCAACTGTAGATGGCAGATGTATGCAGTCATTTGTCTGAAAGCAGGTCTCCTTTGCTTTGATTTTTTTTTTTTTTTTGGATAACGATTTCAGTCATGTTTAATGCAAAAAAATAAAAAACATCTGATGGTTCCAGCTTCAAATAAACAGAAACAAATCAACTACAATGACAGAGAAAATGACTACAAACCATATGTTTTATGTCTCTTCTTTAAATCTGTGAGTCTTGCTCTGATGCAGGAGAAGCGGGGTTTCTTTACCATGTCTATTTTCAGGGCCCCACTGCCTAATCTATTTCAGGCCCCACACATGACCATATATGAGTCAGAATCCACTGATACACAAATCATGACAAAGTGTAGTTTCCAGTGATGATATCTGAAGATCTTCGCAACATAATGTCATAGTCTTGTTTCTAAAAGCAAAGATTATGATGCCAGTCAACTTTACCTGCATGTCTTTGGACTGTGGGAGGAAACTGGAGCACCCGGAGTAAGTCCATGCATGTAAGAGGAGGACACTGAAAGGCTTTAAGGAGACAGTGCTAAACATTGCACCTACCTAGACCTTAGACCCTTAAGTCCCATTTATACGACAACGATTTCAACTGAAAACGGTAAAATTTAGTTGCGTTTTGGCCGATCGTTTACACAACAGCGGCGTTTTGGGTGCCTGAAAACGTGACGTTTTGAAAACGGGTTCCAGAGTGCAATTTTTTGGAAATGGCACCGTCTCCATTGTCATGTATACTTGCAATATGCAGTTCCTCTGAAAACTGAGACTTTTCGCACATGCAAATTGCGGTTCCAGTCACTAGGCATGCGCGAGAAAGTCGACCATCACAACAACAGTACCAAGCTCTGTTTGTGCTGCTCACCCTGTTGAATTTATCAATGCTTCTCCAGCAAAGTGTAGATCTACTGTAGCAACTCCACCTCATCGTCGGTCCAGACTACGTTATCTGTGCGTGCTTTCGCCATTGTGTCTTCTTTGTTTTGGTTTGTAATCACTACGGTAATCACCGTGTTGTAGAGGAAGGCGCTTCAGCACAGGCGCGTGGCGTCATCCTGTGGTGTTGCTTTGCAAATATATAAAATGTGGAAGTTTTTTTAAAATGCAAAGGACAGACTTTTCCGTTTTTAGAGAAACCGTGGTCGTCTAAACAGGGCCTTATTCAGGACAAGCTATAACTCCTCAAAGCCTCTATTTGAAGACAAAGGGAAAGAAACCATGGGTGGGCATGCTCAAAGCGGAAGTTGATGCTTATCGAGAGTGGGCTGCTGGCTGATTGTTTCTGTTGTTGCATAATGGCGGTCAACACTGGATGAGGGATTTAATTAGCTGCATACAGAAAGGAAAGCGATGTGGCATACTGGGAAGGTGTGATTTTGTGAGAGCTGTTGTCAACACCTTATGGGTGCAGCACATTGATGCACGGTGACGCACCGAGAGATGCATATGGATCAGTGAAGAAGAAATGTTTGCTGTATATAAATGTCACTCATCATCAGTATCATAGTACTAATAGAACTGAATATTCAGGTTTTTGTTTTGCCCCTCTGATGAAGCACATTGAAGAAGTGAAGCACACTGATCCGATGATAAAAGGTGGAGCTAGAAACACTGCATTTCATTAACCTTCACTTGCGCTCGACAAAAATTAAATGCACAAATTCGCTCTTTTTAAAATATCCCACTGACTGTGACAGAGAGTCTAAACACTCCAGCCTGTTTTTATTTGTTCCAGGGCATGCATCCCTGTTCAATGGATGATCAACAAGGTGCAGATTTTCCTTTGCATTGTTGGTGAGGAGGAAAAAGAGCGAGCTGGATGGAGCATTGACACAACTATTAACCATCTAGTGACAACTCTGCCTTCATTTTAGTAATGTCTGCGGTGGAAAAGCAAACAGAGCTGGGGTTAAGGTACATTTTTGTTGGGGTGACATACCGGCTGTAAGGGCACTTTACCAAAAGTGTTTGGTGGAAATGTGATTTCAGAGGGAAGTCATACCAGTCCCATTTGAACCTTTTACTGTCCTCCTCGTCTTCATAATGGTCGTGCATGCCATCTTTCTGGATCCTCTAGGCAGTAGGTCATCCACAGTATGTGCATCAGACAGGTTGGCCCCCACTTCAACCACAGCAAGAACTTCATGATGGTTGTGTGTGCTGTTGTTAACTCACTCATGCAACCCACAGAGTTCTGCTGAAAACATCTAGACCTTCTTTCCTTATCCCCCTCCTCCCTGGTTCTATTCTTGGGAATGGCGCTTTCTTTTCTTGGGCACCAGCATTTGGGTTGACCTCACTGTCAACTTTAATCTCAGCACCAACAGCTACATCTTAATCTCGGAAGATTGGATAACCATCACTGCCAGAACCCTCAAAGTCAAGGTCCTCCATGTATAAGTACCCCACGTAAGAGGCATCTGCGCTCCTGATCACCAAACCTGGTAAGAGGCTCAAAGGGGCACAGTAGCACATTGTTTTGGATCGTTATTCAAATTCTTGTGGTTACCTTGTTTCTCAAATGTGTAAGACATTTTCTTTGTAGTCAATGTGTTGTTACAGGTCGAGTGCAGACTTACATGCAGCACACTGAGGCAGGTGGACAGCTGGTAATGACTTTTATTGCTCACACAGATATGCAACAGTTCAGGGGTCTTTGGGTTTAGATTGCTTGCAGTTTCAGCAGTGAGAGAACGAGCCAAGAGCAGGCAGTCAACAGTTGAGAGCAGTCTGAGAGTTGGGGACTGTACTGTACCAGGTGGGTTTCTCTTGAGGCTAGTAGTGGAGCGAAGACTGAAGTAGCTAGCCGAACCAGGAGAGCTGAGGTAAGCAGGATCGGTGTAGCATCGTGCAGCCACAGAGCCGAGCAGACGAGAACCAGGAAGGAGCAGGCAGGACTCAGAGAGGAGACAGAAGGCTGAGGTGATTACCAGGGCAGAGATGACGGAGGCAGGTCAGGAACAGGCAGGGTCGGTAACAGGGAATCAAGGCAAGAGTGAATGCTGGAAGTTTCACATGACGCCAAAGAACACTCTCACACTGAGGGAAAGGCAGCAGCTGCTTATATGCAGGGAGTGCTGATGAGAAGCAGCTGGGTGCGCAGGTGAGTGGAGTTGTCTTGATTAGAGGGGCGTGGCTGGCTGGCAGGGTGCAGGTGAATGGAAATTTTCCAGGAGCAGGTGAGGGAGAGAAGCAGACTGTAGTCGGGTTTCCATCCACCTATTTTTATTTGCATTTTCAACAATTGCGAAAAAAAACTTGAATGGAAACACCAGAAATTCGAAAAAAGGCCGAAATATCACAAAAAAGTTTTTACGCTTGAAGAGGGTGGAAAAGTCAGCGTATCGATATTAGGAAAATGTGACTTTTGGCAATGGAAACAGATTTAGCGAATAAACGATGACGTAGGCTACCAAATCCTACTTCTACTTCACACACACACACCTGTGTGAACTTAGAGAGAGGTAATTACTCCGGTATCAGGTGAGTGTAGGCTATTTGACAGCTTACCTGAATAGACTGGATGTGTTGAATACTGCTGCATCATGTGCGCTGCCTGGTGTACCAACACAGACATCACGGCATTATGTAGGCTGCACTGACAGCGCTGATATGAGTGTGATGAGAGCTCTCGCAATAGCCAAGAAGTTCCCAAGGAATCTCTCCATCTCGTCGTAGTCATGGATGTGCCGGTAATTGTTTACATCAGTTGTGGACATGAGACGCTCTCAATGACGTCATCTCACGGCGCCCTCTTCTTCTACGGGTGTTCTTTTGCATTTTATTTTTCATGAGAAGCGCCACCTTCTGCTCGACCTGTTGACTCCCAATACTCTTAAACAATAATGAATGGAAACGTGCATAAATTCGCATTTTCTTTTGCGCATTTTCACAAAATTCGCTTAAAATTTGCGCTACATTTGGATGGAAACCCAGCTTGAGACATGTATAGCTTTTGCACTGTGTTTGTCTACAGATTCTGCATACCTATGCAGATATCTGTTTATAGAGATTAGATGTGTGACATCAAGATGAGAAGCAGGGACAGTAGGTAGAAGGAACCACTGCTCACCAGTAACTAAGACAGTAACTAAGTTTTTTTTTATGCAAGGGATGTATTGTAGTTTTGTAGAAAGCTATAGTTACTCAACGGCTGTGATGTGGAGCGGCGCCCACGGGCGTTGGATGTGATGAAGACTGGAGGAGGATTATATTGATCTGACACTGAAATGACAGATGACAGCAGCAGAGGAAGCAACAGTTTGAAAGTTTGAAACCATCGACATGATTGGCTTACATAGGTTCTGTCATGTAAATGAATCAATGTTCAATCAATCAATCAATCAATCAATCAGTTTTTATTTGTCACATGTAATCAAATAAGGTTTGAAAGATAGATAGATAGATAGATAGATAGATAGATAGATAGATAGATAGATAGTCTTTCTGACTAAACTTATTTCTCCATTCTATCACAATGTAATTATATTACATTTTATTGCAGAACATTGCTTGGGAACAGTAAAGAAAGTGGCTGATAATAACAACATACAATTAAGATATTTTAACATATGGCTACTTGCCAACTGGTCGCAACAAGATTTTCAAAATTTTTGCATTCAGAACTTGAGTCATTCTCTCCCCTGGCCTTAGGCTGTACTTGTGTTCTTCAAAAACCAATTATTTCACAAACCTAGCAGCGATCCCTCAATAATTATTCATGTGATAAAAGCCTAGTGCAGCTGCTACTTCTGATTTGGCCAATCTGGGGAATTGGAGCAATGCTACTGAATGTCCACTTACTAGAAACCACCACAGAACAGCTGAATGGGTGGTGCATCGTGAAGAAGGATTCCTCCAGGGTCTTGGGTAGGGTAAGGCATCTAAATTGGTCTTAAAATAGTCTTGTGCTTTAACTGTAAACATATAAATAAATGTGGCCTTGACATTAAACTTGATCTTTAATGTAGATTCAGTCAAATTTAACTACAAGAAATCCTATACATAAATGCTATATGGGGTCAGTGACATGCTTTATGGCATTGTAAAAGGTTCTGCCAAAAGTATAAAGAACCATTTTAGTAAAGAGTGTGCATCAGAGAGGGAGACAGTTTCAAATGAATAAAGCAAACAAATTACCTGCCAGCGCCCGGGTCTGTTCTTCACCAGGCATTATCTGTGCTTCCATTATTTGATAGCATGTGATCTAAACGAAAGTGAAAGGCAAAAATGATTTTGGTGCAATTTTGCCATAACCCAGCCTCTGTTTACAGATCAGTGCAGACAGGCGAAAGGTACAAGATAAGCAGGGGCCTCTTTAGAGAATCAAAGCCCTGCTTGGACAATGCCATTTGATCCCATCTGTAAACAATGTACTATAACGAGTGACACAAGACTGTCAGGTGCGTGAAGAGCAAACCTAATTTAGATTTTTGTTTTTCTAACATTAACTTGTTTTATCATATCTGGATTTGAAAGGAATTTTTTGGAAAAGACATGTCTTAGCTCTCTTGGTGAAAATTAGATAGAGTTGCCAGGCAACCTCACGGTGACCAAAAAACTCCAGGTAGACACTGCATCTGGCTGTGAAATAGTCAGGCACATATTGTATATCTACAAGTTGTTGTTTTTACACTTTATTTTTTGTACTGATTAAACAATGAGACATAAAATGTTCATTAGTGAGCTATCGGACCTGGGCAAATGCTGCTCCCCCCAAATCCATTGTTGTCAATGTAGACATGTGGAAGGCATGCTCAAAAACAAAAGATCAGTGACCATGGCGGCGTGCAAGCGTTTCCAAGCGCTGCCACAGAAGTGGAAAAAAATGCACTTTTTTGAATGGCCACTTCAGGCTTGCTCCTAGAGCGAGTCATGTACACATAGTCCCCATATACACCCATGTTAAAATGCCAATTATTACAGCAGAAATAAACATGTTTACAGCCTTGTACAAAAAACAGTTTTCATCTCTATAGGTAATTTCCCTGTTCATGACAACTGTAATGGGGATGAAATTTTATACAACTTACCTGTTTACATTTAATGTAGGCTAACGTTAAGCCTAAGGCAAATATTTAATATGATTGAATGTCATGTAATTAGAGACACAAGGTAATAAACTTATTTATTAATTTATATTTTATTTTATTGTACTGTTTTATTCTTATGTTTTGAGTTAAGTCTCAAGTCCATAGTCAGTCTGCATTGCGCTCGACTGCAAGAGGTGTGTTGTTGTGAAGATAGAAACAGACTGACAGTGTTTTGCTCTCTCTGAACTTACTACAGGAGTAAACCTGAGTTCGACAAGCCATATCAGTGTCCATTGTTTTGATTGTGCACCAGAACACAATGCAGTGTGGCCAGGATGAGCAGACCGTCCCGGCTACATTAGCATTAACATTATCAGTTAATAATAGCTGTAAATGCACTGTGCTAACCAAGCTAGCAGCTAGCGTTCAGGTTATCTCACCCTCTTGTCAAAATATTTTCACTTCTGATTCCAAAAATCCTAGGTGACTATGTCAAAATGCCAAACTCGAGGCTTCAAACAAGAGTCCACATACCACACCACGGTGGCTATATTCATTATTTTATATAGTGTCTGAGCCAAACTTTTGAACACAGCAACGAACCACATGTCATATGATGAGGAACAATCTATGGCAGCCAGCAGATATCTTCCCTTTCTTCAGTAAACATCAGCCTATGGTAAACATGAAGAGAAGGTTGATTATTTTAGTGAATGACAGTATTGACAGCATTGACAACATTTTAATACACACTTAAGGTAGGGTATAGTCGCTTAGCAACGTCATCTACAACCTCCCTCTGCACCCTTGAGAGTCAGCATAGAATAGGCACAGAAGTAGCACCCACTAAACCGACCTTGTATGGCAAGCCGTTTTAACATTTAATAGCTAGACTGGATTTTCATTACTGATATCTGCAACATAATTCTGCCTAGTCAAAACTCTTATTCAAGATATCTGTAATTAGATTTTGACTAGTCAAAACTGAATTACAGATATCTGTAATTCAGTTTTGACTAGTAAGATTCAAACTATTTTTGCCATTCATGTGTATGGGGTTTGTCATTATAGATATCTCCAATGTAGTTGCGGATATCTACAATTGTTATTGCGGATATTTGCAACTGAATTGTGGATATCTGTAATTCCAGTTTGAAATATCTACAATTTAATTTTGACTAGTCATAATTCAAGTTCAAGATATCTTTAATTATCATCAGTTGAAGATATCTACATGGTCCTTTCTAGATATCTTGAATTGAGTTTCGGATAGTCAGAATGACGTTGTAGATATCTTGAATTCTTATTTTTTTCAGTTGCATGTTTTATCTTTTCAGATTCAGATCTTATTTTTTACAGTTTCAAATCTTATTTTTTCACTTTCAGATCTTTTTTTTTTCAGTTTCAAATCTGTTTTTTGAGTTTCAGACTTTTGACCCTGATGTGGCGTGGGGGGCGTGGCATCAACTGAGAGGGGTGTGGAATCATGAGTGACAGTGCCTTCAGGGAATGTAGGAACTAAAAAAACTGATTGATGCCAGTGACAAACTTCCATTTAGAAATCTGTTTTAGACAGTACTGAGCACCAATTGCGGTATAAGAGCGATAAATTATGCCAGATTTTGCAGATCAACAGCCACATTTTAAGTGCTGATATGTTCGATTTCCACATAGCACTGTGAACGCAGCGTAGTGTCCGTTTTGCTTGCGATGATGGCATCCAGTTGGTCGGGTCAATCTGCTGGAGCCCATACATCCAGCACACAGGTGAGAAATGTTAACTAAGCTTTGGGAAATCATAACAAGTATTAAGGGGTTGTTTTTGTGACAACATATATTTTCACAGCTCCATCGTCACGGCCCTGTTGATGCTTCCTCATCCAGACGTGTCCCCTGGATGAAACCTTTGAGCTTGGGGAAAAGGAAACAATCCTAAAACACCTCCCTACTCACCTGGTGCCACAAAAATCACCTGGAGTCAGGTCAGGTGAGTAGGGAGGTGTTTTGACCCTAATGTAGCTCCATACAAACTTAGCAATTAAATGTTAAAACGGCTTGCCATAGACCTTGTATTTTCCAGGTGGTAAAAGACCTTCGTGTTGGAGGTGCTGGATGGCAGATTTTTATCTTTGGACAGAACCACGTTAGCTCTTTTCCCCTAAGCTAACCTAACTGTCTACTGGCCAAAACTTCATGTTTAATAGACAGATAAAGCTGCTTGGAAATATTAAGGCCTGAGCTCTCCTAGAAATAGATTTTAAAAAATAAATAAATAACATGTGTAATGCTAATGACATAATTGTGTGTGGATTTGATGTCAGGTCAGCAATTTGTAAATGAAGCAAATGAAGTGTTGACCACTGGAGCGCACCTCCTGATAAAGCATTCACTCCATCAGCCACTATTCCTCATCATTTCTGTTGTGCATTAAAGCCAGTATCCCTTCCGTGCATCTGCATGCAGCGACTGTACTGAACCTTCTCAATCACGCGCCTTAGTGAGCCAGCTTCGTCCTTTCTGTCAGCCACTAAAACATGACATTGTCTTTGCAGCCTATGTAGACAATATGTTGTGTTGGAATCATCATTTAACAAAATTTTGACACTTTGTTGTACTGAGTTGCATAAATAAACAGACATGGGCGCAGAGAGAAGAGTTTCTGTAGGAAAATACAACAAACTGGAGTTGCTGGTAAGTTTGGAAGTCAGCCTGTCTGAGTTGTCACACAGAGCTGCTACTTGTTGTCACAGCAAACGCCAGTCAGGGAAATCTTCTGACTGCTTTTGGCCAGAAGATACAGACTTGAGGGGAAAAAAACACTCCAGCAAGCAGAATATTCACCTCATTCATTTCTCAGCCTTGAGATGAATATTGCAATTGCAAAATATAATGGCATGATATTGTTACCCCACCCTCGAGAGTGTAACATGTCACTGAAATGAGTCAAGTTACTCAAAGGAATGTTAAGGTGAAAAATAAATGAACACAAAACACATTGTGAGTAAGAGCCAGTCAGTCATTGCCTCTAAATTCTCACGGTGTATCGAGATAGAATAAAAAGGAAGATTCAGTTTTCCTAATTCAATGACAGGCTCCAATGAACAATTTGATCTATCTGCTACACAGAGAGACTGTGTGCCCAAAAGCCAGTTGAAGTTTGGCTAAGACCTCAAGGACATGGAGCTAGTGGGAATAAAAAGCACTCGAGCCAATGGCCAGATTTAGAAACAAAGAATGCCAGGTGGTACTATATGGTTTTAAGGCTTGAAAAATGATTATTTCTCCAGCAGAAAAAAAGAACACCCACCTCTCTGAGGGACAGTCGTCTCCAATCAATGCTGTGTGTTCCTGTGCCAATTATTAACTATCAGTGGTGTAAGACTCTCTCGTTTCTCCATTCAATGAGTGTGTAAGTGTGTTTAATGGCATCGCCGTTCATCAGATTGGACTGGTATTATCTGTATCTGTCTCTGTTTTTCAGCACTGCCTCAGTCATTGCCGAGATATGAGAGTGACTGCTATTCAAAGAGTGACTCATCTCCTCTCAGCTGAACGAGACACGTATTTGTGGTTGTGTACAAGCGGGCTATCGTGCCCATGTGTTTGCATGTGTGTGGTCTTTTTAGTGTGTGGCAGCAACCTCTATTATCCTATTTGTGAACCCGCACCATCAGATGTGGCACTTTACGTCGCTGTCTCCGTGTTGTTTGGCTGGACTGAGGGAGCAGGGAGCGGAAGCCAGAGTCACTGCAATCTGCGGTAATGTGTCGACTGGCATGGACCTTTATAGGGTCTGACTGATAAGTGCTTTCAGACGCCTGATACCCATGTCAATTTTCAGACCAATGCTGCCAGGAGTTTTATGCTGACACACAGTATGCTTGGGTTTGACTATTTATATTCCAAAAACTCCCCTGAAACACATGGATGCACGAGCGGTGTAAAAAAAAAAAAAAAAGGCCTCTGTAACAGCTTTTGAACTATCAAAAGACACTTAAACATGCCAGTGAAAGCCAGACTAATGAAGGCAAACACTTACATGGGTTTTGCAGCTCCATAAGGCAGAGTGACACGGGTTTCATTAAAACCTCCCACACAGTTAGTAGTTAGTAAGAACAAAATGCAAACTGTTATTTAGAGAATAAATTATTTGAAGTAGTTAAGCTGCACTTAAGGAACTGCATGTACAGAACTGTTCAGACAAAGGCTGGACAGACTGCCCAACATGTTTGATAAATGCAAAGTGAGGCTTGGCATTGTCACTGAACAAAATACTCAGAACAGCTTTTCTTACCTTCCCCTGCCAGTGAGTTGTTGGCTGTAATTGGAGTATTTCCCAGCCCAGTATTATGTATAAAAAAGGTTTTTAGCAATGCTAGCTACATCTATTGGATGGATTGCCATGAAATTTGGAACAGACATTCAAGATCCCCTCAGGATGAATTGGAAAAAAAAACTTTGGTGATCTCTTGACTTGTCATCAATGGCCATCATCAGATCTACATTCTAATGTGTCCAGTTGGTTTATGACTAAATACCTGCAAAACTAACAAACATAAACTGTCTGCTTAACATTAGCATGTAAGCATGCTCATAGCATCACTGAGCCAAGTAGTTTACAGCCTCGCAGTGTCTGTAGACTCTTAGGCTGTGTTCACAATCACACACTAATGTGCTGCCACTTCACTGTACTGGCTCAAAATCTCAGTTGTTGCCAGCTGTCTGAAGAGAAACAATGTATTGTGGGTAGTTGAGTATGTTGGGGAAGAGTTACTGCCTCAAGCGAGGGAGTTCAAATATCTCGGGGTCTTGTTCATGAGTGAGGGTAGAATGGAGCGTGAGATGGATCAGCGGGTCGGTGCGGCTTCTGCAGTGATGCGGGCGCTGCGCCAGTCCATCGTGGTGAAGAGGGAGCTGAGCTGGAAAACTGGTCCATCTACGTCCCAACCCTCACCTATAGTCATGAGCTCTGGGTAGTGACTGAAAGAATGAGATTGTGAATACAAGCAGCGGAAATGAGTTTCCTCCGTGGGGTGGCTGGGCTCAGCCTTAGAGATAGGGTAAGGAGGAGCTTGGACATCCGGAGGGAGCTCGGAGTGGAGCCGCTGCTCCTTCTCATCGAAAGGGGTCAGTTGAGGTGGTTCGGACATCTGACTAGGATGCTTCCTGGGCGCCTCCCGCTAGAGGTGTCCTGGGTACGTCCCACTGGTAGGAAGCCCTGGGGTAGACCCAGAACACGCTGGAGGGATTACATATCTTGCCTGGCCTGGGAACACCTCAGGGTCCCCCAGGAGGCGCTGGAGAGTGTTGCCGGGGAGAGGGATGTCTGGGGCGCTTTGCTCGGCCTGGCCCCAGATAAGCAGATGAAAATGGATGGATGGAATTGAGTATGTCCAGTAAGCTCATGTCTCATACTCAGAAATTCTTGCTAATTTAGTTTTACGTTTAGGCATTTTTACCATATACTAAACTGACATACTGTGCAATGTAATTGTGCTACATACTCAATTATACATCATACTTAAAGCTAATTTATGCTCAGTGGTAGAGACGTATACGCAGATGCACAGAGCCTCTGTCCATAATCCGCTTTCATGTCATTGGTATTTGTGAACAATATCTGAAAGCTTACAAATATGGATGACAGGGAGATGACATGATGATTGAGATGTGACTGTAGGACACGAAGAAGACATTTTAAAAAATGGTGGAATGGCAAGTATTTGAGGTACAGTCAAATTATTCTCCGTCTGCATGTCGTGGTGTATTTAATAACCTCACAGACTGCCAGCATCTACAATGCTGCCTCTGTTAAAAGGTACATTATTATCATCTCCTCCTCCATTACCTTGTTTGTTGTTATCTGGAACTTTTGACTCTGCCCTCTAGTGCCATCTATGGGCTGTATCTATGCCAACATAAAAGACTATTGAAGTATGTGGGCAGTGACATCTACAAGGTTTGAAACAGATGTATCTATTTTTGTACTTAAAGGGAGGATAAATGGACCCTCAGTATAAATAGTATGTTAGTACGTAATTTACCAACCAACACATTCTCACTCCAACCTCGTCACATAGTATCGACGTTCGGTGTGTGTGTTGGACCGATCCACCACCTATCCTTCCAACCCCACTCAGATTTTCACCACCTTTACTCTTGTTCTTGCCCCGCCATGACAGCTTTTTTCGTCTGTGTCTGATGTCTCTGGCCAAGTGCCAGATTTCGACAACTTCGGAGTGAGACCAGTTTGTACAAACACAGCCCACCTCCTGTTACTAGGGATGAGCGAGTACATTTTTATCTGTATCTGTATCTGTACTTGGAATGGGCGTAGTTATAATCAAAAGTGGGTCTGGCCTATATTGGCAGGGGGGAGTGGCCTTACCAAATGTTGTTGTTCTAAGAATGAATTGATATGAGTCGATAAGGAGTTGCTGTATTTATTATTTGTTAGAAATCTATTTACTGAACAGCCTCAAAATTGAGCTTCAGACAGTTAATTTTTTTGATAAAAACAATGACAAACATTTTTTCATCCCACCTTTTTCCATGATCAGAAAATGATGAGCGAAAATAGATCTTGATAATAAAAACTAAGACGATATGTTCCATTTTTGTTGACAAGACAAAACGTGAAGAAAATGTTACTGCTGGACTATCGGACAGCCGTGTTTGTATTTGTCTTCAAATGCCACATAAGCAAAAGTCTGACAAACTCGCAGGACTCCGCTCAGATCTGTGTAGCTGTGCTGTAAGAAAGGGTCCATGTCATTGGTTCGACAGCCCATTGGTTCGACATCCCATTAGTCCGACTGTCCGCGGTGCTGAATGGCTCGCGGCGGGCGTATGGTGCGCCGCGACCGGCTTGAGGTGGAGCAGGCTCACGGCTTATGTGTTTGCCACTTTCTTTTTCATTTTAACCCACACCATGATCTTTTCCTGACCCTAACCAAGTGGTTTTTGTGCCTAAACCTAACCAGACCTTAACCACAGGGCATGTCGAACTAATGGGCAGTTCCCGTAAGAAAACAGTCTGAATTCAGCAGAGTTTTCTCTGATGGAGCTGAAAGTTTAATCACCAACTCTGTGTGAGGACATGAGTTTAAGCCTCCAGGCTATCATGTTGCAGATTAAGACAGAATTCAGGCTTTAATTGAACTATTTGTCTGCTTCTTAACAGTGAGATCGATCAGCCCAGAGTTAACAGTGAACCTAGGTATAAATCCTAGTTGTCTCATATTATCTATTTATATATATATATATATATATATATATATATATGTATATACTTTATTAATCCCCAAGGGGAAATTCAAGTTTTCACTCTGTTTGTCAATTACACACAGGTCCGAACACACACATGCACAAACTGGACCTATACATGCACTAAGTGGAGAGATGTCAGAGTGGGCTGCCCATGACAGGCACTCCGAGCGGTTGGGGGGGTTCAGTGCCTTGCTCAGGGGCACCTCGGCAGTGCCCAGGCGGTGAACTGGCACCTCTCCAGCTACGAGTCCATGCTCCATATTTTGGTCCGGATGGGGACTTGACCCTCCGGTTCCCAACCCAAGTCCCTATGGACTGAGCTACTGCCGCCCGCTATTTGTTTGATTCTAATTTCTGATACATGAATTAGCCTAATTGGATTAGATCAAAGATGAAAAACATAGAAAACATTCTGACTAAAAGTTGACTAAAATGTATTGAATGTATGAATTTTCGTCGACTAAAACTAAAGGATAAAAATGACTAAAATGTGACATTTTTGTCTCAAGACTAACACTAAGGCTAAATCTAAAATAGCTGCCAAAATTAACAAAGGCTTCAGTTTATTTTTAAACACAAAAGAGATTCAACACAGCTACCCACATGAGGATTTTTCTTCATCACGACAATGGCTATTGACACATTTTACTTGGATGATACTTGTGCTTGTAAAAAGTTCATTATCTGTACCAATACTTGTTTCATCCAGGTATTCTGCTCAACTACTTGTTACAATGTTTGAATGCACTCAGCAAACTAAAATTACATGTCTGAGCAAAAGAGCAAATAATGCCTGCTTTACTCAAAATATGAATACTACCTTTTATTCATCCAGCTACAGTATTGTAGAAAATGTGGTATGTGTAAATACATTCGCATTATAATGCTATCACTATGAAGCTTTGAAATGTTTGACTCTTTTGTTGAGACGGAGCCAGAGTGGTGGTGATTTAGTTTGTTGGTCACTTTTGAAGGTGCAGTCTTGGGTGATGTGTAAAGTGTTCCTGAGAATGAATGTAATGTGTGTGTGTGTGTGTGTGTGTGTGTGTGTGTGTGTGTGTGTGTATCAATATTCCCATGGTCTCTTCGATCAAAAGGGCAAGTTACTGAATCAACAGCTGAAAACACCAACTCTCACTCTAACTATTAACTCTGACTATGACCAAAGTTAGTTCAGTTACTAAACCAAACAGACCTTTACTTAATGTCTTATGTTTTAAAACTATAGTGACAATAACTTCCAGTAAATGGGACACATCTTGTTTTCTACACCTACAACTCTAAAACTGCTGTTTGCTGTTGTTGTTGTTTTTGTCCTCGTACCACTTGATAGTTTACTTTGATCAGTCCCAAATACACTGTCTTGCTGCTGTAAATACTCACTGACAATACAGAATGTGTGCTAATCTGAGGTTGAAAAGTCCCCAATAAATTCACTTTTTCCTCCTTTGCCCGCAGGTAAATGGGATCTATAAGGAGGCCGCAAGGAAATCAGCCACAGCCAAGTACCTACAAAGAGTAAGGCAGGTCCTGAAAGTTGGAAATAACAAGGTCTGAGCCATCAGCATGTACGCTCTGCCACTCATCAGATAGCCCACTGGTATAATACGCTGGCCAAAGAAGGAGATAGAGGCCACTGATTGCAAGACAAGGACACTTCTCACAATGCATGGAGGAGAGCTGAGCGCTGGTGAGCATCAGAGCTACTGTCCAGGACGAAACAACCAAGATCCAGGAATACATCAGGAGGATGGCCCCTAAAGATGAGCTGCTAAGTGAATACCTCAGGTAGCACAATCACCGACAGATTGAAGAAGTGTCCATCATCAAGAAATCCTACCAGTGGCTGGAAAAGGCTGGACTGAAAGAAAGCGCAGAAGCACTAATCATGGCAGCACAAGTACAGGCACTTCGTACAGGATCAATAGAAGCAGGGGTCTACCACACCAGACAGGACCCCAGGTGCAGGCTGTGAAAAGATGCTCCTGAGACAGTTCACATAATAGCAGGGTGTAAGATGCAGAGCGTATATGGAATGCCATAACCAAGTGGCTGGCATAGTGTACAGGAACATCTGCACTGAGTATGGCCTGGAGGTCCCATGGGCAAAGGGGGAAGACACCTCCTTAGGTGGTTGAGAATGACCGAGCTAAGATCCTGTGGGACTTCCAGATCCAGACTGACAATCTGGTGATGGCTAACCAACTAGATATCAAGTTGATGGACAAACAACAGAAGAAGGCAGTGGTGATAGATGTAGCAATCCTGAGCAACAGCAACATCAGGAAGAAGGAACATGAGGAGCTAGAAAAGATGTGGGGAGTAAAGGCAACAGTGGTGCCAGTGGTAATCCAAGCACTCTGGGCTGTGACGCACAAACTGGGAGAGTGGCTCCAGCAGATACCAGCGACAAATCTGAGGTCTCTGTTCAGAGGAGCGCCGTCCTAGGAACAGCTAACCCTCAAACTCCCAGGCCTCTGGTTGAGGTCCCGGCACACCACCGCCACCAACGATCCTGCGTATTATACTTTTAAAGAATAAGGCTGTTGTCATTCTATATACAGTATACTGTATCTATCTGTCCGTCCGTCCCTCCCTCCATCTATCTATCTATCTATCTATCTATCTATCTATCTATCTATCTATCTATCTATCTATCTATCTATCTATCTATCTATCTATCTATCTATCTATCTATCTATCTATCCATCCATCCATCCATCCATCCATCCATCCATCCAACCATCCATCCATCCATCCATCCATCCATCCATCCATAGAAGAAAATACAGGCAGAGGGCAGTGTCTCTGCAAACCAGTATACCACTACACACTTGTAATGGGTCATAATGATTGAGAGGGATTACTTCTGCATGAGTCTATACATTGTATAGACATTGTGTTTTGTGGTTGGTTGTTTGTTTTCTTGGAAAACCCTGCATAGTAGACTTTTCAGCACTGCACATCCAAATTGGGTCCCTGATCCACTCCCATACCAGCACCTCTAACACCAGCCACCCACCCTTTGCTCAACACAGGCAATTTCAAACAAGCGCTTGGCCATTAGCCTTGTAGTGACAGAAATGGAGTCTCTAACAACCATTTACAAATCCAATGTCATAGGCCCCTCCAGGCCATGCTCTGTTTTGCATACATATATTCAATATGATTACAGAGCGCAAAAGGTCAAGTTGGTTACTTCAAAACAAAAGAAAAATTTCTTTCAAATAAGACTGTGACAGTTATTTTCCTCCTTTGGCCTTAAAACAAAACGTGGAGCGAAAACAAAAGGCCTCCAATGAATTTTTAGAGAAAAGTAAAATCAAACATCAATTGAAGAAAACATTGAAAGGAAATAAATCCTAAAATCAATTCATGAGTGAACAACGACATTTACTTTTCATCTATCACCATTTCCAAATCCAGTGTTTGTTATGTCTTAATTAATGGACTTCCAAGACTGTTTCAGGACCTCGCCAAAAGTTAGCCTGGATTTGGAGCATTATTTAGCTCCTTCTAGACAAGACAGCATGACATGTTAAGTACTAACAGATGCCCTACGCCATGTTCTCACTGGACGTAGAAGAGCCCCGATATGTATGTTGTCATGCAGCTGCCCGTCAGCAGTCGCCCGGTTGTTCACACCAGCCGTGCGCCGGTCATCAAGCGATTTTTCTCCTCTGCTCCTTTTTAATCACACATAGAGCTCTGTCTCTGTCAGCTCGTGTGTGCGTGTGTCTGCTTGTCTCTCTCGCTCTTTGTTTTGACACAACTGACAAATATGTGGAAGAATGGGATGCATATTTTATCATTTATCATAATCTGATTATTTATATAATATCTATTATATCCTTTATATTGCTCACAATAGATTATCAGGGTGACTTTTTGCCAAATATCTCGAAGCTCATGTAAAAAATAAACCAGATAATAGACCAAAAGTGTCGCTGCAGAACACGGGCAGGCTCGAGGCCACCGCGTGTCCTGTGTGAGCAGTTGAACTGGTTAACATGAGTGCTGAACGAAAGTCGGCAGCGCTCCATGGAAAATTGGCGAGCCTTGTGGCATTTATGCATCCACTTTGAATCCCACTCATCTAGTTTCATATGATACCACTCTTCGTCTACTTTGTAGTTTTAAAACTGAGCCCACTACTTTGGGTTTTAGTCTGCTCACCTTTGCCACATTTATCCTCTGCCTGTCATACCTTTCAGATTAACTGTGGGGGGTGGGGTATCAGATAACAATCTGATATGTTTTTTAATTCTAACAATAAAAAAGACTTATGGGCTCCCAATGGTCCTTGGGCTGGAGTCATCTGTATCCTCTGACCTCCCCTGACAGTGGCGCTGTTCACATCAAAGATGTCCCCTTGTTTGACCTCTTAGAAGGATTGACAGGTGTCTAAATCATGTTAACCTTAGTCTAGGTAGCAGATGACTGATTGCCAGGAAACAACAACATACTGGTGGTGCAGGTTTTTCTGCTTTGAAGGCCTCAACAAAAGGTATTGCATCCTTTGTTGCTCAGCCATCAGACCGCGTCATGTGTCACTGTTGTCTCAGCCAGCTCTAACAATGTCTGTTTCACTGGAAACTAGAGGGCTGGAAATCATTAGGTAATGATTATGTCGTGACGGCATTAAAGAAGCCGTGGCATCCATCTGTCTCTCTTAATGACTAATAGCTGATGGTGGAGAACACAGAACTCTCATGTTATACAAGTGTGACCTGAGGTTGCTTCGCGCAGTCTACCTTCACTACTGTTCCCACTCTCTGGATGGAACATTTGGTTCAAATTATTTGTGTTGCTCTTGATATGCAATTGTGTAGGTGGTGAAATAGCTGATTTGTTTTGGAAATAATGGACTAAATAATGGTTCACTAAAACAGAAAAATGAAATTTGAATGCCCTCTTACCAAGTGATCCTTCATCCTCAAACCTCTCATTTATTGCTCTTGTGGAGGAATCACTGCTGAAGTCATTGAAGCCACACAGTAGGAGTTTAAGAGTGCATCTACAAAAGGAAGAAAGGATTGAAACAACTCTAAGTTCAGAGAATGAGTGTCCCTCAGGCTTTTTTTTTCTCTTTTAAATCAACATGTGGATCAGCTTTGACATGAAGCACACGCTCAGAGACACACTCTGCTGATTCAAATGAGCCCTAATCACCACCAGGGCTGTGTTGTGACACACGAGAGGCTGGCATCTCTGCAGGGGTGTCATCGCGACTTAAGCATCTTTTACTGATCTGATACTATGCATCCACCCGACTTCGACTTTGCATCAAATACCTACAAAGCCAAAGGAATGAAAGAGATATCAACGCTCTGATGAAAGTGATGGCAAACAAGTACAGAACGTCCTCGCTTAATCCTCTTTGCTTTTCTTAGACGTTGCTCTAAATCAACACGTGGGAGAAGTCTGACATTGTAACTTAGTGGTTACAACTCACAGCAACAAGTTCCTGAGTTCAAATGTTCACCATGGTCCCTTGTGTATGCAGTTAATGTTCTCTCTGCAACTTTGTTTTCCCTGTAGTCTAAATATATGCAAGTCATGTCTGCTGAAAACAGTCAACAAATTGTCATTGGTGTAAAACATGAGCAAAGGTCACTCTTGCATCAGCCCCAAGAGCCTATAATCTGCATTTCAGGGTAAAGACTGGAAAATGTATGTACTATATAAGACTATTACATGCAGTGGTGTAGTAGACGGTAAACCCACCTCGTTTCTGGCCCTATACAGTGTACCCTCCTATCAGCCAATAAGTCATTGGTATAAATAGTAGAGTACACCCACTTCCTCCTTGGTAACCTGCCCATCTGCCTAGCAGCACATCCACCTCATCAACTAGCACTTCACCGTTGCTTACATGTTTATTTTTTAAGTTAGGTGGGTTTCCGACCTCCACAGTGTGATGAATGCAAGGTTCTGGTGTCTCCATTGGAAAGGTAAGTAGATAAGAAGGTGTTTAACTTCAGCCCAATTGCCCGAATAAATGATGGCATTGTACATTTCTGCAAACCACAGATATGTTACATTTCTGTTTCATATGTAGCAACAACACTCTGATACCTGAATGACAGAATAAGTCAATTTCCACTAACTTCCAAAATGTTTGACATCCTAACTGTCACGGCTTTAAACATGTACTTAACCTTATGAAATCATCGCTGTTATGCTATAAAACTAGATGGTTAGGTTGAGCAAAAACATGGTGTGGCTTTGAATATGTACTTTTGCTACTAATGTAACATTAAGTATGTCACATGACAGATGTCACATACCCCATGTCACATATGTCACTAGCGTAGTATGCTACACATAATACATCAGGTTGTTGTTAAAAGAAGTCAACTTTGACTTTGGGCCACAAACTCTGGTCTTTCAGGTGAAAGTCCTGTGCTTGATTGACTACCGCTGTCCATCCACCACCTGTCTGGCCCACACTATATGGACTTTTTCCATCTTTAAACAGCATTACACAGACTTTGTCGCTTTTTAAACTATATCCTCCTGAGACCTGAACTTTTGTTTGGTAGGCTATTTTGATTTCTCCTAGAAGTAGGGATCAGTAGAACCTGATACGTATAAAAAACTTAAGTCCCAATGTCCTCAAATGAGACAATTATAAAGTCCTGTCTTCAAATGTGTGCTTCCTTATTAACAGTGTCTTGGCTTGTTGCTGTTGCTAAATTGGTCAGATTTGTTGCCAAATCAAACTACGGGCATTATTAATCATAAATAAACAAGTTTCAATCATTAAATGTGATCAGGTTTTGGACCTTGTCCACTTCTGTTTCAAGATCGACTGCAGACTGACTTGGCAGAGTTGGCTGCCATCTTGTTTTTACATGGATCAGTGTATTGTGCTTTTGCTGCCACTAGATGGCAAAAAAGTGTCCATGAACAAGGACAACAGGTCTAAGTTTAGTAGAATGAAGTATAAGATGCAGGAAACCCAAAATGTTATGTCCACATATGAGGACACAGGGTCTCAGGAGGATATTACCTGTTGTAATAAGCTACATGACCATTTTCTTTTCTACTGGTAGGGGATATGTTGAAACTTTGCATTTGATGTTAAGACAGTGTTGTGGTTAACGTGGTTAGGTTTAGGCACAAAACCCACTTAGTTAAGGTTTGGAAAACATCATGTTTTGGCTTTAAATACCTGATGTTGTTGCACCAAACAGCACTGGACATGTGCTGAACTTGCTTTTGTTTTGGTTGTCGGTGAAGATTCTCAGTCATCCAGGTCATGGTAATCGTAAGTGCTAATATTGTAGGCAACTGGACTTGCTTACATTTCGCCTCTCATCCAAGAAGCTTCTTCAGTTCTAAATGACTGGTATGAAGTTGCAGGCTATAAACCCTGTGTGGGTGGGAACCCTTGCAGAGTCGTAGGGGTCACGTGAGCTCTTAGTTTCAGAGTCGTTAAGGTCACAATGTGAGTCGTGGACCCACCTGGCCACCATGTGAGTCGTTAGGGTTGGGGACCAGGGGTGAATGGGTGTGAAGTCGTCTGTTTAACGATGGTCATTCCAGTTTGACATAGATGGCTTCTTTTACTCCTCTTTCAAACCATCTTTCCTCCCGGGCCAAGATGTGCACATTGCTGTCCTCCTGTTTGTTTTGGTTCAAACAGTGATCTGCTGCTGTCTGCTACTTGGCAGCTGTCCTATCTAGGTGTTACTTTATCCATCATCCCATCCCCTCTTCCAACAGATAAAAATCTTAGCTCTTATGCATGTAATCTGAACTACTTCATACATATGAAATGTACAGTAGTTTCCAGAAATGTACACTGCCAACATTCAATTCTGGCGACTGGGCTGTTTACTAACAAACAGGAAGGCTTGCCATCAGGGCTTTTTGCTATCTCTTATAAAAGTGGGTATTTTGTGATTCCAGCTTAATTACCTAAAATGTTCTCAATAATCTCCATTGTGCTAAATAGCTTTGCACTGCAGATTGAGACAATTCCTCTGTCTCTCTTTTTTTTCCATCTCCCCCTGTTTCAAATCTTTGCAGCAAGACAAACACATTGTGTGGCCACAAAAACAGCACTGAATAAAACATAAGATTCTCAGTGAGAAGGCCATACTGATATAACCCCCCCTGTTATTCTGAGCTATCTAGAAATCCTATCTTAGCTAAATGAACAGCAGACAACGCACCAGTTCCATTGTCTTGCAGAATACCTGCAGTGTTTGTGTGGCAAATCTGCTGACCTTGTTACATAACTTGTATGACGGCATAGAGGGGTGAGTAAAATAGGATGTACAGTAGTAGGAGTTGACAGGCAAATCCTGTATTTTTATTTTGCTGTTGCAGGCTTGGAATAATTGGAAGCCTTGTATTTGCTGCTTTGTGGGAAATTATAATGTATATTTTGTTGGAGGAAACACAGCCCAGTTGCCAGAATAAAATGTTGGAACTGTACATTTCATACGTATCATAGCAACATGTTTAAAGTGACGTGGTTCAGGTTACATGTAAATGAGCTGAGTTTCTCAACAGGAGGGGGTGGTGACATGACACCTAGGTGAAATGGATGCCAAGCCGCAGACCTGTGACATTTCCGGCCATGTTCTTGCTAACAAAACCAGGTATTTTAAGCAGCAACATGTTTTCTTAACCCTAGTCAGGATTTTTCTTGAGCCTAAACCTAACCATACATTAACCACAGCGCTGTCACAATGTAAAATTGAAAGATATAATGTAGAAAAAGTTAAGTTTCAACATATCCCTTACAAAACATACAAATTTAACACATCCATGTGTTGCAGAAATATAAAAAGCCAGCATTGATTCTTAGGTTGGTTTTCCATGCAATGCATAATTGCTAATAAGCACGACAGCACTAAACTGCCTCATTTTGTGAAGTTCAAGACAGTGACAAGCACACACACGCATGACTAAACCGTGATCATAGTTCATTAATTTTGCTGTTTCATCTTCAAAAGTGACAAGATAAGAAAAAAAAACAGTCATTGCTAATTAGCAATAACGAGGGTGACTGTCATTCCTCTATTAATGGATCCTAATTATGTCTCTTTGTGTTACGGAATGAAACCCCAGTGTGAGTAAAAGCTTTCGTATTTCAAAACAGTGAAGCGGTAAAGATGAGAAGATGATGAGAAGCAGTTTGGAGATATTAGGAGATATTTTGCCTCTGCAGTGAAGGATGGAGCTACAGCTTTGTGCGGTGACAAGCAAATCGGTGAGACTTGTCAGGGGATACGATGATGGATCAAAACCCTGCACTAAAGTGACTAGCAGGGACCTCAAACCGGAGTCCAGCACTGCCTGTACAAAAACCTCTTTCCATTTCATGAGCTAATGAAGCATGTTATTATTGTTTACTCTGACAACTGCATGCCCAAAACCTCGGAGGAGAGGCTGCAGACACACATTACTTTTTGCTTCAAATCATGTTAAATTTGATCATTGTATTAGTTATTAGAACATTTGTAAAACAGTGTGATAACCCCCCTACAATCTGATTCTTGGACTTTATCAGCCAGGAGTGAGAGACATGCAGGGATACGTCCTGTGGGAAAGTTATATCTCGAAATCCTGTCAGTACATGAATATTTCATATCAGAAATATAAAGTCAATTTCATACTATGCAGTCTTTTACTGCACCTTTTCCTACAGAGTGTGAATATCTGTGTTCGTCAAATAATATACTGGAAAGAGAATTTTGTCCAATTTCACAAAAGTATGTAAATTTAAGTCTTTCAGTTTGTTTCCATCTCATTATACTGAAAGTTTTTATAATATACCCACCGTGTTCCTATAATATCTGCATCTAAACGCAGTTAAAGCTGATAACATTTACATTATTGTTATTAAATCTACCTGTATGTCAGAGTCTGTTATACTCCTGCTCTGATATAAATGCTCATGCTGCCTTAATTGGTTTTCACTGTTTGAATATGCATAAAGTCATGGATTGCAGCTTATTATTGGTGCAGTTATTTTAATGGATAGAAGACTAAAACCATGTGGGTTTAAATTAGAGAAAGATTGTTGCTTAAAAATAGTTACATTTCCTTCCACTCTCCACCTTTACTCTGCCCCGTGCTTTGTGAACAAATACTAACCGCTGCATGCGCCATCCTTTCAAATGTAAATTGCATATGCAGAGTAATCATGTATGAGAAGACTGAGCTGCTATTTCATGTTGATGTGTTCGAAGATGATGTTTATTTATGCCAGCACTGTGTATAACAAACAATGCAAAATTCAGTTTAAAGAAGGACATGGAATCTTTGCAGTTTATATCTATTAACAGTGTTGTGCTCATATTTTGGTGAATGCTGAACTGAACAGTTTGCAAGTCATGAACTTGAACGCAACCATTGTTTAATCTTGTAACATTTACCAATGCTTGTTTTATGGCACCTGACAATTTAGGTCACCCTGGCACACCGAAACAACATCAACACGGCTGATGCTAATCACAGACTGTAAAAATAATGGATGTAGCTACCGTGACCTCACCCATTGGATTGTGCACTCCCATTTTAAAGCCTCAAGTTCAGCATGTCAGCTGTCACCATTTTGTCACCATTTTCAGAAGTGGGCGAAGGGCTGGAGCTGTGGAGGAGTGAGGGGTGGATCTGATTTAGAAGCCGAGGACACTATCTACAGACAGCCTGTCACTCAAAGAGGCCTCCCCTTAACTGTGCGAAACTTTAAGCCTTAATAAAATGTTAAGTGTTTAGTGTTTTAAAAAGTTTAGAGAGTTGTTATGAGTGGAAAATTAGCTTTAGACGCAAAAACTGTTTTTGTACCAGACTGTAAACATGTTTATTTCTGCTGTAAAGTTGGACGCTTTAACACGGGGGTCTGTGGGGATTGGCTGGCTACTGAAGCCAGCCTCAAGGGGCCTTTCAAAGAACTGTAGTTTTTGGCACTTTTGAGTTGCCTTCATTTTTCAGCTCTGGAGGTTGCCGCATGGTGCTAATGGCACTTCAAACCACAGGTGTAGATCTACAGGGGACACAGGGAACTTGTCCGACATAATATTTAGAACATGTGCCCCCCAGTAAAAACATGAATGTAGCAGAGGAGTATTATTTTGGCAAAATTAAATTAATTTCCACCATAATGTGGTGCAGAAAAGGCAAAAATTGATGCTTAAAAATGTAATGCAGGAAATTAAGTGTATGAAGCTCAAAATCTGAAGGAGGGGGAAGACCCCAAACCCCATGTTTCATACAGTATGTCCCCCCACCCACCCTTTAGGTCTTGCTTGAAATAATTGCAAACAAAAATGCACCTAATAGGAAGACACAGATGTGACAAGAAAGTTTGTGAGGCAACACATTTTTGAGAGATTATTTCCTGGCAGAGACCATAAATCCAAAAGCTTTTAAATGCACTTCAAACACAGGAGCCATAATGACAAAGTTTTCTCGTTTTCTAGCTGTGTCTGCAATATTATAAACACACTTTATTTGTGACTGTAAGCATTTCCTACAGAAAAATTCAATATAATCATGCATTTAAATCACTTACAAAATACTTTATTGGCTGACAGATAGTGCTGTAATACACAAAAGAAGAAAAAAGCCACGTATCTCACACATGGCTGCTCATACGATCATGTGGTTTCATTTGTCTGTGATCTTATTAAAACAATGGTTTAATTAATTTTCCTCCTGTGGGGCTCTCATCATTTCATAAAGAAAACGGAAATTTCCCTCACGTTGTGTTGTGACTTCCCAGAGTTACTCAAGCACAGTCCTCCTAGGGAACATAAGGGCTCTTACCGCCCACTGTACAGCTACTAGACGAGGAGCCCGAGAGCAACTGTAGCAGATTTATTTCAGGAAGGAGGACTCCATGTTTTTTTTTTTTTTTAAACTGCGGTTTGTTAGAAGCCGCTGTAATGCTGTGGCTGCGGGCATTTGTTTTTGAGAGACGGTCCTTTTCTTTCTATAAAGTCGACTTTTCTAACTTTATTTCGAACGTTGTACAAGCGCAGTCGTCAAAGAGATACTCACTTCAGTTTAATATTAAGACTTATATCAAATGAACATTTGTCCAAGAGTCTCTCCATATCTGGCTACGATCTTTCACTCTGTCAATACTTGATTAAATTGAGGTTTTTTAATCATTTGGCAGCAGACACTTTGTTCCCAGTGACTAATGTGAGCTCGAGCTTCACTGAAGTGTTGTTGTAGGCAGCAGCCATCACACTGCTTCATCATCGTAGCCAAGACAAGTGACTGCAATGCAGAAAAGGCAGGCTTGATAACCCATTTGTTTTCTTTTTTAGCCTTTTTTTTCTAAAGTAGATTAAGCAGAGCAAAATCAACAATGGTGATGAATTTCAACCTTTCCCATCAAGGTTCACATGTTTCCGAGAATGTCAAGGAAAAAAATCTGATTTCACCAAGGATAAGAGGAGCTTCACCATCCCTTT
This sequence comes from Epinephelus lanceolatus, assembly GCF_041903045.1. Taxonomy (NCBI): domain Eukaryota; kingdom Metazoa; phylum Chordata; class Actinopteri; order Perciformes; family Serranidae; genus Epinephelus; species Epinephelus lanceolatus. Next base: position 17,783,227 of record NC_135747.1, on the reverse strand, counting down.
ATCTAACACACTATGAATCAGTTATTGTCTGCTGGATTAGTTTTGGCCTCTCTCTTGTCAATCCTCAATGCACATCAGCCCACACATCACACCCAACTGTCCACATTTTTATCTCCACGCAGCGCGCTAAAAAGCCAATCTACATCCTAACAGTCAGTCAAGGGAATTTGAACCTCAATCAGCAATTTCTTACAGGAAACAAAAGTGACTACACATTTACATAACACCCAGCTAAACAAACAGCAGAGAGCTGCGGCGCTCAGAGGGAGGTGAGTTGAGAGATTGATGGAAAATGCAACACAACACCTACAACTCAAAAACAGGAGCCAGCTCATTTTATAACCAGTCCCTAATTATGACCATCATGCAAACCCCCAGTAGAACCAAAATTACATCTGACTGGCTCCTTTCACATTAAATGATTTTCTGGTGCCTTTATACTTGTTTCAACACTTTAATTAACCTTTTCCTTCCTCTGCATGAAACCTGCACAGATTTCACACATTCTCTGTGAAGTGAGGGAATGTGTTACTGTGATACTGTGAACTAACTTGTTAATGTGAGCAAGGTGCACATTTAAGACATTGTGTACTATTGCTATAAATTCACACAGCTCTCTCTCTATAGGGCATCTCGTGTACCCCTCTTATGTTCCGCACAGATGTATAGGTCCAAAATCAACCGGCATCCCACCTGACCCGCTACACATTTACATCGAGGACGTTCAGGGGTTTGTAAATAGATCTTGTGGGACTGAGTGGAACACTTGCTAAAGGTTTGGAGTATTTAATTCCCCTCTCCATGGTAACACATTATAAGAAAGTGGCTGGATTTATCCCCAGAAATGTTGCAGGATAAACCTGAGGTAGTCACAACCTTCATAAAAAGACACTTAAATATGACTCTATAACAAAATTCACATGCATGACATCATTTGTATATTGAAATATATTGAAAAAGAAGAATTAGCCTCACATTACATAATAATTTCTGGAAAAAGGAGGGAAAATGGTTGTAGTGATAGTAACATGCATATGTAAAATGTTTTTTTAATTATTAGTTTCCACTAGTTTTCAAAGTTTAAGCAAATATTATAATATTTGTGTGCAACTACACATATTAAACTGCACTAAATAGCCTCCTCTTAGCCTATTTCCACCATATGGGATCCCAAATTAGGTTTCATGAATAATAAACAGTGCAATGAGAATAAGGTCACAGTGAAGCACTGACACATGAGCGACCTTTATGCTGTATCTGATGAAGTCTTACAAAAAATGTCATATTGACTTGCAAGAGAAAACGCTTGTCTCCTTATTAGCCTCGGTTCCTGGAGGGCTGTTATTACTCTTATCTTGTCTTCACACCTCCTCCTCCTCACTGACGCACCTCTCTGAGCTCTGTCTATGGCCAAGAAGCGCGCTCCCGACGGCGCGCGCTCCCCCCCGCCGTCGACACAGTAAACGGGTGTCGGCGTGAACGTCGCTGAGCTGTGAATGGACATTAATAGGGAATGTAATGTTCTTCTCCCACTGCCTGCTTGCTTCTATCATTTAATCTCTGCAGCGGAAGCCGGGTAAGTTCATATTTTTTGCAGGCTGCACATTTATTAAGAGACAGGCTGTCATGCAGTTTCTGAAATCAAGGACCGAAATTGGGAAGTAGTTTCCAGACAGGCGCTTTATGTGATATGTGCACATTGGGATTAATTGTTATGACATAAATGTGCAGGTGTCATCTTAATTGGCTTTTAAATGTTGCACCCATTTACGTTGCCTCTGCACATTTAAAGATCTAAGCAGAGCACCCACTTTGCCTTCACCTTTGTGCTGAACATAACTATTTTCATGCATGTAATAAGATAAAGTCAGGGCTGGATGATCACTTGGACTTCAGCGTTATGTTTCTGTGCATCTGTGGCTTTCTACAGTTTTTAATAATGTGTCTGTGGAGATGGATCCAATCACTTTTTTGATTACTGTACATGATGAGAGGGAATTTTTTTCATTATGTAAGAGAGAAAATACAATATAAATATAGCTGCAAGTGGTACAGAGTAATTTGTATGCACTGACTATTGCCAGAATCTTTACCAGACCTGGCTCATCAAGAGGGAGTAATAACGAGGAGATTCCTCTTCTTCTGGAGGGTTGGTCTCAAAGCAAACGCTCTTCACTGCCTGCAGTGTGTGTTTGCGTATGTCCAGTATGTCCACGTTCTGTATGTGCTCAAAATGAACTTCACATCCGTTGTAGACTTTATTAAAAGTAAGCAATGTGCCCTCTGAGGACCCGATGAAATCCACCCAGGAATCTCTTTTTGCTGCAATGAAATGGCTCTTTGACCGTCAGCGGGTCCACTTGGGGAGCTCTCTTGGACCAACCCATGGAAGATCAAACCCACAACATTATATGAAGTGTGATCAAGAAGGATGGTGTGTGCGGTGGAGATAATATGAGAAAGAGAGAGCATTGCATGCAAGAGGAGTGTGTGTGTATGTGTGTGTGTGTGTGTTGCAGCGTTTGTGCAGGATTCAGGCGGATTGGGTTGGTGTGATGGAGAGACAGTGAGGATTGTGAGGACAGTTAATAGAAATTGCGGGTCCGTGACGGGATGTTGGTCTTTGGCACAAAAGTTGAACATGCTACACGCCCATCCGCCAGAGCAAACCTTTCTACCTCACTACATACTGTAAAGGAAACAACAATTTCTGCATTGGCACTGCTCACTGATATTGGATACACCTACGGACATACCTCTCAGGATACTAGGCTGGCCCGTGCATGCCCACCCTGCAAAGTCATGCAAATGTATAATGGACACTAGTGATGGGTAGCAGAGTCAAATGAAGGACACATTGTGGCTGCTGATGATATGAGGCCATGGAGGAGTGGGCATTCAGTGGAGCTCCTGTAGCACCCTGCCAACAGGGTATGTGATTATAGGGGTATATGGGTATAACAGGGTATATGGGAATCCACCAATCCTACTTTTGGTCGACTGATACTGATGCTGATTCTTGGCTTTTGACTGATACCAATCTGATACCAGTGGTCTTTTTTTCCATTTGAATGGAAGTGGAGCATTCCATTAGGTTTTATTTGAGACTGTAGCTACAGATGGCTTCTTAAAGCCCCCCTCCAATCAGAAATGGGGTTTTCTTCTGATTATGCCCCCTAAAATGTCTGTCTCTGACTAAATTGACTTGTATCTATGCAAAGTTTGTCACTAGAGAAGTGTTTTCACATTCCTCTACTGAGAAGGCTGATGTCTGTATTCAAATGTACATGCAAGCTACACCAGGTATGTCACTAATACAAAAGCTGATCACTTTCTAATAGGAAAATGCATATTGACAGGGGAACAGACTTTGACACGACTTGTCAGTACAGAGAGCGATACTTTGCATTAGCATAGACAAAGTTTTGACAGCAAACATGGTAGACTGTGCAGTTTTTGGGTGTAAACCCGACCCTTGAGCTTTCTTCCACTATCTAACAAAAACCATCTTGTAGCAGATATACAGTACAGGCCAAAAGTTTGGACACACCTTCTCATTCAATGCGTTTTCTTTATTTTCATGACTATTTACATTGTAGATTCTCACTGAAGGCATCAAAACTATAAATGAACACATGTGGAGTTATGTACTTAACAAAAAAAGGTGAAATAACCGAAAACATGTTTTATATTCTAGTTTCTTCAAAATAGCCACCCTTTGCTCTGATTACTGCTTTGCACACTCTTGGCATTCTCTCGATGAGCTTCAAGAGGTAGTCACCTGAAATGGTTTCCACTTCACAGGTGTGCCTTATCAGGGTTAATTAGTGGAATTTCTTGCTTTATCGATGGGGTTGGGACCATCAGTTGTGTTGTGCAGAAGTCAGGTTAATACACAGCTGACAGCCCTATTGGACAACTGTTAAAATTGATATTATGGCAAGAACCAATCAGCTAACTAAAGAAAAACGAGTGGCCATCATTACTTTAAGAAATGAAGGTCAGTCAGTCCGGAAAATTGCAAAAACTTTAAATGTGTCCCCAAGTGGAGTCGCAAAAACCATCAAGCGCTACAACGAAACTGGCACACATGAGGACCGACCCAGGAAAGGAAGACCAAGAGTCACCTCTGCTTCTGAGGATAAGTTCATCCGAGTCACCAGCCTCAGAAATGGCAAGTTAACAGCAGCTCAGATCAGAGACCAGATGAATGCCACACAGAGTTCTAGCAGCAGACCCATCTCTAGAACAACTGTTAAGAGGAGACTGCGCGAATCAGGCCTTCATGGTCAAATAGCTGCTAGGAAACCACTGCTAAGGAGAGGCAACAAGCAGAAGAGATTTGTTTGGGCCAAGAAACACAAGGAATGGACATTAGACCAGTGGAAATCTGTGCTTTGGTCTGATGAGTCCAAATTTGAGATCTTTGGTTCCAACCGCCGTGTCTTTGTGAGATGCAGAAAAGGTGAACGGATGGATTCCACATGCCTGGTTCCCACTGTGAAGCATGGAGGAGGAGGTGTGATGGTGTGGGGGTGTTTTGCTGGTGACACTGTTGGGGATTTATTCAAAATTGAAGGCACACTGAACCAGCATGGCTACCACAGCATCCTGCAGCGACATGCCATCCCATCCGGTTTGCGTTTAGTTGGACGATCATTTATTTTTCAACAGGACAATGACCCCAAACACACCTCCAGGCTGTGTAAGGGCTATTTGACCAAGAAGGAGAGTGATGGAGTGCTGCGGCAGATGACCTGGCCTCCACAGTCACCGGACCTGAACCCAATCCAGATGGTTTGGGGTGAGCTGGACCGCAGAGTGAAGGCAAAGGGGCCAACAAGTACTAAACACCTCTGGGAACTCCTTCAAGACTGTTGGAAAACCATTTCAGGTGACTACCTCTTGAAGCTCATGGAGAGAATGCCAAGAGTGTGCAAAGCAGTAATCAGAGCAAAGGGTGGCTATTTTGAAGAAACTAGAATATAAAACATGTTTTCAGTTATTTCACCTTTTTTTGTTAAGTACATAACTCCACATGTGTTCATTCATAGTTTTGATGCCTTCAGTGAGAATCTACAATGTAAATAGTCATGAAAATAAAGAAAACGCATTGAATGAGAAGGTGTGTCCAAACTTTTGGCCTGTACTGTATATATATATAATTATTAACACTGTTTCAGCCAGAGACAGTTAGCCTACAAGCTAACAAACAACATAGGCCCCGTTTACACTGCCAGATTTTTGGGGTCTGCCCATTGGTCCGACATCCCATTCTTCCGACCATATGAAACCCATTGTTCCGAAGTCCCGTTGTTCCGAAATCATCATGATGCCCTGTGGTTAAGGTCTGGTTAGATTTAGGCACAAAAACCACTTGGTTAGGGTCAGGAAAAGATCATGGTGTGGGTTAAAATGAAAAAGAAAGTGACAAACACATAAGCCGTGAGCCTGCTCCTCCTCCAGCCTTTCCCAGCTGACCCAGAGCCGGTCGCAGCGCACCATCAAGGCAGAAATACGCCCGCCGGGAGCCGTTCAGCACCACGGAGAGCTTCCCACACAACCCGAACCCCAGAGTTAATAACAGGAGGTTATGGTGTTTCATTCTCTCCTCTCTATGACACTTGTATCTCGACCAGTAGCCTACTTTTGTTGCGTTTGCTGATCCTCTATGGTACACAAATACAGTATAGCCTAGTATAATCACATATCAGAACAACGGGACGTCGGACTAATGAGAGGTCGGAACAATGAGAGGTCGGAACAATGCTACTGCACCAGATTTTCGGCGAATGTTGGCAGCAAGCTGTGAGTGCTTAGACACACAGAGCTGGATTGGTGAGTTGATCCGAGGTGTCCAATTTTATGCCTCATTGGGCAGACATTTTAACGGAACCTTTTTGGCCACGGGAGGAGCTGTTGATGACTTGTGGGAGGAGGTGTTGATGACGCCGCAAGTGCGACCCACTGGTGGTGGACTAACTGGAAACAGCTGATAGCAGAAATTAGCGAGCAGCTAGTAGCAGGAGGGAAACGTAAACCTGAAAGATACTGTAAAGATGAGCAACTGGGGAGACAAGGAATTGCGCGCCCTCCTTGCCCTCGCAAACAGAGAGGCCATTAACGGTCAAATGACAGGAACGGTGAAGGACGGGCCAACTTACGAGAGAATCGCCAAAGGACTGACCAGCCACAGCTTCCCTCCCACGTCACTGTTTACGTCACATGCTGAGCTACACGTTTTGTTACTTGCTCACGCCCCCACTCTGTATGAACAAAAGTGGGCAGGCGTCATTTTGCCGCACTCCCAGATTTTGCTTTTATACTGCCAATGCTGAAAGAAGACTGATTGGGCTTTCCTGCAAATTTGCACAATTCCTATTTTAAAAGGGCTATAGACAAGTAAAACACTACACTTTAAAACCATTCTGATATGTCTGATAGTCGCCGATTTTGGTGCACAACCGACTCCTCATCTGGGTCTGAATGAGACTACTGCCAACATGTATGGCTGCATCTCTGGGATGTTTCCTTTAACGCCACAGAACAAAAGAATACTTCGCACATCTATTTCCAGACAGGTGCGTAGGAGAGGGACGAGCAGAGCACAACTTGTAAAAAAAAACACCAACTCCCGCACACTGTCTAACATGCAAAAATAATGATTTCTTCCTCTCAACGCCAACACTAGCCATCTTGATGCGCATTGCTAGTTCAGTGGTCAGCCTGGCGTGAACAGCGGTAGAGAAAACCTACCACAAGCAGCGGTGATGGGTGGGGCGGAGATAGAATTTCTCAGTTGGGGTGAAAGAGTAGATCTGCTCCCCAGTTTTACTTTTAACTATTACATGGCAAAACTATGTTAAAAAAATATTAGTACTAAATATTAGTAAATATTACTTTGAAATGTGTCTGGAAGGGGACGTTAGCTATAAGAGGAGACCTCAGTAGGCCAAATAGTGCCGATACCAATCCATCATTTGTATTCATTTACATACATGTACCCTTAATGATCAGATAAATGTACCTTGTTTGCCTTGTCCTTATTTGTATTTCAATTAACCTGTACCCCTTCCTTGTTTGTGCTCTTATTTGCTTCTCCAAGCACTTTATTTCCCTTAGGGGATCACTCAACCTTAATATCTCTTAAGCTGACACATTTGATGTCAGCCAATTGCAATGAAACAGTATTAGTGGCCATTTTATCGAGGGAACTTTGCAAGCTTACATTTCAGAGCTGCACTACCTTCACAGCTCTAATAGTAATAATAATCATTTATACTCCTTAAAAAAGGTTACACAGTGCTTTGCAAAACATACGGCACAAGCAATGAAAATAGAGGCAAAAGCAAAGAGAAGCAATAACAACAATCATGAAACACAGAGAGAATAAAAGACAGTTTAGCAAACAGCAAGTGGAAAACATTAAAAAAGCAAGGGTGCAACAGTAACAACAGAAACACAAGCATTCACAAAAGCTCTCCACTCCACTAATTCTCCCGGAGTGCATCAGGGTCATCCAGGTGAGAAAAGATAAAAGCATCCTTACAACTTTATTTGAATCTGCATATGGCATCAATATTTGCACACCATTGACGCCAAAGGTGGGAGGTAAAATATGAATATGAGAAATCCTGGGAGGTGATTTTAGTGAACTTTACACAGCAGGCTTTTTACCAATGTATGCGAAAGGCACAGGAGAGAGACAAAAACAAAAAGCCAATGCCTCTACTGAAATTAACTGGGTGTTGTGTTATTGCATTATGAATATTTCACAAACTTTGACCAGTGAATTATAACCTGTGACAGCCAACTGGCAAACAAAGTACTGTAGCTGAGCCAATTTGAAGGTGTAGGGAACATGGCTGCTTGTTTTTTACAATGACATTAAGTAAGTGTTTCCCCTCTGTTTATTCTGTACAGGAGTGGTGCGCTCGGGTACATTTATTTTGTTTATAGCCTGGTGGATCTAAGTGGTGAACTGAAAGTTTATTGATCTGAAAGAACACTAAAAGGTTTATAATATCTGCAGTTTGTACGGCTGCTAGATGGACAACCTACACAGCTCCATATTTTTAATTAGGCCCACTGTTTGTGTTTTTATACCGCTGGTTTTGCTCATACCGCTGTAAGCTATTTGCACTACCAATGATATCAAAGAATGCAACCAACCTCAAAGTAGAGGGCGTATGTGCTTTGATTGGATGGGAGCGCTTGTTTGCTGGTGTTTACTCTTAAATGTAAGTTTTTCTTTGCCTTTGACAGAGCTGTCTTTACCTCATAATATAATTTGATTACGACAAAAGTAGTTTTGTGTGGCTGAAATGCTCTTATAGTCCTACCACGTAAATTAGATTGATGAGACAAGTACTTTTTTGTGAAAACCTTGGCTTGTGTAAGCTCTTGTTGTCTTGCTATTTTCCCCTGGCTACTAACAAAGCCCAGGCAGATGTCTGATGTACAGCTTTTCACTGACATGTCACAGAGGCGAGACCCTCAATCAAAATCTGTCTGCATCTTACCTATTCATGCCTGACAATGAAAATAGTTCTTTTTGAGCTCTCCCTCTCCTTTATGTGCCTGCTGGCACAGCTTATTTTGAAAGTAACTGCATAAATGCTTCTCAGCTACCTTTAAAGGCCCATAGCCTTCAGGAATCAATGTTTAATTAATTGTCACCAATCCATGACAGATGAGAATTCAAATTAGAGGTTCTTATGCCAACGTTAGCTGCCAAAACTATGCAAATGCTAGACAGCTCTTACTGTTTTTTCATGGATCTTTGAAGACGTTTGAGGGGTCTTCAAAACCAAGACAGCATAGAGCGAACATACCGGCACACGACCATAGGGATTCTTGTGTGTGTGTCAGTGTGTGTTCGTGAGGCCCCATGCACACCAACAGAGTGAGAGACAGATGGAGAGAGCACCTATTTGCCTGCTGTTGGCTTGTTAGTGGAAATAATTTTAGGATTATACAATAACTGATGTTGTAAGGGGGAACTACTACCTTACTTTAACAAACCTGTAGGGGCTGAAGTAGACATGAAGTGACCCTCCATCAAATGGCTACATCTAATAGAGTGTCCCCTGACTGGTCTCTCCCCATGGCCTCTTACAGGAAATTGAATCCTAATGGAACAAGAGTAAAAGCATAAAGCACCTCTAGCGGCACCTAGAGGCTCAGTGTCCATTCAATTTCACAAATCAGTGGTGTTGCGTGGAATCAGCAGCATACCGTACGTACATTTTCATTTGTCTTACAGCCTTACCAGTGGTGGGTTAAAGATGCAAAGTTTGACTTGAGGTTGGAATGGAGAGAAGGCCATTTTGTTGTACATATCTATCCATCCATCCATCCATACTATCTATACCCGCCTATCCTCTTTCCTAATAACATCACAGCAATCTTGTTTGTTTTTTGTTCATTTTCCCTCTGCTACATTTTTTTCCCTCTTGTCATGCACACTTACCCTGCGATAAGTGGCAAATCTTCCTAGAGGTGGCATAGACGGCCACCGGGGGCACCATTGAGAGGGGGGTGGCAGGGGAAGCTTTCCTAGGGTGCTGAATGTTCTAGGTCTCACACTGCCTGGGATGGCTCCACAACCTGGGAACTACTGATCTATCATCATTAAAACCAATGGTATATTCAATTGCTCCCCTTCAACTCATAAAGCAACCCAGTCTCATTCCGAAGTTGTCGCAGTCCGGTGCTTGGGCAGTGACTTGTGGCATCAGACACCATGAAAAAAGGCGTCCTTTAATAGACGGCTGGTTGCCGTTAACAGTGCTTGGCGGCATCAGAGGGAAACGTGGCAGGACAAGAACGAAAGTTAAGAGGACGAAAGTCTGAGTGGGGCAGGTGGGAGGGGTGATTGGTGGGTCCAACAAACACAGATCTTAACCTGGGAGAGATTATAAAGCCAAACCCTATTCCTTTTTCCTAAACCCAAAATCCAACCATGTGCGTTAGTTGTTGAAGGAAAAAAAAAAAGTCGATTCGCAGTTTTGTACCAATGTAGTGTGTCTATTTTTCTGGACCAAACATTGATATGTGACGAGGTCGGAGATAGAATGTGTTGTTAAAGTCAAACATTCATTAATTAATATGTTGTTTTTCAGCAGAACTACATAGTTTGTCTGTGCTTTACAAGGGTTTGGTCAGGTTGGTTGGAGCTTGGTTAGGTTTAGGGAAACATTGTGGTTTGGGTTAAAATTACTTCTTTGTCAAAGGGATAGTGCACCCAAAAAGGAAAATTCAGCCATTATCTACTCACCCATATGCCGGAGGCTCAGGTGAAGTTTTAGAGTCCTCACATCCCTTGCGGAGATTCCAGGGGGGAGTGGGTAGCAACACAACTCCACCTAATGCAGGCTGTGGTGCACAGAGAAGCAGTTAGAGCCACAGGCTACAATGAGGCTATAAACAGAGTTCAAGTGACGTTTTTCCAAACAACTTTTTATGTTGGGGCTTCAGAACACTTGGATCACTATGGACGAGCAGTATGGAGATATTTTGTGGTTTCAGTTATGTGTTTTTGGACGTTTTAATCTGGGGTGCTGTCAGCCTCCATTAGGTGGAGTTGTGCTGCTACCCACTCCCCCTTGGGATCACTGCAAGGGATGTGAGGACACTTCACCTGAGCCTCCATCGGCATACGGGTGAGTAGATAATGGCTGAATTTTCATTTTTGGGTGCACTATCCCTTTAAGGTTAGGGGACCTCTTACTTTAAAAAAAGGTCACTTGAAACAGAAATTGAACAGCTTGGCCCCATGTTGAAGTACAATATTTTGTTAACCCATTAATCCACCCTGACATCCTCACCACATAGACTTTTGTCACCTCCTTTGCTCCCATCATAATTACTATGGCCACTAGAGGGCTTTCTCACTTTTGTCATTTTATCACTGGTAAACATATGTGGTTTTGGGGCACTTGCAGAAACGACTGATGCTGTCTTTCCTCTTGGGAGCTCTTTTTCCAGTCTATCAACAGGAAGTTTCCCTAAAGCAATAATGCTTTTTTTTCTTTTTTCTTTTTTTCTTTCTTTTTTTTTTTTTTTACTATAAATTAACAGCTTCAAAATCCTTTTAATAGGGAGAATGGCTCCTGTTTTGTTGCTTCTCTGTTGCTTTAAACGATACAGCTACTTCATGTCTTTATTATTATCAACAAATCCTGTGACATTAATTAAACCCACTTATCAGGGTTGTCTGTGTCTCCACGGCTTTATGCAGCTCATGTCTCAGTGCCATAGCCGTCCATTGATTTCCAATGTAATACCACGTGATTAACAACATGTCCAAGCTGGTAGCAAGAACAAACAGCAGCAGTTAAGTTGTCCATATTTACATCCTGCAATTGCTTTCCCATCTGTTAAGTTCTGATGTATTTATCAACTAGAATCACTGCCTTAGAGTTGCATGCCTCTATTAACCAGTCAAGGTGCGGTTACAGTTTACATCAAGGTCTGCCCAGACATGACATATGACTGTTATGACAGTTCACAATGCTTCAAATGTGGATGTACGGTAAAAAAGCTGCATATTCCAAAACATGGATGCTTCACATACATCTTCAACCCGGCAGCACAGAAGATCTTTACAAGCACCACAGTTTCAAGATGGGCACCCAAAACTAGAGTCATCAATTCAGGATATGATCAAATGCCTCTCCTTTTGTTCCCGAGTTATGACGTTGAGTAATGACCAGAGAAGTGTTTTTGCAGAAAATTATGATGTCACAGTTAAGCTGACCTTTGACATTTTGAATGTAAAATGTCATCACTTATTCATTTTATTCTATTAGATATTTGTGTGAAATGTTGTCCTAATTAGCATATGAATTCTTGAGTTATGGCCATTAACATGTTTTGTGAGGTCACAGTGACCTTTGGCTTTTGACCACCAAATTTTAATCTATCCATCCATGAGTCCAAGTGAGTGTTTTTGCCAAATTTCATGAAATTCCCTCTATGTGTTCTTCAGATGTTGCATTTACGAGAATAAATGATGGATGCATGGTCACAGTGACCTTGACCTTTAATCTTTGACCACCAAAATGTAATCCATTTATCGCTGAGTCTAAGTGGACATTTGTGCCAATTTGAAGAAATTCCCTCAGGATGTTCCTGCAATATTGCGTTTATAAGAGTAAGATGGATGTGAGATCACAGTGAGACGAATGGACAACCTGCAAACATAATGCCTCTGGCCATGACTGTTGGAGGCACGGTGGCATAAAAATAGATCGCTATTAGAACCAAATACAAGCACAAAGTGGCTTGTTTTCTAAGCCAGCCACATTTTTAAGTTTTCTAAGTCCAAGCCTATGTGCATGCTCTTCTCTGCAGCTTTTGAAGGACAGACAGACTGACCAATCAACATCACATTCCTTCAAGCTGAGTTGCTATGGCAAAAAAAAAAAAAAAAAAAAAAAAAAATCAGTTGTCAGAACAGAATTAGCAGCAGGGCCATGTACATCATTCACTCTGCCTACATGCAGCATATGCTTTTATGTAAAATAGCTATTAAAATAGGATCCACACAAAGGACTCATCTCAGAGCGTCTGCCATTATCACAAACTTGACATCTATGAAAGCTGATGGTTGAAATTCCACCTCTTTGCTTTCATTATTAAACACGAAAAATGTCTGTACTCATTTTCCCGCACATATATTAGCCTGATGCTTCAAAGAGATGAAAAGGTAGATTTTTTCCTTCTTTGTGTGATTTTGATTACTTTTATGCTTGTGCTGATTTTTGAGCACGCACTGCCATTTCTGCAACCTCAAAACATTGAACACTTATTTGCTGAATGTGTGGGATAAGTCAAAGATCAAAGCTAATATGTTGGGTTATTGCAATGTGAATTTGGGATCCACACATCACTCAGGAGTGCAATGTAGCAAGCCCAGCCTTGAATGATAGATAGTGTAAGCGATGCACACAAAGGCTAACAGGTCTGAATTCCCCAGTGGCTCTGTGTAGTTTGGGTTAAGAACGACTTCCATTTATTAATTTCCTCTGCTTGTAACCCCTATTTCACTTCAGTTTCAGCTGGGGACTGGTACACAACTTATGTGTCAATTCACCAGTTCTTCATCAACCATTGAATACATTCTGAAAGCTTGATAAATGAGCAGTACTTGATCTCATGTTGCAAAAGTGATGCGCCCAGTTTTAGTGCCTCAACTGATTTGCACGTGTAAGAGTCTTTAGTCTTTCCAAAAAAAAAAAAAAAAAAAAGGATTTAAATGTGCCGCACTTATTCATCACTCATCCCATGAGGATTTGCATTGACCTCAACAACTTATTCCAGATACTTTCAAAACTTTGTATGTGTGGGAGGGTAGTAGATGCAGGCAGTATGATGTGTTCCAGAGAGTTTGTGTGTTTAAGAAGTTCTCACAATGTGCACCACATCTCTTTCTTTCTACATTCTGTATGAGTATGTACAAAAACACAATAAGTTCCTATGTTGTGTGTTGTGGAGGGATCAATGTGTATAGAAGACACACAAAGATTTAAATGAACATTTGGTACTTCCATCTAGCTGTTGTGTTCCTCAAAAAGTAGTCTGTTTTCTGCCATAGTATATCTCCTGTAAGCTTGCCCCCTGATCTTTATTGGCCCAGTTTTATTGCTCTCTTAATCTATACTGGAAAGGAGTCCAACTCATATAGTGCATCCTCAGAAGTGGTCTGGAAACCCCTTGGCTCAATAGCAAATCCTCTGGATGTTGTTCTGATATAATGGCAAGACACTTTTATTTGAACACGGCTATAAACAATCTTCTGTTTATATGTCTCTGTGCCTGCGACAGTCGTGGCTGAAGGCATTATGTTTTCAGGCTGCCCATCCGTCCATCCATCTGTCGGTTCATATGTCCGTACGTTTGAATGTACATCCCATTCTCTTGAACGCAGTATCTCAGGAACACTTGAAGGGCTTGTCAAATCTAGCACAAATGTCCACTTGAACTCAAGGATGATTTGATTGTGGTGGTGAAAGGTTACTGTGACCTCACAAAACGTCTTTGGCCATAACTCAAGAATTCACATGCTTACTATGACTAAATTTCACACAAATGTCTAACAGGATAAAATGAAGTGATGACATTTTATATCCAAAAGGTCAAAAGTCAACTTAGTCAAATTCACTGTGACATCATAATGTTCTGCATAAAACACTGGCCATTACTCAATGCCATATCTCAGGAACAGAAGGGGAGATTTGTGTGGATACTGAATAGTTGATGCTAATTTTGGGTGACCATCTGAGGCTGTGGTGATTGTATATATTGTGTATGCTGTCAGGGTAAAGATGTATATGAAGCATCCATGTTCTGACAAAAAATACACTCTATACCTTTTATTAAATTTCTTCGAAGTCTTAACTGCATACATTATGTAAGTCTGGGCAGACATGGATGTAAACTGCAACTTGACTGGCTGGCAGAGGTATACAACCGCGAGACAGTTATTGTAGTTGGTATTGTAATCTGCCGATGAACTATAGAAAATTCAGTTTATGAAATCTTTTGAAAGCTTTGGCTTAGGTTTGGAATGTTTAAATGACAATCCAAGGCACTGCTGCAATGTCTTGGCCAGGAATTTAATAAACTAATTACGTCTTGGTTTGGGTCGAGGTAATGGACGAAATGCTTGCCTGACATCATTCAACAATTGGGAAATGAGATTTCTGTCCACTGGGCTGGGTTGGTCAAGGTTTGGTTTACAAGAAGCATCCATTAACTGACTTCCTCTTCGCCTTCATTACAATTAAACTAATCAAATATAATTGCCAAAATCATTTTAGAGGAATCTGTAATTGGTTTAAATTTGAGTGTAGGGTGTTGAGTGTAGTATTATGACGTAATCTTGTTGTAAAATCCCCAAGTTCTTTCATTTCAGCAAGGTTTTATGTGCAGAAACCCAGAAACAATTGTTAAATAAAGAGTTAAATAAAGTTAGGTAAAGGAGCAACAGGAATATGAAATATAACAGGTAATGCTTTGCATGTTTCCTGTATCTCCACACTATATCTTGGCTACGCAACATGATCAGATAAAATACAGAAAAAATGTTACAGTGAAAGCCACAGTCAATTATCGATACTTGCTGCTGTTTTTTAAGCTAACACTACATTCAAATCACAAGCTGTTACATGGTATAGCAGTCACGCTTCAGGTCACTACCAGTTTACTGATTTAAGGTACTACTACCTTAATGGGTTATTTTAATTTATGCGTTACGCATAAAGACACATCCATATTTTATGTACCACCATAATGCTCATCTGTAGTCACCTTATAGTTCTATGGAAGCCCACTGGGGACTTTATTAAAATGATAATGTCAACTTGATAATGAATGAATAATGAATTATAATGTTTCCACATTTGAACATATCTACATACTTAAATTAACACTTGCATTTTGTCCAGTGTACAGAGAGGCAGACCTTTAGAAATTAAATGCCAAACAGCTTGTCCATTTTCATTTTAATAAGGTCACAGAATGCTCATATGTATGTGAAAATATAGATGCAAATTGCAATATTACATTTTCATCTAAATTTGTACTAGCACACAGATGGGTGTCAAAGTAAGGGAAAGCCAACATTAAGTGTCTTTGTCGGTGTCAATACTACTTTATGGCACCAGAACAGGTTCAGTGTTCCTTAGCATTGATTCTACAAGTCTCTGGAGCTCCACCGGAGGGATGACCACCATTTTCTCAAAAGATAATCTCTCATTTGGTATTTTGATGATAGTGTCGGTCCAAATCTCTCTTAGGTATTTAACTGGGTGGAGATCTGGTGATCTGCCAAGGCCAAAACATCTGATTTACACCATTTTAATACTCATCAAACCATTCAGTAACCCCTCATGCCCTATGGATGAGGGCATTGTCATCCTGTAAGAGTCCACTCCCATCAGAACAGAACATGACTCAGAACAACTTTGTATTGATTTGCTGTGACCCTTCAGTGTAGAGCCCTGTTTCCACCAAACTCTTTTGGTATAGTACCTTTGGAGCCAAAAGTAACCCTTCAGAAATGGTACCTAGACCGTAGCGTTTCCACTACAAACAGTACCCTTAAATGTGGGCGGAGTTGTTGTCACTCACTGCTCCGTCCAGCACTCACTGTGTTTCCTCATTATCAGTGACACAGCTGGAAGTTTGCACCTTGTTTATTGTCCACAGAAGAGGTTGCATACCAACATTTTCAGAACAAATAAAACAGGCTGCAGTGAGAGTCTCCCTCAGTGGGATATTTAAGAATAGCGGGATTGTGCATTTAGTCCTTCTAAGGCAAGCTCAGGGGTTTAGTGTTGCCGTAGCCCAACGCTGAGGTGTGTGAGGATTAGAATATATGCATTTCACATAACCCGGCCGAAATTTATAAATATAAAACCTTGCAGATCGACTCACTACTAAAAGTGTATGTCACATAAAAACTAAAGTGATGGTCAAAGTTGTTACATTGAGTGACATTACAAGTTAACATTCCACCTTAAAAGTTGCCGGCAGTCGACGCAGTGAATTAAGTTATGCTTTTCTCTGACTCCGGCTGCTCCAAGAGGCAGCAAAACATCCGTTTATTAAGTAGTTATAGTTTATTAAAAACCCTCCATGGTATGAAAAGTCATTACATGAACCTCAAAACCAGCCACAACTCAGCCCTGAGCAGAGTGACCGTCCTCTATTGACCAATCAACAGACTGCAGTGTTCACAGCTCCACCTTTTAGTACCAGATTTGTGTGCTAGGCACCCCAACAGAGGGGGGACCAAAAAGTAGGGGTGGTATGACACAGTTCCATTGGTATCATCCACAACTTTTCACAGTGGAAATGGAAAAAAAGCGTACTGAACTAAACTGAACCGTACCGTACTGCTCAGTTAAAACAGGGCTTAAGGGGACTAGTGGACCCAAAGCGTGCCAGAAAAATGCCCTCCTGCAACATAACAGAGCCATCGGATCCCCTCTCTGGGTCAGGCATTCAAGTTTTTCCTTTGTCACCTGTCTGTATGTGGAAAATAACAATGCTTTTCTGGGATTACATTCTCATTGTCAAGTTGACATTATCATTTTAATTAAGTCCCCCATGGGCTCCCATAGCATGTTAGTAGTGAGCTGAGTAAAGGCTAATGGACCGACTGAAAAAAATAGTAATGAAAGCCCTTAATCTCAACACTTGATAATGTAATTCAATTGGTGATTTGTAATGTATTCAAACCCTGCAGCTATGTTAAAGTCACTCTCAAGCTTATTTAAATTATTAAGCTGCATGCTGCTACACTCAAATCCTTTCCTCTCACCTTGCAGGTTTTAATCACTCATCTGCTTCCAACAGTGGAGAGCATGCAGCTTGAGTCAGCAGCACATCAGAAGGAAATTCAGTCATGTAATTTATCTTTTGAGGTTTTATAATGTCTTTCAATGAACATGTTACTAATACTACATGCTATAAAGCAAAAATCCCTTTGCTTCAAGTCCTCCTCAGTTCTTCTCTCACACACAGAGATCCACCTTGAACAATCATATACAGAGAGTGTGCCAAGGAACTACTTGTTTTATTCTCTTTTTTTTTATTTATCACAGTTTCTATGCTGCATTAGTACATTTTCCAACATCACCTTAATTGAAACATTTTGTACCAGAATGAGAGTGAGCCAGTATAACCTTGATCTGCACCAAACAACTGCAAGGAGACTTACTGAATAGATAAGGCTGTTTCCAAGCAAACTCTACTGCAGTACAGTGAACTGTGCTCCAGCCAATTATGTGACAAAGTTATGTTATTATATGGTAGTGCTGTTGATGCAATCAAGGACAACCCGGCTTACTTAGAAATCCGAGTTCAGTGATGAACAGCAAACTTTTTAATTCATCTAAATTCACATTCTCATATGTGTTGATAGAACAAGACGGCAGTGGTGGGACAAAAGAGGGCACGCAATTAAAGGACAGAGTAACAAGGAAAATTGCATTTCCGCATGAATTATGTTTTGTTTTTTGTTTTTTCACACAGACAGTCAGTTTAGCCGTTTGCTTCATTGCCTCCACCCAGTCCATTTTCATTAAGATGCACTCGTTACAGTGTAACTCTTGTGGAAATAAGTGAACATTGGCAGAGGATATTAGCTCCTGCTGGTTTGAGGAACTGTGCATGAGGTGCAATGATTTTGCCAGAATTAAGGCTAATTATGTGTGCATGTGAGTGTGTTTGGGTGTTGTTTATGTTGTTTTCACATAATGCATAAAGCATTTTTAAATGACGCTAAATGTTAAGTATTCACATATAGTTATGTAACAATCCTTTTATAATCCTCACATATTTAGTTAACATACATTAGCAGTGTATTCATCGGACTGTACTGGTTTCTGTACAAATTCATTGTCCAGGTGATTGTCGTCTGAAGTAGCAAAAGCAAATTTCTATGACTTTCCATGATGCAGGGATGTGCAGTGAGGAATATTCTTGATCGATGTTCCACAGGTGTTATTTTTACGTCATGATCAGGTCGGATATTATGCTGAAACTTGACACTGTGCGTGACTTGATAGTAGAGCTGATGGGTAGAGTTTGGGGCACCATCTAAGAAGTAGAGATGCACCGATCCAGCTTTTTCAGTTTCGATACTGATCCCGATGCTGTGGCTTTGAGTATCAGCCAATACCTGATACCAATCCGATACCATGGTACCAGAAAAGACTAGAGGCATCAGGCATTGATGACTACACAGTTCTTTCCTACGATAAAATGAAACAAGATGAAACAGATTAATGCAATGATGAACTATTTATTTTTAACAAAAATAAACAATTGTGCAACAGCAGTTGAAATAGTGTGAAATACCTCCACACAGCAGATTCTCTAGATTTAAAGGGAAAGGATCGTCTCAGATATAGGTTGCATTTTCCGATATCCGATCCATCTATTTTGATGATATCGGGGCCGATATTCAATCCAGCCATCGGATCGTTGCATCCCTACTAAGAAGTGCATGCTAATGTCCAAGGGAGCATCTCAGAATATATGTATCTTTCTAATATTTTAATTGACATTATGAATAAAAAAATAATTCAGTCTGGGCCACCCCCTTGTATATACTCAACGAGTATTTAAAGAAAGACATGCATAACCTCGTGTCACATTTCCACCAAGACCATTAACAGTTACACAGCTTATATTTACGCTCAGTTTTGACTGTCTTTTATTTTAAAGGTGGGGTTCTAATACAAAGTATGTTTTATTGCGTTCTTAATTGCATGATTGGCGGTTACATGATAAATTGTTATATTAGTTTGTGCAAGGCTTGGACAGCTTGTGGTTCCTCCACTTTGCCAAATGTGTTGTGGGGAAGCTTTGACAGGGAATCCGCTGTGTCATTTTGGCACAACGAACCCCCTCAGTACCTTTCTGTGTGAAGAGGAGAGAAAAAGAGAGGAGGAGAAGAAAGGGGTGGGAGGATAGGGCTCAGAATATGAGAGCAGAACAGTTAGGTAGGCATATGCAGAAAGTGACACAGTTGAGGGGTGGTCCTGCTCCTGAAATTCTGCTAGATAGCTTCAATATTTTGACATAACTGTAAGAGTACAGGGTTGCTCACAGCTGTTTTCAGCAGCAACATCTGAAAAACCTACTTCCACTGTACGCTGCCAGCCCAGCGCCCAACAGCTCAGCGCCCAGCAGCCCAGCAGCCCAGCAGCCCAGCAGCTAGCTGTTGAACATGTCTGAGCCGATGGGACTAAAACAGAACAAAAAATGATTCTCACATCTCAGTATTCAGGTAGCCAAAGAACCACTTCACACGGAATCCCAGCAAATACTGAGGCCACTGTTTGAAAGTCCAATCAAGACGTTCCATTAGTGAGTTTTTTTAATCTAGGATGGTTAAGATGTGACCACCTTACTTTGCCTCTGATTGGCTTTCCTTGTATAAACCTAACTAATCAAATGGTCCAAAAATAGTTGCAAAATAAAATCTCTGCCAATTTACAGGACATTACCTTGCCATTCTTCCTGTGTTCTAGCAACATTAAAATGTGACGTCAACACAAACGGGCCTAATCTGCTAAAGTTTATGTACACAGTGTGACTTAAGCAGTTTTACACATCTTAAAAACAGAAAACAGTAAGTCAGATAAGTCTAAAAATGATAAGCCAGTGACTAAAGGCCCTGACACACCAAGCCGACGGTCAGTCGTGGGTCAGTGTGGGTTGTCTGTAAGCATATGTCACCTTAGTCAGGGCAGTGTGTCCTGCTCCGTTGCCCCTCGTTGGCCCCTTTAGCCTTTTTCTTTTTTGGCCTATTTTGGCATGATGAATCTGCGTCAGTGTCGGCGGCGGCAGAACCTGTCAGTGAATGAAATCACTCTGATTTGCAGTTCAGCTCAGCACACAACAAGAGAAACAGAAGTGAGGAAAGTAAACAAACAGCTAAAGTCGAGAAGGCATGAGTCCAAAACGCGCTTGCTATATAAGGTAATATTGTTTTTCTTTAGCCACTGAGCTCTTTAGGAAATGTTTCGTGATGGTTTGTGTTATTTTTCACTGGCGCACAGTAAATACGCTCTGTACTTTCAACACTGGATTGTGTTGTTAATATGCTAACTGGCTAACTAGAGGGAAGACAGTCTTCCAGCTTCCCTTTTTTGATGCTGGAAACAGACCATTGTAGTCTGTTGGTATGGAGACTTATTTTCTCTCATTCAGGTGTAGAATGTACGTGCTGGTTGGCTGTGGCTGTAGTCTCTGCAGTGTGTTCATGTGCAGCTTTTTGGCCGAGACACAGGTGACATGAGGTGATGCAACAGTCGGCTTTCACTACTACTTGTTCTCTGAAGTCAGTGTGGTGTATCTTGGACTTTACACAGGACACAAACCCAGGTCTCCTCTATTCATACACCACAACATGGTCTTTGTCATTCTATGAACTATGTCACCTGACTTTGTGGCTGAAAGCTTTCAAGGCATTCTTGTAGATTTACTTTATAATCTCAGAGACTTTATAGTCTTAGATATTATTTGATCTTTTTTTCTTCCAGAATATTCCCCCCCTCCCCTGGCTGCAATGGCCCTAATACACTGTCAGCAGGCAGCCAGAACACAGGTCCAGTGAACGATAAGGTGATAATGTGTGCAGGCATATTTTACCAACACATTAGCCAAAACAACTTCATTAGCTGCTGTCTGATATGTGGCTGCTGTGTATTTTGGCAGCTTGTGTTGATGTTTCTCAGTGTTAAGGTGCCATGCTTTTTAGAGAGGCAAACAGTTTGCACATTTGATATTTTTGGCTTCAGATATTTTCTTCAGGAGTTTTCTAATCTTGCCTCCTCTCCAGGGAAGTTACAGTTTTAATTCATTAAGACCATACCACTCCTCTCGAACATGATCAGTGACCCTAATAGCTGTAACATTTGGGTATCAGGCCATTAATTATCTCAAACTGCACACACACTAAATATTTAAATAAATACTCTCCTTAACTGGAAATATCATGCGGCTCTTTAACCTTCATTTTGTCAGAGATAACAGCATCTGCTCTCTCCTGGCAGGTAGTGTTGGCAAACAGAGTTCTTTGAAGTAAATAACACAGATGTGACTGACTCCAGTTTCAGCCTTCTGACAAGTTTAGTCTTTTGACAAACCACATTTTTATCTCCAGATTATATCCAATTTAGAGGCTATTAGTAATAATATAAAAAATTGTGACACTATTACCAAGTATTATCTCTTGTAATGCCTACCCGATTTACTGTATTTAATATCTCATTTCTTTCCGTCTTTGTGAAAAGGCTGAACTGTAAATACTAAGTGTTTGTCTAAAGTCACATCCTATACTAGTGACGTGTAGGATGTGAGTCTTTGGGGAAATCATCTTAATTGGCATTAGCTGATAAAAGCATATGCATGTGCATATTTTGCTGACCCTTTTATTTATTTTTTTATTTTTTTATTTTTTTTGCTCCAACTCAGAGAGCTCACAGTAATTGATGACAAAAAAGTGTTTATATTTTTTCATAAAGGAAGAGCTGGCTGTTGTTATGACACTAATTATGAAAATCTACGTGGGCCACACATCATGTGCTTCCATGCAGTATGAATAAGCAGAGTAAAAAATATAAAGGTGCCAATGTATTATAAAATAATTTTATACTTTAGTTAGAGTCCAGCTATTAAGGCATACAAACAAGTATTTATTCATATTTTTCACAGCTGTATTAGAGTTTATTTTTAATTCATTATAGCAACTTTTTGTTTATTTATTTAAGAGCAACAGCTTTCCTAGGTGCAGTCACAACTACCACATGTGCACAATGACAATGAGACAGTATCCAAGTGCACTGGCTTTTAAAATGATAAATTTACACCACTCTAAGCACATAAGCGTTGGATGTGACATGATGTCACTGTAGGTGAAGCCCCTTCCATATGGAAAACAGTCATTGTCTACTATTATGCATTCACATAATAAAATAAATGAATAAATAAAACCATTAAATAGACTGCTCCCTTGTTCCTTTGATTGCACAAATTATAAAAAAAACAAAACAAAGATTTCGAGGGCGTGTGATGTGATTTTTGATGTTCATTCATTTTCCGGAACCACTTATCCTGTTAGGGGGCGTGGGGGGGCTGGAGCCTATCCCAGCTGACATTGGGCAAGAGGTACACCCTGGACAGGTCGCCAGACTATTGCAGGGCTGACACATAGAGACAAACCATTCACGCTCAAATTAACACCTACGGCCAATTTAGAGTCACCAATTAAAGGGATAGTGCACCCAAAAATGAAAATTCAGCCATTATCTACTCTACCCATATGCTGAGGGAGGCTCAGGTGAAGTTTTAGAGTCCTCACAACACTTCCGGAGATCCCAGGGGAGAAGGGGTAGCAGCATAACTCCACCTAATGGAGGCTTACAGCGCCCCAGATTAAAACGTCCAAAAACACATAAGTGAAACCACAAAATATCTACATACTGCTCATCCGTAGTGATCCAAGTGTCCTGAAGCCCCAGCATAAAAAGTTATTTGGAAAAACTTCATTCGAACTCTGTTTTTAGCCTCATTGTAGCCTGTAGCTCTAACTGCCTCTCTGTGAGCCGCGCTCATGTGTGCGCGTTTGCGCAAGACCGTGAGACATGAGCACCGTGTCCATGTGTGTTCACGTGCTTTCGCCGGTCTCGTGTGCAAGCACGCACACATGAGCGCGGTGCACAGAGAGGCAGTCAGAGCTACAGGCTACAATGAGGCTAAAAACAGAGTTCAAATGATGCTTTTCCAAACAACCTTTTTTGTCGGGGCTTCAGGACACTTGGATCACTACGGACGAGCAGTATGGAGATATTTTGTGGTTTCAATTATGTGTTTTTGGACGTTTGAATCTGGGGCGCCGTAAGCCTCCATTAGGTGGAGTTGTGTTGCTATACAGTATACCCCCTCTCCCCTTGGATCTCCGGAAGTGATGTGAGGACTCTAAAACTTCACCTGAGCCTCCCTCGGCATATGGGTGAGTAGATAATGGCTGAATTTTCATTTTTGGGTGCACTATCCCTTTAACCTGCATGTCTTTGGACTGTGGGAGGAAGCCAGAGTACCTGGAGAAAACCCACGTTGACACAGGGAGAACGTGCAAACTCTGCACTCCTGGGTTTGAACCATGAACCCACTTGCTGTGAGGCGACTATGCTAACCACTACATCACTGTGCTGCTGATTTTTGATATATAAATAGAATCAACTTGACTGAGGAGCTTTGTAATGTTAACAAAGCAAGCATTGTTCTGAAAGGAAATATGTTATAAAATCTTTTTACAAACTCGTCTACAGACAACCAAAGTATTTTGAAGTTCTTGTGAGATTAAGATGTAACATTCGTAATATGTCTCTATTTACCTCCGTTATACCTGGATAGCAGCAGAAGTCTAATGACGAGAAGGTGATGACACACACAGCTGTTTCCCCACAGTAAGCTGGTGACTTGTGTGAGGTCACAGACAGATGATTGGTGGGACTGGGCAGTTGTGCTGTCAAGATGTTCAGTGATGTAGAGAGGAAAGTAATTTTTCATGCAACTGTGTGTATCCAGTGCCTCCCCAAAATGTCACCAGCTCCCAATGATGCTTTGCAATGTAGAAACTTGGAGAATACAAAGTATTAACTGACTGGTGTGATTATTTTGCTGCACTGTGCTTTAACGACCCTTATATATATTGCTGTCTGCCTCAAAGTCAAATGTTTAAGTCCTATAGGGGCTTTAATGAAGGTAAACAGTGGATCAGCCTGTTCAGTGACAGTGGGCTTTGATGCAGTGCTTTCCAATTAAAGAGTGCAGATCAAACATACCACCAGTCATGCTGGCTTCAAAAAGACTCAATCAGCTGAAAGGGAATGCCCTCGTGGAGTCTAAAAGAAACTGTTGATGACAGACACCAGTAACAATTACACATTGATTTTAAACTCAGTACAGACTGCTTTTGGCATTTACTGCTTTAGTCACACTAAACCTGTATTGTTGATGTGGATCCAAATATGTGTGCCGGTTTTAGAATCTCTCTAATTCACAGCTCACTAGATAAAGGCTCGAGCGGATGTTTTTTCCTATAATTATGGAGAATGACTAATCAGAGTGGTTTTTCAAATTATCTAATTGCTGCACCACACGCTACAGTATCTGTGCTCGCCGGTGAAATCACCAAAAGTATGAGCTGTGCTGGGGAAGTTACTAAAGGTATTACCAAAAAGCCGTAATTAGAATACTGTACTCATTACTCAAAGAGGAAATCAATCCCATTAGTTAGCATTGCAGCGTGACACAAGCCTTTTCAGTGCCTGCTGTGTTGCTTGTGCACAATAACTAATCTCAGCCTGTATAGCAGTGATTGAGGATTCTCTCCATCATTTGTCACAAGGCAAGGCTCAATTCTGCCATCATGTTTTATGTCTGCATGCAAGTGTGTTGATGGAGTGCTTTGTCATTTTCTTGCTGTGGAGAGGTGATTCTGACAACTTACATTAATGTTTAAATCCATGTCTTTATGTGACATACATGTAAGCTGAAAATAAGAAGACTCTGTGCTTACTGAAGGATTTATCCTCCTCTGAAAATTAGCTTTTTCCCTTCCATACTCTACTGTGGACCAACTTCCCAGAGGCACTATGTATCAGTCATTCCTGGTGTTTTTCTTTTGTAATTGCTGCCTTGTGCCTTCATTCACTTCAAGCTAATGTATGTATGTATATCTCAGCCAACCATTCATGAAGTTCAAATCTATACTGCATTAAATTCCAGGGGGCTTCCGTCTTAAAAATTCATTCATGTCTGATGTTGAGTGTAGGGATTCATTCACATGCGAGACTGAGTGTAGGGGCACACATAAACCAGCTGCACAAGACATACTTACTTACTCCTCTTCATCCCCTACGGGACGTAAGGCTTCAGTGAGCTCTTTCCATTGCATTCGATCCTTGGCTACATGTTGCGCTTCTGCCCATGACAGGTTCATCTTTTCCAGTTCCAGTGTGACAGTTCTGTACCAGCTGGTTTTGGGCCGTCCAGTTCTATTTTGCCTGGTGATGTCTATCTTTAGGCAACTCTCATGATCTGGCCCTGTTTTACTTTCAGCTCATGACCTAGCCATCTCAGACATTTGTGTGTGATTTCCTTGGTGATGTTCCGGCTACCTGTTTTCTTGAACAGGCAAGGAGCCGGACAAAAGTCAGCACACTGGCCCTCCAGGCTTGGGGGTTGGGTGTGGTGCTGACAATGCCACCCCATAAAAAATCACTGTTTCAGAAACTACAATGCAAAAGACATAGACACACAGATGCTAACAAGAAGAGCCAATAGATCCTTTTCAGCACTGTAGGATGCTGATAGATAATTGACCCTTTGCTTAGCCCCAGCCTTTTGTGATGGTCTGACAAGCTGTCGCAGTAAGCATGGAGCCCACACTGAAACTAACTGCACTCCCTGAAGAAATATTATTGTATTTTTGAGAAAATGATCAGCAGCCAGAGGGGTCTACAGTCTGTGTTTGAAGGATATATCCAGGATGTCAAACTGACTCAGCAGCAACAACAGGTTAAAAAGACAAAGATAGATAGAAGCTAAAGCCGAACTATAGGCTACAGTTCACAGTGTAAAAGTGAACCACCACATCACTGCTGATCGCCACACAAAACAATGAATATAAAGGGAAACTCTGCCGAGTATAGTAAGCAAAAGCAGCATGTGTATACATTCAGTAGGCTATATCTTCAGTAGTTAGCTAGCTAACCCTGCACTTTCCAGGGTTTGATTTTGGTTTTGGAACAGGGAAGAAACATATATCTTTTTCCAACCTCTCCAGGTATTCATTCATACACGACGTGCTCCAGGCGCAACATTTAACTCCAAATCCACAAAACCAGCCTGAAAATGAAGGAAAACTGAAATGATTGCATTAGAGTCAATGGAGCACTGCTGTGTTGTTGGACCCTGGTCTGAGCCGGCCTGATGCTACATTATGATTGGTCAGTCTGCGTCCGGGAGTGGGACTTTGCAAAGGGTCAACTAACAAAACATCACTCCCCACTGAAAAATGTGCTTATCGTTGCTTCTTTTGTATGTTTCACTGTGTAGAATGATTGATGTCCAGACAGGCTGTTTTCACACTCTTCTGCTGAAGGGGCTAACAAGGGCGGAGGTTTCATTACATTGCTGGCCTTCATCTGAGGTGGAAAACTAAAACTAACTCAATAACTCATTGGATCAGACATAAATCTCACTATTTTGTGGCTTATTGTTCACACAGATGTTAACTTCTCACCTCTGATAAAGTGCCACTCACACCTGCTTCCCTCATCTTTTCAGTGTGATGCACCAGCAACACACCGGTCAGAGGATACATATCTAGTTGATGGACCCAGATGTAGCTACAGCCTCTCACAGGTTCGCAAGAAATGGCAAAGCCAGTCCTATTAGTGGTATTGAGTTAGGGAGGCGGGACTAATAGTAGAGAGCGAGATGTGTTAAGTGTTTATCCACCAAAGACACTAACTAAACACTAGGTGACATCAGTGTTAATGCTATACAGTAGGGACAACTCAGAAGTTGCTGGATATTGGTTGGGACATGTCCCTACTGTACCATCCCTACTCAGTTTTAATCCCTTGGGGGTTAAGTTTCTCACATTAAAGGAATACTTCATCCCCAAATGATCATTTGTATATCAATTACTCACCCTGTGCTACATTTTATCACATGCCTTCACAGTGAGCGAATAAACAGGAAATACAGAAAACTCTTGATGAATTGGACTAAAAGGTATCTGTGTGTAACAACAGCGAAAACAGGGTATATCAAAACACTTGTTTATAACCTGTCCCACAATTTGTGCAGTATAAAGTTTCATTTACCCAGTCGTATGCTCAGTACTTCCCAAACACATGCATTTTCTCTAAAACCTTACTATTAAAAGCATTTTTGCATAAACTGTCCCACACAGGGAAGAGTAGCGTGCCTGGGCAAACACATACATTTAAATTCTGCTTGTGTGTTCCATTGAAATCCCGCCCCTCAGTTTGGTCATTGGCCCGGCATTCCGCTGTCGCTTCCTGGCCAATGAACAAGCCAAGTGGCATGAGTAACAGATATACAACTGATTATTTGGAGGGGTCACTGTGAGTAGTGGAAATTAACCTGTTTAGTCCATAGTGAAATAGACTATGTTTGCTCCCTCAAGAGTTAATCGCAGATCGGGCGCGGCGGAGGCGCAGCGCACCTGCGCTTCGCCAACTGGGTGTGGCCAGGCGGATTTTGCAAGTTTGGCACACCGTGTGCGCTGGCAAAGCTACTCTTCTTTCCCACCTCCGTCCCTCCTATCTGCGCAAGTCGGAAAGAGGGAGGAGAGAAGGCGTGGAGTGGGTTTTACACAGCTGATTCACATCACACCAATCAAATGAACCCCTCTCCTCGCCCTTAAATGCGCCATGGCAGAAGAAAGCAGCAGCGTCAGACAGCCAAACTTCTCCCAGGAGGAAACTGATGTTTTGGTCCTGGAGGTCCAAGCTTGCAGTGTCTGAATATACGGAACTGCGAGCAGACCTCCACGGGCTGATGATGCAAAGGTAGCCTGGAAGGAGGTCACCACAATTGTAAATCAATGTTGCGTTTCTCTCGTGCGTGCGCTCTCTCTTTCTCTCTCGCAGTCTCACTCTGTTTCTTTTCTTTTGACTTTTCTAAGATGACAGATGCTGAATATATACTCCCTATCTGATGCTGTGGCTGTTTGTGTTAAATCAGGTTGGGTTTCCATTACGCGTGCCAAATGTGCCAATGGTGCCAATCCCCTTTGATCTGACATCAGATGTGACGGGACAGTCGATATAGAGATACATTTATGTGCTGATTGCAGACAGTTGCATTGAATAGTGGTTTTGTGGGTAGCCTATTTATTGCATTGTTAATGTGCCTGACATCCTGGAAACCTGCCTGTGAGGTTTTGGTGACATGTACGCACTGTCCGCCGGTCAGCCAAACTTCGGCTTACACCGGCTGCACTCCCCCTGCGCTGACAGTAGACGTGGTTTCAGCTGGCGAGCTTTTAGCGCACCTTCGGCGAAGCCCTTTGGCACGAAACTGTCACTGCGCCAAGCTGGATCTGTCGACACCTCCACCTGCTGCGCTGCCACACCCATCTCAGCGCACCTCGGTCTGCCAAACCACCAAACTGAGCACGCCTCGGATTGCACTGCTCGAAACTAGCTCTGCGCGGGGTTCGCCACCCTGCGCTGCGCCGGGGAACTAGAGGCCAGTATCTTTATGCAAGATTCTGATTCCATCCATC
Organism: Epinephelus lanceolatus; assembly: GCF_041903045.1. NCBI lineage: Eukaryota > Metazoa > Chordata > Actinopteri > Perciformes > Serranidae > Epinephelus > Epinephelus lanceolatus. Next base: position 17,754,372 of record NC_135747.1, on the reverse strand, counting down.
CATTTTCAACTGCTTATCTGAAACTGGGTCGCAGGGACATCAGGCCGGAAAGCATTCCATTTGTCCCTCTCTCCAGCAATGTTTTCCAGCTCCTCCTGGTGGACCCTGAGACATTCCCAGGCCAGACGACATATGTAATCCCAAACTAAACCGCCTATCCATCTCACACTCCATTCTACTCACTCGTGAACAGGACCCTGAGATACTTGCTTGCTTGGGGCAGTAACTCTCTCCCAACCCAGAGGGGGCTATCCACAGGTTTCCAGCAGAGAACCATGGCCTCAAACTTGGAGGTGCTAACCAAATGTTTGGGGGCCTCAGATTCTGATAGTTTACATTTTTACATTATGCTTCTCTTTAAGCCGTCATTGACATTACACCCTAACTTTCAGCAAGCTTTTCACACTAAATCAGCAGTCTCTGCCTGGTACAAAGCCAAAGCACAGATGCAGCTTCATCCTCTGCTGCCCTGCCTCCACATATAAAAAATCACTGTGTAAACTAAATGTAGTGGAGTAACAAGACCATTATTGCAAAGGTAGAGTTTTAAAGGCTGCAAATGGCTCTATTTTGTTCTGGAGGTGTGGTTACAGTATTTGCGCAGAATTCGCTTGGCCTGAGGTGGTGGGGCCCAATGTGATAACTTTTCATGGGGCCCAAAATCCCTCATGGCGCCTCTGCTAATATGAGTCTAATGGCCAAAGTACATGGGGCACGGTCACATTGTGTCACTTAGATGCCATCTTTGCAGCGTGTGGTGGCTGCCAGCTTCACTGTGTGTGTAATGAATTCTGCTTAGTAAGAATGCAATTGTTTATGCAGGATTTGGAGGTGTAATTAACTGGATCATTTTAACCATAGGATGCATCGATATGATTGATTTATTTTAATGTGAAATGTAAAAACACAAGACAAGGTTGCTCTGCTGCTTTGCACTGCCTCTGGTACAATGAAATATTCATTGTTATCATTTTTTAAACAGATTGTTCTTATTTTTTGTTAACACATTTCTTTGCAGGTTTTACCTGTTAGAGGGCTGAACATTCGTGTAAAAATAACATTGAGTAGCGCAGGCTTCCGTGGTCAGTGTAGCAGTTTAAGTTGCGTGTTGCGCTGTGACCACAAGTTTGGTTTCATAACATCACAACTAGTTTGGCCAATCACTATCCAGTATTGTAACTAGAAGCCTACAGCGCACATATACTGACGATGGTGATGATTTTAAGAACCTTTAAGTTTAAATCCCACATATTTGCACACCAACAAATGCAAACCATCAAGTAAAAATTACCATTTGATTTAATGCATTGATGTGTCCTAAAGCTGTATCATTCAACACTATCACTAAAGAGATGCTGTTTACAAACCAGGTAAATATGAAAACATCCAAATGTGTGCAGTGTAAATAGCATCTACAGCAATTAAAGCAGGTCAACACAACTTGAACACAACACCGACAAAGCAAAATAATCCAGTTTAACTGTGCCCAACATGTAGTTAAGCACATAGAGTGGAAAAACAAACAAAAGATGCACGACTTCTGCCCCATTTGGAGCTGTTTAGCACTTGAAACAATTCAGTACTGGAGTCAGGGGGGTGCATCTCACCAGCTAATACTTCTATCTGAATGAAGCAGGTAGAGATGTTTGACGATGACACGGTGTGCATCCGCTGGTGCAGTAAAACCCCAACTGTGACACGCGTGAAGTGATCCAGTCAGGCTTGAAACGAGGACACAGGTCAACGTGTGAGAAGAGTGACTGCTGCAAAGTGGACATGACAGCAGTTTAGCCCACTCAGGGTAATGGGAATATCAGCCCTTTTGTGAAATGCAGGTCAGTGAGTATGAGTCACTAATAATTAGACACACATCATGAATATATATATTGTCTTTTAGTCACTCATAATTCCAAATACTAGGCACTTTTTTGTATTAATCCTTGATGTGGAGCTACATTATCTTGCTTGTGGTCTCATCTGTCAAAATGTGATTAAAAATTAATAACAGCTGACAGGAAAAAAGAATATTGGAATATTAAGGGAATTTAATACAGGTAGCAAGCGCCATACTGAGCCCTTTACTTTTTCATATCATCCCACACCATTCAATAAAAACACAGTTTATTATTTTACTTTATCATGATCGTATTAGGGGGCTTTTCTGTGGAAGTCCTTTCTACATTCACTGACATGTGACATTTCTTCCAACTTCAGTTTCCAGCGAAAACAAAAACAGTGTTTCATCTCCTAACGGGGAGCCCCTTGCGGTATTACTCCTCGCCAACTTTGTCATTTACCTTCAGCACCGACAAATGAAATAAATACAGCAGATGAAAATAGACGAAGCGTCAGATAGACGGGCAAATAAATGAGAGTTGCCGTGCCGTCTTATGCTGCTGCAGTTAGTCATCTATTTTGCATCTTTCCAGAGCTGTCAGTCAGCTTTTTCACAACTCTCCTCCTTCACAACAACACTTGGCAGCTCGCTGTCCAGCCTCAGCCAAACTGTTTGTGTTTCAGAGATTGTACTCCACGTGACGGATGCAGCTTCCCTCTTCTCGTAAGAGGAGAGAGAAAGAGATTGAATGTCGGAGGGTTGACGCTCTTTTCGGTGGCTGCAAACCTTTTGAAATTAGAGGGAAGTCGGTGTTTATATGTGTGTGTGTACATGTGCCGATCTAAGAGTGCTTGGGGATGTGTTTGAGCTGTGAGTGAGAGACACTGGTCGAGGATGGATGAGGCTAATCTCCGCATCTTCATCTCTGAATGTGGAGGAAATATTCTTAACATGTTTCTGCTTTGTCAGCCTCCTCGTTATCTGCTCAACCTGAATTTGTTACTTGTAGACTGCAGAAGCATCATCGTATGGTGTTTCCGTAGCTTGATATTACAGTCACATAATAACCAACTCCAGTTTATGGATTTTGAAAATGTTGACAGTTATTTGAGTGCTGAATAAATCTGGCAGAGCCTATTAAAAGTTACTGAACAGTATCAGGATGTGCTGGTTCTTATCTCTCATCACCCTATCCATAATGAGTAGATCATTAATGAAGAGAATAATGTGCTGTGGCAACATTATGAAAACAAACTTGAAATATACTGTATAATTTTAAAACAATGTGGCCATCAGTCAGTGAATGAAGCTGTTTTCACTGTTTGCTGAATTCATGCAAGGGCACTGGGTTTTCTTCTGAATAAAGCAGAGAGCAGATTCACTCCGGCTCACTGGAGCTTATCTTCAGATGGCCTTGAACAGAAAGCCTGTGTTTTAGAACATTTCGGGACAAAAGCCGTTGATTTCTTTGTCGCGCGTAATGACAGACTCACACTGTTAGCACATACTGTCAATCACCGCATAAACATATACATGCATGCTCAGACACAACTCCTAAAAACATGCCCCACTATGCTTATGATGAATATCCAAATATACGTTTATGCACACAAGCGCTAAAAAAAAAAAATCAGATGCACAACTGAGAATACATCAGTGCTGTGACATAGAGCGCAACAGAAGTGCAGCTGTAATTATCATCTATCTATCTGAGCAAAGTAATCTGCATTTCAAGTACTGTCAGGTTTTCCTCCAAATTCATTCACGGGTAAATGGGAAAGAGTGTATAATTGCATCATAACGCAGAGGAAGACAATTTTATTGTCTTGAAAGACTCAAATCACAGGTATAAAGAAGCACACACTCATCATTGGTCCACGGCGAAGCAATTTGTTCTGGAATAGCTGTGAAACCATTTGTATTTGGAATTTATTTTGCAGCCAGTGTCGCATAATGAACTGTGCCTGACTCTCCTCAGCGAAGAGCTTTATTGAAGTGTTTGGTAAACTTCACTTTAGGAAGTAATTTTCCTGCACCGACCCTGAAAATCAATTTGAAAACCTTTGCTAACAGGCCAGAGATGCTGTTTTTAACACTAGCTCTGGCACTGTTAACAGTGAGCTGGGAACGCAAACAAAAGCTTTGCCTCCTGCAAATTGTGTGCAAGAAAAACACTAAGTAAACATAATTTGCAGTTGAAGAAATAAAACTTATAAACACAGTGTTTTTCAATAATCTAAAGGGCTCTTTGTGTCAGTGTGCTTTATAAATAGTCGTTTTTTTATACAATGCAACCATCACACCAGGCAAAGAGCACCTATGTGACTCAGTCTGGTTATGGGGTGGCTAGTGCCCACACCTTGAATGGAGTAGTGAAACAATAGTCATCATGTGCCTCTGCACTGCTACTACACATTTATACTGTATTAGGTGCTCAATATTGTAGTGATGATAAGACCACGATTTCCACAGGATTTCGCATCTGATGCAACCTGGGGCTTTTTATAAAAGGTTATGACATTGTACCAGTGGGTGTTAGCGATGGTCCAACTATAAAAACGCATTTTTGACTCCATATAGAACCCTACTTGTCAAGAAGGGTCTTTGAAAGCTTCCATGGTAAATTATATTAGCTGCCACTTTGCCATCTGTTGGGGTTAAGTGAGCTGAAATCTCTTATCTGATTCAGTTGTCATGTAGCCTCGCCACCTGGCTCACCCACCTACCTAACCCCGGCCCCACTCTGGGAATCCAGCAGTCTCAGTAGAGACCTGATCAGTCAGAGTTTGGCTGCCTCTGCTACATCGCCACATTAAGTAAAACTACTGTACTTCTTGTTGTTTCTATAGCAACAGTTCCCACTCATGTCTTCAGGATACTGTGCAATGCGGAGAGTGAAGGAGACTGCAATGACAGTCATACCTGAGCATTTTGATTTAATCGTAGTGGCTGTTGGTGAAGTAAGGGTTGACCAATATATTATGCTCCCGATATACGAAGAGTGATATTTTTGGACTGAAGATTGAAGCAGCCAAAATATTACTTTAAATTTAAGTTTATTCATGGAAATAATTACAACAAAAAAAAGGTTGTCTACCAAATTTGAATTGTACTGAGTTTGAAAAGCCTCAAAAACCAACATTTAGACTGTGACGTTATGATAGAAAGAACTCATGGTAATCAAATTAATAAGCAAGCCAGTGGGATATGCTGGACTGGCCCTAACTTAAGGAGCAGAAATCCCACTGGTGAATGCTAAATTGACCAATAAGAACCACAGATCAAGACCCAAAAAGAATTCAGAGAATTTGAATTCGACCAGGCGTGCAAACATTAACCTCTGAGAGACCATTCACTACATCTGCAGTGATTCCTACTGTTGAGTAGGTGTACTCATCCTTGGCTGTATCTCTACTTTGATGCCTCTAAGTATGCCTTTTCTCTCTCTTAAAACTCCCCTCCTGATTTCTTTCTCTCTCTATATATCTTTCTCACAATTTCTTCCTTTTGTTTCCTCTCTCTCTCCCAGGTGTTGCTGAGTGACTGAGGGGATGTGATGGCACAGCTAGCAGGCAGGACAGATCCGAGCAGACTGCCTGCTGCACACTGAACCATCTGGATGCAACACGTTAGAGCCTAGACAGGTAGGACAGGATTGCTAGATTTTTACCTTTAAGGTTCAGCAGACTTTTGTGTGCAAAGATTTTTAAAGCATTGCCGACAATTTAATGTTTCAAGACCTTGGAGAAAGTCTTTATAGTCCATTATCTGTAGAAGCACATTTGGAATGAAAGCATTCTTTTCATCCACTTTGGCATGTTTTATGTATGAAGTGCAAAAAAAGCAAAATCATCAGCTGTCAGTGTTTGGAAGAATTAGAGAGAGTGGAACAGTACAATACATGCAATTATTTTATAGTGCTAAAATGCTGACTGATTGACTAAATTCCATACCAGATTATGACCAGATTGAAAAACAACAATATACACAGCTGTCAAAAAAAAGAAATGATGTCTTCTGAAAAGGATTTTTTGAAAATACAGTCTCCCTAAGCTCCTTTTATGTCTAATGCACAACTCCCTTTCCATTCTGCTTGCAGAATGGATTTTCCCAATTTCACTGAAGGGGTGTTTGCCACAAACAGCAGTGGTAATGACACACTGGAGACCACTAAACCCCCTCCCAGTAAGATCCTGCTTACGCTGACCCTGTCTGTACTGGCTATCCTGACTACATTCTTCAACTGCCTGGTGATCACAGCTATCGGAGTCACGCGCAAGTTGCACCACCCAGCCAACTACCTCATCTGCTCCTTAGCAGTGACTGACCTGCTGGTGGCTGTGCTGGTCATGCCCTTCAGTATAATGTACATCCAGAAAGAGTACTGGGGCATGGGTCAGGTGGTGTGTACCATCTGGTTAAGTGTGGATATCACCTGTTGCACCTGCTCCATCCTGCACCTCGCTGCAATCGCCATCGACCGTTACAGGGCCATTACTGATGCAGTGGAGTACTCTCGCAAACGCACAGGGGCGAGGGCTGGGGCGATGGTGGCAGTGGTGTGGCTCTTGTCTATCCTCATTTCACTTCCTCCTCTAATCTGGCGGCACTACAGCGGGGATGCAGAGCAGGTAGACCAGTGCATCATGATGCACCATCACATTGCCTTCACCTTGTACTCCACCCTTGGAGCATTCTACATCCCCCTGATGCTCATCCTCATCCTCTACTACAAAATCTACCGGGCTGCTCAGACCCTGTATATGCGCAGGGAGGCCAGCCGGGCAAGCCGTCACTCATGCATGACCAATGGGAGCATGATCCCGTCCTACCCTGCTGGAGAAGGCGACGACGATGGGGGACCGAGAAGTCCGGTGCCCATAAGCCCACCAGAAAAGTCTGTCTCTGAACCCTCAAATGAGGAGCCCCCACGTGAACGGGTGCGTGCATCAGTGAAGGCCTTCCGGAGCAAGACGCGCCGGCATGAGTCACGTAGTGAGTCACGACGGAGCCAGTTTTACCAAGGACCACGGATCTCAGGCTCCCGGGAGCGCAAAGCTGCATCAACGCTGGGATTGATAATAGGGGCCTTTGTCATCTGTTGGTTGCCATTTTTTGTCAAGGAGGTGATCGTCAACACCTGCGATGCTTGCAGTACCTCAATGGAGATGGCTGATTTTCTGACATGGCTGGGCTACATCAACTCGCTAATCAACCCCCTTATCTACACCATCTTTAATGAAGACTTCAAAAAAGCGTTTCAAAGACTTGTTAGGTGCAGCCATTACCTCTGATGGTTACAATTGTGCATGATCATACCCATTATGCCACCACATGTACACATGTATCCAGGTGGGGACAGACTAAAAGATGGCCATCAGAGAATACTGACTGAATACTGATGCAATGTGCCTGAGAGACAATCAGGTTTGACACCCATTCCCAGATGCTCCACCAGGCACTCCAACAGCCTCAGTGGCACCAGCTCAGCGATGAGGTTTGCAGCAAAGTTCCACATTGAAGTACACGTCTTGCTATTAATAGAACAACCTGAGATTTCCTTGATGTTAACTGGTATGTTTGAAAGGACATTGACATGTTGGTTTTTAGAAAATGGGCCATCGCTGACCTTTCTGAGGTCTGGGTTTTGAGCATTAGTCCCCATTAAAGGGCCTTAAAATAGCTGACCATTATGGCTTTCCCATCTAATGACCTCCGGTCTATCTAGTCCAAGCTGCTGGCTGAAATACAGAACATGTGTAATATACCACAGCATACCAAGTTGTGATTTCCCATGGTCATGATGTTATAAAGGGTCACTTTTACCTGATTGACTGTCACAGTGATTGTTAACAAACATTGTTGTTGAATGTGATATGTATTCAGCAAAACACTTCAACAAATATGAAATAAAAATTTGCAGATTATTGAAGTGTCTTGTCAGGTAATGGTAATGACACTGGCTTAAATCATCTGTCCATCTGAAAGCGAAAAGTTGTTACCTGCCTTTCGTCAACGTCTCAACACTGAACATAACATGCCATCTTTTAAATGTTTAGGATGAGCAGCTAAGAATATGAAGAAAATGTTTTATGATCTAGGACCAAATCATACCATTAATAAAACATTATGAATTATATTTAAAAAAAAAATACTTGGGGACCAATATAAAAACTGAGCTTGTCTCCACTTTCACTTCAGAAGGTTATCATGTGGAGAGGGCTTGAGATATTGGGGTTACAGGTTCTATAGGACACTACCACTTTAATTGATGTATTGCACAACATGTTATGTTTCTTTAAGTCGGGGATACTCAACTTGTTCTGCCGAGGGGGCCACGTTTGCAAAATGATGGGAATGAATCACATTAATCAGTATAATCAATGAACTGCCTGTTTCCAATTTTTCAGCGTTTGTTGTCCTGACTTATCTTTGCCAAGAGGCGAATCCAGTCTCAGCAGGTCGAGTGTACGCAGGGACGTTTCAAGGATTTGAGGACATTCGGAGCTCAGCCCAGATCTTTGCCAGGGGAGCACCCCCGGGTCCTGGCACGTTTTTTTTTATTAACAAGCTCTATTTGGATGTTTTTTTAATGCACTCTGGCACCTTATTAGCATTCAAAGTACAAAGAAAAAAAAATAACATTCCTTGTGTGAATCCATTTATTTTTATTGTGAATAAGAAAACAGTCGATGGACCATCTGGTGGGCCATAAGTTGAGTATCACTGCTTTAAGTTATTTTGTGGGGTATTTATTTATTTATTATTTATTTATTTATCTATCCTGGAGCCATTGCACACCCCATCCCATCTGACTCCCCCACCACACAGCCATAGGTCAATGAATGTGAGAGCCACCAGTGCAGAAATCCTCATTACATTAATCCCACTCAAGTACTTGGAATAGAACTACTATTTCTTTACTGCCTCCAAGAGGGCACACGATATGTTGATGGAAATATTGTGGATGAGTCATGTGTGAGGGTGTACTGTATGCCAGAGAGATAATACAAAGTGTGTCATACACGCACATACATCTCTGACAGTATGACCGGTATTTGTATATTGTTTCTTTCTTTGTCTCTCACTGTCTCAATAATCAATAATAAACAGTCCACATATGAATGATGCTCTCCTGTTTTTTTGTTGTTGTTGTTTTTTCCTGTGTTAATCATACTTTTCGGAGTGAAGATTTGGTATGTGTGACATAAGTGCAGTATGTGTATGGAGAGAGTGATAGCAGGAATAACATAAATAATAACTCACTGATAATCTTTATGCGTAAATGAATGTTGATGATTTAGCCTACTGCAACCCCATATTTCAGTCTGCCTGCTGCTCATGTGAACAGACGATGTTTTCCGTATACTAATGTGATGGCGCCCCTTTGTGGCTGGCAGTAAGACTGCAGACTTTCCAGTGGGCTGCTACAAACTGCATCACTCTTTTACAGCTTCTAGAGATTAATGAATCTGGAAATATGGTATTGTTCATTTGGCCTTATCAATCAAATAGATATAAGTGAGAATTAAAGTAATCCATTTTTTTTAAAACATTCTGTCTTATCAAACTTATTATTCAAATTGTATTGTCAATTTTAAAAATGACGGAAGAAAAATACCACATTTGTATACAACATTTCTCACAAGTTTGGAATTCCCTGTTCCAGGTCCACAAACTGTTATTGTGGAGTTGCTGCAGGCTGGAAAGTGCTTCCTGTGATGCACATGATACAGTCAGCTTCTTCTGTGTTACCTTTAGGTCAGTAGTTTCACTAAGTGACGCTTTAAAATTAGAGGTCCGCGCAATACCTTCTTCAATAAGGCACCCTGTGCAAGAACAATCATACAAGCAGTGGGTGTCATACGCAACGAGGATGAAAACAAGGGCTTATCACTCTTGATTCCTGCCAACCGTGTTCACTGGAACACACCACTGCTACAGAGCTAACACTGCCAGGAGCAGAGCCTGTGTCTCAGCAGTGGTGTTTGCCTCAGCACCATTATGACCCAAACTTGAGTGTACAATTTATTTCAAAAGTTTGAAATATAAAAACCCTTTAAGCTATAATAGTCTGCCATTATAGACTATACATTTTATATTCTAAACTTTTAGATCTACTTACATGTACACACTGGCTTGTAGATTACTTTCACGATCCCACCGAGCCCACATGTGTTATGAGAGGAGGTGTCCAGTCTCCATAGCACACAAACACAGCAACGCTGTACACTGTCCAGGGAACACTGGTGCAGGATTGAGACATCAGGCACAAACAAAGCAAGGTCGTGTTTCTTTTTCCAACAGGAGAACAGGATGCCTCTCGCTGAATCATCCAGGTCCTAAAAAAGCAACTGATGTTCTCAGGAGTAAAGGGTATTTGCTCCAAATCCCTCCTCACCATAGTAAACAATGACTAGGTAGAGGGATACTGAGCACTGGACAATTGTGGTCTTTACTGATGTTGATGTTACCACTAGTATTTTAACTGAGAGCATTAAGAGACATTTGGCTTTTACTCATTTGTGAGGGTTTTGAAAACATGAGGCAAAAGGCCTCGTTCACAAAAGAATAATCTGTCAAACTACGTCAAACTTCCATCTCTTTTGTATAAGTGTGTTCAAGTTTTGCTGTAGCCTACACCTTCTACTTAGACATAATAGTTCTAAAAAACCAGCTTGTAGCCTAACACTCAAAAATGAACAGTTTCCTAATTATAATAACTGACAACACAATGCTAATCTCATCACTGTGAAAATACTTTCACAGACAGAATGTGTTAGATGACTAGTCGGCGAAATGTCAACCATTTGTTCTGAAATTTGAACCACCATCCCATAAATAAAAATGAATTGAAGTTTGCATAATAGTCTCATCAGTCTTGATGTCATATTTGTCATGCTATAACAGAATTCTAAATAAATGAATACCCTAAGAAAAGCAAGAGAGTGTACAAAGGTACATTCTCTGCTCACTGTGATGGAATAATTATCTCAAGCAAGTTTGATATGCACAAGTTGATTTGCATTGGGAACCAACAGCTCAAATACTGCCTGGGGGGTAGTCAATCAATAAACTGGGATGAATATTTTCTTGACAATGGATACTCAAGATTACGGCCATAATTCTGCCTCTAATCAAATGGCATCATGCAACAATTTAACATTACACAAGTACCAACAAGCTACAAGTATTTTTTCAATTTGTGTAATAATATTAATTAAGTTTTTTAATCAGTGTTTTAATTAATGTGATAAGACGCATTTAAAATGGTTGGAAATGATTGTTTGTTGTGTATTGTTAATAACCTTTAAAAACTTTATTAGTACTTTGTAATTGCGCGGTTGCCAGGTTGGTGGTGTTTTGTCTGGTTTTGTCATGGCGGATAGGAGGATGCTACCGTACAAACCTGGCAACTTTGACTATGCGCTGGATACAGCAGACAGTATGGCGGACAGCGAAAGTGATTTGGATACAGACGGGCTTGAAATAGCTCTGGACACATTGTGTGAGAGACACTGCAGCGACGAGTCGTCTCTAAAGAGCAAAGGCTATTGCTCTGGGTTTTGTGAGGTACGTTAGAGTCCATTTTGTTCGGTGCTCTCACTAGTCGGTGTCTGTTTATCGCTAACGCTACTAGCATTGCTAGCTAACGTTAGCCTCCAGACTAGCTCTATTTATTGTGTAGCCAAGTCGTGTAGCTAAGGCTGTGGCATAGCCCGTCAGAAACAGAACAGAAATGGTTAACAAAATGTAGATAGATAACAAACTGTGCTCCTGACTAGGTAACTTTATGTAGTGTTGTGTTTCCCCAGATATCTGCTTGACATTTGTCAGCGCCTAACGTTAGCTGTATAGCTGCTTAGCTTACCTAACTAACGTTAGCTGTATAGCTAACGTTAGTTAGGTAAGCTAAGCTTATTAATGGTCTGAGGTTAACATACCATTGGTCGTCTAGCAACCTGTGCTTTGCTAACTATAGATTGTTATTACAAACTTTGTTAAATGAGGAAGCAAACTCAAAATATCCTGTTCTCAAATGCCAGTAGTTTAGACATGAATTGCCAGGTTTTAACTACAAAGTCACGAATGGGAAACTTGATATTAGCAGTCCGTTATCAGCAGTGAGTTAGTTAGTTAGTTAGTTTAAACACTATTTACAAGGCTAACTCAATTTAAGGTTAAACCACAAGACTGTGAAATCAGTGTGTGTGCCCCTGTTGAAATCATGCATTATCCTGAATTCACCCTAACCTTAACTATACACGCCAATTCCACTCTTCCATCTAAATGACTACACTACCCACAATCATTGTGGCTGGTCTAACCTTTCCTAGAGGTTCTGTAGCCATTGAGATATCAGGGTTATAGCATGACAACTGAAGTGTAAATATTACCAGATATCACATACAGAAAGCTCTATAGTTACAGAAACCAGACAATAATTTAGTGTGGACACAAGTAATGAATACCTTTTCTATTGCCATGATTCATTCTGTAGATTTAGCCTGAAATGTCTAACTTTGTAATGTTATGAGGCAGGTACTGCTGATGTAACACTCAAATCCAAGTGATTAGATGTAGTTTTGTACAATTGTTGTGGCCAAGCGATACTAATGTCCCTTAACAATTCTTTAACTTGCATTAATTTAAAAGGCAGCTGTTTATGAGGTGTGCTAAAGTGTTACAAAATGGATGGATGGATGGTTGGATGAGTTAGTGTTCAGTTTCCATAGTCATGGCACTGACAGTGACCAAATTAGACTGACATGACCGTTATCATCAGCACAAATAGCACTCAGCACAAATAGTGCCTACGTGATTGGCATATTACGAATGTCATTGTTTCAAAATATATAATTTAGAGTGATGAAAGAATAATTTCCCCAACTAGAGCCACCTGTCATATCTGAAATAAATACAGTCCAAACTGAATAGTCCAGTCCTCTAATCAGTTACCTCACTGCTGAAGGAGCATAGGGTTAGTAGTAGGTAATGTTTGACTGTTACTTCAGATTGCAACAGTAACAGTATTTACATTTTTTCCTACTTATCAAATGGTAGAATGCCCGCCAATCTACCATGCACTCGTGCAACAATGCCTCTGGCAACTGAAGCTACAATAGACTAGAATCCATTGTAGGCACATGATATGATATTAAGGTACCCCCACAGTGCACAGATAAGGTCGGGGCCTTATAAAAAGGTCGCAGTCAGGTGCCAGGCCAGAAGCATCATGCACCCAAGAGACACAGTGTTGAAAAAACTCAAGTATAGCAATGAGAATTGCCAAATGAGAGTGACCCCATGGTCAGCTTTTAATTCTAATTCACTTTCCCCTACCTCTCTGCACCTACCAAATCTGACTGTGTTGAGTTTTTTGGGGGTTTTTTTGGATAAGATGTTTAATTTGTAAATCTAAAAAGAAATTGTGATAATTAATTTTAGCTAGTTTACCTGAATTTCTGTGTTCTTCCTGCACAGTTGGTTGAGGAGTACACAGGACAATGGCAGGTTCCTCTCCCTCAGCTGAAGGTGCTGCGGACTGCACTCTGCAGTTTCACCAAAGCCACTGCTGCCTTCCCCGATGACTGTCAGCACATCCACTATGTTCTCAGCAGTATGGCCTTGTAAGTAGTTTGGCACAGTGTACACTTAGTAGTGTGTTAAAGTTCAAGTTGTAAATAAACCTTAATGTATAAAATGTACTGATGAATTCTTAGCCTGTGCTTTGAATATGCACACTTGTATTCTTAAACAACACCATATACTGTAGTGAAAATAGCAGCCTTGTTTACTTGTTGTTAAGGGAAATGCTGGAGCTTATCTTTCAAGGTACATTGACCCACAGCAATAGCATACCAATGTTATGTTTCTACCCATTTTGCAAACCAGTAGAACTAGAGCTAAAAAGCTTTTTGCTTCGATCAGCTGTTCAGTAGTGGTACAGCAATATGGTCATTATTTACTTTTTGACAGTAGCAAAAAAAGAGGTGTTAATGGGAAAAAGGGGTCTGATGAGCTGAATTTATGCATCAAGAAGGTATTGTCTCACTTACTGTGAGATGTTTTTTGACGAGCTAATGTTCCTTTCACTGTCTTGCAGGAGCTTTTTTGAACTGATGCTGTTTTTCAGCAAAGAAGAATTTGTGGAAGAGCCTTTAAAGGACATTCTGGATTCCTTTCAGGTGACAAAAACTTACCTAGTGTCTCAGATTTCTGATCCACACAACACACTTTCATAAGACCCAGCTGCCATACTGGCAAATAGCTGGTAAAAGTTTCCAGCACCTAGCCGACAGCCAGTCTTACCCCAATGTTTTATAGTCAGAGTAACAACTACTTGAGTGTTTGATACTACTATTCTGTCCATTGTAACTTTAGTTATTTTACACCTCATTTCCACTGCATGGTTTGGCTGGTCTGAACTTCCTTTTGGTACCAGGTCCTTTCCTCTATTTTGTTTTCCACTGCAGATAGTAGTGGACCAGTCCTACTACCCTCTCAGTGTATGTGGGATTCTCAACTTATCACCATAGCAATGCTGCGTGAAACTGCTGAGACATCATTTTCAGCTCAACACTCACTGAATCCTTTCAGCAGCATTCAAACAGAGGAATGTTTGCACTTCCTTCATCAGTTGTACAGCCGTGTGTATGTAGTGTGTGGCGTAGTTTTGCGGGCTGCCATTATTAAAACTCTGGGTAGAGTGAATAAAAAGACATGCCAAAAAATTACCAGGTACTATTTACAACGTTTATTAATAGAAAATAACTTAAGAGCAATTTGAGTTTGTTAGAGCTGTGCTGTGCCATACAGTGGAAATGTGGTATAGTGGGTAACTAATCTTAACAGCCATTGTTGTGATTAGGCATTTCATTAAAAAAAGTTTGGTGTTCTTAAGGAAATTTTGAATGATCAACATTTTTATTACTCCTCACAGGAGTGCCACTCTCAGCTCCTGAGGCACAGGAACATGTACCTTCAGCATGTGAAGCTGATCATCAAAGCAGGAGGCCCCTGGGAAAATCCAGTGCTACAAGGAATCTTGAAGGAGGCAGACTTGTCACCAAAAGAGAGTAGGCTCATGACTGTATTTAATAGCTGACATAGCATATACACAGAGGACACTGTGTTGTCAAGTAGGCACCCCACTCCTGTGACCAGACCTGGTATTGAAACATTCACTGAAGTTGTTATCAGTTCTGCAGAGTGGTGCAGGTAGAAGAGGGAAGGTGAGCACACAGCTCTGTGGAGCAGCAGTGCTGATTGATAGGGAGTGTGACAGGTTTTGTTATAGTCTCTGCATCGCCAGTCCACACTGTCAAATGGAGTTCAGGTGCTGCTGATTTCTTTGGATTTGTTCAACAGTATTTTGCTTGGAGGCTGTCTAGGCTGTCATGGCTAAAATTTAAGTGTCATTTACAGTGTTTGGTGAACTCTACAGTATTGTTCAGATGCTAAGTTCAGTTCCTGCTAGAAATGTATTGACCTCACATCAGCTGACAAAATGTTTTTAGCAAAACTAGTGGCTGATTGTAAGCTGTTTCCTTCCTGCTTCCTTCGGCATCATATCAGAGATCAACAGAACTCAAGGGCTAGTATAGAATTCTAATGACACCAACATCAGTGTAACTCTATTCGACATTACTCTAGTCAACACTTGTATGTAAATACCCCTATATCATATACATTAACCCATGTAATTCCCTCCCATGCAGTTGAGGACTACTTGAGCTCAGAGTTGCCGGTATTCTTTGAGCTGCGGATTCGCTATCTGCAGGCCTGTGAACGAATGCAAGAGGCCATGGCTCTGGCTAAAAGCTGCCTGGAAAATCGCGAGGCTGGAAAACACTTGTACTTCCATCAGGCCTACCTGACCTGCCTCCACAAGGCCTCACTGCATGAACACCTTTACAAGGAGGTAAGACCCAAAGAGTGGTTAAGGCAAAGGATGTGAGACATTGTAGATGAATATACAGCGGGGGAAAAAGGTATTCAATGCGTCAACATTTATTTCATTAAACATATTTCCAATGCAGCTATTTATTTGACATTTACACCAGACAATGATATTAACTCAATGAAACTAACATACAACATAGTGTGGTCAGACGAGACAGAAATCTAACTTTTCTGCAACAGTAAGACCTGTCATGTTTGGAGGAGAAATGGCTCTGCATATGACCTTAGAAATGCCACACCTACAGTGTAGTTTTTAGTTTTAAGCATCATAATATGGGGCTGTTACTCTTTTGGTGGAACCAGCAGAATCCACATTATTTAAGGGAAGATCAACAGAGCCATGTACTAGGAACAAGAATATGTTGCCACCACAAGGAAGGTGAGGATTGGATGCAGGTGGACCTTCGAACAGGACAACAATACACAACGTGCTGCAAAGGAGACAGTCAAATGGTTCCAGAGGAAGAAAATAAAGGTGGAATGGCCCAGTCAATCACCAGTCAGTCACCAGACTTAAACCTAATACATTTGTGGACAAAGCTGAAACTCAAGATTCACCATCTGGCCCTCCAGATTCTTCTAAATTTAAAGACTGTCTGTGTGGAGGAATGGACCATCTGAACACAGTGAAAGACTCATTTCTGCATACTGGAAGCATCTTAAAAGTTGGCATTGCAAACACAGGCTTCTCCTCCACTTATTAAGTACATTTCAGTCGGCATGTGCAATACTTTTTTCCCTGGGTTTTTTTTTTTTTTTTTTACTCTTTATTTCACGTTTCCGGGATAGAAATGGTATTTCTTTATCTGTATAGTTTTATTTAGTTAATATCTATGTCTGGTGTAAACTTAATGTGATGAGCTACTTTGGAAATATGTATGAAGAAAATGCTGTTAAATACTTTCCCCTACTTTATTTGCTCCTTTAGGTGGCAGAGATGGTGTTAGTAGAAAGGAAGGATAATGGGAATAGTTATACTAGTCAAAATGGGAAACAGAACAAATAATACAAATAATCAAATAAATCAACCAGGAATAATCTAATAAATGATTAAAACTCAACTCATCATGATGTTGTACTAAAATACAAAGGAAATTCGTCAAAGCTGTATGATTGAGGTGGAAGGATTCTGTGATTATGAATAATTTGCAATAGCTCTTGTGTTCCTGGTGTCCCTCGTTGATTGTAATGCATTTTATCTTATTTTTTATTTGGTGTATTTTTTTATGGATGTATGTGCTTCTACATATCCTCCTCCTCAGATGGCAGAGATAGACGGCCGTGACGCAGTGGAGATCATCTGCAACACAGAGAGTGTTGAAAAAGATGAGCTTCTGTTGTCGCTGTGTAAAGCTTTCCTTACCCAGCAGCTACACAATGGAGACATGTACTACATCTGGTAAGAATGACCTAAAAGTAGATTGGACGATCCTTCTCAGTGGTCATAGCTTATGTTAGTTTCAAGTTTTATAGTTTACCCAGTGTTTGCTAAATATGTGTATGATAAATCTTGTACGAAAGGGAGCTGTTTTAGGGATGCACATTTTGATATTTTTGATTGGTTCAGTACCTTGTCTATTTACTGACTTGGGTACTAGGACAGTTGCTTAATTAACATGTAACTATTGTGTTGGACTTATAATCTTCTGCCTCCTGCAGGGACCTGGTGTTCATTTGGAGCAGGTTGTATCTAAGGGCCCATCCCTCCAGACATGGCTTCCTGGCTGAGTGCTTGCAGTTGGCTTCTTCTGCTACTAACGTCAGAGCCATCTTCCCCTTCATCAAACTGGTCAAAACAGAGGTACGTCAGACATCACAGCATCATCTTTTTCCATGTTGTGCTTTTCATCACAAATGATTAGAAAATATTTTATACATTATTAAGCTGGCATATTAAAATTGCGTCGACTTACTTGTGCCTCATACCTGAGGAAGATTGTTGTCAGATCAAATCATCCTCTACAATGTTGGAAGCACACAGCTTCAGTTTTGTGTCACTTAGTCAGAATAGACATGTTTGTTTTTAATCATCTTGGTTTTGGTCATTTGGTTCTCCCATCTACCATTTTACTTTGTGTTAATCACCGGTGTGTTTGTTTTTGGACAGCTCGGGGTTGAAGGAGTCCAGGTCTGTGTGGAGCTTTGTGCTCGGGCCTTGCAGCTGGGTGACATGCAGGACGACAGTGTCGCCCAGTCCCTTGTCTGCAAGACCATTGCCTTCCTGCTACCTCATGACTTGGAGATCTGTCGAGCTTGTGCCCTGCTGGTCTTCTGCCAGGAACGCAGTCTGGAAGCCTACCGAACTGTCTGCCTGCTTTACATGCATCCTGACCAGGAGCCGCATCCCCACAATAGCCCTGTCCGGACCAGCGTTCGCTTCCATATTCTGCAGGTTAGAGGGAGTGAAGAGGGGAATATATTATATGAAATAAAATATATTTATCAGATATTTAATCATTATAAATTGTGCTTAAGATTTTTACATTTCTGTTTCCCAGATGCTAAAGGAACGCCTGTGTTTTGACCCAGAGTTTTGGAACCTCCTGACTCTCAGGGAGCATTGCTTGGAGTTGATGAGTGACAAGGTCATGAAGGCCGCTGTTCTCAGCGAGATGGAGGAGGAGGAGGAGGAGCTGCTAATAAACAAGTGTGTAAATGACTCATGCAATCAAGGTTTTGATTCCTGCCAGTGCGCTGGAGCTGCATTTGTGAACCTTCCAGAGGAGCATACTTTGGGTGGAGAGACAGAAAAGTCTGTTGCCCCATCTAATGACGCTCTTCTGACGAGGAGAAAATGGAGAAAAAGCCTACGAAGGAGAAACAAATTGTCTGACGAGGCTGACCTTGGTGATGATCCAGAGTTCAAATACAATCTCAAATCCACCTCTTCAGGCAAAACGCCTGTGTATTCACTAAGACGTAATCACACTAACATGGAAAATTCTGCTTCTGTTAAACCCTCTCTAAAACGCAATAGAGAGTACTTGTCTAGATGTGTGAAGAGCCAAATTTTGAAAAGGAAGGGTAAGAAGAAAAGATGGTTGCAGGGTCTTCCAAGGCTGGAGCCGATGCAGACAGATAAAGAGAAGAAGGTCAAAGTTAAAGGGAAAAAACGAGGACGGAAGCCTTCACAGAAACTGGAACTCTCCTACCCTGATAATGAAATATCCCTTACAGAGGAGGAGTCTGGTTTTGAAGAGATAACTGATGCAGAAGACAAAGAGCTGGATATGCCTCACCTAGAGAATGAACTTGAACTAAACAGAGAACATCAAGAGAATGAACTCGAGCAGATGGATGAGCTTGAAAAAGAAAATGGACTCGAGACACATCCTGACTTGGTCTGTGATAGCAGTCTTAATGAACAAACCCAAGAGGAATCTAAAACACAGTTTTCTGAAGGTCTTCCCAGTGAGCCTCAAGCTGCCTGTGAAGCTGATCCTGAGCTTGATGGCCCACCCTTGGATTTATTGGATTGTCCAACATTGTTACACAGCTACTCCAAAAGGCTTGATGGTGAGAAACTGCAACCTCCAGAATCTTCTGCACCAGATGAGGTTAATGGCGACACAGAACGGGAACCCCAACCAGTCAACACAGTGGAAACAGAAGTGTCAAACACTGAGGTCAGTTGTTTGTCTGTACACCTTTTTACACAGATATGTAGTCATTCATGAAGGCCTTCATTACAATGCCTTTGCTTTTTTATACAGAACCTAACAGCAGCAGCATAATGCTGCCCTAGTGTGTGATTTTTGATAGGATGTAGACGGTCCATAAACAAAAGAGGTGTGACAGGTGTGACATATGATACGCCGGCTATGGCCTCTAGGGTGACATATAGCATATGCATCGGCAGCTCTTCATAAACAATAACAATGGCATAACATTGCAATAACAATTATTTACCATACCTGTTATATGGCGGCTAATCCTGTCCTCTGTGCCGAGAATAAAAAGCTCCCAGATGTAATTCTTTTCCCAATTTGCAGACATTTTTGGCCGCTGTTCCTCTACTTAAAGCTAGCTGCTAACTGCTGCTTACCTGCTTTATAAATCCCCTGGTAGTGAGTTGCACACACAACATTTGGAAAATGTTACACCCATCCTGTCTTTGGTCCTGTCCCGCTGGCTTTCTCTTTTACAAAGATGTCAGTTTGGTGTTGTTTCTACCTTTGCTGCTAGCCTAAAGGTGAGACAACTCTGTCCCATCATTCAGCGATCAGACCTTTATATTAAGAACAGCAAGGTTGAGTAACAACGTAAAATACCTGCCTTAAACAGGCAGTGTAAAAGGGGCTTGTAATTATCCCTCCAGGAATTTCACGATATAGGCAGGGCTCTAACTTAACTTTTTTCATCACCATCCCAAACCATCCAGAAGAAAATGCTGCCTGTCCTAATTATAAGAATGGCTGCCTAAAAGCCGGGACAGATAGCCTACGCTGCTTAGGATGATGCTGATGCAGTTCAGCTTCTTGCTCTGTGTGCTTGTGTGACAGAGTGCTTTCTCACTCTTGAATTTTGTACTCTTGCTGTTTAATTTAGAGAACTTCAACGGAGATTAATGTTATGGTTTAATGGTTTACGGTATATACATTTTTTTTTAATCCTCTGTCCCAAATTGTATTTTTTATCATCCCTGATCAATTTTTTTTCTGTCCCAGCACAGCAAGACATCCTTATGTTAGAGCTCTGAATTGAGGTTCATAATCACTGGGCACGTGTATTCAAAATTAATTTATCTTTGTCATGTCTTACTTGTTGAATGATGCATTAGCACATTTTGCTTAGAATAAACTATACTGTAGTAGAATTCATGTGTTTACACTTTGAGAAAACATTTATTCAGGAAGAATGCTTTGGCATGCACTGAAAGTGCATATAAAGAAAAATAGAAAAACATGACGGGGGTTCCAGTCCAACTTTTGTTTGGAATATGATTTGATATTCCTCTGACTTTTTCTGTTGAACTTGTAGCACTTATTCCTGTGGTTTGTTGTCTTTCCTCTAGGTGAAAGGCAAGAGAACGTGGAAGGACAGAGTACTCCGAACTCAAAAATATGCCCACTTGATGTACCACTGCAACTTCTGCCGCAAAGACTATAAGGGCCTGAATGTCATGAGGCATGCTCTGTCACACCTTAAGAGTAGGAAACTGAGATGTATACTCTGTGGAAAACGCTTTAAACAGCTCCCTTTTGCCAAAAAGCATGTTTTGGATCACATCGATGAAATGTGCAAGGAGAAACCCTCTGATAAGGAGCCATGCGCTGAGGACACCGCAGCTGCAAATGGAATAGTAGATAATGTGGAAAATCAGAGTCAGCCTCAGGTTGAAAATCAGACTTCCATTCCCAGCGAGGAACCTAAACAGAAACCCACAGGCAAAACTAAAGTGTCAAGCCTCAAGAGGGAAGATCGAATCATCAGGAACCTTCGCACCCTCATCAAAAAGACATCTGTGCTTCACAAAAAGTGCAAGAACCCTAATTCAAATATATTTAAGCAGGTGGACTTCAAGGATGAGCAGGTAGTCATTTCAGACGGCCAGGTTATCGTAAGAGATCCATCTGTGATCAAGAGGGAGGGAGAAGGAGAGGTGGAGGAGAAGCCAGCAGGAGAAAATGGCTATGGCATGGATATTGCATATCACTTGTGTCCCTCAGAGTCTTGTGACAGAGTTTTCTTGAGGATCAGCACCACACTAACAAAGCATGCAATCAAATGCCATATAAGTGAAGAGAGTGTGCTGGAGAAGACCTTTGTGTGGGCCAAACACAAATGCACCCTATGCCTCAGGTAAGCCATCCAGTTTAATCAGGCATCACAGACTTCTTTATTAGGCTTGGGCAGTATCTGTTTTTCATACCTTCCTAACATTTCACTGGGGCACAAGAAAGAAGTAAAAAGAAAAAGGAGCTACTAGTGATAGAAGTCACTGTAGCATATATGTTTTTGTCTAGCCTAAAATGAATAGATAGAAAATGAATAGATAGAAAATAAGCGCTCTACTTGCTGGAGGACCTGATGACACTTAACACTGCGGTGAATACAGATACATCAGCGGGCTGAGCAGCGGGCTAATGATGTGCTGAATAAAATCATGCAGCTAATAGTGTCATCACAATACTGGAAGTTCTGATGTTAATACAATACCTTGAAAAGCATCAATATCCAATGCCATGGGGAACATTGAGTTTGAGGGCATTGAATTTAAAAATGTTATTAAAAGATAAATATAACAAGGCTATAACATGACGACTGGGCAGCTGGTACAGGTGTATCAAAACTGTGAAAAATGAGCATTGGAGGTGATTCAATATTCAGAATTAATATGTATCAATAAATCAATATTTTTGACACTCGTGGCTCGAAAACTGCTTTTGTAATTGGAAGACGTCATATCAAGATAAAGTTAGGCCTATACATGGCAATACTCTCAAAAAGGGGCAGAGGCATTTTTTGTTTTACTAGTTGTGTAATTTTATCCCCACCACTCGCAACTGCCATCTTTCTCAGCTGAGCTGCCCATTCAACCACTCGAGACTGACCTCTGGTGGCACATGCTGTGCACTACAGTCCATGGCCTCAATACAGCATCTTAGGATCAATTTAATAGAAAGAGGAGCGTCTTATTTGTATTAAAAATCATACCTTTGAGATTTCTAAATAGCCTGGTATACCATAATACCTTGATGCTGCCCAAGCCTTTTCCTTACTTAGAATTTAACAAGATCATCTACACACATTTATTTGGTTTGTTAAAAAAGGCATTCATTGTATTAATGATTGGTATATCTGGTCATATTGATACAGTTTTCTTCTTTAAGTTTTTTAGGAGAGCTGATTGCACTGACTTTGCTTCCTTCCAACAGGCAGATACAGTTCCTCCAGCATTATAAGGACCACATGAAGCGCCACAATACTACTCTCCAGCACTTCTGCTACCACGTGGAGTGTGACCAGCGCTTCTCGACACAGCAGGAACTAAAGGACCACGTCAGTACCCACCAGCCCTTTAGACCTCAGTGTCCATTCACAGAGTGTGATAAGCTCTTCTCAACCCTTCAAGGTCTGTATGACCATGAATGGAGACACTACATCCCAGCGCCTCAAAGAGAGGAGCTAGAGTCGGGACTCAGCAGACAGAAGATGCAAAGTGATGAAGCTCCATGGAAGCAGAGAGTGAAGGTTGAGGAGATATGGCTGCAAAATAAAAAGTTGCAGAGTGGGAGTCCCGCCCTTGATCATGTTGAGGCCTCTAATCTTGAGGAGTTTAGAGAAATGATCAGTACTGAAGATCAGCCATGTGAAATGAACGCCCCAGACACTAATCAAGACCTGTCTAAACCAGTAAACACTGTCAGTCATGAGCCTACGGATGACAGCAAAGCCACCATTAATGGACATGAGGATGAGACAAGAAACCAACTGTCAGAGAGAAAAATCTCCACTTCCCAAACTGATGCTGCAAAACCAAGTAAGAGCTGTCGAAAAAGGAAGCCCGTCGAGTGGGACCCCCTTAATGTCCGAGACCTTGAGGATTTGTCCACTTTGTCTGAGGGAGTCCAGCAGAAACTGGGAGAGCCGCACATCACCGAGCACAAAACCTTCAAACCTGAAGATCCAGCCTACGCAACTTTCGTCAAAGCCCCCTTCATCCGGCCGCCACCCTCCACCTACCTGGACGAATCTCGTCTCTCGATGCATAAAAGGAGGACCACTGATGTGGCTGCTCCTCCGAAGAAAAATGCTTACTGGAGCAACAAGAAAAAGAATGAGCCATCACCAGAAAAGCAGCAGGTGGATAATGCGGCTTCTGCACAGAAGATCAGGCATCGCTGTGACAAATGTCTTTCCTCCTTCAGCAGCCTAGAAGAATTAGAGAAACACCAAGCCCTGAACACCTGCTCTGCACTCTTTGGCTTCGATTCTGACGATGAAAGTGAGTATGATTCACTGATTACAAAGCATATCGAGCCATTGTTGTATTGATATTTCGAATTAGCTTGAACTACTGAATTATCAATTTGTGTTATGTTTATTTTTTAGGTTAGTGACAAGCAGCTGTAACTGGGGTGACCACTGTACTCTGCCACCTGGCTCAGGGCAACCATTCAAGATAAAGGAACACTGGAAATTTTCCCTGTTACTCAGATACAGTACTTATTTAACTCCTGAATACCAATTTTTAAACACTGAGGAAATGTGTGCCATAATGGTGAATTGGATTTTTTTTTTTTTTTTTAATAATAGAGCCTTTTCTAAGCAATAATTTTGACAGCTAAAACTAGTTTTGAACACATTGTTTTTCCTCAAAACGTCATCCACGTGTGCTTTGTCAAGTAGGTCAAACAAACATAAATGTGATAAATATGTATTCTCTCTCTCTTATCTATGATAAGTTGATAATTACTTGCCTTTTCAAACATTGGTTATAAAAACTAATATTTTCTAAGCAAATCTTAAAGTAATGTAGAAAAATGCCTGGGAACTGACAAACCAAATATTGCCCAAGACAACCTCCTTAGAACACACACAATAGTCGTCCATGCACAAATTCTCAGTTACGCCTTAAAATAACTGGTAATCACAGTATTCACAGAATGGCAGAATTTTAATGACAACCATTT
The DNA here is from genome assembly GCF_041903045.1 of Epinephelus lanceolatus. NCBI lineage: Eukaryota > Metazoa > Chordata > Actinopteri > Perciformes > Serranidae > Epinephelus > Epinephelus lanceolatus. The sequence continues at coordinate 17,729,934 of NC_135747.1, read as the reverse complement.
GACAACCAAGTGTACATGTACATTTGGGTCATATACTCAACAGTATATCTTTTAACAGTGAGGTAAAGAGAGCCCCAATTAACTTAATTTTTAATCACTTTTTTAAAATTGACAGTTAATTTGAATGTAATCAGGATTTCTTTTGGCTTCACTAAGCCTTTTTGGATCAAGTGGATATAAGTCATTTTACATCTGTTGTAAGCCCATGATTTTTTTACAAAGATTATAGACACGTTCTCCAACTATGAACGATAATTTATTTAACCATCTAATAATCTATATGAGAAAAAATGGCTTGGCATCAAGATTTGCTCACAGACTTGCTCACAGAGGGTGTCCCATCATACTCAATGGGACTTCATGTATGTCATGACTTCATGTTTCCCACCTGAAGTGTTCAAATGATGCCAATCATGGCTTCAGATTATGATTTTAAAGTCCTATCCCCATTTTGTCCTCAGAGTATGAATTTACATGCAGTATATCATAAGCAGTGTTTGCAACTGTATGAAATATTGTTAAAAAAGTCATGTTAATTGGTGGAAAGATGAGCCCAATGCTGTTCAGCATGATTGTTAATTATTCTAGTCTTCCAAATGAATTGCACACCTCTCTGAGCTTTGGTCTCTATAGAGCTGATGTATAAATAGCCTCAATAGAAATGACAATGGATATGTGGTGGTTGTGTCCCCCTTCAGATCTCTATCTCTAAATAAATCCTCCGAACCCTTGTCACATACAGCACATTTTCAAACTGTAGGAGGAGGTGTTTCCAGCATAATTTGTGTGGGCAGCTGTTTTTGCCACTAAGCAGGATTGGGTTTGCCTTCGTTAACTGGTCTTCTGGTCATGGTTTGACAAGAGTCACTTGTCCATTAAAGCCGTGACCAAACTATCTGAATCCATGTACATCTGCCTTCATACTGTCACACTACTATTCTGTACAGTATACAGATTATTCACAATTATGTTAGTGCCAAGAATGAATCACAGTATTACTGTACATACATATTAAAAGGAAACTTTGCTGATTCCAGTATGCTCTGTATCATCAGTGTATGCAGATAAATGGCATCCCTTCCGCTATGCCACTGTGATGACAAAGAGCTGGTTGAAAATTGGTTAAGTTTCCCTTTAAGATCAATAATACAGTACCCGATTGCTTTCAAGTTTTTTTTTTACTTTTACTCAAGTCTTTCATTATGTCGAATATTTCACATTGGTCATTTGTTATGTATATACTTTTGAGAGGATCTGTTTAATAACTTTTAATGTAATGTTTTTATGGGACTGCACTTAAACCTGCTTATTTATATGTAAAAATGTTAATAGATTGGATTTGTAAAGGTAATGACGATTCCCCATCTATTTTTCTTAAAGAAAAGTGATTAAATTTGTTTGAATAAACAAATGCAACTAAAAGTCTGTTTCGTGGTTGCTAATTGTTATTAGTTTGCATAGTTTGCACATTACTCACACATGAACAACCAAAGACATTCAGAGTAGATATGTTACATGCAATGAGATCATACAGTCAAAGACACAGCAGACAAACTCTTTAAATAGTTTATTTTTCACTTCGGCATTGCATATTCACTATTCATAAACATATTGCTTTATTGTTAACCCCAGGAAAGAGGAAAATACGATTATATTAGAATTGCTTGTTTAAAAAACTTTTTGCATCACATTTTCCTGATACATGAGGTAATTTTGAAAAAGTACAGGGGTCATTGATATACATAAATAAAACTTTTTCTTCAGTCCAGTTTAGCCCACAAAGTGTCTTCCCTTATGCTTTACTCTGTCACTCAGTAGTGGAGTTAAGTGTTGTAAAGCCAAGGGTGCACCTCTCACTGAAGGCATGTAGTCGCAGAAAAAGTGCAGTCTATTAAGACTGAGTGGTGTTGTAAATCTATTGCACATACTGTCTTCCAATATCATCTAACTGACATGTTATATGTCTATTTGGGGTAAGTGTTTAGGTCCAACTATTTCTTATAGCTGAGCTAGTAATAGGCTAGAAACAAAGCGTGAGTGAGAGGCAGTCCTGTTACAGGCCAGCATTCAAAATTGGAGTTTCCCACTATCATGCAGCAAATGCATTCCAATTTTAACACATGCTAATTTAACCGTATGCTTTGGTGCTGCTTGTATCTTAACGACAAAGAAACTGACAGTTACAGTAATGTATGACGATGTCTTTTTTAAGGAATATGGATTGTGCAGAATGAGCTGAAATTGTTATACACAACATGCATCGTACAAGATGACAACTCAGTAGTTTCCACTCACATTTTCCTTTGACCTGAGATAAGAAAATGGAAACAGAGAAAGGCCCTTTAAATAGAGGTTGTTCTGAGCCACACACTCCTTGTTATCATATACAGTAATTATATTAACCTAATGTGTAGTTATCACACTGGAAGATATATGTTAAAAATAAAGATGTCGTACAAACTTTAAGGCCAGGTATAATGGTAAACTAATGGAGCTAAATTTCAATGTTGGAAAAAGGAATAAAAGGGATCCTGTACAGTTTTATAGGCAGCAACTCAACACACCAAAACCCTGCCAACTCTAATCAACACTTAAATCTGCTACATCTCACTGTATCCATGACTACTGAGCAATTAAAAATATTTTATATTTTTTCAGTTCCCACAGACATTCTGAAAACAGCCCATTAAGCTCACGCTGACCAACAGTGAACATTTTCCTTATTGAAAAAAGTACAAATATGTCTCGACAGGTTGGTGATAAACATGCAAAGTGTCAGAGTGCATCCCAAAGGGTGTGGTTTTGATAAATATTTCTATAATCCAAAATATTACTACATCTTTTACCAAGTAACTGTGCCAAAAACAGCTGTAGCACTTCCCCGATTTCAAATGGAAGACCTGGATCAAATAGAGGGGTGAACAACCATGTAGGGTCACATGACAGAAGGAAGAAACAAAATATTACCAGGGGTTAGGGGAAAAAATATCACAACATGCAAAAGTCCAAGCACTGCATCTGCCTACTATGTGCTCCAAACATGGAAGTTATTTTTAATTCAGGGACTGGATCCTACAAAGGATGTGAACCACAGCGACGGGGACTTCAGAGGATACAGTTCCAGTCCAACCTGTGCTAATCGACTGGAAAGATAAGTGACAGTAGCAGCACCTAACCAGATTTTGTCTGTCCGATGACAAAGAGCTTGATACCTGGATCATAGATATAAGAAAAAAGGGAATAAAGTATACATTTCTTTGAGGGCTAACATCTGGTATTTTACAGTGTTATATTTTAGTACTTAAAGTCCATGGCATAGGATGATACTCTAATGTTCCATTTTTATCAAGTGTAGAAAACATTAGCTTGTTCACATCTACAGGTTAAAATTTTGGACCAGATGTGGAGATTCCGCAGCCAGCTAAACATGAATGAGTAGGTTTCTAAGTTCAAAGGGTTTCATATGGCTTGTCAAGGCAGTGTGTTTGTGTCATCCCCATCTGCTTTGATTAAATGCTCCAGATAAACAGCCCAGTGTTGTGTTGGACTGAGACGATTGTGATAATCAATGACTCCTGAGTTGCTGACATGGTGTTTAAAGACTTTGGCTGTAGATCATGGAAGCCATATTGATGATTGTTGTGATTATTATTTTACAGTATGCTTTTAGTTAGCTTTCGCTGTGTTACTTTACATAAAAAATATTAGGGAAATGGTGGGCAATTTTCAGGCTTTGACGTTTTACACAGGACAGTAATAACTAAACTCGAGAAAAGGCTTAACGTGCATCTTGTCCTATTAAAAGTTTGTGTGCGCAACTTGATTTCCAAAATAGGAAATCAAAATATCTGTTGTTTCTTCAAACCAAATAAAAATCTAAAAATGTACAACTCATATACAGTATATACCAAAACCAAACATAGGGTGTAGGAATTACAGTACGACCTTAAAGCTAGAATAAGCTTGCAAAGAGCAGTATTATTCAGTGGCACAATGCAAACACACCCATCTCACCACTCTGATTTACAGTTTGTTTTGCATAAAAACCATTTGCATGGTTCAGGAGAAGTGGATTGCATTCGGCAAAAAAGTCATCATCACCAACCTTCTGTTTTTTTTAGGCAGATGCAACTCAGTAGAAAGTGGACAGATGCAAAGAGACACATAGCTTGACGTGAATGCGTTTGTGCGTGCATGCTCAGTGGGAACTGTTGGTGCTCCAGTCGTAAGGGAGGAAGATGATTTTGGTCTTCCCAGCAGAGAGAACACCCTGCAGGCTGGTCTTCTTTGGAGAGTCACCCATGTGCTCCACCACCCACTTCAGCAGCTACAAGGGGGGGGGGGGGGGAATCACAGGGTGAGGTTCGCGGTTGGGTTGATTCTGCATTTTAAACTATGAAATGATTTGTAGTTAGTTACTGAAGTACTGGACTTAAGTAAAGTGCAAGTGGTTTAAAATTAAGTATCACCATTTTATGATACTTTCTGCTTTTACATTTTGGAGGCATCTTTTACTCCACAACTTTTATTTGACAGCTTTAGTTAGTAGTTTCTTTGAAGATTATTCATACAAAATCTAAATCTACAAATATGATATATTATCATAGGTTAAGCAACCCATCAGTATACTGAACAAGTTTGGAACCCATCGGCTATCATCTGCTGACAAACGAGGAAAAGACCACACTTACAATATTAAGATATCCCAAATCTAAGCTAATATCCAGTTTCATATCATGATATCAAAATAATATTGATATATTGCCCAGCCCTAGGTGTAGCCAGTATATATCCGAGCCAAGTCTTCTTCTTTTTAATGCACCTGTCATTCTAGCTAATCTCTAGAAACAGTAGGGGTGGGGAAAAAAAATCAATACAGCAATCTTTGCAAATAGACATTTTGATACAACTTTTGGTACTAGAATAATAAAATCAATTGCTTTTTTTGGTCCACTAGATGGTGCTGTTGTGTTTTTGTCCTCATGAGGTCAGCAGAGGTCTCAGTGAGCTGTTGGCATTAAAATCAAACATCTGGACTTATTTGGGATTTTTTTTTTTTTATCACAGACGGAAAGAAGGACTTGATTATGACCCATGTGATTCGCAAGCAGTGTCATATGAGAATACTCCAGGAATACTACAAACATGAGGGCTCACCTCACACTCCACCATCCAGAGATAGCATTAGCTTCTGACGACCAAGCTAGCGCTAGACCAAGTCCGCTGAAAAAACAACCAACACTGGACACATTTTGCTTGACAAAACTACCATCCAACTCTGAGAGAGCTAAGAAAATGACAGTCCATCATATACTTAATGTGCAAAGATCTGCATCCATACAGCGTTGCTGAAAATGAAGGCTTTTGTTACATGCTATCTTCCTGACGTTTTTTCATCGACACAGCCGTACTTAAGCTCTACAGAGAAGTGAAGCATAAAGTTGAGGAATCTTTGGATGCAGCAGGAAGGGTGACATTAACTTGTTACGCCTGAACTTAAAGGTCAGTGGATTCACATGTGACTGTAACAGCACATTATCTCACAGGGGACTGACAACTGCTGTCTCACGTTCTCCAAACTAGAGCAGTACAGGAAACTCACACTGCAGCAAACATTGCTGACCTGGGATTGTGGTTGAAAAAGACAACACTTTAATATGGGTGTTGCCATTCAGTTAGTCATATACCTGCATGTGAAGTGTTTTGCACACATGCTTAATCTGGCCTCACAGAGGGCGTTATATCTGCCAGCAGTTCAGTTTGTCAGGTGTATGCAGCAATTCTGACAGGTTTTATGATGATGTTGGTCAGTCTGTCTGCTTTGCATCACATTTTGCTCCAATAAAAACGACTGAAGTCTGATGAACAGATTGAAAACTTATCTTCTGAGGTAAAATTGATGTTGGCAAAGTTTTCCTTTGGGGAATAATTCGCAGTTGGAAAAAGAGGCAATAAATCGCAATATATTTTATCGTAACCTAGGTATCGTGATAATACCATATCGTAAGTCCTCTGGCGATTCCCACCCCTAAGAAACAGATATCTGCATATGAATGCAGTTGAATTAAATCTTCACCAGACGATAATCAATGGGTTCCAATTTGTATTTTGGTACTACTCGGACTACAGGCAGACACCAGAACACCTTTGAGATTGACCTTTGGATTCTGAAATGGGTGATTCTGCATATTGAGTACTTTTACATTTGGTACTAGTAAATGTATGAGTATAAATGAGTTTGAATGCAGGACTTAACTGTAACTGAGTATTTTCGTACTATAGAACTGCTACATTTAATAAAGCAAATACCTGATTAGTGCTTCTGCCACTGCTATTATGTCTAATAATAAGACTGCAGGATTGGCAGTTGGGAGTCAAAACTACCTTTTCATCCGTTCCTCCAAAGTCAGCTTTGTACCACTTGAATATCTGGCTGAGTCGAACTTCTCTTTTCCCAGAATCCACCATACAGGCGTCGTCATTCTCCAGAAAGGCTTCAGCTGCTGTGCGGAGCTGGCTGTCAATGTCCTGATAGACGTGTGGGGATCGGAGTTGATTTCAGACCATTCAAGCTCTAAGTATTTACCAGACACAACATGATGTATACAATCTACACACTCCATACATATTTGTGAAGCCATCTTACCTGTGGCGTGTATGTTTTAATTGGTGGGCAGCCCTTTGCACCACAGTTCAAGGCAAAGTGAATGAGGGGCTCTGCATCTGGAAGGGCCACCTAGTGGACGACATGGGAAACAGAATTTAAATCACATTAGTTATTCCACATAAAAGTGTCACTGCTTAATCATTAAAATGTGCAGCTGTGATTTAACAGAGTGTCTCAATACTTGTAGTCGCGGGTCTGTTTTGGAGAAGGGCTTCAAAAGCTGTGCGACACCTTTTCTGTTCCCTCTCAGAACGCCATTCTCAATGTCCTGTAATGTGAACACTTCTCCTCCAATCAGGTAGCTCACATAGTTGTAGAACTATAAATGAGACAGGAAAAAATATGTCATGTAATGTCAACTCTTGTTGCTCAGGTACATGTGAATTGAATTAAATATTAAGACCATCTTAAAAACAACAAAACGTTAAGACAACAGGACCGTTCATGCCACTTAATATGCATGTTATATCTTTATATTCTAGTCTGGATGCAAAATAATGTATGCTGCACCAAAAATGGCTGCCATAAAACTCAATATATAAATACAAGCCCAACATCTATACATAAAGGTAGCAGGAAATGCTCTTGATAGGCTTAGGGGTTCCAGGAACACCTCTGAAGCTCAGATCAGACCAAAGATTCGTGACGAGACGTAACCATTTTAGAACATTGCAGGCAAACTTGCAGCGGTGTGAACTGGCCGGTCTCAACCCCGCTCAAGCCGGTAATGGTGTCGCCTGTGACTCAGTTTGTCAAGTTGGCCAGTGGCTGGTTTTAGAATGTAAGGCATGTCACCTGTATCAACAATCGACTTGTAGCAAAGTCCGATGACAAGGTCAGCAGACTGCATGTTTTCTTGCTGTACTATTCCCTGACAGCACTCTGTCCCCGCCAAGCCATAGTCTATCTCATTTACATCCCTGGAGCTGTTGGCACAGATGTCGGCCCCCGTCCTCACAGTGTGTCAGTGTCAGACTGTGGATCGCTGCTGCTGCTTGCTTTATGTGTGCATACACACATACTTATTGATTACTCTCATTGTGGCATATTTATTATAAATACAGTTCATCTGAGACTCTTGTCTCTTTGCAGTGGTGTAAACTGGTAGGTTTCAGATTGCTGCAGACTGGTGCACTGCAGGTAGTTGCAGATTTAAGCTGGTCTTGTCACAAATCTTTGGTCTGAACTGGGCTTAAGGAAAGTCTAGAAGTACTCTGTGTGGTCCTACTCTGTATCTTTGCCACATGTTGGTGGGGGCCCCCAGGCGTAGGTACCCATGGATGACCAAGGCATTGTAGATGTTGATGAAGAAGGCCAGCTTCTCCTCCCGGCTCAGCGAAAGCAGCTCCACCCTCTGCAGCTGAATGGCCAGCTCACAGTAACGCTCAAAGGCGGGGTTTACTGACATGCCCTTGTAGTCCACAGTCTGTGGGAGCAAGGAAAGTGCAGTGGTAAAGTAACTACAGAACCACATGCATATGAGCCATTTTATCATTTGTCACATCAATGTACAGTCAGAACATGTAGTAAAATATTGAAAGAAAAACAAACAAGTCTCATAAAAGGCCTCAAGACTAAAGCACACAAGGTAAACCTATGTATGCCAAGTAATAATGACACTGAAATTAGAAACAACCAAACACACAGATGAATACACTCTGAGTCAGAAGCTCAGAGTAAACAAGGACATTACCTTGCCATCAGCAGAGAGATGCTCAGAGAACAGTTTCAGAATCAACTCCCGTACAAGCAAAGAGAGCTCAGCAGCTGAGAGCAATACAGAGAGAGAGAGAGATGGTTAATGTTTGACCACTTCAATAGCATTCTCTGGTGAGATGAACCGAATCAATATCTGAATGGCTAGAGCAACTGTGTTAGCATAGCCTCAGTACCTTAGCAATTACTGGACCTGTTGCAATGCAACCTCGACTACATAGCTCATAGCCAGATTTCAAAACATTAACACTGAGGTGGGCCTTTCAATCTAACAACATAAATATTGTAAATGGGTCTAGGTGTATTTCCTGTTGGAGTGTTTGTTAATGCAGTAGCTGTCAGGGAGTAAACAGGGGCCAAAGCTGTTGGTCTAACAACAGAACAGCCATGACCAGCCTATAACATAATCATAAAGTGTGTTTAAAGTAGCTGTGACATAACCCCAGGGAAAAATAATGAACTGCAAAAAGATCAGCGTAACCTTGGTGTTGTACAAATGAGATTATTATTAGGAAACATTACCTGTGGGAAAAGAGAGCATCGCAGATAAACCCAAGAGAAACACAGCCAAGCATAATAACACCAACACTTACAAGAGCGGTGATTATAATCACCTCTGTGTTGTGCAGCACAGATTAGCTTGTTAGTTAGCCTCTAGAGGTGTGCAGCGTTCAGGTAGAAAATACAACACAGAGCCGGGCAATATGTCTTACCACCACCACCACCAAGAAACTTTTGAAAAGAAATTCATAATTATTGATGTGTCACAAGATGACACCAAACCTGCAGACAAGCCAACAAGGACTTAAAATAGGGCTTCAATGATATATATTTTCAGGCCTATGTTTCCTCAGTGCAGGGATTGTATAATAACAGAATTAAGATATCTTATATAATACATGTTATCAAATACACTGCAGTCTTTTTTTCCCAAGGTATTTCCAAGGTCAAACATAGACTTCCACGCTCATGCTGCACCCTAATCATACAGGAAGTGGAAGTCACTGATGAAATGATATATATTTTTATAAAAAGGCCATATATCAGATATATCATTAAGCCCTACTTCAGTGTATCCCGCTACAGAGCTCACTAACCTAATATCCAAACCCAAGCAAACCCAAGCCAGCAGCAGAGGAAACGACAGGCGCTAGAGAGCACTGAAGGACACCAGTCAGCATGAACCTGGAATGCGACGTGCGAACGCCCCAAAGCCCGATCCAGTCCTGACCTACCCTGGATGGGACTGCAGGCTGCCGTCTGTCCTGTGTTGAGAGCTGAGTGAGGGTCATCCTCCAGCAGCCTGTACAGCGTGTCTTTCCCCTCTCCAAAACTGCCATCCTGCTGCCCACAGCCGCGCACAATGACCATGTACTTCTTCTGCAACAATGCTTGTCCCGTACTAGAGGCCTCAGCCCTGGCTAGCACACATGGCCACAGTGAGGAGTTCACAGGTGAAGTCAATGACTTTCCAGATTTGTTCCTTTAACTTGTACAAAAGCTGACACAACACTGGGTGCCTGTTTCACTGCAGGTCTACAGCCTTACTTACCCATGCCCTTCTCTTTCTGCAGCCAGTCAACCAGCTGATCACCTGAGAAGCTCTTTTTGTACACTGTCAGTCCCCTCCTATGACTGCCAATCACATTGCCATGTTTGAGGTCCTCTACCAGGTCTGCCAACTCATCCCTCTCACACATAAACTCTGCGAGAGCAGGAATATGCCAAGCCACACATGGACAAACACACAAATACACACATGTTCATACCCGCAATTATGAAGGAATATCTGCAGTCCGGCTTGTGTGTAAAAAATGTATCTGGTTGCTGGGAAACGTAGCACCTGGGTCAGTGCTTATTATTCAGTATGGTTGATTTACATTTCTCAGAAAGAGGCCAGACACCAAAGCAACAAATTACTCACTGTATATGTAAGGACAGTTTAACTTGGATAAAAATATGACGTGTCTGTTAGAAATCATTTTTTAAAGTCCATAAAAATCCATAAACACAGATTCACAGAAAATAAATAACATTAATTTTGTTGCCATTTTTACATATTAAATGTTTAAGGGATGTCAGAGCTAATACACATGTTGTCAACAGGCAAAATCCTCAAGTATGTCCATTTATTTTCATCTAAAATCCAGACAAAACAGAATTGAATCTATGTGGGTTGTTTAGACTGACAACAACTGAGTGTTTGTTTAGCACTACATTAACACTGGGCTGCACAGTGGCCTATATGCACCCTGTAGCAGCCCAAAGCTGGCCAGTATTGCTAAAACAACATCCAGTGTAGTATCAAATAAGATATCATAAAGTCCATTAAGGAGGCAGGGACTAATTAAATAAACACTTTAGCATAATGACAGAAATATGAGGGACATAATTCCTTATTTGGAGGCAAAACTGAATTAAACATTTCTCCACAAAAGGCTGTGTAAGCATCCCTTTGGACAGACTTTGTTGACACAGTAGGGAGTTTAATAATCACATATAATGAGGCAGCCTGGTGCTGCAGGGCTCATCCAGAGTATCAAGTTTCCTGTATCAACTGTCTGTGTTGGCGATAGGGGCAGGAGATGAGCGTGGGCACACCATGTCCGTACATGCCAGCACTAGTTTTACACTATAATTCTAACTATAGTTCATCTGAGTCAATGCCTCACATTAGGGAGGATTTCCCCCAGTGGGGTGGTTAATGTCACCATTTCATAACCTATTTTTAAGCACTCTAAACCACATCTGAAACTAATCGTGCAAAATTAAGCAATTTATCCACCCCGATCCTCGAAAAAAAAGGGACTGTACAATAATAGTTAGACACACTATGAACTGTGCATTAAGAACAGGTTAAGGACAGGACATTGGGATTAAATTTTTCTGCACCAACACGTGAAGGCAACAAAGTGATCTGGAAGAAGCAAAAACCCTTTACTTTTTTCCAGACCATTAAATTCCTCACCTCCATCAGTCTCCCCAGCTGTCTCCTCTTGCTGGTTCTCCTCTGGTAGTGGTGGAGCATCTGCTGGAAGAGGCTCTTTCTTGACCAGATTCACCAACCTCTGCAGCTCCTCAGGAGCCTGGAGGCGTGACACAGATTGACACATGCATACATGAAGTCTCGACACAATTTAAAATAATAATAGATGCAATTAGGATTTTTTTCGACACATTACATTAAGTTAATTAGTCACTCAGGGAAGTAGTATCTTTAGGCGTTTTTACTCCTTCTCACCAATTTCTGTAGGTCGTCGTTGCCCCCAACGTGAATGTTGTTAAAGAAGATCTGAGGGACTGAGGTGCGTCCTGTCAGCTCCTTCACCCTGGCTCTTAGCTCTGGATGCCTCCCCACATCCACGTCACATACCGGTACTCCCAGACGCCCCAGGGTGGCTTTAGCCTGCACACAGTGCGGGCACCCCTGGATGGAGTACACCGTTACCCGGCCCAGAGCGCTGCCCTCAACCTCCTCCATCTGCAGCAATGATGGAAAGACAAGAGGGCAAAGAGTTTTAAGTTGAAGCCTTCCAGAAAAAGTTGGCTGAGCTCCATGTTTTCTCACCAACATCAAGTTTTACATGTGTGCAAATTTACCTAAAAACTGTTCTTACCTCGTGTTCCTTTTTCTGCGCTTGGCTACTGAGTGAGTGTGAACTACACAATAGGTGCTTCATCCGACACATTATAACTATGTTCAGTTCCTATTTTACATGAATCATTGAATGCACCTTTTGGCCTAAATGAAGCTTTAAACTCCTGCCCTTCTATGGGTCAGCAGGTGGTTTCACATGTTCACTGAGAGAGTTCATATAATCATACATGCACAAAAGATTGGGAGCAAACATGTGAGACTACTTTTGTGTACATATAAACAGTCATGAAAAACAACTCTATTTTTCTACCTTAGATGAGATATTGCACATGCAAGCATTTCTGGTCTTTATACTACCTGAAAAAGGAATTGTTTTCTCTTTGCTACACACACAGTGGTGACACTGATAGTTTGATTCAGATGAATTGGTTCCAGTTTAGGGTGTTTACTTTAGGGCTCGTGTTTTGTGTGTCGCCAATGAAGGTGGCAGTTCTCCAAATGCTTTTGCACAATACTGAAGGAATCAAGTTCTTGTCCTCAAGTTTCTGTACACTGAATGATATCAAATTGCAGTTTACAGTGGTGGTCTTCTGGCCAGTGAAGGGATTTAAACCAGCAGTCTCACAGTCCCGGATAATTCAAGAGAGGTGATTATGAGGAATTGAGGAACTTCTCTTGGCACAATGTCCTCTCAGCTAATTTCTAAACATTTCCTTGTGTTGAAAGCAGGCCAATGCAATGTGTATTTCAACTGTGTGAAATGTTAGTAACTGACTTTGCATGAAGTTTAGCAATGGCAGTGTTCCTCATTCTTTGTGACAAGGCTTTAAGCCAGCAGTCAGTCAATATTAGTCTGGGCTTATCAGTGCTGGATCAAACCACACCTCATGCTGATGCTTATAAAATAGGTCAAGGTAGTTTATACACCAGTTTCACAACTTCTTTGCTTTCCTTTCTGAAGTAATAAAGCAGTGCAATTTTTAAATTTGAGAATTGGTTTAGTACTATTTTCCACATGCAATTCTCTAACTCAGATACTGAATAGTAATAAATTCTTCCAAATGTTGATGGGAAATGACTGCAGATAAACAATGTACTAAATCTAGAGATTGTTAACCCGAATTCTAGAGTGACATTTACTGTCTTAGAAAAAGTAAAAATTTAAGGGGTTTAGACCATTACCAACAAGCTACGCTAACCTTATTTTAAATCCCAAAAGTTTTTAATGGAGTTCGGCACGGGTAATGTAATGCATGTTTGTTTCAATAACTAAAAAGCATTATAACCGACATATCTATCAAGAGTGAATAAATAATTACACAACTTGTTTAGTGACATGTGTGTAACACTTTTCACCGCTGGATATAGCTTTAACCGTATAACGTTAATGACTAGAGAATGACGTTAACAAGCTAATGTGGATATATTAGCTAATGATAATAACGGTGCGTTACCTTTCAGCGTTTGACTCCCTCGCTTAATTCGGCTGTACAATTTAAAATCGCACAACTGCTCCCTTTAGTCCTGTTAATTAAAACATATTAGTTAATACGTATGTTAAGTATAACGCCAGCTGAGAGGTCGCTGATCTTGCAGGTAAATTACCCAGCTGCACTGGCAGGACATCATTGCGCAGGCTAGCCCATATTAGCTGCTTTAGTTAAGCTAGCTATCTTGTCTGATGAGACGTTCAGGTGCTCCTCGAAAACTTAAAACTCTAGAGCGCTTGACTAGAAATCTTATCACGCATAATTTCATCTTTTGACATAACAGTAGATGATTTCCTTTGTAAACTCTACCGTTCTACCGTTGGGGACAGACCTTTAAAAATGGGACAGACAGTATGTGTCTGGTTAGCTAGTTAGGGTTGTTTGTCTGAATTCAAGCTGAGACGCCAATAATTCCCACAGTATTAAAGGCATCTGCTGGGTGTACTGTCATACCGTACCAACCGTTGCTTTGCGCGGAACCATTCACAACTAACTCATGTTCCTGTACGGAGAAATCCCCAGTAGGACAGGAATGGACCAAGAGGAGCTGATTTTCCTGTTTGGGAGTGTCGAAGATGTCGGGACTATCAGTTACAGAGCGCGTTGGCTGTACAAAATTATTGAAGTTAATCTCGAAAGAGGACTTATTGTCACTTAGTGATACGGTCACGAATAAAATGATAGTTGTGGAGAATGTTACAGGTATGTTTGCAATGTTTACCAGATAGCAAGGAGCAAGCAAGCTAGGATATTATCAGTAAGCGTTAAATACATTCTGTTTTGTAACACCGACATTCTTGACCTGCTATGTTTTCTGACCCGTTACCATAAAAAAAACGTTAGGTTTTTAGTGGTTAAGGTGTTTAGGTTTAAGGGCGGTGTCACGGACTCTGACAGAATTCAGTGTAGCACATTTTCCTATATTTCAACAGATTTAGCAAGCTAATGTCAAACATACAGTACAGGCCAAAAGTTTGGACACACCTTCTCATTCAATGCGTTTTCTTTATTTTCATGACTGTTTACACTGTAGATTCTCACTGAAGGCATCAAAACTATGAATGAACACGTGGAGTTATGTACTTAACAAAAAAAGGTGAAATAACTGAAAACATGTTTTATATTCTAGTTTCTTCAAAATAGCCACCCTTTGCTCTGATTACTGCTTTGCACACTCTTGGCATTCTCTCCATGAGCTTCAAGAGGTAGTCACCTGAAATGGTTTTCCACTTCACAGGTGTGCCTTATCAGGGTTAATTAGTGGAATTTCTTGCTTTATCAATGGGGTTGGGACCATCAGTTGTGTTGTGCAGAAGTCAGGTTAATACACAGCCGACAGCCCTATTGGACAATTGTTAAAATTCATATTATGGCAAGAACTAACTAACTCAGCTAACTAAAGAAAAACGAGTGGCCATCATTACTTTAAGAAATGAAGGTCAGTCAGTCCGGAAAATTGCAAAAACTTTAAATGTGTCCCCAAGTGGAGTCGCAAAAACCATCAAGCGCTACATCGAAACTGGCACACATGAGGACCGACCCAGAAAAGGAAGACCAAGAGTCACCTCTGCTTCTGAGGATAAGTTCATCCGAGTCACCAGCCTCAGAATCGCAAGTTAACAGCAGCTCAGATCAGAGACCAGATGAATGCCACACAGAGTTCTAGCAGCAGACCCATCTCTAGAACAACTGTTAAGAGGAGACTGCGCCAATCAGGCCTTCATGGTCAAATAGCTGCTAGGAAACCACTGCTAAGGAGAGGCAACAAGCAGAAGAGATTTGTTTGGGCCAAGAAACACAAGGAATGGACATTAGACCAGTGGAAATCTGTGCTTTGGTCTGATGAGTCCAGATTTGAGATCTTTGGTTCCAACCGCCGTGTCTTTGTGAGACGCAGAAAAGGTGAATGGATGGATTCCACATGCCTGGTTCCCACTGTGAAGCATGGAGGAGGAGGTGTGATGGTGTGGGGGTGTTTTGCTGGTGACACTGTTGGGGATTTATTCAAAATTGAAGGCACACTGAACCAGCATGGCTACCACAGCATCCTGCAGCGACATGCCATCCCATCCGGTTTGCGTTTAGTTGGACGATCATTTATTTTTCAACAGGACAATGACCCCAAACACACCTCCAGGCTGTGTAAGGGCTATTTGACCAAGAAGGAGAGTGATGGAGTGCTGCGGCAGATGACCTGGCCTCCACAGTCACCGGACCTGAACCCAATCGAGATGGTTTGGGGTGAGCTGGACCGCAGAGTGAAGGCAAAGGGGCCAACAAGTGCTAAACACCTCTGGGAACTCCTTCAAGACTGTTGGAAAACCATTTCAGGTGATCACCTCTTGAAGCTCATCGAGAGAATGCCAAGAGTGTGCAAAGCAGTAATCAGAGCAAAGGGTGGCTATTTTGAAGAAATTAGAATATAAAACATGTTTTCAGTTATTTCACCTTTTTTTGTTAAGTACATAACTCCACATGTGTTCATTCATAGTTTTGATGCCTTCAGTGAGAATCTACAATGTAAATAGTCATGAAAATAAAGAAAACGCATTGAATGAGAAGGTGTGTCCAAACTTTTGGCCTGTACTGTATGCATTTCATGTAGCATAAATTTAAAGTTTGTACGAGCGGTTGTTAAAATATTCACTCCATTTTGTTCCACCAAAACACATAACGTGAACTAATTCCCGGAGGTTTTAGGAAAACGAAACTGTAAAGTAAGCTACCGTTAGGCTTCATATAGACAATACCTTAGTAATGAACTAAGATACTGCATAAGAGTGAATTGCCTTTTAAATAAGGATATTGGCATGAACTGACAATAGGGATTGCTAATGCTATTTCACTTCTGCCTGAAGGCATGTTCAGATAATAAAACCATCCAATTCTTTTACCCCTTATGCTCATCTCTTTCCACAGAGGCAATGGAAACAATTCTTTCCTTCTCTAAAAATGCCGAGGAGCTCCTGAAAAGGAAGAAAGTTCATCGTGACCTCATATTCAAGTACCTGGCCAAAGAAGGTGTGGCGATGCCTGCGAACACCGACAAACACCAGCTGGTGAAAAGGACACTGCAGCTTTGGTCGTCTGGGAAGGTAGGGACAGGAGACAGGAGGTCAGGGGTGAGGGAAACTCTGTGTTTCAGTTCCAGGGAGAGAGATAAATTAAACTCTGGGTTAGTTAATGACTAACCTGCTCGCTGTCCAGGTTTCCTTTAAAAAAACCCTGAGTTCCTCTCCGTCTCCTCCCTCTGACAGAGGCAGACACGCTGTTTCATTTCCTCCTTGATTCAGTCTGCATCAAAGCACATTAATTAGCCAAGATTTACTATCTGTCACAATCAAAAACCTGGTTTGATATTAGCTTGTTACTCAGGACTATCTTAACTTCCTGGTTGTGTACGCTGCCAGTCGTACGCAGCATCAGGTTGTCCTCAGCTCAGATACAAACCTCTGTATGTCCTTTTTTATTACACTGAGGACAGCTGTCAGTTTGTTATAGCATTCCCACTAAAATATTTATTGCACATAATGCGTCATTTCAGTTTAAATTGTAAAAGTCGCTATGAAGCTTTAGACACGTAGGATCAATAAATAATCATCCCCATAACTTATGATGCGATTGGTGGCATTGATGGAACATAATTCCTAAAATCTTTGAGGTTAAATGTTAATATTTAGAGTGAGCAGGATCGTGGAGCTGCTGAGGAATGTGAACATGATTTTTTTTTTTTTTTCAATAGACAGTGTAGAGTCTGAACATGTTTCGTCAGCATCTCACTTAAAATGTTTAAATTTACTGCCTTTGTTGCCATGTAGCTGAAGTAAAGCCACTGAATGCTCCACTGTAACCTTTTACTCAAGTGCAAATCACCAACCACGTTATTCCTGGATCCGATTACAATCACGTCTCTAGGCCTCTGTCCTTGATTTTTATTTTTATACCTTCAGTTTGTTTTGTTTTTATCCCTGTCACATCAAAGCTGACCAAACTGATTTTTAAATTGTAATGTAGACTGCAACCTAAATGATGAGTTATTGAACAACACTTTATGTGCTAATTTATCAACCCTTTGCCCTGCTCCAACTCAGGTTCTTAAAACAATAAATACATGTGCACAGTTCGTATACAGGACAATTAATAATATTTCTACATCCACTGGATTAAAGTGGAGGGTCTGCCTTTTATTTACCTGTTGCCATGGTGAATCACAGTATCAGACCTCTCTTGATGATGGCTTTTTTCATTCACTGCACACATTCTCAACTCAGGGTGAACATACTCAGAATTGATTGGACAAATTGTGTTCAGCTGTACTGGAACCAGGAACCAGTATCAGATTTCATCAACTCAGAGTTCAGGGTCCGACTGGACTGTGACACTGAGTTAAGTTGTCAATAATTAGCTGTTGACAGCTTGTATTATTGAAACGTGTACTGAAAAGTAATCCAGACACAACTTGACCATGTGTTTGAATATACCAATAACGTCTCGTTTCTTTAAGGCCATGGATGAAACCAAACAGAGACCGCCCACACAGACAGTATCCACAGACGAGAAGACTGGGGTGGGCTTTGACCCCATGGTCCTTGGCCAGCAGTTCTGCCAGTGGTTCTTCCAACTCTTAAACAGTCAGAACCCCTCGCTGGGCCAGCCGCCTCAGGACTGGGGACCACAACACTTCTGGCCAGATGCAAAACTACGCCTCCTGTCCAAGTAAGAATGCCATTAACAGAACATTAATTTGAATTAAGCTACTTGTAGTTTTGGGCAGGACTTTGTAACACCAATTGTCTGTTTTTTCTACAAACCAAGTGTCATCATAACAATTTGATAATGTGATAAGCACCAAAAAATTGTACATGTACAGTAGGAGCTTAAACTTGACCTGTATTTTACACAGTAAAAACATTTACAGTTACAGCTAATTTGGAAAAAATAACCCAAAACTAAACTGTGCTGACAGAGCTGTGTCTGTCTTTCTCAGAGCTGGCAATGAGCAGATGGAGGAGTTTCTGGGCGCTGAACTGGTTAACCTTCGTCTCCTGGCCTTGACCAGGGAAGAGCGCCTCCTCCTCAGCCCCAACCT
This sequence comes from Epinephelus lanceolatus, assembly GCF_041903045.1. Lineage (NCBI taxonomy): Eukaryota > Metazoa > Chordata > Actinopteri > Perciformes > Serranidae > Epinephelus > Epinephelus lanceolatus. Next base: position 17,711,374 of record NC_135747.1, on the reverse strand, counting down.
GGAGCTTCATGGCCTCAGGACGCTGGCCTCCCCCCATGGCCTGGTTCTGGTGGCAGTAGCCGGGACCATCCACAGAGATGGAGCCTGTCTGGGTGTCTTTGAGAAAATATTTGGCCTCATCCGCTCCCCGCTGGAGAACAACAGCTGGAAGATTAAGTTTGTCAACCTGAAGATCAGAGGGCAGGACGCTTTGGGTGGGACAGAGGTGGTGGCACCTGCCTTGAATTATAACTCCACTGAATTGCAGCTTCTCTGCAGTTGATGCCACTCCTTATTTCATATTATTTCCCCAGGGAACGCTTGACTGTGCATGCCCTCTTGTTACTAATCTAACTTGCCCAAACAACCTGAGATCAGGACTGGCGACATAACTGGCACAAACCCCTTTCTTAAGTTATGTAAATCAGTCATGTCAGGACTGTACAGGTGGTGGACACTGTTGCATCTCGGTACGTCACTGATGTAACATCTAAACAGGACAAAGCTTTGGAAAAAGCTCTCGTATTGTTTTCTCTGCTGCTTCTTGTTGTGGGAACATTTTGCTTCAAACATACTGTACCTTGATGCAAGGCAAGTTTTGCTTTTGCATCCTGTGCCTTATTTTAGATAACATGTAAATACAGACATGGATGTGCTCTTGTAAATGTGTGTCATATCAGATATAATGATTATATTGCTGTGCTCTACAATGACAACTAGGTCACTACTTGCGAACATAAAGATATTGTGTTTGTTCACATGATAATACTAAGTCAATTAAAATTGATTTTGAACGCTATCTAAGATGGCGGTGCTTTTATGTGAGGAGTAAAGGTCAGCCCTTAATGTGTACACATGTTACAAATTAGTATTATGTCAACCAAGCTCATAAAGCAAGCGTAATCATGCACAGGTCTGATATGGGTGTATCTCAATGTCTAATATCTGAGCAGCAAACAGATGGAGGAGTTCCCTGGGTGCTGAACTGGCTGGCCCCATGGCCTCGGGGTGCTGGCCTACCTCTATGGTGTGGTGCTGGTGGCTGTATATCAAAATATGTACAGCAGCATTTGAAATTTTAATGGTTTTACCTCTCATTTTTATTTAATAGCACATCATACATTTAAATGCTGGGGATAAACATGTACCTGCGTTGAAACCGTGTGATGCAGTATACACATTGTGCCAAATCACTTGTGAGCAACCCATGTACAGTGAGTTATCCTGTGACTCCCAGCAGTACAGGATAGCGTATAATTCTTACAACATTTTGCATTTTGATAGCATAGTGCACAGATGTGGGGAGAACGGCAGCCTAGTCGTTAAGTGCTTGTTTGTTTTCCGTGTGTTCTATTTATCCTGGGGCGCAGCGTAATTTGGCACAAAATTTGCCTGATGGATGTAAGTCTCGTTCGGCCTCAACCAAAACAGAACAGAGGATTACTTCGAATTACTTTGCTTGTTCATACGGAGGCCAGATGCTGCGCGGCCCCGAGGCTCAGAGCTAAGTGTCAACTGGCCCCTGGAAAATCGGTGTGATCGCTTCATTCGTGGAAGTATTGTCAGGATGAACGGATCCCTTTGTCTTAGAAAGTCCAAGCTTTTCAGACAGATGTGATGCTCTGTGTTCATCACGGTATTTTACTGTGACTTCCACACCTCATACACCACCAGCATGTGTACATTGTGAATATACCTTAACCTGGCAGCTCTGTCCCAAAATGTGGGAATGGGCGGATATTATATGCAAGTATTCAATCCCCGTACTTTCCTTCGGCAGCCGTGATTGCAGATGTCATGACAGCCTGAAAGCCTCCCACACCACACTGGAATGGTTTCTCTGGGTGGTCAGACATCTGATATAAAAATAAACACATTCACTAGCTGTGGTCAGGAAGGAAACCTCCATCATATATGACATTTTATTCTTTACCGGCCAACATGACATATGACATGCAGATGTATGGGTCAGCCTTTCTTGCCACAGCTACAATTTTGCATATTGCTGTCGGAAGGGAAGAAACACAGCAGGTCTGTCTTCACTGCCTCATACAGGACTGAAATCAGAAAGATCAGAAAGAGAGTAAGGGCCAGGAGAGGATACAGCGTCTTCTTCATTAACAAAGGACCTCAGTGTACTGTAAAACAGCCGAGCAACAACAGATGGGAGGCCCTGGGAGACTTCATCATCTTTGAAAATACAGGATTTATCACCATAGCAGCGTTTCCTGGTATTTTTAGCCCGATTCAGCTGAACAATACAGCATTTTCATTGATATAGTAAACAATATAAGCCCTGTTAATTGCACAAAACAAAATAATTAAGCTAAAATGCACTTCACATGCTCCAAATTGACTCCTTTTCCAGCAATTCTACTCCGTCATCCTCGTCAGGGCGCACAGGTCCTGGTGGGGCACAGACTACGCCATTATGACTCTGTGGCTTTAGTGGGAAATGTTACATGTGGGAAATTATTCTTGGCAGCTGCTTTCAAAGGCCCCTGGAATAGTTAATATCTGTGACTGTATGGGTCGGAGCCGCACGGCCCTTTGTGCTTTACTGGGCCATAGTTGTGGTCGAGGGGAAACCGCTGCAGCCATTGATCTCAGCCTGTTCACCTCTCAGAAAGAATAATAACAAGCTGCTCGCCTTCTGTCTTTATGGCACTTGGCTTCTCTGCTGTTTAATAAGCGGTTTGGCCACGGGCGCAGCTCTGACGCACGGGTTCAAAAATACCGCGGCAGTGGCGTCTGGTGAGGGTTTTGACTTTTTTTTTTTTGCTCCCCTCCTGTAATAGGAAAGTGTGTTTCTCATAAAGAAACATGCTAAAACTTAGATCCATGGCTCTTTGAAATAGCTAACGGGTGGTGAACCATGGAGACTGCTGCTTTAATTGTCCATCCATTTTCCCCCCCATCTTTTACTTTGATTGGACGTTAGGTTTGCTCTTAGAAACAGCCTTATTAGCTTCTCAAAGATTACTTTATTAAACGCTTCATACTGCAGCCATTTTTCACTCTCTGACAAGCTGATGGCTTTACAGAGCCATTAATGCCAAAGTGTATTTTTTTTTAATGTCTGCAGCAGTAATTCTTAAAGCAGGGCCCAGGGACACCCAGGTTTTCTCAGGGACTTCAAGGAGTCCTTGAAATGGAATAAGCCTCTTATTGATAGTGTTGATTAAGTAGAAATGATTTCAAATACACCAAATGATTGTCTACAATAAGACCTATAGTGTCACTTTCACTATTAACTTCCACCTTTTTAAATAGACATTTGCTCATATGGGTTTGTTTTAGCCACATAATGTCCTTATGTGACTGAAACAAAAAATATAAGTTGATATTTCCTCTCTGCTGCTCACTGATGCTTCAATATGACTTGACCTCATGATAACATGAGGCCAGAAGAGGGCAGACAAGCTACACCAGACAGAGGAAAGACTTTGATCCCTGGCCAAGAGAGGAGTTGGAGGTGGTGGTGGTGGGGATCCTTTTAACACTATTACGTGAGGAAACTCATCAATTCCTCCGAGCAATCTGAGTGAGCTGATGTTACCAGGCAATTTCTATCCGGCCACTGCCATGAGGAAAACTGTAAATTCTTCCAGTTTGAATTGTCCTCCATTAAAGTAATGGGCTTCTAAAAGAGAGACACGTTAAACTGTTGCCTTTCATAGGCACAAGAGCACGTATTTCACGAGTTATTGAAGTGTCAGTAATTTATCGGTACCCGCGGAAGGTGTCAGAGACAATTTTACCACAATGCTCTCTGCAGCCTGCACTCTGCGGATAATAAAGAACAGGATTTATGAATAGGAAGGGGCTCGATCAATAGGCCATGATATTTCTCCTGCTGACAAAACATTTTGGAGGAGATTTCAATCAGAGTTTTGACTGAGTTGTTTTGTCATTTTGTTGGACTTGCCCTCCAACCCAGCAGTGTTTCATAAACCGGTACACACACTAAAAGCTGCACAGAAACAACCACATAACTCGGGGAGGAGAGAATGAGGTCAACAGTGTTTGGCGTTGGTGTTAAAGCCACAATCCACAATTCTCCAACCTAACACTTTATTGTTTTCTGAGGAGGTGTTATATTTTTACTTCTTGTTTGGCTTATGGGGTTGACAAACTGCTGTGGCCGATTGCGAGGTTTCTGCTAAGGGTCAAAGTGTTTTACTTCCATCCTTACCTTTTATGTTGATCTTAACAGCATCTTGTGCGTCCTGGTCCTTTCCTGAAAAGGTCTAGTTAGACGCAAGATGCAGGCAAAGTAATCACATTTACATTTTAAGGATATTACACAAAGAGGGGACAAGTTCAACAGCATCGTAGCATCTGTAGAATCAGGTTTAGCCTCATGTTTGCTCGACCTCATGCGACCTTAAAGCCCTTGCTGGGAGTGCACTTTACTTTCTGCTTACAGATCGCCCCCATAGCATCACTCTTCATTACATTCCCCTGATGTCTGAGCTGACATCATTGTTCCGTTTCAACACAAATTGGTTTGGACCGACGAGGCAGCCGTTACAGTTCGTATCAGCCCTTCTCCTGGCCTGGCGGTGTATCCTTACACATGCATCATTATCTCACGTAAACAGTGGAAATGCGAAACCGCTGGGGGAACAGACGCCATTCAAGGCAACAAAAGCGAGGGGCTGAGTGAAAAGATCCTGGGCGGTGACACTCTCGTTTAGCGTCAATTAAAGAAAACAACAAGCAGAGCTCTTTCTGAAGGCAGCTGGGTCCAATGTGTTTATTTATACTGAGGCAAATATGTATGTTTGAAAGAATGCATGCAGACAAGGATGTTTCAATCAGGAAAACATGGAGGGGGAACAAAACGTGTCCCTCACATTGAGATGTACTTGAGTTGAGCTAGCGCACAATGCCTTCTCTCTCTCTTTATCTCTATGTTTCTCTGTCTCTCTCACACATAGTGGCTCCACTGTGCAGCTCTGCACTGAGTCCCTTTCGTATGCAGTGCAGGGGCCCCCGATGAGGGCCTTCCCTTGGCTCTTCAACTAAACAGAGAAGATGGTGTTATCACAACGCTGCCAGGAGGTTGTCAGCTTGTATTGGGCCGGGCTGACCGAGTGGCCGGTCGGCGGATGCGTGTCGATGCCAGGCTCCCAGCGCCTTCCCTCCGTGGACATCTGCTGTGTGTGGAAAAGCTGCGCAGTTTGTCTGTGGTTGCATCTTAATCCTCCATCTCTTCGGCTGCAGCCATGCCTGGCCGAGCAAACCAGCAGCTCTGCTCGCCTTGCTTGTATTAATTGCCCTTGCCTGGCTCGCTGTTTGCTTCTGATTACACTCATTAATTTCAATTCCCCAGGAAGCCACCACCATCGTAGCTGCCTTTAGACAGGCACTCGCACACACACATACAGACGTGCGCTCGCTCCCCACATACTGCACATGCATGGACAGGCATAAATGCATATTTGTATGGACTCAACCTTGCATTTCATGTTTGGTGTGAAATATTTAACATTCTTTAAATTGATTTCTTTGTCTCGGCATGTTCTCCTCATTTGGCGCCCCCACAAAATACTGCAATTATGGTTCATAAATAGGGGAAGCAGCTATGGAATAATTACATTTGGGTGGGTGGGAAAGGAAATATTACACTCCATATCTATCATCTTAAATCTTTTTTAATGTAGTAGCTTCACTTACTAATGCTAGATTATTAATACATTCTGATTTCTATCATTAGCTGCAGTGGAATTTTCCGGTCAAATGTGCATAATGTGTCTGTGCAAGAGAATAATTACATGTACATCTGTTGACAATCATTAGTTTCATGTAGCCCATTTCCTGTGATCATACGCACAGATGCAAGCACACCCTGTGTGTCATCACTGGCCATTTGTACGTCATTAGCAGCTGCGAGCTGTGTCTGCTGTCTACCTCGGTTGCTCTCGCTCTCAAAGACTGGGGGACAAGAAGAAAGTCGCTCTGACCTGTTGGTCATAAGTCATTGTCCCTGTCCCAGCAGGTGGACCACATCTGGTAAACTCCAAACATCTGGGCCGGCATGGTGGCCTCGTAATTATAGCAATGCTGCAGTCTTTACTCAAAATTGCTCGGAAAAATCAATGTCAAAGCATATTATTACCTTTGACTCATTAAATTTTCAAGCTCATACGCAAACACTTCCCTCGGAGCAAATGTGGCATAATCAGCTAAAGTGCAGCAGCTTAGTGGCAGTGCTGATGACACAAAAGCTGTGCTTAATGAACAAACATGAAACTGTGTGTGTGTTTATTTTAAATGCACAAAAATATCAGGCAATTTAAATATTTAAAAGAGGATCACTGGGACTTTAACACAGGAAATCTTTTGCATCAAACGCTTCATTTCCTGCCTTTTTCTGCATCAATTTATGGTGCAAAACTATGCTTTTTAAGTAAATCTACACCCAAGCATGGGTGCAGGTGTGTTTCTTTACACACTGATGTCCACAGTGTGCATCGTCCACAGTGCTATAATCAGCTTGTGGCTTTTCTGAACTCTAAAGTTGAGAGTGACGTACAGAGTGTGGCTGCTACTCCTCCTCAGCAGCCGCTAAGCCGACCTAAGGGGCAGTAAAACCCTCCCATAATACCAAGCTGTGTGGCCTCTTGCCTTCTGTCACCCTATCACCTCAGAACCTGGGATTTTCTGGGAAAGCTGGGCTTCTGGACTGACTCATCAGACAGCTGTACCTTAAAGGCCCTCGTGGGGGCGTCGCCCCGAGGGTCACTGCCCTGGGCTCTGATTTGACGGCCAGGCACAAATAAAAACCCCTGAAGCTTGACAACTTCCTTGCTGAGCCCACGTAACCCAATTAGTGGACCAGTCCTCAGTCGGAGAAAATGAAAACATTCCGGACTCCAATTCCCAAGGTGGCTGTAGTCATTTATTAAATCCATTTCTTGTTTCACCCTCTTCCTGAGATTTTCTAGGACTGATTTTAATGGTCCACCAAGGAGTGACTCAACAATTCAATGTCATGCCAGTGCACTGCAAATATACTATACTCCCGGCTGCGCTGAATCCTACAGACAAGCTGGAGTACCTCACATCATCATTATGTTAACCCGCTGCCATCTTCTTAAAGTGTACCCAGATAATGAGATCACCTCAGCTCTGTGGGTGCTGAGAGCTGACGTTACCCCGCAGTGTAGTCAGTGGGGCTAAAGATGCTGGAGGGTGAAGGCAAAGACGATGAGAAAAATCAGTGCTCCAGCAGAAGGTCATATTGATTGATAAAGCACCCTGTGGACTGGGCTGTGGATTGCTCACCCCCCATAGTGTGTTTGTTGTGGGATACCAGACTGCTGCCCTGAAGGCCCTGAACAACACAGACAGGCAGAGAAAGACAGTTAAATCAATGACCGTCTCACACAGGGCTCTTATACGTTCTTCCAAATCATCTAAAGTGGCTCCCTCGGCACCTCTACTTGTTCCTACCACCTCTGAAAAAATAGCACGATTTGTTAAAGACACTAGAGTTCAGGGAGAAACGGCAAGCACCCTCTGCTCTAAAGCAATTGATGACTGAAAAAAATGATTCATTTCTCTCAGAAATAAAGACATCTTGGCATTAAGAAGCAACTTAGAGACAAAAATACCACAAATTCCAGTGAAAGACGAGGATGACGAGGGATGCTTGTGAGGAAAGCTACATTTGCCTATTGAGACCAGGCCCCTTGTGTCTTCTCTCTCCCTTGTGGGCTCCTGACAGAGCCAGATAGGCCTCCTCACTGCTGACAGCCAAATGTCCTCATCCATCCTCATCCAAGAGGCCCGCAGGCGTCATCAACCTCGTCTAGATTTCCCCCGACGAAACCCCAAAGCAGAAATCTCTTGCCCTGAGCCCAACAAAGCGATGGAGTTGGGAGTGTCCCCGTGGAGCCTCTGTCAATATGTCATCATCGTCATAGCTGCCAGTTGGCAGCGTAGCAACCCGTTGCAGATGTGTCAGCAAAACACCGACCATTTTATTACTATTTCTTTTCAATGAATATCCATTGCAGGACACACACTTCTACTCTGTTTTCACAGGAAGGGCCATAACTCAAGCGGCCCATGATGTGCTTCCCATTCATGTGACGGAGGGGTATTTGTGATGATGAACGGACACATGGGGGAGTGTTTGTTTTGTGGAAGAGGGGGACTCTTTTAGCCGGGTGGAGCCGTACACAGTAAGCAGACGTAAGCACTTATGGTCCAATCTGGCTGTGCTGACAACACAATTTCAGCCAGTTTGGAGAACAAACCGAGCGTTTCATAGGATGATACACCTTCAGTACAAATGTAGCACATGAATTATTTAGTTTCATCTTTGTGTGCTGAGCTACAAGGGAAAAATGTGAAGCTTTGGCTATAAAGAAATACCTTATAAGTCTCCTCTTTGCTATAGAAAGGACGGTGTTCATAAAAAAGCTTTGAGCAAAGCATGTATGGAAGTACAGAAGCATCTTGCACATACACTTTGAAATGGAAACAAGTGTGCCTTTGAACTATACTCTAACTGTGCTTACTATAACAAAGTCACCATCCATCCTCTGTAGCAAGCTACTGCAGTTTGCAATAATAGTCCACAACAGTATCATAAGGCAGAATTTAACAATATTTATTCATTGAGCTCAGAAAGTGCACTGTAAATATGAAGCACTCTGCTAAAAGCCAGGAAATCACCACAATATCACGGCCATTTGGAGAGCAGAATCATACTCAGTGGGACATTTCTGGGCTTCATATCACCAGGCTCGAGACGGTAATTGTCTATACTGCATTTAGCGAGGGTCACGGAGAAAGTGATGGGGGGAAAAAAGGGACAAATAAAGAAAGAGGAGAGGGCAGAGGGAGAACAAGTGAAGGCTGACTTCTCCCCGCAGAGTCCCCAGCAGAATGTCCCTTCCTAGCAAATTACAGGAAATTGCAACTTTGTAGCTATCGCCACAAATTAATTCTGCGTGTCAAGGAGGAGAGCGGATCGAGTCTACACATGTTGCCTTGACGTTCCCTAGACTGTAATGTAATGCACAGCTAATAGGGGATGAGATGAGTTTGAGATTTCATTTCAGGAGCAGCAGCGGTAATGGCAGAGATGATCATCATGACTGCATTACCTGCAATTGGATTTAAAAGATGTAAAATATTTTGTTTGCCTCTGCTGAGATGTCAGTAAATATTCCTCTGGCTTTGGGGCAGACAAGAAGCTTTGAATGTGTACTGAATATATGCATGTTTGAACACTTCAAAAGAGATTGTGTTTGCACTGAGTCTGGCGCACTGGATTATGGGTTGAAAGAGTCATATGTGAGGTGATGTGTGACCTTTGACCGTGGAGTGTTTTTCATAGCCGGGTCATCCATCTTCATTTTCTCCCGGTGGTTACTGTGTTGTACGACATTAATTCAAACAGCTCGAGGTGTTTGGATAGCTCGCTCCATCGGACTTAACACACCCAAAGTGTCTGAAATGACATCCATCAATCAGACTTTGTTTCAGTAAAGGATCAGGTTAACTTTGTGTTATACCTTACTGTAGCTTTTTTCAGCTACATATACGTATGGAAACAGGATTTTCAGGGTCAACTCCAGAGTGCGTCCATATTTTTACTAAAGTCAACAGGTATTTTGGCATGAAAAAAGGAATTAAGTTCCTATACATATTTTTTTATAATGCTATCTTACAATGTTCATACATTTTCCTGCATCTGTTTAGCTATTTCATTTTATTTTATTATTTAATTTAATTAAATTTGATTTAATTTAATCTAATTATTTTACTTAATTCAATTTAATTTAATTTAACTGAATTTAATTTTACTTTATTTTATTTCATTATTATTAAATTCAGTTTAATTTAATTTAATTCAATTTATTTTATTTTATTTTATTTTAATTTAATTTAACTTAATTTTACTTTATTTTATTATTTATTTAATTTAATTTAATTTCATTTAATTCAATTTAATTAATTGGATTTAATTTAATTTAATTCAACTTAGTTTAATTTCACTTTACTTTAGTTTACTTAATTTTATTTATTTATTTTTTTTTACTTTATTTTATTTTATTTTATTTTATGTTATGTTAGGACTTGGTTCTTTTGTCCATAGGTTTAAATGTAAAGTAAACTCCGAACTGTACTAACCTGTAGGAACTTCACATCCAAATCTAAATATTAGGAGCAACTCTGGAGGAAACTAACTAACAAGGCTAATAAATCAACATTTAGCTTCATCTTACAGGAACACTTCACCAACAAAATGATCAGTTATTAGTTAGTTAGTATATCAGCTACTCACCCCATGTTACGTCAACTTCATGGGAAAAAACCCCCCGATACATTTCTTGATGTGTTGGAATAAAGGGGGGGGTCTTGTTTAACAACAGAAAAATCATATCAAAACATCTGTTTACGAACTCTCACACAACTTACACGGTATAATCTAAGTCTCATTTATCCACTTGAATGCTCTTCCCAAACACATGCATTCTTGCTAAAACCCTACCATTTAAAACACTTCTGTAAATGAGAAGTGCACCTGGGCAAGCTCATGTGTTTGAACTCTGCTCTTGCATTTCACTGAGTAGAGTTCAGACCAGGTACCAGGTAAATAGTAAGGTTTGAGTGAATATGAATGTGTGTTCATACACAAACTATCATTTTGAGGGTGAAGTATTCCTTTAATATTCTTAGGATAGCAGAGAATTCATGGAAGTTTCATGGAAGAAATTACCTGACTTTGTTTTTTAAACATTTTGTGTCTTTATTGTTGTGAGTGATTTTGCAGTCTGCATCAGCGAGGCCAGCTGCAGATAAAAAACACAACAGTGTGATTGTTTCTGGCAGTTATTGAGCAAAAAGATTCCCAACCTGCTCTGGATGTTCTGCAAAAATGACACTTATATAAATGACTTTCTGTTGGTAGAAGAGATGAACCATTATTCGCAGTGTTTTTTACTTTCAATTTGTCTGATATAAAGTCAACTGTCCTCCCCGCCTCCATAAATCCCAAGACACCAACAAAGTGAAGGAGCATTCAAATCAGCTCGTTCCAGCGGCAGTCGATGGCCGGCCTCTCAAGGACGCTGATTGACATTTTATACAGCTCCTGCAGTTTAGTGGTATTGATGGCATTCAATTTAACTGTATATTCTTTTAATAAGGGTGCTGCCAGGTGCCTGGTGCTTTCAAAGTGCTCTTTAAGAGACAGTGAGTTGCAGAGAAAGAGAGGGAGACACAAAGAAGGTCAGAATTAAGTGATGCGCTTTCTCTAAAGCAATTATTTTAAGATACCGGCTTTTTTTTTTTTTTTTTTCACTTGGCTGGGTGAACACTGTGATCGGACTGTGACATATTTTTATCATTTGGCTCTGTTCTCCGAGACATTAAATTTGTAATGAATCAATGCCTATGGGGTTAAAGTGCTTACTGTCCGATTCAATTTGAGGGTGATATATCCACATCAAATGAAATTGATATAACTGGAAGACAGCATCATTAAGTCTGCTTAAGTCTGCAACCAACAGATACCCAATTAAACACTTCCCTGTCAGGCCTTCTCATCTTTACTTTTTGCTTGTTCAGGAATTTTTGCCTGCAATTTGGTCATCTGCCGGAAAGAAAAAATGCAGTGAAACTAAGGCCTTGTGATAAATTCGCCCAGTTGGGAATATTCCTGCCCAGGGACCTGAATACAAACGGCTCCCATATGAATACGAACACCTCAAACAACCTTAAAGCTGAAAGACAGCACTTAACCTTCATAGTCATTGTTTCATGTGAATTCTAATGTGCTTGAGTCAACACAAAACTACAATAGCTATTATATATTTGAGGAAATAATTGAAATGATGATTGTTATTGTGCCTCTTGAGCCACTGAGCTCTTAAAACTTTAATGTGTTTACACTGGATGGTGCAGGGGGTCTATGGCACCTATAAACCCTGAGCTCCAAACATTTACAGTGTTGAAAGGCGACTTTGTTCTCCTCTGACTCTCCAATCATGTCTGGGGTACAACATCTATTCTCAGCCATGTTTTATTAATCCATCTGCATCCTCAAAAACTAGGCCAGTCACACAGAGCCCAGACTATTCACTTGTCCTTTGTGCAGATGACATTATTGTTTTTCTTAGTTTTTATACTCGGGTCAAATGCACAGAGCAGTGCTTAAGTCATTTTTTTGTAATGAGAGCTGCCTATCAGGGGGACACAGAGCAGCAAAGAATGGGCTACAGACACAAAATATGTGATTGCATTCTATCAGTATCACTATGCACTTGCAGTTTTGGACACAATAGCGAGGAAAAGAGTTTGTGGTGAGTTTGAAAGGCTCTTCAGTCCAAACAACAGTGAAAGGCAGCTTTAATTCATAAGACACTCCATCGCCCTCCTCTCCTCAGCCATCCTCTTTATAAATGCCATCGGGCATCCACTTAGTCTAGACGTTCGACCACACAAGGCGACACTGGTTGCCCCCAGTCTAAGACACTGCCATCTGCGTGTGTGCTGCTGAGGCTGTGTATACCGAACCACTTACACGAAAGGGAAAAAGATATTCATGTGGCACACATGTGCACCACGTGGCTCTGACAGAAAGAGAGCGAGTGTGAGACGCCCCCTCTCCCCTCCCCACCTCTCCCCTCCCCATGGGTACAAGGAATCTGTGGCAGACAGTGTCACCCGCCCTGGCTACTGCTTTAATTAAAGCCCTAATGATAGGCTTTCAACTGAGAAGCAACTTATCATCACACATAATCGCTCGGCGCTAGTTAGCGCTGGCAGAATTGCAACCATCTGCTCTGCTAAGAACACATTCTGATCATTCTTTATATAGCACTGGTAGTTCACGTACAGTATTTATATTAGGAGACCCCCATTATGTGAAAGTCTGTTTGAACGTCGTACATTAATGGGGCACATCTGTTTTAGAGGCGCTTGGATCAGCGACACAGATGAAAAGCCAAAAATCCTGTTTTTAGGATATCATCAAGATGATACACTGCTGGGGATCGCTGATTAGGTGATACTGATAACTGGTTTTTGGATTTCTTTTTTTTTATGCAAAGTTTTCATCACGTTTTTATTTGCATATTTTCTTTACTCCTCTGCTGTCATTCACCGCTTCTCATCAAGAGGATTTTAAAAGCCCTGCAGTGAGCACTGATTGCACGGGCATGTTCAAAATTATAATTTTCACACACTAAATGTAATTCAGAGAAGATATTTTTAAGATGAAATCTGTTTCTGCACTCTTCAGGCAAATTGTTACTTTTACATTTCAGTTTTTGTACTGTTTAAACAAACAAGATATAATGTGTTAATGGGATCTTAAGAGGTGCTGGTAGGATTATGTTGACCTTGAACAGAGACAGATGAACTGTTTTGCCTGTTTACAGTCTTGATTCTAAGCAGGGGCGGAGCCAGATGTTGTTGGGACTTAGCCCATGCAACACATTCTCATCCCAGCTGGTCAAACACCGCTGTTGTCAGTGGACCTACACATAAAACTATGATGTGTACCCTCCTGCATCAGTTTGGACATTCAGGGACAGTGTACCATTTTATGCTCATTACATGCTTTGTGTCTTTTCAAAATACACTTCCATTCTAACAGGAAATGTACAGTTTCTGCTTGTGAAATGCATAAATTCTTTTTTTTTTTTAAAGATATTTTTTGCCTTTAATGGACAGGACAGTTAAGTGTGAAAGGGGGAGTGAGAGAGGGGATGACATGCAGCAAAGGGCCACAGGCTGGACTCGAACCTGGGCCGCTGCAGCAACAGCCTTCTGCATGGGGCGCCTGCTCTACCACTAAGTCACCGACGCCCCAAAATGCATAAATTCTTTTCAAAATAAACTCGCAATGTAGGTAAAAAACTTTGTTTTTAGGTTGACTTCCTTAAGTTTAGGAAACAAAAGCATGGAGTGAGGTTTAGAGAAAAACATCATGGTTTGTCTTAAAATATTTATGATTGGTACAAACATCATGACACATCACATGACATATGTCATTAGTGTTGCATGCTACACATGCAAGCACACTTTGTTTTTATGAAAATAAGTCCACTGACTTGGTTTCACACAGGAAATGAACAGCGGCCTCTCAGGTGAAAGCCCAGGGTTTGTTTGACCCATCTACCTCATCTCCCACCCACCCCATATAGACTTTCTCACTAGTTGCTGGAGCTTGGGTGCCTGTGTGCATCAGTGTCTGGCAAAACTGCGGTATTTGAGGTGCAGGGAGTGAGAAAGGGCTGGCCCAAACCCAAGATGGTCTAGGGGCATGCTCCCCCAGTGAGATTTTTTACCCATTATGGCATCTATATGCACTTTTCCAAGGAGCCCGGTCTAACTCTGAAGTTGTCAAAATCTGGTGCTCGGGCAGTGACTTGCGGCATCAGGAACCAACGAAAAAAGGCATTCCTTAACATTGGCAGGATATGCAGCCCATGGGCGTTATAGTTTAACGGCGCTCGGTGGGGTCAGGGGGAAATGGGGCGAGACAAGGACAAAAATTAGGTGGCGAAAGTCTGAGTGGGAGGGGAACTTTCACCTGAGAGAGCGTAGTTCGTGTTCCATAAGATTCTAAAGCCAAACCCTGTTCTTTTTTCTTAAACCTAACCACGTGTTTTTTTTGGGTTTTTTTTTTTTTTGCCTAAACCCAAACACGTGCGTTTGTTGTTGAGGGAAAAAAACATCAATTTGCGGTGTTGTACCAACGTAGTGCGTTTATTTTGAAAGATACTGTATGCAAACAGTGAATTTCCTGTGAAAACGGAAGTGTATCCTGAAAGACGACAATGCATGTAATAGGCAGAACTTGACACGGTGTCCAAGAACGTCAACAACCAACGCACCCAGGATACCTTGCACATTGTATGTGGACATGGAAAGTCCATGACCAAACCTCAATATGTGACGAGGTCAGAGTGAGAATGTGTTGTTCCAAGAGAATGCCTAAAAATCTGTACATCACATGAGAGTTGCCAAATCACCACCATCTCGCGCCTACATCCTATCTTGTATTTAATTGTTGTGCAACTGTCTTCATCATTCTGACATTCTGACACTTACATAGGTAGGGTATGGATTTGGTGTAAACAGCCTTATTGATTTTGAAACCTTTTTGTGTTACACTGTGCTGGAGTAGAGTTCATAGAATGGATGTTCAGCTGACAAATCTGCTGCATTTAATTCCATGCCATAGTAATTTTGGCTGCTGTAAAGACAAACAGGATCCCCAACAATGCAAAGCAAATATGGTCTTCAATAAAAATAACTCAATAAAAAAGAATATTTACTCATTTGTATTACATTTCTGTAGGGAATAGCATAGATTTGGGGCCTCTGAGAAAACTTTAGGGCCCAGAAGCAACCCCACCCCCCTGCTCTACCCCGATTTTAAGCTAAGTTAGATGGCTGATAGCGTTAGCTTTATTATCACTGTACAGTCATTAGTGTCATTGACCTCCTCATCTGACTCTCAATAAAGCTAAAAACTTTTCAAACTTTTTCTTTAAACTTCATCACAAGCTATAATACATCATGGTTCATTAGGTTTGTCTGGGTATATGCTGTATGTGTCTGCGCACTGTGACCTCTGAACAAGATTTAACAGAATGAATGAAGGGTAGATGAAAAGATGGAATATCAGAGGATTTATTTTCAATTATAAAAGTTAAAGCCTTACAAAACCTGATAAAAGATTAAACACTTATAGCAAAACGATGTTTTTGAGAAGAGAAACTGTCTTATTTACAGAGACAGATCGCAAACTTGGCCTGTGAAGAATAACTGTAAACTGGATATTTGATGAATTTTCAAAGTGAATAAGATCCTATATGGCGAGGAAATTAAAGAGGCTTGAAATCGCAGCCACACAACATGCTGTATAAACAGCTTGATCTACAGCATGAGAGAAATGCCACTGTTATTTGAAAATCTCCATATCACAGGGGGGATTGCATTCATTTCTATAAACCCCATTTACAAAGCAGGTTTTAGTGATTTATTGTTTTCTTAATGTTTGATTTGTTGACGTAAACTAAATTACTAAGCTACAACAGACTGTTTTCACACTTTCATTAGGGTGCTTTCCCTTTCTATGCGCACGGCAGCTAGATTTACTTCCAACAAATCAATCTGAGGTCAAATAAGGAGCACTTAGGGATTATTTACTGGCTCTGAGACACAGTCATAGTCTCGCTGACAGAAAAGCTGCACCCTAAGAGCTGATGTAATTCTCCTCCATGTTGGGTGCCTCAAATGCTCTGCTGAAAAAAAAAAAGCCTTGGCACAGCAAAGTGATGAGAGCAGCTTGCCTCCACTGATGTAAATCCTGCCTCTGTTTACTGAGGGTTCCTGATCAAAGGGAGGAAGGAGAGATGGAGGGTTGCAGACATAAAGTTAAAAGAAAGTTGCAGAGTTGCAAAGCTGAGTCATCGTAGGTGTGTTTCTGAGGTGTGTACTGAGGTTAATAGTGTGAGTGTGTGTGGGGGTTTAATGTGGCGGTCTAATGGCCCGCATTAAACTGAGAAGATTATAATGTTTTGGTTTTTCATGCCATTCTGATTTCATATTAGAGCAGGTCACTTGTCAGGGTCTTTTAAATATGCCTCTACAATTAATAACTCTGCTCCAACCTCCTACTTTAGAGCTCTTTCATGGTGAGATAAAACTTTCTTTTGTCCTGTCTCTTATTCTTTAAGTTTATTATTTTGTTTTTCTTGCAAATTTGTCTGGTCTCCTTCAAGTTCAGCCTGTGGCACAACACCTCCCTCCCTTTCTTCCTTCCTTCTCTTTGTGTACCTCCTGCCCCTAGCTGAAAGTGAATAGAGGATGACACAAATAAAAAACAGGGGTTTACTGTCTGCTGTTTGACAACATCTCCCTGCGGGGCTCTTTAATCATTCACGCTTCATTAACTGGCTATCTGTTATCATTTTGCATCTTTCTTTTGAAGAGGATGAGAAAGGTGGAGGGCTATGTGGCAATAATCAATTTTCCTGTAACACAACATTGGCATTTTCTTTAAGAGGCTGAGCAGAATAAGATTCAATAAAGCAAACTTTCGGGACCTCAAAGCAGGTCAGCGGGTCCCGGGATTTTGAAAGGGTGCCTGTCAGGCAGAGATGTACGCTCTTTATCACAGTATCATGACAGAAAATTGTTCACAATTCTTTATGGTGCTGTAAAGGACTGCTTTAGAGGTTTGCTGTAGTTCTACAGAATTTTTATGGTGCTGTAAGGGAACAATTAAAACACTAACCATCACCAAGTCTCACACTGACAGATCTATGTCCACAAAATGCTTAAGTGCTGTGCCAGGGCAGGACACTTCTTTTTGCACAGGTTTTATTCTTTAAAGAGTAACTCAAGTTTATAAAGAAAAAAACCTCTGCAGAAGTTCTTCAGAAGTAACAGCAAGAACCAACAGTGATGTCAAGGTGAGAATCATTCTGAGATTCAAAGAGAAGGACTGTTATCTGTATGGGTCAAACACTGCAAAAGAAAACTAATTAGGTAGACATAGAGAAGAAGCAGCAATACTTTATTAACCCCTAAGGGGAATTAAACACTTTTCCACACTGTTGTCATATACACACAGGCCCAAAACACACACACGCACAAAGAGGAGCGTGAGGGGGCTACCTTGGATGGGCGTCCTGAGCAGTTGGGGGTTCGGTGCCTTGCTCAAGGGCACCTTAGCAGTGACCGGGAAGTGAACTGGCACATCTCCAGCTACCAGTCCACGCTCCATGCTTGGTCTGTATGGGGACTTGAAGCAGTGACCCTCTGGTTCCCAAGCCAAGTGCCTGTAGACTGAGCTACTGCCGCCCCAGTATTGTAGTAATATAGCTTCATAGTTTAAAGGTTCTGTATATGACATCCAGAGCATTAATATAGCAGCGAAACACTATTTGCTATGTAAAGTTATAGTAGAGTAATGGCATCCTGAGCACAGGATAAAGCTGCGCTCTCTCTGTGTATTGTAATCCGAGCTTCTCTGTTCTTTTCTGTGGTAGACGATGCTACGCATGCATGTCCCTGTGTGTGCATCCCATTGGCTATCTAATCGCCATCTCTGCAATGCTACCAGGTATCAGGACAGTGTCATCACAGAAGTGTAGCACCCACCGTCTGGTTTTCCCCTGCTGAGCTCTGTTAGCACTGTTGCTGTTGTTACACTAACACTGTTCGGGCTGTTAGCACAGTTAACTGCTAGCTCACCAGCCAACTTCATGTTAAGAACTGTGTACAGACAACCTAAATCAAGCTCTAAATAAGTGGTTCCCAACTGGTCTAGCCACAGGGTCCAGATTTCTCCTCAGTGGTTAGTTCAAGGTCCACACAGTTGAATATATTCGGCGTCATACTTGTGTTTGACCATGTTGCCAAGCTAGTTTGCTGTCTCTGTTAAGTAGCTGTCTGTTAGTCACTGACTCTACAGCAGGAAATGGAACGTGACAGGTTCATGAAATGGACCTCAAATGACTCACTTTTGGACCATGACCCACCAGTTGGGAACCAGTGCTCTAAATCATAGATTCACTCTGAATATCATATAGAGCCTCTTTAAGACTTTAGTTGTTCACAGAAACACAGATTTTGAAAGGGCACAGTGAAAGGAAACAGAAGGTTGAATAAGGATCACAATCGTACAATCGACCGTATCTGTAGGTTTTACTCCCACTTGTTCTGGGTAAGAAAAACATTTTATTTGTCTTTATATTACCTGTCCTTTCAAAACAAACAAAAAAAAACACCAAAAATATTTCAGGTATTTTTCCCTGAGTCATGGAAGATAATGCAAACCAAAATGTGGGTTAAAGGTCCCTGCCAGTGGTGATGTTGGCTTCAACTGAATAATAATTATAAGAATATCTTAGACTGTTACACTGCTATGCTAAACCTGGCTGGTGAAACCTCATCAACTAAGGCTAGCAAGCTCGTAACTTTGCGCCTCTCCCTATGTGTTGCATTAGACTTGACAAAAGTGCCTGAATGTCCCTGGGTGAGTGTGACCTTATCTATCTGAAAGCTGTGTGTGGTTGAATTACCACCAGGACACCACTCTTGCTTCTTGCGACAAGCTCGCTCAGACTGCGCTGCACACTCCACGGGCGCCGTTCCATCAGACAAATTGGCTAGCTTGTTCTTCTTCGTGGTTGATCAGAGTGAATGGATATTTATATGGATAATTCGTGGTGGCATGTCAAAAGCTTTCTCGTCCCAATACCCGCCCTTAGCCCTTCCCCTACATTTGCGCGTTCCTGCGAGGGTTAGTGGGTATGAAACTAGCCCTTCGGAGCGAGGGATTTCAGATGCTGACTTGCCAGCGAGGGGTAGACGTCGCCATGGCTACCACCGAGCAAGAGACTGGGAAAAAAGTTCATATATAGCTAACGTTACCTTCCTCAGGTTGCTTGTTAGCTAGCTAGCTCGCACTATCTGGCGTCTGTCATCTGTCCTGTTCTGCAAAATTGTCGGATTTTTCACATTACGATAACACGCCAGCTAGTATAACTATGCTGCCTCGTAATGTTAGCTGGTTAGCTAGCTAGCAGAAGTCCCCTGTCGTCTGTCATTCATCAAACAAAGCATGATGAATAATGCAAATGCTATCGGTAGGATGAATGAGACTCCATTGTAGATGCCGACTGGAAATGTAGATGGCTCGCAGCTTCCTGTTTAAAATAGTTACATATGCGTGAAAGTAACCAACGTGGTGACATAGTGAGTGGTGTCCCAATTCCTAGGGAAAGATTTCTACCCCTCGTTGCTTCATTTTGAGGGTCAAGGGGTAGTGGGCCAGGGCTAGGGGTAGGGCCAAGGGCTAAGGGGTAGTGGTCAAGGGGGGGTATTGGGATTGGGCCTTTGTCTTCAGAATGTCTTGCTGTCTCCCTCATGACATCAGCTCAAAGGCCTTCCCAGCTCTCCCCCCAGGTGCAGCTAATAGCGATTACTTAGCCAATACCACCAACCCCCCCTAGTGTGACATCAGTGCTAACCCTGCCTCCTACCACCTGCCCAAACCACACCCACAAGACATTCATTAAACTGCTAATAAAGAACACAGACAAAGAATATTTTTGGCCTTCTGAACATTATAAACAAGCCACACAAAGTCGACATGCACGCTTTATTAGAAGTGTTTTTAAATAGTTTGTGTTGGTTTTACAAGAGAAGAGGTCTCGAGAATGAGAACTTCTTGTTTTGGCAAGTTAACATCGTATTAACTTCTCCAATAAAGAGCAGGAAACAGCAGCTTTTTTAAACTTGGCCTCATCCACAGGTACATTCTGGCTGCATTTCATATCTTTTTCATAAACCCCACTGAGCTTTAATCACTTTATGATGCCATGACTTTGCTGTTTGGCTCAGCTGTAGGAAACAAAGTCCTGCTGTGTTCCAGCTGCTGCTTCAGAACACAACTTATGATCCATAACTGGTTTCATTTCATCAATTTCATTTCCTAAAATCTTTGAAAATAAGGTGTTTTGGATTAAACCTGTAACTTCAGGTCAAACACTCACTTGACACAGAAAAGCTGACAGACTATTCTCACCTCTTTACTATGAATTATCTCGTAATATTAAGCCTTCAACTTTGTTCTCATAAAGTTTTCACCTTTTTTCTTGAAATCTAGTCCCTCATCGCAAAAAAAGCATAAAAATAGAGTTAAAAAACAAATGAATACTTCCAGTGTTTTCATGAATTATTGTTTTATTTATTCAAGTACAAATCTCACATGAACGATCTTAAAATACATGAAAGAATGTTTATGCCCTTCTTGCTCACCGCTTATCTCTCCTCTGACCGTTTACCACTGTGATGCTGCGATTCTAAATGTGTGCTGCTTATGAGCCACGACATACATTACAACCATCGGTCTTCAAGGCTGGCTCTTAACCAATGTATCATGACAGGCAATTGACTCTGTGTGATCTCTCCTGTTCCTCCTGCTGAACTGCAGAGATATGATCAGAGCTGGGGTGCAGATGCGAGGCTGGGAAACGGTGGCAGTTCACTGGAGTTGAATTGTGCCCTGGAGAGGAGGAAGTGTAGTTTTTCTATCAGATGGAAAGATCAGAGGAGACGGATAATTCAGTAATCACATCTGCGGTGATTAGGGGGACAGGACGCGGTTTTCCGATAAGGATCTGTGGGCTTCTTGGAGGCTCTGTTCAGTTAATAGGAAACCGAAATGTCTCAAAACAGTGTCTCCTTGCTGTGTCATCTGTCTCTTTTTATCTCACCTTGGTTAATCTTGTTTCATTTTTTGTCATTTTTCATTTTGTCTCACTGGTTTGTCTGGTCTCATCTTATTTATTAAAGGATCAGCGAACTTGCAAGAGTCTGCATATTAACAGATGTCCTTCTGCTGTTTCATCTGGTCTTGAGTTGTCTCCTTTCATCTTGTCTCATTTTGTGTTGACTTTAATTTGTTTTTTGACCCCTTGCGTCCTCAAATTTTGTTTCAGTCATACAGTGTCAGAGGAAAACAAAGACCAGTGCTGCATACTAATAGACAAGTTGTCTTTTTTGCTGTTTCATCATGTTTCAGTTTTTACCTCAAATTTAATCAAAAAAAAAAAAAAAAAGGTTTCACTAAAGGTGCACTTTAGCTAACCAAACCACCAAGACACCCATCCTCTAATCCCATTTGTTCTCATTTTAACCCCCTTTCTTTTAATGGAATCTTTTTGTGTCAGGTTTGGCATTTGTTTCCTGTGTCATATCTTACTGCAACCCAATTACCAGGAAAAAAGGTTGGCATTGTATGTTTCTGCAAATCACCGATACAGTACATTTGTTCGTTATCATATAGCAGACACATTAAAATTCTAGTTTTCAGCAGTACCCTTTTCATGCCACAGTTCGGGCCAGAAAAGCAGCTAAGGCCTAAAATAGTAATGGAAGAAAAGAGACGGGTCCTACAAGACACCCAAGTTTGGTGCTTAAAAAGGCGTTGGTAACATAGCAAAGCTTGCAAAATCCCAACCGATTTGTCATCTGTTGGTCTTGAACAGTGTTCTGCAGGTTGGCAGCTCCCCTTTAGGTGCCCACCATCCCAACACATTCTCACTCTGACCTTGTCACATTTTGGTCATGGACTTTCCACATCCACGTACGATGTGCAAGGTACCCTGGGTACATTGGTTGTTGACATTCTGGGACACTGTGTCAAGTTCTGCCTGTTCAACACCGCAAATAGACGTTTTATTTTCCTTCAACAACAAACACACATGGTTGGTTTAGGCAACAAAAGCAGGTGGTTGGGTTTAGGAAAAAAGAACAAGGTTTGGCTTTAGAATCTCACAGGCAGAAAGTGAGTGTTTGTTGGACCCATCCACCACCCCTCCCACCAGCCCCACTCAGACTTTTGCTGCCCTATCTTGCGTCCTTGTCCCACTGCATTTCCCCCTGATGCTGCTGAGCGCCGTTAAACTACAACAGTTGGTTTCTGACGCCGCCAGTCACTGCCCAAGTGCTGGATTTCGATGACTTTGGATTTAGACCACACTCACCATCTACCGTCCTCTCCACCTCTAGATGACAAAGTCAGCTTATATACTATGTATTTGTAGTTTGCAGAAATGTACAATGCCAACATTTACTTCTGACAACTGGGCTGCTTATTCTGCCCTTTCTTGTCCCATCCATGCTGCCCCACCTTTCGTTATCTCATCCACTTTTGATAGTCCATCTCATCTCATTCTACCCAGTCTCAATTGATTTTTACAGTGTATTATATGGTCGTGCTAGTGGGGCAGTGGTTAGCACGTCACCTCACAACAAGAGGGTTCTGGCTTTGAGCCTACTGACTGGCTTGGGTCCTTCTGTGTAGATGTCCTCCCTGTGTTAGCATGGACTTTCTCTGGGTTTTCTGTCTTCCTGCCACAGTCCAAAGACATTCAGGTAGGTTAACTGCTGACTCTAAATTTTCCATTAGGTGTGAATGTGAGCGTGACTGGTTGTCTGTCTGTCTGTCTCTGTGCCTCAGCCCTATGACTACCTGGTGACTGATCCAGGGTGTAACCTGCCTCTTGCCTGACATCAGCTGGGATAAGCTCCTCCCCCCTTAACCCTGTAAAGGTTAAGAGGTTACAGGTAATGGATGGATGGATGGTCTTGCCTGAACATTTCTCACTGTCATCTCTGATCTAGTTGCATGTTGCCTGACTCACCACTTTATGCCTCAACTCAATCTTTATTGCCTCATGTCACGTCATCTGATCTTATTTAACTTCTACTTGTAATATGGTATTGCATTCTCACACATTTCACCTTGTTTCACATTGAATTCCTCCTGGTCCCATCTTGCTTCCTGAAGCCTCATCTCATGCCATGTCATCTAGCTCCCCCATGTTTTGCCTGGTCTCTTTTTAAAGGTGCAGTCAACAATTCTAATACAATACACTTTTTGTCAAATTTCAAATATTTAGTCATGGTCCTGTGGCTGACCATTTTGTGTGTGTGCTGGAAAAAACAATCTGGTGTTCACTGCACTGGCTCTGTAGATGGGAAACAAAAGCTCCTTCTCCACCAAAATTTCCAGGAACTTTTATTTCCAGGAATTTATTTACCAGGGTAAAAGAGTTCCTGGTAATCTGTGTGGTTTGTGTTTCCACCGCACCTCAAAAAAAAAAAAAAAAAAATTCAAATCAGACTGATGATGTATATTATAATCTTGCTTAAGTTTCTTCAACTTTTCACAATTTTTTTTTTTTTGGCGTGTGCCCTATATTTAGATCCGCCAGCTTGTCGGCTATTCTTCCGTAGACTCTGTCGTTTTTAGTTAAAGACTCGAAGTCCTGCTGAATTTCTTCCTCGGCAAATACGCTCAAAAGAGTCTGAACCTCATCGTTCATCCACTTCTTGTAGCTTCTCTTCTTTTGCTCCATTTTCCAAATGATCTTGTAGTAATGAAGCTTGTAGTAATGAAATAAAGTTTGCAGCCACACCGGCACGGAAGTGCAAAAAGCTGCAAGGGTGTGTTCCGCCAATCAGTGTTTTTCAGCACACAGCCAAAGTCCTACCCCCTTACTAGGTACTTTTTTCAGGGAAAGTTTAGGGTTGAAGGAAAGTATTTTTCCCCAGGTAATTTCCGTGGAAACAGGCCAAGGTTTTTCAAAATCCCAGGTAAATGATAAAAGATCCTGCGGTGGAAAAGGGGCTTAAGGGGCTCCGGCCAGGCCACAAGACAACACTATTCATTCGTGCTTGTGCACAGGACAGGGGAATGGGCTATGAATGTATTAAGCAATAGGCAGTGGGAGTAAGTGTGATGGTTAAAAAGATCCTCTGTAGGAGTACTGATGGAAGGGGTTTATTTGTTTTGGCACTGAGTTCAAATATTATCAGTCTTTCTCTAGAATTGCTGACTTAATTTGTTCTTGTATCATCTTACTTCCAAATACCTTATCACATGTCATCAAATCTTATTTTGCTACATGTTGTAATTGTATATCATCTTGATTCTTGTTTCGTCACTTCATTGCATCTCATATAATCTGATCTCTACACATTTTGCCTTGTTTCATATCATCATCTCTTCTTATGTCACTTTAATTCATGTTGCCTATCATGTTATCCCGTCTCATCTCATCTGCTCGTCTTATTTCTGTCAGCATATATTCCTTTGTCTTATTTACATTCCTCCTCTCTGTTACGTATTTAATCTATTCCAATCATGTTTTGTCTGATGTTGTCAGCTCATTTCACATAATTTTCTAAATGTCTCATCTTAGTTATTTCTATCTTGTCTTGTCTCCTCTCCCATAATATCTGTCTTGTCTGATTTGTCTTGTGTTTCCTCTTACATCAATTCTTTCTCTTCATTACCTCTCCTGCGTCTTTGGTAACAAGTCACGAAAGGAATCATTTTCAGTGGGCTGAGATAAACCCAAAGACATGCAGATTACAACCAGACAGAAACTGCTTTGAATGTTTTTACGGACCAATTATTTATTCAGTGTTATCTCCATTTTTTTTTCCGATATAGAGACTTTCAGTCAGACCTTAAAAACTTCCACTAAATAACGTTTGAAATACTCATCTCATTTGAATTCTTCAGAACTTGGTCCGGCTCTCTCTGTACATTTTAATTTTGTTTCATGGTTTTGCTTGATAACATTTCAAATTAAAATGCAGGCAGTTTTAGTCCTTGGTTTTCATAATGAAGTGCTACAAAGACAGGTTAACATCAAGGGACAATAACAGAGAATGTGTGCGTATAAATGACACACACACACACACAAAACTTTTCAGGGCATAATCATCTCGTTCTACCTGATGAGCCCTCCATATCCTTCCATCATATCCATCATGTAAATCATCTGCTATTGTCAATGCCACCTGGGGGCTAACGCGACAAACCTTCTCAGTCTCTCTGTCACAGTAATTAACCGCCTCCTCTGTCCGCCTGTACAAACACACACACACATAGACACACACATGCAAGCACAAAGAGCCAAGATCCTCTTCTTTATTTTTTTTCTCATTTCTGTTTCTTGTACTGCTCATACTTGTCAGCCTAGTCATTATCCTGTCACGTCGGCCTGCCAGATCTCATCACAGACTGCTAAATTACTGCTGAGAGCAGATGACACAATGTGAGCATGTGTTCATACGTCCCAGTGCGTGTGTGCGTTTGTATGCATGGGTCATGTTGGTGCATGGTGTCTGCTGTCAGCGGAATCAACTGAGTTTGAAGCTTTTGGTCCTGAAGCCTGTTGAGTCTAATCACTGTATTATGTAAATTCTAATGAATTGTAATGCATGAATATTAATGGATGCAGATTTTCCCAAGTCTATCTTTGTTATATATATCCTTTCTGTTTAATTTGCAAATAAACTAAATCTTAGAATGACAAAATCAAGGGCTTTTTATAGTAACATAAAGTGTTTATTTTACATCAAAATCAACTGTTTGTTCTTATTTTTCATTTTACATAAAAACACTTCCTGTTATTTTTCAGATTTGGTGCTTTGAAATAATTGGAAACTAGAAATCAGGGGCTTTTTAAGTGACTCACTCAATACAGGAGGTTTGACTTAATGACTTGTAAACCAACTAAAGTAGTTAAATGTTTGCATGCAGAGGGTGATTTATACTAAATCCCCACCAACTGCTGCAGTGCTGACATGTAGCAGGGAAGGACAAAGGGAGGTCTCCCCAAAGGGATGAGTACATTTTAAATTCATTAGTATCATAAACATCACAAACCTAATCATATCACACAGTGAGTCATTGCTCTTCTTATCCACCCTGTGACAAACTTTTCAAAACACACCACAGCTGCGGTAATATCCCCAGTGTATCCCACAAGACTTTGGGCTTGGACTGGGGCAAATGATAAGAGCTGGTTTGAATTACGCTCATTAATGTGACCGTGGACAAAAGCCTTTTGATTTATGATTCTGACCGCAGCAAAGCAGTGGTCATATTAATAAGACAAAAGCGTGGTACTCATCACCTACTCATTAGCTATCCGGGACAAGCTGTTGTTGCCAAAGTTAACATCTACTGGGGATCCAAATAAACAATAAACTAATAATATTACTTTACTTGAAACTCCCTGTAAACTCAGATTTGTGACTGCATCCATCTGGAAAAGGATTACTTTGCTCTGTGCTTTGTACAAGGGAAAAAATATGCTCCAAATTGTACTTTGAAATGATGAAACCTAAAAGTGTGTTCACACTGACAACACCTTAGGAATTGTTCAAATTTGCAGGAAAGCTCAATCAGTCTTCATTCAGCATTGGCAGTATAAAAACAAAATCGGGGAGTGTAGTAAAATGCTGCCTGCCTACTTTTGTTAATACAGAATGCGCCTTTTTCGGGGCAATGGGGGGCGTGAGCAAGTAACAAAACATGTAGCTCAGCGTGTGACGTAAACAGTGACGTACTCCGAGGGAAGCTGCGGCTAGTCAGTCCTTCGGCGAATTCTCTCATAAGTTGGCCCGTCCTTCACCGTCCCCGTCACTATTTAATGGCCTCCTCGTTTGCGAGGGCAAGGAGGGCGCACAATTCCTTGTCTCCCCAATTGCTCATCTTTACAGTGTCTTTCAGGTTTGCATTTCCCTCTTGCTACTAGCTGCTCATTCCTGCTATCAGTCCACCGCCAGTAGGTCCCACGTGCGGCGTCATCAACAGCTCCTCCCACAAGTCACCCACAGTCCTTCCCGTGGTGGAAAGGCGCCTCGGTCTGTTTAAAATAAAGGGCTCTGCCAATATGACTACCCTATGAGGCGGAAAATAGGGCACCTCGGATCAACTCGCCAATCCGGCTCTGTGTGTCTAAACACTCGCAGCTTGCCGGCAAAATGGCCCAACATTCGCCGAAAATCTGACAGTATAAAAAGGGGCTTTGAGTGTCCTGGCCAAAACAGGCAGCAACATAAGTTACAGACAGACAACAGAGAGCAAAAACACAGAATAAAACTGTAAAGCTCTAAAACAAGCACAATAAAACACAAAATAAGAACGCTACAAAGAAAAGCCAAACGGTATGTTAATGTATACCAGAAATGAACCATTAAAATGCAAAAAAATGCTTTGAAATGGCCGAAAGGAACCAAAGAGTGCAACTTTAAGTCCTTCTGCAGAAGATTGCACATATTAAGAGTTGCATATACAGCTGATATGTATACTTATACACATCAGGAATGTAATTTCTTCACACTACTTTCCTCCAGAGTGTCTGATGAATTACTCAGTGATGTACTATTTAATATAGAAGGGACAGAAAGACACACTCATATTCATACTGATAGATTTCACTTAACTGGAGAATACAGATATAGGAAAGCCTTATCTGCTTGTAATTCTGTGCTGTATCAGTGTAAACAGGACACGCCTGCAAAAGAGCACCTGGCTCTCTGTAAAACTTGCCCGAAAAAAATAAGGTTTTGTGCCTTTTGGCCTTTTTACATCAGACATACACCAGTAGACAAGCAGTGGAGTGGACACAGATGACGGTAAAAAGACACAGAGCAATGACCAAACATATGGTTTGGGGCTGACTAAGCACTACAGATGGGGGCTGCAAGCACAGATGGTACTCTCAAGTGTCAGGTAGGAGAAGGTTGATGATCAAATAAAGGGTGTTTATACCTGTATAATAGTATGGAGAGGCAGCTTGGTGTCACGGAAAGGAAAACTAATTTGTTCCCCACAAACTAACTTCAAGCTCACAAATGACTTCATTTTGGGCATGCAAAAGAGCGTATTGTTGACCTTTTACATGTTTAAGACTGTGTAAAGGTCTATTGGCAGGAATGGTATGTAATATTCAAAGAAACTAAGAACCGCTGTGTTTTCATTATCTTAGAATGAGCCATTTATATCCACATACAGAGTGGATCCTCTTCCATGAGGGCCACCATATTGTTCTACAGCAGCCCTGAATGGACAAACCAAACACTGACTCTAGATAAGGCCATTTGCATTTTCACTCTGGCCACCATAGCTATCCTAAACGTTTGGAACATAGGAGAAGTTTTAAGTTCTACAACCTCACCACTGGATGCCACTAAATCCTACAAACTAGATCTTTAACATATTGATGTATCTCTGTACAAAAGTAATACTTGAGTGACTTAAATATACAAATGGGGCTGTAGGTTGTTGCGTATATTCCAAGTAGTTAGGTAGGAATGTTAGCAGCCAGCTAGCAGCTGTGTTTTGCTCTTCAGAAGCTTGCTCTAGTGGACAGTTCACCCCAAACCAAATTAATACATTTTTCTCTTACCTGTGGTGCTACTTAACGGCTTAGACTGTTTTGGTGTTAGACATACTCACGTACATAGAGATGTCTGCCTTCTCTTGAGTATAATGGAACCAGATAGCACTGGACTCGTGGTGCCCAAAGTGCCAAAAATGCATTTGAAAAACTCGACAGCAATGTCTCTCTTCAGAAATTATGACTACTCCACTTGCCAACTGTATCACCATGCAGAAAGAAGCGTGATCTACTCAATGAATGAGAGGCTTTGAGCACCACAAGCCGAGTGCCATCCAGTTCCATTATATTGGAGAGAAGGCAGACATCTCCACAGCTGTTATCTCCAGCACTTGTCAACTCACAATTAAACAATAAATAATACTACAGGTAAGAGAAAAATATATATTTTTAATTTTAGGGTAAACTGTGTCTTTAAAAATACTGAATTCATTCCTTCATATTATATTCCTTTGCCTATCACATTCATTTATTCCCCTTATCACTCTTTTTCATTACTGCTGTGATGCTAAATTGGATGTTTCAACAGTACTGGCCAGCTTTGTCTGCTATAGGTTAAGTTAGCTGCACATATAGCACTGTGTAGCCAACACGTTCTCATTCCAAGTTGCTTTGTCAGTGGATTTTCATGTCTACATATTGCATACTAGGTATCCTCCTGCGTCTCTTGTTAACATTCCAGGACATCGCTCCCAATGCCAGGACGCCAACAAAAGCACATGGTGTGGCTGTACATTTGTATGTGAAGCAAAAATCGGCCTCCTGGGTGAAAGTCCGGGGTTTGTTGGCTCCATGCACCGCCCCTCCCTCCCAGTACATATATTATATTGTTACAGGCAGCATGTCAAACTGATGTTGTCCTGTGGCGCATCATAACACCATGACAGGTGCCAAGACATATGGTACCAATGCAAAAGGTGGCTTTAGGCCTTGATTTGTGCAAAATGAACAGTGAAAGTTGTGAAACCATGGTAAATTTATTCCAGATGCCATTTAGATTTAAAGAGTTATATTGGATTTTGGACAGAGATGTGCATATACTTTGGATCTAGCCAGTTTGCTTGTTGAACAGCATTATTTATCTTCAACACGCTGCCAGTCAGGGATAGCTGTGGCTGGAGGCATTATGTTTTTGGGTTGTCTGTCCGTCCGTCCATCCATCCGTACCATTCTCGTGAACACGACAACTCCAGCATTTTAAAGGAATTGTTTCAAATTGGCACAAACGTCCAGTTGGATTCAGCGACAAACTGAATAGGTTTTGGTGGTCATAGTTCAAGGTCAAGGTCACTGTGACCTTGCATTCGTCTCATTCTCCTGAGCATGATATCTCAAGAATATCTTTAGGGGATTTCTTCAGATTTGGCACAAACGTTCACTTAGACCTAAACTGATTAGAATTTGGTGGTCAAAGGTCAAGGTCACTGTGACAACACAAAACATGTTTTGGCCATAACACAAGAATTCATATGCTAATCATGACAAAATTTCACACAAATATCTAATCGGATAAAATGATGAAGTAATGACATTTTATACTCAAAAAGACAAAGGTCAACTTCACTGTGACATCATAATGTTCTTCAAAAACTCTTTTTTGGCCATTATTTAACATCATATCTCAGGAACAGAAGGGGAAACATTTGGTCAGATACTAAACTGGTGACTCTAATCTTGGTGCTCACCTTGAAACTATGCTGACTGTGTAGATCTTCTGTGCTGCCGGGGGGAAGATGTGTGTGATGCCTCCATGTTTTCACAGACATGGATGTAAACTGTAAGTGCAACTTGACTGGTGGAGGCGTACAACCACAAGAGGGTAATTCTAGTTCTCTATGACAACCCTTGGATTCCATAGCAAACTGTTGTAACACCACTGCTACAGAACAACTGTTGTACAGTATAATGCAATTTGTTTCTTTGAATTAGATTAAATGGATTTCAGTTACTGTTGCAGAAATGCTGGTTTCGGATTTTTGCAGTACAAAAATAGTTTTCCTTTCAGGATACATCAGAGAGTAATTTTTTGAGCTTTCTAAGCAGATCAGTGAGCTAACATTTACCAGCCCCCTGCTCAGTTTTCATTAGGGAGGTTAAATCCTCATACGACTGACCTAATCAACCCATTCAGATCATGAGGCGACTTGAAAACATAAACATTTCCGAAAGTTGATGATGCATGATTATTTCCACACTCTGCATTATAAGCAGGACAGGGACTCAGAGATGTGCCTGTTTCAGTTGGCAAGAATTTGTTAAGATCGCATAAATTTGACTTATTACTCAGGAGGCACTGCTTTACAATTCCTTCTTGATTCAGTTGTTTACCATGTGACTTCAATTCTGACTGCAACTGCGATCAATGGAAATGATTATACATCTAAGGGTGCTTTCAGACCTTGAGTTGTCTTGCTTTGGTCCGAATCATGGACAAATATTTTTACAAAGTTGCATAATTGCCTAGAGTTGGTCCGTCTTCTCACGGCAGCATAGATAAAATGCCAGATGAAATGCCTTGTGCGAGAAAGCTGTTCTTGATTGGTCAAACTTTCCATGTGGGATAAATCCAGGAAGTAAACAAAATGTTGCAGAAGAGTACACTTGCAAGATAAATGTGACACTTTCTAATGTCACAATGGAGGGACAAGTACGAGGGTTGATTTTTAGCACTGGTCATCGTGTACTATATTGATTGCATTGTTCACTATAGGTAAACCATACAGTTTGAAAATGAGGTGCGGCTCCAACTAGAAAACAACGTTTTGATGCTTTGGATGCACCGAATGCGCATATTAAGGCAGTACAGGAGAAGGCGCACAATGATAATTCTTTAGGACAGTAACATACTCATGCTTGCTTAACCCAAACATGTGACTGCAGTTGGTTCGGATCAGGGTCGGAACATGTTCTCACCACAAACAAACCACACCAGAGTTCGGTTGTAACCGGACTGAGATCACCTCTTTAAGAAGGTCTCGATTTGGTTGTTTGGTGTGCACCCGAGTGTGATTGCTGTGTTCAAACCTGCCCAAGCAAAGGGGCAAACAAACTTGTTTGACGATTAAAGATTGAATTGAACCAAGTCTTATTGGTCCTTTGTTGCACCTGTGAAGCAATGTGAGAGGTTAAACTCTGTACTCCAAGTCAGCAAAGAGCCCACCATGTGTAAAAGAATTTCTGGAAACTGAAGGAAACTGAAGATACAACAGCCTTTTGGCTATCACTATGTTTACTACCAAGTGCTCCGATCTATACAGTATCAATATGTAGCAAACATATGCATGTTTAATGTCCTATAACTGGTAAGTAGCAAAGGTGGGGAACAGTGGCTGGTGAAAGGGTCTACAAATCATCCACTTCAACTCCGGTATCCCAAGTTTCCCAGAGTCCCCTTTCCTACTAGTTGTTTGCTCTGACTTCTTGTTTAATATTTAACACTCTCTAACTTTGCTTTAAAACATATTTTAACCTACTTGATTTGGCACAAACAATTTTGTCTGTCTTAAAACTTTGGCAGAGAACATTTGGCAGATATATTCAATACCAACATTCTGCCTGATAAGCAGAAGAAAAACTTAATCCAGGCAGCATTATATTTCCCCCCAAATGTGTTTTGCTAATGCAAATCAGCTGCATATGAGCGTAATTTGTGAGAGATAAAGGTTGGCCTGCAGCTCGCTCAGATCGAGGTGCCAGCCTCCTCTTAGCTGTCCCTGTCTCTCTCTGTCTCTCTGCCCTGCTCTCTCCTCTGCCTCCCTCCTGTGTGTTTGGGTGTTTTGGTGATTCCGTGATTGCTACCAGCTCCCAGCAGCCAAAACATGAATTTGTCATCACGCTCACCGCTCTCGTGAAAACTAATGGAAAGAAATGAACTGTGCCCACTCAAGGGGGCGATTGTGACAGTTGGTGAGTTGGCAGGGCGTGGGAGTGATTGTGGGGGGAGTGAGTGTGGGGTGGGGGGGATAGTAGCAGGGCTGTGGTGAAATTAGCTGGAGCTGCAGTGCTGCTCACCTGCGTGTCGGCTGCGCAGATTTGGGCCGCGCTGGCTCGCTAAGTAAGTATTTGCACGCAAACTGGTGTTATTTGATCCACCTCAGTGTCAAGCGCTTCCATAACTTTAAAAATTGAAGAGGAGGAGGTTCTCTCGTGGCTCTCAGCTGGCAGTTTGATTCAGATTTTATTATCCATGCTTGGTTCTATAATAAGCAGGAACTGTCCTGTCCGATTAGGCACGCTCGGCGGCGCTCTCCGTCCCCCCCTCCAACTCGCTCCACCCCCACTGCCCCCATACAACTCCTTACTTAGTGAGAGGAGGAGGACGAAGCTCCAAGCAATTGCCAGCCTTTCTCTCCCTCACTTCCTCTCTGTCTGCTGGGGTAGGGAGCAAGAGGGGAGTTGCTCCTTAGACTTAACCCATTAACTGCCATCATCTCTCTTTCTCTATCTCTCCTCCCCCCCTTTTCTGTCTGTCTGCCTCTGGTCTTTGCCTCGGCCTGTCCACTCCTTTCCTCACCATGGCAACTTATTACGAAGGTAAGACTATATTGTTTTACCATGTTAGCCTCTTTAATGAGTTTGTCTTGATCATATAGTTTTTAAATATCTTATAATTTTTACACAAAATGTCGGACCTGAGAAATAAGTGAAGCATATACGTAACAATTAGTAAAACCCGTAATTAACCCTGGCTCACTTAATTTGTTGGGGACTACTTTACTCTGTGGATTAACACGCATGTAGTGCACTGTTTGCGAATTTTCCTACAAAAAGTAATGCACCAAAATTTGTACGTGTCCAACATGAAAATGAGTCAGTAATTCTTGTATAACACATGTATTTTGGAAAGCTGCGATCACGTGACCAATGCATTGATGGAAGTAAAGATGGAAGCCATCCCAAGTGGTTCCAGTAAGGAGGCAGGTGGTGGATGTGTCACAAAACACAGGGCTTTCACCAGGAGACTGGTGTTTGGAGCCATGTAAACTCTGAGTGAACTTTGAGTCATTTTAAGGTATGCCCTCACCATGTTTCTTTTACCTGAAACTAACAGTAACTTCACTTGCCTAAACCTAGCCTCTGTATCTTTACATTAAATACATAACATTTGTGGGGGCGCAAATTCATAGGACAGCATATGAACCATATTGTGTGGCTGATTTGGGGTGCCCATGTTGATCAATGAACGAATGCAACACCCAGTGCTACAGTGTGGTTTAATCATTTTTTTCAGTAGATTTTGAACAACAGTGGACTTCAGTGGAACAAGAGAAAGAGAAATACCTGGATTTGTCTACACAAATAAATAAATAAATAAATAAATAAAAAATACTTTGTCAGTTCATCGTTAGTTTTGTTTTTTCATGGGAATTGTTGACAATAAAAAAATATAGAAAAATGCCAGCCTAATCCTTGGCTGGAGCCTAAATTAAGCTTGATTCAATTCAATTCAATTCAATTCAATTTTATTTATAAAGCCCAATATCACAAATAACAATTTGCCTCAGAGGGCTTTACAGCATATGACATCTCTGTATCCCATGATAGTCAAAGTATTTGGCATGAAAATGGTCATGATCAAAGATACAAATATCAAAAGCATACAGACAGACTACATAACGATCACCTTACTGATGATCTTAAAACCAACACCAATTCTGGTCATTTTCATTTTTTATTTCTATTTTCTATATAAAAGTTACTTTAGGTTGAAAGAATTACTGTTAATATCCATGAGGTTAAAATCCCCTTTATTCTTAATTTAAAATGAACTGTGTAAAGTCATTAGGTACAAATGTGGCAGCTTTTTGAATCCCCTGCTGTTATAAACTCAAAATTTTAAAAGATAATGTAAAATAATCATTCTGCCATTGTTTCTGATTTATCATCCTGTCACTGGCAAGGCAACACGAAACAAGAGTTCAAAGTTGTGATATACAGCCGGCTTGTTTGTTGTGTTCCAGTACAGCTGTATTTCTACTCCTGACAGTCCAGTCCAGTCAGCATCTGAGCTACTGGCTGCTGGGCTATGATCAAACCCTGAGGTCATACTGTCTCCACACCGGCCCTGAATGTGTTTGAGTCTTACACTAGGAAAATGCTATAATTACAGCCTGTCACCTCATGAAGGAAAATCCTTTCTTTTTATAAACAAGGAAAAGTAATTAAAAAGCTAAAACAAAGAAAAAAACTTTACAGAACTGCAAAGACAAACTTGTAAACTATTAACAGGGATTCTAAAATAGTCTCCAATTTCATCTTTGGGAAATATCAAGGGTATGCTTCATCTAATAATTCTCCAAAAGCTCTTTGATTATCATGAGTTGACTTTTCTTAGACATGTCTTTGCTCAAATTTAAAGTTGTAGCCAGTTTTGATTTAAACTTTTCTACAAAGACCTCCTCATGTGTGCACAAGCCTGAAAATTTAAAGGCACTCGTCACCATTTCAGAAATGCTCTTTTATATTTTTATTTTCAATATTTATAAATCCAATTTCTACAAAGTGTCACTTAATTAAAATGCTAGCGCTGTCTGGAGTTGTGTCTGTCAGGCTTTGGCACTAGGAGGCTTAAGAAAATGCCGTAAAGTATCCTGATGAAATAATATAAGCTTCCCCCCTCTGCAGTGTGAGGCTATATAGCCTGAGGCAGGCAGGCAGGCTGCTGCTGATGTGGAGGATATCCAGGATGCATATATGCATATCTGTAGGCTACACACTAACCTCTGGACGATTTCTCACAGGGCCACACTTAATGTAACAGTAGGCAAAAATCTGTGTTACAAAAATCGGCAACAAGAAAGCGGAAGTTACCTTCTGCACAGTTTGTTTATGTAATTTTTTTTTCACAGCACCAGAAAATTGACCCAGGACTCATTTCCAGTAAATAGGACAAGCGTTGCATATGCTGTCTGCACATTTTGTCGTTTTCTGGGAGGGTGGGTTATGCAAGCCCCCTTTCACTGCTAATTCCATCAAAGCTTTGGGAGCAGTTCTAATTGGGCGTCTCTATTTTTGGTTGTCTTCCAGCCCTGTTTTGCTGCCTTTGAGTAAAGGCAGCGCAGCGAATGTAAAGCTGTGTGATAACAGGGCCATTCGCCACAGCACTGAGTTTGACCCTGCAACCAGCCTCCATGACGGATGTGAGATGATTCCTAGCCCTACAGCTCAGCACGACACACTCAGCACAACTCAACCACACTCTCCCAATCTCTCTCTCGTTTTCCTGTGTTGCCTGTCTTCTTCTCCATCTCTCTCCCTCTCTGTCAGTTACTCCGCAGATTGACTCGCTGCTGTATGCTGTCTATTTAAAGCTGGTGCCATAACCACCCACTGCTTCTTTAAGAAGTGGTGACTCACCTAAACAGATCAGCCCAGCAGTGTGTGTGTATGTGTGCGCGCACATGAGTGTGTGTGTGTGTTGAGGGATGTTATATCATCTCGGCTTTAGTTCGTCTTTGGCTATAGGCCTTCTCTGTTTGGTGACAAGTGCAGCTGTTTTTTAACGATAGCGCTTGTCTGTGCGTCAAACCGGTATCTGCAGGATTCCCAGATTAATGCAAACACACACTCCAACATACACACACACACTCAGACCCAATCTGTGCACTTAGTGTCACTGAGTTATGTGCTATTCTGGGTGCATCCAGGGGACTTTCCAGCTTATGGGAAAAGCAAATGAGCGAATTTGCATTTTCTCCACTTTGCTCAGTAATGAGATATATGTAAGGGGCTATATGGGTGCAAAATGAAGGTTGTGTATCTGAGCAGACTAGGTATGGCTGCCAATTAGAAAACAAACAAGGCAATGCATATGGCGTGTTCTGTATGTGTGGCAGGAGCTTCCAGGCAGCCAGGCTGAGCAGTCTTCACTGCCATGGTTTTGAGTCTCCCCCTCACTTCTCTGCATTATTAAATCATCCCTGAATAATTCACTGCCTTTCGTATCAAACAAATATTTTTGCAACTTGCACCTACAAATAGGTGAAGGGAGGGCTGCTGTACCATACTGTATTTAGTCACGAGGAAGGCGACATTGGGATGGAGTGTTTGTTTGTTTATGATCTGAATGCTGTCCAGATTCGGGAGGCTGTGTGAACGTCACGTGAGCTGCTGTTTGCTGCTGAATGTCATGACTCATGCCCTCACAGAGAACTGGCATTCTTTTCTTCATATACACTGTGACATACAGTATGATATCAGTGTGCTTCAGCTGGTGATGTGCTTTACTTCTCTGAAGTTGACTCCAGAGAGCGCCATCAAGTTGGCAGCACATGTGCCTGTACTGAGATATAATGTATGTTTCTCAATGTGACATTTAGGTTTATTGTCTCTCTTTCATATTCAAAATATTTGCACACATATAGATATATGTATTTTCCTCTGTTTAATGTGTTCCTAAGGGTTTGATTGCATTACTTTTCTATGCTTTTTTTTTTTCATTGGAAGTGAGACACATAAGTAGAGTCTGACTCAGGTTGACCAGCCGATGTGATGCAGCACCTCATCCCCACCGTGAATAACGACATGTCTGCACCACCTAAAGTGCATTGCTCCAGCATGTTACTATGCAAACTCTGTGCGGTGAAGATTTTCAGACCCTGCCTGAGCAATGATAGGCGACGACTAAATCCCAGCGATGACGCCACGATGTCATGGCGGGCAAGGACTGACTCGTGTGCTGACTTGTTAGTCATGCTTTGATGCACAGTTTAAAGAGGACTCCAGGAAGCCGGTCCAATGCGCATGCGCACTTCTTTCTCTCTCTCACACACACACACACACACAGAAAAAACACACACTTTTTGCACATTTGCACAAAGGAACACACAGCCGCTGAGTGCTTTAAAAGGAAAGCGGCTGCATCATTTGGTAGTCTGACATGAAACCTTGGTCATGTGTTTTTATGAGGTGACTTGAGAACAGTTTCTTGTACAGTTACAGAATTCATAAACACTGAAATTACAGCATTAAAAAAGCACCTCAGAATCAGGACACCATTTGTTAAACTTAAAAAAAAAACAAAAAAAAAAAACAGTCTCTAAGTTTAAAAAAAAAAAAACGTGTTGCATTCAATCATATTATAGGTCACTGTTTTATTCATGACTTTGCTTTTAAAATGTGTGTCCCACTGTAAGCTAAAACATGACAGTGACACAATTACTGGTATGCCCCTAAAAAGCGTATGGAAATTATTCACTTTTTAGTTAAACCCACTGACAATTTACATACATTTGAAGGAAAAAAAAAAAAAATCACTCGATTAGATTGTGATTTAAAAATTAGGCCTGTAGTCTCTTTGGACCTTCAGTAAAGCCCGTCAAGGATTGTTGTCCCTGTGCTGGTGCTTAGAGTTAGACACAGTGTAGAAACCTTTTATAGCACACACACACACACACACACACACACACACAGAGAGAAAACTTTATTTAGTATATTTAGTTCTATAAAAGTAAGTTGGAGATATGGTGATGATTTATATATACAGTACACATATAATGTCCTCTGTGTGGGGTCAACTGTAATTAAACTACAAGGTGATAACTTATGTGTTAACATAGCAATATAATGGAATGGTAAATCAACACAAAATAAAATAAAACAAAATAAAATAGAATAAAAATACAAGTTGTTGCTGATATATTAGAAATAAAATCCACTGCATTTTATTTACATTGCTGCTCACAGCCTTGTTGGAAAATAAATAAAAAAGCATTGAAATTATTTATTTTCAAGAGTCACTCCTAAACTTGGCCATAAGGCCACTTTTCTAACTTTGTTTTGAGGTGATGATATTTCCTAATAAAGAGAGAAATTAAAAGCAAGATAATAAATCACCAACAAGATAACCAGAGGCACTGATATATTTCATTTTAGTATTAAAAATATTCTCACTTACTTTAATATGAGTATATCATTTAGAAAACATATATATATGTCTGATATGATGTACTTGCTTCATTTATTTTGTTATTACCTGTGATATATTTTTTGTCATATTTGACTTTATTTTGCTTTTTGTTTTGATTGTGGATGATTCCCTTCATATAAAATGATTTCTGATTTGACTTTAGAGAATTCATGTAGTGTAACATGTAATACTGCAGTGTGATTTCAGGTTGTCCAAAACACAAAACAATTCAATAAAGATGATTAAACAAAACTCCTAAATCTGCTTTGTATATTTCTAAATAAATGGACAAAAGTTTCCGAGCCGACCTGGACACAAACCACTCTGGCTCAATGCCAAATATTTGGCAGCGGAGCTCTGCACGGTCCATTTATTAGAAAGGTGCTGGCTCATTATTTAGCAGCAAGACGGGAGTGAAGGAACTCCAGCAAACACTCAGCAGCTGCAGCCGCTCAGCTCTTCACATGCAATAAAGTTTGCTGCCTCATGTGGGGGATCTCTCCCTCTTTTTGAAGCAGACTTTTTTGGTCCATAATTTATACATTTACCTTACTTGCTTCTGCGTGCGTTGGCCTCCTGCATTTTTTAAAGGCCGGGTATTGAGGGATTTTCTGTCATGCTCTCTTGCTTTGTTCTGATCACGCAAGCTGCTGCCATCCCACATACGGGAACACTGGCAAACACAGAGGCCTAACTCATGCCACCTAGCTGGGAGAGAGACACACACGTGCACAGATACACAGGCTGAGTGTCACACCAGCAAATAGTCAACACCTCCATAGTGGAAGGCCCACTCCCCACTCTCAGCTAAGACTGAAGGACAAACTATCTTGTGCCGTTGCGTGAGTGTTTTTCACACAATCACACACCAAACTGAGGCATCCATGTGTGTCTTAGCAAGTGAAGGGGTGTTGAATCTGCCTCTCACACCCATGCATGCGGAAGCAGTCTACCTCGTCTGCTCCCCGCGGAGGACACATGGCAGACAAAAATAGAGGAAGAGGGAGAGCCCGAGATGAACAGATTAAGAAAACAGAGAAATAGTTCCTGGATAAAGTTCTACTACTGAATTATTCCCTCTCTTCGCACAATACTACCTCACACCATGAAAATAAAACCTCTACAGTTTATATATGCCTGTAATATGGTACATAAAAATAACCATCACCGATTATGTGGGATTTCATGTGAGAAAATAAAGCAGGAAATGCCTGGAAATTACTTATTGCAGAAGATTAGTTAACCCAATCAATCCCTCTGTCACCATGGGAATTAAATCCGTTATGTTAAGCTTGCAGGTAGTATTTAATATGTATATATATAATATGTATGTGGGTATGAAAATGTACTTTACTGGTTGCAGAATCCAGGCTGATTGATTGCTGTGGGTTGAGCTAATTAACATTAAACTTAATACCTATGGATGAAAGATGATGACCTGATTGTACCTATAACAGGGTGAGCACACAATAATAAAAACTTATAATTACTGAGTTTAATTATGTGTAGTTGGTTTTTTTTTCTCACTAGCTAAACAATTTCAAACATTAGGCAAATTCTGAAACATTCTGTGACTATTTTGCCATTTTAACCAGGACACAAAATGCATCATTGTATAATCTTAACATTTCTAAATCTCTACCAAATTACAATACTGTATTGAATATCATATTAATATCATGCTGAAATAATGCTGCATTTATACATACATATAATTTGGTGTCCAAAAGTGACTTCAAAATATGCAATACTTTTTTTTTTAAATTATTATTATTATTATTATTTTTTTTTACAGTGTTCCGGTTAATAAAGTAACTTGGCTGATGTATGATAACTATAATTTTCAGTATTGTCAATGAGTCATTAAGCATTGTGAGGCCACACCAAACTCGTGTAAGAAAAAAAAAAATAAAAATAGAAGATATATATAAAAAAATTTTTTTTAAATCATGCATTTATATTTTTAATTTTATAGTTGAAAGCTATATCAAGTAATTAAATAACAACCTAGTAATTAAAAATAAATGATGAAAAGCTAAAGCAGCATCTCAGCTGTGCTTACACAGAAATGGATGTGTGGGTGTGTCAACAGTTACATGGAGTTGTCCCGTTGCAAAACTCTCAGTCTGTAGTATCCTCATTCTTATATTGTGGAATATTTAAATAAAGGAAAAATCTGCTTTTACAACTCTACGCTGCACTATAAATGTGTTAAAAAGACAAAAAATAAAATCAAATGAAATAAAATGCAAAAGACAAATCTCCAACTACTGTGTGCAAGTTATTATAGCCATCGTTTTGAGGAAAATGCAGAGTAGATTTAAAATATTTTTTTGTATCAACTTTGTCAACTTTGAAAATTACATACCATCATTTTTACATTGTTTCATACCATATTCTGCACACTCACTCAATATGATGCTTGTGTTTCTTAAACTTATTTGAAATTGTTGACTTTTGTTGATACTTTTGTTTACAACATATATCTACTTACTTTATCATTTAGAAACTAATATTACAGCAATTTATTAATTTATTTAGACACCAACCATTCTGGGTAAATAGTTTTCTTATTTAAAAAAAAATAAAAAATAAAAAAACATTATACTGTCAAACCCAAATGTAACCCAAATGAGCAGCGGATCAGAGTTATTACCATAAAAGAAAGAATATTTAATAACAGTCATAACTGGGAATCCTTATTTTCACTTTTAAAGTTGTCGATCTGAGCAAAAACATGGATTTTTTTCTTACTGTCCACAGGAAGTCTCTGACGCCCCCTCCTCATCTCTTGGTCTTTCTCACTCTCCCTCCTCCATGTGCTGTCATCTAGATTCCCTCCCTAACATGTAAATTTAGGTCAGGCCACAGTCTCCTCTCCGGGCTTCACAGGAAAATGTGGAAATGGATTGTTTCACACTACTTAATCTTATTGGGAGAGAGGGAGGGAAAAGCGCAAAACAACAGGGACTAATGTGGAGGACGAGGGAGAGGAGAAGAGAGTAGAGTAGGGAGAGGACTGAGGAGCGGCTGTAATACCAAAAAAAGAGAGACAAGAAGTAAAGGGGAAAGAAAAAAAAAATGATGGAAGTAAATGGAAAAACAAGTGGGGTTAAAATGAGGGAGCAGATGGGAAGAAGAGGAAAGAAAGTACATATGAGGAGACAAGAAGCAATGGGAGGAGAAGAGAGGCGAGGACAGAGGGATGGGCAGAAGACAACAGGGGGGAGGAGGAGCAGAGAGGGGGGAAAAAATAAAGGCCAGAGAAGAAGAAGAAAGGAGATGAGAGGAGAAAAGAGAAGAAGAAAGGGGTATGCCACTCACGTCTCATCTCAGCGCTCTCTGCCAGCGTCACAGCTCCCAGTGCTGGCAGCTCGCATACTAACAGACAGGCCATATGGCTTCATTATGAGACACACACACATAAATAACAAACCCACACACACCGAGTGTGAGGACACACCAGCCTCGACGAACTCATAACCGTACACACACTCGAGCACGCGTGCGCGCACACAAACACAGGTGCAAACACTTGCAGGGAGAAGAGGAGGTGTGTGACAAATTGAATGAAGAGAGCGAGGAGGAGGATGTAATGGCACGTTGAGTTTTTCTACCTCCAGGGGCTCCGAGGGAGAGCAGAGCTGGCCCAATTACTGAGGCTAACATGGACACACACACACACACACTCATACACACACATATGCATGCTACACACTCAAACACACCTATTCTCAGCAGTCTGGGAAAACTGGGAGAACATAATCTTCATTATCAGATACGGGGAGAGCAAATATTTGGAATACAGAGGTGCAAATCA
Organism: Epinephelus lanceolatus; assembly: GCF_041903045.1. NCBI lineage: Eukaryota > Metazoa > Chordata > Actinopteri > Perciformes > Serranidae > Epinephelus > Epinephelus lanceolatus. The sequence goes on along the minus strand of NC_135747.1, from coordinate 17,668,902 downwards.
CAGTCTTTATGTGGATACAGTAACTCCTACAGCTGGCACACACACATTCACACACATCAAGTGGACACGAGGGACGAGCAGCGTTACTTACAGCTGTGGAGGTGTTTGGAAAGAAGGAAGTGGCTGAATAGGATGCAGTCTCTGCTGTGTAAACCACTTGGCACACATTACAGTCATTAGTGTCATGATCCTGGGGATGGATGGTGCTGGCCATGACTTCCCCCGGGGGCGGTGACTGTTGCTACGTTGGGCTCCTCCCTAGGGGTCCCTGTAGGTGTCTTGCGAGTGCTCCCTGTGGAGTGTCTGTGTTAAGCAACCTGCTACAGAGCAGGGACAACTGTAGTTCATGGGAAGGACATATGAACTTGTACACCTGGCATGCTGCCAGGTATAAAGTACTTTACTCAAATATTGTTGCACTGCTGGCATTTAATATAAAGAAGAAAATAAATTCAACTGTGGAAAATATAAACTGACAAAACAGCAAAAAGCCTCTCACTTCTGTGTTGTTTGTTGTTGCCCATTGATGATTGTTGCTATAGAGACCGTTCAACAGCATCACCACTGCATCATATGCCAGTTAATGACAAATCACGTTAGCTAAACGCAGGTACCATTATGTTAGGTGCAAGGAACAACGCCTCTCTGGGATTTTACAGTGTAGCTTGATTAAACTCTCAGTTTATGTTTTACTGTTGCTATGGCAGCAAGTGCCAGCTGACGTTAGCTTAATCTACCAAATAATTATAAGCCATAAAATTACAGTAGCACATTTTTGAACAAAACCAGTCACATCCGCCAATGGTCCTCAGGTCCCCGACCACTGTGCTGTCACAAGTTATATTGTCAAAATTAGAAAAATAAAAGCTTAAATCGTAGGGGAGCTTCGTTAGCATAAATCACGGCTGTTTCCTGTAATCTACAACACCCATTCACTACTGTGTAGAGAAAAAAAAGTAAACTGAGGACAGATGTGACAACTGTTCACAGGGATATACAATACAAAAGTTTTTTTTTATTTATTTATCTATTTTGAATTTTGTTTTTTTTTTTTGCCAACGCAACCTAGACGCATCGAGCAATGTTTCTCAAATGGGGGCACAGATACCCTTATCGGTACTGCAAGGGGTGCATGAGACTTTTCCCCTTGGGGACTAATAAAATATAGAAAATTAAAAAAAAAAAAATTAAAAAATAAATAAATTAGTCTACGATACCTATTCGCTGCTGTGTAGAAAAAAACTGAATCCAAGGACATGGATTACACAGCCATTCGCACTGATGGACACATCAAGTTTTTTTTTTCCCTGACATGTGACCCCAGAGTGGCTCCATTGTAGACGACACACTGTAGAGCAGGGTTTCTCAAAGGGTACCCCAAGGGATACTTTGGAGTACTGCAGAGGGTACGTAAGATTTTTTTTTTTAAATGTTATGTACATGTTGTTAATGTTAACCAGTCATGCATGTTTCCTAAAATAAATATCAGTTCAATAAAAAATAAGAAGAAGAAAAAGTTAATTTGAGTTCAGTGAACCACATTTTATATTAAGTGTCATAAACTGTCAACTGCCACAATGAACGCAATCACTTTCATGTTTACGATTGTTCACTGTGACTGAAAAGCAAGTTTTAATATTGATTGTCGGGCGCTGGTCACGGGTTACTGGGCTGAAAAAAATTCAAAGGGAGTTCATTCACTATTAAAAAAAAGAAGAAGAAAGTTTGAGAACTACTGCTGTGGCATAAAAATACTGGGCTACATTATTTTGTGTCTCACATGGAGCTCTGGGACATAATTCCTCATCTAACAAACACATCAATGGTTTGATCACTTTGTTTTTCTCTGTGTGATGCTTCAGTTGAATATTGCTGTGGGGTAATATTCACTTTATTTAAAGTAAAATACATTTATGTTTTTGTCCTGTAATCTTTGATAACCCTGATCACCCTGACTTTTACAGATATTCTTTATATAAAATAGTAAACAATGGCACAGCTATGTGCACTTACTGAAAGGTGCCCAGAGCTGACATGGCATTGTCATTTACATATTTATTTATCATTTTTGATGCTCATCTTTGTTTTTGTGGTGATAAGGTTATTAAAAAATATTTTTATATTTTTGTTAGGATTGAATAATATAGCTAAATAGATAGCATATTGATTAGTTTTAATTTAACTACAATATTTGATACATTTAATATTATTGTTTATGGTTAACTTGACTAGAATTAAGCAAACAATACAAAATGTAGAGTCTCAAAAATAATGAAAAAATAAAATAATGATTTTCAAAACATAGATATTCATGTTGAATTAGTGAAGTAAAGTGTGTGTTATTAGGTGATAAATATGATAGTCATTTACAATAAATAATAAAATAACTGGCCCAATAGACCAGTAGTTTTCATACCAGTAGCCGAGGCACATAAAAAGAAGTTACATCTTTGTTATAATTGCAGATGTCTGTGGGTTATAATCTGTTTAAATAAAGCAATAATTTCCCCCATGCTTCATCCAAATATTTTTTCAGGCGTGAAAAAACAAATATAACAGGAATGTACTAAAATAAATAAATAAATAAGATTTTGTGTCCTCTCATGGGTCATTTCCTGACCCCTCAGATATATATGGTGACGCCCTTGGGTGTCCCGAACCCCAGGCTGGCAATCACTGTGAAAGACTGTATATAAAACATGCTGACTTCATGTAAACTACTCGCATCCTGCACAAACAGCACTTTTCAGAGTTGTGTTGAGTGTTTCCAAAAATAACTACTTGCTTCTGAAGAGTTCTGCAGACAATGCCTGGAACGGTCATCACTTATTTTTACCTGAAATAAAACCTTTAACAATCATGTCAAAAAATTAAAATAAAAAAAAAATTAAGAAAAAACTAAAATAAAACAAATAAAGAAAAAACAGAGGAAGTCACACTATTTAGATAATCGTGGCATAGCCTAATTATCAGTTTGAACATTGGCCATACTGCAGGTTATTTTCTCCGAGTTGCACAGCTCTCTATAGAGCCAGTAAATACTCTGTTTTTTTCTTTCAAATGTGTGTGATATAATAAATGTGGAGTTTCCTTTGAAGTCATCTCTCCCTCTGACTTTAACAACCGTCTGTATGGAAAGATCATTGAAACAAATGCATTTGCTCCTCGGGTCTGTTTCTCATATTTTCGTCCTCACTGACACACGTTGTTAATGATCCGTAGTTCATGGTGTTTTTTAATAACTATTTGATTGGTGCAAGATGATTTACCACCGTTGTCTGATATTGCTCTTTCGTAATCAGCGTATTATATTGAAATTAGCAGGAGAACAAAGTGTTTTTAATAGATTTAACAGAGTCCTGCAGAGCAGCAAGCAGACATTTTTATCAGATGATGTGGTAAGTATGGATTTTTCTGTGGTTTCCTATTACAGTATACACCGCCTTATTGAATTCAACTAAGCATGTAATCCTGGAATCGCTGACTCCTCTTCATTGAAAATCACTTTGTAATTCACTTGACATTATTAGATACCAAGGCATATGTTATTCTAATATAATGACTTATTTGAATAGCTTGAAAACATATCAGCGGGACGTTTTGATGGTGCTGCACTGAATTCTCTTACTGTTCCTGTCTGTGAGTGTACTGGCCTGTGATCCAATAAGGTCGCATTAAATTCAGTGACATTTAAGTCATAATTTACAGAGCAGACACGCACAAACAAGCACACACACACACCACATCCAAGGTGGAAGTGTTTATTAGGTCATGCTAGTATTTCCCTTAGTGAAGAAAATATAAATGTACAGTATATAAATGTACTACACATTTGTGTGGTGAATAACAACAGACAGTGCTGTATGTATCTCAGAGTGTGGTTATTCAAGTATAGAGAAAGGTCCAAACTTTCCACATCTGCACAGTATGGTCGCAAATGATTTGGCATTAAAATTGTTTTCACCCAAAAACAGTGCAAACTGAACATTGTGTTTAATTGCTCTCCATGTTGACAATGGCGAACGCTTTACTGACCCCCTGTTCCTATTGTTCAGGTTAATTCATCTGGACCAAGTGTAGGAGCAGATGAATTGAAGCTGATGAAAAGAGAATGGAGCCCTGCAGTCTCAATCACCACCGGACGGGTGCTCTCATGGTTCGGGGTGGGGGGCGGTGCCTGTTGCCAGGATACTGGCCGGATCCAGTCTGGAGGTCCTGCTGTTTTATTGGACAACACGCTTGACCCTCTGGCGACCGCAAATTGGCCCCTGACCTGAGGAGTCACACCTAATCAATGCAGCCATGCACACGCTGACTCAGGGAAAGGTTGGTGCTGCCTACCTGCTGGTCGACACACACAGAGCGCCGAGCGGCACTGTGGATCAATATCATACAAAGTGACATCTGCAAGCATTTAAAATCACATTTAGTGTAATTACTCTTTGATATGTTGTCATCAACATGACGTGGCATTTCAAAAATGTGTTTTAAGTGGTTCCCTACTCCACTTAGGATTTTAGAAAGAGCAAAATAAACCAAATGGGTAAATATGTGCTCGGTGTACATGTATGACTGTGTGTGCACGCATTTCCAGCCCTACTTATTATTACTAACTAAGATCAAACATGACTTAGCAATGAGTGGAACAGCAAAGGTGTCATTTTTACAAGGAAAAAAAATAAAAATAAAAACTGGAAAATTCCAAGCAGAGCCTTAAGGCCGATCAGTCTTCCTGTGAACACAGAACATTTCTTCTTCTTTCATTTTAGGGGCATCCTGCTGTCCTAGTGGTTAACTTGGCCACCACAACGTCCTGTATTTGATTTCACCAGGTGTCCTTTGTTGCAAGTCAAAGCCCTTTGTCCTGCCTGTATTTTCCCCATTAAACATCCAATAAAGGCCCGAATGCCAGAAAATACACTTAAAACTCCCACAAAATGTCAAAATACAAAATATGGGAAGAAAAAAAACCCTAACCTGAATGACTAAATGATTCATGGAGACTGTGATGATGTAAGATTGGCTACCCATACTGTAACTGCATTCATTTAGCCCCCTACTTATACAGTGCTGTCATAGCTCTCTGGCCATATGCTCATGAAAAACTCATAATATCTGAGAATTATGGGGTGTCTAATCATATTGGGCACAAAAGGAAGAAAATAAAAAAAACAACATAAAGTTTTAAAGTATATTCCTTAAATATGCAGTTGTTAACGCTTTTAAAGACCACATATAGTGCACATGTCTGCTGGGCGTGGTACACTGAATATGAAACCCTGCCTCTCGATCTGGCCTGTCACCAGTCTGTCAGCGAATACAAACCATGCACTAATCCCATGGATTTCTTCATTCTGCGGCCTGACATGAAGAGAAATAGGACGACACGCCCAGTGATCTCTCAGATTGCTTCGGAGTGGCCAGCTGTCTCAGACGGTTCAGACTGGTGGGACAGACGAGCTTCCCAGCCAGACACATACTTTTAGAAAAACAGCAGAGACACAAACTTTACGGGTTTGGAGAGGAGTTAAAAAGAAGGTAAACTGTGATCATCACAGGCAAACAACCTGAATTCAATTATATTTACAGGGGAAAATAAAAAGTGAGTGAACACAGAGTCTAAAATATTCCTGCCAATAAAATGTTGAGAAAATAATTGGCTTTAAATGGTTTAGCCTGCTCTATTACACCCCTGATTAGGAGACTGTCTTTTGTTAAATCTTGTTTTACGGATAATTAAATTTTTACAAGACTCACAAAAAAGTGCTTCCAATGGCTGTTTTCTATAACTCAGTGGATGCCAAACTCCGGCATATAGATGTGTATTTTCATTCTCCGCTGTGCAAATCATTCATCAGGGCTAAACACAGATTAGAGCAACATAATGATCCATTGCAAAAGCTATCGCTGCTAATTGAAAGTTGGTGTGGTCATCTTCTAACTATGTGATGTTATTGTGGAGTGATAAGTCTGCAGTGTGGCGACATCATTTCTCTTCATTCGGTCAGCTGTTGGGTTCTGCTCTGCTAAGTCCCCTGTGGTCTGACTCGGCATGGCCGCTCCTCACACGCTGGCATATTGCTCACAAAGTTTTGTTTACTTTTGCATAATAACTATTTAGAAATTCAAATTTTATAATTACTGAATCTACTAAGTCATTATGGTTGCATATTCAATCATAGTATTTTTACACTAACCTCATAGAAGAGTTAGTTTGTCAATGGTTCTTTAGAAAAAAAGAAAAAATCACAGTGAATATCTAAATGTGGTTGTAATCGCTGCTTGTTTAGAAATGTTTAATTTCATGTATTTACTCATCACCAAAACAGCTCCACTGATGCCATAGAGAACCGTTTAAGGCTTCACTGTGATGATTCACCCATGGTACATACCTAAAGAGTCATTTTCTGCTGCACTGGAGAACCTTTTTTGTTGTGGCTCTACTCTAATTATGGGAGCTTTCCTGAGCCGGACGGGAAAGTTTACTGCACAAAGAAGTTTCCAGTTATTGTGGCTGAAAAAGCAAAGTGTGGAATAAGAGGAGAGGAGCTGGCACGAATCCTCTGGCAGAAATCTAATCTGTTTGGATAAACATAACATGCACCGAGCGCGGACAACGCCAAGTGTGCCTCTATATTGACTCCATACGAAATAACACAGCTTTTTCGAGAGGCTGGTCTGCGTCCAGCTTGTTCGTGTCTCATCTTTAACGTTCAGAAACAGCTGACTGCATGTTTGGAGTCACATTCCTTTTTTACCACATCAAGTGAGTTGCAACAAAAGACTTAGCAGAGAATGCGCAATTAAGTGTTGCCACGGAGAAGACGAATAATAATAAAAAAAAGGTCTGTTTTAAAGTTTCAAAACAAGTAAGCTCTTGTCTTTTGTTTGTTTTTTTGTGGTTTATTATTTTCAAAAGGCATCTGAAAACTGTTTACTTTTAATAACATGTTTTTTTAAATGTTACAATTTATTATCTACTTCGGTATTTTTTCAGTAGAAACTGCACGCATGTGAGCACTTTTTTGTCAATTCAGCTCAAATTTAATAAAGAAATTACCGTCTTGATCAGTATTTTCCTCTAATTTAATATTCGCTCATGAAAAAACTTGATATCAAGTAACAGATGAATGAGGTAACATTAGATGAGACAGCTTTGCTTTGCACTCAAATGAAAATCCCACCAGTCTGTGGGAGACTGTGATTTCTCTTTGACACAAAAACGACTTTGTGCGGCCCACTTATTCTTCCTTTCTCTGTAAGCAGATTTGAAACCTTACTGCGGGTATCTCCTGGTTGGGCAGAGCTGTTATTGTGGGTAGATTTTTTTTTCCAGATACAATTTATCAGCATAAATCAGCCGGTCTATAGGAATGATTAGAAGGTTTGTCTTGGCCACTGAGGCTACAGAACCCACCCACCTTGCCAGCTAACTAATCTATTCACCTGACCACAGCACCTCTGTTCCCATAAATCCGCTGGACTGCTCTGCAGGCTCTTTTTTACTATGTGTGTGTCACTCTGTGTGTTTTTCTGCTCATGTATATTTGCATGCGTGCATCCCTGTGTGTTTTTTTTTTATTTGTGTGGAGAGTGAGTGTACGACCCAACCCAGTGTGTCCGTATAGAAACATTTCTTCTTAAGAGACGGATTGGAAGTTTCCTGATCTGGGGCGTGCCACGCACATCCATCACAGCAGCGGCCTGGTTTCCTGGTGATTTAGGGCTTACCGAAGTGGCCTTGCTAGCTGCTCTACTCTGACCACAGCCATTCCATCACCCTCCCACCTTCTACTCTTAATATCACTACACAGACAGCCAGGAGCAAAGCCCATTTCTCCGTTTCTCTCTCTCTCTCTGTGTGAAGCAGAAATACTGATTAATATGAATATCTGAAGTAAGAATAAACTGATATGCAGCAGGACCGATAATGGCCAGTTTGAATATGGTCCAGTAAAATGAATTAAAGATAATGCTTGTTTGTCGAAGTTGTTTTTATGGCAGTTAATGAGAGCTTTTAATTGGACTTGTGTTGCATAACCACTAGTTGCCATCCTGCTTTCTGAATGGTGTCCCAAGAAAGTTCAGACGCTCCTTTGCAACAAGCAAACACCAAATAAGTGAAAGTTTGACACGTAGAGATGCTGTAAAAAAGAATAAAGTAATAGCTATTTAAAATTTTCATCCTACAGAGCCGATATTGGCATTAAGAAACTATCAGCAAAAACTTGTGCGTAAGACTATTTGATAGCATTTCCCTCAGTTGTTCATTTCAAGTTGGAGTGCATATACTCACTCATCCCCTCTATAAGTGTTTTAAGTTGAGTCTGTTTCAAGTAATATCAGCACATTGAGAGTACAGTCAAGTACTCCGGGCTTGGATATTTTTTTTTTTCCTTTTCCTTTTTTTTTTTGGAGTGCCGGCTGTCCATTTACACAAAGCGGATTTTGCATCAGCCAGCTTAGAAGTGAGCATCGCTTTGAAGTGCTCTAATCCTTCCTCTACCTTCAGACAACCTTTCCTGAGCCACAGCAGAGTCTCAGTGCCAGCCGACTGCTCAGGCAGGATGGTCCATACCACTCACCCTCATGTATAAGAGTATTCATATACTTTATGTAGACATTCATACACTATATAGCACTTACACGTAACCATGAAACCACACAGGCGCACAGTACAGTCTAAATGAAAAAGTTTAGCTGTGCACAGTAGGATTTTGAAGGAAAGGAAGCCTTACTGATGTGGTAAATAATTGCAAAACTTACCAGAACATTTGGCTTGCGAGCCCTTAAAGCAAAGTCCCCTATGTCTAAATCGAAACTTGTTTTTTTAAACATTTTTTGAGCCTTGAAGCAGAGCTAAACTGTTATTTCATAAATATAAAATATATAGAAATAACAGAATTTTAACAGAATTTTATGTTGCAGTAAGTTCATTTTTTTGTCTTCGTTCCCATTCTTCCATCAATTTGAAACAGTCTTCCGATTTATCTTGTGGCCATTTGAGAGATCCTAATTCCAAGGCCCAGGCGCACTCTGCTGTAATGGTTCTACATAGGGATTTCTGAGCTATGGTAAACATTTAATAATGTATGAAACACTCTAAACTAGCAGTACTAACTTCTTCAGTGTTGACTCTGCAGTTGTTTTAATTTCCATTTCATTTTACAAGCCAGACAATTATGTGAGAGATGCTATCTCATAGAGCAACTGTCCTACCCAGAGAACTGAACAGAAGCAGATCAGAAATGAAACATTCTGAATCTAAGTGGGGACAAATTTACATGCGCACACATTTCCATATGTATATAAATATAAACAAGCACATACAGTACATGTAGGGCTTCCTCACAAGCACACGCGTCTGCATGTGACTTCGCACCAAAGCAGGCAGAAATCTTACATCAGATCCAGCCGAAGGCCTCAGATTCAGTCTCAGCGAAACTCCTGCGCTCCATTGAAGAGGCAGAGCTGTCAGAGTGGGTGGCATAACCAGGCTGACAGCCTGCTGTGGGCTGCTGCTCTTTATTTGCCAGACAGAGATCAGCAATTTTCAATTTCCTCCTTGCCGCACGCTTAAGCCCACACACTACCGAGACACTCTTCAACAACAAAGGCCAACTTCTTTGACTGAGAAAGATGACTAACAATTGGACCGAGCGGTGGATTATCCAATCGGAACTGCTGTTGTTGGTGGGTGGTCTGCCTCTTTTCATACTCCTCTCTCTTTGGCTCGGAGATTGGGCCAATCCCCTGCCAGATGGGGTCACTAAAGTCTCACCACCAGCACCCCTATTGGCCGGGGCTGTTCACTGGGTAGTGGTGCTGAGAGCAGAACAATGAATGACATCAATAACACGACTTGCCAGGCCTATACTGTGTGTATGTGTGTGTGTGTGTGTGTGTGTGTTTTGGTCGATATATTCCAATCCAGCTGTTCAGTAATATTGTAGACTCGTGAATAATCCACATTCCTCTTTCGCTGCCTGACCATTTGCGTGTGTGTGTTGTTGTGTGTGCGTTCGTTGTCTACCCTGTGCTGGAACCAGACGGTGTATGTTGGCTGCCTCTCTCTCTCCCTTCTCTGCGAGCCAGTTCTCTGTCTGAAAAGAATCTCCGGCTTTCAAGGCTCTTTTTGTGAACCGCTCATCAAAGCCTCCGCAAACGCCATACTGCAGTTTTTGAAGTCAATATCCCACTTTTACTTTGGATGAGATCTTCTGGTCATAGCTCTGCGGCTCTCTCTTTCCTCATTATTTAAATTATATGTATGTGCTCCAATGCATATGATCCATTGCCATTGTTTTCCTCAAGAAGGTAACCAATTGATTTAAATTGACCATTGTGATTGATATCCACAATTGGCCTTCTCTTTCATACTTTGCTTTCTTTTTTCTTTCTTTAACATTTTTGTGTTGCCTTTGTTGTATTGAAGCCGTCAGGAAAAAAGGAAAAACCCTGATTGACCTTCATGGAAACCCTCACAGGATGGACTAAACATTTGTTAGATTTCTCTGAGGAAGTTCCTGCATCGTATTATTTACCAGGAAAACCTTCAAACAGTTATATAAAGTCAAATTAAAAAAGTAAAGGGGAAAAGTGCAATATGGCTGTGGACTGCTTGGAATGATTTATTAAGGGTCATTAAACTGTTCAGTAGTGGAACATTTAGGACAAATGATTCCTTGACGTAAGAATATCTTTCTACCTGTTTTCTGACAACTGCTTTCCATTATAATGATAAAACTGAACAGTGCCCTACCTTGCTGTTATAGAAAGCAGACGTTGGCCCGAGTAATTGTTTTGGAAGTCACAAGTAAGGGCCTACCCCTTGGCCCTACCCCTAGATTTGCGTGTTCCCGTGAGGGGTAGGGGTGTCCCAATTCCTTTTTGCGTGTAGTGGGTATGAAACTAGCCCTTTGAAGCGAGAGATTTCAGATGCTGACTTGCCAGCGAGGGGTAGACGTCGCCGTGGCTACCACCAAGCAATAGACGGGGAAAAAGTTCATACGTAGCTAACGTTACCGTCGTCAGGTTGCTTGTTAGCTAGCTAGCTAGCTCGCACTATCTGGTGTCTATCATCTGTCCTGTTCTGCAAAATTGTCGGATTTTTCATATTACGATAACACGCCAGCTAGTATAACTATGCTGCCTTGTAATGTTAGCTAGCTAGCTAGCTAGCTAGCTAGCAGAAGTCCCCTGTCATCTGTCGTTCATCAAATGAAGCCTGATGAATAACGCAAATGCAATTGGTAGGATGAACTCAACTGGAGACTCCATTGTAGATGCCAGCTGGAAATGTAGAAGGCTCGCAGCTTCCGGTTTAAAGTAGTTACGTGTGCATGAACGTTACCAAGGTGACATAGTGAGTGGTGTCCCAATTCCTAGGGAAAGATTTCAACCCCTACCCCTTGTTGCTTCATTTCAAGGGCCAAGGGGTAGTGGGCAAGGGTTAGGGGTAGGGCCAAGGGCTAAGGGGTAGTGGACAAGGGGGGGTATTGGGAAGTCTCAAGTCTTGCCACTCAAGTATCACGTTAAGTCCTGAGTCAAGAGTGATGAGTCCCAAGTCAAGTCCCAAGTCTTGAGCTTTGAGTTTCAAGTCCAAAACAAGTCATTATACACTTAAATTTACAAAAATCATGAATGCTTTTTAAAATTTGCGTGTATTTGTTAAACGTTACTTAGCTGCTAAGCTAACCATAGCTTGGCTTTAGCTTTAGCTTGCGTCTCCTTTCTTAATTTTCAGCCTGCACATCTGGCATACTGCAGTCAACAACAACAAAAAAATCTACCTAAAGTTTTGTGTTAATGACATGCGTGATCAGTTTATGTATGTGAACAAAATGATCTTTGGCAAAATAATTTTTTGGGACTGGTGGTCAATAATATGATGTTAGTTCCTTATTATTATGTTTTGCAACTTGGATGTTGCCGGAGTGGTTAAAGCAAAGTAGATCTGGGGAATTAATTGTCAACCTGCTAGGAATTTGCATTAATATAAGCTGATTCAGGAAATAAAGGGCAATGAATTGATTTGTGGCATGCTTACAAGACATGCTTTTTAATCTCTGGGCTTGAGGGAAGGTAGGCTCAAGTCCAAGTGAAGTCACGAGTCATTGGCGTTAAAGTCCAAGTTGAGTTGCAGGTCTTTTTTGATTTTGTCAAGTCTAAAGTCATCAAATTTGTGACTCGAGTCCGCAGTGATCTGAGTCCACACCTGTGATAAACAGAGATCCATGCCCACTCCCAGGCCTTGCTGCCTTCCTCGCTCTCTGGATCACAATCCCAGCACTCTCCAACAGCAGAAGGATCGTCAATATGGTTGAGTTTTTCCTCCCTTGCTGGGCTCTCTGATGATTTGGCCAGACAGCTAGTGGAAAATTGGAAAGAGAAATTTTTTGGAGGGGGGGGTAAAAAAGGAAAACACAGGCAGGACGATAGGGAACGATGGAACCAGCTTATCCCCATGAACACACAGGCAGTAAGATGACACTTCCCCTCCTGTCGAAACGCTGAAGACCGCTTTGTCATTCCCCTAATTGGATGTGATTACATTATAACTGGGAGGGAATGATCCCACTCGCTGGCAGGGGTGAATCTGGGTGCTTGTTCTACCGCAAATTACCTCTTATTGAATTAATTTTCTTTGAATAAAAGTTGGCAGAGACACAAAGTCTCTCATCAAGTGGCATCACCACACTGTTTGGACTCAACGGTGACAGTGGGTGGGATAATTTGTTTCTCACAAACACAAGAACACAACAAAATTCAAGGCTGATGCTTACCTTAAATGAATTCAGTTCTGATGAAGCATCCCTTGGTACTCATTAATTAGGCGTCAGACAGACCCTATAGGAAGGCCTGCTGTTTTTGGATGTTGACGACTGCACAAAACCTTGGGCTAGAACGTTACGTGCTGGACAATATGATCCTTCCTCTAGATGGTGGCACTATATCAAATATCCAAAATGAGTTCATAAGTTAGCAACAACATTTTCTACACATAATAAAAAAGCAGGTTAGAAATGGGGATATACGTGTGTTTGAAATGTGGAACATCTTACTTGGTTTTTGTTAAAAGTCTAGTTGTAGCATTGTGTACAAGCTACAGTCTACTGAGTGCTTTTTAGTTTATACCTGCAGGATTTGAAGGTGGTGTGTGGAAATTTTGCAAACATCAGAGGGTATCTAATCTTAAGCAGATCTTCAAACTTCAGTTAATTACACCCTAGGTTTCAGTTTCTTAGCCATTACTTTGATAAGCAATTTCTAAGATCTTGGATGGTAGTGAAATTGCTTAAAAAATAGATCCAAGTGGAGAACAAACACGAGCTGACAGGTGTTCATACAGGTTGTAAACTTTATTTGGAGGTAAAACTGCATGTAAAAGCACACACAATGATGCCAATGATCCCTATTTAAACTGGAAAAGTGCACGTAGCTAGGGCATTTATGATTAGTCAAGGTTGAAAAGGAAGTCAATTGACTGTGGTGGATGGTTACAACGGGCAGTTTTGGTTGCAATTTGACCTTTCACTTTTAGTTTCCATTCCAAATAAATTTGGCCAGCCTGTTTACAACCTCAATGACTGTTTGACAGCTACTGTGAACTACTTTTACTGATGTTGTCTCATTTCGAGACCACAGCAATTACTTTGGTGAGTACAGTGTCATCGTTCATGACTGATAGAACCGATGATTATGAAAATGAAGCCCAACACACAAAAACCATAGTTTTCTTTGAATCGTCAAGTTGTTTGCAACAACGTGGGCAAAAGAAAAAGATGTGACCGGATTTGAAGATGCAGTTTTTCCCAACTAACTGAGAGAATATCTGTTTAAAGACAAACAGGATTTTCCTAAAAAAACAATGGCTAACACTTTACTTGAAGGTATCTACATAAGAGTGACATGACACTGTCATAACTATGACATGGCACGGTCATGAACCTGTCATGAACATTATATACATGTCATAAACGTTTATGACTGCTGTCATTAAGTGTCATTCGGTTTTTGTAATGACAAGTTGACATAGTTTGGGTTGTCTTGATTATGACAAGTTGACATTTACCAGGATGACATTACCAGAAGATGTCTTTGTCATGACAAGTTGACATTAAATTTCTTTGGGATGTTGTTATTATGACAACTTGACATTAATCAAAGTGACATTACCAGAAGATGTCTTTGTCATGACAAGTTGACATTAAATTTGTTTGGGATGTCCTGATAATGACAACTTGACATTAACCAGGATGACATTACCAGAAGATGTCTTTATGTTAATGTCAAGTTGTCATTATAAGGACATCCCAAACAAATTTAATGACAACTTCTGGTAATGTCACTTTAATTAATGTGAAGTTGTCTTAATCAAGACAGCCCAAACAATGTCAACTTGTCATTACAATGTCATTACATGTCATAGTTATCACAGTGTCATGTCACCCTTATGTAGATACCTTCAAGTAAAGTGTTACCAAACAATGTATAGACTGATACTGTACAGAGGTAATCACTCTCAATCATCACTCATGACCCACAAGTGTTTGGTGGTGTATTTATCTGCAGAAACTCTGCCCTTTGCCTCATGTTCCTATTATTTTGCTGTGCTCTGTACATTTGTAGGTGTGTACCCCCACAGTGCTGTGAGGTCAGGGCTTCATAAAAAGGTAGAAACCAGGTGCCAGACCGTAAGTGGCAGGCATCCAAGAAAAACAGCCCCTAAAAACGTAAATATAGCAAGGTGAAATGCCAAATGAGAGTGAATCTGCTGTTGACTTTCAATTTCATTTTCGCTGGTGAATGCACTTACAAACAGTAACTGACAATCCTGCATAGTATACCTTTAAGAATGTATTCACTCATTATCAGAACAGAAGTAGCCCATCTTCCTGCCATGTATTTTATCCTGCCCCCTCACTGTCTGCCTCCTATCCAGAGTTTCTTCAAACAAAGGGAAACATATCAGTTTATCAGTTGAAAATATTCTACTGCAGAGTGCTGCACAGATCCACATTTGCAAACCAGCACCCACTCGCACCTGCAAAGCTTAGTGCCAGAAGCGCCCTGTTACCCATAATTATCTAAAAGTCAAATTCGGACCCACCTTGAACTGTTAATGTAAGGCTCACGACCCAAACTGTTATTTTACACACCATTTTGCCATTACCTTGTTCTGCAGCCTACTACCTCATTCAGCTGTGAAAAACACTTACCCAGTCAGCTCCCATTTGTTGTTGATGTCACACAAAGTGACACAAAACATCCAATTTTATGGTAATGATCTGTCCACATATCCAAAGTCACACCCTGTTGCTATCAGTCAGCGGCATTTTCAGCTGTTTCGCTGGATGTCCTCTGCATATTTTGTCGGCCTGCATGTGATACAGTTGTCAGATCAGGCAGAATGTGCAGAGCGCCCACACAGCAGCTCGGGCACCTGTGATTATTTGATCTCACCTGCTGCCTGCCTGCATTCAGTTCATTTTTAACCGTGTCTTTGAATTTATATAAATATATCTTTTACCCATTGCACAACTTTTTTGCAGGTACCCAACCTGGTGCAGGACTCTGGTGCACTGCTAACAAGCAGCATGTGAAACAATGATAAAACACTACGTAGGGCTCTCCAACCAATTGAAAAACGTAAGGAAATGAATTCTAGTTGTGAAAATTTCATTTGAAGCTCAGATTAAATGTGCTGACTATCAGTACGAGATAAAATAACCGGCTGCCTCAATCAACTCGTGCCGGTCGATGCTTCCTCAGTACACAAAGCTCTTGGATGTCCTAATGGCGGAAACAGGCCCTGTCAGTTACTATCGCAGTTAAGCTGTCATCATAAACCTTCAACTCTTTCCTGGCAAATAAAAGAAAGCATTTCTGTGTTGGATGCGTCTGTCAGATGCAATTTTCTCATCTGCTGTAATAGATGAGGAGAGGATGATAAGGAGGAAAGGAAAGTATCAGGTAAGCAATTAAACTGAGGCGCCCTCTTGTCATCCTCTTCTCATCTCCTTCAGTTCTTTCTCCTCCTCCTCCTCCTCCTCCTCATTCGCCTCCTCCTCCTCCTCCCCCTCTGCGCTGCTCAGCATTCATTAGGCCCGGCTTCCCCAAACACTGTTTTATCTACAGGAAACTTTACTGTGTTGAACTCCTGATCACCCTGATAAACCGCCGGGCTAATTAAACAGAGGCGCATACAATGTGTTCCTGCATGTGTATATGCATATTTATGTGTGTACGTGCGTGTGTAATCCATGGAGTGTGTCTCTTTATCTCCTCTCCAGTTCTTTCCCCTCTCTCTCCCTCCCTCTCCTTGTCTGTCGGGCTCAGGGAAATGATGCTGAATGCTGAATGCTGAAAATATGGCACACGCTGAAAGCAGCATTTAAATCTTGACAGTGGCTGGGATTAGCTAGGTAACGAGGAGGACAGCTTGGGAAAAACAAGCCAGAGAGGTGAACTCGAGGACAGGGAGGCGGAGGAGGAAGATTCTGGATCTCAGGCGCGTGGAAAAATGGGACAAATTTCAACTTTAAGTTTCGTAATTATCCCCGAAACTATCTCCAGTCTTTTTTACTTTCACTTTGAAGTTTCTCACACTTTTAATGATTGTCAAGCTTTTTTTCAACGTCCTCCCACCCTAAAACTTCAGCGCGAATGGCCTGAAGTTTTAAAGTCCTCTTGTGGCCTTTATGCGCGCCATCATTATCTGGTTTTCGAAGAAGACACCAAAGTGACTTACAAAACACTTGAAGGGAAGTCTGGCTGCCTTTAATGTTCTACTTTTCCTCCCCTTTTTTTAATCAGCTCACATGTGCGGTACTAAAAGCAAACATGATCCTCGATGCGTCTTCACCCCCCCTCCCGCTATCGCCTTCGGACTGCAGCCTACTAAATCCTAATCCTCTCTCCTATGAGTCCTCTGCAAACCTCAACTTGATGAACATGTGCTGAACCGACTCTGTGGGCTTCCTCTTTGGTCCAGAGAGAGGATGAGGTGGAGAGAAAACGTGAGAGGGAGAAAGATTGAGCAAGAGGACAGGAAAGAGGAAAAACTTCCCAATTAAGCTGCTGTCCAAGAAGGGTGCATTGTCTGACATGAACATGTGGACATGAGGGAAAAAAATGCACATAGAGTACACACACTCAGCTCCATGATAGACTTGTGGTTCCTTGGCTGGACAAAAAAAGGAAATAGTAGGTTACACCATATGCCTGCCTGCCTGTGTGTGCATTGCATATGCATAGCCTAATGTTTTATGCATGAGCTGTTATGCAATCTCTGTGTCAAAGCCTTACAGTGTGGCTGCATTTCTATGCAGACAGCATAGGCGTATTTTTCCATTTCATATTCCAGGCTTTGCATCGACATATACCGATATATATTCCATCATGTCACTCACAGCAGAGACGTGAGCTTAAGTGGCATGAAAGAAGGGCAATCCAACCTTAACTCAGCTGACACACACTTAACTTGCAGAATTGTTCATCATCCTCTTTGGCTGAAATCAATCCATATAGGGCAAAATCATGGCATACAACTGCATATAGCCAACGGTAATGTTGTGGTCAAAGTTACTGGAAGGCATAATATGTCAGAAGAATGATAAGTCATTATCTCCAGAAAGTACTGTGTGGTAAGGGCCTGGAAATCTCAGACTAGAAATCATAAAGTAGTTCAACCAACTTTTTATTAATCTTTATTCCACATCAGTGGCATGTGAACCCAGCCTTCTGCTAATGTGGCCAAATTTCCATTTTCATAAGTTAGACTTTTATACTGCCGGTTGTTATTTTTGCTGAGATTTGTATGGAGCTCTTATATTGACCTATGTGACCCTATGTGAGTCACTCTATAATGTATTTCTCTGGAGCCCTCCTAAACTGTTCTGCTATAAAGCCTGGCTATTTCAATTGCAAATGTCTCTAATCAGGTCATTGCATTCATCAGTCTTTAAGTCATGTTTCAGAACAGGATTTTTATCTCACCTTGGTAGAACTTTACTGTTTAAGGGGCCGTACACACGCCGTGTCTTTAACTGCCTTTAAAATGCAAGGTCAGGTGCTCTCTGCCAACTTTCAAGGGCGCTGAGGCAGGTTGCGTCCAAAGTTGCTAAGCAACCATAACCAACACTGTATCATAGCCTACTTACCAGAAATCCTGAGTAGAGAGCTGATCTTCTAGGCGTTTTGTAAGTGTGTATTAGGTGTTTGAAAACAACGAATTTGAGGCACAAAAAACCACGGCATGTGCAGGTCTCATATGGAAAGATTCTTCTTTCCATCTTAAGGCAGAACAATATTGTGCCATCTCAAGTGTCTTTGAGTAAGACACTAAACCATATCTGTTGAATGCATGGATGTAATAAGGAAAACTGGATACCACATTCAAAGATGGCACTTCATTCTGTCCTGAAAAATGTTGTCACCTCACACAGCATTCAGTGTTTCAGAGCACTCTCATTGAAGTCCTTCTCCAGTGGAGCCAGTTCGGAGCATGTGTTTATGAATGATATAAAGCTGTCTTCAATCATACAGCTCTTCTAGACTCTCCAAATGCTATTGAACCAAAACAATCAAATTCTGATAATTTAAAGAATAATATCAGGAGGTTTGTGATGCTCAGAGAAGTGTGTAAACAGCTGCTTTAATGTTTTTGTGTGAGAAAAAGGCTTTTTAAACCAGCATGTCAGACAATGAAGTCGCAATACTCTGTGTGGCCACTAAGCCAAATTTACTTCACAACTTAGCTATATTCCTTGGGGCTTCGTTGAGAGGTAGCCAAGTTGTCTGTCTTACTGTCACATGACCTTGAGACTATCACGATGTCTACGCATCCCATGTGCAGAGCATTTAAGCACGTATGGAATGAGTGAAACTTGATCCATTACATGGCCTGTGTAGACAGCTGGATTTATTGAACCTGAAACTTATCTACTCTGTCAGATGCATGTGGGACATTTGAAAAACGCAGTGAAAGCACATCCTGTGTAGACAGCCTGTTAATTCAAGTTCCATCATACAACTAAAATGGCAGTTTGACAAAAAAAACTGTAGTTCTTCACTCATAAATGTAAAACACTATTGTTCATTCTTGGTCAAATTACCAGTGTGCTTTTCAGTGCTTCAGCAGGATAGAGTTTTGTTAGTGATACTTCGTGTCACTAATACCTGATATTGTAAACCGTTTATTTATCTATTTTATTGGAACCAAACTGTTTTGGTTACATTCGTTGCACTGTGTGCATCATAAAAGCCTAACAAACTTTGTTCTCATGCGCTGTTGGTACATTTTCCTATGAAAAGTAATGCACCAAAATTCGTACATATCTCACATAATGATATTTTGGAAGGCTGCAATCACGTGACTAAGTGCGCTGACAGAAGCGGTCCAGAGTGGTCTGATCAGGAGGCAGACTGGAGTGTTGGATGGTCCACAAAACACAAGACTTTCCCCTGGGACTTTCCTCCGGAGGCCAGTGTTCAGAACCATGTTACCTTTGATCAAACCTTAGCCCCTTTTACACTTCAAGATTTTCCGCGAATGTTGGGCCGTTTTGCCAGCAAGCTGCGAGCGTTTAGACACACAGAGCCGGATTGGCGAGTTGACAGACACTACAGTAAAGATGAGCAACTGGGGAGACAAGGAATTGCACGCTCTCCTTGTCCTCGCAAACAAAGAGGCCATTAACCGTCAGATGACAGGGACGGTGAAGAACGGGCTGACTTATGAGAGAATCGCCGAAGGACTGACTGCCCGCAGCTTCCCTCCCACGTCACTGGTTATGTCACACGCTGAGTGACACGTTTTGTTACTTGCTCATGCCCCCCATTGCCCCGAAGAAGGCGCATTCTGTATGAATAAAAGTAGATAGGCGGCATTTTGCCGCACTCCCTGATTTTGTTTTTATACTGCCAATGCTGAAAAAAGACTGATTGGGCTTTCCTGCAAATTTGCACAATTCCTATCTAAAAAGGGCTTTTGAGTCATATTAAGGTATGTTCTCACCATGTTTCATTTCCTAAACCTAACCTCCTACGTCTGTTATTTTATGTTAAGGATATAACGTCAACGTTCAAGGAACACTAACTCATAGGATACCATACCAACTATTGTGTGTGCATTTTCGTAGGGAATCATACAAACCGTTGTATGAGGATGTTTCGCAACACCTACTGTTATATTTTTCTGAACGTTTTCAAACTTACATTGTTATATCAGCTCACAACCTTCTTTCCTGCTCTTTTATTGTCGCCTTGCTATGCTCGTGCTACATTTACACTATTACCGCCACCAATACTGCCCTCTGCAGTCACGGCTTGCATTTTCTTCCTTATTTGTGTGCTACAAACAGTAACTACTGTACATCCTCACACACACTGACACACTAAACTGAAGTGGTCTACAGTAATAAAGATAGAATAAGCAGATCATATGAGCTGTTGGCGACAACATCAGATGCCAAAAGTGTTACATGACTCGAAGGAGAGTGAAAAGCAGGCCAGTCTGTTTCGGAAGACGTGAGATGGTGAGAAAAAAAGTGGGGGTGTCTGAAGCTATTCAACTGTCCGACGAGCAGTTCTGACATACTGCCGCCCTTAGATGGAGTATTTGGTGGTGTTAGATGTGGTTTCTACAGCAACCACTGATCTATCTGCTTCGGAACTCTGTGAAGATAGAAGTCAGGACGATTTGATCGCTCTGTGACGCCAAGGTTCACTTGGCTCACTGATGTCTTGGAGCCTGGGGTCTCATACCAACATTTTTGGACTGAAACTGCTGATAGGTACGTATAAGTGTGTGTTTGTGTGTGTGCTTAACCTCCATTTTAATGCCAAAACAGCCCCAGTTCCATACTAATGACACATTACAAAGAGTTCATGTTACAGGTTGCTCAAGGACACGTGTAATATTGATTAAGTCTACAACGAGTGTGCAGTGAATCACGCAACATTACATTTATCATATTAATGGCGGATGACACTGACAGGTATACCCGTTTTTTTTTAAGTAAAAGGCCACTTTTGGCCCCATTTATCAGTCTAACCTTAGTTGTCAGTGATGTGTCCGTGCTTTGGCGCTGTCACTTCACTGTCATGTCAGAGAGAAGCCCACAGAGAGAGCACAGACAAGCCCTCTGAACTCGACCACTCACTGGTTCAAACCCTGACACATCAAGCACACACACACACACACACACACACACACACACACACACACACACACACACACACACACTTGACAGCCTGACAGAGTTGGCTGTTGGAATACTGACCAGTGGATGACCATGGAAAATGATACACAAGGTCACTTACTGTTTTATTAGTCCAAGCTCACTGTGTGACATCGTACAGCTACATTTTCTTTTTTCTCTTTTTTTCCAACATATAAATATCACATCTGGGTTTAACTGGAAGGGCTCTGTTGGTCAAATTATTTCTGTAAAAAACATGTATCTCCAACTTTGGCAAGCAGTGGTGGGTAGAGTACTGAAATTCTACACTCAAGTAAAAGTTACTCCCATAAAACAATGACTCAAGTAAAAGTAAAAAGTACTTGGTTAGTAAATTACTCATAGTGCAAGTTACTTTTCTTTAATGTAATATATTAATTCATTCATTTTCCATAACCGCTTATCCTGTTAGGGGTTGCAGGGGGGCTGGAGCCTATCCCAGCTGACATTGGGGCAGAGGCAAGGTACACTCTGGACAGCTCGGCAGACTTTCACAGGGCTGACACATAGAGACAGACAACCAATCACACTCACATTCCCACGTACGGCCAGTTTAGAGTCACCAATTAACCTGTATGTCTTTGGATTTTGGGAGGAAGCCAGAGTACCTGGAGAAAACCTGCACAGACACAGGGAAATATGCAAACCCTGCACAGAACTACCCCCCCCAGGGTTCAAACCCCCGACCCTGGATATAATATAATACATATTTTTTTTTCAATGACATAGAGCAGGTTGGCTAATCAAACAAATGAGGACAGCCCCTACAACTGAGTGTGATCTCCTACTTCTCTCCATCTTTTCCTTGCTACCCCTCTCTTCCTTATCATGACATCAAAGATCCACATTACACATTAGACATTAACACAGCTAACATTACCTAGCGAACTACATTTTCCCCTACAGTATGTGCAACTTAATTGTGCTCGCGGAGGTTACAGGACGGCTTTTAAAAGCAGAAATCCTAGTGTTTTTCAGGAGGCACAGCCAACACTCGTGTGGCCAGATGTGGTTAAGGATTATTGCTGGAAGCTGTCTCTTGTTTTGGGTTTTGCTCCGTCATCATCGCATTGTGGTTAAAGACAGGTGGTGCCGCTTTGTCTTCCAGGAAGCTGGCCACTTGGCATCTGCAGCAGAGGAACTCATTGTGCGCTCTTCCCCCCACTACACCCAATCCCTACATTTAGAGCAGGTGTGTTGTAACAAAGGTATAATGGCAAATGTAATTACGTAAAAAGTAGCACAAACTAAAACCAAAAAGTAGTACAGTGAAAAGTAGTCGTTCCTTAAAAAAAACTACTTTTCTACTTATGTGGCTTACTTATAATTTCTTACTACCCACTCCTGTTGGTAAAAGATGAGAAAACCTTTTCTCCGTCATCAGTAATAACTCAACATTAAAACAAATTGACTAATTTCCTTAATATTGGAACAGTTTTGAAAACATCATAATTCCTTTCAAATGTTCAGACCATAGTCATGTAACTTGATTATTACTCTCCATTACAATGATAAAAACACATTATTATCTGGACTCAGTGAGCACAAAACATAGCAAGAGACACATGTTAATATTCCCGACTGACAACAGCAATGATGGCAGAGGGATTGCAGAAAATGCGATAATGACAGAGCAGTCGTGAGAATAAGGACGGTGTTGGCTTGTGAGAGGTACATTAGAGGACAGAACCGACGTAGGAAGGCGTTGCTATGAGGCAACAACAACATAATCGACTCAGGAACATTGAACGCTCCCCTGTTACCGTGTCCTCTTATCCTTGTGGCTCAGTGGCAGCCTTTGTTATTCCTACAATGGTGTCGTTGTGCTGGCATGTCATCCTTTCACGGTCATTGTTTCTCACCTTTAGCTCGGCGGCAAGGGAGGATTTCTCTGTGGAAAACACTGTGACCTCTCATCTCAAAGGTTTTAAATTTAGGATACATTAGTGTCAGGGGTGTTTATGACAAAACATGTTTTTCCCAAGTGGATCTTCCAACAAAGAACCATTTATACATCCAAACAATACTGAAATCAGCTGTAATATTGTTTTGATTTAACCATACAATGAAGCACTCAGCACACAGTTCCAACAATGAGAGCATGTAGGAATGCATATCATCCAAAAGCCACTCACCCACTGGACTGTAGATGGTTTTCTTCTTCCAATTACCTGCTCAGCTCTATATGACAGTCTTGTTGTCTCTCTGTGTCCTTTCTTAAATGTCTCTGTCTTGCTAGCTTCCTCTCACCCACATCACCCATGTGGTACTGGTGATATCTCTGAGTCAGGGGACCAGACACATTCGCTCGCACACGCGCACGCACACACACACACACACACACACACACACACATACACACACACACACACACACACACTCATTACAGAGCAGCAGCTGGAGTCTGAGGCAGTATTAATCCTATTTCTGCTTGTTAATGGGATTATGTCTTTTAATTAAAGGCAAGTGGAGAGCAATTATGAGCAGTGAGAGGATGTGGTACAGTTCACTGTCGTGTCATCATGACGGTATTCAAGGTGCTCTCGTGCAGGTGGACTTGGATGTCATACTGTTTGAACTTTTAAGCCATGCAAATAAACTTTTTATTTGTACATTGATTCACTGAGAAATCATACAGTTGTGAAATGTTGCAATCAATTCAAGCCTTGATATACCTGATTTAACACACAGGTATCAGTCATATCCATCTCTGTGCCCCACATGAGGAATGCCAGTAACTGGATTGAGTAGGTGTGTGAGAAAATTGAAACGCTTCCCAGGAGAAGCTACGCCACACTTTTTCTCCTCTGCTTGTTTTGTGCTGGCAAACCCTGGTGAAGAGTTTTTAAACAGAGGTCAGATGGGGATTGAGTAGCAGCTGTGAAGGCAGGTGAGTGGCTCAGGTGATGGGCTGAGGTGGATACTCTATCGAGATAACTGGTGCGCAGGTGCCCATAGGCGGACAGGTGTAGGAGAACAGGAGAAGGAACAAAATAACAGGAATTAAACAGTTGATACAGAGCGGGGAAGGTGAGCTGCTGTCACTATGTCACCTTTGCCTATAGTTACCAATAGTTGTTTTCTCTAAGTTAATACTAAATAAAATCTAACCTAGATTCTGCGGTTTTGTGTTTCTTTTAAAGGACTACTAAAATGACCAACGTATACTTTGTGTGTATTCTCTTTGTAACTTTCACGCTCGAAACTTTAAAGGGGAACTAATGTTTTTTTCAACCTGGGCCCTATTTTCCGATCTACTTTTGTCTAAATGAGTGATAGGATGTTCAATATTTGACATTTCTCCAGTACGAAGCTAGGGCTGACCTGCCTGCAGCCCATGAGCGCACGCTATATTCAATAATAGGGCACCCACACAGCGTCAAACAATGTCAAAATACAGCCACTAAAAGTGCATTTTTTTCACACAGATAAGCTCGGATTGTTAGTATAATTATCCGACAACATAACGGAAAGGAGAAATTAACGTCAGTGTTTACCTATAGCTGGAGTCGGACATGTTTCTCTGCCTGTTGCAATTTTAGTATATGTGATACCAAAGTAACACTGCTCCCGCTCTCTCCTCGCCCGCTCGTTCGTTGGTCAAAATTGGGAAAAACTCGGACAGGTTTGTTGTGGCAAGTCAAAACACTCACTCAGAGAGTTAAAGTCTGGCTCTTGCAAGATTTGAGTTGTTGCAGGAGGTTACCGCTGGAGTGACCTTATAACGCTAAGAGTTACTCTGTCTCAATTTTTGACCAACTGGATCTGGATGAGCCATTTTAATTTGAAGACCGCCTGTATTTATTTGAACATGGAGTACATGGACGTACACGGACGCAGAGCTCATTGAAACTGAAGAGCGGACGAAGACAGAGAGGGAGCAGTGTTACTTCGGTAGCACATATACTAAAATTGCAACAGGCAGAGGAACATGTCCGACTCCAGCTAAAAGGTAAACACTGACGTTCATTTCTCCTTTCCGTTATGTTGTCGGATAATACTAACAACCCGAGCTTATCTGTGTGACAAAAAATGCACTTTTAGTGGACGTATTTTGACGTTGTTTGATGCGGTCTGAGTGCCCTATTATTTAATATAGCGTGCGCTCACAAGCTGCAGGCAGGTCAGTCCTAGCTTCGTACTGAAGAAATGTCAAATATTGAACATCCTATCACTCATTTAGACAAAAGTAGATCAGAAAATAGGGCCCAGGTTGAAAAAAAACATTAGTTCCCCTTTAAGGTGCAGTATGCAATTCTGGGGAAAAAAGAAGTAGCTGATTGTTGAGTCATTCCTTGGTTGTCAAATACCGACACTTTCGGTTGGTTATTTGGACCATACCTTCAGCCAGGTATTTGACGACCTGGGAATGAGGCTTCACAATAAACTGTAAACTGTACCTCTCAGGGAGAGGGGTGTTCTTGTGTTCAAGACATCCTGAAACACGTTTAGCTTCCAGTCTTTGTGCTAAGCCAAGTGAACAAGCTCCTGGTTGTAGCATATATGTAACCGACACACAGTATATGATAGCTGTATGAATCTTCTTAGACACTTGGCCAAAAAGCAAATGAGCATATTTCCCAAAATGAACTATTTCTTTAAAGGCCCTGCATACCTGTGGTACACCTGCACAGGTGAAAAGGCTGATTGGACCTTTTTTTCAGGAATATGTGGGGATGTACAGATTGTTCAATTGACACCACTTTTCTGCCTTTACTACTGGTTGCACCTCTTGAGATAATTAAGGGCATTATCAAACCTGCAGTGCTTTGACCTGTTGCAGAACTCTAGTTTGTTTTCTACCTCGGAACAATGCATTTGGGCACAGCAGTGGTACTAGGGTGTGGACCAAGACAACCTCATCAAGACCCTTGAGAGGAGGTGGTTTCGGTCTGGTCACAAACTAATCCTGGAGCACTTTGTTTGCAGTGGGAATGTGATCTGACCTTGAGCTAACCTAACTACAAAGTGTACTCTGCAAGCTTGAGCTAAATGGCTCCTGATGCCAGTTGCACTTTGTACACTGAGATGTGGGTGAGTAAAATCAGCAGTTGCTGAATCAAGCTGTGACCTGGACTAGCAACAAAGTGAGAGTCCTTTTTGATATTCAGGCAGATAGGAACTTTTTCTGGACCTTGTTCGTTTATTTACTATCTTGCTTTCACCCCAGACACATCCGACCGATAAGCAGTGGACATTATCATGTTGCTTTTGGTGATGCATTTTGGTTTATTCTCATTTTGCCATTTTAAAATTTACCAGCTAAACTGTTGATTTGGACTATAGCAAGGTGCCCTAAGAGTGTATTCAGGAATATGTTGCTTGGCTGAACTTCATGATAGCATAAAACTTAAGTCTTCCCACTAGTAAGATTTAAGGTTGGGATCATTTGCCCTTCGCTGTGTTCCACAACACACTGACTCCATTAGCAAGGTGAGAACTAGCCTCCGTGTTGTGTTTCACTGCATCAAAATCCACTTAGCGGCATCTTAAAGGGTAAAGTGACACTGGAGTGGCATTACAAGCTGCAGTTCTTACAGTGGCGCTGATAGAGTCCGGGAAAGGGAGAAAGAGAGGAGAATATTACACCTCTCCTTTAATCACTTCTACCACCTGAGAGCTTGCTAATGTGTCACCGCAGGGCATGCACTGCTGCACACACAGGTATGTGTGCTCACAACACACACAAATGCATACGTGGACGCACAGACCCAATCGTTTTTTATCACACTCAGACACACTCATATTCATCTTCTTAAGATAAGAGTACTGTATGTATGCAACATACACACACACAAACACACGCACAGATACTCTGTTTTCCATCTCTTGCTCCTCTTAGCACGCTCCTCCAATTACCTGCAGCTGCAGACATGATTCTGTCTTTATCCCTCTCTGTCTCTCTTTTTTCTCTGAGAACAAGGGAGCGTTTTGTTCCAATTAGTCCCAGCAGACAAGCTTCCAGAAGCCACCTAGCCAGCCCTCAGGATGATTAAACCCAACACACCTTGCACTCCTCCTCCAACAGATTAACATACAACTATGCTGCAGGCACAGAGAGAGGGACGAAAGAGGAGAAAGAGAAAGGTAGAACGGATGTGCAAAAAGACTGTGGCACCGTGAGAAGGAAGGAAAGAGAGGGAAAGAAGGAAAAAGAAAGTGTGAGGGTGAAGATAATAAAATAATAGGAAACTGAGCCTGCAATGGAGGAAGAGAGAGGGCGTGTGATGGAGAGGTAAAGGTGGTAATTCAACAAAAAAGAGATTTAGGGGATATAAAGAGGGAAACTAATTTCTGACAGCTGATTCTCCAGCTTGTCTTGATGTTTGTCTCCGCCTCAAGGATGATCTGATCCAAAACCAGTCAGACATTTTGAAAAAAGTTTTTTTTCCTAACATATTAAGTAGATCATCTTTTTCTCTTTTGTCACAGGCTTGAACAAAAGTGCTTCTCCACGTCTACAAATGACTTGCACCATGGCAACAGGGCTCTGAAGTCGAGCCTAACACTGAAAAAACAGGAAAAAGTCCAGTTAGGTAAGTATCCCCGCTTTTACACACAAACCCAATAACACTTGTCCATTGTTATATTTGTCCTGCAAGTTAACAAGGTGTTGATTAATTTGACACACAATTCATTTAGACTTGGCATAACACTACATAGTTATTAATGTATTGCACTTTAACAAGGAGGGCTGTTTGCGTTGATCACACTTCATTGTAAATGTTTCAATATAATACTCTATAAAGATTTTATTACCACCACAGGGTGATTGTGCTGTGCAAGAGGAACTGAATTACACAGATGGAAGGTCTGCCCCTGTTTCACAACCTCAGTAACACATACAGGCCCCGGAGACAATACATGGACAAATAGAGAACCACAGTCTTTGAGCTATTCTGTTCGACTAGACTTCACTTTAAGTATTGTCTCTTGCAGCATTTCTTTTAGTGGTCTCTCTAAAAAGGTGAAACACAATAGTGATGTTCTCTGTGTATGCAAGTTTTATTTCATTTCATTTCTCTGTTATGTGACTATCAGCCCTGAGCTTATTTTTTAGAAATTCAATTCTGAGTTAATCAATGATAGTCTGGAATTTCTGTGGTTTTGTGTTCCAATTTAAGATGTGCAAGCATGTTTTTACCCTCATTTTTTCAACAATATACATATTGAAGGACACATTTTTATCAGATCGGCTTCACTATAACTCGCAGCATTCACAGACAAAGCACTTGTTTTCTGCTGGACACATTTTCCCCACAAATACAACATGCTAACGGTTTTAAACACAAGCCTATGGCATTTTATATTGTATAAATTAGCCTAGCAGCTAGCAGACTTTTCCTCTACTCATATGAAGCCAGCCACAACAGCATCATTTAACAAATGAGCCATTATAACTCACAAAGTTCACTGACAAAACAACTGTCTTACACTAAACACATTGTCCAAACAGACATAACATGCTAATGTTATTAGCACAAGCCTGTGGCATTTTACACTGTATAAATTAGCCTAGCGGCTAGCAGACTTTTCCTCTGCTCATATGAAGACAGGGACAACAGCAACATTTATCAAAGGTAACATTATAAAATTCAGCTCCATTACAACTCACAGGGTTCACCGACAAAACACCCGTCTTATACCAAACACGTTTTCCAAACAAATATAACATGCTAATGTCATTAGCACAAGCCTATGGCATTTTACAGTGTATAAATTAGCCTAGCGACTAGCGGAGATTTCCTCTACTCATATGAAGCCAGGATAAATCACACACTTAAAATGCTATTTTGTTTTTTATTGTCTTCACAATTTATTGTTTCTTATCTGTGAACTTAAAGTAAATAAAAGCTTTGTTTCGAATGGTTCGGAATGGTTTCAGCTTACAAAAAAGAGGTGCGCGTCAGGCTACGCCGTAGGCTCTGCAGAGAGCCTAGAGTCTACGACTACGGCCTATGGCAGGTACGGCGTTGATTCAACTCAGAAGAATAAATCTCGCTTAACTTGATGACAGGTAAAAAGTTTCTGCATCATGTAGAATGTTGTGCAGTTTGGAGACTTCAAACTCTGATAAGCTCAACATTTGTCAATCTGACACAACCAGGAAATGGAGTATAACTAACATACATGAAACACTGATTAATCTTATTTTTTCCACGATTCTGATCATTGCCAACAACACTGCAGCAATCCAAGCAAGCTCCAACATCTATACAGGCTAGCTAAAAGACAATATCAAATATATCTCATCATAAGAATGCTGGTAAAACCTGCAGGGTAACAAACATTAGCTTTTTATCTCTATTTAAAGTCATCTGCTGGAAATCTAGAGCTTTCACTTTACCTGGCTTGCATATCCAAACCAGTGCACTTGAAAGAAGCTCATGTAAAAACACAGATAACATGCAAACTGCACCCAGAAGAGTGTGGGGTTTGCAGCACTGACCTTTGTGCCAACCCTACTTAAAATCTGTCAGATTTTTCAGGGGTTTTTTTTCATGCGGACATTTGGCCATTAAAATTAGCCTCATTCCATTACAATGTCTGAGTCTCAGGGATCCGGTATGGTGCATGCTGGCTCCCTTCAATAAAATGCATTCATCAATTAATGTTCCACCTGTGCTTCACCTGCTATGTCAAGCCAAGATGCCCACAGAGTGATAATTTACAGTAATTTTGAAAAATAAGAAAATAAAACAGAGTAAGATCAGAGCAAAGCAGTTGGATTTATCCAACAGACTGCCTTTTAAAATCATCCTCTATTGGTTTTTCTCTGTATTTCAAGATTAACCTCCTTGTTGAGACAAACTCTCCCCCCTCCTCCAACTCGCTTTATCTTTTCCAGCCGCTCCTCCCCATCTGTCTTAATCTCATTACAGATGTCAATAGCCAAACTGCTTGGTCCTCCCCGATAAACAGCATTATTACCCCGCAGTGACCCCCAGCACTGTTTACCTTGTTAACAGCACGCTGGACCCCAAACACACTCTCATTTCCTATGCTAGGGACCCATTTATGTGTATTGTGTGTGTGTTTGTGTGTGTGTGTGAGTGTGTGTGTGGCTACAAAGAGACATCGGGGCCAGCAATGACGGTGTTTGTTCAGTTGTCCTACATTACTGTCAGTGATGCCTGTGTTTGAAGTAGACAGGGGCTTGTTCACGGGAACAGGAACAGGAAAAAAGTTATTTCCTGTGTCAGACCTTTTTCCCTTGAGAAGGTTGAGATGGATAGGCAAAATTAGATTAAATATTTATTATTATGATGTGATTATGATGTGTAAAATAATAATCATGTTGTGTGTTGTTTATGCAGCACATCTATAAAATAGCACGCAAACTGGTTCACACAGGAATAAGCAGGCTGGCCAAGGCTGGGTTCCTCTGTTAGAGATCAATAAGGGGATGGTGTAGTAAGTATATATGTACCAGCTTCTGGTATATAGACCTATACTTAGGAGTTGATGATAGGATCGGAAGCAGGTGTGGTGACAGTGAAATGCGGGAAACACTGAGGACAGCTGCATAGAGAAGACGCTGGCGGACATCGCAGGTTGAAAAGGTGCAGAAAATTGGTTATTGACATGAGAAAACACATTTATATGTATTTAATTGTAGGAACAATACATAGTCATAGAATATAAATTGAATATAGTAATGTCATATAGATCACAGCATTAAGAGCTGAATATAATTTGCAGTTTTATACAATAAAAATGAAAATGTTGCCACAACAGGAACAGAGTAAGCAGGGCTCAGACCTAACAGCCCAGTCCCCAGAAGAAAATGCTGGCATTGTATGTTTTTGCAAGCAATGGATATGTTACATTTCTATGTTTCATACATACCCCAGCCATGTGATGAAACATAGGAGCTGTTTTCTAGAGATGGAGAAATGGTGGATGGTATGACACCCAGGCGAGACACCTACCAAGCTGCAGACCACTGCAGATCACTGCTCGACCAACAAACAATAAAACCAGTTGTCTTTCAACGAGTCATCACAGTGTTTCCAACAGCTTTTCAGCCACCAAAAATGGTTGCTTTTTAGGGACCCATCAGTAGTTTTTTTTACCGAGACACTGCTTCACTTCCTGCCAGGATTGAGCCAGGGAAAATGGTTGCTCTTTAGCAGGATACTGCTACCTTTCCACTGGGGATTTTGCCACCAGTACCAAATATATTATTATAATAATAATAATATAATAATAAGCCAAAATCTTTTTTTAACCATAATCAAGTGTTTTTTGTACTTAAACTTAACCTAGAACTTCTTAATTCAAGAACTCAATTAATTTGAAATGCATTTAGTCCAATTAGTAACACTTTACTTGAAGGTATCTACATAAGAGTGACATGACACTGTCATAACTATGACATGACACGGTCATGAACCTGTCATAAACATTATGTACATGTCATAAACATTTATGACTGCTGTCATTAAGTGTCATTCGGTTTTTGTAATGACAATTTGACATTAATCAAAGTGACATTACCAGAAGTTGTCTTTGTCATGACAAGTTGACATTAAATTTGTTTGGGATGTCCTCATAATGACAAGTTGACATTTACCAGGATGACATTACCAGAATATGTCTTTGTCATAACAACTTGACATTAACAAAAAAAAAAAGCACCTCTTTTTGTGTTTATGACAAGTTGACATAGTGATTGATACAAAGACTACTTCTGGTAATGTCACCCTGGTTAATGTCAAGTTGTCATAATCAAGACAACCCAAACAATGTCAACTTGTCATTACAAAAACCGAATGACACTTAATTACAGCAGTCATGAATGTTTTTGACATGTACATAATGTTTATGACAAGTTCATGACAGTGTCATGTCATAGTTATGACAGTGTCATATCACCCTTATGTAGATACCTTCAAGTAATGTGTTACCATGCAATTTCCAGCCTCAAAGACACTACTGTAGTGTTTAGGGAATTTTTTACAACACATATCTATTTATGAAAATAATGCAATATTATTATGATGTTGGTGCTTTGGAGCGACAGCTGTACATGTAGTCTGATTCTTTTAGATGATTTAGAGATAATATCCATAATATTTTTTTAATTAAACATAGATTGCCAATCAGGAATTTACTAATTAGTGCTTAAAGTTGTAATAACTTCAACTTTTAAACAAGTGAATAACCCCTGTCACCATAAATGTTTCTCAGTATGAAATGCATCCACCATCTGTGTAGTCCTGTCATTGTTTTCACCATGCCCAAACAAGTGGCAAGGGTTAGGGACTAACGAATAGCAAACATGAAGTTGTCATAAAACAAACTGTTTGTATGCACTTGTATAAGTGTGATGACTCACTTCTCAGCTGCGAGGATTACGCATGCTACCCAGAGCTTTGAGCAGAGCTATATAAGGATCTGTAGGGATAAGAGCACCACATGTCTTTATGAAAGTGAGAGCTTATCAACACACTTCTCCCCTCCCAACCCATCCACGCACCCCATGACCTTCGTCACGTCCTTGTGACCTGCACTGGTTCCGAAACCATGTTTGTCATTGTAAAAGCGCCGATCTGTATTCACTTCTCTAACTTCCTCCTTTGTGTACCTGAAGGCGTAGCTAAAGGCTGAAGCCTCTAGGAACCACAGCAAAATCATGTTGTTCATGGAGAATCCCTCCACTGTCTCCCACTAGACTTGTTTCCCCCGTCTAACCTTACTTTGGTTTCTGCTTTCACCTTACAACTACAACTCTTGTTGAAATCTCAACCCACATTTTAGCATTTTAAAACATGGCCTCACCTTAGCTTTCTTTTTTTTATTGTCACAGCAATTGCAGTTTTAACAGGGGCCTCTTGTTAAGCACATCTGAATAAAACATGACACGAGCAAGATTATAACACTGTGAAAATCCCCTCCAGTACATGGATGTGGCATTCAGTTCAAATGTTTCATCAGCCGTTGATGTAAATGATGTCTCACACTGTTGCAAAAATCAGGGGTCATGCATGGTGCTGAACACTGTACGTTAAACTCTGAATGAGTGGCAAGATTTCTAATGATGATGAGCTATTACATCTGCAGTTCTCTCTGCAATGAGATGTTAAGGCTTGAGACATTTCAGTGGTTTCAGTGTCGGGCAGTAACGTGTTACTAGTAATAATAATAAATCTTTCAAGTAACGAGTAGTGTAACTAATTACTGATAAAAATTGCAGTAATAATATTAGTTACCCCAAAACCAGATGACTCGCTACACCTTTAATTTTGGTATTACCCCCCTACTGACTTAAAATACAACAATTAATCGCATTAGCAGATTCATTTTCATGATGAAAATGAATGCACATGCACGTCATAAAGCAGCAAGCTCTTGTGAAAGACAGGAATGCTTACCTTGGGCAGCAGGAAATATTCCCATTAACATTACTTTGGCTTTGTCCGCAGGAAAGATGGCAAGAACATCATCGTTCCAGGTAGTGGTGTCAAGTTTCCATTGCGAAAAACATGGCCTCAAACCTCCAGTCTGAAACACCAACTACGATCGACAGCTCAACAACATGAAGCTCCAGGAAATACGCCCCACCAAAGGTGAGCACTCCTTGGCTGCACAGGATGGATGTAGCCCTACACTGGCTAAACAACCAGAACTGGATTTTACTCTTGGACAGCTGAAGGCTACAAGCAGTACAGATCTAATGACGCTTGTGGTTTGATATGTGGTGGATTAAATGTTGCCTATCTCCATGACTGACTCTCTGTCTGTCAGACAGGACTTTGCGAAGAACCCCAGGCAAAAAAAAAAATCAACTGCAAGTTATTTAGCTTTAGCTGTACATAGCAGAGATGATTGTCACATTAACACAGAGACGCACATGTGAAGTCTGAATTTTTAGGGAAAAAGACCAAATTACCATTTTTGTGGGCTGTAACAGAAAAGTATAATAGAAAAAGTATAATGAGTAATGTAATGAATTACTGTTGGCTGAGACTAATTTAGTGAAGTAAGTTTTGAAAAGAGTAACAAAAAGAGTGTCAGAACTCTCTCCCTGATGTGCTGTCTGTCGGAGCCAGATCAAATGAATTATTCATAATTGATATGTTATCTAAAGCCTCATTTTTAGACAAATAATATTCATACTGGCATAAATGAACAATTTGATTGTATTTTCCCATGTTTACTTAGCAAGAGTTTTAATGCGAAAGGAATCAAAGGCCTGTCCTATATAGACGCTTGTTCCAAATATAGGCCTGTGTAAGTGATTTAAGCATTTAAAGTTTTATGGTATTTACATGATCTAATCCATGATACTACAGTGCTATTTAGATCTGGAATTTATGTTCATATTTTTGTTCCTTGTCATGTATTTGTACGAAAATTCCAGCCCCCAACACAATTAAGCAGGCTGTAATTACTTAAGCCATAGAGAGATGTGTTTGCTACAGTGCATGCTGTAGTCTTAACTGTCATAAAATGTGACTGACCCCCCTAATGACCATGGTATTGCTGTGCACATGACCACACCCATCTCAGCTGAAAAAGATTGCCGTTCAGTGTGTGAAGTCATAGACATGTTATGCTTAGATTATATTGCACAGATATTAAATCATGGAGGATTGTGTGGGTGTTCTTGACCTCACAAGCACAGAAAAGGTATTTTACTTGGAACGGCTAACTCTGGTTTCAGATTAAATTCAGATTTAAACGGTTCCCAAACATTTTGGCTTAAGATCCTTTATAGACTGAGTCACTGTGATATTGCGGTAACAACAACAATCACCTCCGGTTAGACAACTGGCAACGATTCCAGTTGCAGAGATATGTGTAATCGTCAAACTTGTGTCTGCTGTTATTTTCAGCTGTAACTGTGGGGAGTCAAATATGGGGGTCCTACCTGTCTAATGTCTCTGCTGTGTTTCTTTTAAGTACTGTGTTGCTCTGCCAGCCTTTTTGAAAAACTAAATCGATACCAGCACGGAGGATACAAATGAACTGCTGTGGATGTGAGACACAGCAATGTATTTTAGCAACCTGAAAAAAAATCCCATATAGATGGAATTTTCCCCCACTTTATGTAACATACAAACAAATTGAGGGGGCAGAAGACCAACAACCCCAGTGTTCTGCTTAGTAAAATTATTGTTTTTGTCAGTGGAGTGGTGGCTTTGAGATAAGCCACATTCAGAAAGTTGAATGAACGCTGTCTGATGGCAAGGAAAATATTGTAAATACAACATACACTTAAACCAATATTGATTTTTTGGTAACACTTTACTTGAAGGTATCTACATAAGAGTGACATGACACTGTCATAACTATGACATGACACCAGGGGCGGACTGGCCATCTGGAGGTTCTGGAGAATCACAGAACGGCCGGCACTCCAGGACGGCCGGCAGCCACCACGCAGTCATCACCGTTTTTTTTTTGTTTGTTTTTTTTTCCTTTTTCTTCCTGATAATCTACTGTTCCACATACAGTCTGCTAGGTGGCAGCCTTTAAATTGTATGCCAGCCGGCCCATAGATATCTATGAGCCGGCCGGCCGCCAATCAAATTGAAGAAGAAGGAAGCGCATATGTCACGCAAATCGAGCAGTCATGTGCAACAGGTGCAGATCGGATGGGAAACCGTGAAAGAGAACAGTATGGATACTGGTATTAATCCAATAAAAAGGAAAGAAAAGGGTGGGGCTGAGAAGGTGAGGGGAAAAAAACAAAGGCAATTAGAGAGTGAAGGCTCTAAATGTCGAAAGTTAACAGAAATGTTCGCCAGCAGCAGTGCTGCAATTGCCAGCAGCAGCAGTAGCAATGTTGTTAGCCAAGAAGTTCAGCAGCAGCACGCTGAAGACTTGAGTGTTGAGGGCGGCGCCAGCAGGATTCAGAGCCACACCGCTGTGCAAGAGGCTGAGGCTGCACAGGGTCAGGGAGATGAGGGACAGAGTCATCATGAGCTGGTGGAAGTTCCCCAGACAAGTACAGGGCAAGTAAGTATGAAAGAGGGATAAAGAGGGTTACTTGCTAGGTCTGACATTAACAAATGTTATTCATCAGGTTGCTACATTTTTATCTATACCCAGAAATGAAATAAAATGATTACAGTTGTTAAAACAGATCCTCTTAAAATATTTTAGCTGTAAAACACCATATGCACATGCAGCAGCAATATTAATCCAGAAGAAATATTAAAAAATAGTTAAAAAAATAAAAATGACAGGGACCGTCTGCAACATGAATGCTTTTACTTTTTTAAAGTTTTGGTACAGTTTTCTGATAATACTTAATACTTATAGACTTTTACACAAGGAAGGATTTGAATACAGGAGTTAAATTCGTAGTGGAGTATTTTCATTAAAATGTGGTATTATTTGTGTAGTAAGATTAATTACTACTAAATTAATTAAGATTATTAAGTAATAAAGTCATTTTAAGATTGCATGGAATAGATGATGTAATATGCTGTTAAAATCAATTGGATACATAAAGCCTGTTTTTTAAAAAAAATCCATTCTTTCACTATTCAGGTTGAGCATAGACCTAGGGCAGAGGATGACACCCACTCCAGCTCAACCTTGCATTACTCTGAGCGTCCCAAGTCAGACAGTCACAGCCTAGAAGCCTTTTTTTCTTACCACCCTCAGAATAAGACAAAATACCTGACAGTACAAAGAATGTTTAAACGCAAAGATGGCACAGACAGAAAATGGCTAACATACTGTGAAGAGAACCATACACTGTATTGTGCAGTATGTTTAGCATTTGCCAAATGTACATGTCATAAACGTTTATGACTGCTGTCACTAAGTGTCAATCAGTTTTTGTAATGACAAGTTGGCATAGTTTGGGTTGTCTTGATTATGACAACTTGACATTAATCAAAGTGACATTACCAGAAGTTGTCTTTGTCATGACAAGTGGACATTAAATTTGTGTGGGATGTCCTGATAATGACAACTTGACATTAACAAGAAATGCACCTCTTTTTGTGTTTATGACAAGTTGACATAATGATTGATACAAAGACAACTTCTGGTAATGTCATCCTGGTTAATGTCAAGTTGTCATAATAAGGACATCCCAAACAAATTTAATGTCAACTTGTCATGACAAAGACAACTTCTGGTAATGTCACTTTGATTAATGTCAACTCAACCCAAACAATGTCAACTTGTCATTACAAAAACTGAATGACAATTAATGACAGCAGTCATAAACGTTTATAACATGTACATAATGTTTATGACAAACATTATATTAAGGTCTGTAGCCAAACAATACAATCTTATGACCCCTATTCACCTGTATGTCTTTGAGCTATGAGAAGTTTAATCCGAGAGTATTGCTCCCTTGGATTGCTTCATTTTAGTAAGTCTTGCATGTAAAACTCTGTCATGACCCCTTAGCATTATCTTGCGACCCCCTGGGTGGTCCCGACCCCCATACTGAGAACCAGTGGGTGAGGAGATGAATGCACTCAACAGAGAGTACTATGGAGTGCATTCATTCCTCCAGGGTTAGTTAATATTTATGTTTCATTGAGTTCATGAATCTATTGTGCAAAACAAGGTTGGCACCTGAAACAAATCTCTGTATGTAAACACAGTATTGGTGGCTGACATGTACACTATGTGTGCTGACTGTTATTCTTAGCCTCAACTCTCTTCTAGGCATCAAACGCGTTTCCCACCGTCGTATGCGCTCAAATCTCACCACTGTGCCTCACAATTCTGCCAGCTGACACCTACTAGCACTGTGCTCCACACTCAAGACATGCATGCGCAGCTTCCACCCTGACGTCTTCATTTGGGAGAAATTGTCTTCCACGCCGACTTTGACTTTGAGCTTTAATGTTTCCCTGCATTTTGTCTGAGTCCTCTTTGGTTGTCGGTTTACCATTGTCAACTTGAGCACATTTTTTTGCTATGAAGAGTAAACAAATGGCTGGTAGAAGTCAAACACAATCATACTCACACAACAAAGTTGGAGCAGAGTGATGATAGATGTTTTATGGTCTAAATCGTGGGGTGCGCAAATTCCATAGATGTATGTGGTCTAAAATTCTATTAAATGTTGGTGGGAGTCAGTAAGTTGTGAGTGCCCTGGTACATTAATGGTTCTCTCATGGATACGCTCAGGCTTTTAGACTGGAATACATTGCTGCTGCTTTACATAGAAGGCATGACAATATATTGCAAAACAAACTGCTTTATATTAAGCAATGTTGTCCAATGCCCGACCAAGACAAAGTGGGACAAACACGACACTGACTTTTGAACTCCTACATATTTATCCATGCAGACATACGCAAACTCTTCAATATTTGCACTCCTTCACACATACAGACATACATACACACATTGTGCAAACACATGCTGTGCTGCCCGGGAGGACCACTCTATCAGCATCCATGAGAAGTCTGGGCTGTCGTTCTGCTCACAGCCCAATCTGGCAGCCCGCTCACCATCAGCCCTACCATCTGCTGGGCTCTCAGCAGCTTGTTTAGAGGTTAATAGCTTCATGATCCCTCTATCAGTCCTGCCCATCTTCAAATGGCTAATTCTTCCTCTCTGGCAGCGATTAGCGAGGCCTGTGGCGCAGCATCCTCCGTCTCTTTTTTAGGCATCATCCGGGCCATCATCAGGACAACAATCCCCGGTTGTTACCGGATATGCGATATCAGACCAGAATAGATTTTACAAAGCGCGCAGCCACAACAAAATGACACATCTGGAGCCGTTGGAGATGGATCGATATTCCATTCTCAGAGGCATTGGGGTTTGTAACAGCCCTATTCTTTTTAACAGCCAGCGGATCAACACTTGGAAAGCTGCTAAATAATGACTTTTCTTTCAGTTGGCAGCTTTGTAGTTGGATAAGATCTTATACAAGGAGCTAAAATGCATGTATGTGAATTTTATTTAGTTGCATGGATTTGTGTCGATACAGATCAATACGATGTGGATGAAGATTTTTAGAGTTGCCGGTTGAGTTATATGTATGTATGTCCATGTAAAAGCTAGAGGAGAGACAGAGCCCCACATGACTTCACATGTATAGATACTGTAATCTGTCTAGTCCAAGCAGCCTAAATATAAACTGCACAAAGTGTGCGTTTACTTCCCACAGGCCTCAGAGGCTGGACCATCTCATTTGTAGGACAAACTCTCCACTGCTGCATTAGATTCCTATGGGGAATCTGATGGAGATGCTAAGTGTTAATGTGGTAGCTTTGGGGTTTAAAAGAGTGCAGGCACAGTAAATCTGAAGAGATCAACTTGTGTCAGGGCTGCGGGGACCTCTGCGCTCCCTAGAGTAGGCTGCCAGTTTGACTTTTACTGAACCCTATCCATAACTGACTGATTTTCTTAGAAAAATCTCCAACTGCCTCTCAAATTAAGTTTAAGGCATTTTTTTTCAATGTGACTTCTGCATGACCCCCATGAATTTGCATATTACATAGCTGAGAACTGAATATTAAGCGCTTGAGCGAATTACTGTCTCGCAGTTGATATTCCCCGTGCAGCTCGAGGTAGCGAGCGGGCGGGCATTTAAAACCCCTTTTGAAGATAATGTGATTTTTTCATTTGGCTGATAAGGACGTGTCATGGAATGTTTCATTATTTTGGACACTAAGCATTTTTTTTCTTCTCCTTCATAGCTTACCAAGAGGAACAAAAATTAATCCAGCATCATATTATTGCTGGTTCAGATGAGGGAAGAGGGTGGGGGAGTTATTCGCTGTGATTGCTGTCGGATCGTCTTTGGGGATCTGCTCTGATTCTGACGATGCTGCCAGACGTCAAAGCTCTTAGGCTTGGGGCCGTGAGACGACATGCGTTCACACCCGTGGTACAGTATTTGCTCGTCTCTTAGACAACGATGCGCAGTTGTGTGAATTACCCACATCCCGTAATGCATTCTGCCATGACTTGATGATCTCCTATGATCTCAGTGTTCAGACGGGAAATGATTTATAAGACGCATTGTTCATATTTTATAGATATTGCATGTCTCAAAGCTCAGATGCCGACCACATGTTTGTTTCAAACCTCAACCTTTACCTTTCAGCGCAAAGTCTCAGGTCCAAAAATGCATTGCTCAGTGAACCTTTGGAGCTACACTATGTGGAATTGGGTATCTGGTTTCAGATGATTGCTCCAGCCCATGCATATGCATTATATAAACATGAAAAGGCCCGATAGCTCTAAGGGAAACTATGA
This sequence comes from Epinephelus lanceolatus, assembly GCF_041903045.1. NCBI lineage: Eukaryota > Metazoa > Chordata > Actinopteri > Perciformes > Serranidae > Epinephelus > Epinephelus lanceolatus. The sequence goes on along the minus strand of NC_135747.1, from coordinate 17,628,457 downwards.
TCTCTCAACACATTCTAATTAAAGATTCCTCCCTCCACTCTGGCCAAAAATGGCTACATTCCACTTCCTGACAATCTTATTCTCAATTTGCTCTCTAGCCCCCTTTCATTTTGGTGTTTTTCCATCCTGCCACATAAACACTGATGTCACAGTGTCTTTTACAGAGGAGGATATTCCATTTTTTCATCTGCTCCTTTACGTGGGGATTTTCTCCTTGGACATAATCAGAGAGAGGTGCAGGTCCTTCCTCTGTGCTGAGGATAGCTGCTGCTGCCGGGGACAGATGAATGGCTGAATAAGGACACTCTGAGAGTTCCCGATCCCCCCCTTGCCTTTTTGTCAGTGGATGGAAACACTGAAATAGATTCATGAGCTTTCCCTTCCAATAGCTTAGCAGACGCTGTGCCAGCGCCTGGCACTGAGCGAGGACTGCGATTGGCTGAGAGCAGACAGACACACTGCCACACACATCAAGTTAGAGATGAGCAATGTGAGAAAGAGAGGACACTAACAAACAGGGAGGAAAAGTGTAACAGTAGAGTATTTGGAATAATATTTGTAGTGCTAGTTGTCATGGCTGACTAACATTAAATGGGAACTCTTCTGCACATTTTCAGGTTCATACCTGTATTCTGGTTACTAGAACATGCTTATATGCCTTAATGTTCAAAATACACTTCATTTTTCATACTGTCTAGAATGAAACTCCTTTATTCACTCTCTGACTGAAAAAATGTTTTACATTTTAGTGCCTGTCTCATAGGAAGCATTCACACTGGCACTATTTGGTCCACTTCCACGGATGGTTCGGTTCATTTGGAGTGGTGTGAATGCTCATTCAAACTCTAGTGCGGACCAAATGAGCAAACCCTGGTCTGCCTGAAAACTGGGGGTCTCAGTTGACTTGCAAGTGAACCCTGGTGCAGTTCGCTTACATTGGGAAATGCAAATGGACTTTCCAGTGAACCAAAGAGAGGAAGTGACGTAGAGCGCAGTGCATTTTGGGTAGAAAAAAACAAAGCCAACAGCGCAAACCGGAAGAAGCCGAGGTAAAAAAAACGAAAAAGTTGGAAAATGTCTTGTGGGCAGATGTGGAATAGTGAGGAGGTGCAGGTGCTTATTGATATATGGTCAGAGGACTATATATCGCAGTTATCAAGCTGGCTGAAGGGCATGGATTTCCGTTTTCAGTCCTGGCCTATTGATGAGCCAGGTTTTCTTCTTCCTCATGCTTTTTTTCTTCCTGGTCAGTGGTTGTTTTGGGCAATACCGCCCCCAACAAGCAGCTGTTGTAACTGTGTGACGTTGTCCAGGTGGTTTGGTCCCTTTAAAAAGCGCAGTGTGAAAATGATCTGAACCAAATGAAGGTGTGAAATTTTTTTGCCATTCCCCGCCCAATTGAACTGAGTCCCCCGGACTATCCTGGTGTGAATGCACCCTTAAAGCCCTCTCCAAAAAAGTCCAGTCTGCTCTGATTGGACAATTTTTCCAAGTCTTCCTCATCTTGGTGTCTCTGCTCCATTGTTGCAGCTGGGGTAATAACTACCTTGAAAAATTACCAATAGTTTTGAAACCCAAATCTTCACAACCAGGCATGTTTAGGCAGGAATATAATCTAAAATCCTGGAGAAATAAACAATACTGGCTACCAATATTACATGTGTCCCTGGTTTTGGCATGTAGCTACACATAGCAGTGTATTTGCAGCTGGGAAATGACTGTGGCAGAGCATACCAGCACGTTCCACCATGACAAATCACCATTAAAAGCTTCTAAACCAAAATCTATACAACCAGATATGTTTCAGCAGGATTGTGGTCTGAAATCGTGGATAAATTAACATCAGCAACAAAGATTACATGTTTCCCAGACATTAGCATGCAGCTACATGTAGCAGTGTAGTATATGTAATGCAAACACTTGCAGTACTGTGAATTCAGCTTGTCTGAAGTATTCTGAATTGTCTTAAGCCTGAGTTTTTTGCTCTCGAATTACTTTTAAATGTTTACCTCATTATCTGAAACATGTATATTATGAACATTCAACAAACAACATTTTATATATATATATATATATATATATATATATATATATATATATATATGTATGTATATATATATATATATATATATATATGACAGAAAATAAGGAAAAGCAAAGAAAAAGGTCCCCTGTAATTGTCAATTTATGAGTTCAAGACCTCTGTGTATGTTTTTCTGTTATGGTTTGACTATTTTGAAGTGAAACAGCATTAAAACTGCCTTGGAGCTAGTGGACTCAGGGTAAGGGCTCTCCTTAATGACTACTGCAGTAGTTTATTGATAGCAAAATTACTAAATATCATTAAAGCATCATTATTTGTCGTTTCTACTCATCACAGTATCCTCTAAACATTTAGTTAGCACCTCACTTTTATGTGAACATAAAATATTGGTGGCGCAGTGGTATTATAACTCTCTGGTATAACTCAGTTCAAAATCTGAGACTTTTAGGTAAAATGAACACGTTTCCAAGTGAGGCCTTGGTTTTCATCATGTTTTTCAAGCCTGAACAAAATGATGAAAACCAGGACCTCTCTTGCTAATTTGCCTCATAGGTCAGAGAATGATTCGGTGATCAGAATTTAATAACGGCTGTCTATCAGACTCCTGAGCATGTAGTCAGTATTAGCCTTTCCATGATCTCTGGTCACTGCTTTCTAAACAAAATACACACTCTCAAACTCATTCAGCATGTTCCTTGAGATCACCCGTTATCTCAAAGCTCTCCTAAATATTTAGACAGCATGGGGTTGGGAATCGCTGCATGGCAAGTTAATACCTAACAAATGTGGCTTGCTGCTTTGTCATGCAGCGCACTTGTTTAAATGTCCTGGTGAGCTGGGATCTGTGTGATTGTTGGAGTCCTGTCCAAACAGTGGGCTAAGAGGCAAACAGTGACCTCTCACAGGCTGATCATTCCTACCACATGGAGCATGTTTGTACAGACCTGCCGTGGCTTCGACCCAGGAATGCATGTCTGATTCTTCTGCATCTCCACATCCTTTTCTGCATCTGTATGGACCCCCATGTACAACCAATGATGTGAAACAGATCCTGAAGGAAGTACGCTATTCTGTAGATAACATCTGGTTTGTTAGGGGACCAAAAGAAAGCCATTATGGCATACTGATAAATGACAGTGTATCACACCTAGTAAATGATGATGAATGGCCCCATTACCATCCGATGATCTCCATGCTGGTTTGTTTTTGTCTGGGAGCTGCTGAAGTATGATACCAGGTCAAGATTTGCCCTTAAAGGGTTAAGAGGACACCTCCAGGCTAAAACAAATGACAGGGACAGACTATGTTGACTTTGCTGACTAGGACTAAATTATAGTAGCATTAAATGAATTTGACAAAGCAACAAGCAGAATGAAAGCAGCATGAAAGTCGGCACTGACTGTCATAGTTGGGATCTGACTTCTTAAACCGGCACTGTGTAGGAATTTCTCCCATCTAGTGTTGAGATCGTATATTGCGTTCAAACAGATAGCGCACTCTAGCGTCTCACTGTTTCAAACGCGTATTGCAACAATGGTAGCTGCTGTGTACCAAAAAGCTATGATAACACTGATGAAACCATTTCATCCGATACATCATGGAGTATTCATTCAGGCTCCTACACAGACACACACGTGAGTTGACAAACCCCCTCCTCACCATGCTGGCTGTGTTTACAATGTAGGACTGTTGGGGCGGGTGTAAATTGAAACAAACCAATCACGTCTTGTCTTTTGACAACTGGTAAGTGGCTCAACCTCACACACCTCATCCCTCTCCCCGCTAACAGTACTAACAGCGCTAACAGCTGTTAGTGGCGCTGTTAGCGGCGCCAGTCGCTAACAGCTGTTAACCGCTGTTAGCTGTGATTCTCCCTCAGCAGCTCTCTCCACCTGGGAAAGGCTACCCCGATGTTGACCCTTTACTAAAGCTGTGTCATCCAACATATTCAGCATGGATCCAACCAGGCCTTGATAGCAATAGCACAGTAATAGCTTTCATTGCTCTATTTGACTATGCCATGCTTTGGCAAACTGTGTATTTGTCTGCTCTATGATCGGCTGCTAATGTCAGCATGCCTAAAGCCAACCAACCACTTTTGATAGGGTACCTCTAAAACCAATCAACGGACTGCAGTGTTCACAGCTCCACCATTTAGTACCAGATCTGTGTGTTCCATTGGAACCATCCACAACTTTTCACAGTGGAAATAGAAAAAAAGCATACCAAACTGAACTGCAGTATACCGTATTGCTCAGTGGAAACGGGACTTAACAGGCTTACAACCTGAAGTAGTCAACTACCGTCATTTCCATGCCCAAAGGGGTAGCAGTAACTACATTATTCTTCGATGCTCCAGATTAGATATAGCCCAGTTTAGGACTGGCATTGCTGTCATTATTATTCGGGGAAGTTTACCTGAGATATGTTTGCCAACCTAATGAGTTAGTCTTATCCTTTAAATTTTTTATCTTAATAAAGTGAGACATTGTTTTAAAGCTAGAGAGTGGGACCTTTACATATAAATGAACATCTGTTATATTGAAGTGCTTGCCAAAAAAATTCACGTAATGCTAATGAAGCCTATTGTAAATATTAAAGCTCTCTGTATTTAAATATACTGCAGTTTTGGTGTTGGTTATTGTGACTTTCCTGCACGGGCGCACCAGCAGAGATGCATTTTACCTCAACCGGCCAGAGCTACAGGGGGGAGTGATTGATTTGTTTTGTTTTTGTTATCCCTTACTGTTTGGCACTGCTTTTTGTTTTGTCTTCTCAATGCTTCATCTTCATGTGCGTGATTCGGATATTTTCTTCTGATACTGTGACCGTTGACCGTTTGAAATAAAGATTAGTGGGGACACCATAGCGACGGAACAGCAGCTAGAAGAATGGCAAATGGCAGAAAATCTGAAGAAGTGTACAAGAAAAGTTTCTGGAGTGGATTGATAAAAAAAGAAACTCAGTCAAAAAAGACTTAAAGAAGGTGCTCCTGGGGTTGGATCATATGTGACAAGCTCACTTGCAGGCATACACCGCCAGTGGGGGGAGACCAAGAGAAGTACAAACATTAAGGCACAAATTTAACTGGTGTTGCTTGTCCACGTGTTGTTTCCTATAGTAAACATTCATGCAAGGTTCTGCTACAAAACCAACAGCCTAATCTCTTTAACATTTTATTAATATTGTGCTGTAATATGAGGGCTTTCTACTTCATTCTAGATACACAAGAAACATTCTGCTGCTTAATTTCCATGTATTCCATATGGATCATCAACTGGTAGGCTAAATGCTGGCTTTTTGCCTGGGTCCTGTAAGCTTTAGCTTTAGACCTTTTCTTGAATTAGGAATCTCTAGGCAGCTCACGATTCGATTCAATTCCGAAAGGGCAAAGATTTCAATTATAAAACGAGCCAATAAGAAAATTTACACTAGATATTGAAAAACATTATTATAATAAAGCTGGGAATACATATCCAGTGCATACAAACTGTAGGCCTATTACTTACTGTGGATGAGATGACAACACTCCACCAGTCTCCTCTGGTCCATCCTCCTCATCCACAAATCTCAACGGGACTCTCCTGTCCCTCCTCGACCTCCTCGACATTTCTCCTCCAGTATTTACAAAACTATAACTGACTTTAACTATCTATGAACTATAAAAACACGAACTATGGTGAAAACACGACGAAAACACGGCAAAAAACACTCAAAAACACGGTATAAAAAAACTCAAAAGCTCTCAAAAAACCACAAATACTATTATTTACAACACTAAATATTATTTACAAAGAAAACGCCACCCTACCTCCACTAAAACTCACCAAAACTCCGCTAAAACACTCCAACTTGCACTCTCCTCGTCAGCTGTCACTCTCCTCCTGCTGTGCTCACTTCCCTCCCCTCCGCCACAGGTAATGACGTCACTACCGTAATGCCTCATATCAAGCTCCGCTTCTCAGCTTTCAGAATCCGTTGGAATTACGTCGATAGCGTGAATGGTCGAGGAGTTACGGTAATTTGAGAAATAAAATAAAATCGATTAAGAGTTTTCCAAATCAATGCTTGCATCGTTCAAGACAGAATCTCGATGCATCTAAAAATCGATTTTTTTCCCCCCGCCCTAGTATTTAGCATTCAAATACATATTTAGCAGTCTTTTGCAAGATTATTTTCAAAGTCTGCTGTGATTTAAAAAAAAAAATCAGCAAGTGTTTTCAACCAGCTCACAAAATTAATTAACGTCCATAAGCTAGCTGTCACTGACACACATTTGCTACCAGCACTTGTCATTTTAGTCAGATGAAAACTGTAGGTTGGTCTTGTTAACTTCTGTTTCAAAGGCTCAACAATTTTCAAGTGAAATATCTGACATCTTTAACAAGGTATCCCTGAGTAGGTCCCATGTAAACCCTGACTGACATGACAAGCTTTACTGAAGATAGAAGGCTAAGTTAACAGTCGCTGCGACTTACGGTGATACCAAAATTCAAAACATGGGTAACAACTGTCATCCCATACTCCCTATAACCTATTGTATACCACACACAAGACAATAGATCTGAGCCACCCAAACCTCAAAAGAGCCATTAACACCTTTTCATGGGAAAGCAGCCAAGGTCAGAGGCTCTAACTCACCTTGAAATGTCTAAATGGAGACCTCCTGTTGCCAAGGTATCAACGTCTCACCACTTTATCCTCATGGAATGTCTCTGTTTATTATGAATAAGATGCACTCAAATGTGAGCGTTAACGCTGGCGATTAAAGGATCCGGAGGAAAGCACTGAGTAATTTGTTCCTTTGTTTATGCTAATGCCGCGCTTTTTTGCACATCCTGCAAATACAGTATATGTACTTAATTCACTTGTTTTCATTCTGTCGCTACACATGAGCAACTTCCTGGTGAAGCTGGAAGTGGTGTCTTTATACAATACTCTCTTTGCCAGCCCCTGTTAAGTCTTTTTCTTTGTTGTATCCTATTATGGAGCTGGAAAGACCAACTTTCCCCTCAGGGACTAACTAAAGTTTCATCTTATCTTTCTCAGAACTCAGTTCAGTAATCTCTCTCAATTAGTTGTGGATCACAGAGGTTAGTCTCCGGGTCTCGGTGGTAGCCGGTGGTAAAGACTTTCTGTCTGCTTCTGCTCTCCATGTTTGCGTACATGTGTGGTACATGATATGGGTGACCGCCTCTCATAACCAAGTAGCCTACGGGCGAAAATGTGGGAGACATTTTTCCTTTGAGGTTGCATATTATATAATTTTAATATTTTAGTGTCTGTTGTTTAATCGGTAGATAGATCTATAAATCCAAATTGATCATCTTAAAATCGTTTTGTTTTTAGGAGGAAAAAAGGCTTTGTTGTTATTAAAATGGTATCAGAGGATTGTCATAAAATTCACAACAAATGTAGATAGGCTCATAACACTTTAAGTTTGAATCTCGAAACTGTGCTATATTACGAAGAAATACCCAGTATTCTTACTATGCATTAATTCTTCTACATAATCTTATATTCCTATAAAATAAATTATCCACCATGAGTAGTCTGCGTGTTTCAGATTGTTCTGTGTCAGGAATTCTTTCAAATCTAAGTAACTGTTGTTTTTTTAGTCACATGATATTGAGGATTCAAGATTCAATACTGGATTATGATTTTGTATTTTATAGTTTTGTAGCATTGATTTAACGTCAGGGAGAACTGCCCTTCACATGGAATAAATTCCAGTTACAAACTAAAAGTTGGGTTGCTACTGTTTGGCATCCAACAATCAAGGACCAGTGTAATAAACATGCATTTTAAAAAGTATATGTAAGATTTGTATTTGAACCTTTTACTTGTATGACAGTCACTGAGGTGAGGGTTGATGTGATCATTCGTGAGTTAAGGTCACCCATTGTTTTCCTGTTAGCGGTGACTATCACCAGGCAAGTCCCTCTATAAAGAGACCTCTGCTGTCCTTTGAGATCCGTCTGTCTCAATGCAATCAATAATCCAATCTCAGTCTCCTTGTGGAGGTAGAGTGCATGTGTGTGTGTGTGTGTGCTTGTGTGTGTGTAACCCTATACCCCAGATAGAGGCCACCAATAGGGGGAAATGCTCCTGTCTGACCTCCAGCATGCATCATTTTCTTCCTCCTTTCCGTCTCGGCTTTGTCGGTTCGTCATACACGTCTCCATTTGGCTCCTCTGATCTTTTATCTTCTACCCCCAACTGTCCTTTCATCTTTTCACCTGTCTTCATGCATCAGCGTGTCCATCTGTCTATCACTCAGTCACAGTCACTAATAAATTGGTTTGCTCTACAGAAAGTCTTTCTTCACATTCAGCGCTGATTACTGTCAGTGTATCTGTCATCTTCAGTGTATGTCACACTGATCGATGGAGTGTGTGTTTTACTCTGTGTATGTGTGTGACATCAGTGGAGCCACCTTGCTGATTTCTTGGTTGCTGGATATAAGAGGGTCAGGTCTGCTTGGGCCTAATCAATGACTACAGAGCCTGGCTGTCTATTCCTTTATTACCCGAAGAATGAGCACACAAGCACATAAACATACACTGTACATTAGGGGCAGATAAATCGAAGCTCAATGATCACACACTTAACAAGGAGAGAAGAACTGGAAATGACAGGTCACCTCTGCCAAACCTTTAAGCTTTAGAGACTATGTATGTGTGCGTGTGTGCATAAGGGTGGTTGGACACCACTGGTTTCCACACTGAGATCAAAAGTCTAATGAGGCTCATGTGCAGCCCAGCATTATAATATAGCTTCTGCTGCTGCTGTTCAATTTCCATCCTCGAGTGGTGAGCTGTGGACCGGATTAGATACAACACCTGCCTCCAGTGTGAATGTGTGTTTTATTTATCTGCACATAGACGAGGACAATTTAATTCATGAACCTCATCTAAATCAGAGGTCACCAATCAGGTTCTTAATAGGGAGAGGAGAGCAGGAATTGACCGGTCACTTGTGTTGCATCTGCAAACCTTGGGGACTTTGTATGTGTGTGTGTGTGTGTGTGTGTGTGGCTGGGACTGCAGCCGGTTTTGAAAAACCTTTTAATTAATAGACTCATTACCTTCCAATCTCCCCGTGCCCTTTCTTCTGTGTTGTCCCAGCCTCCAGAGGGAAGCTTAGTGATTCTCGTCTGTAGTGAAGGATAACATCCCTGGAAACAAGACCCTGAAGTGACCCTGTCTTTGCCAGCTGGGCCAGCGGCATGAAGCAGAAAGCAGGTGTGGTTATGACTGAGAACAATTGCCTTGGCTTTGATGAAGAGGAGTCAAAAATCTTAACAGAAGGTGAGTAAACTCGTCATCAAAGGCAACCAACCAATAAGAATAAATAATTTACAAAGAAACAACAACACTGGTTCCTAGAAATAGAATAGTGCATACAGATTGAATATTCAATCTCCCAAATGCTGCAGGTAAAATCTAAAATGTATTGTCAATGCCCTATATATTACTTCTGAAAATAATGAAGGAGCCTGATGAAAAATTGTGAGGAAAGAAGGAAATAAGAGAATGAGAAGGAAAGGGAAGTGAATAAAGGACAAGATAAATGGAGGGATATTTAAAAAAAAGGAGAATCTGGGTGAGGCAGACACAGTATAGGATGAAGGAATAGCCCGACCTCTTGCATATTTAATATCTTTCTCTGGGTAGCTGTTAAACCCTCATTACCACAGCACTGACAGTCTGAATAAGACACACATATGCACACCTCCTCACTCTTTACTCAGGGAAAAGTCCTGGAAGTATCCTGATCAGATGCCTGAACCAACCGACATCGATCATGAAGGAGCACCGATTCTACTCTAAGCTCTTTCCAGATATCTGAACTTTCCCTGCGGATGAGCCAAGATACCCTACAGAGAAAACTCCTTTTGGCTACTTTTATCTGTGATCTTCTTCTTTTACTCACTACCCAGTGCTAACAACTACAGACAAGTTGGAATGTAACAAGTGATAAAGTGAGAGCTTTTCCTTATCCCTCTTTTCAACCTGTTATCCCTTTTAGTTCCATGCAAACTTTGATCTGCTGGCCAATCTCATGCTTCATCTTACTTAAATGGGGGTAAGCTACCATTTTTTGGTGGAGTGTCATAGGCTCAGACAGGAAAGCTGATCTTTATCACAACTAGTTCAAACTTGGCTACAAACCACGTAAGTGTGCTGTGGGTATCCCTGTACGATTCACAGCCAAAGAGACCTACATGATCGGCAAAGCGGGGTTGCCACACTGGACACCACTCATTGGCTTTATCTTGAGATCCTGTTCATTGAAATCACAAATACAATTGGTGACCAGGCTCAGAGTCCAACACTCACTTAGAAAACTTACCTAAAAAAATGTAGACTCTACTCTTACTCCAGTGATACAAGGACTAGATTGACCAAGAGCAGGGTCAAAGGCCCAATCTCACATGATGGCTCAAGTGTTCTCTCTTTAGGGCAATCTCTATGAACAATCTGTAGGCAATGGGACAAGATTTTTCACAAGTGTTCTGGTTTCTATTGGAGTCCAAGTAGGAGTGACCAATCACGTTTGAGCAGCAGATATACAGTCTGTGTGGAGAAGTGGAACGCATTGACAGAAATGCGATCTCAGACCCCATCAGCTATCGCCTGACAACAATTTAGCTTTTTAGCTTTATATTAGCTTTTATACGTTTATCTGCATTCAAATGTCGATACCTGTTTATGGAGATTAGCTGAAATGACTGCCACATGGAAGTGAAAGTCTTGGCCCAGATTTCCACTGGCTACACCGGACCCCCCGAAATATTGCCATTGCTTCCAATGGCTTAATTGCCATCAGACAATAGTCCAGGAGTTCCAAGATCGGTTAGTGAGTAAAGCAGCTAGTGAATTGTCCCTTGGACAAAACATGGACAGAGTCCACATTTTTCCACCTGAGATTCAACAATCAACCAATGTCTTAAGTCAGTTGCATCAGTATAGTTCAATGTCACAAGTTTGTCTCAGAGGGCTTTACAATCTACAACCTCAGAAAATTCAAGGTCTTCAGCATCTTTGGATGAATGTCATCATCGTCTGGCACCTTGGTATTCAGTAAGTGAATAACCTCATTGACCTCTGACATGGATATCTGTAAGGATTAAAAACATTGTTAGCATTAATGTATAGCTTGTTTGCAATGATGTGACTATTATGATGTGCAAAATTCAGATGGAGGGCAGGAAGTGATAAAATCCATATACAGTACAGGCCAAAAGTTTGGACACACCTTCTCATTCAATGCGTTTTCTTTATTTTCATGACTATTTACATTGTAGATTCTCACTGAAGGCATCAAAACTATGAATGAACACGTGGAGTTATGTACTTAACAAAAAAAGGTGAAATAACTGAAAACATGTTTTATATTCTAGTTTCTTCAAAATAGCCACCCTTTGCTCTGATTACTGCTTTGCACACTCTTGGCATTCTCTCGATGAGCTTCAAGAGGTAGTCACCTGAAATGGTTTTCCAACAGTCTTGAAGGAGTTCCCAGAGGTGTTTAGCACTTGTTAGCCCCTTTGCCTTCACTCTGCGGTCCAGCTCACCCCAAACCATCTCGATTGGGTTCAGGTCCGGTGACTGTGGAGGCCAGGTCATCTGCCGCAGCACTCCATCACTCTCCTTCTTGGTCAAATAGCCCTTACACAGCCTGGAGGTGTGTTTGGGGTCATTGTCCTGTTGAAAAATAAATGATCGTCCAACTAAACGCAAACCGGATGGGATGGCATGTCGCTGCAGGATGCTGTGGTAGCCATGCTGGTTCAGTGTGCCTTCAATTTTGAATAAATCCCCAACAGTGTCACCAGCAAAACACCCCCACACCATCACACCTCCTCCTCCTTGCTTCACAGTGGGAACCAGGCATGTGGAATCCATCCGTTCACCTTTTCTGCGTCTCACAAAGACACGGCAGTTGGAACCAAAGATCTCAAATTTGGACTCATCAGACCAAAGCACAGATTTCCACTGGTCTAATGTCCATTCCTTGTGTTTCTTGGCCCAAACAAATCTCTTCTGCTTGTTGCCTCTCCTTAGCAGTGGTTTCCTAGCAGCTATTTGACCATGAAGGCCTGATTCGCGCAGTCTCCTCTTAACAGTTGTTCTAGAGATGGGTCTGCTGCTAGAACTCTGTGTGGCATTCATCTGGTCTCTGATCTGAGCTGCTGTTAACTTGCGATTTCTGAGGCTGGTGACTCGGATGAACTTATCCTCAGAAGCAGAGGTGACTCTTGGTCTTCCTTTCCTGGGTCGGTCCTCATGTGTGCCAGTTTCGTTGTAGCGCTTGATGGTTTTTGCGACTCCACTTGGGGACACATTTAAAGTTTTGCAATTTTCCGGACTGACTGACCTTCATTTCTTAAAGTAATGATGGCCACTCGTTTTTCTTTAGTTAGCTGATTGGTTCTTGCCATAATATGAATTTTAACAGTTGTCCAATAGGGCTGTCGGCTGTGTATTAACCTGACTTCTGCACAACACAACTGATGGTCCCAACCCCATTGATAAAGCAAGAAATTCCACTAATTAACCCTGATAAGGCACACCTGTGAAGTGGAAACCATTTCAGGTGACTGCCTCTTGAAGCTCATTGAGAGAATGCCAAGAGTGTGCAAAGCAGTAATCAGAGCAAAGGGTGGCTATTTTGAAGAAACTAGAATATAAAACATGTTTTCAGTTATTTCACCTTTTTTTGTTAAGTACATAACTCCACGTGTTCATTCATAGTTTTGATGCCTTCAGTGAGAATCTACAATGTAAATAGTCATGAAAATAAAGAAAACGCATTGAATGAGAAGGTGTGTCCAAACTTTTGGCCTGTACTGTACTTCTTTACAAATTACGTCGTCCTCCTAGTGTTACTAATAATATACTGTGAGCCGATGAACATGAACAAGAGTTGAGTGAACTATAACTATTTTGTGTGTGGTTGGGTGCATGACTGAAATGACTGCCATCTTGTTTTTGGCCCGGTGAGTACTTGAGAATAACTGTCTTTTATATTTCAACTTGGCACATAGATGCAGTGCTGTCAGGCTAATGTTACTAGGTAACATTAGTTGACTTTAGCTACTATTTTCTACCTATTAGGTCAGCCTTTCCCAGAGGTCTGGAAAAATGTCATTAAAAATCTGGGTCATAGTTAAAAACACAGAGACGTTATTAAAGCAAATTGTAATTTTGCATCCAACTCAAGCTATCAGTCAACACAACACTTAAATGTTTAACGTTTGAAATTAGTTGACTCCTCTTCTCCAGACTGAAGAAGAAAGCTTTTGATCCACATCAGCCCACTGTGATTGATTGGAACAGCTGTAGACAGCAAATAATAGGAATTTGTACAGGCAAGCTAGCTGAAAACACTTACCTTAGCAGCTGGAAATATTCCCCATCACTTTGATTTTGTCAGAAGGAAAGATGACAAGAACACTGTTGCTGCAAGTAGTCAGATTAAACTCTTTCCACTGCAAAAAACACGTCCTCAAACCTCCGGTCTGAAACATCTTGGCTACTACAACTCCTAACACAACAACGTGAATCTCTGGACAGGATGGATGTAGCCCTGCACTGGCTAAACAACCAAAACTGGATCTTAATTGTGGACAGCTGCAGACTACAAAGAAGTGATGAAGATTGTGGCTGGGTATGTGGTGGATAAAAGGTCGCTCCATGAGTGACTCTCTTTCTGAAATACTGGTCACAGGGAACAGAAAACCCCAGGTAAAAAAGAAGCCATCTTGCCTCAGCTACACTTGTATGATGTTATATGCAAAGAAGCCATTTTCTCCCAAGATATTAAATGATTGTGAGTGTATTTATTAGTTTTCAGCGAAACAAAGTACATCTGAACAACAAACACATGCCCAGTGTTAAAATTCTGCGAGATACTTTGTTTTCTCATGAAGCATTTTTCTCTGTCAGAGCTGAACATTGAGACTGTGGAGATGTTTAGTATCTGGGGAACTCCTCATCATGTTCTGTGTCAATCATGGTGCCAAACATTTTGTCAGGACTCAATATTAGATCCTTAGAGTAGCTGGTGGTTATTATAATAAGTAAGTAGACACATGAACACACACAAACACAGAAAAGCTGAGCCGGACGAAGCTCAACACTTTCCAAACAAGGTAAATGACAACAACTAATATCTCCACTGGGACATGTGTACTTTGTGTGTGTACATATGTAGATTTGTGCAAATTTGTGTGACAGTTTATAAATCATAAATTATGCATAGTTTTCCTGCAGACCTTAACTGTTCCTTATCCTAATGACCATGACCGCAGGGCGTTTCATTAGCGCTCAGTTAGTTGACCATCTCTCGCTGTTTGTTTTGCTCACTCCATCACCCAGGGCCATTTAGCTTTCATCAGTGTGCTCACTCTCATCCCCTGGTTTTAATCAGACCACTGTGACCTGGAGGAACAATCTCTCTTACCTCTCATATGAGACGAGTGGAGCAGTAGGAATTAAGTTGAATCGATAAATCAGGGCAATATTGTTCCTTTAAAAAATAACTGCCTGTAAGTCACTATAATATTTCTATTGGCTGTCACTAACCAATATTTTACTCACCTTTTTAAGCTACATGCAAGACAGCTTTTATAACCATAACACTGTGTTCTTTAATTTTATGGCTAACCATTTATGGTTATTTTTTTGTACTGCACACAAACAGCCAGTCTAGGCACTGAGCCCAGGTGTGGCAGCATCCCCTGCATCCCCTGATGCTCCGCCATTGGCACACGCTCAGTTTTCCTGAGTAATTAAAGATTACTGCCAAATTACAGGTGCACTGTTTTCAGTTTCATTTCCAAATAAAGTGGTAAATGATGCGGTTGAACTGCTGTTTTGTTCATAGGCTGTTTGACTCCTGAATGATTAAGATCCTGTCCTGTGTCAGAGTTTGTTTAAGGGATGTTAAAACATTCCAAGGTCTCAGTAATTACTGTTGTGAGTACATTGAAACAATTTCCTGACTTATATATTGTTTATTATCTTGAGGATTGGATGGTTGAGTATATGGAGGATGTGGTTTTTAACTGTCAGCACCTTACAGGAATAGCACTCCTTATTTTGTTGTGTTTTTTTAATGATACAATAATGAACGGGTTTACATGGACAGTTTAATTCCCTTTTCATTCGGAATGAAAGTTCATTCCTATTAAAAGTGATCTTGTAAACACCTATTTCAGAATGAAAATGGCCAGTGCGATTAAAAATTCAATCCGATGTAAGGGGCTGGAATATTCCGTTTCTAATTCCGAATGAAAGAATTTCTCGCACTTGTATACACTCATTCCTCTTTAAGTTCATTCCGGTCTTTCTGCGCATGTTGGTTTCCTTGCCCTTCTGGTGTGCTGACGTATATAGCGTGCATAGCAACGGGCTGAGATAGAGCAGTCGGACTCATTGCACTCACCGGTTTCCATTCGCCAAAGCACGGCCTTCTATCTCCCTTCTTCGACCTTCTACCTCCCTTCTCCTCCTCAACAGATGAAGCATAGATGGAACAAGGTAGTTGTCGTACTGCTGCTTCAGAAATATAAGCAAAACAAGCCCCAAAAAGGCAATAAGAACGGCGTCGTCAAGCATCTTGTTAGCCGGAACGAGGACTACAGTGTTTTCTTCCGGTAAACGTAAACACGTAACATCCGCCCTGCCCCCTATCCAATCAGAAACCTTCCCTGCCTCAAATCTTGCAGGGACCCAAATAAAGGCGATTAAAAGGTGATTATTCAGATTCAGAATGAATATTTCCCATGTAAACTACCTGGGAAGACTTTAATTCTGAATGATTTCATTCAGATTTATTTCATTCCGATATGAGAAGCCATCATGTAACTGCACCCAATGACAATTGTTAAACTGATTCATGCTTTAGTTTCTTTGAGCGCAATATTTTTGATGAAATCAACTCCATCTCAGATTTACAGTATTAGCTTTTTTAAAAGGTAAAATTTCAAATACTACTAACTCTAAATTATGTAACCTACATTTCAGGTCCATAATTTTACTTCATCTTGCTGTAGTTAAATTTAGGCTAAGCGTCAGTCTTGAAAGTGGTGCTTAAATACTACTTTTACGCATGCATTTGTAAATGTTTGTGGTCTTTACCACCGATGAGCTGGATTAATTGTGTTGCTTGTTTAGCCCACCCACACTTTAGCCGTGCTGTGAATTGGGTGGCTGCAAATCCCACAAACCGGCGCTCTAATAGAGTGATGGATAGTTCCCAGCTGTCAACGTGACATTTGTAATGGTCCCATCCTTTGTAACAATGAGAGTGGGGAGGAATAAATGGAGGGTGAGAAATGGAGAAAGAGAAATGTTGTCTTTGGTTCCCTGTGTCTCCATCTCCACATAGGCTGTAAGGAGCAAGGCAAGGGCACAGCAGACATGATTCACACTGAAGACTCAACAATGAATGCAAATTGCTCTCAACAGTTGTGTGCTTCCTGTGTAAATCTTTTTTCCCCCTTTTTTTCCTTGTCTTTTTTAGACGCAACTACATTCCATTCACATTCTCAAACACAAGACAGTGTCCAGCAACCGGCTTATTTACTGAGTTTATAATTAGACTGAGTAACAGCTGAGTTTATTTTTCTTTATTCTTTATAAGTTGGTAACATGTCATGGTGGTTAAAGCTACGTAAGCGATTTTCTCCAATGGTGGAGCAGACTTTAAAGGCATGCATTATTTTAATATTCACAGAAGAGGCTGCAATAAAACCCATGACTGGGTAGTGCCTTACTGGAAGGTTAAAATAAAAGCATAAAGAGACTGAACCTCACCACAAAAACCAATCACTGATAATTTCTTTAAATGCTTCCGTGCTACTCACCAAACTATACCCTCCCATATTCCCCAAAACAGGCACATAAAAAAGGCAAAAATTTGTGCTGCTTACAAAAATACCACTTTACCAGTTAAAGCCTATGCCATGTGCTGTTTTATAAATATGGCCCCAAAAGCCTGTGTACAACGCCAACTGTTGACCAACTCTGGCTTTGTTGTGGTGATGGCTCTTACTTTGACTGCTATAACATTTTTAATTTGTTTAAGGGGGTGAAACGGAAATGAAATTGCCGGTTACAGTTACCAGTGCTAGTTTGTTTACTTTGTCTCTACTGTCAATCAAACACTCCAACACACCCACCTTGAGGCTTGAAAGAAAAGGAACATTTCCTGTATATCCCCAGAGCAGCCATATTAGCAGTGATATGGATGGCAGTGTTGGTCTGTCAGTCACTTGGCCAGTGAGTCCCCTACTTTTGTTCAGTCTCAAACATCTCAACCACTTTCAGATGGATTGCAGTTAAATTTGTTCTACTAACTCTGGTGATCCCCTAAAGTTTTATCTGACGCTATCATCAGTTCAAAATCCCCATATCCTGAGAGGTATTTCAACACCTATTAGACAGATTGGCTCAAAGATGTGGTGCACACATTCTTGATCCCTAGACAATGCCTCCTACTGACTTTCCCCTCTAGCGAAGGATTCTTCAAAGTCTGACACTGTCAAGTCCAGCCAAGTAGATTTTATTTCTGTAGACAGATATTACAAATCACAAATTTGCATCCAGGGGCTTTACAGTTTGGACAACATACAACACTCTCTGTCCTTAGACAATTTGGATTAAAAAACAATGAGAGAAACCATAGTAAGAGCATCCACCACCACACACATACACACTCCCAGAGTGTAGGATTTGTTTCGACACTGGGGGGTGATACTATGACAGGAGGGGTTTTGGGGGTTCTCCGCCAGAAAGTTTTGAGCATGAAACACCTGGTTCTTGCATTCTGTGTGCCTTTTTATGCACTAAGTTGTGCTTTTTCGGCATCAATGTATGGTCTAAATGTCCTCTGTTACTGAAATGTTTTTATCAGGGGAGACAAATACACATGGTGTCAATATTGAGGGGGATGTGTCCCTCCCAAAATCTAGATGTATGCACACCTTTTCATTGTCGATGGGACATTCTGAGCCTCAGAAATATCAAGAAAAATATTTATAGTGCAACAAAGCCATATAGTTTAGACCTCTGATCCTTTTATCCTTTTACTTATCTTATTTAGTGTTTAGTTCTAATTTATGTATTTGTGTAGGTTAAAGTATTAGATTAAATTTAATTAAATTGGTAGACAATCATGCTGCAACTCTTAGAAATACAAGCCCCATAATGCTTTGTGGGATGTAAACAGGAAGTGCAATGTTGTGGATTCAATGAGTTATGGTGTAGGCAACAAGTTGAGCCCAGTTTTATTTTTAGCCTATATTTGTTTGCATTTTGGCTTTTGCTGTTGCTATTAGCAGTTACTGTTTACAATATACCCATACATGTATAGACAACTATCACTGGATTACTTTGATGCTGATGACCATTTCAAAATTTGATGTTCTGCAATTACCCAAGGAGTGACTTTTCCTATCATTTTTAAGCAGATCTATGAACCTTTATCTTTGATGGATTTTGGAGATGGTACTATCATCAGAAAGGGTAAGTCACGCTGAATCTAAAAATGTGTGTAACATTATCTTGTATGTGCCTCCAGATCAGACCAACTTATGACTCTAAGAATATTTTTTTTGTGACACAATGACAAATAGCATGTTTTTAAAGTAGTTAAATTGCCTCTATGAGCTTTGTGCATCATGCAGTATCATTGCTTGTTGACTCTCCTTCACCACCAAATACCTACAAAACTAATGACATTCATCACCAGCCTATGCTGAGTGCTAGTGGGTCTTTGTCGACATTTGTTCTCTGAAGTTGGTTTAGTGTGTCTGTTCCTTTACTAGGTCAGTTTGTTAAAGATTGCTGAATTCAGGTGTATTGCGCCAACCTGCAGAACTTAAAACTTTGGCAATACTTACTTTAACTGTTGGGTGAAGAAGCAAGAGAGAGGCCAAGAAAAAAAAAGACAGTCCCCCACAACTATAGAAACTGACAAATAGCGTCTCTTAATCAAAATTGACCCCTGGGTGCCCCTGGGGTTCATGAATGTCCACAACACATTCAAGACCCTTCCCATATAGAATGCCACACTGATTATTATTCTGTAGACTGACACAAAAGTCAGTGTCATCCTTGTTCCCTCGTCATAAGCCGATGGGATTTCTCCATTGGATCATTGCAGAAAATAAACTCTGTGGCAAATAAACATTTATGATACTTACGCATTACATACACATTTTTTTCGGCAAGATAACCTTCACAAATGAACGCGATCTTCATGATTTTTGAAACCTAAATGCAATCGCCAGAGGTAAAAAGCTAACCTTAGGCTATAAACAAACTGCTTAACTCATACCACAACTAGGCTGTAAAGCTGCATTCGGCATAATGACGTTCTGTAATCTCATTTAGCCACTTGTTAGCAACCACCTTTTTTATGACACACAAAATCTTCAAAATTCAGTGGTAAGGTATTTATCGATGTATTTTATGTCGTAGAACAAAACGTGAAAGTCTCTTAAGCTTGTCTTAACCACAAACCTTATTTCAGGCATCTAACCAAAAACCCAGGCAAAAACCCTACTGAATGCTAACTCAGCCCCGGGTTTTAAGACTCATTCTTTGGGCGCTCTATGAAGCCCATGCACTTCCCAATGGGGAACTGACATTTACGTGACATTTCTGATAGATAGATAGATAGATAGATAGATAGATAGATCATCTGAGACAGAATTTGATTTAAAGACAACAGGGTTGCCATATAGGGGTATAGCATCCAGGAAGGAGCTGAAAGAAAAGGTTGCATGTCAAAGCAGTCTCTATAAATACACCCCTCTCCTTTCACGTGGTCCTCAAGTGCGGCTTGACGTGAGAGAATATTAATTTTTTGCTGCTGACTGGAGCAGGAAAGGGTGGAAAACAACTACTTTGTCCTTGTGGAGAAGTGCGTTTCTGCTTGCATTGGCCAAAACCCTCTGAAAGAGAAACAGAGAGAGTGCGTGTGTGCGTGTGAGATAGCTGAATGAAGGGCGAGACAGCGAGGGAGGAGAGGGAAGACTGAAGTGGTAATTGATGACTGTTGATTTGAGCTGCTCTTATAAACACAGTGAGAAATAGCAGAATAGAGAAGTGAGGGTGTAGCCAGACAGAGTTTCCATCCAGCAGTCAAGTGAGCTTTGAGTAGACATTTGAAATGTTAAAGATGATTACTTGCAAATGTTTGTATCACATAAGTCAAAATGTCCTGAACAAAGAGGTAAATCAAAATAAAATAATAATCTTTGCTATCCAGCCATATACAGTTAGAATATCGAAAACAAAATGCATCCAGCTATTCACATAAATTACCTCAGATAGGTGGGGAAACAGGTGTAACTTTTTGGCCCTCTTATGTTTCATAATTAGAATCTAAACACTAATACTGAAATGGAACGTAGTAAAGCACACCTGCACACCTCGTCTGCTTAAACGCTCACACATTTACGCCTCACAATCTGTCTCATTATCACTGCTGCTAACCATATAATCACAACACTTTAGAGTTGTTGAACATGATCCAACATGCTGTATATGTATGTGTGTGACTATGTGCGTACGACAGAACAAGAAGGCCGTGGCTTAGGCTTTTTATCAGCGTGTTTGTGTGGATCTAGGATACCATGTCCAGGCACAAAGCAAATAGGATTTTCTAGCATCTTTCTCTCACTGTCTTTTGTGTGTGTGTGCAGAGAGAGAGTTTACTCTATATTGTGAGGCTTAGTTTCCCACTGTGGTCATCCAGATTGCCAGTCACCACAGCCTTGTGTACGACATGCTAGATAAATCCTGTTTGCACGCACATGTGCACACGCACGCACCCATGCACACACACAAACACACACATGCAGGGGCGCCTTGCGAGCCAAGAGATGTGGGCTAGCGGGTTCAGCTTAACCACAGTGAACTCTGGTTCGTCCAAAACAAATGAGGAAGGCCGTGCAAGGATGAGGCTTTTAACAGGCTTGATCAGACTTACATATTCCACTGGTGTAATATCAAATAATATCTTTTACCCTTCCTCTTTTATTATCAAAGGTTTAGCATCTTTTTTTCCCCTCTTTGAGCTGCAATGTAATATCAGTCTTGCGCTGGTGACGACCTCTCACATGAGCACTGGGCAGACTCAGCAGAAGACACTAAGCTTCTTTTTTCAAGCAGAACATCAACAATCAATTTACTCTCCTACGTGGGTGCAAGTTCACACACTGTGTTGAGAATCAGTGTTTCTCAGCTCCCGTGGCTTATTTAAAAAGTTGGATTGATTTATTTTGGAGTCGAGAGCTCCTCATATCAAAAAAGGCAATTAGCAGGCTCTTCTGTTGTTGCAGCAAACAAAGATCCTCGTCATTTTAATTTAATGAGCCAAGTCTGGCTCAGAATGAGTATCTCTGCTGGAATTTAATAACGGTTTCCACTCTGTCTCGCTCTGTAGAAAAAGCTCGGGATCCAGACTGGTGTTGTCACAGTGTTAGGTAGCATCCAGGGATATTATAGGAAAACAGGCCCAGACAGACTCATTAGGAGATGTCCACACTGGCTGAGATATTAGATTCATGACAATGCTAATACACAGGCAGCCCGGCTAAGATTTCGCTTGAATAATGGATGGTCTGTACTGAAGAGAGCAGATCACTGAGAGTAATTTTTTTCGCAGAGCTCTGTGACATTGAAGTGTTTTGACTGATGCAGTTGTTCCAGTAAAGAGCGAGGAGCTAACCATGCTCCCTCCAACAACAAAGAATAGACAGAGAAGCATGACGCCCATAATGCAGAACAGACGGCTTTATTCTCACCAAACTCAGGCATGCGCACACACACACACACACACACACAGATACACATGGATGGGCAAAGGATATAGGTATCTTTATTTTTTCACTCAACAGACACTTGGTTTCCAAAAAAACATATCAAAAACACTTTCCTCGTTCAATATGTCTTCATTTAAATAGAACTAACATCATTCACGTCTCATGGAAACGCATTCAAACAAACACATGTTGGGACTAAGTGAGTGGATTACTAACGGACTTCTCTTTGTGCTTATGGCCTGTCTGCAAAATAAAAAGCAGCCAGTTAGCATTCAAACTGAGAGCTATAGCATTGTGGCACTAATGGAGCATTAGATTGGGGTTAAGCGCTTGAATGGGGAGTGGTCCGCTCGCTCTGCCCCGGGGCTACCCATACAGGGCCACCGCTTATAGCATTAGCATAATTGCTGGACACCGGAGCACAGCAGAAGGTACTGAGCAATCCTCCATTCCAGCTCACCTAATTCACTCTGATTGAGCTGGGAGGACTGGTGCTGAACTCAATGAATGGCCCTGGGATGGGGAAAGAGGATGGATGGTTCTCCTGGTAAAGCGGTTAGAGGAGATACAGAACTGCACGGATGAAGAACAGAAGCACTGGTCAGACTATACTGCAGTGAATGATAGGGCTAGATATTGTTTAAAAAATGATGATACCGATACTAATACCAGAACCATTAAAGTGATAACGTACTTATAGAGTACTTTATTTGATACCTTTTTGTTCTAGTAAGTTGATACCCTTCATTTGGAATGGAAACTTTGCGTTGCGTTAATTGCCACGAGATGCCACCAATGCCATCAAATAAGCCATGCTCAATTTCATCACGCCACAGACTGTGTGGCTTGTAGCTGCTGCAGTGGTGGGCCAATCACATATCACATAAGTCAAAGAATGTTTGCAGTGATTGGCTGTGAACAAAACCATACAAATAGTATCTTATTTTAGACCTGGTACAAAAAGGACTGATTGCACGTATTGTTTGAATGGAAAAGATTCAATACTACCCCTAGCCCTAACCCTACCCCAACTAGCCCCAGTGAATGATCCAGCACATTCCCATTACCAACTCGTCATATACCTGAATCTTGATAAGTGGCCTGTCATGTCAAAATGTGACGGACTAGATATCCCTTCTGTATCACTTTTTGACATTCAGGATTGGCGTGTCAATTCACGCTTGTTACATACATTGTCTCTTTAAAATGAATTCTGTTTTCCCAGGGAATATTAAGCATAGTGTTAGTTCAGGCAGACATGGTGTCAAGTTCAACTCACATCCCAGCTACATTAGCTCATCTAAAACAGCCCAATCAACTGATGGAGCAGCTGATTGATGGAGGGGAGTCAACTGTCAACTGGGAGTCTATGCAACCAGTTGGCAAATCTCTTTCAGGGCGCCCTATTGAAACTGCGCTGGCCTACCTACTGTTGCTGCTTCCTCTGCAAGCCACTTTGCAACCCACCTCCACCCCAGCTCCTCATCTTCATGCTGTGTCTCGCTTATCAATGTCATTTCTATTTGTCATTGATGCTAGCTCTGTTCCGGCACATGGAAGGGCAGGGAGGTTTGCTCTCTCTGGCATAGGCTTACCTTATTTGCACGTGGAAGGGCAGAGAGGTGTGCTATCTTTGCCTTAAGGCTTCCCACATAAGCACATGGAAGGGCAGAGAGGTGTGCTCTCTCTACCTTAGGCTTTCTGCGTAGGCCCGAGGAAAGACAGAGGGGCCCCAGAACAGAGCCATACCCCCAAATATAATACTGCAAATGGAAATTAAGTTTTCTTTGACTAAAGTGTTCCTGACTGAAGTATAGTTTCTGCTTGTTAAGTGCACAGTCTTTTTCAAAATAAACTTGGAATGTAGGTAAAAATTGTGTTATGTTTGTTAAGTGTAGACAACAAAATAACACAATTAGATTTAAAAAAAAAAAATAATGGTTTGGCTTAAAATAAATACGTTTGTTACTTTCATGATGCCATGCCACATGACATACTTCACTGGTAGCATGCTACACACACTAGCACACTACATCATCATCATCACAGTAACTCAACTGACTTTTGGTTTCACTTGGGACATGAACAGTGGGTTCCCAAGTGAAAGTCCAGAGTTTGTTTGACCTGTCCACCTCCTCTTTCCACGCACACTTAGCAGACTTTCTTGTTCTTTTTATTACAGTAGCTGCTCAGAATGTCAATAAATGCCTGGGGCATCTCATACTGCTATTAAAGTGTGCCTTTGTGTGTCTGTGTCTGATGCTGACGGGCCACTGACCAAGCGTAGGCATTTGACGAGTTGGGAGTGACATCAGGTTGAATGATCACTTCCATTATTAGGGTTGGAGTAAAACAAATGAAAAAAGAAAATGAATAGGGCAACTGTAGAGGGAACGACCACATGTCCTCAACTCATAATTACCCTAATAAAGACGCTTTACAACAAATCTGACCCTCCCAGTATCACAATGCTTGACACATACAGAGACAGAGAGAGAGAGGGAAAGGGAGATCTCCATTTACGTATGTGGCTGAGCACAATAGTTGTAAGCAGTCTTTCTCTGTGTCTCCCTCCCTCCCTCCACCCCACTCCTCCCCTCCTGGGATGGGTCCTATTTTGAATTTAATGAAAGAGGAGAAAACACTACATTGCATTGGACTCAAATGGAACCCTAGAGAGTCCCAAACCAATTTCGTTGGACAATGGCAAAAACAAAACCGGAGATGTGTACAGTACTGATGAATTGTAGGCAGATCGAGGAATGAAAGGAAAGAGAAAAGGAAGTTTCATTCAGGAGAATTTGGCAATTGGTTGGCACTGAACAATAGTTTTAACAGTTTATAAAGGGAAAACACTGTTGACATTTTTTTGGTCAGCACTGTAAGCATGCACAAGTTAGATGTAAATTATGGAGACAAAGTGTTCAAATTTGATATGGTGGATTTTCCTGTTCCCTTTTTGTAAGTACTTACTGTAATAAAAATGATTCACAACTTCTCTGAGTTTGCTCCAAGGCTCTTATGATCATGAGCTCTTCTCCTGCTTTGATGATGAATAAATGGGAGGTTAGCTGTGAAGTGGGATTGGTTTAACACCATGCCATGAAGTCCCATTTCTGCAGAGTGCCAGCCTTGATGGGTCCTAGACTTAGGGCCAGTGCCCTCTACACAGCTCCTGTGAGGGTTCCCTGAACCCAGACAAGCATTTCTCCTCCCACCTAGCGCTATTGCTCCACTCCCCTTGCCTTGGATTCCTATTCAGCCTGTTTACCATGCCACCAGGCCTATTCAAACCCCAGTCGGCAGGTCTTCCAGAGCCTTACAGAGCCACTGAACTCTCCCTAACCTACTAATCAGACCTCTCCTCCCTTTCAGCCCTTAAACATAAAGCCCCATCTTGACCACCATTTTGTAGGTCAGCCACTGTGGGCTTTGTGCAGGCCTTAGCACCACCAGAGAAAGATCCTCCTCCTATTGATGCATCTTGAGCAGCTCCCCGAGCCACCCAGACACCTCCCCCTGCAGATGGAGGCATTCAAAGACATCCAGTTTATTAAGCTGTCACTGCGCATCTAAATCTGTTCCCTATTGCAATGGTACAGGCCTTTCCAGAGCAAGAGAGAGAGAAGGCCTTTGTGCGCCACCAAGGTATTCAAAGAGCTATAAAAAAAATCACACACACTAAAACTAATGCACACACACCGGTAAAATGAGATGCAAATCCGACGATTCACTTGGCAGCAAGAGTGTGCTTTTCTTTGTGTGTATATGTGTGCATCTTGTGTCTATGCATGTGGCACCCGTTGGTGTGTGTGTGTGTGTGTGTGTGTGTGTGCATGCGTGCGTGCGTGCGTGCATGTGTGTGTGTGCACCTAATTCCTGTAGCATGGTCTCAATCTGTGCTGGCATAGCAGTGCCTGTACAGTTGAGCAGCCGTAACACAGTTGTTGGTACAGGGGCATTGTGTGACTGTGGCAGGGAGAGAAATTACTTAAGGAGCCGGGACAATGTCTTCAGTTAAACCAGGCTACAGTGAGGGGAGACATGCACACAGACGCTCATGATCTAGGAGATGAGCAATACAGGGTGAGAGAGGGGGAGAGAGAGAGAGAGACTGAGAGAGAAAGAGAGAGAGAGGCAAAGAAAGGGTGAGGGGTGAACTGGATCCTGGTTAAGACTTCCAGCTTCTTTCTCTTCTTTAGACAATCAACACTCACAGATTGGATTTGCATGGCTAATGGGAGTTTAGGGCTGTTGTTGTGCAAGGGGGCTTCACATGGGACTGACCCCTGGATTCCAGAACTTTAAAATTAGCACCAGCATAACAAGTACAGTACAGTAGCCCCAGTGAAGAACAGTATTTTAATCCCTACTTGAGCAAATATATGGAAAAAAAGGGAAATTTTGGTTTATTTCAACCTGTCTCCTATCGTCCTAAATTTGTTTCAAGTGACTAGTGACATAAAAATAATAGTTAGCATGTTAGCCGTTAGCCTAGATGCAGCCGAGGCGCATAGTAGCGTTAGACCTGTTAAATCGTAAGTGAACGGGCATATTTCAAGTGCAAAGTTAGTCCACTAAACAAGCTTTTTATCCACAAAGACCGCCTCATAACGTTAGGATAAATGTCAGAGAACATATAGAAAACGACA
Source organism: Epinephelus lanceolatus (assembly GCF_041903045.1). Taxonomy (NCBI): domain Eukaryota; kingdom Metazoa; phylum Chordata; class Actinopteri; order Perciformes; family Serranidae; genus Epinephelus; species Epinephelus lanceolatus. The sequence goes on along the minus strand of NC_135747.1, from coordinate 17,601,915 downwards.
TGTAAACGTGTTGTCTTACCTTACCGGTGTGGTGCCGTGTTTGTTTACCATTTAGCTCTGCTTTCCAAAGTGCAGCCGAAATCTCGCGAGGACAAGCAGCAATAGCTGGAAGGCAGTACTGGACAGTAGCCTGAAAAGTTCATTTATTTTATGAAAGATTTATAGAATAATGGCTGACTTTTTGCCAGACTTCAACTTTGTGGAGGAGGAATTTGATTTTACAGAGTTTGATGGCCAATCTGATTTATTTGAGCCAGAATACACTGACGAAGAGCTTTGTGAAATTGAAAAATGGAGGAGGAGAGAGAGAGGCACAACAGGTAGAGGACGAGAGAGGAGGAATGGCTGCTGCAAGGCTGCGTAGCTCTGGAGATTGGTGGTGTACCTGTGAATGCTGTGCCCCAGTGCCCACAGAAGAGGAATGCCTCTGTTGCAAGGAATGGGACCGGTTGCAGCCTTATTTTCAAGGTCTGGATGTGACCGAGGACGAGACACCTCCACCTGGAGAAGTATCCAGCTGGGCTTTTTCTAGAGCTTGCGAGATTTCAGGCACGGTATGAGATCGCTGCTTGTTCTCGCGATATTTTGGCTGCGCTTTGGAAAGCAGAGCTAAATGGTAAACAAACATGGCAGCACACCGGTAAGATAAGACAACACGTTTACATGTCGTTTTCTATATGTTCTCTGACATTTATCCTAACGATATGAGGTGGTCTTTGTGGAAAAAAAGCTTGTTTAGTGGACTAACTTTGCACTTGAAGTATGCCCGTTCACTTACGTTTTAACAGGTCTGATGCCACTATGCGGCCCAGCTGTATCTAGGCTAACGGCTAACATGCTAACTATTATTTTTATGTCACTAGTCACTTGAAACAAATTAAGGACGATAGGAGACAGGTTGAAATAAACAGAAATTTCCCTTTAATGGCAGATGAGGCTCTTGTCCTCAGAATTTCATCCACTATGTGCTGCGTTGATCCCGGTGAATCCCTTGTGCATGTGTACGCCATTTGAATCCACTAATTTCAATACAAGTATATGGCATATAAGAATAAGGGCCAGCCATAAATAGTATCAAAAACTGGGTTTGATATGATCCTAAATCTTAAGAAATATGACCTTATTGTTGCAGTTTACGGGTGACAAGAATGACATTTGCAGTCCAATCAACAAATATTCCTCAAAAAAACATGGTCCCACTCAACAACCACTGGGTGAAAACATTTTTTCTATTGAGAAATGTTTAAAAAGTGTATTAAATCATGTAGTTATGGATCATAATGATTGGCTCATTATATATAATTTATTGATTTTTTTTTAATATATGCTGAACAAGTCAATTTTCTGTAAAAGTACAGAAGAAATTGGTTGAATTCTCATACAGGTGGTTTCCTTGTGCGAGTGTGTGTGTTTGTGTCGGTAAGTGTATATTTGGCTAAGGAGTGGAAATTAAAGGCTCAAGTAGTAAATGCTGGCATTAGGAAGGGAAATGACCACTGAGCCGTTCAATAACGCCCTCCGTTGTTAATGACCACTGCCCGGGCTCAGACAGGGACGCAGTCTGACACACATACACACATGCACCTGAGGAAAAAGAAACAGGAAGAGGAAATGAGCAAGTGATCCACTCCACCTTCTACTGTACATTCCCACAAAGATGTAAAGACTTTTCCAAACTTCTCTGTGGGCTGTATTTAGGTGTGTGTAAAGCTCGAGCAGGTTGTTTTGGACCCAAGACAATCTTTTTCAACCCCAAGGTTCCTTCTTTTTTTGTGCACATGGGGAAGCCCCTACCTTGGCAAGCTATATGAAAAAACATATCAGTCTTGTGTGTTTTAATATCATTAATGGAAGGGTTTGTGTAAGTGTTGAAATACGACCCAATTAACAAGTGCTGCAGTTTTGTTATTATTTCTCCCTGAATTAATCTTATGGAAATAGGAGCTGTAAGGTAGATATTTCCCATGGCGTGGCTCTGTGAAATGGGTTACACATGTATACTCAGCCCACCGCTGCCCTTTCACATCAGCGATCCCTTTCTCCATTAGCTCCCACTCCTTTCTCATGTGGCTCCACGCTCGGTGCGCAGAGAGTTGGTCACGCGCTAAACAAACAGTATTGCCTTTCTTCCTTGAATTTGTCGATTTGGTCTGGTAATAATTTTAGGTGAGAGGACTGGGGAAACAGTGAGCCTGTATGTGCATTACAGATGGTATTATCACATGAAAATAGGTATAATTGCACTGTGCTTATAGTGCTGGTTAAGTAAACCTACAGTAGGGATCAGGTTGCGCTGCATTGCCCTCCCTTGTGCATCACTGAGTGGTAAGATGCTGTTTTAACTGAGATACAGGAGACTGTATAAATGTCTCATAATTGCCTGGAAAGGAATTTGTTATACTTCTGTTAGTGGCTCACCATACTGACAACGATTTGCTGCAGGAATTCATTAAAGTGGTGGATGAGGATGAGAAATTACTTGTTTTGGAATAAAGCTAATAGATTAGGTACAAAACTGTAATGAAGAAAAATGAATACAACAGGAAAGAAAGTGTAAAATCTTACCTAGAAAACAGGCATTTACAATTACTGCTGGTAATATGCAACTTTAAAAATACACATGAGAGAAACCAGCAATTCTTCTCACTAGGCGTCTACGGTAAGTGCACAGTATTCAAAGAAACAATATCTGTAATGGCCAATTGTGCGGCCTTTTGAAAGATCTATTGCTGCTATGAATCACAACACGATGGGTAATGTATTAGAAGTGCAAAAGAAATAGGCAAACAGCCCTGAGCTGCAAATACCAGACACATTAAAGCCTGGAGCACTTCCAGGGAAATCTTTCAATTACACAGAGTGAATACCACTCTGTTTCGAGGGCGAGATGGATAACTTAGAGAATGGGCTGTCAAAGAAGTAAACTACACTATAGATTTAATTAAAATAACACATCTTGGAGCTTATACTTGCTTGAACAAGGCTGCGTTGGAACAGACAGGTGGACGGCAAATCAATGCTTTGACCAGATGGAAGAGCTGGTTTGTATAAAAGCAGTGAAAGACAAAGTGAGATGGAGGGACGAGGAGAGAAAGGCAGATTTATTGAAAATGGTCAAAGAGTCCGAGTCAGGGTTTTACTCAAAGGAGCTGTATCCAAAATCATTGCACCACACCCAGAAGGCGATTTGTTAATCCTGAGCACGGGGCACGGACCTCCTTACCTAATGTCTAACTTGCATTATGATTCAGTGCTATTTCACTGCAGTTGTACCTTCTATGATTTCATGTGACATATAAAATGATGATTGATTTAAAATATTTTTTCCTGTGCCCTCAGTTTGGATTTGAGTGGGTATGGTTGTTCAAAAGATGCTCTGTGCTTTGTCTCGTAGCAGTGCTTCACAAAGCTGCTTTAAATAATCGCCACAGCCTCAGAACAAATGATAAAATGCTTTTGGTTTTGAACCAAACGTGGGAAGACTAAACACGAAAGAGTCTGTCCATTCTTGATTAAAGGCTCTGTTTTTACCATCAACTGTTCTCTCCTCAGAATATGCCATGTGAAAGTACTTTTACTTACCCACTTGCCTGGGTCCAGACATTTAAATCTGCTCCCTCCACTCAACTCAATCAATAAGTTTGGGTTGACTGATTCAGTTGGCATCATGAAATTAAACAGCAATTTCTTGGTTAAAATGATAAACAATCGGCATCACGGTTGGGACTAATGCTGTTGTCAAGCTGTTGTCATGTGTTGTTAAGTGATGTGCCAAAGCCAATGAGAAGTAATAACTACAATGGTGTGAAAGATTGACTGATTACTTTGCTCCGCTCTTAAAATTTGGCAAAACAGGTATGTTGGCATGGCTACACATCAGTGTGGACGTTAGGTTCAGGCACATTGGTGGGTCTTTGATTGCTTGGAGAAAATCAAATCCCCCTCCCACTGAAATCAGTTAAAGTGGATGCAATATTGGACTGAAGATGGAAACAGAATGAAACAAGTTCACAATTCTGTCTGATATCAGGCAGCTGAGTCACAATTCGTCTCTACCCTGTGTGACTCTCGTTTGCTTGTGGGTTGTAACGCTCATTGGAATGTACAGATTTGATTGGCTGAGTAGAATCACATTAGATGGTTTAACGCATACAATGGAGACGAATGGCATTTTAAAAAGGGTGATATATTCTGGTCATTTTACCATTAATGGGGATGGCAACCCACTCATTCCTTTGCAAATCGCCTACTGAAAACACCCAAATGTTTAAATCCAATACATTTCTGTGACATGATAATGACTGGCAATAATGACACATTTGATTTGCCTGATAAAATTTAAGGGATAATTATCTAAACTGTAGATAGAACATTGGTTTAGAACAGGGGAGGAAATCGTAGTCTATGGTCCAAACTGAAATATCTTAACAACTACTGGACCAATTGCTGAAAGTTTTTACAGACACTCATGGTCCTCAGAGGATTAACCATGCTGACTTTGGTGATTTCTTGGTTCTTCCTGTGGTGCCACAATAAGGTTGAAATTTTTCGTTTAGAATAGTTTTATACAAGTATTGGACCATTTCATATGAAATTCTGGAAATAGTGTCACCCTCAGGAGGAATCATTTTGGTGATCAGTTTTTTAATCAGTTCAAAACTTTGGTTTACGGCCAAATACCTTCAGGACTAATAACATTTCAATTAGCCTCAGCCTTGGCCTACTTTTAGCTAATTAGCAAATGTTAACACGCAAACTTAAGTTGGTTAACATGGTGAACATTGCTTGCTAAACATCCATATGCTAGCATTGAGCATTGTGAGCATTTAACATGCTGATGTTAGCATGTTAGCTGTGCCTTCTGCAAGTACAGCCTCACAGAGGTGCTAACATGACTGTAGACTCTGAGTCTAGTTAATCAGTATTATGTCAGCACCACCATTTTTTCCCATTCTTCTCTCTCCACATCTTCAACACTTGAATACTTCACCCACTGTCCGGGGACGAGCAGCTCATTCACTCCCCTTTAAAGGCTTAGTTTGGATATCACCTAAGCGTGTGTGTGTGTGTCAACTCAAGGAGTAGATGTTGTACTTTTAATTCAATGAAATGCAATGAGGGCAGAGAGTCTGAGGGACAAAGTGTGACGAAGTGTCTGTGTAGGTGTGTGAGAGGTAGCACTCTATGAGTTCTCATAGATTTGCTTTGATCTCTACAAGGCTGGCGTGCCTCTTAAACAAGATTGCCAAATGTCAAGTTTATTAAATAACCATATCTCTCGGTATCTTGGAAGATCACTTGTACTAAGATTGTCTGCTTTGGCCTTTCAGTCAGTCTGATGGTGTCCCTGCCAGGTCCTACAGCATCCACTCCATGAAAGACCAGTCTGTCAGTGCACTCAGAAGCACTTTCTGCCAGACATGTGGTTCTTATTTTGCAGCCAGAGGAGCAGATTAACATAAAAGAGGGTGTGTAACAGTTCTTGCATTCAAAACCCTGCCTGGGGCAAGAGGAGGAGAGGCCGCTTTCGGATTACCTCATTTAGGATCCTTTAAAATGCTGTTTACCTTGCAAAGTGTGCATCTCAATGAGTTATTGCAGTGGCAGAAAGCATAACAGGGTCAGCGGCATTAACAAACAATCTTCTTGGGTAGATAGCTTTACTCGGCTCAAGGAGACATGCTGATACACACATATAGGGCTGAGAGTCAATGGTAACTCAAAGTGTGACACCATGATAATACTTCGTCCATGGCCTTACAGGCAATTCCAAAACACATATTTAACTGGTGAGACAGACAAAACCCTTAAAGACATGTTTTGAAACAGTATGAGGAAAAGCAGTCATATATTGTAGTAGTGGTAGTTGTCAAAACAATCCAACCCAAGGTCTATTTAGTGGCACTTCTGGGACTTTTGATTGCATCACTTGATCTTAATCAGAAGAGTTTGCCTAGCTGTAGCAAGCACTCTTGTATTTTGTTTAATGTGGAAGATGGGGGTTATATACCAGCAAGTGTCAAGTAAAACACTGCACTCAGCTACTGGTGTGGTAGTTTGTCAAGAGCTGGGAAAGCTGGTTCAAGCCATGAGTGTCAGCTGTCCCATTAGTTTAGCCTAGAAATAATCGAGTAAGCTTGGGACCCAGCAATAAGTTTTGACGTAGACTTTGTTTTTACATCGACCTTACTGATACACCATATCCCCACCATATTGAGAGATACTGCTGATCACTGCCACTTGACCAAACAGATTGTAGTAGGCAGGATTGATAATGTTGACATAATCTTCCTACATACAGGACCTAGTTTTCTTGCCAAAGTCATGAAAACTAGAGACCTAAAAATGTGCAAAAAAGACTGGCTTTAAAAGGAAGTGAAACTGTCGTTCCAAGAAAAACTACATCAGTCATTTAAGAAATTCCCCAAAACAATAAGAAAAGCAAGCAAGTCCAGTTATCTATGATATTAGCACTTGTGATTACCGTGACCTGGATGACTGAGAATCTTTAAACAATGTAGTGATAAAACCCTCTTGTAGGTGTTGGTATAATAACACAAAATCCAGACGGAGGAGGTTAGGGTGGATGGAAGGGACAACAGGAAACTGCTGTTCATGTCTCGTCTTCTACCAACATTTAACGTAGGTTTCTTTTAGCCACGACTAACATGAATCTCTACATGTAAGTGGTTATACAGCCTGAACTCATTCCCAGGTTGTAAAATGCTGACACTATGTCACACCCTTCATCGTGTGATGTTGACTCCAAAGGCACCCTTTAACATCTTTATGAGTCACAATGGGCTTTCAACTTACTCCAATGCAAACAGATCTGTGGCAATACTTAATGTTAAGAGCAGCTAATGTAGAATAAAGAGTGAGAAACCAGACTTTTACCCAAGAGACTGCAGTTTGTTTCCCATGTGAAACCAAAATCACTATTGTTTTTATGTAATGTTACATAATTTACATACAGTCATCACTTACATGGCATATTTATGCCAAGTTTATTTTAACCCAAAACATTATCTTTTTTCTTAACCTTACCAAGTAGGTTTCTTGCCTAAACTTAACCCTAATTGTTTCACAACATTAACCTCATGTTACAATGTGTTTCAGCAGTGTGTCATATGCTATCAGATGCCAAGGGAAGTGACAAAGTGTTGGTACTGATGCTCTGGGAATGAGAGCAGGTTGAGTTGTAACAGTAACCATAATGATGAATGGCCACTAACCTTAACATAACACTTATTTTTACATTTAACCAAACTGTTTTTGTGCCTAAACCTGACCAAATCTTAACCACAGCACTGGTACAACATAAAGCTGATTTAATTTTCCCACAGTGATCTGTAGTAATTTTGGAGGGCACAGACAAAGAATGTCATCCTGTTTATAAGGACGTCAGATCAGAATATGCCAATTAATTGTGATTATCAGCTAATTCTAATCTACTTCTTGTCATTTCTGTCTTCAAATTCCACTGCCAAATTAAAGTAAAACCAAGCACTCACTGTACTGGGACAGAAATGAAATCCTGAAGCCCAGGTGAGACCAATTTTCCTGCTATTTCCCTCTGTTTGCCCTGCTGACCTGCGCAAGAAGCTACCGGCAAGCTAGGTTCATGTTCATGTCCATACATATCTAATGCATGTCTGTGTAAATGATTTAAAACAAAGCAGACATGGCTTACACAATGTTGGCTGAGAAACAGCAGATCTTTGACCAACACTGGTTTTTGAACGTTAATATTAATAGAACAAGGATGGAGGGGTCTTTTTTTCCTCAAATGCCTGTGTGGAATCAGATCAAAATGAAGGTAAAGGACTTTCTATACCCCACTTTTTTTCATTCATTCAATATTTATATATTGTAGAATCAATTATGTAAAGCCACAAGTTGGTGGCAGTAAATGACTGGTGTCTGGTTTGTAATAAAAGGCTGGCACAACCCGGTAATTAGGCAAACTAGTATTGATGAAACAACCCTTCAGATGGTAAAACACAATCCTCCTTTTTCATCACCACATCCATTAAAAGGTCCCCCCTTCCTGCCACAGACCTATAGCCATAACCTCATGCAGGCTCAAGGGGGAAAAGGCCAGATAAGAAGGAGCCCTTTGTCTGGGAAAAATTAATATGATTTTGTGCAGTTTGATTAAATCATAATGCGGCAGGTAATGAATCTTCACCTTCGCTATTTCATTACTCAGTGCAGTCATGTTATCAAGCCCTAAATATAGCCTCATTATATATTCCATTTCTACCAGCTGGATTCAGAAAAAGAAATGGTCCTTTTCTGAACGCCAGGTGTATATTCCACTATGCTGTTCATACAAGGGACGGGCCCCCTCTCCTTTCCTTTTCTTCTCCCTCTCACCCCATCTCCTTTAGCCACCACTTACATTTACCAACTCCAAATGAAGGAGGCCTTTGCACCTGGAATTGGAAATAGATGGGAGAACCAGGTTGAAGCACTTGGATGAAAGGTTCAATTATTCTGATGATTGGTCTCAGGAAATGTTTCACAATGGCACTCATTTAGTCCCAGTAGTGCTCTGTGGAGACTTAGTTGTCGCAAGCTTGAAAGTCATTTGTTATTCTCTGAACACAATATCTCTAAAATCAGCAACGCTATGATCTTTTTATGAATTTCCCTTAATTTGATAAAATTTGGCTTGCTTATTTGAATCTTTAATCTCTCTCCAGTTGACCCTTGTTAGCTCAACCAGACGTATCCAACTAAACATGGTAAATCTGTAATTAGGATGGGGCATAATGAACTTGACCCTCGAGGTGGGGCAGATGATGTACTAATCAGAGTCAATGAGCTAATCTATCTCGACAGAGGAGTCAAAGGTCACAGATGAAGCCACGATAAGAGATAGGCCTAATGAATAACAATAGGTGGATTAACTGGGAGCCAATCCCAGACAGGGAGGAGATTTGGCCAATAATGTCCCACTGATTTTCATGGTGAGAATGGAAGTCATTGTGTCCTGCAGACTGGAGAGAGGTCTTATTTTTGGAGTTTAAGTCATAAAATATTCTCAAAGCTAAAAGTGTCCACTTACATTTTACCTTTTGGAGCTTTTGATTTTTGGGGTATTTTATGCGTTGCTGTGAGAGGAGCACTGTAAGTGTGTGTGTGTGTGTGTGTGTGTGAGACTATCATGATAATAACATGCATAAAGCTCAAGCTTTTACAAATTGACTGCAGCTTTTTATTTTCTGTGGTTATGTCCATAAGTTAGCAAAATTTTGCCCGAGAAAATAAACAGAAAGTAAAATGCTGTGGCCACTTTGAGAAAGCCTGCAACCAAATTGATTTATGTTCTTAATAGGGAAGCTGACAATTTTTAAAAAAGCTTTGTGTCAACACATTGTGTTTTGGATTTTGTGCAGATGGACAGTGCTTGGCTTCCCTCTGTGTTGCCTGGAGCTCCGCGCTCATTTGCGTCATTCCACGGTCTCTTGCCAGAAGGAGGCTAACGTAAATGCTAATGTTAATGTTACCTTCTGTCAGGTCCACTTTGTGGACTGGATGCTTTCTATTGAGATGCATTAGTATTGACGTTGTGTTAATGTGGTAACCTAGACTGGTTTTATAATGTACGGAGTGTACGAATGTTCTTTTTGTTTCATGTTGAAATGATCCCAAACTTTGAGCTCTCTCTGTCGTTTTCCCTGGACTCTCTCTTCTCTTTGCTACTAGCCATTTTCTCTCTCTTCTGTCATTTTGTGATACATCAAATCACTTTTTTTCAATTGTAAGCATGAATGTATGATTTTAAGGCCCAATCCCAATACCCCCCCTTGTCCAATACCCCTTAGCCCTTGGTCCTACCCCTAGCCCTTGCCCACTACCCCTTGGCCCTCGAAATGAAGCAATGAGGGGTAGGGGTTGAAATCTTTCCCTAGGAATTGGGACACCACTCACTACGTCACTGCGTCGGTTACATTCACATAACTATTTTAAACATGAAGCTGTGAGCCATCTACATTTCCAACATCTGCAATGGAGTCTCCAGTTGAGTTCATCCTACCAATCGCTTTTGTATTATTCATCATGCTTTGTCTGATGAACGACAGGGGACAGGGGACTTCTGCTAGCTAGATAGCTAGCTAAACAGCTAACATTACGAGGCAGCATAGTTATACTAGCTGGCGAGTTATCGTTATGTGAAAAATCCGACAATTTTGCGGGACAGAAGACAGACGCCAGATAGTGCGAGCTAGCTAGCTAGCTATCAAACAACCTGACGACGGTAATGTTAGCTATGTATGAACTTTTTTCCCCATCTCTTGCTCGGTGGTAGCCATGGCGACGTCTACCCCTCGCTGGCAAGTCAGCATCTGAAATCCCTCGCTCCAAAGGGCTAGTTTCATACCCACTATCCCTCATTATGCCCTCTACCCCTACACGCAAACAGGAATTGGGACACCCCAGGGGTAGGGCTAAGATGTCTTCTTCATGTCACCTGTCCCCAACATAAGCACTTTCTATCACAGTTAAAATCATCCTTGCAAAACATGGTGCTGGTATGTAGTCAAATGGATTAAAAAGAGCTTTGATGCATCAATGATTTTCGATAATCAAAGAGTTTTTCAAGAAATTGTTTCAGCCCTAAATCTAACATTTAAGTAACAGTTATTTTGCAAATACAACAAATACACTGCAAATATCACAAAGTCAGTCATATACCAATTGATATCTACAGCTGGGACACTAACTGCACACCTGACTGATGGTAAACTACATAGTAAATACTGTATGAGCTTATGTGAGCATCTGTGTGTGGCCATGCCCATAATCACTATCTATTTGCAATTTGTTAAATGCAATGATGCAAATTTGATAGATGTGTAAATGAGAGTTATGTAACACTGTGCCTGTCATAATGATGTAAACTAATTAATGATTTAAAAGTACCTGAAATGCAAATTTACTCCTTATTACTGAAAAGAGTGAACCATTAAACATGTGTTATGTTAGCAATAGAGAATAACTGAATGAGGGAGTTAGGTGGTGTCGTCCACTAACAGAGCAGCATTCAGTTTTGACGATGCAACGCCTAAATTGGTTACCCAGGTAACAGCTGGGGTGTTAACCATCAGGATGACTGTGTGTGTATTGTTGATGAGCATACAGCTGAGTTATAAATATAGTTATGTGATGTATATGTGCAAGGAAGTGATGCAGTCTAATAATGTTCAGCTGTTTGAGGTGACTCAGTGCTGTAGGATGCAGATTCTCAGCATAACAAAAATAATGTATCTGACTCCTAAGGGGGAATTGGTCCATTGCGTGTCCCTTCTTGATGCATACACAGCAAGTGACTGTATTTTACAGTCACTTAGGTTGTTTACAGCCAGGGTTAACTTGTTTGTTTATGTCACAGTGTTGTGTGTTTGCGTGTGCGTGGCTCTGTCCTGACTAGAGATCCTCCCTGGGGGTCTCCCCTGCCAACCTTAACAAAGGTCACTGTGGGGGAGGTTGCACACATAGCTTTGACCCCCCGGGGTCACAGGAGGCCTGTATGATGGAGATAGCTAAAGAAAGTGAGATAATAGAATAACATTATATATGATGTGCTTGTGTGCCTGTGCGCCTGGCCTGCACACGCATGAATCCCCCCATTCAGCGTGTTTGCACACTCAGAGCATGTGTGCAAGTGTTTTGTGCATACATGCGTGTGCTGGGGTGTTTGCACTGTCTGTGGGCCTGCGTGTGCATCATGGGTAATGGTCAGTCCAGCATTAAAAGCTCAGCAGTTTGCCGGCGGCTAGCTGCATGTGCAGCAAATAACTGTGTTTGCATCTCTGTCGCCACACATATGAGAGGGAAATCCTTGTGTCCACAGCCTGAATATTACTTTCTATTTACCGCATGGATTATATACTACAGATAATTGGAGATAACAGGGTTGCTTAGAAGGCCTGTCAGTGTTGCTTCCACCTGGCCTTTATTCCATTATCCATCCCATTTCAAATGTCAACATTTGCTTTTTGTCTTAGACAGGAAGACCCCGTGAAAGACTTAGCATATTTGAAAATGACTAACAGAATTGTAAACAGAATATTTTAAATATTAAGTTTTTTATTTTAGGTGTAGTGCTTATGTTTAAGTCTGGAAATCTCATGTTAATGTGTTCAGCAAAAGGAAACATTTTTACTCATTTATATATTATGCTTTTCAGGTTTCTCTTTGGTTTGACCTACTGCAGATGCCTGATACAATACTTAGTTTATGAGCTGTATAGTGAGATAAATGTATCTGTCATGTCTATAGTGGAAGATAGTTAAGACAGATACAATGGAACAAAAATAAAGGTTTTTTTTTTTTTTTTTTTTAAATTTAGTTTCAATTTTCCAATTAAGTTTACAGTGCTTTTTGGTACTGTAAACACATAGTATCCTTAATTATTTTCTCAGGCTCATAGGTCCCTAAAATTGCTCTCTATGTGTCCATGTACAGAAAGCATATATTTTTAAAATTTTATTTCATTTTTATTATTTTATTATTATTGTTTTTTCTTGGACACTTAAGGAACAAAAAATGCATTTAGTTTAAAAAAAAGTCCCATCATTCGTTGTATTAAAAAAAGCCATGGAAAGGCAAGCTCACTTCTCATGAATTATATTTCCATTTCCCCCATTGGATTGCATTAAATCCACCTCATTCTCTTTGCAGGGGGATTTTCTTAAGATCCTGACCCTGTATGTATAGATTCTCTAAAGATCTACAGTACACATTAAAGCTATTCACACCTAAAGTGTATAATCATGTTTATTTGTTTATATTTTTTATTCCATGTGCACATGTTCTCCCTCCCTCTTCAGATGCCGGTGAGCTCAGGAAGATGTTTACCGCAATCGCTGCAGAAGTAGGCCAAATTCTAAGGATCTAATTGTCTCAGAATTCCTCAGGTTGCTTATGAAACACAGAGGAAAGACCGGGCCCGGAGCTCAATCCTCCCAGGTCTGCATGGCTCACGGTGGGCCTCATGACCTAAAACTTCTTTTGTCTTTACTGCACTGTAGTCGGACAGAGGGGAAGCCTGCGGTCATGATGTTGCACAGCGGTACGTCTCCAGTGTTCAAGCGTTTTTGACAAATTATGCACACTTGTAATAATAACTGTGTTAACCCACAACACAAAGTGCCAAACACAGCAATACCATTACACAGTGGAAAGCTTAAAAATGCTCTCCCTACCCAGTGGCTAATTGAGCAGCGCAATTAGAAAGTTACCCCTTAAACTATGAGTGTATCATAAAATACTCAACCATTAGAGTGCCATTAGTTCTAAAATGAGCCAGCAGATAACACAACTCACATCTCAAGACATTATGAAAAAATCAGGGAGAAGTAGTCAGCACACAACATTATGCTGAAGACTAGAACTTGGTTTAAACCTAGGAAGAACTACCACCATTCAATGTCGCGCCATCAAAAGGGGGAAACAGGGAGTGATGTCAGCAAAGTGCTGCAACAATTTGGTGACAATTTCTTGGTGCTTGACTGGCGACCTGTGCAGGGTGTTTCCTTGGCTTTCACATGATACATAGGCCACTGGGATGGGCTCCAGCCTTTGTGACTCATACGCCACATTTATTCTACTCACCCTTCTTTGGTATTCTATTAAAAACTTGTGGACAGTAATTGGTGCTTTTTTTAAACCAGCTGAGCTGATATTAGAAGGTGGAGTTAAAACACTGTAGACCACTGATTGATCAGAGAGAACTGTCAACGGGGCATCCTGTACAAACTCACCATTTAAAAAATAGCCAAGCTATCGTCAATACTGACATTCACTTGACCCAGATTTTTAATATAATGGCAGACCACAAAACTACAGCGAAGATTATGATGATGCTATTGCACTTGTTCCTGATTTTTGTCAAATTATTGGATATCTAAGCTTCAAGTCCCACATTAGCAAGGTGACAAAAACATCACGTCTCCACCTCAGAAACATTGCTACAGTTTGACCATTTCTAAATGAAAAAGATGCTGAGAAGTTGATTCATGCCTTTATTTCAAGCCAACTCGGCTACTGTAATGCCCATTTACTGGCCTCCAAACACCACTGAGAGCTCATTCAAAACTCTGCAGCTCGGCTACTAACCAGAACCAAGAGGAAAGAGCACATCAGGCCAGTCTAAGCTGCTCTGCACTAGCTTCCTGTTACATTTGGAATTGATTTTAAGCTCCTCCTCCTTGTACACAAAGCCCTAAATGGGCTGGGACAAAGCTTTCATTGCTAACTCCCGTTAACTATTTGCCTCCAAGAACACTGCGCTCATCTGCTGCTGGTTTATTGGAGGTTCCCAGCAACAGCTGGAAGAAGATCGGGGATGCAGCTTTTGTCAATTACGCCCAAAAGCTGTGGAACACACTACCTATAGATATCAGGGAAGCTAGGTTGCTAAATGTTTTTAAAAGAAAGCTAAAAATGTATCTGTTCACTTTAGCTTTTAACTAGCTCTGACTTCCTGATACAGGTCTGAAACTTTTTCTTTCTACGCTCTTTCTTTAACTCTTTTAACCCTTTAAAACCTGAGTGAATTGGCTTGATTTTTAAAAAAATATATATTGTGAGTTATTTATACATTAATAACTAAGAAATTACCCAAACACAAGCCAGAAAAGGTAAAGTAAAAAACAAAACAAAAACAAACAAGTAAATTACCTAAAAAATAGCAAAAAAAAAAAAAAATGAAAATAATGGAAAAACACAAACACAAAATTATCTGAAAATAAGCAACAAAGAAAAGTAAAACAAAAATTAAAAAATTACCAGAAAACGTGCTAAACATGTGAAAAAATGTGCTATAAATTAAACTAAGTAATATCTATATTTACTTTCTGTCACATAATTTTAAATATAGAATTAGAACTTGACATTTTCCTGTTTTTTTTTTTTGGATAATTTTCTGATAACACTATATTTTCTGTGGAAATCAAACCAGTTTGTTGGGATATTTTAAATGCCTGTGAACGGCATCTGAACGCAGCACAAGAAATCCGGGTTTGAAAGGGTTAAAATCTTACTTGATCTTATGATTTACAGTTTTACAATTGTATGATTTTATGAATCAGTTCTATTTTATGTTTATTCTATTTTCATGTGAAGCACTCAGTGTTTATACTGCCCTCATTGTAAAGCACTTTGTGCTGCATGTCTTGTATGAAAGGTGCCATATAAATAAAGATTTCTTCTTCTTCTTCTTCTTCTTCTTCGTCTTGTTATTATTATCATCATCTTCCATATATCCACCTCCACAGTTTGTGCAACTTTCTGGCTTTGCAGTTTCATGAGAAATTCTTCAAAAGCGAGCAGTTTCCATCATTTGAACCTAAAGACAAGAGCACACACATAATGAGTTCATGCTGTAGATCTGTATTATCAGCTAATGCTCTGGGTACGTGTCGAACAATAAATCAATCCTTCATCTCTTCCACACCTCTGTCTCAAAGTGTGACTGTATTGTGTCATACATCAAGTTTAATCTTCAGCCAGAGTCCTGCATTTTTTTTTCTGTCTGGAAAATGGATGAAGAATGGCTTCTGGGGACAACAGGACACTGGCAGTTTTGCATTACTTAGTCATGCTCAAACAGTGCTTTTTCACTCCAGCTGTTCTGACTTAACATTTAGTTTTGCTAGTTTTGAGTGAGAGAAACATTCTTCACAAGATGTTTTTTGTCTGCTAAACACTGCCTAGCATTTTTCTGTCTTGCTTCCCACTTGCCTCTCAAACACAGACACACACACATGGGCACAAACGCTGGACTAATGTTGGTGTAATTGCAGCGCAGGAGACCTGAATTGTCTCTAAGACTTTTTTCCTTTTTTCTTCACAAAACTTAATCGTGTGGACAGGCAGAGTGAACTAATTATCTGCACGCTGTTTTCCCAGCCAAAGCTGGTAATTTAGCAGCAATTGACCTCCTGCAGTTTGCCAGCAAATGAAAACATGTAGGCCAGTCTGCTAACGAGGGGCCTGAAGACCCCAGGGTTCGTCTGGGCCCTGTTCTGCACAGTGGACACCGAACCCCTCACTTCAGCTCCAATTTACCTCTTGACCATCTCCAGGGGAGACATCATCGTCCTCACACTGTGTAATGACTTAAGCTAGCGGCAGCAGAGGAGAAGTCTGTTGGGAGAACAGCTCAATACTGTGATTGTCTGGAAAACAGGATGTACTCCTTTCCAAGGTGGTTCACTGATGGTATGTGGCCTCAATGACTCCAGCTGGACTGTGCCTTTAAAACCTATGGGTATAGCTCCACCATTCATTATATTTCATGTAACATTTTTTCTGGTTTTGGATTTTAAGTTATACAAATACGGATTTTTTAAAAATAATTTTAACTGTCTTTGAGAATTTTCTCTTGGCAGGCTGAGGAAACCTCTGATGGCATTTATAACATCATGGGTCACAACCGCTCATGTGAAACCCTGACAGATGATTTTTTTTCTTCTGTAGCTCAGCAAGTAATTATGACATTCTTCAGTCTAGTATTTTGAAAAGTTGACCTCTGACCTTCTATCTGACAGCAGGAAAACAGTCAAAGTGCTCACTAAAGGATTTCATGTTCTCTAACTGGTCATTTATATTGCACATAAAGTGGTATGTACGTTTGAAATGGGTCATTATGATTCTTGTATATCACAAATTATGACAAAATAATGAAGGCATGAAGCTGAAACACCCTTAGCATTTCTAGTGAGACTTTTCTTTTGCAGAAGACCTCCCCATGCTTGCTTTGTAGCTTTGCTGGCTGGAGACTTACACACACACGCACACACACACACACAAAGAAACAAAAAAATAAAAAAGGGGTATGCCTCATGTGACCACATCACCACACACCACACCCTCACTTGTTAATCAGCATGCCCAATATTTTTCCAGAACAGTGACTGTTGGCCCACATGACATTTAAATGTTTCTGGGAGACTCCAGATCCTAGTGGGTGTCATTTCTGGCGTTCCTTCTCTCGTAATAACTTCACAAATAATATCGTAAAAAGCAAAGCAATAATAATCCCGTGCCGTAATTATTTAATTGACAAGGTTTCCTCATGGTGGAGTTCTGGATTTGGTTTTGTGCCTGTCAAACTTTAGCATCATGCTACTTGTGTTTGTTGTGCAAGAGCTGGGGTTTGTAGTTCATGTTTTTTTGGGACCTGTGTCAAAATGGCTACAGCAATGAAGCCCTTGCATTTTATTAAGACAGTGGTATTGTTAGTTGAAACATGGCTAAAGACAATTATCAGATAAGTCAAATTTTACATTTGTACCATGTTGTTTCCATGTTATCGTCACATTGCGGCCACATTGTTTGTGTCACATTGTCGCCACGTTGTTGCCTCATTGTTGCCACGTTGTTGCCACGTTTTCACCTTGTTGTCGCCTTGTCGCCATGTTGTCTCTTTTTAATGACAAAATGCCAACATATGTGGAGTAGAACACGAGCACAACACACTTCTGTTGTAATTTCTTTATACCTTCACTCACATAGTTGACCGACGTTGTGACCATGATTTAAAGTCTTAAATGAAGACAGCTACAGTTTCATTTTACAGTACTAACTTGTATAAAATCCAGAATACAAAAGTCCTACACTAGATCGTAATGCTGCAGAGATGTACATATGATTCTCATTCTGCCTAGCGACACCTGAAGGAATCGCTCAGCCGACATTTGTGTGACCTGATCTCATTTTAACCTGCTGACAGTGAGCTGTCGTCTCCTTAAATCTTGTTTTCATGTGTTCTCTTCAAGATGCTTTGCTGTTTTACAAAAGAAAACAAGACATCTTTTTTTGACAATATCTGTTGTTAATCCCCAGAATGATTTGTGTTTTTGGATCTGTGTATTATGCATGTGTGTGTGTGTGGGTGTGTTTATGAGGGAGAGACACACACAAAGAATGGCAGTTAATTTCCCATGTGCGGTTGCTTAAGAAAACATTGCTGCTTTATGAAGAGTGAGTAACTGCGACACCATGATGTGTTAATGTCTTTGTATGCGTGTGTGTGTGTGTGTGTGTGTGTGTGTGTGTGTGTTGCGAGGGGGTGAGTAAGTTCACCGCGGAGATATGGTTAATGGTACAGTTACTGTGACTTTATTTTATTACCGTACAGTTTGTGATGCCAGTAACTGGCTGAGACATCTGTCGTCAACATGTTTGGAGCACACTAACAATGAGAGAGGCCTAATGAATAACCTTCAGATTGGAGAAAGTTATTCATACTGCTACAGTTAACTGTTCCTGCTTAAGTCAACTGTCTCACCAACGCCCCGAGCTCGACAGGATACAGCAAACCACAGCGTAACTGGGATTACCAGAAGACAGTATACACCCAGACTGTAATTCAGCCAGCACTTAATTACTATATTGCGCTAATTACTTCCAAACCATTAATAGATTCCCACCCTGTTTTATTTCAGACTTCCTAAACCTCTAAGCTTCAGGACCAGTTTACAGTATACTCTCTCAGAAGTGCAGTCCGGACAGTCGTAAAGTGGTTTAAAACTCTTTTCCGATCATCTGACGGGTTTGCGTAGCCCCATTTATTTCCTTTTTTTAAACTTTAAATAGACAGCCATATCTGCTTTTTCAAATAAAATATCCAGCGCTCCTCCCAACCAGTAGATGGAAAACATAAGTCAAGCAAAGAAAAAAGAGGGAGAGAAAAATGAAGAAGTAAAGTGTGTTGTTTCAGGCATGTTTTGTCTTGACTTAACACATAAAATCATTTCAGCGTTATTTTAATCAATCCACCTGCAAGTAATTTTGAAGTCACCTATAAAAGTGATGGCTGCCAGGCATGTTTTCGAACTGAGAAATGCTGCTACAGTAATTGACCTTTGCCATATCCTCTTTCCTCAAGTGTTATTTTGTCAATCCCTTTACAATTATAACTCAACTTTTCTGGGAAGCCTGCTTTTCTCTAACAAAAGGTTTTTCATTCTCTCATGCATTTTTTTGTGTGCATGTATGTGTCTGTTATCAGAAAGCTTTTGTGTCAAACAACACTTGTCATCCTACAGACAATACTGACATATTTTCAATGCAGCTATTTGTGTAAATATCATGGAATATCCCACTCAAACACAAGATTCAGATTCAGACAACTTTATTAATTCCACCAGGGGCAATTTGTTTGAACAGCCTGCCTTGCACACATACTGTACCACAACATATAGTAACATGTAGACACAAATAAATGAGTAATAGAATAAGAAACAGAAATAAAAGAAAATTGCCAAGGAATTCAGTGGAATAAAGGAACAGAGGAAATTCTCCTGCAAGAACATGTTCAGGAGAAGCTAAAATAGTTGTGGCTTTCTGGAGGATTTGCTGATTGCAAAACCAGTCAAGTCCCAGTTTGTCTGTGTGGAAGAATGGACTAAAATCCCATGTGAACACTGTGAGAGACTGATATCTTCATACAGGAAGCATCTTAAAAGCTGGCATTGTAAACAAAGGCCTCTCCTCCAATTATTAAGTACTTTTCATTTGGCATGTTCAATACTTTTTTTGTGTTATTCCGCTTTATTGCAGGTAACCTTTTGTCTATGGAAAAAAAATGTTATGATTTATTTGTCTGTATGGTTTTATTGAGTTAATATTGATGTCTGGTGTAAAAAAAATGTTAATAGCTGCATTGGAATCATGTTTAATGAAAAAAATGTTGACATATTTTCCTTATTTCCCCCACTGTAACTGTCCAGGATATTTCAATTACCAACTATTATTTTCTCTATAAGAGTTCAAACAAAAACTGAAGATTACCATCATCATAAAGGTTGGAGTACCTAGCACACAGATCTGGTACTAAAAGGTGGAGCTGTGAACACTGCAGTCGGTTGATTGGTCAATAGCAGACAGTCACTCTGCTCAGGGCTGAGTTGTGGCTGGTTTTGAGGCTCATGTAACCACTGTTCATACCATGGAGAGTTGAATTAGTAAACTGTAACCACAAAATGAAAGGATGTTTTTCTGCAGCTGGAGTCGGAGTGAAAAATAACTTAATTCAACGGGTCGACTGCCGGCAACTTTTAAGGTGGAACATTAACTTGTAATATTACTCAATGCACAAGTTAATGACCTGAATCAATCAACAAACCCTAAATTTCACTGTAACAGCTTCAACTATTACTTTAGTTTTTTATATGACATACAATTTTAGTAATGAGTGGATCGTCAAGCTTTTATATAGATTAATCGGCAACACTAAACCCCTGAGCTTGCCTGAGAAGGACTAAATGGACCAACCCGCTATTTTTAAATATCCCATCAAGACAGACTCTCACTGCAGCCTGTTTTATTTTGTTCTGAAAATGTCGACATGCAACCCCATTCTGTGGACAATTAACAAGGTGCAAACTTCCAGTTGTGTCACCGATAATTAGCCTAAAGGGTTACTTTTGGTTCCAAAGGTACCATACCAAATGTGTTTTGTGGAAATGGGGCTTAAGACTCCATAGGTGTACCTAATAAACTGGCAGCTGAGTGTATACTTCTGGCTAGTGACTGAAGTGGATGCTTCTGCTCTATCTCCAGCCAAAACACCATGTGAATGTTTCCATTGAATGTTTTCAATGTCAGTAAAACACTGTTCATCTATTTCCCATGAAAGTCATTGTTCATCATCCGCTGCTCAAGGTAAACATTTGTACACTGAACTGAGACTAACAGTGAAACAGATTGTATACAGTATGGCAGGCCGCTATTGTAATCAGAGGATGTTGCTGCATCCTTGTCAACCCGCGGACATATTCCTTATGTTTGCCCAGCCTCCGTTGTATTGAGCTGCCATCCCTGATTAGTTTTGATTGGTTTCATTTGTTCCTCTGTCTGTTTAGACATCAATCATAGCCTTCTTTTAACTGCATTGCTGCTGTCTGCCAGCTGGTTGTATTTCATGTGTGTGTGTGTGTTGATGCGTGTGTGTGTGCTTGGCTTGTGAGTCTCGCAGGTGGTCCGCTGTAAATCTATAGGTGATCAGAGAGACAAGCAAACAGAACATAAATGGTCATGAGGTGTGAAGGTGGGAGACTGGATGTATCTTGCGGAAAGCTGTCTAACTTTTGGCTCACTGTTCTGGCACTCTGCCTGTGTGTGTTTGTAAAACTGGTTTAAGCAAACATATCAGTTTCCAATACATCAAGCATCAGTACATTTGTGTATCTGTGAGATATTCCACTGTGTTTTTTTGACAAGCCTGTTTTAATCAGATTCAACGTGCATATGCTTGTTCTAATACTTATTACACATAATAGTACCTTGAGTTTCAAACTCAGATGTTTCTCTGCTGCAAAATACCAAGAATGACGTCCGTATCACCCTTGAAAAAGACCCCTATTCTTCAATATGCAAGCATGTTTGTGCACAGACATGCATGTAATTGTTTACTTCAGATTGATTGAACCTGCATTCGTGTGAGGCCGGTTGAGGATAGCAAAGTGAATCAGCATCCTCTGAATCCTTGAGCAGGCATCCCAGATGTCAGACCGCCCTGATTACTGTTACTTACAACACACGAATGAACTGTGCCGTCATGCCCTGGATGGTCCTACATATGAGCAAGGAGTGAAAAAATCCATCTCAAATACCTCTGCTACCTCTGTTTGGTATGATTGAGAGGGAGAGGGATGGAGGAGTGTTAAGATGCAGCTTCTGGCACAACAAAAGAGGGCAACTTTCCATGAAAGCCTATGGGAGGAAGAGATGGGGGTGTTGGCAGAGATGGAAGAAAGGGAGGGATAGTGTGTCAGAGTGAGATGTCTGACATGCGGCTGAGTTCTCCGACCTGGCAGGGCCTGGAATGGCCTTGGCTCTGAAGTACAGACAGCAGTGAGGGAGGGATGGAAAGGCAGACAGAATAGATCATGTGTGGAAAAAAGAAGGCGGTATTGCCCTTCTTCATTTAACCAGACAGGTCAATTGAACGCATTTTTCAGTCAACGCAATTACAATGCTGTTCACCCTGGAATTGCTCATGTGGTTCTGCCCCTGGCAAACACTCCTCTATGGTTGGATAGACGGATGAAGAAGAGGAGAGGAAAGATGGGAGGATGGTGAAAGTGTAAGCTGGGTGGGTTGGCAAAGTGAGCAGAATCTAAGTGGTGCCGGAGTACCCTGGCAGACAGCGTGGCACCTCTAATCACATTCAATCAATCCTGTGTAGAAGGCCCAAGCCAACCTCGCTGCCAAACTCCACCAGTCTCTCACCTTCTATCTTCTATTTCTCCAGTTCATTTGATTAGGAACTGTGCCACATGGTGGGCTGTACCAGTTGTTCTTTAATTTAAACTTAGCCTAGCTATGACTCAAAGGTTAAGTAAGAGGAGATTTACACATCATTAGCTTTATACAGGTTGCATCACGCAAAGTAGTTATTGCATGGAGATTGGACACATCTTCTAACTGCCAGGTATAGCCTAGTCTCTATATACAGACTCTACATTCAGTGAATGTAGAGTCTGTAGGCAAACCCCGGAGATCTTGCCTCCGGAAGAAGAGCAGAAGAGCCCTGGTTTCCGGTTGTAGGCTTTCGGTTTGTAGTCCGCGTGATATTGACCAATCACGTTTGAGCCGGCTGCAGTTGTTGCCAGGTTAAACGGTCCGTGCAGTGAACTAACGAGGCGAAACATAATTGGCGTCACTGCAAACTCTGAATCCATCGCAATGTTTCAGCATATTTACTTATATATAAACGGAAGTCAGAAACAGAAATTCGCCTCCTCCGCCCAAATCAAACCGGAATGCCAAAAAAACGGGGGTCTGCCTGCAGAGGCTGTATTGCCGTCTGCTGGAAGTCAGATGCCGAATACAGCCGATGGGTTCCGAGAATGGGTATAGCCTAACTGGTAGCTAACTGAACAAGTCAACTGTCGCTAACATTCCGTCTCTACCAACAGATATCTGCTTGTGTATGCAGAATCTTTAGGGAATGGTACATGATTTTGATTGATGGACTAAGAGTCTCATCCTACTCTCTAATGTGCTATGTGTGATCTCAGTCCTGCGTGTTCTTTAATGAAGCAATAGGAGAAGATATTCGGTCTCAGTTAATGTAGTTTATTAAGCAGTAAAGGAATAAAATTACAGAGCTCTGGGTCTCAACTTCACGTCCCTGACGAACAACAAAGGTGTGTCAGTTCACGAAGTCTGACCTCCTGTCCTTTCCCTGACCCAGTATATTTGAGCGTAACAGAGTGTCATTGTGCACGCAAGGCGTTGTCCTCTTCTCATTGGCAGTTCCACTTCCTCCTTCACCACACCACGCCCCTGCCTCGTGTTAATCTGACTCCTTCCCGCTGGCGGTGGGGGCGTGGTTCCTGTTTTGAAAGACAAGAGAACAACACAACTCCCTACACGTGCTGTACCTTACTATCTGTATATCACTTTCTATTCTTTTTACCATATATGAAACTAATTATCTAAGCATTGCGGTATGTGCTCCTCAGACTTCATGTCTCTTCCTCTCCTGTACTTCTCCACTTCTGCAAAGCAAACACATTCAGATCAGCTGAAATCATCTCAGTATTCTCATTGTTCACACATCTAAAACTTATATAGTGAAACACAACTTATAGTAAAACACATAACATCATTCTATTCCCAACATGATGCAGAAAGTATTCTAGTTTTTGTTTGTAGTTTGAGCAGTACCAATAACATTTCAGTGGGCTCATGTTGCTTGCAGATAAACAGTCCACAGGGAAAGCAAAAGAGGCAGAACGCATTGGCCGAAATGCAATATCAGAAACCATCAGCTATCATCTCACTATGACTTAGCTTTAATTCACTTTTTTCCAATTTATCTGCATTCATATGTACTGTATATCTATTTATAGAGATTAGCCGAAAGGTTGACTTGACCGTTCTCAAGTTGTCAAGAAAGAATAAGTGTCAGACAGGACGTCTTGGCCCAGATATCTGCCTGATACACCGGAAATATTGACTGTTGGAATATTTACATTTTCTTGCAACTCTGTATGAGTTCAGAAGTTCAGGAGCTGTCATCTTATAACATTCATGGCTTTTTCCTCATAACTTAATTTTCCTCAGTTAAAACAAGTGTTATTTCCTCCTGAAAAGCATGTGACTATAAATACTTTGCTAGGCTTGGTGTTTTGCCTTGGTGTATGAAGCCTATATATTTCTCAGGCATTCGCAATATAAAAATGTTAGTTGCAGACAAGCTTTGGTAAGCATGTCTCAGAAATGACAGGACCGTGAAAGAAGGTATCTGACTCACCATTTGCCTGTCTAGGTCAGAGGAAAAATAGATGAGAGGACTATCTTGTGCTAAGAAACTGCGGTGGCAACTTTGTAACACAGCATCTTTTTCTGCTGTGACAGATCTGCTGAAATGAGCGAAACTTTAAGTGTCTTTATGTGTGAATGCCATCCCTGGTTAGACACTCCACTGACCTGAGATAATCACTTGAGAAAGCCAACAATAGCTGTTGTGCATTGTTTTACAGATTGTGCAAAGAATGAACACAGCTCAAGGCCGGCCTCAATCAGTGACAGCAGGACTTAAAATAAATTTGTATTTTTTTCCCCCTAGTTATGAATCACACTGTCTAAAAGCATTTCACCAGACTGGGAAACTTTAGGTTTCTCTTCTGCAAAGTATATATTTCTGTCTGCTTTAACAGTGAAGCTCAGAAAAGAGTGGTCATTTGAAGGTAAGCAATGGCGTGATACTGAGTAAGTGTGTCAGTGAAATTGTGCCACCGGGCCTGTGTCACAATGCTTTAGACTGTCAAACAAGCATGCGTGTATATGTTGGTAGGATTTTACACGCAAGCCAGGTACCCCCCGGCCACATTAGCGTAGTGTGTGCTTACATATGCATAATAATTGCACAGCGTTGTGTGTGTTTCTGTGTTTGTGCTCGCCTTTCCTTTCTATTAACCTTTTTGTTTGCAATGATGCAATGTTGCTCTTTGGGATTGCAGGAGGATTCATAATGTAGGTTGACAATGCAAACTGTGTATACTATAGCAATCTTCCTCTTCCATTGTGGGTTTCCTATTCCTGTTTTCTTTTAACAATAATGACAACACAATAGCATCTTTGCACATGATGTCATACATCGGTGCACTGTTAAGATGCAGAGCAGGCAAGTGGGGAGGGAAAAACTACCAACACTGCCAAGATGCCTGTGATTTGCACTGTTTATGGCTGTTCAAATCCATCAAGTTGGGAAAAAACAAGGGCCGCTTTAAATCCTGAAAACATTAGAATGACAAAAAAAATGAACTGAAAAACAACAGTTCATGTGGGTCAAAAGCCTCCATCTGCAGTCTGGAGGAGGGAGTCAGCTAATGTCAATTGTTAATGTTAAATGTTGTAGTAAACATGCCGCAAGTCGGATACAATTACAGCTTCTCAGAGTTTTAAGCCACAACCCGCATTTCTAACAGCAGCCCCTTTTACACTGCCAGATTTTCTGCAAATGTTGGGCTGATTTGCCGGCAAGCTGCAAGCGTTTATACACACAGAGGTGGATTGGCGAGTTGATCCGAGGTGCCCAATTTTCCACCTCGTAGGGTAGTCATATTGACGCAACCCTTTAAGTTTAAACAGACCGAGGTGGCCTTCTGCAACAGGAGGGGCTGTTGAAGACTTGTGGGAGGAGCTGTTGATGACACCGCACGTGTGACCCACTTGCGGTGGATAAACAAGAAACAGCTGATAGCGGGAATTAGCGAGCAGCTAGTAGCAAGAGGGAAATGCAAACCTGACACTGTAAAGATGAGCAACTGGGGAGACAAGGAATAGCGCGCCCTCCTTGTCCTCGCAAACGAAGAGGCGAGATTTACAAGAGAATCGGCGTCTGACTAGCCGCAGCTTCCCCCCCACGTCACTGTTTACGTCACACGCTGAGCTACACGTTTTGCCCCGAAAAAGGCGCATTCTGTATAAACAAAAGTAAGTAGGCTGCAATTTTCCACCCCCTTCGATTTTGTTTTTATATTGCCAATGTTGAAAAAAGACTGATTGGGCTTTCCTGCAAATTTACACAATTCCTATCTTAAAAGGGTTAGCATTTCAGCAGACCTCTGAGAAGGGTTGAATTAGCAAGTAGAAAATAGTAGCTAAAGTAAGTTAATGTTAGCTTGTAACGTTAGCCTAACAGTGGTGCATCCATGTACAGAGTTGAAATACAAGAGACAGCTATACTCAAGCACATTTACTTTGCCAAAAACAAGGCAGCAGTCATTTTAGTCATGGACCCAACCGCGAACAAAATAGCCCCACCAAACTCATCGGCTCGCTATGTAATGTTAGGTGGACTGGAAGACAGGGTCATTTGTAATGACAATTGTGTCCACACTGGGCAAATCTGTCAAGTTGTGGAAGAAATCACTTTTCAACTTTCTGATGATACCTGCTGTCTGCACGTTCATCCAACAATTTTATTTAGTCACTTTCTTAATTTCCAGTTCACACAGTAGCCTATATGGATTTATCACTTCCTGCCCTCCATCCAAATTTCATGCATCATAATAGTCATTTGATTGCAAACAAATTATTGGACTAGAGAAAGTACAGTTCTAACTGCAGGTGAACAGCACTAAAGAAAACTACATCAACTTTCAGTTGAAGGTATACTATGCAGGAATTGTTGGTCACTATTAACACATTCAAACTTGGCCCTTCATCCCTGCACTGCTTGTGCATACACTGCAGGCTACTGTAATATTGTAGAAACTTTAAATTTGTTGCTGAGTATTTAGCATGCTAACTGATAAGCACCTACCTGTCCAACAGTAAACAGGTTGTTTATTCTCTCCTTCAGGCAGAAGTCAGGGTCTCTGTAGATAAATACACCACCACACACTTCTAGTGGGTCACAAATGATGATTGAGAGGAATTACTTTAATATGAGTTGATATCATTTTTAAGGGAATCCTGCAAAGTATACCTTTTACTATTAGCTACATTCTTATATTGATTCATTATAATTTCATTAAATTCAAAGCAAAATTTGGAGCCATACTTCTGACCTGAACTCTGTGAACTTCAGATGTACTCAATGGTAACTGCTTACCTGAACAGGCATCTAATCAACCATAGAACCGCAGAAAGCAATGCAAAAATATCCCCTAATTGGGCACAGTTGCTGTAATTTTCGTGTTTGTTTGTGCCTTGCAATTAGGAGCATTTCAGCTGCCAGTTGGACTGTATGGGGTATTTTTTGAGGATGAGTGCACGCTTCATAATTTGAATCACAGTGTATTGCAATCATCCATATATTAGAATGGATCAAACAACCTCTCCTCCCCAGCAGTTCAGATATGCAAGGGTAATTCACTTCTGCATTCATTCGAATGAATTGGAAACTCAAAAATACCCTTCATAAGCAGCTAGCTCTGACAAGTGAGGATGGGAAAGTTGTGTGATGATTCTTTTCAGGGAAACGTTTGTGTCACCATAGGAGGCTGCTGCAAGAATTATGCTTGTTGATAAATTCCTATGATGAGATTCAGAAACAGCTGGCTGCTCAGAGTAATTTTCTGGGCTGTTGTTTTCCCCGCCGCTTTTCCGCACTCTCTCACATACGGTGCGCACACACAGAGATATAATACAGAAGAGAGGAGCATGAGAGTCAAGGTGAAGTTCATCTCTGAAATCCCTCCATTACTGAAACGTGCACACACACAGCTCTACAGATTCCTTTAGTGGTTTAGACTACAGCTATCTTAGCAATTACAGCAGTTTCCCACGGGCTCCGGCAAAGGGCCTGTTAGCTAATATGCTAATGAAGACAAATGGAGGTAATCTCTCTGTTCTCAGGATGAGCCTTAGTAGCAGAGAAAGAGAGTTGGAGAGACATAGACAGAGAAAGAGAGATAGTGACAGTTGCAGACAGACAGAGGCTGATATAAGTTTACCCAAATGTCTCTACTTTTAAGACACGACCCCGCCCTCCCCATCAACTGGCACAGATAAAAGCCAGACACAAAAGCGCCGAGGCTTGCAGTGTTCAGACGGTGTGCCTGCTTGTCTGTAATAGTGTGTTAGACACCCTCTCCAGATTCCAGAACGCATTTAAAACGTCTGAAACAAGGCAGGAAGAGCATCAGACACCATTCACACGAAAGACAGCCGCTGTGACGACTGATGAGGGTTTTGCCATTCAGTATTACAGTGTTGCGGGATTGGATACGGTGCAAACACACACTCATCTCTGTGCTGTTTTGAGGGCCGTGTGTCATAAAGCGAAGCAACATAATGACACGGGGCCCATTACACACGGTATTTAGAGATTAGACTAACACTGTGGTTTTGTGGTGAGAGTCATGCTGATGGTAACCATGTGTGCCGGAGGATATACATAGTTAGACTGCACTGACAAATAATGGGATAATGGATGCCAACATACCTGATCCATGAAAGTGCCGGTTGTTTTTTTTTACGGGAACAGGGTTGGTTTTGATGAGCAATGATGGAGTCATTGACTTGTTCTGACCCATATATTAAATCATAAACAATGACATAGAATACCTTGTACCTACATGGATGGATTACTGAACTGGACTACCGGGCACAGGCTCAGGGGCCCAGAGTGACAGCCCCCCTCCCGTGCTGTCACTTAAAGAGACACATACCAACTAGGAAAAGACTCAAAATGACCACGAAGAGGCATAAAACAAATTCAAAGATATACAAAAAGACCAGAGAGATAAAAAATGACTGCAAAGAGGTGCAAAACAGCTACAAGGAGACACAATGAGACTCAGAACAACTACGAAAAGGGTAAAAACAACTCTCAATAAATTGAGCATGGCCTTAATTCATGCAGGACACGACATCAAGCTCAGCTCAAATCCCAGCTACATCAGATCTCAAACAGCCCAATCAACTAATGGAGCAGCTGATTAATGGAAGGGAGTCAGCTGATAGATCACATGATTCCTTTCAATGCAACTAACTGATTCAGGGAGCCATATTTAAACTGCTCTGGCATGCCTACTATTGCTGCTTCCTCTGCAAGCTGCTTTGAAAGTGGCCTCCACCCCAGCTCCTTCTTTTCAGTTATCATTTATGATTTACTTATCAGTGTCATTTATGTTTGTCGTTGATGTTGCTGTTCTGTTCCTGGGTGGTCTTTGCTGCTGCTCTCCCTGCCTTAGGCTTTTCACGCAGGTGCATGGAAGGGCAGAGAGGTGTGCTCTCTCTGCTTTAAAGGGATAGTGCACCCAAAAATGAAAATTCAGCCATTATCTACTCACCCATATGCCGACGGAGGCTCTGGTGAAGTTTTAGAGTCCTCACATCCCTTGCGGAGATCGGCGGGGGGAGCGGCCACACCTAATGGCGGACAGCACCCCAGAGTAACGTCCAAGAACACAAAATTGAATCCACAAAGTATCTCCATACTGCTCATCCGTAGTGATCCAAGTGTCCTGAAGCCCCAACATAAATAGTTGTTTCGAAAAACGTCATATGAACTCTGTTTTTAGCCTCACTGTAGCCTGTAGCACTGACTGCTTCTCTGTGCTCCTGTGCTCCGCGTTCATGTGTGCGTGCCTGCGCGAGACCAGCGAAAGCGTGAGCTTTGCTCACCCGTGTTTACATCATATGACACGTGCGCCGCAGGGAGAGACAACGGTAACCACAGTAGCTAAAAGATAATTTGCACTACTTTTAGCGAAGGACAGCCCAAGATGTCTGAAGACTTTGAAATTGAGGAGGAACAGCATTTCTTTGTTGAGCCGTATTTGTTTGAGCCCGAGTAAATGGACGGAACTCAGGCTCCTGGACAAAGCAGCCGCTGCAGCTCATGAGCCTAACCCTCAGCCAGCCGCAGAATACCGGAGTCCAGCACTGGAAACCTGGTGGTGTAGTTGTTTCAAATGCAAAGCAATGCCAACGGATGAGGAAAGTCTTTGCTGCTCAGACTGGGAATTGGCGATGCCTGCAATTGAGAATCTGGACATCAGTACTGACGAGACTGCTGTTCTTCAGAGATCACCGATCACCCTGAGCGCGCACACGTGAGTGCGGAGCACAGAGAAGCAGTCAGAGCTACAGGCTACAGTGAGGCTAAAAACAGAGTTCATATGACGTTTTTTGAAACAACTTTTTATGTCGTGGCTGCAGCACACTTGGATCACTATGGATGAGCAGTATGGACATACTTTGTGGATTCAATTTTGTGTTCTTGGACGTTAGTCTGGGGCGCCGTATGCCATTAGGTGTGCTGGCCGCTCCCCCTGCCGATCTCCGCAAGGGATGTGAGGACTCCATAACTTCACCAGGGCCTCCATCGGCATATGGGTGAGTAGATAATGGCTGAATTTTCATTTTTGGGTGCACTATCCCTTTAAGGCTTTCCACCCAGGTGCATGGAAGGGCAGAGAGGTGTGCTCTCTCTGCCTCAAGGCTTTCTATGCAGGCGTGTTGAAGGGCAGAGAGGTATGCTCTCTCTGCCTTAGACTTTCCACGTAGGCACGTGGAAGAAGCTTTCTGTGTAGGCCTGAGGAAAGGCAGAGAGGCCGCAGAACAGAGCCATACCGCCAAATATAATACTGCAAATGGAAATAAAGTTTTCTTGGACTAAAGTGTTCCTGACTACGAAAAGAGTATAAACAGCCACAAACACACACAAAATGACCAAAACAACTACCAAAACCCCCCACAAAATAACTACATAGAGACACAAAACAACCACAAAGAAACGCAAAACAGCTGCAAAGAGACAAAAAAATGACTCCCAACAACTACGTTAAGGGGATAAACAACCACAAAGACACACAAAATCACCACAGAGATGCACAAATGGCTTAAAAACTTTAAATTCTGTGTTTTGCTCCTGTGTGGGTGATGTGAGGTGGTGGGCTCTTCTGCATGTCTGTGCCCAGGGGTCTATGGCCTCATAATCCGTCCATGATTATCTACATGTAGTCAGTAGGTTAGTTATATAGTGTTTGATACGTCATGGCTTTGGGCACATTCTATCAGGTGTTATGCAACTGTTTGTACCGCTACCGTAAGTGTGGCTAACAAAGATAAAACACATCTGGCAGACTCACTTGGGGTAATGAAAAGTTGAAACAATATCTTATTTTTAATACATGGTGTTTTTTTGTCACAGTGTGCAAGTTTGATGAGCAAGCAATTTGAGCATCGTCAGCAATGTATAATCACTAATGTGACAACCTCTTATTATGAGTCGATGCGATAATTTTTCAACTGAGCAAATATAATCATTCCCAGTCCAAGAGGCACATAATTGCTCACTTGCTCACATCAGCAACTTAGACTGTGACATTTTACTTGAGTTCTTTGACAGAGTTTGGTTTGCTTATCCATCAAACCGTCAGTTTCTATAAAGCTTTTTAATGCGCCATAAGCTCCTTGTAAATGCATATTTATTACAGCACTCAAAACAACACCCAGCATGTAAAAAGCATATGTTCAATACTTTTTTGGCTGATGGTACTGTTAAAGATGACAATAAATCAAGCATATCTTAAATTGCAGTTGTCTGGTGATTGTAAAAAAAATGTATCTAAGCTTCTAATGGGCGTCTTTTTTTTTTTAAATGCATTACACATCAAGGAAAGCATTTCTTGGCAATACCTTACAGTTCACAGCAGTTAAAATGCCTCGCGGTTGAAAGGTTTGTCTCGTGATGTTCGACTAATGAATAGCTATATTGTAAGAAACATTTCGCTATGTTTCCAGTGGGCTTGTAATCTGCATATTATGCATCATAACACAGTTGAGGGTGTTGCCACAAACACATCCAAGTGAGGCTTCCAGGAAGGATTTAGCCAGGACACTCTGATGTTTCAACACGAGGTCTTGCTAACACAGTTGGGATTACGTTTGTAGACGTGCACCATAGCCTTGCTTTGCACCATGCTTGCCAACTGTTCATAGCTCCACAGGCGAGACTAGGAGCAAATGACAGAAACACAGACTCACATATGGGTGGTTTACAAGGGTGGACAAAGACATTACTATTAAGATGTTTGCATTACACCATGTTCTGTTTTTGCTTTACAGTAAAACTAACCACTCTCAAAGAAACACTTGTTTTACATCTGTGGAGCACATTAATCCTCCTGTATTTCTGTATCTACAGTACATGCTTCTGTGTCAGAGCCCTATACCTTCACAAATAAATAGACCATACCCTTAATAAAAATCTTCTGTGTAGGCTGAGAGAGTGTAATTTAATGAGTAGGTGTTGAAATAGTCACATTAATGTAATGTAATTAGTGTGTATGCGAGGCTGTTCAGTGTCACTCAGTGCTCCAGTTGCCTTTCTTTGCCCGCTTAACTGCTTGACTGTGTGTCGCTCATGTAACCTTAACAACAGCCATGATTAATGAAAGAGGAACACCTCATTTAGTAACCTAGCTTTGGCAGGAAGCAGGCAACAAGTGTGTGTGTGTGTCTCTGTGTGTGTGTTTGTGTCTTCCATTTTGTCTCGTCTTCCTCTCCCGCAGCACCGGAGGTAAACACAAAAGTCTGTCACAATACACCACTTTGTTTGTGTGGATGTGCAGCGCGAGTGAATGTTTGCGCACACTTGTCTACGTGCGTTTTCGTGTGTTTACATGCGCGCGTTGCATATGTGTATTGTGCAGAGATACATACATACATATGTGTGTGTATATCTGCACATACATATGTGTCTCTTCAGGAATAAAGTAGAACAGTCTCGACAACACAGATGCACCCAATGAGAGCGAGAGATCTGCGGAGCCATGGGCCAATTAGATGCTATTATGGAAGCTGTGTGATACTGTCACACTCTCACACACACATATGCGCAAACACCCACGACTTCGGGGCCTGTACTCCATCATCTGTATAATTAAGGTGCTTTTCTCCTGAATATTTTAGTTAAATGTCTCTGCAATAACGCAGCAACAGACCTGACTGTCTTCCCAGTGATGACTGCTGCTTCGAGAGTGGAGCCATTAGAAAGCATGAAGGCATGCACACACACTTTAACACAGCGACTGATATCATCTCTTGTTCTCATGTTGGGAAGTAATATTATAGACTGCTGACTTCAAAACAATTCATCCACTGAATATACTTTTAATGACTAAACTGTGAGGTTTTTAACATTGATCATATGTTGCATTACCATTTCTTTGAAATAATATCTGAGATGTCCTATTCTCCTCAAATGTTTTGTATATATATACGATATTGTGAAAGTTGATTTTATGAATAAAAATGCAAAAACTGCATTTGTGTCACTCCAGAGTTGTTTTAGAAGTCAAGTGCAAAGCTGCCAAGGTCTTATTTGGCAGACATTGTTCTAAAACCTGAGTTACTGTATGTGTGTGTGTGTGTGTGTGTGTGTGTGTGTGTGCGTGCGCGTGAATCTAATCCGATGGCAGATGGAGGAGGAATAATATCCAAGACAATACTGGCAGAGGGAGCGGCAGAGGGAGTGAGATGGGGGTTAAGACACTGTCCTTCAAAGATTGATGAGAGCTGATTCTGTGAATGATGTCTTCTTGTATTAGAACACAACTCCTTCCCAGAAAACACAATACTTGTATTCACTTCCGCTAATTATCTCAGACAGCGCTTTGCCATGACTGTTATGTTGCAATACCATGAAATGACTTTATTATTACAGTCAAATTAGTGATTTCGTATTCTCCTGCTGACATCTTTTTTTCTCAATTAAAACAATTAATTTTTCACAGCTCAAGATGTAAGATTACTGCTGATTTCAATCAGTAGCTGAGTTAGGGGACAACAAACAGTAAAAAAAGGAATGCAAAGTATCTGGATTTATATTCCCCCCAAAAAAATGACAGGGTTCCCAAAAGGCATTGAATTAAGTCATCTAAAATAAAGCCATAAGTGGTATTAAAATGTCTTCAAAAGTCTTAAAAAGTTAAAATTCTAAGATATGGCAAGATGGATTTTATTAATCTTTTTTTTCTGATGTTTACTTTGGTTTAGTTAAGTTTAGTTTATATGATATGGAGATCACAATAGTGTTAGAATCAGGGTTGGAAATTAGCACCAGCCACCAGCCAAATGTTGGTAAAACATGTAACTGGCTTCTGCATTTGCTTCACTAACTAGCCTAAAACAAAATGGTAATCTATTGAGTGGCTGGTAGGTTTTGGAATCCACCAGCCACAGTGTCAGGTGGATCAAAAAAGTTCATTTCCAGCCCTGAATAGAAGTGTACATTTCTGCAAGACCCAGATGCATGTAGTGTCTGTAGCAAAATGCCACTTTGCAACACCTGTCCACAGGAGGCATTGTAAAGTCTCAAAATAATTGGTAACATGTTTATTTTAGGGCTGTCAAGCAATTAAAAAATGAATCTAATTAATTACATGCTCTGTCATTAATTAATCTAAATTAATCACACACATCAATTTTTGCTCTGAAAGTATTTTAAAAATTTCAATTCAAATGAATTCTGGCAGATGTTTCACAGTGAAGCTGCTGGATTTTTTATCCACCAAAACTGGTCCTCAGTCCATTTTGCAAGGGAGTTAGCTAGTCAGTTTGCGCCTGAAAGCCTGGTCGAGTTTGGGTTGACGAAGCTGGCTGCTAGTGCTAGCATCAGAGGCTGTGCTACAGTAGCTCGGACCTCTGTGTTTGCTGCTAAATGCTTTGTGTTGAGGTGATATTTCAGGCTTATAGTACTTCAATGGTATGAAAACTCCTTAATGAAAAAAATGCAAAAAACTTATTGACAGTTCCATCTGGGCGTTTTTAAAATGTAAACATTTTGTTCACGGAGCCAAGCAGTGTTGTTTCATCTGCCTCCATCAGGTGACAAAGCCACTGTGGCCTTTAATGACACATGGGGTCTAAGGGCACCACAGAAAGTGATTAATCAGCATTCATTTTTTTTAACGCATTATTGTTTCTGTGATTAATTAATCAAAATGTACATGTTATTTTGACATCCTTCGTTTATTTATTTATTTTTTTAATAATTTCCTTAATGCTTCTATGGCAATGTCAGCACATCAGGATAGTGGAACCAACAACACATATATGTTGATTGTCTCTGCTAGCATGCTGTCACTGTACCCTGGATATAGTCCTAGACATGGAAGTGCAAATTCAAGGAAAACTGGCTATAATATCAAGATTCTTCTGCAATGGTGAAACTGGTACAAGGCAATGCATCCAAGGCTCGGTAGATTTTATGCTAAACCTTTTTCAAACATGCAATGGAAACTGAGGCAGAGTGAGAAACACAAAATCACAGAGAATACTTGCTAACAAATGCCAGTTATTTCCCAGTTAT
Source organism: Epinephelus lanceolatus (assembly GCF_041903045.1). Classification (NCBI taxonomy): domain Eukaryota; kingdom Metazoa; phylum Chordata; class Actinopteri; order Perciformes; family Serranidae; genus Epinephelus; species Epinephelus lanceolatus. Next base: position 17,566,607 of record NC_135747.1, on the reverse strand, counting down.
ATTCACCCCTCGTCTCCACCATGAGTTAAAAAAAAAGTTTTAGTTGTTTTATGGTACAACAACAATTGGGCTAAATTGTCCCTAACCTTAGAAATGAATGCTGATTCATTTTTGTTGTTTTATTTTTGGTCTTAAATTTTATTCTGAGTAGCATTAAAAAGTTTTAAAAAGGTCTTAAATCTAACTTTCCTTAAGCTGCAGGAACCTTATTAAGGTAAATGGACAATGAGATCGGGTTTTAATTATTTACAGCCAACCAAATACTTGTCTCCAAGTTTTACTTTTTACAAGATCAGTTGTATTGTGTGTGTGTGTGTGTGTGTGTGTGGGTGTGGGTATGTGTGCGTGTGTGTTAGAGACAGAGAAAGAAAGAGAGAGGGTTTCTGTCTGCTTGTTTGCATTTTTTGTGTGTCTCCTTGCGACAAAACCTCAATGCCATCAAGGAGACCAAATGTTGTTTCCTCCCTCTCTAATTACCAGCTCTTATGGTTTAGCCTTGTTTAGCTGTCCTCTAGTAAGTAAACCCTCATGTCAGACTGTTTTGTTTCAGGGCATTTCTCATTCCCATCTAGTTAAACGTCTGTTATACTGGCTCTCTATGTCTAACATAAACTGTAGATATAAGTAAGTAATGATGTAACCTATGGCCGGTTCGTGATGGCTTTTCTGGTCGGTCTCTCCCCGTAAAAAATCCTCAGGAATGTGGGAAGTTTTACGTGTCCTACATTTTACTGGTTAATCAGTTTGAAGTGGTTAGTTTGCATGAGCAACTATATCCACCCTGAGTAGACAAAGAAAACAGCAACATCAACAGAAATACCAACCAGAAAAAGTCACTGTGTCCTCTGCACTGTTTAGGGTAGCATGGAAACACTGCATCAATAAATGCACGGCACCGAGATGAAGGAGGTTTATCACTTTCAGGGAGATTCATTCGGTGTATTCCAAGAAGAAAAGAAATCCGTCTGTTGGATGTCTGTGTTGGGAGGTTTTTCTTGTCTCAAGAAGAATATTAAAAAGCTTTGGTACACTCCCAGTTTATCAGAACATAATGAAATGCTGATTCTGAGTTGGAAAGTAGAGATACTGAGATCCGATTTTGAGGTATTGTTCTTGGGAATTTCCAATTTTGAAGATTTTTGACCTTTTCTCTTTTTCAAAGGGGTGTATTACAATTCTTTTCTTTTCTCTAGTACATTTGTCTGCTGGCTTTAATTAAGTTTCACATTCAGATTTCACTTTCACTGTCACAATTTTAAGCTTGCCTTCTTTCATCATCTCTTCCTAGTTTACCTTTTCTTTCTTTCTTTGTTTCTCTCTTTGGACTTCCCGAATAGTAGCTGATTTAAAGTCATAAAAACCCCTCAGTCAGATATCCCATTTTCAACTGCCAGCAAAACCAAACTCCACTCCTCTTTTCCATGATTAATTTTATTCACTGATATCTGGCAAACTTTTTCAAAGCAGTATTGTAACTAAGTATTTTACAGTGATATTAAACTTGACTACTTCTTTCAACACTGGGTTTTGTTCTGCCATGTTGTTGCTTTTCTCGGGAACCAACACAACCAACTTGCTGTCACTAACACGTGTGCAACCATAGATTTGACCAGTGTTCTAACCATGGCAAAAGCAGGTCTTCATTTCAGACCACAGATCATGGAAAACTAGTCGTTAGTGAAGGGACTACTTTTTTTTCCAGGTTTTACGGAATGGAGCAAAATAATTTAAAAAGAAAGGGACAGCCATTTCTTTAACAATTGGCAGTAACTATATATATGTATCTTTTATCTGAAAAACAATCAAAGAAATTCATAAATCTACTCCCATCATGCTTTTACACTCTCCTCCCTGTCAGCCTCGTCCCACTTCATTGTAGCAGTTTGATGGGACGTTATTATTGTGGCTGGATGTGGAAAGAAAGAGAGTTGTCGGTAGTGGGAAGGAGGCCCAGCTCTGGCTCACAGGAGCCTGCTATGGCAGCTCGGTCAGTCCTATCAGAGCCGTCTGACTGAGGGTGATGAGGAGAATTTGCCACATGAACCATGACCCAATTAATCATGGGTGTGAATACAGGAAATAGGAGGGGGCACTTGATTGCTTTGTGTAAACATCCAGACACACTCAACTAGACACATTCATCATAAGATAAGAATGCGATGCTGATAGTAACGTGTTTTCAAACGCAACGCCTGATGCTGAATAGCAACCTTTAACTGGACAACTATGTGAAACGTGCAGAAATTGAAATCAGAGGCACTGATTCCTGAAGGGAGATATGCCGTACCATCTTGATTTAATGGTACAGATGTGGGCTGTCAGTTTGTACATCCTTTCAGTAAATAAATATTGTTTGCACCTTCAGTGTTTGTGGACAAGTGAAACACATGGTGCTCACTGACAAAAAGTATTGCTCGTCTTGGAAGATTTTTTTATTATTCCTCTTGTTATATAGACATAATATACACACAAAAGCTATAATTGTGCTTTATTTAAAACAGTAACCAGGCTACTGCAGTTTCCCCCAGTTTTAGAATCCCCTGTAGGGCTGCAACGAAATGAAAGGACTAGTGAAACGGGTGAGGAGTGGTGGTGCTGGCAATGGTAAAAAAGCGTCCCTGGTATGATGTTTGGTGTTGGGGGATAGTGTTACATGCCAGCAGCCCGCTGGCTTCTCCTCCTTCTGTACGCTGCAAGCATGGAGGAATGTGCCGCCTGAGAACCACAGGGAGGAAGAGGGTACTGACAGCGAGCAGTAAACACAGGCAGCCTATCTGTTGTGTTTGTTTGTATGTTACTGTGCTAGGAGGCCAGGCCTTGGCAGCCTCAAAGCTGCGCCTAAACAACATCTGTTCTGTGAGTTTGGAGCCCTATACAGCCATGTCAGGACACATCATGACTTACAATTGTGGCCTCTAAATCAATATTTTCCTCCATCTCATACCGGATTGTTCCACTGGCAAAAGTTCAAGAATGGACAAGCGCTCATTGAGAGGAGGGAAAAAATGTTGGAGTGGATAGACGGGAGGGACCCATCGCATTTTTCCAATTCACCACAATCAGAAACAGATTTTCAACAATTAGCCTGAACTAACTTGCAAGTTTATTGACTAAAAACACAGTGACAGCGCCCTTCAGACAACCAAAGGAGAACAATTACTAGAGTGTGTTTGACTGTCAGCGTGAAGTGTCTTTATATGCCACAATATCATCACATTCATTTACACTGTATTATCGAGAATCCTTGATCACTTTTTTCTTTGTTGATTTTTTAACTGTTATGATGCAAATATTTTAATTTCAATCTGCTCTGCTGTCAGCATTTATTTTAAGGTTGAACTGCTTCTTTTGTGAGTATGTTGAGCTGCATTTTTTGTCGGAAAAGTGCATGCAGAGTGGAGTATTATTCAAATTAGGAACGAATCAAGATCATAATTTGCTTGCTCTCCTTTCCAGCTTTGAGTATATTTATATTCTGACAATTTTGTCATGAATATGTAGTATTTGAAAATAAATGCACTTGTTTTCTCGGAAACCTCCCTATTGAAGCTACCTCATATCTGTAAACTACAAGCCCAGAACGACCAGCCTTTGAATTGATTGTAAGCTGCGGGGCCTCTCATATTAATCTTTTTCAGTGTGTAATAAGTGAATTAGTGGGATGTAGAAGATGATGTATGACGAAGGCTGGCACGTTTAAAACCTGCTGTAAATCCACATGCCACTGACTCTTAATAATGTGGCCAGAGACCTACTGGCATCATTCTTCACCGTAGCCATTGACAACCTGAGACTAATAAATCTCCCTGAGTAAGACAACGCTCTTAGTTTGCTGTTCAGTCATTTGTTCCAAAATATCTACATGAAATGTAAAACGCCCCAGTTCATTTTAAAAAACTTTTGAACACTGTCAGCTACATTGTATACTGAGCAAGATAAATAATAAAATTGAAATAAATAAAGATTTTCCTGTTGAAAGTGCAGCAGCGTGTGAATGCTCCATGTGTTGCCATTTTTCAAAATGCTGTGTCATTTGCATAAGCTTAGACACATTTCCGCAAATTTGGCAATGTTTTCTACACTGTCCCAACAGTTTGTATAATCGTTCTTCTTAAAAAAAAGTTGATTAAGTTAATTCAGTGGCAGCATAACATTATCATTAGCTAAACTGTGACTTTTGGCACACCCCTTTTTCATATTTGGAAAAATCCCAACCATTGAAATGTGCTCATTTAATTAGTTTTTCATCACCGAAAATATGTTGTCTTATTCAATGCAAGAGGAATTTCTTAAGACTTTTTTTTTTTTTATATCTGAGTGAGACCTCCTGCTGCAGCCCAGAGTGCCATAAATTACATCCAGGAAATTATAAAGTAATTAGAGTTTCTGTAACAGCTTCTACACATCCAAGTGTAGCTGAGTTACTGGCTCGTGTGTGTGTGTGTGTGTGCTGCGTCCTTTAACTTTTCCCATACGTCAGATGCCTTCCCAACCTCCAGCCTCTAACCCCCACCACAACAGCTGGCGTCTCAGCGAGGGCCCTGACGTTACACTACCACCCCAGCCTTTCAATGCGGCTCGAGTATTGTGGTGTCAGGGGCCCCTAATGGCCCTCACAGAAAAATGCACACAGTAGACCCAAATAGAAGCACATGACACGGCCCTCTAAACAATGATGGATAAAACTTTGAAAACATGGGAACAGTACATGAACATGTATGATTTCTTTTTCATATGTAGGCTGTTAGTTACATGTTAAAATTATATATAGACCAAAGATGTGAGTGGTCATAAAACGGAGGTATTTAATGATAAAAAACAAGTTAATTGTGACTGAATTTTGTGATTTTAAAAGGCACAGCCACAGTATCAATAGCAAAAAATAGCTTTCATACATAGACTCTTTTTGCCTTTAAAAAACTCACTGTTGGTATAATCCGCATCACTTTCCTTTGACAGAATACAGCAAACAACTGGCTTCTATTTGTCCCAAAATAAGGTTAAAAAGCACGTCCCTCCTGGCCATGTCAAAGTCTGAAGCGATTAAAAATGACAGGATGCTGCTGGCTGTTCCAACTTCTTGATGTAAAACAAGTGTTCGATATTGGTTTGCTCCGTGGTCTAAATTAAAACCAAGACGCTTCTCGTGTAACATCAAAAATCAAAGGCCACCTTTGGTTGTTTTATTTAAAACATCAGGTTCTCATTCGGTCTTGTTTAAAAAAAAAGAAATTCTTACTGGCTGTTAAGTACATTTCATTTACACCCACTTGTTCTAATAAAGGCGTGTGGTTCCTCGGTTGAGCTGCTGTATTGTAATAGGCCCGAATAAAGCCTAACAGATACTCTGATGTGATAATAGGTTATAGGCGTAGATTCCAGGGTGGCTGAAGACTTTTATTTTGACAAAATTAAAGATATTCCCATCATACAATTGTGCATACGACAAACATTGGTGCTTAAAATCACCAGTATGCAGAAAATTAAGTGTTTGATGCTCAAATGTTTCAGCTGGAGGACCCCCGAATCCCCGTTTCATATGTCGCCCCTAAATTTGAAAGGAAATCTACACCCTTGTAATAGGTCACATATTTTCACTTGTTCTTATAAAGGCTTGTGGCTCCTGGGTTGAGCTGCTGTAATTGTAAATGGCCCAAATAAGGCCGAACTGATACTCTGATGTGAAAATAGGTTATAGGTGTAGATTTTGGGGTAGCTGAAGACTTTTATTTTGACACAATTAAAGATATTTCCACCTTAAAGTGATGCAAAGAACACAAATTGGTGCAGTAAATCACCAGTATGCAGAAATGTAAGTGTTTGATGCTCAAAATTTTCTGCTAGAGGACCCCCAAATCCACATTTCATATGTGTCCGCCCTAAATTTGAAAGGAAATCTATACCAATTTAATGGGTCACATATTTTTACTTGTTCTAATAAAGGCTTGTGGCTCCTGGATTGAGAGAACTTTTATTTTGACAGAATTAAAACTATTTCCACCATTATATGATGCATGGGACACAAATTGGTGCATAAAATCAGAAATTCGGGAGAAATTTAGGTGTTTGTTGCGCAATATTTTCTGTTAGAGGACCCCCAAACCCCCATTTCATATGTCGCCCCTAAATTTGAAAGGAAATCTACACCCTTGTAATAGGTCACATATTTTCACCGTTTTAATAAAGGCTTGTGGCTGCTGTAATTGGAAGTGGCCCAAATGAGGCCTAACCGATACTCTGATGTGATAAAAGGTTATAGGCGTAGATTTTGGGGCAGCAGAGGACTTTTATTTTGACAAAATTAAAGATATTTCCACTGTAAAATGATGTAAGAGACACAAATTGGTGCATAATATCCGAAATCCAGCAGAAATGTAGGTATTTGTTGCTCAGTTTTTTCTGCTAGAGGACCCCCGGACCCCCATTTCATATGTGTGTCCCCTAAATTTGAACTCTACACTCTCTAGAGTTGTAATAGGTCACATATTTTCTCTTCACAGTCAAACCAAATGTATTTTTAAAAAAACTTCCTGCTTGTCAGTGGAAATAAATGCGATCGAATTCTATGTCACAGGAGCTATGGTGTTACTCTTTTGTTCCCACATAGATTTCTCTTATTCTTCTTAGTCTCTGCTCTCAGTTTTAGTGAGTGAAATTACAGCTTCGCGTTGACTGTAAAACATGCTGAATAACTGAATTTGTCATTCACGTCAAGTAAAGAGTCTTCAGTGACCTGTGGTGAACTTGAGCACTGTCTTTTCCCCCCTGTCTGTCAGACTCTGTAGGACCCAGCGGAAAACTGCTCCAGCCGAAGGGAGACGGAGCGAAGAGAGAGGGAGAAAGCTGAGTGGAGAGAAGACGCTCTCAGATCAGTCAGTGGCTTCATGGAGTTATGTACCTCTGATCCGCCGCCATGGATTGCAATCCGCGATCACTCCTTTTCATTTTACCTCTTTTGTTGTCCTGCGTTGCTCCTGCGTTTCCCATCATCTACCCCCCTAATGAAGGTAAGTCAACTCTCAGTCTGCGGACGTGTGTTTATGCTTGTGTGTGTGTGTGTGCGCGTGTGGGCGAATGGTGCGCTATACGGCACGCATAACGGGCATGGGGCTGTGCGCACACCGCGGACTTGCTACTGTCCAAATTATGCTGATAACAATAACAAGATGATCTAAAGCGCGTGGAGGTGACACGGAGGATCACATGGAGCCGGGATGTGAAAATTTACAGACAGTAATCAGGCAAGAAACTTGAAAGTAGACCCAAACAAGGCAGACAGCGTAGCCTAATTTCGGATAATCTCGCGAACTGGGGGTTAATAGTTGTTTAAATGGGGATGGATGGAGTAAGCGATGGCGAGGCAGCTCCCAAAGCGCCCATCGCGGAGTTATCACGGGGCGAAGAGATGTGAGGAAACTCCGGTGCCTGGGTTTCCATGAGAGATTCAGGTTGATCTGTTTTATCCAAGAATCCATTTGGGGTGGACGCCCCAGTTAGGCTTACAGTCACGCCGATTTAAAGGCAGTAAATAGAAGATGAGCACGATCGCATTGTGCGTAAAAACGCGGATGTCTGGTTTTATGGCTCTGACCTGGATAAATCCAAAATAGTTGACTTGTAGGCTGGTATGGGGATCCTGTAAACCGACCATCTTATGGATGCGTAATTTCACTTATTTCCATTGCAAGTTTGGGTCACTTCTTTAGCGACTGTGAGCATGTGGCAGTATTGTGAAACCCAGCTGGATTAGACAGACCGGTCCACTTCCAGCAGTCGCTTCTTCAAAGCAGCGAGCAGTGGAAACGCGTCAATCAGCCTCCTCCTTTACATGCACATTTGCTTAACTTTTTTTTAAAAACATCATCCCTTTCACGCCTTGTACATGTCATGGTTAAAGTGTTTGGTAGCGGGTTCAAAGTAAAACGGAAAGGCACACGCGTGCTGAAGGTGCTCTGACTTCTGTAAAGGTTAAAACTGCCCACAGGGAGGAAGAAAATACATTTGGGTGAAGATTTGGGTCAAACTGTCTAAAGGGACTGAACTCACATTTACAGTTACTCCCTGTAAGAAATAAAACCAAAAATAAAATTCTCACTGCACATATAGCTATAGCATATAGCTGAAATTGTGCTCCACGTGAATTAGATATATATCACTATTGATTGATTTAAACCTTAATACCACTAAAGTGATTAAATAAATCTGAATGAGCCTTTAGTGCAGGCGTAATCTACTCAACAGTAATTAAATGTTCAGACACAGAAGTGAAGGCGCAGAATCATGTCTCTGGTGCTTCTGCCGCCCGTGTGGAGATCTGTAAGACATTTATTAACTCATCCTGGTGTTGTGGGGTGAGTTTGGAAAGTTTGGGTCTATAGGTCAAAGGTGCACTGCTTATCTAATAGAAACATCCTAAAGAGAAAGTTGCCCAGGATGTACACATAACCCAAATAAACAAAGATGGTGTTTCCGTTGAGTTGATTTAGCCTCTAGTTCACACTGATGAGGAGTCATGCTGAAATAAACCGATATCAGACCTCGAGTTTGTTCAATTTTCATTCATGATTTGCTCCTAAACTTATTGGTTTCTGTGTCTTTTTACACTTTAAACCAGACTTCGTCTCCAAATGTTATTTTTTGCATGTCTTTAATATATTTATCTAATATCTAAAAGTACTTCGTTTACAGTTTGTCGTCTTGTGCGCCCCGTTATGTGCCAGGCAAAGATCGCAGTCCAGTCTCTAATAGTTGCAAGAGCACAATAGGTTTCACTTATAATCCCTGACATGGGCGCATGAACTGGGAATCTGGAGGAAATAGAAAGTGCAGTTCTGTAACAGTGAGTGTGTCAAGGTCGAGCAGGCCTGCTGCAAATCTGCTCAGTGAATCTGCGAATTGAAGCTTCAGCCTAATTTGAACAGTTATTATATAAGAGTCAAGATTTAAGTAGTTTAATGAGGTATAAAGCTGATGGATATTTAGTGGCAGCGACCTCAGCGGCGAAAAAAGAAACAGAACCACATAAAATACACATCTCCTCTAAGAAAAATATACAGTAGTCTGCTGGGAAGAGTGTGTGTGTGTGCGTGTGAGAGAGAGAAAGAGAGAGCTGTTTAAAGCGTTGGAGTGTTGGGTGGAGAAAGTGAACAAAAAGAAAAAAGAAAGAGAAATGCTTTCACAAGTTAGTTGGAGCAGAAAAAAGTGCGATGTTTCAGTCTGCAAAAAACAAATCGGCCAATTAAATTAATCTCTTCAAGACATAAATCTGCCAGAGAGTGTCAGTATCGAGCCGCTGCGTCTCCATATTGTATAGAAATTCATATAGACTGCTATACCGCAAATATGACCCGACACCGGAGCAGGACAAAACACACTTTGGATCAGTAGCTCCTCTCGACATGTTTCACAGTGTTGCTGCAAATGGACCGTCCTGCTGTGTGAATCGTATTATGCTTTAGTTTACAGCCTCAATCACAGGTCATATTATAAAAAGGCGTCTAATACAGGGTGGCAGTGACGCGTCTGAGCAGATGAAACCACCGTGAAGTTACAAACGCACTGACCTGACGCGTTTCTCCTCATGAAAAAAAAGACACTGTAACTCCCACTATCCAACAGTGTCACCACTTCACTTTCTGGTTGGTAAAAGTCACCAAAATGCGCCTGGAAGTATCCTCTTTTTAATCATACCCATGTTTATAATTGCGCACAATGACAAACCTGACAAGCCACACAACTTTGGTCAGTGAAGAATGAAGTTACACTGGCCTTTATTTTCTGTGCCGACAGCCTGCTGCTGATTAAAGCCTGCAAACGCGCTCCAGATTATGAACGAGCACTCAGAGTAAACAAAGGATGCCTGTTTGTAAACTTGGAAATCGATAGTCATAAAAAAAAAGATCTGCTGTAAATCCGCGGTTCTATAGCATATATTAAAGCTCCATCAGTAAATAAGGAAATTAATTTAAGGCCTCGTTTCTCCAACTTGTAAACTATATGGGACTTTTCATATGCTTGATAAAATAAATTAATTAACGGCGCAGTAATTAAAGAAACATGTTTGAATGGGGAAACAAACGTCAACTTTAAAGGGGATGATGGAAAACTTGTGTTATTATTTTATTTATTCTAGGGAGAGCAGAGGTCCAGTACGGTTTCTTGTAATCTTCTTTCCCATCTCGGCACCATGCCTCCACTAACTTTTTTTTTTTTTTTTTTTTGTAGGAGAACAGCGTTTACTGTGTGGCTTTCATTAGCTCGTAATGATCTTGTATAAAACTTTGGGGGGAAAGTTGAAGGAAACAGGAGGAAATCCCCGAGAATATCATTTGGTTGCGCGGATTCGGCTGAACCCTGGGCGGATATGAGATATAGGATATTGTCTGAATATATTTTGTCCACATTGAATCGAAAAAATAAATAAATAAAGTTTCTAGTTCCCTTTTTATGCTGGGGTGCAGCGTGTCCCTCCGCGTGGCTGCGTGGTGTGATGCTGGCCCGCTGCGGGGCGCCGGGAGGCCTCTGGTATTTTTAGCCGGTGGTAGGGAGGCTTGGCCCGGAGAGCCCGGCTCAGCAGTCCCGCTGGGACGGATGGGCGTTTGTGAGCGATGGTACCTTTCAGAGGTGCTGGAAATGTGCTTACACATGCCCCTCCTTTAAAAATAAACCCCCTTTCTCTACAGATACTACAGGCCTATATTTATATGTGTTGGTCAAACAGTGAGCTGAAGATGGAGAGTGCCATCTTCAATTTAACAGCATGTGTTTTAGGCTTCAGAGTGAGATAAAAACACAAGGTTTGTGTGTGTGTGTGTGTGTGTGTGTGTCTGTGTGTGAGTGCGTGTAGATTTATGTGAGGAGATATAAGATTATACAGTATGTGAGCAAGGGTGGTGTATGCTTTTATGTGAGAGTTCATGTGTGGATGTAAGGCAGATAAGTATAAGGGTGGAGGTATAAGAATAGAAGATGAGAAGAAAGAAAGAAAGAAAGAAAGAAAGAAAGGGGAATGGGGGCAGAGGGGTTGGGCAAGCAGCAGCAACATCAGACAGAGCGACTCTGCACTTGAATAATTCATAATGGGAGGTGAACACTTCACCCTTTAACACAGACACAAGTCGCCTTGCTTTGCCTGCACTGCGGCCTGCCAACCTTCACATGCACAGAGCCAGGCTGCAAAGACAAAGCCCTCTCCACTTTGTTTCACAGCGAGATGGGAGATATTACACGAACATGTGCATGCAACTTTTTTTTTTTTCTTCCCTGTTCTGTTCTCTTCAGAGCCCAGATGGAGGGGTCTCTGCTTTACTGATGGAGCCATGTGTTGATTCTGGAGCAGCGTCTCTGACTGACAGCTCCTTCGTCCAACATTTTAATTGCGCCCGTGGCTGAGGATTACATTTCCACATGCATCTGCTGTGAATCGGCTTTCATATGATCGTATTTTACTGGGAGTGAGGGGGCTATTGAATTCAAGTTTGTGCCAGACAGAAATGGTTAACTTAGCTGTTAAATTATGAGAACATAGACATCAAAATAGGCCCCCTGTAGGTCTTTGCTCCAATGTTTCATGTTAATATTTCAGCATATGCTATGCCGAGCGATAGTAGGTCACTAGCAAGTAAGAAAAAAAAAAGAGAGCGTTACATTGCTACATGAAGTGGTTTCAAATTTACAAGGTGCTCATTAGGTTTACTGGATGATACCATATATACCCCCCACACCAACACCCCATTCATGCATTCCCATCAGTTTATGAACTCTCGCAGGATTCTGCTTGCCTGTGGCATAGATGCAGTCTCCTCATACTTTGGTTGAGTCAGTTTATGTGTGTGGGTGTTTGATGGTGGCCTATAGGTATGTGTTTATATATTGATTCACCTGTTTCTACCTCTGTGATGTTTTGCTCCCTCCCAGACAGGCCGGCTCAGTTTGCTATTAATACTCCTAGTTCCCGTTCAGAGGCACTCCCTGATGGGGCAGGGGCTATATGCTTGGCTGACGCTAGCTTGCTAACAGACTATGTGTGTGTGTGCGAGGGAGCGAGGAAGACTGTCAGCAAATGTTTGTGTATGCTCTTATTTTGTGCCCGCGTTGAGTACGCATGCGCGGGAATATGTGCATGTTTTGGTGAGCATCTGAAAGAGTGTATGCGTAGAGCACATGTGGGTGTGTATGTTTGTAAATGCTTGTGTTTTTAAAGTGGATACGTGTTTGTCTATTTGGTACGTTTTAGTACAAATACATGTGTTTTGATGTGTGTTTACTCCTCTAGTTTCTCGGATGGGGCGTATCTTTTGGTGTGATTCTGTGTTTTGCAACTGTGCGTGGAGCTGCTGTTTGTGAGTGTGTTTGTGTGTGTGTGTGTGGGTGCTGATTTCCCCAGCCAAGTACAGCTGGAGGGGGCTTTTTTCCTCCTGCGATATGAGAGCCGTCTAATTTTCTGCTCTCAAATTCCCCCGCTCGGCTCAATTTGAGTGGTGGGCTCGGCTCGTTGAGAAATGTAAATTGGAAGCAATGGCCCTGGATGCTGAGCTGCTATTATCTGACATGAACAGATAGCTTCATTAGACTCTAATAGGAATGTGTCTACTGCCACTCAACTGGCTGAGTGGCTTAGCATGGCTACAGCTCAGGTGAGCCTCAATTCAGGAGCTTTCTGAGCCTGGAATTTGATAATAAATCTCGTTGTGTGTGTCTTCCTTTCTCTGCCTTTCCCTTTCAGGCTCTTTTTTTTGCCACACTGGCTGATAGTTATCAGACTTGCCTGAAGAAAATGACGATTTCAATCTCAACCTTTATTCCAGAGTGAAACAACAATTAGTTCTTGGAGCGGCGAAATCAGTTCTCTCTGCAAATTTAGTCCGAGCTGCTTGTGAGGGGTAAATTTTGCTTGACTAAAATGGTTTTCACAGTGCCACAGCCGTCCGCCATGACCCACAAATTCTCTCTTTGGCCGTCTTTGGAGATGTGTACGCTCTTGCTTACTGAAGCTCTGAATGGGAGAGTACAGGGAGATTGTATTGCTCATATTTTCACAGTGAATAGAGTTACAGCTGCAGGGCCTGACTGCACTGCTGCTTCACTTTGTTGTGTGTGTGCGCGTTCGCTTGGGTAAGCGCACGCATGTGTAAGTGTACTCTTGTTTGTGTGTGTTGAGCTGCGGACTGATTTGCTCTCTGGATGAGGAAGAGGCTGAGTCAGTTTCAGGCTCAAACTTAAAAGAAGAGACCTTTAGAGCAGTGGAATTTTATTGTTCTACCATCTGGTTACAATAGCTGATAATTTCCCCTCTGCTTTTTTCATGCAGGTCACTTAGTGTGTATATTAGCAAACACAGCAAGATGTAAAGTCATGTACGCATTTTTGATGATTTGCTAAGTCAGAATGTGGCACGCTAAATTTAAATTAAATACAGTATTTTCAAAGATTTGAATGCAAAGAACCAGTGTGGAGGAAGCAATTTTAGAAAATAAAGTCAGTTTGAACATCCTCCTTAAAATGTGAAAAAATAAGAGTATCATTAACTATGGGTGTAACACCATTAGTCACACTACAGCCCAATAGGTTTCTCTGTTTGTTCCTTTTTCACACTAAAATAAGGCATCATATTAGTTTTCTCTCATCACTGTTTGGGAAACCAAATAAAAAGAAATAAACTCAAAATATAATTAACTGCAATTAATATCACCAACTTATTTTTATTAGTGTTATTTTGGCTACACAAACAGTCTCACCCTGTTATTTAATTTGAAGTGGAATTACTCACAAGCTGTATTTATCTGTTGTCTCTTGATAGACTGTAAACAGAATCGGGTGCCAAAAACCGCATTGACAGTTCGCCTACTGATGTGGGGAATCCAAAGAGCATAAGGCTGCCTTCACATTCCCCACTCTATATGTCATGGTACATACTGACAGTTGTATTCGATGACAATAATTCACACCGCGGCCATGTGTATATGCTAAGAATAGAAAATGTTGTAGCTCATTTCTCACGTGCTCGGGGAAGATGTTATATTTTAGAGTTTGTTTAGCCAGCGTGTTAAGGATTGCTGAGCTGAATTTGTTTACGTGTGCACAAAAGTCACTTGCGTGCGTCTATTTTGGTCTGAGGAACTGGGAAATGGAAGTGGAATTACCAATAAGTCATACCGCCAGAATTGCTCTGTGCTCCACCTTAAAAGAGATAGTTTAGATCAGTGGTTCCCAACGGACCCAGACAGGGGGTCCAGATTTCTCCGTAGTCATTAGTTCAGGGTCCACACGGTTTAATACATTCAGCGTCATACTTGCATTTGGCCATGTTGTTAAGCAAGTTTGCTGTCTCTGTTAATTGCTGTTAGTTAGTTGCTCACTCTACAGCAGGAAATGGCACTTCAAAATAAAAGCTCTTTGCTGGAAATGTACTTAAAAATAAAGTTTGTTCTTTACAAATTTAACCCGTTCGCAAGTCGCTTGTGGTCCATTCAGAATGGACCAAGACCCACTTTTGGACCACAACCCACCAGTTGAGAACCACTGGTTTAGACCTTGTGAAGAAGGGTTGTATGAGATACTTATCCATAGTCAGTGTGTTACATACAGTGATCTTGGTTGCCAATGTATTGCTGTGGACAGGGGCAGAAGCAAAACAGAAAAAAAAATCAAGTGTATGATGGACTAAGAATATTTTCATTGCTTTACCTTGCCGTCAGATAGTGTCTTCTGATGGGGTGCTGGAGCCATTATATCCCTCTCTTCAAAGCCAGACTCCACTGAGAAAAATAATAATTTTACATCGCTAAACAGAGGAGTTGTTGGGCTACTCGATTTTTTATTTTGTTTTTGTTGTTGTGTGACTTTGGTGTTTAGATCTGATTTACCAAGTCACACAGTAACACAAACTACTGTAACTGACTGTGGCAGCAATAAATCAGCAGCTCCTGCGACCAGCGAGAAAAAATGACTGCTTTTGTCAATGGAGTCTGGAGATTTTAACAAGAGCAGAGATGGGGAACTGAAGCCGTAAATGGCTTCCTGTTGAAGCCTGTCTGACGACAAGGAAAAACTTTGGAAATATTATAAATATAGCGTGCACTTAAGCTCTTATTCATTTTTTTAGGTGGGCCTTTTTTTTAGGTGGATGAAATACTTTTGCTTCGGCCCCTCGTCCACATCAGTACAGTGCTAAGCTCATGTGGTGGTACTCCTGTCTGCTTTTCCAAACTGGGTTCGTGCCGACTGATATCTATTGAACAATCTGAACTATCCCTTTAAGTACTGACATTGCTGCTACTTTGCTACCATAACGTATACCATATGAAACCCGTATGACAACCCAAAATCTAAACTTGCACCATCACGCTAATGGAGCTCCTTGTCTGATTTGTCCTTCGCCATATTCCATCCATTAGACACGGATTTCTCCCTCTGCTTCTTGGTTTCTGTTTGATATGAATGACTATGTTGGCGGGACACATGCATAAAATTGTATTTCCATTCATTATAAATGGATTTATATTTTGTTTTCAGTGTGGCCAATCGCACTTCTGACCACCTTTGAAACCGGCAATTGGATCTGAATTCAGATTTGATGCAGTTTTGCTTCACCTGGTGACAGTCCAATCATCACGGCGGTGTGCGTGGCTAAGTAGAACCGAGGGATACACGGGTCAAAAGCATGAGACTTGGAAAATAAATGCGTCTTTTGAAACACTGGCTTTACTTTAATACAATATATCTTCAGGGTATCTTTGTTGTGGCCAGTTTGCCCGGCCAAGTTCTGCTTTGATGCTTTACACAGCAAGACAAGAAAGCCAGCTCTCACTGTTGGTTAGCACAGGATATGTGTGTGTGTGTGTGTGTGTGTGTGTGTGTGTGTGTGTGTGTGTGTGTGTGTGTGTCAGCTGAGTAAATAAAGTCATGATCAGTGCTTGGGGTTGGTGATCCCTCCTGCTGGATTAGATAAAGGCTAATTGGGGCTAACAAGGACTAGACACTCATATGTTCTCTTTGTTTTCCCTCTCTCTTTCCTCACCAGTCAACCTGTTAGACTCTAAAGCAAGCCAAGGGGAGCTAGGATGGATTTCCTACCCATCGCATGGGGTGAGTATCCTCTATCTCTACATTTACCCACATCATGTCTGAATAAGCTTTCATTTTGGGGGGGAACACATTCACCAACATGAACTGGATGTTGGATTCAACCCCACACCACATGAAATCAGGATTTTTAAAAACTCCTGTGGTTCTCACTATGTCATGTTGACCCAATGAGTCAAGTGCAGATTAACCCACTTTTCTTTAGACGTTTTTCTGTCTATTCTCCGTCTCGCAGGTTAGAGGTTAAGCGTTCAGAGCTTGCCATATGGTCAAGATGCTTAAGGGAAAATAATGCACTGTGTGGGATGTTTGTGTATTTGAGTGTGCGTGTGTTTAAAGAAAGATTAGGGCATTAAAGGATTTTAGGTTGTAGACACTAAAGCATCCGCACAAGAATGTTGATAAGCTTACCCCTTTTTAGTAAATATCACATCGACAACACAGATAACAACTTACTGCTGTTGCATGTAAACATTGTAATTCCATTGTTGTTAATCCATTTCTTTTTAATTGAAAATACACATCACCTCATTCTGTCTGTCATACATGCTTTAATATCGTATTTTAACACACATTTTAAGGCTTGTGAGTGATATGTATTAAAGGTCTGGCGTGTAGGATTTACTGGCATCAAGCAGTGAGGCTGCAGAACTTAAACTCCCCAGTCTGCCGAGTGTGTGGGAGAACTACGGTGGCCAATCTAAAAAAGCAAATGGCCCTATAGAACCATTGTTTGGTTTGATCATTCTGGGCTACTGTAGACGGCAGAATCTGTGGAAGAGGACCTGCTGCATATGTAGATATAAACGGCTCATTCTAAGGTAATAAAAACCCAACAGTCCTTATTTTCAGCTGACTATAAATTAATAAAAATATTTATGAATATTATATTCCATGTCTGACAATAGATGCCCCAAAATCCTACACACTAGACCTTTAATTTACAAAAAAAAAAAAAAAAGTGAATAATGAAGTTTGCACTTCTGGGTTTGGCCTCTGTTTTGTTACCTTCATCCAAGACCCACTGTGAAATCGTGCTGCAACTAAAGCTTATTTTAATTGTCGATTAACTAGTCAATTATTTTCTTAATTAATCCCTTAGTCTGTTAGTCTTGGTTTGATAAATGTCAGAAAATGGTGTACAATGTCAGTCAGTGTTTCCCAAGGCCCAAGATGATGTCCTCGAATGTCTTGTTTTCTTGACAACCCAAAGACATTCAGTCTACTGCCACAGAGGAGAAAAGAAACCAGAAGATATTCATATTTAAGGAGCTGGAATCAGCTTCTTAAAAAAGTTAAAAAAAATAAATCTTGAAAAAAAAAGAAAAAAGTAAGAAATACCTAAAACAGATAAGTCGGCAATTACATGAACAGATGACAATTAATTGATAATCGTTGCGGATTAGTTGCAAAAATCTACATATAGCAGTTGTCTTTTTTAATTTGTCATTTTTATGTGCTTTTGTGCCAGAATTCTATAACTTTTTCTACCATAACAATCAATACTATTACATGTGAGAATAGTACAGCATTCTCAAAAAACAACCTGCAATGTTGCAGCAACATAGTTCCGTATTTTTGGAGTAAAAAAAAAAAACTCTGCAGCCTCATCTATCAGCCTCTCTCTGCTACCAAACTCCCTCCAGTGCGGCTCTCGCTCAGTGTTTATTTGTCTAGCTAGTTAGACTACTGTGCCTCGGGGCTAGCCCACTGACACACACACACGCACGCACACACACTCAAACACGTATACCACACTTCCTCGTTTTTCCTTTATTAAGTGTTAGAATTACTCCTTGGCAGTGGCTTAAGGTAATCCAGTCATTTGTTCCGTGGAGCTGCCAAACCTTGTTTCCCTCGGCCATATACTGCGCTGGCACCGTCAGAACGCTCAGACTTTCTGCATGAGGTTCAACCACAATGAAAAAATGACCCAAAGGAAAAACTGCAGCAGGCTGGTTAAAAATGCATTTAGTCCAAAGACAATTGCAGGCTACAGGACAATTTTCGTTACCATTTCAAGGGAGAGACTGATTTTGCGCTGATAGAAGTTATTCACGTGTAGGAAAATGCATACTGATATCGAAGGCTTGATCCAGCACTGGACATTGGAATGTGTGACAGAGACTACGCAGTGTGCGCAGCAGGCTCTGCTTTATTTCAAGTTATTTGCTTTGAACGAGTTCAGAAGAAAAGCGCGTGGTTGTACAGTTCATAAAAATGCTGCAGGAATGGAAGCCAATGTCATTCTTAAATGAGAATGACTCCAGAGAGGGAAAGAGAGGGGATAGGGGAGGATCAAAAGGAGGAAGACAGAGAGAGAGAGAGAGAGAGAGAGAGAGATAGAGAGAGAGAGAGAGACGGCAAAGGGGAGGAAGAGAGAGAAGAAGAAAGAGGGAGAAGAGGAGAGAGGGAAGGAAAGGAAAGGATGAGAGAGAGACAGAGAGATATTGCTGATGATCAAGTCCTCAAGGTGAATCATCTGTAATTACTCACGTCATCCACTGACTGCGCTCCGATAAGCAGCCTGCCCTGGGAGACTGCTGCTCACAAATGATTTCTCATAATGTGGCAGTGGCACTGAGCCCTCACACACACACACCCACACACACATACACACAAACACTCATTCACATTGATGGAGAGGCCACGGCTATTGGCCTACCGAGACACACCGTGCTCCGGTCAGAACAAATTAAGAGCTTAGCCTCCCCAGGATGTTCACTCCGGAGCCACCGACTAGACTGACAACTGTGTGTGTATGTGTGTATGTGTGTGTGTGTGTGTGTGTGTGTGTGTAAAGTGCGTGTGATCCAGATATACTGTTATCTGTCTGGGAGGCAGGCTGATTGCTGAGCAGTGTCCAGGGGGCTTAGCCCTTCACAAGACTAAAGAGTGTTAAAGATTACATTCTTGCGTGCTTTGAAAGCATTCTTCAGCAACAAACCAACACCCCAGACACTGGCTGTGCATACAAAATAGAATTAATGGGCACATACAAAGTAAAGTCCATTTTTCATAGGAACCAACAGGGGGATACAACTGCATTGCTTTTTAGAAAAATAAATAAATATATAAAAATATATTTTTTTTGCCAGGACTGTGTATTGACTCGTTGCTTAGCTAGTTACTAAAACAATTTGGAATCTGATGTTTAACCTAAATGCTGAAATAATAGGAATAATCTGAATAGTGGAGGTTTAAACAATAATTGAAACCCACAATCAGCTTTTTTTTTGCAAGATTTTCAACTGTAATCTTTTGTATAGTTGAAATTTATGTCAGAATAACAGGATTCCTTGCAGGAAAATCAGCATCCCATTAAAATAAAAAGCAGGGTTTGTACTGTATGTTCAGTGAAATATGCTGCCTGTAAGTGCTGTTCCAATGTTTAGGCTCATACTCTCCACAGTATTCTGTAAGTAACAATGGCATTCACCGAGCTTTTGCATCACGATGAAAAATGCTTGACATCTTTAGAAAATCTCCAGCAGTCACAGTGAGTGAACTCTGCATATACTGTCAAGAATAATGAGAAATATTTAACACACACAGACTCAGACTCATTCACATCTCACATTCCAATTATCAGGTCTGGAAGAGGAGGGTGAGGTTGGGGTGGGGGTGGGGATGCAAGG
The DNA here is from genome assembly GCF_041903045.1 of Epinephelus lanceolatus. Taxonomy (NCBI): domain Eukaryota; kingdom Metazoa; phylum Chordata; class Actinopteri; order Perciformes; family Serranidae; genus Epinephelus; species Epinephelus lanceolatus. Next base: position 17,546,886 of record NC_135747.1, on the reverse strand, counting down.
GGGGCAGGCACAGTAATAATAGCATGGCTTTTTATATTTTGGACTAGGTCCACCACTTCAGTCAGCCAGTTTTCATTTTTTTTTTTTTTTTTTTTTTTTTGCTGTCAGAGTGCAGACTGCTGTTTCAACTTCTTTAGTCACCCAAAGGCTCTTAAAGCCCCCCAATGCACTGCTGCCACCCCATCTGCGAAATCAGCCTGACCAGCATGAAACGCTGCCCCTGCCCCCCAGAAAGAGAGAGAGAGTACAGAGAAAAGCCCATCTATAAACAAGGATTAGCAGCAAGGGCAAGGGACCAGAGAGGAGGAAGTATAAAGTGTGTTAGCAGTTACTTTCTTCCTGGTAAGATCAGCTGATGCAAACCCTTTGACTGACAGCATTATATCAAATGTCACTGAGTACAAGAACTGTGTATATTTCCTAAAACTATACAAAATGTTAGACCTCAGTGTTATTTAGATATTATGTTATGTGCTAAGCTCGTCTGTGTTGAAAAGAAAACCAGATTTTTAACGTGGTTGAACTGGGGGACTTGTAGAAGCAACATTGCCTTCACAGTCTTCATGGACACATAACTAAGTTAGCTAATGTTAGCAAAACGCAATGTATAGCTACATAGAGAGGAGTTAGCCGTATGTCAGAATAGCAATGTCAGCCAGCTTTGCATATTACTGTGGCAACATTTAAGAGGTTCGGAGAAGCATAGATAGGTTGTTTGCTGACATATTGTTAGGATGACCTCAATAACCATTAGCCAGAGAGGATCATGGCTAACGTTCCATTGTTTGTATTATCTTTGCAAAGCTACATGCCAACCCAAAGTAATTTTTGGTGTTATTTGTTTGAATGTACTATAAAAGTTCAGTTAAACCTAGTCCCAATTAAACGGCCAGTCCTTTATACCAGCCTGATGGGGCCACACATTTTGACAAATAAATGCCTGTTTCAATTAGACGCCTGTTCAGTTGCTAAGCAGTTTATACAGGAGTTCTTTGGAAGTATAAAACCTGTTTTTTGGCTACCCACCCGTGCTAACGTTAGTAAGCTGCTTAGATCGTGCATACAAATATAAATGTTTGAGCATTTGTCAATATGGAGATGCTACATATTGTTAGCTTGCTTAGACTATCCATAATTCAGTTGTTTTCAATTAATTCAGATTTACTGGCACGGTAAACATGAGAGAAAGACAAAGAAAAAAAAGTGAGAATATGTGTCCATTCCTTGGTTACCTTGTAAGTTATTCATATTCTTTTAATCTGTAAGGGTCGTGGGATCAAAAAAATCAAAAGGGTTTGTAATAAAAACAAGTCCAAGTTGTGAGTATTGTTTTAAATGGATTAAGTGGTGTTATGTCAGTTTGTCAGGTGTCATAATCCTCAAGTGCCATTAAAGAGGTGTCGTAACTCTCACTTTCTGACATGTTGTCTGTCGCAGCTAGATCAAATGAAAGATTTATAATGCTATCTGAAGCTAATTTGTAAACAAGTAATATTCATACTGGTTTTCATAAACAGGTTGATTGTATTTCCCATCTTTGCTGAGCATAAGACGCCTGTCTCAAATCTACGCCGGTTGAGTTTAGTGATTTAAGCAAATACTAGCCTGGGCTATTTATTGAATTGTTCCAATATATGACATCTTGCATCCATTGAGAATATATCCTTCCTTTGTATATATAGTCCTTGTCGGCAGCTTCTTGAAGGGCAAGCTAAATGACTACACAGAGCCGGTTATGCACCAGTATCATCATGTTAATTTTGTGTGTGTGTGTGTGTGTGTTTTGTTTTGTTTTTTGGTCAGTCTTTCCCAACCTAGCAACAGTAACTTGGAGGGTGGGATTTTGGATCAAGCAGTTGCATCCCCCAGTATTATAATTATACTGCAGACTTGGTTGAAAATGAATAGTTTCCAGTGTCCTTCTTCAAGCAAAGCATGAGCATGGATTAGCATAGCTGCTCAAATACAAGAGAAGGTATGGAGGTTACTCTTTGGTAAGACCGGCTGATGAAATGCCCTCTGACTGATATGCCGCAGTTGTCGTGTCTGTGACCCCCACTGACCTCTGTGGAGCCCGAGAGCTCCGCACTTGCTGTGGATGCTTTGGTTTTCAGATTTACCTCCTCTCCAGCTGTAGTGGTAAAATGGACAGTTGTAAAAGACACTATATATGAACTTTGTGTTTTACAAAACATTTAATAAAAAAGCCCCATTTAGTAATTCCATGTCCAGAAAAATTAAAATACATAAAATAATTTTTTATGCTCCTATCCTATAGTAATGGCTGACAGAATGACATTGCTAAAATAAAAAAAAATAAAAAATTAAAAATAATAATTTGTAACCAAGACCTCATCAGTGTCATTGTTGGCAAAATAAATACACGTATTAATAAATAAAATAAAAAAATAAAGCCATTATTGTTAAACCTTGGAACAGAGCACGCTTATCCTCCATCTTGTTTCCTTGAACACAACTAGTCTGTGTATAAATGCATTGTTACCCTACACTGGTCCATATACTGCTCCATTAACTCCCATTGACCTGCGTGTCTTTGAAGTGGGTAAACTGGTGTGCTGACTCTGTGACTCTGTGACTCTGAGGCGTGCCTGTTGCCGTAGTTGTAATGTCACGAGCGGGTCAAGTTACCACCATTTCATTTTGCTGTCCCTTGAGCAGCCTCACCTACCTACAGCAAAGATCAGAGAACCAGGGACGAGATCACACCAAACTGTGCCCCAACTGTGACCATCAGGGGTCGGGGTCAAAGGTCACAAGGACTGGTGTCGGGTCCTAGTGTTGTTATATATCAATTAGAGGACGGGGGGGGGGGTTTGGCATCCCCCCTGGAGAGGAACAAGGGGGTGGCTGCTCACTTTAGACCTTTATTTATCCTGGTTGACATACAAACAGTACACATTCACAGTGGGAGCTGCCTCCAGTGGTGCTGGTGGTGCTGGTTTCTTCTGGCGAGAAGTAGCAATGGTATAGGTATTGCCACTAGAAGTATTGTCATTAAATGTGATCTGGAATAATCCAACAAGTTTTGCCGAATTTCCCATTATTCTTGTCTGGCAATAGGGTAGCTCGTTCAGCAACATGCCCAGAACATACTAGAACTCTGATCTTGTGTCTGGTCATGGGCACATGCCGCATCTTTAACCGCCAGGAAGGAACTAGGTACTACTCTTGTGCCTACTCTGTGCCGACTTGTAAAGGCGCATAGGCAGGTTACGTCTGAGGTTGCCAACCACCACTGAATTGTAGCTGACTTACCAGAAATCCTGAGTGCAGAGCTGATCTTCTCTTGTTCTTAGGTGTGTATTAGGCTAAAAAGTATTGTCCGTGGGACAGATGTAAAGCTCTACCAGCCCTGCATTAAATACATCAACTTCCTATCAGTACTTACCACAGACTGATATTTATGATGAGGAGAAAGATACCTGTCAGTTGTGACTGGTTGTTTCTCGTCACATGACGTGGTGTTGTTGCATCCCAAAAGTTGAATTCTGTTTATCTTAGAGCGCAGCTGTCGCGCCCTGAAAAATAGGCGCTCGGGAATGCTTGTGCGTCGTGATGGCATTGCTCTGGCAGTGTATTTAGGCCGCGCAAACCACAGCACTCGTACGGGCCCTAACAAATGCTTTTCTGGATCTTGGATAAATACGTTGAGACATTCTCTATTTATTTCCTCACTCCCTCTTCCACCCTGTCAAATGAAGGACAGAAAACAAGCCGGAGCTTACAAACCCCACAGAAGAGATTCAAGGTTGTTCGTTCTTATGATGTAATGTTTGGGGAGGGGGAAGAGGATAGCTCCATGTAATAGATGCTATCCTCCAGAGTGGGATCCTCACATCATAGCGGAGGTCTCATTTACTTTGGCAGAGACATGCTCAAGTCAAGTCATCTTCTCTGGAAGAGGATATAGCACGCCTAACACACACACATACATACATATATACAGACACATACACACACCTGGGTTTGATTTTGAGCCCCTGTGTGTGTTTGTGTTCGGACCCCTCCCAAAGACGGCTTAAAAGCAGAGCGCAATCACTCGCAGTCTCCTTAGATTTATCCCAGTTTGCATCATATTGGTGGACATGAAAGTGCATAAAGGGATAAGACATAAATCCCGCAGCTCTCACAGACATCTGCTTACAAAGACTGAGTATTATCCACACACACACATTCACGCAGAGATACACAAAACGTGTTCACACACAGGATAGCAAGTGGAACATTGTCCATGTTCATAAACACACACACTTGCTCACTCAGTGTATACGGGGATATGTACAGTAATACACACCTACTGTGCCCTCCATTCTCAGGCCACTTGTTCTGTTAGATGCCAATTTTGCCAGAGCAGCTTACTTTTCAGGGTAACAGAAAATCAAATATGCCACAATGAAATGTCATTTTCTCAGCAAGTTGAGAAACTCTTGAAGCAACAAGATTGGGTAGGTGCAATCCAGAGTGTGTACTTAAGTCTGCTCAATTTACATTTGTTCCATCTTTTTGAGTTTCAGATGGCAGATCATGAAGTGGTAGGAAGAATACAAGATATTGTACACTCTGTGTGCTCTGTATATTTGATTAAATCAGGGTTTTTCGGCTCCAAATTGATTTTGTTACGTCCTTAACAAGGCTACATAGCTGTTTGCCACTATTGTGTTGCAACTCTACACTTGTAATCCTATTGTACATTTTCTCAGAGAGGAAAGACAAACAACTCTGTCCTCCAGAAATTATGTTTAATTTGTTTGGCCAAATACATTTTTTGGAGGAAATGTAATTGTTGCCTGGATTATGTTCACTGAGGATGTTTTTTTTCTCTCTCTCTTTTAAGGAAGTACTTTGGTCTTGTACAAAGTGCAGGGCTTTGGCACCAGAAACCAGGGTTTGCATTCAGGCTTCCACATTTAGTTATTCTAAACACCAAACCACTTTGGTTAAGGTTAGGAAGCGATTTTGGTTTTTGGGCAAATATAGACAAAAATAAACACACCACTGCTTCGAGTCAGCATTAAGATTTTAAATGTCTAACCGAGACAATCCTGTCCAAGAGAAAAAAGACAAGATCTTTCTCTCATCATAGCAAAGTGCTTTGAGTGTCTAAACATAATTATAAAGACGTTTATCATGCTCTGTGCGTGAATGCTAAAAACAGATGAACAGGGAAAACAAAAGTTTGACGAATTTACAGATACTTTCATTAAGATATTTCCTCATTAAAAAAGTAATTTGTGCAACGTTATGTTTCTCCTCAAACTTATTTTATGCTGTTGAAGGGACAGTTCACCCCACAATCAAAAATACATATTTTTATCCAGTTGTAGTGGTGTTTTTTCAATCTAGATTGTTTTGGTGTTGGAGGTATTGGCTTTAGAGATATCTACCATCTCTCCAATATAATGGAACTAGATGGCACTCAATTTGTGGTGCTCAAAGTGCTTTCCAGAAATCATGACCCGGTTACTCAAGATGATTCACAGACCTTGTTGAGAGCATACAGTCTATGGTTGAGGGCAGTTTCATGCATCCTTTTTTTTTTCTACAAAACTACACCTGATACAACTGTATCACCGCACAGAGGGAAGCACGCATTTACTTATGGACGAGAGGTTTGTGCTTGTGACATGTAAACATCTCCCTCGCCTGAGCCGAAATGCTTTGAGTCAGCTCAATAGTGCTACGTGAGGAGGGCATCAGGAAATGCACACTTCCTTCTGCATGGTGATATGGATGGCAGGTGTAGTTCAGTAGAAAGAAAATAGTTCCTACATGAAAGTCCTAACAACAAGGTCTGTGGATTATCTTGAGTAACTGGGTCATGATTTCTGGGAAGAGACATTGCTGTTGAGTTTAGCATTTAAAAAAAAATATATAAAAAAATTGTGTGTGTGTGTGTGTGTGTGTGTTTGTGATTTGAGCACCTAGATTGATAAATAGCACTCCAGGTGAGGGTTTGGGGTGAATTGTCCCTTTAATTAGTTATGTATAAATGCAGTTTCGAGAGGACAGATTTGTAACAACATATGCCGTATTCTGTCAACACATTCTCACTCCAACCTCGTCACATATCAACGTTCAGTCATGGACCTAGATACAACGTGAAAGGTACCCTAGGTGTGTTGGTTGTTGCCGTTCAGGGATGCCGTGTCAAATTCTGCCTGTTACATGCATTGTCTTCCTTCAAAATACACTTCTGTTTTCACAGAAAATTAACCATTTACATACTGTCTCTTTTAAATTAAACTATGTCAGTGCAACAATGCAATTGTTTTTCCACCAACAACTAACGTACGTGGTTGGGTTTAGGAACAAAGAACATGGTTTGGCTTTGTAATCTTACGGGACACGAACACAGCTTTCCAGGGTGAAAGTTGATGTTTATTTGACCCACCCCGCCCACAGTTCTCGGACTTTCGCCACCTTAACTTTCGTTCTTGTCCTGCTATGTTTCCCTCCTGACGACTTCAGAGCGAAACAGGGTTGATTCCGTAATGTTCTCACATCATGGTTCTACAGAACAGGGTTGGAGTATCAACAACCTCACTAAAATGTGGCCTTTTTCATGGACAGAATTTAAATCTGTATATTTCTGTATTTTTCAAGCAGGTAATAATTTTTTAGCAGCAACAATGCTTAACATCTGCACAAAAAAAAAAAAGTTAGACTCCCAGTTGTGCTGCTTTCTATTCTGACAGAAAGACATTGCTTAACTATGACAGAAACTATATATAAGGCTGAAGCAGATTAGGATGCTTTCTTTTCTTTACCCTCATGTAAGTACATTGTCTTATCAAACATGATGTCAGCAGATTCACTAATCACATTGGCAGCTCTTGTCTTCCCTCCGCTTTCTGTTGTGTCAAGCTCTATCATCAAATCTTTCCTGCATGTCGTCACATCATTACTTCTACATGACTTTTATGTCAAGCTCTAAAACTCTTGAGTAAAGTGAGGTGAAATGTTAAGTTTAGCTTCACCTCTTCATATTTAGCCCCTCTAAGTTGTGTCCACTTTCCCCTGTTATTGTTAGACCTATAGAGAGCTGGGACTGCACTCTGATGAATGAGGTGACGCCAAGGCAAGCATGACTGGGGAGACTAAACACCAATGGAATCTCTCCCTTCAATTTTCATCTCACTTTATCTCTCCCTCCCTCTTCCTGTTGCTTTTTTTTTTATCAGCGCTATGTCTTTTACTTTCTCTACCTCCCTTCGTCTCTGTCTCTCTCTCTCAGGGGTGTTTCATTAACTTTACTGTGAGATGAAAAGCAAGTGGCTATACTTCAGCCTGAGAGCTCCTTGAACACCACACACTCATAGATATGCTTTACACCCACACAGCCGCACTCACACACACACACACACACACACAGGCATACAAAAACATGTAATAGAGAACCTAGACTTTCTTAGCTCGTCATTAATTTCTGTGTTGAGGCTGAAAGCACCTGCTGTGTCCGCCTGCTATGGGGCTTTAAACACTTCACATGAGCCTTATGTGAATGCATATGTGTGTGTGGGTTTATGTTTCCATTAATGCTTGTGTGAAAGGAGCGATAATTCAGTTTCCACTTACCCAGAAAAGCGTTTCTCTTTCTCTGTGTCTCTCTCTGAAGAAAGCACTGCTCATTCAGGCATACATCCATTCTGAATTTTCACGGAATGAAGAAGAAAAAAAACAAAACAGAAAAAGCATCCATTTACACACTTAGGCCCATTCATTCTAATGACTGTCATTTTAACCACAATGAGCCCAGTGTTTCAGGTGTTTGCCCATTCATCATCGCTCCGATTCAGTGTTGATTTGCCTGGACAGCGAAGCCAAAGCGCATGATCAATGAGTCTTCCCGCTGTGTTGAATTCAAAAGGAATGACCCCGCTTTCTTTTTTCTCCTCTCCTCTCATTGCTTTCTCCCAGTGGAGGGAAAATGTAAGATAGACACGAACGTTCCTGGTATACACTCACATCTGTCTATACTTCGTAGCTTCTTTTGTTTCATAGTGGATTCAGCACGTTTCCTTTAGTAGCTGTAGTACTGTGATGCAAATAACCAAGACTTGCAGCTTGAAAGTCCTCACTTGTAGAGAAAAAAAAAAAACATGTTAGTAAAAGGGTGGAAAAAAACACTATAAGATTTTTGCTAAAATTTAACAGCAATTAAGCAGCTTCACGTGAAGTTAATAGGACTGAGATGAGAAATCACACTTTGTGGTTGTTTTTTTTCTCTGAGATATTTTCACAGTGCTCTAATCGAGAAAATTTGGCTAAGACAGCAAGTTTGCTTTTAATTAATTTGAGTAATTTACAAGAGATCTGGTAGTGTGATTTTTCACCCTTAAGTGTTTATTAGATGCTTAGTATTCAGCAAGAGTGAATCTGAATCTAAATAATTCATCTGCAAATGCTTACAGGGTGGAGATAACTTTTTTCTCTGCTATCTACCCCTCCTTTCCCCTTTTCTTCCTTCTTCTCTGACTCCAAATTCCCTTGTTCCTACCCTCTGCTTCAACTTTCCTCCAATGTCTTTGCTCCTTTTTTCTTTCTCTTTTTCTTTCTTTTCCCTCTTTCCCCTCGCTCTCTGTCTCCTTTCTTTGCCCTTTTATCTTCACATCTTTATACCTTATATCACTTTCTTCTTTTTTACCTTCCCTTATAACTGTCTTCTTCCTCTACCTCTCCCTCCTTCCCTTTTCACCTTGAATTTGCCCCCTTTTTTCTCTTTGCATGTGGTTCTCTCTCTCGTTTGTTGGTCCTTTCTCGTCTCCCTCTGTTTCTCTCCTCCACCTCTCCTTCTCTCCATCTTTTTCAGTGGGAGGAGATCAGTGGGGTGGATGAGCACTACACTCCCATCCGGACCTTCCAGGTCTGCAATGTGATGGAGTACAGCCAGAACAACTGGCTCCGCACCAACTGGATCCCTCGCCAGTCAGCCCAGAAGATCTACGTGGAACTGAAGTTCACCCTCAGGGACTGCAACTCCATCCCACTGGTGTTAGGCACCTGCAAGGAGACCTTCAACCTCCTCTACCTGGAGACAGACGACGACCAGGGTAGCCACTTCAGAGAACACCAGTTCACTAAGATCGACACCATCGCTGCTGATGAGAGTTTCACCCAAATGGACCTCGGAGATCGCATCCTCAAGCTCAACACTGAGGTGCGCGAGGTGGGTCCCATGACCAAGAAGGGCTTCTACCTGGCGTTCCAGGACGTGGGCGCCTGTGTAGCTTTAGTTTCAGTGAGGGTTTACTTCAAGAAGTGCCCGCACACTGTGAGGAATCTGGCCTCCTTCCCTGATACGGTGCCCATGGACTCCCAGTCGCTGGTGGAGGTCAAAGGCTCATGTGTCAATCACTCCAAAGAGGAGGAGCCACCGCGAATGTACTGCAGCACGGAGGGGGAGTGGCTTGTGCCTATTGGGAAGTGTCTTTGTAACCCCGGGTACGAGGAGAGAAGCAACACCTGCCAAAGTAAGACAGCTCTTCTTTCAGTCCTACGTTTTTGTCTCTCTCATCCTGTCTTTGTCATGTTTTCCAAAGCTGCAAAGTGTGCAAAGTGTGTGATGAGAAGACTGTCACACTTCATATCTGTCAGCCCTGAACCTTTAATGCCTGATGCCCACCCTTTGTCTATACATGTGTGTATGTGGAATACCTTCAAAAGAACCCCAAAATCCCACAGTGTTGCTGGACAGTTGAACGTGCGTATTTCCATGCATGTGTATGTGTTCTCCAGGTCTTTGAGCTACATGCTGCACTGCGCAGTAGTTCAATAGTAATCTTCTGTGTGACACATCATTAGCTATGGGAAGATCTTAACCAGAGTAGCAGGGATGGGACTGATAACCCAGAAGAAAGGAGTGGGCTGGAGTGGATGGTGAATAATGGAATAGTTGTGGTGATGGCTGCGGGTGTTGGCGGAGTCATGAGTGGGTAGACACTGGAGTCTGGAGATACTCGATCTCACCCCGAAAATCCGTTGCCGCCTTGGAGGTGGTTGCAAGAAAGCCAGAAGGTTTGGCTGCCTGGCTTTGCCTTTCATTTTCAGACTGTCTGCAACATCATCATCACATATGCTTTTGCTCTGATTTGAGTTATTGCCAGTCGGATACTGGAAAGAGTTAAAATGTGTTAACGAAAGAAACACTTTCGCTGGCAGATGCAACTATTTCCCAACTTGTTTATTGATTGTAAATGTCCTCTGATTGTCCTTGTTCATCTTCATTTCCCTTTACTTCACCTTATCTACTTAGACATTAAGTAGATGATGCCCCATGGCAACTTTTACACCCCTTTTGGGATTAGGCGACCGGTGAGTTCAAAGGTTAAGTGTCTCAATGAGCCCTTTCATCTCAGCACATAACAAATTTCAGTTCTGAGTTCTAAACTTCCCAGAAGCACATTTAGTTTTTTACATTTTCTTTCTGAAAGGCTGCATGTATGCACTCAGACATAACATAACTAGATAATTTTGCAAAATTTAATTTCCTGTGTGTGGCTTCTGTGGCCAGTGTAACATCTTTCATCAATTACAGTTGCAGTACTTCATCAGTGTTTCTCTGCAGCAGGATGCTTCACATCTGCACAGTAGCTTATCGAGTGCAGCAGACCCATATTTTATGTGCAAGAGGAGATAATGTATTTCAATACCATTGTTTATAATGTAAAATAACAATAGAAGTGGTCGTTGCTTACTTCAGACTTCACTGGTTTATGTCTCTGTGTATTTTTGTTTGACCATGCCAAAGAGAAAAAAAGACTGCTGACTCCCCACTTTCCCTTTGTTGTGGCTGGTTTCTGTGGTCCATATCATACTAGATGTGCTCCTCTTTTTTCACTTTCAGCAAGCTCCTCACTCTGCTTAAGAAGCCAGACACAGAGTATCTATTTGAAAGCAGCCACCTCTGCACTGCGGCTGTTCCACCATGACTTTAAAGTTAAGAAAGAAAAAAAAAAGTGTTGGAAGTTGGAGGAAAAAGCAGTTTGTCTTTAGTTCTCTTACTCATTGTGGCTGGCCCTAAATGCTCCCATGTTCATCAACTCTCTGCTCTCTAGAGCCGTGCCCAGTGTTAATTAAAGATCAAAGGCGGTCTCCCCAGGTCAAGCCCCCGCTGTCAGGGCCAAGGGAAGCTCTTTTTCTGGGGCTGTGGACTGCAGACGAGCATGTCTCGCTGTCCAGATGCAGGGAGAAACTTTGTCGCAGCTGTCAGACGAAAACCTCGTATGTGCAAAACGTAAACAGACTGGGGAAGTTGTAAAATTGTGGGCAAAAAGATGACAGCAAAAACAAGGCTAAGCATGAGAAGAAGACTTAAGAGGTCTTTAGAATAGTTCTTACTTGGATGTGTCCCATGCCTACATACATTTAAAACCTTTATCCAATTAATATGTATAAATTAAAGGGAAAATAAACTAGTTTTTCGCAACATTGTCAGCAAATTCTATCCACCAATTTTGCCTTCCTCACAAATTTGAAAAGACAAAAGCTGCAGATACAAGAATGCGACATTACATCAACAAATGGCAGACCCCTGTCCCCCTCCGTACCACCCTCCTTTCACTTCCTGTCTCTGTGTATTGTGTGAATGTTTGGATGTATTTGACAATCTCTTATTAGTTTCAGAGAGGTCTAATGGACTCTAATAAGGTCTTATGTTACTCTGGAGTGGGACAGCTGCACCAACAGGCCCCCACAGCCCCCGCGTGCAGCCGTCAGGGGCCCCAGCACACAGCTCGCTCTCCAGGCCCTCTGTGTTAACAGATAGATGAGTGCATGGTGTTAGGTCACCGTACAGACTGATAGCGAACAAGATGAAAACATATTTACAGGGCTGCAGCCAGATAAAACACAATGAAACAGATGTCAGAATCACTTGGTCATATTTTGTTCCATGATTCCATAGAGAAGATTGTTGTTTTGTTATCAAATACATGGGGAGGAAACATAGATTCTATAATTGGATACCCTTCCCTACATCAAACAAACAAAATTTAGCTAACACCACAAACAAATAATCTTGTAATTAAACACACAGGCTGTCAGACAGCAGCGGTTAGATAGATTCAAGGTGTTTGGATTGAGTGTTGCTGGCTTTGACTGTTAGCTCTGAGTCAGATGTGGATGGAGCACCTCCACTGAATATTTCATGCTTTGCTTTCTTTGACCGAACACCTTGAAGCAGCATCTTCCACTTAGCTCAGTCTCTGTTCCATGAGTGTGTGTGTGTGTGTGAGTGAGAGAGGAAGTGCGAGAGAGTATGAGAGCAGTTGCCTTTGTTTACACAGACGCCAAAGTGTGTTTAAGGGCTTTAACAGAATACACTCTAGTATTAGATTGTCATTATCTTGCTTGGCTGTGTGTGTGTGTGTGTGTGTGTGTGTTTGTGTGTACAGCCAGAAATGTTTATGAAAGCGAGGATGTTTTTCCAGTGGCGCCTTCAAAAGAACACATGAATTCCGTCTGGCCTTGGCAATGGGACGCCGTGTGGGAGCTGCTGTTATGACAGCGTGTGTGCACGTATGCGTGTGTGTGGCTGCGTTACATATCTAGCAGGGTGCTGTGTATATTGCTGTGAGCATATTTTGATATTTCATCATCCATATCAGAGCAGATGTCATCGGATCTTTTGTCAGGCAGCGACACGGTGAGTGGATGTGGCGTTTTTTCAGACTGTACGATGGAATGGACGCATCAGTCATCGTCTGGATTACCGTGTGTTTTGTGAGCGAGCTTCGGCCTTTCCACAGAGAATGTGAGGCCAGATCTAATCTCGCTAAGTCAGTCTTTCATCTGTCATTAGAACAGACTGGAGCAGGTGAACTAACTCCTATCTACCATCAGTGCGAAATTCCTGCAACCCTAATTTGATCCTAAAACAGCAAACGGATGTCTGTCTGTCGAGTTTCAGTGTGTGTGTGTGTGTGTGTGTGTGTGTGTGTGTGCTGCAAATGCAAGCAGCTGTTCTGCTGTACGTTGCAAGGATACCCAGGTTTACATTCTTACCGGATTTATCAAGACACACAATCCTCAAACTTGCCAGTACCATAATGCTTATTATAATTACACATATACAGTAAATCCATATACATAGACACAGCGACACATACACTCAAGCCTACTTAAGCCTGAGTTGCAGGTTTTGCCTGGATTAGTTACCATATCTTATTATAAGTGAAAGAAGTGAGAAAGGCACAAAAACGAGTAATAATTTTGCCAAATTTTAACGCACTATAACCTAAAGATTTTTTGCATTTCTAACAGATAATTTTGCCCCATATGTAAATGTTCTAAAATGATTAGTTTCTGCTGACTGCATTGACCCAACATTTCCAAATGACAAGGCCTTTCTCTCCTTGTTTACTTCCTCCTCTTCTCCCTTCCCTCTGCTCACCCCTTGTGGCTGATGGTCTTGGCCCCCAGTTCAAAGCCCGGCGTCCATCTCATGTCGAATGTTTTATATCACTCTCCACTTTCTCGCTTAAGTGATTTAGCTGCTGCCCTCGCGCGCAGACATGCTTGGCTTTCAAGCAGACACATTATACATCTTTTGTTGGCTTTGTCACGCAAACCTGCGTCAACCTGACCAATGAAATGCTCAAGCTCAGGTCTCCCCGAAGTGATTCAGCATCCATTTTGTCATTGAACTCCCTGTGATGTTCTTGCGGTTGCTGGAACTGCCAATGTGTCTCGATCTCCGTTTCAACTTATTGTTTTGGTTTGCCGGTCCTGAGGGTTGATGTAGGATCGTGGACATCCAGTGTGGCTTGTGAAGAAACTTGTTTTGCAATTAACTTGCAAAAAGGAAATGGCATACTTTCAAGGGTGGTCAGACCACACTGGAGCTACAAAACCAGTAAATATTGAACTTAGAGTCATCAAGTAGCGAGATGGAAGACTCCAATGGGATTCTAGTGTTGCTCTGTTGCTGCTGTGAGATTGTTTTGGAGTCTCTCTGCCCCCTAGTGATCAGAAATCCTTTAATGCATCTTACTGTTTATCTTAAAAGACACTCCTGCTATCCAATTAAACCTTTGATTTTGGAAAATGTCAATTTGTTAATAGCTTTATTTAAATTTGGCAGTTACACCTAACTCTTCTCGGCTTAACATGTTGCTTTCTGCTTCAAATACGTATTGATCAAACACCCATTTGGGCCAATTAGTAAAAGCAAAGGAGATCCAGCAGCACTGTCAAAGTCCTGTGGTTGTGTTTGCATTTCCCTTCCTATTTTTCTCATCACCCATACTGTTTTTCGTGCATTTCTTTTTTTTTATTTGTATATTTTTCTGCCAGACAGTTGAGGCTGAGTGCTGTGAATTCATGGAGCTATTGGCTCTGCTCGGGTCCCTTGGATGGACTCTGTTTGTTTGTGTTGGCCATTATATAACTGCCCGGCTCTCCACAAGAACATGTCAGCTCCCCACACACCCACACCCACACCCACACACACACACCACCACCACATCCCTTAAATTACAATGACAGTGTTTCTACTTCAGCAACAGGCTAATATACGATACAGATTCTTTATTGTCTTCTTTTGGTGCCAGATATGTTTTTTGCATTATTACATGTGTGCATCTGTGTGTTGTAACCTTTATTTATCCACTTCAGTGTGTCCTCTGAGCCACTGTTCCTTTTCCCAGCACCGCCCGCTACATATCATATACCAAAGTTGCACACATTCACAAAGGTAGCTGCACAGTCTCGAAGAATATAACAATGGCCTGTTACCGTTGGGCGTTCAGTTCCTTGTTGTGGGGCACCTCCATAGTTGTTATTGAGAGCGGGTGTTGCCCATATACTTCCGCCACACACATTTTCAAAGCCAGTGCAGGCAATCACTTCAGTTCATGCTTTTGCTTTTCTGTGTGTGTGTGTGTGTGTGTGTGTGTGTGTGTGTGTATGGTTGAATGAAGTGTTATACTGTACATGGCTCTGCTCTAACACTAGTGTTCCATTGCATCAGTCTCCTCCTCTCTTGTCAGTTTAGCTTAGTGTGGAGGCTTTCTCTGCTGCAGCCTTTTTGGCTGTGCGCTGCCTGGCACTTCGCCTTTTTGGAGCTGAAAAGAAGAGGAGAGGCTGGAAGAAAGGACAAGGCCTGGATTGAGTGCTCCAGTGAGAAAGGTCTTGAATCATGATGTTAACACTACACTATACAACCGTTGCTGAATAAAAAAAACAAAACATACAGCCTTTTTAGAATTATTTTTCCTGATATCACAGTGTCCCATTCCAATTGCAGAGATGCTTTTGCAATGTCAACTGGGCGCTCTCTCCACAGAAAGTTGATGGTAAAAACTTTTTGAGAATATCTTTAGGGATTTTTTTAGGGAGTCCACTCTTCTGGCATTCACCTTATCACCTCATATGTTTCAAGTTGCATCAGATCCTGCTCTGTTTACCTTCTTTTATTCACTTGCAAGCAACTGTAGAGGCTGAACACAGGGCAAAAGGGAATCCGTGCGCTCTACTAATGTATGACAGCTCAGAAGTGCATCCTCAGTTCAAGCTGATCTATTTGCATTCATTTTTTATTTCCATCGCTGCCCAAATTTTCAGTCCCTCCAGTACTGTTTGACTTTTTGAGGATCTTCCATAACCTTGATGTGCAAAAAAAAAAAAACCTGAGCTAATTAAAGCATGCAGAGAAGCCCGCAGCAATCATACTGACTCCCACATTCCCACTTCCACAACACAGCAGCCGGGAGGGGAATCTGACTGGAAGGAGGGAAGGAGAGGAAGAGAGAGTGAGAAATAGAGAGAGAGGAAGAAGAGAGAGGAGAGAGAAAGAGAGAGAGATAATGAGCATAGCGTTAATTAGAGACACCATTCAGCTGGCAGGAAAGGCAGGAATTACTCACTAAGCAAGGAAACTCAGCAATAATGTTGTATATGCTCACATGCTGTATGGTGTGTGCACATCTGTGTGTGTGTGTGTGTGTGTGTGTGTGTGTGTGAGAGAGAGTGACTTGATGCACAAGAGAGAGACAAGGCAAGAGAGCACATTCATATGCTCATCCATAGCTGTATGCAGATTAAAAGACTGCACGATCATATGTCTGTTAGTGTCTCAGTCCCTCTTAAATCAGTGTCTCCTTCTTTATCTCTTCAAAGTATTATTATTATTATCATATGTATAGTTGTATGCTGATGCAGCGTCAGTGTGTATGTGTGTGTATGCTTGTGGGAGTGTGTCTCTGGCACGCAGGGCCAAGGGGGAAGCTGCAGCCAAAGATGCAGGAAAGGTTTGTTCATTCGGGGTATTATTGCCTGTTTGCTTTTCTCTTTATGGGCCTTCCAGCGCAGGCTGGGGGTTGGCGGGTGAGCCCGTCACCCCGGGGCCCTGGTGCTGTTAGGACTTCAAAGCTGTTGGTAACCACAGGCTGAGGAATTCAACTTAACACACAGACAAATACACCCGCATGCACACACACACACACACACACACACACACACACACACACACACACACACACACACACACAGCAACGCACAACCAGGCCTAAAACAGAAATGGAGGGATAGATAGATGGGGTGTTTATTTGTTGGAGAGGCCCCTGCCAGTTGACAAGACCACTTCACAGTGGTCAGTCTTTGTGCGTGTTTGTGTGTGTGAGTGTGGGTGTGCATATGTATGCATATCTGGGTATGTGTGTGTACTGTACACACACAGACATGGTATGCATGCTGTGTGTGCATGCAAACAAATAACAAAAAATAAAAAGAAGAGAACACACATGTATAATTTATGTGTATACGTGCATGTGTGTGTTTCTTTGCATTTCCACGCATGCAGCCGATGGGCGCGCCTTAACACTGACAGACGATCACCATGGGACTGACATAACTAGTGTGTGCGTACATGCGTCTGAGCGTGTTTGCATCGGCGGACAGGCAAGGACAGAGGGATGGACACCACGGGAAACGTCCTGTCTGACAGACACGGTGGATGATTGGATACACATGTAATGTAACAGGGGATAGGAATGGGGGGGTTGAGGGGTGGGACAGGGGAGTCACTCCATCATTCTTGATAGATGAGAGGGAGCAAGCTAAAGAGGGAGGAGAGGGGAGGTGAAGACAAGAGAGAAAGAAAGCGAGCTGTCAGTGGGATATAGACCCCCGCTGTGACGTTACCGCTATCAATTCAACATCCACAGAGGCTGACATGTCTGTTTCTTTCTTTCTTTTTTTTTTTTTTCTTTTTTTTTTCCCAGTATTGCTCCACTAATCCTTTTCCTGAGCGCATTGCTCTCAAATGTTCCAGTAAGTTGGCTCGTAAAATAAAATGTTTCCCAGCAGAACTTCAAGACGCAGGTTACAAGATGAAATAGTCATCAGTGACATTTACAAAAGTCAATAAATACGTAGCTTGTCTTTGTCACTGTTTAATGTAATACTGATTTAAGTCATCACAAGGGATTATTCCTCTCAGTTTTCTATTTGTTTTGCATAAAAACATGACACATTACAAAACTGCTTTTGAATAATTGATTATAAAAACATTATTTGTAGGGCAAACGGCTTCCTCATTTATATTTGTAATTACTTGTATGGAGTCTGGGTGATCTACAACATAATCAAGAGCTCATTTGCATTTAACCTTTTTTTTCCTCACTTCCTATTAGGCTACCTCTCTCTACCACTATCAGTGTGTCACTTCACAACTCTGTCCTTTATAATGTACATTGCTTTGATTTCTACCTTCAGCAGCGGTTGGGGTTTAAACAACTGTACAAACAGCAAATCAAAGGGCCAAATAATGCAGCCAGAGCCTGTCAAAGAGTCTAATCTTAATGATCTACTCTTATAATACAACTACCAGCATTATAGTGAAGACTACCTAAACTGAGAGCAAGTTATGACCAAGACCACAGTATATCTAGACTGAGACAAGACCAACACTTCTGCCCCAAACTTCCGTTTGGTACGCATTTTTTCCGTTTCCACTGTGAAAAGTTGTGTATGGTATCAATGGAACCGTTCCAACCCGTCCCCATTTTTGAACACCCCCTCTGTTGGGGTACCTAGCACACAGATCGGGTACTATTAGGTGGAGCTGTGAACACTGCAGTCCATTAATTGGTCAATAGTGGATGGTCACTCTGCTCAGGGCTGAGTTGTGGTTGGTTTTGTAACCAATGTTCATCCTGTGGCAAGTTTTACATCTGTAAACTATAACTATAAAAATACAGGATGTTTTGCTGCCTCTCGCAGCAGACCTGGGCCAACTACCACCAACTTTTAAGGTGGAACGTTTACTTGTAATGTTACTTTATCCATCAGCCCACCTTAAATTTCAATGTGACAGCTTTGACCATTACTTTAGTTGTTTTTGTGTCTCTTGGATGACTTTAAATGTTTAAAAATATATATATTATTTTCGACCAGATTATGTGAACTGCATATATTCTAATCTTCACTTGGAGGAAAAAATGCACAAACCCGCTACTTTTAAATATTCCATTGAGAGAGACTCTCACTGCAGCCTGTTTTATTTGTTCTGAAAATGTCGGCATGCAACACCATTCTGTGGAGATGTTCCATCTATGAGGAAATACAGTATGTGCTGGACTGGCAGTGAGTGACAACAACTCCGCCCACATTTAAGGGTACTGTTTGTAGTGGAAATGCAAAAAAGGACCTAGGGTCTAGGTACCATGTCTGAAGGGTAACTATTGGTTCCAAAGGTACCATACTAAATGTGGTGGAAACGGGGCTTTAGAGGGGTTTCAACCAAGTCATGACCAAAACCAGACCATAGTCTCACACTGCTCCTCACACTCATGATAAAATGTTGTTTTAATTCCATACTGTTTATTCTTTGGATGTATTAGTGTACCATGAGAACTATTTTGATAAAATAATCAAAAGGCATTTTGGAGGTGATTTTTATGTGTAAATTTCCCTTTGCTTTTCTATGACCAAGTAAATACAAACACTAAGGCGCTGAAATCAACTTAACCCTTTTTATTCCTTTTTTTGCCCAGTCAATTTATTGATATCCTGAACCCTCTTTGTCTGAGACCAGGACAAGGCAAACTATTGAGTTCCAGATAAGACTGAGACCTTGAAAAAATGGCTTTGAAAACCAGTCATGAGACCAAGACTGATCCCGAACACTACACTACTGAGCACTACAACTATAAGCAATAGATATTTAATGTGAGCTTATATGACATTCTGTGTATAACCTGTGAATAAAATGGGCCTTTTACTGTAAATGTAGCATTTCTTATGTCTGCTGTCCTTGGTGCTGAAGACGCCCCCTGCTGCAACCCCAGACACATTTAGGGGCTGCGGCTGTCAAGTGTCTCTCTTATCTAAACACGTCCTGTAGGCATGTTTAGTGACACTGCGAGTACTTGTCAGAAGCATCATCTCATTGTACAGCTGCGATGCTTGTGGTAAAGAGAAGGAACTCTCAGTGTCATTTCAGTTTGAAAAACCCAAGCGTCACCGCATAAATGTCTGTCTTCCAGCAGCTGTCTGATCTCGCTCGGCATCACAGATGTCAGCATAACAACCTTTCTGTTTCAACAAACACTGCACTCTTTAATGACAAGCCAGGCAAAGGCAGCGCTGTCTGCTTTAACACTTTTGAGAGGAAGGGCACAGCATGGAAGTCTAGTGGTAATTCTGCATTGAGGCCTCAGCCTTTTAGCACATAGACAGTAGCCATTGATGTAGTGACACATTAGAACTGCTGCACTCATCTGTCCAAGAACTCAGATATCTCACTCACAGCGTTTTTGGAGATTTTAGATCTCGTCACTTTCTGCATTGACAGCACCAACAGTTAACATGCTGGGGTATTGACTTAGAACCAGAAGAAGTGTAGGAGGATTTTTACACACATAATGTTGTATTTGAAGTTGTTTATTCTTTTATTTTTTTGGAGGTGCAGTCTGTAATTCTGAAGAAAGACAGTTGATTGTTGAATCTAATTCCCAGGTTGGCAAAAGCAGACGCTTTGGGTTGGTGGTTCAGTCTGACTGCCAACCCAAGGTTGTTGGCATTTGACGACCCAGGAATGGGACTCAGCTTTCTTCAGGATTGCATACTGAACCCATAAATGATCAACATAATGTTGGTTATGCCAAAGAAATACATTGTTTTCAAGCCTCAAGTTTGGTCGTTGCCATCTTGGATTTTTGGAGCCAGAAGTGCCCAGGTTGGACAAGAGGGTTGAGCTTTGGAGGAGTGATTGGTGGATCTGAATCATAGGCTGTGTTGACACCTCATAGACAGCCTGTGACTCAAACCAGCCTTAATTATGCCTACATTTAAGCCCTACACAACAACAACAACAACAACAACAACAACAACAAAAAACACACCCCCTTACAGTTGTCAAGAATGGGGAAATTACCCATGGAGACCAAAACTGTTCTATAAACCAGGCTGTAAACATGTTTATTTCTGCTGTAAAGTAGGGCATTTTAATATGGGCGTCAATGGGGAGTGACTCACTTTTGCAGCCAGCCTCAAGTGGCCATTTTAGGAACTGCAGTTTTTGGCACTTCCAAAGCTTTATGTCTTTATTTTATTTCATGTTTCCAATACAGCCAATCCTGACTCAAGGATATGTGTAAATTTGGGTTTTGTGCTTTGTCAATGAATCTGCTAATAAACAAAATATCACAGTACATATTTGTGGTTGTAGGTCTCAGCAAGCTGCCTTGAAAGAAAAAGGCTGAAAAATAATCCTACCCAGCTGATCCATGGTTTACCCGCAGTTGCTTTCTATTTTTTCGAGTATGTTTATTCTCTCGTACCTGTGTCTGCTTGTGTGTTGTTGACCTTGCTGTGGTAACCTTGGTATTTTTATTGTGTCTTCCATCTTAATCAGGTCTACAGGAAGTGAGGCTTCAGAGCTCCTCTGAGATCTGTGCGTGCTTGTGTGTGTGTGTGAGACAGAGAGAGAGAGAATAAGTGCACGACATAAGCGTGAGAGACATGTCTGTCAATATATACAGGTCATTAGTAAACCAGAAGTGAGCAGAGGTGAGGAAAGGAAGACAAAGTGCTTACCGCAGCAGGAGCTGCTTCTCACTGACACACACACGCACACTAACACACACACACACACACACACACACACACATATTTTGATGCTGAAAAGTGCTTTAACTTGTTCTTTGCATTCATTTATGCTTGTCAAGACAATCCTTCATCGACCACTCATACATTCAAATGTCATCCTGTCTACATGTATCCATTAAGACATCAATTTCCAGAGTTTCCAAACTGTATGTACATTTTGCTCTGGCACAGCCTTGGGGTGTACTGGCTGCCTGTCAATAGTGTTCCCCCCATTTTGACCCAGAGCAGGCTGGAATGGATCAAAGGAAGCTGGTCAGAGGCAAGTTCTAAAAATCCTGCATTTTCAGAGGCTGGAATGAAAGGCTGTGAAAAAGCTGCACTTGAGTTTTCAGGTCCAGTTACAGGTCCTAAGGTTGTCAAATTTCTATTGCACTCTTTTCATGCACAGTATGACCAAGCTTCCAAAGGTCTCCTGTGGGGAAACACTCTGGCAGTGTTGGGAACTCGGCTTATTTTGACTTTATACAATCCATTTAGCCGTTAAGTTGTGTTTGTTTATGGTGGGAGTCAGACTGTAGCCAAGATGCATCATGTTTCCTTCTGGTACTAACATTCGTTTAACAGATTTAGACTTTGCAGTTCAATTAAGGATGTCCTGAAAGTAAACATCTACAAGACTGAAACCATGGCTCTCTACCTTTTACCTGGTTAAAGGGACAATGTAAACACCCATTTGTCGCAGCAGCTATATTGGGTGGTCCTAAAGAGGGAGTTGAGCTACAAAAAGGTCTTTGAGTTACAGGTCAATTTTTGTTGTGACCATCAAATATGACCTCAGCTTGAGCTTGTGCCCGGAAAAATGACGCTGTGGAGACAAGTAGCTGGTGTGACCTTTCTTTTTATGGTTACTGGCTTCACTCTAAGCAACAGAGCTTGCTGAAGAGAACTCTGGAGTAAAGATGTCTTATGGCCACAAGGCTTAACTTATTGGAGACACCTACATCAGCGGAAGAGACTTTATTTCTCTCTGGACACAGTGGACAAAAACATATATTTTCCATGAGCTGTGCAGAATTGTACCTTCTTTAACTGGAAGAAAATTAAGCAGTGTCAAAGGGCTCCATTCACTCACTGCACACACACACACACACACACACACACACACACACACACACACACACACCATTATAAAAACAGTCACAAAAAAGTAACCCATCTCAAGAGAACTTATGTCTCAGCCTGTGCCCCCGCTGAAGAGTCACTGATGTCCCAGAAAGTCTTGTCTCTCTGAAATGATCCATAGACTCAGACTACATGCATCCTTGACTCTCCCTACTCCCACATTTGATAGAGATAAAGGAAAAGGTCCCCGCACTCATTTATTGCATACTGTAGCCATCCCCATCCACCCCGCAAGAAGCAGAGTGGTGACATTTTACCTTCAGCCACGGCGGTTGACTTAGAAATGGTGTCAGATGGGATGACATGCCCTCTGGTGTGTGCGAGTCTACTTGTGTGAATGTGTGCATCTGTGAGAGAGAGAAGGGGGTCATTTGCGTGTGAGATATGTACCACTGTTGTGTATGCATATGAGTGTGTGTCAGTTTGTGTGTGCTGATTAAAAGCGGTCAGGCCTCAGTGATCAGGCCTTTAGCTGTCCCTGCACTCTGAATGCCAAACACAACAGAGCATGCCCAGAGCAGCCAAGCATGGAGACTGCAACGCTAGACCACACCGGACAACCTTAACAGTCTGCAGCTGTGTGTGTGTGTGTGTGTGTGTGTGTGTGTGTGTGTGTGTGTGTGTTTAGGTGTGTGTGTGTGTGTCTCTCTTTTCCCACTTCTGTGCTTGCCTTTATGTACCTCTTTGACCATACCAAGCAATCTAGATAGGAACCATTCATAGTGAATAGACTAGTTTTTATCTCCCAATGCCAATTTCCAGCATTTAAACAAAACACTATATTCAGACTGTTCTTATTCATTGTTTGTACTTATACCTATGAAAAGTAATGCATTATAATTTGCATAAAACCCACCTAGTCGTGAGCCAGGAGGCTTTGATCACATGACCTTTGCGCTGCAAGCTGTTCCCCTCTAATGATGGGAGCAAAGGAGGGAGTCAGATAACATTGTACAAAGAGCAACAAAGGCCATGTAGGGGGAAGAGATTGGGTTGTTGGATGGATCAAACGAACACAGGACTTTGACGCAGGAGACTGACGCTTGTGTCCCGTGTGCAACCAAAAGTCAGTGCTGAGTTATTGTAAGTTAACGTAACCTCGCATTGTCACGTCATCATGCTGTCAGGTCATCACATCAGGTTTTCACATTATATTAAGTACATTATGTGACAATACCCAACCATGATTCTCATGATTTTCCTAAACCTAACCCTAAATAGTAGAGGCACTATTTTGTAAAATATCATGGCGGTAAATCATAAGATATCATACGCACCATGTGCAAACTTTACATAAGATATTTTACAAACCGTTGTATGAGGATATGTTGCTATATTGGCAGCGTGTGTGTTGAATTTAAGTGCTTTATCCATTATGCTTTCTCCATTATTTGTCTACCAAACTTTATTGATTTATTGTCTTTGGTCAGCCACAGTTTGTATGACTCAAACAATGCTATTCCTTTGCAATGAAAAAAAGTTCATATCAAGAAATAAATACAATTTATATGATGTTCAGATATCATGTGCCAGAATATCAAAACAAATTGGGCAAAATGTGACAGTTTGGCCATTTCTAGTGGAAAGGAAGAAAGTGTACTTTGCTCTTTTTTATATACATCTGAGGAAAATGATTGAATGTGAACAATTCTTATACATTTCTATGCATCTATGGTCTTACTCATGACTTAATTCTGATGGACACATACTGTATGGCTGCATTCATCTTTCTCAGACATATGAACATTTTCTGGAATGGTTTCTTCATCTGTTTGTCTTGAGTTATATCTAAACCTCCATTAAGGCTCATTTATACTCCCTTTACATTCAAAAATACAGTTAATATGTTCCTTTCATGTGTCCTTTATGTTGATATAGATACATCAACTAGATGGCATTGAAGAGCAGAGTCAAACGTTTCAAACAAACATGGTGATGGTGGAAAGGTTGTAATAATATACATTTTCTACCTTTTATTTATGTCTGTTGTGTCTTATAGTCATATCTTGCCTGAAGTACGCTATGCTACCCCTACAACTTCTGGTGGTACTGCTTTGTTTTGTCTGTATTCAGAAAATGTGCATTAATATGGCCAAAACAATACGGACAGAAGACTCAGTCTGTGTCCATAAATGTATCAGATATTGAGCATAAATAACCCCTCAGTTATACATTTGTCTAACATGCATCTTACATGTGCCTGTACTTAAAATCTGTCGCTATTTACTTTCCTGTTTTTAACATCAGATTTTTACCCCAGAGCTAAATGCTCAAGGAAATGCGGTTTTGTTTGGCGACTGCTGGGTCTCAATGGTGAAGTTAAAGCTAATGGGTTTGAAATAAACTTAGAATGTTAGTAGTGTTAAGCTGTCTTCATGATACCAATGAGCTGTTGCTGGTACAGGGACAAACCAGGCAGCTCATTATTCTGAGTTAGTCCCACAATCTTAGTCCCTTAACATTGGCTTTACCAAAACCACCACTGTGAGTCAACAAGTGCTCTCAATGCCAAAAAAGTTTAATGCTGCTGCCCTTAAAGTAGAGGCCCCTCGGTCGCTGTCTTTGTCTAAGTCTCTCCTCTTGAAGAGGCTGGAATAAAGTATCACTTATACCAGGACAAAGGATCCAACCTTTAAAGGTTGAGGGATACTGTGGAGATGAGCACTGACCTTTCTCACAAATTACACTCAGTCACTCACTCATTCACTCAGTCACTCACTCTCATGCATACACACACACGCACACACACACACACACACACACACACACAAATATGCATGGAAGGTTACAAGTGGCGTGAAGACGAGCAGAGAAAAATGGCAGACAGCGGTGTCCAACAAGATTACTGTACTCATCATCCACAGATTTCCCACCTCCTTCGATTCATTTCCCTTCATCTCCCTCTGTTCAAATGGATGGCACCAGGCATTTGTCAAGGTGAAGGTAGCACAGCCCACGCCTAGCGATACAACCGACCAATTTTTCCATTTCTTCCGCTCGGCTAGTCTTTTGCTATTAAGTGTTCAATTTCAGCACCTGGAGGCGATGCCAAAGTGCAAAGCCTCAAGGAATGTTAGAGAAATCTCACTGATTAATGCAAAGGCCTCTGAGCTGACTCCTGCGTGATTCGCTGCTTCTCTGACTGCCTTTGTGATGCTGTTGGTGCAAACAGCTATATTGATGTGTGGGGGCTGATACTGGCCTTTCATTAAATCAGTTTTTCACCTCCAATATGGTATGTTTTTTTATTCAATCACGACACAGTGCATACACAGGAATAAAAGTCTAGTTTTATCTGAACTACTTGTATTATGAAAAGTTAAAATTTGCATGAAAACTTCCAAATTAAAAAGAAGTTTGTGGTAGATTGTGAGTTCCTGATCAAGAGGCATCTTGTGAACTCATTCTCGTGTGTGTGCGTCAATGTGTGTGTGTGGATTGGTTGGCGATGACAGCTCAGTGCCATGGGGTAATTGAGGTGTGTAGTATTGATGAGACTCCAACTCTAATGAGCTTTAGCCAATTAATCCATTGATTTACATGTAAATGGCTCCTGAAAGGTTACTGGCTGTGGCTGCCATCTGCATGTACTTACCATGCTAATGTCACGCTGAGTGACACATACACCCCCAACACACATGCAGAAATTTAAGGCTTTAGAGACGGAAAGTGTGGTAGAGAGAGAGAGACATGACTGCTTGATCGCTGATAAATTGCTCTGAATTCCATTAACAGCAAAATAAGGTGTTAATTACAGTGCCATACATTGACGGCGGGAGTGCACACCTTTTAATTATGAAGCAAACATCTTTCATCTAGTGTGTCAATCTCCCCCCCGCTTCTCTGCACTCCACTACATCTGGATTGCATTTTTTGTCTGCGGATTTTATTTTTTAACTAATTTATTTCGTTTGAAGAAACTGTAAATTTCAGTGCCATTCAATTCTGATGTTAAGAAAGAAAAATAATGCTCTCTTGCTCTTACATTTCTTCCTTGACAACACTTTATCTGTGTGGGAATGCAACAAATTTTAGAACACCCAATTGATTAATTTTTCAACTAAATAATTATTTTGTACATGTCTTTGTCTGCCAGCATTGTGTCTAGCGTCCAGGCCTTAAAGGGACAGTTCACCCCCAATTCAAAAATACATACTTTGCCTCTTACCTGTAGTGCTATTTATCAGTCTTGATTGTTTCGGCGTGAGGTGCAGAGTGTCGGAGATATCGGCCTTCTCTCCAATATAGTGTAACTAGAAGGCACTTAGCTTGTGGTGCTCAAAGAGAAAAAAATAAATTTATAAATAAAAAATACATTTGAAAAACTCAACGGCAATGTCTCTTTCCAGAAATCTTGACCCGCATGCTCAAGATAATCCACAGACCTTATTGTGAGCAGTTTCTCGTAGGAACTATTTTCTTTTTACCGAGCTACATATGCTAACCCTATCACCACGTAGAGGGAGAGGAAGAAGATGCGTATCTTCCCATGGACGAGAGGCTCGTGTTCATGACAGCTTGAGCTGTAAACATTAATGGCGTTGCCCTGGGCTGATCTGTAAGATAAGCTAGCTCAGTGGGGCAAAGTGAGCTAGCAGTAGAAGCAGACTTCCTTCTTTGCGGTGATGCAATTGGCAGATGTTTTTTGGTTGATAGGAAATAGTTCCTTCATGAAACTGCCCATGACAAGATCTGTGGATTATCTTCAGTAACTCGGTATTGATTTCTGGAAAGAGACATTGCTGTTGAGTTTTTTTTTAAATGTATATTTTTGGTGCTTTGAGCACCACAAGCCAAGTGCCATTTAATTCCATTACATTATAGAGAAGACAGACATCTCTACAGTTACCTCCAACACTTGGTAACTCACACCAAAACGATCTAGAGTGATAAATAGCACTACAGGTAAGGGCAAAAATACGTAATATTTAATTTGGGAGCAAACTGTTCTATTATGTTACGGAACAATTACAAAGTTGGGATTTCTGTCAGATATTCGTCAGTTTTTACACATAAAACCAACTATAAACTAATTTAAAACTGTTGGAGGCTTGAGGAAGTGAGCAATGGAAGAAGTGACGACTTGTGCAATGTAGCACTCCTGAAGTGCATTCTAGTTTTACAATAATTATTCTCATTCATTTCATATGAATTTGAAGTTCTTCTTCTGGTGCAATGATACGGCAGCAAAGAATGGCTCATTCTAGTTTGCAGAAAATGGGCCCTGTAAAGTCTTTCACCTAAAACAATGTGGTAATGCAGAGTTCTGCTATCAGCCAGCTAACTGACCGGGGTTCAGTGTTAATTACCAGTGTGCTCAGCTTAACTGAGATACTCAGCAAATTGTCCCCAGGTGGGGAAAGAATAGGCTATCTTCATTTCACATAGCTGCAGTTGAGCTAATTATGACGATGTGCGTGTGCGTGTGTGTGCGTGTGTGTGTGTGTGTGTGTGTGTGTGTGTGTGTGTGTGTGTGAATGAGTTGTGCTTGGAAAGATTGTATATACAGTAGATGGTGCTTGAGCTCATCGGTCCCGTTTGCATATAGTATGTTTGTGTGTGTATACGTTCATGCGTATCTATGTGTGTATGTGTGAATATGGCACATCAAAGAGCTTTGTTCGCTTTCTCTACTTTGTCTGCTTTGTATGTGTGTGTACGTTTGTACACTCAAGCAAGGCGAGACAAGAATTGGCACATGCTAAAACATGCAACTTCCAAAGCCAACAGTTCTGTTAAGTGAGATGTGCTGTGTTATAATGATGCCATCTATCACTCCCTTCATCTCTCCATTCCTTTATCCCCAAACTCCTCCATCACCGTCTCTGTGGCCTCATTAATTTAGCCTGGACTATTTATGGGCCTATAAAAACAATAAGGAAAGAGAAGAAGGGTTTCGCTGGCACGACAGACGCTTCCAGTGCATGGGAAAGATGGGGACGCCTGTTGAGTTAGATGGAGCATACCACATCACTTTGAGTTAATTGCACTGGATTCTTACCATCTGGTGAGATGTTTTCATACGTGCAGCATGTTCTTTGACATATCACAGCTATTCTGTCAGAGCATAAGTGAAAATTAAGTCTATCTATGTGGACTGACTTTTAGGCATTGGAGGGTCCAAATGATATCTGCATACCCACATGCAGTGCATTGATTTGATATTCCAATGTACTCGGACATCAAAATGAAGGACTTTTAGCACAGTGTGAAACCATCACAAACTGATTTCAATATTTTTTAAAAAGTTAACAGGTAATAAATGTAATTTTGTCTTTTTCCAACTGTGGTCATTTTCAAAAAGAAAATCCTCTCAAATAAAAAACCGATTCAGGTAGCACATGCTAGAGTACAAAGCTGAAACCCTACGATATGGTCTCTATCTTCAAAGCAGTTTGGGAGTCCAGCAATGTATTAAAGGTATACTTAGCACATAATGTTGGTTATTCTTTGTAAACATGCTCACTAGCTAAAGTGGAAGTGAAAGCCAACTCCACATACACCTTGATTTTGGATTGAGTTGGGCTTTTCAGTTCACTATATGTGCATTTTCAGCACTGTCTCCACAGTTTTAGCAGCTTCCTCTTGGATGCGTGCTGCTCACAGTCTGGCACCTGGTTGCCACCTTTTTTTAAAGTCCTGATATCACCTGCATGCTGTGCCCACGAACATCCCAATACAGCAAAATCAGAGGGCGAGAGGTGGGGTACACCCTAGACAGGTTGCCAGACTATCACAGGGCTGACACATAGAGACAGACAACCATTCACACTCACATTCACACCTACGGACAATTTAGAGTCACCAATTAACCTACATGTCTGGACTGTGGGAGGAAGCCAGAGAAAACCCACACTTACACAGGGAGAACATGAAAACTCACACCCCGGGGTTCAAACCCCCCACCCTGGGTTCGAATGAATAATGAAAAGGTCCTGATGTCCTGAGGTCCTCTGATTTATTGCGTGTACCACATTTATGATTTATGTAGCCTAGGTCACAAAATACAATTTGTGTCTGCTGGCTCATGCTTCTTACATAAAGTAACAATCACACTAAATTCTTTTTTATTTATTTACTATTTACTTGTTATAGCAACCAGCACGTTTCACCTTTTTGGAGGAGTAGTGAGCAAAAAAAGTCAGAAGCCTGGTACAGTAGTACTTATCACTGAAAACCCCAAAATATTTGATCTTATGGACAGAAATGACAACAACACAAACAACTATGAACATTAGGACATTTTGAGCATTGAGGCGTGTTATTTATTGCGTGAACATCGCAGGCTCACTAGTATATAGACCGAATCACAATGTTAATTTACAATAACTTCCAGGTGGAAAATCCTTGCGTCACATCCAATAAAATCAAACGGCGCTAAGCAAACGCTGCCTCAATTTGTTAGTTTCTAGCCGCCTACAAAAATCTATATCACTTTAAGTGTATACTATATTGAGAATATTTTCAGCACTTTACCTTGCCATCACAGACTCCACTGACAAAAATGGTCATTTTACATCGCAGAATACTGAGTTGCTGCTAAAATAAGCACAGCTAAAACGTCAGATAAGTCGGACTGCTGTGTTTAACTATGTAGCTTTAAACGTTACAGCCAAGGCTGAAAATGACAACAGATTGTTGTTGTTAGCACAACATCATGATACTTTGGTCTATAAGTGATTGACTAACAATGTGTGATTGGAATCAGAGCTGCAAGGAGAAAATAATAACGGTTCACCCTGCATTTACATACATACTATATTATCCTAATATGAGCGTTATTTTGGAGGATTGCCTTTTCAGCTCGCTGTGTTTAATCAACTGTATCAG
Organism: Epinephelus lanceolatus; assembly: GCF_041903045.1. Taxonomy (NCBI): domain Eukaryota; kingdom Metazoa; phylum Chordata; class Actinopteri; order Perciformes; family Serranidae; genus Epinephelus; species Epinephelus lanceolatus. Next base: position 17,516,805 of record NC_135747.1, on the reverse strand, counting down.
CACAGCCACTCAGCTATTGGTCTGCACAACCTGCTGCCTGTTGGACTGTCCTTTCTACACTGTGTGTCCTACAGACTGTTTGAGGCTCAAGGGCTTTAGACCGCATGATTCCTCTCAGCCGGTGAACTATGGTAACCTGTGGCTGCTGTCAGTTAAGAGTATGTAACAGACACTATAGACTAGTCCATATGGGGTTGTAACGTGCTCCTATTGGCTCCTTTGAGTCTTAAAACACGGGGCCACATGAGGCTGCGTGGAGCTCAATGGGAGGTACTGTAAGCCTGTCTGCTCCCTGGGCTTGAGCAGTAGAGGATGATAGAAATGAGATTTAGAGTTTGACATTAACAAGTTGGTTTGTACAGGTGTTTAGTAAATGCATCAAAGGGTTGTAGCTGCGAGTGTGCATTTGAATATTTATCAGTTTCAGCTTTTTTTGTCATTTTAAGACCTGAGAGCATCATCATGACAGAAAGAACAGTTTATGAAATGCATATAAAATAAGTCATCCATCTAAACAGAGAGCACAGTCAAGTGTGCACATACATGTTTGATGGCTTCGACAGAGTCTGTAAAGATTGTGAGCTCTGTGCAGTGTTCACGTATCCACGCTGCGCTCTGCATCTGCCTGCAATAAGAACCCGTCACCAGGTTGCTTTTTAATGATGGACTGCTCTGGGTGGCTGTTACTGGGGAGAGTGGGGGTTATCACCATGCAGAGTGAAATACCATGTGTGCGCCCAGCGGGAGAACATTCCTTCTGGCCCCATGATTTCCTCAGGTCATTCATGCAGTCCTCATCCCCACTGTAATGGCATTGTCCTGGGGCTCAGCCGCCCCGCCAGGCCCCCCGCGCTTCAGCCTTTGGCCTCCGTGACAGCACTGCCCTTCAGCTGCCTGTCAGCCGAACCCCGAGCCTGGGGTGGTTGGTGGGACAGTGGGAGGGGTCATGAGGCTGGGGCTGGGGCTAACTCTGCATTCAGGTCGTTTGAAAAAAAGAAAAAAAAAAAGAAAAGATGATTGATGTCATAACAGAAGAAGCCTTATTTATGAATAAAATATTACCTTCATCTGATAAAAGCTGAATCGCTTATACTATTTAAGTGCGCAGTGTAAATTACTACTTGTCTGCTTAATTTCTGATTGATGCTAAATGCACATATAGCCTGGTGGCGGAGGAAAGACTCACTCAGTTGCATTTGACCATGAAATGATTATCAGCTGTTGTGTTTAACAGGAACTTCGCTTTTGAGTGCCATCAAGCTTTTCACACCTGGAGAGCTGAGAGCTCGTTCTAGCATTCACAGCGCCTGGCACTTAGAGTGGCAGTATATTTCCGTCTCAGCTTTCCGCTGAATTTCTATAGTAATGTGGCAGTCGCATAACAAAACAACACCTCCTTCAAGCATTTGCCCTACTAAATGAGGACATCATCTGTTGTCACTTATTTTGGTCATATGCAGAGATACATACATGAGGCTATGTGAGCTAAGCAGGGGAACACAGTTGCCGGTAGAGCCTTGAGAGTGAATCTGCTGCATTGACTGAGTGGATGTATGGAATGAAAGCAGAGGAGGAGGGACGGCATCTGCCACTACTTATGAATTCAACAAAGAGAATGCATCTTTTCTCAAAGCTTCCCTCTCTCCCCTTTTTTCCTCTTTCTCTCTGCATTCTGTGTGTGTAAAAGGGGCTGTTCATCATTATTCAAGGACGGAGCTGATTAAAGGTGATTAAGCCCTGCCCATCCATCACTCTCGCCTTTCAGCCTGTCACTGGCCCCAGAATTAAAGGGGACACCGGTACATGTATGTGTGTGTGTGTGTGGGTCTATGTGTGTGTGAGAGAGAAAGAAAGACCGTACATCCAGTTTTGTGTTTTCCCAAAAATTCCCCATTACACTAATTGCAAATAATTTCTCAAATAGAAAGAAATAATATACTTGGCTCCCTAATAATGCTTCCTAATACTAAAATAATACACAAAAAGCATTCACATTGCGATCTGAACTTAAATGGGCCGTGGCAGTCCATTCTTTACAGGGCTCTTTGGCAACCCTATGATGAATGTCCACTTTCTCCCTTGATTAATGGCGGCAGTAAGAGCCTTTCTTGCTCTCGCCATTCCTCATAACATTAACCTACAGTTACGCTAACCGGTGATGCTAAAAGAAAGGATAATTTCCCTAAACAAGAGTTAATTGATTGGTTTTGCTGGTGTCCTGTTCTTGTTGACAGTTAGACGTCTAGCCGCACAGGCTGTTAGCCTTTCAACGAACTGCGCAGACTGTGGGAAGAGAAGAGTTTGACTAAGATGTTGTTGTAGGAAAAGCATTCTTTCAATGCAACTGCACATTTGAATAAGGACTGAAGGTGTTTTTGCACATCGTGACTCTTCCCAGGGTGGATAAAGCTTCTGAAGCAGCATTTCGGCAATCGTTGGGCACTATAACTCTCCAGCTTTTTAAGACGGGGTGAGCTGGTTTCATTGCAGGTTTTACAGAGTGTTGAATTAAGTTTCACTAGTCGTGGTCAGAGAGGAAGCTGTGGACGACACAGACTGGCCAGTATCTGATTTCTATTAAAAGGCCAATATCGTCCCTTAACAATGTGAGTCAGCTTTCGTTTCTGGTGCCCAAAGAAGTGCTTCTGTGATTGATGGTCAGATGTATGTGTGTGTGTATATGTGTGTGTTGTGTGTGTGAATGGGTGGATTATGAGACAGTGGGCCCCTGGGCACAGATATGCAAAGGGCCCCACCACTTCTCCTACACAGAAGCAAAAAACACAGACTTTGTGATGATTTTGCGTCTGTTTGTGGTCGCCATGCATCTCTTTGTGGTGTTGTATCTCTTGGTGGTCATTTAATGTCTCCTTGTGGTTGTTTTGTGTCTCTTTGAGGTATTTTTGTGTTGTTTTTGTTGTCATTTTGTGTTTCATTGTGGTTGTTTTGTATCATTTTGTAGTTGTTTAAGTCTCTATAAGGCAATTGTGCGTCTCTTTGGGGCAATTTGATGGGTTTTTTTGGTCATTTTGTCGCAACTTTGTGTCTCCTTGTGGTTATTTTGTATGGATTTATAGTCATCTGGGTCTCTAAGGTAATTTTGTGTCTCTTTGGGGTAATTTTTTGTTGTTTTGTAGTCATCTGTGTCTCCTTGTGGTTGTTTTATGACTCTTTGGAGTTGTTTTGCGTGTCTGTGTTGTTGTTTTGCCCGTTTTTGTAGTTATTTTGTGTCTCTCTGCAGTTCTTATGCGTCTCTTTGTGGTCTGTTTGTGTCCCTTTGTGGTCATTTTGAGTCTCTTCCTGGTCGGTATGTGTCAATTTAAGTGACATTTTGCGAATTAAGGCCAGGGGGGCCCCCCTGACACTTTTGCCCTCCTGGGTCTGTGCCCAGTAGGCCTCTTTAGTGATCCTCTGTGTGTGCATGAATATGTTTATGTGGGTATATACTGTATGCGTACTGGTGTTGACGTGACACAGAGGCACTCTGAAAGCTTTGTATTTAACTCAGTTTGTATCGCTGCCTCACTCCTCAAGAAATAATAGCCTTATCAGTATGACTAACTCCGCACACAAACATATCCTGCTTTACAGGATCCAAGAATGATAATAATAGAACAAGGCAGTGTGTGAGGCAAACAGTTTTCAATGGTGGTGCTTGAGCATATCATTTTGGGCACAGTATGGCTTTGTGTGTGTGTGAGCCTGAATATTTGAGCGTACAGTATTTGCACATAGCGGCAACTCCAGTGAAACCCGTAAGCATCGCTTTGGGACGATGACGACTACAATCTGGTTATTTAACTTTGTTTCCCACTGTGATGAGCTGTCGGTCCACAGACTCCCACTAAAGTTAGCTCTGCAGGGTGCCACACAAGAAATACACTTCTGCTGAACCTGCATTTCTCCAAGTGTCTCAACCCCACCACCACCACAAGCACCAAGCACCCACTCCACCACACCCAGAAGGCACAAACTCCCGGAAAATAAAGTTTAGCAAGTCAGTAACACACAGATGTGATACACCAGGGGATTTTTGCATTTGTTGCATTTTGACTTCCTAATGTCAAAACTTCATCTTTTTGTACCATACATTTGTATTATTATCTCAATTTGTCTGGTTTTCATTTTGCAAACCCTCACATGCTGTTACATATTTTTTGTGTTATATTATCCAGGTTGGTCACTCCTCTCTGTAAGAAGATAAAATTCTTATAATAATATTGTTCTTAATCCAGCATCTTAAGTATACTTGTAAAGATCAAACACATGGCCACTCAATGACACTACACTGGTGAATTGATGCACAGTTCCCGTGGTGCTTTGATCCTGCCAATTGCTGCGACTATATTTACATTGCTGCTTTTCTGTATCTATAAGAATTGCTCAGGAGACTCTCTTATGAGAAATGGTCTTCATATATTTAATGTTCGTTGTAGTTATTTTTGTTATTCCTAATTGGCCCCTAGTGTGTTGTTTCACGGAGCCCTTAATGGATCTCCACAGCATCCTTGGTGGTGTGTGTGTGATTTGTGTGTGTGCGTTCTAAGATTAGTACAGGAAGTTTGCTTTGAACGGACCCATGTGAATAGTAGCCATGCTTGTGTCATCAGTGATGACTCATCGCTGCATGCACACTATGCGCACAACGTGTTGTTTACACACTCAGCGGGATTCTGTGCCCGTGGTAGGACACACCGGATGCGTACATGTGTGTTTGATTTGATTGTGGCAGGTGTGCATTTCTTTCAACTTGTGGATGATATGGTGAGTGTATGCTTAGTGTGAGACAGAAATGACTTCTGATATTTTAAAACAAGTGACAACAACTTAATGTTAATTAGTTGTTTGCACCCTTGCATGCGTGTGTGATCATATGCGTGCGTATGGCATACGCTGCAGCAGCTGGGGATGACAGGAGAGGGAGAGGAGGAGTCAGAGGAGGGGGTAAGGCGAGAGTCTTGATGTGTACTTGGATCGTGCCAGGATGTCTGGCCCTGTCTGTGGTTCACCTGCGCTGGTCTGTCACTCACACACTTACACCGGCAGAAACGAGTGCGCACATGCATACAGTAACACACACACACTTCCAAGGGCATAACATGTGCATACATTCTCTCTTTGTCTTTGTCTCTCCCTTTGTCTCACACACACACACACACACACACACACACACACACATGCATAACTTACACCTAAATCACTAGATGCTGATTTATAGAGTGGTTTATCTGTCTCTCTGTGACCCAGTAACCGCTACCCCTGGGTCTCTCCCCTCCTCTCTCTGACTGTCTCAGCAGCAACACATGGCGGGACACCCTGTGGTGAGGTGTGTCAGTTGAGGAGTGATTTAGCGCTGCTCTGCCCCAACTACTGCTGAGACACCTGCCCCAGGAATCCTGCTGCACACATGCACACACACACACAGATACACACAGATGCATGAATTCGTACATGTGCACAGAGCGGACACACGTTCACATGGCAGTTCAGCGCTGCCATAACTCCCTAATACACAGAAAGTCCCTATTGCCTGAGGAGACCCCATTTCTGCCATTTCCGCAAAGCATTGCATACCAGCTCTCAGCGGATCATGCACTAAAATGTTCAGTTATGAATTCCTGAATTTTCTCTAGCTACTTAATCCTTTCCAGAGGGACCCAATGTATGCTGGGGCTGGACACTATCCCAGCATGCACTGGGTTCAAGGGAGGAAAACACCCTTGAGCGTTCACCACCGTCAACACCACACGATTGCATTCGCACTAGAATCCAACAAAAACACTGAACTCATATTATTAGCTATTATAGACCCAATAGGCATTACACTGTAGCCAAAGCAAATCCCATGGACCATGAAAGCTATGTCAGACTTTGTAACAAGCCAGACTGAGTTGAGGGCATGTGATTTAGTGCTTTTTTAATGTATAGAGATATGGTAAAATTGTGAAGCGTTAGCCACCATGACATCTTCCTAAAGAGAAATTAAAGTAGAAATATCTTGCTACTGTAAGACAACAGTCAATCCATCTTCCTTAAAGGTGCTGTTGAAGGTACATGTGTATTCAACACGATGTTATAGAAAAGGCACTTTCTCATCCGTTTGTTATGCAGGCAAATTAAGTCTCCTCCACGTCAACATGCTTAAATTATTTCTATCCAGCAGATGTGCTTTTCCATGACAACAGTATAAAACAATCAGTGGCTGGTGTTCCAAAAAGGAGTCCAAAGAAAGTAACAAATAATTATTCACAAATGTTCATTTGGATGAATGTGTATTTTCCAGATTTAATAGTTATTTGCTTGATTAAACAAAGATATTCAGTTGCAATAATAAAGGCGTCGACAGCAAAAGAAACTACAAGATCACATTTGGACATACCTAGACTATGTCTAACATCCACGTCTGTGACTTCCTGTGTCTTGCTCTTGTTTCGAATTATTCTCTTTTGTTTGCTCTCACAAGAGAATGTCACAGGTTAGGAGCGTCACCGGGGAACATAACAAGGCATCAAATGAGATAGGGCTAATTTGAATGCTCAACACTGCAAGTGGAGGGGGCTACGACATTGGCATGAAGCTGTGAATGTGATTATTATTTTGTTATACGAAACCTTGATCAAATTGCCTCTCATTTTATCCCCCGCGGCATGCAGGGGAATCCTATTAGCCACCTCGGGCATGGGCTACACAGAGGAATTCTCAGGCCTTACCAAATAGATTGTGACCTTCCTGCTTCTGTCAGAGATTCATAGGGTGATGTTCACTGTCAAGGTGAGAACTAATGAGATACATGTGAAATATTTGGTTTGGTGTGAGGTAATGAGATAAGGTGTGCTATTTTGGAATAAGGTGTAATGTGGTTTTCGCATGACGTGGTCTAAGATGAATATTTCAGGTAAAGTACTTTGAGCTGATGAGCCATTTTTGTCTTCTTTGTATTATATGGCTCCAGCTGAGCCCTTCTGATCACTGTTTTCTATTGAAATTCAGATCCTGTATGAAACAAAACATCCCTTACATGTCTTTTTTCTAGGAAATACACCTTTAGAATGCCTAAGTAAAAGGGAAAAAAGAGTGAGAGCAAGCATTTTAGCTTCAATGGAACAGTGGAAACTAAAAGTGGATAAAATCGTTATGGATCATATCCCTGTTTTTACGATAGTTTATGTTGTCTCCCGTAGCAATAGATGCAAACCAGATGTTGGAATTTCAGCCCGCTGAACGCCAGTGTTGCCGTTATTTGTTTCAGAATGAAACCATTTATATTCCACATGACATTCAACAAGAAAATCAACAATAAGGTGTTGATCAGAGGGCAAGTGAGAGAAAAAAAATGAATTCAATTTCATCCTGCGACAATCCCCCAAAGATTATGCTTTGTAAGATGTAGAAAACAACAGCCAGTATCAGTTTGATCTAAGTGTGTCTTTTTTTCCTGTAGTTTTCAGTTCATCCCAGCCTCCCCACTCTAGTGTGGGTAGTGCGGGTCCCAGTGAGAGTAACACGGTGGGCAATATAAAAGCCTGAATGTCATTCTGTCTGAGGTGAGAGGAGCCTGGGGGCTTTTTAGCATATGGCAGCAGCCCCGCACTGAGGCTTGTGTGTAGGTGTATGTCAGTTTATGCATATATACGTGTGTGTGTGTGTGTGTGTGTGTGTGTTTATATGTATGTGTGTGTCCTTCAGCCGTCCTCAGGTGTTCCAGCAGTGAAAGTGGTCTTCCCTAGTGGGCTTTACTACACTTCTCCACCCAGACCTCAGCAGGCAGAGTAGCTTCTCCCTGATGGGAGCTCAATGTCAGCAACCATATGGACGCCATTTCGTATGAATTCCAACAGACACTAGAGGGATGGCAAACTGGAGGCAGAACACAGTAGTCATATTTATAAGAATTTAAATCAAGTATGGAAAATAAAGATTCCCTGTGTGTTATAGGTGGAGTCAGTGATTCTGGAGAAAGATTACCCAAACAAATACACTCCACTGGGCATGTACAAGATTTATCATCCCTCTCGCTCCTACTGCCTTTCTCTTTATACATCCATGGCCTTTCCCCAGTCCTGTGCACAACCACGAAGGCCCCTTGTTGCGGATTGGCTGAAACAGTATAGTGTGGCTTGGTCCCAGCCAATCTATTTGTTTCCCATTTACAGAGCCAGGACTGTGTGTGAACACCAGATTTTAATAGTGCAGAGAGCTAGTAGACCGTGTGGAGATATTCACTGAATTTGACAAAACCTGTATTGCCATAGAATAACTGACTCCACCTTTAGGTGAAATTAATTCATGTTTATATGGAATGTCTTTAAAATAAAATTCAACAAAGGAAGTAAATACAGAAGTGGCTTAATATAATAGCCGAAAAGCTTTGAAATAGCATTTGCATCATTATTAAAACTCAAAAAAACCCAAGATGATAAACTGGAAATACTTGAAATGTATTTGCGTCTTACCACTATTGTAGTATTTATCAGTTTTATAATAAATTCTGTATGTATAAGAACATATTTAATAATATCAGAGGTTTGCGTGTGCGTGCTGTCTTGCATCGGTGTGATTATAAAAGTGCCCAACATCAATTCCTTTGTCTTGCCGACTGAGCACATTGAGTGAAGTGGGTCACCATCATTGTGTGTGTGTGTGTGTGTGTGTGTGTGTGTCCAGCAGCATTGTAGATGGCCTATTTTCTCTTAAAGAAGAGAGCGTGTCCTCTCTGGCACTGGTCAATAAAACCGTCCTGGGGCACAAAAAAGGACCTGGCACACACATGCACACACATACACATACACACTCACACGTACACACAAACTCACACACGGACACATATTTACTTGTTGTTGAAAGATGCATATGGAATTGAGAGTAATTACCTTGAGTTTTTCTATTTGTTTACTGTTCTCCCTTTTTCCTCACACCCTCCATTTTACCCTGTCGCTTTTCACTCCAGTTTTCCCACCCATCCATCTATCCACTCATGCATCTGTCCTTTCCCCACTCAGATTTTTAATGATTTTAATTTTACTGTCAAGAGATGATGTTATTGGACTCGTAACAGGAAGTAAATGCACTGTAATTGATTACTTTATATATAATTACATTCCTTTAGAATTCCATTTCCGTATCAATGCTTGGATTAATCCCCTACTTGTCAATGGTAAACCAAGCAAAGGATGGAAATCTGTCTGAGTTCCACATCAGCTTTCCCATATCAGCATGGAAATGGTGACATGGTTGCCACAGGCTACAATTGTCACACATGGGATTACGGTACAATGGTCGGCCCCAGCTCTAAATCACCAAGATGACGACAGCTAGTGTGTTTGTGTGCTTGGTGTACATGGCTGGTTATCAGTTGCATTCAAAGCAGCACAATAGTGCTGTAAAGGATGAGTGGAGGCAAATGGGTTTAAGGCCAGTTAGGTTGTGCAGTGTGTGTTTCCAGGGAGTGTAGCAGCGGAATGTGCATGTGTGTGTGTGTCTGTGCATGTTTGGGTGAGTGTGAGGGCATTTAGAGGTCAGTGTCGTCTTCAAACATAACACGATGAATGCATATACACAAAGATACACACACACATACTAGTGTGTTGGCTTGGTGAAAAGTTAACACAAGAAGTGGTACTGTGTGTGATGGCTCAACACAAATAGGTTTACTGTTGGTGTGTGTGTGGTTAATATGGGAATGTGCCAATATGTTCTCTCTGTCTCCTATACTCTCAACCTCCTTCATCCTCTCCTTCTTCTACATCTCCCCAGCTTCTTTGGGGTGAAAACAGGACAGACAAATTTGTTACGAGTGTGGTAAAATTATGTCTCCCGGCATGTATAGCAGTAGAATTAACGTCACCTCAGCGTGTATGTAGAGAGAGAGAGAGTTTTGGGTGGTTTTCTGGCTTGTCCTGGATTTTTTCACTGACCTGGCTGATCTCTGGAGTGTGGAGTGTGTAGCAAGCAGTTATTACATCCTTGATGGATACAGCAGGGAGTTGATCCATGCCTCTGCGTGTGTGGGGTTTGTACAGTACTTGCCCTGTTTTGCCCCAGTTTATTGTCCTTCACTTAACAGCAGCTACACACACACACACACACACACACACACACTGTATGCTATTTTAATAAAATAGCATTTTCATTCTCATGCTCCATTTCTTTAGTTTTAAGAAACTATTACAAACTATCACATGCGGCGTCCTTACATACCCTCATAATGAAATTCTATACTGTATATCAAAAGTCCAGTGTGTAGGATTTAGGGACATCTATTGGCAGAAATAATATATATTTAAGCAACAGCTCATGACAGACTGTGGTACATTGTGATTATATGGGGCATTGTTTAGCTCAACGCAAAGGGGACTTTCACAAAATATTTACCAAGTATGGCAATATGAAAGTTACAGACATGCTCCAATTTATGCTGTTTTTATTAACACATTCATAAAGCATTCTGACAAATAGATAGGTCCTCCTGGCTACCTGCACATAGTGCAAAGCAGTTACTTTGCAACGTACTAGCTTGTTATCCCTTTTAAACACAGATTGTTTTCATCATTTAACTATTTATTTGTAAGACGTTGTATGTTGCCATTTATTGTACAACCAATTAAAAACTGTCTAGCGTCAGTGGGATGATTTTGAAAACTGCTCATAGGCTTAAACTTTTTGTTAGGTGGAGGTGTGTCGATTGCTGTGGTGAGGATGTTGCTCCTCTTCAGAGTTTTGGTTGCCAATAGCTTGTTTTTTCCAGTTTCCATTTTTTTGCATATTTCTGTATGTCGTGTTTTCAGATTAACAGATTTTCCCCCTTGGAAATACGCACTCCTCAAACCACTCCTCCAACCTTCCACCATGAAGGTTGAAGTTGACAAAAAATGTACCCATGTTGTAGCAGTTTGCTAGCTTGCTAATTAGCTAGCTAACAAACTGGCTAGTTAATCAGATGTTATCAGTTTCTATGGTTATGTGGCTTTGAAGAGTAATATGTAATACAGGATTAAAGGTCATTGTCATTATGTATGGTTAGTAAACCATGGCTAACAAGCAATCAGATTGCTTCACCAAACCTATCCATTTTATATAATATTCATAACTAACTTTTGATTAGTTTATAATTACCTGAAAATAAGAATGATACTGGCTGTTGTTTTCAATGCCTTCGAATTAGTCATTTATATCTACACGGCCATTCGTGTTTTTGGGTTTTCACATTTTTGTGTTGGCCACCATAGTTCTCCTGCACACTTGGCACACACAGGTTTCACATCTGCAACCTCACCACTAGATGGCACTAAATCTTACACACTGGACCTTTAAATAGAAACATAGTCTTCTCTAAAGTGATTTACATTGAGCTTGTTATTAATAACAATGTGAAAATTTCTCATTTTTCAACATTGTTATTGACATTTCTGAAATTTATAAGTATCTTGAGAGGTTAACTGAGTCACGCCCCATGCCCCTCAGTCTTTTCATTGGATTTAAATTGTCTCAGACTGACACCACAGTGCAGCAACTAAGCAAACAAATATTTTCTAATAGACATCCGATGTGTTTATTCTTCTAATTTCCCCTTGAACTGAGCAGAGAGAGGGAGGAAACAAAGAGAAATTCAGCCTTTTATCATTAATTTATTTGAAGGTTAGACTGAAAAATGATGGTCAATCTTTGTTACTATTAAAATCTAATTTAGTGTAGGCAGCATACTTTGGCGAAACTGCTTGTTTGACAATTATATAACATTAATCACTAAAATACCCCTAATCTACTGGAAATAATTGTGTTTTTAAAACTGAACAGTAATTATGGGAAATCAGTGTGTTTTTGGACAATACAGTGGGAAAGATGTATTATTTCACGCTCAAACGCAGTATCAGCGGTTGCTTTGATCATAAAACCTCAATGCAAACAAACCACACACACACACACACACACACACACACACGCATGCACACACCCACGCAGTATTTGGTCTGTTAGTGTGATAATGTGTTTGTGTGTCCTGGTGTTTTTTTCACTTACAAACACGTGTTTCCTTTGTGCTTTCCTGTCTGCCACAATACATGTAATGTAGACCTTCCTCACTTTGCACTTCCTCCTCATCCTCTACCTCTGTTTCACCTCCTCACATCCTCCTCCTCTACCTCCCTTCATCTTCCTCTGCTTCCTTTCGTCCTCCTCTTATCATCCTCATCAGGCTGCTTTATTATGCAAATCAGTGTTGGATCAGATCACTTAATTAAGCTTTACTGTGCCAGTTTGCGCGTGCGCTCGCATGCACGTATACACACAAAACTCACACTAACACAAACACATACACATGGTAACTTTCTTTCACACAGACAGAAACTGCTGGTGGTTGTGTGCTATGATGATTAGTATTCTGGACTCAGAGTCACACACACACACACACACACACACACACAGAATGAATCTAGGCAGCAGAAGTGTCTCTTTGAGTGTGTATAGATAAACAGACTTGAATAGCGGGGTCTCTCCAGGCCATTAGCCCGCAGTTAGCACCACAAACTCCAATCTGGCCCTCCACATCACTGCAGCCGATGAAGCCAACTGCTTCATTTCTATTGCTGCTGGAAATGCAGCTTATGAGGTCAATGAGGCAATGATAAAACTGAACATCAGGGTCAGAAATTGGTCTGGTGGCCCATTTTTAGATGCTCTAGGAAAGCTACATGAGTAATGTTGCTAGTTTTCCTACCACAGGGCTGGTTTATTGCTAATTTTAGTGAGAAATTTGGACTAAGACTGAACTAGAATAAAACAGGAAGCTCTGTCTGGACTCATGGGATCAGTAGTATCATAGCATCACATTTTGAGTTATGTCATTATATAGATTTGGCTTTCTTGGATGAAACAAACATTAAAAATCTCCATGAGCTATATTGTATTTCCTGAAAGCATGCAAGAAATTTAACAGGCAATTCATTTTTCAAATGTTTCAGCTCATTCTGTGAAGATGTGAGAAATTTCTCTGTGATTACACACTTTTTTTTTCATAGTTTACTCTTGATCTCCACAGTGTGCCCATTTCATACTGGGAATGATAGATTTGAGCAATTACTGGGGACATGAATTTCTCTAACAAATAAGCAAAGACAACAATAATACTGTGCATGTTGCTGATCCCACCTGATCCTTCCTCTGTTTCTTGCTGTGCCAGCACAGGACTGAAACGACCACAATATAAAATCATCAGCAATTACGACCTTAAGAGCTGCGAGCCCATTACAGGCCTTTGTTATATTCTGATTAGCTTTGGCAGTGCTCATCAGAATTGCTTAAAAGGTTTAGTTTGGATAGTTAATGTGTCTCTGGAAATTTGCAGATGTACAGAATCGCTTCTCTGCTCAGACTGACAAGCAGCAGCACATTGGTTTGCCAAAGTGACACATGAATAAACTCCAATATGTTCCCAATGAGATTTTCATGGCAAATGAGACAATAATTGAACATAAGGGAGATAGAATGCGGAGCAATTTGCCCCAAGACACAACCTATCATTTTTGATGATTGCTTTCATTTATATCTCTGACAAAAATGAGTTCATTTTATCTGGTTACGGACATATTAGCTTTAACAAATTGATTGTAATTCAGCATAATGGATGTCTGTGTCACTTAGTCTGTTAGAGAGAACTGGAGCCTTCAGTTTATCAATGTGTCTTTTGTATTTTTTCTTCCGTGACGAATGTACATGTTGTTATGGCTATCTCAGGAGTAAGTCTTGCAGGTTTTTTTGCTTATGTATTGTAGCCACTGGTTTTCAATATTTTGTGCCAAAATTCAGAGTCTGTTTTAAAAAATATGCCATAAATCCTTGAAATTTACACATAAACTGATATTCAGATGGATGGTTATACGATCATAATTGCTTTGTTGAAAATCTAGCTTTGCTTGCAGTTTATGTACTTACTCATTAGTCAACAATGTGCCTGTGTCATCCCATGATGCACTGTTTTAAAACAGTGACATAATTATCAGGCAGTGAAAATTCCCCACCAAAATGCGCCACAGTTTCATAAAAGACTGACCTTTTCCAGATTTCTGTAGCTTGTTACTGGTTTGCCCAAAGGGGGATTTCATGGCAGGGGGCGAGATGTTTACTGTTGCCATGTTTCCAGTAACATTACAAGTGGCTCCGGATAAGACCGCCAGCCAAATGCCTAAGCTGTCAAAGTAAATAACTTTTCCATTTCAAAGAGAGCTATTCCAATTAAGGGAAGAAGGATGGAGCGAAAGAAAGAGAAGGGAAAGCCACAGAAAAGAACTAGGGGAGGGTGGGCAGGATGAAGGGGGAGGTGGAGATGGAGGAAGATGGAAGGGGAGGAGAAAGGGAGTGAAAGTCATTGGGATCTTGTCGGAGTGAAAGAGAAAAAAGGCGGAGGTGGTATGGAAACAGGAAATCAATTGTTGGGTCGGCGTTTTGCTCATGCTGTTGCAACGAGACTGAACCATGAAGTGTGTGAGAAAGAGAAAGAGTAAGAGATGAAGACCAAACCTGAAGCTTCGGGCTAGGCTGACACAAAGATACGGGTCAAAGGAAGAGGTGCTTTCCCACTTTCCCTGTGTGACACCAATCAATTTACTAGTAACCAGTAAGGTCAAGGTCGAGAGGCCATGAGTCATGTGAGAAGAAACATGTGGGGGTGTTATCTAGGGTCACGTTTTTCTGATGATTACGGTATATTCTAGCAAGCTGTTGGGAAGATGTTCTTCTCGTAAAGCTGGTCTGTCTATGCAGTAAAGAGACACATATACTTTTGAAATCGGTGCTACATGACCAGAGAAACCAGAAAGAAAACAGCTGTGGCATTTGCTTTTGCTCAAGAGGTAGAAAACCTACAATTACCAGAATGCACTGCACTGCACCAATAAATGCCCCTGATTGTGGGTGACATAATGCAAGCCTGGGTATTTTGACACAGGAAACAACATGGCAGCCAGCTGGTTACAAATTATCTTGAATTACAGATAAACAGTAAACTAACATATGTTTCTGAAAACATTTTAGATGAGATAAGCAACATAGTAACAGAATCTTGGTTGAATCTTGGAATCAGATTTTTTAGCCTCTGTTTTTAAACAGGAATTGGTATGGTGCCCATCTCCTGTTCACAAACAATACTGTGACTTCCTATGAAAATGCCTATACTACAGGTCGTATGATATCCTAAGAATTAGAGCCCCACGAATAACGTAATGTCCTAAATTTAAACTTATGCACTGAACGTGAAGTTATGGAGGTTAGGTTTAGAAAGGGAAACATGGTAAGGACGTACATTTAAAATGAGTCAGAGTTCACACATCCAAACCCTACTGTGCTGGCCAAAGTCCCGAGGGAAAGTCCTGTGTTTTTTGACCCATCCACCATGCCAACCTATGTACTTATGGACCACTCGGCACTGTTTTTTTTTTTTTTTTTTTTTTTACTCCAGTCATTGGTCATGTGATCTAAGCCTTCAAAAGTTTGTTGGATATGAAGTGGGATACGAAATTTGGCTCACTACTTTTTGTAGGAAAACATACAAACAGTGTGTAGGAACAGCCTGAAAAAGTGCACTAAAATTGTGTTTCTGAAGAGATTTTATGCAAGAATAGGCACAACAGTAACAGAATCTTGGTTTATACACAGCACTGCCTTGTGTTACAGTCTGATCTAAGTTTGGTCTGCATTTAAAAGAGTGCGAAGGGCAAGTCTCTCTCTCGTAATCCATTTCTATTCTTTGTGTCCGTGGTGGCGGGCATATAAAAATGCGGACTTACAATCTGTGGTTCGATTAACAGCCCTAGAGCAGGGAGATCTGGGCGCTGGTAAAATATCCCGTTAAAGGCTTATCTATGCTTTTAATGGGATTATGTAATTTTTTGTGAATCTAAAGTTGCTTTCTTGACACATTGACCATGGATGTGTAACTCTGTGTAACTGAACTTTAGCTATAAAGCTCTTAAAATAGTAAAATGGATTTGCTTTAGAATCATCCAGTCAATAAATTATCTTTGTTGTTTTGAAATTCTTAAAAAAAATTGGACCATTCTATGCATCCCAAAAGATGCATTGGAATAAAAAAACAGTCTCAGCAAGGTCAGGTCAGGTTTTCAGCTAACATGTAATAAAAAAGAGGGATGTGCATGTGACCACTAGACCATCCAGCAGTCATGTTAATTATTGATGAGGGTGTCCCATGACCTAGACTATTGATTGAGCAAATTGCAGCCCCAGTTATTTTACAACCACCATATCATGTGGCTTCTGCAGCCGTGTGCGTGCACATGTGTGTGTAAATGCAGCGTGCTGCTCTTTAAAAGTGAATGAAGAGATTTTGTTTCAGCTGTCTTTGTGCAGAGAGTAGCAAGACACTGTGTTATACCCCTGTGGGTGTGTGAGTATTTGCAAGAATTTCAACTTGAAGGCATGTTTGTGTGTGTGTGAGAGAGATGTCTGTGTATCACAAAGGACTACTTACGGGGATACAATGATACAGGCCTTACATGCTGTTACTGCTGCTGTTATTGATTTGAAAATAAATAAAAGATGATTCAGGGGGGATAACCTTCATATTTTTCTCTTCTGCAGATATTTCATTGTCTCTCTATTTGTCAAGGCGGCGATGCTCTTGTGAGATGTATGTGTCTCTGTATGTGTGTTATCCTCACACACGCACACACACACACACACACACACACACACACATGCACACACCTACACACACACACACACACATCTTTTAATTCAGCACACATATTCTGTCATCTGAAGAGGTGCTGTGTTTCCTCTCCTGAGGCACACACACACACATGCTACCACACATGGCATCATACTATATCCACTCATGCCCCTGCACACACTGCTGGTGAATGTCAGTGTAACACAACTCGCCTCTCCTCTAGATGAGTAGTTAACCTCCTGTGAGCCGAATCTGATTTTACCATCAGCCTCTGTCAGAGCTGCTTTTTATCCTGGCAGACACACAGGGAAGAAACAGGGCCTTTATTATCCTTTTCCAACTGTTATAAAAATATTTTTAGGGTTTGTGGTCAAGAAAATACAACATATCACTGTACTGTCATATGAAAACCTCATACCGTAAGTGCAGCCTCAGTTATTGATTTTTACATGGAAAGTTTATGGGATCCTCTCTGTGCCTAATAAGTTTCACGGCTGTGTTACGCACTGAAAAGTCCCCGTATATTTTTAACTTTCAAGTGGAAATGAGGCTGTTTCTTTTCTTCCGCTTGTGGAGTGTTGACTTGCCAGAGTCATTCGTTCAAGTCTAGTGAGATGTTAAGCTCCTTCAGCAGTTGCAGAAAGCCATGCTTAAAGGATAAGTGTGGTCATATTCTATATTTTCCTTAATATCAACAAATTGATCCTACTGGGAAGTTTTTTTGGTGGAGCAAAAGAATTATACAGCACATTACTCTGTGTTATACGCCTCCATTGTTGTCCAGGAACTTTTAAAACTACATCAGTAAGCAGCACCATTGCACAAGGCTACATGTTCCTTCAGAATTTCAATTATAATTTTCAATTTTCAACCACAGGGAAAATTGTCATTGATTGTATAACTTTTTTTTTTTTTATTAAAAGATAAATATAACAGGGGCATATGACAACTATGACTTTTCTTTTCTTTGTTAGTAGCAAAGAACAGGAAGCAAAAAAGCACAGCTGATAGTGGTGTATTGATGCTGCGGAAAACTAGTATTGAAACTGTTTTAAATATTCAGACTCGATATGTATGTATGTATAAATTGATAGACTACTGCCTAGATTGATTTAAGTTAGTGTAATGAACTCCCAGTACCACAAATATGCACTAATGCTCAAAATGTGTATTAATCCACAGCTGAAAATAGTTCCCAACAAACATACTATTTACAACTGTATGATTAATGTTTGCTAAAAAACTACAATGCCCAGCTGTTTAAGGAAATCATTCAGAGTGTATTTTTCCAAATGTAACTATATATTTGTGACCAATTAAAAAAACAAAACAAAAACAAAACATCTTCAATAACCAATGGACCTGCGGCTAAGAGCTATAGACAGATCACAGACACAGAAAAATATAAAAAAATAAAAATATCCGCAATGATATCATTATCTGACCTCAGGCGTCTGAATATGAAAACTAAAGAACTAAAAAAACCCACTCCCTTTCCTTGTGAGTATGACTATTTCCAAAATTGATTAGTTAATCCACAGTGAGGCCGATGCCAGGAGTGGGTGCGCACGGTAACTAAATGGAAACAGACCCAGCTGGACTGGAGCCCAGTGGTTAAACTGTCCTGTGAATAAAGTAAAGGGATCTTTGTTTGGTGTTATCCAGGGGTGAACCATTAGGGGCATGTGTGCTCTGTCAAAGGTTGTTTATGCATAGAGGGATCAGATCTCAGTCTGCCACTGTTAGGAAATGAATTCATTCTAACTTTTGCCTGTTTATCCACACTTCTGTTTTATGTTCCTCGTGCATTTCTGCTGATCCAGCGGCCATCTCGCTGCTTCTCTTACCTGATTGGCCGGGGGTGCTGGCTGTCAGGTCTAATTTCCTGGTGTGTCTTCCAATCAGGGTGGTCTGTTTTGTGTGTGTCAGCGAGTGTTGTGGTTGTCATTCCATCAGTAGGATTATATTGGGCTGTTTAAACCCGCTTCACATTCTATTACTCTCACACACATGCACATGCACATGCACACATGCATACTGTAAAGGGGAGGTCGGGGAGTGTTTAGTGCAGCATGGGACCTTGGTGTGCCAGTGTCAGTGATGGATATGGCAGTAGTATCAGCAGTGTTGGCTTTTGCAGAAGTGTGTTGTCCACCACTGGGATCTGTCAGACCTGTTCTGCTGAGCCCACACATTCTGCTGGCTCGCTGCTATTGGTGCGAGCCATTTTTTTAATCTAGTGTGCATGCATGTGTGTGTGTGTGTGTGTGTGTGTGAGAGAGAGAGGGAGAGACAGAGAGAAAGAGGGAGAAGCTTGTTTTTCTGTGTCTGCATGCAACAGTATCAGATTACTGTAAAAGGTCCATGTTTGCATTTGAATAAAAATTAGGTGATTGTTGAATTATTTATTGCATAATTAATCAATATGGGCCTGCTTGTCTGTGGGAAGCCTTTTTTTTTGCAATATTTATATAAAATTACCATTCAGTTCACCAAACTGGATTTAAATGCTGTTCAAACTCCCTTTTTGCAAAAAAAAAAACAGTCACATTTAAAGAAACTGCATTTCTGCCATATTTGGAAAATATGAACATGTGCATTTGTCTCCCCTTAATAAATACATGAAAATATCAGTTATATTTTGACAAAATTAAAGACATTTACACCATAAATTGATGCAGAAAAGTACAAACGGTGCATAAATATTCACCGGAATTAGTGTTAAATGCTCAATTTTTGTTGCGGATGACCCTAAACCCCCCATTTCATTAGTTTCCACCATGGACAGTAAAAATAATGGACATGGCTACAGTGACATCACCCATTGGTTTGTGGACTCTCGTTTTGAAGCCTCAAGTTCGACATTTTGATCGTTGCCATCCTGGTTTTTTGGAGCCAGAAGTGACCATATTTAGGCAACAGGCTGGCACTGTGGAGGAGTGAGGGGTGGATCTGACTGAGAGGCTTAGGACACTATCAGCAGACAACCTGTCAGCCAAAACTGCCTGACCTTATGCATAGTGTTAAGTCTAAATAAAGATTCCCCCTGTACAGTTGTCATGAAAGAAAAAACTGGCTAAAAAGACCAAAACCATTTTTTTTTTTTTTTTACCAAGCTGTAAACGTGTTTATTTCTGCTGTAAAGTCTGGCATTTTAACATGGGTGTCTATGGGGACTGACCGGCCTTTGGAGCCCCAAGTGGCCATTCAAAGAACTGCTGTTTTTGGCACTTCCATGTTGGCTTCATTTTTCAGCCCCGGAGGTCGCCGCTTGGTGTCTTCCCAGTGTTCAAATGAAAATGACGCCCCACTGTTGGTGTTAAACCTTGTTCTCTATGGGCAGTAAAACTGATTTTACCATCATGACGATATGCTTTTTGTAGGCCTCAATGCTTTGTATCCCATCATCAAGTCAAGATACTGTGACAACAGGTTCAACCTGTAATGGAGGAGAAGAAAAGAGTAGAGAATACAAGAGTGCAGAGGAACTAAATTGGAGGAGAAAGGAGAGGAAAACATAAGAGAAAGTTACGTTTCATCTTCCTTCCCACACAGACGTGCAAACACACTTACACATGCAATATACAGTACTTTGCACAGGTGGAGTGTCACCCTACTTGCACAGATTGCAACAGATTTGTGGTGAGTAGGAGTTAAAAGAGCTGCTGAGTGCACATTTAACACCACAGATATTTAAAGAGAACAGTCCTTTTATCTGAGGGGACAATTTGCATTATTCATGTTGTGCCTTCTGAGAGATGAAGAGAGCGAGAAATGGAGACAAAGACATTTCAGAGAATTATTGTTTTTTTTTTCCTTTCTCTTTTTTTTTTACTAGCAGTCAATGGGTTCTTGTTACATTAACAGCAGATTTACATGCAGTGCTCCTCTCAGAGTTTGTTTATATGTGTGTGTGAGTGCATGATATAATCCCCATCTTTCATATTTCACTTGTTGTTGGTGCTCCAATGAAGAATGCAGCTATTAGATAGTGATTGATCTGCTGGTTCAGCTTGACACTCATGCATCTGCCTGTGTGTTTTTTGTCTCCAGTGTGCAGGGCCGGCTTCTATAAATCCACGCTCGGAAATATGGAGTGCTCAAAGTGTCCGCCTCATAGCTTCTCTCACCATGAGGGGTCGCTGCACTGTGGCTGTGAGAAAAACTACTTCCGTGCTGAAGGGGACCCCGCCTCCATGGCCTGTACCCGTAAGTGTGCTTTCAACATTTGGGGCTCTTTGATGTATGAGGAGTCAGAGGCATCCTGATGTGATGCAGGTTCTTTCCCCGCCACAGTTCCTTGTTTTTCAGATATCCAACCAGAGATGCCCTTCAGTGTGGTGTGGGAGGATTTTTCTCATTAGCTCTTAAAACATGCAACAGACCTGTCTTAATTTCGCTTTAAAGAGATGCTGAAAAACCATTAATTTGGCTGTCATTGAATTATAATGAGTTGCAATAGTATAATTCTCTCAGATGCTTCTCTCACTGAATCATTTTTGCAGATTATTTTGTTTGGCCTTACTCCATATTGTTGTACACATACTTATGTACAATACAAAAAGCTATTTGTCAAAAAAATATATTACCAATACGCACTGTGTGAATTTAATCAAGAGGCTTGTACTGGTTCTCATGTAAACAGTCTCACAGTGTTTACAGTGTATTTTTCAACTTAGCGGGATCTCATTTATAGATGGATTGCTTCTCAATTCACCAGTGAAAATGGCTCGCTATTAGACAAAGAGCGTTAACATTCCTTATTCATTTAAAAGGTCACCAAAGCCACGGTTGCTCTTTATCACCTTTCCCTACATGATTCTCTTTTGTCTCCCTCTGATGCAAATGGATTGCAGATGCAGATGCAGATGCCTCCTGCGAGCCTTCCAAAATGCATTCCCCATAAAACTATAAATCACTGCATTCCCTGATGTCAGGTTATGGATACATCCGTTACTAAATGGGGTAGGAAGAGGAAAAAAAAAAAAAAAAAAATTCCTTCACCGTGTGGAGAACAGTAGAAAATTCATATCAACGCCCACAGACATAGACAGAATCCTAATTAGAAAGACAGTCACGGCAGGTCCCTGTCGTGATTATCTCAACGCCATCTTGTCAGCTAGGCAGATTTCACCTCATTGGGACAGATTGAGCGACGCAGGGGCTGCAAATGAATAGATAAGTTTCTGGAAGATAATGATCATGATTATACAGTTAGCAGTGGGGTAGAGGTTGTTTAGAATTGAGTGTGGAAATTTAAAAATGTTGGCCGGAAAAATGAGATACTAAACTCAAAAAATATGAAAGCTTTCAACCGTATGGTATTTCCTGCTGTATTCAACGTGGGACATTTGTGTAACAGCTGTCTTTTAACAGTGTATGAAGTATAGTATGTCTGCTCCCAAGAATTCAGTTCCACCAATTAAAAATGCATCAATGCATACCCCTAAATCCCACAGCATTGCCTCCAAATTAGCACAGAAGTGCACAAGAGGTCTGCCTTGCTGATCATCACCATCGCTTTAACTTCCTTAAAGACACTATGAAACCACTTTTTATTTAAAAATCTAGCAATCTCCAGTGTTAAGCAGAAAGCTGGAAAGAGCCTAAAAAAATTGCCAATGCATATGTCTTTTTGTGAGTGATTGGAGATTACGCACACATCCTCTGTTCTTACACGCCATAATTCATGTCACATTTTAATCTCAATGTCAATGTATTATTTTGACATTTGGAATTAGTGCGTGATTGCCTGCACGTGTGCGTGCCTGCACAGGTACTGTAATATCTTGTATGAATTACAGGTCTGAGAGTTTGATGTGGTCAGGGACGTTTGCTGTGTAGGTGAGTTAGAGGGCTTTGATTAATATCAAAGAAAGTACAGTCTCACTTTGGAAACAGAGTAGGGTGACATATGTTCTTAACGATGTTGATGATAAGCTGTTTTCTCCGAGGAGGGTTTCATTGTGTTTGTGAAGGAAGTGATAGTTTTGACAGATCTTGATAAATTTGGTATTTATTGCTTAACTAGAACTTCTCTGAAGCCCGTTGAATATTGGTGCTGATTTCAATGGTTGCGAAAGATTTCACAGTTGTTACGAGGTGAGCAGCCTGGACCGAATCACATTTCATTTTCATGATAGTAACAGGACGTCAAACTCTTTGCATGGGGTGCTTTCTGTTATGGCTGAGGAAGAGACTATAAAACCATTTAAAACTGTAAAATCTATTCTTTTACCACAAGTTTGAACGATACTGGTAATTGTGATAAGCTGATGTAATAACCTATCTCATGGTTTGCCCCATCATTTTGTCTTAATTGTGTATTAAAGTCATTTCATTCCATGCTCTCAATTAGAAACAGCTTGTGACAGATTATTCAGTCTTGAAGCTGCAAAACTCCTCTTAAACTTCAGAGGTGTGTTAGATGTTGTAACACCAAACACGTCTTAAGAAGTCTTCAATCTAGATTTGTGAGACTTGCAGATACCATGATGTCATTTTTTTTATTTTCTCCACGGCAAAAACATTTGGCGTATTTCTCATGTGATTTCCTTCCTTACACAAACACAGTCAGAGATACCGATAACCAAGACGGGAGCTGTGCAGAGTTTGGAAGCGAAGTAAATTCTTGTCAAGTCAAACAAACCAAACAAAGCATTTTATCTCAAGACACAACCCACTAAGCCCATTTTCCTCCTCCTCCTGCAACTTCTCAACAGAGTTATTTGGCAGTTTTGTTTTGTTCTCCGTGTAATTACAGTCATAGCTTTGATATGAAAATCTGGAAATATTCAGAGGGATCTGTTTGTAATAAGACGCTTTTACTTTATATGTCAGTCTGATTTTGACAGCCCTGTTTTTTTTTTGTGAAAGAGGATAAGTCATGCCCTTTTCTTCTTTTACTGATCCAAACTGAGGAGAAAACAGATACATTTTGCAGTACATACATAGTCTCATATTAACTCAACCCTGTTATTACCTTAATTCAATTTCAATTACAGAGGTTGTGCATCCATTACAGTTTTCTTGAGTGAAAATCTCCTAGTAGGTATTTGACACATCAAAGACTCCATTGAATGGCCAGTTTCTTCCTGGAAAATCACCCAATCTCCAATCAATAAATCCATCACAATGGTTTAAAGAAACCCCGCCCCTTTCTTTTTATTTGACTAGTCCCATCAGTTAACAATTTAAAATAGTCTTCATTAAATTCTTAAAGTTCATCTTAGGTGCTGTGTCTTGTACTTGGCAGATGACTCTGCTGCCAAATCGTATTCCATCTAATGTCAGTCTGCTGCTTGATGTTGATACTATTTCTGCCTCACCTTTCTTTGCTCCTTCCCTTTCTTCTATCACCTTTCTTCCCATCTTCTGTCTTCCTAATACAAACGTGTCTCTCATCCTGTTAACTAATGACCTCCTTTCCTCTCCTCATCTCCTTCTCTTCTCTGTCTACCAGGCCCCCCTTCAGCTCCTCGCAATGTGATCTCTTCCATCAACGAGACCTCAGTAATTCTGGACTGGAGCTGGCCGGAAGACACCGGCGGGCGCAGGGACATCACCTTCACCGTCCTCTGCAAACGCTGCCGTGGCGGGGCTGCTAACGGCAGTAACGGTGGCAACCAGCGTTGCGAGCCTTGCCGGAGCAACGTTCACTTCCTGCCAAGAGCCACAGGTCTCCACAACACCACGGTGACTGTGGGCGACTTGCTTGCCCACACTAACTACACCTTCGAGATCGAAGCGCTAAACGGTGTGTCATCGCTGGCACCCAAGATGAGGCAGTACGCCGCCGTCACCATCACTACCAACCAAGCTGGTGAGATGTTACAGCAGGTGGATAGATGACTAAGAGCATGCACTCAGATAATCAGGCAGATGTACTCTACACTGATCATTTTAAGCCACGTATTATCAAAGCCAAGCTATTTTCTTCAAACAACCGCTACACTAGGTGATTTTACTGAGTAGCTACACATGTGTTGAAGGTGTACAAATCACTGAGATGAGCTTGCAACCTTTAGACTGGCCTTAACTTTAGCTGTTCCTATGTATATGAGATTAAGTTCACACCATGTGATTCTAGACACCATACACTATATGGCATGTATATATGGCTATGTGGTACTAATGCACAAAGAAAAGTGTATTTCAAATTTTACTGTGGGTAAAACCACAAGTAGCTACATAACACGTGGATGATATGCAAGTACCTCTCTCAAAGCTGCACCCCCTTTCTCCTTCTCCCTCCTAATATCCTTATCATATAATACACTAGCCTATAGTTTATGTGCTCCAAACATATGCACTCCAGCCATCAGTCTTGGACATTTACAAGGCGATCCCAGGCCGCTATTCTCTTGTTTAACGACTGGTATCGAATATCTTCCTCCTTCACGAAAAAAAAAATAAAAATCTCATCCTTTTAACAGACACTCTTAACATGTGGATGGGCACCTAACACTCCCATCAATCTTTTATACAAATATCTCTCCACACATCAAGTCCTTAGATGAATAAGAAAGCAAATGGAAGTGGTGTTGTGAATTCCAAGAGTAAAATAAATCTCGCTGCAGTAGAAAGCGCCAAACCTCAGAAATCCCTGACTCTAGCGAGGAATGTGCAAAGGTCTGGCTGCGGTACATCAACTTATTCTTTTCCTTTTCCCGCTCCCTTCACTGTTTTCTGGCACAGTTTGCCTTTGCGTTTGGTCATGTTTTTGTCTCTCTTTTCGTCTGGACACAGGATCCTTTATTTCTACCTGTCACTCTCCAAACCCAACCCATGCCCTGCTATTGTCTTCTTCCTCATTTGTCTGTAGGGCCTTCTTTTTTGTTCCAAGCCTTGGGAGGTGATTTAACACTTGGATTTTGAGCAGACTGAATAGATGGGAGTTTCTCTCATAAGTTGTCACACTGCGAGGTCACACACTCCATCACATAGTAGATGATAGGCAGATGGCAAGAGCCGTGAATTTAAACAAAGTGGTCAGAGTAGGTAGGTCGTGAGGCATTGTGCTTCAAGCCCTTCGCTTGCTTTGAATGACACCTCCTTGTACCTGCTTTATTTCAGGAACATAAAAGTTGCTTTGCAGGTTACTATGGCAGCTTTGGTTATATGCATGTAGAATGAATCAGTGATGCAGGACAGCGCAGTAACTCAGGACTTGTCACATACTCTAAATCAAGGCAAGGCATACTAAATAGATTTCTCTTTGTGTGATTAGTAGGTATAATCACAATCACACAGCATATATCTTTGACATGTGTCCTAGGAGTAAGACATACACAAGCACACACACTGTAGGGATGGATAAACTCAATCATACATATGCAACCTCTCTAAAACAAAAGTATGAGTGATGATATGCAGATGTGAAAGGTTATGTGTACACACAATACACATACAGACAGATGTCTAGTGTGTTTGCTCTGTGTTGTCACAGCCTGGCTGTATTTAAAGTGACAAGGTCCAGACTTGACCTCTTTAAAGTGACAAGGCAGGGATGAGAGGTAAATATAGATTTTGTGTTTATGTGTCCATCACATACAGTACGTGCACACGTGCCTAGACTGGAGATAAGTCAGGAATCAAGTTATATGTTGTTATGAGAGGAAAGGGCAATAGGGATTAAGAGCAACACATTTAAAGTAAAGGAATGAGAAAGACAAAATGGTTTAGCAAAGCTTAGCAAAGTCTTTTATTAGTAACCATCATAATCTGTGTGGTTAGTCAGGGGGATTCGGATCGGAATATATATTAGATTTGAAGAGGACTTATCAACACTAAGAGGGCTGCGTGTGCTCTGAATATTGAAAACCATCTTTAATGTTTGAGTGATCATCAGAAGAGATGGATCTCCAATACTATCGCAGATCAAGCACACACATAGAAGCACGAAAACACACACTGCCATACCAAGCTTCCGTATACCACACAGTCCTCTCCCTCTCTAACAAATATCTCTGCCTGCAGCTGCACACTCTCCATCAGCCCTGAGAGTTTACAAGGATTAGGTATGTCAGTGCACTAGCCCCGCCCGTCTAAACACTTTCTCTCACGTAAACACACACACGCACGTACAGATGCCAAAGCTGTTAAAAGCTGGATTAAGTGTTTCCCTGGGAAGGAGGCTGTGTGTCCTGGCTGTGCTGTCAAGGTGCTGTCAGATAGCTCTCCTCATTCCAGCCTCCTTTGCTCTACACTCATTGTCATAACTATGCAAACAACAGAGTAACTGTGATCCACATTTAAAGTAGTCTAATATCAACAGTCTGAACTGCTGCTGAGCTCGGAAGAGGGACTTACAAGAAGAAAAAGCAGGCACATACAGTATACTATACTGTGCATATGACAAATCACTTCTTCACCTGCTTGTTGACGTGTAGTTAATGGTGACCATATTGAAATATAGTGTCAGTGTTTAATTTTAGTATGCATTCACAAATCAATAATGCATTCCTATAAAGTCTGAAGGTGGTAAAGATGTTAAGTCCAAGAGAATGTAGACAAAATGGTGTGATCAGAAGATGGAAATGCAGAAAAAAGCACAAGCAACAGAAGACAAGCAGAGATGTGATTTAGTCTGCTGGTATCAAATTTGAGCAATGCTTTTCCATGTTTGGTGTCTTATGTATAGTGTTGCAATTTCAGATGTGCATATTAAACGTGGCAAAAGTTTCCGATAACGAGGTATGTAGTACATAAAAGTAGCTTAATACCTGTGCGCACAAATCCCAAGCTGTAGAACTCTCCGTTTCCAGTGGTGTTTTCTACTCTGGTTACAGGTGTTATCATAGTGTGACAGATTTCTTATGATCATCTGCCACGGGTATGCTACTGCCAAGTGATTACATTATGTAGCCTAACTACTAAATTAAGCTACATACTGTAGCTACATGCTAAAGTCAGGGAAAGATGTAACCTTGGTTGCCGATGTTGTTAATTTCTCCCTGATTTTGGATTCTGGAACATCCATCCATCCATCCATCCATCCATTTTCGTCCGCTTATCTGGGGCCGGTTCGCGGGGGCAGCAGGCTGAGCAAAGCACCCCAGACATCCCTCTCACCGGCAACACTTTCCAGCTCCTCCTGGGGGACCCCATGGTGTTCCCAGGCCAGACGAGATATGTAATCCCTCCAGTGTGTTTCGGTCTACCCCGGGGCCTCCTACCAGTGGGACATGCCCGGGACACCTCCAGCGGGAGGCGCCCAGGAGGCATCCTAGTCAGATGCCCGAACCACCTCAACTGACCCCCGCGAAGGAGCAGCAGCTCTACTCCGAGCTCCCTCTAGATGTCCAAGCTCCTTACCCTATCTCTAAGGCTGAGTCCAGCCACCCCGCGGAGGAAACTCATTTCCACTGCTTGTATCCGCGAACTCATTCTTTTGGTCACTACCCAGAGCTCATGATCATAGGTGAGGGTTGGGACGTAGATGGACCAGTAAATCGAAAGCTTTGCTTTCTGGCTCAGCTCCCTCTTCACCATGACGGACTGGCGCATCACTCCGTCGGAGCTTGAATCTGTGATTTTTCACAGTAGAAAGTGCCACTTTTCTCCATCACAGTCACTCCCCTGCAGCAAGTGCACCGCTACAATTAGCTACATTAAAGAGACAGGTGCTAAACAGAACTGTCTCAAACACAGTGTGAATACAGGTGTTCCAGCAGAGACAGTAGCAGGAAAATAAAGTGGTTTTTGTGATTGTTAAAGCATGTAAACATGTTCTAGCGGCAACCCGAACAAATATGAACCTTAAAATGAGCATTTTAGATTGCCTTTTAAGCCTTTTCGACAGCATCTGTTTTTATTGAATTCCATAGCACTGCCACCAGTAAACTACCATCACTTCCAATAATACACCAGTGCTGTACACAATAAACAGATACGTTCCAACAGCTGCATCATGTCCCTCACATCACAGGTGAATGACACTGAAGGCCAGTTTTTAAGGCCATTATGGGCCTGGCATGCTGTATCAGTTTTACAGTTATACCACAGACAGAAACAGAGAGTGACAGCAAATTAAGTGCTTGGCAATAGACATGCAGGCAGAGAGAGAGAGGGAAGCGAGGAGAAGGGAGAGGAGGAGGAGAGGAACTTGAAGCTGCCTCCAAGCGGCCCAGACACAGTAAATCATTACCACCATAAACCACAGAGCCAATAAAAAGCACAGCCTCACCCCGCTATCAGAACCAGAGGGAGAGGAGGAGAGGAGGAGCAGAGGGTATAGAAACAGATTCTCCCCATCTGGATTCATTACAGGAGAAAAAATAACTTCCCGCGGAAATACACGCAAGTATATGCGCAGAAAGACACGCGCACACAGACACACACTCGGCAGCTATATAATCACAATCAAGAAAGGCTCGAACATTTCAAAGACAAACATGTTTTTTCCTGTGGTCTAATAAAATTAAAAGTCGATGCCTCAGATGCCGGGCTGGCCCCGGAGCTGCCTGGCAATTAGAGAGCAGTAAAAAAGGGAAATGAGAAAGGGAGTAAAGAGAGGGAGAGAGACTGAAGGAGGGGTGCAGGGCTCGATAGAGGGAGGGATGTGCTGAATTACTAGATTGGGACCATGTGAACTCCCAGAGGCAAGGCGATGCTTGGGTGAAGGATTGGCGAGGAAGATTGGCTAAGGAGAAAGCACGACGCCAAAAAAGGGACGGGACGGCGGTGAGAGGAAGGAGAAGAGATGGTTTATGGGGTTCCAAATTAAAACATGTTTCTGAGAGATGCAGAGGAACAATAGATGCTACTATAAATGCCAAAGGACAAACCACTGTGCTGCTTCGTATATGCAATATAAGCAGAAACTAATGTGAAACTTCTTGAACATTAGAATGGGAGTTTGATATTTCCACCTGCTCCAGAGACATTTAATGTGGTAACCAAGCATGGCCTTGTTTTTTCTTGTCTTGATGAAATTAGCCAGTGATTCCTCCAAGAATCATACATTTCAAAGCTTTTACTCTTTACACTTTTACTCACTTGATACTTGCTTGAGTCACAACAGCAGAAATCTAATGTACAAAAAATTATATTTGATCATGTTTGCAGAAAATATCAATATGTCAAGGTTTAACCCTCAAAGGTTACTCAGGAGACAAAGATGTGGGTATACCTAAAGAGAAGATTGCAGATGATGAAGCTTGTTTTGATGAGTTAAGGCTGCATCTCTCTTGCAAGTGAAACGCATTTTGTCACTGATGTGTTCAAGTCTGTATACGCACAATCCAATTTTTGCATTAGTGAGCATCCCCTCGTTCCACCAACCAACCCAGGGCCGCAGCCTTTAATGTGGCCCCACTGGGCAGCAAACTGAATTACGCTAACAGGAACCATAGACAATTGCCAGGATGCAACACCGGGGGACTGAACTTCCACTGAACCTCGCAATGAAGGAACTCACTCTCTGTCTTTCGCTCTGTGTCTGTCTGTGTCTCCCACCCAGCTCCCTCCCCGGTAACGGTGATCAAAAAGGAGAAGACGTCTCGAAACAGCGTCTCCCTGTCCTGGCAGCAGCCTGAAAGACCCAATGGCATTATCCTCGACTATGAGATCAAATACTACGAAAAGGTTGGTGCAGAATTTGTCACTGTTCTCATGTGTCTTTGAGCAAGGCAGCATCATCAACTGAACTCCTTAAAGGCATAGTTCAACATTTTGGGAAATACGCTTTTTTGCACTCTTGCTGAGAGTTTGATGAGACGATTGACACCACTGTGATATCTGTTTGATAACCTTAAGGCTACAGCCAGCATGTAATCTATAACAAGGGTTCCCAACTGGTGAGTCACGGTCCAAATGTGGGTCGCAGGTCCATTCTGTATGGACCGTAAGTGACTCGAGGATTGTCAAGGTTGTAAAAAATACACTTTATTTTGAAGTACATTTCGGCACAGAGCTTTTATTTTGAAATGATGGATGTAGCTGTAGAATGAGTGAATGATGGGAAGCTACTTGACAGAGACAGCAAACTAGCTTGGCAGCATGGCCAAACTTAAGTGTAACACTGAATATATTAAACTGTGTGGACCTTGAACTAATGACTAAGGAGAAATCTGGACCCCGTCGCTGGACCAGTTGGGGACCACTGAACTATAATCTGTTAATTAGTGAGCTGTAGAGTTGGCATAGTTAAACTATACAGGACTTTCCTATCTAACTAACTAACTGACTCTTGCAGAAGTAATCTCTCTTAATCATCACTTATGGGTGAATCAGGAGAAGTGTGCACAGACCCTGCCCTCTGCTTGTATTTTCTTCTCATTTGCTGTCTTTGGGACAACCCTGGGCACAGCACACAGGTGAGGTTGGGACTTTATAAATAGGTAGCGACCAGGTACAAGACCATAGGTAGCACGTATCAGAAATGAAGCTTCACAAATCAGTGACACAGCACATAAGAAACACAAATATAGTGTGGCTAAACACCAATCTTGGGTTGGCTTTCACTTTCGCTGATGATACTGTTTACATCGTACAAACAGTAACCATCACTTCCTGCATATTGTACTTTTAACTGTGGACAGAGACGGGTTAGCTGTTTCACCCATGGATGTTTTACTAAGAGAATGACTCAAAAGATGGCAAACCTTTCATTCTTATAAAATTTGCTCACTCGCATACGTTGAAAATGTCCTCACAGGCTTCTTCATTCTTTGTTTTTGGGTCCAAACAGCGTTCTCACTAGAGTCCTCCAGTCGAGGGCGTGCACATTTCAGACTTCCTCTGACCGTGCATTCTGACTTCCTGTTGGTTCCTTGCACACATCAATGGGACACAATGATTTAATCCTAGTCCTTTAGTCTAGACTTTCTAAATTCCACTGAAAGAACTCACTTCGTTTCATTTCAGTGTTTTACAAACCCTCTTTTTCCAATGATTGTATATGGGAAAAATGCTTTTTGGGCTACCGTGCGTCACATGGTGATTCAGAAGTTACAATAGCGGGTGTGGTCGTTACGCCAAAATGGCCTCACACAGCCCAACACTGTTCAACTCATTGATGGTCTTTGTTCTAAGATAAGCTGACTGGCTGCAAATGTACTGTATAGATATGAGAATAGTATCACGCCTTTCATGTACCTCTTGGATAGAAAGCGAGTAAGTGGATTTCCAAAATGACAAACTATTGTTGTAAAGGTACACTATGCGGGAATTGTCAGTTAAGTGAAAGTGGAAGCCAATCGAGATGTTTTAGGTGCTGTGTCTACAATTTCCATAGTTTTCTCTTGGTTGCATGCTCCATATGGTCTGGTTCTTGTTCGCTACCTTTTTGTAAAGTTCCGACCTCACCTGCGTGCTCTGCCCAAGAGCGTCCTAAACATAGCAAAATTAGAGGAAAATCTTTAGAATAATTAAATAAATACAGACAGAGGACAGAATCTCTTCAAATAAATACACTGCCAAACACTTCCAGTGGGCCATATGTGATGATTGAGAGGGCTAACTTTTGTAAGAGTCTTTCCTTTTTTTTTTTTTTTTCAGAAAGTCCTGCATAGTATACCTTTCAGTGTAGTGTTTGCTGGATGGTTTTTGTTTTCTGTGTGTTGTTTTGAGCCAAAAGTCACGCTACAAGAAATTAGATTAATAGATAATTTAACTCAGTTTTGGCATTCTATATCCTGTTTCCTTTGTACAATAAGTTTGAGGTTTAGGTTAAAATAGTTGGCATGACATCAGTGTTGCCCAGTTCTTTTTACCACCCCACCTTTCTCTTCTACTACTTTACTTTTATCCTCGTTTCTTCATCTTTTTGGTCTTGCTGTCTTCATTCTTCTGCTTCGTACGCCTCCTCTCCTCCCCTTATGTTTACCTCTCATCTCCTTTTTTCATCTCTTCCTCTCTCTATTTCTCATCCTGTCCTCCTCTCCTCTCCTTAATGGAGACAAGTTTTATGGCAGACAGTAAATGCGTCTGTGGGGTCGCTCATTCCTCTGTGAGGGAAATTAGTGCAGAACGAATTACACTGGCTTTCAGCACCAATGCTGTGCTATGGCTGACATTTGATGGTGAAATTAGCCGTGGATGCAAGTTTAATCACTCTGGCAGATTCAGCGTGTATATGTGTGTGTGTATGTGTGTGTGTGTCCCAGAACACAGTTTGCTTGAATGCCAACAGTGGCCCCTAATCTCTTGATTAGTAGGCCGACAGAAGCTGTTTCCTCTCTAAACTCTGTTCCCTGCTCAGCCATCCTTACCTAAGATGTTAAAACAAGGCCTGAAAACAGCGAGAGGAAAAGTTAATGACTGATACTGGGTCAGAGCTCAGTGCAGATCTAATTCTCAGCTGTTAATCGCACACATATGCTCACACGTTACAACTGCATATTCATTAAAAGAAGATAAGGGAAAGAATGAAAGGGTGGAGTCTGAGGAAGAGTCTGTGTGACAGCGTTCAGAATGAAAAGTCTCTTGGCCTTTGCGTTGATCCCCGTTAATCACATCGTCTCTCAGGAATTGCTGGAGACACTTGGGGACAGACACACAAACGCACACACACACACACACAAGTTCCCAGAGGATTCTCCACAGCAGCCATACATACCCAGGGATTTCAAACCCCAGACAAAAGACTCCTCCATGCAGAAGAGTGAACTGGGACAACCAGAGGAGACCCCCCATAACAACCCAGGACAGAGGCCTCTTCGTGTGGCAGGCAGAGGGACGCTGAGGGCCTCTAGCATGCCAAAGATCAAGGCTGTAGGAGGACAGGAGCTGGAGCACAAATTCCCCACACCAAGACCACACCATGACTCACTTATGAGACAGAAAGAGGCTTTTAGAGACTCATACTCACACACAAGCAGATATAATTGCATGTACGCATAAACAGGATGGTGAAATGGAACACAAAAACAGACCGAGAGAGATTAAAAGAGAGCTTTTAGCAAGAAGAAGATGTTCAGATTTGCAGCATCAGCCAAACTTTCTGCTTTTCTGTGTTTGTGGTTTTCTCTGTCTTTATTTACACAAGTTTGAACCAGACCTACACAGTGTACATTATCATGTAATCCAATAGCAATTTACCGATGACTCCGGCTTCTCCTAATGTAGAAAAATGAACATTTTGCCAACAACCACACAACAGCATTCAAAGCAAAAGTACCTCTGTAAAGCAGATGAATAACAGAATGGAGCAACAGATTTTTGGCAAACCAGTGTTTGACAAGGAAAGTCATGACAGTTGTGTTTTCTTTGTGGGGATAAAAAATCAAATACGACTGCTTTGTGTCAGAAGCAGGATAAGGAAAGTGTTAGAGGGCGTTAAGCTCTATAGAGTGAGGCAGAACACATATATTAATCATCACAACTCTTTCAGTCTCATATACACTATAAATCCAAAGTGCTGATTAGACTCCTCATGCCTAAAGTAATGCACCAGTTTTGTGCAACATCCTGCAAACTGATGAAGACATGGACATTTGAGGCTTTATGGGAGCTTCTATATCAGGGTCCTGGGCCCTAATCCAAGTACACTTGACCCCAAAGTCCAACTGTACCAAAACACAGAAGTGGACTGCCACTTAATGCCACTACAGGGAGTTTTCAACCAGTTATGAAACCGTCTAATTTGTGCTGATGCCTCTATATCAGACAGCAGCACAGTCTACCATGGATGGACCCAGATTTGGCTTCACTGCAGCCTTCAACTTGCAGTTAAAGGTTCAGCAGGAGGTGGAGGGCTGTGCACCAGACAGCAGTGGCTGCTTCCCAAGCCAGGAGCAGAGCTTTGCGTCACCGCTCTGCCGGATCAACAGCAAAAAATGCCACGTAGATGATGATGCAAGTGTACTTGACAGTGTGAAAGTTGAGTGGTGGGAGAGAAGAGAGGGGAGGGGGGGCAATTGTGCTCAGGCACGGTACAAATCAATCGTACCTAATTTGAAAATGCCCTTAATAATCTTTCATGTGCATCCAATGGATCATTTACTTTAGCACATGAATTATGTTGTGTGAGTTCAAATGAAGCAGTAGCAGGTCTGCAGCATGAATAATCTTCAATGTGTGTGTGCAAGGATGCATGTATGTTGTTTACAAAACTGCAAAAAATAATACTACATAAGTGCCAAAATCTAAACATTTTAAAATCCTTTAAAGTTCATACAGGAAGTAGGGAGTTGGTAAATTTTTACGTAAAAACTCATCAGGAAACTGATGCACTGAGAGACACTACAATATACTGAGCCCAAATGAGAAACCTATCAGGAACTTACTGAGCAGCTGCAACAAAATGTATGTTACTGGTGCGATAAATTTTAACTAAGCAAAACTTGGATGAAGCCAAGATATATAAATGCAGTAGTGATGGCAGATATGCTGATATACGTCACTGTAGGGATAAAGTTAAGTAATACAGTGACATCTAAAAGAATAAAAATAATCTAATACTACAGTAATGATCTATTGCTCTGAATCTTTAGTCTACTTTTTTAATGATTAAGTACTTAAAAAACACTACTTTCTCCCCATACTGTTTTTATATGCTGTCTTGCTGAGTAACACAGTTATAGCAAAAAAATAAGATATTTACATTAAGGCTATAATCTACTTGAGAAAGGTGGAGATTTTAATGATATTAGTAGATGATATACCTCCGACCCACTCAGTGTTTGGAATTAACCTCACCTCCGTCTTCGCCCGTGCTGTCTCCGTTAACACATACCACTGTGTCACACGGTCGTGAAACCAGAGGCCCACGTTTCCAAAGTGCGAGGGCCGTTTTCCTTAACTATGTATCCTATATATGGGAATTCTTAGGGAATGTTTGCTGATATTCTTGGGAATTCCCATCCAGAAAACTTCCCAGAAGTAGAGAGGTGTTTCATCTTTGGAAATCCCAGGCTAACTGCGTGAGCTTCTCGTCGCTTGAACCGGCTAAAGGGTGCTCTGCAGCCGATAAGGCATTTCCAAGTGCACTTTGTGAAAATAGAATTTTGTGGGAATACACTTTGCTGATTGTTTTTGCATGTTTTATCAGTGTAATCTAAAGAGCAGAGTAAAAGCTTCAGATCCACTTTAATTTGGGCTGTTTATTTAGTCTTAGATGGAAGGAATGCTGGCTGAAACACAGTATTTACAAGACTTCTGCTGTACATCTCCTGTTTTTGGGGCTGTATGAGTTTGCATCTATGTGTGTGTGTGTGTGTGTGTGTGTGTGTGTGTTATACAAGCTATAATTTGCTACAGCTTTGTTTAGATTGTCAAAGCAGAACGCAGCACAGAGGCCATATTAAATTCTAGCAGTGCTCTGGTACGACACACACAAGCAGATAGTTCACAATCACACAGCTTGTCAGGCTGCAGTGTGCATAAAAGAGAGGTGTCAGACCTGGGTTTCTTTGTCTGCCTCTTTGTATCTCTCCCCCTCTCTCTATCTCTATCTCTCACACATACACACACGCGCACACACACACGAAGGTGCTTGCACCACACCTGTGTGTGATTTTCAGGGGATCACATGCTGTCCTGGACGCGGAACGGTGACAAGCTGCGAGTAGATTTATAGCTGTGATGAGGAGTTGTCCCAGTGCAGGTCTGGTGTATCAGTTACCTCCTCACACATAG
Organism: Epinephelus lanceolatus; assembly: GCF_041903045.1. Lineage (NCBI taxonomy): Eukaryota > Metazoa > Chordata > Actinopteri > Perciformes > Serranidae > Epinephelus > Epinephelus lanceolatus. The sequence goes on along the minus strand of NC_135747.1, from coordinate 17,480,546 downwards.
AGCAGTTTAAAAAGCTTTGTGTGCCGTAAAACTCTGATCCACTCCATTAATGGGCCTGAAGTTTCTTTTGGACGCTCCTTGTGCGTGTGTGTGTATGTGTGTCTACATGTGTTCACCGTTGCCTGTACCAATGTGTGCGCCTTTTATAACTAGGTCTATAAAGTCAGGATTTGACTATGCCTGAACAACATTTGGCCTTGGATGATTTTTATGAGCTTGGCTATGTTGCAAAACATGTAGCTCATTTTTAGGATTGTTGAAGTCATGTCTAATAGGTTGTCTTTAAGATTTAAGATCTGCCTCGACCTGTTTTCCAACTATTTAGCAGTCTGTTTCACAGCATCAGATTAATTCTATGGTGTGATTGTGAGCCATTCTGCAGCACGGATTGGCTTAACAGTTTTTTACCTTGGACATTTTAAACACACTGTGAGGCACAGACAGAGAAACACAGCCTTTGGTGTTAAATGTATTTTTGTGTATTACTTTCGCAATCATGGATTTTTACTTTTGACATATTTGTTCAAAGAAAACATTGAAAGACACATTTTAATAGCACTTAATATGTATTTTTTTTATGAAATAATCACACATACACATAAAAGTAAAGCAAAATAAACACAAAACTGAATGATAATGTTGTGGATTTATCTCTGCACAATAAAATGTTTGGTTCACTGTAGTCAATGGGGTGAAACCATAAGGGACACAGCTGTTTTTTCTTGAGGTCTGCTTCACATCAGCTCACTTATTACACATGAATATTTTCTTTTGTTTTAATCTCCATTTTCTTTTCATAATTATTATGATATTGACAGATTTTTTTTCTTTCATCTTTCAAATTTGTGTCAAATTGTCTTTCCAGATGGTTGTATATTTATATAAGCAACACTTGGCAGTCATGAAGCATCCTACAACACAGAAAATGAACAAAATAACAGTATTAGATTGGGCCCTCCTAGCTTCCTGACTGTAGAAATGTCACTGCACAGAGCCTGAATTAAAAACGGGCTACTTTCTTTTTTTCCTTCGTCATCTACCTCCTGTCTTCTCATCTTTTCTACACCATTTTTCTTCCTTCCACATCTGGAAACAATGTGCCGAGTGCAGCCCTGGTGTGTAAATCCTCCTGTTGTTTTATCAGTGGAGATCAGTAGGAGAGAAGTCATAAAATAAGAAGAGCATAATTCTTCAGATTGGGACGAAAGCTGCCAAACTGTCTGGGATGTTTGTGTATCGGTGTGTTTGCATGTGTGAGAAAATGTTCATGTGCATATTTTATGTTGTTTTGTATATGTATATTGTATTCATCAATCGTTTCAACCCAGACTAAACTGTAGTATTTGTCTTTAAAACATGTTTAATTCCTTTCTTTGTCCCTCTCTTTCTTTGTCCTCCTTGGCCTACAGGAGGAGCAGGAGACCAGCTACACCATCCTTCGCGCTCGGGGCTGTAATGTGACTCTGAACGGTCTGAAGCCCAACACTGCCTACCTGCTGCAGATTAGAGCTCGGACCGCTGCCGGATATGGAGCCAGCAGCCCCAGTTTCCAGTTTGAGACCAGCCCCGACTGTAAGTTCAGCTCAGAATAGAAATTTTATAGTGATTCTTTTACTGCTGTTTTAGATTAAACTGGTATATGGGGGGTATGAAGATGAGGCACAAGGCCAATATTGTCCTTTCATAAAAAATAACTGATTATGAAACCAGTCCTATCTATGTTATTTTTTTGTCCTGGATTTCAAAGAATGTTTTTTCCTTTTCTAATAGCTGTGTCAGAAACTGTAGTATGAAGTAACAGCTATAAGGTCAGCACTGCCACATGACTTGTTGCTCTCTGTCTTTCAGCAGCCTTCTCTATCTCCAGTGAGAGCAGCCAGGTGGTTCTGATCGCCATTTCCTCCGCCGTGGCCATCATCCTGCTCACTGTGCTGCTCTACGTCCTGATTGGCAGGTCTGTACTAGTCACTTGAGTGTTTTCTCCTCCAATCACAGCAAACCTTTTGCTCTCTTCCCTCAGTGGTACCTGAAAAATAACTGTATATGTATCTTTCAAAGTGACCTTACACGTTTCAACACCACATACTGTAAATTTTGATATGTCAGCAAATACACTTCCATCTATCTTTCTCTCTCCCTCATAACTTCTGTAACATGTACTGTCACAACTGTGTGTATGTATGTATATAAGAGAAACCTACAAATTGTGTGTGCATGCCCGTGTGTGTGTGTGTGTGTGTGTGTGTGGCTGAAGTTGGCAGTCAGTACTGTTCAGAGAGAGTATAAATCCATGGCTCATTATAAGACTTACTGATCCTCTCTTGGTTTATAAGAGCTGGGATTACACACACACACACACACACACACACACACACATGCACATACACGCAGAATTCCTACTAGCCTCAAGGCTGGGCCAATGGGTGAAGTCTTATTGGGAGATGTGGCACTACTTATGACCTTTCTCTGTTTGGATTGGCAGGTTTTGTTGCCACAGTAAATCCAAACATCCTGATGAAAAAAGACTGCACTTTGGCAACGGCCACTGTAAGTACTGCACCCTGTTTCCCCGAGGCTTGGTTCCATCTATCCTCTCTGCATTTCACCGTTCACAGAATACAAATACATCTAGGTAGTCACAGCGTAGATATAGTTTGATAGTCACAAGCGGGAAGTTGTTTTCCTTGTGTGTCTTTATCAGTGGTGGTTGTTTAGAGCAGCTGTTTCCAAGCTTGAAGTGGTTTCCCCTTTACTTCGGTTCGTTTGGTCATATGAGAAGACAGTAATCGGACCGAGACCATGTTAAGAAGACGGTTTCTCGGTCCATTTGCGAACCAATCCTGGAGGCTTCATTTGGATAGGGAACAAGATCAGACTGTTCTCTTTGCCAGCTGCGGCATGAGCTGAGACTCAAGGTTTAAACTGTCTCTAATTATAGGGTTTACTCCAGAGGAAAGTCCTTTCCATTGATACATTTTTGACCAGTGACAAGTAAGTCTTACTCACGTGGCTTTTTAATGCAGTTGAAAGTAACAATCTCTGATGTGGACCATCACAAAGGGACAAAAGGTTTAACATAACTCACATTCTCTTGCCTCCTATTTGTTGCTTCTTTATTCATATATGATGTGGAATTTATTAGGACAACTCCTACCTTTGACCTTTACCCAGGTATTGGCCCCAAACTCCCTAAGGATTGAACTGTATGCTGTTTCATGAAAAGTATGGATGGGTCAGATGTAAAGCATAAATTTCTCCACAGGGACTAATAAAGTACAAATTTATTACCTAAAGGATAGGTTCACTTTTTTTTTTTAAGTCTGTCTTAAAAACAGTACCCACATACTTATATATACATTGAAAGTGTTTTCAGTTGCTGTGATTGTTCCTTTTTAGTTCATTTGTGTGCTTGTATCACAAATCAGCTGCACATTAATGACTGTGTGGCTTGTTCAACTTAGCAGCATCTGCAGTCGTATTCTAACTCTAATTTGCTGCCTTAACTGGCTTCTGTTCGCTTGAAGGAAATTCCTCACCGACACTCAATTATCGAGACAATGAAGACTCCACCATTTACAAATTTTTGGTTTTGTCGCCCAGTTTCATTGTAGACATATCATCACTTATCATCAATATGTATTCCGTGTTGTCTTCACATAAAAGCTGAGCGGCAGCAAGGTGACATGTCTGTACAAAGTCATATGTGGATTTAAGGACACATATAAAGAGGCACAGAGTTTTTACATGGTCATTAACTGATGCAATCTGCTCTCATCTGCTGCAGTGCGTCTGCCGGGTATCAGGACCTACGTGGACCCCCACACGTACGAGGATCCGAGCCAGGCTGTGCATGAGTTTGCAAAGGAGCTGGACGCCTCCTGCATCGCTATCGACAAAGTGGTGGGAGCAGGTGAGAACCAACAAGGAAAAATGCTTGATCAGACTTTGCTGCATACACAGACATCATGCAGTGTACTTCAGACAAGAAAAATTCAACTAAAGCTGGTTTGCAAAATGAAAATTCAGTTCAGTTCACTGACATTCTGAAAACAGTTTTCTAAACAGGGGTTAATTCTGCCGGTCAGTTAGGGTCCGATCACACAGGAAGCTTTTTGAAGGCAGCAAAACTTGGGCACTGCACTGCCTTTTTTTACACTAATGGCCACTAGTTTAAAAAAAATGCTTGCTGCACCTTTTTATTGTCGCCAGGTAAGCACCCCATGGTCTCCTTTTCCTAACCTCAAGCTACCTTTTTTTCTTAACAATAATTAGTATCTAGTTCCTAAAATGGACAGGCAGACAGTACTTGCTGCAGCTCTGGTTGAGGTTGAGAGGCTATCAGCAAATAGTTTGTTGGGCGCAGGGAAACGGAGATCTGTGTGGCTACATTAGACCCTAAAAAAGAGGGTGGGTCATGGGGAATACCGCCAGTCGGTCCAGGGGCTTCGCCTCCATGATGGTCATTTCCAGGCATATTTTAGGAAGACTCAGGGGCAGTTTGACAACCTGCTGACGTTGGGTGCTTTTCCACTCTGAGCTGAAGTTTTTCAACTCAAGGAGTTCAGAGCACTCCGACAAAAACGCCAGGTGCAGAAACGTGAAGCGCAATCTCATTAAAAACAAATAAGAAAGGTGCCTCTATCTGCCAAAATGCATTTTGTGTGAAAGATCAGTGACTTTCTAGAAATACTCCAGACTATGTTAGACTGTCACTAGTAGTATACATTCAGTGAAGTGAACTGTCTATTCCTAACTCTCCCTGAATTCTCTTAAGTATTAGCAGTTAGCTAGCACCTCATTGAACAAAGCAGAGACATAAATTAAGATAAATAAACTCACATCTGGAAATGTTTATTAGTCCAGAAAACAGGTGCTAAAGAGTCATTCCAAATTTGTTTTTTTAAACTGCAAAAGAAAGAGCAGGTTAAGAGAAAGAAATGGTTTCTTCCTTTCCCCAGCCTCCTCTTTCCTACTCTCACCTCACAGTAACTTCCTTCGACTTTCTTACTCTTTCACGCTCTGTTTAAATGACAAAGACACACCAAGTGCTCAAGCACATATAGAAAAAAAATGAGGTGCATGTAGAGCTCCCATATATCTACATTTTTGTAGCAGCAGGCTAGTTTAACTGTGTGCCATATACTGCACAGCTGGGAATGAGAAAGCATTTAATGCCCCAGCTTGAAGTCCCTTCTTTCCAGCCCTCCTCTATGATGGAGGGAGAGATGGTGAAATTAGAAGTTGTTCTGCTCACCTTCAGTTGGCTCATTTTTAACTTTCCTCTTTCCACCCTATATATTTTACACCTTCATTCTCTTATTTCTTCACATTTCCCACAGGCGATTGCCTGATGCTCTAATTCTGAAGTCGAAGGAACGCAACAGTAAAACAAGCCTCCTCCCCTCTCCTCTCTTCTCCTCTCATCATGTACTCCCTGATAACTTGAGCAGGAGTGCAGACGGGAGGGTAATGCATTGTGATTCATGTCGAGTGCAGGCAGAATAGATGGAGAGTAAAGCACACAGCCGAAGCACAGAGGCCGGTCTCCTGAGTCCCAACAGCCCTCCACATTGTAAAGCTGTCAGGACGGCCTGAGAGTCTAATACCTGACTCCACACTGGACTATGCTACACTCCACAATGCATTTTTCATAGTAGATAGCAGGCACAAAGCATATGAATAGCTATAGGGCTACAATGATACATAGGTAGATATTGGCTTATTTATTAGAACTCAGCTATATACAAGTCAGTCTCTACTTCTGATATGAAGTGTTTGTATTTATTTATGTAGACTCTATCAGTGCTACACTGATTCTCTGTGGGAATCCCTTTTTGTGATTTTCATTTTACACAATTACAGACCAATTACAGGGCCATGCAATTCATGCATCATTACTAGCTGCAAAAACATTGCAATGGCATTGTTTTTACCTTGTGAGTCTGTGTGTGTGTCATCATGGCGAAATCTGCTCCTGTTGGAAACTACCAAAGAAGCAGTTTGAGTATTTGGGAGGTGTTTATATGCCTGTCTGTCTGTCTGTCTGTCTGTCTGTCTGTCAAATGTGCAAAATGCAGTCACAACCCTTTACAGGTGTGTAGTTGAGATCATATTGAAGGGAGAATTTGAAGAGGTGTGTGGTCTGAACAAGGGGAGGGAAAAACAGGGGTAGAAAGTGGGTAAGGGGCCACACACACACACACACACACACACACACTTTACGCTGCTGGCGGACATTTGACTTCACTTGTGGATCACTGCATCACTGCGAGATGGTCTCTCGTTAAATTTACATGTGAAGCAATGTCGCAGCCATACAGAAGAGAGAAAAATATGATCAGTGGAAAACACAAGGGAAAATATTGTATTAATAATATGATATATAATTAACACCACCCTCTGTATCATCCCTTTAAAACCAATATCAGTTGAACCCTAATACCCTCACACACACTTGAGTTAACACCAAAGAAGGCTACACTATAGTATATGATACATTTTTAATGTGCACAGTGCATGGCCGAGACAAAGTATATTTATTTTAGTGTGTCTCCATACTTACATGAAGTTCAACATCCCATTGTGCAGTCTATTTTTAATCTATGCTGGAAAGCAACTGTGAGATCATGTTCAGTTTTACTCAGTACCAAATAATTGCCTCGCGTTCACTCTACAACAACAAACTTTAGGTGTTAGATGATTGGAGCCACTTGAGGCAATCGCTCTTTGGAGAGTCCAATGCTGTACTTAGCTTAAGGATCACATTCATTTACACCTTAAAGACAAAATGATGATTGTTTTGTTCGCCTTTAGCAAGCACAGCTCCCTTGAGGCTTTGACAGTAATTGCTTTTGGGATATAATGTGTTGTTGCTACATGCGATTGCTAATGAAATAATAGTTTTACTGGGATATATATATATATATTTTTTTAGTAGTAACCAGTACAGTAGTAGACACAACATGTCTTGTCTTAGGATATGGACAGAAAACCCTCGGAATATTTTGATGTCTTCAGAAAAAGCATGAGATCCACCATATATCCACATATCCACCACGTATTTCAGCCACCTTAAAAGTCAATGATATTATAAGACTACACTGTATTTGAAATATTTTCTTGCTTTACCGTACACACTAACTGGTGAAGGCAATGATAGACCAACAACTCCTAAAGTATACTGTTCATTCAATGGCATATGGTGGTTTTGAGATAACAGCTTCAGTACCCATCAGAAAGGACAGTCAATTGGCAAGGTAAAGCTATAAAAACATTCTAAATATAGCGTACACTTGAACTAGTGTTAATTTTTAGGGGGCTTTTTTTTTTAAGTGGCTACCAAACCAACCAGCTGAGGCATCGTTTGCTCATCACCATTTCATTGTATGTACTTGATGTGGGTGTTTGCTTCCCAGAAGTTGTTCTAAACAAACATTGTGATTTGGTCTCTTGGAATGCCGGTTAGCAGGGAGAGGAAGTGAGACTTCAGCTCTTGACTCTAAATCTATTGTAAAATCAGTAAATGCCAAGTGAACACCAGAGGTGAACATTAAAGCCTGAGCCATGATGTAAACAGTTTCGTCTGTCATCTCGAATACAACCACCCACCAGTGTGATTCTTATAAAACCATGTAAGCCCTCTAAACAATCCACAACATACTTCTTCTTTTGCCATCCCTGCCTCAATCCCCATCTGTCTTCATTAAACATGTTAACAAGACTTTGATCTTCTTGCCAATCGGTGATTGTGTGTTAAAAGACAGAACACATGCTCCGCTCTGCTTACATGGGTAAGACTTTCACATCAAAGTGGGATACCTATAGCTCCACTCAGAGCAGGAAAGGAGTCAGTGTCCCTAATCAAGCCTTATTAGACTGAGATCTTCTTTCTCAGAGTGACCACATAAAAAAGGTGCCTTGGCCTGGCTCGTCCGTCCATCGCCGAGGGCCAGAGGAACAGGCCTGCGCTTGGTATTTAGACAGGTTGTAATTATTCTAGTTTAAGTTCTTCCAGACCCCACTGCTTCAAGTCCAAGGTCTGACCCATGCTCTCTGATCCAGAGCTGCTATGGGAAATGATTGTACAGGACTGAGGGAGATCTGCACATGTCTCAGCTCTGAGATCACCTCGCATGAGCACACTCAATATGCATATACATTTTAGGGGAAAACACACACAGAAATACATGCACACATATGTACACATTCTCATCCTCTACAGTGCCGCCAAATCCCCGTCACCAGCTGTAACATGGCTGGCTGCCTTTGAAGTGGCCAGCCGAGCTTACAGTACCTGGTGAAACTCACAAAACACACACACATAGGCACGGGCTAAGGTAAACACACATATCCCCTCACCAGCAAGGAATTCTAATTGTTCTCTCCCAGAGTGGATGTTGAGTCACGCTGCGTTTTAATACGACACTGAAGCAAAGTTGAAAGATCATTTTGCTCGCTGAGCTGTTATTTGGACTGTGGATTCGGGTGGATCAGTTTCAAAGTTTATTACTACACATGATGTTATTACTATAATTAATGGTCGTAACACATAATTATGTTGTGATCCCTCTCCAAAATCAATAAATACTTTTCCTGATTAATGGGAGTTGAGTAATGACAGAGGCAATCATCAAGATCCTCTTTGATCTGCGGCTTCAGCTTTGACTCTAAGTGGTCATCTCATCTGTAAAATTTGTGCATCGTAACACCTCAAACAACAGTTGAAACGCTTCTCAGTCATGCTAAGCTTGTTAAGAATGCTCTTAATGATGAAACTGACCTAGCCATGGGTTAAGTGACTTCAAACATTCTGTTAAAAATGGATGACACTTTAAACACAGCTTCTCTTTTTGGCTGTTGCAGTGGCACGTTATAAGAAATACACTTAGAGGTTTCCAGACATGGCAGCTAGGTCTGTTACCCAGTAATCCTGATGTAGATTCCTGTTTTGTTAGCTTTAGTAGCTAATCCAGGGGGATAATTTCTGTCTTTTACTTTTGATTGGGCTCAAAGTGTTATTAAAGTATTTATGTGAAACTTACTGCATGTTTAGTTGTCTTTACAATGAAGGTGTTGAGTGTAAAGAAAGACCCATAATCTGAATGGATACAATTAGTTAAAGGAGCAATAAGGTTGAAAAATGACAGAATTGTCCTCACAGTCGGACCATCAAAGATTCAGGTCTGAATCTGCCTGACAAAGCTGTGAAACTCAAGCACAGATACAGCATACTAGCACCAGTAGAGATGAGATTTGAGATTTATATTCATAAGATTCAGCGCTCTGTTAACACAGGTTAAACACAACGCTTAACAACTGTCTCCAGAGCCACTCTCCTCCCGGCAAATGGTCAGTTAGCCAACACAGCAGCAGTGGCTAACATCCGATACTGAGCCTTTAAATGGTCCCAACAAACTCACACAGACACTGAAAGGGCTCTACTCTGTTGTCTAACCAGATAATAACCATCAGGTTGCATTGGCTGTGTGATCCTGTGCAGAGAAGACCTCTCATGGTACAGAGACAGAAAGAGACTGAGCAAATCAAAATGCTTCACGCAGCTCTACAATGAAATAAGAGTGGACGAATAGAGAATAAGAATATCCAAATCCTAAAACTGAAAACTGAATATCCTCAACAAACAAAAATCTAATAGTGGAATATTTGGGTCCAGCCCTGTTTTGCACACTGAATCAGTTCCTGTTGGATGACAAATAATTAATTAATTAAAGATATTAAAATGGCCCATGGGGAGTAGAATATAAGTCTTCATTGGTTAGCATTGCATCTAACCTTTAGGACATACAACTTAGTTTCTAATGGATTTTCATATGAACAAACATTTGGACAATTTTTCTCAAGATATATCTTGATAAAGATATACCTATAAGATATATAGACCTTAAAATAAGGGAGGAGAAAATACAAACTTATAGCAGTAAGAATTAATACAATTTAATAAACAAGGATTGTGATATTAGTAAAAAGTCAGAGAAGTGAAATTCTGACATATGTGTTTAAGATAAAAAAAAGAAAGAAGAAAAAAGCTCATTATTTTCCTTTGTTGTATCTTGCATGATTTTATCCTCAGGTGAGTTTGGCGAGGTGTGCAGTGGTCGCCTGAAGCTGCCCAGCAAGAAGGAGATCTGCGTGGCCATCAAGACTCTCAAAGGAGGATACACAGACAAGCAGAGGCGGGACTTTCTTGCTGAGGCGTCAATCATGGGACAGTTTGACCACCCCAACATCATCAGGCTGGAGGGGGTGGTAACACGCAGTAAGTACATCCATAACTCATGACCTAAAGATACATTGAAGGAAACTAACTTTGTGAAAACCAAATCACGATTGGCAATAATGCTCGAAAAATAAGGTTTAAGCACAAGAAATGAACAGAACAGAATCAAATAGAGTAGACTAGAAGAACACATGGCAGAAGACAATAGAGTAGGACAGAACAGGAATAGAGTACAGTGAAATAAGAAAGAGAACGAGAGAACCGAGATGTGATTTGCATTCACATTCCATCACAGATTCGGCATCTCCAGAGAGTCTTTTTACCGATTCCGGATTTGCAATTGTCTTTGACAAATGGCTCTAAAGTGGCTGACACTTCTGTGAAAGAGCGCAGGAGTTTTATTGAGTTGCCGTGGTGTAAATCTCTGCAGATCAATGTGCTCTGATCAAAGCCTGTGTCCAAAGCAGGCATAAATCCATAAATCCATATCTCTGACTCGCTACCCTCTGGGCCTCTTTATAAGACTATCATTAGCACACAGAAGGCCTCTTTAAAAAGGAATGACTGCAGAAAAAGGGAAATAATGAGTCTGAACTTTGTCGCTGAGAAATGGGCCCGGCCTCTATCTCTCCCTGCGGCACCAGGCTTGTTAAGTAGTTCTGCCAGTGTGGTTATTCTAAAGAGTGGAATAAAATACATGGAGAACTTCCCTTACTTTATTGTCCCCAATATGGGTTCCTCTTATTCTGTCTCTTTTTTTCTTCACTCCCCTTTCTTTGTGTCATCTCGATGTCTTAATTGCTCCCTGCCGCTTAAATTTCAGTCATTTTAATTCAGTGACTCGCTTGCACGGCTTCCTCTGATCAAAAACAGCATCACTGAGGAACCACAGTGTAATGTGCAAACAGCAAGAGGCGGGACATTCGAACCATATTGTCTGAATTAATTATTGGTCCTTTTTTCTGTTTCTCTTTGGCTTTCTATTTGCAGTTATAGGTTTTGCAGACACGTCAGGCAACTGCAAAAAAAAGAAAGAAAGAAAAATCCCAACGGATATATACGGCAAATTGATATTTCAGACACACTTGTGATTCATCATTTTGAGTCACCACTAACAGGAATAGAGCTGTAAAATTGTAATTCACACGTGTCCTCTCAGGGGTAACGATGAAACATTGCATTGTGGGACTTTTTTTGCACACACACACACACAAAAAAAAGATATATTTGCATTTATTTATTTTATTTTTTTAATCAGTTTAAACCACATATTTTTGAGAATTCTGGGAATCAGATTAAAACAGTGGGAAGATAATTAAATAAAAATGAAAAAATAGAAAATAGTGAGGATTTTTCGACATTGTCAAAATTATATTTTACATTATAAAATCATTATTTTATTTTTTTCATTTGGAAAATAAATGTACTTCACGTTAATAAATCCAAAACTTTTTTTGCAAAGGTCATAAAAAGTAAAAAATAACTGTGAAAACTGTAGTAAGGAAAACAAATTCACTCACAGATTCAGCTTTGTTCCTGCCGTCTTGTTATTCAGCCTTGAACACAGGACATCCTGAAAGTGAAAGCGCCTTTATGTGTGTGATCCCTCATCAGTGAGACTGTTTGTGTAATACATCTTACAGGGCACTACTCTTCCTATTAATGTCCAGCCACTGAAAAATGCTGCAATAACACAAGACTGGGGTTTCACTTGCTGCTTCTAGACTAATAGGGGAAGCTCAATATTCAGCACTGTGAGTGTGTGTGTGTGTGTGTGTGTGTGTGTGTGTGTGTGTGTGTGTGTACATGACATTTGGAGGGATACCCCTGAACACATGTGCGTGAGCTGGAGCAGCATAAGTGCAGGGCATAGTTTTAGGAGGTCCATTTGATATGCTCTCACACACAGACACACACACACACACACACACACACACACACACCTACACGCACACACACTGCTGTAGGGTGATTTATTAAGCTGCTCCTGTTAATTCTTAATAATCCTGAGACTTTCACACCCCATTTACCTTGCTGCTGCTTTTGGCTGATCCACAGGCTGCATATTTGTAGGCGCGCACCTCCACACACACACACACACACACACATGTATGTACTCTTTTCTCCCACACACACCCACACTTGCACGCACACACACTGAAACTTGTGTTCACAGAAGAAAGGGGCTTGGGGGCCTTTATCTTATGCTGCCAATGTTGAGAATAGAGAGAAAAAGGGAAGGGAAGAGGGCGGAGGACAGGAGGGAGGACCGGGTGTGTGTGTGGGTTCCCGTCTGAGACTATAAAAGCCGTCCGCTGGTAAACGGAGCGATCCATCACAGCCTTTTAGGGATAGGAGGGGGGTGTGGGTGGAGGGTGTTTATCTGTATCTGTGACTGTGTTTAAATGATGAGAGATTTTTTACTGTAAATGTAAGAAGGAGTGTTGCAAATGTATTGAGAAGCTGCTGGGAGAGTTGGGTTTTTTTTGAGCTGGCAAAAAATAGCTGAAAATGGCATGTCTTAGGGAAACACATATATTAGGGAAAAACTGAGAAGCTAAAATTTAGTTTTAATTAGGGTATGCACTGTATGTTTTACTATGAACACAAACTGGAAGTCAGAGTTTATTTGTTTAATTTCCACTCCTTAACTCAAGCACACCTTCTGTCTTGGCTCATTTACTTCGAGCTGCTTGTTGTGCCAAATAGGTCTTTTTTTTGTCAGCGTCTGATTGGCTCATAGGGACATTTTGAATTGCAATTTGCACCAGATCTGCTTTGATTAAATTAAAAACACTGAGTCAGCCAACTTCCATCATTACTAATGGAAAGTTTATTTTTTTTCCCAGTGAGAATAATAGATTTGTTTCTTTTAACAAGCGATTCCATCACCCTCTCCACTCAGCCTGTGTCATTCCTGAAAAAAAAGAAACAAAACGACGTCTCGCCAGATGTGGGGAGGGTTCGCATTAATACATGCAGGAGGGATGGGAGGAAAAGGGAAGGATGGGGTGATGGGGGAAGAGAGGCAGGGATGAGAGAGAGAAGGTAGGTCGGGAATGAAAGAGGGCAGGGGGAGGGGGGGTGGAGGGCACATTAATCAGAATAAAATGGAGAAGAAGCATACGGCTGGTGGTAAGTCAAGAACGAAACAGGGGGAACATCTGGGACACAAACAAGTCCTGACACCGACACAGTTCATTTAACAATAGCTGATTTAAGGGTTTCTTAAAGAGTTTTTTTTCTCCTTTTCCACCCTGTAATAAACCTGGTGTTGGCCGTAGTTTGATCAGGTACAGATGATAGCAGGCGGCGTGGATTTACAGCCAGATCTTCCACAGAAATAAAGATGTCACACTTTGACAGCTGACCTGCTGGGACCCTAAAACTATGACTAGGATGATTTTATTCGTGTGTGTGTGTGTGTGTGTGTGTGCAACAGAAAGAAAAGACGTCAACCTGGTCCCCATCAGGGCCCATGCACGTCTGCTTTAAGTCAAGTTACAGCCCTCCCTGTTGACTTCCTGTGACTTTACCAGTTTCAGAAAATAAATCTAAAATTAATATGTTGCTAAGCTACGAGTGTCTTTGTTGGTGGAGTGTTTGGCTGTTGGTTCTGTTGCACAGCAATCAGAAGTCATTGTTCTGACTTTAGGAGTGACACAACTAACATGATGTAACCAAGGATTGAAACCTCCCTCTCTGCCACAGGTAAACCCGTCATGATTGTCACAGAATACATGGAGAACGGATCCCTGGACAGTTTCTTGAGAGTAAGTATTAACACACGCACACACACACATTTGGGGACTAGAATGGATCATGACGCATCTAGTGGTGCACACCCTGAGGCAGTTGGGGGAACACATATCTGATGGCTAGCTGAGGATTAAGGAACACACACCAGGGAACACCTTAAAGTGGTGGGAAAGAAGATGTCTTGCACCTGTACAGCACACAGTCTACATCACACATAAGGTCACTCTGTCAAGCAGTCCAGTAAATCTTTGCTTTTGCATTGAAAAAAATGGTGTTTCTACAAAACTTGCATTCGTCAAACACTGAACAGTGACATTTGGTTCAAACGTGTTGAAAACTATTTAACCTAAAAGCACAGGAGTCTATGAAAGCATGGGCTGTGGGAATAAAATAGCTGTGCTGATTAGACTGGAAGTTTAACTGCTGTCTTCTGCTTTCAGAATGTGATGAGATTAAATCTTCTTTCTGGGTGCTGTCAAATAAGACATGAAAAAAATAGATAATGTAAGTTTCGCACACCAAAAATATATCTTTTTCAGTCTTTTTTTTTTTCATTAAAAAAGTTCTGTCAATTGCGTAAAATGCAATTTCCTCGAAACGTTTGCCTGTACGACAGATGACAGAGCGCAGTCCAGTTACAAGACCTGATAAAAATGTACTAGAATTATTAGTGTTATTATTATGAGTATAAAAAGAACCGATTTGGCCGTCTGGTAGATTTCCTGACTTGTTTAAAGAAACAAAGTTTAGACTGCTCAATAGATTCCAGTAAATACTGTACCTGAGAATGGCTGACTTTAGCAGTTCTGACTGTTTCAGCTAAACTTTCCATGCAAGGCTTATCAAATGACAAGGTTTTATGAACTGTATCCCCACTGCTTCTCTGGCCAGGAGTGAGTTTGATTCGTGCCATGCCTCTGTCTCTTAAAGAGGAATTGACCTGGCTCACTGAAATTAGCCAAAGCACAACAGCCAAGCCACAACACTGGCATGAAAGCATGTGTACCGATGCCTGTTTTAGCCCTTTTTCCACATGTGTCTGCACAGTATCCAGACACATGCAGGAGGAGTAGCTGTTGTTTCCTGACATTTTCCCAGAGGCCTGCACTTCATCATTGAGAATGTGTCATATACGCAAACACACACATGCAGATTCGTAGCTTGTGCATTGCAGCTTATGTCCGTGTTCTGAATCTGCGAAGCTTTGAAGTGACTGAGCCAGGTGGTCTGGCCACTAATTGCTCCAGACAAAATGGGTGGTGATTTGGGCCCGAAGAAAAACACACTCATCTTACACTCATCTCGCAAATGACGTGGTCTTTGACAAACGCGGAGAGACCCATGCATGTGAGGAGCAAGTGGACACAGGCAGACCTTTCACTCACATGCTAAATGGAGCCAAGTGCAAACCCTGAGCAAAAACCATAGAGAGAGAAGACAGACAGACAGATACATATACAGTGACAAATGCTCTGTTGCTCAACGAGTCTACTTTCTAAAGGAATTTCATCATCTTAAGCTCCCATAATGCCTCTTTGTTTATGTGTCTTTCCTATACAGATTTATAGACTAACTCATAAACACTCTCCAGTGTAAACTAGTGTAAACACTCCTGCTTGCCAATGCAAACAAAATAAAAAGTTTTGTGTTTATATTCTGTCCAGTTTGTGTTTGAATGCTGCATCTAACCACTTTGAGAGCATTTAGCTGAGCCAAAACAAAATCAATTTGAAATATTAAGGATTTGCCTTAAATGGCTGTCTGAGGAACAATGGACACATGCTTCTGAATACCATTGTGCCCTTATTTTGTTTCTTAGGATTTAACTTTTTTGATGCATGTATCATGTGTAGTAATTTAAGCATTTTAAGCACTCAGTGTTCCCCCTAAATTAAATATACTTGTTGGAGAAGAGTAGTCCTCAAATACAGTATTTAGACTCTTGGATGTATTCATACAGACTTGTGAAGAATCCAAACAAAATGTCGCTGAAATCAGGTCAGTAAAGTCAAGATAAAAGGCTCTCATTGGTTATTATATAATGAATATGTAGTGGATAAAAGTAACTGGGCTGATTGAAAAAAGAAAGAGCATTTCTACTATATATTGGTGTGATCCAAATTTCCATACATTACTGTGCCTCTGGCTTTGGTATTTCACAGTTAGGCTGAAGATGAGGTACAGAATGTCAAAGGTGGTTTTTAAAGGTTAATGAAAATGCTGTGGATACTAATGTAGAAAGGTTTCATTTCATGCAAATAGTCAGAAAGGTCAGACTCCCTCTGTGTTCTATATCATGTACATTAAAAGTTTAGCATTAACAGTGTACGTCTGGTTCTTTCTTTCTTTCTTTCTTTCTTTCTTTCTTTCTTTCATTCATTTAGAAGCACGATGCCCAGTTTACAGGCATCCAGTTGGTCGGCATGCTGCGTGGCATCGCCTCGGGCATGAAGTACCTGTCAGACATGGGCTACGTTCACCGAGACCTGGCAGCTCGAAACATCCTGGTCAACAGCAACCTTGTGTGTAAAGTGTCAGACTTTGGCTTGTCCCGAGTCCTGGAGGACGACCCGGAGGCTGCTTACACCACCAGGGTGAGCTGGAACACAAACACGATCTCAGGACATAAATGACAGCATGAACAAATAGGTTGGGCGCTGTACTGTCAGGGCCATTTTTACCAGTAATGAATTACTTAAAATGCAACGTTACATAAAACTCCCTGAATCATACATGGTGCTCAATAAGTTAGCCGTAAAACTACCTACAACATACCATTCTCCCTTCTTAGATAATCTCAGCAAACACACACACACACACTCTTCCATTCTTTTTTAGTTGTGATAAGATATAAATCCACAGAGCTTTGCCTCCCTGGATCACAGCACAGAAATGGCAAAACATACACCAATTGGGGAGGTCATGGAGAGGAGCACTCCAAGCACCACGTGCCCTGAAGGGAACCATTACATCTATAAGAAGTTCTGTGTGTGTGTGTGTGTGTGTGTGTGTGTGTAGTCCAGTGTTTTGTTGACCCATCCACCGCGCCAACATTCACACCAATCCTTTATTTTTATCCCAAAAGCCAAAAGTTCCTTTTTGTTTTTGCTGCATTCAATGGCAACATAGCTCACTTTTAGAGTTTTTTGTTGTAATTGAAAAATGCAATGTGCCAAGGAGACAGTTTGAGACATGGGAAATCCTATTTACTCGTCCCTTGTCTCCTGCTACATTTATTGCTTCAACCCAGGTGATGCTCAGATCGTATTTACTTTGCAACTTGACCTCAACTCTTACAACTTTTTTTAGATGATGACACTATAAAGCCTGAACAGCAATGACAGCTTGGGTTGCAATTGATTTGATTTAAGGAAAACACGAATGGAGTTTCCACAACAACTTTGCCGAACTGTCAAGAAATCACTTTGTGTCAGAAGGTAGCTCAGGGTGTTTTTTGCAACACCCTTAAAGGGGAACACCAAGAATTCCAATATGTTATTTCCATGGCCTAGGAAAGTTTGATCAATATTTGTGACCATGAGCTACTTTCTCTCAAAGCCAGAAACCAATGACGTAAATTTCTGATGTTATAGGGTATGAAGTCTGGAGCTGCTCCATAGACAATGAATGAAGTAGTGTTCTCAGTTCTGAAACAGGAAATGCACCCGTATACTCAAAACATTTATCTGGGTACTCTCAGGGTCATCTAGAATATCTCTCCCAATGCATTGTCTATGGATCAGCTCCGGACTTTATACTCTATGACATCAAAAAGTTGAGTTGTAGCACTGTAGTTTTTGGATTCATTAGATAGTTGTTCGTGTTTACTGATATTTTTGGACTGTCTTAGACCATAGGAGTAATATGATTAATTGTGAAATTGGTTGTAGCTGCCCTTTAGGCATAATGCTAAGGAAAGGATAGAATGACATCTGAAGAGAAACCGAAACAACAAAAACCTCAGCGCTGGGTGAGACAATTCAGTTTCAGAGAAATAAGGGTCACCATCTTGGAGATAAAAAAGATGACAGATCAACCTATTTGCAGCCCTCTTTGTCCTTGTTTCACTCCTTGAAGCACATGCCACAAAATGAAACATTATCAGCAGGCACGCCACACTTTCTTGTGTTTCATTCATCTGTTCTTTCTGCAGCATGTGAGTGTATATGTGTGTGGTCATTTTCATCATAGGAACCTGTGGTCTAGACCATGCGTGCAGCCCCTTTAAACACAGTATAATTTACTGGCTGAGAATTGCTTGTCAAATAAACAGTCAGTGTGCCGTTTGCCTTTCCCCCAGAAATACATAATCTAAAATAATAGGACAGAATAATAAACTCTCCAATGCTGCAGTGACTGACAATGCTCCACACATGCAAGCAGGTTTCCATCCAGCCTGCACTGGAACTTTCTTTCTTTCCCTTTTTGTTTTGTCACTTCTCTAGCATCTACTGTTAAGGCAAAATCTATGTGTGTTCCTGTGCATGTAAGTCCAGTGAGTGTGTGTAGGGTTCACACATCTTGGACTCTTGGGGGAGCAGGTGGTTGTTTTTGTGTTGGCACCATGTGTTTCTGTGTGCACCTGTGTTTATTTGTGCGACCATGTGTGTGATTGTGTGTTTTTTGGGCTCTTATACCTATAGTGTTTCTTTATGGATAATGCAGTAAAAGAGTGTGTGTTTGAGAGGGTAGTGCAAGAGGGTGTGTATGTGTCTTTGACTGCACAGCACCAGGCAGGAGCTGAGCAACTTGGCTGATGTCTCTGTTAGCTTTGGCTGCCACCGGCCTCCTTTCCTCCTCTCCTCAGCTCCATTTTCTTCATTTGTCCTGCTTCTCAGCTAGAATGACAAATGCAGCAGACAGTACAGTGAGAGGTCATGCAGGAAACTTTGGATTCGTTTGATTAATATGTTGGGTTTTTTTTTCTTTTTTAAGGTTGATACTTTTTTGATTAAAACTGGATAGCACACTTTTTTTTTGCAATACTATTCAATGTCACTTTATATGACTAATTTCAAATTCCACATTTTGGAAGTGTGGAAGCACCTTCACTCCAGGGCCTTCACACCAAATAATAATAATAATATTTCAGATATCTGTTACAGTTGTGGATGTGAGGTTTAGATCACCATGCTCAGTCCAAACCACTGAGCCAGTTGGGGTTAAAGTTTTTCAAAACAGCTCATAAAATTTCCTGAATGTTTCATGACATGTACTGTAGGCCTTTACATGAGACATAAACCTATTACACCCAATATTACATATACAGATGTAACATTTATATTCATACCATAAAACCTGACAATAACCACATTGCTGTCACCCAATGTCCCAAAGATACATTTCTGCTTTCGGGTTATTTTTCTGTGGTCTTTTATGAATTTTGTGCACAAAAGTTAATTGGAAAATATCCATCCGGACAGCGAAAGTACATGGTAATATCAGGTTGTGAGACTGTCACTGACTAACTGAAAAATCTCTCTCCTACTGTCTGTCTCTCAGGGAGGTAAGATCCCCATCCGGTGGACCGCTCCCGAGGCTATTGCCTACAGGAAGTTTACATCAGCCAGTGATGCTTGGAGTTATGGCATTGTACTCTGGGAAGTGATGTCATATGGGGAACGGCCATACTGGGAGATGTCCAATCAGGATGTGAGTACTGCAGTGTTGCCAAGCTAACTTCCTTTAGCAAGGGCGTCTGTGTGGCGCAACCACCACTGTAGCATTTCTGCCAGCTCCCACTGGTTTATATGACATGTTTAGTTTATGTTCAAGATCGTGTGAGGTTTATGGCACTTTTAGAGCAACTTTTAAACAATGTTTTTGCTAGGTTTTTGTCCTTTGGAATGCACCCGGGGTTTATGTGTTCAAACATCAACCAGAGTTCACTGATTTCTTTCTTTCGTCATATTTATTTTCATTTGTCATTCAGGCTTCGTTTTTCTTCTTTTCCAAATGAAGCAGTCTCACCACATGATGTACAAGGGTTGGTATCAACGTAGAAAAATAAAAGACATGAAAAACAACTTTAATTTACTGTCACTCAGTGGTCAGAAAACGGTGGCTAGAAGCTTAGGTGAAATCCCCAGCCACAATCCACTGATTTGTCTATCACATTGCAACAACAGTTACCACAACTCAGATAGTTTGAATCTATTTCTACTCCCCCATATTTCATCATATCTGTGCATAATTCATTAAAATACAAGTTGATCTCAAAATCATCATTTCAGCTCTAGCAAGCCTTTATGAGGGAAACAAAGTAATGTAGTGCAACGAGTACAGCCGGACACTTTAGATCATCTTAGATATAGTCTTGAAGTTGAAGTTGTCTTTTCTTCCCCACATTTAGGTAATAAAGGCTGTAGATGAAGGATATCGCCTCCCCCCACCCATGGATTGCCCGGCTACCCTCTACCAGCTGATGTTGGACTGCTGGCAGAAAGAGAGGAACAACCGCCCTAAGTTTGAACAGATTGTCAGCATCCTGGATAAACTCATCCGTAACCCCGGTAGCCTCAAAATCACGGCCAACACCACTTCCAGGTATCAGACAGATGTTTCACCATTCATTTGTTTTCATTTTTGGTGTTTGTTGAAAGCAGCATGCACAAAGACACACACATTGTCTGCAGGTGGAGGCGCTTTGAATCACAAAATTCTAAAAATAAGCAGGTAAAGCTGGAAATCTGGCTGTTGTCTTCTTAGCTGCTTTTTGCTCCTGCTTTGGTTTCCATTCACTTGACTAGACGACACCTGTCTCTAGGCAGTCCAACATTGCAAGTAGTTCCCATTACCTTCCATGCACAGCATTATGGGTTATTGCTGGTCAAAGCACTTCCTGCTCTGGGATCCCAAAGCCTTGGGACAGCAATGGCAGTTGTAGTTTCATTTTCTATGGATGAAGCACAATTCACCATGATTAATGCACTGGGAAACAAAAAGACCAAGGGATGTGGTTGTTAAGAAAGACATTTTTGTATTAGATTTCAATTTCTGTCTCCCCTGGTGCACTTCTGTTTATATTTGGAGCCAAGCAGTACATGAGCTGGACATAAACACTGCCTTCCTGCTTCCTGTGTTTGCAAGGTTTTGCATGAAACTTAGCTTGACTCATCACACATTACTATGACATATCGTTCATCTTTCCCTTTGCCACGCAGTCTAATGTCATACTCCTCTCTACCTTTCCCTTGCTCTTATGTGAAAATTTCCCCTCATTTTTACCCTCACTTATGCTTTGCTCCTTTGTTGGGACCACCATTCTCTCCCAGGGGGCCGTGGGGAACCCGGGCAGCCCATGTACAGTTGTCAGTTCTGAGCAGGGAGGGGGACAGGCGCTGGGTCTGCGGCAGACAGCCGCAGTATTATGGAGACGTCAAAGCTCATAACATTGACTAATGATTTCTTAAGAAAGTGAAAATAGGTCCCTTGGAGTTTGCATGTAATTTCCCTGATTGGCTTTTAAGTCGGCTGTGGTGATTTATGAGAACTGTGCCTGTATGTGTGTATCTGAGTGTGTGTGTGTGTGTGGTAGTGGCAGTTACACAGCGGGAGCAGCTGCACTCAGCTCCACACACCTCGTTTGTCTCAGGGCTGTCCTGGCTGGCTAATGGAGCACCCCCTCCTTCTCAAAGCCTACACCAAAGCCTGGGACCGGAGCGGAGCATCTGGAGGCTTCAGGGGTGGGACCTGGTCAGAGTTTACTGTCCCTGCATGTGGATGGAGAGAAACTGGGGTCAGTGGGCCAAAGTTGGCTGTCAGAGACTAATTATGGGCCAACAGAAGCTAAGTCAGGGTTAGAGGCCACTGTCTATCTGATTGGCTTTACAGGGTGTCGAAAATGTCTGAAATCAAAGGCTATCTGGTTTTCAAACTGAAATGTGTTTTCTCTGTGTTCGGTGAAACCTGACAATGGTTGTTACCAAAGCACTATAATGCAACTAGTACTCCTTCTAAAAACATGTCAATCAATGCAGTGGTAAGTAATGCACTGATTCAGATTTACTTGGTCTGGGCTTTTTACATAATAAGCTTTTTCCCCAAGCCGTACAAAGCAAAATGAATAATGACAAGCCTCTGTGAACCTGTAACAACAAATCAAATCTATTGCATTACTCCTCTCTGTAATTCATTTTCAAACAAACTCTGTCTGGAGAATAGGGATCTTTGCTTCATTTTCAGTAGTTTGGGCTGGGCTGGAAATGGGGTTGGAATTGAAACAAGAGTGAACCCGTTCCCTGGCAAAGGGTTCGGGAGAAAGTATCTGGAACTGGGGCTGGAGGCCATGGCTGCAGATGGAACTGAGCTGGTGTGGATCTTGGCTTGTAGGGTGAGGTTGGGGCAGGGAATGGAAACAAAAGAACAGTTTCAATTGGTGGAAGGAAACCAGTTTGGGTACTAAAGAAAGCAGGTATTGGGATAATGATATATATCAAAATGGCAAAATGTATAAATAGGAGGAAATACAAAATTGGGTTGGAGACACAAGATTGGTACTGAGCCTTGCAGATTCAGTGCACTGAAAACCAGTACCGTTAAATGACATTAACATTTATTATGTTAAAAATGTGTAAGCTAATTTAAAAACTAAAACTCTTCACTGAAATGCGGCTAGTAATTCAGATTAAGAGTTCAGAGTAGGAGCCATGCATGCTTGACTGGAATCAAATCAAAATGTCACACTTGAATCAATTTAGGTTAATAGCTTCCCTCAGACCACCCGAGTTTGATTGTATTGAAACTACATCATATCCATCACATCCAACAGAGGCAGATGATACATAATGGCCACATATGAGAATTTTAATTCGAAGGCCTAATATTGGCCTGAAATCGGTCTAACCCCTCCCAGAGACACCCTGGGAATTGTCCCAGTAACACAGTGAGAGGTAAAATTCCTCCCACTCTGTCCTGCCCACATGTATCTGTTCAAGCTCTTCTCCTCATCCACCTCGCTCCTCCCTTGAGAGCTCTAAAAACGAGAGACTACACAGCCCTGGTTATTTAGAGGTCAAAAGAATGAAAGATAGAACAGAAAAGAGGAAGGGAAATGAAAACATGAAGGGGGGTAGAATTTATTCTCTCTCCGGTGTATTTATACTTCCTCCTGTTCGAGCGGGTGTTTTCTGCGTTCCTATAAGGTGTTAAGACCAGGAGGGGTTTTAAACACCCCCCCAACGTCAGACAGATGCTTTCTTTTCCCTTCATTTTCCCCTTCATAGCATCCCTCTGTTTCCCTGTTTCCTCTCCAATCATCTTGTCTCTTGAGCTGCTGTGAGATGTTGCTGAAAGTGTAACAACAAAGGAAACAAAGAAAATGATAAGGGAGGGGAAACAAGGTCATTTGCAGTTTATCTCTCGGAGGAGACAGGAGAGGGGGAAAGAAGCTGAGGATGAAGGCGAGGATGAGATCAGAGGAGGAAAGGAAGAAAAGTGGTACAGGAAAGGAGAGGAGGGGATCAATAATCCTACAAAAACGATGAACATTTTTATCCTGACAGCCCAGAAAGTTGTAATCTATGACGTTTTGGATCTAACTATATTTTTGACCTAACTTTTTTTTTCAGCAAATGTATAATGGAAAAAAAGTAATTCATAACCATCACAATCATTTCTTGCTATATATATAGCCTATACACAGCATTTTTGGCTTTCTTTTTCTTTAAAATAGAAAAAAAATCTGCTGTCTACTGAGATTCACAGACTCACACACTTCCTTCTTTTCCCCCCATGCAAACCACCCCCACTTTCTAACCCCCAATTCCCTCCTTTTCCTACAAACCAGTCTCTCCAGGGGGTCCTGGGGGGCCCTCTGCATTTTGACAGGCCTCTGATCTGGCAGGAAAAGACTCAATCATTGTAACAACACCCACTCCACTGCCTCAAATGCATCCTTTTTTTTCCTGTCTCTGCTGGAGTTGTCATCTCGCTTTTCTTCTCTCTACATACAGCTTATTATGGGGTTTTTGTCTATGTTGTTTGATGGCAGCTTGATGATTTTCTATTGTAACATTCTTTTGATTGTATTTTGCTTCTTTAAATTAAAATATATTGCATCAGTATGCATGGTACAGAAAACATGTCTAGTTTGCCAGTATAATTAGGTACCTCTCATCTCCAACAGGCAGGGAAAACTACAGACAAAGTAGTTACCCATGTCAGAATAATGACAACTAAACTAAAGAACTTTTTTATTTATCATTTTTAAAATTGAATTATTCATTTTTAAACCATGCTTTAATGTAAGAGCACACATACATGTAAAGTTTAACAAATAAGAGTATGTGTGGCTATACAAATATCTACCTTAATATTATACGTCTTATTCTGAGACAAGATAATTATCAAGTAAAAATTGGAAAATGGCAAAATTGTGTATTGTAGTAGACACAATGTATCCTCCACCACTCTGAAGCAAAGCACACTTTTTATTTGAGATAAAATATCTAAAAATGATACATTTGTTCCCAAGAGAGTTGAGGAAGCACATGGTTGTGCTATTTAATTTTATAATTTTACATACATTCCTTAGAGTTCCAATGCCTCTTTCACAAAAAAAAGACCCAAACAGTATTGAAACAATCTAACTAAAAGAAAATGTCTCGATTGTATTTACCTGCTGTATAGTTTTACGCCCTCCTAATTCCCAAAAGGTAGCCTAACCTTGAGTAATATTTCCTACATTCTCACACACAGCAGCTCCAAGCCTCCCTGCCAATCCAAATCAGTCAGGCGGAGGCCGACTTCCTGGTATTCTAATGAGTTTATTTACAAGGCTATGAATAGTATTCCCTGTGGGAGAACTACCTTTTTCTGTCCTGTCCTGTCCTGCCTTGTTTGCAAGAATCTATTCCCTTGTGTGCATGTGTGTGTGCACATATGTGTGTGTGTGTTTGCCTGTCTTGACGCAGGTGCCTTTGTCTAGTCTGCAAGACAGGTGCAGCATGTCCTTATAAAAAACAGAGTGTCTTTGCAACCCAGTTTTAAATGCCACTCACCAAATCCGCAAAAAACACTCAACATGCTTTAACTGATCCCTTATTTGGCTACTGATCGTTATGTTTTGAGTCCCAGATTGACCTTATGTGGTTTGACCTGGTTTCCCATGTCTTGCCTTGATGTGATTGGGTTTCACAGCACCAAAGTGAACCCCCTTTGTATAAGACACAGCATCAGACTGACATCAGAGATTGGACGCTGATAGAGAAAATAGCTTTCTTTGTCATCTTAAGCGTCCCCTACACTCTCTTCCATTTCACTCTGTATGTCTTTCCACCTCTAGTCCTTCCTCTTCCCCCGTCCTCGGCAACCATCAATCAGAGTGAGTCAGAACAGCGCCTGCAGCCTTTCCTTCACCCTCTACTGTTGACTGAGCACTCTAAAGCCCAATGCGGTGCATTTAATTTGATTTGATCCAATTGAAACCATCAAGTCTAATCAAATCTAATGTTGCATTTTGCAGCATGGTACATGTAGTGCAGGAAACGGTAATGACATTAGACAGAAACTGATGCCGCTTTTGTTAGTAATCTTGTTCTTGAATATGTTAAATACATTATGGAAATATTTTGTGTGACAGTTTGATTTCCCCCCTGTATTCAAAGCCCAAAGGCACTGTGCAGGTTTACTGTATGCAACAGACACATATGGCCCGTCTCTCTGTCTGTGTGTGTGTGTGTGTGTGTGTGTGTGTGTGCGTGTGTGCGTGTGTGCATGTGTGTGTGTGTGTGTGTGTGTGTGTGTGTGTCTATGGTTCCCTGATGAGTGCCGTTCAATCAGATCAAGAGGTCTGGGTTACATTTAGTTCTGTGAAGGTATGCAAGCACAGGATGTGTACAATAGCATATTTGTTGAAATATATACAGATAATTACATTTTCTACACATATATAATGGTATATAATAGATTTTTTCTTAAAGAATTAATTTGATTCACTTCCATTACAGTCACCATTGCGTTCACCGCCAAATTAGATTTCATCTCACTTGTCAATAAATGTATAACTTCCCATCAACAGACCATGTACAAGTATGTACAGCCATGCACTCTATAGTCAACATGTTTTGCCATTGAAGTAACAACATATAACATCAGTGAGGGTAGTGGTAAAACATTTAGTGTATTTCCTGGTGACATCTACATGATTAAAATGTACAAAGTCAGTCAAGTAAAGTCTTATGTGCAGGAGTATTGCGATGGAATTTGAAAATGATCAGTGCAACACTGGGGCCCATCATGACATAGCTACTTAGTGTTATCAGTGCACAAATGACAGCAACTAGATGATGAAAGATCTGTTCACACTGCTGGCTAGTTACAGGAGTAGCAATAGTAGATAGCGGCAGCAATAACCAACAGCATTGATGGTTTGAACAAAATAGCATGAGTAAAAACTGGAGGATGGGTCCACTGGCCAGTGAACATAAAAAAGCCTGCTAGGAATTTTGCACAACACTCACACATGACATACTCCTCTGTCTGCAACATTCATTGAAGCAGTCTATTGCTGCCAATGACTTTGCTACACTGCTCATTATCAACATGTGCAACACTGCTCCAAACATTGCTGCTTCTTATGATGCTGCTCACGTAGTATCTCATGAACCCTGCCCCTCAAAGTGTCCACCTGTAGGCTTTGCGTTCCCTGGGGGAAAGTTTCTTCTTCTCCCCATTCCATTCTGTGCTGATTCATTGTGGGGAGTGACAAGATCAGAGTTTATAAGCCAAATGCCAACTCTGTAAATACTTAGTATTCACATCATAATGACGCTAATGCCTTTGTGTTTCTGAAATGACTCTAAAAACTCTGCTTTATTTATCTGAATATATTACAGGCCATTACTCAAGGGGATTTGTTTATTCACTGTCCATCAGTGTGTGTTCTTATATTACTCCTTGTCCTGTGTGCCCTCAGGCCAGCCAACTTGTTGTTGGACAGGAGCAGTTCAGAGGTTCCCGCGATGGGGACGCTGGGTGACTGGATGGATGGAATGAGGACCTTGCCCTGCAAAGAGGCCTTCTCTGGGGTCAGCTACAGCTCCTGTGACACCCTGGCCAAGACCTCCACCGAGTAAGACAACCACACACACAGACACACACACTAAGCTACTCTGCCCATTCATGTCAGCAGTGTTTACAGGGCCCCAGTACCCGTGGCAAGGCCCAGGAATTTGAAGAGACTCTTGGTGAAGAACACACACACACACACACACACACACACAAATACTCTTGTTCTCACTAAGTAAAGAAAGCTATAGAGCCCTTACTAAAGGTGTCCAGATGACTCATGGTAATTCATAATGACAGGCCTTTAGCCACACTCTCGTATGACAGTATGACCACAGAGGGAGAAGCTGAGAGCATTAGAAGAATGAGAGATAAGTAGAGAAACAGAAAAAAGAAGAGAGAAAGAGAGGAGAGGAGTTGTGAGTTCCATAAGGGAGAGAGGATAAAAGAGAAACTATTGAGGGAGGGAATGAGAGGGGAGATTTGACAAGATAAAAGGGCAGAGAGAGGGGCCTGTGAAAGAGCAAATAAAGGCATAGCTGTCAAATAGGTATGCATGGCACTCTCTATACTGTGAAGCATTAAAATGCAGAGCAAAGATCAAGCAAAGGTTGTCAGAAAACTATTTTGACGCCAAATCCAGAGAAATTATATGTGGAGAGCACACACTGCAGGACCTACAGTATGATGACCTGTGTCACAATGACCATATAACAAAGCCTGGTCAGTCATTGTTTCGTCAGTTCAGATATGGGGTCATACCTTACAAAATATAAACGAAATCCATAGAATTTCTTAGCAGCTGCACAGCATATGCAAATGTAATCCAGTAGTAGTATTAGGAACTTTTGGTGGGATATGACATTAGAGTCAGGGTATTTGTCACAGCACAGGGTTTAGTAAATCAATGTCCCTGGATAAAAGAGAGTTAGTACCAGACAGAGATTAGAGGTTTGACTCTGCTGACAGGATCCTCGGGCTGACAAAAGGTTCTGAGATAGTGGATCAGGTTCTGGCAAGAGTCCTGTGCTGGCAGACTGAAAGGAATTATGAATCCCGAGCACAGTGATAATAGACTAGGAGATTATACTGATGAACAAGCCACCTTTGGACTTGTGGGTCAGAGTGCAGCTACTTGGGAAAATTAAGGACAGCTACTACTACTTTTATATCTCTTTGTTGCTTTCTTTTTTTGTCAAAGACAGAGTGCAGACTTTTTCTGGCACTTTTTTCCCCAGACTTTCTCTCTTTCTCCCTCGCTCTGTCGACCTGCTGCTGGTTTAATTGATGTGGAATGTGACCGGGTAAATAATTGGACATTTCTAATCATTGTGATCAAAGCAGCCACTCACTGTGGTGATGGCAGCAGCAGGGGACGCAAGGGCAGCTGGGGAGCGGTGGTCAGTGCTGCAGCGAGCTGTAACTCCTGTCAATAACTGACCAAACCAGATAGTCATTAACAGTGCTGGGCTTAAAGGTGAAGTGTGTAGGATTTAGTGGCATCTAGTGGTGAGGCTGCAGATTGCAACCAACTGAAATTTCTCCAGTTTGCCAGGCGTGGAGGAGAACTACAGTGGCTGATGCAAAAAAACACAGAAACACGAATGGCCCTATCTAGAGCCAGTGTTTGGTTTGTCTGCTCTGGGCTACTGTAGAACAACATGGAGGAGGAAAGACTCCGTATGTACATATAAACAGCTCATTCTATAGTAAGGCAAACTCAATGATCCTTATTTTCAGGCGACTGTAAACGACTGAAGACATAGTAATTAATATTATTTACCTTTTCTGACAATCGATGCCCCTGAATCCTGCACACCAGACTTTTAATACATTAGAAAGAAGCAGCATATAATGTGTGCCCTTTTGAATAATGATGAATTGTAGAGTTGATGTCACAAGTTAGCCAGTAGGGACCATTTAATCTACTATGAATAGAACAAGACTTTAAAACTTCCCACATTGGCAGCTTTGAATTGCAAAGTATTGAAACTTCAATATGTTAAAACTACATTCCGTACAAATATAATAAGGCTCCTATTAGGAAAGTGTGAAGTGATAAAGAAGAGACACCAAATGAATAAGAGGCCAGATGCAGCTTTTCTTTGAAGAGAGACCTTTTTAGGGTGATAATAATGAGACTTTTTGATATAGATTTTCTCTCTCATTCTTTCTCATCTTATTTTTCTCAGTTGCAGCTCGATTTATTTCGCTGTTTCTCTTTTTCTCAAGGGCACTACACAAAAGATGTATTTTTTCTATTGACACTTTTCATGCCATTTATATGAATGAATATGTTCAATCAATTAAAAGTTGTCTCCAGTCAGCATGTTACAAAACAGAAAAGCTTACACTGCAGACTGGGTGGAAGTTCATGTCGGGTATTGGTGAAATATATCCCAGATAAACTGCACTACAGTAACCTCCCACTAAAGAAATCATATCGGTATGTGTTGCTTTTTTCCGTTGCTAGATGCTAAATTGGATCACTGCAGTATTAATCCACTGAAGGCTGCAGCTAAGGCACTCAAGGCTAGCTCAGCTACAAGGCTAGCAGCCTTGGCTGAGGCTGTGCATTGCTCAATATAGATTGCTCTATTGATTTGTACAGTCTTAATCTAGTCCTTGATATTCAGCACAAGGCTTGGCAATGTTCTGACCTCTGAGGAACAGTAATCATACTTGGCTGCAGTGTGCTGACTCATCTGCTGGAGTAATTGAAGTCTTTTTTTTTCAAGATGGGATGAAATGGATTGACTAGGAAATACCGCATCATTTGGACTATTTTCTTCATCTAGACAGAGTGCATGCAAAGTTCATTTCAGGTATTTGATTGGGGAAGTGATGAACTTGAATTGCAACAAAAAGGAAAGCAACTTGAAGCGGTATAACGCTGACATTTTCTTGCACAGCGGTCTGTGCACAGGCTCTGCACTCCTGCCAACCAGGACAAACCCATCAACCCTGTCTGGTACCCAAACTTTACCCAGCATCCGCTTTCTTTCAGAAACTCAAAACATGACATAACAAATTAGACACTGACTTGTGTCCATGTGTATTTATTAAGTGATACAGTTTTAAACAGTGTTGTCTGTTCAGAGAAAACACCAAAATTCACATTTAATTACATTGAAGGAAGACATCCCCAGCAGGAGCTTTACTCTGGAATGATGGAAAGTGCTGAGTTAACGCTGACCCGCTGTAGAAAGGAACTTTCAACTGTTAATAATTTCATGTAATGGTGTGTGCGTGTGTTAGTGTGTGTGTGTGTTTCTCAAAGTATGATTTATAACTGTACCAAATGTTAATCTATTCTCATTTCATCACTGTATGTTCTTGAGATGATCCATGTGGCTGATCACGATGTGGAAAACATTCATTTACACTTATTATGAGGAGAGTATGCTGGCTCAGAAATGCAAAGCTTTGGTGATGCAAAGAGAAGATGACAACACAACTGCCTTGACTCTAAAAAGAACAGCATTACAGCACAACAGAGATGAATTATAGTGTTTCAAATATATACACAGTGTCCAAGGCATCAAAACTTGTCTACTTGTGGTTCAACTGTCCGCAGTAACTTTCATTGGGAACATTTCTAGAAATCCAGTGACATACTTGGAAACCAGAACAGTGCATTGCATAGCTTTTGCTAAGTTGAAGAACAACTTTACGACACATGAATTTAAGTTTGTCTCTCCTAAAAACTGTTCTGTTGTGAGTTTATGCCTTTATGTGTCTTATTTTGTTTCAAATGCTGTTGCTCTTTTGGACAGCCTAAGGGTAGAATGTCGGGTAGTGACCAATAAATACAGGATTTTCTGTATATTTAGAGCAATGCCGGACCTAGCACATTTAGCTAACAGACAATATATTTTTGGCTTCCAGCTTCTGGGTGGTGCCCTAGGCGGCTACCTATGTTGCCTTTAGGAAGGTCTGCCACTGATTTCGAGATCATAACATGTTCGCCACCATGTTCCCGAAACATGGGAGTTACTGTCAATGGTTTTTCAAGCTCAGAGTATCTCCTTTTCTTGACTGTAACGTTGATGTTTGATTTACACTGCATATCTAAAGCCACATTGTTAAGCTTGATTCACTGTTGACATCCAGTTTAAAATGTTAATGTTGCTGGGCCTGGCTGTTTCTCAGTAGAGTGGTTCTGACGGAGGTCCACGTCACACCGGCCACTTGCCCAGAATGGGAGCCATCCATGGGAATCACCACTCTCTAACGCCCAGCTCCTCTCCGCCTCCTCAGGCTCTGGATGGTGGGTGGAGGATAACGGACCAGGCCACCGCCTGGGAGCAGTAACCTGCCTCCAGAATCACTGATGGGCTTCCACTCGTCTGACTTTTAAAGGGATAGTTCATTGATTTTCAGTGAAAACTCAATAGCTGTGTTTCTATCCAACTATAAGCTGCAATGGCAAAGATACTGCATTATGAGTGTATGGATGGAAACATAGCTACTGTCTCACTATAGCATACTGGTGCTGTTTTTACTGCACCCAAAGGCAAAAACCCCATTCAGTTTTCTTTATTTTAAACTCTATGAAAATACAAAATAGATAGTACTGCTTACTTTTACATGAACTATCCCTTTACATTGCAGCACAGAGTGAAGCAATATTGTGATTTCCTTCACTTTCAGTGTCTGGCTGGCCGAGATGTTCCTTAATGCTGTTTTGGCTGCTTTGGAGAACTAAAGTCTCTGCTTGCATCTGAATAATATGCACCTTATTGAAACTATTTTCGAATAATATCTAACGTCTTAATGGGCAAAAGTGTTTGTTGTAGCAATGCCACCACTCAGGCTGCAACTTTTCTGCTTCTACTAATATAATAACAATGTTGTTACTCCTAGATGAGCACAAGAGATGAGCCTTAACATGAACTGTTACTTCCTGTGTTATCAACAATGCTCTGTGTGCAGATCTCTGTGTATATGATGTAGTTTAAGGTTTTTACTGTATGTTTCAAAACGGTTTTGACTCTTTCATTGAACTAACTACTGTGTGTATTTGATGTGTATGATGCATAACACATGTAAAACTGACACTGTGATTCTAATTTAGTTAAAATATTCTTCTCATACAAATGTTTTCCTACACTTGAATGCATGTAACTAATCTTTAAAGAGCTTCTGAGAGTAAGTTAACTGGTGTATCTGAATTAGGGTGTAATATTCTGCACATGTTCCAGTGCTGCTCCTCTGCACATACTTATACCTACCCTGTCAACGAAATCCAGCTCAATGCAATGCAGGAAACTGGGTCTTTTATGCCACCATGGCCCTCCCATGTTTCCTCAACTGACAGGGTCATAATAGCAGCTGTCAGTGTAGCCCCATAGGCCCACCTCCCAGTTTGTTAGTAATGGAGAGTGGAGGCAACAACCCACTCCACCCCTAGACCCCTTCAGGGTATTTGGCAGCCCAGTGGCCTTCTGGGAAATGCAGTTCTTTGTGAATGACAGATGCACAGGAAAGTGAAGGGAGCAGCACTGGGAGCATGTCATTAAATGTCACGTGGGTGTCACATCCTCCATCACTAATGCACACTTTCCATGTTTTTCTCCCCATCTTTTCCCCCTCGTCATGTCTCCCTCGCTGATTGTGTCTGGTTTTTCGACCTCTCCTGCTCTTCCCTCTCTCGCTCCCTCTCTCCTTCATAAACCAGGGATCTGAAAAAGGTTGGTGTGACTATCGTAGGACCGCAGAAGAAGATCGTGAGCAGCCTCAAAGCCCTAGATTCCCACACCAAGAATGGCCCAGTACCTGTTTAAGAAATGAACCCAGCAAGTTAAAAGAACCAGAGACTTGTCTGTCGGTGTGGTTGCTAATCACAGTCTAACACAGTGGCTTCATATGTAAACTGAAAACGGATGGAAATGAAGGAAAAATATGTGATCGAAATGAGGGCTTTTGTTGTTTCGTTGAAAGACGATATCAAGTCCTGACAGAGAAACGGGAAGGAGTTCAGTACAGACCTGCCAGCTCATTAACTGGCTGACTCTTTGACCCTCCGTCCCTCCA
This sequence comes from Epinephelus lanceolatus, assembly GCF_041903045.1. Lineage (NCBI taxonomy): Eukaryota > Metazoa > Chordata > Actinopteri > Perciformes > Serranidae > Epinephelus > Epinephelus lanceolatus. Next base: position 17,447,506 of record NC_135747.1, on the reverse strand, counting down.
TGCCCAAGTTGAGATGCCTTACAGACAAATAGGGGGGTTAGAGAGAGCAGAGGAAAGCCAAGGAGGTCAAGGAGACCTGCCTAGGGATACAAAATGGGACAGGACTGGGATACAGGGCAAGGACTGGACTAACATAAAGCCGGAGCTCTCCAATATTGGCTACGCTGGACAGCATAGCCTTCCCTTTACAGCAAAAAGGGGACAGGCATGCTCAAAGTCTCCTCCCTCCACGCCTGACTAGGCAGCCTGTGGAACGAGGCAGTGAAATGGTGTGTAGAAGAGCACGGCAGACAGCAGCAGCTCACCCCAATGTGGACCCTTCCTGGACTAATGAGGTCTGAGGCGTGAGATTTTGTTATAACTACCTACATTTACTGTCTCTATCCATGAGAGAACTGAGCTGGTTATGGACACACCTAGATGTTAACCGAGCCATTTTACTCTGTAGCTCTAACTCTATAGCATTTGCATTCAGTAGACATGTCACATAAAAGCAATAATTATGATAATCAGTTAAATAGTCTCATTGTTCGGAAGCCATGAGTCTGTCACATGTACAATGTATTGAACGCTGTGCTTTGAAGGTACAGGGGCCATTACACACTTCACACACAGAATTTTCTTTATGGGGACATCTATGTTCTATGTGCTTATGAACAGATATTGTACAGTTATAGTGCCGTTCCCTCAACCCAATGCCCTTTGTGTGAAATCTCAGGATGTATACGTTATTCATTGTATTTTCTCTAACAAGGGGAAACAGACAGAAGGAATGGAGCAGTGCCAGGAACTGAGGGCGCAGGTTAAGAAAGACAGAAAGTAGAAACTGTAAGAGAGAATTTTATGAGAGGAAAAAGAGAATCTATGATGAAGTAGTGTCTTTCAGGCCTCTGCTTCAAACGTTGTTGTTGTGTTGCGGAAGTGTTTTAAACTAGAAGAGTTTGTACTTGAGTTTCTTCAGGTAAGGCAAGTTAGCATCATCAACCCCACACAACATCAGGTATCATTTTCTTTCCAAGGAGTGGGATTTGTTCTGTGATCAATCACCTGTTTCAGATAATATCAGCCCATGAAATGGCTGTTATCAGTTATTATCACTCCCATTATAATGCTTCAGATGGAGCAAACTGCAGTAACCATTAGGCCAGAACATGCATATCAATGTTGTGAAGTTAGTTAGTTTTCACTTTCCTTAGGTTTAGGCACCAAAAGTACTTGGAAAGAGATTATGATTTGGGTTGAAGTAAGTACGTTAGTTATGTAACTTAAGCTACAAACATAAGTTACCTTACGTTTTGTACTTGAATACCTATGTAACTTAGAAAAAAGGAAAACTTTTGGTTTCGCCTGGGACATAAAGAGCAGTCTCCCAGGTGAAATGTCTTATGTATCTTTGAGCCATCCATCCACCCTATCGTCCTCCCTACACATATTTTATCTCTCTTCAGACTATGTCACCTGTCTTCCTCCTTTGCTCCTGTTATAATTACTATGGCCACCTAACATTAAACATAAATATAAGAGGTAGAGTAGAGCCACACCTCCTCAAATCTATGCTACCGATGACAACTGATAATGGCCATTTAATGGGCTGATAACATTCAAACCAGGCAGATCTGTTCAGAAGGTTGAGATCAACACTGCTGATCCGAGGGTGTTGTAATATTGCTTTAGTCTGAGTCCATAACTTATTAACAAAAGCCATGTGGGATCTGAAAAATGCTATTAAAAAGAACTTTATCCTAGTTTGAAATTAATCCATAAACCCTGGTGTGTTTAACACAAAAAGTAGAGTGCCTCCTCTAGTTGGGTTGGATCATAGTGGCATCATCAAGCAAAAAAAGCCCCTGTTTTGATTTACTTTCAACAAAGTCTTGGTCTTTTTTCTTTGTTTTCAAAGGGGTATGAGGTTTTCTCATCACTGCCCTAAACTAACAATGTGTGAAAATGCCCTGAAAGAGATGCAACACGTCCAATAAATGATTGCTTTCTGAGATATTTTCTAGTACAATATATGTCAACGATGGGATTTCCTAAAGGCACCTTAGAACTTAGATGGTCTTTATACTATGAAGTACAGACTTACAGATATTAGTCTCTTGCTTTGATGTCACCCAGTCAGTCCCTCAGTGCAACACATACCCAGTATTTCTAATCTGGCACTTTGGTACTTTGTGCTGTCGGATGGGTGACATCTAACCACGAGGCTGCTATCTGAAGCTTCTTCCAAGCACTTAGTACACACTATTTGAGCACTTTGAATGGAAATGGTATTGCCTTGGCTATAAACTAAGTTTACCTAATGGAAAGGAGTGATCTTGGTGCTTTTGGGAAACCCGTCCCTGTACAGTGCGTCAGTCGGTCCTCTGTTACTTGGTCTACCTGTGGATGCTGCTGTTGCTGCTATGTGTTCTAATTAGCATGTACATAATGTAAACCATCGTAATGATAGCAACTAGCGCTACAGATCCCACTATATGTACATGGCCATCCCTCTTTGTACAAATGTTTGTATGTATAAAAGAATAAATAAAAAATGTGCAACATTTTTAATTAAAAAAGAGACAAAAATCATCTGTATTATATTTTATCTTATGTTGAATTATATTTGTCTGCTTTGTTTGTTTTTCTTTTCTACAATAAAAAGGCAATTATGATTACATTATTATTTATTTGTTAACATTATGCAGCGCAATGTTGATGGATTTTTTTTGTAGCATACAGTAAATTATGTGGCAGTGCTATCTGTGTTTTGGTTTTTGACTTACTTTAAACCTGGGACATCTGAGAGAGCAATACTGTTATGCACCCTATATCCAGATCCCTCATTTTCTGTCTCAAGACTGACCCGTGTGTCTGTGTGAGAGTTTACGTGTGCAAATGTAGATGGCCTTGTCTACTAATGTAAAATGATTTGTAGTGGAAACATTTATATTTTTATAATAAATATTCGCAAAATATTTTCCAAAAAAATGGATGATGATAGACCTGCTCCTGTGTTTTTATTCTATCGTGTGATTATGTCGCGCACCAACAAATGATGTTGGCTTTTCTTTTACAGTGAAGCCCATTTCCATATGTTTAACAGATCACAAGTGGAAGTGAAACACTCATAATGCAGATGTCATCTTTTTTATTTTACATTCCATAGATCAGTCTTTTGGCACATCTTGTCTTCTTCAGGATAAAAGCCAGCAATCATCTGACTGACATATATAGTGAACAGGACATGTGTTTCAAATCACTGAGTTCACAGGGCAATCAACATGAACAGCGAAGGAGTCCATAGAAAGGTCATTCGTAACTAAGAAAGGTCTTCACTAGCAATGTCCGCACTCTTAAGGATCAGCAAATACATACAGTAAAAATAATGGAAAATAGAAAAGTATTAAAATTCTTATATTTAAACTGAACAATACATAATAAAAAATACAATAATTTTTACAGTTGAATAAAGGAAGATCAACATTAGTTCTAAGTTAAAAAAAAAAGATCTGATAGGATCAGAAAAAGCAGGCATATAATATAAAATATATGCCAACCAAGAAACTGTATTAACATTTAACTTAGTTTTGGTTTCGACTACTTTATCTCAATTTAAAAACAAGTCAATTTTTCTTCAGTGTATCATATTATGACCTGCTGGACACAATTCAGACACAATTAAACTAAAAAATAAATAAATAAATAATAATAAATACAATAAAATAAAACTAAATGAAATAAAATAAAATAAACAGTGAAATATTTTCAACCACAAAAATTACAACTGGATTTTAAAATTTTGATTTACATAAAAAAACAAAAGTACCTACAAAATGAGAAAACTACATGAACATTTTCATTTGATAAAATTATTTTATTTATTTATTTACTGTATTGGCAGGGCAGGACTTAGCCCATCCCTTTATCCCTTCCTTTCTGTGGTGTATGTTAAGTGTGTGTTAAGCAAGCACTAAAATACAAAAAAAATAAAGAAGGTGTAGTACTCTTCCAATATTTCATTTCCCTATGCATGCCAACTGTGGAAATTAATGACTTGAGTTGTCCGATATTAACACTCGGATTATAGGATTGTCCCAGTACGCATTTTACACCATCTTTCAGTCTACCTGTCTATACTGGACCGTCTACACCTTACACACAAACCCTCCCACATCTGTTAACCAGCTTCCAACTTAACCACCTCAGCCTCTGTTTCTAATCCCTTCCTCCCTGATGCCGCCTCCTTGTTCACCAGGCCACATCCAATAAAGCACTTTGTTTCCGATCATTTGTGGCTGAAGTCTATTTGTTGTGTGATTTTAATGTGGAAGATCTGGTACGTCCCTTTCTTTTCCTGACTGGGAGTAGATGAGATGTGTCAGACAGGGGAAAGAGTGATGGTCGCTCTGCACAATGTTGAAAGGCTGACACTCTCCAGATGTTCCCAGGCAGATGTGCACGGAGAGAAAACAGGACACTGCCCTCCACAATTCAGGAAACAATGAACACAGTATGCTTGACGCCACCAATTTGGTCACCACGGTACTGAAAGCACCGGGGTGATGTGAAAGACAGCAGGGAGGGCGGAAGTGGGGGAGGTAGCGAGGGTAAAAGTTAAGAGCATAGGAAACAATAGCAGGGAAGATAGAAGGCAGGTGTGCTGGAGGTGCGATGTCTCTGGCAGCTCTGTCCAAGTAGATAAGAACTTTTCAAATGGTGGCGTATGATAATGCAAGAAGATTAACCAGCACCATTCATCATCTTGCTTGGCGACGTGTTGTTGAAATGTGCTCTGTTAGCTGCAGCACATACAGAAAAGCATGGTTCCACTTGGAGAGTAATGATAATGAGAAAACAAAGTCATGATGTGTAAAATTCAATTCCCATTTTGAACAGGGGTTATATGAAATCATCAAAATACAGCTCTGCTTTGTTGAGGTTTTTGACATCTACCACTGTTTCTAAATGGGCTGAGATGTCACAGAACCATCACTGACATTTGTTTTTATTTGACTTGAGTAAATAACCTCTTGATGGGCCAAATCCCCTTAAGTCTATGCACATGTACACACTGAAGCAAGGAAAGAGTGAAAAAGTCAAAGGCTGATTAAGCAGTAAATATGTCATCATTAGCTTCCACCAAAGAACTGTGAGAATTTCTCCAATTCCAAGTCTTTAACATTTTCCACTGTCTAATTTCCAGTGGGGCTGGCACTGTTTTCACCTTGTATGTGTGTGCGCCTGTGGTTTCATCATCACAAAAATGTAGTCTTTAAAGGGATAGTGCACCCAAAAATGAAAATTCAGCCACTTGAGCGCGGCGTACAGAGAGGCAGTTAGAGCTACAGGCTACAATGAGGCTAAAAACAGAGGATCATTGGATCACTGTGGACGAGCAGTATGGCGATATTTTGTGGTTTCACTTATGTGTTTTTGGACGTTTGAATCTGGGGCGCCGTAAGCCTCCATCAGGTGGAGTTGTGCTGCTACCCCCTCTCCCCTGGGATCTCCGGAAGTGTTGTGAGGACTCTAAAACTTCACCTGAGCCTCCATCGGCATATGGGTAGAGTAGATAATGTCTGAATTTTCATTTTTGGGTGCACTATCCCTTTAAGACATCCATTTTGCAGAAACTACCACAGAAGTGGTTTTGAGTTCTTTGCCAGGTTTTCATATGTCTCTGGACAGATTTTAATAACTTGATAGCGTCACAACCGTGCAAACCTTTAAATGTGTGTATCTGAGATCACAATGAAGGCCAAGTGAGGAGATGGTTGTCGTTAAGCAAGTGCACCGGAAATATCTGGAAATAGGGAAGACTCCCTCACACATTCACAGGCTTTATACCTCTGGCCCACATTCATTTTAAGTCAGGGACTGGCGTTGTGGCTGGTGTGATCCCATGGCAACGCACCTGTTTTTTTTTTGTGTTTTTTTTTTTTTTGAGAAAGAGCAGGACAGTGTCCCATATTCCATCCTCCCCATGTCGAGATGTCTCCTCCCTTTGAAGCCTGTTCCGTAGCCTCATCCCTCTATCTCCCCTCTCTCTCCCGTCTCAGTTCCTGGTAAACTGGTATCCAGCTGTGTGCAGCTGCTTTGCAGGGCCTGACGCCATGTTGCAAAGTCATACTGCTCCGTTCAGCTACCCCTACAGCCTGCTGTGAGAATGTCATCTTCATAAGCTCACTTCCTGGGTTCAGAGTTCACTGATAAAGGACCGGGATGTCATGTGTTAATTATCTTTGTTGCAGGGCCTGTTTATCTTTCTGCGGCAGTAGATTATGGAAGAATTAAGGCTTTTGCCTCCAGGGGTGTGCAGAATGTGCAAGAACTCACACAAAGTGAGGCAGTGCTGCTGACACAAAGAGGGTCTTGTATGTACACATGTACACTGCAGGGAGCACTAAGCTGTCACAATACTGTCTCCGCCACACACATGTACATATGCACACATACAAAGATAGATGGATTGTGGTTGTTGGCTTTGTAATGCCTGTGCTCTCTATGGAACAGAGGCACACACTGACTCTTCAATCATTTTATTACCAGAGTAACATGCAGTGTTATCATCACAGCACACACACACACACACACACACACACACACACACACACACACACACACACACACAGGTCCCAGGACTGCATTGCTCAGGCCGCTTCTGTCACTTTAACAAATGGTGCCATCACAAAGGGAAGTGAAACTATCATCACAACATCCTCGCCAAGGGTGAAAAGTACAGGTAGGAGTTTTTTGATCAAGCTAGACCCCAGGTAAAATCACCACCACCAAGGATTCTCCAGTGCGATGAAAATGTGTTTGTTTGCTACAAGTTCATCAGAAGTTTAAAATCACCCTCAGGATTATTGCACCAGATTAACAAAAACTTTCTGCATGTCTTGCTGTTTTCTGTATTTGAAGAAGTTATTTCAAATGTTGGATAGGATTTTCCCATAGCGTTCTCCATGTGGGCACGTGGCAACAGAGAAGTCTCATGCATGAGGTGCTGTAAAGCTAAACAAGCAAAACAAATCATAAGTCCCATTAAATTTAGTCATTTACGGTATTAACACTCAAATTTGTGGTTTCAGCTTTTCAAACGGATGGGAAATCCAAAAAAAAGTCCATACTGAGCTGTCCAAACAAAGCTCATTATGGACTTGACCTCGTCACCTTTTCAACCCACACTGCAGAGTAAATAGAGGACATTTATGTCTCTGAAATGACAAGTTAATAGCTTCTGGCTTTACTGTTTTTTTTCCATATGAGGGACAAAGTGATACAACCATGATGAGATTCAATTCTAGGAAGCACTATAAATAATGCCAGAGCTGCAGAACCACAAAACATTTTACATTTTATTTTTATTTTTTTTCTACCACAATATTCATGTGACTCAGAGTTGACCTATGTCCTGTATGTACTCAATTTTGTGCCTTTAGTTTAAGCGAATGGCAGCAGTGGAGCAGGATGGCATGTTGGTCAGTCTGTCCACTCGACAGCTATTTCATAAATGACACTGGTTGTTATGCCCTGGCTTTACTCACCCTACCATGAGGTTTATAGTTTTGTTTTTGAATGGAATGTTTCCACAGCTATTGAATGGGTTGCCCTGAAATATCTGGAAAAAAAAATGCATGGTTCCCACGCGATGTATCCTATTGATTTTTGTGATCCCTCGACTTTTCCTGCACTGCTATTATCAGGTCAAAATTGCAATTTGTCCATTATTTTTGACAAATACAAAAATAAGCTGCAACTCTTATCAGTGCAAATTAGCTTAATTTTTGCATCCTAAAATGCTACACTGCAATAGAGACCATTGAAAACATTACCTGATAAACGTTAACAATTAACATTGCTGTCATTGTGAGCATGTTAGCATCCTTACATTAGCATTTAGCTTAAAGCCCCGCTGGGTGTAAGTACAGCCTCGCAGAGCAGCTTGTGAGGCTAGTCTTTTCTCAGTTTTGTTAACTAGTAAACTAGAATTTTTTCCATTAATGGCCATCAAAATGTTGAAAATTTAGCTAACATAACTAGCTTAACTAGCTGTTATCCTAAATAAGGTTAAAAAAGGATTTCTCCATGGCCACCAAATATAACTTTGTACAATTTGCTAATCTTTTGCAGATTGAACACATTATGAAATCTGACTTACCATTGTGTTTTATCAGCATATCCTCATACAACATGAAATGAAAATGCCCATACAACAGTTTGTATCATATCTTACCGATTAGTGCTTCACCAATGACATTACATCCTACACGTAATGTTACAGTTTAGGTTAAGGCAAGTTAAGTCATTGTTGTTAGGTTTAGGTTAAAGAAACATGGTGAGAACATACCTTAAATGATTCAAAGTTCACTCAACCTTAACATGGTTCCGACCACTGGTCTCCTGGGGAAAGTCCTGTGTTTTGTGACCCATCCACAGCCCCAGTCTACCTCCTTACAGGAACCACTCAGGACTGCATCTTTCTTTACTTCTATCAGCGCATTGGCTACGTAATTTCGTATCCTTCCAAAATATGAATCACTGGCTCAGGATTACATAGGATATATGTAAATTTTTATTGCATTATTTTTCATAGGAAGTGTTTCTATTTGCTTTTTAGGCTCCAAAGGTGGGCATTTTGTAGCAAAATTTTGCTGTTTTTCTAGTAGGGTAGTGCAAAGAAAAGCAGTTGTTTATTACTGAGACATTAATGCTTTTCCTGCCAGAATTCTTTTCTTAACCATAACCAAGTAAGTTTTGCGCTAAAACCTAACCACATGTTAACCACAGCATTGTTTAACATTAAGTTTCAACCTATTTGATGCAAAAGTACATGTGAATGTCAGGTATGTTTGCAGAAATGTACAATACCATTTCTTTCTGGCAGTTGGGTTGTATATTCAATATAAATTAATGTGACTGTATTTTTTGTTTCCCCCTAAAACTTCTACAAAATGACCTCTAAAAATTTCATCATCACATTATGAGTTAGCACAAACCCTGACAGACCTACTCTGGAGCTCACAGCTACACAGCTCAGAACCCTATATGAAGCTCAGAGTGAGTGTAATGACACCTGAAGAGTGCTATTACCACTCTGCCTGTTAATGTTAATGGTTGCAGTGAGGCAATAGAGCTGCTGGTCCTGCCCACTGTTGACACCGCTGTCCATACCGGAGAGAATTGATTTTCCATGAAAGCTGAGTGATGTGGAGGGACTGCTGGCCCTCTGATGTCAGCACTCTGTCATCTCTCCCTGTCTCTCTCTCTCCCTACATCATCTCTGTCACTCTCTGTTCTCCTTTCTCTCAAGTGTTTTATCCCCTCACCCCACTTTTCTGTCTCGGTTTCTTTTCAGCTCAGTATCTTTTCCTCGTTCTTCACCTCTCTGCCCTCTGTCCTCACTTCATAGCTCCGTCTCCTCGCCTCTCTGCTCTGCTCCTCAAGTCGATTCTGCTTCATTGGCATCACATAGTAATGTATGTAGTGTTCATTAAGATCAATTTATAGACATTAACAGCTAATTAGTATCAATTAAAGTGAAGTAAATAGGCAACTCTCCTTCTCCCTCCCACTCTCTCCCCTTCCACAACAGCAGGCAGGATGATTACACGTTGAGATCACGATGCTAAATAAGAGCCCTATTTCCACTGCTGTCACACTCTTTGCATCATTCCCATGAATGAATTTCACACAGCTGAGCTTGATAGAGCCTTGATTTTGGAACAAGATTGCCCTTTGTTTATTTTGCATGCAGCTCTTACACTTTTTCGCAAAAAGAGGAGATTTGGAGATTAAAGCAAGTGAAACAAATTCATGTAAACAGGAAAAGGCCCATTCTGTGTGTACTGACACATACAGTGATGGCAACGAGAAAACTTCTTGGGTATTTTGAAACCATTTAAGGTTCTCTTGGTATGCAGATGAGCCCCTGATTTTTATACAAATTAATGTCACAATTCACAATTAAGCAACTTCATTTAAAAATGAACACTGACGTTTAATTCAATAAATTTAAAGATCTTCTTGAAGACAACTTGATTAGCATGTTTTTCATCGTTTCATCGTATCTTGCTGACATCGTTAGGAAAATTTCTTTCCAGTCTACATTGTTCAGAGTTGCAGAGTCTTGTTGTAGTTAAGTTAAATTGTTTTTACCACATGTTGAGTGAGAGTGAATCTGTGCATGGCGAGGTGATGATGTGATTTAATGTTGAATGTATTATCACTTATAAGTGTTAGAGCAAACATTTGCAAGTTCAGCACTTAAATTGCTGTTATTATTTTTTATGAATATTGTGAAGCTTTCTCCTGATGCACACACACACTTTCACACAAAGTTAAAAGTGACTTTCTGTGTGCCATTCTTCCTCTCTCGCTTTCTCTTCGTCTGTCTTGCATTCTCTTCATTGCCTCATCTTTCCATCCACATATTAAAGTCATATATCACCAGGATCAAACCCAGTGTGTGAGAGCGAGCGACAGGCTGATTTACTGGTGGGTTTCCTCTGTGTCTGTGAGTTTTATGATTGGGGTCGAGGGCCAGGGACACAGGGATACATTTCTGACAAGGTCTCTCTTTGACTACTGGTGTTTTCCAGCACTTTTCATGCCTTCGCGCTCAGCGTGACCTCCATGAATTGCGAGGCCACATGTTAATGCCACTTTTTACTTAAACAGCTGAGTTCCAGAAGATGTCGCAGCGAGCACTCACCAGCTGCTGCTGCGGGTGAGGAATGGGTGTATTTATTCTCGGGTGGTTTGTGATGTTGTTGAAAAAAAGTTTACCCCACTATTGAGTTAGAGAGGCTGGATTTCACTTAAAGTCATGTTCATTTGACAAATTATTGGTGACAGAAATTTAAAAGTATCTTTTTAAAAAAGAAAAAGACGGCACTTCACAGCTATCATATATACAAATAGTACTAAATTTAGAATATAATGCAAATGGATGTTATGCATGAAAAAAAGACACAAAAAATTCCAAGAATGAGCAGTTGAGAACCTATTGTTACCTCAAAGTGAACTTCTTTCAGTTTCCTTAAGTCATATAATGCTCTACATATGTGTTTTAATGAAAGGTCAAAATAAATCCTTTCAAAAAATTATTATTAATTAATTAATAATTTTGCTAGATAACTGCATTATTTGCAAAGGCACCAGAAGGCTGCAAATTTCCATAATGTGAAAATAAAAGGAATTAAAAGTGTGTCTCTTTGCAAATGAACAAACTTAATTACATCCTTAACAGGCAGAAGTTAAAGCTACTTCACCCCCCAAAAATATTATGAGTTTATCAATAACACCCTGTGTTGCCTGAAATTCAGGAAGAAAACTTTTTTTTTAATTCACCTCCACGGTGACTGAAGATTCAAAGAAAATTAAATGGGGGGTCCGCTTTTAACAACAGCAAAACTATAACTAAACAGCCGTTTGCTCAACTTGTGCAGTATAAGAAAAACTTGTTTTTGTTGCATTTTTTCCCACAAATTCAGCATAACGGGGTGTTCTATAGTGCGGTGAAGATATTTTGGAAAGCTTTCTCAAAACATATCATGAAAGACAGTTTGATATGCTGAATGTTTGAAAATTAAAAGGGGAAATCCACTAATTTTACACATCAAAGTCTGTCTACAGGTCTTGTAGAGTACTACTGCCTGAAAAAGTGAAGAAGGCTGTATGAAGCCTTTTGGCGTCAGAGAGAGCTGAAGTCAAATAAATTGCCTCAAGTGATGTCACTTGAGTTGGTGCCTGCTGGGGCTGAAGACTAAAGTTTTCAGAATCCAAAAACTCTGGGGGCATGAAATTAGAAAGTGAGCTTACAATACCTTTGTAGCCCACTCCTCATCTCTGATGAGACTAGCATAACACTTCCAAAATTTCAAACAGTTGAGTTGCATTGTGAGTAGTGAAGGCAACAAAGCAGATGAAGGCACAAAAGAGACGATGCCTGTCCCGCATCACTTTCCAGTTGTGGTGACATCATCACTCCACAGGCTTTACTGACATCTCAATCTTGTGTTAATACAATGCAACATAATGTGATCTCATCCTGACTTTGGTTGTTTCTCAATTGCACTTTTGCTTTCCAGACAAAATACTTTAAGACAAAATGACAGTCAGCACAGTAGTAGAGTATGTAAAATACTAGTTTTTGAATGTTCCCGATGGAGCTGCTGTGTGGGCAGCTCTTCCCAGAACAATCATAAGCTAATCCATATACCCAGTCTAGAAGGACTCAGGCCAGGAACCATGACCTAATCAGTGAACACAACACCAGATCTGTGCCTGCGCACATAAATACAGAGCACTGGGCAACTGGGACATAACAAAGCGAAAACAACAAATGACACAAGCAGACGTACTGCTGAGACGGTAAGGCATACATGCATGAATGCTTCCACATAGTGCATAAAGCAAGATTCCTATCTCCCTCACATTCTCTGTCTCTTTTCTTTTTCTCCCTCGTCTTTATTCCTCTTTCCTCTTGTGTGATTTCCATGTCAGAGGAGGAGACATGACAAGTTCTTTCCGGCCTTTCCCCAATGTGAGCCAGTTCAGATTTTTACCACAGTCCTTCTGTCAGCCAGCCAGCCAGCTAGCCAGTCAGTCAGTCATACCACACTAGTCCTGCAGGAATGTAGAAGAAGAGTCCAGCCTCGGGGTTAGTCCTTTCATCATCAGTCATTTCATTTGCAATTTGATCACACTGAAGAAGAGAATGTGGAAAAATACATACAAGTGAAACGGCATGGTAAATGTAGTGTTGAGGAGCCTTAAATGTAACATGGTTCACATATGTGTAATCTGTTTATACAGTCACAATGTATAATTCGATGCTTGGGAGGACGGATCATATTCCTTGTAAGATTAAAATTATACAGAAGACATGCTATGAAGCTAGTTGACGACTGACTTGTGTGCGGCTGTGTCTTAGGCTTGTGCTGTAATGTTTCTCCTTTGCTTCCTCTCCTATATACACATAAGGAAAGTAAAGCTATTTATTTTTTTGTTAATTCTGCCTGACATTTACAATTACCGCTGTGTTTAGTTGCAGCGGGGCCTGCTTTAATAGGGCTGTTGACTGTCAAACTTGGTTAAGTCTCCTCAGATCTCAGCCCTCCATTCATGGGGACCTTATTGTTTGAGTGTGCATGTGTGTGCGGAGGAGGGAGGTATGTGTGTAGAAATGTGCGCTCACACGTGTGCTTTTACTGTACAGCTTTAAATTAACGTGAATGTTTGCAATGATAAGAACGCCAAAGCTCAGTTGGCATATATGGGACATTTTTTTTGTGGGACTGTTTTCTGCTCATGAGAATATGTGCACCTGTGTATATGTAGAAAGACTTTTGCAGGCCCAGTGAGGGCCCTCAGGAACCGGATGGAGCTTATTGCTACAATGAGAAATGATAAAACGGTTCCACTTCCGATGATTGTCATAAGGAGGAAAACGACATTAACGAGCCAGGCCGTATCGGCAGGGTTTTCATGCTCTGATTCTGACTTCCTCTCCAGTTACAGCCGTCCAAACAGTTCAGGGAAGTGCCTGCCTTGATGCACTAATGACATGAACAGTTAGCAGGGGACAGATAGACAGACAGACAGACTCGTGGGGACTGTCAGACATGTCGGTATCGATTCGGTAAGATGACACTTTGTCCTAATGGAGGCATTATGTTGTTAATATGGCATTATGGCAGGCCACTGGAGGAGCAAAGCTAACATTTAGGGGTAATAAAAGCCTTTTTGCTCTATTGATCACATGTCTGACTACATGTGTACTTACACATGCATGTATGGAGAGTACTAAGTCATGATAAATATTGTATTTTGGAGGGGTTAAAAATATATGTAGTAGTATTATTGACTATTGCCGAAGGCAGGTTTTGGAACTGACAGATACACAAAAAAATCAATCAGAAGCAAAAGAACATGTGGACAATACTGTGGTTTGAAAAACATGAAACTAGGGTAGAAAAAAATATTTAATCTGGTCCCTGCTCAGTGTTTCCACTGCTTTCATAGCGAGACACATCCAACTATGCTTCACATTTATACATAGTCACAATTCTGCTTTTGGTCACTAAGCAGCCCCCCGGGTTTTTTTTTGAGAATATCCTCATTATGGGCTTTAAAAAACAGACCTTGAAGATTATACCACAAAAAGCAATCAAATTATAACCCACTGTAAGCCTACTTTAACGACAACGCCATTAAAAACCCCAAGGACACTATGAAATGGCACTGGAAAACCGGTGACTGTGGTATCAGATGGTCACATTAAAACTGATTGATCCCTCGGGTAAAAGCAGCAAAGAATAGTTTGATAAGAAAAAGTGAAAAAGAAAAAGTGAGTTGAGAAAAATGAGTTTAAACACAACCATTTCCCCTTTTAATTATGCTCATATTCAGTGTTTTTGCATAACTAAAACTTTTGGGGCGGCTGTAGCCCAGTCTATAGGGACTTGGGTTGGGAACCGAAGGGCTGCCAGTTCAACTCCTCATTCGGACCAAATATGGAGTGTGGACTGGTAGCTGGAGAGGTGCCAGTTTGCCTCCTGGGCACTGCAGAGGCACCCTGAACAAGGCACCAAACCCCCAACTGCTCAGGCTAGCTCCCTCACTCTGACATCTCTCCATTAAATGCATGTATTGGTCCTGTTTGTGCGTGTGTGTGTATTACAGGCCTGTGTGTATATGACAACCAAGTGAAAAAAAATTGAATTTCCCCTCAGGGATTAATAAAGTATCTTCTTCTTCCTCTTCTTTAGGGTTATGTAATGAAAATTCAGAGGAGGCTACAGCAGTTTCTGTCTCTGTCTGTTCACTGGATTGAAAACTGGCTTTCAACGTAACGGAATGGCTCATTTCTAATTTGATCTTGATATGCTGACTAACACATTTATATCTCCTGTGATTTTGTTGTATTTGGAAATCACTGATCGAGATATGAAACATATATTGGACAAAATAATATGCCAAAATTGTGAAATGTGACACATCTAAATTTCTGTAAAACAACAGTATCCAATATATGACAAACTCGAATAAAAAGTGAGAGTATAAACAATGCAATTTGTGAATTTACAGAAGTATAACACTTACAGAACACATGGGATACGCTTTGCTTTGGATTATTTCACACACTAAGTAAGGAAGAGCCATTAAAAATAGTTTATGAGTGCGAGAGAGGGAGAATAAATTTAAGACAAATGTTATATGTTGACAAAATCTTATGTTTCAGCTTGGAGCACGCCTTGGCAAACTGAAATAGGCCAGACTGGCAGATGAGACACAGACAGACACACGTGCAGACACACATGGGGCACCTTGCCTACTTTCCCTTATAACAGAGGTATGGCTATCACAGCCCTTGTAATGATGTGATGGTCTGCTAGCACCTCAACCTCTTTGGATGGAAAATGTGAGAAGAGATCCTAGTAAAGGTCCAGTCTGATCAAATACAATCCGCACAAATCCCCCTCCTCCCCCTGTCTCCCTTCTAAAAAGCAAGGTGGAGAGATGGAGAGGAATATTTTCATTGTATTAAGCGGCTTGGTTGGGATACACTGGTCCTCGTCAAGCTTGTAAGCTCTAGGAGCAGAATACCTAAAGGGATGATCACTTCATCCCACTTGGAAAGTCCTTCTTCCTCCCTCATTTCTGGTCCGGAGAATATGCACTGTTCTGATGACATCATGACATGGAAGAATACCGTCAGTGTATGAAGAATGTGAGGGAAGGTGGACAGTGTGAGTAAAGGTCAAGGACATTTGGTTCTCATTAAGGCCGGGCCCTGCTCTCTGTGACAGTAAGCAGTAGTTGCAAGGAAGATGCACGGTTTATGCTACACACTTAAACAAAGGAGGTCCTTTAGTTGGGATTTTTATTATAATCATCCAATAATGACATAAGAATTTTCAGAATAAAAAGCTGATTATTCTGCTGCCTGCTGTAAAATGATGGAGATAATTGTGTTTGGAGTGAAGTGGTTAAATAGGCTAACTCATTTACACAGTCAGGAAAATGTCTTCTCTCACAACAACACTGATATTTGTAGTAGGACAGCAATTCTGTCAAATCAAGGCGAAATAGATATTAATCAGCATTAAGCAGCATTAACTGAATGTACTTCATTTTGATAAGTTACTTAATGTAACGTTAGTAAAATAAGGGATAACCAACAAAGCTTCCAGCTTTGCTAGCTCACAGGTATGGCTAATATTAGCTTACATTAAAAAGCTTCTTTCTTGAAATAAAATAACCAGCATATATATTTAGTTTAGCTAGTTTATTTAATTACACTAATGTTCAGGGAACTTAAAATGTTTCATTGATGGTTTAAGTTTTAAGTTTGAGTAAGAGTGTAAAACCAATCATCTAGCTCATCTAGTTAGCCTTAACTATCCTTAAACATCTCAGTGACACATTAACACAATGTGATTCCTATATATTTTATGTTGAAACAGTCATGGTAAAAACGCTACCAACATTATGTCTTGAACAGATTTGACTGCCTTGACACCATCTTTTTTTTTTCAATATCTAGGCTAAGTGTCAAGACAAATAGATACAGAAATAGTAGCAAGATAGTACACTACACATTGACAAAACGACACATTCTCTCTCTGACCTCGTCACATATTGATGTTCGGTCATGGACTTTCCACGTATACAGCGTGAAAGGTACCCTGGGTGCCTTGGTTGTTGACGTTCTGGGACACCATGCCAAGTTCTGCCAGTTACATGCATCTTCTTCTTTCAAAATACACTTCCGTTTTCACAGGAGATCCTTCAAACAAAAACAGCACGTGGTTAGGTTTAGGAAAAAAGGACAGGTTTTGGCTTTAGAATCTTACAGGACATGAACACCGCTCTCTTGAGTAAAAGTTGGTGATTGTCGGACTTTTGCTGCCTCAACTTTTGTCCTTGTCCCGCTGCGTTTCCCCCTGATGCTGTGCACCGTTAAACTACAGTGGCAAATGGCTGTGTATCATCCCGATGTCCCGATAAAGGACACCTTTTTTTGTTGGTTTCTGACGCCAAAAGTCACTGCCCAAGCACACGATTTCAATGACTTCAGAGGCTGGGCTCAACGAAACCATGGTCTCCTACATTCAGCCAGATCACCAGTATAAAATGTTGGCAATGTATGTTTCTGCAAACCATGGATATGTTACATTCATGTTTCATACGTAGCAGCAGACAGCAGCAGACCATTGTTTGAGACCAACAAACAACAAAAGCAGGTATTTGTAAAGACACACCGAACGTTTCCCGACATGTTTGTTGCCACAAAACTGTGTATTTTAAGCCAAAACATTATGTTTTTCTAAACTCTACCAAGTGTTTGTGCCTAAACCTAGTTATACATTAACCACACATTGTAAAATAAAATTCAAAATAATGAAACACAAGGAAATCTAAAATTTGAACATATTCACTACATATGAAACGTAAAATGTAACACATTCCTGGTTTGCAGAATTGTACCATGCCAACATTTACTCTGGTGTCTGGGATGCTACAGTAGAGCTTGTCACTCTTCACACAGTTCGATTGTGATTATCTAAATAGTACTTCTTCCAGGAAATCGGACCTGGGCTTTTATTTACACTGTGCATATTTCAAACCGTTTCAGACGTCTCACCTCTGTAGAGCTTGGAAAGCTCATCTGACAGCCTGAATCCCTATCTGGGTGAGATCAGAAGTTAGTCATCAGAGCCGAGACCATCTGTTTACACCAAGACAAGCCGCAGAGCACTGACTCAGGGTTACCGAACACCGCCAGACGAGGCAGCTGACTCGCAGTGAAAAAGCAGACCTTGTGGGGTAGTAGCCACGGCTTTTATGAGCATTTTGATCAGAGATTGTCCAAACAATGGAAATGAAGTGCAGCACTGTGGAGGTGAGAGTTATGAGCTGATATATTGAGCTGCCAAAATCAGATCTCACTCACTCTCTCTTTCCATGTCCTATGTTGTGGATACACAACAGTTTGGTCTCATATCTACTGGAGAATATAATTGGTATTTAAGTCAACAGTATTTTTTTTTAGCATTTCTGCTCCTATGTGTGTGTTCATTTTGTTTTGTTTTTTTGTCCTTATGACAAAAGTACACGAGCTAGAATATGAGGGAAATAGTTTGGCGAGGGCTTCCATGGTAGGGAATTAGTTCCGTATAACATTTTTGCATGTGTACATGTGTGTATCTATTGTTGTCGGAGGGTGTGTAGAACATCCACCAGGAAAGCTCTTTCAGCTATGATATTGTAAGCCGTGTGTGACTCAGCTGGAAATATTGTCACACTCAAACATTTATGTCTGGCAGAAAGAGTATTTGTTCGCTTTGTTGTTGGGTCTCACCCAAAGGTGCTTCAGGAAATTCTGGAAATCAACTTAACTCACAAAGAAATATGTTTTTTTTAACATCCCTCT
Organism: Epinephelus lanceolatus; assembly: GCF_041903045.1. Taxonomy (NCBI): domain Eukaryota; kingdom Metazoa; phylum Chordata; class Actinopteri; order Perciformes; family Serranidae; genus Epinephelus; species Epinephelus lanceolatus. The sequence goes on along the minus strand of NC_135747.1, from coordinate 17,429,079 downwards.
TGGCAGTACAGGCACTACCCAATAACAAAGTTTGGCTTTTATTTTATTTTTATTTATTTTTTTTAAGCAGCTTTCTCAGTTTACTTGTTTAATCTCCTTTGATAAGATTCTAATTCAAAGCAGGTCACCAAAACTGGCACTCCTAAACAGATTGGTTTTGTTTTGGCTTATCTTAGACTGACAGTTTCTAATTACCAAGTGACAGGAAATGTAGCTCCAAAAGATAGTATCCGTGACGTGTTTTTAATGTCATTATTGATCATTGATATATCAATCTGTATGGTAGGGTGTTAAAATAAATAAATAAATGTGACACATTCATTTTGTTTCCCTGTCTTCTCCATATTCTGCTGTTTAGAAACAATTGTTCCACTTCACAAAGCCAAAAATAATTGCTCAAAAAGTTTGAAGTTTAACTTATTTATGGTCCTTAATTCGAAAATGCACCTGCTGTTTCCAGTATTTGTACCCTAGATATATTTTTTTCTACTTTCTAAATTTACTTCAGAACAAAAAGAAACTGAAAGTGATTTGTTTGACACCATGTTTGTATTTTCATGCACTGAAGTCAACAACAGAAGCTCAGTAGTATCACACTTCACTCACTGGTGCATCTTCCAAGTTTTTGGTAGCCGATTCAAATAAACAACAGGCTTGCACACAGCCCTTCACAACAATTCTACCACTCCTGTGTGAGTTCACACAGAATTATCCCGTCCAAATGGAGAGGGAAAAGAAGCTGTGTGGAAATGTGTAGATCTCAGTGTTAACTTACTTCAGTGGATTTACTTTGTTGCTTTTCACAGTTGAGTGTATATTTTGATATATGTGTATTTTGGTTCAGACGGTTGCAGCACAGTGTGATTGCTTCATCTGAATGTTTGCTGTCCAAAATCACTCAAAACTCTGTGTCATTAATTAATTAAAAAAAAACAAACTTTTTTTTCATGAATATCCATCACATGATTTACTGCAGATGCAGCCCGTCTGAATATAAAACCTTATAATAAACAAATTTCCAGTGGGTCAGCCAACAACAACAGACATTAGTAAGCAATTGTCTCATTCCCCAGCTACATTATTCCCATACACTGGGTAATTCCCCCTTTGGTGTAATTGCATGTAAAAGCCATTATCATCTGGGTCCATGCTAATCATATTTTGAGGCTGGGCTCTGGGGTAATTGTTGAACTTTCTGTCAATGTGTGGAGATAGAAATGCAGTCCTGGCACTGGCATAGCTGCAGCTGCTTCCCTTCTTTGGTCTGAACCCCCTAACCGCTACAGATTGGTTTTCACTCCGCCCTATATCAGACTATGGAGCAGAGTTCTTTTAGATGACTTGGAGTTTTATTCTTGTTACTGTACCTTGAGAGTTGGCACAGTCCTCTGAATGAAAGATTGACTCCAGAGTGGCTCAGCCAAAGCGGAAAGGCAGAGCGGGAGTGAGGGAGAGAAGTGCCAGCAAAAGTGGGATGGAGAGAAGAGGGAAAGAACAAAGGGAAGGGAGAGCGGGATGGAGAGTCTCATGTTAACAGTGCATGTAGAGACAGCTGTCACAGAGCGGCTCGCTCTTTGGAAACACTTACAGGCTCATCAGTCAAAAGAGCTGCACCTGCACCAGTGTTTGTGTGCGACTGTGAGAGAGAGAGAGACGTACATATGCAAGCATATGTCACTTTTAAAGTGTGTGTGGGCATATTTGTGTGTGAGATGAATTACATTTTCGGAAACACTGAGTAGTCTGTGTTTACATTTCTTTATGCTCAGTTTACATCTGTTGCATGAGGATTATTGTACTTTAAATTTCCTCCCGCTCGGCCTAAACTCGCTGTTTCCACAATGCTTTCACTGATCCAGGGACTGATACAGGCTGATATACTGACGGCCCGTGCAAACACTGGAAAGTTTTGAAGTGATCTTGCCAATAGCTGACACTGGTGCCAATGTTATTAAGACTAGAAAATGACTCTGGAATTCATTGTTTTGTCCAGAACTTCACTCATTTGGTGAAAGGTCCAGCTTCAGCAATAACACTTATGATAAATGATATAATAGAAAACATACTGTTTCGAAAGCAATGCCGTAATTTATCGATTTATTAATTTTCTTGTTTGTTTGTTTTTGGCAGCATCCAAGATACAGCTGTTACCAATGACTGGACAGCAAGTTGAATCTAAATGTTCTCAAACAACCTCTCAACTGGAACTTTCCATAATTTTAATATGTACATACAAAATGCGGACAAATATATTCATAACCACTAAGTCTCATGAAACATTCATCACAGCGATAGGCGGTAATGATCCTGGCGTCACATTGCTCGGGAAAATATATGGCTCCTAATTACTATGCCATCAAGCATATTTTGCCTCCCGATATATCATACATAATGTGGGCTTGAATCACAACCACAGGCAGGTTGGTGCCGTCACTTTCTCTCCTATTGTTTGTTCAAAGCAGACACTTAAAAGAGAAAAATGCAGGTTATTCTTATGTATCTGCTATTAATTCAATCAGATTTTCAGTACTGGTCATTTGGTGCCAGACAAGTTTGAGCGTTTGCATATTTGGCAAATTATTAACATTTACCTCATTTAATGTGCACTAATTAGCTGCTGTCACTGATTTATTTATAGGTATAGTTAGTGGTTTATATAGCCTCTTCTTCTTATCACATACCTTAACCTCCTTTACGGTCATAAACAAAAAAGAACTTTGCCAGTTTTGTCTTCATTTCAACACAATCAATATGTTGAATAAAAGACATGTAACACATTTCTACTGTAAAGTTGTAGAGGAATAACTGGGGTTAAATCATAAAGAAGTATTTCTTTTCCTCTCAAAAAGTCCTGCTAAATTGTAACAGACATAATACTATACATGTGTCAACATGGTTTAAGAATAGAGACACCAATCTTAACACAGTCCAACACCTTCTCTAATACCTTCCTTTATTAATTTATTTATTTATTTATTCATTTATTTATTTATCTTATGCCATTGCTTGACACCTATTTGACAGTGTAAGTGTTGGTTTGGTCTTACTTTTGCAGAAGAATATTTGGGTGTCATGTTGTGAAAGATGAATAACCTTTTCCATCTATCCTTAGTTTATACGTTACGTGTTTTGAGTTATTTTAGCAACAATAGAAATTATGTCACATCCATAGTCCCAGGTATTTTCACTTTTACCTCTTAAATTAACTTTTTAACAAACATTTACTTTTTTTAATTAATATCCCAAAATATAATTTCAGCAATTGAATTTTAACGGTTATTTATTTGACTCAATTAACTGTTTTAACAGCTTGTCATTTTGGATTTGTGTTTTCATATATTTTCTTAACGTATTGCATTTTTTATGTTCTGAAGTGGGAAACATTTTGTTTTAACTTCATCAATTCTTAGCAGTTAACATTACTTTTGTCCATTTTTTTTCAGCCATTCTTGTTTTCCTTTTTCCTAATTCCACTTGCGATCACTGTACACTGTATCTTTTCTGCACTAAATTATTTCACAGTCATTCTGCAGACAACTGGGATTTTTTCCCCCCTCCAACTTGAACCCAAAGAACTGCTAACCAGCTGCAGTAGCATGTCTGGTTCCCCTCAGAGTGGCTGTCTCAAGTCTGACACTGGCCCGAGGGAGTAACAGTGTAAGTACTTGCAGTGGTGTTGTTATACACAAGCGTTAAATTGAAAGCATAATGTGGTATTTTAATAGAATTCAGATTACAAAAGATAGATACTGCAGCGCTGAATGGGAGCATTTTGCAGTATGTATGCCTTTGACACAGCCAAACAAACTTCCCCCGGAGACAAACAGAAGGGGGGTGAATGATATTGTACTATATCTAAATGTTTGCACCGTTACAGTGACAAGTTACCAAACTGGACCGCTGATGTAAGACGAGATGTGAACCATCGTCTCCAGTGTCAGAGTCAAAGGCTTGACCATATCACCCACTCTTACTTCCTATGTAAAAATGTTATGTGACAGTAAAACAATTTCTCGCTACTTGTTATAATGAGAACGCCAAAGTCAACACCTTCACTTAAAGTTCACTTAAATTTTAACTGTGGCTATGGTAGCAGTCTCAAGTATCGTAAAAACATCCTGCACTTTTTTTACTAAGTCATACAAAAGCCAGTTTGGAAGCGTATAAAAGAAAGTTTACATCACATGAACTCTGCAATCTGCTCCTGATAAAGCAGATTATCCAGAATTTCAATTAATACCAGAGTTGAACTGCAAACCACTGAGCGGTGCAGCCTAATTCCTTTCTTTAAACAGGACCAGGCTTTGGATGTGCGTGTGTATGTGGCATTGAGAGTGTGTTTCTGGGGAAAGGTTCACTGAAAGTCTTCCTTTATGTGTTGCCCTGCCAAGTCGGGATCCTGCCACCAGTGTAGAAGTGCTGTATAAGTCATATCCTCAATGGAGACCACCACACATGCAACACACACAGGCTCACACATATTCTCTGTCTTACACACACACACACACACACACACACACAAAGGCTAATCATCACCCATCGCCAGGAAGCTTCCACAGCCGAGGTTGCATGGCAATCATTGTCTGTTGAAAAGAGAGGGGAAGTGCGGTTAACTAATGAATCCCATGATCTCAGTAGCATTCAGCACCATGAGTTGTGTCACTGGATCTTGCCAACCAGTCATTTCCAAATACATCGCTGAAAGACAATGGGTTGAAATGCAAATGATGTGATTAATGACTTTAACATGTCAACTAATACAGTGCACCCCCTGTACTGAATGTGAAATGTATGTAATGCAAAATGAAGTGACCATTTGAATGGGAACTGGAAATGACTGATCATGTTTCATCACATATCAAGAGTGATTAGAGCTTGATTAAAGTACTTAAAGTACATTAGATTACTTCTTATTTGTTTATGTGTAACATTAAACTGTATTTTGATCTTACCTTTAGATTTCGGCATGTCAAAAAGATCATAATTGTGGAAAAAAGGTGTCAAAACATCAACTAAAATCCCTCAACCATCCCTATAATATCCATCCATATGTCCATTATGTTGCAAACACTTCTTAGCTCAACATAGAGCACAACATAGCAGCCATTTAGCATACACACTGGTAAACTTTACCTAGTCTAGTCACACAAAGGGTGACCATTTGTTCAGACTGTTCTCATCAGGTCACCAAATTTCAATGCTTTGTCATGCCCCTTGGTGTCCGATAGGGACCCACAGGGCACCCTTTACCCTATCTATGTGATGCACAGCTGAAACACATTGCTACATTGGTTAATGTCATCAAATGGCCAGAATTAGGTTTAGGCAACAAAACTACTTGCTTAGGTTTAGAAAAAAAGACCCTTTATATAGTTCACATAACTGTGTTTGTTATTTAATATAATGTGATGTATATATGTCACATAAGTAATGTCAGTGCATGAGAATTGTACTTAAATTAAAGGGATAGTGCACCCATATGCTGAGGGAGGCTCAGGTGAAGTTTTAGAGTCCTCACAACACTTGCGGAGATCCCAGGGGAAAGGGGGTAGCAGCACAACTCCACCTAATGGAGGCTTACGGCACACCAGATTCAAACGTCCAAAAACACATTTGAATTGAAACCACAAAATATCGCCACGTTTTTCCAAACAACTTTTTATGTCCGGACTTCAGAACACTTGGATCGCTATGGACGAGCAGTATGGAGATATTTTGTGGTTTCATTTATGTGTTTTTGGACGTTTGAATCTAGGGCACCATAAGCCTCCATTAGGTGGTTTTGTTGCTACTCCCTCTCCCCTGGGATCTCCACAAGGAGGACTCTAAAGCCTCACCTGAGCCTCCCTCGGCATATGGGTGAGTAGATAATGGGTGAATTATCATTTTTGGGTGCACTATCCCTTTAAGCAATGTTGCGCAAAAAAACACTGACTTTTGGTTTCACATGGGACACAAACTACAGTCTCCTGGGTGAGTCTGTAGTCTGGTTTTGTTTGACCCATTCACCTGGCCTCCCTTCCACCCTACATGGACTTCCTTTCTCTTTATACTAAGTCAGTTGCTCTCACCGTCACGTATTGCAGTAGTGCAGTATACTGGAGTAAGCAGAAATCTCTGTGCATAAAGATGCAAAAATGTGCCTTTGGAGTAGATATTACATGCCGAAGGGTATGACAAAGTTTATTTGTTGGTCCTGGTGTAATACATGCATTGTTGTGAACCAGCTTGCAAGCAACAATGTGACCAGATGCACTTGTGTTGTCAATGAAGCGGTACGCTCTGCGGCTGAAGTACTCTGTTCAGAAGAAAGCAAGATGTGTTCTGCTTAACTCTCTGTTTGGGCTGAAAGAACTGGTCTCTTGGCTCACATGAAGGAATAGAGTGCTGGATTACAGGCCTGTATAGACCCAGTGTTAATGTTTAATGCGTGCCTTAGGGCTGAGTATGCTTATTACAGCTCGGTCAAAGCAACTGTTGCATTTCAGAAGGTCTGGTGTGGGGATGAAGCTGTTTAAACTGCACTTCTTTAATGTAAGCTGTATAACTATTACAGACCGTGGTGGCTGATGCGGCTGGCATGATGTCTGCTGCTGTAATGTGTAAAGAGCTGGCCTGCTGGAGTTTCTTAGGGGATTTGCTGATCCGTTATTGATGTTTAAGGCTGCAGTTGTGTACGTGCAGTTGTTGTGTGTGTGTGTGTGTGTGTGAAAAACAGGGGAGTGAGCTTGGCTTGGAAAATATGTGAGGAGATTGAGAAGGGTGAGTTTGCACTGTGCATTGTCTGTGCAATCTTTTACCAACACACACACGCAAACATACACCATACTAGACAATCAGATAACTGACTTGAAACAGTTACTACTAAAAACTAGACATCCATTAGTAAAAATCAAAATATTGCATCACTTTCAGTTAATAAATATTGATTTTCACACTTCGCGCAAAGTTAACTGACATAGAAAATGATCCATTTGCTGGTCACATGAACTAAAATGAAAACAACATTCCAGATCTGCTTCAGGCTGCCAACACTTCCACTGGCATGCAAGGGTGTAATTTCCACCGGGGAGGGTTTGTGTGTGTGTTCATAATCGTGATACTGTCCCCCTCACTTTCAAAATTTCAGGTTGATGTCCATATAAAACACATCTGAGCCACCCTCAGGTATTTCCTTGGGCTCTTAACAGAAAGTTTAACTGGCATCAATGAGTGGTGCAGCAACCATGGACTTTTTTTGCCCTGGGGTTTGCCTCTCAGGCTAAATACAGGCTGCCCTACCCAGGCTGTTCTCATGCACTGATCATACATTTTCCCACAAAAAAAGTAATGCAGCAAATTTTTTACATATCCTATGTAAGCCAGTACAGTGCATAACACACCTATTTGGGTAAAAGGCTGAGATCACATCACCAGTGTGATGACAGGATGAAGAGGAGGCAGGCTGGGGTGGTGGATGGGTCACAAATTTTAGTACTTGCCTCTAGGACTTTCCCCAGGAGACCTGTGTTCAGGGCTGTGTGAACTTTGAGTGAACTTTGAGTCATTTTAAGGTGTGTCGTCTCCATGTTTCTTTCCCTAATCCTAAACACTGTATCTTGCCGACACCTAACCTCTGTAACTTAAAATCTAGTACATCTTTATGTTAAGTTTTGTCATTTATTGCTCTGCGTTATTGGCGAAGGTTTTGGGTGTCACTGTCTGATCTGTACTGGAAACCAGATTTGTTCTTAGCAAGTGGAGTGACAGTTGGAGTTAGGCTGTGATATTGAATGGTTAGATCAGGAAAGTCCATTTGTCAGGGTTTGTTGGGTCTGAACAAATTAGGTTCCTGGTATGGATCTGGTAGTTACAGTGGGGGCTTTATGCAACCTGAAAGGATGAGCTGCATATACTACTCATGGTGCATGTGCATTACCAACACAGAGGTAAATAGCAGAGACAAGGAGGAAGCGCTGGGCATGTTTTGGTCTATTAATCATATTGTTAAAGTACATAATCTGTGCTAAAACAGTTTTTAAAGTACACATAAGATATTATATTACTTATACATGTCAATAAATCATATGAAAGATTTAAAGCTTTTACTCAGGATTCAAAAAACATCCGTCCGTTGGAATGGACAGTGGATCCCAGTGTCAGTGGAAAATGAAAAGGGGAAATACTGTTTGAATAGCAAAATGCTGTTTTGATTTGATTTTCTAATTACACAATCAGCTTATATTTCATCCTATTGATTATGTTGCAGAATATTTATCTCAGGAGGTTTTCAAGATAGCGTTTTCTGAAGATAAAGCAGAAATTGAGGATATTTTAAGAAGCAATGTAAATGCTATAAATACTATATATATATATATTTATATATATATATATATATAAAGTGTTTTAAAGCAACACTTTATTCATTTATATGAGTTAACTATCCATGAAAAATTATTAATATCATGTTTGTTTGTTTTGGGGTGTTTGGGGTTTTATTATTTTCTAATTTAATTTCATAATTTCTTTTTGTATTATTTTGTGGTTGTTGTTGTTGTTTTTTCTTTTGTTTTTAAAGGTCTGTTTAGCCCATTTATTGTTTATTTTTAGTATTGGGTAGTTTCTGCATTAAGGTTCTTTGTCCACTGGGATGATAACACATAATAAAGTATCCTAATTAAATATAAATGAATAAATAAAATGATAATGATTTTTTTAGTACATTTAAGGTGAAAATCCAGCATTACATTTTTTTGTACATAATTGGATTCTGAATGGGTTGAATAAATAACCAAAAGAGCCCTTGTTATGTTCTGTCTGCCCTCAGAACATAACAAATATGGCTGTTTGTGTCTCGTTTTGGTACATATCTAAACTTTTAAATAGAAAATATAACCTATCACTGAAAGTGGATATTGGTTTGTAGAGTAAGGCAGCAAATGTTGCTGAATGAACGAATGAGTAATTAGCTTCAGTTTTGTGCAATATTTCATTTAGTAAGTGAGTGTCATTTTATGTAAATAACTCAAACATTCAAATGAGCCTCTTAGTATGAGTGTTTATGTGATGCATGAGCTTTTTCCCATCATAAGGAGAAAAAAAAGCAAAACATCAGTGGAATAAAATTGATGATGTTTGTTTGAGTAAAGCCCTAAACATGAACAAAACTGCAAACATGTCATGCACTCAGCTGTCTGTTTAGTGCGAGCTGTCATTAGGCGATTTGACATTGTTTCTAAACATGTCAGAAATGGCTCATGTTTGTTATGAGACAAATCCATGTGATTCTTACCCTGGCTGAATTAATGACTGCCATGTGATTAATAGAGGCAATAAATGACAGACCACCATGATGGAGAGGCTGAAGGCAGCTATATTAAGCAGATTTATACAGCGTGTTTAGTCATTTTTGTTGACAGTAAAGTTCAGAAGTTATTGGGAAGATTCATTTCTTATGAATTCACTGTAAACTGTGTGTTTCAAGGCTGTATGGGATGACTGAGATGGACCCTGCTTTTTGTCCATTAGTGATGACCACACAGTTTCATATGCTAACAGTGTATTAAATATTAATTGAAGAGTTTTTCCATAATATTTCATTGCTGTTAACATACAGTATATTTATCTGAGGCGTATTTGCATATTTTCTCAAATAAAATCACATCATACTCTACATGTAGAAATACTAAGGATATACGCTCACCAGCCACTTTATTAGGTACACCTGTTCAAATGCTTCTTAACGCAAATAGCTAATCGGCCAATCACGTGGCAGCAACTCAATGCATTTATGTAGACAATGATAAAGACGATGTGCTGAAGTTCACACAAAGCATCAGCATGGGGAAGAAAGGTGATTTAAGTGACTTTGAACGTGGCATGGTTGTTGGTGCCAGACAGGCTGGTCTGAGTATTTCAGAAACTGCTGATCTGCTGGGATTTTCACACACAACCATCTCTAGGGGTCTAAAATGAGAAAATATCCAGTCAGCGGCAGTTCTCTGGGTAAAAATGCCTTGATGATGCCAGAGGTCAGAGGAGAATGGCCAGACTGGTTCAAGATGATAGAAAGGCAACAGTAACTCAAATATATACTCAAATAAAATAACCAGCCATTACAACCAAGCTATGCAGGACAGTGGGCTACAGCAGCAGAAGACCACACCAGGTGCCACTCCTGTCAGCTACGAACAGGAAACTGAGGCTACAGTTCACCCCGGCTCACCAAAATAGGACAATAGAAGATTGCCATTGCCTGGTCTGATGAGTCTCTATATCTGCTGTAACAGTCAGATAGCAGGGTCAGAATTTGGTGTAAACAACATGAAAGCATGGATCCATCCTGCCTTGTATCAACGTTTCAGGCTTCTGGTGGTGGTGTAATGGTGTGGGGGATATTTTCTTGGCACACTTTGGGCCTCTTAGTACCAACTGAGCATGGTTTAAACGCCACAGCCTACCTGAGTATTGTTGCTGACCGTGTCCATCCCTTTTATCCCTTTATCCATCAAATCATCTCAAACTGGTTCCTTGAACATGACAATGAGTTCACTGTACTCCAATGGCCTCCACAGATCACCAGATCTCAATCCAATAGAGCACCTTTGGGATGTGGTGAAGGAGGAGACTTGCATTGTGGATGTGCAGCTGACAAATCTGCAGCAACTATAGGGATTCCAGTATCAACAGTGTAGCATAAGGGTGTAGATTTGGGATCTATCTATCTATCTATCTATCTATCAGAGCTAGTTTATTGTAAGTATCTATAACATGAAAAAGTTCAAAACCTATATTAAACTAATAATACAAATATTTTTAGCATCCAGCACACAGTGTATATTACATGCATACATACGATTTGGAACTCCCACCTCCACAAGCCAGATAAACATAGCGTAAGTGAGTACGTGAGCGAGCGAGATGCCAGGTTCAGGAGGTACTGTGCTTTTCATCTAAAAATATAATGGCAGATGGATGATGCTAATTGGTTCTTTGAAGAGGAACTAAGTGATGGAGAGGACACATGGTTCTGTCACACAATGTGTTTAATCCCCTCTGCCAGATAAACAAAAACACACACACACGGTTAAAACCGCACTCTGATAATGTACAGGAGGAATGCAGTATGTGAAGCTAATCCACGAAGATTGGGTTTTATCTAAATCCACAACTCCCTCTATCTCTTCTCTTGTGTATTTATATCCACAGGGTTTCTGTGTGTATGAGTCCGACCTGTCACAAAACTCTGTTGTAGATATGTTGGCATATATCCTTACCTCTCTGTACTTTTTCAGCATACTGGTTGTGACCCCAGATAATTTAATTATATACTACTGTATGTGGGCAGTTGAAATATGAGCATGAATATTTGAGGGGAAAAAACTCTAAAAACATTTCATACTCTATGGTTTTGTATTGTTAAATGAAGTGAAAGTGGTCAGATGATCTAAATGTGAAAACCATGTTATTATAATATGCTATAGTAAAAGTTATGAACCCAATCTTTTGCCTTCAATAAGAGTATGGTTTACATAAATTTCCTCTAAGGGTGCTTTCACACCTGCCCTGTTTGGTTCGGTTCAATTGAACTCAAGTTTGTTTGCCCCCTAAGTGTGGTTCATTTGGGCAGGTGTGAACACAACAATCACTCTCAGGCGGGCACCAAAACAACCGGACCGAGACCTTCTTGAAGAGGTGGTCTCGGTCCAGTTACAAACAAACTTGTTAGTGGTGACATATTTGCCTTAATATGCACATTTGGTGCATCCAAAGCATCAAAACATTGTTTTCTAGTTGGAGCCACACCTCATTTTCAAACTGTATGGTTTGACTAAAATGAACAATGCAAGCAACATAGGTCCAATCCCAATATCCCCCCTTGTCCACTACCCCTAGCTTTCTGTCAACTCCAATCTAGACATCATGAATAGCAATAAAAAATTGTCAATAGTTATTCGAAAACGTTTTTACAAAAGTTCCATGTTTATTTGTGAAATTATACATACATGTATGAACTTTTTTCCCCGTCTCTTGCTTGGTGGTAGCCATGGCGACGTCTACCCCTCGCTGACAAGTCAGCATCTGAAATCCCTTGCTCCGATGGGCTAGTTTCATACCCACTACCCCTCGTTATGCCCCCTACCCCTATACGCAAAAAGGAATTGGAACACCACTACCCCTCGCGGGAACACGCAAATCTAGGGGTAGGGCCAAGGGGTAGGGCTAAGGGGGGGTATTGGGATGAGCCCATAGTATACAATAACCAGCGCTACAGTCAGCCTGCATAGTTGTCCCTCCAAAGTGTCACATTTATCTTGCAAGTGTACTCTTCTTCAACGTTTTGTTTACTTCCTGGATTTTTCCCGCATGGAAATTCTGGCCAATCAAGAGCAGCTTTCTTGATCTGGTCTACTTGTAAATGCTGCCGTGAGAACACAAACCAAATCTAGGCAATTATACAACTCTAGGTCTGAAAGCACCCTAACGAATGAGTCATTACTTTTAGGTTATCTCATTGAAATATTCACTTCTCAACAACCTTGCTGTTTGATTTTTTTTTAACAAACTGCTGTCTAGGACAAGTAAAAGGTTGCCAGATATCTACAACTTGACCATCACGGCCTGAACGGGCCTGAACATTTTCCACCTCCAGCAGTGCTGCTTTGTAGCTGACCCTGACCTTTGACCTTTCTGTAAAAGGGGGCAAGAGAGAAACAATTTCTCTGCAGGGACCAATAAAGTGTCACGTTAACATTATGGCTTCCTTCCTTATTTTTCAACCTTTAGAACAGATACTTGAAACACATACGTATTGCATCTTGTGAGGGATAGAGAACTTATTTTTTTCTCAAACACACAGAATAAATGTTTTAATTTAGTAAAAACATCCTGATGTCAAATCTCCAAACTTCACCACAACCAGAAGCCACCGACACTGTGGGTTCTTTGATGTTTAAAGCTACTTTCTTCCCTGTTTCCAATGCATTTGGTTCTGCCAAAAAACACTTACTTTTCTAATAAATTGCAGTAAACGTTCTTGATACTATGTGACTGTGAGTGTGAACCTACAAAGAAACCGTCTACTAACTGAACCAGAAGCTGTTTCCCTCCCATCCCCTGCCAAGATGATGGAGCTGCAAACAGAGAAATAGTTCAGTTGCAACACACTTCTCAGATTTCTACATGTCTTCCACATGTCCTTTGACATTGCGCTTCAGATCCAGAACACCCTATCACTAAATCACCACTAACCCCAAGTACATGTTCATGGGATAGTGAAGCAATGTGGGCCCCTGCTGACCCCTCCGGAGCTCCACCATCCCGTGTATCAGTAAATCAGTCAGCGGGTGCTTTCCCAAGGCTGCTCTGACTCTGAGGGTCAGGGACAGGGAGGATGTGACCTGAGAGGTTATAGGCCATAGGGAAAGTAGCTTAGAGCCTTGAATCCCACTAAGAGAGAGACAGTATGAGACAGACAGGGAGAGAGAGATGGGGTCTGATATATAGAGGTAAAAAAAACAGAGAGGCGAGGGTTGAGCGTTTGATGGATAGAGGAATGAACTTGTGAAAACGACATCCTACTGTGGTTTGGTATGTAGGGAGGAACACACAGACACAGATTTTAAGAGTATGACTTATTGTGACTACTGAACCCGACCCCCCAAAAATTCCATAAGCAGCTTTTAAAGCCAGACAGTTGCACACATGCCCCATATATTTCTCAAACATCACCCGAACTTTACTGTGATCCTGCCTACTGGGTGCTTCTACATGCACAGATGACCCACACCTGCACACACTTGGTGTTAGTCAAGTAAAACTGTTCAACCAAACTATTCAAACCCTGTGATTGAACCTTCCCTGCAATGAATAACCCATTTATGAGAAAATTCCTATCCAGAGGTGCCTCCTCCACTGATAGAACAGCTCACCAGGAAAAAAATGACAAGAGTGAAAAGGGTTCAGCCATTTCTTCTAATACATAGTAAAGCATAAAGATGCTAAGAGAGAAAGAAAATAATTTTAGAGTTCTGTTGAGGTGAGCGTGGCTGGCGTTCGGCTGTAGGAGGGAGAGGTGTGGGGATGACTCATGAGAGCAGTGCCAGGTGAGTTGATTAGCACAGCTGGTGCTTGTTGTCTTATCATTCTGTCCCTTCAAATGCAGCAGCATGCTGGACCTCGGATGACTGCCACGCACCACCACTAATTTCTCACTTACCAACAGTTATTATATTTTTTCACAGCCATTCATGGTCCCCCGAGGATACATTCTATTGACTTTGGTAATCCCCTGATTGTTCCTCACAATGCCATCATGATGTTAACATTTGTTTTTTTTAAGTGAAATTTCTCAACAGCTAATGAATATATTGCCATTGTATTTGGTATAAAAAGTTATGTCAGGATGACTTGCAGTATTTTTGATGATCCCCTGACATTTGATCTAGAGCCATCATTAGGCCAAATGTCAGTTTGCCATATACTTTGGTTCAAGACCAAATACCTAAAAAAAACTAATGATATTCCCATCAGCCTCGGGTGTACCTTCTATTCAATGCTAATTTGCTAACATTAGCATGCTAATATGTTGAAATGGGCATTAAAACATTCAGCCTGCTTAGCATCTACATGCAAATACTGGCTATGTTTACACGCACACTAAAGCCCAGTTCAGACCAAAGATTTGAGACGAGACAAAACCGTTTTAGAATGTTGTAGAGAAAAGTTGCAGCGGTGTGAACTGTCCGTCTGAGCTCGACTCAAGCCGGCTCATGGTGTCATCTGCTACTCTGCTGGTCAAATCACGGGGGCCGGTTTTAGAACATAAGGCACCTTGCCTTGCCTGCTTGCCTTGTCGTGAAGTCCGCTGGTCAAGTCAAAATAACCGCAGACGGCATGTTCGCTTGCTGCAGCAGGTGCTCTGTCCCCTCCGAGCCCTCTGTTTACGTCCTCATGTGTATTAGTGTCAGATGGTGAGTCGCTGCTGTTGCTCATTGCATGTGGTTATGCCCCCCCACACACACATTCTCACTGACTAACTACATGTAATTGGCACTGCTTACTTATATTATTGTGGCATATTTATCATGAATGCAGGCCATCTGATGCTTGTTTTTTTGTTGTTCGTCACTACTACAGATGCAACTGTAGCCAGTATCTCACTGTCACTATCCTCATTAATATTTTAGAAGTTACAAATTATATTCAGCTACAAAATGAAATCAGATTGAAAGTACCGAGAGTTGTTGCATAGAGATGATACACTGTCTCATCTAGTTGCATAGGTGTGAACTGGCAGGTTTTTAGAATGTTGCAGAACAGCACATTGCAAGTTGTTGCATCCATAAATTCGTCTCAGCACAAATCTTGGTCAGAACTGGGCTTAATATTTCACCATTATTCCGAATGAGACAATATTCTGAATTTAAGACATGTGGTATATTCCAGTGATATTCAAGTCTCAATTCTCTGGACATGCAATTATAGCGCATTTGGTCTGAATCTCAACTGGAGGCTTTACCATAATTTGTGACACACAACCTCTTGACTGTTCAAACCAACTCACCAACAGTTTGCAGGGTTGTGTAGAAAAACATTCCCAAAAGAAAAGCTCACAGAAGGAGAAACACACCTACTTTCTAAAATCATGAAGGGACTTGGGTATAAACAGGTTTTTGGATGTGCACAAATATTGCAATGCCAACTTTCTTCTAAAAGATGGCTGAAGGAATGAAAGAGGGAGGCTGTGTTTGCATGGTGGAACAAGTCAGCTACTGGTGGAAAGCTTCCTGGCGCAAGCAACAGCAGTTCCATTTTTCTATATTTTGACGTGATCAGTGACATATTAGGGCATGTTAATTGGAGCATGGACGGCTGCTTGTAAACGGCAAAATTGATGGAATATTCAGTTTCATTTGCCATGTAAATGGCTTAGCAGAAATACTGTCTTTTTTGGAATAAGGGCAAAAAACAGAATATTTTGTGCACGTAAACATAACCACTGTCAATACAAGCATGTTAGCATGCTGATGTTTGCATTTAGCTGTGATATACAGCCTCACAGAGTTGCTGCAGACTCTTAGCCAAGTGTTTCTAGGTTATCAGGTAAAGAATCATTGTTCCAACTGTCTATACATATACTTTACATACATATGAATGTATACAATCTACTTCAATGGCGCTGCAATAAATCCTTTCTTTGTGAAGCCTAAAATATTCTGCTTTTGTTGATGCTGTGGCAGAGAGGTGTCAATTCAATTCCATGGTCATTTTAAGTCTGTTATTACTGGTGCTGTTGCATTGGATTGTGTGAATATTCTGTTCCATTCATGTATGGCACCGAAAGATAACTGATGGTTTGTCAGGCAAGAAAAGACAGTTGTACAAGATGGTACAGATGTCATTAATAACCTGGTAACTATGTAATTAGATGGTCTTGGTTGTAAGAAAGCAATCTCTGACTGAAAACAGAGCACACACACAGACACACACACACACACACAAACACACAGCTCATAGCGAAGCCACTTCTGGCCCAGAAGTGAGGTGAAAATAGCATTTTCTTCTCATCTGAGGCGTCATTCAAGGTTAGCCAAGTGAGAAAGAGCCTACCACATGATGTGTTGTAGCTCAGCCTCACAGTTATCTGTCTCTCAGAAAGGTGGAATATTGACTCTTCTGCCTCCCTTTGTTTTGTTGGGGAGTTTTGATAGAGTACATTGGGGGATCCCTGTTGTTTGAGGTACTATGTATTCAGTTTGTGTGAGCAGCGTTAGTGTAGTGTGATAATTAAATAAATTCTATGGGGATGTACACAGCCTCAAGGCTGGTGGTTTCTAAGGCTGATAGATGGATCAGTTTGCTTTTTTCAGAAATGTATTTTACATAACCACAGAATGCATTTCAGACAAATGGTACAGTAGAACTATTACACTCAGGTGCATGTATACAAAAGCAGTTTTAAATCACATTTCCTAAACGATTTGTTAGTTAAAGTGAACAAAATTCAAGCTGTAGTGTTAACATCACATTTCTGTCTTGCATCTCAGTAAGAAACATTTACAATCAATATCAAGGCACAGAGATTGTTGCAGGCTCCTATTTGTTGTTCTGCAGAGGCTTTTTAATGAATAAATATAGAGCAGAAATGAGAGGAAAGAGGGTGGAAGCCTCACAGAGAGGTTGTGAACCTCTGCCATTGATTATAAGATAAAAAAAAGGTGTGAGAATAACATGGCTCTGTGTGTGAACCTGAGAAAATTGATGCCCTGCATGTGTTGAGAACACAATTTATCCAAAGAGATCAGCGTTGTGAAATCACACAATTGAGTGAGGGGTAATCAATTATGTATTGAAAGGGTTTTATTAAACATGTGGTTTGGAAGTTGGATATAAACTGTACATACTCTAGTTCAACATGCACTAAGTTAATGTAATACCAGCCCCTTTTAAAATCTAATTAAAGCAAATATTCAGGTATACAGTGGATATTATTTAGTTAGATAACACTGTGTATGTCACTGCAAGGGATTTAATAGGAAACCCGTTAAGTTCCTTTCTTATGAGGTCTTACCTCGAGGGCATTTAACATTGCATAGCTTTTATTGAGGGACCTACCAGGCAAGTGTCAGGTGCCCCTCTGGCCAGGGGCCCTTCTGAAACACAACAAGATGCAAAGGAACTGCAAAAAGACACAAAACAATCTCAAGGAGACATACAATGATCAAAAAGAGACACAAATCAACAACAATTAAGAGACAAAACCACAATAAAATTTGTGTGGCTTGCTGCTACAGGAGGGGTATTGGGG
Source organism: Epinephelus lanceolatus (assembly GCF_041903045.1). Lineage (NCBI taxonomy): Eukaryota > Metazoa > Chordata > Actinopteri > Perciformes > Serranidae > Epinephelus > Epinephelus lanceolatus. The sequence continues at coordinate 17,411,291 of NC_135747.1, read as the reverse complement.
TCTTTTGGGGCGCATTGTCTCATAATCCATCCACGCAACTAACCATAATGTCTGCATTTAATTAAAAAGTGTTAGCCTTAATGGCAAAATCAAAATTTATGCTGATGGTTTTAAGGCACAGCTTCTTTTCCCTTCCTTTGTCCCTTCACCCCCTCATTCACCTCTTCATCACTGTGTCATCTCTGCAGTCAGTGGAGCAATATTTCCAAACAGACAGTTTGAATGAGTGATCCCATCAATAACTTGTGTTCCCTCATCAGCAGTTTTATAGTTTCTATGGCAGTGTGTATGCAAGTGTGTGTGTCTGAGTGTACAACAGATGGGCCTCTGTAGGGAGCAAGGTGTGTATGTGCCCATCTCCTGTCGTCCCCCCAGGACCCATAAAGCATGTAGAACAAACAGGCTAATTAGTCCTCTACACACACACGCACACGCACACACAAACGTGTACACTTAATGGGTCAGATTCATATTAATCAGTGCAGTCATATGAAAACCTCACATCTTCGGTATGTACTTATAAACTTCCCACTGGGTCATGAAATGTTTTAGTGGATTAAGGGATGTTGATATTTGCTACTTTAATTTATGTTTTGCACTTAATGAATTATCTACATTAAAAAAAGAAAGACAAAAAAAGAAGAAGAAAACATCGTCTTTGGTGTCTCAAGTCTGCCCAGTCGATTCATGTCAAAGCACACACAGACACACACACATACAAACAACACTTTCACATTATGAACCAACATCCTCTATAAATCAAAGTTACCATAGCCATTGTGTCTGTTTCCTTCTTTTGTTGTGACAAATGCTCAGGCCAATAGATATGATCCATCAGATCCATGGGAGGCTGATAGGAGCTGTGTTTACTCAAGCACAACCCGGATTATTCAAACATGTCAGGCTGAGACACCAAGGCCGGGCTGCTGACAAATAAGAGGAGCTGGCCAACGCTAGCTGTTTGTTGACTATATGTCACATAAGCTGCAATTTGTGTCTCTGCATCAACGCTTCATATCATGTACGGCATGTCTGCATATTTCAGTGTTTGTGCGGATGGATTAAATTGAATCCCATCCACATCAACAGAAGTAACAAGCAGGTTTCTCAATTTCACATTGGCACGGGAGAAAGTAAACATGAGGATTTCCATTGTTTTTAATGTAAACTGTTAAGGAGAAATTTAAGCTTGTGTGTGCTGTACCAGAAAGATTTTTTTATGCTTTCCTGGATCTACACAAGGTTAGCTAAAGAGATGGTGTGTGTTTACGTGTGTCCCTCTATTTAGCTCTCCCTTAGGGGCTCTTCTGTTAAGCCACTGTCATGCACCTCAAGTCATCAGATGGAAACTAGTCTGTGTAGAGCTGGTGGCTACCGCTGCTTCTCCCTGACTTTTCCATCATGTGTCAGTGTGTGTGTGTGTCTGTGTGCAAGCATTGATGCGTGTGCATGTGTTTTCCACAGGGTGAGACCTAAGATGAATGTGTGTTTGTCAGTGATGAATCTCCTAAATCTGTGAAACACTGGTGTCCTTGAACTTCAAGGTCTGCCATATGCTGCCCAGGACAGAGTCAGGGGAAATGTGTGTAGGTGTGTGTGTGTGTGGGGGGGTGGTGGATAGGGTATTACCCTCAGGCAGTGCTCTCAGACCAGCATGATGTCCGCTAGATGCCGTCTGTTTCACAGAGGTCGTTGGGTCAGTCAGGGCAGTCTGTAATGTTGCACAGACTAACTTGATTGGAGGCGTTGATTTATCACCATATTTGGCACATTTGTCATAATCTGGAGTGTAAGGTGCAGTTGATGTTTATATTATCTTGCCCCATGTAGTGTCACAGATGAATATGTTAATTAAAATGCAAGACAAAATGTTACACTCACTATTCAAATTGTATTTCCACAAATAGTATAAACTGGCACCACAAACGTTTGGAGCATAACCGTTCCTGAAATTCCTTTCCTTTTATCTCCAGGACTTCAAAAAGTTCTAATGACCTTGAATATTATATGTCACATTAACAGAAAAACAAGCAATGCATGGTCAGTTCATGGTAAGAAGATACGAACTAGAGTACAGCAACCCTCTGGAAAATTCTATCAGATTGAGAGTCCCCCTAATCTTTTTTAATAATATTGAATCACATTTTCAATTTCCTTCCTGGCTTGACCAAACTAAAAATGAAAGAACCCTCTGTCACGATAAGACATTCTTAGTAGCTCTTATTTCCCTACAGCCTGTTCTGTCTGAAGTGTTTACACTCTTTACTTTCACACTTTGACTGTGGAAAGTGGAGTATTAAAAAAAAGGGCTCTCTCTTGTAAAGCCACTCTCCAACTAAGTCCTTTAGTTGTGGAAAGGAGGAAAAAAAGAAACTTATGAGAGGTATCCATATCTATCAGCCATCTGTATCCTCAGAAGATGGATGATAATGTAAGTTATCATCCAAACACTAGAGTGGTTTTAGAGGGCCTGCGAGACATTATTTAGGTATGAAGTAGGAGTGATATATACAATCTTAAAAGAAGAATAAATGTTCTGTTTAGACACCTCAATCAACCACTGGGAGGAACTAATGCAGTGACAAGGCTGTGATCCCCATCTGGCTTCCCATCAACTGTAAGAACACTGCCAGCAATGCTTGTTAGAACACATCTGAAGCCAGAGATACCTCTACTAAGGTCATTTCAGTGGTGCCTGATAAATCATTTTAACGAAAATCCCATGAATATAAAATTTAGGCCCAATTCCATTACTTATTTTTACCCCTAACCCTAATTTTTGAGTCCCTGTTTCTTCTTCAGGACAGAGTTCCAAGAGGTAGTGATTCAAATGTCATTATGAATCGATCAAAGAAGTCATCAACTTGAAAAGAAAACTGCTTCATTACATGGCCACTAGTGATGCTCTATAGGCTAACGTCAGGAACCTGTGTTGCTACGTACCTTGCCAGTCTGCACTGATATTAGAAAAGCAGTAAGCGCAGCAACTTCACTGCTGCTCTTTAGTTTAATTTCTGATGTCATACGCCAGCAATGGAAGGGGAATGCAACATGGAAATATGTCAAAATGCAGGACTTTCATGCAAAAATCGACAATAATAATGTAATGTTGGCTAACTAGCTAGCAGTGTTGGACAGTAACGTGGTACTAGTAACTAGTATCGCGTTACAGTAATAATATTACTTATTAAGCCTACTTATTACACTTTCCAGTTATAATATTTCTTTTTCCAGTAGTGTAAGTAATTACTAATGAAATACAACAATCACATAGCGGACTCATTTTAGTAATCGTCGCACTGTGCTGGCATGTCATAAAGCAGCAAGCTAGCTGAAAACGCTCACCACATCCACTGCGAAAAACACATCCTCAAACCTCCGGTCTAAAACACATCGGCTACTACGCCCGACAACACAACAACTTGAGGCACCAGGAAATACACCACACCAAATCTGTGCCATCCTCGGCCATGGAGGTTGGCTGTAGCCCTACACTGGCTAAACAACGAAAACTGGGTTTTAATCGTGGACAGCTGCAGCTACAAAGAAGTACTGAAGCTTGTGGCTGGATATGTTGTGGATGAAATGTTGCTCCATCATTGTCTCTCCATCTTTTGGGCAGAGCCTTGGGAAAATACTGGTCACAGGCAACCTAAGAGTTATCTAGCCTCAGCTACACTTAGGGGCAGTTACCCAGACATTCACACAGAGGCACACATCTCAATTTTGGGGAGATACACAATGACCAATTTCATGGGGTGTAACGGAAAAGTAATATAACAAGTAGTGTAATGAATTACAGTAATAAGTAAAGTTATATTGTTTCTTTTTTATAAAGAGTAACAAGTAATGAGTAATATACTACATTTTTAGAGTAATGAGCCCAACACTGCTAGCTAGTTAGCTACCAACACAAGGCATGCTGCTAGTGATTTTTTGGCCATGCTTGCAATAGAGAAACATACCATAATAGACTGAAATAACATTAAACTAAGACATTATGGTGGTTATTGTAATTGTCATCTTTATTAATGAAGAAAATACATTTGTGGGTTTCTTTTCTTTTAACATTTTGGAGTGTGCTTCTGTAAAACCTCAGTTTGGAGGGCCATGCAGCTGTAACACTTCATGCTACTCTTCTACCCCAACAAGTATTGGGAAACTTGAGCCCTAGACGTAAACACACAATACAGAAGAGTAAGGGCTAAGTGGTTGGGGCAAAGGGTGTATTGGGATTGATTACTGTTAGCTTAAGCAGTGTTATGAAGGCTTTTTTTTACAGAGTAAATTCTCATCCCCATTATTGTGGACAAGGTAAGGTTTACTGGTGGAAGTATATGGGCCATTACCAAATTCAGATATCAGTGAAAGTGTTTTAACTGTAGTCTTGAATTCTCACTCCACATCTTCGGTCTGGAGAGGAATGGTGTGATGATTTATACCTGCTGTACAGTTCATGTCTATTAATCATACCAATTTGTAAAGAGAGTTCCGAGGAGACCTGGTTTCTATTAATTAAAAGCTGTCACTGAATTTGTCACCCACCATCCATTGAATCTACTTCACAGGGAGGAGATGACAGTAAGCAGATAAATGACAGGTTTTACCTCTGAGAGTGAACTGGAAGGTTGAGAATCGCAGCTTTTTCTCTCTGAATCTAGCTGCAAAATAAGCAGAGGTCCAGAGAGACCAAAAGCCCCACGAGCATCATTGTTGCTCCCACAACAGCAACAATATCCTTTCAGTGGTAATGTTTAATGCAAAACTTTGACATCACACTTTAGTGTTTTTGTTTTGCACATTATTTCATCACTCCTTATAAGAATAATTTCTCAGATACACCCTGACCATAAAAAATGGCCTATTTAGGTTAGTTTTGTAGTTTGGTGAAAAAAAAAATGTGTGTGTGTGTGTGTGTGTGTGTGTGTGTGTGTGTGTGTGTGTTAAATGCAGGCTATGTGCCAAGAGGGCTGGATGTAAAGCAGGGGGTATGGAAACAGCAGGTTTATTTCTCCCGAGTTTATTGTTTATATGGACCATAATTCAATTACTTGTCTTCTCCTGTTTCAAGTCATGAATAATTGCTCTGTGTGCACATGTATGTGCATGAGCGAGTGTGTGTTTGCGTGTGTGTAAGTATACGTCTGAGGAAATGAATTACCAACAGTCTATATGAGCTAATGGACTGCAGCCAGTAAACACGGTGTTTAAGATGTCCACAAGCTGCAGCCACGTGCTAAATAGAATAATGGAATTGTCTTTCTTCCTTGCTTGCTCTCTTTCTATTACTTTCCCCTCGTCTCAGCCTGCCTGTGTTACTTGTGAAAAGAAAATAGCACTCAGACTTCATTGTGCTGCCAGGTGTATTCCCTGAGCATGTACTGTGCATGCTGGATAATTGTCGAGTCTTTTCAACAGAAAAAGTCAGATCCTTGGAGAACATGTGTGCAGGTTAAAGTTGCTTGTCAATGCAGATGTGTGTGCTGTGCATGCATGTTAACAGTTAATATACATGCAGTAGCCTGTGTGATGGCAGAATGTAATCTTTACAATAAGTTGAGTAGTTGAACTTGTTGAATATTTGAGCTTATGCTTTGTCATGCACATGGGAGATGTTTGTCTTTCTGGTAGAAATCTGCTCACTTCATCCAGTTGAAATGCATATATCTTCCTTTACTATATAATGACGAAAACTGTCTGTGTGTCTGTTCCGCATTTTTCTCCTCACTGACTTGGTCAATTCATGTGAAATTTGGCACAGTGGTAGAGGGTCATGGGAGGATGCAAATGAAGCAATATTACATCAATTGGCCAAAGGGGGGCGCTATAGCAACCGATTGAAATTACAAACTTTGCATGGGCATATCTCATGCCCCGTATGTCGTAGAGACATGAAACTTTGCACAGAGATGCCTCTCCTCATGAGGAACAAATTTGCCTCAAGAACCCACAACTTCTGGTTATATAGATTTTCCGCCATTTTGAATTTTTTGAAAAACACTTCAAATCGATCTCTTCCTAGAAAGTTTGACCGATCTGCATGAAACTCTGTGAACATAATCTAGGGACCAATATCAAAAGTTGCTTAAACTTACTAAAACTGAGCTTCTACAAGGCAATGAATATTGCAGAGGGCGTGGCTAATCACATAAAGGTGTATATAAGGTGTATCTCAAGGGTTTCACCGATCACCACGCAACTCTGTAGGCATTTGACCACACATAATCTGAGGGGAGCCCTCCATTATTGACCCCATCAAACAAAATGGGGGCACTAGAGAGCTAATTTCTTATCTAGGCCTAACAGCCAAATCGATTTTTACTAAACTTGGTAGATATGTAGAACAGGACACCTCAAGGTGACTGGAGAAATTTAACTCTAATTGGCAACTGGGTGGTGCTATAACAGCAGAAAAAATGCAACCGATCGCTGTGGCTCCTCCTGTGGCCAAATGTTTTTGTTTCTTTCTAATTTTTGGTATGACTAAGTCATGGTATGGTATGCTATACATAATCACGGAAACTGTCAGTGTGTCATTCTGTCAGTCAGTCATTCTGTCTGTCCCACGTTTTTCTACTCACTGACGTGGTCAATCTATGTGAAACTGCACACAGGCATTGAGGACTGGCATAGGTAGAAGGTGACAAAGCTACCAATGGGTATGGACTAGTTTTCTAATAATCACTAAAGCATAGCCTATGTCATGAAACAGAGACAAGACAATTAAATGGAATGGTCGAATTGATTCAACTCAACTCAACTCAACTCAACTTTATTTATATAGCCCTTTAAAACAGCCACGGCTGAAACAAAGTGCTGTACATAAATAGACAAAGCAACACAGGGACATAAAATAATTAACAGGAAATAAATACTAAAATAATTGTTTATTGTTTTTAAAATAATTTAAAAACAATAAAACAATAAATAAAACAAACCATAAAACACTAAAACAGAAACAGAGTCTCATGCGGAGTTGAAAGCCAAGGAATAAAAATGGGTTTTTAGACGAGTTTTAAAAATGGACAGTGAGGAGGCTTGTCTAATGTGGAGGGGTAGCTCGTTCCACAATTTAGGAGCGGCAACGGAAAAAGCTCTGTCCCCTCTGAGCTTGATTCGTAGTGTCACCTCATGCATCAAGTAACATATAAGAAAACATTCCACCTTCACAGTTGCTGGTAGCTGCTGGCAGTAGCCTCTGAGTGCAAGAGTGTATTAAATTATTTTTTCCCAGTCTATACCTCACTCGCTGTTAACTAGTAAAGATGAAAATGCAGCAAAACAGCCTTTCATTTTAAAGTTATAGCTGACTAATGCATGTAAACTTGCCAACAAAGGAATAGTGGTTACAACAACTTAAGCATGCATGTGTCATAGGTGTGCTCCATAGACTGTATATAAAAATGGACAACAATACAGATCCCCAAAAGTGAAGCCAAAACATCTCAATCGCCCCCTGGTGGCTGGCTGCAGTACAGGTTATAAAGCCTGTCCACTCCATGTTAGTGAACCTGACATGCACCAAACTAAAAACTCAAAGTACATGTCAAATAAAATTTTCTCAAAGATTGTTTCTGTCATTTTAGGTAGTGTTCGTTTTAATGCACAGACTCTGGCTCCAAATGACGTCACCAGCACAAGATGGCGGGGGCTGTATGCACGATATTTTGGCTTCATTTTTGTACAGTAGGGGTGTGTAGTCTCTCGTACCTAAACAAATAGCACTCCCATCTGGCCTGGGAACGCAGGATCTCATAAGAGCTGGAGGACGTAACTGGCGAAAAGGACATATGGGACATACAGCCTGCTACCACTGTGACTCAGAAAATACAATGAGTAGATGTTTTATATTTTTAGATATTTTTCTCTCTTCTTTGATTTTTGGAATCAGACTAAAGTCAGGATTTTAAATTTATAAGTATTTATTTTTTTTTATATGTATATATATATATATATACATATATATATATATATATATATATATATATATATATGTACTTTATTAATCCCCCTGAGGGGAAATTCAATTTGTTCACTCTTTTGTCATTAACACACAGGTCCGAAAGACACACACATGCCCTGAAATAAGACCCTGGTATTTCTCCCAGAAAATGTTCTGATTGCAGTTAATACAAAAGGTATTTGAATATAAATGACTTCTATGAATTCATAATTATTGTAAGTGCAAAGACACATTAGAATATATGACTGAAGGAAATCTCTTTCTCTAATAGTGAAAGTGGTTCAGAATCACTGATGGAAGAGATGAAGTGAAATGAGGTTTTGCTAATTAAAAAGCAGCATTATAATTCCTTCTCTTTGGCATTCACTCTACTTCACTCTTTCTCTCTCCCTTTCTCTCTCTGTTTCTGTCTCTCGCACACATACATACACACACACACACACACACACAATGGCACAGTGCTGCATGTGCAGCAGAGCAGGAGGTCTCGGAGGCCTAATCTCTGAGCTAGCAAGGTACAGCCATAAAACTGACAGGCCAACTAATTATCCCCAAAATTACAACATCTTAATGTTCGCGCTCACAGCAATGTTCACCAGGAACCGAGGCTGTGTGTGAGTCTGTGTGTGTGAGTGTGCACATGAAGGCTTGCATATTTGCTTGTTTTTGGTGTGTGTGTGTGTGTGTGTGGGTGTGTGTATGTGTGTGTGCTAGAGAGAGTGTTTATTATGCAGACAGCTGGAGGTGGTCTCCTGCATGCAGAGTAGAGAGGACAGATGTGTGTTGCAGCTCTTTGTTCTGGTTCAGCACTGCTTATAACACACTTACTCCAAAAACAACACCAACAGCAACAACAAAAAGCCAAATAGTTTTATCAAAGTTTAACAACATTTACCATGGCTGCTTATTTTCGATATCTCTTTTAATTTAGATGCTTGAAACATATTTTATCTCCATTCTCTTCCTTTGTATCCCTCTCTGTTTGCATCCTACCCCCTACCTCTCCTTTTTTTGTCTTGGTCTTTGTTGCATGTTGTGAGCCTCATGTAATCCTTTGGCTCTGTTCTTGTCTGATGTCCCATAATGTTCACATCCGTACCTAATCTCGCTGCTCTGTGATCAGCTGACTGAACTGAGCCCCTCATCAGTTTATTCTGTCAGGATGCATTTCAGGTGAGACAAAGAAGAAACACAGCATAGACCAAAAGAGATCCTTCAGTGCAGTACGCATTTGTTATGTGCCTCTTACATGTATTCTTGTATGTTATGGCAGACAGACAGACAACACAGTAGCCACCCCCTCCTTCCATTGCTGTCAGCGATAAGCCGGAGGTGATTGTAATCCCTGGGTTTCTATGACAGTAGATAGGCAGTGTGATAAGAACTGTGCAAATACCATCATCGATTCATCTCTACTAAGGCTTCTATACCCTGTCGGAGAGCAGACACAGGATTACAAAAGGAACAAGAAGGGATTTTCCCTGATCTCACTGCTCCTGATAAAATACCACAATGACATGTCAAGCAACCATATCACTGGAAGTATGGTTACTATAATTGCAAAGAAGTGTTGACACAAAAGTCACAGCTGTTGCCGGGTAGAGTCATATATTGAGATGCTGATATACAGTATATGCTCGGTGAAGGCCTTTGATGAAAAATCTAATATTGGCTTGTTACTCGTCTACACCTCTGAAGGTATCTGAATTCAGATTTATCCTGTGAAATGCAGTCATCCAAAATGAAATGATCTTGCAATGGGATCACTCCATAACAGGGATCTGCGATTTAAAGCAAATATTGGACAGGAGCATAAAATGAGGGGCCCCTTCCCTACTCCCGGTGCCTTGCTCGAACAACACCAATCTCCAAATTCGGCTTTCATCTTGACATCAACTAAACACCTGTAAAGTTTTGTAAGCCAGGGGCATAAATCTGGGGGTCAATAGCCCCTACTTCCTATCCCCCTGCTTCCGACCCCCCTTGCTCAGAACCATGCCAATCATCGTATTTAGGTTTAGTTAGATTAAAGGTACATTTCATAATGTTTTCTACTCTAACAAAAACATCTTATTGAGAGAAACATAACTACATTTGCACTGTGCACTGGCACAATAACGTCACTTTATTAGCCGGAGACAAAATATGACTCCCCACCACAGGGCTGTAGGGTCCATAGGAGTCTTAAAATGTTGTCTTGTTGTGTTATTGGGAGCTGGAATAGAAGGAGTCATGGCTCAAAACTTGGATTTTACCACATACCAGCTGCAACTGCTTGTCAACAAAAACAAAGACAAAGACTAAGGTTAAATGCCGAAGGACGAAGCCTGGACGGAGGCGGTCATCAAAAATCCTCACATGCAGCGCACTCTTCATATCAGGTTAGGGAAAAGTATTTACTGTTGTAGGGATGAATGATGTTGTGTATTAAGGGTCATCATGTCCACATAATCAGAAATTGGGGAGGGATTAAGAGGAATATTGGATTTCTCAGAAATGCTAACTATTTAGCACATTAGCTAATGTTAGCGCCAATAGCAAAACAAACTGGAGGAAACCCTTCAAGTCATAGTAATCGACCCTGTGACATCATCCATCCATTGAGTGAGAGTAAACGGGTAGGCCAGTCTGGTCCCGTTGATCAGTGTTTACTTTTTCAAGTAACACTCACGGTCCCAGAGAGTGCATGAATTGATATTTTGCATTCGTAAATTCAGTCTGATGCTCTACACTAAAATGAGAGCTCTCTTCATCGAAGAAACAGAGCATTGTATTTCTATATGAATTAACGAACAGTTAAGTTAATCACACATCCACTTTGCTCGGCGCTCTGCTGCTCCGTCTCCCCAGACAGAGTGCCCAGAGTGTGCTCTGGATAACCAAACGGTGCTCTAAATTTATGAACAGTCCAGAGTGTGCTCCAGCACTTGAAATTAGTATTTCTGAATGCACCGCTTGTATCATCTCCATTGTCAAAAACATAACAAAAGAAGTTGCCAGCTGGTGCTAGCTAATGTCTGTGGAGAATTGTTATGCCTCCAGCTAAGCCCCACCCACCAAAAAGGTCATACTGTTCACCAACAATCAAAGGGTCTATATTTCCCAAAATCAGCTGGACACTGTAAGGCTTTAGCAAACATTACTCCAAAAGGACTGTTTATCACTCTGATGAACAAAGCTTTGACTACACATGCTTATATATTTGCTTATGGTCTTTTTATAGGATTTGTTGGCGTGGCAAAGTATTTTTTTTTTTTCCTTTCATTAACTGTCACGGCTGTATTCAGTGACTCACCGGTGTCCAAATAACTGGATGGCACCACTGTGCATTACATGTTGCTCGGGTGTGTGTTTCCTACCTGGCTTTCATGTTGATGGCATGGTCCACAGGCTGGCGCAGTGTCTCGTCGCAGTCTGGTTTCACAGCGTTTGTAAGGTAGGCATACTTGTGGTTCTCCTGTGCTGCATGTTTAAAGTGTGTCCTGCACATGTGCCTACGCTCCTTGTTCTGCAGGGGAGCTGGGAGATCGAGTGATACTGTCTACTTTGAGCCTATGCCTTTCACAGCTTGTGCTGTTGATGTATTTTATGTTGCTAACTTCCGGTGGCTTCTTTGGCTTGCAGTTAACCGTAACAAATTTTCTTTGTCTTTGTTCTCCTGTTGACAGTGATGAGCTGCAGCCTGGTAGTTCTCAATGCCCTGTTCCTGGGAAGCTGCACCTCTGCTTTTTGGTATGCAAATCTGCATTACTTTTAAATTAAGAAATGACTCAGAATTTCAATGTTCCCATGCACTTTACAGGCATTCCAGTCTTTGTCCTCACACTGACTGGTTTTACTTTCTTTATTTACTTGTTTTTGTAAAGCAACTGCTTCAGCTCCAAGGCTTTGTCCATGCTGGCTTCAACAGGGAGTGGTGAAACTTTCCATGTAGAACCCTGGGAACGTTACGGGTTTCCCCTTGAGAATACAAGCAGTGCTTTATTTCTTCTTCCAACTCTTTGTTGATGTTGGTTTAAGTGATGGTACTGAGTTTCTTGTCTGTTTGTTGTTTTGTTTATTTGGATGACTTACGTCTCTTGTGTTTCTTGTGTGTTATGTATTTCTGTTTACAAAAGTTATTTCATCTGTGTTGCATTGGGAATTTTCCTTGTTCCGATAACTGCGTGTGATTGTGCGAGTGAGGGTTTGCTTTGCTCTTTTTTTAATCAGGGTCGACCATATTGTGTCACCTGTCTGTCATTTTTAGAAGGAATTGCGTCTCTTGTTAGAGTGATTTTGAACCTGTGTGACCTTGTTGAGTCTCAAAGTGTTTAACTTACTTACAGTTTCCTAGGTGTTGTTGGCAATACTAGCAAATAACCCTGCTCCTGCCAGACTGACAGTATGATAAATATGGAATATTAGCTGCATTACCCTTTGACTTATTCACACGAATGAAAAGCATCCAACTGATAAACATATCAGGCCTTCATATATTCCGATGATACAGTAAGTATTGGCCTTCTCTCCGTCTAACTGTAGCTTTTACATTTTTTTGATAAAACATTGCGAAAGAGGAACAAAAAGAAAAGAAACTTCTCTGTTTCCCCTTCCTACGCACTCACACACACATACACACACACACACACACATACTGGCAAAAAAGCTGCAGGTGTGAGTCACAGAGTTAATGCCTCAAGGTCATTAACTCTGTCCCTGATTAGTTAGTAAAAAAATCTAAAGCAGAGCCAGGGAGAGTTCATCGAGAATATGAATACTGCATGAGAGCCACGGAACAAAAGGTTTCAGGGCAAACTTCTTTTGAAAGTCCAATTCGGTCTCATGTATTCCTTTTTCTCCAAAGTACCGCACACAAAGACAAACTTTTTCTCATTGTCAGGAAAAGTCTGACTCGAGTAATTTTGCAAGGAAAGATGAGAGGAGAGAATGGAGATAGAAAGACTGATGAATGGAGATTGGCAAGAGATAGGGAGGGGGATAGAGAGTGGGAAGAAAGATGGACATCTGGGTCGCAGTGATGGAACAGTAGATTGATTTGGAACGAGTTTGAGGAGTCTCTACAGGTCAAAGCCACCATCTATATTACTGTCCCAGACTATTCATCTCATCCATTGATAAACTATCTTGTGTGGTCACTGGAGAAAAGAAGAGAACAGAAGAGAAGGCAAGACAAAGGAAGATATACAAATACGGGTAGACAGTAGAGAAAAGGTAGCATGAAAGAGATTATTTTGGTGAAGGATGTCTACAATTGTAGATGGCTGATAGCTTGAGAAAATAAATGTTATTTTTTTTTATAATTGTTAGCCAGAAATGATAGTTTCAAGACACTTGAAATCACCAGTGTGATGTGAAATAGCAGTATGGGAATAGAGATCCACATGCAAATTTTTCTGCATGACAATTAGGCACATCAGGTCTGGTGCAAATATTCTGCATTGCCGTGTTCATCCTACACAGCACTTATGTCCATTTTGCACAACAAAACCTATTCAGACAGAGAATGTCGAACATTAACTTCACAATACATAAACTAATTGGACCACAGATTTGATGCAAATGCTAGTTGTAGTGGCTAGCCTGTTTCGTGACCAACATATAATGTTAGTGCAAGTGCATATCAGTTACATTACCATCTTTTTTGTATCCCCGCCGAAACCAAATTGATAAGATGTTGCCCTGTTTTGGCAGGAAGCTAGCTACAACCTGGAGGTTTAACATCAGCTGGACCATAGGATTTCATTGGTCAAACATTCACTGGTGAAACATCCACTAAAATCAAAGTCTGTCTGAATATCTTTCCCCCTGCATGGATGTTCCCCAGGGATGTCCAAGCAGTGCAAATATTTTCGGACAAAAATCTGTGATTGGTGTGAAATGGCAATAAAATTGCAGTTAAGTTGAATTCTTGTAACCTTTTGTGTGATAAATAGGGCTTCACAATAACTGCAATATTGCAATATCACACAATTTACAAGCTAACCGCAGGGGATGAAAAAAAAGCATTTTTTTTGTTCTTTCTCATGAGGCTAAGCCCCTCTTGTTTTACACTTTAAAACTGTATAATAAAGTTGAACTACGTGACAGCTTCCAAAAAGTGAAGCCAAATATCTCACTCGCCCCCTGGTGGCTGGCTGCAGAATCAGCCATAAATCCCACCCCCTCTATCTCAATGGATGTAACATGGGCCAAGCTAAAAAAATCAAAGGACACATCAAACAAATTTTTCCCAAAGATGGTTTCTATTGTTTTGGGTAGTTCTTATCATGCTTACGTATGTTTATATTCTGATAAGTTTGGTTTCAATCAGTTATTTGATGCTATAAAAAGGGGGTTTGATGCCAAGACAGCTGTGTGTGCCCGTGGGTGTGCTTGCAATTGGGTGAACAGACGGTAGCTTGACAACATGGAGACTGGTACTGCGCAGGCTCTGGCTCCAAATGATGTCACCTAGGCAAGATGGCAGCAGCCGTATATGGGATAATTTGGCTTAATTTTTCTACAGTGAAAGAAAGCAGAGATGCATCGTCCATCTTTATATACAGTCTATGGCGTTGAAGCGCTGAGCGTCTATTCTGCACTGAGCGCTGCATATTTGGCTTTTGTTTTTTGTCACAGAGAGTTGAAAAATGTTCAACTTTAGATAGAATGCTGCACAACTTTTCACCCACTGTCAAATCACTGTGGAGGAGTGAGGAGACCAACCATCACATCCTACATGAACAAAATGTACATGGACTGGTGGATTTGTCCCCTTTCCCTGTTCACTTTAGCCTTTCCTTTATCAAGAGCAACTCTACCTTGTGCTGGCATTTTAACTTCCAGGGATATTCCATATCGTAACAGCATTTACTATCAAATCGTCTCGCCTAACAAACACTGCACCCATTATTGCACCTCATTGCCCTTCTGTATTCTGCAATTGACAACAAAGTATTTCATTTTTTAAACTCACCTTTGTCATCTAAATAAATAAATAAAACCAGACAATAAATAAATAAATAATAAATAAATGGAGCCACCCTTAATCCCTGCAGGGGAAATTCCTTTTTCACAAAAACCCTACGAGGAAATACAGACTTTTATGACAATACAGCTATTGAGGTTTTTTTTTTTTTCCTTTTTAAAAGATGATGGTATCTAAGGGGAGGCTTTGTTCACAGATACACACAACAATAAAAATAGACGAACAGAAAAAGAAATTGCCTGTACTGTCTGTAGTGTGTATCAACATAGATGGAACCCAGATAGATAGATATGTGCCATGGGAGGTAGCAGAAAAAAGATGGCGGGATCAAAGTTCAACATCAAATGTACACCCATGGAGGTACACAGAGATGGCAAGAGTGGCTGTACTGTAAAGACATTGCTGCATCAGTGAACAAACACACACAGCACAACAAAAACAGGTGTAGCTGAAGTGTTACTTCAGTAGCTACTGTACAATTCTCAGATACAGAGCACAGATGAAAAGATGAGGGCAGCCCACAGATAGAGAGATCGGAGAGTGGAGGGGGGCAGGTGAAAAAGTGAGATCATATGAAAAGAGAAGCGGACTGACTGTGGTGTATCAAACACTCTTGCCTTAAAAGTTTTTTTTTTCTGTTGATCCAGTCTTGTGTAGCACGCCATCCTGTCATTGTATTTTTTTTTGTACTAATTTCATGTGTCAGAGTAGCCAGCATCCACACCAGGCAAGACTCCTTGTCAACAGCAATCACAACTTTAGCCCCGAGCCACATGGCCTTCTCCTCTCACACCTTTTTTTCCAATCACTGACAAAGGTTTGTATGAGTTTGTCTCTGTGTGAATTGTAGGTGGTGGCGAAGGGAGCGAGTAAATTAGTGTGGGAGCAGGTGGTCGGATGGCAAGCTGAGAATGATGTGTTGCAGGTGTGCGACTGCAGGATTTGCTGTCATCATCATCATCACATTCATGAGACAATGTGGCACCATCTTCTGTTGACACATCCTATGTCCATGAGAGGGGCCAGAGGAAAGGGTAAGAAATAAAGTGTGTGAAAAAGGATATTACGCTTTCCTTCCCAGTGGAATCAGAAAGCGAAGTAAATATGGGAAGTGAAGGAATTATCTAGAGGTGGGACGTGTAAAGTGGTTTGTTCTTGCCACTGATTATGGACCTAGACTTGATATTTGAGTTTGTTGCTTCCTGTATGGCGGTGCAAGGTTTTTGTTTCGATAGCAAAGATAATCACATTGTCCTACTTCATGTAATGCAATCATTTTGGCAATGGAGTGTTAGCTTGTTTTTCTGTCACTGTGTGATTGGCTGTAGTTGAATATGATAAAAAAAAATATATGTGTTTTTACTAAATGGAATGACCAAAACAGGCAGTTTTACAGTATGCCATTTAATGGCACTCTTCTGCATACTCTGCTAATGAAAAATAAAACAAAAAAGACTGATGATAGCATTTTTCAGGTCACTCTTCTCAGTTTGACAGCCGCATTAAATGTAATGACCATCTCAATGTAATTTAGGGCCACTCTAATCAATATTTCTAAATTAACAATGGATCAAATGATTATGTGCAATGTCAAACAGGTCGCAGGTGATGATGGACTCTTCAGTTCCCCTCACATTTACAGCGCATTTGAAAAATCTTATAACTCACTGTTCTACTGCCTACAACATCATTGTCTGGTTTAGTTTCACTGCACTGATCATCCTTATTTTCAGCAGCAGCAGCAGCAGCAGGAGGCAGCTGTTTACAATGGGAAAGGTTTTGATAAACATACTATACGCTACCTGCGCAACACCGAATGGCAGATAGACAATGTTATCATCCAGCTAGTCTGAGTGGGCGGAAATTTGCTGTGGAGTTCAGCCTCTCATTGGGCGGAACGAGCCACCCGCTGAAGTCCCGCCCTACCACCTCCGGTTGTGTAGCAGTTTTCAACCGTTTTCAACACGTCCTTTATTAACTTTTGCAGTGTTTGATCTTGCGGGGATGTAGCCATTTTTCTGCCATGGTTCGCGTCCTGTAGGTGATATTTTTGTGGGTGTGTTACACCAAAACCTGTTTCCCCCGGGCAATATTTTTGCAAGCGCACCGTTGCTGTGGCACCGCCCAGAACGATTGTGATTGGTTGAAAGAAGTACAAGCAGCCGGGGCGTTTTTTTCTCCAATCTCACAGTGAGAGTCGGCCCAGCCAGACCTTTCTTTTCTTGAGAAAGGTCTGGTGAGCGAGAATATCATCCACCTGTTAGGTAAAGTCAGGAATTAGCAAACAAATAGCCAGCTATTTCTCTCAAGAGTTGATGGTGGCCAAAAACAGGTTAACAGAATGACAGAAATGAATGCTAATGTTTCTTTGTGTCAACAATTAGATAAGCAATGGTTTGCTAACATGTATTAGGTGATCCTATGTAAATATTTTTTGTAAAACTTGCTCTGCTGCCACCATGTGGCCAAAAAACTATTGCTGCTTTAGGACTGATACACATGCTGCATTTTTTTGAATCCTGAAATACAATTTTGTCAGTGTAAAGGTCCTGCTAAAGAGCGAGAGCAACTCCATCGTGGCACATAAGTGTTCCTAAGCACCTTTTTTTCAGGGCTCAACAGCTGCGCCTTGAGATGAACAAAGTTCAACTTCTGGAACGCAGCAAAGCGCACCACATGTCATGTGACAAGGAACAACCATCACAATCGGCAGACATCTTTCCTATCTTTTTTAAAATATCAGTCTGAGCTAAATATGGTGGAGAAGTTAATCATGTTAGTACAGAGCGTTAAATCTGTTCCACAGACAAAATTTGGGCCTAATAAACACTTAACAAACAACGCCTGGAAGAAGATCAGCTCAGAAATTGGGATTTGTTGGCTATGGTTGCTTAGCAGTGTCAGGCACAACCTGCCTCCGTACTCTTCAAAGTTGGCATAACATCAGCACCCAGCACCCAACCTTACATTTTCCAGGCAGTAAATGTGTAATGTGTTCTGGCCCCTAATCACCAGCCCTCTACAACTAGTTCAAGTTACTTGTTATTGATTTGTTGATGACATTTAGCCCCAAATATTCTGTCAAAAGCTTCGACATTATAAGTTCCTTATGTTGGACATGAAACATGGAGTCAAAAACACTATGTAGATTAACATGTCTGGATGTGAGGCATTCTCATCAAAACAAACAGTCTCTGCAGCCATTAAGCCAACAATGTGAATTGCCATTGGCTAAAAACAACTGCAACCCCTGCTGAAATTTTATGTCCAGTTTGTGCAAAGAGGCAGTTACTGTGTTTTTTAAATTTAGATATGGGCCACGTGCTGGCCATGACTTCAAGGGAAAAGTTTTTCTCTAGGAGAGGAGAGTTAATTTAATCAATTAAACATGCTGGACATACAACACATTTCTCATCAAGACCAGTGCATGCACCAGACACATGATGCAGAACTGGAAAACACTAACACTATATTTTACCTATTAGGTGTCTCTAAGACATACCTACAGATGAAAGAGGATTATTATGCATACAATACTGAACAGTAAATATCTCACATCAGAGCATCACCTATGAATGCACAGAAACACATTCATTTGGATCTGTTCCCAGGCAAAGATGAATGGCTTCTGAATGGCTTATCTAACTTGTCAGTGAGTATGTGGGTTTGCATCTGTGCATGCTGGCACATTAATGTGGCCTGATAAAGACCAAATACCCTCACAAGAATGTAAAAGATGGTTGAATTTTTAAAAGTCACAGTCGACAAACTTATGTTAGATGGTTATCTGGGGTGAGAATCTAAATATTTCTCAGCTGTCAGTTATTCTCTCAAAGTCTTTGAATTTTGAGATGAAAAAAAAACAGATGTTCTTAAAACAACAAATATGGTCCACAGTAACAACTTTGAGTTTGAGAGAATGTCCTCCAAAAACGAATCTGTGGTTTCAGTTAGTGCCCCAAACCCATGTTTGCCCTCAAGTGATCAAGCCACCTAGTGGTGATAGTAAGTCTAACAGGAGCAAAGGAGGAAGTCAGGTGACAGTATTTTCAGCCCCAGAGTGTCGCTTGGCCAGTGTCCAAATTGTTGGACACTTGTTTTTGTTATGGTATGAAAAATCCTGGAAAATGAGGAATTGGGAAGTGTTGTTAGACAAGATACCCTTCACATTTCTCAGAGATCACTAGTTTCTTTCTTTCTTTCTTTCTTTTATTTTGAAAAGCTCTGTGACTCAGAGGTAATGAACCCGCTCTCAGTAGAGTGCAGAGCTAATTGCAGCCATATTAGACAATGAATGCAACACAGCTGCGCCCAATTGAACTAGCCGTTTTGGCTCACTTACAGTCAAGATGCCGGCAAAGATAACCAAAACGTTTGTTGTTGTTGTTGTTGTTGTTGTTGTTTTCATCTTGTAACATACCTAACATTTTTGGATCATAACTTACTGTGTATGATATTAATCTACAGATGATCTGGTCCACAAATGAGACCAAACTTTTCTATGGATGACAGTTTTTGAACCACAACAAAAGCCAAAATGTGGCCTGCAACAAACAATGAGGCTTCTTGTTTTCAGCTGAGATGAATTCCGGAAATGTCTTTTTTGCCACGTTTTTTATTATGTGATTTTGTTAACGACATAATTTCCCATGATCTGCTGTTTAAGAGGAGTGAGGAATCAGCAGTCAATGACAGTATAAAACAGTCAATAATACAGGTTTATCAACAAGTCTGAATCACCACGATCACGAGAGGTCCTTGAGCATACAGTCAGATTGTGCACACAAAATATTAGGCTGATTGGTCAAGTAGTTTGTGGGATTAGCTACTGACAGACAGATTCATACAAACACTGACACATGCACTTGTGCACGTGCACACACATAGAACCAAATGTGTATGATCCCCTCCAGGCTGTTTTACCATCATGAGAGAGGTTTGGAGGAGGGACAGTGTTCTGTTCTAGGTGTAGGTGCCACAGCTTTTGGTGGAGTTAGAAAACAATGTCTTTGGTGCCAGCATGGTAGTGCATGGCATTTAGGTTTAGGTTCCAAATTTGCTATGAATCACTATAATCATTCAGTCCATACCTAGCAGAGAGAAATATTTGTGGAGCAAAATCAAACATTTGTTGTTGTTTGGTTTGTTTGTTTGTTTGTTTTTTGGGGGGGGTTATTTGTTTTTATTGATAAAGCATATGTTGCCTTTACCTTAATGTCAGCTCTCTACCACAGTTACAGCCCTCAGAGGTGTATTTACAGATGACAGAGTTATAATCATATTAGTACACATGGGGGATTGATTGCTACATAGCTCATACCAAAATATCAGACACCTAGACAGACACACACACGAGCCCATTTGGACCTGTTCCCAGTTGCAGAGTGGATTAATGGCTTTTTGCCGACATTTAGTACTTTGTGTGTCTGTGTGAATGTGCATGTTTCCTCAGTCCTGCCTATTTCCATATGGCTGTGCATGTGTTGGAAATGCAAAAGACTCTCTCTATGTGATGTATGGTTTGGGGATGATAATCCTGTGTTATGAATGAGGAGCACGGAGAGTAATTTATTGTGTTTTCTTTGTGCACCCCAAGTAAATTTTCTCTCCAGCACGATCCGAAACCAGACAGATGATAGAGTATCCCCTCTCTGTCTGTCTTCCTCTCTCCAGCAGAGATCTTTCTCTTCCATCCTCTCACTTCTCACTCTACTCCCTTCGCTAAAGACTATTTGTCATATAAATTTGGGATAATGGATCATGCTGTGCTGGAATGACAGATGATTCAACACTGGAGGTATGAGTTTATAGTTGGCATGTCGAAACTATTACAGTTGCAGATATTTTTCATAAATATGTCATACATGGACTATACACTATACCTCCGTGAGCGAGTATGTGTATGTGCAAGTGTGTCCAGCTTGTATGTGGGTCATGGGATCACATTGGTAACGAGGACCTTGGGGAGTGTGATCGTTACACATGAGTTTGATTGAGAGGTAGACTTGAACATGGACCATAAATCACCAAAACATCAAACGTCTTCTATCATATATAACTTTTTATGAGACTTTCCCATGAACTCCTCTGTAGGAAACAATAGTGTCGTTATTTAAGACCGTTATCTTTGTCCAAGTGATCTGTCTGATAAGAATGAGGTAACTGAAAAAGTGGGATTTTAGATATAGATGTAATATATGAGATGGATGTTTTCATCAAAGAGGGTTTTATAAACTGCAAATACACAGTAAGTACTGTAGCAAACAAAACGTTGACATACATATTTATACCATAGTAATAGTATGGTATAGTAATAAAAAGGTATAGTACTACTACTAATAATAATAATGATAATAATAGTAATGTAGTGGTTATGATTATATTATATAATGTTATGTTATGTATTATAAACCACTACAAATTGGTCTGTCATTATTATTTTTCACAGTAATTTAAATTTAATTTGTTTTAAGTCCTAATCTAAAAAAAATAATAATAACAATAAAAAAAATCCACTGATTCAACATGAAAAAATTAAGGTTCCAATTTTAGGACAGTTTTAGGAAAACTTTTTAAGTAGTTCAAGCCCTGGCATAATTGAGTCAATTCGACAGGTCTTTTATAATCTGACAAAGGTGATTACTTTATTACAACTAATATGATTTGCTTTGACCTCAAAAACTTAATTAAGTTGAGCCAACTTAATATTTATCCAAAATATGTGGAAATTCTAACTCATTTATTTTAATTCCATCTCACTCAAAAATGTCAAAAATGTTTTGATTTTGACCAATTTCTTAAAATAATGAAACATAACTTTTTTATGCTGAAAAGCCTTTTTTAAAGAGCATTATTTACTAACCCCATGACATATGTACAATATGTGTATATTACAGTATACTGTATATCTTGTACCGAAAGTGTTAGTATGATTTATTTTTCTTTTAGTATTCTTTTATTTTATTTTTTTTTTTGTCAGCAAGACATTTACATAAATGTAGATAATAAATGTCCTTTTTTTTCATAATAATAGCCTATAATTTATTTTTCCATAGTTCAGTCATTTTTAGTAACTACATTTTAAGTAGTTTTATCAACTAAATGTGCACATTATGACATGGCTTGGCTTAGAATTCACAGAGTGCTGGAGATTTAATCATTTTCTGAGATTAAAACTACATTAAAAAGGCATCAGACAATACTGTGAATTGGTTTGTTTTAATGTGACACTTAAACTCATTATGCAGCCATTCACTTATGTAGAAATATTGCTGAGAAATCCATTCCATGTCTTTGGACAAGCAGCGCAACATATCCATATACAGCGGTTCGTACGATATCTAAAGAATTAGTGCCCCATCAATGGCGTCATCAGGTAACTTTCTTAAAGTAAAGTTACATACTTTATTCAAAGTTCTGTAGGTTAGGTTTAGGAAAGGATACATGGTAAAGATGTACCTTGAAATATCTCAGTTCACTTGGTTTCTAAATGGGGCACAATCACCTGTCTCCTTAGGGAAAGTTCTATGTTAGTTTGACCCATCCGTGACCCCAGCCTGCCTCCTTGCACAGAGTTTAGCTCTATTCTACTGACTTCTTTAATTCTGTTAGTGCATTGGTCACATGCTTGCAGCCTTCCCAATTTGGATTATATAAGAATAACTGGCTCATGATTACGCAGGCTATACAAGGTCTGGTGCATTACTCTTTTGTAGGTATATGCAAAATGTGCATGAAAACAGCCTATGCAGTGCAAAGTCACATTTTGTATTTTTTTATGTGGTAACAGCATGTTGCTTTATTAATGTGGTTAATTAACCACACGGTTTATCTGTGAGTGGAAACAATCAGAGAGATGGGGCTGCATTTGCCAGACAGAATATATGGAAAACTTCAATAACATTTTATTGCCTGTTGACGGGAAGACTTACTGGTTCTCATACATTTAGAGTGAAAATAATATTGGAATAAAATTGTGGTTTGCGATCGAACCAGAGGTGGTTCACTGACTATAGCTGATATTTAATATAACGCTGATAATTCACTCAAATCATAATTGTGTCCGTTCATTTTTCCACCCATCTCACAAACCCACCAGCACACTGTTGAAAGCTGTGGAAGGGGGCCGCACCTGCCGTGGTTTTGTGAGCCTTATGAAACACGTTTGGCTGTCTTTGACTTGAATTGATTTGCCGTGACATCTGGATGCAATATGAGATTCCAGACACATGCTAGTCAATGCACTTGGATAGTCATGCATGGACAAGCACGCACAAATGCATACACACGGACTGTTATCATTCACACGACCACGCTATATCTCACACACACATGCAAAGACACACACCCACACTGTGTGCCCTTACTTGTGAGGACTGTCTATTAACTCCATTCAGACTATGATTCCTCACTGCAAATGCTAATTCAAACCATTAAACAGTTTTAAGCACAGCAGTAGCTTCACAATCCAGTCAAAGGAAGATTTTACAGAGCAAAGCATTTGCGATATTTAGAAAGAAAAGCCTACAGCAACTCTATATATGTCTAAAGGAAAACCAAATTCTAAATAAAAAACATTAAAATGAAAGATTGATTGATTCATGCATTTAATATTACCATTTTTAACCTTTAGTCTTCTATAAACCCCGAACTCCTTAAACAAAAATGATCTCACATCACAAGAATGCCTCCACTCCTAAATCTCAAATTGGTTCTCACAAAGATAGAAATATAAAATCATGCAAACACACACACACACACACACACACACACACACAGAAACTTGTGCTATTCAATCCTTGCCGTCCTGTTTTAATTTATGGCAAAGGAGGCTGCTCCAGACATCGGTTCCAATTCCCCATCCCCGCCTTGCCGGTCGGCTCCCACTGGTGTCTCATCATCCATCAGCGGGGGCTGAAGTTGAAGACGACACCCAACTGGGGCATAGCAAGACACTGCGGCTGTGTTTCCTGTCAAACACACCTCTGAGATCTCTTTCTAACTCCACTACATTTCTGTGCATCATTGCTTTGCTCTTAGTTTTGTTCTCTTGTGCCTCTTTGTCATTTTGGGCCTTCTTGCTTTAGCAGCTTCTTTCTGTGTTATCTCACTTCTCTGCCTCCATCTTTTATCCTCCTAATCCCAACTAGTCTGTTTTTCATGACAGAACACCGCGTAGCACATTTTGGCACATGCAGATTCATCATGCGCTCGACTAATCTGGTGAGACATTTTGTAAAGACGTGAAGCAGTGATGCATTATGGCTATTTTTAGAGGATCATTTAAAGTTAAACCTCAGCAGCTGGCATCTACTTTAAGAGGTATAATGATATCAACAAGACATGCTCCAATCAGAAGACAGCCAACCCCTATGTTACTGACTCCATCGTCTGCATGAAACAGGCCTCCCATGCGGCCCTTTTTGTGGTAAAGGTTTGCTTTACACAAGTATCTGCTTCAAAACCACAGAAAGATTTTCTGTACACCTACGTGCTATTTAAGATTTTAGAGCCTCAGACAATTTAGATCCCCAGTTTAGACCTTTCCATCGGTAATCAGTGATGTAGATTTAATCAAGATGGCCGAGTTTCCCATATTTTTAAAGACATGATGCATCTTAAACTCAGTGAAACCTAAATCAGAAAACCATGTAAGTTGTTAACCCTCCATCTATACTACATCTGTGATAATTCAATGGAAGTAAAGATTTCATTTTATAAGGCTTTTTTTAAGATTCTGGTCACAAGAGAAAGATTTTAATCTCTCAGATGTTTCCTCCTCCCTGCTGGGACTCTCCTACATCCTGTCATCCTTTCAGTCTGTGTGTATGGGTGTGTGCTTATGTGTCTGTCTGGCGATGATGATGATGATGATGATGATGATGATGTACGATCTGAGTGTTTCAGTTTTCCGTGTGGCAGATGACAGACGCTCCGCACAGCACTTGCTCCGGGTTTCCTGCATTCTCAGCTGTTCAATACTCAAAAGTCGAATGTAAACCATCTTTTTCTTATCCACAACACACGCGCAGATGTGCACAGGTGCGTATATGCAATCTGCGCACACACACACACACACTCACACAAGTCCAACGTGATTACCTCCTTCTTTTTTTCTCCCATGAATGTAGGCCAAATGTTAAATGAAATCTGTGATAAGAGAGTCTAAGATGTGGGTGTGTATGTGTTAAGACGCCCCCAGCACTTTGTAACGCACGGTCAGAGGCACATCACCATTCATTTATTTTAATTGCTCTCCACCTGCTATGATAATCAGGACTTAAATAGAGAAATTTCCATTTTCAATTAAAAACTTCACCGCGTACGTGTGGGAATGAAGCCCACCTTATTATGAAACGGAATAATAGATATTACTCCCTCACTCCTGCGTGTTTTGCTTCGTGCTGCATAACCTCAAGTGTCAAAAACAGCAGTGCTGGAATTTCACATGCAGTAGTAAGAAAGCATTGGGTTTGTGTTCATGGTACGTGTCTCAGATTCATGCATCATACTTTGACTTGAATGTTTTAATAAATAAAAAAATAAAATAATTAAATCATGCTGTTGAGTTTACTGGAAATCCCCCTCCATGCTGATGCCAGTACATTCAATATTTTTGATGAAATGTATCTCCTGTTTGTCATCTAATATTAAGTGAAGCCTAATGGTTTGCCATTGTTATGTCTGCAGACATTTAATCACATGAATTTCTTTAATGCACCAATCTTGTATTTAATTACAAATCCAGAATGAAAGGGAAACAAAGAAAGCTGGAAACTGAACCCATTTTCAGCCCCAGAAAACAGAGGCTTTAGGACGTTCTGAATTTAAAATAATTAATAAAAATTCAACCAATTTTTGCAATATTTGCAAGAGCTTGTTTATCTCAAAAACACCACATTTCACCACATTTCAAGATCAGTTTTACCCTTACTCCAGGCTGCATGTTATATTGTGTTACTATTATTTTTTTCCATATTACCACAATTAATTGCAGAATATAATAACCCTTTGGACTCTACAACAGAAATGGTCCACCAGTACCAACATTTGTATTTTTGCTTATTGTTATGTCTGTTCTCGGCGTAACTTCAAATGCTTCATGTCCCTAAAATATGTACAGTCAAAGCTAAAAGATTGTGTTAGTCAGTAAACCATCATATTTGATAAAATTATTCAAATAATTATAAAAATAAAAACAAAAATCTGGCATTTTTTATCACATTTTATGAAATAACAACATTAAAACGTATTGATCCGAAATAATTTGAATGTAGAAACATCAACAAAATGCATCTAAACACTTCATAAGTTATGTGAAATATATGTGTTATTTAGTTTTAGAGATATTCTCATTTTAATAACCGAGTAGGCGTCTTGCACCAAGCGTAACGTAGTGCAATGACATCATTATGAGTGTAAGACATGATGACAGAAGACAGAATTCTTAGCTTTCTGCTGCAAAAGGAATGAATTGTCTAGCTATTATGGTTTTCATTTTAAATCAACAGAATACAACGATTTCCTGGGGCCGTTAGTGGGAAATTCCTGGAGAAATTCCAGTGTAATTACAGCAAAATAATATGTTTGCCAGCACGTGAGGTGAGGTAACATAAGGTCATGACATGGTGGCAGGGAAGACAGAGTGAATGCTCTAGTTATTATGGTTCTTATTTTAGATGTATTTAATTAGGCAGGATCATGCAAACAGCAATCTCCTGCATATGTCCTTTTTAAAGGGTTAAGTTGGAACACAAGTTTGTGAAAAACTCCCCCCATAATTATACTGATGAGAGTGAGAAAACTGAATCTCATTAACCAAATATGTCCTGAAAAACGAGTAAAACAAATCATCTGTGTGCTTTCCATGTTTCGTTCTTTGTTGTAGTTCCATGTTTGGTGTTGGCCCAACTCCAGCCCTGCCACATATTTTTTCCCTGCCTTAGTTTTTCAAGCTCAGTGTGATGCATGTAGCAGAGATTTAGGGGGGCACACACCAGCCCTTCTGAGAGCCTCTGCGAGCTAACGCCTTTGCCGCTTTCCTAAATATGGATCACATGGATTGTTGCAGAAGCATGATACGGCCTTAAAGGGAGCAGTGATCTGTCTGCTGGAGACCTCTTTCCTACTATGTATGATCGCAGAGTTATTGAGATCAATCATAATGTTTGGCTATTTTAAGACTCCAGGATTGAGGTCTATGTGTGTGTGTGTGTGGCCTCAGTCCCTGTTGAGATCATTAGCAGTGGAGCGCCTCTTGGTCAATACTACTCCTCTGTCTACTGTAGGCCCATCTCCCTCCCTGTGTTGTAGAGAGGAAAATAATTCACAGGAGAATCCCAGATGTGTTAGACAATAAATGTACCACAACACTCAGGAAACTGTGAGATAACATGAAGACCTTCAGGGGGTGAATTGAGGCGCTTTTACACCTTCTGATGTGGTATTCCTACTCACTGTGGTGTAAAAGTTCAAGCAGCTGTCTGTTGTAGCGTTCGAGGCGGGCAATCCAGAGATACACAGGGTCTGTGAGTGAAATGTGAAAGCTGATACTAACACTTAGAATTATAATGATTGAGATTTATCCTAAACTGTGCGGACAATCCTTTGAATCAGAGTTGGAGGGCATGCAATCACAGCGAGTTAGCTGTCTTGATGGAAATGTTGAAGGATTTCGCGCGTAGGCTGTTTAAAATCACACATGTGAATAGGAGCTTTTATTTAAAGATAAGGCTGGGGAAAATTTGCTGTCTTTTTTCCCATAACACTCTAAAAAACACATAAGCCACACCATTGCATTGGGTAACATGTTGTGTTGTACGTCATGTCGAGTCAGTCCCAGGCACACTGTCCTGGTGCTGTAAATACTCACCAGAACACAAAACATGTATTAATCCACAATTGATAATTGTCCCAAATGAATGTGCACTATATTGTTTAGTAACATTTGCTACAGTGAACAGCTGCTTTAGATTTTTTTTTTTTTTTTGTCATTAAATATAATTTTTTTTAGGTCATTTCTAGGGCTTATGCCTTCAGTAAGAATTAACCAAAAGTTCGGAGAGGTGAATTGGCACATTCTTTAACATGAGATTTATTGACAATAAAATACAGAATGATGTCAGCCTTATTATATGTGGAACAAAATGTTGACATTTGACACCACTTTTAATCAATTTAATTCAATTAAAGCCATATATTTAAATGTAAATATAACATTTTTTGTAAGATAAATATTTAATGAATCAATCAGTCAGTAATGTTTTTAAACATATTCTACTGTCACTAAAACATTTTTGAACTAATGTATATGTACAGCAACTCTCCCTTTCTTCTGGGATCACACAATCACTGTACTTCACAGCCTGTACACAAACACACACAATAGATTCCACTGTTATTCTTGTATTCCTAAAATCAATGTTACGCCCCCCGAGCCAGCCTCCATCGGCTTTATTTGTTACACAGAGGAAGTTTAAGGAATATGTGAAGTGAAAGTACAACAAGTCATGGTACAGAAGGACAGAAACAGAGACAAGGAGGGCATCGTAATGACTATATCCATCACTGTGACACACACCGGCACTCTTCATGGATCAGAGGCTTTAAGTGCCGAGCTATGGTGAGTTCAACAATAATACACAATACAATACCAACCAGGGAGCTGATTTATTATGGCGCTGACCCGCCCCCACGCTGCTTGTAGGAACATAACCTTGAATGTGTTTACAGTATGCGTGTGTGTACGTGTGTAAGTGTGTGTGTGCAATCTTCTTTGAATAGAAGTGGTAATGAAATGTAATGGCATCCCCTCACGCAATGATGATTCAGATGAATAGGACAATACAGAGGCGTGTGTCTGTACCAGCTTTCTCTTAACCATAGCATTTGCAGTGCAAACACAAACCAGTGTGTAGCACCATCTTTCTTGGAAAATTTTCTAAAAGTGTATAGCACACAGCTTAAAGTCAAATGTAATGGATGCATTTGCTCTCTTTTCTCTGTCAGAGGGAACACGAATCTAGTGACAGCTCATTCACAGGATGTTTTGTCAGTGACTCACTTGTTACCATGTCTCTGTCTCTTTTAGAAAAAAAAAAGTAAATTACCAAGATGCAGCATTTTTGTTGGCCATTCTAAATGTTCCGTCATAAAAGATCAGGCAAACCAGTGCCACTATATCAAAGGTTTGCTGTGTCATAAAGAAGGCTCCCTGCTGCTCAGCCACAAAACACCATCATTATCTGTGAGGGTTAAATTATTTCCATGGAACATATGCAATTAGAGTTCATCTAAAAATGTTTGCACTGTTGTGAAAGGGACCGAAATTTTCTTTGGCCAGTAAACAGATTCATTTAAATCTTGCAATACGAGATTTTTAAAGATTTAAAGATGCTAGCTTGGATGTTCCTCCCATAGAGAATGTGTTTTTATTGAGGGTGGGGGAACAGCATAGCCCTGTCTCCTATAAGTTATGTTAATGTGCAGCATCAAATATGATTTTTAGGGGAATGTAATGCTGAGTGAATTCCATTTTTTATTAACATACTGAGGAAATATTGCTAATTAACGTACCTAGCAGGGTGCTAAAATGCTGTATGTTGCAGTAAAATGTTCACTGACAATGCATTTCATTTATATCCTGCCAAAATAGGAAATCCTGGAATACTCAATCCACTCGTAGTGACTGCAGCATTATCTTTATTATGACCTTTTTTTGACATTTCACCAAAATTACAATCTTTCTCTAACTTTGACCAAAGTGCTTCTGTTGCCCAAACGTAACCACAGACAGAATCTGAACACCAACCCTGGATTCTGATGTCACAGTCCTGTAATTTGTATGTCTGCCATGCAGCCCAGCAACCTCCCTGCACAACCAGTGCGGATAATAAATGTGGCGTTTTACTAAGATAAAGAAATTTTGTCTCTAAACATAATCCATGTGGTGATTACATTGTCACCACAACAGAATTATGAAAAGATTATTAATTGCATTTATATAAAAGTTGTAAATGTTTCTTTCTTTCTTGTCCTTTTCTCTCACTAAAATATCCTGTATATCTCTACATTTTAAAATCATTAAAACTGTAACATGTTTATAAAATGCATTGTTTCATGGGGGCAAATCAACTGGGATCAAATAGTGCTGATCCTGAACTACGGGGATAGAAGAGCGTGACCTACACCGAGTCTAGACCCTCCCTCCAGCCTGCGGGCTTCAGCTCTGTATCGAGGCGAGCAATAGAGTGTACACAGTCTATTGGAAGCATGCACACATTAACCTTTAAACAGAGATCTCGCAACAGCAGCATGTTGTATTGGAAATGACAGTTTAATTGCACGAGAGGATGATATAATTCAACATAGATGTGAGCAACTTTATTGATTGTTATTGATGAAACAAGAAATTAGTTTTGCATTCAAAATATAATTACCTCAAAGTATCTTGCAAGTCCCTCTGTTATACCTTAGATTTAGACATTTTCTGAAAAAGAAATTAAATATTATGGTCTCAACAATGTTGTTGCTGTTCAGTTAAGTTAGCATGAAAGAAAGACTCATTACAAGCAGAGAGAAACACATGCTTGGCAATCTAAAAGCTCATTGAGATTATATGAATACTGTGTTAGCAATTATTTGCACATGCACAGCAACATGAGCATGCCTTTGAGTTTTTCTTTGTTTTGTTTTGTTCTAGTGCTCTGCAGCATAATGAAATGTCCACCTGCTCATTCAAACACAACACAGTGTCATACAACCTTAGAACACACTCACTATACCATTAACCCTTTGTCTGTCTGGACGGTGAAGCATTCCCAAGGAATTGTTGCATTATTTCTATCTGCCTCTGCTGTCTCTACGTCATGTCTGTTGTTGCCCCTCTGCTAATCTCTTCCTTTGACCCTAACTGTCCGTCTATTCATTTCGTCCTCTCTCTGTCTGTCTCTATCCATCTTTATCTCTCTGTCAAAGTGTGCCACAGTCTCCAGCTTTGCCTTACGTGACTGGAGCTCATATCAGGGAGAATAATTTATGGCCACCATGAATAAGAGATGCTGTGGAGTTTCCAATGATTCAGATCTGATATGGAAACAGTCTGAAATATTTGGACAGTGGAGGATTGAGTGATCAGTGTTCGCCAGCCTGTTGTTGGCAAACACATGTCTGTGAAACCAGCTGTCAGGAAGACCCATGAGGCTGGAGGAGAGGGGAGGAGTAGAGAGGGGAGGAGAATAAGGAAAAAAGATGGCAGAAATGAGCAAAATAAAAAATGGGGAAGGGGGAATGGGGATAAAGAGAAAGGGAAACATTTATTTTTTATTTTCTTCTGATTTTTTTTTCTTTCATCATAATCAGTCACAACTCCTGTCAATCCAAGCCCATATCACCACACATTACTGACACATTGGGTAATTGGTGTACAGGTGTCCCTGTGAGAAGCTGGTAATGGAACAGTTAATGGAAGTGTTAAGGCCATCATCATGCTCACTCAGGTGTCTATGTCCTGTCTTTCTCCCAAGAAATGCTTGGTGATGATGAAAGATTTAAGCCTATCCTTCTTCACCACACACATACACAAATACCTCTGCCAGAAGCTCAAATAATAAATGTGCTCCGTCTCTGCAAATCTATTGTCTGCCTACCTGTTATGTATTATTTATAATATAGCTATATTCTGTCTGTAAATGAACACCAATAGAGAAAATAATGGGTGAGTAGAGTTCATATCACAATGATACTCCAGTCTGTGTCCATGTGAGACAAAATAATAAGACAAGATACAAATAAATGTATTGCTAATAGGCTTTATTTAAGGCAGTATCGGTTGGTCTATCACTTTGGTGCAGACTGAAATATCTCAACTATTTAATGACTGTCATGAAACTATAGACAAACAATTCCACACAGTGTATCCCAATAACTTTAGTGATCACCTCTTTCTATGAAATTCATCTTGTAGTTTTGAGTTAAATGTCTTAACAGCCATTAGACAGATGTCACTAATCATGTCCAGACATTAACGCCCACTCAGCAGGAACCACCTGACTTCTCATCAAGTGGCTCATCAGGTCTAAATTTGAATTCACCTAATACTTTCATTTATGACCATGCACCTACAAAAGTAATGATATGCACATCAGCCTCAGCTGTACTTGTTGTTCAGTGCTAGTGAGTAATTTTAGCATGAGAACATGCTAAGCGATAATGGTGAACATGGTAAAACAACCCGTTCTCAATCCCTGGTAGTCAAATCCTGCCACTTTGTCAGCCCCCTAGCATCTGGTATTGACGCACAAGATACCCTTTTCTGCCTGTATGAGTCAGGCTGTTCTCATGCATTGTTCGGACAGAAACTCACAAAAAGTAATGCACCACAATTTGCATATATTCCACGTAGTCATGAGCCAGTAATTTGTGTGTAATCCATGTATTTGGTAAAGCTGCAATCACATGACATGACTTCTGCTGCTGACAGAAGTAAACAAGAAACAGTCCCCTTAAAGGGATAGTACACCCAAAAATGAAAATTCAGCCATTATCTACTCACCCATATGCTGATGGAGGCTCAGGTGAAGTTTTAGAGTCCTCACATCACTTGCGGAGATCCAAGGGGAGAGGGGGTATACTGTATAGCAACACAACTCCACCTAATGGAGGCTGATGGCACCCCAGATTCAAACGTCCAAAAACACATAATTGAAACCACAAAATATCTCCATACTGCTCGTCCGTAGTGATCCAAGTGTCCTCCGTTAGGTGGAGTTTTGTTGCAACCCACTCCCCCCTGGGATCTCTGCAAGTGTTGTGAGGACTCTAAAACTTCACCTGAGCCTCCCTCAGCATATGGGTGAGTAGATAATGGCTGAATTTTCATTTTTGGGTGCACTATCCCTTTAAGGAGGCAGGTTGGATTGGTGGATGGGTTTTCCCCTTGGAAACTGATGTTTGTAATTATGTGAAACCAAGTCAACTGAGTCATTTTAAGGTAATCTTCACCACGTTTCTTTTCCTTAACCTAACCAAAGTAATTTTACTGGCCTATACTTAACCTACATAACTTCACATTAAGTATGTAACATCATTCATGAGGCAATACTTTGTTCGATATCATACAAACTGTTGAGTGTATATTTTCAGAGGGTATCACGCAAACCATTTTATGAGGACACATGAGAGACACACACATGTCGCCAGGGTGATACACACTGCTGTAACACATGGTTGAAACATTTGTGATTCAGTTAAAGCTTCAGTGTGTAGAATTTATTGGCATCAAGTGGTGAGGTTGCAGAAGTGAAACTTCCCTGTGTGCCTGGCATGTAGGAGAACTATAAAGGCTGACATAAAAACAAGAACGACCCGATTTAGAGCCAGTGTTTGTTGTCAGTTCTGTTCAACGATAGAACAACATGGCAGACAACCTGCTCCATATGTAGATATAAACCGCTCATTCTAAGGCAAAACACAACAATTCTTAGTTTCAGGTAATTAAAAACTCATGAAAACATAATTACAATATTATATAATATTTCTGCAAATAGCTGCCCCAAAATCCTGCACACTGGACCTTTAAGGCAACAGAATTACTTGGATAAGTTTAAAAAAAAAGAAAAAAAAGTACAGGATTACGTTTAGACATAACATAACATTATTTAAACACGTGACATGACAGAAGCACATGATGGAAGTAAGTATCTTATTTTACCGTAAAAAAATAAAGCAAGTCAATGTTAGCTTTTTTGTTTGACTTTTGTTTGACGAAAGGCCTGTGTTTGTTAAATGATGCATCAGCAACTTTTTTTTTTAGAAGGAGCCTTATTGACTGCTGATGAGGTAAAGCTAAGAATCCATCATTCAGTCATGTCATTGACACCCAATATTTGTCAGTGCCTTCCAAAACCAACATCCCTTGCAGGGGACAGGGATCTGCATCCCATGCAAAAGTTTGACACCGTACCAAACCATTAGCGTACAAGACTCTGCTAACCTTTTGAAAAGTGTTCAACAGTAACAGTTGACTCACAATCATAACAAACACAACTTACCAATCATGATAAATGTCCCATCTAAGTGAGGTTTTCCCTTCACGGTGGGATTCCTGACAAGATGGATTAGACCACTACCTGGTTCCTGACGTCCACTGTGAGGAAAAGTCCAAAAGCCCTTAAAAAACATTATCTGAAGAATGTTGCTGCATTAGAAAACCAGCTGTCCAAAAGTCAAAATGTCTAGTGAGTATTTATGAGTGCTGGTCAGATAGGAAATTTTAGAAGCACAACTGTGGCAGCTGTGTCATTTTGATGTCATGGGCTGATGTCTGCATACATCTCTTGCATGGAATCCATAGGTATTGATTTCATCCGGCATCGGTGGAACCTGGACAAACACATGACAGCCTGAACGGGGAGGGACCGAGTGGCGGGCCAGCTGAGACGTCCAGAGGAAGCGGAAGGGATGAACAATAAGTACACTATAGCATGGGATAACAGGATGTGTCCAGATGCACTATAACTCACTTCATGAAAAATTACGACATATTTTACAATATATTGGCCTGTTATTCTAGATAGGCTACGTGCTACATGTCTAATACATTGTGGTTGTACTCAGATCTGATTGTGTGGTTGGTGTCTGTTGAAGTCATTTTAAAGAACCTATTTAAACATATTTCTGATCCACGGCAAATAAGTGCTTTACAAGATTGGTGTCAGTGCTTGGCACATACATGACTGCGATATGTGAGGACCTGTCGATTTTAGTGTAAAATTTTCAAAGTTACTGTAACACTAATAAGTGCCCATCAATGTTCAAGTCTTCTAGGTAATTTAACAATATGTTCTGGCCAGTTTTGATGATTGCGACTTGTATTTCATTTCAGTTTTCTGTGGCAAAAGGCTCTAAATATGATACCCATGAACATTAGCCACCATTGCTATGGAGAATAAGCCGTTCAGAGGTGCAAATCTGAATCTAAATGTATTATCAGGTTTCAGTGAAGCATAATATTCAGCTTCTGCATGCCAATAGCTGAACAGAAATTGAGGGAGGTGACCTGATATATTTTACTGAAGCGCTCATTGGGAGGTGGAGTCGACATTCCTCACTAGGTTTTTATGAATACAGGCTTGACTTTTATCAAAAAAGTTCATCATTTCTATTGTTGTTTTCTAATAAGCTTTCTTTACATTAGAAAAGTAAAGTAAACGTTATATGATTCCTTCTAAAATGTATATAACACTGGGTACAAATTGTCGCCTGTGACACCGAATCCAGAAATGTACTCTGACTTTTCCAGTCTAGCAGTGCATGTTGAAATCTAATGGGATGTCATGGAGGGTGCTGTCAGCATTTGGCAGGTCCCCTGTGGATGGGCCCCCAAGCCCTTGGCCCTTCAGATCTAACATACAGTTGATCCCCCCCTCTTTCTCTCTGCCTGTGTCTCTCTGTGTGTCTCAATCACACTATAGGTCTCAAGGAGCCTGTGGAGCCTCAAGAAACATTGATGTCCTCTCAGGCTCATCACTATTCATTCCTGTTGTGGACTCAGTCACCCAGCTGAGATAGAGGTCAAATGGAGTGGCATGTGTATGTCCTCTTGTAGTCTATGCTTTATGGGGACTGAATGTCTTGTCATGAAAAGAAAGATGAAAAAAGTCATCAGGCGTGACGTTTGAGATTAGAGGGAAAGTAAAAAATGAATTAGTCAAAGTTAGCATAAAGTAATGATTCAAGATCTTTTGCTTTGGAGTTATATCAAGTTCTGTGATTCCACAAAACAGTAGCACCTCCATTTTTTTTTTTTTTTAATAGCGGTAGCCATGGCCCACTGAAAATCTTTGGGTGACACACCGACACCAGAAACCACAATGGGATTTTCAGAATTTGATTTTGCTGTTGAAGTATTACAGACAAGCTGATATGTAAATATGAGAGTTTAGTAATCACGTACTGAAATACTTAAGTATCTAATTTTTCTAGTTAATATTACTAAGTTTGTAATGTGCATAAACTAATTTCACGAGGCCGACAATAATCCTTTCAATGTGTTCTTCAGATAGGCTTGTTGTCCTTTCCCTTAAACAAGACAAATATACAGCTTTAATTTGAAGGAGAACATTAATTGTAAGGAAGAACACATTTACTTAGCATAGGCCGACTCAAGTTTAGGGAAGACTCCTTGGTACCCATAAAACCCATTTTTATTCAGGTATCATGAGGTGAGTGTTAAAGGAAAAATGGTCATGCTAGTTGTTCCCTCACCAAAATTTGGATCGTTATTTAGCCCCCTTCCTGATAAGCTGTGCCGACATGGTTGGTACCAATACATCCCTTAGGTTAAAGTTTCACCAGGTACCACTACCTTTGCACTGGCTTAAAAATTGTGCCACGCATCTTAAAGACATTAATGTCAGTGTTCAAATATTTTTGTCCAGTGGGGAAGGCCAGCGACTGTATCAGGGGGCACCACTGCCACAAAATACATTATATTACAAATGTACAATGTGCAGACAGCTTATATAATATTATATGCTGGTATATTCAGTATTGCATATGAAAGGAATAGGAGTCATAAAACAAATGGCAGAGAAAGTTTCAGGATGTCTTTCAACTTAGGTCATGTGTTCACTTAGAGTTTTGCTACAGCAGAAAAGCAGTGGCAGGGTGCTGGGGAGTGAAGTTCTGCCGCCACTTTTCTTTTTAAATGACATGCTATGGGTGGGTTTGACACTAACGCTAGCTAGGTAGCTAACATAATACTACATAAACAGAGGGTTAAATACACAGTTAGCAACAAATTGGGAGCGTACCTATGTTTCCTGGGTTCTATGTTCCCCAGGTCCTATGTTCCCCGCTTTGTATGGGACCCCAAAAGGGTCCTATGTTCCCCGCTTTGTATGGGACCGGGGAACATAGAACCCTTTTTAATAATAAGAGTTCTATGTTCCCCACTTTTCCCCAAAAGGACCCAGGGAACATAGGCCCTTTTTTTTAAAAAAGGGTCCTAACCCCCTAACCCTAACCCTAACCCTAACCCCTTTTTCTCAAAAGGGTCCTATGTCCCCCGGCAACAGCAGAGAACATAGAACCCTTTTTCTTAAAAAGGGTTCTATGTTCCCCGGTCCCATACAAAGCAGGGAACATATTTCCTTCTGGGGAAAGCGGGGAACATAGGACTCTTTTTTTTTAAAGGGTCCTATGTTCCCCGATCGGGGAACATAGAACCCGGGGAACATAGAACCCGGGGAATATGGGGATGACCCCCTCTGAAAACGGCTCCATGTGGCCGCATATGCTCCCTCCTCATTGGGAACAACTGAAAAAAGCTGCTGGCACCCAGATAAAAAAATGCTATGTGGACTCAAGCCTTCATTTTAGATTTGTCGTTTGTTTACAACTTTATGCCTTAGTCATTGTTTCGGTTTTCCTTTTTTGTTTTTTTTAATAATACAAGTTAGACTGTTTTGATTTTGACAATATATGTCTGTTGGCTCGTCCCCCATGTCTTATCTGCAGCACAGTAGCTGCTCTTCTATTTCAATATGATGAGATTGTGTGACATGTTGGTGCTGACTGAGTACTCTATTCCCTGAATACAACTACGTACATAAAAGGTTTTTGTTCTGACAATATTCAGTAGGACATTCACTGGAGAAATCAGAGTTAAAAGGATTAAAATTGCCTCTGTAGGTTTGTGTGACAGAATGATTAAAAACACACGGATACTCACGCTTGAACACAGCTCTTCATCTCCTTTAATATTGGCATCCTTTCACACCTCTCCTCTTTTCTTTTTCCACACCACACCTTCACAGATTAAAAGTCTCAAACCCTCAAACAGTCCTCACCAGCGCCTGCCGCTTATTGCGTTTCCCAGAACTGCTCTGTTCACCGAACGCAGCGGGTCCGGTAATAGCTCTTCTGTCATCTGGTGGAATCCCTCCCTTTTCCAGTGCCATTCCTCCAGACTGAATAGCAATTTAAATGCCGTTCACTTCACATTTATTTGAAATCTCATTAACTGGATATAAAGACCCAAAGAAATGTGTTGTAAATAGAATATCTTGGCCACGTGGATGAGGGAAAATTTATTCATGATTAGTCTTTTCTTTTTTTTTTTTTTTTTTTCACTTCCATTCCCAGCACCGAGTTTAGTGAACGTCTGTAAAGTGTCAGCAGTCATTTTCAGGGTGAAGCCCAGTATCTCTTCTAAATACACTCCATTTAAACAGACACAAGAGGCTGTTCACAGACAGAGAAAAATTGAATGCATAATGAAAAGGAAAAGTGAATGACTGCTTCTCAACTGACACCCGCTCTGACAAGTGGAGGAGAAATAGCTATGGTATAAATTCTCATAAATTGGGCAAATAAAAAGGATACTATATCAGAGCTGACAGAGATAAAGTCATTGAGAATATATTCTAATATATTTTCTTAAAGCTGCATCAGACTCAAATGGCAGATATTTGTTTTCTTATTTATTTTTTCCTGCTGAAAAAGAAATCAGAAATCATGTAACGACAAGAAAGGGAAAAGACACATACATTTTTCTAGGTGCTTTTTTGCAGCTTTTAAGTAGACTATTAAGTATAATAAAATAAACTAAAATAATATAAACTTTTTTCTTATCTTTTGTATTTATTTATTTATTTATTTTTAATCATAAATGGATGGCTTTATTATCTTGAATAGGGGGATAGGTAAGCTACATTATTATATCTGTCACAAAACCACTTGTTGAGGCTGAATTTTGTATTTTATTTTTTTTATTTGTGTGCAATTTAAAGAGTAGCCTACAATACTTTTGACCATATAACTTTCATATATACAAAAGAGAACTGGTGTTTGGTTTGTTAACCTGGCCTAAAGTATTGTAAGAGTCATAGCAGGTAAAAATACTGAGGTTTGAATTTTGATGGTCAGATTAGGCCATTCAAAAAATAAGCTGGGAAGAATAACTGTAAAAACTATAATAATCAACTTGTATATTGTAAGAAACGTCTGTTCCTGTGGCTGGGAAAATAATCACAAGGCGCCAGAGCCTTCAGTCCCACTCTGTCTCTCATCTCATTGTTTCACCACACTGCGTATATCCTGTGCTCCCTGGAGCCTCGTTGCCCTAACAAGTAGTGGTGATAAATAAATAATTGGCAGAATTTGGGAAGATTATGCTTATGAACTGACATGTTTCACACAGAGGCTGTCCTCACCATTGTAAATCATCCCAGGCACCGCAGTGTGTCTTTGTGTGTGTGTATGTGTGTGTCGTCATCACAGAGCTGCCATGTGGATAGTTTGGCCTTGCAAATCTAGACATTCAACACACACACATTTAATATGACACTTGCCAAGGGCTGTCAGATAGAGGGCAAAGGGATGTGTGTGCCTAATGAGAGCCTGGCCAGGAGTCAGGAGCTTTATGAAGTCCCTGAGGTGAGTCCTGGACTGTGGCGAAACCACCGTAATCCATAACCCAGTGACACTTATGATTGTTGGCTGCTCAGCTCTCACCGGAGCTGCAGTGCATATTTCATCACAGTGAAGATGTAAAACAAAAAAACACTGAGGAGATTATAATCATATTAATCAATTTTTGTTTAGAGAGTGCTTCATGGTTTGTCTTCGCTGCTGTTACCAATTCATCCATTTAAATTTGAGGCGCAGTTTTTGCGGATGAGCTTAAGTGTTGTCTCATTATCTTTTACTGGCCAGTGGGAGAGCCTCTTTGCATTCCCTCAGGTGCTGAAAGGCAGATTTGTGTGATGGAGAACTGGATTGATAGAAGTGAGAGAGAAGAAGTGCTGGATAGATGGATGAAGAGACAGGTGGAGGACAAGCACCAGAACAAATTATATTTGTTTCTATACTGTATACATGCACACACACACAAGCATGAGAACATACAGGAAATCGGGGCAATATTTGGTTAGGAATGGTGTTCATATGTTGATTCATTTGTTGAAATAAAAACCTTTAAATCTATCACCGCAGTCTAGATTTGTAAAACGTTATTTCACATGTAGTCCCATCACATTTCTTAAAGACATGTTGTCTAATCAAGCGGCAACATCTGGAGCTAAAAAATGAAGCCACCTCTGCGGTAGTCTCGCGTGACCAGCATCCCTTACTTTGGAATGGGAGTCTGGGGACATTCGTCTTTCGTGTTGTAATAGAAATGGGCGGGGATATCCAGACCACGTGACGGCGTTTCCATAGGTGTGGCATGTAAAAGAGACGTTGCAGCTCTGCAATATAGCTGAATCAAATGAAATCATATCCATTTTAATCTCTTCTTGCGATGCACTGAACACTTCCTTTTCTGTTGTACTACAGACAACAATTCAGGGAACAGCAATTCTGGCGTAGGCGGGTGTAAGGCAAAGCTAATCAGCCGTTGGTCAAGGAAGTACGGAAGTACACGGATTTGGATCCAATCACATCACTGCCACTGGGAGGCAGCGCTAGTTCTATTACAACTTTCCTATGGGAATGTCCAGGTCTGTGTAAGAGACCACCTTTGCGGTGGCAAAAACTGCAGTTCCCTGAATGGCCACTTGAGGGTCATGAAGCAGGTCAATCCTTATCGACCCCCATGTAAAAATGCCCAATTTAATGGCTGAAATAAACAGGTTTTTAGTCTCGGTTTTGGTCTCTATATGTAATTTACCCTTTCATGACTGTAAAGCGGCGTGTGTTTTTAATGTCACTCGTTTACATTATATCAAGGCTTACAGTTATGCATAAGTAAGGGCGGGGCCACTTTGAGTGTGAGGCTGTCTGCAAGGCATCACCATCCTCCCCAGCTCCATCCTCTCATCCAAATATAGTCACCTATGTGTTCATCCAAGATGGCAACAACCAAACGCCAAACTCGAGGCTTCTGAACCGGAGTCCATAAACTAATTGGTGATGTCACAGTGGCTACATCCATTGAATTCATACAGGCTATGTCTCTAACTCAATTGGACTCAGTCTGAGGCAAACACTGCCAAGGATTTTATTATATAGTAAATACTGAATTATGTTGCAATGCAAAATTCTATGAGTTCCATATTTTTTTATAATATTATAAAAATAAACTGTGTTGCTGTATCTTACTTTATGCTTAGATTCAGTGAAGTGCTCCTTCTTTTTTTTAATTCAAAAAAGATAGACAATACATCCTGCCCGAGAAGGGGACTGATGGTACGAGCAGACGCGACAGATGCAGAAATTACTGAAAACACAGATGTTTTTCTTTGCCCAGTTCAACAGAGGAACAGGACTGTGAATGCAGATACGGTGACGTTTTGTGACATTTACTGTTGTTCACTTCAAATGAAATCCCACATGTTACTTCCTGCTATAAACGAATGCAACATCAGTCTGCTTATATGGGAGAAAACATTAGTTGACTTTTCACTTAAGAAACTTTGATAATTTACATACATTTAACTGGTTTTTTGTATTCAGACCGACCTAATTCAAAGGCAGAATTCATAATTGTGCTAAACACTGTAAATATATTAAAAACATCAAAATCAGTTCTGTTGTAAAATAAATAAGCCAGAGACAGGACCACTTTTTGACCAGCACTATTGTAAAAACAATCCAAGCCTGGTGTTACAGTGAGGATCCATAATAATTTGCTGTATTATAGAGAACAAAATTGGTACTGTCTAGACTTAATACACACATGTGAAAGCACACAGTTTACAATATGTCTTAATGTCACCCGAGCACTTCAGTCTGGCTTGTGTAGACTAGACACAACTTTCCACTTTTGATTATGATAGCAGAAATTGTGCTGAATGCACTTACCGCTTCAGCGCTGCACCGCACAACTGTTTCCCCACACGGTTATCCAATAGAG
Organism: Epinephelus lanceolatus; assembly: GCF_041903045.1. Lineage (NCBI taxonomy): Eukaryota > Metazoa > Chordata > Actinopteri > Perciformes > Serranidae > Epinephelus > Epinephelus lanceolatus. The sequence continues at coordinate 17,369,501 of NC_135747.1, read as the reverse complement.
TAAATAACATTATGAAGCTTAGGGAGCCATCTAATCAATTTCTGCAGAGTTTGATGACAAGGTAGAGTACAGCATGGAGTCAGGATCATGTTACTTGTTACACAGACTGGCCTGGACCGAGAAAACATCAGCTCAATTGGTCTTAATAGCTTGTGTGCTATATCGCAAGGTCAAAAGAATGTGCTGCAAAAGGAAAATAAATGTGTGGAAAATTATATAATGAAGCTTTTCTGCTTTAGTGCATATTGGTAACAAGTTTTAACATGCAATAATTTGATCATTATGTGACGACGCTGAATAAAAAAAAAATTAATCCACATATTAACAGAAGGCCGAGTCAGGATTGGGGGTTCAGTTGTGTGTGCATGTTGTGTGTTTGCCAATGACTGCATTGTGTGTGTGTGTGTGTGCCTGTGAGGCTGAACGTGTTTGCCCTTTCATTACAGAGAGGATTACCCATCAGGGAGGCTCACAGTTCCCTCTGAGCCCAGACAGCGGTAAAACAAGGCAACGTCCTCAGAGACATGTTTTATTCACCCACGTCTCAGTTCATTTTCACCTCTCCTCTGTCCTGATGTGTGTGTCAGCTGGGCCCTGGATGGCCCTCCCACTGCTCACCTTTTGTTGTTGAGTGCATTAATCAATACTGAACCCTGAAAGAACAGAAAGAGATGCTATTGAAGTTGAGGTAACAGCACATCAATGGGGCGCTGGATACAGGTAGTGTTTGCCTGTGTAAGACCATTAACAAGTTAAATATTCAAAACTAGGATGAAAAACCTGCAGAGAACTGTTTGAATGACTTTGTGTAAAAGTAATGGGCAGGAGAGTACACCAACAGGGACTGAATTTGAGGTTGTATAATTCTTGGATATCAGCTCCCTCTGCTGGCCACGTCTTACTTCCCTCAGGGTCAAAGAGGAAACTGATTATTAGTTCAATCATTAAAATTACACTCATGCAGAGCAATTTCTCTGAATATGAGACTGAAGAAGAAACTTCAATCCATTATCATCAAGTAGTTACAAGCAATAAAAAATAAGTCAGAGGTTCCTTAAATGTTAAGTCTTAAGTCTAAATTGGGGGATTACCTTCATTCCATTAAAATCTAATGCTGTAAGTTTCAGTGATGCAAAGATGCCACGACATTCTTTCACTTACACATCTCAAAGGCTCATCTGAAAAATTCCATTCCTTATGTTTAATTAAAAGCAAAAAAACGCACAGCACAATGCAGGCCGAGTGTTCCCTCTGTTCACTGGACCTGATTGACAGAGATGATTGCGGGTTCTATTCACAGCTGCAGCTGCGGCAGCATGCATCATCTCCGCTGAAAGTGTTCCCACATCTTCTCATGTCGTGTTTTACATCTGTCAATATCACAACATCATTTGGCAGAGAAACGGAAAGATCCTGAAGGAAACAGCTTGTTTGAACCTGAGCCAAGAGGAAAGTCTTACTGAGCCGAGGATCTGTAAAGTAGGTTAAAATAAACAAAGATCAACCTGGGTATGAAATAAATCCTGCTAAATTGTCAATTATTGGGTGAGTGATACAAAGTCAGTGTCACAGTGTGGATTCTGTACCATAATATTCATTGTCCTCCCCACACTGCATACAGAACAGTGGCCAAAACAGCGATAATGTGTGACAGTGAGCTGACACACACATGCAAAACTTAAAATGCTCCCCTTTGTTTTACACTGGTTTCACATGTGCTGAGCATTAAAGCCAGTGTTCATTCATCCACCCGCCTGTCAAAAAAGATGAAAACATCTTTTAAGTCAGTGTAGCAGCTACACACATATGTGTCTATTACCATTCACTCTATCTGCATGGGATCTACACAGATGGCTCGCACACGGATATCACGCACCGACCTTCCCAGAGCTCCTATTACTGAAGCTCATGTATCACTCTGACAGAATATTTAAGTTTGAACATGTATCCTTCCATAGGTAATAAATAACAGTCAACTTTTGACATTAGCTTGTTTACAAAACTGGGGCTACTAGAGTTTACCCTTACATCTCAAGCAATTGGCTATTAAGAGTTCCTTGAAATGAATAACAAAGTCAGGGTTGCAAGTGTAGGAGTTGCAAGCTTTAGAAGGAGCACGAAGGTCAAGGTGTTGCTTTTACAACATTCCTGTGGCCATAATCTATGTTCTGTTGTGTCTTTCACCTAAATATCCTGATGAAATTTACTTTCTAAAAACGCCAGAAATAAAGTGTGAGGCTTCCAGTCTTAAATAAAAAGTAAAATAATATGATAACCCTGTTACACCAAAACATTCTACTAATTATATAAATTACAGTTTGATATACAGATTGTGCAATAACATGCACATAACATCCATCACTGTCAAATCCAAGTAGGTTGTATACTGTATATAGACATGTATGCATATACTATACCACTTACTGCATGTATAAAAAGTAACTGATCATATTACACATTCAATGTTTATCCCATCCCTCTTGCACACCCTTGCACTGTGTATTTCTGTTTATAGTTCTCAGAAACTGATTTGGTTTTGTCTACATGTTGTTCTTATTATACAGTGTAAATCACTTACAGTGATCACACTTATCAACCACATGGATAAAAAAAGCTTGGGCCAGTATCATTCCTATACAAATGTTTAATTTGCTTATAGTAATCAAGTATGCTACTAACAGTTTTTATTTTGAGTCTTTCATGCATGACAACATATAGAAAACTTTCTAAAACTACGATAAATAATTTTGTCTTCACTCCCACCATGATACTTTTCATTGCAGCAACCTGGCTGCTTCCAGCTGGCTACCTGAGGCTGGTGCTGTGTACACACTGAAAATATAAACGGGAAAATAAAGATATTTTCTTACAGTGAAAAATGTAGTCTCCTACTTAAACAATGAGAAGCACTTATGGCTGCTAGTGATTAAGACAGAAACCACATGCACTCAGGGAAAGCACCTGTGGTCACCCTTCGTCAAGTGGATTTATGATACCCGTTACCTCAAGCCCATTTGAATGGCCCTTGGTAGCGGTCTGTTTTATGACTTTATTTTCATGTTATAAATATACTGATGTCAATTAGATGATAATCTGAGTGAGAAATATAGAAAAAAAAGGTTATAATATTAGCCGCACAGACCTAATATGACCTGAACAGAAGTGATTACTGAAAGCAGGTTCCACTGTATCTTTATGTATTCATAACCTACTTGTATGTACAGGTACATGATATTTAAATTTTTGTGTCTGATTATGTTTGTGTAGCCTTTGCTGTAGTTGTTAAGCTAAAATTCAATGAGTCTAACTAAAAGAGCGCTCTGTGAGTGCAAACCTCCACCAAGGCCTTTACCACAATGCGGAAAATAATTCATGTATCTGCTCCATGATTCAGATCATCTCTAAAATTTAGTGGGTTCTTCCTGGGTCCACGCTACAACTTTCCACCAAGTTTCATGAAAATCGAGCCACTGGTTTTGCTGTAATCCTGCTGACAAACAAACCAATAAACAGCTGTACTGAAAACATAACCTTGTGGCAAAGGTAACCAGTCCATTCAGCCTCTAGTCCCAGTGTGCTCCTCAAATTCAAAAACTTCTGAGCTGAATGAGACTCTTTAGTCACATCAGGGATTGCTGTCACAAACAGCAGAAATGCTTCAGGCACCTCACTGTAGAAGTCGCTGCTGGAGGATCTGCCATGAGCATTTTAGCATTTAGCATATTAACCAGACCTGCACCTGCTGGTGATGCAACACCCTTAGGTGATTTTGATTTTGGTCACTTATACTGCTTTCTGGGTGGTGCATTAAATCGGTGATTAATTAAGATCGACACCAGCTCTTAACTTTGCTGAGGTACAATAACGCTAACCAGACCAGATCCTTCATTTGATTGCAATGTTCAATTTTTGTACTGTTCTAGCCCCAGCCCAGCTGTTACCAATGTTCCACACCCCTCGCAACCCCTGACATTTGGCCAGTGAACATACACATTTACAACATGTACCATTCCCAGAGTGTCAGATGAGTGCAAAGTGTCACCTCTCTATTGCTCTGCCCTCCTGCAGCCACAGACACACTAGCAGCTTCTTCTCAACTGCAGCTGCTGATTTATCACCTTTTTGTTCAATTCCCACAGTTTATCAGGTCATGTGACTTCTGTTTTTACTCTGTGACGGATGTAACTTTAGATAAATCAAAATATAGTACTTGTGATACTACTTAAGTACTACTTAAGTAAAAGAAAATTGCCTATATTTAGCAATACAAGTTCACAAAAAGAACAACTGTGTTACATTAACGAGAGCCAGTGTAATTTCTACATTAATTAATTTATACTAGATTAGAAGCCTAGATGTACTAGTCCCCTAAAGTTTTAACTTTTCAAAAATGTTCACCCAACTTTGAAGTAAGTATTTACACTGTGCAAAGTCAAGACTCTAAATCAGTGTAACCATTGTATCATTGCTGGTATTCCAGCTGCCACTGCTGCTGCCAGACTTGCTGTACAGTTTCTTTGTGATTTATCACATTCTGAGGGTCCTGATATCTCTCTGTTCACATTTTGATGGGAGTGATAAAACCAGGCAGTAAAGTAATGTCAGCTCTCTATAACCACAGCTGGTGCTACTCACAGGAGGGCTGCTTTGATGTTGTTCAGACATTTGGAGAGTAGTCTTTGGGATCCACGTTGTGACTGACAGGGCAGATAGAAGAAATACGTACAGTATAAAGCCATATACAGACGTCACTGTATCTCTGTCAGCCATGATCAGCGTCGTAAACTCTCATGTGTCTCAGATGTTCACATTATCGTTAAATCAGAAGTGATTGATGGGCTTCGCCTGGAAAGTGGGCAGAGGTACTCACAATGAATATATGGTTTCTGAACTGAATATGGAGAAAGTACATGTTCAAAAATAAAAGTTACTTATCTAATAAAAAGCCATGATTGAGCATGATTATGTTGTTAACAGCTTTTTACTATATTTAGACATTTGAAAATAAAGGTAACATTATGATTGTGGTCTAAGAGCCTATAATATTTATCTACCTTTCTTAAGCAGTTCATTAGACAACCACACAATGATGGGTGATGAATTGTAGAGATTCTGTTGGTGTGCATTTGGCCGAGTAAAAAAAGGTAAACAGACATAAACACTGTCTTGCAAAATAGATAGGAATCACATCAGGGAACAGGTGTTCTGTATGTGCAGAGTTACTAGTGCAGCTAGTCCAAACAAAAATGGTCTGAGAGTCGAAGGTTAAATCTGATTTGGGAGAGGAACAAACTCTTGATTGGCTCCAGGCTAGGTGGTTTCAGATGAAATATTGGATAACAACTTCGGAGCTGGGGGTAAACAAGATGAATTCACAAGAGGAATCTAAAAACATTAGAAAACTGTTGTTGTACAGGGCAGCTGCCAGAGTGTGCAACTGTTTGAATGTGTAGCAGGGTGTTGCTGGGAAAAGAGAAGTTCACTTACCCTGCCTTACAGAGAGAGAGAGAGAGAGAGAGAGAGAGAGAGAGAGAGAGAGAGAGAGAGAGAGAGAGAGATTTGCCGGGGGTCAGATGTCCAGAGGTCTCTGAACTGACCACTGGCTGTGCACTCTCCCATGGCCTGGTGTTCTCAAGGATGGATTATGTACAGAAAACCCCAGAATCTCTCTCAGGTCTGCAGATGCTCCCCTCCCTGCTGCTCTGCAGTTAGAATATTTGGAGAAATTCCACCTAAAGGAACACTATAGGATACATAAGCCCCGTTTCCACCAAACACTTTTGGTATGGTACCTTTGGAACCAAAAGTAACCTTTCAGACATGGTATGGACATGGTTTTAGAGTTTACTAATAACAGTATGAACAGTGGTTACATGAGCTTCAAAACCAGCCACAACTCAGCCCTGAGCAGATAGACCGCTACTGACCAATCAACAGACTGCAGTGTTCACAGCTCCACCTTTTAGTACCAGATCTGTGTGCTACGTACCCCAACACAAGGGGTACCACAAATGGGAACTGTACAGAAGAGCTCCATTGGTACCTTCCACAACTTTTTGCTGTGGAAACATGCACCAGACTGAACTGTACTGTACCACACTGCTTGGTGGAAACAGGGCTATAGAGTGTATTTATGTGTCAGATGTTGTCTGCACATGGCTCTCACAGCTAATGGCGCAAACACCTGGAACAGTGTTAACACAGCAAAGTGGTCATAGAGCTACAGTGTTAATTGGGGTGGGGGGGGGCAGGAGCGTTGGTGTAATGATCCCAGGGACGACAAGGGATGACAGAGTGGTGGCAATTATACACGTGCTGCTTGACTGTTTCACACCAACGAACGGTGAAGCTCAGATCACAACTGACACAGAGGGAGTGTGACCTCATTCTCTGCTCAGGATGCCATTACGACAATTCATAACACATAGTTGTTTGCTGCTGTATTAATGTTCTCAGTGTCGCATACAGCTCCTTTAACTTTATCTTACAGATGCAGCTGTATTTCCATTTGTTCCCACTGTTCTTTGTGTTGGAGGCGATGAACGTCCTGCATGTTTTTGTGTTATGAAAAGTGCAACTTGTGTATGTTCTCTGGTGTCTGTAAAATAATTCAGAGGGATTTTGAGAGCGAGAGATTCAGTTTTGTTGTTTGATCTTGTTTTTCTGTTAATTTTGTGAAGCAAACGTGACAAAAATATTGTCATTGTCTATGGAGCAGGTAGACAGAGTGTGTGCTGTGTAATGGATAAAAGTAAAAATTAATTCCTTGTGTCTTTTTGCTGAAAACTATTTATATCGATAAGCACAATGCTGGATCCTTAAATTGGCAAGAACTGTTCACTTGTTTTGACCTCCACGAGCTGTTTATAATGGCTCAGCAACAGTGACCACACATCTATAGTCTTATTCCAAGAACATTTAAATTTCATGCTGTGTAGTTATGTTTCCCAAGTGTGACACTTGCATAATTACATATCTATGTGGTAATATGCCCTTTAACAGTTAAGGCATTAAGTTATAACCTATTCCTTAACTAGCAATTATCTCAGCGAACACTGGATGGCATTGTTGCTGTTCAAGAACCCTGCAATTTGCAGCAGTACTTCATTTTTCCTCACTGTGTCTGGGAGGAGGTGGAAACTATACTGTGCTGCATTGCAATGCAATGAGTTGTTATTTGATTTACATATTCAAATAAACATATTTAATAGATTTTTGCCTTTTTTTTAAAGACGTCATTTGATCTAGAGTGAGACTGATAAACAACACAGAAGACCAGATTCAGGAAAAGACTTTTCCTGTCAGACAGCTGAAGTCATCAAACACCTCATCTCACACATGTCACACCTCTTCTATCAGACCCCAAGGCAGCAGTGTACATACTAGTTAACCTATATAAAGATCCTCAGTATGTGTAGTGTTTCTTTAGGTGTCACATGAGTCATCAATCCCTTGAGAGGTGAGTAAATTAACTTACATAAAGATCTTTTTTGGCACTTTTTTGTCTGTCCGCTTTTTTACGCTTTCCGTCAAAGTCAAAATGTATATATGGTTTTATTGTGGTCATAAGCCTAGGAGTCATTTTGTTTAAGTAGATGATTTGTTTCCTCTACAAGTTAACGGTTCTGTTTACTCACTGTTCCCTGCAGGAACACAGAGTAGCTGTCAGGAAGCTACCCTGGAATAGGAGACAAACCAGATTTTCCAGTCTGGCTCTGGCACACCCAGTTCACCTGTATTTTGTCCCGGACACAAGACACCGTGGGTCACTGACTCACTAAAGAACATCACTGTCACTGCTGATGAGAGGCTAGTTTAGAGCCCTTCTGCCTGTACATATGAAGTGTCCTGAAATGAGTTACTGATTTATTATGTCTTTGTCACTATCCCTGCAGGGAAAATGAGTTGGTGTTTTCAACTCAGCGTTAAGTCAAAGGTGAAACAGGAGATGATTACCTGTCAACAAGTGTGAGTCTGTTGCTCAGTCATAGAGCGTATTCCCAGTATTTTAGTCCATACTGCTGGTACTCATTCAGGCAAGAGCTTTCCACCAAGTTAAGAGCCCCTGCACCCTTTTGTGTAACACAATAATTTTAATAATAATGTTGGCAGATTTTTTTCATCCAAACAGTGTAACAGTTCCAGTATATTCATTAGGTGAAGTTTCACTCCAAAATACAAAACATCTAGAGAAATGAAATATTTCCTGAAGTGTACGACTTCAAATCTTCCTTCGTATTTTAAACAAATGACTTCAATGATTTTCTACAGTTTTGTCAGCATGGCGGAAATATTTTGATCAAAGCTCGTTATTCAAAGTTTTACTTGAATCCCAGCCTCTGTGAAACCGAATAAAAGAATAACTTTTTTTTTCACCAAAAAATGATTATACTTTGAAATGCAAATGAGACTAGTAACTAATTGTAAAACATGTTCTTCTTTCCCCAGCGTGTGGGCCAAGAATGAATACATAATGGCTCAAAATCTCTTAGAAAGAGAATCTTTTTACTCTACGTTGAAATTTTAGTTTGTGCTGAAAAAAAAAAGAAAAGAAAGATAAGTCTTAAAGTGCACATACTGTATAAAAAATAAATGATCATTAATAGGAGCTCCTGTGGCAGAAAAAAATAAGGGGCTCTTTCAAAAAAAAAAAAGAAAAAAATCAGTCTTGCTGATCTAGCAGTGGCAGAGTCAGTGGTCTCCCCTTGTTTTTGACCTCTGTCAGATGACAGTGAAGGTCTCCAATAAGCAGCTATGTTGGTGAGTAGCACTCACTGAACTGTCTCTTCCAATAGCAGTCGCCTCACATTCTCCTGAAAGAAACACAAGTGCCTCAAATACCAATTCCGGCCTTTCCAACCTAATTGTTTTCTACGCTCCGCTGAATCCGTCTTCACCGTTGCTCTGTTCAACAGCAAAAACTGCAATGCCATAACCTTCACTTTAATGGTACTTGAATCCAACATTGCTCACTCCTAACAGGTAAGTGAGACTTTTGAAATAAAACCTTATTTTGCAATGAGCATTGAGGTAAAAATAAGGGGGGAAAAAGGCATGTTTTATAAGCAGCATCTCCAGGGAGGGCAGCAGCAGCAGCACAGCTGTCGAAGTGGGTTCTTCTTCTTGTATCTGGCGGCCATCTTGAACTTCTCATTAGATGCGGCCACGTAATCCTGTGTCCTCTCTACATTCGTCTGGATGTGTTCAATATAGGCTCCTTGTTCCTCCACCAGCATGAAAATATCCATGAACAGGTCCCTCAGCTCCTTCATATTGTTCTCCAGACTCAACAGCTCCTGTTGGTGGAGAAGGAAGGTGGGATTAACACTGTAGATATAGCGAACATTAGTCAGAGGCTGGGGGTGGTGGGAGACTCGAGATGCACTGAGGGAAGAGATCCAGCTATTTATGCAACATCATGTGAACATATACATTCATCATCTATTTATACTTTAATGTATTGGTTCACTTGTATATCTTGTACTCAAGAGAGATTACCAAGTGAGTCATAAGTAATAGATTATCTGTCTCCACACAGATTTAATTTTATTCAGTGTTATTTCTTTTTTTGAGCCAAGACAAAAGTATTGGAAACTATTACTGATTCACTTTCAATTCAAGTGTCCATTTCTTTACCCCTTTGTGTCATTAGATATGGTGATATGTAAGGCATGCTGTGATAGCTTGTTTCTGTCACGTGTGCAAGATGATGACTGCCGGTGTTATCAGTGCCGTTTCCAATGCAATGAGTAGTTATTAGCAATAAAGGTTGTTTTATTTATTTTATATATTATTTACCACCTACTTAGATATATTGCTGCTTCCAAGAGAGAGAAAAATTCCCAACAATATGTCCATATATCTAACAAATGTATTATTTGTAACTTGGTCCTAGCCTTGGATTTAGCCGGTTGTTTGCCACTGTCCTCACCTTGTGTCGCTGTTCAATCTCAGATAGCTGTGACCGTGTGATTTTGGCATCATTCAGCAGGTTCTCATTAAACACCTCCCATTTTCCTGTGGCCACCATCTCATTCACCTCCTCCTCCGTCACATCCCTTCCCGATACCTCCAGCTGCCGGATAATGAAGTGCTTACAGTGCTCCTGCTTGGTCAGCAGACCTTCATTATACTGCAGCATTACCTGGACATAATTACAGCAAAAGGAGAGAGAAAAAAAAGTGAGAGGGGGGAGGAGAAATGAAAAATGAGAAGATACCTTTTACTGGCTTGAGTGCAATTTAATTCCTTGACGCTTGTGCATTTACTGTAAACTTTAGCGTTGAAAGACAGACATGATGTAATGAGCTGATCAAACACCTAGGTGCTGCTACCTTGCTGGTTGTGGCACTGTGATATATTCACTCATAAAATCCAGTTTTATTTTTATCCATTAATGTAATACTGTAATTTCTTTCTCTTGTCTGCCTGCCAACAGTCCTTGTCATTGACCACTACATTATACTAAATCGTGAATGCACACAGATAGTGGTAAAAAGGCCTCACATCGCTTTTTTCTTTCTATTGAAATTGCATCAGTTCTATTGAGATAACTGTCAGCTGTCCCTGAAGCTAAGTAAGACTCATGCTAAATGCAAATGTAAAAATGTAAATGAATTCCTGTGCACTAAAGTATCTCTGAAAAAAAGTTAAGTGTTGTATAAGGTTTCCAAAGCAGATGATCATCTTCCCAACCTGCTGGAATTTGCGGTAAAGCGCTGCATGCTGGGAGCGTTGTATTCTTGTTGTAACAGCAGTAGGCCCCTGCTGGTCCTCAGTCCTTTGGGCCTGTTTTGAAAGCGCGTCTAAGCGTCGATGGAGGCTCTCAGCCTTGAGCTTGATGTCACGGGTTATGCTGCTCTCTTTCTTCATCACACTGAAGCGACGCATGGTCGCCACCAAGGTCTTTTGCTGCTGGCAAAACTTAAGGACCTGTTTGTGTTTGAGAACAGACAGAATTTGTGTTCAGTGTCACCTCTGACTACAGTTTTAAATTTAACTACAAACTGCACGATACGATCATGTAGTCTCAATCTTCTGTTATTTTTGTCAGGTTTTATAATAATGAAAATGATGATAAAAAAGTAAAAGAAGTAAAGACAAACAAAAACAAGACGATTAAGAAACAAATCATGAAATTCATCAACAGCAGCAAAGGCTAATAAATTAAAATTATTAACAAAAACAAATGCATACTACCTATTAAAAAAAGAAAGATATGAAATTACCTCTATGTCCAGCGCTGTGATATCATCTCGGATTAGCTGAGCCTCAGACAGGAAATTCTCAATGATCGGCTCCTCCTCGAACACCACAGCCTGGGGTGTTATGACCGAAACAGAGTCATCATCATCCCCCTCCCCTGAGAAAGGGTTGGCATTCTCACTTGCTGCCTCAGAAAAGTCTTGAGCCCTCTTCTGCAGCTCCTCCAGACGGTCTCTCATTGTGGAAGAGCTCTCACCACCACTCGCTCCTCAGGACACAAAGTTATAATAGCATGTGTTGTTGTTGTCGGTGCTGATGGGAAGACACTGGAAATACATAACATGGAACTTTAATGATTCTTGTCAGCAAACTGGTACGTTACAGAAAACATCAGAATAAAGCAGGGTAAACATTAGACCAGAGGATAAAGAATGGATACATCTACTCAAGCAAACCGAGGAGTAAAAGTGACCAGTAGCCAAGTGCTGTGAGTGCATAAACATAACCATATAAAAGTTTCATAATGAATGGATATTGTATTGCAAGAGCAGATATTATAGGAAAAAAATACAGCGTCAGGTAACATTTTACTAACACATTTAGGTTTTCACACTTGGTCCTTTTCAGCCCTCTAAACAGACTCACAATGGTTTTCCTCCAGTTTTAGGTGCATCTGAAGCCTTTATAACCACACTGCAGTGCCACGTCAAAGTAAAATTAAAACTATGTTAATTATATATAGTGTAAACAGAAAGAGGACTGAGGCCCCATCAGAGCTGAAACTGACCAGATAAAGAACTGAATCCTCTTTTAAATGAACTGACAACGTGAACACAAAAAGAACGGATTCCCTGTTCTGTTGGTCCACTTTTTTGTGCACTTTAAGACGACTGAATTTCATTTGTTTAAAGAAGACAATATGTGAAAACACCCTAAGAGAAAAGGAAAAGGCCAACATGGTTGTTTTTTCAGGTGTCCCAGTACAATAGCATGTGATCTGGAGAGCTAAATACAATGGCAAAGAGCAAAGCAAACCTAGAGCGCTTTGAATTCACAGTACACAGGTTAAGCGACCCACACTCCCGAGGTGGTCTGAATGCGGGGGTCTGAGGGGTCTGAGTTCTGACACTATATGTGTATGTTTTTGTGACTTTTTAGATATGTTAATTTAGGTTTTCTTACCTTCTTCAAGAAAACAAACAAACAAACAAAAACACTTTTAAAGTTAGCAGCATATAAACTCAGTTTCTAGGCCAGGAGGCAGGGTTTGTGGTAGGTTCTTGTCATTTAGCTTAAATAAAGCCATAAGGTGTACCTCACTCTTCAGGACACAGTTTAGACTGTGGACACAGTTCGTGAAGTTGAAGCAGTGCTTGAATGTAACTGAGTACATTTTCTCATCAACTGTACTAAAATCTCAAGGTACTTGTATTTTACTTGAGTATTTCTCTTGTATGTTACTTTATTCTTCTACTCAACTTCATTTCAGAGGTAAATACTGCACTCTTTACTCCATTACATTTATCTGACAGCTGGAGCTACTTAGTTTTCAGATTAAGATTCTACAAACAAAACTAATTTGTAGAATCCTAACTATAAAGCTTATAGTTAGGGCTGGCTCAGGCTTGCCTTGTACCAGCCCCTAGTTAGGCTGACTTAGGCCTAGTCTGCCAGAGGACCCCCCTATAATACACCGGGCACCTTCTCTACTTCTCTCTCTCTCTCTCTCTCTCCCTCTCTTTCATGTCCTGTTACTGCATCTTGCTAACTCGGCCGTACTGCATGTCAGTAACTCGGCTTCTTCTCCGGAGCCTTTGTGCTCCACTGTCTCACAGGTTAACTTCTATCACAGCGGTGCCTGGATGGTGTGACGTGTGGTTGTGCTGCTGCCGTGGTCCTGCCAGATGCCTCCTGCTGCTGCTGTTATCATTAGTCATACTTCTACTGTTATTATACACATATGATTATTGTCACATATGTATACTATCAGATATTAATATATACTTTCAACATATTGTACCAAAATAGCCTGTAATATTAATTATAATATTATTACTTACTTATTATTGCTGTTGTAAGCTACTGTCATTACCGTCTGTGGGTTAGGGTCTGTCTGTGTCTCTCTCACTGTCTCATTGTGTCATACGGATTACTGTTAATTTATTATGCTGATCTGTCCTGTACGACATCTATTGCATGTCTGTCCGTCCTGGAAGAGGGATCCCTCCTCAGTTGCTCTTCCTGAGGTTTCTACCGTTTTTTTCCCCCGTTAAAGGGTTTTTTTGGGGAGTTTTTCCTTATCCGCTGTGAGGGTCATAAGGACAGAGGGATGTCGTATGCTGTAAAGCCCTGTGAGGCAAACTGTGATTTGTGATATTGGGCTTTATGAATAAAATTGAAATTGAATTTGTATGATAGGTTTAAAGTAAAGGTATACTATGCAGATTTTTCCTACAAAACATTGTATAGACTCATACAAAAGTATTCTCTCTCAGTCATCACTTAAGACCCACAAGAAGTGTGTGGCTGTGTATGTGTCTGCAGAGTCCTCTACATGAATGTTCAGGATGTTTTGAGGCGGCAACTTTTGGGCAGTGGTGTGTAGCCTCCAGGCAATTACAGAGTACAGGTGAGGTTGGGACTTTATTAAAATCTAGCGACCAGGTAGTAGCAGCACGCATCAAAGAGGAAGCTATGAAAATCACGGACACAGTGCCAAAAATATGCAAAATGAGGCTAAGTGCCAAGAAAACAAAGCTCGTTCCAAAACTAGAGTCAATCTGGGGTTGGCTTTCACTCTTACTTTCACTGGTGAGCACTGAAGGAGAGGATGGGGATGAAGAGTGAAGCAGAGTTGACCTGTTTTCTGTCAGACAGGTGCCGGGGTTAGCTTGGTTAGCTTGCCAAAGAACGGGCTTTTCCATTGCAACAAATATAATGTTTATACAATATTGGCTTGAAGTGTCCGTCAAGCGGTGTAGGGAGGAGAACTTTGAATGTTGTTTGAATAAAGTGTTTGACAGTATAGTTAAAATAAGCATGGCCTCCACCAGCTGTAACAATTAGTACTTTTATTTTTGATACTTTTAGGACATTTTGCTGTTCTTTTTGCACTTTAATTTAGTCAAATCTTAAATGTGAGACTTTTACTTGTACCAGAGTGGTTGTACTATGGTTATACTTAAGTAAAATACATGTGCACTTCTTCCCCCACCTATTCCAAGCAAAAAGCATCTGCAGTAAAATGTGTACCCTGGCGTGTCCACTGTGAGTCAAAGCGTGATCAGGGTTTGTTTACATCATTGTAAGTCCGTCCGTACTGATATGAGCATAACTGATGGACATATCTGCACTCTGCTGAACACCGAGTTATATTTTTAACTGTATGAAAAACAACACGAGCACAGAGTTTATCTGCAACATCAGTCAAATTGACTCAAGTTGCTTTTCCCATGAGAACAGAGTGGGTTGTTTGTGTTCAACAACACACTCAGCAAAAAGAAGAGAAACAAAAATGCAAGGTTGTTTCACATTCTAAACATCGACAAGTTAAGGAAAAGTGACCTTGATAAACACATTAACTAAAACAGACTAAAACATGAAACAAGCACAGATACAAAATGTCAGGCTGTTGTTTACAAAGCATATATATTGGTTTGAAATAAAAAAAAAAACCCAACCATATCTTCACAGGAAACTGCTAAACATTTCACTTTCAAGTCCGTAACTCCAGTTTTCTGATATTTGCCAAAGCTGCTGTAAACAAGTGAGGTGGTCATGATTAAAACCCTGGGACACAGAATCTCATTTCCTTAATGCCTGTGACAAGTGGAGTGCAATTCAACCACAAATTCCTTCACATTCAAATGGGCATCCTAAAAATTTGAAACTGCCTCAGCAACACAAGGATTTGGGTTTTTAGAGGCCCTAAACATAATCTGCTGGAAGCACATGATTGTGTGGGGAGGAACAGAGTGTTTGGCGGCTGAGAAATGGAGCATTTCGAATCACAGACTATCCCATTTCTGGATGGATTTCAAACAGGAAAGACCCTATTTTGTGTGTGTGTATGTGGGAGAGACAGAGCGTCGTAGCTATCACAAACTTCTCATACCTTAAAGAATATAAAAGTATCCTTTATTTTCTTGGCTGAACTCTCTTCCTGTCCTTCCCCCCCCTCCTTCTCTCCCTACCTTCCCAGAAGAGCCGATTAAAAAAATTGCTCAAAGGATTTGGGAGCACATTCTCCTGCGTTTAGCCTAAAAACCTAGAAGAAGTGGAGCAGAGTTCGCGAAGGAGTCTAGCCTCTCCTTCTGTGATTGAATGTTTTGTTCTCTAAAACAAGCCGATATTTTCTTCCTGCTACCTCTTTGCACCATTGTCTGTGTTTCTGAAAAAATGTTATGTTGACATTCTCTCATCTCTGTGCAGGTGGAACAGTAGGAGTCCCCAAATGTTGTGTTTCATTGCCGGTCAAACAATTTTCTTGGAAATATTCCAGACTTTTAAATAGTTAAGCAAGAGGTCTTACTTAACTTACATTTATGCTCAAACTAGACACTCTATAAAATAAATGAATAGCATACAACACTGAAAAGCTACTAGAAAGATCAGGGTTATATGAGATTTGTTTCCACATAATTGCTCTTCAGTCTCAAATCACGACATGATTTAACACACCTTTACAGTCTGAGGCCGTAGCAAACCTTCAGTCTGACATAAGGATTTTACCTTAATGTAAGGTTTCCATCACAGGCCATCTGCTGAGTATTCCCATTCAGAGTTGGCCAGGAATGTAATCCAAAACAAGCTCACACATTCTCTGATATCACCATGTCATCCTTAGGTCTCCTTACATTCATCTGACGCTCCTCTATTGTGAGTTACAGATTCGAGTTCTCTGTAACAGTTATGCCACCAACAAGCAAGGAAAGTTTTGGAGAAGTCTGGTTGAGTCAGATTCAAGCACCTCCCCTCCTTTTTGAAGACAGGCCAATAGGAAAGGAGCAGACTGCAGGCCCATTTGCTTATCTAAAGAAATGAGAGGTGACGTGATTAAGTAAATGAGAAGGGGGAGACCACATGGAGAGCGCAGGGAGCTCCTAAATCCTACCCTCAGGCTTACTCCTGAACAGGAAAATAGAGCAGAGCAAATAGAAGTGTATTGTGTGCATTGCTTAGGCCAAACAATGGGGATTGCGGTTAGAGTGTCAATGAGGGCGTTTGGTTTCTGATCCGCAAAGTTAATTTCTGTGTGAAGTGTCTGGGTTAGCAGGGTAAGCCCTCTCGGTCTGGGGGTATTGTACTCCTTAGGCCCCAGTAACTCCGCTGAGTACTTTTGACATATTTCTACTGACAAGCTCTCTAAAACCCAGGCGCCTTTTCAACACGGGAAGGGACGCAGTCACTCTTTGCTATGCAGCATA
This sequence comes from Epinephelus lanceolatus, assembly GCF_041903045.1. Taxonomy (NCBI): domain Eukaryota; kingdom Metazoa; phylum Chordata; class Actinopteri; order Perciformes; family Serranidae; genus Epinephelus; species Epinephelus lanceolatus. The sequence goes on along the minus strand of NC_135747.1, from coordinate 17,352,870 downwards.
ACACGCTGTGAAAAAGCTGTTTGAAGTGTGCCGTCAGAGGGAGAGAGGGGAGACAAGTTTTGAGGATGAGAAGAGTTTGGTGGGGACAAGAGTTCACTCTTCGTCACTTGAAACTTTGGAGGCTGGTTGCAGAATTTCTGTCACTGCCCCAACTGCCTGTTGCTTCAGTAAAAAATGAAAAGCAAATTAACCATTCGATGACTATGCACAATACTGACGTTTTATCTGTGTTGTACCAGATACTCTATGTCTGTGATAATGCCGCAGCGGCATGTTAACTGTGAGTCATCTATCCCTTATGGGAAGATATTATGACAACAAAGCAAAACCAGTTTTGTGAGTATCAGAGTATACCTTCATCAGCATCACAGGAACAAGCTAACTGTGCTGTCTGCGAGCCTGTTTCCTGTGGCTGATCAGTCGTCTATCATTTTTTCCTTGATTGTCCATTCGGCATCGCTGATTAATGAGTACAAGTTGGATGGGATTTGTTCACTCTCTTTCTCGTTACCTCTCCCACAACCTCTCGAGACCTTGAAGTGAAGTGGATCTCATCTCGGCATTCCTTAATTGTTTCTACTCCATGTGTAGAATTTAGTTAGGCTTTGACAACACAACAGCACTGGAAGAGAAATATCAACTAAGTTTGCCAAGATCATAAGTGTGTTTCCTTATTGGCTGTAAACTAGTTGCCCTCAGAAAGTACAACCAATTAAAACATTGGAACCTGTAGACTAGCAGAAACCCACAAAGACACACAATAATGGTTTTCACTACCTTGCGCAGATCTTTTAGTATTTGGCTGACAGGAAACAGTGTTGTGCATGGATACGCTACAAGAGTGTGTTCATTTAACGTGCTCAGAGAAATTAATGCATCAGTTTGCAACTCATGAACTTGAAGTAAGCGTTGTTTACCCTCATGACAGTGAATGACACTTGCACTCAAGGTTTTACAGCACCCAGCATGCTGACACAAAGCCTGCATGGCTGGTGTAAATGGGACTTCAGACAACGCAGCTGCCGGTACTGCTGGAGCCAGTTCATATGAATATTTGAAACACTTTTATGAACAAATCAGTGTGTTACAGATCCAAACAGAAAAACACATTTTTATGGAAGTAGTGCCTTCTGGGTATGAAAAAACAAGTCTGAACATCAGCTATATCTGCAATGAATTTGAATCAACACATTGGGTCTCATTCATGAAAAGTGAGTAAATCTGTGTGTAGATTTGCACATAAAAGCCGGCGCTACTAAAAACCTACTCCTGATTCAGGCATGCATCGTCTTTAAATTATTTGAATCTTAATAGCCTAAAGCTCTGTTTTATACAACGTAAATTAAACATTTTTCAAATCAGATTTATTCATTCAAATGATCAAAAAGCCACCACAAACAAACAAACAAAAAAAAACGTGTTGTCTCAAATAATTCTTTCAGCTGGTGCATGCTCCTTCTGGCTCCACCACCTGCTGCTCCTGCTGCTCCTGCTGAACCCAGGCACCGAGGCCGAAGAGGCTGTGATCCGGCTGTCCTTACAGATATTTTTATTATCATCATTCAACATGTAGAAAGAACGTGTAATCTATTGAGTCGATTTACATAGATAAATTACAATCATGAACCTAATCTGGATCTTAAACCTGCTAATTGCCAACTAATTTAACTAAATGTGTTATATTTTTAATATTTTGTCATGTTTAGATTACGTGTTTCAAAGGCATCTGTGTACTGTGTACATAACAGAGCACTATACAAATTAAAATTGTAATTTCCAATAGTGACAAGCAATATTTATGTGCTTTACTAAATTTACACAAGCACTACGAGTGGTCAGGAGCAGGAGTAGATTTTGTTAGTAGCTACGAAAAGATCGGAACTACTAAAATATTGATGAATGCGGACATGCACGTAAATTTCCGTTTCAGTTTACACACAAATTCCTTCTGCTCACGTTTCATGAATGAGACCCATTGAGATGTAGCTTTTGACCAGTCTGGACAAATATCTGCAAGTGAATGATGACCAAAAGATTTTAATTTATCTAAAAAAAAAAAAGACATGAACATAAAGTAGTTCATTTTTTGGGATTGTGAACTTAGTTCAAAATTCAAATTGTAAATTATAAGCGTGAACTAGTTCATTTTAATCTGTGTGAACTAAACTTTGTGTTTTAGCAATAGATCACCCCACAGGAATGTCATTGTTGCATTTTCTCGAACTAAAACAGTCATGGATGGCAAACAGTAGTTTGCTGTGCAGTTTGTGCAGAAAAAGGCCAAAGGAGGAAAAAAAGCTCAGAGTGTGAATGAGATCCTCGAAGGACAGGTACTGGCAACACAGACTCAGTAGTCTACAGAGGGAATTGGAGGTGAGTGTACTTTGTAAAACAAGGCTAACTTGAGGTTAAGCTGTTTATTTACAGATATATCTCCCTCAGGTGTCACACAAATGTTGTCGTCGGTCGTTTGAATGTTGTATCTTTAAAAAAAATCTATAAGAACAATTGGCAGCTACCAGATCTGAAGATTTAAGCATAAGAATCTGTACATATCACACACGGCATGACTGCCAACAGTTAACACTAACCAACCCAGGCTGGAAACGACCCCATCCACATTGCTCCGATCAATTGTCACACTGATTTCATAATCACCTAAACAGTCTTTGAGTCCTGCCTAAGAGGCTCAACTCAGGGAATAAAGATGAGAAAAAAGTGGAAAATGCTAACTTCACCATGTCAACAAACATTAAAGCTGCAGCAGTTAATATTTTTTTATACTGACAAGGCACAAAATGACTATGTCACTGCAAAAATCACACTTGCTCCTGCACACACATTGAAGCTCTGTTTATTGGGTCATTGGGTCAACGTTTCGGTCTATAGACCTTCATCAGGACCAACATTTTACAATTGTTGTGTGGTTTCCTTTTAACACATCAGTACACTCATGTAATTAGGTGATTACAGGTGTTTGCAATTATAGGAAGAAGTGACATCACTACACTGGAAAAAGAGAGATGAACTAAATACTAAATGCTTAAAATATTGATCAATTTATCAAATAACAATATCATAACCAAGAAATGTTGTTAAGTTAATTTAATCAGTTTGTCTTGTGTCTATGTTGTCTCGTGATTTCCTGTTTTATTTTGTAAGTTAACTCTCCTCTCGTTTCAGGCAACTTGCTCCTTCCCCTGTGTGTTTTCCTGCTGGTCTGATTGTCTGCCCCGCCCCTGATTGTTTCCACCTGTGCCCTTACCCTGTGTGTATATATTGTCTGTGTCTCCCTTTGTCCTGTGCCAGTTCGTCTTGTCCTTCGTGTCAGAGAACCAGCGTTGTATCCATGCCATTTTGCCATTGTCAGGTCTTGTTATTTTGATACTTTGTTCATGTTTGCTTTCTGTTTGATTTTCATAGTGATAGTTCAGCCTCAGTAGAGTCATTTTCTGTTTGTTTTTTCATAGTGATAGTTCAGCCTCAGTAGAGTGATTTTCTGTTTGTTTTTTAGTCTAGCGTTTATTTCCTAGATCATTTTTTGTTCTTAGATTTAGTGTAGATTTTTCCTCTTTCGAGAGTGATTTTCATTTTGTGTTTAATAAACTTTGATTTTGTACTTTGTCTCTCGAGTCGTGCTTTTGGGTTCTGGTCCTTTGTTCGGTCGTGACAAACAATGTATGGAACCACACTAAAAAATTTGTGGTAATCTAGAAAAAAGAGTGAAAAAGATCAAATATAAGTGTCATCTCCACCAGCAACCCTTCATCTCTGAACAAATAGGGGGGACAAATTGAATATACATGTCATAAAATACAGACAACAATCTTCATTCTTCAATAAAGTTACAAATATTTAAGCAATTCAATAAGTCAGACTGATTATAGGAACATTCTCTACAGACACACACTCAAGTCCAATTCATCATTAAGACCAAAAGTCTGTAGTTCTGTGATCCAGAGGGCTTCTCGCCTAAGGAGTGTCTTCTTTAGATTACCCCCACACCTAGGCAGGACAACTTTTTCTGTACCACAGTAGCTAAAAGCTGTAATTGGATTATTAGCCTGTTTAAAGTGGACTGCTACTACTGGGTTGTCTGGATTGTTATTACGGATAGCTGAACGATGTTCTGCTATTCGTACTTGCTGTCATTCCAACGTACACTTTAGAGCAGCTACATTTAATCATATAAATAACTCTTGTTGTAGAGCACATGATAACTCCTCTGATTTTATATTTCTTACCAGTTAAAGGGTGCGAGAAGGTATCACACTGAGTTGTACAATTGCATTGTGCGCACCGCCCACATTTATAATTGCCATCTGGTAAAGAGGGAAGGCTACTCTTTGGTTTTTGAAATAGACAGTCAGCATGGACAAGTTTATCTTTTAAATTCTTACCAAAATGTAATTGTAGGTGGTGTTTTGAATATGTGGCCAATTTTTGGGTCACTCGATAGAATGTACCAGTGTAATAATAATAATAAATAGATAAAATAAATAAATAGAAATTAAAAGTGTAAAAAGAAAGCTTCAGACCTGTATCAGGAAGTCAGAGCTAGTTAAAGACTGAAGTGAACAGATACATTTTTAGATTTCTTTAAATATCTAGTGAGCTAGCTTCCCTGATACCTACAGGTAGTGGGTTCCATAATTTTGGGGCTTATCGACAAAGGCTACATCCCTGATCTTCTTCCGCGTGTTGCTGGGAATCTCCAGTAAACCAGCAGCAGATGATCACAGTGTCCTTGGAGGCAAATAGTCAACAAGGTAGTTCGCAATGTAGCTCAGCCCCAGCCCATTTAGGGCTTTGTATACAAGGAGGAGGAGCTTAAAATCAATTCTACATGTAACAGGAAGCCAGTGTAGAGCAGCTAAGACTGACCTGATGTGCTTTCTCGTGTTGGTTCTGGTTAATAGCCGAACTGCAGAGTTTTGAATGAGTTGAAGTCTCTCAGTCGTGTTTTTTTTTAGCAGGCCAGTAGAAAGTGCGTTACAGTAGTCTAGTCACCTTGAAATAAAGGCATGAATCAATTTTTAGGCATCTTTCTCAAACATGATGTTTTCGTCACCTTCTTAATGTGGGACCTGAAGCTCAGATCTGAATCAAAGATCACGCCAAGACTTGTAACTTCAGATTTAATCCAGAGAGTTAAATTCCCCAGATTATAAGGCAGCATTTCTCTTTGTGTTTTACGGCCGACAAGCAGGATTTCCGTTTTGTCCTCATAAAACTTTAAGAAATTATTGCTCATCCATTTATTTATTACTATAAGACAGGTAGTAATGGAATTTATGGCTGCAGCAACGTTTGGTTCAGCAATGATGTACAATTGCGTGTCATCTGCGTAACTATGGAAACAAACATTGTGTTGTCTAATCATGTCACCAGGTGGCAGCATATACAGTGAGAGATACTGGACCAAGGCAGCTCCCTTGAGCAACCCCAGAACAGAGGCCATGTTTCCATGATCTCCAAGACTGATGTAAAACTTCCTCCCTTTAATGTATGTTTTGAACCAGTTTAACTCAGTCAGAAAGACCAACCTGCTTTACAAGACAATTGATTAAGATATCATGGTCAGTTGTATCAAATGCTGCACTTACGTCTAAGAGGACAAGAACTGAGACTTAGTTTTCATCAGAATTTTGTCTTTAATCATCATCCAGCTTTTTGGGGTGTTAAAGTGCCTTTCAGCTCATTGTTTTGGTTTTATGACCCACAGCTTTTTTGCTGGAGTCTCACCACTCACATCAGCCTCCTTTTCAGACACAGTGGGGAACTGTTTTTTTTTCCCAAAAGAGCTTTGATACAATGACTGCGAGCTACATGCCTAGCACCTAATGACAGTTAGCTAATGACAGTGGCATTTAAGCAGCTCAAGTGCAAAATATTTTCCTCTGGAGTTCAGGAGTAAACACAAAACAGACCCAAAAGGAGAGTGAGTATTGGGCCCACATTCATGGTGGGTGAAAACACAACTCCAAATGGCAATAGCTTGCTAAAAATGGTCCCCATTCTGTACCATATGTCCACATTGTGTTTACAGCTTGTTCCATTGCCCTGAAGTGATCAGATAAATAAATACATAAACATACATACATAAACTCTGAAGAGAAAAGATTTTTTTTTAATTACATACTGTTATCACCTTGCCAAACATGTAAGTAAACGTGTTAAATTAAAAAAGTATCACATAATTGTTGATAATAAATGTTATGAAAATAATAGTGTGATCTCAAGTGGTGCATATAAAGAAGGATAGTGTACAACCAGACAGCAGAAACAAAAGGAAGCCAGCTGAAAAGAAATGACTGGTTAAGAGGCGCGGTAGTATGAAAGAAAGCAGACAGTTCAAAGAACAGACAGTACTTCAACATAAACAAGGAGAAGTTTAAGAAAAAGTAAGTGTTTAAAAAGTAATGTGGTGTTTCACCTCAAATACACCCAATATGAAAGAGTGTGTCAGGTTGTCTTGGTCACTGTATCAAGTAGAGTTTGTCTCACAATATAGCTGTTGGAGAGCTCTCTGGGTATTACTGTAATTGAAGGGATGTCAGAAGCAGTGCTTTGATATTCTTCACTGTAGAGTCCAGAGAGAGAGTGTGTGTGAGAGAGGAAGAGAGGGGAAGTGAGACAACAACTCCCAAACAGCCTCTCAGCCACAACCTTGAGAGTGATATTTAAACATTGCCCGAGAAAATATGCAGTGTTTTCTCTCTGAGGGGGTAAAAAAAGGCAAGGATTAGATTAAACTGATAGGGCATCGGAGGCCAATACTGATACAGACATAGTGATACTGTTAGACTTAACAGTGTGTTCAGTATGTTTGAAGTTGACCATTTTCACGCCTCAATTCAAAATAGACATCCAAAGGCAAAAAAGTGAAGGAGGACTCTTTCTTGTCAGCATGGAAAGCCCCTGCAAATAACAGTTATATCAACATAGGCTGCTAAAGTTCTCCACTAACGGCCAGAATGATGAAGTTAAGGAGGATTTCATTGCATGTTCAGAAACTTTTAATATTAAAATTCCAAATCAAATATTTGATTTTAGAATAAATATTTATAGATTCAGAATAAGAGGCTCTTCCTATAAGCAACATAGGCAGCCGCCTAGGGTGCCACCCAGAGGGGCGGTGTAGGGTTGCCCAGGGTTACCTAAGAGGAGATACTGTTAAAGTTTCACAGTATAAACTTTAGCTGCAGTCACAGAGGAACCTCTGTCATGCCATATGAGGATGACATGACAGTGCAATATCCGACTTAAAAAATTTTTTTCCAGTATCAGCCTGATACAGGGGTCTTACACCAGGAGAAAGAAGCAAAAGAGAAAGGGGAGATAAATGAGTGGGGAGAGAGACGGTCAGAGGGGCAAGGATAATGAGGTCAAAACCATCGTCATTAAGCCAATCAGAAAGATTGATGCTGAGGTTGGTGACCTTGCCTACTAAAATGAGGCAATCAGAGATCTGGATATTAAATGTTCCTACCGGGCACTGTATGAGATTGTGCCTGGGGTCATTTAAGTTTTAATTTACAGCTGAGCAGTATAGACCGTAATTGCTAACCCTGCCAAAATCCCCTGTGTTACACAAGCACTACAAATCACAGATTGTTCACCTTTTAACCACACTACTTCTAGTTAATATCACAGGCCAGACTTACACAGAGGTACAGGCTTCATGTGGTGGGAGCAAACAGTTGGTAAACCATGTTTGAAAGCAATGCAAAGAGTTATGAAATAGGTGCAGCCTCATCCTGCCAACCACTGTCAACTGCTCCCAACACTCCAACCAGGTGTCATTCTGAAGTTGCTGAAAACCAGCAATTGGGCAGTGGCTTCTGGCATCAGACACCGACAAAGAAGGCCATCCTTTTACATCAGCATGATACTTGTCGACATTATTGTGTAATGGTGCCCGGCTGCGTCAGGGAAAAGCAAAGTATAACAATATAAGTTAAGGGGACGAAAAGTCTGAGTAAGGTGGGAAGGCAACAACTACTGACTTTTACCTGTGAGGCCAGTGGTCGCTTCTTGTATGAGAGTAAAGCCAAACCCTGTTATTTCTTGTTGCCTAAACCAGTCGTTCCCAAATGGTGGATAGCTTTTCAAAAGTAGGTCACGGGTTCATTATCTTACTATCTTATCTTACTATATAATAAAAAAAAAAATCTGTCTGTCTGTCTGTCTGTCTGTCTGTGTGGGTGTGTCTGTTCCACGTTTTTCTCCTCACTGACTTGGTCAATCCATGTGAAATTTGGCACAGTGGTAGAGGGTCATGGGGGGATGCAAATGAAGCAATATTACATCAATTGGCCAAAGGGGGGCGCTATAGCAACCGATTGAAATTGCAAACTTTGAATGGGCGTATCTCATGCTACGTATGTCGTAGAGACATGAAACTTTGCACAGAGATGCCCCTCCTCATGAGGAACAACTTTGCCTCAAGAACCCATAACTTCCGGTGATATGGATTTTCCGCCATTTCGAATTTTTTGAAAAACACTTAAAATCGATCTCTTCCTAGGAAATTTGACCGATCTGCACGAAACTTAGTGAACATAATCTAGGGACCAATATCTAAAGTTCCCTCTTGGCAAAAGATGGAAAACTTAGTAAAACTGAGCTTCTATGACTTTAACTATCTGCGTTTCAACATGCTACCTCAACTACTAATGTACAGTTTTAGCCCACTAACTATCCCACTATTGGCAATGGTACTACTGTACTTTCAATAAAGCAATCGTACTATCAAATTCACAAAAACTCTGTCTGAATACATTGCTCTACTTAATGGGTTCAGTTGACTATTTAATCTGCAATTTCCTGTGACCTGTATCCTAAACACACACCACCTGAAACTGCACTTGGGCAACTGTGCACTCAGTGGGTATGGACTAGTCATTATTATTTTCTTAAACTTTATTGTGTGGGTCCATTCTGAATGGACCACAAGTAACTCAAACTTATGAATTTTCTAAAAACACACTTTATATTGAAGAACAGTGAGTTTCTGGCACAGAGCTTTAATTTTAATGCTGCTTAATGCTGAAGATTGAGCGACTAACAGACAGCTAATTGACAGAGACAGCAAACTAGCTCAACGCAATGGCCTAATGAAAGTATGATCCTGAATTTATTAAACTGTATGGACATATGTCAGTCATATGAACCAGTGACTGAGAAGAAATCTGGACCCCATGGCTGGACCACTTGGGAACCACTGGCCTAAACTAACCACATGCATATGTTGGCTAAACATAACCACATGCACTTGTTGTTGAAGGAAAAAAAGGCCAATTAGCACCGTAGTACATTTACTGTGAGAGAGAGACTGCATGATTAATGTACATCTCCTGTGAAAACTTAAGTGTATTTTGATAACACACTATGCATGCAGCAGGCTAAAGTTGACATGGCGTCCCAGAACGTCAACAGCAAACTCACCAAGAGCACCTAGCTCATCATATGTCGACATGGAAAGGACATTTCCAAGAGTCGACGAGGTGTGACGAGGTCAGAGTGAGAATGTGTTGAACACGTAGTGGTAGTTAACATAAAAATAAACAGACACTAGAATAATAAAGGGCAAGCGTGTGAAAGATAAGCGCAGAAATCTTCAGGAGTAAGACTTCTGTATAAGCACCACTACACTGGTGGGTGAAATGAATTATGGGATACAGGTGGTTGTAAATCGTCCTGTAGTTGTCTTCAGATGTGCTTTCTGGTCACAAAGTGTCCCTGCTGAGGAGGCTCTGAATGAGAGTCAAATATATCAGAAATTTGACTAAAAATTCAATCCCAGATACTGGTTTCATAACAAATAATTATAATTATTATCATGGGGCTTAGGAGTGTAAGGACTGCTAGTTCAAAATCCCTGCAGCTAATTAATTGTATCTCCTTCAATCCCTCTATTTAAATCAGTCCCTGCTTTTGTTAAATGTGTGGAATGAAAAGCAGCAGGCCTTTATCCTCTCCTGAGAGCCAGGATAAAGATCCACTACTCCACACAATCAACAGTGTTTAGATTTGGACTCTCATCCTCTTTTTAGGCAGGCACTTCAACTATGGGTCATTTCACCCCCTAGTGTCATGAGGCTGTTATATCATCCTCTGGCCTGTGTGACAAAAAAGAAGGGCTCATTGCTAGACTGCAACACTGCAGGGAAATAAGCACAACTATCATGTGTATAGCAGAAAGGACAGAATGACATATAACCTAGTTTACTTACTTTCGCAACTGTTGGTGTTTATTACTTTCAATAGCTCTACATGTAGATGGACCAAACACTGAGCAACTGGTGTTGTGTTTTCTGTTTTCTAACTCTTCAGCCTGAACAAAGCAACGGCCCGGGAATATATGGCATTGCTATAGAAGCCATACCAAAGTCAATACTGGCACCACATTGCTGCATATATGCCATCATGTTAACTTCTCATATATATCAAAATAAACACATCTTATAACGTCTGTCCCAGATTGCCTGCTGCATCCAACAAGCTTAACCCAAATGTGCCTGCAGCTGACATTTTGAAATTCCTTTGGTGGTTGGTTTTCTCTGGGCTTGCCTAAGCACAAATCTGAAGACATTTTCAAAGATGGTCATACAGTTTTTCCAAAGATACTATGCGTGCATTCCGAATCGCATACTTTTTACTTTTACTGCAGCTGCCCTTAAAATGTACGCACTGTTGCATGCAGTATGCACACAATAATACAAAAAAAAAAAAAAAATACACTAATTTCTCATAACATTACGCCTTGAACTTTGACCCTCTTGCTGTTATATCAGTTACCTTGGAGATACAAGAAACACCACTTACTGAGATTTCCAGAGTCGGCAATCAACCTGGAGAGCTCTGCTGTTGTTACTTTGCAATGTATGTAGTTTAATTAAAAGTTATGACTGCACAGATTGTGGATTCTAACATATTATATTTGCGACAGTGAAATGACATCTACAGTTCGCTGTCATTGTTATTTTCATAGTTATGTGCTATTGTTTGTAATAATAAGGATTATTTTGTTTACTTAAACAATTAATATTCCTATTATTACTATTTGACTTGTCATCAGTTACTTGAATGCACCATCATCCATCACTGGGACTTTTGACAGCTGTCAATCAGCTGTCATCTGTTTGTGGCCCAGTGGGTGTGGCGTACCAGCCACTGTGCATAGGATTGTGGGTCAGATTAGCCAGAAAAGCACACTGGCTTGTGTTTTTGGCATACTGAATTTGACATGCTATGTACTGGGACATATACGAAATCTCTTTCTGGCATTCTATAGTATGGTAGTATGGGTGTTGGAATGCACAGCAAATTTAAACTTAGGGCACATGAGTTTGTCTATATAATTTATTATATTTTTAGGAAAAAATAATATCACTAAAAGACTAAAAGACTAAATAGACTTAATATAGTATGGCAACAAAATGGCTGTATCTCAGAAAAGTAAAAAGAGTACAATCAGGCATTTGGTGCCTATGAACTCATAACAAGTTGAACACACGTGCACACATACAGTGTAAAAAATCAACACATGGAAGGTATATAAAAAGAAAACAATTGTAGTTTTCCTGATTTTTCAAAAATCCTGACTTTGACCATTGATAAAAGTGTGATTTTTTCATTTTATCTAAAATTTCATAGTCCTACTCTTCGATATTTACCGAAAGTATGTTCATACCAGATTTTAGGACTTCAAACCAATCAGAACAAACATTGTGGCATTTTTCATTATTATATTAAATATAGTCTTTGCACACAAATCAGTGTTAAAACTCCACTGCTCAATATTGAGCCCATGCTCAATCTCCTTTTCAGGGAGGCATTGAATACATTCAAAAACAGCATTATGCAATTCAGTTACTTTAATGCAAGTTTAGAAAAACGGGACCTAGATTACTCTGGTAGCGCCAATGCATTCTGAAGGACACCAGTATGACAGTAAACTATGTGATAGATTCTGGATGGACTCGTGTGCTTTGTGTCCACCTGAAGAGAAGAGCAAACACATTTAGTCAGGACAAACAGACAATGGAGGCCAGCTCAGTGTGTGTGTGTGGGTCTTATAATATGCTGTCTCTCGCTGTTTGCTCCAACGGGGATTTAACAGAATGAATTAAGCAAACACTGGCTACAGAAACAGGCCCATTTCTGTAAATAAACATTTATCCACCAGGCAATGGTAGACGTAAGCCTCGATAAAACACAGTTAAGGTGAAGGTATGTGCAAGGTGACGCAGAGTCATTATTCTGGTCATTGTAACATGTGTAATGTGTGTATGTTTACTGAATATGTGTGTGTATGCATACTAGTGTGTACATAATGGTTCGCTCTACATGTCGCTCTACTATGCAATAACAACATAAAATGTAGTATTAGAGCATATAGAGGATATCAGTTTTAGACAACTGCTTCGATTTTGAAGCTTCATTTGAAGGAGATTTTGTAAATTTAGACATTAAGAAATATATTATGCACATGAAACAAACTGTAATCCAACGTGTTAAATGTCAAATGTCATATAAATCCAGTGAGTCAGACAAAAGAAGTAAGGTATATTTTTCATTGACCTCAGGGAAAGAAACAGAGATATGGTGGTAGAAGCATGGGGTAGACTGATGTTGCTTTAGCAGATGATGGCACACAGACAGACAATAAAAGGGAACATGTGAATAGTTAGCAGAAGATGAAATGAGTCATAGGCCAATTAAAACCTTACATGCTACATTTGAGATATCTTCAAATCAAATAACCATACAATAAAAATCTCACTTGAATTAGAAATTTCATTAAGCCTCATTTCTACATGTGATAACAGCAAGAGAAAACTGGAAAAATGAGGGGTTGGAAGGGGTTAAAAATGCAGCAGAGGTATTTGGTATATCTCACAGGTTGAAAAAGTCTTTGTGCCTACATGTGCAAGTGAAAATCTTCCATAGACGACCAGCACAGTATCGATCAAGCCCACAAACAGCCTCATATCCATCATTTCAGAAGTGGACAGTATTGACACATGGGTCACGTGTGTGCATTCATTTCTCGAGTCTCTAACATCTATACAAAAAAGAGTCACACCATTTCATCAATTATAAGAAAGTGCCACATCTAAGATTGGCTGCTGTTAGCAGCCATTTCCACTCTCCAGGGGACAGTAATTGTCATTGTAGAGGTGAAGTGGCGATGTTCTTCAGATCCACACCATGACAATGGCTTTGGCTTTGACAGGTGGATGACAGGGAGGAGGAAGAGGGGATGTTGCGGTACAGGCTAGCTCAGCCATAGACCACACACCCCCACATCCTTACAACACACACAGACATGGACACACACATACATGCACTTAACACATACACAGACTCATCTCCCGCCAGCAGGCCACCCCTAATCGAGATGGAAGAGCGCTATGGCAGATCGAAATGCCTGCAGATGACAAGGTGAGAATGGATTGGCTCCCGTGCCCTTGTCATGTTGCTCCATCTGCACCAAACAGAGAGGAAGACAGATGGAATCCATGGCAGAAGAACAGGCAGACAGGTAGGAGAAGACAGACGGCGATGAATTTAAACGACATTAAGTTTAAATAAAAACTGTGAGAAAAACTGTAATTTTAAAAATAAATAATTCATATATCTGTTTGGTGGAGTATGCATTGCCATATTTTCTGTGATTGGAGACCAATTTCATATGCTATCAAAATATGTTAAGCAGATTTTCATTGCTTGTTATATCACAGATGTTCCGGTTGACACTCTATTAAAGTCCATTTAAAACATAACCAGGGCACTAATAGTGCCACGTATCACGATGTTTAACACCATAGTTTCCTCCAGGCTCATCACAAAGCTCAAAGACCTTGGATTAAACACCTTAACTATGCATGTGGATCCTTGAATTCCTGACGAGTACCCCGGGCTGCATTTTGAGCCCCTTGCTGTACTCCCTGTACATAATGTGTTGTCATTTTCAGGCTATTGTCATTAACTGTTTGTACTTATGCCTATGAACAATAATGCATTATAATTTGTGTAGAACCCAATTAATCATGACCCAGGAGGCTGTGATCACGTGACCTATGTGGTGCAAGCTGACTTCCTTCATATGATGGGAGCGAAGGTGGATGTCAGTTCATGTAGTGTAAAGAGCAACAGAGTCTACATACAGAGAAATGTTGGGGTGATGAATGGGTCAAATAAACACAGGACTTTGGCCCACGAGACTGGGGTTTGTATAAATGAAACTAAAAGTTAACGCTGAGTAATTTTAGGTTTTGGACATACATTGGTCATTTAATGTCAGCACTTCACATTCCAACCAGCATTGGGGGAGCCCTTCTGTGTGGAGTTTGCATGTTCTCCCCGTGTCAGTGTGGGTTTTCTTCAGGTACTCTGGCTTCCTCCCACAATCCAAAGACATGCAGGTTGATTGGTGACCCTAAATTGCACGTAGGTGTTAACTTGAGCATGAATGGTTGTCTCTTTCTATGTGTTAGTCATGCAGCAGTCTGGCTACCTGTCCAGGATGTACCCTGCCTCTTGCCCAATGTCAGCTGGGATAGGCTCCAGCCCCCCAGCGACCCCTAACAGGATAAGTGGTTATGGAAAAATTAATGAACCTCACATTACATCATGTTGTGTCACATACTTAGCATCATCACATTGCTCCTAATGTAACATGACACCCAACCATGATTATTTTCCTTAACCTAACCTAACTGGCAGGGGCATTAATTTGAGATATCTAAGATATCATACGAACTGTTGGCATAAATGTAAGATATCAAGCAAACCGTTGTATGAGGATTTGTTGCCATTTTCAACAGCAACACCCTCATCAAGTTTGCTGAAGACACAGCTGCAGTGGGCAGCAACACAAAGAAACAATGAAACGGCTTACCTGAAGGAAGGAGAGGACCTGACCCACTTTGGTAAGAAGCAGAGAAGAAACTATGCCCTCCTTAATATCAATGGATCCTCAGTGAAGAGGGTAGACAGGTCCAAGTACATTGGTGTCCACATTACAGAGGGCCTAACCTGGGCACTGCAAACTGACTCAGTGGTGACAACTGGAAAAGGCAGAGGCTGTTTCATCTCAGATTTTAGAGAAAATTCCAGGTATCCCCTCAAATACGTGGGAATTTCTACTCCTGCACCATTGACAGCATCCTGATAGCAAACATCAGGTACAAAACAGCACAGAACAGGACTGCAAGGTCCTGCAGAAAGTGGTACATTTGCCCAAACATACAGTAGGTGGGGCTCTACCCTGCCTGAAGGATGTCCACACTAGACACTGCAAGAATAAGGCTAGGAGAATCATTAAAGATTCCAACCACCTGGATAACAACCTTTTCTCGCTGTTGAGGTCAGGAAGAAGGTACCTGATACACCAGGCCAGCACTGAGAGGCCCAGGCAGAGCTTCTACCCTCAGGCCATAAGGACTCTAATGAAGACACTGCCAAAGACTGACACCCCTCCCTTCCTCAACTCACATCTAGTATTACACACATTTTTTAATGGACAAATGGAAGGAACTGACTGAATTACATTCCACTTCAATTGTATCTTGTTTGATTTAATGTAACACATACATTGATGGATTGATTGATGTACTGTCACACATCCATATCAAGCCTAAACCAAGCAATATCTCACTTTGCTATTAAGGGTATGCATGTCTCCACTTTTCCCATCATGCCACCTCCCACACGACCGCTGAGTGCTGCAGCAAACACAAGGTGGCTGTTACGATTGGGTAGAGTCGCAATACCAAGAGGAATACTCAGAATTTTCAGCTTTCATCAGCTTCAGGTACGATGTGTGGAATGTCTGACTTGACTTCTTATTTGTTCTTGTGAAAAAATAAAAGCCAGTCAATGTTTGTTTTCTTCTTTGTTGAGGCTTCTGAAAAGATTTGTTGGCGATACTTGACCCAGGATTCCTCCCAGTGAAAACTAGCTTTTTCAAGAGTGAACATATCACTGCAAAGGCCACTGGTATCGAAATTGGTGTAGGAGCTGGAAGGCATACTTACTGTGGAGGTTACCCAATATCTACCTACACAAGCTGCGCTGGCGATTCCTTTCTATCCTGTCTTTTACAGGTCAATGATCTCCTATTACTGCTAGGAGATCTGAACAATGTTGCTAACAATCCTTTTTCTTCTTAAGCTGGGCTCAAGTACGGGACAAGACCATGTGTAAGACAGTTTCATGAGGGGAAAAGTACTGTACTATACAGCAGTTTCAGAGATCATTCATAGTCAGAAGATTGCTTCCTCTTGAAATGGTACACTGATCAAAAATGCTTCTTGCACTAGCAGCACATAGTTAACCCTGATCCAGGTCAATCCTATTTATTTCTAGCCAATGACATCTCCATATGATGTGCTGAGTGAAGGAGAGGGTGAAGAAAACAGTTATCTTAGGATTTGTATTCAATTAATTCCAATTAAACTCCATGACCCAGGTTATGAGGATTATGGGAGTTGTCACTCACTCATGCTAGTCTCATCATGACTGGCAGTCCAGTTAGGGCTAATGTTTTAATTAGTTCAAGGATTCTGTGGAAAATGCCACTGTGCTTATGATGTAACCTTCATGGGATAATATACTGTGGGCTGTTGGACTGGTGTGTTTTTCCTAAGGTGATGTGGTGGCAAATGCTGAGAGGCAGGTTAATGTTGTTTCCCTCCCTGGGGGATTAATCACCTGGTCTCATAACTACAGTACCTGCCAACATAATCATCCTGGAGAGATAGGGAAACTCTGCCAACAGCAAGCCTGGCAGACAGCAGGAGAAACACAGCGAGACTGGAGGAAAGAGAAATTAACCACACGCATTTTGTCATACTACCACTAAGTATTTTTGTCACTGTCTGCTACTCCGTTTGTCTGTCTGCCGGCCTGTCTTTATCTATTTATTTCTTGTCTCAGTAAAGATAGATCATTTATGGGGTTTTTTTACCCATTAAAAATAAAATAAACGAGATAATGCTGAACTGGTTTCAGTGATGGAGAAATGCTAGTCTAATTTATTGCTGAGACACGTAGGAAATTACACTTGGAATCTCTATTCCGTTGATATTATGAGAATGTCAAAAAAGAGAAAGAAGATCAGGGAAGAAATTGATTTTATAGCCCAATATATTTTTACATCTGTCTTGTTACCTGTCAGAAAGACAGGCTTGTGGATTTGTTCCATATTGTACATGGATGTCAGAGAGATAGATAAAAAGGGAGAACGCAAAATGGAGGAAGGCTTTCTGAAACAACATGTCAAATTGAGATCGAATCCATCCCATTTGTTTCTGTTAGCTGGGCGTCTCTCATCGACATCTGCTGATGAGAGTTTGTCTTGGACGATGTCCTTCATTTCACCTCCCAAGGTCTCTCCCGGTACTCCCTCCCCTCTCCTCCCCTTTACACTCCCTTCCCGGTGTTGAGATCATAAATTGCTGAAAATAAAGCCTTGTTTCCAGTCCGTTAGACGCGCCGGCCGATGCCAAGGGCCTTCACGTCCCGTTTTGCACCTCTGAAGTCACTTAGGTGGAAAAATCTTCCTCTCTCTCCCTACACCCTTGTCTCTGATATGTGCATACATCATTCAAGCAGCAACCCACACCCCAGCTTAAATCGCATCCCCCCCACAAGGCCACGTTGTAGTGTTGCCATTTATTGTAAGAAGGCACTTTGTTAGAGAACCATAGATTAACAAATTGCGTCTCCAAAAGACAATATATATCTTTCCTGACAATTTATCCTGTAATGGCCCAGTGTCCGGGAAGTTTCCATATTGATGCTCAAGCTGAATCTGTAGAACTGACCAAAAATGATAAATGAAAACTTTTCAGCAGAGGACATTATGTGGATTTTTCTGGAGCAATAAAAAAAAACAAGATAATAATTCCATTCTGAGAATTTATTGCACCATACATTTCCCGATTTTGTTAATTTTTTAAGCAAATTTTGTTCACACTCAAAAGTATCTCACAGTAAAGCAAAATTCGGCACTGTTCAAGGCTGAAACATGCATCTCCAGGCTGCATGAAGAGAAGTTTAACACGTATTGGGGTCATTCCAACATGTTTGTGTGGCTGTTTCTTTTATACTTACACAGCTACGTACACAGTTTCAATGTTTTTTTTCTCTGCTCCTTTGTTTGAAACCCGCCACCTGACAGGAGTTAGACCAACCAATCAGCTTACTCTCACGTCTACACAACACAAGATGATGAAAATAATTTGAAGCTGACATTACTATCTTTAAGAGGCTGTTGCATGGTCTTTTTTTAAGTTAAGGAAGATAGGGGTATCTTATGAAATAACACATTCTCACTTCGATCCTCCTCACATATTGCGGTTTGGTCATGGACTTTCCACATCTACGTACGATGTACAAGTTTCCCTGGGTGCATTGGTTGTTGACATTCTGGCACACCGTGTCAAGTTCTGCCTGTTACATGCATTGTCTTCTTTCAAAATACACTTCCATTTTCACAGGAAATTTAACGTTAACATACAGTCTCTTTCAAAATAAACACACAACGTCAGTACATTTCCTCAACTTGATGTTTTTTTTTCCTTCAACAACAAACACACATGATTGGGTTTAGGCAACCAATACATGGTTAGGTTTAGGCACCAAAAGCACAGTTTAGGAAAAAATGAACAGGGTTTGGCTTTAAGATCTTATAGGACATGAACACCACCGTCTCAGGTGAAAGTCCGTGTTTGTTTGACCCATATCATGCTGACGTTAAAAGATGCCTTTTTTCTTTAGTTTCCTTTTTAGTTTCAGCAACTTTGGAGAGAGACCAAGCTCTATGAAACTAGACAACGTGAGGCATTTATTGTTGCCAACCATGTCAGCACAGTTTGTTTGGGATAGGGCTTAACAATGATCCAAAGTTAGGCTACAATCAATTACCCGAAGCTGTATATTTATCTTTTTTTTAATGAAAAGCACAACCAGCCTGTTTGAAGAACAATAAATTGTCTAACACATGTACATACATAACACATTAAACTGATTGTTATGAAACTCAAAATGTTAACTATCTTGGTATTAGTCTGTGCACATCAGAAAATAGGTAATATTATCTTTAAAATAAGAAATCAAAGTATATCAGAATACAATTTCTTAACTCTCCATATTGACACAATTTTCCACTGGCCCATATACTACAACAGCATAATCAAAATCCTGAAATTCAGTTAAAGCTTCTGGTTTTGGTGTGCCACCCCCAAGATTTTCAGTGGCTCCATCCGGCCACCCAAATAACACATTTCTAGGTGCGCACTGGCTCTCTGTAAACCTCAGCGACCTACGACTACCCATAATCATGGGCCATATAGGTGGCTGGAGCTCAGGTGGCCCCAAATTGTGGTCCTACAAATCACAGGGTTGGCAGTTCAGTCCTTGGCACCTCCTGTTCACATGTCAAAGTGTCCTTGAAAAGACACTTAACACCGACTGCTTCCAGTGAGTGAATGATGGGTGGCTGGGCTCAGCCATAGAGATAGGGTAAGGAGGGAGCTCCGAGTAGAGCCGCTGCTCCTTCGCATCGAAAGGGGTCAGGTCGTTCAGGAATCTGATCAGGATGCCTCCTGGATGCCTCCAGCTGGGGGTGTTTCAGGCATGCCCCACTGGTAGGAGGCCCCAGGGCAGACCCAGAACATGCTGGAGGGATTATGTATCTCATCTGGCCGAGGGATGCCTTTGGGTCTCCCAGGAGGAGCTGGAAAGCGTTGCTGGGGAAAGGGATGTCTGGGGTGCTTTGCTTGGCCTGCTGCCCCCATGACCTGGCCCCATATAAGTATGAAAATGGATAGATGGATGGATGAATGAGAAGCAAGTTGTAAAGCACTATGCCCAATTGAGAAAAAAAAAGAAAAAGATACACATCTATGCAGTCCGTTTACCAAAACACCCTCCTCTGCATAGCTTTGAATAGATATCTATAGAAGTTCCAGCATGGTAAGCAGCCCCCGCCCCCTCTCCTCAGGACTATGTGGGCTTTAGCAGACTCTGCTTGATTGACAGCGCCCTGACTCTCTTTTAGTTTCGTTCACATCTGCTGGAATATGCTAACATGACTTGTCTCGTTCTCATTCTGGTCATTCTGTAAATATAAAACATATTTGCTTTCACTAAGGCAGCTTAACTCAGTGGGTGAGTCATTTGTTAAGGTTAATGCAGAAACTGTAACCCCCTTCACACTACATACTCTTTGCAGATCATCATTATGGAGTCCAATCAAAATTATTGCTCGTATGGACAAACCTGACATTAAGTGCTCCAATAATCATCATGCCATTCCCCAGCATGAAGTGATGAGTAAAAATGATGGGTGCTGTAGTTTCTGATCTGGCCCCACTTAACATTAGCCATGTGTTCTCATGAGTCTCAGCTCAACAGTGAGACGGATATTCTGTCATTGGAGTAGCAGGCTTATCTCCATGCGCAGGGAGGTGTAGATAAAACAGAGAGGGACAGTGGAGTTATTTACAGGGAATTGTCACAACTCAGTGATCAAAGCACAATGCGGATGTGGCGTGACCTCTATAAACAAATAACTGCACGCATAGTACATACAGTACACACATCGAACTGACCCTGCATGAGTATGTGCACTGGTGTGTGCAGATGCCCATTTAAATGATAGCTCTTACAGGTCTGTGACAAACAGGTGCCACACCACTGCTCCCTGCTGAACACACAAAGAGCTCAACTGTTACCAGGCTGTCACTGCGATACAATTTCAGTGTCAGATAAACAGTTATGAATCTCACCTTGTGAAAGCAATTCAAGTGTTCCACCTTTTTTTGGTGTGCAGAGACATTTTAGCCAAAAGGTGGCCTTCGTATTAAGCAGAGAGAGTGCAGACGGAGCCAAAAGCTGAGATGGAGTATCTTTCATTAGTAAAGACAGCATAGGAAACCATATCATTCAAAGTACAAAAGATCTTATTCTATTCATCTTGTCAATATTACCTTTCTATGGAATAGCAATGTCAAGAGAGGGAGGTTGGGAGCTAAATGAATCTCATTCGTCTCTTCAATTCTGCTCTGTATGTCTTGCTTTCTCAGGAGGATTCTTTTTTGTTCAAACTGTGGCGATTTGTCACTTTTTCTCCACAACTTTTTTTGTATTAGGCGATTAGTTGAGCCTCTTTATCTACAGCAATTTCAAAAGGAAGCATTCTTTGTCACGATCCTGAGTTTTATTTATACTCGTATCTCTAGGAGTTTGTTTTTTGGTCTTCTGTTTGTACTTTTCCTTGTTTCATGTTATTCATTCATGTTTGGGCCTCGATCACACAGGAAGCGTTTAAGCAGCTGGAGGCGGCTTTTTGTAATTGTTATTAGTGAGTAAGAAGCTTTTTGCTCACTGTTTTTGTGATGCTATGCGCCTCGTGTTTCTGTGCTCTAGGTGCCTGGCATTTTTGCCGGACTTTTCTGAGCTCCGAGTTAAAAAAAAGCGCACCACCTCATCTCCACTTTTTTTCAGATAATTTGAGACGCGGCATTCTGTGGTGGTCACAACAACAAGCTTACAGATGGTAAACAATGGAGGAGAAACTGGTGGTAGTGGTTGCTAGATACTCAGAGCTATACGACTTTACAAACTGCTCTTATCATGATCTCAATAGAAAACAGCAGGCGTGGAAGCATATAAGTGCAGTACTTGAAATGGCCATCATCAAGGCGAAGCTCCTGGACCAACTGGTGGTACTCCCCATGATTCACCCTATTTTTTAGGGCGTCATGTACTCACAGATCTCCGTTTCCCTGTGCCCACTTTGCTGACAGGCTCTCACCCTCAGCCAGAGCTAGAGCAAGTACCCTCTGCCTGTCCATTTTAGTAACTAGCTACTAATTACTGTCAAATAAATAAAATGAAAAAAATAAAAAATAAATGGTAGATTGATCACACAGGAAGGTTAGGGTAAGGAGGTGATGGGGTGGTTGCCTCGCAACAATAAAAAGGCGCAGCAAGCGTTTTTGTTTTTTTTTCTAGTTGAATTCAATTTATGAAAAAAAAGCAATGTGGTGTTCCTCGCATTTTGCAACCTGCAAAACGCTTTCTGTATGACCAGGGCCTAAATATGTTTCCTGTGTTATTTTGTAGATTTGCCTCTCATGTGTAAAGTCTGGTTTTACTTCATGTCTTTGTGTTTCCCTTGTGGTTTCTGTCTGTGTGTTCCAATATCCATACTACCATAATATAAAGTATGCCAGAAAAATATTTAGTATTTCCCAATGCATAGTATGTCAAAACA
The DNA here is from genome assembly GCF_041903045.1 of Epinephelus lanceolatus. Lineage (NCBI taxonomy): Eukaryota > Metazoa > Chordata > Actinopteri > Perciformes > Serranidae > Epinephelus > Epinephelus lanceolatus. The sequence continues at coordinate 17,330,573 of NC_135747.1, read as the reverse complement.
GTATGCCAAAAATACCAGGATGTTTCACTAAATCTGGTCTGTTCTTGCAGTATGCAAGCCAGCATGCTTTTCTGGCTGTTCTGAACCACAATCCTCTGAACAGTGGACAATATGTCACATCGACTGACCTGCAAAGAGATGGCAGCTTGACAGCTGATTGAAAGCTGTCAGAAGTCGGAATGATGGATGACAGCGCATTCAAGTAACTGGTGACTGGTCAAATAGTAATAATAGGAATATTGATTGTGTAAGCAAACAAAATAATCATGAATATTATAATAAGAGAAGGATATAACTATGAATTAGGACTTGAACAGGACTCGAACTGAGTCTGGTTTTGTTTGACCCTCCACCTTACGGCATGCTCATGTTGTGCCGAAAACGGGTAATTCTTGTGCAATTCTTGGGTGTTGACACCAAAAACACATTTCTTCATGGCAGGTGAATTCCGCTCTTCTACTCTTTTCTACACAGTTAGATCTTTAATTTATAACTTTTTATGTGTTTCTGGACACTGTGCATATATATCAACTTAAAGTGCACCCATAGTAATGAGTTTATTAGCTGCTCTGAATGAATGACCACAGTATGGACGTCTTTGTTACCATTTTTTATGTCACTATGACTGTTTCCTAAAAGATGCAGGGTTAATGTACAACCAGGATAATGTTTTTATTTTTGTTTGTTTGCTTTTTGTTTGTTTTTTTAATCTAGAACTTTCTCTTCTTGTGTCCCAGTCCTCTGCTGACCCAGGGGGAGCCCTTGCTCCATACCTGTTGCTCAGAGGGCTCCATGAGCAGAGAAGAATTTGGGTCCACCTAATTAATCAACAACAAAGAGGTCAGAATGTGTTTCATTATCTGGTGGCCAAAATGCTTCTTGGCATTCTGAAGTATTTCTGAATGGATGCAGAAAAGAAAGATTATCTGCTGTCTTTGATTGGCCCTGATTTGACCAGACAGACAGACAGACAGACAGACAGCAGAGGAATAAGTACATTTATTCAAGTACTGCAGCTAAGTATAAATGAGAGAAACATTTCCTTGTTACGCAACTTTATACTTGTACCCTACTCCATCTGATAAAGAAATATTGTACTTTTTGCTGCACTACATCTGTCTGGTAGCCTAACTTTCAACTTTCACTTGCTCATAACTTTCATGTCAAGTGAACACCAAAATGAGTTGTTATGATAAATTGAAGGGTGAAGTGTTCTTTTCTGGGTTTAAGTAGTCCTGCCAGTAGTTGACTTTATCCCCTTTCCCACCACACAAAAACTATCATCAGTACAAACTAACATCTGGCTTTTGTCTGTAATGGGAAAGGTTACAATAGGCATTCACTTCCAGGACAAATGACTCTGCAGTAGTCATGGGTATTTATCTACTCCACCTCTGATCAGCTTTGATCGGCAGCAATGGAAATATAACACACGGCTGGACGTGTTAATTTTAGCCCCTTTTCCCTGTGTGATGCAGTGACAGGCTGCCACAAAATACCATCTACCTCCATCCAAGCAGCGCTCGAACATTGTTTCAGTTTAGTCTGAACTGACTTTGACAGATCGACTAAGTAAGAGATATAAAAAAGAAGTAATCACTAACATTTTCACTGGCCTCCATACTGCTTTCTACTGTTTACCAATAGTGGTGGGAAAAAAAGGTATTTGCGAGATAAGTGGTTATTACAGGACAGTGACACTACAAACACATGATGGTGTTATAGAATATGATGCATTGCTGTAAATTAAACTACCCAAAAGTACATAAAGGACTTAAGATTAGAAAAACAGTAAAAGTCTACAGTAACAAAATGCAACATACACATTAATGTAGCTGTAATATTAATCCAGGAAAAAAATTTATTAATAAAAACCTCCCCGCACTTCCATGTTGGTGTTTTGGCATTGGGGGATATGCTTGTCTTTGCTGGTGGTGGTACATTGTCGGAGGATTTGCAGGCCCTTGCTAGGTTGTCGGGATGGGAGTCTGACCTTGCTGGTACTGGGATATTGATGAGTAGGACTTGAAAAGCAGTTTGTTGCTGGGTTGGCTGTTGTTGCGGCTAATGTTGTGAGGTCGACCTTGGCACAGAAGGAGGATCTTGGGTGTGTTGATCATGGTTTTCATGTTCAAAGTCAGCACGGTACTGCAGGATGTGTATATGTGTGCATGCCAGGAGCCTATAGGGCAGTCGTTTCAGCCTGGGGACAAGGCTGTGGGGAAAAAAAACACATTTCCTCCTCATCGTTTGGAACATGGGGTGTTGATGCTGCTTTTTCTGCTGTCAGGATTTGTAACATCTGTTGCTCAGCAGGCCATGCACCTGTTGATCCCTGACTTTTTCCCTTCTACCCCTGCCGTATGGGTTGTGTAGTAGACCCTGATTAAAAGTCCTCTCAGGTATGGTGGAAAGGTGGCAGACCTCAGTCCAACTTCTGGGGCTTGTGCAGAGGAGGATGTAGACATCAGTATGGGAGTGAGAGGTGTCCCAGGCCTTGAAGCCAGTCTCCTCATCTTCCCCATAGCTGAGGCGTATATATTGTTTTAACAAGGAAATTGTTTGTGCGCCAAATATGTGTGTGTTTTATAGATAGTTTTATAGTTATTTTTAAGAATAAGGCAAGAATAATGTACTCTCTTATTAGACAAAACACTAGCTGTAAGAAGGACACAGTCGTGTATTTCCTCTCCTTGACACTGTTAACAGCTGAGCCACTTGGGACATTTTTATTTTTCACGAAAGAGTCCCTTAATTGCTTTCACCTCCTCTTACAGCTGTCCACTGTGAAAGAGAAGCAAAATGCATTAGTAACACTGAATACAATTAAAACTTTCTTTTATGCTGATTTCCAAAGATTCCAGAGCACAGGAAAAAGCTTTAGCCTGGCATTTCAGTATCGACTGGGGAAGAGCACTGTGTCCAGCTCCATACACATGACTGTCGGGCTACAGAGAGACGGATGATGGCAAGTTCCCCAGGCTGACAGAGCAGATGTGGAGAGACACAGCAGCCAAATTTTGGAGCAAGCGGAATTGCCTAAACTGTAGAGGGGTTATTGACTGAAAACATGTGACCATAATGGCACCTCACAAGTCTGGCAATTTGTACTTCAACTATAAGAAGACATTTTCAGTCACTCTGCTAGCATTGGTGGTGCTGACTACCGGTTCATTACCATCCAGCTGGGGGATTTGGAGGATTGAATGATGGAGAGATGCACACTGGCTCTGATTTGGGAAGGGGCATGGAAGCCAAAACTATGCAGAATGTCCTCTGCCAGGGTATGACCAACACAGAGCTGTCCCTTTCACCATGGTTGGGGATGTAGCTTTCCCACTAAAGTCCTGTGTGATGAAACCATTTCTAGGGCAGCGCCTACCAAGATTGAGCAGCAATTACCAACTGTCCAAGCCCAGAATGGCTGCTGAGTGTGCGTTCAAGATACTGGCAGCATGATGGAGGGTGCTGCACACTCGTATCACCATGAAATCAGTAGATGTCCCACTTTTAAAAACCTTTATTGTTATTATGGATGGCAAAAACTAGGATATGAACAACCACAAGTGTAACTACGTGCCCATAGGCTAATAAGATAATCAATACCTTGTTTGCAATCCCATGACTATTATGACCCCAAAATTCAGATAGAGGGCAGGAAGTGATAAATTCATATACTGCTAAAATTGGATATAGAGGAACATGACTACCAGCAGGCAGCAGGTATTGTCAGAAAATTGAAACTTGTGTTTGTAAGTGAGCCATACAAAACAAAGAAAAGTGATTTTTCCCACAACTAGACCAATTTGCCTGGTGTGAACATGATCTCTGTTACAAATTACCTCATCCTCCAGACCTCCAACTTTACTAATGTTACGTGGCAAGCCAATTAAAGTATATAAGAGTCTAGTGGATGACAACTATTTTGCATGTGGTTAGGTGCACGGCTGAAATGTCTTGTTTTTGGCCAGGTGAGTAAATGTGGTTGAGAATAACCGTCTTTTAGATTTCATCTCTGTGCATGGATGAACCATAGTCAGGCTAAAGTTACTAGGTAACTTTCGCAACTATTTTCTACTTATTAGTTCAATTGTTCCTAGAGGTCTGGTAAAACACTGTTAAACATCTGGACTGGCTAAGAACATGGAGGAGTTGTTGCAGCACATTGTAATTGCATCCAACTTAAGGTATGTTTAACACAATGCCTATTACATTAACGTCTGACATTTGTTGACTCCCCTCTTCCAGACTAAAGACGGAGGTTTTTTATCCACATTTGCTGCTGTTTCTTAGTGTTTTTTTTTTTTTTATCATTCTGTTGTTTCAGGAAGTGGCCCTTGTTTTCTTCCCAATTCAATCGCTTTGGAACAGCCATGAACAGCGCAAATCATAGGCATTCGTGCAGTGTAGGTAGTCTTTGCCTCCAGCTGCCTGCCTTCTATCTGGACAGTGCACCAATGTATGAAGTCATGCCTGGAAATAAATGCCAAATTTGTAACTATAGTGGCATGTCAACCACAATCTGCCATAAGTAGATCATACTTCTGTAATGCCATATTCAGCAGTGCACCCTGTGAACATGACTGTTATTTTAAGGCCTACACAAAAACAGTAACAGCTAACAACCTTGTGTTGACCTTGTAACCTCTTGTATTTCCATATTAATGTCATGTATTGGGTCTGATCTTTCTGGCCCCAAAGACATATTTATATATTTTTGGTTACCTGGCAGAGAGATGTGGCTTAGTGAAAATACCTTGCCCCTAGCAACATTGTTTTTGTACTTTATTTTATCAACTTAGCCTAAATTATTTTCTTCAAACGGGGCTGTGCAGTTATGGTTTTATAATATTTTTATAATATGACCTTGTTTTTTTGTTTGTTTGTTTTTGGGCATACAACAGCTTGGGCGTAAAAACAGCTTTGAAGTTTTGGGTGCTTTCTTTTGAGAGTGTGTTTTAAGATTAGGACAATTTGCACAGGGAGCTTGTAATGGCGCTGAGGGATGGTGAAAAGTTGGGCTGCAGGCCCCTGTTGGGCCCTGTACTGTCCACAGTGTAAATTAGATCACACAGTGTGGATTTTGTTATTTAATCTGTGTCTCAGATGCCATATTTTTAGTCATGGAATCTGTCTTGTGTATGGGTGACTTATGGAAAATAGAAAATGCACTGAACTGGGAGACATACTAATAATGTATAAAAACATAGCATAGTCTTACCTGTTGCTCCAGTAGCCATCGCAGCAGCATCCCAACATGTAACTTCTTTGCTGTTGTCTTTGTATAGCATGAACTTGGGGTTATACAACTCCCTGTACTTCTCCACTTCAAGGATTAACTTTATGTCATCGATGTAATTCCTCCACTGGTTGTCATATGCTGTACTCTCCGTAGTTTGGTGGCTTCAGTGATGATGTTGTTGACGTCTAATAGGCCTATAGGCTAACCTGTGTCCACCCCACCCCCCCTCTCTCTCTACCCTTTTTTTCCCCAGAGATCCCGCTATGGGCTTTTTCTTAACACCACCTTTCCATTTTTACACAGAACCAAACAATGTCAGCATCATGCTACTCCAGTGTGTGATTTTAGACGGTGGGCAGGCATCCTAGAAGCAAAAAAAGATGTGCTGGGACACAACGGCAGCGCTTTCTAAACAATAACAATGGCAAAAACAATCATTTATGTCCCTTTCTATACGGCAGCTGTCCTCTGCTCACAGGGTAAGGAGCTTGCTCACGTCATTGCTTTACAATTTGCGGACATTTTCGGCTGCTGCTCTTCCTCTTTGAGTTAGCTGCTAACTGCTTCTAGCAGCTTTTAAAATCTCCCATTCTCTTATTTTTTAATACACACTTTTCATTTATAATACATTTTTTTTATTTTGTTTTCTTATTTCTACCTTTGCAGATTGTGAGGTAGAAAATAATAATTTTAAAATTCCACTCCATCCAAAATCCCTCTGTTTCATTCATCAAATGCTTTGGTCTTGGCCATATGGAGTTCGTGCTACCTTATTTTCCATCCCATTTTTATTGATGTATTTTTGTTAAAAGCAATGTCCAAAAGTGAAACATGTTGGAATAAATACTCAAAAACCTCCAGTACTTAACTATCCATAAATACCTGCATATGATTGCAGTATAATTATATGTACACTTGCATAGCTGTACTCTCAGGTGGCTGATCCAGCCAAAATTCACTGAAAAGCTCTGCTTACCATAATTTTGCTTGATTATGCATACAGTTTGTCCATAAATCATCTTTCTCAAAGTTTGCCTTTTAGTGTGTCTCTTGCTCCTGCTTTGAACATTTTCTAGCACCAGCATGCTTTTGGAGAATGATCAAAAATCTTCTTGACTATCAAAACAACAACTCCAGAGGCTTTACAGCATTTAAGCATCTTACACACCCTATAGACAGCGTTCTTCTTGCCAAGACAGATGTCTGCAGGTTTCCAGACAGAGCGGCAGGTGAAAAACAAATGTTGTGTACCAGGCCTCGTTTAACCCAGGTAAAAAGGCTCATCAACTGCTGCCTTAAGGCTGTTTATACCTCCTCTACTTTGGCAGCAAAATGTCTACAGTGTTACTGCAACTATTTGCTTCTTTGATATGTTGTTTTGTCAGGGTAAGTTGTCATGCCCTCTCCATGAACCCTGGGTAATGTCAGCTGGAGCAGACAGTTTGTTGAGGGATTCTTTTGTTGTAGTTTTGTTGCTCAGTGTCTACAGTGTTGAACACCCTTCATGTAGGAGACGAATAACTCTCAGTGGGAGAAATGTACAAATATAAATCTCGGTGTCCTAAACTAAAATGTATATAATGCTAAGGTGACTCTTCCTCATTTATTCTATCTATACTCATTTTCTAATGCACTTTAATGTGGTGTGTTAACAATGTCCTGAATGACCTCTGGTAATAAGGCAATTAGAATTTCTTGGAGAAAAATATGGCAACTCCTACTATCAAATCCTCATATCTCTCCTTCCTTCCATCAAAGGATAAAATGTCCTGCCATGCCTGCTATACTTTAAACGTTAAGGCTGTTTCATTTGCAATCCCAGAGGAATTACTCATTTCCTATCAACGTTAGCCCCTCTGCTGGCATAAACCCCGGCTCAGAGTCTATTAAAGTCATGTAGGACACAGGTAATTTAATTCATAAGCCAAGATTACATCGGAGTTGTAATGGCCCTAATGATGAAGCATGATGTTTGAGTTTCGGTTAATAGGATTGCCTAATAGATGACAGAGACCAGGCTATTATCAGCTACTAAGGAGCACAACATACACTGAGCAACACATTTTGCCAAGAATCTTGCTCTCTCCTGCTGGCATATGAAACCAAGGACTGGATGTACTGTTTGTCTCACATGTCCTTGACATTCAAAATTCCATTGTAGGTTGTAAAAAGATTGTTTTTTATCTGTATTATTCCAGGGACAGCGAACAGAGCGCGTTCCAAAAACACTGGTTGCCTTATTTCTACAACACATTTGCACTGGGAGCTTCACATTCCAACCATATAGTTTAATATTCTCAACCCCTGATAAGCATTTTCGAAACACTTGTGGGCTCAGCTTAAGGGCATTTTGTCAGGAGGTGTTTAGGGAAGAAAGAGTGTGCCCGGATTGCAGTTTTCCATTTACAAGACCTCCAGGCCACTTTTGCTGGACACAAAACAGTATCTGGGTGTCTTGTTGAAATGTATCCAGATTTAGCACATAATGGATTTAACACAAATGCTTACAATTAGGAATAGTTAGATTAGGGTTCAGTCACATGAGCTATCATCCATTTGGAAACACAACTGAATTTGTGATGGACAGATTACACTTTGTCATCTTTGCTTTTTTTTTCCTATATCGACTTCCCTTTAATTCCTTCATCCTTCGGTGTAGACAGGTAAAGTTGTTTTAGGCTGAGAAACTAGAGCTCCGATAACCCTGAATTTCCACCCTGGAGGTGTGGGAAGAGAGGTGCTGACACACAGATTAATAACGCTCTTTCTCTCTTTTTTCCCTCTGCCTTGCTCTTTCTCTCCCTCTCTTTCAGCTGGCTGCATATCAGCAGCTTCCTTTCCTATTTGTCAAACATATGAATAATAATTACACGCCGTGCTAATTCATTGTTTCTCTCTACCAGTATTCTTCGGAATTCATGCATACTTAAACTGCTATTATTCTGATATGGGTCATTTCATGGCAACAATAGGCTCTGCATTTCCAGGTCTGTGGTTTCTCTTTGGTCGCCTTGGACATTTCACTGCCTGCAGGATCCAGGGATCCATTTCATTGTACAGCATCAGCACACGGGTGTGCAGGAATATGCATGTTTCATATCGTGAAGAATGAACAGTATTTCAGAATAAACAGCATTATTGTTGAACAAAACATTATAAAGGTTTGCTCAAAAATGACTTGATGGTGATTCATGTTTCAACAATGATGCCGTACTTCTTTAGATAGTAATGGTATTTTATAGCGTGATTAACAATAATAGTTTATTTAATAGCGCCAATGATAATTTCACAAAATGTGCTGGCTCTGAAAACAAAACAACTTTTAATAGTACAAATATATCACATGGATAATCATATTATGCACAACTGTTCCACCATGTTGAAGCAGCAGACACTGCAGAGAATGGAGTACTTCCTGTGTCTCGTTATTTAACTTTAATTGTGGCAATTTTCATTCACTGGGTAATTGGCTTTCAAGACTGGACCCGGCATTATCCCCGGCATTTACAATATGATAAACAACATTTAGTATAGGGAAAAAACAGAGAGACTTTGTGAGGCACTTGGAGGGGATACTCATTTATGAGACTCTTCACATGCGGAGGTAAAGAGCGAGAGCACAAAAGCACAAAGAAATGAAGAGGAGGCGGACAGAGAGGGTTGGGCGAGGACATGGAGAAAATAATATGGTATATAGCATGATACTGGGTCGTTAGTGTCACAAGACCATCACTGGAATAAAGCATATTTTTTACAGATAGTTGAATTTCAAGAAGTGCACTGACCCGTGGCAAGAACATTTATTTTTTGCATATTGTGTGTTAATTATGATTGACATTCGCTCCTCTTTGGAATAAAGCAGTCTTCTGCGACAAGCTAGCTCTCCAGAAAGTAGATCCCCCTCTGTGCCACCTTCAGCAGCTTCCACTGACGTCTCCTCAGCCTTTTAAATACTTGGGTCAGACTGTAGTTCTTAGGAGATGTTTTCATACAAGCTGACAATATGCATATATAACCAGCATCTGTAAAGATTGATTATTATTCTATCCTTTGATAACCCAAGTATCGAGTATCACTCAGTTTGTCTAAATACAAATAAAAGTCTTTTTGTTGAACCTGTGTTGGCATGACTGAATGGTTAAGACACTCAAATTGACCTTATAAAGTGTGACAGAAAAACTAATAATAACTTCAATGAGGTTACACGCTCTTTGCTGCAGGTTGCACCAGTGTTCAAGCACAGCACATTTTAGGGAAGATGTATTTGCATCATGGAAAGTTCAACTCATTCTCAGCGTCCTCCATCTGAACCCTGTGTTTATCTCTGCTGCAACCCTCTTCCATCCTCATTCTGTACATTTCAAAGGAAGCATGAGCCACTGATTTGCATAATCCAGAATGTACTGCGCGTGTGCATGTGCGTGCATGTGTACTGGGATGAGCATTGACTTATTCTCTGCATTCCCAAATCTAATTATCCCTGCTGGCCTGGGGACAGGGCCCACTCAACGAGCAAGAGAAAGAAGCTGGTCACAGACGAAAATGGAACGGACAAAAAGCAGTAGATCTGCAGAGAAAGACGGAGAGGAAGAAATATAAAGAATACACTGAGTTCTTCAGAACTGGGTCACTGTTTTCTGTAGCTCCAACCATTTTTTGGGGAAGTGAGAACAAGATGTCCAAAACTGACCGACCCAGACAATTAGAAATCTACATCTGCAAATGCAAACTACAAATTGAAAGATCCACTTCTTTTGGCTACACTTGATTAATTGTACCTGTACCATAACAACATACATGCAAATATATATAAATAAAGCTACATGATACATTGTTGTTCTCTGTGTCATATTAATTTTATTTAAAAAATTCAATTAATCAAATTAATTAATTTGAAAACCCTTATTTGCTTTAAGAAAAAAATGCATTTCAACAAAAAAAAAGAATGATTTCTCAAGAGTTTTAGTCATAATATAACTAACTAGTCCATACCCATTTAGTGCACAGTTGCCCACGTACAGTTTCACATGGTGTGTGTTTGGGATACAGGTCATAGGAAATTGCAGATTAAATAGTCAACTGAACCCATTAAGAAGAGCAATGTATTCAGACAGAGTTTTTGTGAATTTGATAGTACGATTGCTTTATTGAAAGAACAGAAGTACCATTGCCAATAATGGGATAGTTAGTGGGCTAAAACTGTACATTAGTAGTTGAGGTAAAAACATTCGTCCACAGGGGGAGCCACAGCGATCGGTCACATTTTAGCCATTTTTAAGCATTTTTCTGTTGTTATAGTGCCACCCAGTTGCCAATTAGAGTTAAATTTCTCCAGTCACCTTGAGGCGTCCTGTTCTACATATCTACCAAGTTTAGTGAAAATTGATATGGCTGTTAGGCCTAGATAAGAAATTAGCTCTCTAGAGCCCCCATTTTGTTTGATGGGGTCAATAATGGAGGGGTCCCCTCAGATTATGTGTGGTCATATGCCTACAAAGTTGTGTGGTGATTGGTGAAACCCTTGAGATGTTATACACCTTTATGTGATGAGCCACGCCCTCTGCAATATTCATTGCCTTATAGAAGCTCAGTTTTAGTAAGTTTTCCAACTTTTGCCAAGAGGGAACTTTAGATATTGGTCCCTAGATTATGTTCACTGAGTTTCATGCAGATCGGTCAAACTTCCTAGGAAGAGATCGATTTTAAATGTTTTTCAAAAAATTCTAAATGGCAGAAAATCTATATAACCGGAAGTGATGGGTTCTTGAGGCAAATTTGTTCCTCATGAGGAGAGGCATCTCTGTGCAAAGTTTCATGTCTCTACGACATACGGGGCATGAGATATGCCCATTCAAAGTTTGCAATTTCAGTCGGTTGCTATAGACAGAGACACAGACAGAGTTTTCGTCATTATATAGTAAGATTAAATTATTTTCATGAGTTCAGTGAACACTTAAGCCATTTTCTCATATGAATTGGAAAATGGTTGGAAATCTAGTTCTGGATATTGTCCAAAGTTATGCTTTTACACATGTAGATCACAGAGGGAGCGTTCTCACTTACTGGAAATACTGTGTTTGCTTTAGGCAGAGGGTGGTGTGTGGGTAAAGCATGCAGGAGGAAGGACACGATGCAGATTATAGCACTGTCACGTAACTGGTTCGTAATTCAGTCATAAACAACACTCTCTTGCCATTTCATACATTTTTTTCTGCTTCGGCCTTTATCTACAGAAGTTTCCGCATCTTTTCATCTCTCCAGTTAGAAATGTCCCTTGCTGTCTTTGTGTAAATGACCCTACTTCTTCCTCACAACTGGATGTTTATTTTCTTCCAGTTTCACACAGGCCACCCGATGAAACACGCCCACTTGCTTGCTGTGAATTTGCTGAAAAAAGATCTGCTCTATTCACGCATGAGCTCAGTCAGACATTACGCAGTCTTTGCACCAGGGAGCTGGCAGGGTAGAGTTTGTTTAATGTCAATCCATCTGATTCATCATTTGTGTTCTCACATACAGCTCCTCCTGGTAATATCCAGATCAGTGGTTCCCAACTGGTTCAGCCACAGGGTCCAGATTTCTCCTAAGTCATTATTTCAAGGTCCACGCAGTTTAATACTCAGCGTCATACTTGGGTTTGGCCATGTCATTGAGCTAGTTTGCTGTCTCTGATGACAAGCTGTCTGTTAGTCACTCACTCTACAGCAGGAAGAGGCACTTCAAAATTAATGCTCTGTACTGGAAATTCATTACACTTCAAATAAAGTGTGTTTTTTACAAACTTGACACATTTGCAAGTCACTTTCGGTCCATTCAGAATGGACCTGCGACCCACTTTTGGTCCACGACCCACCAGTGGGGAACTACTCTTCTAGATTATTTCAGGTTTGCAGTGCATGGGTGAAAGGGACTTCAGTTGGTCATTCACAAGACTTGGACTCTCATTAAGTTATGAAACTGCTCTGATGGTGGTAGTTGAAATGACTGAAAATTGGCAAAGTAATACATTTGCTTGGATGACACTGTTAAAAATAAAAGGTGAGATTACTTTACCAACTAAAAAGAAAAGTTTACTTAAAATCACTAGTGTAGGTGTCATCTTTGAACATTTTTGACATCAGCAGACCCCAGTATCAACAAAGTGAATGTAGTCAGCAATGTATTTTGTGAGGTTGGTCGACAGTACATTGTAGGAATGGAACTCTCCAATGAATTATAAAATGAAGTGTAGTCTAAACTTTTATGTGTCCTAAAAAAGTTGAAACTTTGTTTAAGAAGTTATCAGACAACAAGAGGTACTTAAGAAAATTCTTAAGCAGTATATAGGAAACAACACCATATGTGCTTTTTCTCAGATGATGACATTAGACATCAGATATTAGATGATTCATGGTGCAGTTCCCCACCAAAGAAGCCTGTCTGTATCATCCACTCTTCAACAGAGTTATAATGGAGACTCCGCAGACAGGGCGAGCACAAAGTAGCAGAAGCAGGCAGACAGGCACCCAGACTGAGAGCCGGAGCTTGGCAGAGATCCGATCCACATGAGAGCCTCCTTAGATCAGAATCCTGCCTTCACTAAGGTACGCAGATTCACTCCCACCTCCCCCTCTCCGGTACCCCTCTCTCCATCTTCTCCTCGCCTTCCTTCATCTTAGCCTCCCCCTCATTAAAACTCTTAATTGACTCATTCACACCTGCTCGTGCACTGGCTCATTTGGGACAAGCCTCCACCACCAGAGCAGATTTTCTCATCAACTGCGAGTTCACTCCGGTGCACACTGTCCTTCACTCACCTACAGGGCAAAACAATGATCTCAGACTCTGTGTGGGTGTGGGTGAATGTAAGTGTGTTCAAGGCCGCCAATATGAGAACATACACACATAAAACAAAGTGGAAGATACAAGGGTCTGGGAGAGGCTTTAGTCAATAATGTTTGATTTGTTTTAGTAATATCAAAGAGGAGTTATCTAAATAATGCATTGGAAGGTAAAATTGCAATTTAACACAGCGCTGGTAAGTATGTTAGGTCAATGTGGAACCAGGAAGCACAGCTCTGCTCAAGGTCTTAACTTCTTCTCACTTGGAAGGTTTCTTGACTGCTGTCCCGTCTACAGCTTATGTTGTCTCAATTAGCTCCGTCATTCTAATGTTCCAGCTCTGCACTTGGTGCCGAATCTTCCTACAAGTCCTTCCTATAAGTGGCACAGGCAAAGGGTAACGGTCGGTCTGTAGCAGGGGTACCACCTCTAGTCCTGGCTATGCAGTACACCTCATTGAGTTCATCAGTGAGTAAGTGATCATCACAGACAAAAATGCCAGAGCATGGTTGTGTGGAGTGAATGTGGAGAGTATTAGAATATTAGAAAATGAAAAGGCAAAAGCCATCAGGGTTGGCGGGGTTGGGGGTTCAGGAAGAGAGGGGTGCTAGGGGAAGCTTGCCGAAGGCACCAAATTTATCAGGTCCGGCACTGGTAACATACCGCAGGTCTCTAGTGACTTTTCTTATTCTTCTCCTTCTTTTTCTTCTGCTTGTTCTGCCTTTTCTTTTTTAGAAAGGCATTAGAAAGTACATATTTTTTTCATATTTGATGTGACTCCAGAACACTGTTAAAAACAAATTGTTTGAGGAACACCAGGGAGTCAAGTGCTTAACTGAATAAAATGATGGCATTAGATATAATATTTTTGGAACACTAAAAACCTTATTATAGGGGTTCATGTTAACCTTTATTTTTACTTCCATATTATGGTTTAAAATAGAACAGATAAATTATGGACAGAATGTTCTGCTGCCATGTCTTGTGTCTGTCACTGGCAAAACCTTTGTACAAGAAACCTACACATATAATGACTGCCCAACCTAGTGGTCACAGTTGGAACTGCATTTTAATATTTAGATAGCACCAGGTGGATTCAGATTCTTCAACTTTTTGTGAGATAAACCACCACGTCTTAAGCTTTTCAGCTATCTCTCTCAGCTCTAAGCCTATTTTCTGTCTTTAGCCTGTCTCTACAGCCACTAATAAACGCCTCATCAAAATCACATTTCCTAAATGTAGATGGTAACCTTTGGGAAGCAGCAGGAAATGAGATTTCCTAAAAATACACCACAGAAGCAGGTCAGTGGAAGCAAGTGGCCAGTTGTTAAGTGTCCAAACTGTCATCCGTCACACAAAGACATATCCTGTCCTGCCAAGGTCTATGTCATGAGTATATCATCATGTCTCATTGCTAATGTCCTCTATTCCTCTATGCAGCCTGTAGCTGCTGTCTCTTTTTCTCCCTCCCCTGATCCACCACTCCTGAATATTCTTCCTGTGAAAATTGACTAAAAATCTTTCAATACATGGATATATCCAACTTTCTGTTCTTTCAAGTTTCCACAAACTAAATCCTGGAAGCTGCCAGGAACAAATACAGTCATACTGTGCCCACTTGTCCATTGCCTCAGCTGCTACTGCCTTACTTCTCCTCATTCTCCTTTGGTCTTGTTTTCCCTTCTTCCTTTTCTCCTTTTCCCACAGTGGCGATGACTTTGTAGCTTTAATGAGACTTTGCAGTGCCCTCTGAAGGTAAGAGGTCATAATGCTAATGTTAAGGTCATAGCTTGTGTGTGTAGCTAATTGACTGTGTGCATAAGAAAGTATACATCTTATCAGTGTATGTTTGCAGCAGATGCTGGCCTTTTCAGACATCCAAATTTATATACATACATATATATATAAGTGAGGAATGGCAGTACCTGTCTGCCAGTTGGTTGGCTGGTCTGCTGGTTGGTCAGTCAGTCCACTACTTTGGTCCAGAATTAAACATCTCAACAGTGATTGGGATGAAAATTTTCACAAACATTTGTGCTCACCAGAGGTTGATGGTTACTGACTTTGGTTATCATCTGATGTTGACTCTGACTCCAGTTTTAACTTATTCTGTGAAATATCTCTACATCTCCTGGGTAGATTGGCACTTTCATTTCAACAGACATTCATGGTCCCCAGAAGATGATGCCAGATTGCACTGGTGATCCTCTGGCACCATTATGAGGTTCACATATGCGGCTTTAATTGAAGCGCCTTGAAAACTACCCAATGGATTACGCTGAAATATGGCACAGACATTCATGACCCCATCAGGATAAACTGTCATAACTTTGATGATCCCCTGACCTTTGATCTAGCATAACCACCAGGTGCAGATCTACTGGAATTTCCATCAGCTCAGGTGTGCTTTGTGTTTTGTGCTAATTAGCATATGTTAGCATGCAAACACTAAACTTCACAGTCTGTCAAATTTATAATGAAACCATCCTTAGCCAGCCTGATGGATTTGTTAACCCCCGTAGAGATTTTCATTATAATTATCTGTTTCAACACTTCCCACAATGTCTACAGAATTTTCAGTTGAAAACAAGAAAACATTTTGTGAGAGGCCTCTAAGATTAAGACTGTGAAATTTAAAAACACAAAATATTGGCACACTCAGGTGTGACTTCTATCAGCAGTCTTATAACAGTTTCAAAATGAAGAACAGAATCACATTTTCTCTTGGTAAAATAATTAATTTCCCCTTATTAAGAGTGACATACCTCAATCATCTGCAAAATAGCTGGAGTGAAACAAGATTACTCATGTGTCTGTGTTTTGTGTAGCGGTGAGACAGTGACCTTAGTTCGAGTTTATCAGCAATAAAACTGTTATCTGTGAATAAAATTTACATCCTCATCACAGGAACTCTGTCTAACGCTCCCTCCCACTCACCAATTTGCACTCTGTCATTTTTTCAAGTAATTGGTCTTTAATATTCAGACTTGTGTATGGCATTATATATTGCAGTCAATACATTATTTGACAAAGCCACGTTGGGCTTAGGCTGCTGAAGACGAATTTGGTGTAAATTTAATAAAGGAAATCTAGATGCTTAAAAGCTCCTATTAATCATCAGCAGACAGCCAAATTATTTCAGAGCATTAGTGAATCCAATAAATTAGACTCATTTGCCAATATGTCTATTGACAGGGAGCAGAGTGAAATAAGCTTTTAATGTTTTAGATTATTTAGGGTATCAGTGTATACAGGGGATGGATGTTTGAGTGTGTTCTTGTACGTATATCTTTGTGGGGACCCATATGAGATTTAGACCTTGAGGGTAAGGACAGTTTTGTAGAGTGGGGACATTTTAGCTGGTCCTCAATTTTTCAAAGGGCCATTTGTGGATAATTGGTTTTAGGGTTAAGGCTAGAATTAGGTTTAGGTCAAAGTCAGAGTAAGGGCTGAGGTAAGGCATGTAGTTGGGATGGTAGAGGTTAGAGCTAGAGGCTGCTTGCACAGAACAATTCAGCCATTATGCTTGTGTGAAATTCAGTTGAAATATCTGCACATGGACATTATAGTATGGTTGAAGTTACAGATGTATATGGTAGGGTTATGTTTATATGGTAAGAGAAAGGTCTTGGTTATACTGCTCAACATGGAACATTTGATAGGAAGGAAATTAATTCAACATATTTCAGTGACACTGACTGTCACTACAACTTTTGTTTGTGCCTCAGAAAACATTGAACGCACAGTATAAAGGCAGACAGAGACTAAACCCAACTACTTCCGGACATGACAGTTATTATTCATTGTCCATCACAGATCGCAGTATACGAGTTCCTCATGATCTGCAGCATGACAACTTTATTGTGTTCACGTTTCCTGCCTCCTCTCCTTCTCTGCTCCTCTCTTGGCATCTGCCCTCTGACAGGCTCATAGATAAAATCTGCCCTCTTGTCAGCAAGCAACCAATCAATGGGACAAATGACAACCTGTGACAGTGACACAATGTTCTTTTGCACTTGTGTCTTACCAGATTTGGGGCCACTTTAACATCATGAGTTTCTGCAAGAAAAAGAAATCTTTATCTAAACTGTTTTTAACAATAGCACATAATCAAGGCATGTCTACATATCATTTATAAATATACTGTAGTTAAGTCTTTAGCCAGCCATTGGTCATGTTTCATGTGGTAAAGAATCGCCTCAGGGTTTCATGTACATAACACTCTGATATTGATAATGACATCAGCCTGTGGCTCCGGGCTGCAGGTGTGCAACATTCAAGATTCGGTGTAATCTGACTTCCTCAGATCCCCTTAAAGACAGCAAATAAAGAAGCTTAAAAAACAAGTGGCCTTGCAGCTATTTTCATGCTCAGTGCCTCTCTCTGCCCCCTCTGCACCCTGTGCTTCACACCACTCAGAGATTAGTTCCCCCTGAGTGGTGCTCGCTCCAGGAAAATGGCCTCATTAACAGCCAACGAAGCCACGCTGAGGGCAATCTCACTCTGTCTGCGATTAGGCCTCACAAGGCCCTTAGTCTGCCCAGTGCATGATGGACACTGGTGGAGAAATTGAAACCGTCCATGGCAGGGCAGCCCCGTGTTATTATAACATAAAGAACAGTTATTAAAGTGTCTGCAGTGTGGGGGAGTCAATCCTAATAAGCTCCACAGTGCTGCCTCCGTGCTCTCGCTGTGTACTCTCTCTTATTTCCCTCTTATTCTATCATCCTCTTTTCCTCACATTCACTTCTCCCTCCAAACTTTCATTACTGTCTCTCCTCTGTGTGTGCCATAAAAATACTGTAACGAAGCATATTTATCTCCAGTGTGATGGTCTATATAACTTGATCAAAACACGTCAAATAATTGGATTGATGGTCACATCAGAACTAAACATGCATGTTTGATACTTCCTGTAAATAAATGTGTGTCATTTGTTTCATTATCTCAGTGATTCATATAAATATTGACAAGTTGTGCATTTGGTTTGCAAAGTTTTTCACTTAAACTTTACATTTAAGTATCTGAAAATAAAGACTTGCCTGTTTTGTATTGTCTTTCCATATCAGTACGTCAACTAGATTTCTTGGACTAGGTCTTTTGATGGCTACCAATGTCTTTCAGGCCCTGAAAGAGCAAAACATTTCTGAGATGTGGGGTAAGACATACAGAGTTTGACTTTAACTAGATGTAATAAGGCATATGTGAAATTAAGTTATGTTTCTGTGAATCAAATATTGCTCCAGAAACCAAGAGAATCATTCAGATGTTTTTTGATAAATTGGAAATGGATGTTGAAGTCTGTCTTGATGCACAGTGGTCTAAACCATGCTATCATGAATCCCATTCATCTCCACTATCTTACTGATAATGGAGACATAGAGAGTGACTGCAGCAAAAATGGCACGCTTTTGTGACTTCTCCAACAGAAGTGCTTGTCAGATGCTCCAGCGGTGTTTGAACGCCCCTTCCCCCCACCTTTCTAACACTGAAATAGGAGAAGCTGCGTTCAGCAATTTCTCGAACTTAACAAAACCGACAATGTCACAACCAAGCCCAGTTCACGCAGTGATTGGCCAGGTGAGCAGAGCTAATAAAGTCAGCAAGGTTTGAACCTCCTTCTCAAGTTCTCTTTTTCATTCTTTACACAGCCAATTGCATCATTCTCTATCTGTCAAAACCAGTGCAACACCATGAATGTCATTTGGAAGAGACTGTCTGAAAGGGTGTGCCATTATCCCATTATGTAAACCAATAAAGGGAAATACCACCTAAATTTAAAAAATCCAATATGTCATTTCCATGGCCTAGGAAACACTGATCATAATTTGTGATCAAGAGCTACTCTCTTCAAAACCAAAAACCAGACAAGATAGTCCCAAACCTGTGATTTCATAGGGTGTAAAGTCTGGAGTTTTTCCACAGACAATGAATGGGAGACCGATTCTGTGGATCCACAGAATGTTTGTTTTCTTTTTATACTCAAATGAGCTTTATTTTTTTTCAGTGTTTTCAGTTCTGAAAATGTTACCATATACTCAGAGCATTCCTCGGGATGTTCTTAGTGTCACCTGTAACATCTTTCCCAATTCATTGTCTATGGAGCAGCTCCAGAGGAGTGTAGTTAGGACTGTAGTTTGTGGATTTGGGAGAGAGTTGTTAATACTTATAATTTTGGACCATTTTTGACGATAGGAATAATATAGAAGAATTTTGAAAATGATCATAGTTTCCCTTGAAAAGGGACATATCATCCAAATTTTCTGGTTCATCCCTGTATTTTGGGTTTCTACTAGAGCCTGTTTACATATGTGAAAGCTGAAAAACGTTATTTTTCTCAGCATTTGGTTCTGTGGTTGAAAGCTCATAATAGCTTGTAATTTGAGGTCAGAAATAAACTTTCAGTTCAGTTTTAACTGATCTGTTTTCAAAGAGAAGGTCAGAACACTGCAGTCTTGATTACCTTGTGAAAAAGAATGAGGCAAACCTTGGATGCTGATTTTTTTTCTTTTTGAATAACTCTATAGACCACTGTGAAGTGGAAATGTTTGCTCTAATATTTTGAATAAGTCTTGCTTATCCCAAAGTGCAGAAGTTGCATAATGTCATGCTTTAATCGAGTGTAGTTAGAAATCGAAAAAAATTCTCCAGCCCAGTTTAACAATGGCTTCTTGAACTTTCTATGCAAATGAGTGGTGTTTATCCCACACTGTGAACTTGATGTAGTCGGTGTATCCTCACCATCCAAAGTGATGTTCATAATCCCAAGGCTTTTGACGGTAACATACAGCATGCTGTGGTCCCAAGTTATCTGTTAATGGTTCGTTTAAGCCCCCTGCATACTGTTGCCTCTCCAGATTGCTTAATTTGTCAACATGCCAGGGCCTTGCATACAATGCATAATTACAAAATGATTTATGTGTGGAGTGACTACCCTATAGAACTTTCCTCGCCGAGACGCAGTATCGGTGATGAAACTGTGTGAAAGGCATCAAGCTGTAGAAGATTTGTTTAAGGTTGTGTCGCTCTGCACAGCGATGGCAGATTTGCAGTTGATCACCGAGAGAGTCCTACTCTCTTGATCAGAGTGCGTCACGATGGTCACACTCAGTGATCATAGATGAGATATTGACCTCCCACAGAACAAAGGCTTTAGTGGAAACTGCAGCAATTCATCACATGCCTCATGGCTGGAGATAAAAGGCCTCATGTAAGACTTTCAGGAATTAAAGGAAACTCAAGCTTCCATTTTGCTTCCTCGACTATTGCTTTAACAATTTTAAATATACTTTCGCTTTCACAAGTAGTCTACATATGTGAACTACACCCCAGATATGCAACCTTTAGTTATTTGGTTAAACTACTGTGCAGTTCAGTAAGGCTCTGTAGTGTGACCACCTTGCTTGCATAAAACCCCATTTGATGCCACTAAACATTTTTGTTGGTCGCAGCAGTTTGACTGAGAATCTACTTGGCCTGATTGACATTTGATTGATGTCTGTGCTTCGAGTGCACAAACGAGTCCACTCTCCCTCTTATAACTTCCTCTTTTTGAGGCACAGAGACAACTCCAGCAGAAATGTGGACTTTGCAGAGCACACCGCATGCTGGAGGCAAATCGTGACGGATCATGCTTGCAGTTTTGTTGCTTGGGTACCTTTTGCCTTTGTCCCTCACAAACATACATGCCAGCCTCTGCCAGTCTTGTAATTTCTCTTGCCACATTGCAACAGCTCTGTTCAAAAGAAATTTTCCGCTTGACGCATTCATTTATATATTTCCCTGTAAAAACACATCAGCTCAGCCTTCTCTCAGTTTTTGTAGATACTTTTGCGTCATGAACTGCTTTTAGCCTAACAACTGTGATGGTGAATTTCTGTCTGAAAATAGTGTTGACATTATCAAAAGTTCATCCTAAAGTCAACCAAAAGTGATATTAGGTGTGACAGATAACACCCAATGAGTCATATCTAAAAGGGGAGTGACCAGAAGGGCAACCCCCTCAAAAAAAATCAACACACAGTGAGCAGTGCAGCAGCAGTTTTCTGTTTAATAGGATTCTCTGTTGATATACCTTTTAAATTGAATTTTCCAAACACTGTCAGCGAAGCAGCCCTGTCATCTGTCTTGCATTTCTCCTTGATAGGTAGAGCTTTGGGAGCATACATATTTCAAATCCTGGCTAAACTATGTGATTTGGAACTAACAGTTTTCATAGTTGAGGTTTATTTTGATTAAAAATCAAACCACAACAACATTGCAGTAGTTTTATTATTGTCTCTGATTTCCTCAAAATCAGTTGTCACAGCAGAATTAATGCTGCTAAAGGGAAGATGTTTTATTATTTTTTTTCAGGTAATAAGAACTAACAGATGTTCAGACTAACACAAACATATTTTAATAAGACAGTGGCACTGATTGAAGTCCAATACACACAGAACACCATGAGATTACATCTGTTACATTTATGTCCCGTGTTGGTGCTTGTGTTTGTGTGTGCTTGCACCATGGCGTGTGAGCATATTTATGTGTCTGTGCAGGTAAATGTGTGCGCATGTGAAGGGTTTAATCTGGGGTGCAGCTATGTTTGAAAGTGTGTGTCTGTATACACACAAGAGGACTACCCACAAGGTGAACCCAGCTCAATTAGGAAGAACAAACAAAATGTGCGTATTGCTCACTGTTAGAGCAGGGACGGGTCCTGATCAATAGCTGCCTCTCCGGGCAGAGCTATTAGCAAACAGCACCATGCCTAATAACTGAGGGCTGACCTTTTAGTTTAATGCTTTCCCCGCTCGGCTCCGGGCCCCAGCCACAGTGCAATAGCTGTGCGGCAAGGAGAAAAGGTGAGTGTTGTTTTAGTAGTTTGTAAATGTAATGCAGATTGATCACTGTCTTGCAGCTGTTATTGCTGTTCGTCAAGGCTGCGGGGAATAAAAGGGACAGCAATGAAGTTCTATACTAAAGTGATTCATGGACCTGCCTGTCTTTATTTATATTCAGTCATGGTATGTGTCTATGGAGGGCCTGGCATTTTTACACTTGAAGTCATTTTCATCTCTCATGCATAATCATGTCCCATACATCACTTAAACTTTTCCATGGACACAGGGGGTAGGTTCTCCGTAGGTATAATCCTCCTACTACCTCAACATTGACTTAGATTTTAAAGCTTTATGAAGTTAATAAAAAGTAAATTGCGAGAAGTTAAATCTGAACTACAGAACATTACAGTCTGTTAAAATGAAAAGACTGTGACCCCATCTTTGAAACAAAGGTGACAACGGCGTAACATCAGTCTGAGTTCCCAAGCATCTCCCAATTTATTTCCCTGAACACTCCTTTATCCAGTAACTCACACACTCCCCTGCTGCTTTTTTGAGGGAGTGCTTTGCATAAAGCAGCAGATGGACATCTCCATTAGGAACCCCTGGCTGGGCTTCTTCATCAGACTGTCCATCAAACTCCTGTTTTCTCTCTGATCTCTACTTTTCCACAGGCGTGATAGAGGACAGTAAAGGCTCCGGTCCCCCTGCAGTGAACACTTCTGCTGCGAGTCAAGCTGATACTCAATAATGATATCACTTCCTCCTAGGGCTCTGTCTTGTTGGGGTGATGGGCCGATGACGGTCCAGGAAAACTCACATTTATCTCGATGATAAATTGGCACATGTTTGGGCCTACAACAGCTGGCAAGCAGCCTCGGATGTGTATGCAGTTTTGTGTGTGAGTGTGTGTGTGAGAGAGAAACAAGCATGGCCAGCAGTGTACTGTGTGGATTCTCCGGTTGGCAGCAGCTGCTCCTCTACAACGCTGAGAGCTTGTCGATAAACATCCATTTCTAGATTAGTCTTCTCTCCCACTTGCAACATCCAATTCCACACTAACTCCCAAGTGGAAAACATGTTTAGTTATGAAAATATTACTTCTAGCAGCAGCAAAGTAACAATACTTGCTGTGAATTAGATTGTAAATGAAGCAACTGAGTCTGCAGTAGGTCAGAGGATATTCAATATTGAACGCTGCTTTTGTTATAATACTTCTTACAGCTTAGATCGTAGATTGATTGAAGTAAATAAGTCTTGCTCTAGGAAGAGCATATTCAATTCTGTGAGGGAAAATCCATCATTCCTAGCTGGTTTACAGCAATCGTGTTTACACATGCTAATTGTTGGCCAGCCTGCACATTCGTCTCTGCACTTGATTCTACATACATCCACATTCATCCGTTTCCATCCGCTTTGAAGCAGAGCTCATTTGCATGCAGCCTACAGTATTTGAAGCAGAAACACGACAGGCGAGGCTCAAGCCGGATTAGATTTGACAGTGCCCCTGAGACAATGGCAGGTAAACATGCACTTCACAAGAGTTTACACAGTCATTTACAGCTCTTTGCCATAGGTAGGAGAACTTGCTAATTCAGCGTTCTTGCTCAAGGGAGGCCTTTGTTATTTTCTGTTTTTGTGCCCTAAAACTCCAAAACTAAAGCAGGCCAGGAGAACAGAAGAGGTTCAAAGGGAGTACTAAGAAAACACCAATAGGGACGCATACTAAGAGCTGAATAGAAGCTAAGGCTATGGATAGACTGAAGATTTCATGGCAGTTAAAGGGAAATTTTGGTTCATTTCAACCTGTCTCCTATTGTCCTAAATTTGTTTCAAGTGACTAGTGAAAAATAATAGTTAGCATGTTAGCTGTTAGCCTAGATACAGCCGGGGCACATAGTAGCGTCAGACCTGTTAAAACGTAAGTGAACGGGCATACTTCAAGTGCAAAGTTAGTCCACTAAACAAGCTTTCAGATTAGTCAAACTTCCAGTATGACTATAGACTGTTTAAAATAATGGACGTAGTTGTTGTGACGACACCCATTTTTTGGACCTAGAAGTGACCATATTTGGATGAGGGGGTAGAACTGTGGAGGAGCAAGGAATGGAACTAATTCATTGACTGTAAGGACGCCTCACAGACAGCCTGTCAATCAAGTGGCCAATCAGTAAATATACAGAACTTTAAGCCTTAATAAGATGTAAATAGGTGAATAATAAAAAAAAAATCACCCCACGCACAGTTGTCATGAATGTTGAAATTAGCTAGAGACCAAACCTGTTTTTGTACCAGGTTGTAAACATGTTTAATTCTTCCGTCTATGGAGGTTTACTTATTTGGAGCCATCCTCAAGTGGCCATTCGATGAACTGCAGTTTTGGGTACATTAGTTTCATTATTCAGCCCCAGAGTAGAGTTCTGATAGGGCAAAAAAATCAGGCCCAACCCTACATGAACCTGCACAGGTTGAGCGCAACCCATGGCAACAGTTTCGGGCCCAAACCCAACTAAAAACGTTAATTTCTACTGTTAAAAAAAAAAGATTATATATATATATATATATATATATATATATATATATATATACATATATATATATATTACACATATATATGTGTGTGTGTGTGTGTGTGTGTGTGTGTATAAACAATTATTTTCAAAATATTAGTAAGTCATTGACTTGGGCTGATGTGTTTCCTCGCACCACTTCTCCTTCTTCTCTTCCTTCTGTTATTTCAATATTCTGTTGTCTCGTGTACAACATATTTGCAGAGCATGTCATACACATCTCTTCCACTGCTAAGAAGGCAGAGGCAAACACTGCCAATCAAGTCGCCTTGTAGCTTCCCTCTATTTCCCTTCTTTCTCTGTGTCTATGTTGATTCAGTCCATTAACACTCCTGCCATTTACGCACAAGAACTGTTAAATTGGCATCGGGAAATTGGCAAGTACCCAAACAAATTCGAGCCTGGGGGCATAATGAGAAATTACAGTCTGGCCGGGCCCTGAGCCAGGTCAGGTCAGGTCGGGCCCAATTGAGCTCAGGCAGAGAGTCAGAGCTGTACCTTAGAAGTTGCCGCTTGAGTATAATCAACGTCACTATGTTTACTCTTTTTTTTTTGTCCAGTTTCTCTTAATTTGTGTACCATAGCTAAGGTTCCTTACTTTTACTTTTAAATCAATGCAGAAGTGCTTTAGACCTGCATACTTGCAAACGGTCAGCGGGGGGTGACTGGCTGCACTGGCTGCAAAAACAAGTCTGATTGTTTAGGAGTCTGTGCGAAAATGTCCCTACTTCTCACTTGATTTATTACCTCAGTAAACATTTTCCTAGAGTTAATAATCTCAGCTTCTAGTTTCAAGTCTTCCTCATTATATCCTGATGTAAATTATGGTACAAGTTATTGTAAAATAGATGATAAAGCAGGATATGCTTTAGGATGTGGCTGTGTGATCAAGTTGCTACTATGGCAGTGTCCTTGGGTTCTTCATTGGAGCCACCCTTTTGTCCAACTGTAGATACTTCTAACTCCAAAAAACAAGATGGAGACGGATGAAACGCCAAACACAAGTCTTCAGACTGGTAGTCAACAAACCAATGGATGACATTAAGGTTGCTACATCCAATTCTTTTACACAAGCTAACATATTTTTTCCTTCAAATACTTTTTTTTTCAATCAGAGAAGATTCTGTTGACCTAGTTTTATTTTACCATTATGTTTTTTGCTATCCTGCTGCAAGAGACCCTATGTTGGTAAGAACAGCTGAAAAATATGACTCCAAATATGGACCAGTCATGAGACAGTGAGCCCCTGGGCACAGATGCAAGACTCCCATCTCCTGCTCTGCCTAACCATTTTGTTTATGCTTCCGATGAAGAAATGCTATATGAATCCTGTCAAAACTATCCTGCCAACAAAGGCGCTATGACACCACTCTTATACATGTATAGCCCCACAAATTTTACTGAGGGTTTACTGCAACGTACCATGTATGTACAGTGCAGCTGTATAATGTGGAAAACAAACAAAAAATTAGCATATATAAATGCTATGCTGGATTGCACTTTGATTGCACCTGATGCAATGATCCCCTTGGTTTGGTTTGTTTAGGCTGGTTATGAAAGCTGCCAATCGAACTCTGGTGCTGCCTGAATAACCAGATAATAAAAAGAAAAATGAAAATAAAAAAGGGGACTCCATCTACTTCCAGTCAGACTGTGCTGTGGTTTGTTTGTGGTGTGAAAGCCAAGGAAAGGTCAGGGAATCAGCAGCCTGCAAGTCAATAGACCTCATTCTCTGGGGACCATGGATGTCTGTGCAAAATTTATTGGCATCCAAAGTTGTTGAAAAATTTCAATCTAGACAGAAGTGTTGAGCTGACTAACTGCTCATCCCCTGTGGAAATGAGCCATCGCAGTCACCTGAATTCAATGTATCAAGAATGAGTATGACATAAAACACTTTCACCTACATATCAAAAAGTTTGCACTTAAGTATATTCAGAAATGATTACTCAGTGTTGGCTGATATATCTCAACTTGACTCAGATGAACTGTCACAGCATGAAAGGTGTGGAGGCCACATCAATCAAAAGGGATGTCCTAACAATAAACAGCCCAAACACAGCTGTGATGTTTGTGTAAAGCTGTGTGTGTGTGTGTGTGTGTGTGTGTGTGTGATCTATCTCGGGATGTAACAGCCACTGAAGTGGGAGTGTGTCAGCTCAGCTGTAGTGTCAGCAGATGGAGAGGGAAAAATATAGATAACACAGCTGGTCCTGTGCTGCACCGCTCATATTGATCATCAAGAAGTTTGCTATCATTTCATATCATTTTCCAGGCTCCAGGTGTCCTGTGTGTATCAGGACACCTCCGCTATGTCCAGATATAGAAAATATAGACACTTTAGTCATACTTATGCAAAGCCTACTCACCATGGAATCATGCTGCAATCATAAAGCAGTAAATCAGCAATTAGAACAAGCGTAGCATATACAGTTCTTGTTTGTGCCAGTTGAGTTGGTCTATGTTACGTCAGTCACCCCCTTTGCACCTTGCATTAGAATGTGTTTTGGGTGATAAGATCCCAATCACATAGTACTTGATACATGAAAGTACAGGTATAGATGCAGCCAAAATACACTGAGGATGGATTGTAATCTGATAAGCCAAATGACCTCTGGAGTTGGACAGGGACAGATTGTGATCACATTGAACACAAGTGTAAATGCAATTGCATTTTCAATCCAAATACAGCAAGTATGTGGGCAGAAATACAAAATTGTGCGTGACTGTTCCAAACCAGCAAACGGCTCTCCCTCACCCAATGCTGTCAGGGTGCACGGTGGTCTGCTCATCTGATGCAAACACTGCTGCGATGTATCCTCATCTGTCATGCATTCTTCCTGTCGATCACTGTCTTTACCATCAGGTAGACCTGTTTCATTCTTGTTGACCTCCTGACATGCTCTCATGCACATAACAAAGACAACTATGGACCCACAAAGCTTTTTTTAAGTGTTTGTTTTGACAAGTACAACTGTCACACACCACATGGAGCAACATCCTGTTAAAATGCAACACACACTCACACACACATACACAGAGAGATAAATGTAGAATTCACTAAAACAATTTTAGTGATCATTTGAGCAGCAATCGTATTGACCAAGTGTGCTATTTCCTCGATCCTTTCTAATTGTCTTAAATTTCCCCATAGTAATCAGCTCAGACAATTTCAGGTCCTTCTTTAAATTATTCCAAGAAAAAAAGGCAGCCTTTTTTTGCCCAGTTTAGTTTAAACCTTGAGGACTAGCACCTGAAGAATATTGTGAGACTGCAGACCATATTGATTTTGGTTTTCACACATGTAGATACACAGATAAGAAGGAACCAGCCCAAGCAGAGATTTAAAACAACCAATGTTAGAGTTTGCAGATGGACAGACAAGGGCATTTAACAG
Source organism: Epinephelus lanceolatus (assembly GCF_041903045.1). Taxonomy (NCBI): domain Eukaryota; kingdom Metazoa; phylum Chordata; class Actinopteri; order Perciformes; family Serranidae; genus Epinephelus; species Epinephelus lanceolatus. Next base: position 17,302,718 of record NC_135747.1, on the reverse strand, counting down.
TAGAGTAGAGCGTACAGTGGTGTCCACAGTTTCCACAGCCAGTGATAAAACCTGAAGCACAATGGTATACAGTAACTAACTTCCTTAAAAAACACATCACCATAGTCCATAAAGTTCATAAAGGTTGTCTGGAGGGAGAAACAGGATTTATTCCTGAAATAAAAACTTAATTTAAGTTTCAGCTTGGAAACTTTTTCAACGTGTGGTTTGAATGATAAACTCTGATTAATAGTAATACCTAGATACTTACATATTGTGAACAATTCAATTTCAACCCCTTGAGGAGTTAAGATCTTAGGAAGATTAGATGTTACCCTTTTCCATTCAAAAAAGCATGAAGTTAGATTTGTCTGCATGCAACTCTGGTTTAAGTCAAGCAAATTGGGACTGACTGCAGAAATTCCCCTTGAGTTTGTACTACTCAAGGGGAAGAGCAATAGATGACTGTGTTATCTGCATTAAAATGGAAAGTAGCATTTGATAAATAACCACAGATTGTTTACATAAACAGAGAACAACATTGGTCCTAGTATGGAGCTCTGGGGTACTCCTTTTGATACAGTAAGGGCGAGAGAAAAAAATAAAAAAAATAAAAAAAGACCCAGCAAACTGGACACATTGTGTTTTATTTGAAGTAATCAGAGAACCAACTCACAGTGTACCCAGATAAACCCATATTGTAGAGTCTATCCACCAGGGTGACATGGTCAAAAGCTTTTGACAAGTCAATGAAAGGAGCTGTGCAATATTTTTTTTGCAGACCAGTGCCTCAATAATGTCATCAATGTGATAGCAGCGGTTGTTGTGTTGTGCTGTGTTGTTTTCTAAAGCTAGACTGATGCTGTGACAGAACACCATTTGTGTCTAAAAATTCTTTTAGTTGGTTACTGACAAGCTTTTCAAGAATTTTGGCGAAAACACATAATTTAGAGATCGGCCTGTAGTGATTAACAACTGAGGGAACCACTCCTCTCAGCAAAGACAGAACATATGCTGATGCCCATATAGTAGGAGTCACCTTGTTAGAAAGGGAATGATTAAAATATGAGTTAGCGGTCCTGCTATAAAGTTTACAGCTAATGTGGTAAAGCAAGGATCAAGTTTCTCTGGGCCTGCAGTTTTGTTTGGATCCATTTGTTTGAAGACTCTACAAACCTCTGTTACTGAACCATTGGGATAACTGGGGGTGGTGAAGAGGGAGGCCTCTGCTCATTAAACTGTTTCGCATTGCAATGTAAGGAACCAAATGAGTAACCTGATGAAAAAAAAACTGTTGTAACCGTTTAGAATGGCAACTCTTTCACAATGCAGATGTTGAAAATCATGAAAAAAGCTTGCTCACAGAAGTAAAATCTTGTTTAAGAATTATTTGTGGTCTTGATTTTGGGAGCTTAGATTGTCCAACTGTTGCTATAACACAGTGGTTGTGGGCAAGTCAGGCTATTAATTGATTGTGGAAGATTAAATGAGTCACAGATAGATTAAAAACTGTCAGAGACAGGGGACAACCAGTACTAATTAAAATCACCAACAAGGACAATCTTATTAAAATCCAAGGTTAATAATTGTTTACTCAACAACGATAAAGCCTCACTGCTTGCTCAGGGGGGTCTATAACAAGCTACAACAGTAATAAAAATGTCCCTTAAGAAGTTCTAGTTTCAAGGCAAGACGTTCAAATTGCCTGCTGAGAGACACTGATGAAATTATGGAAGCATGAAACTTGTTCTTTATATAGAAGACAATGCCCCCACCTTTGTTTGTGATGGATTTATTAAGCCAGGTTTCAGACAGTATCAAAAGATGTTGCTCACATTTTCACAAGGTCTAATCTAGGAAACATAATTATGACATTAAGGTGAATGAAACCAAGTCCAGACCTAGCTTGGAAATCACCAGGGGTTCTCAAATAATTAAAATCTGGGCCAGGGTTAGGTTGAACATTTCCTGATAGAAGAAGCAGAAGAACAATGAGACATTTTCTTTTTCCTGAGTTTTGTGTTGGCACTGATTGATTATTCCAATTCCTTGGTCTGTTTTGGGGATACAAGTGTAAACAACTACTTATATGGACTAAATTGTTTAATAAGATAGGGTAGAGTCAAGAGATCCTTAGTAATTTTGGTGAATCAATTTGGAGAACTTCTAAAAATGTCAGTAAGAGCAAAAGAAGTGCTGAAGGAAACATGTTCATCGGTATGCGGAGTGCAGGAATACTGATGAAATCTGAATCAGCGCAGCAAAAATACAGTCTGGATTTTTCATCCTCTTGAGTCGGAATGATTGTGTGACGTTTCATGTAAACATGACAACAAGCCCAGAGAAGTAAGTGAATTAAAATCAGGTCCAGCTGGGGTCTTAAACAACAGGAATCAAATTTCAAGCAGCAATATGAGAGCCAAGAAAAACGCACTTTCCTTTCTTCAGTGAAGTTAAGGCCCATCAAAATCAAGCAGCGAGTTGACATCCTAGCTCCGTGAGGCAAACAGGCTCCATGATCCAGACGAATGCAGCGATCGCAGTGTTGTCTCGTCCTCCGGAATCGGCAAGAATGTCAGCCACACTTCACATATGATCAAAGTAACTTTACATAGCCTGACGTACAGGTTCCTTTATTTAAAACCAGGAGTAACAAAAGGTGCTTCCGCAAGGCGCAACTAGGTCCAGCACGCTTCTTGAAAACAGAAAATGACAGGCGCACTGAGCCTGTACTAGGCTGACTACCATACAATTTACAGATCAACACATTAGTTGAAAACAAAACTGGCAATACATGGCAGTATTATCTGCACAACTTGCAAAATCAAGCGGTATCCATCAGAAATCCACAGATATCACAGACAACACTTTCAGTAAAAACAAATTTTTTATTGCTATTATAATAGTTGTGTACGGGTGGTGCCAGGTCCTGTTTGGACTGCCCCAAAGTAAGGTGCAAAGGGCAAAGGGGTTGTATTTAGTCCCTTAATTAATCAATGGTGTTTTGGGTGTAACATGAATTCAACCAATCAGTGTGCCCTCACCCAATCCTTTAAAAGCCAGGTGCACATGTGCCTGGTGCATCACTATTTACATGCTGGATTTGTAATTTGGAGAAGCCAGACGTTTTCTGCTAAGAGTAATGCAGTAAGAACAGTAATTTCACTGCAGCAAATACTGTGGAACATTTAAACACCAAAACTAAAAACCACAGGAAACAGACCTAAACTTGAAACTGAAGTAATGCTGCTGCTCTTGCATAAATGTCACAATCACAGCCTCTCTCTTAATGGGGGGTTAGCTAGCAGCTCTGCAGCTCTGCTCTGCTCTCTGCCATGTTCACATTTTAGAGAATGTAATTAACATTTTCCTCATTAATAATGTCTTATTTTACCCGCCAGCAACCCATCCACGTGTCTCTGTGTGTAACAAGCAAAGTGTACTTACCTTGCGAACCTACCTTTTACTATTTGAATAATGCGCCCATTAAATTGTAGGAAAATACTGTGCCATTCTGACTGACTTTTTGGTCAGTGGTGCAGCCTCTTTTTGCGGCTTCAAAATAGCAGTGCTTCAACAGTGACCACTAACCACACCTCATTTTAAGACCTACACGTCCATGGAAAAACAGATACGAGCAATTACATTTGCAACTTACACAACATTGGAGCTATCTGTGAGAAGTCTGACACTAGCAATGACGAAACTTGCAACAAAGGTGTCAATGCAATGAGGTCAAAACACATGCAATCTGGACACGAGTCGCAAATACAAGGTGTAGGGGGTCAATGAGTCTGCTTTTTTGTATGAAAACCCTGGACACTGTAAACACTCGGTCTATGTTTGGGATAAGTATGGATTAAGTGCCTAAGAATACAACGCAACTCTCACCAACAGCTGATGGAATTTATTTGCAGGATTGCTCATTTGCTAAGGTAAATACAAGATCAGCATTTAGAGGGCTGTGAATAGAGTTTTAAGAGCATCAAAGTGTGTTTAAGGGTTGCATTCACCAAAGGCAGACTGCATCATTTTTGCTCTGTGTCATTTTATCTTTCCCTTGTTTCCTGTGGCAACAGTGAACCAACCTTGTCCAGGGATCAAGGCTAATTAATTCGCCAACACATTTACTCTGCTGTGATATATGATTCTATTAAAGACGTGCAAGACAGCTTCATATTAGTAACTTCTTAATCATAGTCATAAGATCTTCTTGAAAAGGTTCTAATCTTGTAAGGTGAATGGTAAGAAGAAGAAAAATTAAATCTGTGAAAGTAACCTGCAACATCTCCTCAGAGCAAAACGAGCTGAAAATCTTACATTCCTGAATCAGTGCAAAAGCTCCTTAGATAATTTTGTGTTGGTCTCATAGAAATTTACTTTCAAGAGTACACCTGGTCTCTTCTGAAACCATCTTCTGAGAGTCTGCTGCTGATTAGAAATTATGCCCAAGCTCCTTTAGGAACCCTCTGCTATCCAATTACCTCTCAAGTTTCAGTCCAGTGCATGCCATACACACCCAGGAGAATGCCATTTCAAAATCTGTGAAATACTTCAACCAGTTTGCATGTACCTAAATGCTATTCTCCAGAGAAATTACTTTACTGGGGGTATATATTTTGATGTTTCATTTTTTAAAGTTTTACATTAAATAGAGGTTACTCAAGGGCTTACAGTAGCTCACACTGCTGCCTCACAGCTAGACAGTTTCACTGGTGCGACTGTTATGAATTTTGAACCCTTTCTCTGTGGAGCTTGCATGTTTCCTCCCCCGTGTTTGTGTGTATTTCCTCCCACAGTGTGAGAACATACGACTCAGGTGAAGTGGATAAATTCTCCATAGGTGTGAAAGTAATTTTGCATCTTATGTATTAGCCTTGTCATAGCCTGGCAACCTGTCTGGGGTGCTGCCTGCCTTTCCATCTGCCAGGAATGACCCTGCGCAGGAATAAGAGGGTATCATAAATGGATGGCTGCACAGAATTGTGCATGGTCTGTTATGATGATGATATGAAAATAGCGCTCAAATGTGGAGAAATGTAACGTGTAACAGTCTGCCTTTTTGAGGGCAAGAGGGAGGGGTACGCCAGTCATCTTACTGAGATAATTTTGTTCACAGTGTGCAGCAGCAGTTAAAGTGACAGATGGTGTGTAGCTGTGTGTGTGGTTTGTTTAGGTGCGGTACAGTAATGTATGTGAAGGATGCAGATGAGAGCAATACCTTGACAGGTCAAAACACATACACAACCCCATTTAATTTGTGCTTTATTTAAAAAATATTTTATATATCACTGCCCTAATGCATTTATTACACTGCACAAATCTGCTCTGATTTTATGAAGCTGTAAAATCTAGAATGAATGAGGAATGCATGACTAAATGTGCAGTGAGGTAATCCTATCTTGTGGCGGATTCATAAACATGGATACATTGTGGGTTGCTTTTAAAAACAAAAGCCTGTTTTAATGTTGTTGCAGTGGAAGGATAACCTGGTCTTGTGTATGTATGGATACAATTGCTCTTATTGTACCTGAAAAGGAAGATTTAGGCAAAAGAGGTTCACACTCTTTACACATTTCATTTATTCTAATAACCTGGCGGTTTCCAATCAGTGCAAGTTCACATGTAAGTTTTTGAATAAATATTAGTAGCGGTAAAAGTCAACTGCAAAGTCAATGATTATACTGCTCATCCTTTCACTGACAAAATACTTGAAAATTGGCCCTATTTTTCTGAAAGTGCAAGTGCTATTTTCTGCAATTGTCCAGGCACAAACATTTGTGGGGTTTAAAGAAGCTGTTTGCAACATTCAGAAGATATTTATGGTTCAGAGTCTGGGGCTGAATAGTCTCCATACATGTCTCAACATAGAGGTGGCAGAGCTAGAAGCAAACAATGCAAACTCAATTAACAGCGCTAACAATGGCAACAGTGCTGTCAGGGCTAGCATAGCTACCTGAGAGGAAACTGGAGGGTGGAGTGGGTGCTGCGCTTTTGTGATGCTATCAGCAGTAACACAACATATCATCACGGAATGGTACATATGATATCCCTACGTAAATGCTGATACAACAGCTAGTTTAACTTCCTATGAATTAGCGCCCCACGAACGATGTTGCATCGTTAATGTAAAGTAATGTAACGTAATGTTAAGGAGGCTAGGTTTAGGCAAGTAAAGTTACTGTGGTTAAGTTTAGGAAGAATAAACATGTTGAGGACATACCTTAAAGGGATAGTGCACCCAAAAATGAAAATTCAGCCATTATCTACTCACCCATATGCAGAAGGAGGCTCAGGTGAAGTTTTAGAGTCCTCACAACACTTCCGGAGATCCCAGGGGAGAGGAGGTAGCAACACAACTCCACCTAATGCAGGCTTACGGCGCCCCAGATTCAAACGTCCAAAAACACATAATTGAAACCACAAAATATCTCCATACTGCTCGTCCGTAGTGATCCAAGTGTCCTGAAGCCCCGACATAAAATGTTGCTTGGAAATCGTCATTTGAACTCTGTTTTCAGACATTTGAATCTGGGGTGTCCAGCCTCCATTAGGTGGAGTTGCTACCCCCTCTCCCCTTGGATCTCCACAAGTGATGTATGGACTCTAAAACTTCACCTGAGCCTCCATCGGCATATGGGTGAGTAGATAATGGCTGAATTTTCATTTTTGGGTGCACTATCCCTTTAAAACTACTTTTAGTTTACTCAAAGTTCAAACAATACCAAACACCCATCTCTATGGAAAGTCAGTGGGGAAGGTCCAGTGTTTTGCAATGCATCCATCCACCACCCCGATCTGCCTCCTAACAGACTTCTTGGACCACTTCCTTGATTACTCCCCTCAGCACATTGGTCGCATGGTCGCAGCCTTCCAAAATATGTGGTGTATTCATGAGTTACTGGCTCATGATCACATGAGATATGCATGAATTTGGGTGCATTTCTTTTTGTAGAAAAACATTAAGTTTATAGGAACAGCCTGAGAAATTCTGTATGAGCCCAGTGCAAAACGGAGGCGTTGACCTAGCCAGTGGGACACACTCACAGAGACTCACATGCACTAACATGCATGTTTGACAAGCACAGCTACCACAGCAACCCACACAGATGCTCTGATTACAACACACAGAGAAGTAGCATAACATCATTCTCTGCTCAGGACGCTGTTCCTCCACTATATCTTTTCACAGCAAATAGTGGTTTGCTGCTATAAAAAGGTTCTGAATGTTGCTTACAGCTCCTGTAAACAAACCGAAATTTCTCTGTACCACCTGGTTAGCATAAGCTTTTCCACTCCATCCACCCTAGCACAGGTGGTTGTGTTTGGATCCGGAATATTAACAAGCAGGCGTAAGTGCTAAAAGATGAGCAGCTGACTGTCTCACAGTCTAAAACAGAGGGGCCTGAATGTCTGAGACTGATAGCATTTTTGCTAAAACTCTAGCACATGTAACATAATAGAGTTTTTGACAATAACTCTTGTTTAAAAAAGGGACTCATGCATATATCTCTTTTTGTCTGTTTATAAGTATATGAGCTTCATTCACCTTATACCAATTCTCGTGGCCTATCGATTGGAGGAAGGCCACTATTCTCCAGCAGTTCCGCATGGGGAAGTGTATTGACTGCATGGGGCTGTTGTGTGTTGCAACATTAAGGAGAAAAGATGAGTGTGTCTGTCCCGTTATGATGGATGGCCATGGGCTGCGGAGGAGCTAATTGGCTCTTGATGAGGCTGGTGTTGCAGAGAGAAAGCGTACCAGCCTAGATTAGCACATTAGCAGGGTTAATCAATGAGGAAATTAAGGTGTGCTGTTTCCCCCTCACTGTTTCTCTTCTCTGTTTTCCCCACACTTCTTTTTCTTCTCTGTCACTATTCTGCTGCTCTCAAGTACTCATTTTGCCTGATGTCATCTAAACTAATCCTGCTTATGTAACACTCTGCATGCATGTTTAAAGTAAGGAGTTTCAAACTATTTTTTCTGGAGAAAAAAAATCGAAAAATGTAAGGCAGTGATATCTCTTTTTATGTAGGAACAAATAATGTTTTCTGTAATTTGGATTCCACTTGCCATGTAATTTCTTGCAAAAACATAAACATGCATTCATTTTCAGGACATGAAAGAGCTTCAGAGGCACAATAACTGGCATTTGGACACCCCATTCATTGCAGGTATGTGTTTTGCCTGTGCATATCAATTAGGGGTTGCCTCAAAGCAAAATGTTATCTATTTACCAGAAATTGATTTCAAAAGGAGCTTACTGTCTCCAGTAGCAAGACAATGTATCCAATAGCCAAGTAAAGATGGATGATAAGGGAGCTGTCACACTGATGATATTGTTTCCAGTTTCCCTATGTTTTTGCCACACAAATATTGGATCCCCAAAGGTTTGGTGAAACAGCTTGAAGGTTTGAGGATACCGGTGACATTTTGCCAAACATTTTCTTCACAACTCAAGAGTTTCTCCCTTCACCAGGCATGTACACAGGTACACAGTTATGCAGCTCCAATGAAGGTTAAAGGCCAGGAGTTGGCCTTTAAAGGTTTTACAAGGAGCAACTGTGCAACTGTAAAAACAGTATTGGATAAAGAACACAAAATTCAGTGATAGTAAATACAAGCCAGAGAAGATGAGATACCATTAACAAGAGTAAGAACAAAGGTGTTGTAAAAATGAATTAGTGCAGTAACAAATCTGGATTCACGAAAGTATGAAATAACTCTCGAATGACTTTCATTGTCTCTCGATAGCAGTAAGAAATAAAGTCTCATCAGTAAAAGTGCAACACTAAGTCCCCACAGGAAGCATAACACAGCAATTAATCCAGTAAACATATACACTGACTCCACAAAAGTATAGGTAAAGGAGTAAAATAATAGCAGTTAGCCAAACAGTGAGTTACCTAGAATGTTGCAGTATTGGCAACACATTAGCCTCAAGTAGCTAGTACAGTTGCTAGCCTGGTAAGTGCTTAACTGATTGGGGAAAAAAAAGAATCATGTCTCAGTCAGTCAATCATAAAATAGGTATATGAAATGGAGCACCTACAGATAATGCTCAGTTGGGTTTCCAACCAAATGCAGTGCAAATTGAATTTTTTTCTGAGATAATCTGCAAAAGAAAATGCAACCTCATGCGCTTTTCCTTCCACTACTTCAGTGCATTCATTGGGAGTTGGTTCATTCACAATTGAAATAACAGCTGTGTGTTCCTGGAAGAGTTCTGCTAACAGTCCTGTGTGCATACATGGTAAATGGCCTCAAGTGGAGCCCGGTCTTACTCTGAAGTTGTCGAAATCCGGCGCTTTGGCAGTGACTTGCGGCGTTCTTTAACATCGACATGATATGCTGCCAGTTGACATTATAGTTAAATGGCACCTGGCAACCTCAGGGGGAAACACGACGGGACAAGGATGAAAGTTAAGGGGGTGAAAGTCCGAATGGTGGATGGGTTCAACAAACACCAACTATCGCCTAGAGAGCGGTGTTCATGTTCCATAAGATTCTAAAGACAAACCCTGTTCTTTTGTTGCCTAAACCTAACCACGTTTTTGCTGCTTAAAACTAACCACGTTTTTGTTGTTAAAGGGAAAAAAAGTCAATGTGCGGTGTTGTACCAACGCAGTGCGTTTATTTTTAAAGAGACTGTATGTAAATGTTAAATTTCCTGTGATAACGGAAGATTATTTTGAAATAACAATGCATGTAACAGGCAGAACTTGGCATGGTGTCCTTGCACGCCATATGTGGACGTGGAAAGTCCATGACCAAAACACCAGTATGTGACGAAGTTGGAGTGAGAATGTGTTGTTCAGTGCAGTGGCCCATGCAATGACAGTATGTCATTTATCCATTCAATCTGTTTCCATTGCACTTACGAGCTTTCACGCTCCGACAATACACCAACTTTTCCACCTCCTCCAAGCATAAAATCTTTTTTGCAATAATTCAAGACTTAAAATTTTTGACGTTTTTGTTCAGTTTTTTAAGTGCAAATTGAGAATGCGCATAGAAACAGGTGAATGGAAAAGCACCTAATGTCTATTCAACTGCAACTGTGAGCAACTGTGCCAGTGGGGGTCACCATTACCACCATTGTGTTAAACTGGAACCAACCACTGGCAGTAGAATAGTGTTATTCCCAGAAAATGCCTGGAGACTTATTACAGGCACTTAACCCCATACCTGTTCACTTGTTGTAAGTCACTGAAACGACAGGCTCTTAGCTCAGCACGGCATCACACACTGAAAACATATTAATACCCAGATAATAAGGTTATTCAAAGGGTAATTTTAAATTTCAGAACAAAACAAAAATACTGTCTTTAATCATAGGGAGAGAATAAAGTGTGTGTCATTTCCTTGCATTTCACCATAGCTTCCACAGAGCAGAGGAGGAGTGAGATGAGCAGTGGCACAGTATTCTAATTTAAACTCTGGCTGAACCCTGCATTTGAATTCTTTTGAAATCCTCTACAGCCCCGTCATGCAATTTTAAACACGTCTATACAATAGTTGCCGTCTTTCATGTCTATCAGCATATCCCCTTTTTTCCACCTATCGTAGCGTGTTTCAAAAATAGATTTTGCTGAATTTTTTTTCATGCGGTTTCATCCTCCCTATTTTATGTTTTACTTTGTTTCATTTCTACATATTCACACAACACCTTTTTGGATCACTGCCCCCACACTCTCTCACACCTGCACTCATTCCCCTTTTCTGTCTTGGTTCTCGTCCTCCCACATATGTGTCTGTCACGTAATGCATGGCACTCATTGTTTTCTTTCCACCCATGAAACTGCTCATCTTGCCAATCATCTAAATTGATTGGACTGAATCTCTTTTGGTGCGTTGTGTTGCTGTGCATTTGCAGTTACGTGTATTGTGTGATGTATGATCAGTACACCTGCCTGTGTGTCTTTGTGACTATGCAAGTTAAGTACTCTTTAAGCCCCATAAGATGTGATTTTTTGACATGCTTAACAGAAGCATCATGTCATCTTACATCGATCCCTGGCCTGTACTTTCTGAATTTGACCGATGAAATAAAAGCAGTGATGTGTTTTGTAAACTCACAGAACAGATGCTGTCTTTTTTATTAAGAGGAGTAGATAGCCGTTTATTTAGAGGGTGAACCGTACTTTTGTTTATAGCCAAAAGGAGAGATTTTTTATCAGCTTTTTATTGATTCTATGCCACAATTTAGATATGACTACTTTTGTTCAGAGGTACTAGGTGGTAAGAGGTCTGCAAATGACTGGGATACCCACAAAAAGAAGTAGTTCTTGCAAGGTACTACTCTGCCCGCTAATTGACATGGTTGTTGTAAGCATTCATATGTGGAGTTTTTTCTATCTGCATTTCTACAGGTGCCACAGTCAGGTGTCAGATCTTTTCTTATGCGAATAAATGTATGTGCTGACAGGTCGAGTCAAGTCAGTTCACAACTCTGACTCAGTGGGCGCACAATCTGTACAACATATGTACAGATTGCAACACACAGCACAACAAGACCATCACAGGAGGAAACAACAAACACAGATCAGACCTTAAATATGGAATAACAGGCTCAAGTTTTGGAGCTGTGTTCAGGGTGAAAGCCAAGCTGAATGTGCGGAGCATTTTACACCTTTAGTCATTGAAATCCCCTGGATAGGCACCAGGTTGTTTGAGGATGCTGAGAAAGATGCCAGTTTCAACATCTTATAGCTTCACTGAAGAGCTGGCACAAGCTGATACAGAATGTGTTTGTGATACTGTCAAAAAGTGCGGAATAAATTGGTTTTCCAACCTTGTGACTCAAACTGAAAAAAAGTGTATGTTGATGGGTTAATTTTATGAGGAGACACGCGTGGCAGACAGGCTTTGACAAAACCAGTGGGGAGGGGATCAAGCTGACAGGTGGTGGACTCATCTCTGTTTCTCTTCTCAGTTTCCCCAAACACTTCTTTTTCTTCTATGTGACTATTCTGCCACCCACAAGTACTTATATTGCCTTCTCCCATCTACTCCTTATTTATCTGGATGTACATATGCAGCAGCAAATGGGAAGTCGTGCATTAGGAGTGCTGTAGACTACAGTACAGCGTGCGAGTAATAGAGACAATCATCAATAATGATTACATGGTGACTGGTCTATTTAGCCCATGCTAAGGCAGCTTAATTTAACACATACATACATCTCATTAACACAATCCTTTCTCATTATTATCAGGATGTGCTGCTCAGTACTTAGTTCTGTTTTTACCCATCACTGATCATTTCTTTGTAACTGGACGTGGTGGAGCATTTATGATGAGGAGACAGCAACAAGCATAAGCATATGACAACACAGCTGGTAATGACTGATATTAAGTCTGCACAGAGGGAACTTCCAGTGTCCTGTTCTCATAATTGTGGCCATTCTGACCATGGTTATAGAGATTCAGGAAATGTGACCTTGGCAAAACTATGCAAGCAGTGCAATCTTCCTACAGCTTTTTTGACAAAAAAGTCAGTAATTCAGTAATAATATACATTTTCAAAATTCCAAAAACTGTAGGTTACCCTCACTATGAAAAATACAAAAATAAATGTTGCTGTACCAGCATGCTACGAGTAGGACGTGGAAATTGCTGCCACTTCACTCCATTGCAACCCATTCTCATCCCCCGTTTACAAAACCAATGTTTTGTCAAACCATCATCTACTTGCTTTAACCAATGCATAGGAAAAAAAATGCAGCGCTTACAATGTCGATGATTTGTCAGGCCCTTAAATCAAGAATGTTGTGATAATGGTGAGTATGTCATCACATAAAGGGTACTCCACTGATTTAGCATTGGACTCTTACAATGTTGCTGGACACACAGACTGTGTAAAAATGATGGATGTAGCTACTCTGACATCACCCACTGCTTTGTGGACTCATATTTTGAAGCCTCAAGTTTGGCATTTTGGGCCTCACAAACAAGGATTTTTGCAATGAGAAGTGACCCAAAATGATCATATTTGGACAAGAGGGTGGAGCTGGAGAGGAATGAGGGGTCGATCTGATTCATAGACTGTGGTGACACCTCGTAAACAGTCGGCCACTCAAAGCAATCATGCCCTAAAGGCTTGGGTAGGCAGAAATCTTGAAAAGGCAACAACAACAAAAAAACTTTTGGGAGAATTTGAAAATACACCCTCCTGCTTCACCAGGAGGAGAGCAGGCAGCACCTTTGGAGATTGGCATTCAGTCACTAGCTGTGCTGGCTCAAATTAAGCTAAAGCAAATTCCCCAGTGTCAGATGTCACAGTTGGCTGGTGGTCAGTGGCAGTGCCTGGTGTAACCTGTGTAACAGCAGCAACAGAAAGTTTGTGTTGGAGAAGGCGACAGTTTCATCCTGATCGGTGTGAGCAATGCCGGGACAGATTCACATGTGCACACGGGGCATATAGCCTTGACAGTGATCCGGGGGCGTACTCAAGAAGCCACTTTGGATCCGGGGTCTTATCCAGAGCAAGCTTCACATGTCACCTCTATTTTCTCTGCCTGTGAGAGTCCTGAAGCGGCCTCTGTTTGGGGCTGATGATGACTTTTCACTGAATGTTAACATGATGCGAGCATTGATAAGTGATTAAATAACCGGCTATACCTGAACATAAAAATATGACATTAGAAGATGAAATTATCATAAGAAATGGCAGTTCCATACATCTATGGAATTATGGAGACTTCCAATAGTCCAGACAATCTAAATCCAGCAAAATATTAAGTCCAGACACATTATTATATATACTATTATCCAAAAACCACTATTGCAACATTTCAGATGTTACTATACTCCGCATATTATCCATAATTTCTCCCACTTGCATGTTAACAGTCAGCTGCTCAGATATCATGGTGGAGGTGAACTCCTGACCTTTTTATTGACACCTCACTTGAGTCAATAGGAGCTTCCAATGTGGTTGCTATGGTCTTGATAGCCACAAAAAGGGCCTAAGGTTGAAGGAAGGTGCATTCCTCATGTATCCAGGTCTTATAGCCGATCATTAGCCAGCAGTTTGTCTGATAGCTAATGGGTCTTATGGTAAATGACAGAAGTTTTTAACCTGTTATTGTCATCATAGACTGTTATAAATTGGATAAATGATGAACAAATGGCTTCTATGTTGTCTTAAGGGGGAAAAACAGTCTTTGTTATCAACCTATCTTTTCTAGAAGTGTCTTTATGTATATTAAGCTTCTAAATAGACAGTTCTGTTTGTGTTGATTAGTTTGTCTAACTCATATTTAGACATTCATGTTTTACCATCTATTTTTTGAGAAGTGCCCGAGAAAACCATAGAAAAATGTGTGAAATGTATTTTCACTGTGGCATTGTTATCTATGTTGAATTTGGACTATGTGAGGCTTCATGATATGGCCCCATTGTGTTTCCCAGCTACTACCTCTCAGTTGTAGTCACCTGCATTCTAACTGTTGGGGAAAAAACTTCAATGTTCCTTTCAAATGACACCATGCATGTACATGCACTAAAAACAGAACAAGAGTTTACTTTGGGTATGCCTCGGATAGGCATTTTAGGTTTATTGAGGTGAATTTTACTGGACCAGGAATCAATATAAAACCCTGTATGTCACTATACAGATGCCAAGGATTACCTTGAGATGCTGTGGGGTTTGCAAGTGTGTATTATTATTGTGCTACCCTGGAATGAGAACATGTTGCCTTTTCACATACTTTATCATATGTTGTACACTCTTTAAAGCTTTGTACAGGTAATAATGACTTGCATGTACTCATTTTCACACATTTCTCAAGAAAACAACTTTAAAAGGAGTCAGGTAGAAGAAAAGGTGAATTATCTATCTGAATTAATGTCTATTCCCAGTTGCAGATCAATTAGTAAGATCAGAGAGGCCTTCATCATTCTTCAGAACCATGGAGGGGCCTTGGGGAGTCACCTGAGAATAAATGTGGGAGGTTTGACTGGGGCATTCCAAAGACTCACTCTTGGAGGAGAGATGGGAAAAATTAGAGATCAAGACTCCTCTGAGACACTTGTCATGTACTTTTGTTGAAATATAAATCCACTGGGAAAGTCGAGAAGGGAGAGGAACATGTTGCCATAGGGCTGGGCAATGTGGCCAAAAATTAAAAGTTTCATATGAGTCCACATAATTATTACAACAAATGTGAACTTGTTATTTCTTTTAAGTTGAAAGACTGATTTTTTTCTCCTGAGAGAAAGTTGAAGAAACCATGTGGTTAATTGTAGTTTAAACTGTTATTTATTGTCAGAACAGGACAGACATTTGCCAAACAGCAGAACATTCCTCAAAATAAGGTAAACAATAAAACAATACACTGACAAAGAAATTTTATTTCTGGTCAGGAGCATGTCAAACTCTTTGAATAGATGGTTTAAAATATTTTGTGTTATATTTCTATCGAGAGAAATTACATCCAGATAAATGTTGTTATTACTTATCACCCAGTTGCCATACTGAAAATGTGCATGTTGCGGTTGGGCAATGTGGTATGGGCAATTTGTTTGTTGAATTTGAAAAAACATTAACTCAAGGTTCAAACACTCACTTCTTCTGGATTTTCTGATCATATCACACAGTCTTTGTCTGCACTCTGAGTTTGCTCACTTGCCATGGAAATGTCAAATGATTCTGAACACCTACAGGATTTTTCATCACTGTAAACTTAGAGATCATCCACTTTTGATCTCCTTTTTTTAAATAAATGTGACCATAGCTGCGCTAGGATTCCATTTGAAACACCACTTCAAAATTTATTTTATTTAAATAAGTGGTAAACATAACATGGAAGCCTTCCAAAACCAATGTGTGATTGAAAGGAAAGCAGGAAGCAAACTTTACAGATTATAGCTTGTCTTTCTAAAAACCTTGTCGCTGGTCGACTGGCTGTCTACCTGCTGAC
Source organism: Epinephelus lanceolatus (assembly GCF_041903045.1). NCBI lineage: Eukaryota > Metazoa > Chordata > Actinopteri > Perciformes > Serranidae > Epinephelus > Epinephelus lanceolatus. The sequence goes on along the minus strand of NC_135747.1, from coordinate 17,286,813 downwards.
AGCCAGCACCCATTGTGATTGGCTTCGGCTGTCCTGACTTCCTGTCAGGTTGACCTGCGTGTGAACCAGCTGCTTTGCATTTGCATAATACCAAGATGACAGCTCATCAGCACACTAGGTTCACAGGCTCCCTATTTCCCTCTCTCACACAACCAGTCCTGCTCTGTCTCCCTGCCAACCTCTCCTTTTCCCAGACACTATATATCAGTAAGGTAGTCTAATGACTGGAATGACGGCCCTGTAAGTGAAATATCTTTTTATTTTGTCCTTCATTGGGTGGTCTTAGTTGTGTTAAGGTTTTGCATTCGGAGGTTTTGGGATTAGTTAAATTTGCATCATATTATGAAATTACTTTGTCAGGTCTGGTGACTGTTTGGGTCACTTGGAGTTAACAACCCCTTGTTGACTCAGAGACCATTTATAGTACATGTTTATGCAACGCCCTGAAAAGGGGAGAAATCAATAAAGATGCTGGAGACGATGCTCCTCTCTGGCAGCTTCACTGAGAATTAATTATTTCAGAATTATTTACATAAGTACAAAAGTTTTTTTTTAATAGAAAACATTCCAACAATGTTATGCATCTTCTTTTCATTTCAAGGTTGCCTTTCCAATCTAATTAACTTAAACAACGTAACGTAAACATGTGAGAGTATTGTCTTTTCTCATTTTCTTTCTTAAACAGGTAAAATCAAATATGACAGGTAAGTATTTTATGAAAATGATCATTAATCAAAAAACATAAACTTAAATGACCAAAATTCAATGTATTGGAAATAGACAAAAAATATCATGTAGACATTATTAGGCATTTGGCTTTTCTATTTATCATATTCCTTGTTCTTGTCACAAACAGTCACTTTAGAAATGAACACATCAGTGCATTAGTAATAAATAGCACACATGAATATTAGCAAACTCACACACTGAATGAGTGTCTCACTGAGTTAAACACAATCACAGTGCACACACTATGTGTTCCTATGCTGACCACATGCCGCTCCTTGCTGGTGCAACACTGACCACTGAGGAAAGGAGTTTAGCTAGCTGCTTACTCTACACCAGTTAGCAATCTAACAATTAAATGAATGCCTCCGGAACACTCAACATTCAATAGGCATGTTACCAAACCACAAACCGAACAATTTAGCAAACATATTACAAATTTTAAGAGCATAAATTCTCATTTTGTACCTGAAAAGGGGGAAAAAAAAAACAATAAAGATGCTCGGACATGAAGCTTTCTCTCTGGCAGCTTCATTGAGAGTGCTCCCCCATCAGGTTTAGAAAAAAATACATAATGGTTTGGCCTATAGTAGATATGTTTGTAACTAACATAATGTAATGTGACAGGGTCCATGTCATTGGTCCAACATCCCATTAGTCCGACATGTGATTATACTAGGCTATACTGTATTTGTGTACCATAGAGGATCAGCAACGCAACAAAAGTAGGCTACTGGTCGAGATACAAGTGTCATAGAGAGGAGAGAATGAAACACCATAACCTCCTGTTATTAACTCTGGGGTCTGGGTTGTGTGGGGAGCTCTCCGTGGTGCTGAACGGCTCCCAGTGGGCGTATTTCTGCCTTGATGGTGCGACCGGCTCTGGGTCAGCTGGGAAAGGCTTGAGGCGGAGCAGGCTCACGGCTTATGTGTTTGCCACTTTCTTTTTCATTTTAACCCACACCATGATCTTTTCCTGACCCTAACCAAGTGGTTTTTGTGCCTAAATCTAACCAGACTTTAACCACAGGGCATCATGATGATTTCGGAACAACGGGACTTTGGAAAATGGGTTTAATATGGTTGGACCAATGGGTTGTCGGAATAATGGGCTGTCGGACCAATGGGCAGACCCCATGACCTCTATGTAATTAGTGTGGAATATCATCATGGATGACATCCAGACTGAAACTTTAGAGGGTCTACAATATTAAAACCGATAATCAAGTAATATTTTAGGAACCATAATAAAACAGTCATTTGTGTTGTCTTGTTTCCAATGGGCCAACATCGATTTTTCTACCTGCTGCTGGCATTCAGGAGTTGTAAGTTGTTAATGTTGTCAGTTCCATCAGGTCCAGTGCTTGGTGCATCGATTCTCATAGAACTCTCACCTGAGTACACCCAGCCCCTGGGAACAAAATGACCAAATGCAGAGCAATAAAGGATTGAAAATGGTCACTACAACTCTAAATATACAGTGCGCTACATCAGGGCAGCCCATCTGTCTTAGATTTTCACTCCGTGATGTGCAGTGACTTCAAGCTCCCAGGCTTATATTTTTTTTCCCATTTGTGATGTCATTGCATCATTTCAACAACTTCTGCATCACAAGTTTTCCCCCTTTTTTATTGACTTCTCTGTCTGTCTGGTATTACAGCATTGTATAGATTATTCCACACTCCACTGACATATTGTGCGGCAGACGCAAAAGGAAGCCTCTAAAAAAAAGCATATTCTTCAGGGAAGTAAAAGACTGACATGGCTGCCAATGGGTTTAATATAAAAGGCTTATATGAGCACCAACCATATGAGTTCGGAAGTTCATGAAGTTGAAGCATGATGCCTCATCTTGGCGCAGCATAACTCAGCATAACAACACCAGTACGACACTGTAATGCTGAGAAGCAGTCATGAGTTTTGTTCAGAGCAACAACAAACTCTACACACACATACACACACGCACACACACACACACTCCTCCCTCTATCCCTCCTCTGCAGTAGGACATCATTTCACGGGCCTAATATGAAACCTACTCTACAACTGCGCTTCACCCTGTATCCCATTACGCCGACAATCATCATCTTCCCCCCTATGTCAAACTGTGTCGGGGACTCTGTGGAAGGGCTTTGGCCTTGTGTCACACTCGTCCAGTCAGAATAGAAGAGAAATATTTATACCTGCCAGACAGATAGACTGATGTTTAATTCATGGGTTTAAGACTGTGGCCCTGCTGACCCTGGACTCTGGGAGACGGAGGCTTTTCAGGGTTTGTGACCCCTCATTAACACTCAGTGGGGACACTCCTCGAATGGGTTCACTTATGTGCATGTGTTTGTATGAGCGAATTGTGTAGGTGTGTTTTGGGTGTGCACGCTCATGTCGCATAAAGATCTTTTTAATGCAAATATATTCCATATTATGTCTTATTTTTATTTGCCCAGCTGCTTCATGTGTCTGTACAGTGTCCTGCCTATTTACTGTATGAGTAGAGGTGTGCCTCTCATAAGAAATAGCCTCCTAGGCATCGTTTCTTTGCCTTCTGACCCAGCTTGTGGCTTCACTGTTAGCCAGTACACACAATATTACTCCCATGACCCTACTTCCATACCACCCTCACCATTAAACTGCATTAAGTCATTGTTATGCACGTTAAAGAGATGCGGTGGATGCCAGCAATAAAATGATGATGATTTGGATAATGTGAGTAAGATGAACGGATCTGTAAAAGATTGGGACGGAGGGAGGAAAGGCGACAACACCTCTGAGGGTTGAATCCCAACCCACTCCCTCTTTGTTGCTCTTATATTCTCAATATTCTTGACCTTACCTTGAATTTTTGTCCCTCCATCTCCAGGACATATATGTGCAAAGCTGAATTTTAACCAAGAGACGATATTAGCTTTTTATTAAAAATTGAACATCAGCCAGTTACACTTGGATATCATTTTCATATCAGCACAAAATATCAAACAAGCCCTGCATCTCCTCTTGAAAGCCTATTTGGGCTATAAAGATTAAAACGATAAGGATGCAATATGGTGTGAACATTTTTTATGAATGACTTCCACATTCAAGCAGGAAACAAGTACAGCCAAGGCGACATAACAAAACAGCCAGAGAGCATGCCGAAATCACTCTTAACACGGCTGGAAGTAACAGAAAGGGATGCGAAGATAAAGGAACACTTCGACTCTCTGTTGAGTGTCTGTTATCAAAAGTAAGCAGGAGAAAACAGATGGGGGAGCTAAATTGGTATTCAGTCAGTCTTGGTGTTGTGTGCCATCTGTTGAGAATAAGATCGCACCTTCAGATTGCAGAGGACAGATGAGAGGGCTACTTGCTCGCTGCAATCATCCGGATAAAGCCACAGCTTCCTGGGCTTTACAGTTGTTAGAGCAGAGAGCTATTTTCATTAAGTGGCACATAAGTACAGCTGGGGTGTTGAGTCTGGCATGTTGAGTTGTGCTGGAATGTGAGAAAATTCATTCAGTGATTACAGTGAGTGTGCACACATGCACAGGCTGGCAAATTCAAACATTGAAAACTTAAGTAAACTGTGACGTCTATCAAAATATATGAGCTTCTGCTGATGATGTGAAAATTTAACACCCTGGAAACTTGATTTCATTATCTTAGTTACAACATGAGAAAGGTTTTCGGTGCTTGTGTAACGGAGTTAATGTTTTAATGATCTCACTTGCCTTTAATAACTATGTTGGTCATCCTTGGAGGTACACTGCTTTTGATTTATAAATATTTCACCTGCCTGTACAATGTGTGTTGTTTTCGTATTGTGATGGGGAGCTGCAAATTCGTATTGTCTGACAGTAATTGAATGCCTCATTGACCGGCCCCTGCAGGCTTCACGGGTGCACCCCGTTAGTAAACAACAGTCTGCAGAGCATCGTAGCATGATAGGTCGAGTTTTACCAAGCTCCATAATATTTATTTTAACGGGTTTTACAGACAGTGTGTTTTATTTTATGTGTCATTTTATTGCAGTGTCACCTGTGTCTTGCTGGGCTGTGGGAGCTAACTGACCTATGTTATTCGATTTGTCTACCAGGTCACAGTATTTTTATTGTTGTTGTAACTTTGGTTAGCATGCGTTAGTTAGCATGAACAGTCTGCAGAGCATCGTAGCACGTGTCACCTGTGTCTTGCTGGGCTGTGGGAGCTAACTGACCTATGTTATTCCATTTGTCTACCAGCTGTGACCGAATAAAAATACGTCGGAGTCGTCAATGATTGTCCACGTCGTCTATACACAACGCATGAGAGTACAACCCGCTACACTTGAAAAGTATCAAGTTGTGACTATCGCTGTCCCATCTGGGTTGCCATCATGTTGTATCAGTTTTGTCAGGAGTGCAAGTAAAAGGGATAGCTAGTAATTAAAATTACATCTTTTTTTAAGCAATCAGCATTATTGCTTTTTTGTTGAAGATATTAGTTTGTGCCATTTATGTCATTTAAGCATTTCTGAAGTTCAGAAATAAAGTCATATAGCAGAAATAATATAGTTGTAGAGTAGCAATCTTTGTCCATAACTCAAATTACAATGATGAAGCATTGGGATCAAACCAAACAAGTGTGTCACTGAAGCTGGTGGAAGTCTATCCAACCAAAGTACCTGTTCAACATTTCTAAAAGGGCCTAAAAGGCAAGCTGCAAAACAAATATGCACACTACAACAGTGAAGGTAATCATGTAGCCCACAGGCGAAAATAATTCTTGGAGCAGGATTTTAAGTGTCAATAGTGGGGGCACTCATTAGCCCCTTTTACACTACCAGATTTTCCGCGAATGTTGGGCTGTTTTGCCGGCAAGCTGCGAGCATTTAGAAACCTGACAGACACTACAGTAAAGATGAGCAAATGGGGAAACAAAGAATAGCGCGCCCTCCTTGTCCTCGCAAACGAAGAGGCCATTAACTGTCAGATGACGGGGACGGTGAAGAACGAGCCAACTTACGAGAGAATTGCCAAAGGATTGGCCAGCCGCGGCTTCCCTCCCATGTTACTGTTTACGTCACACGCTGAGCGACACATTTTGTTACTTGCTCACGCCCCCCATTGCCCCGAAGAAGACGCATTCTGTATAAACTAAATTAGGTAGGCAGAATTTTGCCGCACTCCCCGATTTCGTTTTTATACTGACAATGCTGAAAAAAGACTGATTGGGCTTTCCTGCAAATTTGCACAATTCCTATCTTAAAAGGGTTATTATGTAAAAGAAAAGGAGTATTTCACAGTTTGAAGGCTAAAACAGCGACTGCATTACACACCGGATTGCATTTGTTGATATATTAGTAATTAATTTACGTCAATAAACCTCACGGCATCTGGACATTCTGTAGCTGCTGAGAGAAGGAGGTACTGTGACTTCCTTTTTTCCAGTCTGTTGCTAATTGGATCATTACCGAGTGAAAGCTGTGTCTGTGTTGACATCTGCCTGTGTGTGGTTGTGTGTGTTTGTGTCACATTCAGAGAGATACTGTGCACCACTTTAACAAGGTAAAGATAGTGTGCATTGCTTAAGATATTGCCAACGTATACATCACATTTATTTGTGTATAATGTTTGTGTGCAACTGCCGTGTTACCTGATTGTACATTTCTGCAAACCATGGATACCTTAGATTCATGTGTTTTAGACATATCATATCAGGGTTGCAAAAGTGATGTAGTTCATATTTCATGTATTTGACCGGAGTTTCTCATTAGGAGAAGGAGGAGGAGGAGGGGATGGTGTCACTGTGTGTAACAGTTGGGAAAAGGTCATGTTCTTTGAACGACACATCAGTATATTTCCAGCAGCGTTTGGAGCATCAACAACTGGGTATTTTTAAGGCTATGTAGACACATTTCCACCGATGGTTGTGTGGTAGTGAAAAGATCTAGAAATGTCAAACAGTTGAGATAAAGTTTGAAGTAAAACATGTTTACTAAAATTGAATAATCCTGAATGGGACCACCAATTGGGTATTTTGAGCGAAACATCATCTTTTCCGAACCATACCCAAGTGTTTTCTTTTTTTTTTTTTTTTGTGCCTAAAAAACCAAAAACACTGTGACCGCATTTAAACCACAGTGTTGTCACAAAATAACATTGGACCTAGTGGAGCAGCAGGCTCAGGCTAGAGGGACTTAGGACGGGTTGCCAGTTCAAGTCCCTGTCTAGACCAAATATGGAGTGTGTACTGGCAGCTGGAGAGGTGCTGGTTTGCCTCCTGGGCATTGTTGACGTGCCCTTGAGTAAGGCACTGAACCCCCAACTGCTCAGGGCAGCTGTACATAGGCACCCCCCACATCTCTCTGTTTAATGCATGTATAAGTCCTGTTTGTGCATGTGTGTGTGTTTCTGGCCTGTGTATATGACAACAGAGTGAAAAAATTGAATTTTCCTTTGGGGATCTTTTTCTTCTTCTTTTCATTCTAGCACATAAGGCACCTTATAAGAAAATATATATACTATTTTTATTGTTATTATAAGGATCTTTATATGTATTGTATTCATTACTAACAAAAGGAAGAGCTAATGAGAAGTCAACACAAATAAACAACTTAGCCAACAAACAATAATAATAAATTACAAACAATAGGAAATATGCAAATTGGCAAATTTTGTCCTCTTCTTGTTTTAGTACTGCATCTCGCAGTGCTTTTGCCTTTTCATTTTCTCTTACTCTAATGCTTTCCACATGCAATGAACTTCACCATTTCCCTGATGTCCAAGTTTATGAACATTAAAATACCCCCTCTTCCCCCACTCAGGGTGGTGTTTAGGTGGCTGCCTATGTTGCCTATAGGAAAATCTGCCACTGAACATATCCATGGTTTGCAAAAACATACAATGCCAACACTTAGTCTGCTGGTTTGTACCTGTATGTATCAGGGTTGACCATGTCCAACCCGTGATAGTCTCCTCCCTGTTTGTACAGCCACTTAGCAGTACTAGAGAGAAAGTTTGTTCTTTAATTCTGTCTCTGTTAAGCTCTCAGTACTTTTGTAGCTTCTAGCTGAATCCCTGTGGTTTGGAATTTAGTTTCCCTCCTATGTACCTGTCTGTATTCTCACATACCAGCCTTATTTTACTGTGATGATCTGATCGCTTACAACTGTATCGGAGCTGTGATAACTTACTGCTGATGCAAACTGAACAACAGCTTTACCTTGCGGTGCTGTGGAAAAACACTTGCGCTGTCACGGCTGTTCACAGCATGGCTCGATGCGCCAACCCCCACCACCCCCGTACTCCCATCCCCAGTGGAAAAACCCTAATAAACCCACAACTGTCAGATTACTGTGACATATCTTCTTTTGTTCCCCTACATTATTCTTACATATGTCACGTACTGATTTTGATGGTTCCTGAGCTGACAATACAAACACGCGTTCTCACTGCATAAAACAACACATATTTTATAAGTGTTTGAGTTTTTGCTCATAATTGGCTATAATTAATGGCAACAGTACAGATGTACCCAAACTTCAGTGCACTTATATACAACCGTACGCACATATGCACACGGACGGGCTGTTGTAATTGGCACTGTGAGCAGTGCAGATGTGAATTCAGCAAGACAGATGCAGGGGTTCAACTCTGGTACCACTGCCTGATTTGCATGAGCTGCCGCTTGCTTGTCAGTCATTAGGACGTGCTCAAACTCACAGCACACTGGCAGCTGAAACAGTCTCCCGACAAGGGAACGCAGGCATGCTCGTGTATCAGAGAAAGAATGTGAGTGCAGCTTGTGTGCCATGGCTTGGTTTATACATAAGGCTGTATTGCACCATGATAAGAACAGCCTTATCATGGTGCAATACAAGACAAAACAAGACACCAGTGCTTGTACAGCCACAAACTCACTCAAGTGGATATTTTAATTTTCACTTGTTTATGAGAAATACTCAATGTGCAAGTTCATTCATGCTAAGGCTAAGGCACTAATTTGTGCATATAATTTGGGCACCCTGAAGCTTAATGGGATGGCTCAGGCATCACTTTACATTTATCTCTGCACATTCCCTACTCATTTCAATAACAGTTTATTGCTTTTGCATGGGTAAGCATTGATGATAAGGGCTGACAAAATAATAGGGCACAAATATGATCTAATTTCAGTGTCATTAATTAAATGAAATAATATAAGCTTTTTTTATTTTTTAAATTATGTGTATGTACAGTTTACACTCACATGCTGCAAGACAGGTAAAAAAAATAACTAAATTAACGTACACAAAATCACACAACTAGTGTATGTATATGTGTGTATGTGTTTCTGCAGAGCTGCTCATGCATCTGATTTAGTGTCTGAGTTAATTATTGCTCATGTAGGCATTAATGTCAGGGCTGGTGAGAGTAATGGCTTGTTCATATTATCAGAGTGAGGATAATGGTGCTATAAAACTCTGGCCTCTCTGTACTTATCACATGCATGACTACAGCCTCTTAAAACACCAGAATTGAGCACATGGCATTGTAGCGTACGTACTGTAGCTAGATAAAAAAAAACAAAAAAACAATAAAAACAAAAAAAAGTTTAAAAAAGTAAGACAAATATATAAGGTTGTCAAATACCTACACTCTTCCTCCTAGCGACACACAGGGCAACCTTTTGTGCATCTATGTGACACACAGCTAAAACACATTGTAACATGTACTTAATGTTGTGAAATGGTTGCAGTTAGATACAGGCAACAAAATGTTACCTTAAAACAACACTGATATTTGGTTTCAAACATGACACAAACTGTGGTCTCCTGGGTGAAAGTCCAGTTTTGTTTGACCTATCCACCTCCTCTCCATCCCACCTCAATTGGACTTTCTTGCTCTTTGTACCACATCATACCACTGGAGTTAGTTGAAAGTCCAGTGTGTCTTATAAAGATGCTAAAGGGTACTTTTGGCATCAATATGACAAAGCATCAGTATTTTATGCCCTTGAGATGAGAACGGGCTGGTATGCACCTGGAGATGACTGCACATGTGTAGCAGAGAGATGCCTATTGTTGATCAGAGCATTGTTGCCCTGTTCAAAGAAAACTGACCTATTAATGCTTCTATATTGGGAATGGAAGTGTTTGATAATAATAGTGTGTTGTGTTCGACCTTGTGGATGTTTTCTTATGTTGTCTCACTGTATTTTTGCTTCCAGGATTCAGAGTTTCCCCTTGTTGAGTGGACAACTTTCTGAGGGGTAATCAATAACTTTGAACTTGGTAAGTAAAATGACTGCAGATCAATAGCACTATTGCCTGGATTCAACCAGCATGATCGCCTCTCCTGGCGAGGGACAAAATAGAAATAGATGGATAGAATCCCTGTCTGCAACACTAGAATGTGTCAGAAGCACAACTGTTGAGATTCAATTTTGAAGACTTCTGAAAAATAGTTACATAGACATGCGGCGCAATGCTCTTTCATTATCCAGCTGGCAGGTCAGCCTTTGCCTCAATACATCATTTAAGCCAAGTAGTTTTAGCTTTGTTTGTCTTGCCATTGAGAGTAATGTTAACTTTATGAAGCTGAATCTAAATAACCCTCTGTCTGTTTGTGTCCCACAGCTGTAGACTTTTCTCTCTGTCTTTCAACTCGGGCATCTCTGTGTTGCACCACTGGCCGTCCTGGGACCTTCTGTCTCTCTACTGGCTGTCAGTACCTCATTCCACATGTTGGATCTGAATCTTCATCCTTTAGGAGGTTTAGTCTCCCCTCTTGTATCTCCATCTCTCTTCCTGTGTATGCTTGTTTAATTCTCCTATCTGTGTGAATGATGTGCTTCAGTTTGGCTACTTGTGTGTTTGTGTTGCCTCTCCTCTTTCCAGGTTGGAGAAAAGGTCAAGTGACTGAGACGAGTGTTTGGCGACACCTGGAAGCTGCTTTACATCCTCCCGGATCCATGCTCTTCATATGCAGCATAATTACAGTCTATGCATAATGTTGTCAATTTGATTGTCTGTGCTGCAGTTTTACTATCTTTTTTAATACATTTATATTTCTGCCACCTGTACATTCATTTTCATTTCATTTCATTTCATTTCATTTATTTATAAAGGAAAGGAATTAAGAGTAACATTGTGTGTTACAGTCAAAACTGGCCTGACTGTTAAAAACTGGTTTACACGAGGTTCTAGTTATGCAACAAAACAAATTACAATCTTACTATCTTATCTTACTATATAATGACGAAAACTCTGTCTGTGTGTGTGTCTGTGTGTCTGTTCCACGTTTTTCTCCTCACTGACTTGGTCAATCCATGTGAAATTTGGCACAGTGGTAGAGGGTCATGGGAGGATGCAAATGAAGCAATATTACATCAATTGGCCAAAGGGGGGCGCTATAGCAACCGATTGAATTGCACAGAGATGCCTCTCCTCATGAGGAACAAATTTGCCTCAAGAACCCATAACTTCCGGTTGTATAGATTTTCCACCATTTTGGATTTTTTGAAAAACACTTTAAATCGATCTCTTCCTAGGAAATTTGACCCATCTGTATGAAACTTGGTGAACATAATCTAGGGACCAATATCTAAAGTTCCCTCTTGGCAAAAGTTGGAAAACTTACTAAAACTGAGCTTCTATAAGGCAATGAATATTGCGGAGGGCGTGGCTCATCACATAAAGGTGTATAACATCTCAAGGGTTTCACCGATCACCACGCAACTTTGTAGGCATATGACCACACATAATCTGAGGGGACCCCTCCATTATTGACCTGATCAAACAAAATGGGGGCGCTAGAGAGCTAATTTCTTATCTAGGCCCAACCGCCATATCGATTTTTACTAAACTTGGTAGATATGTAGAACAGGATGCCTCAAGGTGACTGAAGAAATTTAACTCTAATTGGCAACTGGGTGGCGCTATAACAACAGAAAAATGCTTAAAAATGGCTAAAATGGCTCCCCCTGTGGCCGAATGTTGTTGTTTCTTTCTAATTTTTGGCTAAGTCATGGTATGGTATGCTGTACTCAATGGGTATGGACTAGTACAGAATAAAAACAGAAACAATCAACAGAGGTAAAACAACAAAAAGATTGGCAACTATAAAGACAACGAAGAGACTTAAGTGGAGTAAGTAAAATGAAATATGGGATTTAAATCAGTGGTTGCAGGTATGTCCTTCCATTAGATAGTGTTTATATGTGTGTTTGAAATGTGTAATAGAGATTTTTGCTCTAATGCAGTATGGGATCTCATTCCACATTTTAGTGTATATGTGACAAAATGATCTCTGACCATAAGTGTTTTTCTAATGTGGTCCAGTAATAAGTGCATGCGAAAATGATCTAGTGTTGTGTTGTGACTTGGAAGTAGAACAGTAAGTGTAGGATTGGAGTTGTTTAGAATCTGAAAATAGAATTTAATGGCTAGATTATTTGTGCAGTTTTCAAAAGTAAGGACTTTTGAGTGTGAGAATGCGATGCAGTGATGAGTCCAAAGGGAAAGGTTACCATGGATCTTGTAAGCTCTGTTGTATAGTCTTGCTGGTGGTTCAATGGTTTCCTTTGTGGTTAGGGACCAAATTGGGAGACAGTGGGATATTGCTGAGAAAATGATTGCATGTAGATATGTGTGTGAAACAGTGGGGGTGAGATATGGTCTAATCTTGTTACAGACATGCAATTTCTAGTTGAACGTCTTTGTTAGGTTCTGGTGTCGATAAGTGAGATGTGAGTCAAGGATTATGCCAAGACATTTGTAGGCTTCTGTGATGGTTAGTGTTTGTATTCTGTCCTCAGTGTGTGTGAATGTACACAAATCAACAGACAGCTAACATTCTTGAAGACAAAGTCGGAGGTTGGAGTAAAGTTGACCGCCCTTTACTGTTGTCGTCATTCTCATCAAAAGGTTTTTGAAAAAAGTGGAGGTTTCTAAGACACAACAGAAGAAAGAAAACATAAGGTAGCTGTAGCTGTAGGCTGGCCATGTCACAACTGAGGCATTTCAATAATGAAGTCTCTAAATGATCACCTGACTGTGTCATGTGACTCAAACAACCAATCAAAACATTAGCGGCAAATAACATGAGGATAATAGTGAATTACTCACAAACATTCGCTAGGGGTAAAAAATACTTAAAATAAATGCAGAGATTTCTGTACCTAGTTAAGAGAACATTCTCAAACACCCTAAAGCTGAGAGGCAGCACTTAAACCCATTTGTGTTTGGAGTCAAGAAGTTTCTATGTGCCATTGTTATTATCTTTAAGTATATTAGCTTCTTCCAGTTTCAGAGTTCTGAAGCTCAAAACTGTCAAAGCAGCTTCTCCGAGACTTTCTATTACCTCCTCTACAGGACCCACAACAGCCCAAACTCTCTCTCTCTCTGTCTCTCCATGTCTCTTTCCATCCCTCCGTGACTCTCTCTCTCTCTCCTACCAACAGTGAAACTGCAAGAAACAGCAGAAACGGCAACGTGCAAAGGACCAGTGGGGGTGGAGGGTGTTTGAGATCGGTGATGCCAGGGATGATGGGATGCAAATGGATGCGTGAAGTGTTTACACATGGCTAATTCCCACCTGTCAATCAATTTGGAGTCTCAAGAGATGGTAAAACCTATCAGACATGGGGGGGATGAGACGAAGAGAGGGACGAGAGGAAAAGAGACAGGCACAGAGTACGGGAAAAGGAGAGGGTTTGGAATTAGTTCGGGGAATTGTCCCACTGGTCAACTTATTATTGTAACACACTTACTGCTTACATACCTACTGAGTGATATTACACAAGCAGCATTATCTTATTGGTGAGTAAAAAAATATTGTGTAAAAAATAAATACAAATCTGACAGCACTAAATCTTAATGGTAGATAACTATGCACTGAAGCATACAATTTGACCTTCATTTTTACCTGGGTAGATTTTCTGAGCACCAATGCCCTTTGCTTTGAAGACCCCTATCTGCACACACAGTCACAAACATTCACACCTGGAAGCTGCCCAGTAAGACCAAAGTGTGATCTATTAGCCGCAGAGCAGTCTTTCACTTCTGAGCCCATCTAGAGATCGATCCTGCCATCAAGCCCACACAAGCCTGCCTCTGTAACCGTTACATTACTGCTGCATCACTCATTTTACAACCCTTATTTATCCAGGTTACTTTAGGTCTGCTGACCATGAATGCTCATTTACAGAAAATAGATTCATAAGAAAAAAAAGTTTTATCCAGCAAGTAGAAATGGTGGGTAAAGTGCTGAAAAGCTATAAAAAAATAAATAAATAAATAAAATTACTCCCATAAAAAAGACTCACGTTAAAGTGAAAATTAGCATTTTAGAAACTCACTCCAGTAAAAGTAAGTAAGGTATTGTTATTATCATTATGAAGATCAGCAGGTCAATCAAATAAGGATAGTCTACACATGAGTAATGAACAATCTCCTACACTCTTTCAATCCTCTTACTCACCCCTTTTACCTCTTTATCTGTCCCACAGTGGAGAAATTAAACGCTTCAATAAATGAAACAGCATCAAAACACTGAAGCTCAAAGTATCTAGCTAATGACATTTAAACCTACAGTATGTACAACTTTAATTTGCTTAAGTGCATTGGAAGAGGAGTTTTTAAAAGTGGAGATCTTTTTTCGGGAGGCACAGCAAGCACTTTTTCAAGTGTTGCCAGATGTGGTCAGGGATTGTCGCTGTAGGCTGTCTCTTGTTCTGGGTTTTGCTCCATCATCATCGCATCATGGTCAAAAGACAGGTGGTGCCTCTTTGTCTTCCAGGCAGCTGACAACTTGGCATCTGCAGTAGAGGTGCTCCTCGTGCGCTGTCCCTCCCAGCACTCAAGCCCCTGCATTTTGAGCAGACACGTTGTAACAAAGGTATAAATGGCAAACCTGGCAAAGTAAAAAGTAGAGTACTGACTCAGAAAGTATAGATCTACATGATGAACATCAAGTGTACTCATTCCAGCACTTGCTACCCATCCCTGACAAGGAGATAAATTAGCTGAGTTAAAATCTACTGGTCTCTGGTGATTAAAACTACTTAATTATTCTAATATGGCAACATTTCAAGTCAAGATAATGCACATATACTACAACTGAATTCAGAACAAAAAACGCACTGTTTAGTGAAACTATGATGATGAAAAACATAATGAGGGAAGCACAAGTCATTTAATGGCCTGTATCAACAGCTGCATATTGTTTAAACTTGTATTGTTGCCATTCTGTCAAATAGATTTTTGACAAATCAATGACTAAATGATAATGTCTAGACATGTTATAAAAAATTAACAGTCTGTCCCCGCAGTTTAATGTCTAAGATAAACTTGCTGAAATACTGTTCATGTATCGTTTGTTAATGTGAGACTAGTTTTGCCAGCAACTTCAAACGTTATCACTCGACTGAATGGACGTTATTGGTGGTTGTCAGTCTCATATATGTGGTTAAAAGGGTCCTGCTACACTCACTAGTAGGTGCAGAATGTTGTTATCAGTCCATTATATGTCTGTGTTTTATTAGCATGCGGCAACAGAGGAAGTCAGGTGATGAAATGTTAGTATAAAGACCGAGAAAATCCATGTACGCAGTTAGGGTGGTGGATGGGTCAAACAAACACAGTACTTTTAGCCATGAGACCAGGGTTTGTGTACTGTGGTAAACGAAAAGTCACGTTAAGTTATTTTAACAAGGTGACATTTGTCATGTGACGCATGTTACATTTGTCACGTTTATGACACATGTCACGTTGGGTCTGCCCATTGGTCCGACAGCCCATTATTCCGACAACCCATTGGTCCGACATGCCATTGTTCTGACCATATTAAACCCATTGTTCCGAAGTCCCGTTGTTCCGAAATCATCATGATGCCCTGTGGTTAAGGTCTGGTTAGGTTTAGGTGTGGGTTAAAATGAAAAAGAAAGTGGCAAACACATAAGCCGTGAGCCTGCTCCTCCTCAAGCCTTTCCCAGCTGACCCAGAGCCGGTCGCGGCGCACCATCAAGGCAGAAATACGCCCACTGGGAGCCGTTCAGCACCACGGAGAGCTTCCCACACAACCCAGACCCCAGAGTTAATAACAGGAGGTTATGGTGTTTCATTCTCTCCTCTCTATGACACTTGTATCTCGACCAGTAGCCTACTTTTGTTGCGTTGCTGATCCTTTATGGTACACAAATACAGTATAGCCTAGTATAATCACATATCAGAACAACGGGATGTCGGACTAATGGGATGTTGGACCAATGACATGGACCCTGTCACATTACATTATGTTAGTTACAAACATATCTACTATAGGCCAAACCATTATGTATTTTTTTCTAAACCTGATGGGGGAGCACTCTCAATGAAGCTGCCAGAGAGAAAGCTTCATGTCCGAGCATCTTTATTGTTTTTTTTTTCCCCCTTTTCAGGTACAAAATGAGAATTTATGCTCTTAAAATTTGTAATATGTTTGCTAAATTGTTCGGTTTGTGGTTTGGTAACATGCCTATTGAATGTTGAGTGTTCCGGAGGCATTCATTTAATTGTTAGATTGCTAACTGGTGTAGAGTAAGCAGCTAGCTAAACTCCTCTCCTCAGTGGTCAGTGTTGCACCAGCAAGGAGCGGCATGTGGTCAGCATAGGAACACATAGTGTGTGCACTGTGATTGTGTTTAACTCAGTGAGACACTCATTCAGTGTGTGAGTTTGCTAATATTCATGTGTGCTATTTATTACTAATGCACTGATGTGTTCATTTCTAAAGTGACTGTTTGTGACAAGAACAAGGAATATGATAAATAGAAAAGCCAAATGCCTAATAATGTCTACATGATATTTTTTGTCTATTTCCAATACATTGAATTTTGGTCATTTAAGTTTATGTTTTTTGATTAATGATCATTTTCATAAAATACTTACCTGTCATATTTGATTTTACCTGTTTAAGAAAGACCCCAGAGTTAATAACAGGAGGTTATGGTGTTTCATTCTCTCCTCTCTATGACACTTGTATCTCGACCAGTAGCCCACTTTTGTTGCGTTTGCTGATCCTCTATGGTACACAAATACAGTATAGCCTAGTATAATCACATATCGGAACAACGGGACGTCGGACTAATGAGAGGTCGGACCAATGACATGGACCCTGTCACGTTACATTATGTTAGTTACAAACATATTTATTATAGGCCAAACCATTATGTATACCATAATGGGCTGTCGGACCAATGACATGGACCTGAGGTCACTGTTTGAAACATGCCACTGAAACCTATTGAAATGCTTAGAGAATAGAGATGAGTAGGCTACTTCTTCTGTCACTACTTTATATGCGTAAAGTGCTCTTAGTTAGTAGATGAGTGGTACAAAAATCCTTTTAGCACAACGCTGTGGATTCAGAGAAACTGGCAAGACTTTATGAGATTAAAAATATACATACTCTCATCGGGAGCGTGTCTATGTTTCCTGGGTTCTATGTTTCCCGGGTTCTATGTTCCCCACTTAACCCTGCAAAAAAGGTTCTATGTTCCCCACTTAACCCTGCAAAAAAGGTTCTATGTTTCCCACTTGGTTGAGTGGGCAACATAGAACCCGGGAAACATAGAACCTTTTTTGTGTAAGCGGGGAACATAGAACCTTTTTTGTGTAAGCGGGGAACATAGAACCTTTTTTGCATACATACAACATAGGGATGACCCCCTCTCATCTAATCTAAAACATATTCTAATCAACTCCTACAAAGTTGTTTCTCATCAAAGTAATATTTGATAACTTTCATATAAAATAACTTCTTATATTTGCTGAAACTGTCACTGTTCTCACACAGCTCTAAATTGGACTGATACATTTTGAAAAAAAAAAAATATATATATATATATATATATATATATATATACACATATATGTATATATTCCTGTGCCTCCTTTTTTGCCTTGTAACCCTTATAATGGCCTTTCCCCATGAGAACGGAAATAATCAATCAGAGGCAGGAAGTCTCTAGCGTGGCTGTCAATCATGTCAGTCACTGCTTGTGAACTGTGGTCAAACTGTAAAACTAAGCAGCGCTGATCAAATGTGAATCAAGATTGTGTTACTACATTGTGTATTTTTTACCTTAAATGTATTCAGAAACATGTTTAAGTGTACTGTTTAGCTGTAAAATGAGAAAGTCTGTGACCCAACTTCTGAGCAGTTCTTAGTACCTCAGTTGACACACCAAGCTGACATTCGGCCGCCGACCAAAGTCGGGCCGTCGGTGAGCGTCTTTCACTGTTTCGTTTTCGTTTTTGCAGTGTGTACTGTACTGTTGCCACTTCGGTTTCAGTGTCGGCATCTGCAGCTTTTCAGCCAATTGAGCATGTTGACTCGGCGGCAGAGCTTGTCGGTGAGAGAGATCACTCTGATTGGCTGTTCAGGTTTTATTTCCTCCTCAGGCTCCACTTCACTCAGCTGCCCGACAGACCCACTGTTTCTTCCCGCTTTAACCTGAATAACAAACCGGAGCTAGCTGGGAGCGACTAGCGGAGCGTTAGCCGCAGCATGACTGGAGGGAAGCACACCCAGTTAGCCTCTGCTAGCTTCCCAGCTAGCCCCGGCTCTCCATTTGGATTCAACTGGAGCACCGAGCCCTGGTTTGTTATTCAGGTTAAATTGAGAAGAAGCAGCGGGTTTATCGGACAGCTGAGTGAAGTGGAGCCTGTGGCTAGTCCTTGGAGGTGCTGCGGTGCTTGGCTGCACAGATAGGACACCCCCTCAGTTGACAGGACTACGCTACTTCTTTTATCATATGCATTCCTTGGACTCCCGGTTTCCCTTTTTGCATTATTTCCTCTCACGCAGGTGCAGAACGTACGTGCTACTTGGTCGTCGGATGTAGCCTGTGTAGTGTGTTCAAATGCAACTGACACAGGGTGACGTGAGGTGACGTAGATGACACAACAGTTGGCCTTCGTCGCCACTAGTTCTTTGATGTCAGTTTGGTGTGTCCTCACCTTAACATGGTGGCTGGGTCACAAACTTTTTCTTTTGACAGCTAAACAATACAAAAATACAGTATGTTTCCGAAAACATTTGAAGCAAGATATAGGCAATGCAGTAACACAGTCTTGATTCATATTTGATCAGCACTGCTTAGTTTGACAGTCTGACAGATCACACGATTGACAGCTGCGGTGAGAACGGTAAAAACCAGGTTTTGACTAGTTGTTTTTGGTACGCCACGGTTGATCCTAGCAAATGCCACTGGAGGCCCTAGAAAGTGGAGGTGGGAATTTTTTTCACAAACTATTTGTTTCATTTGTTTCACTTCTTTTAGAATGTACTGACCGCATCTTGGTTGCATAGGTTTGGTGGCATCTGGTGTTGCAGATTACAACCAACTGAATACCCCACCCCTGACACCTCACTTAAGGCAATCTATGGTGGCCTTCAGGTAACGTAAAAATGTGAAGGCCTCAGAGCCGATGTTTGGTTGGCTGTTAAAACATGGCGGTACAACATAGCAGACTGAGTGGAAGAGGGGATGATCATGATGTAAATATGAAAGACTCATTCTAAGGTAATGACAACAAAATGATTCTTAGTTTCTTAGATTACACACTAATGAAAACATGATTACGAATACAATATTCTATTTCTGCCAGTAGATGCCCCTAAAAGCTAAAGGCTGTTCCTTTAAGTCCTGTCCCATGCCTGACATGTCTCTCTTACCTAACTAATTTCTTCCCATCCTCCCTAGTCTTCAAACTTTTGAGTTTGTACTCATCTGGCTCCTTCCTGAGGTCTGAGAATGAGAACAAAGGCCTTTGTTTGAAATCACGAGGTCGACTGGAGGTCAAGCCAATAGAGGATCAAAGCATGTGTTCCCAGGCGCTGAGAAGGAACCGCTGCCTTTGATCTCCACCTTTCTGTGGACAGGATGGTGAACCGCTGCTCGCTGCTTTGGATCTGTGTTTACTTTACCTCAAGGGTACTTTTCAGGAAGGGAATTTTATATGCTGCGACATTGTGTTAGGAAAGAGCACGAGCGTGGGGATTTGGCTAAGTAGAAAGAAATTAGTCAGGCTAACTTCAAAGCTCTGAGATATGAACACTTTGGATTTTCATATTCACTAAACAAGGGTGATCTGATTTTTTAGCCTCTTCACAACCTGCAGTCGTGGGCCATGGACTTAGATAATGATTCAGCTACATACGCAATATTTCACGGTTGACATGTGGTTCATAAGAGCAGTTCAGAACAATTTAATAGTTAGTAAACAATTACATTTAAATCATGGTGTGGAGATATGGGAGTGAATGACCATAGCTTGGAGGTATGAATGTGAAGATGAGCTAAGGACAGTCAGGTGAGGTAATCCATACTACAAAGACCAGACTAGATGGATCTGGAGCTGAATGAACGTAGTGTAAAATTGAAATCAAGTTCAGCTTACTTCCCAACCCCTCTATGAGAAGCTATAGCTTACCAGACACTCATTGTTGCAGAAATAGAAATGGAACAATACAACAAGGGATAAGAAGGAGGAATAAGATGTCCTGGTTCATGACTCAGACAGTCTGAATACTTCTTCCCATATTATCCGTCTCTATGTCTTCCTCTCCCCGTCTCCTCAGTGCCTACCAATATAAACTTGTAGCTTGTGCAGTCTCATATGAAGTGCTGTCATTAAAGTGCTGCCTTTTCTCCTTCTCTTTGAAAAAAACATATCTTCGCAGCGATGATGGCTTCATTTTGCCACTGCTGAACTATTGCCTAAGATGTGCTGACAAAATTACAGCTCTTGTATTCCCAGCAGTTAGACACAGAAAACAAAGCTTGGAAACGCGCCAGACAGATTGTTTCGCACAATTATCTGCTTAGTGAGACGTATTTTAGTTGAAGATCTTTTTTTTTATTTGAACTTGCTCTCTTGTAGAAAAAAACTGTATCCAATCTAAGAAAAGATCCACACCATTCTATTCCCAATCACCTCTTCACAAATCCCAACTTGGGTTTGCAATCAATTGAAAGAGGAGCATCTCCCTCTTCTTCCTTCTTAATTATGCCTCTCTTTTAGGCTGCCATAACCCAGATAGATGAATGTTTTGGAGGTTGTTTGCAGGGTTAAGAAGTCATACAACTTCTAGGGCTTAATCTGCCCAATCTGAAGTGCCACTAGGGTGAGCACTCACTAGGCTTTTGACACCTAAAGCCTCTTGTGAAGAAGTATTTCACTACTGGAAAGTCGGTCCTTTCATAAAACTAGGCTCTCTATGCAGTAGAAACACACAAAAACTTTTGACATTGGTGCTGTATGACAAGAGAAAACAAAGGAAAAAGGGCTGTGGCATTCACTTTTGCTCAAGAAGTAAAAAACCTACAATTCGAGAATGCACTGCACCACACCAGATCAATACGTTATGGTGGATGATATTATGGAGTGTGGCCATTTTTCTGGAGGAAACAATATGCCAGCTGGCTGTTAACAAATGATGTTGAATTATAGTTATAATGTAAGCTAAAATATGTTTCTGATAACATTTTAGGTGAGAAAAAGGCAATGCAATTACAGACTACTGGTTCCTATATTTTCGACACTGCCCAGTTTTAGTGTTTGTCTCAGTAATTCCAACCTCTGTCTTTTTTAAACATACGGGACAATGTATGGTACCCACTTCTTGTCCACAAATTCTCATATTACAGCCAAACGGTGCACTAAAATTTGTTTATGATGACATTTTAGATAAGAATGAAGCAAAATACTAACATAATCTTGGTTTTATTTGATCAGCACTGTACAGTTTGATCTTAGTTTGCACTGTTTTTTTAACCTTTTGTCTGTGGTGTCAGGCATTCAAAAATTTGAAAGTACAATCTGTAGTATGAGCAACAGCCCTAGGGTCAGCAAGGCATAATTGTGATTTGAGCTAAGAGACCAGCAAGGAGATCTGACCACTGGTAAGGTGGAGGGAAGTTTACTACAGTTCATTTACACATACTACCCACATTGTTGTGACACAAAGCTGGTTGAAAATCCCCTTAAGGCGTTAAATGCACTGCGTGCCAACTGATTTCCAGATAGTCTCGAGTTCAAGTTAATCAATACACCATTGTATTCTAGAAGACCCAAAGGATGCATATGCTTGCAGAGGTCTCTTGATGGAGACTCCCTTTCCCTGTAGCTCTAAATGAGGATTGCTATAGCAACATATGCTAGATATAATAATGATGCTGAGAGTCTGGTGACACTTCTTGCCATTCCTGCCAGGCCAAAGATGTCTTAGTACCACAAGACTGTACCAGCATATGTCAACGGGCACTGACATGTGTATGTTGATCACCTCTGCTGTTGATATTGGGATAATCTAAGGTTGTGGGTCAGGGACAACTTGTGGACCAAGTGCTGCACATCTCCAGCCTCCAGCAGTGTACACATTGTGCCTCAGAGCAGTTGATTAGTAGAATAATGACAGCAATATTAATCTGGATCTGGTTTAGACATGCGGAGGAGGACAGGTTTTCCTCAAGCTACAGCATCATTTGTTACTCTGAGTTCTATAATTTTCACAGGACGATTTAACATTCGGGGCTGATTTGCTGACATGACACCCTAACAGTTGTATGCTTTTTCTCTCTCCCCATGAGATTCCTCCACCGCTGAAATGTGTAAAGAAGGAGAAGCTCAATGCCATGTTGATAGCTCCCACCCAGCCCAATCATTTTCAGGTGTTAAGTGACATCATAAGCAAATGGCATGATTGTTGCATTGTCCGTTCTGGCTTGGAGCCACCTCCACAATGTATAAAAGCCAAATGTTTCTTTTTCGAAAGGGGTGTGAGGACACAGGGATGGACCCACCAAGGCTCCCCATGAGATCCATTCTGTCATTCCACGAACTTCTATTGAGAAGAAGCTTTTCATTCTCCCTTAAATCAATCCACTGGACTCCACTTTCGGAGAGAGAGCCATCCCATCATTAAATACATTTTGAATAATCATGTAGGTACAGTAATACATGTAGTCCTCAAGGCACTGTCTGATAGTCTTTTCGAAAACCAATGGCCAAATCCTTCTCAAGCTGTTGTTTATTGAGACATTTCTACTGCTAACTTTCAATCAGCCAAGAGGTTGAGGAAACAGCGCCCCTCTGGACTGCAGTTTTTGGTAACACTGTCTGTCTGCTTGTACGGTCAAAGACAGCATTGTGCTGCAGTAGTCAATGGGACAGCACAAGTGTTATTAATAACATTAATGACAGCTCTGTTCCATTTGAGTGTCCCAGCAATTCATAACAGTGTTAAGAGTGAGCCAGTATGGACAGTACCCGCACCCTGAAACTAAAGAAGATAGAGTGAATCATTAATTGTATTGTTTACACCTGTGCTTTTTCTACTGACATGCCAAAATAGAGAATTGGAAATTTAAAAAAAAACATACAAATAAAGTTATGTGCTGGAGGATCCCAAGTCCAGTTGGAAATTATTTAACATAGTTACCAAATATTTTCAGGCGCTTGTATCCATGACCTCATTCTTTCGGTCATTACCCATAGCTTATGACCATAGGTGAGAGATGCAATGAATATGGACCAGTAAATCGAAAGCTTGCCTTAGAGATAGGGTAAGGAGCTCTGACATCCAGAGCGAGCTTGGGGTAGAGTCGCTGCTACTTTGCGTTGAAAGGGGTCAGTTGAGGTGGTCGGGGCATCTGATCAAGATGACTCCTGGGGGTGCTCCAGGCACGTCCAACTGGTAGGAGGTCCTGGGGTAGACCCAGAACATGTTGGAGGGATTACATATCTCGTTGGGCCTGGGAACGCCTTGGGGTCACCCAGAAGGAGCTGGAAACATTGCTGGGGAGAGGGATGTCTGGAATACTTTGCTCAGCCTGCTGTCCCCGTGACCTGGTTTTGGATAAGCGTTGAAACTGGATGGATGGATGGATGGATGGATGGACTAAATATTTTTGCCACCATGAAGGACTACTTTAAATACTCAGGTGAGTCAAAAACACACTCTTCCCTTTTCCTCTGCTGGTTGTACATGGGTAAAAAAGTAATGTACCTTGTTTTACTGTTTCTGTTAGCTTCAAGGTCGCAGAGTTATCCCCTGAAAATTGACTAAATGTCGGCCAGTGTGAAACAAAGCTAATGGAATTTGCGGACATTTTTGTTGTCCAGTCACACAACTTCTTCATCACGTTATCAGTATGCACATGCATAATGTTTATATTGTAATGACGTAATCACTACTAACTGAAACTGGAGGCCTTTTTTCCCAAGGATGGCAAGGTCATGACTCACCCTACGCTGCCTCTGATTGGCTAGTACTCATTGCCTTTGTTGGTTGGTTGGTTGGTTCGGTTTAGGCATGAGGAGTGACACTGGTCACAGGTAGGGGGAGAATATCAGGGTAATAAGCCGATCAGAAGTAGAAAAGGGCAGGTCTTGCCTTCCCCATCCTAGGAAAACAAATATTTCAAACTGAAGGTACCTAGAAAGCTAGCCAACTTAAAATATATCTGTCCACTAGGTGGCAGTGCTCTGCTAGTCACGACACTCATCAGGCACAAAAACATCTCCTCTGTTTGCCACTGCTGGAAAAGATGAAAACAATAGATGTCCTCTTTTCAGTCTTTCCTTTTCCACTGTTCTCTCTCTTTTTAATGTTTCAGCACTGCTCTCACATAAAGCCCTGCTAACTAATGGCGACATTTTAACATTGCCGTAAAAGAGTAGTCACGTTTCATTCTAGAATGTCAACATTAGCCACTTGTTCCTAAGGACATTTAACCCCGGTCTAGAAAAATTGCGTAGTGAATTATATAGCCCTGGTCTTAACTTTATCCTGGGTTTACAATGTGTATGAGAAAGGGGGGTAAGAATATGCAGTGTGAAACTGGCTGTCAGCACCATGGACAGGTCTTTCGTGGGTTGGACTATGTTTTCCAGATATGGGGAAAACACAAGCAGGTACTGTTGTTTGCAATTTCTTTTTTTTTTTTTTTTTTTTTTTATTGCTTTGCATATTTACTGTAATTCATTTGAGAATAAAAATGACTCAAAAAAAAGAAAAGAAAACTGACCAGTAATTGAAGACTAACAGAGTTACAGCAGCATGCACAGGTCTGTTTTCTGTTTCACAACAAACTACTACTGAGACTAGAGATTAGGGAAGTATTAGATGTAACAAAGGTCACATATATTGGTATTTACATGAGCCTTGTATATATTTACATGATTTTCATCTATACAGAATTTTTCATTAAATTAGATTCATTAAAAAAATCATATAAAGTCTCTACTTAAACAAGTAACAAGCTTAAGGGCCCACTGGTCACTAATTGCCTACCTCTGTGCTATGGAACTTACTCTAACAGCATTAACTTACTTGTAAAGTGTACCAGCACTGATTCTTGCCATATGTTGTGCCTTTGACAGTGCCATGTGAATCATTCTGGAATATCAAGAGATGTTTCTGTCATTGCCTCTACCCCTCCATTAGCTTCATGTTGCACATTTCTGGTAACTAAGACACAATTTGGCCAGCATTTTTGTTTGGCAAGATCAAAAACCCCTCTCCCAGATTTTTTCTTCCCTCTGTCATCTTGTCTGTAGTTTTGTCCAACTTTAAAAACTCCATCCTGCACTTTTCCCACTCGTTTTCCTGCCTCACTCAATCAAGGAGAATCTGTGATTCCGTTCACTTTGTAAAGACTTCATAGGCAAGAGAACACCACCCTGTTTCAATCTGAAGTATAATCCAAAGTCTTCTTTCAAGATTTGACTGGCTCATAGAAATTCCACTTGATGCATTCAGTTCTTCATCTCTTCCTGCTGCTACATCTTACCCCCTGGGTGACCTCGTCCTTATCTATTAAACCTTGAGCTTTTTCTGCCTTTGTTTTCACAGATTTTACCAGCATACTGGGCCTTACCATGTAATGACTGTATGACTGGTTAAATGCAGTTTCATTGTTTTTTTGGCAGGTGCATTTAGGATGGATTTAGTGGATCAAGGATTAGAAAAAGTGACTGTTCAGTGATGTGTGGTTTTTGAACTGTCTGCACTTCCCCATCTCCATTAAGTGATTCAACTGTTTTATTAATTCCATGTTTTTCTATTGCAAGACTTTTCAGCTGAAGAACATATCCAAAGTAATATCCCTATAACCATAATCATGCTGTCAGCACACCCATTATTGTACTACAACAGAGGACTGAAGTCTGGAGACAGCAGCAGAGGACGCTCTATGTCTTTTTTCAGCACAGCCTGACCTGAAAATCTTATAATAGAGTGATGCGTGTGATGGTGTGTATTGCTAAAAGCTCTCTCCACTTCCACCCCTCCCCCTCTCCAGTCTGTAAGGGATTCACACCAACTTCATTTAACATTTGTTTTGCTTGCACCATCAAACTCTGTCACCGTCAGAAACAGTGATATTTGAGGAGGAGTTAAGCCAGAGCACTAACCCCCTCCCGAACAAGAGGAAAGAGAGGCCTGTTAAATCACTTCTTGTCACGCAAGCCTTTCTTTTTCATTATTTATTTACGACTTAGTCACTGAAAAGTGGTTGTCATCACTGCCTTTGGTGTTTTAATGGCAGCAACCTAAGGAGTGTTATGAGAATTTAAAACAATCATGAAACCTGTCCACAGTGTTACTGTGCATCCATGTCTCATTTCAAGATTAATACAGAAAATGGTGCAGCTGGACAATCCATCTGTCCTTAAACAGTGTATGCTGCTGTGTGTACATACATGTATCTGTCAACACACATTTTTTTTTGGTGTCTGTATCTGTATGTGCAGAGCTTGGCACTGTCGCCTCACAGCAAGAGGGTTCCTGGTTTGAATCGGCCAGCTGGGGCCCGTCTGTATGGATTCACATCTTCTCCAGATTCTTCGGCTTCCTCCCACAGTCCAAAGACATGCAGATTAGGTTAACTGGGGACTCTTAACTGTCCGTAGGTGTGAATGAAAGCAAGATTGGTTGTCTGTCTCTATGGTCTTGTTTACACGGATACCGATACAAATAAAAATGGATTTGTATTTATCCCGTATAAAAAAAAATCTGGGTTTAAACAATCAGTTGTGAAAACAATATCACTGTTTACACAGAAAAAAAAAGCAGAAACGGCAGCATGAGCATGCAATGAGCATGCCAGGCCAGTAGGTGGCGATACGCCATATGTCAAACACCATATAAGAACGTTGTGCACATGCACAGGGATTTGTTTTCTTCTTGGCGCTAGTGATAAAAACAATGATAAACTACATTTTAATCTTATGTAGCATAGTTAGCTGCTATGCACTTACTGATATTGGGCACAGCAGATGTCGTTGTGCGCTGATGTAGCGGTGATGTTGATGCAACAGTGCTAAGTTCATTTGTAAGCTCGTAAGTAGTCCCAAAAGTGCTAACAAAACGTAAACAACCCGGCATATATCCGCCATTGTTGTTGTGGTTCCCGGGCGCCTAATGAGCATATGCGAACTGCGTTGCAACATCATCGTTTTCCAAAATCTCCGTCTATCCTGTTTACACGTCTCCATAGACACGGATATTTTTAAAAACGTTGAATTTGGAAGCCGTTTTAGAAAATCTCCTTTTTCGTCGAGAAAAACGCTGGTTACGTGTAAATGATAGGTGCTAACACTAAGATAAATACCCTTTTTTTTTTTTAGAAATATACGGAACTGTATAAACAGGCCCTAAGTGTCAGCCTGGTGATAGACTGGAGACCTAATGTACAAGAGGCTGTGGTGCATCGCCATCATACCATATCTGTAAGTGTACATTAGTTGCAAGATCTCAGTGATATCCCACAGTCAGCTTTCAATTTTACAGACCCACATAGTTGGTTCCTACAGTTTATGCTACATAACATAACCATTCAAGCAGAGATGGTGTTATAATACAGTGCTGTCCATTATATGGTGGTTAAACTAAATACCTCTGAGTGAGTGTAATGGAACAAAATGTATGTAATATTCATTTTTATAAGGTTAAGGTTTTAAGGTTAAATACTTTGTGATATTTAGCAGAAAAAAACCTTCTCTTGAATTTTCTTGCATTAAGTATACTCCTCTTAATTGTCCTCTAAATCACTTTCTTTCACCCTCTGCTCTCCACTTCTCCTCTTACACTCACTGTTGTCCTTTCATTACCTTGCTCCTCCTCTTTCTCCACCTCCTCTCTGTCATATCCTCTCCTTTTTCTTTCCTCTCTCGTGATCTGTTTGTTGAAGGCTATGTGTGTCATCACTCTAACACAATGTTTGAACAGTTTGCTTGTCAAAGTATGGTAACATCCACCACATTTGTGACCCCTTCTCCCCAGACTTCGCTATAAAGTGAGCCACAGAGTATGTGGCTCATGGTATGGATGACACAATCTCTGGGGTGCACAGCAAGTCACTTTAAATCCTCTCTGTTTGCTTTGAAAAATTCCTGTATTGGAGAAGCGTGATGGAGTTGCCAGAGCTTACAGCTGATAATTGAAAGAGACACTGAAATAGTATTGATTCCAACGGGGAAATTGAAAGATATATGACAAGGGAAAATAAAATGTGTCCAAATAGAAAGACACTGAGTTGCAGTATATGAGCATAAGACATTGTGAAATTTCCTTACCACATTATTTCAAGTATGAATGGAGACACCACTCTACTGTACTTTTCTTATACAGTAAAGCTGACCTTCAATTCTTCTAATAAGAGACAATATGAAAAAGTCCAGCCGTACAGCATAATCAGAGTCTCAGTCCTATAATAGTCATATCCACATATCATTTTTTTCATTTTACTGGTGACATCTATGAGCCCACCCAGGCAGAATGAAAGTGGGAAGATGAATACACACGGAAAAAGCAAGGAATGTGTGGTGTTGTAGGGGAGTGAAGTGGCAGAGCACGTGGCACCAGAAATAGCTGTTGGTGACACTGTTGGAGCAAAGCCTGTAGCAACAGAAGGGTAGAGGGCGGATGTGTAGTAGTCCTCACACAGGTCAGCCAGGTTAGGTTCCATTTATTGTCTCGTATTTTGATTAGATATTTCAAAATACTCTTTCTTACTTAAAAATCCACTTCTTTTTTTTTTTTTTAACAGCAAGGACTCTTTTTTTTATTCCTAGTGTATTTGTACAGGGAACAAAACAATAAAATTATTGTGATAAACAAGAAACAAGAAAAACTGTACTGGTAAAAAAAAACAAAAAAAAAACTTATATGGGTTTACGATGGCGTCTCACCAAACTAAAAATAAAATATGCTAGTCAATTTGATTTTAATACAGTGCGGCATGCTATGATAATGCTACATGTCGTTATTTTTAGGGCCTATTGTTAATTTCAAACTAAAGCAGTCGTGCTAATTATAAAAATAATTTCCCAACACTTATGTAAATAATATCATAATACAATAATAACATATGTAGCAAAGACAGACTGATGTTTTAAAGTATTTTATTGGATCCTTTCAGATTACTTACTGAATCTACATGTATATAGATTATGGATAAGTTATACATATTCAATAACTTAAAAGCTGTTAAGTCAGAGATTTAATTAAGGTCTGTAATCAGCTTTTGGTAGCTGAGTAGGAGGAACCAGCACAGATTTGATTAGTAGTCTAATTAATGCTCACAATCTGTGACTAGAAAATTAAAAAGAGATCTGAGCAGCATCAGGCATAAAATGTTATGCAATATATGTAAAATGATTTTTGTGTTCAGAAAAACTGCAACAACGGGTTTAGCATTAATTGATTTCTTTTTTCTTTTTTTTAAAATTTTGCACACCTTATTTTCCAGAAAGTCAAATACATTTAAAAGTGGTATTAGGTTTTAACTATTGCAATAATGAATAATGGCATTTTACTACTACAGTACATCACACTTGACAATATTAAAAGCGTACGATACAAAACTGGTTTCTGCCTTACTGTAGTTGCATTTCTTATTTTTATCATTTTTTGTTTGTTTGTTTTGTTGTTGTTGTTGTTGTTGTTGTTGTTTTTTTACTTTTTTTTTTTGGCACTGTGTCTTGGATGCATGAGGCTTACAGTCTGGTAGCTAGAGCGCTGTGGGGGTACACGCCCATAAACGTCGCTAACGCAGAAAATAGGAAGTAAATAAGAAAATACGGCCAGATGGCAGAGTCTCTGCAGAAAAGCACTTCTGCTGGGTGGTAAATGATGATAACTTGTGTATGAGTCTATACATTGTTTTTGGGAAAATCCTGCACAGCTGACCTTTAAAACCAATCATGGCATGGTTAACAGCTCCTCACTGGAGCAGCTTGAGCTAATGCTAGTCTTGCAGAATGAAAAGCTTGACAGCACAAAATTGATTTTGGTGTAATCTGATAATCCAAAAATACTATATGATATACATGAACTATTATGAAATATAATAATTGGCAAAATGCAATCAGCCAGATTTAAGGAAGATTCAACATTATGCAGAAAAATGTCTTAGACCTCTTGCAGTTGTATCAAAATGATGGTGTAACATTTATATTTTAAAAAATTGGCAATCAAATCTATATATTTTTAAAGTAAATTATCGGCGTTTTTTTTTTTGTTCATGTTTTTGTGTGTGCATGTGTGTGTCTGTTTTTTTTTTGTTTGTTTGTTTTTTTTTTCAGTTTCTTACTTTTTCTGCCCTTCTGCACACATCTGTCTTTCCGCCTGCATGTGAGAGACTGAGTTGGAAGTGCAAATTATCCTCTCAGCATGCCCTTGCCCTTGTAGCCCTGTTTTGATTTCTCTGTCCTCCCTCCTTTCTGACTCTTCTTCCTTCCTTCTCGTCTCCTCCCTCTTCCTCCGTTTAATTTCCCACTTCACAGTGTCCTGGACAGGTTCTGTCTTTATCATAAGCGCCATTTAATCTGCTATGGAAAATACATTGTACACAATTGGGGGGCCCTAATTGATTTATACAATGTAATTACTCCATTCTCGATCGTCTCATAAACGACAAACCTGGTCCCAGAGCCACTAATTAGAAGGGAACAGGATTTGCGGCTAATATAATTCATTATTTCCAAATTAGAGGCAGAGAAGTTGTCACAATATAATGATCAGGCAAATGAACGCCGTTGTTTTCTGCTGTTGGGCCTCGTGTTTTGTTCTGAAAAGAATGCAGAGTGCTGGTTGCAGTGTTTGGCTCTTAAGCTGCGGTGCTGCTGGGTCCCTTGGGTCATGCTCTTTTGGCATGCTTGCAAGGAAAAACAAGGACATGCTTCTTCCTTTTTCAATTTATTTGGGGCATTACTGCTAAACACATGATAAGCTCTTTGTGCAACCCTTTTTTGCTTCAGTGTGTCACTACCCCGTGTTTAAATAATGGAAGTTTAGGCTCCTACACAATTAAATGAACATGCATCTGTAGTACTGTTTCTAATTTCTTGTAATAAATAAATACCTGACAGACACTAAGAATTTTTTTTTTCTTTACCTTAGAATGACCCATTTATTTCCACATACAGAGTGGGTCCTTTTCCATATAGTCCCCCCTGTTGTTCTACAGTAGCCCAGATTTGACAAACCAAACACTGGCTCTAGATAGGGTCATCTGCATGTTTGTGTCAGCCTCCGTAGTTCCACATGCTTGTAACAGTTGGTTGCAGTCTACAGCCCTTACTGCAAGATGCCACTAATTCCTTCACACTAGACTTTTAACTACGGAGATAATATTGTACTGTATATGAGGGTTAGTTCCAATGCATCTGTGCTATTCCATTGTAATTCCAATGGATTAGTCAATTAATACAGTCCCATGGACCGGATACAGCTCAAATAGCTCACTCAAGAGTGAAAATGCAGGCTTACATTAAACATTTTGCCGTCTGTGACTTTTGTGTTAATTGCATGCTGACAAAAAAATGCATGGGGTCATGTTGGAAATGGATTTGAGTGACAGTGGGAGTTTGACACAGCTGACTTGGTTTGACACATCTGAAAGCACTTTCAGTTACTGTACGCTGAACTGAACTGTGACGCACTGAAACATGTCCCCAAGTGACCCATTAATTGTAAGTCTCTTTTGATTACTGGTGAATCAGGGAAGTGTTTACAGCTAGATTTGAAGTGAAGTTTACACAAATATCACCCTGGGTGCATATTAATGCCAGGTGACTAAGTCATAAAAGCAGTTTTATAACATGAAAGTTGCAGACTCGAAGCCCAGACAAGTAGAAAAACCCAGACACAGAGAAATGGTATACTTGAGGTGTCCTTGAACAGGGCACATATCCCCCGACTTTTACAGCTAAATGCTCAGCAGCAACAGCAGGTTGCGGTTAAACTGGGTGAGAATGAATGTAACAGCGTGAATGTAATCTTGTTGCAAAAGAGCCCGCATGCTCAGTCAACCATCTTTGGGTAAGGAGAATACTTGTAATTCAATAATTGCGCATTTTCAAAGATGCACATCTGTGTCTTTGTGTGCATACAAAATAATGCCTATCACTCACCAGTGTGTATGCTTGTATGTGTCCCAGTGCTTGCTTGTGTGCGTGCGTGTGTGTGTATGTTTGTGTGTATGTGCGAGACAGAGAGAACTAATTCATTTGATGCCTGGTGTTTGGGCTATTAGAACAAACAGCCATGGGGGTGTGGCTGTCAACACTCATTAGTGCTGCTGTCACCATCGCCACGCCAATAATTACTGCCACTGTAAACCTACCAGCGTCACTCCACTCAGCACGCCGCTACCTGAGATAGCATTAGCCCGGTTCTGTGCAGCCACTTGGGCTTGTCAATTAGCGTGAGTCACAACAGATTTATTTGCACGTGAATGTCCTTTTTTTAATGTCCGGGTGAGAGACAGAGCTATTTCACAGAGGCATGGGGTCGTCAAATGTCTTGATGTTCTTTCATTTTCCTGTCAACTTCAATGAATGTGCAGGTTGGTCGGTGTGCATTGTGTGCTCCGTCCTGTGCATGCAGCAATACGAGCTGAATAAAGGAATTTAAAATGGGATCACGTTTGACATTAAGATTATATGATTGGTTTGTGCTTTGCAATGTGGTTGTGTTTGCAGCTATTTATTTTTGTGCTGAAAAGTCAAGTCTCTGTAAATGCAATCTCTTATAACACTATGACTGCTGTAGTTTATACCAAGATACAAACAAGTTACTGGGGTTTATTGTGCTTTTTTTGCTTAGTGTGAAATTACGTTTCTCAATACTTTAAAGATAAATTATTAAAAATATGGTTTGTAAGAGTGTCAGTGTCAAATCCTCCTAGTTACCATACAGTAAATTAAAAGCCTAATCCAATAGTCACTTACTTTAAGTCATTTTCATAATAATTGTTATGAATTTCCTGTTCACATTTCATACATATTTCATAGTCCTTGTGTTTTAATAATAAGTCTGTCATTGTACTGCAGATCTCTCTGAGAACTCACCGAATTTTAATAGGAGAAACCGTGGCAGAGAATCAGCCAACAGGAACATTTCATTTTTTTCTCTTTTTAATTTCTTCTGTTTAATATGTACTTAAATAGACAAAGAGCCTAGTTAGAAAGTGAGCTGAATGTATTACCTCTCCACATGAATCTTTTAAGCTGTTTCTCCCCCCTTCAACAAGTCTCCCATCCTCCCTGAGTCCCTGTTAGAGTCCCAAGACACAACGATGGCTTTTTCCCTTATTTTCTCTGACTCTGAGGTTATTATAATCCATTCTGGTTTAACTTTGCCATAACATAACAAATTATTTATGTATGTTTCTTATTGTTTACATAAAGTAGGAGACAGCATTTGACTTTGGCAAAGCTGTGTGGATCTTGTTTACCCAGTTATTGTTTTGCAAGGCATGCACC
Source organism: Epinephelus lanceolatus (assembly GCF_041903045.1). NCBI lineage: Eukaryota > Metazoa > Chordata > Actinopteri > Perciformes > Serranidae > Epinephelus > Epinephelus lanceolatus. The sequence goes on along the minus strand of NC_135747.1, from coordinate 17,253,332 downwards.
GAGCACATTTAGTTTTTGTAATTTGACATTTCTAATATGCATGTTCTCAATTGTTATGGAATAATTGGTTGGCTGTAATGTGCCGGATGCTGGGTGCGCTAAGTACAGCGCACCATGAATACCAATGCAGCATTCCCAGCATGCAGACACATACAGACATATTGTGGCTGTCAGGCACAAAACATTAGGATTTCAAGAAAAATTAAATATATTTACAAGAAGACAAAATACTTTCACTAGATTAGTATGCACTGCAGATGTTTGCTTGCTGTTTAAAGTAAGGTTTGGATCAGTCAGTGTTGCCAAGGGTTGATGGAGTTCTTATTGTTTAATTGTGCAATGTCATATTCTATAACTGACTTTATGCAACATGTGATGATGTGACAGCATTAAAAACTGTTCATCATTGGTTCAAGTGACAATATGACATTTCCTGAACAGTTCCCTCTGTAGTAGTAAAGACTGGCACATTGAATTTCCCTGCATTTGGCCAGGCCTATCTCCATAGCTGCCTGTGTCATCGTCTGTATTGAAGTATGATCAAGGCTTTAGGCTACCTGATCAAGAGTAAGTGGAAAGAGACCAAAAATATGTGTCTTGTAGCCAGGTATATTGTGTTTACTACCTGCCCACCTAAGTCCCTCGGGCACACTGCATCAAGGATGAGTGTTTTTTTTCTCTCTCTCTCTCTCTCTTTCTTTTCTTTTTTCTTTCAACTCAAATTCAACCTTTCATTTTTTTGAGAGAGAATGTCCTCTTTCTTCACCAAAAAGTTACAAAGGCTCCCTTTCAATTCTACTAGATATGCCATGACATTGGAGGCAAGACAGAGAGTGAGAGTAAGAGGGAGAGAAAGTGAGTGCTCAAGGTAAAACAGGCCAGCAAGGCTGGAAGAGGAGAACCAAGGAGAGGTCGATCCAGGGTCGGTGAAGGCCCGGCGGCCATGGATCCTTCTCTAGGAGGACAGACACTGATAAGGCCCAGGTAGCTCATACAGTGCTGAGGTTTAAGAGGGCACCAAGATAACAGCCTGCTGATAGGACCAACCAACGCAGCTGGACTGCAGATAAGAGGCAAGGACTTGTTGCCCTCAACAGGAACAAGACTTCTAATTTGTACAGGACTTGCGCTGGCATTCTGCGGTGCCAGCATTACTGTTTTTTAGGGTATTTGGAGGTGTAAAATCCTGTATACACACCAGTAGGCTGACTTGTTTTTTTACCCCTTCAATACATTCAAATATTGTAATGCTTGCTGTTTGTTTTTATTTGTTTTGCAGTCATTCATACCTTTTGACTGAATTGTTGTAAACTACTGTTTTATGTTTCTATCTGGTCCTTTCTTTTCTTGGCTTCAGGCTGTCATTGTTACTGCTAAATGTCAAAATTCCAGTATAGGGTTGGGCGTTGTCTAGCAAATTGGCATATGACGATGTCCACAATGGTAGTACAGTTGTCGTCACTGAGCACAGAGACACAAGGACTGGAGAGCCATTGCGAGTGTATATTTGAGAGAGTAAGTGACAGACAGAGGGGACGTCAAGGTGGAATATTGCATGCAATGTTTCTGTAAGTTATTATAACTAAGACTACTCGAGACGCTGCTTTGTCAGTCTTTGACCATCTACAGCCTACACAGTTCATCTGTCAGATTTATCAGAACTGTATCTTTTTAAGGAAGCCATTAGCACCACTGGTAACACACACCCCGATGTGGATGGACAGACGAACAGACAGGGACTTTTAAATAACACTAGTGGGCTCAGTGATTGATGACTGACTGCCATTGCCGATGGAAGATGGTATTGTCCATCGGCCCAACCCTATTACAGTATTCCATTTCTTGCAGTATTGTTCTGTCAATAACATTTTGTCATTATATTGGTGAGTATATGGTAATATATCGGTGTACTAAACAATCATTGCCATATGTGTGCAGAATCTAAGCAATGGGACAACATTGGTATCCGGAGCGTTCTGGTTTCCGTCTGTAGTGTGTTTGTCGTTCGAATAGTTGACGAATCACATTTGAGAGGGCATGGTTTGCTTGCAGTGAACAGTCCTTGCTGAGAGCAGAAGACGCAGAACACATTAACTGAAATGCAATCTTGGAGCCAACTGGCTAGCGTTTGACCATGATTTCGCTTTGTATTACCTTTTTTTTTCTAATTTAACTGCATTCATATGCAAATATCTGTTTGTAGAGATTAGCTGAAATATTGTCTGGACCTGTCTCAAGTTGCTAATCGAACTGTAAACAACGACTGGCTGACTGAAGAGGATGTCTTGGCTCGGGTATCTGCTGGCTACACAGGAACAGTAATTAATATTTACAATGACTTTTTTGGGGTTAATTAGGGTTAAGTGAGCTGATACTTTCTTTAAAGTTGGTCTCCTACCTACGTTATGTTTGTACTTTAGTGTGTTTACTTTCACGTGTTTACTGATTCCCATATGGGTCTTTGAGAGAACCACAAGGTTTTAGGACTAAAGGGTTCAAATTATTTTGTCAGAATTGTTCCAGAGGAACCGGTATCAGTATCCGCCTTTAAAAACCCATATCTGTCAAGCCTGATTTCTGCTGCTCTAATATTATGTGTATTATTTATGGCACACAGCTGTGTGTGGTATACACTTCTACCCAGAGGCGTGATGAACCTGAGCTGTGCTCTTTTACCTTTCTCTTTTATTGTGCATCAGCTGAAACACAGAAGTCAGACCTCCAAATGGAGCCCCAAGGACAAAAGACATTAGGTAGGAAATGTTTCATTTTGGAAAGAAGCACGCTCGTTCTCTGATCTCTCTCGTTTAGCATTCGTCTCACTCTGCGTGCTCCTCCTACAAGCTGTGCTCCCGTTGTTTGAAGTTAACCCAGGCTACCGACCGCCTTGTTAGCTTAATAGTTTGGATATGCAATCTAGGGATGATTTATCACCAGCCACTAAAACAGCCTCCCCACGTACTCTTGGCTTTTGTTGTTTCATTTTTTTTTTCTTTTATGACAAATTGCAGCAAGCGGTGCGCATTCAACTCAGTCAACACTCAACTCAAAGTGTGTTCGGAGTCACTGCACTTGTCTTATACACTATAGGCTATTTCCATTGGGAGATAAAGCTCTGTCTCCACTTGTCTCAGTGTCAGTTTAATTATAGCAGATTTACACTCCAGATAAAAGAAAAAGATGAAATAATTCATACATGCACATTCTGAAAATCAATACATTTAGTAAGGAATCTGAGGCTCAAACACATGTGTGTATCTCAATAAATTAAGAGCAGAGGGTTATGTGGTTAGACTGGGGGGCTTCCAGTGAGAATACGAACTGAGTGTGTTGGAGGAGGTTATCATTACTGTATATAAATATATATGTGTGCGTGTCTCGTGTACACATGTCTGTATAGCGGAGGCCATTATGTATTTACGAGAGATGAATAATGTACAATAAAGAATAGTTTTACAGGACTGGTTAGATCTGCTCCATAATTTACTGTAGGCACAAAGGTGTTCAGGGAGGCCAGTCACGCAATGGGCAAGTATTCCAACCCAACACTGTTCCATTTAGTCGTCCAACTTCTGATGCAAAGTTAACTCTCCAACTTCACTATATTGCCATTGGTGCTGTGGCAGGACATTGTCTGATTAAACTGTCTCATTTGTTTATCTGCACTTCCGTGGATGTTTCAGACCACTGTCCGGTGGGGATTTACATGACTGTTTATCTCCATTAAGGGTAATTGGAAGTTATATACACTCTAATAAAGGTATTTTCTTTAAGTTAATAATGAAGTGCTGAGACAGTGGTTGTGTATGTATTACAGGAAACATCTTCAGCTTGTTTGTTTATGGCAAAAAAGCTGTCCTCTGTCTCTGTGCTTTAAAAGAGTCCCATATTACACAGGCAACATCATCATGCACATGAAGCACATCTGCTAGTTAAGTTTCAGGAATCCCTTTACTTTCCCCTCAGACTTAGTCTCTGTCTCTTCTTATATCCCCTTCCTTAATTGGATTTTCAGTGGAACTCCTGTAAGAGCTCTGTCCACCTCTCCAGCCTCCATCCCTTTATCCTTACATACATTTGCACACATACCACACAAGGCTCCATATGTTCATCTACCCAGGGGGTGGCAGTGGCTTATTCATCAATCAAAGTGAGAATAAGAAACACAAACAAAGACAGATGAAGACCTGAGTTTGTGTGTGCATTATCTACAGCACATGTGTGTATTTGCCTGTACACTGACTGTGTGTGTGTGTGTGTGTGTGTGTGTTAGGCCAGACTTCTGCTACTCTGGCTCCGACAGGCATCTCCCTCTGTTCTCTCCATGGCTCCACCCCTGCTGTTTCTGCACACGGAACAACTGGGGGTGGCGAGAAACTGGTATCAATAATGCTACAAACCCCTGCGGATATGTCCCATACGCTCCATTATTGATGACAGTGTGCTCCCACTTTCACCAATGTATTACAGCAAGGTGTCTGGGTACAAATTCAGGTAGCACGAACTTATAGGAGTTGTTGTCAGTTATGTAGTCAGGAGAGAGAAGTGTGTGTGTGCATATGTATGTGAGTGTGCGCGCGCGTGTGTGTGTGTGTGTGTGTGTGTGTGTGAGTGTGCGTGTGGGTGTGTGTGCATGAATGGATGAATGGAGAGGATGCATTCGTTTGACAGCCTTAAGGAATCATTTGCACAAAAATGGTGGGTTTGGCAGATGTTGTGTGCAACCCGTCTCATTTCATGCCCCCTTGCTTTTTTATCTGGAGGTTTGTTTTGCACTTGACGTCTTCAAATCAAATCAGAGACAGCAACAAAATCAAAACTAACTTTAGGTACAACATCTAATTTTCTCACAAGTGCCGAAAAGACAATGAAGTGATGCTTTTTATTTAAATTTATGATGTCTGCCTCTGATGTACAGTATCTGGGATTTGATTACCGATGTTCTTTGTCAATAGGGAGCCATACAGGAGTGTAACAGTTTATGGGAATCCAGGCCCAATAATTCTGTGCTTTTTTTATATTGGAACAACTCAGCTGGGAACCATGTATAAAAGCCTCTGGGTACAATCTGTCTCGATTACTGGCCAGACACCTCCTTGTGTGCTATCTTGAAGCAATTAGACCGCACTTAAACATCCTCAGTCTGAGTCATTTGCTCACCTCCCCGAACATTGTTGCTGTCATTTTTTCCCAGTTTGTCTTTAACGTTCTTTATTTTCCCAGATTTCCCTCTTCTTCTCTTTCTCACATCTGTCATGCTGAACTCTATTTATCCATTACTTTTGCCAGCTCTCTCACACTATGTCTCGTTCTCTCCTGAGTCACCTTCACTCCTCCTCCTCCTACTCTGCTGTGTTTTATGGCTAAAAGCTGTTATTCCGCTCGGCTGCAGCCCGACTCCTCTCTGTAATATTTCATTCATCAGAACAATTAAAGCGGAACATTGGTTTCCAGGGTGATAATTAGGGTTTGATGAGTGAACCTGAACGCCACCAGGACAAGACAGCTTGATTACTCTCATTTGCCGGTCTCTGTGCTATTCCAGGGTTATTATCCATTGTCTTGTCAAGCAAATAGAGGAAGAAAACAGCCATGAAATGGAGAGAGGTGAGACCTAGAGAGACAGATAGAAACAGAAGTGTGGAGGTAGAAAGAGTCATAGGAGAGTTTGTTGGAGATGAGTGGCTTGTAATAGGAGCAGGTCTTTTGGATAGTGATACACCACATTAACGCCGTCTCCTGCTGCTTTTCAGTAAAACATCCATGGCATCTCTAACCCCGTGCCCTGCACCTGGGAACTTCCTGCCAACTTCTCGCGCATGCTTAAAATCCCATTCCCTGTTTCACTCTGTTGATGATTCTACTTTTATTCATAATTACACTTTTTTTTTTTTCAAGCCCACACAAGAATTTTATTCATGAGACAGGTCACCTCCACCTCCAAACTGATTGAGAGGCAAATGGGATTTTTGCACCAGATTAAATACTTATGTAAAATGTAATACAAAGTTCTCTGTTATTAGGGAAACTCAGACTCCAAGAAAGTAAAATAAATATATATAAATATATTAACTAAAATAGAATACTAAAAACACCTAGGTACAACACATTTATGTAACGCTAATGCATGTTTCAAAGGCATTTATTTTGACTATTTCTTTACATTATGTAAATTGTAACCTGCGCAGTCTAGTGTCAGTGTGATAAATAAATCAATTCGGAGTTTGCTTGCAATGTAGTGATTCTCTTTTACAGCTGCCAACTAATTCTGCCATAAAGAGTGCTTGTTGTAGCAAATAATTCAAATTATAGTCAAGCATGCATGGATTAACAGACTTTGGCATTGTTTGATGTGCTCCAACACGACTGTGTTGGTTTGCACCACTTCAAATCATACACAATTATTTTAATAGCGAAGTTGTAAAGGCCAATTCCAGTTCGGGGAGCATGGTGGTACACATACGTGAACCAGAGTGTGTACATGTGTGTTTATCTGCATGTTAGAATTATTTAAGCATTTATCCCACGTCAATGTGCTTTATATATCCTCTCAGAAGTATCAGCCAATCAATTAATCTGACATTACCTATTCAAGGTTGTGACCTGGTAGGATCAACCAATGAAAGAGCCATTTAATCTCGACCTACTGAATACCAAGCAGCACTGTGCATCTGTCAATATGTGTGTGTGTTTGTGTTTTCTGGTGTGCAGTGTATGCATGTATATGTATGTAGAAGTCAATACAAAAACCTTCAGACAGGAGTAAAAGTGTTTTAATTTATACAGATTCTTGTGTGTGTGTGTGTGTGTGTGTTGTGATGGTGAACGGGATGATATACTGGGAGTGACCCAAATGTTCGAGAAGTTTGCATGAGCTCGACAGGTAAGCAGCTGTCAGCCTTTTTTTTCCGGATGTAAATGTTGTTGACCTTCTGGAGAAGCTGTTTCTCACAGCATGTAGCACTAGAATAATAGCCGTGTGATGTTTGAAGCTCAAGCTGACCTCTCCGTGTGCACACCAAACAGCTTTCTCACCAAGTGGAAGTAAATTGCTTCCAGTCCTTCTTCACTGTTTTTTTTTTTTTTTTTAGGGCAGCTGAGTGACATTTCATGGGGCCGTGGCACTTACATCTCAATAGTAATCACTTCAAACTTGTGACGCTCCATTTGCTTAACGATTAAGCACAGAGAGGAGGCTGAAAGAATTTTGCTGCTAATTCGATGCTTTAATGAGCCTGGTAATTAGAGCTAAATGTTAGTGAACAGTAGGTACTGCAGTTCAGAGCCCAAGCAGGGGTTTCAAGCTAAACCCAATGGGACAGGACCTCTCGGATCAGATATGGTGCCATGAGATAAATAAGAACAGCATGGAACTCTAACAGCAACATGTTGTGATTGCTCTTAGGGGTAGCCTGAAAAAAATAAACAAAAGCCACTACTAGAATAGATATGGGTGGTGGGAGTGATACATTTTCTGTAATCATCTAAAATTATTTACAGGAAAGCTCAGCAGAATGGATTGGATAGAGAAACTTGCTATAGAGATAGAAAATGCACTGTAGTCATTTTGTGCCCTACATTATCTGACTATAAAATAATGGACATGGCTTCTGTGACATCCCTCATTGGTTTTTTGTACAGCCATTTTGAGTTAAACATTTTGACCATTGCCATCTTGTTTTTTTGGAGCCAGAAATGACCAGATTTGGCAAGAGGGTGGAGCTGTAGAGGAGCAACGGCTGGATCTACACTGTGGCAAGGCCTCACAGACACACTCAAGTGCCCCATCCTTAACTATGCACAGCTTTAAGCCTTAATAAAATGTAAACAGGTGAGTTCACCCCCGTACAGTTGTTGTGAATGTTGAAATTAGCTATCGAGACCAAAACTTTTTTCATACCAGGCTGTAAACATGTTTACTTCTGCTATTAAGTTGAGCATTTTAACATGGGTGTCTATGGGATTTGACTCGCTTCTGGAGCTAGCCTCAAGTGGCCATTTTAGGAACTGCAGTTTTTGACACTTCCGCTTTGGCTTCATTTTTCAGCCGTGGAGGTGACGCTTGACATCATCTAACAATTGTTTCACCAGTTACAGAGTCACAAATTATGTATAAAGCTAGAAATGGACAATTACCACAAAGTATCCAGAGGTTGTTTAAAATGAGGGACAGCTATTACAATCTGAGGGGAACAATCATTTTTGAAAAACCAAAGATCCGTACAAATGTCAAAAGTCATTGTCCACCAGTTAAGGGGGTGAACTTGTGGAGTAGTTGTTCTGAAAATATAAAAACTTTGAGTACATTGGCCAGACTAAAAAAACTTTACAAAAATACCTTAATTATGCAGTACACTGTCAAAAAATAGTAAGTATATCTTATATTTGAGCTCATGAATCCATGTCATGTTGTCTTTGGTGTCTTGTCTGCTTGGTGTCTTATGTTTTGGCTGACTAAAAATTTACCAATTAGCATTTAAGTTTGTATTTTGGTTGACTGAAAGTTGTTTCTTTGGTTGACTGAAAATGCACTAAGTAAGTTATGTAGCAGTTATGTTTGGATTAGCTCACATTTAGTGTAAATGGTTTATTTGTGATAAGGGTAGACGTTATAAGCCTTTGCTTCAGCCTACACCAGTCAGTCCTTGTTTTGTTTACTTGTGCTTTGTTGCTGATATATATTTTTTTTCCTGTTGCTTTTTAATGACCGAAATAAATCAATCAAATCAATAAATCTACTTTAAAGGACGTGTATGCGACATTCAGAGCATATCCATGGGGACAGTCTGCACACGGTACTCAACATGGATGTGGCTGAACAGGCTAGCACCCAATGGTGCAACGATATCAATGCTGACAGAGCTAACATTTTTACAGGGGGGCACATTGGGGATGGGTGCTTTACTCTTTCCACTGCGAAAAACACGTCCTCAAACCTCCAGTCTGAAACACCTCGGCTATTATGACTGATAGCACAACAACATGGAGTTCCAGGAATTATATCCCACCAACGGTGAGTCCTCCTCAGCTGCGGAGGATAGGTATAGCCCTACACTGCTTAAACAACCAAAAAGAACTGAGAAAGCTAGTGGCTGGATATGTGGTTGATAAGATGTTGCGCAATGAGTGACTCTCGGCCTTTCAGACACAGCCTTGGGAAAATACTGGTCACAGACATCAGATGACCCCCAGGGAAAAAACAAAAATAAAAAAGAAACGTATAGCTCATATAGCCACACTTACCAGCAATTACGGTGATATTCACAAAGAGGTGCACATGAGAAGTTCTAATATTTTAGGAGAAACACAATTTTCGGTTTTGTGGGATGTAACGGAAAAGTAATAATACAAAAGGTGTAATGAATTACTGTTGGCAGGGAGTAATGCATAAAGTAATAACATTACTTTTAAAAAGAGTAACAAGGAATGAGTAATTCATTCAACATTTTTAGTATATTCAAAATTAGCTTTAAATCTAATTCTACAAAAAATGGGTCTCTGGGGGAGCAGGGAAGGTCTGGAAGAGCGAGGAAGTGGTAGAAAAAGAAGGTAGGAAAAGAAAAGGAAAAACTGGGAGATGGAAGGGGGGTGGGGGGTGCTGATGTGGTGTGAGAATGCAGCCTCTCTGTGTGTATGCCAGAGAGAAAGAGAAGGAGAGAGGAAGTGGTGTTCCCCCTGCAGCAGTCTGTCGGCTCGGCGTTCACGGTGGCTGAGCAGAGTGGAAGGCACAGCCGGCCCGCAGGGAGCACTTGGCACGCCATCAGCTCTGCACCGGGCACGCTCGCCGCCCAGCCAGCACAGCCCAAACACACAAGCATCGGCGATCAAAACAACGCCAAACAAACACACGCCGAACACACTGACAACATGTGGGGGGGGACAGGGTGGGGGGAGGGGGGCACAGACACAGCAGAGCAGCGGTGTACTGCTGTTGCTAGTGTCTCGTCCTGCTCTGCCATATTTACAGGCAGAGGTGAAAGGACCACTTAACTATACTGCTGATATTTTACTCAGGTTAAGCGCGTACATTACAAACTGTACTTAACCCAAAAACTTAAATTAATATATATGAGGCATTTAGAGCCCCGTTTTGGAAATAAGATTTACAGTTGTATGAGCTGTTTGATTATAATGTCTAGAAATTATTTTTTAATTAATTAAGTAATTTTTTTACAGATATGTGTTCCACACCCAGAGACGGGATGGACAAAATATCTCACCTCTCAAATAAAATGCAACACAAAAACACTACATTATCAGGCTGTTCTCCTACATTCATACCTATACCTACATAAAATACTGTACTGCAATTAATATATAACCTGGGTAATTATGAGGCAGAATCCATGTATAATCCACATAATAGGGAAGGCTGCCATCATGTGACTAATGCGAAAGTAAAGTAAAGATGGAATCAGTATTAATCGCAAATGTCTGCGTGAGGAGGCAGGTTGGAGCAAAGTTGGAGCAGGTTGGTCAAACAAACCCAGGACTTTACCCAAGGAGACAGGTGTTCGGGTCTGTGTGAAACCAAGTGAACTTTGAGTTATTTTAAGGTACCTAATCACTATGTTTTTTGCCTAAACCTACATAACTTAACATTAAGTACATAAGTATATGTTAAGTATGTAACATGACGATCCATTGTGCTGAATACATTTTAGCATGGTATATTCAAAACATCAAATAAAAGATTTCTGTATTAACTAATGATCTAAAATGTTGACTTCATGATGATCACTTGTAAATATATATATATGTATATATATATACAGTACAGGCCAAAAGTTTGGACACACCTTCTCATTCAATGTGTTTTCTTTATTTTCATGACTATTTACATTGTAGATTCTCACTGAAGGCATCAAAACTATGAATGAACACATGTGGAGTTATGTACTTAACAAAAAAAGGTGAAATAACTGAAAACATGTTTTATATTCTAGTTTCTTCAAAATAGCCACCCTTTGCTCTGATTACTGCTTTGCACACTCTTGGCATTCTCTCCATGAGCTTCAAGAGGTAGTCACCTGAAATGGTTTTCCAACAGTCTTGAAGGAGTTCCCAGAGGTGTTTAGCACTTGTTGGCCCCTTTGCCTTCACTCTGCGGTCCAGCTCACCCCAAACCATCTGGATTGGGTTCAGGTCCGGTGACTGTGGAGGCCAGGTCATCTGCCGCAGCACTCCATCACTCTCTTTCTTGGTCAAATAGCCCTTACACAGCCTGGAGGTGTGTTTGGGGTCATTGTCCTGTTGAAAAATAAATGATCGTTCAACTAAACGCAAACCGGATGGGATGGCATGTCGCTGCAGGATGCTGTGGTAGCCATGCTGGTTCAGTGTGCCTTCAATTTTGAATAAATCCCCAACAGTGTCACCAGCAAAACACCCCCACACCATCACACCTCCTCCTCCATGCTTCACAGTGGGAACCAGGCATGTGGAATCCATCCATTCACCTTTTCTGCGTCTCACAAAGACACGGCGGTTGGAACCAAAGATCTCAAATTTGGACTCATCAGACCAAAGCACAGATTTCCACTGGTCTAATGTCCATTCCTTGTGTTTCTTGGCCCAAACAAATCTCTTCTGCTTGTTGCCTCTCCTTAGCAGTGGTTTCCTAGCAGCTATTTGACCATGAAGGCCTGATTGGCGCAGTCTCCTCTTAACAGTTGTTCTAGAGATGGGTCTGCTGCTAGAACTCTGTGTGGCATTCATCTGGTCTCTGATCTGAGCTGCTGTTAACTTGCCATTTCTGAGGCTGGTGACTCGGATGAACTTATCCTCAGAAGCAGAGGTGACTCTTGGTCTTCCTTTCCTGGGTCGGTCCTCATGTGTGCCAGTTTCGTTGTAGCGCTTGATGGTTTTTGCGACTCCACTTGGGGACACATTTAAAGTTTTTGCAATTTTCCGGACTGACTGACCTTCATTCCTTAAAGTAATGATGGCCACTCGTTTTTCTTTAGTTAGCTGATTGGTTCTTGCCATAATATGAATTTTAACAGTTGTCCAATAGGGCTGTCGGCTGTGTATTAACCTGACTTCTGCACAACACAACTGATGGTCCCAACCCCATTGATAAAGCAAGAAATTCCACTAATTAACCCTGATAAGGCACACCTGTGAAGTGGAAACCATTTCAGGTGACTACCTCTTGAAGCTCATGGAGAGAATGCCAAGAGTGTGCAAAGCAGTAATCAGAGCAAAGGGTGGCTATTTTGAAGAAACTAGAATATAAAACATGTTTTCAGTTATTTCACCTTTTTTTGTTAAGTACATAACTCCACATGTGTTCATTCATAGTTTTGATGCCTTCAGTGAGAATCTACAATGTAAATAGTCATGAAAATAAAGAAAACGCATTGAATGAGAAGGTGTGTCCAAACTTTTGGCCTGTACTGTATATATATATATATATATATATATATATATATTCATGAATTAAAAGGTGTGACTGAGTGTATGTCTGTATGATTCTCATATTACTTTACATCATATTTGATTAATAGTAAAACTGCTTTCATTGTGTGGTTGGACTGGGTCCAAAATTACGCCCGGGCAATTTTCTGCGGGATCGGCCCCACTGCTACTGGCTTTATGCGGAGGGGTCCTGCATAACCCTGGCGTTCCACATTGATTTAAAAATTATTTCATTGCTTGCTCTAAGCATCTATTAAAAGAACTGTTTCCATAGCAACGACCTGTTAGTCGTAGCAGCTGCCCACTAGTCAGAAATAACAGACCATAGAGTGGACTTAAAACAGGATTTACAATGCAGTTACATTCAATTAAAGCCTATTAACAGATACGTTTGAGCCACCTGAGTGGTACAGCATTAGCACAGGCAGTACCGCTGCTAACTGGCTGGCTTCGTTAACTGTTGCTACATGAGCTAGCCTAGCACTACTGGTATCACCTATTGAGAAGCTGCCATTTTCATTATCAGTGGTTACATTATTTTTGAATTAATGCGTAATCTTACACTTTGCAGCATAAGCCGCAAGTGCTTCTTTTCTTATTGTCTCTGACTTATTATCGTATAGTTAGGATTAAGCAAGTAAAACAGTAAGGGAAAGATTGTGCTTCATAATCACCATTCTGACCTCCACACCTTTGCAATCCGCCTCTACATAAAGGACACACTATTTCCCTGCATTACCCCAAACACTTTCGGTAGGCGGGAGTACTCACCTTGACAGGCAAACTCCTTCAGCCAATAAGTACAACAAAGCACTGGGGAACATCTTCTGTGCTGCTAGCCAAGCCAAATGATATATCAAGCTTTTGCCAAATCCGGTCTGAAGAACACTGAAACGTCTTTCTCTCAGAGAGACTCTGCGAGTGCATATTCTTCTTGTTCTCGTTCTCGTGCTTGTTCTTGTTTAACTGTTGTCATCAACTTTATATCTGCAATAACTTCACTTATTGCTGTGTTTACTGTACTTGTATTAAAGTTAGCGCTTGTTGCTTCCAGAGCCGCCATTACTGTTCTGCAAGCTGCGGCCTGTATTTCACATCAACAACTAAAATGCAGCCCCTGATTGGCTATTTACGTTGTCAGCTACAGTGTGGATCCCTGATTGGCCCCAACTGTATTTTAATTTCTGGAAAGTGTTTTCGGTGGCACAAAGTCCAGACTGATACTGATGATAGTGAGCCAAGCAGGATGTTGAGCTCACGTCATCAGGATGTTCTTACCAGGGTAATTGAATATTGCCATTGGACATAAATTATGAGGTGCAGACACGTTATAAAGACACACACAATATAGACATAATTACCAGGGATACTGTGCTGGAATATTTTATATATTAATTTGAGGGCTCCCATAGAGATAACACATGCATCTACCCCCTTCAACTCCATATTTCTGAACATTACGTCAGTTTCACATTCTGGAGAGTATTTTGACATCCAGTGGTGAAGAGTAAAGTCTCTTTCTCCTTCCTGGCCTCCTCACAAAGGAGAAGCACTGTGTCCCTCCGTTTCCCTCTTCTTTCTAATCAGTGCCAGTTGTCTATGTGCCAGTAAAGCAAAATAAAAAGAGACGTAAATGGCAGCACCATCTGGAGTCTGCCCTGCTGAAGAGCGAACAGAGAGGTGGGGGGGGGGGGGGGGGGGGGGGTTGATTTCCAGTTGATTTCAATCAGCTCCTTTACAGCACAGGAGCCTCTCTATCAGCAGCCCCCAGGCAGCAGCTCTTAGAATGCCTAAATATGCCAACACAAGTGCCAATGGGAACCAAGTCCCAGGTTTCAGGTCCCCTCTGGACTGAACTGATGATGGACAAAGCAGGGCTATTTATTGCCTATGCTGCCTTGGGTTTGAAAACTAAAAAGAGGAGAGCATTTTGAGGCTCACTTTGCAGCCTGGAGGGTGAGACAGAAACATCTCAGCATGGGAAGGGAATGACTAAAGTGAAGAAAAATGTAGGTGCAATGCAATAAGCAGTTTGGGGTTTTAAATTACACTGAACAAAAACATAAACACTTTTTGTTCTCATTTGTTTTTCTAAGCTCACTAAAGACTTATTTCTCTTAAGTTTTGGTCGGGAATGTGTTAAAACGTGTTTTGTTGGGCACTTCTCCTTTTCACATATAATCCATCCTCACATGTGGCATGTCAAGATGCTGATTTAATAGCATTGTTACCACACAGGTGCGCCTAGGGCTGGTCACAATAAAAGGCCACTCTAAAATGTGCAGTTTTATCATGCAACACAATACTGCATATGTCACAAGTTTTGAGGGAGCGTGAATTGGCATGCTGACTGCAGGAATGTCCACCAGAGCTCTGGAGAAGTGTTCTCTTGATGGATCCTGGTTAAGACTGTACCGGGCAGATGGCAGATGCCATGGTGACAGTGGGGTTATGGTATGGGCTTGCATAAACCACGGACAACAAACACAGGTGCATTTTATTGATGGCAGTTTTAATACACTGAGACACTATGACAATCCTGAGATCCACTGTCATGCTATTTATTCACCACCATGACATCGTGTTGCAGCATGATAATGCGCTTAATGTTGCAAGAATCTGTGCACAATTCCTGGAAGCTGAAAACACTACAGTTGTGGCATTGCCTGCATACTCAACAGACATTAAGCATGTTTGTGATGCTCTGGATCGGTATGTATGACAGTGGTGTGTTCCAATTCCTGCCAATATCCAGCAACTTCACACAGCTATTGAAGAGGAGTGGGCCAGCATTCAACAGGCCACAATCAACAACCTGATTAAGTCTATGTGAAGAGGATGTGCAGGGATGCTGCCAGGGATTTTGGCCACGAGTCCTATGCAAATACCACACCACACCTCTAGAACCAGTAGTGTAGTGGTGGATATATGCAAGTCTATGGGGTATACCAACTTCTTTTTCTGAGCGTCCACAGTAAACCCACCTTTCAGCCAAAAAACCTGATTTTAAGTTTTACTTTATTGTATATTTTAAATTGTTATATGTTCTGCTTATCTAATCTAATCTACCCAGTCATATACAAAGTATCTAAAATTGGCTCCAAATTGCCAAATTACAACATTAAGATACTCTGACATGCAAACAGAATCATATAATATTTTATCATACCCAAAGGATCTCATGTTATGTTCATAGAAATCATTTTTCTGCAGTTTTGATACTTTGACAGGACCCATTCTGCATAATGAGTCCTTTTTACTTTTTATACCTCAAGCACACTTTGCTGATAAACTTTAACGTACGTAACAGTTTGAATCTAGGACTTTTACATGTAATGGAGTATTTTTAGACTGTGGTTTTTACTTATACGTAAGAAACAATCTGAGTTCTTCTTTCACCACTGGTTATAATATTATACCCAAACTTTGACAAAAAAGCTGCTCACCTCCTTCCTCAGTTGGGAGTAGGGCTGGTTAGTAAGAAGGGGATATATGGGGACACAGGGCTGCTGAGGACGAAGCTGCATCTGTACTTTGGCCTGGTAGCCAGCAGGGACAGGGACAGCTGATTTAGTATGAATAGCTTGCTAAAAGTTTGCCTGTATTGACTAAATGATGGCTTAAAGAGAAGCAGAATGCAGACACTCAGAATTTTCTGTGACAATATTAACTGTTAGGGGAGCAAACTTCTACCACTCAGGGTGACTCACCTTTGTTTGTCTACTGTCTTTTCTCTCTCCTGAGATTCTTTATCTTTTTGCTACCCAGATTTTTTCTTTGAGACATGAGGCTTGGCTCCAGTGACACTCTGCTAGTAAGTATGGTTTGCAGCAGTTCTAAGGGCAAGACTGAACCATTTTATTAAAATACAGGGGAAGGGGGCATTTTTGATGTTTAGCAACTTTTTTTTAATACCCAAAACAAGACAAGAAAAAGAAACTGTTATAGTGGTTAGCACATTCTAAATAAAATAATCCCTTAATGATGGTACGGTAATAATGTTCTTTTGAAATAATAATAACCCTCATATGGTGCCACGGGAGATGTGTCTCACTGCATGAAGCAAATGGTGGTAACACCAGGTACTCACTGATTCTTCGAGGTATTTATTGTCTGCCATTTATTGTAAAGGGCACATTTAAATTCTACTTTCAAACAGATGGATAAAAACATACTTTGCACAACATGTCAGTACTTTTCGATTGTATTTTTCTCACCTTTTAAAATAAATACAGCCTCATGTTGTGTCAATCATTTTTACACACTGACTCCATCACTAAATTTTGGAAGAGGTTTGTTTTTCTGTGTTTTTTTTTCACATTTGTATAAAGAGTTGCTTTGCAAAAAAAAAAAATCTATGAAGTAAATGCAGCATCACCTGCAGGACACATTCACAACAAGAGAGGGGACAGTATTATCATCACTCATAAAGTTTACTCTCAACAGGTCAGATCGTAATATTCAGGTGGATGATGACGACAAGGAGAAAGATGTCATAGAGGGCTGGGACCGCACACAGACAGGGAAGGAGAGAAACATCATCAGTGTGGAGGACAGCTCAGTCCCTTCAGGTAGCCACGGTGCCAAATGCCAGACTCGGGCAGAGCGTGGTGACAGCCCGAGAGAAGCAAGGGAGCATATGTGTCTTCCATTTTGTATCATATCATGATTTTTTTTTAACATATAGAACAATAGAGAGCATTGGACTCAGTGAGCATGGTTTCTGTGCGCAACAACTTTTGTTGGATGACAGATTATAAAAACACATACGAAAAATACAGACTTTAGTGTTTCCTCGCCGAGCTGAAGTGGAGATACAGTACCACAAAGTGGATATTTCTTACTAAAAAGACTGCAACTTTGGAAGACACCCACTTTATCTGTCACTCTTAGACTGTGCTGAACCCCTATATTATCTTTGGCTGAATATTAGAGTATATTTTTACACAATACAAGAACTGTTGGACTCTGTTTCCCTATCTTTTACAGTTTCGTCCCCTCACAAAGCCACAAAAACCAGTATGGGGAAAAAAAAACAATCATTGCAGCGACCAATAGCTCTTATAACATACATAGGCATGTGATGTGAGTAATTCATGAATAAAGATTTAATACCTATCCCTTAAAATGTCATTATTAAATCAGCTTGAGAACATTTTTTGAGAGTCATTAGAACATTACATGGTAAGAATGTTATTAGGTAAAGTTGCATTGGTTAGGTTTAAGAAAAAAAACATGGGGACAATGTAGGCCTTAAGAAAAGTCAGAGCTCACTTGAGCCCCGTTTCCACCAAACACTTTTGGTATGGTACCTTTGGAACCAAAAGTTACACTTGAACATGATACCAAGACCCTAGTGTTTCCACTGCAAACAGTATCCTTAAATGTGGATGGGGCTGTTGTCGCTCACTGCTCCGCCCAGCACTCTCTGCACTCATTACCTGGGAGACGGATGGAAGTCAGCACCTCGTTTATCGTCCATAGAACGGGGTTGCACACCAACATTTTCAGAACAAAATAAAAGCGCTGCGGTGAGAGTCTCTCTCTCTGTGGGATATTTAAAAATAGCATGTATGTGCATTTAGTCCTTCTCGGACAAGCTCGGGGGTTTAGTGTTGCCCACGGGAACGGTGTTCCGCAAGGAGTGTGGATTGTGATATATGCAGTTCACACAATCTAGTCGAAATATATAAATGCTTGAAGATTTACTCATTTCTAAAAGTGTATGTCGTATAAAAACTAAATTGATGGTCAAAGTTGTCACAGAAATTTAAATTGTGTTGTTTGACTCATGCCGTCAACTCATGCATTGAGAAACATTACAAGTTAACGTTCCACCTTAGAAGTACCAGATCTGTGTGCTAGGTACCCCAACAGAGGAGTGACCAAAAATGGAAATGGTACGAACGGTTCCATTGGTACCATCCACAACTTTTCACAGTGGAAACGGAAAAAAGTGTACTGAACTGAACCGTACCATACCGTACTGCTTGGCTGAAACGGGGCTTTGGTTTCGCATGGGACACAAACACCAGTCTCCTGGGGTAAAGTCCTGTGTTCACCATCCCAACCAGCTTTCTTTTGCAGATTTTTGCTCTTTATACTACTTCCTTCCTCACTGCTGTCAGCACATTGGTCACGTGATCTCAGACTTCCCAGCTACATGGCTTATATATGGATTGTGGTGCATTACTTTTTGTAGGTATACACACAAACAGTGTATAAGAACAGCCCAAAATGTAACACTCATGCAGAGATGTAAATGTCCTTGTAAGGGTCTGAGTGTTCCTGAGAAGTTTTTATACCACAGGTATTCAAAGCACCCACCAACTCCGGCCATGAAGAATCCAGTGCCAGTCAACCATGATAACACTAATTAATTAACAACTTCCTGTTTAATCCAATTAAACAGGTTGTCAGCACGGGAGTTCAGCCTTGAGACTTTCATCACTCACCTTTTCTTGGATCCAACCCCACGCAGTTTGACTTGTATATAATTAGACAGGTGTAGCCATTTTGATTGCTTTTTCTTCACATTAATTAGCAGTGGATAATTAGTTAAGACGAACACTAATCTGGGTACTACAGCTCTTTATCCTCTGGAGCTGAGGGAAGTCACGTAATAGTGTGAAAAGTTCAAATGCCAGAGTCAGCACACAGCCATCCCCTTTTACGTTAGAACTTTTTTATATAATTTTCAATGTCAGTGTCCTGACACACACATACAGGCCTGAGAATGGATTTGTCCATTTAAGGGCAACTTTAAATTTATTTTTTATAGATTTACAGTGTATTGACAAGGTATCCAAATACACATACAATATTTACTTCCTGCCTCAGAGATGGTAGCAGAGGTTCAAATATGAATGATGTGGCTCTAACAGAAATTCTGCAGCTTTAATGCATTATCCCTCGAGTATGTAATTGAAAGAATCGGAACATACTGTGATGAAGGTTTCCCTTGGGAGAAGGGCTGACTCAGGTGGCAGGGAGACCAGAACAAATCAAATTTAACTTTCATTTTTCAAACCAACCAATTGATTTTTGAAAGTGTTACATAAAAGACACAAGACTAAAAGGCACAATGTGAGCAGACAGTTGCCCATGCAGGGTGTCAGACAAGCAGCATTAGTGATGACCATGGTTATCATTACTGCCAAACATCATTGTCATTTAAAAATAAGCCTCTCTTCCAACTCTGGATTATAAAGTAGGAGAGATGGAGGAAAGTACATTTAAGAGGGCAGAAGGGAGAGTACAGAGGGGATGATGATGGACGGACAGAGGAGGAAGAGAAGGAGGGATATACAGAGGACTTTAATAGGTATAGAAAATACGAGGCAAAGGGACATATAAGAAAAGAGATGATGCAGAGAACAGGTAGGGAGGGAGGTTGGCCAGAGGACAAGATGAGAAGAGATGACAAAAGGAAGCAAAGTCAGCCTGGGAAACTGTGCAGGAGGAAAGGGGAGGAAAAAGAAGGGGAAAAGGAAGAGAAGAAGACAGAGCACCTGCATTCTTGGCAACTTCACATGCGTCTCCATCATAAACTAACTTACTCCATTTTCAAGAAGCCTTTCCAAGTCTCTAACAGGTACTTGGAGAGTATACAGATGCCTACACAACATTAACAACCCAAGATCCACAGTAAATGTAATTGGCTCCCTCTCACTCCTGCAATAGCTAAACTATATTGTTAAAGATAAAGGGAAACTTTTTAAACTCATACTCTCCAATTAGAGGATATATATTCTTAAATGTGTGGACGTAATGAAGCATCATCAAAAGTTACATCACGGAACTGTTCTCAACAGTATAAAATGGCCACTGTATTAGCACTTATGAATTATATATTTCCTTTTTGGTTCTGGTGAAGACTTTTGAAGCAGTAAGGGCTGAACAGAAAAGGCCTTCTTTCCTTCATTAATAAATCATCTAAACTTCCAGTCATGCACACACACAAGAACTGCACGATGAAGTACACATAAACACAGTGACTGTACAGTACAGTATGTAATTGTCAGCTAATAGGCGTTTAAAAAATGTATCTACTGTAAATGGGTTACATCAGTGTGCACAACTGTTAACGACAGACAATTAAGCTCATATGCTAATTACCTGAATTAATAAGCAGCATCTTTTGGGAATTTCCTGGGTAACATTGGATAGTCCAAGTACATATAGCATGGAGTATTTGTAGCATTTAAACAGCTTATTAGCTGAGATTCAATTGTTAAACTGTTGTACATCATTCTATAGATGTTTCACACATTATCTATGGGGTATATGTGACAATATATGAACATACCCTCAGATTCTCATAGTAATGTAGTTGAACTCGAAGTATTCACTCAGCCTATGCAGCACAGGTTGAGTGAATAGTTCATTTCATTTCATTTTTTGATTTGTTCCACTCATGTTCATGCACAACAATCAGATTCACAATCAAAACAACTCTGATACATATTCCATAACTGAAAAGGAGCAGGAAGAAGAAGAAAACAATCTTATTTTACCTGACCTCTTCTCAAAACATACATATCAGGAGAAATAGATGAGCTGCCAATTACAGTTGCTGAACAACCAACACTTACAGTAACTTCGGAGAGAAAAAATAAATAAATAGAGAAGAATCGAGAGCCATACGCAACAAGTCACCTTCAACAAGGGGCCAATTCTACCCAACAACTTCAGAAAGTCGAATGATTTTTCCTTGTTGGCTGGCAACCACATTACATTATTACACTAACCCTCCTGTGCAATCAACCTACTGTTTAGCTAGCTGTTGCTAGTTACTAAAATAGACTGGCAGGCGGTACTTGCTGTATCTCTGATTGAGGGTGAGAGGCTGTCAGTAAATAGTTTGTTGGGCACAGGGAAACAGAGATCTGTGTGGGTACATGAGATCCTAATAAAGAGGGTGGATCATGAGGAGTACCACCAGTCGGTCCAGGAGCTTCTCCTTGATGATGGCTGTTTCCACACATATTTTAGGATGACTCAGGGGCAGTTTGACAACCTGCTGTCTATCGTCAGGCTGTATAGCTCTGGGTATCTAGCAACCTCTACATCAGTTTCTCCTCCATTGTTTGCCAACTGTTGTTGTGACCACCACAGAAGGCCCGCCTCTCAAATCATCCCACTGGACAATGGGAAAAAAGATGACAAAATAAGAGATGATGTGGGGTGGTTTTCCATTCTGAGTTGAAGTTTTTTCAACTCGAGGAGTTCAGAGCGCTCTGGCAGAAACACCAGGGGCCTAGAGTGCAGAAACACAAGGTGCGTCCCAACACAAAAAACATGTGCAAAAAGCTTCATTCTCATTAAAAACAATTTCAGAAAGGTGCCTCCAGCTGAACAGAAAAATATTTATACATCCCTTTAAATCATTCTGTGGAGAATTCCATAGTTTGACGCCAACCACTGAAGTACACACCTGCTTTAATGTAGACTGTGAAACTGATGCTTTAAGTGAAATTATCGTCTATGATCCTCGTCCTCTAAAATTAAAACAAACAACTTTTTGTAACTTTTTTTGTAACTACTCTGTTTTTGCCCTATACATAGTGTCTGTAACTCAGCTAAATTGTTACCTTTTAATAGTCCTGACTTAACAAACAGTCTGTTTTATGAACAATTCTTTCTGCTCTATTCTATATAAATAATGGCTTTGTGTTACTCATGTATGTGTTGCCCCACAGTTCAAGTTCAAATGAATTTATTTACTAGTATGTAGTGAATTTTTACCATAGACTGTATAATAAAGATGGGCAGCATGAAAGCCCCCCAAAAGTGAAGCCTCCTGGTGGCTGGCTGCAGCACAGGTCATAAACCCCGCCCCCTCTATGGTAGCAGATGGGGCATGGTCCAAATTAAACTCAAAGTACACAGTAAGTTTGGTTATAAGTTATTATTTGATGCTATAAAATCGGGTTCTAACATCATGACTGACAGTTGCGTGTGCCAATCAGTGTGTTCGTGATCAATGGCACTGCTCCTGATTGGTTAAACAGGTGTATGGAGGGAACTTGATGCCATGAAGATCACTGTGCAGATTCTTGCTCCAAGTGACATTATCAGCAAAAGGTGGCAGTGGCTGCATCTGGGATATTTTTGCTTCATTTTTGTCCACTGGGAGGAAGTGGCGATGTGTTTTCCATCCAGTCACTGATTGTCACATATACTCGAGATAAACATCTACAGACCCAGTAAAACTGTTGCTTTATTGAATCTCAACAAATACGCTGTTGAAAAGTTAGAGATACTCTATAAACTATCTGTAGGTGCACTATCCAAATAAAGAGTTACACTTGTATAACTGATGGTGACCTAAATAAAACCCTCAACGGAAGAGAATTTAATACAGTTTTATTGCCAGCATCTTTCACTTCAGCATTCTCAGTTGTCATACTGCTGCAGGGGCTTTTTGGAGTTGGAGTTTTTGTCATATTTTTAGAAGATATATTTGCTGCAGATATTTATTACCTTTACATTTATGGTCAGATTTAAATACACTGAAAAGCAGCATGTAGATATATCGCTTTGGAAATGTCAGCATTTGTATCTGCTTTCAAAACCCACATCAGTCAAATGGTATTTTCTAAAGCTTGGCAGGAAATAGCAACAGAGGGGAGGTTAGAATTAAATCAATTCATTGCCGCTCTGTGGAGGCACTGTAAATTGGACTGTCATTGGCTAACCAATACGACATCAACTTAAGTCTGCCTTTCTCACCCAGTAGGACCTCGGTCTGTCTGCATGGCATAGAGCCTGCTCTCAGTGCTTGTTGTGTATGTTAAAGACGGACGTAGGGGAGGCAGTGGTATTGGCTGACACTCAAAACACACGTGGGACCTGGCACGCCGTGCTTCAGTCTGGCATTTGTGCAACCTCTCTGCTGTGTTGGAATTAGTCAAATGATCACAGGGGACACTGGATGACACATACAGGTGGCTGCATGGGCTTATAGGTGTGTGGTTTGCATAATTGCATGTCACTGTCTGCTCTGCTTATCAAAAAAGTTTCATTATCCATAAGAATTTCAGCATTTGCAAAACTCCCCTTTTGTTTCCCACCCTAAAAAGTTCCCGACCAAGGCCACTCCTGACTCTGGGAGGTAGGAGTATGATGGTTTCTGTCTCCAGGCCTGCTGTCAGCGATCATGCGGCTGTAGTGAGCCATCAGTCAAAATTAACAGCCTCATCGAGCATTCGGGACGGGCATCAATTAAAACCAGTGGAGCTCAATATTGTTTTATGGTATATTTACATTTTAAAGCTTGATTTAATTATCCTGGGAGCAGAGAGCATCCACAGTGGCCCTCCCTTGCTCAACGCCCACACATCACTTCCTTCCATTAAAATATGGATAGGAAATAAAGGGCAGACTTAGTGCTGAGCTGGCTGCGGCATCTACTTGGTACGGAGTCCATGGAAAATCTTTAATCAACACATGGAAACAATTAAATAAGGTTTGGATTTGTATTCATTTGCTTCAAAACCATGGCGCAGACATGAAAGACCCTGTGCTGACAACAGTCCTGAGAGATGAGGCTCAGCACAAAGGAACCAAGGTGCAACCTCCGTCTAAAACATTGGTGCACCGAGCCAACCAGTATGCTGATGGAAAAGTGATCGCTGTTGCATCTCTCCCTCATTTTCTACCGTTGAGGGCGGTCAGATATTTAGCTCATGAAAATTCAACAGAAATCAGTAACTGGTATTACAAAATGCCCTCAACTGGAGATTACATTTGATATTCACATAGGAGATGGATATAGGGAGTAAGTTAATCTATTATGCAGCTGTGCAGCATTACATTTGCAAATATGTCCTCAGATTTGTAAGAATGCATCTATGTTGCGTCATCAAGCTGTTTTTGTTTTGTTTTGTTTCCAGATTTGTAATATTTGATGCCATATTTCTCCGCAGGCTGTTTAAACATGTTTAAATTACCAAGCCAAGTAAAGTATGTTCACAAATAATAATGCTGTGTGTCTATGTGTGTGTGTGTGTGTGTGTGTTGTAGCCTGACATCTATGAGGACATATGTCCCAATTAACACATGCATTATTACAATATATAACCCTCTCAGTCTAACTAATTACATTTAACACCTTACATCACCATGATTATTGCTGGACAGCAGGCTGAGCCAGTGCCTGTTGTTCCTGTGCTGACAGTGTTGCTTAATAAGCTTCCACAGTGCATTGCCACTGGGCAGTAGCTGTCCGTGGTGCTGAAACAGCACTGCTGCATGTTTCCACAAAGCAGTGATTTTGTTCTGTTGGCTCACAGGATAACTTGTCCAGGTCATTGGATTTTCTTTTGCTCTCGCTTTGGGACCTGGTGTGCCTTCCAAAGGCACACCTCTTGTTGTACCAGAGTGCTACAACAAAAAGCAACACTGTTTGGTTTATAACATGACTATGTGCAGGTGATGTTGTTATAAAGTGATTACTGTAGTGAATAAAAGTGAGGCTGACTATTCTGTGTTTCCTTAGCAAGTAGTTGTGATGGTGCTTTCTGCTTGTATGCAGAAAGTTCTTCCAATGTAGGGAATTTGGGAGGTGTAAGAGTATCTATCCAAAGGTCTTATAAGGATGTCATCCTGAGTAATTGGTGGAGAATACCTCCCACTTGACAACCCCACTTCCTGTCTACATTTTAATAGAAGATTACCCACTCTTAACTTTTATTGGCTTAAGTGCAAAAACAAAAGAACACTGCTCTTGTGAGAGCGCGTTGCGTTGGCTATTTTTGCTCATATAAGTGCAGTCTGTAGGTGCTTATCATTGCACTGCCACCCACCAGATGGATATGTTCTATCTTACAGTAATGTCAATGTATTCTTATGTTTTTTTATATTAATATTTGTATGAGTTTGTCTACAGGTGTCTCAACAGTCTTGTAATAAGGATGTGCTGCATTTACATGCACATATTGTACTGTGTGTGCTTGTACAGTATGTGAAGACAGGCCTGTGTGTGTGTGTCCTTGCCTCGCCTAGCCTGCATGTGTAATTTTCTGTGTATGTGCATGCACTTTAGTTTTTTTAGAATTTGCCCAGAATGGGCCATCAAACTCTCCCCCAGTGCACAGCAGCTGAGAATCGACATTCAGGGGCCCTTTTATATTTGTGTTATCGATAGCAATTAAGACTTGGAAGTGAAAACACTATTCTGGCAGTGAAATGCACAATACTGAGAAAAAAGCAAAGGACTCTCTTTACTCAATCTGGGATTTGATTTTTGTTTTAGGGCCATTAAATTGTCTACCGTGGAAGAGGGAGGAGCTGGCACAGACTGAAGAAGCAGAGTGCAGTAGAGAAAACAAAGAAGGTGCAGGGAGAGAATGACAAAGGAGGAAGATAATATAAAAGAAGAGGCACTCAATGTGGAGATGGATGGAGTGCATTACAGGTGTGAGAATCTGGGGGGAAGAAGAAATGGCAGAAAACTGGGAGGACAAAGTGATGGGGAGAGAGGATTAAGAGATGGGAAGCTAAGGGGCCATTGTGGGTGGTGCGGCAGAGGTGAATTGTGGGGAAAGTATACAGGGATCTACAGGCAGATGTGTATGGAGGTAGATGGAAAAGAAAGGCAGACTGAGAGAGAGACGGGCGCTGATGGACGAGGGAGGTAGGGTGAGGTAGAGGGGAAACCATGTATTAAGTCAATGGGATAATGATGTGTCAAAGCGTGACCAAGCTGTGAAAATGGGAAAATGTCTTTCATCATCACTAAAGTGTCCTCTCCCTGACCCCTTCAGGTGAAAATTAAAATGGTGGGGACTCGATGGAAAAACTGTTTCAATTTACTTCTAAGTGGAGCAACATTGATTCTCGGTTGAAAGCAGGGCCTGGAGGCTTACAGACACAGGAGGCCGGTCTCCGTCTCTCTCCCTCTGATAGAAATACAGATCATCATGACATCTATCTGTGTCTGCGAATTGCCTAATTGATTTCCTGTATTTAATCACTACATCCTTACTTATTAAACCAGAGAGCAGCCCTATTAATACGTTTATTAAAACATTTATCATGGTAACTCCCACAACTTTGTTTCCCAAATCCTTATCATAATCAATATATAAAGTGAAAACACATTTTAAAGGAGCAAAAGGCATCATAGACAAGAAGGAGAGATTCATTTCCTGCTCTTTCATTACCATGTTTCCTTGAAAAGTGAGTCAGCTGTATTTGATTTGTCCTTCACACTGATCTGATTTACATATTCCATTTACATATAAATAAACATCTATTTTTAACTGATGTATCACAAAGGTGATCTAATCTGTTACTACTTCATGCACACTTTAAGCCCTTTGCATGGTAAGTCCATCTTTTTCATATGCATTTTTTAAAAATCTGTCATCCAATACAGTGTTACTCAAAGGAACCTTGTGTTACACCCTTGAAAATAGGGGAATAATAATCACGAGAGTCAAAGTGATGTTTCTTCAGTGAGAACTTAACTCTAATCAAGGTTTACATACAACAGTTTAGAAAGTACAAGTGAGTACAACTACAGGAAACGTCTTTTTGTAGAGTGTACACACCACTTTTCCAGTTACAACATGCACAGATTTTACCTGAGGCGCATTTCTGCTTTCTCAAATATTACTAAACACAAAATATCTTAAACTTAATAAACTCTAACAAAGGTCACTAAAGGACATGTATTATACTGATAACAGTGCTAATGTACTACAATATGTGTACATGTGAGTTCACAGTTTACACAAAATGGCAGAGATACTTGGTCCTGCTACGGGTCGATCAATGGTAAAGAGCAGGGACTTAGCTCACAAAAACACTTTACTGACTCAAATCTACTCAAAATGTCACACTCACTCTCTTAAAAACTGCTGGCATGTTAACAAGTAATTACACTCATGTGCAACTCTGTTAAACAATGATAACATACCTGAAAAAGGGGAAATAGGAAGAGAGTTCCCCCTAGTTTGAAGAAATTTTCCTTGACGGCTTTCTACCAGAAAGGGATCTCCTGGTTAAGGTTAGGAAAAAAGTCATGGTTTGGGTCAAAATGAATAGATTTCTGTCAGAAAGGGCTTTGCTGGAGATAGGCAGAATCCAAACATCTACCCTCTGGACTTACAGACTAAGCCTTGACACCGCAAGCCGCTGATAGAAAGCCCTCGAGATGGTTTTTACTCGTTGCCATGGAAACATTCGGGCAACAATTTCAATCATCATCTGCTGTCATATTCTTTTTGCTCATCTGTCCCTGCAGACAATAAGATATAAATCCCATGAATAAGGCTGTTTTGTGAGACAACAAAATGAATTTATGTACAAAATATAGACTGCAGACATTCAGAGATTTTGAAAATAAGGCCTGGGCTAGGCCTATTAGTTACATCAGAAGATCATCTTTAGTTGTTTTTCTAGCCTTTATATCTGGCATTACACTGCGCAACCTAGGCGTCAATAATACAAACGCATTTTGATAACCCTCTATAGCCTATGTTTCTATATATTTCTGTATCATGATGCTGTTGAATATTATTTCCTGCCTACACAATTCAAGTAGCATTTAAATTGGCTACAGTAATGATTTTACATACACATAAGTTTATTGAAAAAAGAAAAAAAAAACTACTACATCACGTCCCTATTGCAATGAATTGAGGGCAATCAAATATCAGTGAAGTCTGCTTAGGTCTGCATCCCAAGCAGACTCTCTGGAAGTCTGCAGAAAGCCTGCTTTTGGCCCCTTGTGGACTGGAGGGATTGTGGATTTGGACAGCCCTAAGCACTCCCAGACTTCCCAGAAATGCACCTAAAGTCTATAAGTCTGCAAGTGTGGTCAAGTCCGGACATTTAGATTCAGCCAGAGCCTACAAAAAAAAACAACTTTTCCCTAGGTAGGTGGGTGGAGATAGAGGCAATCGATTACAGGATTTTAAATTAAGACCATCTTGTAAAATCCCCCCAAAAAAACACTCAAAGTAAATAGAGTCAAGAGTACAACCAACTCATTAGCATTTTAACCATTTTAACCATGTTTTAAATTACAATCTACTGTAAGCAGAAAGCAAAAAAGTGAGGACATTGTCTGTGTTGGTAATGTATCAAAAAAGTTTTTCTAAGGCACTATCCTCTGCTTTCCAGTTTGTTTGGAAATCAACAGGAAGAAAAATACAAAAAAAAGGCACCACCTACAATAACTTTATACAATCCAAGAGAGAAGACGTTGCATCGCAGTTCTGATTGTTTTGAATGATAATGTGATCTCTGGAATGTGCAGTTCAAAGACACTCATGTCAAACAAGAATCACAAAAATTAGAATTTCAAGACTTGGAATCAGTTATGATATCTACAGGACCAAAGTAATAGGCATTACCAGGTATCCATAGACTCAAAAAGTCAGCCTGCAATTTTTGCTCTCCATATTATGACCTGGCAAGGCTCAATAGGTATATACCTGTCAGTCATTAAAGTAAGTGCTGGTGCAGACGTCTCTTGGTCTGTCATTTGTCTCTGCCTCTGAGTTTCAAAGTAGAAAAACATAGAAATGACAAATCACCAAACACTTTGACATGAAGGGCATGCATTTGCAGAAGCAGGCTGTATAATACATACAGTATACAATTTAAATAGCTGTTTATGAGGTGCTGGATGTCATCTGACTAATATCTCACCTGCCATAAACACTTCTTAGTAGATGTTTTGCAGATTGAAGTGGGAAATATAGGCTTGTTTTCTAAGATCATGTACACTGGCTCTGAGGCACCTTGGAGATTTGGTCTGGTCCCAGAGTCCCATAGCGTGTTGTGTGTGCTGTAACCCAGCATGAAGGTTTAGCCTATAGCGTGACCAAGCAGTGCCCTGAAAGCAAGGGTGAGAAGGTAAAAGAGGAGACAGCCCCGGGCATTCTCACACACACATACAGATAGAGAGAGAGAGAGAGACTCACACGTATAAACACAACCCGCGACCTCAAGTACAAAATAAGAGGAGGCATAAACACGCACACACACAAACCAATGCCTTCACACAAGTGAAGGCAGTGATCAACACATACCTATGTGAATGCCTCAACACACACATACACACACATTCTTGTACTGGCACCAAAGAGACGTCCAGGTAACTAGGTAAATATGCTCGCTGCTGAACTCTGACAATAGATGGTGTTACAGGCACTGATGGCAACATTTTATTTCTGCTAATTGTCAGTGAGAAGGCCACAGATTGGGAGGTTTCCTAATGTGAGACTGCCTCCTTCCAAAATATGACTACATACTGTAGGTTGTTTGATCAAGCAGCAGTTACTCATATTTACGTTTATTGCTTTTTGTCGATTGGCTGTAGTGTCTATGACAGGAGCAGAGGAAGTCAATGACATAGTACAAAGAGCAACAAAGTTTGCATGAGGGAGAAGGTGGATGGATGGGTCAAAAAACACAGGACTTTGACCAAAGACACTGCCATATGTGTCTCGTGTGCACATATGTAAGTTGACTTACAAGTTGTACTTAGGTTATGTCACATAATGTATTATAGAGTTATGTTCACCCATTGTTATGCAACTAAACATAACTTATGTCATGTTACAGACATAGTCTTTTTAACCACACCATGATATTTTCCTAAACCTTACCAAGTAGTTTTGTTGCCTCAACCTAAGCGTGACTGTTTCAACTTTTTGTTGTTGTTGTTGTTGTTGTTGATCTCCTGCCACAGGAAGGGGCGCTTATTAGGAAATGCTCCAGTGCTCCATATCAGAGGGTAGGATCAAATGACCTATGTGGTTGTATGGGTTTCAGGAATTGTTGCCTAAATTAATTAAGTAAGAAAAATTACACGGGCATTTTTCACGATTTTCAAACAGCTTTGTGTTTTAACAATGTGGGTAGTATCTGTGAATGAACTATAAACTTCCCTCCAACTTACCTTCACCCAGAACTCCCTGCTCATCTCCCAACTTGTAACAACATGTCATCAAGCAGAATTTCACTGGCCTTAGAACTGTTGCTCGAACTATAGATTGTACTTCTACATTTATGTATACCTGCCACCTGAAGTGTATAGAAGCGGATCAAGAGAGAGACCCACCCCTCTTGCTTTCTCTTTCTTTCTAATGCAGTCTAAACTAAAAAAAAAAAAAAAAAAACAGTAAGACTGGGCAGTGCTGAATAAATATAAACAAACACTGTTACTGTGCTGCCTATTTCTCATCTAAAATGTCTTCAACAACACATTTTAGTGTACTGTTTAGCAGTAATACGAGAATTTGAGCACAGGAAGTGCCAGCCCCAGCTGATATTGGGCAACCATTCACATCTACAGACAATTTTAGAGACACCAATTAACCTGTTCCCAATCTGCATGTCTTTGGACTGTGGGAGGAAGCCGGAGTAACTGAAGAAAACCCACGCTGACTCGGGGAGAGCATGCAAACTCCGCACAGAAGGGCTCCCACACTCGGGATTGAACCAGGAACCCTCTTGCTGTGAGGCAACAGTGCGAACCACCAAACCACCGTGCCGCTCTCTAGCCTACCATGAGCAAAAGCAAGCCCACAGCCCTTTCCTCTGTTTTCTCTGGACATATAGCACCAATTTCAAAAATATTCATGTCTTTACTATTGCACAGACAGCTTAGGTTTATGAAAATACCATCTTTCCAGCAGTGAAATACTTCTAAAAGCTCAAGCAAATGACAGAGAGGCAGCTAGTCAGAATGAAGTTTGAATGGAAGGCAATCTTTTCAGCAGCTAAGGTGACTGCTGAGTGACTGATACTGAATAGGAAAAACTGCAAATGCTGGTCATACATTATGTTCAATTAGTGCAGCAAAGCAATAAATTGATGTCTTCTTTTCCAGAGGTTCAACAACTCTGAATTTTTGTTCATGCCTAAAACAGAATTGTGAGAAAGTACACTCATAAACTACAGCCTTTTGAGATAAAGAGCAGCAAATTGGCCTCACTTTAGAGGATTTTCTCTCTATTTGTCTGAAAACAAGGTGTTCTGATATTCGATTGGCCTCAGTATTCTCTGTGAATGCACTCACACAGTCACAACCATGCAACACATATGAATGCTAGGAGAGAAAAGGCACAGTGACACATATTGACTTATTCTGGGCTGGAGACAGTATTGATTTCCCAGTCAGAGATCCAGAGACAGAGGCATACAGCAGGGGAGAGAGAGAGAGCATATTAACTCACCGGATGCATTCCAGGCCACATTACTGCTTCTACAAAATGTTTTCTAAAGCATTATAAACCAAATTCCTTCTGCAAAATAAAGATTTTAAACATCAAAGAAACTGGCCTTTAGAAACTCCATTCGATTTCATAAATGTGTATTTATACAGGCAGGAAATTTGTGGCCAGTTTTGATTTGGTCTGCACTGCACTTTTACAAGCATAAAAAAACACCTTGTCCTTCCAGAATGAATACAAGTCTTTGTGTCTATCAGGAAAAAGGCACACCTGATTCGGGTGCTTGTGTGCATTGATGGCGTGTTTGACATACGTTGTGCAGTGTAGTGTTCACCTTGGTCAAGCGCAGCGAGGTTAATGGTGGCCACATCAGCAGGTGACTTAAAAAGCGTTTAGCAGATATAATTGATGATGCAATTACTGTCCGGATAAAGCCGAAGTCTGTTTCCCCTCTAGCATTCCGCCCGAAGAGCCATACGTCTTGCTGCAGGCTGGCCTCTCCTGCTCATTCCTCCACTCTGCCAGCTCCCCTTCAGGGAAAATCATGTTATCAACACAGGGGTTTTAGTTTAGTTTAGTTTAGTTAGTGCACATCATGTCGCCATTAGGTCAATATTGGCAAAGGGCTGAAGGAGAGGTAGGCTGTTCTCAAACACTGTTTCTCCATACTTTCTAACTTCTGATCTTTCTCTCTTTTTTTATGCTTATGCACCTGCTCCTTTAGATTCTCCTGAACCTAACCACATTTAAATCTGTGGTACAAACAAAGATCATTCTCTGTTGGGTTAAATGTGTTTCTTTATTTGCCTGTAATCAAATAAATTTGCATATAAATTATAATATTCTATTTACAGCTTTATCTACAATAAACAGAATGTAACAGTAAGCCATACTCAATGACCTGACAACTCTGTAACTGGTGAAGTCAGGGAAACTTAATGAAAATAGTTTAACAGGCCATGAAAAATGTAAGAATCCTAGAATTACCATCACATTTCCTCTCCCAACTTGTCAAATACTGACACTTTGTCATTGGCCTTATAAAATAAAAATATGGCATGCTAGGTACCTGTCCTGCATCAGTTTTGGATAACGTACCAATTTACGCTTGTAATGCTCATTGTGTCGTTTCAAAATAAACTTTCATTATCATAAGAAAATGTACAGCTTCTGCTTGTAACAAACCAAAAAAGGATCATTCTAAAGAAATAAATAATTAAAAAAAAAATATTACTTATAACATACATATAATAAAATATAAAAGCTTCTGCTTGTAAAATGCTTGCAGTCTCTTCTCAAAATGAACTTAAAACATAGGTAAAACATTTTGGTTTTAGGTTTACTTCCTTAGGTCCGGGTAACAAAAGTATGTGGTTAAGTTTAGGGGAAAAAAAACATCATGGTCTGATTTTAAATAAGTACATTTGTTGCTAACCTAATGTGACATGGCATACATCACTAGCATAATATGCTACACATAGATACTAACACACAGGACACAAACAGCAGGCTCTTAGGTCGAAGTGCGAAGTTTGTTAGCGCTATGCACACTTTCCCGTTCTATCCTCCTGAGACTCCATCCTCTTACAAGACATCACATTTTGGCTTTGCTGCACCAGGTTATTCATTCTGCTTAACTTAGGCCTGTTGTCCTTATTTGTGGACACTTTTTTGTGTTAGTGGAATTAAGAGCATAATACACTAATGCATGTAAAAACAAGATGGCAGCCATCTCTGCCAAGTCAGTCTGCAGCTGATCCTAACACAGACGTGGACAAGGTTCAAAACCTGATCACATTTTATGGTTGAAACTTGTTTATTTATGTTTTATAATGTTTGTAGTTTGATATTGCATAAAAAATAACCAATTTTAGCAACAGCAACAAGCCACAACACTGTTAATAAGGATGTATTTGTTGGGACTTGATTGTTGCAGCATTTCACACAGGCATGTCAAAAACTAGTTTCTGTTCAAGAATCATGCTTAGTTTTTTAACTTATCAGATCCTACTAATCCCAGATAGGTAGAAGAAATTAAAAATACATGCCGAACAAAAGCTCATTTCTCAAGAGGCTGTACACTATGGCAGTTGCCTGCAGCATCAAAACAGTGCGTCTCATACTGCTGCTAAGGGTGCCTTAGTGCATCGGTGTCTGGCGCAGAGGGCCAATGACCAAGCATCAGTGTTTGACAAGTTGCAAATGAGATGGAGTTGGAATTAAAAGCAACACACTTCAAGTGTGAGTTATATTGACAGGCAAGCTCCTGACTTGAATAAAACCTGATATCCCTGTTTAACCCTACTGTAGCTCCCAGCCACATGAGAATAATTACCCCCTGCTCAGGTTCATCCTCCAGGTGAACCAGTGCAATGATGGGTCAAGACAAAACTCATTCAAGTCACCGAGTGTGTTGATTTGGGTTTGGATAGCCCACCCTTCACCTAATTAGAGCCTTGTGAGACCCCCTGGGTGGCTGCTGGTGGTAACCTGCAATATAAGCACAACCTGTCCGCATGAGGAGTGTGTGTGAGTGGCACTGAGTTCATTTCACACAGCAGGTGGGGACTTTTACTGTTATTACCTGAGGGCTGTTATGCAGACAGATGCCTTCTCAGTAGGAGGCATTCAAGTGAGCAACACACACTTATGGATGCTAGGGTGCACATTCACACCCACCTAGCTTCATTTGTATCTACTCACAAACACACGCATGGTCAGACCGATATTAGTTTGATGATACTGGCCTTTAAAATAGCAGCAATTAGTAACATAGTGGGTGAATGTTTTTAAAGGTAATACAAAGTACATATAGTCAATTTTTTTTGCAGCTTGGGTTTTATTTTTGCAGTGCTGGTTATTACGGATACTGGTTATGATAGCATTTCCCTCATTAACTTAACTGCAGAAGTACATGGTTTCAACAAAACTAGTTATGACATTGCTGTGTACTGCAGGATAACTTTTCCAAATACTTGCCAGCACCAAACTGTAAATGTGACACACAACATAATGTCCTGCTGCTGATGACACATCTCTCTCCCCTGGTAGCTCTTTTCAGTTCATTAGTTCTCTGTGTGCCTGGCTTTCAGGGCAGAAATCTGAAAAATCAGAAGACATAAGGACGGGTGATGATAATTATTGTAATACATTTTCTCCTTGTTACACAAACTATGTCAGACCGTTCAAGTGGCCATGGCTGTCACAGTTTTATTACTGGTTTACTTGACTGTTTCTCTTTGTCTCCGTGTTTTTCAGACTCACTGTAGGTGCTGGCAGCCAAAGAGACAGGGGCTTGTGGCTTACCAATTTACTAATTGGTAAGCCTGTCAACCTGTGCTGCGGTGTCATTGACCTTGTCTTTGCTTTGGTGTTTTTCTATGCAGAGAGTGCCACCATTATGCCGTGGCTTTCAATGGAAGCTTTTCACAGCATGTTATGGAATACCTGCTGTGCAAAACAATGTTGCTAAATGTGTTCATATGATAAATATAATACAGCACTAAATTAGATATTGTAAGAGGGGTGAGATGAGCAGTTAGATCCAATGTTTCAATGCATGCTTTATTAATGCTGGGATGTTTTGTCTGCTTTTTCCCTTCTCTTTTTACTTTGGTTTTGGCTGTCAGAAAAGAATTACACAAGCACCCCATGAAAATGATGGTGTTTAATATAGCTATACACTATAAAACAGCACACTATGTATAGAACTTCTCAAGCAGTGCACTGAATTACTTACTTTAATGACCTTTTTAAAGATTTACACAAATGACATCACTTTGGCTGCACAGTAAGTTATCTCTTATTTAAGGACATAAAAAAGGGGCACT
The DNA here is from genome assembly GCF_041903045.1 of Epinephelus lanceolatus. Taxonomy (NCBI): domain Eukaryota; kingdom Metazoa; phylum Chordata; class Actinopteri; order Perciformes; family Serranidae; genus Epinephelus; species Epinephelus lanceolatus. The sequence continues at coordinate 17,217,886 of NC_135747.1, read as the reverse complement.
GTACATGCATTGGGGGTCTTCAAATAGTATAGCACAGCATGGCATGGCATGGCATGGTATGGTATAGTATAGTAAAGTACAGAACAATAATATTGTATAGTCAGTATAGTGCACTGGCTCTCAAGTTTTTTTGTGTCAAGGACCTCTAAATTAACACACATTTACACAGACCCCTATTTAATAAGATTTTGCTTCAGGGAGCTCGATCTGAAAATAGTCTTTTTGGTAGATATAATTAAGACCAGAATTTTATAGTGATTAACTATGGTTGTGAAGATAACTGTGGAGGAAGTAAAACCTATGGTCAGAATTGTCACTCTGGACTCAATTCTTTGGCAAATTAAATAGTAAAAATGTCCCCATTCTTCTGGGGACACCCTGGAACTCCCTTAAGCACCCCCGGTTGACAATCACTGGTATAGTATAATATAGTATCATATCGTATGATATTGTATCGTATAATTTTGTTCCGTTAAGTTTCGTATCGTATTGCATCCCATTGCATCGCATCGCATAATTTTGTTTCGTTTCATATCGTATAATTTTGTTTCGTTTCATAATGTTTCACATCGCATCGTTTCATATCGTATAATTTTGTTTCGTTTCATAGCGTTCCACACTGTAGCGTTTCATATCGTATAATTTCGTTTCGTAATGTTTCGCATTTTATCATTTCATGTCCTTTCATATGGTATAATTTCGTTTCGTTTCGCATCGTATCATATCATACGGTATAATTTTGTTTCGTTTTATAACATCATTTTATATCGTGTAATTTCTTTCCATATTGTAAAATTTTCATTCGTTTCGTAACATTTCGCATCGTATCATTTCATATCTATAATTTTGTTTCGTTTTGTAGAATTTCGCATCGTATCGTTTCATATCATATAATTTCGTTTCGTTTCGTAACATTTTGCATCGTATCGTTTCATATCGTATCATTACGTTACGTTACGTTACGTTACGTTATGTTACGTTGCATTGCGTTGCGTTGCGTTGCGTTGCGTTACGTTACACTCCGTTCCGTATAGTTACGTTACGTTACATATCCTCTCCTGCATATCCTAGCCTACATCACATGGCTTTGTATCGTATAAAGGGTTGAGTATCGGTATACGATACCTTTAAGGTATCGACTGAAATAACTCTGTATCCAGTAGTACTGAAACATCTCAAGTCAAACCATACTTGAAACTGATCCTTCCTGTACCCAGATCTAGTAAAAAAAAACTACTGTTTGTGTAGTTTTGCTAGAAGCCAATCACCACAAGTGTTCTTTGATTTATTGCAATATGTGATTGGCCCACTACTGCAGTAATTATACACTAATTAAACAGCCTATGGTTTGAAGTCTAACATGGTATGTGTTGGCAATTTGGCACACCTAGATGCCACCAAAATGTTTAATAGTATATTATATGCCACTAAACAGCCCCAATAGTATATAGTATAGTGCAGTATAGGGTAGTATAGTATATCGCAGTGGTTCTCAAACTGTTGGGCACCCTCCGTGGGGGGGCATAAAGTCACCACAGGTGGGGCGGGATGACCAAGGGGAAAATATGGGGTGAATAAAGTTGAATTAATATGAGTTGTTTCCCCCATTTTTGTAAATGACAAACTGCTGGAATTTCACTCTTTACCCTAAATGATTTGCATTGCATTAGGCTGTATTGACCTCAATATAGTAAAAAAAGAAAAAAGAAAAAAAGAAAAGAAATTTTTCCTCAACTAGTGTTGAACAGAGATAATGTTATGGATCAAAGCTCACTATGTCATGATTTCTTTTCTTAGTGATCTCAGATGATTCTGATTCTTTAAGCTGCCCCTAGCCCAGTATCCACAGCAGTTCCAACCTTGTAGTACCTGGCTCATCCCATTCAAACTGAAAATCCAAACTACTTTTTTATATGTTAGACAATCTGCTATCTAGTTTTGACCTACAAAGAGTAGTACCTAGATCCCTGTGGACTACTCATTTTAACTCTTACAGACTCATAGTTGAGTAGTATCAAAGTCTACCAGCCTCTATCTGATAGTATGGGAAGCAAAGACACAGGGCTTGACATTAGCACCCACCCACTCATGCTTTTATGTGAACACATGCATACACGGCGGTTGGAACCTAAGATCTCAAATTTGGACTCATCAGACCAAAGCACAGATTTCCACTGGTCTAATGTCCATTCCTTGTGTTTCTTGGCCCAAACAAATCTCTTCTGCTTGTTGCCTCTCCTTAGCAGTGGTTTCCTAGCAGCTATTTGACCATGAAGGCCTGATTTGCGCAGTCTCCTCTTAACAGCTGTTCTAGAGATGGGTCTGCTGCTAGAACTCTGTGTGGCATTCATCTGGTCTCTGATCTGAGCTGCTGTTAACTTGCGATTTCTGAGGCTGGTGACTCGGATGAACTTATCCTCAGAAGCAGAGGTGACTCTTGGTCTTCCTTTCCTGGGTCGGTCCTCATGTGTGCCAGTTTCGTTGTAGCGCTTGATGGTTTTTGCGACTCCACTTGGGGACACATTTAAAGTTTTTGCAATTTTCCGGACTGACTGACCTTCATTTCTTAAAGTAATGATGGCCACTCGTTTTTCTTTAGTTAGCTGATTGGTTCTTGCCATAATATGAATTTTAACAGTTGTCCAATAGGGCTGTCGGCTGTGTATTAACCTGACTTCTGCACAACACAACTGATGGTCCCAACCCCATTGATAAAGCAAGAAATTCCACTAATTAACCCTGATAAGGCACACCTGTGAAGTGGAAACCATTTCAGGTGACTACCTCTTGAAGCTCATGGAGAGAATGCCAAGAGTGTACAAAGCAGTAATCAGAGCAAAGGGTGGCTATTTTGAAGAAACTAGAATATAAAACATGTTTTCAGTTATTTCACCTTTTTTTGTTAAGTACATAACTCCACATGTGTTCATTCATAGTTTTGATGCCTTCAGTGAGAATCTACAATGTAAATAGTCATGAAAATAAAGAAAACGCATTGAATGAGAAGGTGTGTCCAAACTTTTGGCCTGTACTGTATATATATATATTTATGGTCCATATTGACATGATAGCATCACACAGTTGCTGCAGATTTGCTGGCTCTCCCATCCCACCACATCCCAAAGGTGCTCTATTGGATTGAGATCTGGTGACTGTGGAGGCAACTGGAGTACAGTGAACTCATTGTCATGTTCATGAAACGAGTTTGAGGTGATTTGAGCTTTGTGACCTGCAGGAAGTAGCCATCAGAAGATGGGTACACTGTGGTCATAAAGGGATGGACACGGTCAGCAACAATACTCAGGTAGGCTGTGGTGTTTAAACCATGCTCAGTTGGTACTAAGGGGACCAAAGTGTGCCAAGAAAATATCCCCCACACCATTACACCACCACCACCAGCCTGAACCATACAAGGCAGGATGGATCCATGCTCTCTGACCCTACCATCTGAATGTCACAGCAGAAATCAAGACCCATCAGACCAGGCAACTTTTTTCTAATCTTCCATTATCCAATTTTGGTGAGCCGGTGTGAATTGTAGCCTCAGTTTCCTGTTGTTCGCTGACAGGAGTGGCACCTGGTGTGGTCTTCTGCTGCTGTAGCCCATCTGCTTAAAGGTTCAATGTGATGTTCATTCAGAGATGGTCTTCTGCAGATCTTGGTTGTAACGAATGGTTATTTAAATTACTGTTGCCTAAAGAACTGCCGCTCACTGGATGTCACAATCAAAGTCACTTAAATCACCTTTCTTCCCCATTCTGATGCTCAGTTTGACCTTCAGAGGGTCATCTTCACCAGGTCTACATGCCTAAATGCACTGAGTTGCTGCCACAAGATTGGCTGATCTGCCACTTGGATTAATGAGCAGTTGGACAGGTGTACCTAATAAAGTGGCCGATGAGTGTGAGTGTGTGTATATACATATATATATATATATATATATACACACACACACACACACACACACACACATATATATATATATATGTAAAGTCTTCTGTTGAACAAGTAATCACTTGTCACAAGTACTTCAGCTTTAGTTCACTTAGTCGACTTGAGTGCCTATATCAACAATGTTTCAATTCCTTGCCAACACAATAACTAATAATAAATGTAAAACTTTGAAAAACCACCAGCCACAGTATCTTGTAAGCGTAAAATTTCATGTCAAGCCCTGCACAGACATATAAATGAGAGAGCATAAGGATGGAAAAGGGGGGTTTCTCTTCACATATATCTAAACACTGCCCTATGTAAGCGACAAAGGACTCAAAAAAAGGGGTGAACAGACAAGATTAATTCAACTGAACAGTGCCCTCTAGCAATGACATTCTCAGCTTATTGTGCAAAAGCACGAATCGTGAAGGAATTCTATGGCATGAACAGTAATGTCAAACCCTGCTGCGAATGTTATGATGGATTCCCCACTTCCCACGTGCAAAAATAATCAAGAAAAGCAACCAGTTCCTCATATCTAAATGTCTCTCTTTTTCTTTCTCTCTCTGAGTCTCTTTTTTCTCTCTCATCGCTCTCTCATTACTCACATAATTCTGTTACCTAGCACCAAGATGAGACATCAATTCTTCTGCCACTGAGAATTGCAAATTAGCTTTGAGTTAGCTCTTGAGGAGATGGGAGGAGACAGGAGTGGGAGGTGGAGAAGAGATAAGCTGATGAGTATGTTTGAATTAGCCCTCACTCGCAGTGGGAGAGAAACAATACTGCAAAATTTGAGAGACTTTCAGTGACAAATTGGGGTGTTTTAATGTCATGAGTGACGATTTGAATCAGAGCGGCGTGCTGTGTCGGCTGCATTCCAGTATGGCCGGGGTCTCCCGGAGCAGGTTCCAGCCAGGGAGAAATTAACATGCCACTGAGATTCAAAGTGGCTTTGCAAGGTCAGTTGACTGGAAAATAATGAGCAATGAGCTAAACATGGGGGAAATTAGACCAACCAGTCTGCTAAACAATCAGCGGAGATGTTATTATTGATTGGAAAATGTGTGGCAGACTGTCAATATCTTAAAAGAATTTTAATAATATTGCATAAAAAATCTAATGGAAAATCTTATTAATGTGTTAAACTACACTGATCCTTAAAGCACTCTGCGTCTTTGTGCATGTTTTGTCAGACACTACCTCCTTTTGATATTTGAGCATTTTCTCTCATTCTCTTACACAAAGGCCAGACAGGGACAGATTCAGTTTCAAGCATAAATAAATATTGTGAAAAGGTCACCTTTCCATCTGTTATTTGTGCAACCTCTAAAAGTAATTACATACAGAATGGTGTCGGCAAAGCTGTTTGTGTGCTTTCGTTGTCTAAACAGCATATCTCCCAGAGCTCATTTCATATACACCTGAGGACTGTGCAATGGTAAACAAGAGTAAATAACTACAAAATCTGATTGCTTGCACACTGACATACAGGCTCATTTAAAGGTATTAATTATAAATTCTAGAAAACTGTTATAGTTGCTGCTTCTTTAGAAAAACTATATAATGGTTTAGTCACATTTATACATCTATATATATCTATATATATATATTTATACATATATCTATATATCTCTATCTATATATATATATATATATATATGTATGTATATTGCTCTGCTTTTTGTGTCATAGTAATTGAGGGAATACTGCAAATATCAAAGTGAAAAAAGACCACTGCACAAACATGTAGCTTTTAACACCAGAGGTACTGTATATAAAAACATGTGTTATCACAGTGGAATTAGATCTCATAAACTCACAGGCGATAATGCATGCATTATAAATGACATAATAGGCCATGCCTTCCCTGCAGCACAGGATCGCGTGCTTGCCTCCTTTTAGGAGAGGCAACAGAAAGAGGTCAAACGTGACATCAGGGGAAGGCAAGTGATGGCACTACGGCACCACACTGCACTTTGAAGAGAGGGAGCGAGAGAACTTTCTCTTGGGAATGGATTTAAAGGCCAGGTGGTCCTCTACATTGTCTAACTTTAGATCCAGGTTTTATTGGCTGTTCTTACCAGGGAAGTTTTCCTCCAGAATAGAATATGATACAATTTGTAAAGACAAAGCACTGGTAGATCTGTGTTATCGGCATTACTGGCAATTCAGCCAGTGCTCACCAGACTACAGAGATGTAACACATCAGATTTCTGCCCATGCTTCTTCTTGCGCACTGCTACCTGCTGAAGTATAATACATAACCCTTAAATGCACTGATGATTTTTTAAAACATACCTACATTCATCTTTTTTAGGTATCCATCACTTATATAACCCAGATTAAGCCATATATTATAATCATAGTGCTACTAAACATTTTGAAAAGTATCATTGACATTAACAAACATAAACATCAAAAGATTGGTTTTTTTTACTTTTTGTAATTCATTCATATATTTCAGCATAACCTATTGCAGTATAGTTTATCTTTTGGTCAGTACAATATAGATAGTAGACTGGAACCTACCAAACACAAATTAGACAGTCACATTAATGAGTAATCATAAGCCCTTTTTATACAATGATCACTTGTGAGCTGCTACAAAGACCCTTCTTCATGCTGCCTTTGCATTTTTACCCTGAACCAAACAACAGCGGCATTGTGCCGCTCCACTGTGTGAGTTCAAACAGCATGCAGACATTGCCAAATCCACAGCATTGGCTTCTAGTGGGACATATCACATATGTGTCAGCAGTGCTTTATAAACAATAACAATAGCATAACATGACTAACAACTACTCAGCATTCATGTTGTACAGCAGTTGATCTCATCCTCTGCTCAGAGGGTAGGAAGCTTTGTTTGTCATTGTTTTCCCAATTTGCAGACATTGTTGACTTCCTTTCTTTTTCTCTGAGTTAGCCGCTAACTGCTATCTGCTACCTGCTACTTTTTAAATCTCATGGTGGGTTGCACGCATTACACATCCTGTCTTGCGAGCTGTCCCATATATACAGAAATTGTTTTGGTGCAGTTCCTACCTCTGATGCCAGCTTAAAGGTGAGACAACTCTGTTGCCCCATTTCACAATTGTATCTTTTATATAAAACAGCGAGGTGGCATAACTGTGTAAGGGGATACGGTCACTTTCTTGTGGTCATGGTTGTGCGCACAACCGCACCGCTTTACTATTTCATTGGTGGTCATGGATGGACGGATGTGGCATCAACAATGTTTTTGTGGGAATTCCTCAGCTGAGGTGATTCTGGTGCTGGACAAGACATTTACAGCATCCATCAGCTTTTGGAAGTCTTGGCACCTTGTTGCTTTTCACTAGCTATGGCCACAACAGCTGAAAGCCAAAGTCTTCCAGAAAAGTAAGATGCTTGTGAGATATCCTGTCATCCCAAGTTGAAAAATCGGCTAGGAGAAATACTTGTCCATTTCTAGCAGCAAGGTCAAGGCAGTTGAGGTAACAATATAAGGTTCCTTCATCAGTCCTAACTTCTCTATGGACTGCTACGTGGACAGTATCTTGACCGTTGTCTCATTAAGAGCTCACGTTGTCTAGCCATCTCTCACTCTCATGCTCAGAGCTACAGCTATCAAAACTTTCCAATTTCAAAGAAAATGCTGCTCTGCACTGAACCTACCACCCAGGTGCCGCACCCTCATATTACTGACAGTAAGCTAATAACATTTTTCATCACTTGATCTGTATTTTTTCATAGTAACAGTGAGACAGTGCAGTGTGTGTGCTTAATGGAATAAAATGAACGACAGAATGTAATATAGTCCCAGTTTGCTATGCATTGAAGAGTTAACCAAGCTAATATCTACACAGCACTGAAAATGTCATGACTGTCAAGTATGTATTTTAATTTGCCTTCAATGTTGGAAATCCCACCACTAGAATTCTAGCCTTGTCTTTAGTTACAGCCTTTCTCATAATAATTACTCTTTAGGCCAACTAGTAATGTGACCATACAGACCATTTACCACCTTAACAAGTCCATTTGACAGCCCCAATGATGCCTACAGTATGTTCGGGTATTCGTATTCATCTGTGAATTTAAAAGCTCTTCAGATGAGTAAAGCTACTGAGGAGATGAGTGGCAGAAATTTCTGCCGTTCAGTCAAAGAATTCTCTTTATCTCTGTGCTCTCAGACGCTTCGGGCTGTTTGTTTGCTACTCCTAAACAGGTCTCTGCTCACACCAGAGGAAACCTTCTTCTGTTCGCTCCATACCAGTATGGAGAATGCTACCCCCTTAACTGCTTTATACAAGGCAAAGCGTAACTCAGAGACGGCATGAAAACGTCACAGAAAGATGCATACAAAAGGTGAAAAGTTGCAGATTCACTCCAGACAGCATGAACTGCGGTGAGGACACGCTTGCTTGAGTTGCAAATACTTCAACTTCAGCAATTATTCTGAGTTTTATGACTCCAGCTCCTTAATCTTACAAGGTAAATAAAGTCAGACAAAAATTTGCTTCGCTCCATAGCAAAACACATGCTCATTGGACCTCAGAGCAAGAGAAATCACCAATGTTCCCAAGTCACTCTACGCTCTAGACAAAATCCCAATCTCCTTCTCCTTGGTGCCTACATATCCAGCTGGTGAGCCATGCAAATATTTAATTACATATGTCACCCTGAAAAATGAATTCCATCTAAACAGGGCTGATGACTTTTATTGGACTCCAATGGTGATCAAGAAAATACAGCAAAACTGTCAGACCTGCCACCACTTATGGGAGCCTGTACCAAACCCCACAATTCCACAGAAGAGAAAGTTAACACACATAATCGTTTTAAGGGGGAAGGATACTGAAATTTCCAAGGGAACAAAACAGATTTGCCTGCTGTTGGTGATGGCTAATGGATCCAGGAGGTCATTGCTCCATTTTTTCATGTGAATGAAACAGTCAAAAAATCAGTTACTTCCTGATGAGAGTTGGCCTTTGTAAGTTCTTATACTAGTGGGGCGGCATAGCTCAGTATTTTTGCAGAATCGTTCAATTTTTAAGAACAAATCTGGATATTGGGGCATCAGAAACTCGCCCCCTGGTGGCCAGAGCAGGCAATTGAATCCTACCCTCCCATGGACCCGTCCCGTTTAATTGGATCCACTCCAAAATGTAATGGCTTCTAAGTTGGACCATGCTACATGCCTCCACCAAGTTTTGTGAAAATCGGTTGGACACTTTTTAAGTCATCCTCGTCCAAAAAATGAATGGAAGTGAATGGGCAGCCACGTGTGGGTGGCCCGTGGACACGCTCCCTGAGTTGGATCTACACCATCCCTCCACTAGTGCAGCCACCTGCAGCAATGTGGAACATTAATAATAGAGCTGTTTTTACAACGAGGCCTTGAATATTATGAGAAAAGAAGAAAAAAACGGGGAAAAACATTCATAGATCACAGTGTCACTGTGACTATAATCAGGAGGCCATGAAATTAGTAGTACTGTTTCTTAAGTAACATACTGTAGTTCTGTTTACATGTGTTTGTGTATGAGCTGAAATGGTCATTGGGAAGTAGAGCATGGCAGATGGTGTGACACCTAGGCAAGACGACTACCAAGCTGCAGACAATCAAACAAGGTCATCAAATCAACAAAAGTGGTTGTTTTTTTTTAGGAAGACATCGCAGCATTTCCTGGGGTGATTGTGCCACCAGAACTGGGTGTTTTATAGTAAGACATTAACAGCATTTCCAGCGGCGATGGTAGCACCCACACCAGTTGTTTATTAGCAAGATATTGGCTGGAATTCCAGCAGCAACTGGGCCACCAAAACTGGATGTTTTTTAGCGAGACATCAACAGTATAGTTGTATAGTATCCAGCCAAGACTGTGTCACCCAGACTAGGTGTTTTATAGTGAGACATCCATGGCATTTCCAGCAGAAATTGTGCCACTAAAATTGGTTGTCTTTTAGCAAGAAATCAGCAGCATTTCCAGTGGCAATTGTGCCACCAAAACTGGTTGACTTTTAGCATCGGCAGGATTTCCAGCGGCAATGGGGCCACAAAAACTGTGTATTTTAGCGGCATTTCCAGGCAAGATCATGCCACCAAACACAGGTACTTGACTCATAACTCATAACATAATCTTTTTGTAACCAGAACCAAGTGGGTTTTGTGCCTAAACATAACCACAGTAACCCCAGCGCAGCTTAAATTTTAAGAAACACAAAATGGTAACATATCAGCTACATAATAACGTACAAAAGGTACATATCCGTGGATTGCAGAAACATGCAGTGCCAGCATTTATTTTGGTGATTAGGCTGGATATGGGTATGACTATATTGCTGTGTTTCGGCATGCTGGAGGCTACTGTATTTATTTAATTTATCTGGTTATAAAAGTTGCTTCTGGCATCCTGTGGGAAACACACTTTACATGTTAACATTAATTCGTTGGAATATATACTTCCTTTTGATTGATTTTTGTGTTTTAGAGTTGCACCTTCTGAAACTAGTAAATCTGTGATCATCTTTCTGCAGAGTTCAGTGAAAAGAAAGAAAGCACATTGATGAGACGGACAGTACAAGTTGTTTTACTGATAGAATGAAACAGTGTATATTGTGCTTTTGCAGTGACCGACCCATTGATTTACTCTTGGGTAAAAATGAATGCATTGTAACAACCAGACAGGGTTAATCACTTGGAGGGAGTTTTCAGTAATGGATTGGTAGAACTGGACTATGATTTCTTTACTGTTAAACTCAAACGGACCTGCTGCCTTGGCAGCTCAAATAAGGTGGTGTTAGACAGTCATTTGCATGTAGCAAATACAGGACAGGTGGGCTTTGAATGAACTGGGTGCACCTGGGATATGACAACAACTTGTAAACAGGTATAGCATAACTCCGAAAACACAAAGAAATCTCAACACTAACATAACAAATGCTATTTGTATGCAGCATCAGGCATTGAGATGGTTGAAAACAATTAAGACAGTGTATTTGCTCTGACAACTTTGAAAAGGTGCATGAAATATCCACTATGGGGTTGTGTAGTGCTGTTTTGACACTCCAGGATTGCAGTTTTAAAACCTCAGCCATCTGTGCCAAGGTCTAATGTGAAGCAGCTTGTCGTAAACTCTTTGTTGGCCTCAGAGTCCAGGAACCATGAGGCTAATAACATCACTGTTGTTAAAATTTACTGTGTTTCTACTCGCCAGAGTCAGATCCCTCATTGATCAGAGTAAATCAACTCTCACCAAACCATAAAACATCATCTTGGAGTGATACCACTAATGATCTGCCCCAGCAGACAACACCCGCTGTCTGAAGGGTTGCTGCTGTATCAAAGCCATGCTGTCTGTCTCCTCTCCCCCTATGGCCTCATCACACTTCATCTAATAATGGAAATTTACGGCAGGTCTTTTTTTTCTTGCTCGCTTGGAGAGATAAACAGGCGATTGATGAATCAGGCGTAATGCACAGGCTTACGGGCACAGACAGCACGCAGCCCACAGTAAATATGTGCAGACAGGATCGGATTTCGGCATTAGCAGTGAGGAGATGCATTTATTTGCCTCTCACCCAGACTCATAACAGCACTGAGCCTCAATTACCACGTCTGAGAGGTGCAGATAATACATGCAAACGGCACCACTCCCAACCATTACCAGCACATATATACAGTTTTCTTTTCACACTGTCTGTCTGAATTGCACTTCATTGAGCGGTGTTTGTAACAGCTACAGTGGAGTGATTATCGCAATGATGTGTGTGTGTAGTTGCTACATGTGTTTGAACATGAGGGCTTGCATGTGCCAAGCTACCCAGCCATCACATAGAGAAATAGAAAGATCATATGGTTTTCTGCTCTGCTTGTGAATTTTTCTGATCACTATCACATCATTTAAAATGGGTCCACTCCAGGCAAGAGTCCATGTGTCATAAAGAAGCATGCTTCAACTATACTTGTTCCATGTCACGTTTCCTTCTTACTTATGGAGCATTGGTTATTTATGAGGGCTAATAAGCTGCAGGCCAATATGTCATCTGAAAAGGAGTAGAAATAAAACTTTTAACATTTTGGCCTTGGGACTCCCACTGTTTCCAAAGTTAATAGTACATACTCATTTTACCCGAATCACAGTACAGGCTGCATTAGCAAAGGAAAAGTGACAAAGTTACAATAAATTAGACAGCAACAAGGACACTATTGTTATCTGGCTATTTAAAAATAAATAAAACTACTTTAAGAATAGGATTAAAAAGAAAATGTTCATATGTCACAAACTGATATTTGAATTGCCAGCATTCAGATCTTAACCACGAGTTTCTTGACTTGTAATATGTGAATGAACACTTGTGATTTCACTTGGAATGTACCAGGAAAAAATATGACTTGGCTTCAGACTTGTATACAATGACTTGACACTAAACTTGAGTGAGCCCTACAACAGGCCTAAGATTGACCTGAGACTCGACTTGAGGCTCACAATGCCAGACTTGGGTATTGTCTTGCCTCGAGACCTTACTTAATATTTTTTCTGTCAGAATTTAAACTTTGGACTTCTCTTGAATGACTTGAGACTCTATGTGAGACTTGACAAGAGACTTACCCTTACAAACTTAAGACTTGGCCTGGACTTGCCTCGAGACCTGCTATAAGACTTCCTCTGTCAGACTTGAAACTTGACTTAGACTTGCCTCGAAACTTAACTCAAGACTTGACCTGACAGACTTGAAACTTGACTTGGACTGGTCTTGAATGATCTAAGATTTGACTTGAGACTTACTCTCATTGACTTGAGACTTGCTTTGACAGACCTGAGACTTGACCTGGACTTGCCTTGAGACTTAACTTAAGACTCCCTCTGTCAGACTTGAAACTTGACTTGGACTTGTCTAAAATTATATGAGCTTTGACTTGAGACCCACTCTTGGATGTGTCTAAATCTATTTGAGACTTAATTTGAGACTTGCTTTGACAGACTTGAGACTTGACCTAGACTTGCTTCAAGACTTGACTTAAGACTTCCTTTGTCAGACTTGAAACTTGACTTGGACTTGTCTAAAATAATTTGAGCTTTGAATTGAGACCTGCTCTGAATGACTTGAGACTTGACCTGACAGACTTGAGACTTGACTTGGACTTATATTGAATGACATGAGAATTGACTTGAGACTTAATCTCATAGACCTGAAAATTGACTTGGACCTGTCTAAATCTGTTTAAGACTTGACTTAAGACTTGCTCTGACAGTCCTGAGACTTGACCTGGACTTGTCTTGAATGACTTGATTTGCCCCAAAAGACTTAAAAACAACTTGGAGTGTCTTTACCTTCAGAGTTCTCGGGTGCACAGTGTCTCTCTGTGTCAAGCTGAGCACCAGGAGAAGGCCCTGCTAAACCAGCAGCTTAGCCGCACTGCAGTGCTTGCAGCCTGGGTACACTGTCAGCCCCCTCCCCTCTCCTCCGCCCACTGGATGTCAGCCCTGAATTGTGTTTTGATGTTTCTTCAGACCTACAATTGAGCTCCATTCTCAACAGCCAAAACAGACATTTGTCAATTCATATGCATCAGGGCACTTTTACCCCCCCCCCCCCTCCCTCTCATCCGTCGCCACTTTCTCTCTCAGCTGTGCCTTCCCCAGTTTTAACTCTACCACTGCACTCAGTAACATCAACCAGTATGAGGATATGAGTGGCCGCGAGCCCCCCTGCTGCGAGTGGTGTCACATGTGATTACCATTATTTATAAAACTCACTCAGGCTCGGTTGCGCAGTCGGCCTCTCACGGCCCTTGGCCCTGCACACTACAGTCAATATTTGCACGCAATCCTGAACTGTTGAGAGTTTCCATGGTGGTGAGAGCCTCCATTACATGAAATATTCAGGGCGCACGGAGACTCCCGTGAGGCCCAGCGCAGGGTTTTTACTCCGATTTGATTATACGACATGATTTTTTCATGAGCTATGACAGTCCTGTTGAATTAGAGTCAGCTCTGAATCCTTGTGATAGTCACGGAAGCTAGAGAGGAGGAGGAGCAGGCTGTCCTCTTCCCTTAATCCATCTTTAACTCTCTCTGTCTGAATAAGGAGAGAACAAATTTAACCAGGAAAAAGTAAAAAAGGATCCCTTATAGAAAACACAAGACCATACATCAAGATGACACGTGCTTGGTATTGTGTAATATCATCATGTCACAGATAATAGATCATACCTGAATATAATGCCAAATCGCTATTGCTATGTCTCCTTTAAAAGATGTTCTACCTATGCTTTTAGACTGATACGGAAACACTGTACCAATGTGGTATCTGGTTCCTATACAACTTGTACCGGATCAAATCACAACGCAGATTGCCAGATCGTGTGCTCAACGTTAGCGAGCGTGGGGCCTAAAGAGAGTGAGAGAGAATGAGTGTGTGTGACGGTGATGTGCGACAGTAAGGCTGCAGCGACCGGAGCAGAGAGTAAGAAGTAAATGTATTAGTACAGTGTGTGTACAGTTCTGGCTATTCCTCAGTTTTTAAATACTACATCTCCCCAAGACCCAAGACAAGTTTCCAAGTCTTGCTTGCAACCTGCTGATTAAAGTGCAGGGGTTAGCCCTTAAGTTAGTGAGTGATGTTAGCTTCCCATTGAAACCTGACCAGGCTCATTTTTAAGGTGGACTGTTAAGGTGGACCAGCTATTCTTATGATAGTGACAATCTCAGCTGCTTCTAAACAGATTATGGAGAAATGTGTGACTGCTGAGTCTCTCCTGAGTTAGGGAGACTTTTAATGGTTCTAACTTAAAATATATTTTGCTGTTGTTAGTACTGTAAGTATTATTTAGTGTTATATTATTGTAGTTGGGTTAGGCTTTATTTATCATGTAAATTTGTTATGTAAATTTGTTAACCATATACCTTGAGCTGTTTAGAGTGTGAGTAGGTATCGTTCAGGCACTGTTAAGGCATCAGTACTGTTTTAAAAGAATGGTTTTAGCACCTGTATCAGAAACACCCAAACAATACCCAACCTTTCAGGAAGTCAGTGCACGATAAATCTGTCTTACAGTGAATATGTTGCAAGATGAATTGCAGCGCATCCATATTTTCAGAGGTGCATGACACTTTCAATGTAAAGTAAATCAGTGGTGTAAGGAAGATACGGACGGGCCCCCATGCACACTATTATGACGGGCCCTAGTGCACGCTATTGACAAAAAATCAAAGAATGTAAGAAATTAATCAAACTGAATAGTTTCATAGCATAATTATGGATTTTATAGGTTATGTAGAAAAAGCAAATCATTTGTTTTAGATAGCTACTGACTATTTTTAAAAAAGAAAAAGAAAACCATGACACAGATGGGTTTGCCTTTGCGAGGACATAATGGGAACATTCCTCTATATTTCCAAGGTGGCAATCTGAATTACGTAAGGGCCCGCTCTCTCCACTGGCCCCTCCACCCCAGGGGCCCCAGTGCAATCCCACTGCCTGCACTGTCTATATTTACTCCTCTGAAGTAAATTGAACTGTTCTAACCTATGTCAGGTTGCAAAGCAGCCCTGTGAACCAGACTTCTATTTCTGCTGCACCCATTCACATATTTATGCCCTATGCAATCTATGCTGCCACATGTTGTAATTATCTGTAACTTTCTTAGGGCACACTGTTGCTTCCATGAAGTAGTAAAGCACTAATTTACTCTAAACCATTTAAGACAACAGTAATTACAACTGAGCTGGGCAGGATATCAAGGACTAAGTGTTTGTTGAAATGGTCAGCCTGAAAGCCTTGGGTACATGAATACATGAGGGAGTGTGAACGCGAGAGAGAAAAAAGGAGTAATGCATAATGAAGTATTTGACGATAACAGTGCTACCACAGACAGTTATGGTATAATGAGCGTAAAATGATCATTAGGGGCTTCTAATGGCAAAATCAGTCATGCTACCACACACAAACACAGTCTGTGTTAAGGGAAGTTAACAGCATTGTGTTGTTGCTCTGTGACGATTTTATGCTCCATAAAAATATTCTATAGTTTCTGTGATTGTCGAGGAGCAGAACCTGACGTGTTTAAAACATCTTGCGTCGGCTTAATGGCATAAAATGCTCAAAATAGAAACACTACGTTATAATTTAAAAAAGCAAATATAATTAAACCTGTTTGCCTTGTCTGAAGTGATATTTATTCTCTGACTTTTTCATAGAACATTTAAACCACATAATCAACAAATCATGCACAGTCTGACTGTTTGATAAACACACTCTGGCACAGAATGCACAGACACTGACTATTTAACTAGTAGATTAAATGAGACAATATGTTTGAGAGGGCAAATCCTATGGCTTTACCACAGAAGATTATAGATTTACAGCCTGATGTTGAATAAAGCTGAATAAAAATATTTTGACCACCAGTGATAAAGTGATTAGATTAATGACTGAACAGATTAACTGATTAGCTGGCCGACAGAAAATGAATTGTCAACTAATTTTACACTCAATTAATCATATCACTCATTTGTAAAGTAACAACTCCTAACAAGGGCTGCCCCCTAATAGTCGACCAAATGTTAGTCGACCGCAAAGGTCATTAGTCGCCAAGATTCCATTGGTCGCTGAGACGCAGGAAAAAAAAAGTAAACTCTATTAGGAGCTACGACTTGTCAAAATAAATCAAAACCTTAATTTGAAAGGACAGACACAGGAAGAGGCCACGCTCAGCAGTCAGACAGGAGTCATATTACAAACCAATCCCAGCTGACAGATATCTTTCCCTTCTTTCGTAAATATTCAGTCTGTGATGAATACGGAAAACTTGATCATTTTAGTGCAGGGCTACCCAGAGCTTTACATCTCTCTCCCATGGACAGGCCTACACACATATAACAGCACCTGGAAGATCAGCTCTGCACTCAGGATTTCAGGTGAATTGCTTGTCAAGGTTGCTTAGCAACCTAAGACGCAACCTGCCGTCACGCTCTTGAAAGCTGGCAAAAAAAAAGGCACGTGAGTAGCAGCCAGCGCCCAACCTCACGTTTTCCAGGTGGTTAAAGACACGGCATCTGTACGGCCTCTAATTTACAGGGCTGGTACCTGTGTTGGGCAGGAAATCCAAAGTGTGGGATCATTTTGAGAAGGTGAAGGACGAACCCAAGGTGATATGTAAACTCTCATTCGTCGACTACAAACATGACAAAATATGAATAATGAAGGTTCATTAGTACAGTTTTGTATTTCTCTGTAATGTAGCACAGTGTTAACAATGTTACTGATACTATTCTTTCTCACACCTTAAACTCAAACCATTGTGTTGCCCCGCCCAAATATATAATTCAATGATTAAATTAATATCGTAAACATGCGGGTGACTAGTCGACTAATGGCCCTAAATGACGAGTATTGGTCGACTAGAGAAATTCTTAGTCGGGGGCAGCCCTAGAGGATTTGCTAATTTATAAACTACTGTATCTTGTAAACTGACTACATTTGGCCTTTGGACTGATGGTCTGACAAAACGCAAGATGAAGGCAGAAGGCTATATGCATATGTCACCTTGGGTTTGAGAATATTTTTTGGGCATTTTGCAGGATATATTGTTAATTGTCAAATTAATCCATAATAAAACTAGAAAAGTGCACTCAGTAGAGTGCAGATCACCGCCTGGCAGCTGCGTTCAAACAGACATGATCAGAACCACTCTAGACATGCATGCGGCGTAGTGGAATCGTCCCTCCCGGCTCCCTTACCATGATGATGATGACAGATGACAAACCAATTTTTTTATTCATTTATCTTTTATTTACATCTCATATTGTGCCTAAATTTAGTGGTTTATAACATATTGTGTAGGGAATCAATCCGTAGATACTCAGGTCAAAAGTGAGAACAATCTTTTCTGCAGATCAGTTTTTGAGCCACGACGAAGGCCAAAATTTCGCCAACAACACACATTAAGGCTTGTTCTCTTTAGCAGGGACAATTTCAAGTAATGCATTTCGCTCTGTGTTTTTGTTATGTGATTTAGTTTAGGAGTAAGGAGTCAGTGGTCAGTGACATTATGGAACAGAAAAACAATAAAAACATTTTTTTTCAACATTAAGTGAATTACATTAACCATGAGAGATGCTTAAGCATACAGTCATAAATCTGCACACAAATATTTGGCTGATTGGTCCAGTAATATGCAAGACAAGCTGCAGACAGGCAGATACACACACTTACACATGCACACACATGACCAAATGAATGATGCCCTCCAGGCTTCCGTCTGATGAGATAAAAATTAACAGAGCACTGGATACAATTTTTTTAAGGTTTCCAAAAACTTTGAGAGCGTATACCTTGAGAAAATCTCATGTCACGCAACTCTTTTATTATTCACTGTGTTGCTCAGTGATGAAGAGTTGGTGTGATATTTTCAGACACGGTGGGAGTCGACTGCTCACTAGGACGGTCAAGGTCATTCTCAACACATGCCCTTGGTCCACTGCACTAGATGATTGTCAGCTGAGTCCAACATTGTCGATTTGGCCTTTTGATTCACACAAACACACATTTCCACACAGATACGCACAGCACACACGCACACACACACGCACGCACACACACACACACACACACACACACACACACACACACACACACACACACACACATACAGTGAGAGTGAGAGATTATTGGCTCCTGGCTTTAACAGACTGAATCCTGGCTTCCCAAACACGGACCTGTTTATGTGTGACCCAGCTTGAAACGATATGATTGGTCAGGGCCCACCAACGTGTGCAGAATGACAGTAGGTGGAGTGTATACACACACACACACACCCACACACACACACCCACACACACACAGAATGGCAAACTGGATTGAATACAGATGGAAGGGCTTCCTTCTTTCATTGTGAGGCTAATTGCTTTCCTTAGCTTCATGCTATCCTGACAACAGCTTCCAATACTTTTCTATAACAGCATACACTCATGCAGAAAGTGCTTGATTCATTTTATGAAAAATTAAAATAAAATCAACATTGCATTTTTCTCTGTTGTGGATTAAAAGGATTATGAGTGAGGTCATTTCTGCCAAAGGTAATTCATACATATTGAAAATAACCTGAGTCTCTGCAGATAAATACACTTCTAGTGAGTCATAAATGATGACTAAGAGGGATTACTTTTTTATGGGTCTATACAGTTTGTTTGTTTGTTTGTTTGTTTAAATCCTGCATAATATAGCTACCTTTAATTTTTTTTCCTCCTTTAAATTAATACGTTATATTAATTTTAACTTATGCTACAAAATGCTCAAGCAGTCTGGCTAGCCTTTGTCAAATGAAAGTTTGTATCTTTCTGATTAAAGTCCATTTAATTGCCATCTTCAGTATGCAATCAATAATTTTATGCTATAACAGTGGCCTATTTCATAATCTAAGTGTATTGAACATTACAATAATAATGACAATGAGCTTACTTAAATGGGAAATAATCAAACCTTGTTTTTATATAACTGACCATTGTGTTATCAATATCTTCTGATTGGAATATTAAAATCATATTTGTTTATGTGGTCTTTAGGAAGGATTGCTGAAACTATTTTGCAAAAATGTCACACTTAGGCCAATATAAGCTGTGGCCCATGGTATAATTAAAATATGAAGTATTGGTTATTCATATAAAACATGTATTTTTATTTACAATATGAAAATGTATTATTTGGCACATTTTAAAGATTTATAAATGTAGCCCGTGTGAGCTAGGCTTACAGTTTGAATTGTTAGTTCAATTTGTGAAAAAAAAAAAAAAATTCTAATTGTTAATGAATAAATGGACATAAATGTTGATGAAGTGCAGTGTTAGTCACTGACAGCAGCACCAACTAAACAGGCAGACCCCGTTTAGCAGCAGGGGCTTCTTCAGGTCAACAGAATGGAAAGTTCTGGTTTGAAAGTGCCTGAAAGAGGATATAGTACTATAAGCTTGTTGATACTATTATGCTGCGTTTGCAGGACCACATCATCACACACCTTCAGTCTATCTGTAAGGAAACTGTTTCCATCAAAGCTCCATCTCAGCAAATTCGTTGCAGGCTCTTAAAGAGGCCTGCAAAACCTGCAGATGGAGCATTTTGTTAAACCAGGTTGGGAAGTGTGAGGAGACATTCGTATTCAGAATACCTTTCTTATCCTAACTATAAGCATATGCATATAACACTTGATAATAATGATGATTTGATTATTTAATTACTTCACTTTGGTATCAGAATTATTAATATGTTGGGGAACAATCAACCCCCGCCCCCCTACCACCCCCAGCCACACATCGCTGTCTGAAATAATCATTAGCAAATGTAATCATAATCATAAACAAACTTCATAAACAAACATTTTTATTACTACAGGTTCTAGTAGTAAAGTGCACTGCTATTCGGCATGTCCAAGTGGTGTTGCCATACCCCATTAGAACACAGCTCGCAAGCATAGCCTACCATTGATGTCCTTGTTATGTTATATTTGCCAGCCCATGTGAAGTCTGAGTAAAGTGTCAATCGTTTATGTTGCACTGCATGTGTAATTTATGCAAATAGTTATATAGAATATTTGTAAAGTATACTGTGTTTCTGCATTGCTATACATAGATTTTTTTAACGACATGTTGACTCAGTGGAAACAACCCATAAAATTAGAAAAAGAAATGTGTTTCAAATATATGCTTATGTGGTGAAATTAAATTTTAAATACCAAATACTGACTCATTCGATCATTATATTCACATTTCAATCACTTGACTGTTGGGTTATTAACCTGACTCATGCTGGTTGCTGTCTGACTTTGGGGAGGAAGAACAGACAATGTGCAAAATCTCCACCATTTTTTGCAGTATATTTTCAGTAAATCTCACTAAACACTTGCATATGAGACATACACTATATGCATATTTATATTTGACTGTCTAGTGGTTCTTTTAAGCAAAATGCGGGCCATCACAAATCTATGATTCCTCCTAGCTGCTCTCATCAAACCCATCCATGCAAATCTCCAATTAATCAATTTTGTCAGGAGAAAAGGTCAAGTTTGCATATTTGCTATTCTTAAGAAGCCATACTTACCATTTTATCTCAAGCTGTAGTGCTGAGGGAAGCCTGCTGCTCTGGAACAAATCAAACCCATCACTTGAGAAGTGCTTCTCTTTCTGATGACTGCAGGGATCAGACTGAGCAACTGTGTCTGATTGTTTGACAACACTGTCAGTCTGTGGTAGAGCGCTGCACAGACAATGGTGATTGTCCCTCCTCGTTCAGGACTCTGCATCTCCTCTTTTGCACAGCTCCAAATTGATTGTAAAATGCACATTAACTTAACCAGTGCAAACTATGTGCACTGAACTGTGATAAAATACGAACATTTATAAGGTATTGATCCTCGGGAAATTCATGGCAAAAGCCACAACGTCCCTCATAAAGCCTGAACAGTGGCCCAGAATGTAGGATGGTAGTTTGAAAAGACTGCTGTGTGTTATCACTGGTCTAATTGAAGTGGTAACAGCTTCATCACTACAGCCGCAGGGTGTGAAAAAATGAAGAGTACAGACTGTGGTTATCTATTATGGTGCTAATTATAGGAATATGCCTTGGGCTTAGCAACTGTCCCTGGCACTACGCTATCTGTAATCTATTCCAAAACTTGAGAGTGCTTTGCAAGGTTAGAGATGGGGATGAAATAAACCTCACAGTGGATGGAGCTGATGCTGTATTATCTGACGGTATTATCTTCAAACAAAAACAACAAAATTAGCTTTGAAATTAAAGAAAAAGTTTGATTGGGACTATTATTTGGTTGTGTATGCATTTGTGTGTCCCTGTGTGTGTGCGTGTCTGTGTGTGTGCGCAGCTGTGTGAGGGTGATTATGGTGTGACAGCTGCCGACAGAGAGCCTGACTTGAGGCAAGTGAAGAGGTCTTAAATAAGGCAGTATCTTTCTGAGTAGCTACACTCTTCTCTGTGCACTTTCCCCCTCTCTGAAAGGCTGCAATTACCATGTCAGCTGCTATAAAGCTAACATGAAGAAAATAGCTCAAGCTAATTATTCACTCTCTTGTTCAGTCAGTAAGAAGGGGGAGTAGTGAGAAACATAGAAACTGGGAAATGGACAAAGGCATGGTAATGATGACAGATTAAATATGCAATGTTTATCCTCAGATGTTAACGTTCTGTCAGCTTTGTGAAAATACTATTATCCTTGCCCTCTGCGAAAAAAAGAAAGTTGCTAGATTGCAGACTTAAGATTCTAAAACTGAGGCACACCTCCACTTCCTAGGATGCATCACCTTACCACTAGGAGAGCTCCGTGAAGCTGGTTTGGTTTGAGTTGCCAAGTGTTGGCGACTTTGGCCGTAGAGATGTCTGCCTTCTCTTGAATTGAATGGATCTAGATGGGACTCTGCTTGGCCGTGCTCTAAGCGCCAAAAACTACACTTGAAAAACTCAACAGCAATGTCTCTTCCCAGAAATCATGACCCAGTTACTCAAGATACTCCAAAGACCTTGTTCAGTTTTATGTAGGAACTAGCTTCTTTTTTACCAACCAACACCTGCCAACTGTATCACCATGCAGAAGAAAGCGTGCATATACTCTGTTGTTTGGATGTTGTTTGAGACAGTGCTAGAAGTAAGGCTAAGCTGTAACATTAGCTAGCTCAGTGCTGCTAGGTGAGCTAACGGTTCAGTAGGTTCCTTTTGGGCGGTGATGCATTTGGTGGGTGTATTCTGGTAGAAAGAAAACAGTTCCTACATGAAACTGCTTACAATAAAGTCTGTGGAGTATCGTACCATGCTTTCAGACTTTCTTTGGTCCGAATCAGGGACTAATTTTGTGACAAAGTTGCATAATTGAGTTGGTTTTGTGTTCTCACAGCAGCATTTATAACCGGACCAGATCAAATGCCTTGGGCGAGAAAGCTGCTCTTGATTGGTCAGAAGTTCCATGCGGGAAAAATCCAGGAAGTAAACAAAACGTTGAAGAAGAGTACACTTGCAAGACACATGCAACACTTTCTAAAGTCACAATGGAGGGACAACTACGTGGGTTGATTTTAGCGCTGGTCATCGTGGAGTATATTGCTGTCATTGTTCATTTTAGTCAAACCATACAGTTTGAAAATGAGGCGCGGCTCCAACTAGAAAGCAAAGTTTTGATGCATTGGATGTGCTGAATGTGCATATTAAGGCAGTACAGAAGGAGGTGCACATTAATAATCCTCTGGGACTGTAACATGCTCATGCTAGTTTAACCCAAAAAATGTGTAATGCAACTGCAGTTGGTTCGGATCGAGGTTGGAACCCGTTCTCACCACAACTGAACCGCACCGGAGTTCTTTTGTAACCAAGCTGAGACTGCCTCTTTGAGATGATCTTTGTCCAGTTGTGCGATTGCTGTGTTCACACCTGCCCAAACAAATCGCACCTAGGGGGCAAAGAACTTGAGTTCGATTGATCCGAACCAAACAGGGCAGGTGTGAAAGCACCCTTAAGTAACTGGGTCATGATTTCTGGAAAGAGACATTGCTGTTGAGTTTTTCAAGTTTATTTTCTTTTTTGGCACTTTGAGCGCCACAAACAGAGTGCCATTTATTTCCATTATATTGAAAGGAAGGCGGACATCTCTACAGCTGATAGCACCAACACTCTGCAACTCGCACCAAAACAATCTGGAATAATAAATAGCACTACAGGTAAGAGATAAAATATGTATTTTTGATTTGGGGTGAGATTTCCCTTTGAAGACAAATGCAAGAAGATAATATATTAACCTGAGTCATACTGTGCAACTGTGACAGCACATTCTCCTAACTTTACTTGATCAAATAAAGTCTAAGGACCATGCCTCAACCACAATTAAGATTTGCTTCAGTAATATTTGATTTAAAGGTTTTAATGCTTTCATGCTAAGTTCAGTTGGCAGAGGCAAGTCAAAGACATTCAGTCTGCCAAGAGGCTGTGTGTGGTGTATTTATTTCTTTAATTCTTGTGGTGATGATGGTGCATGAAGTTTATTGACCGACCTAACAGGGGAGCAATGTTCTCAAGCATGTTATCAAGTTTTTTTTGTTTTGTTTTGTTTTGTTTTTTTCTGCAGAAAAAAATGGAAAAAGTCTACATTTTGAAGGATACTAGCTTGGTGATTTAAAAAAGCTAATCTGTTACTTTATATTTTCAGAGGGTTGATAAAAGAAATTCCATTTAATGTTTTCTATTCGTATTACTGCAAACTAGCCAGAAAGTGCCAGTAGCTTCAAAGTGTTGTCATCAAAACTACTCTGTTGATACAACAATAATATTATTTTGTTGCACAGTGTGAACACTGTAGCGATAAAACACCTTTGTTAAGATCCCCTTCTGAAGATGTTTTTTCTTAAGACTGACTCAAGGTGTTTGAAGTGTAAATACTCAGTATGGGTTTCTCACTTTTTCCCAAAAGGTTTGTGGATGTTACCTTCGAACTTGTTCCTTTATAGTCTCCTGTATTTTGCATTTATACAGCAATATCCAGTTTACTTCCCGGCTCATCAAAAGGTAAGGGTCTAAATCTGTTTTTGTCATGTTTTCTGTTATGAAGTGAACAGATTATTTTCAAGTTTAGATACTTTACTTTGACGACATAACTTGCTAAAGATTTAATAAGCACAGGAGTAAAGTCCTCTTATCAAAATCACTCAAACTCAAAGGTCATTCAGAAATGCTGCCACTGCTCGCAATTAAGCGGCCCCCTGGTGAGAGGTGTATTAAAGTGGCTTAAAAGATTTTATGTGGTCTGATGTTTATCTTCCTTCTCAGTGAAGTTACTTACAAGTACTTTATTTTCCTCACACATCATGCATTGGCCTAATGAGACAGCTCTTCAAGTCTGACTGCGTTTATCCATCCTCTGAAATAACCATATCCTCACGTAACCTGCACTATTTTTGATGCTTGCATACAATAAACTGTAAGATAAATGTTATCCATGGTACATAAAGATAGTGAAGTCTTATAGATGAATAAAAAGGTCCTAAGCATGATGGTTTCTAAGCTATGTGTCAATGGAAATAAAGATTGGCTGAAAACTTATTGAAAAATACACAAAAATGGTCGCAAAAATCTACTATAGTGATGAGCAAGTGTTTCAGATGCATGCTAAGGTATGTTACTGCCATCACACTTCATACTTTAGTGTACAGTGATTTCTCTCCCAGTGCCCCCACACTATGATTATGTGACGACTAGATCTTTTCTATATCTAGCAGAGGCAGCCAGCAGCACAGACACATTGTTATTACATTATTTATCAGGCAGTAGCACTTAACTATTAGTAGGGCCTCTGACTTCACACACACACACACACACACACACACACACACACACGCATGTTGGCGCTAGTATGTACATGCTTGGCCACACTCACACCCACAGTCACGTGCACACACACACAAATCTCCACCTGTCCATGACTGACAGAAGATTTTTTTGCCTTGTCATTGTTTATCTCGCAGACAGCATTGATTTAACTGAGTCGGACAGGTCCCTCTAATCCCTCGGGTTATTGGAATTTTGCTTTAAAAAAAAAAAGGCTTATGGGAATGGACAGGCATCTTAAAAAGGGACAAGAAATTCTCCCAGAATCCATCAAATCACTGTGTAACAGTGCTGACGCAGAGGTATTGATGCCATCTCCTTGTCCAGATGATTTTATCTAACACACAAAGACAAAATGATAAAGAATCACCAATATTCATTTGTACCTCACAGCAGTATGACCACCTTATTGTACATCTACCATAGAATCAAATCACCTGCAGCGTGTCATTGCTAAATCAGGAGGTCACAGATTGCTTATATCAGGATAGGTGATCCAATGATTGTGCATGCAAATAGATTATTCCACTAAAGCTCCCTTTGTTTCTTTTATAATTTGAGTTAAATTGATTCATGCCAGAATCAACAATTACAGTCATTGTTTAAATCCCTGGGCACAAACTCATTTAAGCTGCATTAAAGTCTCTGTAGTTGGATTTAGTTGATTCTAGGATATAATCAAAATTTGACACTGGAGCTGTTCGTAATAACTTGTATCAGCTGTAAGTAATAAAAAAGATTTCACCTTGTTTAGCCAAAGACATACATTGGAGTTGCTGTAAATATTAATTCAAAACTTCTAATACTAAAGTTGGGGTTACAAGCAATACCAAATTAAACTGATGTCGGTGTTTGTCATTGTTTAAACCTGTTGCTAACCGATGCCCTGTAAGAGTAGGTTACGCACTACCTAATCTGCACTGGCACCCATGACTCTGTTATTTATTCAGTCCAACAGCCAATGTAGAGTTATTCTAGTTCTAGTTGTTTAGCTAGGCTAACCACCATTGCACTGCTTTTCTTTGGATCATGACGCTGAGGCTGAGGGCATGAAGCCTGAGGCTAAGTTACCATAGTGATCACATGGAGCTTAGCATGCTATCCTGCAAACAAGTCATTTCTGATCACTTCAGTATGAATATTTTCATCATCTCCCTTCTTTAATGAAATAACTTTTGTTATACGCGAACGTAGAGTTCAGTTATTAATACATTTAATCACATTCATTTATTGGTCATTAAATTTCAATCACCAGTATGTTTGTTAGCATTTGCTCCTTACCTGCTGGTTATGGGTCCAAACTGCCAAACAGGAAGTGGGAGCATCCAATGGGCTTTACTGTAGGAGAGACTGTACCAAGTTGGTTGTAGAGTAGGGGGGATTCATTGTTTGAGGTTCTTTTTAAAGTACCCATAACATCTTAAATTGTTAATACGTTAGGATAATAATTAGACATTGCTCTTATTTTGTTATTTGTATGTCTTTACTGATTGTGAACTGACACTGGGATGTCTGCTATAAGGGGCTTCCTGTATAAAACTCAGAAATAGAAGCGCCTCAGGGAGTTGAAAGTTGTTTCAGTTCAGGTGCAGACCTGCCGGAAGCAGCATGTGCGAGGTGCGCAAGAGCCACATGGGCATAACCCAGGTTTTCTTGTTTACTGGTGAGTTTACTTATGTTCTTTTGACAAATTTATATACATTTTTAATTGATTTATTTATTTTCACAACTTTTTGTTCATGACCTCACCAAAACCTGAACTGCTTTATCCAACTGCTGTGTGTCTGCCTTCACCACCTGGCCAACTTATCTCCATTCAAGTTTTCTAGTAGGCTAAAAACATTGCTTTTTTGCTTGTTTGTTTTGAGGTTTTTTTGTTTTTCTGCGGATAATGTTTTGCTTGCATGTCACAAAGAAAAGATTTTTAGCCAATATGGGTAGCAACAACTTGTAGATAAGATTGTAAGTATAAAAAAGCATTTATAAAACAGATGGTTCTGGTCTTTGATTATGATTGGCTGAGCTTGTTCGCTCGTTCAGAGCCATCGTGAAATAGCCCATAAAGACACAGCGATGACCCAATACAATTTCAGTATTACTGCATCAATTAGTCACTTATTGTTATATGGAACTCAAAGTTAAGGAGAGTAACCGCCAACTGAAGCCTGTATCATCAATCACAGGCCAGGATAAGAACGGTCAGAAATTTGCAACACTGTCAGTGAACACACAAAAAAATGCAGAGGATGTGAAAGAAACAGAGAGCCGATGGAGATTGATGTTTCAGCAACCACGGAACCCACTGGGTCCTGTTGCTTTGTTGGACAAACATCTTACATTGCTGCTGCCCAGTCCACCAGCCTTTTATCTCCATCCAAAGCGGACAAACTACACCAAAGATCTATGGTAAGTCAGCAATGTATTGTAGCTAACTTGCATGTTTAATCTGTTGTCCATTATGCTCACTTTTCTGTGGCTGTGTTGTCAGTTGCCAGCGATTACCGTGTAGCTTTGTTACTCAGCAAGTAACAAAAATAATACCCCAGGCAAAAAAAGCTGGGGCAAGGTGAAGGGTAACGTGAGCTTAATAGTTGCTGCTGGTGTGCATTTATTATGTAACTGAGCTACTAGAGCCAACGGGAATGAACTTCTCTGACTCCATGTTGGCACGAATTTGTAAAGCAGCTGGTATTTTCTACTGTGTGCGTGTGCTGTATGGCAGCCATTCTGCTGAATGTTGCTGCAGAACTACATTGCCTGACAGAAGAAGGATTATTTGTTATCAATAAATTATGTAATTTATTATTATCAATGTTTTTTATCATTATTAATATAATTTTATTATTATTCATTCATTTATTTTTCGTAACTGCTTATCCTGTCAGGGGTCGCAGGGGTGCTGGAGCCTATCCAAGCTGACAATGGGCGAGAGGCAGGGTACACCCTGGACAGGTCACCAGACTATCACAGGGCTGACACACAGAGACAGACAACCATTCACGCTCACATTTACAATTTAGAGTGACCAAGTAACCCACATGTCTTTGGACTGTGGGAGGAAGCCAGAGTACCCGCAGAAAACCCACACTGGCACGGGGAGAACATGCAAACTCCACACAGAAGGGTCCTTCACCCCACCAGGGACCAGGAAGTGGTGGTAGTAGTGGTATTAGTGTTAGTATTTAATGATTATGTAGTAACAGTTATTCAAAAGCACTACGCCACCTGAGGCGAGGGTTTACTCAAGTTCACGTCTTGCCCAACCACACCACTTAGCTGTTCTAAACTCACTGTAAACCATAGCCTTTAATGGCTTTTTATCTCTGCCAGGCATAAGTCTGGAGGAGATCATGCATTTGGTTGTGTGTGCACACATGCATTAGCGAGAGTGTGCCTTGTATTTTGTGTGCACATTTATAGCTGTAGGCTCAAGTAACTTTCATGTTTGCGGTGATTAGTAATTGTTGAAAAACCTGTTTTATTGACTGTTTTATAGCATCATGGACTGCTGACTTCTTACCTCTCTTAACCAACTACTAGGGGCTGCAAGCTTTGCCGACATTACCTGGGCTAAAATCAGCAAGCCTTGTAATCTGTTTAGGACACATTTTGGCCTTTGTTTTAGGTCGATGTCTTATTTTGACCTCGAGCATCTGAAGATTAATACATACCCAATATGTTATGATCCAATAAGTGCATGATATAAGATGAATCTGTAGCCCATCTTCACTGCCATTTTGACTAAGGGAGCGACAAGGACTTGGCAGTCCAGCAAAGACACGGTTTTGTTCCATCTATTGCATGGCATAATGCCATGCTGGAAGCATTTTAAAAACAAGCAATTACCTTCCTGACTTTGTAGACTTACAGATTTTGTTGATCTAGTCATTTTTCCTTGACACTGGTGCTCCAACCACAAGTAAGTAAACAGGCTATATAGTTAAACGGCTTCTCTTTTTTTTGTTGTTGTTGTTGTCCATTTAATAGTGTTTGTTGTTATTTCCTACTTTAATGTACTTTAGCCCACAGAGTTAATGGTGTTTTAAGTCCAGTTATGAATGATACAGATCAAAGATTCTAACTGTGTTTTGGTCGTTAAAGATACATTCATCCCCAAAATTATATTTCATCTGTATATCACATAATGTGCCTGGAAGCAGTTAAACTTGATCTGCTTTGTGCGATGTGCTGTGGCTCCGTCAAAAATAGACGAGGCGTGTATTTATGTCAGCTTTTGGGAAGCTTCTGAAATGTGTGTCTGCTGAAATTACAAGAATTGTCTGCAGTGGTTACAATCAGACTGGGCAGCTGCCGGTTGTATTTTGCATTCTACTGAGTGCACTTTTGCAGTTGTGTAATGGCCACCTTGCTATTTTAAACCATATAGATTTGTTGTTCTTACTTTATGCATGGATTTTAAACAAGTTATCAGTCTTTTCTCTTATTAAATTTAAAGGATAGCCTAAGTATCTTCAATAACCTGCAAATGTATTTGCCAGTAAAGTAAACTTCAGGTCCACTGGTATTCGATAGTGCTTTTAGTACTAATTCAATTAACACACAAAAAGCAGAGAAATGAGCATTTTTTTAGCTGAAATAGTTCTTTAAAAGCAGGAAAAATAAAGACAACCAGCGCTGTATCCAGTTACACAGAGATCATGAGAACCACGCTCTAAAAAGGCATGTCTGACAGAGTGGTGCTCTCTCACCCCATTTAGCCCCTGTGATGGATGGATCATTTTATACACCATTAATCCATCCATTTGTCAATTACTAATGGAAATTTTGGGGTTGAGGGTGGGGTGCGAGGCAGGTTTCAGGAACTGTCAAGTCGCTGAATGCCACCTTGCATCAAGGCTGACTGTAATTACAGAAGCTGTCTGAGAACTAACGAAAACGTTCAAAACACAAAAAGGTGCAACGGGTGATAATGATGTTTATTGCGTGCCATGATTATTATCAACACCGTCACTTCCAGGGGGAATTCATTTTGTATTTTGTGAACATGATTGCCTGAGTACCATACATTGTTTCGTTGTATAATAAGCATTCACTGCAAGACAAGTGGCTCGCTGATGGCACTCTGCTGAGAAAATTATACTCTGTTTCTACCAGACAACATCACATTTAGAAACAATAGAGAACAGAGATGGATTTGTTCCCAGACACCTTTCAAAACTCTTTTAATGAAATAAAATGTGCAGGAATTATGGGAGATTATGCAAATAAGTGTGCAATGGTGTACTCGAGGGTTTGTTATGTTGTTCCATCCCTTTTATCGGAAGTAGGGGAGCACATTAGAAGAGTCTTTTTTTTTCTTGTATTACAGTGAACACCATTCGGTTGTCTGTTTTACCGCTGCAAACAACATTAAGAAATTTTATTGCTTCTGATCAAATTCATTACCATTTTTTCTTCTTTTTGATTATGTAACATGGTTACATAATTTTACCCTGTAGAAAGTATTACAGTAAGGTGGAAATAAACCAGTAATAAATACAGTGATAATAAATAAGTCCAGGAAACAGAGAGAAGAAACAAAGCCTCTTGAATAGCTGAAGGGACATTATGGAGGTTGGGGGAAAAAAACAAGGTTTATGAGAAGCTATCTGCTGTCAGTCCCTGGAAATTACCCCAGCCTGTGAAGGCATCCCGTTTCCTTCCCTCATCTCTGAACGATGGGTGGATGTCTCTTTAACAGCTGGGGTTACCGACACAGCAGCTCGCAGGCCTGATGAGCTGCTCTCTCTATTTGCTCTGCTCATTCTCCTGAGCACCGTGGCCATCCAGATTAGAGCCTATGGCCCATTAGGCAACCACGGAGGTGGGCAACCTCATAGGTGTAGCACAAGTGTGTATGAAAGTGTGCATGTCTGTGTGCAGTAAGATAGACACTACGAGTCATTCTGGAAGAGACTCTGTGCTCTTGTATCTCCAGTCTTTATGGAGACCTAATGTCTTAACAAGAACAGAAACCTGAAGTAAGATGTATTAAGGCTTAAATCAAGATTAGGTTGCATGGTTACTCATCAACACACTAATATGAGAAGAATACAGGTTAGAAATATTATAGTTATGACAGAGGTATTGAGCAAGTCACTTGTGAACTGATTACACAAATTCTCTCCATGATTAAAAATAGAGTTTCTCTAAGAGGTGCCCTTTTATTTTTATCGCCTTTATGTTCTAACCCTCCCTGTCTTCTAGTCCTATTATGCCACCTAAAAACAACCACTCATAAACTGAAATAAAAAAGATACCTTAAAGATAATTAAAAGTTTAAAAACTTTTTTATGTGTAATTCATGTAGACGTGTCCTCAAATTAAAATGTCCCACAAGTATATCAAAATGTAAATATACTGTTTGAGCTGTGTGTGCATAATAAATCAAGTATGCAAACCCAGTTTACTTCACATTCTGTGTACAATGCTACTTCAGAAAATATTTCAAAACATCCCACTGGGAAGGGTTTACTGGAAAAAAGGCTCTCATGTGCAGTCTATGTGAGACGCTGACAGTTTTTACAGACTTGCCTAAAGCTATAGATGGAATTAGCTTAGAAGTTTTCCAGCTTCATGCTGCAGTGAGGGCATTTTTTCTTTTATTCACAAATCTCAGACATATACACATTGTTGCACATTGATACAAGCCAAGTCAGCATCACTCTCTCTCTCTCTCACACACACACACACACACACACAAAGTGGTGCAAAGGACACTAGGACTTTCACAGTCCTTCTGGAATTTCTGTCATGCAATCTCTACTGTTAAAGTGCCACAAAAAAGGATATACTTAATATTTTTCATAATAATACCAATGTATTAAATGACAATGTGAAAGGCTCATAGAGATGAACCTACAGAGAATTCCTCCCAAAATCTGCAGCTCCCCTGCTGTTTAGGTTCACTCTCAGAAGGCAGCTCTTTTTAGTAAAAAGGGTGTAAAATATTTACTTCAGTAGTTGGTGGAGACCAAAACCAGCACGGTCTCACTCCAAAGTCGTCGAAATCCAGCGCTTGAGCAGTGACTTGCAGTGTCAGAAACCAACAAAAAAAGGCGTCCTTTAACGTCGGCGGGATATACGGCCAGTTGCCGTTATACAGTAGTAGTAGTGGCATCAGGGGGAAATATGGCGGGACGAGGACGAAAGTTAAAGCGGGGAAAGTCTGAGTGGGATTGGTGGGAGTGGTGGTGGATGGGCCCAACAAACACAGACTTTCACCCAAAAGAGCGGTGTTCCCATCCCGTAAGTTGTTGAAGGAAAAAAAACATCAATTTGCAGTGTTGTTCCAATGTAGTGCATTTATTTTGAAGGAGACAGTATGTAAACGTTAAATTTCCTGTAAAACCAGAAATGTATCTTGAAAGAAAACAACTTGACATGGTGTCTCAGAACAACCAATGCACCCAGGGTACGTTGCATGTTGGAAAGTCCATGACCAAGCATGTCAGTATGTGACGAGGTCAGAGTGAGAATGTGTTGCCAAAACAGAGTCAAAGAGAGATTGACTATTGGACTTACATTCACCAGGTAGTCACAAACATAACTCTAAATGAATGATGACCATCTGTATATCGGTTACTCACCTTGTGCTATGTTGAATTCATGAAGAAAGTTTTAAATAGTAAAGTTTTAGCAAGAATGCATGTGTGAGAACGCCTAGGCTTATGACTGGATAATCAAGACCTGGATTACTCTGCACAAGTTGTGTGAGAGTTTGTAAAAGTTATTTTGATACAGTTTTGCTATCGTTAAGTAATATGTCAATGTCATGTTCACAACTTGTTTCTGCTGCCCCCAAGTGGCAAGAATTATCAGCTGCTGGATGTGTAACGAAGATAAAATTTTGCCCATGGGATTTTTACACTTCATTTAATGGTAATGGAGCCATTGCCTGTCTCATTTGCCTAAATGCCCTTGTGGCAATAAAGATTAAACCCTTGGTCCACCACTGTACATGGAAGAAGTCCTTGACAGACTCAGTGCATAGCAATGCATGCACAATGCCCTCCACTGTGCTTCGGCCTCAGGGGACTGTGTTTACAGGGCAGACAGCCCCATACCATATCATGTAAATCAAAAGCTGAGCTTGATTTTGAAAAACAAATCAGAAGACAAGGCAGACTGTGAGTTGCTGCAGGCAATTTCGAAGAACTGTAATCATGGTTTGTTTCTGAGCAATTGTTTTTGCCACTGTCACCGTTTTGTGTTATGCTATTTCAAAATATTCAATGTCATCCTCGCCTCGGGCAACAGAGTGAAGCTTCACATAGATAACCGAATGTTCCCTCAGGGCCAATGCAATAATCAAGAATAGGAAAATGGGTTCACTGTTGCAGTGCAAATCTTTTGAGTCTCAAAAGTTTATGGAGGATGAGGCGCAATGTATCTTTCACTACAGGAACAAATAAGCTTAAATGCTACTAAATCATTGCTGAGTGGATGTCTTTAAATTGTATACACTCCACACATCTAATCAGCAAAGCAGACTCAATGTTGTATTGTGTATTTTCTTTAATGGGTGCATTAGAACAGTGGGTAATTAACACAGAGATTCAGAGGTCGATTTTTATTTTGCCAAACTGAGACAGCATTGTTTAACTGCTCTATAAGTCCTTAGACAGCACAGCTTCACAGTCAGTTTAATTACTTGTATCTTTACTTGGCCTGAACTAGAGAGTTGGACTAAATTGGGCTTTTGAGGCTGAATACCAACACTGTTATTCAGTGGAGTTACTCACTGTTTTTAATTTGACATTTTTTCTTTCAGACTAAAAATGTTTATGGATTCCCACAGAATTGTATTCTTGTAAGTAGCCCCTTAAACATCACTTTAAAAGCTGGAACTCCTGATTAAAACCCTTACTAATTACATTCCTACAGGTGTTTGAGCAGCTCCGATCAGTACAAAGCCAGTTTCAATGCATATTTCAAAGAAAGACACTCCAGATGCTGTTGAGATACATTCTTAGTTCACTGTAATTGCTGTTTTAATTATTGCTTTCTCCATTAGGGTTCTAGTGGACAACATTGAATTGCTGTATGGTTCTTCGTATTAGTAAACACTAGGCCTACTTTGAAACTAATGTTGAAATTAAATCTATTGGTTCTATATACTGGTTCAGCGTGTGGACTTCAGGGCACCTATAGCCTTACTGATATTTATAGATAATTTGTATGAACATGCTCATGCCCTGCATGACCTAGCCACTGCCTTAAAGATGTACTTTTTTCATTTACATCTACTATATGACAACCCCAGGCAACATGTCTGAATGCGTTGTGTCAAGTTGTGTTTAGGTGAAAAGAGGAATTGTTTCTTGAGAGATCAGGAAAGGTTGGAGTGATAAGCCACTTTCTCAAAACACATGTTGTGGAAGTCAGTGCCTTTGGGACTACCGAGGCAAATATAGGCAGAGAAATTGATATTTCTGCTTCTTTTATAATGGTTTGTTCCCTGTCTGCTGGGGGGTAAGCACAAAAAGGCACTAAAACATGATCATTCACTGGCAATGTAGTTTGTATACATTATACCAAGAATCGTAAGTAATATGCCACTTAATGTGACATCATGTCATGTACATGTTTCCACTTATCAAGGAGTCAACAAGACTAAGACTCAACTGCCACACTAGCACCTTTGTGAGGCTGCACTGAGGAACAATGGTGCTTTGAGTCAACATCAGCATGCTTAAATGTTCACAATGACTATGGCCCTTTTGACACCTGGTAATAACATATGTCCTGGGTGACTGGATCACAAGTGGGCAGCTTTAAGTACAGGTGTGAATGTACTAAATGAGTCCTCGATGCATCTTGAGATCTTGTGGCTCAGTCCACAATTGGAGGTGGTAGCGATGTGCAGTTCAGGGTTTGTTAAAGCCCACACCAACTCAGCCCTTTGTGAGAACCAATCCGCCCCGCCTGACCCATAAATATATGCGTTAATTAATGAACTGAACCTGCCAGTAAACCTGCAAACTGGAGCTTAAAGTCTCTGACAAAGATATAATATGATAACAACCTATTTGCAGTTGGCAATATTGTATGTCATTTCCAGTAAATATCACAATATAAAATGTGTATTTCTATTTAAAAAGTGCAAACGTTGGAAGACAGCAAGTACTCAGCCATCTTTTAAGTGGTTATGTCTTAAGTATGATCTCAAGCATACAGCTGATAACCTATGTGGTCTGTTTACATGAGGGCACAGCTGATAGGTGCAGTGCTTTGTTTACATGACGTTCCAGAGGTGCATATTAAACAGATTCAGTGTGGACAGAGAGAAGCTTGCTTGCTGTTAAGACATGGTGTTGGGCCTACATATTTGCAGAGGGAATTATTTTTACTGGACATTATGACCGGAGAGATCAAAATATGTTGGACTTCAACAGATATTCCTGGTCAAAAGCCAAATAACAGAAAGCCTGAGCACAGCAGCTGCTTGCTGTGTGAGAGAGACAGACAGCGAGACGGAAAGAGGAGAGGAGAAGATGGGAGTTGGATTATTCCACATTTCTGCAAATTATTTATAACTTACTCAGATCACTGCTTTGTCACTTTATGACCCACCTGCCCAAAACCTGCAATATTTTTTTAACAAGCTTACCTGAACCACCCAATGACCCGTGGACCGTGGGTCGACCCACGCATCACAAGGAGGTGGTCTGGGCTGCATATGGCTACACTGTTTCAGCAGTGTGTACACTAATGTGTCCTGGGCCACACTGAGGGGCCGCCTACTCAGCTAACATCTTTGCTTATCTGACTCCCCACCAGATAAACAAACTTTCTGTTGATGCAGTTACACAGACACAGAGCAGTTAGCATGAGCTAATACAGTGACAGCAGCAGGTTTCAAAAAAACAAACTTGCATCAACCCTGACATGGCTCGACTCTGCCGTTAAACTCAGCAATAACCATTTAGTAACATTAGTCATTTAGCCTGAACTAAATAGTTAGCAACTTCACTCTGTGCCTGTGGCGGTCGGACTCTCACTAACCCCAGCACGGAGCTCGCACTCCTGCAGCAGTAGTCTTCTTGTGGTGCTTGTCTCATGATAAACAGAGGGCAGTAAGGGCTGTAACGTTCATATAGCATGATGAACCTCCGTTGGTTAAAAACAACTACAGTCTATGGTATTTTCACACGGGAATTATTTGCTTGTTTATTTGCATTTAAAGCAGGGAAGTTTGATCCAATCACAATTGAAGACGAATTCTAATGCCAGGTGAACAGAAAAACATAAAGCTGTCCGCTTGTGATGGGATCACCCAAGACACATGTTAATACCAAGTGTAAACAGGCTCTATGCTAACATGCTGATGTTGACAGCTGAAGCTAATGGGATTGTCATTAATTTTTGCAGGACTTTGGTCATACACCAAAGTATCGGACAAGTAAATATCTTGATCTAATGAAATGTTACCAAAGATATTACAATATAGTCTGTCTGGACCAATGTTATGGCAATCAGTGGGTATATTGTACTGAAAACTAAGGATTCTTCCTCTAGAGAACATTATTGGCAGTAGAAAATGTCATGACCATCAAATCCATCAAATAGATGTTGAGATATATCAGTCTGGATTAAAGTGGTGAACAAACCATCCAACCTACAGACTAACTATCCCTGGCACCATGTTGCTAGAATGGCTAAAATTATATCACCAATCAACATGCCTCAATGACCCCAGAAAAAAGGATTTCTATTAATAGTCTACAAGGCGTTTGGGGTGAAATTTTCCTTTGGGTCTAATTTTTTAACAGTTTGGATTCAATCCACGTGTGGGGCACTTCTGTGTGGGCTGGCACTTCATTGTGAACAGGACATTAGTGAAGCTATTAGCGTTATAAAGTCTCATTGTCTCTGTCAGTTGTGCTGATGTGGGCTCGTTCCAGCTCTTTGCTTGTGATGAGTACAGATGGACGGAGCTTGTTCTCTCTGGACACGGGGAATCATAGCTCACAGTTAGGCCTCCTATACACTACAGTCACACCTCATTGACCAACATTACAGCAAAGGAAACCAAATCATTGCAGGGGGGTGGCAGTAGAGGACCTCTTCTCAACAGTTTGCCCTCTTTGATCATCATTCTCAGTTATCACCCTCTACAGGGATGAGATTTAAGTCATCTGCAATATGTTCTAGTTTGCATTTTTAGGAGTAGTATGAGTAGTAATAGCAGAAGAAGTACAGTCGTAGTAGATCATGTATTCATACTGGAAATAATAATCATACTGGCCAAGGTAGCAGTAAAAGAAGATGTACACACTGTCTCATAAGCATGGAGAAATATAGTGAAACAATCAGACAAACATTTGCTGACATATAATAGATTGCTGTCGAGGTATAAAGGCATAAAGTAGTGGCAAATGTGAAAGAATATTTAATTATTTGTCCCCATTAATGACAAATCTTCACTACACACACTGCTCCTACTAGTCTAAAATTTCTATAACTTCCTCTTTTGCTGAGAGGCACCGCAACATTTATCCATCTTTTTATAGCTGCAATACATCTGCCCGGTGACGTTAATAGCTTGATCCATTTCTGTAGAATGTGCGGCCTCCCTCCAGCTACAATAGACACAAACAGGCCGCTGTGGTCAATATATTCTACTCTACAACCCTCCGTCCTCCAATGTGTTTGCACGTTGTGCCGCACAAAGTCAGTAGTCAGTTGGCAGCTTCTCTGCATTGTTTGGTGATTGGCTGGGAGCTAAGTGGTGGTGACGGATTGTGATGTT
Organism: Epinephelus lanceolatus; assembly: GCF_041903045.1. Lineage (NCBI taxonomy): Eukaryota > Metazoa > Chordata > Actinopteri > Perciformes > Serranidae > Epinephelus > Epinephelus lanceolatus. The sequence goes on along the minus strand of NC_135747.1, from coordinate 17,179,833 downwards.
GATGTATTTACCTCCTCTGTGCTGACAGGAAGCTGTTCCTATGTCCTGATTGACTGGGTCTCATCACAGCAGCCGGCGTTGCTTTGTTTAACCCGGTCAGGTTGGGGAGGGTTTGCTTACTCACTCGATGAGACGTCCATGAAGATGAGAAGAAGACCTTCCCTAATCTTGGCTGACATTGGCCGCTTGGCAAGCAGAGCAGCTCGCTGGTGCACTGCAAATGGGTGGATATGTAGCTTCACTTCCTCTGAGACAAAGTTTGTTGTATAGGCATGCTGAATATGAGATAGCTATTCCACATCAGCACAAACTATAACTTTTTTTTGGGAAATAATCATCATTGTTCTCAAAACATTTTGGGGACTTTTAGATGTCAATACCATTATATTTGATGGGTCTCGATGTAAACAGGAAATCCAACATTAAAAAAATGTTTCTGTGAATGCAGGACTTCCAGCTGTGAGTCGGAGAGGAGCCCATATCTAAATAAATCATTGGGCTGCCAGTTGAAATAATGTTTTCTTTTCTTCCATTATTCACTGTCATTCAATGTCATTTGTCTCCATCATCACCACAGATTGTCTGCCCACTGTTTAGACTGACTTATTCAAACTAAGGTTCTTGGTGTACTTTCCCTTTAATTGCTGCAGGCAACAAAAGGGTTACAGGAGATCCACATCATGTACGCTTGTGTGGCAAATGTAGGTCTTTCAGAGCATACATTTGTATTTGAAAAGATTCATTAAAGATTAAAGGGGTCAAATCAAACTGACAGCTCACCCCCAATTCAAAAACACATACTTTTCCTTTTACCTGCAGAGCTATTTATCAATCTAGACTGTTCTGGTGTGAGTTGCTAAGTGTTGGAGATATGGACCATAGTGATGTCTGCCTTGTCTTGATTATAAATACGACTCAACTTCATTCATTCATTTGGAAAACTCAACAGCAGTGTCTCTTTCCATTAATTATGACCCCCTTATTTAACATAATGCACAAACCTTGTTGTGCAGTTTCATGTAGGAACTCTTTTTGTTAGCGCTTTTTACACTACTGAGTCACATTCACCAATTCACACACTGGTGGCCGAGGCTGTCATACAAGGTGCCACTTGCTACTCAGTAACCATTCACACACTCTAACAAACCGATAGAATAGCCATCAGGAGCAATTTGGGGTTCAGTATCTTGCCCAAGGATACTTTGACATGTGGACTGGAGGAGCCGAGTCCCACTGCAGGTTTGATCGTTTTGAAGATCTACTAGTCAGTCACCAACGTTTAAAGATGTTTACTCTAAAGTATTTTAAAATTGTCATCAGCTTTGACTGTAAATATGTAAAATAAACATGTCAATTTGATCATTTTCTCCTCGACCACTCATCGATTCTTCTTTGTATTATAGCCTATAAGGCATATAATCTTTGATAGCCGGCCCAGCAATAAAAATGACTGGTGAAATACTTACTCGACAGGTGAAATGGCTCTGAACATGAAAGGGAAAGGATGGCAGAGGAGGCAGCAGGAGCCAGCACAGATACAATTACAGGTTTACTAGTGAATGTAATATTGTGTGACTGTGAAGTAAGTTAGAGATACATACTGAAGAGGCAGAGAGAGTCTTGAAGGTCTTTAGTGACATCAGATTCTCTTTATACCATAAAAACTGCATTAGTAGGCTATATAATTAATGCTAAAAAATGTTTTTCCATCTCACAGTCTGAGGGTGAATTTCAGTCCCAGTCTACCCCTGCAACAAGGTCTGTGGATTGACAGGAAGGCAATTCAGGCACTTAAAAAAAGCCTTTATTGTAGTGGCTAAATCATTAAAAGAGCCAACATGTCTTCATCAGGGCTTTCAAAACATACAACACAGGTATGGCCACACCTGTATAATGGCAGGAACCAATCAGAGGCCATCACATGACCAATATAATGGCATGGCAGGTGAAACGCATAGACAGTAATGAAAAAATAACAAGTAAATAAAATAGAGTGACATGAGATAAGATACCCAGAAAAAATAACTCTTCATTGAGACCAGGATTCTTTAAAGCATCCAGTTGATGGATCCAAAAAACTCCCCTTTGATTCAGCTTCTGTATTCTGTCACCCCCCCCAACCAGAGGTTTAATGTGTTCAGCACCCTCTATGCGTAATATGGAATCATTAGCATTATGAAATTCACTGAAATGTCTTGCCATGGGGTAGTCACAAATTTTTTGTTCTAATGGCATATTTATTCTCAGCAAGGTGATCCCTCAGGCGTCTTTGCATGGCCTATAGAGGAAAAGCCTCCCACACATGGACAAGTCAGACGGTAAATAACAAAAGTGGTATTGCAATTTTGTTTATAAGATCTGTTTGTGTTAACATCCATGAAATGTTTAGTTTGCATTACGGTGTCACAGTGAGGACAATGTTATAAGGTTTAGATAACCAAGTGCTTTTTTGTCTGCTGGAAGATGTGGATGCATAAGTCTGTCCCTAAGTGTGGGGGTCTATGGATTATCTTGAGTAGTTGGGTTATATTTTATTGCAAAGAGACAATACTGTTGAGTTTTTCAATTTCTTTTTCTTTATTTTTTTCCTGTTTTGAGCACCACAAGCCAGATGCAATTTAGTTCTATTATATTGAAGAAAAGGCAGCAATTTCTCCAACACTCTGTGGCTCACAGCAAATCAATCCAGATTTATCAGTAGCACTACAGGTAACAAGAAAAATGTGTATTTCTAATTAACCTTTATTTATATTTATTTATTTTAAGTTTAATTGGTCATTAATTCCCAGCAAGTAGTATTAATCCACCAAACCATGTACAAAAAATGTATTATAACCTTCCTCTTTTGCAACCCTGGAAACATTTTACATTACAAACAGGTGCCAACAGATTAGATTTGTCTCTCAGATGGGGATCATCTGGTCAAAATTATATCACAAGTCTATTATATCGTTGTGCGGTCCTTGAGGAAAAATTTGGGAAGCCCTGCACTTGAACCAATGAGATAACATACGTACACACACACACACACACACACACACACGCACACACACACGCCACTGCCTTGTCAGCTAACCCCCTCTAGTGCCGAGCTTCCTGCACAGATGCGCACAGTCTCCCACTGTAGCCGCCGCTTCAGCTGCTCCTCCGCTGCATCCCAATCATTCCTCTCCTCACCGTCCCCTTCTGGCTGCTGCAGCGGACCGGGCTGGATACTGGTAGACCGCGGCGCATCGCCGTGCCAACAACAGGATTTCTAAAGTCTGTCACGACTCCGTGCGCCACAGAGACGCACTAGATTGATAAGGACAGTTGAGTGTATCTTTGACACAATGCAAAATCGGCGACTGAAGTCCGTGGGAAATCCGCAAAGTTGTTAGGAGCTAGGTGTTTCTCACCTGTCTGAACATTTTTGATTTCACTTTAAATATTTTCAACCACTTTGTCCAAATCTCTCCGCTCCACGCCACCGCCGCCACCGCTGCCTTCAGGTAAGGGCATGGATCTCCTTTTGTTCCGTCACCCGGCACATCTCTCCAGCCGGGACCGAATGTAAGGACCAGTGGATCGGTGCTTGTGGAGGATCCAGCCGCGCTTTTTCTCTGACCACGTTACCTCTCGGCTAGAAGTACCTCATATAAAGCCGGTGATAAATGTTGCAGCAGACATGAGTTTTGGAAACAGATTTTTCCTCGTTTCACTCTTTCTTGGAATTGTCCTCACTGGCTTCAGCCACTGCAACCAAGGTGGGTTTAATGATCCACTCCTGCCATACCTGAACTTGTTTACATTACTGCCCATTTATTCACTGTTTTTTCATGTATTCCCTCGTTTTAATTCCCACTGTTTGAGATAGATACAGGGCTGTTAATCACTGTAAGAGCAAATAAAGTAACAGACTCCACAAAAGTAATGAGTTAAACCAATAAACTGATGACCCCCGGCAGATTGAGCAGACCTGCACTGCTGACAATCATCCATCTAGTGCGCAAAATCTGGGAAGTTTGACATTGTTAGATATCACTTTTTTTGCCTTTTTCTATAGTAGTCCTATTTTTTATTTGTGAAATAAAATACACTACTCTTAACAATCTTAAATTAGTCATTTTGTTTGCACATAAACGCACTGTGACAGAATCCAGATTCAGCTTTAAAGTTTATTATTTCCCAGTGGAGTTCCTTGAATTGCCTCAGCTCACTTTTTATCCAAACACAGAATCAGATAAGAAAATGAAATACAGTTTTTATGGAAATCAGCTGCTGAAGTGACAACCCCGAGGCTGCTTTAATTACACATTCTGCATTACACACTCACACACACAGACAGACACAGCAGACAGTAGACAGAGCAGCCACAGATTGAATCATTAAGTGGGTGACAGTGTGAGAATGTGTCTGTTTGAGAGTGTGAGTGCATGTATGTTTTGTGCCGTGGGTGTTGCAGAGCATTTTAGACGCATACAGTAAAAGGTTCTCAGCTGCCAAAGATGCATTTACCCGGTGAGAGCTTGTGCGTGCGCATGTGTAATTGTGTGTGCACTTTCTGTTGCTTTTGAATGCACATTGCCACACATGTCTGTATGTGGTGTGGGCACAGTATGACAGGTGTGTATGTATTATTGTACACACAGGGCATCGCTCCTACAGGTGCACTTCTTTGCACAAGCTGGCAGTCCACCTGTCTTTGTATATGATTCTTGAGTGTGTGTGGTTATGGTCATGCGCTTTTGTGTGTTCCTCCATGGCTCCACATGCACACACACATCTGCAGCATCAGTGAGGTTTAAAATAGTCTTATTGATTGTGCGGGACACGGCGGGATCTGCCCCCCAGGTTATATTTTATTGTTCTCTCAGTTCAATAAGAGCGATGCTACTCCCTGTTCTCCAAGACAGCTGCTACATAACAGCCTCACTCTGTGTTTTTCTCTGTCACAGATTGAATGATTGAACTGATGTCTGCTTTCTATTGTACTTTAGTCTCTCATATTGACTGGTCTGGGACCTCAGCGGCACAATTGCAAGTCGTTGTGTACCACAGAGCGGTGCAGCTCAGAATGGAAAAACTGATAATAAGTCAGATGACAAAGGAAAGTGTCTCATTAGATGCTGAGGCATAAATGTTTCTCGCCTTGCCACATCAAACTTGTCTCTCAGTATATTGCTTTTGACTTTGCCAAAATAATTTCAGGTTCCTTCTGTGTACGGTGGCATGTTTCGGACATTTCACTGTTGGGTTTGTATGGGTATTAGGGAGACTAAATTGCACAGGTGCATGAATGCAAGTGTCACTTCCAACCTTTCCTCTCAATTCACGCTGCGATCCAGCCGCCTCATGACCACGTACAGAAAACACAGTTTTTCCTGCTTAGCCACAGAATACACTGTCCTGTAAAGGCAGGCTTGGGACAAAATTCAACACCATTACACACAGGTGTGTTCGTGTAGTCTGATGTACCTGAACACAGACAAACAGAACTCAGATGATTGGGGATTTCACAGACAAAATTGGGAGAGATGTCAGCTGTTAGGAGAACAATAAAAACCAATCACCTTTTTCTTCTCGCCTGTGTGCCTCCCTCACAGCAACACATCAGATAATCCCTCACATCAACCCAACTGGGATTGCAGACAGTTATTAACAAAGCTCTACTCACTCACTGCCAACTTTGAACAAGCCTTTTTTCCCCATCAATAGATCTCTTCCCATAATCTTTACTTTTATTTATTTATTTTGTTCTCATTTTCCTTCCCTTGTGAAGTCGGCAGCGGCTATATTTGCTATAATGAACATTCACAAATCTCATTTACTAACCTGATTTCTCGAGCCCTTGTAGAATTTTCCCGAGCAGAAGATTGCTCATACCCAGTAAATCGGGAGATGATGTCTTTGTTCCAGACTTCTGACATTGTTCAGATTGTTTTGTTTTTTTTCCTGACAGAGGCATTCAGGCATGAAAACTCTCAAAAAGCAACCCATCCTTCGAAAAATGGATGAGTCTGATCAAAGCACCACATGTGAATGTTATTTTTGTTGGTCAAACGCATCTCACTCAGACACGGCTGGATCTTTGAAAGTTTGAAGCCAGTCAGCAGCACAAAGAAGAAACCTGTCGGTCGGGATGCTTACAGTTACAGATTTCAAGACTCAAAAGGATCTAGCCATGAACTCATCATCAATGTAATGTAGCTTTTTGCATTGATTTATGCGGATGGCCGATTAAAGCTTTTGCTTTTGCTCTCACTGGCACCGCACGCAGAGCACAGAGATCACCATCTCTGCTGTAGATGAAGGAGATATTCACCAGCAGTGTGCTGTCAAAGAAAATCAATCAATCCAGAGCAGCCGTAAAATGTTAACACTGCACCTTTGACTCGCGAGCCACACTGTGTGTTTGTGTGTTGTGAACGTGTGTGGATGTGATTACAGCAGCAAAAATATATATTCAAACATAATCCCATCCCTACTCGTCATATTTTGATGCTTGGTCAACCTTTTTGTATTGTACCTTGACACAGAGGAAGTCGTTGAATCTTGACGCAGAAGAGACTGTGGTTAGTCACATGATTTGACTCATGACTAAGACGGCGTCAGCGGCTAGGTCTGGGCAACAAAACTATTTGGTTGGGATGAGGAAAATATCATGACTGACGTCTGACAAAATAACTCAACGCTGACTTTCAGTTTCACACAGGACACAAACACTGGTCTTCTGGGTCAAAGTCCTGTACTTGTTGGACGCACTCACCCAAAACAGACTTTTGTGCTCTTAAATCTATGTAATTTGTTCTGAATGTCTAATAATGACATGGATGGGTTTACACCGGAGTTGGTTTAAAGCCCTATGGGTCTTATATATTTGCTAAAGGGCACATCCCCGGTTGGACTATTTTGATGCCCTGGGGGTGAGACCAGGCTGTATATTCACAATCAGTTTCAGTACGCATGCCCTGAGGTTTGTTCTCAAAATGCTTCTTCAAAAACAAATATTTCAATATTAATTTCAACACTGGGGGATTTTTCAAAATTGTATTCATATATACACACGATTATGCTGTAAAATGAAGCTTTATCCTTAAGAAGGTTTCCTGAGTTTCTACCTCATGTTAAGTGGAGCACGTGCTTCTACATGTAATAAAATGGCCTGTACATGAAGGCCCCAACCTAGAGAGACAGAAATGACTCCAGGCTGGAGACCGTTAATTTTGTCAGGACTCGGCTTCCTCAGAGGCATCACTGTATTAAGATAATGATTCTTGAGTTGTGCTGTATGTGAGCTTTATGGTCACCTGGTGAGCAAGATCCACTTTATACTTTACACTTGAGGAAAATAACTCCTATCAAAGTCATTAATGGTCAAGCAAATGTGCCTCTGTGAATGCTGTTTAATTTTGAAATGTCACTTATATGAATTAGCTTCTGTATTAAATGGGACCCTGCTGGTAGTGTTTCATGTCATAGCCAATTAACTACAAATTGTACTTGGTTACTTACGTATGCAGTGTTGGTGACAATTAGGCAAATAGTTTCAGGCTGATATTCTACTGTCAAGGTGTGTATCCACATAGGTGTTTTGCCTAATTTAGACCTCTGCTAGAGGAGCGTATCTATGTTTCCTGGGTTCTATGTTCCCTGTTCAACCAAGCGGGAAACATAGAACCCTTTTTGTGTAAGTGGGGAACATAGAACCTTTTTTGTGTAAGCGGGGAACATAGAACCTTTTTTGTGTAAGCGGGGAACATAGAACCTTTTTTGCAGGGTTAAGTGGGGAACATAGAACACGGGAAACATAGGGATGACCCCTCCGCTGGGCTGGGGATTGTGAAGATATCACCATTTTTGCTTTTGATTTTTTTCCTCCTTTCTCATCCTTACATAATTCTTAACAAAGCTCCACCCAAGTTAAACCTGAGCAGAGGTGTAATTGACCCTTAGGTAAGCCCCAACCCTTTGTAATCATCCATCAAGTTGTCAGGGTTAGCACAGAGCCCACCGGCACTAACTCCCTGAAAAAATATTACATAACTTTTGGAAAATATGAAAAAGTGATTTCAGAAAGAGGCAGACAAAAGTGTCTACAAAATGGGTTTGAAGGATATCTCCAGGATGTCAAACTGACTCAGCGGTGAAAACAGGTTATAAAGAAAAAGAAAAAGGCTAAAATCCACAGATCACAGTGTGAACCACCACTTCACTTGGTGATCGAGACAGAAGAGTAAAACAGGGTGAGTCTTTATTGACACACAGCAAAAGTAGCATGTGTATACACTCAGTATACCTTCAGTGGCTAGTGTGTGAAAAGAATTGCTAACTTAGTAACAACATGTAACGTTTAAGGTATATCTCCTTCCAACCTCTCCGTGTCATTACACGTTATTTCACATCACATTGCTTGAAATCCATAATAACAATTTTCCCAAATAACAAGTAATAAGTAACCAGATGCAAAAGCAATAACATTTACAGTTTGGGAAAATACCACATGATAAAAATATAACTTTTATCATGTGGTATTATGTGGTAAAGGCCGGGAGTTGCTCGCTGTTGTGTGTGTACTGTACATGTAAAACAAAAAATGGCATTCTGCATAGGAAATCCTTATACAAACTTGAATTCATTGATGAACTGAATAAAGTAAGTGATTAAGTAAATGAGACGTACAAAAAAAGGTGTATGTTTGTATCTACTGTAGCCAAAATAACTTCAAAATGATCTCCTCCTCATGAGTTACACACCCCGTGAGTGTATATATAAAGGGTGATTTAAATCTTATCTCATGAAACACTGCTGTTGCACTCTATGGGCACTTCAAGCTACACTCCAATTAGTGATATCACTGCAGGTGTTTTGCCTGTGAAAGCTGATTTAAAAAACCTGTTACTGATTGAGGTGTGGCCAGAGTCACAACATGCCTGTACTGCACATTGTGCGAACAGTATCTGACCCAGTGCTGAGCGGCTGATTGACGTTATTGGCATGAATTCCCTTCACTAATCACTCATTTAAAAACACTTACACCCTATATCAGATCTAATCAACCACATTCAAAGATTTGCTTTGCTGCCATTTATTATGTTCTTGATTGTTTGATCTTGGTGGAGTGCGGAGCGAGTGTGTTGAAAATCTTGTCATGCCTGTCAGGTTGCCTCTGCTATGGATAGTTTTCCATTTCACAGCATATCATCCCCTCTGTTGAGAGCACAGCACTTTGTTTACACCACTAAATGACAGTGTGCAATCCTCACTGAAATACTCACCAAAATCAATTTTCACAAGTCTGTTCATCAAATGCCATTGTTTGTCTTTTAACAAGCCTCTCTGTTTACCGGAATGGGTATGTAGGGAGCTTGCAAATTAAAAGGGTTTGTCTTTGTTTAGAAGTAAGGCGTGCTTTGCTTTTTGCACCACAATAGTCTGAGAAAAAAAAGCATTTCTACTGCAAAAAATGTTTCATTAATCTTTCACCACAACAGAAACAAGTGTGTTGCTTTAAGTGAATGCATATAATGTACCCAAGCCACAATGATGAATGTTTTAAGAGCCACACTTGGTTTTTAATTCATGCAGCTTTTTATATATCAACATAACAGACAGGTCTTTGAGTCAGAGCAGTCCTATATATGGCCCAAAGACTACTTGACTTACTACCACTAGAACGAAGTAAAGATGTGCACACCTGTAGACAGCCAGTATCACTGTTATCTGAATACTCAAACTACTCCCCACTCTAATTTACATGAAGTAACACTGGATGAGACTGCCTTTGGGTCTTTTGTTAGGGCTGTAGTTATTTTGAGGTGTTTGTGTGGCCTGCGAGGGCTGTAGGCCAGACAGGAGATGTCATCATTCTACTGGAGCTCCATATATTTATGAGTTGGCCAGCTCATGTTCTATTTATATCTAACCAGTGGAAGTCCCAAAGGACCCTCAGCTCCAGGCAGGGTCTGTGGGTGCCTCGCTGAAAGATAACTCTATGGAGGGATGGGAAGAGAGAGGGAGAGAGGATGGATGGTTATGTGCACGCAGGCAGTTTTAGCGTACGCTGCTCAGCAGACATTTAACCAGAATACACACACACGGTCAAGTGAAAGTGCACACACATGCAAATATGCACTGAAATGCACACATAATTACACACACTCAAACACATACATACACACCACTTTTGTAATATGGAAATGTTTTAACTTCATTTTTGGGTTGTAAAAAGCTTTTAATGTTTTTAAAGTAGTAAATAGTTTTCAGTCACTGCCATCAGGTCACACCAGTAACTCCTGTGAGGTCAGTTGAAAACGGTATCAGCACACCAGATGTCTTCCTTTCCACCATTCCAGTACATGTTTTCTCTTTTTTACAAATCCAAACCTAAAAATTCAGTTTGTATATTACTTAATTGTTGTTGTGGTGACAATGTAACTGCAACCCATTCTCATTCCCAGGGTGTCAAATACTGATTCTTTGTTACACTGTGTTATGCGCATTGACGTGTGACACCAAAGCACCCTTTGGCGTCTTTATGAGATGCACCGGGCTTTCAACTAACTGCAATGTAAATCCATCTGTAGCAATACTTGATGGTGAAAGCAACAGATGTAGTATAAATAGTGAGAAAGTCTGCATATGGCGGGAGTGAGGGGAGATGGATGGCTTAAATGAAACCAGACTTTAATCCACGAGAACACAGTTTGTGTCCAACGTGAAAACAAAAGTCAGCGTTGTTTTAATGTAAACGGTGGAGTTTAGTGATTACTGCGTTGTGTTGATATGAAGAGGCCTAGATTGTGGATATCTTTGGAGGCGATCTCCGTTTGTTCCTTACAACTCTGACAGCAAGAGGTAAAAACAAAATCCTCTGTCAGTTACAACCATATTAACTCAAGGCCCTATACAAATGAAGTGAGACAGGAATATGTTAGCATAAAATGAGCTTATTAACATAGATCAGCAGCGCTAAATCACAGAAATTACTACGAGAGCAATGTTGCTTACCTCCTCCATGGAGTACAACAGCAAAAATGCAAGGTACCCCACACTTTATAGGTGGGGTACACTCAAAGGTGAATGTAGGGGTACAGAAACTGAGTATCAAACATTCCACGCATGTCAGGTGATAACAACTGAATCCATTCATCCATCCATCCATCTTCTAACCGCTTATCCTCTTGGGGGTCACAGCGGGGCTGGAGCCTATCCCAGCTGACATTGGGCGAGAAGCGCAGGGCTGTAACATAGAGACAAACAACCATTCACGCCTATGGACAGTTTAGAGTCATCAATTAACCTAGCCCCAATCTGCATGTCTCTGGACTGTGTGAGGAAACCGGAATACCTGGAGAGAACCCACGCTGACACGGGGAGAACATGCAAACTCCGCACAGAGGGGCTCCCACACCCGGGATCGAACTGGGAACCCTCTTGCTGTGAGGCGACAGTGCTAACCACCACACCACCGTACCGCCCACAACTGAAACCAGTTTATATTATATTAATATTACAAATGCACGTTTTACTTTGTTACACATATTACCGCCTGTGTGACTGACCCAAGTACATTAACATAATATTATACAAATTATGTACGGTCTTCATGCACTGACACGTGACGTAATTACATCATGCTGCATAACAAACATACTAATTTCAAGCAAAAGCCTAACAGTAATTTTGTTGCCTAAACCTAACTGCAACCGTTGGACAACATTAACCATGTTACAGCGTGTTTCAGCTGTGCGTCAGATAGATGCACTAAAGGGTGCCTTGTGATTTGCTGAGACTTCAAGTGGTGGCAAAGCGTCAGTATTTTACAACCTGGTAGTGAGAACAGATTGCAATTATGTGAAGAGACTAGGGGTGCTGAAAAAAAATCGATTTTTAGACGCATCGAGATTCTTTCTTGAACGATGCGAGCATCAATGTGGAAAACTCATAATTGATTTTAATTTTATTTTTATATTCATTTTTGAAATTACCGTAACTCCTCGTCCATTCACGCTATCGACGTAATTCCAACGGATTCTGAAAGCTGAGAAGCGGAGCTTGATATGGGGCATTACGGTAGTGACGTCATTACCTGTGGCGGAGGGGAGGGAAGTGAGCACAGCAGGAGGAGAGTGACAGCTGACGAGGAGAGTGCAAGTTGGAGTGTTTTAGCGGAGTTTTGGTGAGTTTTAGTGGAGGTAGGGTGGCGTTTTCTTTGTAAATAATATTTAGTGTTGTAAATAATAGTATTTGTGGTTTTTTGAGAGCTTTTGAGTTTTTTTATACCGTGTTTTTGAGTGTTTTTTGCCGTGTTTTCGTCGTGTTTTCACCATAGTTCGTGTTTTTATAGTTCATAGATAGTTAAAGTCAGTTATAGTTTTGTAAATACTGGAGGAGAAATGTCGAGGAGGTCGAGGAGGGACAGGAGAGTCCCGTTGAGATTTGTGGATGAGGAGGATGGACCAGAGGAGACTGGTGGAGTGTTGTCATCTCATCCACAGTAAGTAATAGGCCTACAGTTTGTATGCACTGGATATGTATTCCCAGCTTTATTACAATAATGTTTTTCAATATCTAGTGTAAATTTTCTTATTGGCTCGTTTTATAATCGAAATCTTTGCCCTCGGAATTGAATCGAATCGTGAGCTGCCCAGAGATTCCCACCCCTATAAGAGACAATGTTTCTTTGAGTTAATGAAACACTACATTTATGTATGGCGCTGGATTCACAGGGAGGTAGTGGGGGTGGATGGCAGACATACAGTGTGCAGGACTGTGACACCAGAATCCTGGGTTCATGTCCAGACGTCTGTCTGTGGTTATGTCTAGGCGACAAAAACATTTTGGTTAAGGTAGGGAAAGATTGCGATTTCATTTAAATGTAACTAAAGAAGATAACGATAACAAAATAATACTGTTGTCACTAGGAATGGATACCTTATTGCAAGATTACCTGTTTTTGAGGAAAACAAATGAAATATATTGGCAGTGAACATTTTGATATGTTCTAGATCAACATTTTTGCCATTTGCCACGTTATTGTCCTAATAGAAAACATACTTCACTCAGCATTATGTTTTTTTAAAATGTATTTTGCTGTTTCAAATTAGACTTCTATAAATGTAATTTCTAGGAGACAGGGCTGATATACAAAGCACCTCTATAATGTCACCCTCTTAAGGTGCATTGAACATGTTTTGCAATGGCTGTTTCAACATCTTATAAAACGTTTCAATCAAGGTTATTTATAAAGTTTGAAAAGGTTTTGACCCAATAGTGTTCTTCATTGCTGGATACATTTCTGCACTGCCTCCTAATGTACATCAGCTGTTCTTTATTTATGGCAAAGTGAAGTGTGAAAATGCTCACTGCAGTGAGTGACATGGCCAATTTTCGGTAATTAGGCCTTTCTCCAGGGATTGTGCTGCTTACCTGCCCACAGTAGTCTAATGGTGTCCATTAACACCATTGGCATTGCCAGTGAGTCCACCAGCCTGGCACTGGCGCTGACATGGCACAGACCCGGCATTGGTGGGCAGAAAAAGACACTGGAATTGATCCAAAACCAGCCAACATGGAGGAAATATTAAACTGAGCCAGCAGAGCAGAGAGGACGAGATTGGAAGAGGAGTAGGGAAGGATCAGCATGAAGCCTTCCCTTGCTGTGTTGGACAGGATAGTCAATCAATAAAATCTTCTGTTACATTTTCATATTAATCAGTGTCTATTTTCTTCAATTTGGCACAGATTGAAATCACACAATAGGATTCATTAAATGCTTTGTGCTGTTTTTTTTGTATCTTTAGTATGTAATACCATCTAATATACAAGATTTAATTTACTTAAAATGTTCAGGCTGTCTGGAATAAACAGAAAGGGAACTGGGCAGGTAGTATAAGCAGTGAGTTCATGGCCAGACAAAGAGGACCATCTAATAAAACTCAAATTTGAAAAAAAAATTCTGGGTAAGGTGTATTCTAAAACTTGACACATTTACAGCCACGAAGTATCATAATAACATTCATAAGAAACTGTCCTCAAAAAATATTGGTATTGATCAAAATGCAGAGAGGTCAAGCTGTAGATACGACTAGTAAACTGTCAAATACTTTTTCAACCCGTCTCCCTCTTCTCTGTTACTCTTGCTGAACAGTATGTCTGTCTTTTTCCCTGTGTCCTCCATTTTACTCTGCAAATCTGATTTTACCATTCCCCAGCTGTCAGTCATGCACAGTATATGGATTTTTACAGATGACATTTCTATAATGCTGCCTTGAAATCTTAGGGAAAATACATATCTCTCTCCCTAAAAATCTCACTTATAGGCTAATCCTGGTTTCAGGAAGCACACATAGCCATTACATATAGAATATATTCTCTGGCACACTAGGAGTTCCCACTCCATTAACATGACCTCAGCAGCTCATTGCTTCTACCTCTCCTTGCATATGTCAATGGATTTTTGGTTGGTGAGGCGAGGAGACCAAAGTGCATAAAGATGTGTGCTTAAGTAGTAAAATAGGGATTTAACATTGAAGTTACTACATTTACACATTAACTCAACACACTTACAGTTAATATATATATATGTTAAGTGTGTGTGTCTGTGTGTGTGTGTGTGTGTGTGTGCGTGTGTGTGTGTCTTGTAGCGATGAACTCGCTGATAATTATCACCCAACTCTGCAGGTCACTTTCACTGATCTCATCAATCTGTTGCCAGCAAAAAGCTCTAATGAACTCATTTTACACTACCTGCTCAGCACCACATAGCAGACAGACACATTTAGCTACTAGCTGGTAAACAAGGTGCAGCGTTCATAAGCTAAATTTCCCTCGGGAGTTGGTGGAGACCAAAACAGAGCTACAAGGAAAGAAAATATTGGACTTACAGTTAGTGGGTGGCCAGAAACATGACCCCAAATCAATGCTAATGTTTGCTTTATATTGACTGTACTAAGGGTTATTTGTTAATGATGCGTTAATAGCTTGTTGCGTCGCACCCAACAGCCAAAAAGTCAATTAATGCTGCTTTAAGGCATTCTTAAAACTGGACACTCTTTATGTTGTTAATAAGCAGCACCCTCCGGTTCTGAAAAATGAAGCCAACATTCAATAGCCAAAAGCTGCATTTCCTCAAATAGCCACATGAGGCTCGCTCCAACAGCAAGCCCATAGACAACTATATCAAAATGGTCAACTGTGCGGGGGTTGAATTTTTCATATAACTCAGCTGTTCAAGGTATATTTAGGCTTAAAGTTATGCATAATTAAGGGTTGGGCCACTTTGAGTGGTAAGCTGTCTGCACAGTCTACGAGTCATATCTGCCCCTTGCTCCTCCGAATTTGGTCTTGCCAATATGGCGAAGGCTAATATGCCGAAGTCCACAAACCACAAAACAATACTGAGTTTGTCAGTAGATCTTTTTCTCTCTGATAGACATGTGATACTTAAATGATGCTTTGACATGCTGAAATTGAATGTATTTACCCAGCTACAGGGATCTTGTTAGCCTTCCAGCCCTTGATGTATATTGTGGTGCCGATTGCGGGCATGGATTTCAGAGTATGATGCTTTGTGCTATGTCTCTGTTTTTTTAAGCATCAGAAATGATTTCATTACAGTTTTACAATGGCTCATGTAAGCATTAGAGATATAGCAGTTGGCATTTAGTCTAGAAGTGTTTCTTTGGCTCTCAGTTCATTTATGAACAGCATGGGTTATTACATTTTTTGACAACTTTAAAGAATATTTTATACGCCATTATGTTCGGAGACATTCTATTTGCAACAGAGCGCCTCACCCACACAGAGACACAAAGTAACTGAATAAAGAAGAATTTTCGTTTTCCTTTCTTTGTCATAGTTTTTGTATACATCAGCATCACAAAAAGGTTTATTACCAAGTAGGTTTTTACTTACATTTGTCTGCTGAAAGACTATTCCGTCGCCGAGAGCATTATTTTGTATTTTTCACCTGTGTTGTATTTTGACTCTGCCAGCAGGGGGATCTCATATCAGAGATGGTTTTATTAACTCTTGGGTGTCACGATACACCCGTTTGGCTTGATCCAAAACAGATGTTACATTGTGTCACTGCGGTGTGTTCTACGACAGCTCTCCGGGAGATGAGTGG
The DNA here is from genome assembly GCF_041903045.1 of Epinephelus lanceolatus. NCBI lineage: Eukaryota > Metazoa > Chordata > Actinopteri > Perciformes > Serranidae > Epinephelus > Epinephelus lanceolatus. The sequence continues at coordinate 17,163,722 of NC_135747.1, read as the reverse complement.
AAGTAGAGGAGCATTTAGTTGTGTATGACAGACGAATACATGCACACACGATGAAAACCTCAGTGAGCAGATGCCTGGACAATCTCTGTCAACCACGCTCCATCAGAGGTGTACTGGCTCATAACTGGGGAACAGACAGATTCGAAAAATGTCCCTTCCTCCTTTTCCTTTGCTTGCCTTGATCTTCAGGGTACATTCACAGATATAAATATCACTTTTTGTTGCTTTGACATTGTAATTTGCAAATGATGATACCAAGACATTGAAACTACTATCTTCTTTGATGTACACTCAGTTGTAATAACTAGCTATCCCAGAGCAATGATGTTAATGGAGATTTACTCAGGAAATATTGTCACTGATAGAGATTTGTGTTGGCATAATGAGCCCCCCAAGGACCACTTACAGAGCTCTAAGTGGACATTCATGACTGACTGACACTTAAAACTCAGTCGTTATCTGAGTAGAAGAATACGCTATGATTTGTCAGAAATCAGTGTCAGTATAAAGCATGTGGGCTCCGCAGCTTAACATTTAAGATCTAAGTCAATGGCTGCTCAAGGACAAGTTTAAAGAGCAGATTTTGGGCGACTGATTTTTGATGACTCATAGCATGTGAGAGAAATGATAGGCTTTAAACAAGCCTCTTGAGTCTAGTGTTGTTGTTGTTGCCAGCTAACACACTCTCCCTGAATACCAATTGTTTTCTTATACCTACTTCATAATGCAGTGCAGCCACACATAATTAGGACATAAATGTATTTTCACACATACTCTGCATTTGGCACATTTGACAAGGTGACTGGATGGGCTCCATGTAATATTTATGGATTTTTGAAAATGCAACAGTATCCGTGTCTACTGTCTATTCCCTAATGTTGTCGCAAGTGTTGGTAAAAACATTTTTTTTAATTTAGTGGTGTTATGCTGGCATCACACTGAAGGTAAATTCAGGAAGCCATGTCTGCTTCTTTTCACTGTAAATCACTTGTCGCTGGGAGAGACACTCTCCTCCTGAATTATTAAATCTACTGTCCTTGAGAGCAAGACTAAATATTGTCAAGGATGGCAATATTTTCCAGGGTAAAATTGCTTTGTTTTTTAACACTACCTCGGAGGTAGGAGTCAACTGATAATGATATTATTATGTTGTAGCAAGATTAATATCACTGTGTATTAATCTCTGGGAAATTGCAATACCAAAGCTCTCATTTACATTCATATAAACCACACCAGGATAGTGATTAATGTTTGCCACTATGAAATACATATTCTCATGGCATGAGAAGAATTGAAGAAAGGCATAGGATTTTTTCTGGATTATATCTCTTGAACAGGCTCGGTCATAGGCAGAAGAAGAGCATTTTGTTAGTGAGATTGAGGTAAAGCTGCGGATGGGAGAAAGGGATGGCAGGGGAGGGAATGGACTGTTGACAGCAATCTGACTGCAATCCATCAGTCTCCAAATTGTTTCGCAAGTGGCAAAAATGTTGCTCCTACTGTATACGCCGCCACGCTCATAAATATTCATCTGAGAAACTCATTTCTGCTAATATAAAAAAATGTTTAAATGAACAGGTTTATGACTGATATTTCAATTTCCAGTGTGAAAATAGGACTTTTTGTGTGTTGACAGATTGCTAATGGTTGTATTTTCCTCTTGCCTCTTTTTCCCATTTCAGTTGTGCTGCTGGATACAACGTCTGTGCTCGGAGAGCTTGGATGGAAGACGTATCCTATAAATGGGGTAAGGAGGGCAACTTTTCTCCCAATTATTGCCTTCGCTCTAACTGTCCAGCGTGCCTTGTTCAGAATGCATGACCATTTCTGCATCAATTAGATCAATTACATTGATTTGAACAAGTCAGAATGGGTGGCGGAGGTCTGTTTTATATTCACATCCTTGTTTTTGTTCAGACACCTCTATTCCCATGGGAAATACAGTAACTTGGAGACAGATAATGAGTCAAGGTCCCTAAGGACGCTTTCCTGGTTCTGTTCAATCTTCGCCTACCAATTCCTGTTTCGTCTGTGTCCCTTTAAGGCCACAGAAATATTTTACTGACTCTTAAAATGTTAGCCAAAGGAGAGCATATAGAGTGACCAGTAATCAGTCCAGCCCATGCTCACAAAGCTAACTGCACACTGCAAAAACCTGCATGTCCTGTACTGTATTTTGTATTTTGGCCAGTCAAAAAAGGGGTATTTCCATTTTGTTCTGGCAGTTACGTAAGTGCCTCCAGCTCCTTAAAAGTAGCTTGTCCAGTCAAAAATCAAAAAAAACTTTTGAAATGGCAGCAAGTGCCAAACTGAAGGTATCATAATAATGAAATATAGATGTGCTGACAACAAACTGTGACATCCTCAGATCAAAACCGTCATGTTGCATCAAAACCTCTCCCTCTCTGTGCTGTCAGAGTACCCGTGGGACTGATTGAAAATGTCTTCTTGTTATATACAGTGAACAACAAAGGCAGAATTGGCTGACTTCCACCTCTTTGTTCATCTCCATTGTCTCGATTTTGTCTCCATACTTGTTAACTACGGCACAGCCCATTTCAAGATAGAGACAAATCACAGGATAGAGGCAGAGGCTATCCAACCATTTCCATGTCGCTGAGACTGCGTTCAGTCCTTGTTTGGCCATGTTTGACTCCCCATTTTCCTAGGATATAAGGGTAACCAATCTGTGGTTTATTGTCAGGAAAGTGCCTGGGGCTTCGACCTTCTTTTATGTAGTGTCTTTCAAAATGTCAAGTGCAAAGTGTTTAACTTAATGAGGGTACTGCTTGTGGTTGCAATTTCAATATATGTCATACCTTATCAGTTAATAAAACAGGGCTGAGGTGTAGTCCAAAGCTGATCACTAACTTTATGGCAACATCACACTTCCTGTTATCACCTAAAGCATGATGAGTACTGTGCCAAAATTCTGTACATCCAAAATAGAAAAAGAATCAGTAAAAATCAGATTTTTTTTAACATGGTCAGTACCTTTTTCACTGCAAAATTATTGGACATACTGCTAATATGTTTTTTTTTCTTTTTCATTGCAACATAAACGTACCGAGGCCTTGGGATTCAAAGTGCACAGATGGCAATATAGGTTCGCTGAGAGCTAAACGTTCAAGTAGGGATTGATGTTGGAGTGTGACATTTTACTGTTCTAGATACATAATTACCCTAAAGGAAGCCATCTATGATACCTCATGGTAAAGGTGTAGACTCAAGTCACATGACTTGGACTTGAGTCAGACTTGAGTCACAAATTTTATGACTTTAGACTCAAACTGACAAAATTAAAGAAGGCTTGCAACTCGACTTGGACTTTAACACCAATGACTCATGACTTCACATGGACTTAAGCCTTTTGACTTGAAAATACCGTCCCCCGAGCCCAAAGGTTATAAAGTATGTTATTTAAATAGTGTGCCACAATCAATTAATTTCCTGAATCAACTATAATTAATGCTAATCAGTCCCAGTCAATCCATCCAATCAAATTACAGGTAAGAACCATAGAAAATGGATGATATGTTACTGAGCGCCAGTTTGAAAAAATGATTCTAAAGATAATTTCTTTCATGGACAAAAACGACACGCGGGATAACAAAAGATGAATTGTAGTCTGCAAAACATGGGGATAAAAATTGCAGATGAGAGACACAACTACTTTTTTTGACAAATAACTACAAAATTTAAAAATTTGTTGTGATTTTTGTAGATTTAATATATTACTCTTTTCTTAAAATAGCATTACACTTGGTGAAGAGCACATTATGACTCGAAACTTAAAGGACTTGGGACTTGACTAACCTGTGACTTGCAGAGCAATGACTTGGTCTCATCTCTGTCTCACGGTAATGTGATAACCAACATGCAACAAAGAGAAAGTGCAATGTCTGTAACAATAAACAACAACAAATAAATAAATAATGACGTTTTGATCTGGGGTTGTTAGGGATCAGAAAAACAGAAGCAGCTACTGATGCCTGTTGTGTTCTTGGGTAACTGCAAAGCGGACCGAAGGGTCTAGTAATTGCTCTTCCTCTTGTTGAAGTTGTGTTTAAGTGTTTTAGAGCCCTGGCAGTGACTACAGCTTCATGCCTTTTTTTCCCTTTTGGAGCTATGCAGTGTTTCCTCCATCCTCCACTATCGTTACAACTCCACACTTACTCTCTGTGGGTTTTGACTTTAAATGATCCTCTGCTGGAAGATCCCTAAGGTCCCCCAAGCCCTTCTCTGTCTCTCTATCTCTCCCTGCAAGGCCCTTGGTGGCCCATATCAGGGTTATGGAGGTGATTACATCATGTAGGTCGTGGTGACAGCCGCCCACAGCGTTCAGGAAGAGGAGAGAGGGAGGCTGCTGCCTCCATGATTAAGCTGTCAGCCCTCACCCATCCTCACTCATCCACTATCCCCCGATTTACCATTAATATTTAAGGCATCGAGGTGAGAGGGCCTGAGGGAAGGTGTGAAGATCTGGGAAGGTAAAATAGTTTAAATCCCCCTCACTACCGGGGAGCCAGCAAGAGGAAGTCAATCCCCACCATATTAGACACAGCCTGGTATCAGGCCGATACAGCAGCACACCATGTAGCTGCCTATCACAGTCGCACACTAGTTCTAGTTCCGGATATAAACTGCTGTCAGTCAGTCCTGCCCAATGCACATCTTAAAATAATTTCATATGCAGTAACTGCTCCAACATGATTACCCGATGATGAGTTTGCCAGGAATATAGCTGGTCGTATGATATGAATTTGAAGGTGAAGTGGAAATTGGGTGTATATTTATGGATGAGTTTTTATCAAAAGCCAGTAAACAACTCTTGTAAAGAGAGGAAGGTGAGTGGTTTTGTAGAAGAGGAAGGTTAACCACAAGTACATAGTGGTGGTCTGCTAGCATTACAACAAAGGACACTGTGGCATTCTGCATAATCCTGACAGCAACAGTTTTGAGGTGTCGTTGAGCAATACACAGAAACCTATAGCTTCTTTCTCAGTGTCAGATATTATGGAGAGGAGGATCAGCCAAATAACCAAAATGTGAAATCTATTTGAGTCAAGAGAATGGAAAGTGTTCAGTTGCAAGATCAAGAGAAAAGTCATACACGTTCTACACTAGTGGTTTTCAGAGTCTGACACTATGCACCTCCGGTAAATGGTTACCTTTTTTTTTTTTTTTTTTTTTTTACACAGGGCTCCGCTTTTCTCTGCGGCGCCTTTTGATTTTTTTTTTCTTTCACTTTCCTTCTTTTCACTTTTCTTTCTTGGAAGCCAAATTTCCCTAGTGCAGGGGCACAGTTAACCATTTTGTGCCTTGAAGGGGTGAGAAGGGCCTCAGAGAGCTTACACTATTTTTTGTACAAAGTCCAGTCTTTCAATCAATTTATACATTTAGTTTTAATTTATTTATGACACTTATTATTTAGAAATAAAAAAGAAATTGTAGACAAAACCAAACCCCCATCTACTGAGCCCCTGGGTAATCAGTCAGTCCCACTCTCCCCCCATCTACAACACCACTGGTTTTGAGGGATAAACAGTAATTCTAACAATGCAGTGGAGTCAGTAAGTTAGCTGTGGGCTATAACTTAAAAATATGGTGTGTCTCAAATCACGTACTTCCGTTAGTATACTTCTATGTAGTATACTGTGTGCACTATGTACTCATTGGCATAGTGCACAAATTGGACAGGGTAGTGTTGTCTCAAACCAAACACGGCCGTTGTGCACTCATCAGAAATGACGACTGCAAATTAGCTAGTTAGTAAACTAGCATTAGCATTTGCGTTATTGTTTGTGGTACCAAATCATTACAGACTGCTAAATTAACCCAATAAACATACTGCTGGCTTATACCCGACAACAGTATAGTGGTGCTTAGTACAAAAACACGTGAATTTGTACAATGCAGCAACGTTCATGGTCGCAGTCCTCGGCTGCCATTTCCAGTTTGAAAAGTGGCCCCTCCCCCTCCGCTACGTAGCCAAGATGGCGACCATTGACTGCCGGAAGTGTCCATAGTTTGACACTCAACTTTCTGACTGTTTTGAGTGCACCATCCGGGTACTCATAGTGCACTGCATTTTTTCATACTTATCAGTGTGAACGCACTTATGCACTCAAAATAATAAATGTAAGTACAGAAGTACACGATTTGAGACACAGCAATAGTTTTAGCCTATATTTGTTTACATGTTGGCAACTTAACACCATTAACAGTATGCGGAATTAGCTATTAACATTTTCTGTTTGCATTGTACCCATAAATATGCAAACAACTATCACTGAATTGATTAATTACTGAAAAAAAATTAATATGATGATTCTCAGGCAAGTTCTGTAGTTATAAGGAATGCAGAGGATGCAGATTTATGGACATTTATTTGAGATGCACAACTTTTTGTTTTTGTATGAAATACCCAACTTACATTCCTACAACAGCCAAGTTTGAAGCACAATAGAATATTTATTGGGAGTGGGTTACTACATTAAAGTTAATTGTGAGTACAATTACAGAAATCTGCTGCCAACTAGGCCCAATGCTGCAATATTACATTTCCCTAAAAACTAACTAAAATGTAAAACCATTGAAAATCATTTCATTTCTGCATCAGAAAACTCAAAAAATGCTTGTTTTCTGTGTTAGGGCTTAACCGGGTTAAAACTTCCTACAGTATAAGCAAATTTGTGTATTTGACACATGTAGAATATGCAACGTCTTTGCTTCTCTTTGCCTCTTCGTGCTCATCTTTGCATTTGAGAGAAACTGTTGATTTGATAAAAGGTTTAGTAATATTGAGCTGTTGGTCTGGGTAGTGTAATAGTTCATTACCAGTGCTGGATTGTGAATTCCTCGCTATGTGCACACTTATGTATAATTATCACGGTTGCCTGGGAATAGTTTTCATTAAAGTGGAAATTACAGGGAAAGACTGAGACGCTTCAATCAATTAATTAATTGTGCTTGGTCCCCCCCATTACTGGAATGCATTCCCTGTAGGTCCACTTCCCAGGCATCTTCAGCACACTGGAAAGCTGCAAACAGATGTTTACACACTGTAAACACGATCATACGTCTTGGTCATGCCCAGCCTTCAGTGCAAGGTGCCTTTTGATTATTTTATACCTGCTCTGCTTGGAAGGTAAATAGACCTGTTTCAATAGGCCCACAAGGGAAAACCATGCCAGGAGGACTGTTGTTATGTTTGTTAATGACTTTACTGAATGTGGGAATATCCGCAGAGTTAGAAAACACATTCACCCTCAAAGGTTTTACTCATTAGATTTCTGCATATTGAACAGCAACTGATCTATACCATGTCTTTCAAGGACTTTGACTCTGCAAACTTTTTCCTCAAGCAGAAGTTAATAATTGTGTGTGCTTGAGAACGCCAACGGCAAGCTGATACTTCAGTGGAAAAGATGTTGAGAGGTTGTTTTTGTGAGACAAAGATGTGTGTCTCTATTCTCAGCCTTTCTCTCCATGTTCTGAAATGCTGAATAGTGATGAAGAACAGGGCGTCGGAGGGGTGAATGAGAGAGAGACAGCAGAGAGGAGAAGGAAAAGAGGGTTGATTTGGCGTCTGCATGCAGCCACAATAAGCTCCACTCAGAATGGGCAGACACACTGCTGAAATATGCATGAGTCATTTCCCAGTGGTGGGTATGGGGGGAGAAAGCGAAGCAAGACAGAGGAGCAGTTTATTTATTAAATTACATGAAACAGCTTTAAGGGATTAAGAATGCCTAATGTTGCCTTTTGTTTTCACTCATTGACATCATAATGCAAACTGAGCATAGGCAGGTTGGACGACAAAGAGCGATGGTTGTCCATCATAAAGGGAGGGAATAATCCTATTTTTATCTATTGTCAGAGATCCCAAGCAGCCAATAAGTCAGATCTACCGGGGGCGTATAAACACAGTGTTATGTAAGCGGGGAGCACAACGCTGGCACACTGGTTTACTGCTGCCAGAACACTGCTCAGTCAAATATTAGGCTGTGCAACCTCGGTACCTCACAAGTGCTCTGCTCAGAGCAAGATATTTGTTACAGTGTGTGTGTGTGTGTGTGTGTGTGTGTGTGTGTGTGTGGGCATGCATATGTGTTTTTAAAGAGGTGACAGAGTGCAGATTATATTTCAGCTACCTGTAACATGGAAATGATAGAGGTTTTTGAATGAAACTGAGGTTGAAAACAACCTTTCAAAGAAAATCTTTTGTAGAACAAGTCTGATGCAACAGTAGGGTTGGATGCCTTTAACATTTTAACTGATACCAGTGCTGGTTCCAGTACTTTGAATGTGGTACTGGAACCCATGATCCCTTTTTTCAATATTTTACTTTCTCTGTATTAACAAAAATTAAATTTTTGAAAACGCTGCAGGGAGACGTACCTCTGTCTCCATCTGTCCTTCAGCTTGTGTGTATATTTGTGTGTGTGTGTGTGTGTGCATGTGTAATAGTGATTCTAGGCTATTACAAAAATAATACAGCACAGAAAATAGGCTAGCACATCTGGCATTCTCACCCAGATGCACTCAGAAGTACTGAAATTTGACAGCGATGAATTGGTGCTCAGTAGTACTGACGTTATTTGGTCGGTACCCTTAAAAGTATTGAGTGCAGTACCCTATGCAACAACACTTTTAGTCTTGTGTATTCCAAATAGGTCATTTTAAGTGCATTTAAATACATTTAGGTACTAATGACGTACCCCTTTGCTAAAATTGCATGAAGTTTCAATATGTTCTTGTTCCAATCTGGTTGCCATAAAGCCCCCAAATCCAGGACAGGCATCTACACAGAGATTTAAAACCTCTAATTAATTGCAATTGTGTCCATTAATACACAATAAGAAGTGATTTATTTCATAAAAAAAAACAAAAAAAACCCCATTCATTGTCTTTTCCTAATTAACAAAATGACTCAGCCTTGTTGTATAATAACATATCAATTATTAGAATCCTACTTGGAGCGGTTAGTGTTGTGTTACCAGTGCTGTTTGCCAATGTTCCTAATAGTGCAATTTTGGAGGAATCATTTAAAAAATTTTCATATATTCCTCTGTGACATCGCGCTCCACTGTTTTCCAAAAACTACATCATTTACTCCCTGTTGTTTAAATGGGACGCTGTAGCAGCAGAAATAAATGGACTTGGGATTGACAGGCTGGGGATGCAAAGTATCATATTCACACAGTTTTGGATGCCAAATCGTTTATGATTTTTCCTGCTGTAGCTTTGACTTTTATCATGCAGCCTCCCACTGTATTATTGTGTGATGATGCGCCATGATAATACCCAGCTTTCTTTATCATTCTCCCAATACAGCAAGAGTAAGCTCAGGCAACCGCTAGTTGACATAAATTCCTCTGAACAAATCGGTCTGTCAGTTTTGGGGAAAGTTTTCAGAGGATTGCCGTCAGATTCAGGCTTTGAGTTTGGGGGCATTGAGGGGGTTTTGGCAGGAAGAGACGGGGCTGGAGAGAGAGAGAGAGAGAGAGAGAGAAGGAGACACAGAGGAAGATAGGAGGCCATGTCGGGAAGTGATTGGATATAACTCGAAAGTAAATGAGATGACTGACACACCAAACACACATTCAAGTGCTTACACACTCGTGAAGGCATTTGCACGCCCTCTCAAGCCTCTTTACTTTCCCCCAATGCTAATCCTTAATCTTTTTATTGCAATATTTAACCACAGTAATTGATTGTAACTATGCGACCTGAGGCTTATCTCAAAGCACTTCCTCCATCCCTAATACTATTAGCCTTGAGAGTGAGCTCCGAACAACAGAGAGGAGGAGAGAGAGGGAAATCTGTATGTCAGTGTCCTTCATAGCTCAGATAAACTTCTCTAAGGCGTGCTGCTGAGAGATGGCCGGCAGCGCTGCAAGAAAGAAAGAAAAAAGAGGGGGAATAATCCAGAATCACTCCACTTCTCCCCATGGAGGCTCTAATATAAAAAAGGTATGATGATTTAGCACACCAGTGTTCGTCTCGGGGACCTCTGCCATAACCGGGCTTAAGCAGTGCCGGGGGATTCCTTAATTGGCTTGTTTCTTGTCAGGGACACAGCGAGGCCAATATCTAATGCGCTCCCACTCGGCATCTCGCTGACAGGAGACTGTCTTGGAACATACTCTGACAGCTTTTTGGGCTTACCCTCACCGTGTGAGGAATACAGTGAGGCTGACTTAGAGAAAGAGTACGAAAGCAGGGGGGGATCGAGGCAGTGGATAGATGCAAATGGAAAGAAGAGGAGAAAGTAGAGGGAGGGAAGAGTGAGGAGGTTATTAGCGCCTTGCTGAATGCAGGAGCTGAATACATGAATACGGGAAGTAGCAGAGAAAATAGAATATGTGGCCGCTGTAAGACAGGCAGAGTTTAGACAGGCAGACTTGTGTTTCTGTTGAAGAGTGAAAAGCTCTGGAAATCTTAATAGAACATTATGTTTCAGAAACCAACAGGTCAATAGTTCAGTCTAAATAAAGAATTATTTAAAGATAAGATTTCTAGACAAACAGTACATCCATATTAACACATCTACAGTGGTCCAGTACAGAATATTATATATTAATACGATTTGAAAACTGCAGTTTGAGACAGATAGTTTCTGAAGTAGGTCTGCAAACATTTTTACAAAGTGGAATGCCAAACTTTACAACATTGCCCCCTAGCATTTCCAAGTGGTGTTGCTGTTGGTGTCACGTCGCAAAGACAACTGGATTGCTTTGCGTTTTCCTCAGACCCTAGCAATTGGGCCATCTTTCTTTTGCCTAGAGTTTCCATTGTTACTGTAGTTGTTCTACCATCTCACAACAGATAGCTACCATGGTAAAGAAGACGCTATACTCTTTCCCTTTTGTTTGTGTAATGGCTGATGCACTTCCTTTGTGCCATAAATGACGCCTAAATCACACATAAATTAGGTTAGGAGATTATACCTGTGACAGACAGAACTGCAAAGTGAAAGGGGGCTTATATGGAGCCAATCTAAACTCCAATGGTGCCATTATTCTGTAGCCATTAAATTGTGCAATCAACATTTATTTTGTAGTGATGAGTTAAAGTAAATTAAGTATGTTGCCACTTTAACACAATTCTAATACTAATAATGAAATCAAATAAAATTAAAATAAGTAAAATAATCATTTATCATGTCTAATCTGACTGTGAAACAATCCTAACTGTAGAGAGGAATGGGGAACAAAATCTACAGTCCACAGTCTGAGTAAAAGAAACATTCAGAAGCTAATGTGAGGCTTCACTTAGCCAAATGAATTGGGTATTTTCATTGCGGTAGTCATTAATTTTCATTCTTTCATTTTCCTTAACTGCTTGTCCTGTTGGGGGTCGTGGGGGGGCTGGAGCCTATCCTAGGTGACATTGGGTGAGAGACAGGGTACACCCTGGACAGGGCTGACACATAGAGACAGACAACCATTCCCACTCACACCTATGGGTAATTTAGAGTCACAAATTAACCTACAGTAACCTGTGTGTCTTCGGAGGAAGCTGGAGTACCTGGAAAAAACCCACGCTGAACATGTAAACTCCGCACAGAAGGGCTTCCCCACCCTGGGTTCAATGCGCAATGCTTACTACTGCACCACCATGCCATGCTCTGGTAAAAAAAAAAAACAAAAAGGCAATGCAACTAGCATAAGTATTTCTCCGTTGAGGCTCATTGTTGTCCTGGAAACACAGAGTGGGATTCTTGTACTAAAAAGTCTGTAGCTTTTGTCTTATGTTCATTTCAGCCGAACTTTAGAATACATTTTGAACTAGAAGATTGACGTCAGGCAGTCGCCAGAGTCCACTGCGGCCAGTGCACAGTTTCAGTAGACGTACCCCAGCACATTTCATAAGTGTCCAAAAATATGCCTGTCCTCTAATTTTAGCTACTTAGCCTACTTACATAGTTTTGCACAAATAGCAAGGAAAAATGACCAAATCAAGTCATGCAAAACGCTCCATTTTTGATACACCACAAAGGCCAAAATGTGCCCTGAAACAGACTTGGTAAGGCTTGTGTTTTTTTTAGCTGAATGTTTTTTTTTCTTGTGAACTTGCAGCCCCTGCGGGCCGGTTAAGAGGAGTGAAGATTTAGCAGTCAATGACAGTATAAAACAATCAATAAAACAGGTTTTTCAGCAATTGTGAATCAACACAACCACGAAAGGTTCTTGAGCATACAGGCATACATGCACACACAAAATATTTGACAGATTGGTCCATTGGTGTTTGACATTAGCACAATTGCATCTAATTGACATTATTGCCCTAACTAACCCAAAGGCCAAAATGAGACTCGGCTAATGTCGTCAGGATGCTCTTTGCAAGCTGGTGTCAGCAAATGGTAGTTAGAGAGAGAGGCACCACTGTAAAACTATTCTTTGATTGTGTTTTTTAAACTTTTCTGCAAGACCAAGAGTTGTGGTCTTATCTGGTGAAGTGATCAGCTGATCGTGGTACTGCATTTGCTTACTTGGAATTTCGAAGTTAAGCTTTTGTACGCATTGTATCATCATTTTAAGCTTATGTACTTTATAGATCTGAATCAGGGCCTGCAGTGTTCCGAGCTAGCAGCTTATGAAGATGAGATGTGATCAGAGGAGCACGTATTTATTCTTTACTGTGAAGTACAAGTCCAGTGTTGAGGCTGTTTAGCCCTGAGGAAAGATAAATCCCCAAGTGTCAAGTGTAATTTTAATGATGGAGTAGGGATAGAAATCCCTTCCTCTATCTTTTCTCTAATCGTCTTTGTCCGTCTACCCTTTCTACTCCTCCTGTTGTCCTCTCTTCTCTGTGTCTCCCAATTCCCTCTACCCTCCCATGGTTTGACCACCCTTATCCCTTCCCATCCTCTCCTCATCCTACCGTTGCTGCATATTGACGTCAGTGCACTGGAAGGGAACAAAACTAGGTGTGTGTTTGCTTTAAGATGAGCCGACAAATGCTGGCAGAAAACTCCTGCTCTAAATGCATAGCCAAACGGATACAGACAGTGAGAAGGATAGAGAGGGGGAAAGAGACAACGACAGCAGGACAGGGAGAGGTTAAAGCCTGGAAACCATTCATTTTTTATAGGTAGTTAGACAAGCAGTTACACAATTATACCAGTATTCAAGCAGTCAATCATGCGTTAGTACGGACAGGGAGATAATCAAAAGTTATATATTCAGACAGTAGGGCAGCCATTAAGACAGATAGTCATCGTCAGTCATATACATCCACACAATAGAAAATGGCTCTTCAGGGCTTTCTTTTTTATATCTTAGCAAAGTGTATATAGTATCGTAAAGGAAAAGTTCACCCCAAAACCATATTTTTGCTGTAGTGCTGTTTATCAGTTTAGATTGTTTTGGAGTGAGCTGCCAAGTGTTGGAGATATCAGCCATAGATGTGTCTGCCCTCTCTCTTATAAAGGAACTAGAAGGCAATCGGCTTGTGGTGCTCAATGCATCAAAAAAAAAAAAAAAACCTTTCAAAAGGCTCAACAATAATGTTTCTTTCCTCAAGATAATCCACAGACCTTGTTGTGAGCATCTTCATGTAGGTACTAGTTTCTTCATACTGATCAATGCGCAGTAAGAATCCTGCATCTACTATTGGACAAGAGACTAGTGTTCATGACAGCAAGAGATGTAAACATTACCATTGTCCTCGGCTAAGCTGTAACGTAAGCTATCTCAGTAAAACTCTACAAACTCTATTATCTCTGGTTGGGTGGATTGTGGAAGACCACTACAGTGATATTGTTGGTGGGTGTAGTTTGGTAGAAAGAAAATTCACAACAAGGTCTGTGGATTATCTTGAGTAACCGGGTCATGATTTCTGCTAAAGAGACAATCAGTAAGTTTACATGCAGCTTGAGAAAATCGAATTATTGGCTTAGTCCGACTGATACCGGACTTTTAAATGTGTGTAAACAGCTTAGTCCGACTGAAATTGGACTATCCGCAGCACACCTAGATAATTTGACTGAAAATCGAACTATTGCTGCATGTATCCACTTAGTCTGACTGGGGTCGGACTCGGCGTTCTGCACATGCACCACTTTTTCTTTTGCGGGCTTTCACCCGGAAGAAGAAGGATATGACGTAGCAGCAGTTCAGTAACTCCTGGAAAAACAAACAAACAAACACCATGGCGACCGAGAAGCAGAAGACTCACTTCTGGACGGACGAGCAAACTACATTCATGCTCCACCATCTTCATTCGTCGTTAGCCTCCTCTTCGGGTCAACCGGAACTAGTTCAATACGCACTATATTAAAAAGGACACAGCGGCGCCTATGGAGGCGGAGTCAGACGTACTTGGTCAGAAATTCGATTTTCTCTTCTGCATGTATACTCAAACAAGACAAGAAGTCTGACATGACGGATTAGCCAAGCTATGAGCTTAGCTTGACTACTGCGTGCATGTAAACGTAGTTATATTATATTCAGGAGAGGGCAGACATCTCCACAGCCTGCAGCTCACACCAAAACAATCTAGATTGATAACTATTACGTAAGTTTAATTTTGGGGTGAACTGCCTCTGCAAAGGTAATGCCAAAATATTGCTGTATGGAAATGTAAAAATGGGAACCCCTGAATAAACTTCTGACTTGTTAATAATGATCTCTTAGTGTTATCTAATTTTTACTTAACAGTGGTAGTGGATCTGATAAACTGTGTATCTTTATTAATAGTACTGTGGAGAGCAGGGAACCTGATTTGGTAAAACCTACTGTAGAGTAGAGTAAAACTAAGAGGCTGTTTCTGGTGCTGTTACTGCAGTCAGTCAGCCAGGGTTGTGCTCTGCTCCTCTAGGAATTGACTAAGAACACTGTAATAATGGGACAGTGTGCTGATACACACACACACACACACACACACACACAGAAACATACAAACTGATTTTTGCACATTGATATTTCTCTTTCTTTCTCACTCTGCACATTCAGGTGCACAGAGAGGTTTCTTTCTCCAACATCTCTAGTTCCTTTCTGTCTCTATCTCTCTATTTATGCACACACACACACACACACACAGACACACACACACACACAGGCACACGTGCACACATACACTCACAGACAGTCACAAAGACATGCTATTGCACACATTCTCATGCGCACATGCACTCCACAAGAACAGTGAGGTGGCCCAGTTGGAGGAAACCTGCCCAAGGTCACGGTGCTTTATCTCTACTAGGCTGTTTACTCCTGTCTGTTTCACTTGACTTGCATCAGAAAAATGTATTATGGTGACAGTGACGCATGTCTACTGTATTCCCAAACCTGAACCTCAACTCTGCACTTTACTGACAATGGATTTACTGCAGTGCCAGCAGGCTGATCACAGCCCCAAAAAAGACATTACACCTCGGTCACACCAGACAAACGCTTGGCTAACCTAGGTAAGAAACATGGAAGTATTCGTGGAATCACTCGTAATATCGGTCAGAATTGCTTTCAGAAAATATATATTGCTGGTGGGAGGTTTGACTAGGAATTTAAGCACATTTGTTAATGTTTATAGATGCTACATTGTGGCAACAATGGTGGTCACACATGATTCTGTGGTTAATTCTGTTGATGTAGATTTAAAGCGTCCTGTTATTTCTACCTTGTATTAAAGCTTTTTATTAGTCTTTTATGTCAAAATATTTTAATGCCTTTAAGCCCTGGCAAGCTCCATGTACATAATCCTGCTAAATAACACGCTGCCTTTATAATATCTCTGACATTTGAGATGTCTGAGCGGAGAAATCATTTCAGTGTGGTGTGGGAAGACTTAGTAATCATTAATATTCAAAGTGCCAGAAATCTGTACTGGAACTCGCCTTGCGTCCCTTGAAAATGTTCTGAATTTCGGTAGAAAGTATTAGGCTTGTGTGGTTTTATTGTGGGGAAAGCACTGACTGAAGGGATATTTTAGGGATAAGTGAATTGAAATGATGTATTATGTCTTAGGATTACATTACCAAGTGTATTGCCAGCTTTAATTTATAATATCAGTCTTTGAAACCTGGTTGGTACATTCAGAGCTACAGAAAAAAAAGCTTTTACTTTGGTGAGTTGTGAACCACAAATAGGTCTAAGCAATCAGCCTCCTATTCATTGTCACTGGAGCAGCTACTGCTTGTTCATGTCCTAGATAACATTTTTTTGGTGTTTTTTTGCCAGAGTGACAGAAAATTGTAGACAAATCTGAATTCAACTTTCTGAGACACTAACAGATTTAAATTCTGTATTAGAAAACGATCTTCCTTCAGGACAAGAGCGCAGCTCCTTCTATCAACAGTTGAACATCTTTCTTTGTCTCCCAGATTATGTGTGGTTGATTGAAACAGGATTTTTCTTTGGGGCTGTCTATATAGTCTTGTAATAGCTTTGTGCCTAGCAGAGCAATCGCAGTGCTCCATCAAGCTCTGACACATCCATTTGTCACACTCTCTGTGGTCTGATAGAAAACCAAGGGAAGATGCACACACACACACACACACACACACACACACACACACACACACACACACACACACACTCTGAGATGTAACTCCCAGTCTACAGTACATATGGTTCATTGTATCTTGTGAAAATAGAACATAATGCGTCTTCACCTGTTGTTTTGTTTGGGCGTGGACATGTCAGTGAGCTGCTGAAAGAGCCATTGAAGAAAATCCAACCTGACACTATCAAATTGAAAAGAACAAAGATTAATCAATGCAAAGTTGATGTTTTACATACTCCCTCTGATCAATAGGGTAAATAAAGTAACTGCAAGAAAGCACTGTTTATTAGGCCATTTGTAAATGTTAGGCCCATATCACTTTATCAAAGTTCTTTCTTTCGCATCAATCAACAGTTTACTTTTCCTTTAATTGCTCTTTCATTAATGTCACCTGTGTGTAGGAGAGTGTGAATCACAATACTTAAGTATGAAATAAGTTCTCCCTAATTTTCTTGGTCACTGAAGCTTTTATAGATAGCAGAGTGGAGAGGTGACAGGAAATGTGGGGGAGAATGATGGGGAATGATAATCAGCAAAGGTCCCCAGCTGGAGCAGAACCAAGGATCTGTGATTTGTGGTCGTCACCTAAACCCCAAGGCCACTAGGGCATCCCTTTGTCACTATTTTAACCTGGCAGCACAATGCATTGTGGGTTATTCCCTTGAGCAAAGTCTACACAATGGTGGACTAACTGAAAGGGTGCATAAATTGCTGGAGAAGTAAACCAGAGTGCCCCCGAGTGGGACTGCCCTGAGCCCTTGCAAACTTAGCAGGAGGCACGTCTGCCAGGTCGGTCAATGGAACTGTTCGGGGCACAGTTTCATATCATAAGCTTTCAAAAAGCTGTCAAGTGAAATGTGTATGCGAAAAAGATATATTCGATGAATTTAACTGAATATTTGTAGTTTATTTAGCTAACCACTTACACACTATTCTACTGCTAACACTATACAATCAAGCCACTGACTACTAGTTGGGACCAAGCAGAAGCCTAAGGGCGCATCCACACCAGGATAGTCCGAGGGACTCAGTTCGATTGTGCGGAGAATGCTGAAAAATTCCACACCTTCATTTGGTTTTTTAACGCGGATCAAACAGCCTGGACAACGTCACGCAATTACAACAGCTGCTGGTTTGGGGGCGTTATTGCCCGAAATGACCACTGACCAGGAAGAAAAAAAGCATGATGAAGAAGGAAACCTGGCTCATCAATTGGTCAGGACCGAAAACAGAAACCCATCCCCTTCAGCCGACTGGGTCACCACAAAAACACCAAACACCAAAATGAAGCGCGCTCTATGTCACTTCCCTTTCTTTGGTTCACTTCCTCTCTTTGGTTCGCTGAATAGTCCATTTGCATTTCCCACTGTAAGTGAACTGCACCAGGGTTCACTTGTAAGTGAGCCTAGACCAGTGGACCAGGGTTCACTAGTTTGGTCTGCACTAGAGTTCGAATGAGCATTCATACCACTCCAAACAAACCGAACGATCCGTGGAAGTGGACCAGGGTTAGTTTAAAGCGGACCAAATAGCGCCAGTGTGAATGCGTCCTAAGTCTATGATACTTGTTTAAACAGTGAACTGATTGTGTTTGCTGGACTAGAAAAGCCATTTTCTGAACCAGGAGGTTTACCCTACATTTACCACTAACCACTAATCACACACATAGACAGCAACATAAAGTATCAGTTTCCACTCTTGGAGATAATAACCTCATAATCTGCCCAAGTGTGTGACATCTCCCTCCCCCCTGCACTCTTCGATCACTCAGCATCTCTCCCACCAGTCAGTCCCCACTTTCAGGACACATTGTTGCATCTCAGCAGGAGTTCATACAATAAAGATGAACACCATCCATCTCTGTTACACATGGATTACACCCTTTACAGCCGCCAATGCTGCTGCATCAGTGCACTGCTGCAGCTGGTGAAGGTCACATATCCTGTCATGCCGAAAATTGAAACGGTTCCCTTACATATTCAAAAAGTCAAATGCTTTTCCAATGGGTTCATATAATTTGCATCAATATTCATAGTTTGTGTCTACTCCAGTCGCGTGAACAGAGGGAGACAGAGAGGAATGTGCCTGTTTGCGGGGTCTCAAATTGAAATAATACTAGAGCTTATTTCTCTTGGTAGCTGAGTGGAGTTTACATGTTTCTATGTTAAACTGCTGGTGGGGCAAACAGTCCATTTTGGCTCATTCAATCTGAGAACAAATCACCACTCGCCCCCCAAAAGCACCTCAATCCCAATTCGAACCAGTGGACAGTATGGATGTATGGGAGTTCTGCTGCATGTTGTAACAAAATGCTGGGGTACAAGATTGATCACAGCACCGTAGGACAAAATCGCCTCCTTTCCCCCTCCTCTCTTCTCCCTTTCACCCTTGGTATCAATTTACTAAACCCTCAACGATGGAGAAGTCCCTGCATCTAATACCATTTGTCTCCAAGGCTTCTAAAACCCACTTATAAGCTACATATCTGGGGAGAAAGAGAAGCAAAGACAGATCACTGGCACAAATATTTTATTAGCCAGTGATCATGTATGCTGTGTGCTGCACTATACTGTGTTTATATTTCAGTGTATAACATTGCAGTTTTATAGTGGAAAACATTTATGCAAATAATTCTCAAGTTACCATTCCCTGCATGTGGTTGTTTCTCATTTATATTCTCCTCCTTCTTCAATGAAAAAGAGTTAGAGCTGTGATAGAAGAGAGACAGGGTCACTTGGCTAAGATTCCTCCCCTGAAGCTCCACAGTTTATCCTCTTTGTCTCTTTTACAAGCAGAGACAGAACAATGGGAGATAGAAATATCTTGTTTTCCTCTAAGCTCTCAAGTCTAACTTCAGTCTAGATCTTAGATCCTACACGGGAAGGTGGGCGGGGGCGTTTGGGGTCAGAAGATGGTTCCTGTCAGAGGGATTCGGTTTCACTGGAGATGAATGTTTTGTCTGGCAAGCTCTCTAAAATGCACTTAACATTTTATACAAATTCTGAGGATGCTGAAAGCAGTGCCTCACCGCACGCTTTCTCTGCCTATCCTCTTTGCTGCTCCCTCTGTCCTAATTGATCGAGCAGGCCAGACAATCCCGTTTTGTCTGCGCTCATTTCCAGTCAGGCTTGTTTAAGCGTTACAGACTGGAGTCAGATGGCTTTGCTAAGGGAAGATGTCTCCTACGGTTACGAGACAGACAGGCGGACACGGGTTGAGAGACAGCACCGAGCTAACTTAAAACCCAGAAGGCAAACCTAAAACAATGTTGTGCATCCTGGAAGTAGCAAAGAGCTCTCACTATTTTGAGTTTTACTTTTGCATTAAAGTCAATGTCAGGTATCGCCGGCTGTTTGCAGCAATCACTGCGCTTTAGCTACATCCCACCAACCTAAGCCTACAGTAATCCTAAATCTCACCTTAACCTTCACTCTTTATCCTTAAGCGTCCCTTAAAAACTCTTTTCTGCCAAATATTTAATCTTTTTTCATTGTTGTGAGAGAATATTTGGCCCTCAAGCGTACATAAGTGCTGCAACATGCACGCCGCATCATCCACACGCACTGTTATATACAGCTCAGCATTCACCTCCCTCTTACCTCTTGTCCGCTCTGTCTTACTGTCTTGTGACTCCGTTGCTGTTCTCCACCCCCCCCCCTTCCCCATCCTCTTGATATCTCTCTCCCATTTCTTCACTTTCACTACCTCTCTCCTGCACCCCCCCGCTCTCTCTCTGTCTCCCTGACAGCCTCTTCTTAACAGAGAGCAGCAGACTGTGAAAACAGGCAAGAGGCAATGTGTCGTGGGTGTGTTTGTGTGTTTCATCCTGTATGTCTTCAGAGGGAGGACAGTATAATTAACAAAATGAAACATTAGAATTGAAGTGATATTTATTATGTTACTCCTGATAACGCAGTTATTTTATTAATTTGGTCTAATTATGGCTTGTCTTCATAATACTGCTGCCTTCAGGTGCACTCTAAGGTATTAATTACAGAGTTTTTAAGTAGGAAATCAAATGGCCACTGCAGGAAGCCGTAGCTTTGGCTTGGGATGTGATGTTTTCTTTAGATAATTAAATCAGTATGTTTAGATGCTGCAAGGACAAACTGAACATGAGAAAATTTATAAAGACTTAGCCAAGAGAGAATAATCATACATGCAATAAGCAACATAACCTTTACAGAGTCCATTGTGTTTGTCAAATGGATCATACTTTATTGACTCCTACATGTCTTCAACAATACCTGATAGCAGCATAATATTGCTGTACCTCAATCAATACAATATTGTTTCAGCAATACAGGTGCCTCTTGTGTCAGACCGATAAAGCAGATTTGAATTTAAGTGAATTGAGACTGAGAGAAAGAGATAAGAGAGAATGGGATAGTGCTGACCTTTTCTGGAGTTTATAATGCCAGACTTGTCTTCATCATTGACTTCATTGTTTGGCTAAAGTTGTGACCAGTTAGGCTCCCGCTTTGGACTCATCAGTCTGGAGTGCAGATCAGAAAAAGAATAGTTTTTGATAGTGATTAGGCATACAGAACTGAGAGTCTCAGAGAAACCTCTCATTTATTAAAGGCCCATAAAATGAAGCACCGTAACATTTGCGATAGCTCCCAAGAACCCCGTTTGAGAGCAACCTTTTTTGTTTAGAGTGTAAGACAAGGATAACTCGACATTGAATTCATGTTCTGGATAGACTCTGTTTGTGTGTCTGTGTGGCATGCTTTCCTCTACCTGGGTGACCTGGTCTTATCTAAGCTGTCTACGGTTGCACCCTGCTACCTCACCCACTGGCAAAGTCTGTGTGTGTGTGTGTGCGTGTGTGTGTGTTCATTGTACCGCTGTGTACATCCGTCACTGTGATCTCACATCAGTCAGAGGCTGCTGAGCCACACATTGACATTCCAGACTGCCTGCCTGCCTACCTCTCTGGCAAAAATAGATATGTAAAACGACAAGCTCTTTTCCCCTCGTTTTTCCCACGCACAGTTTGCCTGAGCTGGTGGGGGAGAAAAAAAAGAAAGGTCTCTGGTCTGTGTCAGCTCAGATGAGAAAGAGTCAGCGTGTGTAGAGGGGAGTGACATATCACCGTTTAGGCAAATGAGATAGAGGAGAGGAGGTTGAAAGGAGACAAGGTTCATGCCCTCAGCCTGTGTTGATCCTGCAGGTAGATAGGGTTTTACTGGCATACAGGTTTTGAAGCTGCTGATAAATGATTTTTTTTTTTTTTTTTTGCCAACAACGAAGATAACTGTATGTTCATTGTGACTTGAGAGCTCACAGTTTTCATGTGCAAAAATCTAGTGAAATCTAGTGACTCTAAGAAAACAGCAACCTGTTCTCATTCCCAAGTTGTCAAATACCAATGCTTTGTTACGTCCCTTGGCGTCTGATACAGATGCACAAGGCACCCTTTAGCATCTGTATGAGACGCACAAGGCCTATCCACCCATTCGATATAAGATGGTCTGCGCAACAGACAGAGTACAAAGAGAAACTTTGTGTAGGAAGGAGGTTGGAGTGGATGGATGGGACGAAATAAAAAACAATATGTTCACCCAGGACACTGCTGTTTGTGTCCCATGTGAAACCTGAAGTCAGTGTCATTTTAACGCAGCCTTGATCTTTTCCTAAAATAAGTAGTGTTGTTGTTGCCTGATATCAGACAGAATTCTCAACTTGTTACACTCTGTTTCGTCAGTCAGCTGGGTGGATAGGGTGTTTTCCAAGGTCTGGACCCAGGCAAGTTTTGTTTATATTTATAGAAGTTTATTTTGAAAAGACTGGATGCATGTAACAAGTGGAAACTGACCCGTCCAAAACTGACGCTAGAGGGGCTGAGGGGTCATAGTTTAAAGCATAGTGCCAGTGACCAAGCGGCCATATTTGATGAGCTGGAGCTGCTGGTGATGCTAAAGGAGGTAAATAACTAAAATCTTTAGAATATATTGTGAAAAGACAATTTCAGCCTCTTTGGTCTAACGCTTAAGTATACAACAACTACTGATTGATTGTGTTGTGCATGTGATATCAGGAGTGGGCGATATGGCCCTAAAATAAAATCATGATATTCCAGGGTATTTTTGTAATAATGAAATTCTTGACAATATAACAAATTAGTAAAAAAAACAGAAAATAGTATTGCAACAAAAAAAGTGATATTGTTTACATGTCAACCCTGCAGTTCGCCTTAAATATTCAGTAAAAAATTAAAATGATCTCTCATCTCTTTAGTTTATGAACAACAACAGTAACTCAGAGTGAGAGTCAGACTCTGTATACAATATTAATAGCTCAACAAAATCTACCACAAATTACAAATTTAAACAGCTTCCAAATAAAAAAATATATATACCCTGGGATCTATGTATGTAAATCACTAGTTGATTTTCTTCTCTTTTAGCAAAATCTTAAATTAATGTTTTATTTTTTTCCACCTGGACCTTTAAGCACTGCCATTTCTCCTCTAATCATCACGCTGTAACCTGTGACAGGCTGTTATGTTACCATAACTATTGCACATTCACATACACTGAACAAAAATATAAACGCAACACTTTTGTTTTTGCTCCCATTTTTCATGAGCTGAACTCAAAGATCTAAAACATTTTCTATATACACAAAAGACCATTTCTCACAAATGTTGTTCACAAATCTGTCTAAATCTGTGTTAGTGAGCACTTCTCCTTTGCCGAGATAATCCATCCCACCTCACAGGTGTGGCATATCAAGATGCTGATTAGACAGCATGATTATTGCACAGGTGTGCCTTAGGCTGGCCACAATAAAAGGCCACTCTAAAATGTGCAGTTTTGCTTTATTGGGGGGGTCTGGGGGGTCAGAAAACCAGTCAGTATCTGGTGTGACCACCATTTGCCTCACGCAGTGCAACACATCTCCTTCGCATAGAGTTGATCAGGTTGTTGATTGTGGCTTGTGAAATGTTGGTCCACTCCTCTTTAATGGCTGTGCGAAGTTGCTGGATATTGGCAGGAACTGGAGCACGCTGTCGTATACGCCGATCCAGAGTGCTCAGTGGGTGACATGTCCGGTGAGTATGCTGGCCATGCAAGAACTGGGATGTTTTCAGCTTCCAGGAATTGTGTACAGATCCTTGCAACATGAGGCCGTGCAATATCATGCTGCAACATGAGGTGATGTTCGTGGATGAATGGCACAACAATGGGCCTCAGGATCTCGTCACGGTATCTCTGTGCATTCAAAATGCCATCAATAAAATGCACCTGTGTTCGTTGTCCATAATATACGCCTGCCCATACCATAACCCCACCGCCACCATGGGCCACTCGATCCACAACATTGACATCAGCAAACCGCTCACCCACACGACGCCACACACGCTGTCTGCCATCTGTCCTGAACAGTGAAAACCGGGATTCATCCGTGAAGACAACACCTCTCCAACGTGCCAGACGCCATCGAATGTGAGCATTTGCCCACTCAAGTTGGTTACAATGATGAACTGCAGTCAGGTCAAGACCCCGATGAGGACGACGAGCATGCAGATGAGCTTCCCTGAGACGGTTTCTGACAGTTTGTGTAGAAATTCTTTGGTTATGCAAACCGATTGTTGCAGCAGCTGTCCGGGTGGCTGGTCTCAGACGATCTTGGAGGTGAACATAATGGATGTGGAGGTCCTGGGCTGGTGTGGTTACACGTGGTCTGCGGTTGTGAGGCCGGTTGGATGTACTGCCAAACTGTCTGAAACGCCTTTGGAGATGGCTTACGGTAGAGAAATGAACATTCAATTCACGGGCAACAGCTCTGGTGGACATTCCTGCAGTCAGCATGCCAATTGCACGCTCCCTCAAAACTTGCGACATCTGTGGCATTGTGCTGTGTGATAAAACTGAACATTTTAGAGTGGCCTTCTATTGTGGCCAGCCTAAGGCACACCTGTGCAATAATCATGCTGTCTAATCAGCATCTTGATATGCCACACCTGTGAGGTGGGATGGATTATCTCGGCAAAGGAGAAGTGCTCACTAACACAGATTTAGACAGATTTGTGAACAACATTTGAGGGAAATGGTCTTTTGTGTGTATAGAAAATGTTTTAGATCTTTGAGTTCAACTCATGAAAAATGAGAGCAAAAACAAAAGTGTTGCGTTTATATTTTTGTTCAGTGTATATGTAGTTTTTGTTGAGTCGCGAGCAGCACGTATGTCTATGGTTTAATCACTTGACGACACTGACTCTTGTGTGCGAGAGAGGAGAGGGAGAGATGCTGTGCTGCTGCAAGCGGAGCCACTAAATGAGTTCCCCCTGCAGGGAGGGTAACTTGCGGTAACTCACGAAAAGAGTCTGAGAAGTCTTGTGTTATTCATAAAACATCAAGGACACCCAGGCCTATTGACGCAACAGTTTATTCCACACTATTGAAGCTGCTCCTCGTTTTGGAACCACTTACTTTCAGCCATGCTTTTTGTCGCCGTGGGCGACAGTATTGTTGACATTAATATGTCAACACGTCAATTTTTCATATATCAAAATTTACATCGGTGTTATCGTGAACAAGATGATATGGCACACCCTGATGTGATATATTTTTTTCTCATTAACATTGCATTGGGAGGTCAGAGGTCAGAACAGCTGCCCCAGAGGTGATCGGACTCAGTGCCATCTATTCATCTGTTTTTAGCTCGTCATTGTCTTGTTTTTTTCATGTTAAAAAGGTTATTGTTGTAGTCTTCAACAGCAAAATGAACACTCATCAGGGGTGGATGTTTCTGATGCATTTTCAGAAGCAGGGCTGTCTTGTCTTAAATGACAGACCCTTTGGCTCCTTGACTCCTTGACTTTGAGATATGTGGCTTGTTAAAACATAAATGTGCTTTTTTCATCAAATAAAAGGGTAAAGTTAAAGATTTGCATCCATTAATGCCAGCCTTGATTGATTTAATACAACAGCGAGAGGAGTGATCTGTGGCTCCCACACATGCACGATAGACTGAGACCCTCTCCTGAGGCCGTCACTGCAACAACATGATACTGTGCTAAATGGAAGAAATGCATTAATGCAACAGTCAGTGCTAAATTAAATAAATTAAAGGTGGTGACAGAGCCAAACATGTTGAATGTCAAAGCATGCTGCTTTGGCAAAAATGTCTTATTCCCATGAAAGGTGACACCATTATTTTATCATTTCCCATTATAACCATGACATTTATCATCAGCCACTCCACTGTCTTTTTAAGGAAAACACTGTATCTGACTTTACAAGGCAAATTCATTTTGCATAGATGAGTTCTGTGATGTGGGGATCAATAAAATCTTGATGGATGGCCCTGATCATTGCACTGGGCTGGTGGAGCAGTTGTCACATAATACTGTAAGAGGCTCAGTCTCACCAGCCTTTCTTCTTTCCCCCATTGTCTCAAGCATTAGGCTTGAGGTTGAGTTCAGGTTCAGTTTTAATATATCTAGAAATGAGAAGCTGTTATCTCTTCATTCTTTTGTACCTTCAATTCCTTAACGTAATATCTTCCTGTTTATCTAAAAAAGAAAAAGTTTATACAAGCATACTCTGCAGACATCTCCCAATGTCACAGAAGGCAAAAAGTGTAATAACCTAAGCTGTTTACTTTAAGAAGTGGGCTGTTTTGTTTGCTTTTGTCTGTCATCTCTAAGATCTGAGCATTGTGATAGTGTGCTCTGTGTGCTGCAGCTTCTCCCTCTTTGCTCAAGAAGTATTGCCTGTCCAAACAAGATGGTAAAAGTGGAGTTCAAATCGGGTTTCACAACAAAGTCAGGGTTAGCAGTTGTATAGTCACTACATTGACTTATATTTGACACCTCAATCAATGAGCAGCCAAGCTGTGTTGCACACACCTTTGATAATGATAGAGGTATATGGCTTAATTATTATGGTGTCAATGTCTGACCAAAGAAATCATTCCAGTGTAGTGGGAGGAATTAACGTGACAGTCTGTTAAACCTGCAATCAAATATGCCTCAAGGGAACTGCAAATACCTAACAGAATTTTATTAGTCTTGCTCTCACTGGTTTTCATTAATTTCCTGAGGTTTTTTACACCACAATCAGAATACAGCTTGACAGGAAACACTTAATCCGTGTCATTTGGTTGTTGCATTGACTTTTTTAAAAACTGCAAACATACAAAGATACTGAACATCATCTCTGAACATCAGGCCAGTATGAGCAGTCTTTAAAATGTCGTACGGGTCGAAACTCTATCTTCAGTGCCCAGGGCTCTCTTCGGAGGATGACTGAGGCCATGACCAACAGGGTGTCACTTTGTGAGAGCACCACGGGGATGACAGATGGGTGCGGGTGCTCTGGCTCCACCCTGCTGGCTACCCATCCACTGTGATGGATGCAGGAATGAGAGAAGCACAGGGTCTTTGGATTTCATTTGCTCACCGCTGTTCACTTGCTCCTATTGATTTAGGGGTGTGCTGGTGACGGGCAGTGGGATACTGTGTATGTGTGTGTGTTGGTGTGTGAGTAATGTGGGTTGCATCTTACTTGTTTTTAATTTAGGAATCAGTCTCTAAGGAGCAGTGACAAACAACAAGATATCTAAGAAGACCTTTATCAAAATGCATCCAACTTGCAATTCAAGTGTACAATGATAAGCAGCATTCTCTGGTACACTGAATCATCTAATAAAAGACTACAGAAACTAGTTTTCTTGATAAGGAGGGCAGTGCTCAAACCAGTGGGTCTGGATCATAGCTGCCATTTTTCCCATGTGTGTAGTACTTACTTGTGATACATCTGCTGAAAAATGACCTTGGGATTGTATATAGTGTAAAAATGTCCGTACCTCCCCGTGACACATGAAACACAATGCATGAATTACCGGTGCAAGATTCTTAACATTCAGTGCCATTTGAATTGCATCCCTCTATTCTGAAGCACTTTATTGTCAGAAAAACTCCCAATCCAGTTCACAGGTTGATTTCGGCACAGAGATCAACAAAAGAAAATACTACAGTGCTGACCACAAAGGACAAAATTGGAAGAATTCACTGTCTAGTCTCTCAAAAGAACATCTACTTTAGAATCGGAAATCTGTTGCATTCTGTCATCACAGCAGAAATCTACCTGTCAAGCATATCAGCAACTGCATGTGATTGCACTGAGTGTTACAAATGATGATAAACTGTATTTCATTTAAGTTGTTGAGATGTGAAGGCAGTTAGGTCAAAAACACATACATCAAAAAATCGACCATTTGTGGCAAATTGGTATTGGCAAATTGGCAGAAAAGGCTGTGCTCTCTAAGGCGGAGGTCTCAAAGAAAAGGTCATAGTGTCTGTGCTGTACACTCACATGAATATGAATGGACGTTACTAATCAGCTGATCGCCATGCAGCTATGAATCAACTGGTGATTGTGAAGCATGCATGAAACAGATGATGTCAGTCAGCTATTGCAAAGTGCAACTTCTGTCTGAAGACTGTGCTCCATTTGGCATACAGGTCTGGATCTGAATGATAACGATAGATTAATTTACTGAAATATCCAAGTCACAGTGCAGCCTGCTCCCCATGAGTTAGAGTGTTGTTTTTTTATCACTGAGAAAAATGTCTGCTAAATTGTCTGTTTTTTTAAGATGTAGCAGATGTCTGATTTCTTATAGCCAAGTTCTTGTTTATCTTGTCTTAATATATTTGCATCCCACCAGCAAAATGTCATAATTGTATAATGCAATTATTGGTAAATCTGAATGTAGATATAGTAAAAGGAATAGAGCAAGTATATGTGTACATGTGCGTATGTCTGACATAGGGCTGGACTATGTAGCTCACAAAGATTATTGCAATATATTTTAGGCTATACTGTGATACACAAAATGTATCTTGATATTTTGAAAACTCTTCTGAACTATTGTAGGTTACTAAAATGCAAAATTATTAAATGAACTACTGTAACAGTAGTAAAGTTGCCACTGTCAAAATAAGGTTAAATAAGTCTTGTTTATAAAGTTAAATAAAGTATTGCTATAATTAGATAAATCAAGCAGAACCATTGGTGCCTTCATTTTGAAGCATGCAGCTTGTCTTGGGCCAAATATATTGATGTTTTTATTGTTAACTTGAAGCTTCGAGTCAACAGTTATATGTTAGCAGTTAGCACAAAGTTAAACTGTTACAACAGCACCAGTCTGAGGATTTATTCACTATACACTGGAAAGAAACTAACAGCTCTCCAGTTGATATAGCATTTGCAAGTTGCACTGGTACTCCATGGTCACAAAATGGGACTGAATAGTCAGGGTCTGGAGCTCTGCAGGTACAAAAACACACACCTTTATCAGCTCACACTATCTTTAAATTCATTAAGGTAAGCTGTTACCATTGTTAAATGTGATGATTTAGGGTTAGGCTGCGTCGTGGATCAGCAGGTGAAGCCAAGTTTCGGATATTATTGAAACACAGCAGTCAGGAATGTAGCGATTTCCCTTGATGAGTATTTCCAGCTCGTCCATTTTGTGGATCAAGGATCTCACGTGGTGAGGAACATACTCGAAATAGGAGGCTTGTGGGGCCTTTCCTCAGTCTTGTTAGTGCTCCGGCTTTTGTTTCCTTACACTTCGACGTCTTCGCCGCCTGCCAACAATCCACAGACCTCCCGGTGGTCTTGCTATCTCAGTTGGGGTGTTGTAAGAGCCTCAAGACTCGTCTATAAATGTCGGCTTCATGTAGAAGCCAATGTCCAGTAGTGCTGGGCGGTATACTGGTTCGTACCGAAAACCGGTATTTATTTTCGTTTTGATATGAATTTTTCATATACCGCAATACCGGTGAATAGCCCAAACAACGTCCAGAACGTGCGCGGCGGGAAAGTGTTTCAGCGGGGACCCATTTCACTGCTGCACACCACAGGCACGCTTGAGCAGGTGAGAGTGAGAGCATATAGAAACGTTTAGAGGCGAGAATGGCTGCCGGAGAGAGTCCTGAAAGCAAAGCAACTGTACACGATGACCCAGAAGAACTCATACCAAAAAGAGCAGTGTTTCCCCTATATGCAACTAACAGCGGCGCACCGCCGTTTACAATTCTTCTCTGCATTTTGCTTATTTATCCCTAAACAAACTAAACAGTGGCATTAGTGGCTGTGTATGCATGATGACTATTTGACCAACAGGCTGTCATATGGAAAATAGTGTCCTCGTTCCATTATGCCATGGTGTAAATATAAGGGATTTTCTGACACGTTCAGTATTGTTATGCAGGTTCTGTCTAGTGTCAAATCCTGCCAATGTTCCCCATTGGCACATCTCTAGTAATTGAATTGGAAGTCTTAAAGTACACAGTAAAAATCTATTTCCATAATTCTCCAATCAATGTATTGATTGTCTTGTTGGCACTGTTAGACACAATGACTCGGCCGAGGTTGCCAGATATTGACGAAATCCCCCAAGTTAAGCCCTACTTGTCCCTAATGAGCACTCTATAGACCGACTTCTGCCACATGCACATACACATACACTTTTGTGATAAAATACACACACAAGGGCGCAGATTTGGGTTAAATAATGGGGTAATGCAGATGGCCATTTAGATATGATATATTTATATTAAAATATTACAGGTATTCTATTTGTCATTTTCTCAGTCTTGCTGAAAGTATTTAATTTCAGAATGCACATGTTCCAGTTGAACACTGAACATTGGTATTGTGAAATAAATTTGTTATTTAACACTTTATCATATACAATTTGATTGCCATATTTTGCTGACTGACGGACTGACTGACGGACAGACTGACTGACTGACTGACTTTGGAGTTAATGAGGTGCTTAGAATGTAAAAATGTTCCCCATAGTCTCTGAGACAAAATCTGATTAAATGGGGGGCGTAAGGGTGGGGTGGCCGACTTTATTCACTTCTATAACAGTCAAAATTTGCAGCCAGTGATCATTAATATTCATAAGTCATAAAAATGCGGAAGAACACGTTTAATTTTGCATTCTCACCTTTCACACTTTCTCTCACAGTCTCTCTCAGTTTTAGTTGTTTTACTTTCTTCTCATTGTTTGTTCTTTTCTCATAAAGTCAAAGAGCTGACACCAAGTTCCCCAGTGAGCAAAGACTCTTCATCCATCTCCCTCATTCGCGTTACTATCGTCTGTGTGTGCGTGTCTGTGTGCGTGTGTGTGTGAGTGTGCAGGAGGTGGAGGTGGAGGTTTTTCATCCATCACAGAGGGAGGCCCTGGGATTAAATAAAAATCTCTCAATCCCAGAGACAGTGGCACACACACACACACACACACACACACACACAAACGCACACACAAAAACGCACACACAGATCAGCAAGATGCATGTGTGTGTGTTCAAGAGACAAAACGTATGGGGAAGACAGAGATAGAGAGGACGCCAGGTAGAAAGAATAAGACAAACAGAGTAGAGACATGGGAATAGAGAAGGGAAAAGGGGAGAAAGAGGGAGGAAATGTGTAGAGATAGATTAGATAGAGAGAAAGAAAAAAGCGAAGAATACAGAGGAAGGATAAAATGAAGAGGCAGAGGGAAGAGAGGAGGAGTTTCAGCAATCTTTGGGAAAAATGCTTTAATGACCCTATTTGCTGGGTGTTTAAGAATGCACACTGACAGGTATCAAGAAATAATGAGTCTTATGCAAAAAACACCAGGCAATCTTTCTTGTTAAATAAGAACAAAACCAAATACTTTACATAATCAAATCAGAGCCTTCAAATTAAGTGTTCACTTTCTGCCACTTGGGGACAACAGTGGATTAAGTGTATTATGTCTAAGTTGTTTGTAGATACAGAACTAGTGTTAACATACAGTAAATTGGGGTTAAATATTTATTTAGAGCTGCACCAGGCAGCATTACATGTTGGTGGTGCTGAATGGCACTAAGTGGTAATTTTTCCCAGACATACTGTAATGTGATATATATTTAATATTTAATCAGTCAGCTGATATATGATGTTTAAAGGGATAGATCTGATTTCTTGAAGAAGAGTTGTATGGTGCTTATCAGTCGCTGTATTACAGTAGATGTCTGTCAGCAGGCCTCCAGTTTGGAGAAGCAGCAGGAGTACTGACACAGAAGCTGAGCAATGCATTGCCAACTGAAAAATGTCCCACTTAAAAAATCAATAACAGTTAAAGTGTGTGATATACTGACATTAATTTCACCCCTTTCTGAAAAGGAAACTATTAACAGCTTCAGTTCCCCATCAACGCTCTAGTCAAGGCCACCAGATTCCATAAAAAAAACAGCAATTTTGGCTCACTGAGCTGCTGGTCTACTGCTGCCTTGATCAGTGAGTTAGGTTGCTTTCACACCTGCCCTGTCTGGTTCAGTTAAATCAAACTCGAGTTTGTTTGCCCCCTAAGTGTGCACTAAAACAACCGGACCGAGACCTTCTTGAAGAGGTGGTCTCCGTCCGGTTACAAACAAACTCTGGTTAGGTTCATTTGTGGCGAGAACGTGTTCCGACCTTGATCAGAACCAACTGCAGTTACATTACACGTATTTTGGGTTAAACCACTGTTTTGTCTAAATGGAGTCTGGCTTTGAAGAGAGCTTTAGTTTATCCACAGAAATTGTTATCCGATGAAAAGGTAAAGCAGTTAAATTATTTGAACAATAGCATGCACTTAAACTGACATTTTTGTAGGTGGGACTTTTTAAAGTTTCTATACTTTTTTAAGTTTCTATACTTTATTAATTTTATTATTTTATTATTATTATTAATTCATTAACACACAGGTCCGAAAGACACACACATGCACAAACAGGACCTATACATGCACAAAGTGCAGAGATGTCAGAGTGAGGGGGCTGCCTTGGTCAGGAGCCCCGAGCGGTTGGGGGGTTCGGTGCCTTTCTCAAGGGCAGCTCGGCAGTGCCCAGGAAGTGAACTCCAGCCACCAGTCCACGCTCCATATTTGGTCCGGACGGGGACTTGAACAGGCGACCCTCCGGTTCCCAATCCAAGTCCCTATGGACTGAGCCACTGCCTTAAGTGTCTAAAATACATTTTGTTGCTGCCCCTTTCACAACAGTAAACTGCTTAGCTTCCATGTCAGGCTCCTGCCTGATTCTCCAAACTGGTGGCATGCCAGCTGACATCTACTGTGCGTAATAGACTATTGACTAAGACTAAGACTGCTCACTAAGTACGTCATACAACTCCACTTTAAAAGATCCAAACTATCCCTTTAATGCCAAAAAGAACAAGAGCGATAAATGATTCAACATGGGTTAGTCCCACGCTCAGCAGTGATTCAGACAGTGTGTTAGCTCATCCTTACATTTAAATTTGAATTTGTCACTTTTTGTTGATGAGATGTCAAACATGACATTTAAAATATAGCTGGTTTTGTTGAAGTTCCTGTCTGGTGCAGCTATAATTGTGTCAGAGATGGCAAAAGGAACTGCATTTTAATGTTAATAATGTCTTTGAATAGAAATGCTCTTCTGGAGGAGGGGAAGAAAACACACAAAGACAAACAAAAAGATTGATAATGAGAATGATTTGAAGAAAGAAAGCCACTGTGGGTGTTCACACCAGTTGTTTTTTTTTTTTTTCCTCTCCCTAGTCGTTATATTTTCTTTAATTGAGAGAGGAGGTCTCAAGAGACAGGGGGGAAAACACACCTGCTCCCAACTCCACTGTGTTCATGTTTGTGACCACAGCGGGAGCATATCTTGTTCTGAGTAAAGCAGGTGAGGCTACAGGACACTTTGTTCTGCCCTGTAATCCCCGTGATGACAAAGAAAAAGAGATAATAAATATTTATTCAGATCTAGTCTCCGGTGGCCCAAATGAACACCTGTGATATCACCGTATTCTTCTTTGCCACCAACAATATACAATGCACAGTGCCCTGTTTGTTTCCCATAGGACATTTGTAATTCCTTCCAAAAATTGCTGTGGGGCCTGCTAAATTCCAGCCAACAGCTGAAAAGGTGTGCTGTGTTTTATTTACTATTATGTATGCACACAAAGAGCTCATATATTTCTGGAAAAAAATTAACATACTTTCCATATTTTGGACAGTGTGTGGGACAATGGGTGTGTTTACACATGCATCAGGAAAAAGTAACCAAACACATGTGTCAAAACCTGCAGTTCCTTAAATGACCACTTGAGGCTGGCTCCAAAATCCCCATTGACTCCTATGTTAGATGCCCGACTATATGTGCACAGTCTGCTACTAAAAACAGTGTTGGTCTCTATAGCTAATTTCCCCGTTCATGACAATTGTACAGGAGGTGATTTTTTATGTCACAGCTTAAAGTTATGCACAATTAAGGGCGTGGCCACTTTGTCTGACAGGCTGTCTGTGAGACGTCACCATAGTCTTTGGTTCAGATCCGCTCCTTCCTCCTCCACAGCTTCAACCTCTGATCCAAATTTGGTCACTTATAGCACCAAAAAAAACCCACCCCAAAATGGAATTCCAGGCTTCAAAATGTGAGTCCACAAACCAGTGGGTGATGTTATGGTGGCTACATCCATTTTTCATGTACACTCTAAGGAATGAAGCAGGTGCGCGTGTGTGTTTGTGCTCCGGTTGTGTGTATCAATGAATTTTGGAATTTTAGTTTATACTACGCAAGCATAGACACATGGTCTCATGGTATCAAAGTAACAGCTGCCAGTTGTATCTCCAACGGCCACTTACTCCCACTACACAGTTTGTTTGCACCAACAAAATGTGCAGCAGCCATGCTAACTGCACAAAGTCGACTCCTAAATTACAA
The DNA here is from genome assembly GCF_041903045.1 of Epinephelus lanceolatus. Classification (NCBI taxonomy): domain Eukaryota; kingdom Metazoa; phylum Chordata; class Actinopteri; order Perciformes; family Serranidae; genus Epinephelus; species Epinephelus lanceolatus. Next base: position 17,129,461 of record NC_135747.1, on the reverse strand, counting down.
AATGACTCACTGCCTTCCTGCCTGTCTGCAGCATGTGGTGTATTTAGGATAGATATATAATCAATAAAAGAGTGTGTGTGTGTGTGTATGTGTGTGTGTGTGTGTGTGTATGTGTTAGCTAGATCTGTAAAGATTTAAACATTTTCACACAGTGAGCACCCGTCTCCTGCCAGTCTGATAGTAAACCTTTTAAAGCTCCCATCCTTAACCTGCCTCACTGGTTTCTGTCAGTAATATAATTATTAAGTAATTCTTTTATAGTAGGTCGTAACACACTCTCATTCACACAGAGGGACATTTGACTTTTAAAGTGTGTTTAATTCTTTTTTTTTTTTTTTTTTTTTTTTTGGACCCAACCAAGTGGTGGGAACATTTAGGATCGCTAAATGTTTAATTTCGATCGAGGATGAGTGGAGCGGGTTATGACACTATAGTTAAAAGTGCTGCTCTCAATAGGACTCGGGGTTTCACAGTTTTAATAAAAGGAGCTCACCTCCGGGCGAGTGGCCAGTAAAATGACTGGCTCTCTTTCATGTGAGAGAGAGAGATGGGCTTTAAGGACCTTGGTCTCAGACTGCAATCAATCAACCACATTTTCTGACCGTTTTTCAATTATGCATGTTAAGGCTGGATGGCAAGGTATTTAGGTGCCCAGGCAAGGCTTCACTTAAAGTTTTCTACTTTGAAAAAGAAGTTCACAGTCAGATTACAAATCAGCGCCACACACACAATAAAGTGGCAAAGGTCCTGTCAGGTTGGTGATTTCAAGAGGAGGTGCGACGCTGTTGCTGTCATGTCCCTTTTATTTTGAAGTCAATTAACAAGAAATACATTTCATCGCGTGCAAGAGAATTTAGAATAACTGAATTCCCAGGTCTTGTAAATGCAAAGCTGCAGGGTGACTTATTTAAAAATGCTGACGCCACGAAGCAGCTTGACATTATCAGCTAGCTGACAAAATGTGAAAGTCTTGGAGGCCTTTAGATCAGCTGTGAGTGGTGTTTAGTTGGGGATTCAAGCAGCAATGTGTTCCTATCACCACGGATTGTTTTCCCCCTTTGGGACAAATCACGCTGATATCTCTGCCTCTATCTCTCTGTCCCTGGCCACACTTTATCTACAATGGCATTTGTGCTCATTTCATTGCCTCTTAACTTTAGTAATTCTCTTGTACCTCTGGATAAAACACTCTCTAGCATTGACCTCCATCATCTCGTCTTTCTTTATCTGCCACATCTGTCACACATTACTTTGTCATTAAAAAATGTAGTCTAATAGAAGGAATGTCTTCAGACTCATACCAAGATATTACATCTGAGGCAGTACAGAAAACAGCCTTGATGCATTATAAAAATGTCTTGAGTAGAGAGGCTGAAGGCTGTGTGTGACCTTGCTCTGTGTTGGTGTGTGCATGTGTGCAAAGTCTTGGTTCAGTTCTCATACCTAGCAACCTCAAATTCAGACAGTTACATACATGCACACTGGTTATAGGTGCCAGGTGTCATCTCTTCTCTGTCTTTGAGCTTGAAGCCATTGCCTACGCAATGTGTCTTGTGAAAAAAACCTTTATCCCCAATCTCTGTTTGTATGCATCCTCAACAAAGACGTGCTTGTACTTATTGCCATACATTTTCATGGTGACCTTTTTCAATTTCCTAGTCGTGTCTCCAATGTGGAAATGTCAGATATTTTATTTATAAGACAAGGTATCCTCCTGTATAATCTCAATTTCTTCAGTAACTCTCCTAAACTGTAGAGCTAACCATTGTTAAAAGAAAGTCCAGGAGCCCAAGGGTGCTGATGCGTCTCTCCTCCTACAAACACCTCTGCAGGTCAACAGCTGACTAAGTGGTCAAATCAGATTGAAAAAGCCTGAAGGGTGGATTGAATCAGCACAGTCAAACACTTGTGCAAGCTCCATAGGCAGACCAAGCTGAGCAACTGTGAGGTAACAGCGACAGAAACCAGAAAGATCAGGTTCGGGTAAAAGTCTGAATAGATTTATTGTAGGAAAAGAAAATCGGTTAATTTTTTAAAAGGTGATGAAATTAAGTGTGTGGTTAAAGATAGAGTATGTAATTCTGGAGAAAAATGAGTCTCATTCCCAGGGTTATCAAATACCGTTGCTTTGGGTTAGACATTCAGTCCGACTCGGGTGTAACAAACTAGCAGCCTCTATGGGCCCCCCATCTAATCTCTCATGATCCACGTCTCTGTCAGTTTAGTTTGCTTTCTTTCCCTTTCCCTTTCCCTTTCTTTCTTTTGTTTTTTGGAATTAAACCATTTTGCACCTTTAAGGGGCTGAGGGGGGCTTCAGAGAGCTTCCACTGTTATTAAAGTTCAGTCTTTCAAATGATTTATTTAGCCAATTTTATTCCAGTAATGGAACTAATTACTACTAATTAAATTTAAAAATTGCTAACAAAACAAAACTTTTCAGGCTTTTGAACCTGAGCTTTTAGTCTGCACATATTTGCACCACTGGGAACTTTAGCACATTGCACCTCCTGCACAAAACTGTACACCTTATTCTTAAACAGCTATCTTGGACATATTTGTTATGTTATAGTACGTTTAAAAAATACCTTTGTCATATTTTTTTATTGCATTTTCTAAAATTCTGTATTTATGTTCTTAAGTGCTTCAATACTTTGCCTTATTTTTATTCCTCTTAATATGTATTTTATGTATGTATGCAACAAAAAACCAAAGCAAATTCATTGTAAGTGGAAACAACTTGGCAATGAACCTTTTCTGATTCTGATTTTAGGTGATATACATTAATAAAAATTAAGGATAGACCGATACATCGGCCGGCCGATATATCGGGCTGATATTTGAGTTTTTTACTTGTATCGGCATTGGCCGATACGCGCATGGGTTCGCGGATTTATTTTTCCCTGGCACTTTTTTTCATTTGAAAGTATGTGGTTAAGTTGAACAAAGCTGTTGAATCCTACTGTGTACAGTAGTTGTTGTTTTATTTATGCTTCAGCTTAAATATTTGTTTATTTTATAAAGACATTACTGGAAGATTTAAGAGCACTGAACTCTTTTTTTATTTGAATGTATAATAATAATAATAATATTCTACCTGTTCTACCTCAACTTTTCATCTTGTTTTAGTATTTTTTACTGTTCAACAAATGTTTCTTATTTTAAACTTGAGACCTGTAATATTTGTTTTTATGGTGTCATTTTTTTTTTATGTAAATTGAGGGAGCAAAAGCAGTATCGGCCCCAAATATCGGCTCAAGAAAATCGTCAATCCATAATCGGTCATCGGCTAAGGGTGATAGAAAAAAAATCGGTATCGGCATCGGCCCTAAAAAATCCATATCGGTCTATCCCTAATAAAAATGTAATTATGAATATTATATTCCATTTCTGAGAGTAGATCCACCAAAACCCTCCACACTGGTCCTTTGAGTCATAAAATAAACACTTTGACAAACAGTAGGTCAAGATAAAATATTAAGGTAGATACGTAAATTAGTAAAACAGGCCGTAAACTGACCCGAGAAATAAATTCTGATTGTGAATTGATTATGGTACCTTTCCCTGTTTGGTGAGCTGTGTTTCTCTCATCTTTAGATAAGGATTTTTGGCTTACACACTGACCGTATTTGCACCCAAATTTACTGCAGTGCTGTGAAAGCCAAACAAAATTCATTGTGCATAGTCTCACATGTGATGGGCAATATCATATCTAATCAAAATCAATTTGTCTGACTGTAATGCTACAATTACACCTTGAGGGAAGAGCAGATTAAAGCCTGTCGTCTTTGGATGATTGAATTAGAACATGTTATTAAAAAGGATAATGAGTATGTGAAAGCAAACATTAGGCTTTGATTACTACTCTCATCAAGAGGTAATATTTAGCTAAGTGCAAAACAGCTTATTAAATGCACGAGCTTATCAGGCAAATAGTATTGGTAAATTAACCAGCAGCTCTATCGCAACTCTCTGGACTGTGTTTGCCTATAAAGGAGATGTTTTCCAGGCATTAATTAGAACGGGGATCTCTTCTCTCAGGCCGGAGAATGGGAACAGGGCCTGTGTGTGTGTGTGTGTGTGTGTGTGTGTGTGTGTATTTGCAATGTAGTCAGTTTACTTTTAAATACAAAATGATAGTTACGTGAATGTGTTGGTTGGTAATTAATAGGTTCATGCTTGGCCCTCTTCACCTAACCTCCTAGTTGCATCTCTTGCTGTGAAAGCAGTGTTGATTATAGTGTTTGGCTCATACTAGGAGACAGTATTGGGTGTGGGTGAAGTAATAGTAGTAGTAGTAATATTTTAAAGCAAGCAAAACGGTTTGCATATCAGTCTAAATAAAAAAAGACACATACACAAAGGCAAACGCTGCAGGTTGTGGAGGGTCCAATGCTGCATTGTAAGCGAAGTGATTTGAGAGCCCTTTTTCCCAGGCAGGTAATTTGATTCTTGGAGGTCGATGTTGGTTGGTTTTCGGGTCGCCCATGTAGCCAGTCCCCACTCTAATAAAACCAGAGAGCCGTGCGGGACCAGGGGGCTAAAAACCCCCATTAACTTCTCTCCCATCAACATGGGGACAGGTAACCTCATGACCCTGCAAAGCTGCCATACGCCCTGATCATGTGACCTGGGAGTTGCAGAGCTGATGACAAGGCAGCTGGAGTCAGACATCATTCTGAGAGAAAAGCTAGAATTCCAGACGGAGTGAGAGTAAAAGACATTTTTAGTTTGTTGGTGTTTTTTTTTAACCTGCCGGTGTGAGGATAATGTTTTGTCTGGTCATCATTTTGGTCGAGATTGTCATGATTTAATTCACATATTCATGCTGTTTTTAAAAGTTCCACTTTTTGTAGTGCCAGCAGGGGCATGGTTAATCTGAAAACAATGTGTACCATTTTGCTGCAGTTTCCGGGTTGCCATGTTTCCTCAAAACGGGGTGAAGTGGGTTGAAACACTGTGACACGGCTCTGAGGTGCATTTTCTCTCATTTGGTAGATGTGCTAGAGATGTACCCAATCAGCAGTGACATGTACATAAAATTCTGGTAGATCTTTACTCATTGCACATAGAATTTTTGTTTTTATCTCATAATTGCTTTGGGAATGTAAATGTATGTTTCCCATGCCAATTAAGCCCCTTTTAATTAAATTGAATTCAGCCCCACTGCATAAAAAGGCAGTACGCCTGTGAAACTCAACATGTTCAACACACCACAGTTTTTGTTTAAATAAATGGTCTTGTTCAAGATGAACTGCGCCTCACCTGGGAGAGATCAGGCAGCTGCAGCAGGGGGTGGTGACAAAAAGCCGCAGTGAAGTCGGACAGTTTCCCGATGGTTTCCAGTAGCCTTCAGTCCGTATAGGAAGTCAAAGGAACACTCACATCCTGTCAGATCTAATGTCAGTTTATTACAAATGTTATCAGACTCATGTATCAGTTTGTTCTCAGTCTCCAATTGTTTTAATTATGACAGAGTAGCCTATTAAAATGCTTTATAGGTGACCTGGAATTTATGTTCATGGTTCAACCTCCATTTTACATGAATTCTCATGTAAATTAGCATCAGATCAGTTCGCTGCTGCAGAGCAGACCTGTACCCACAACTACATTATTAAGTTAATGTTTTGAAAGGAAGGAAATATAAAACAACAGCATTTGTTAAAGCTCAGTCAGATATAGTCAGGGCTTTACATCTGTAAGAATGATATTTTAAGAATCCTCACATCCCACTGACCAAGTCTTTGTGTTGCTAAATCACAATCCCTTGTTATTACTATGCCACAGCCTACAGTTTATGATGAATGTATTTAGTCTCTGACTACTCAACATCCCCATCAGTCTCACAACATGTTTTCTGTTAACAGAATAAACCTTCAAATCAGACAAATAAAATCAAACTCTCTCCCATTCAACAAAAATTTTGAGTTTATGTTAAACGTTATCTTATTGAGTCAACATTTAAACCAATCAGCTGTTTGGTCAGATGAGAGCCAGGTGTTTCCCATCAAGCCTTGGGTCTAAAAACTGTGGCTGGCTTGGTCCCCTGAGATTATCGTTGTCCACTTTTGTATGATGTCAGAGCAAGTCAGGATGAAGTCGGACACAGATCTAACCAGCATGCATTGTGCGGAGATTGCCAGTGATCGAATCTGCACAGGCCTGGCTCATCTGGAATGAGCCTAATGTTTTGTTGGGGCTGAACGCAGCCGAGGTCTACGCTTGGGGCATGTTCAATCAGGAAAAACCCGTGCACTGTTTTGGAACAGTTTCCGAGTTGAATGACGCGTTTCCTCAAAACGGTATGAAATGATTTGCCATGGGCTTTTCTCGAATTTGATGGGTGTGTCAGAGGTGTTAGCCAATTAGTAAGGATATGTATACAAACCAAACTCTTGTAGGAATTTACTTATAGTATGTGCAACTTCTGTTTTTATGTCACACTTGCTTTGGCAAAGTGAACATATGTTTCCAATGCCAATAAAGCCCTTTGAATTTAACTGATTTAAACCCCACTGTGATAGCAGGCAGTGTTTTTGTGTAATACAGCAGGGTTTTTAACACACCACTGTTTCTATTTAAGTAAATGTTTTGCTTCCTTTTGTCTGGGGTTCAACGCAGCCCTAAACTGAACTTCAACAATGAACTCCCCTTGAGGAAAATATCTTGCATTCTTTGGTTAAAATAAGTAGGCTATTGTTAGAGGAGCTTTGTCATCATGGTTACAGTTAAAAACACATGATTGGGGTTCAGAAGCAGTTATGGTCATATTTTTAAAAAGATAACGATTCATTGTTGGAAACTGGAAAGGAACAGTAAAGTCTGATGCTTCATTGACCGATCCATCCACCCTGATGTCGTCCCCACACTGACTTCTTCCTTTTGCTGCTGTCATAATTACTAAGGCCTCGAGGGCTTTGCCACTTGAACAGAAGACATGTCATTTTGGGGCACTTTCTGAAACAACTAATAATGTCATTCTTCTTGGGAAGACAGTCTTGACTCTTCATTCAGATTTCCTCTCATGCAACTTCTAGCCCACATTCAATTTTTACAAAAGGTGCAGAAACAGGCAGATTGCAATTAAACTTGCTGATCATATTAATGCTCAAAAAAGGGATGAACCTTTTGGATTTCAATGACCCCATGGTGTATCCTTAAGTGACACAATCAGGACAAAATTTACATTTTAAGCCTAACTACCAAAAACAACAGGGTCTTTATTCTCTTCATCACCTTTTGAATTATTATTGAGCGCAGTTGCCTGCTGGGGCCACTAGAGGGACTTAAGACTTTTGCTCTTATCATTTAATTGCTATTGATTAATTAATTATTATTCTTAGCCTTTCCCTCCTTTTTCCCTCTTCTTTCCCCAACCCCTTTCTTATTTCCTGTTCAGTGGGACGCCATCACGGAGATGGACGAGCATAACCGGCCCATCCATACTTTCCAGGTTTGCAATGTGATGGAGCCCAACCAGAACAACTGGCTTCGCTCCAACTGGATCTCTCGACAGGCTGCCCAAAAGATCTACGTGGAACTTCGCTTCACCCTGCGTGACTGCAACTCCATCCCTTGGGTGTCTGGCACCTGCAAAGAAACCTTCAACCTTTTCTACCATGAGACCGATGAGGCTCACGGTGTCAAATTCAAGCCCCCACAGTACACCAAGATCGACACCATCGCTGCCGATGAGAGCTTCACTCAGATGGATCTTGGAGATCGCATCCTCAAGCTCAACACAGAGGTGCGTGAGGTGGGACCCATGACCAAGAAGGGCTTCTATCTGGCGTTTCAGGACATTGGTGCCTGCATTGCTTTGGTTTCTGTGAGGGTTTACTACAAGAAATGTCCATTCACGCTGAGGAACCTGGCCTCATTTCCGGACACAGTGCCTCGGGTGGACTCTTCCTCATTGGTGGAGGTGCGGGGGGCATGTATTGACCATGCTGAAGAAAGAGACACACCCAAACTGTTCTGTGGAGCTGATGGAGACTGGCTGGTCCCCTTGGGAAGATGTGTCTGCAGCGTTGCATATGAGGAGATTGATGGCACATGTACTGGTGAGTTTTTCAACCTTTTTGTCATTCAATTTGCTTTTCATTCATCACTGTATCATATATTGAAGAGGGAACTCCATGTCTCACAATAGGGAGCAAAAAATATGATTTATTGAAACTGGCTCTGGTCTGGAGTGTTGACCTTGTCAGTAATACACTCCAGCTAAAGAGTGTAGTTATGTCAGAATATCAACCTCTGACTTAAAGGTCTAGTGTGTAGGATTTAGCAGCATCTAGTGGTGCATTTGCAGAACTGAAACTTCCCACGTGTGCCCAGCATGTAGGAGAACTACAATGGCCAATGTGAAACGCAAATGGCCCTATGTAGAACCAGTGTTTGGTCTGTTCGTTCAGGACTTCTGTAGAAGACTCATCAATAGCTCATTCTACAATAACAAATAAACAACGATAATTGGTTTCAGGTGATTATAAACTAATTAAAACATAGTTGTGAATATTATACACCATTTCTGCCAATAGATGCCTCTTAATCCTACACACTGGACTTTTAAGCATGACTCCATGGCTTTTGTCAGCATGGCTAGTTCCTGAAAAGCTTCAACAGAAAAGGTTTACTGTGCCATTGCCCTGAGTTAATCATTTCCTATAGCCTATTTCCTACACAAAAGTGTACACAAGTGTTTCAGTAATCAGGATATTTGACCCCAACTCAAGGATGAGTGTTACGTTCTTTGAGTGTTTACCACCTGAAAACTGGAATGAATGGCATTGTTTGAGAATTTACAACCTGAAACTGAGGGTTACAGTATTTTCTAGCTCTGTTTGCTGTCTGAAAACTGAGGTGAATTGCACTGTCAAGTAGGGAAACTGATATCTTCTGTCCAGACCATTAAACATAAATGCAGCACTATTCTTATTTTTTACCCAAATGCTTTTCTCCCTTGCACACTTTCAGTATATTCCCTCCTTATCTTATTCACAGTCTTCTCTCTGTCCCCATTTATTCATATAATCTCTTATCAACATGGTACGACATACAGTGTAATATAGTACCATGGCCAGGAAGTCAATTCCTTATTTGGTCTGCTTAACATACATATTGATGTATCAGCCAGTCATACAGATAAGCAGTGTAGATAGATGAAGTGGTTGATATAATGTCTGCAGGGCTTCATTTCCATTTACTTCATGTGTTATAACAATGGACGCAACAACTACAAATGATGTATGATACGTCAGATGCTTTCCATCTTTCTACAACCCTCTATACTCTTCTCATACTACCACTACTATATTTATACACTGCTGCTGTGCTGTCATACATCAACAGTTTACAAAAGCAAGTTTATCTTTCACCTTCCCTCCTCATTCTCTCCCGCTCCTCATCACCCCTCCTTCATTTTCCTCCGCTCCCTCTGTTATTGCCTGCTGCTAACTCTTTGGGGAATAAGATGAGATCTAATGTGAGGGGATTAGAGTGTGTAGGTTTGTTAGTGTGATGGCAGAGACCGCTCCTAATTCTGTCTCAGGCTGTATTAGAGTGTGTGCTGTATTAGAGTGTGTGTACACACAGATGCACGGATCTACATATATTTTTTATTCCGTGACATAATGTCCCTTTGCTAGACACTTGTCCTGCATTGCCTTGGCCTTTTGGATACTGCAGGGTTTCCAAAGAGAACATTTTTGCAAGGCCACAACACACTCAGCAGTAACTCATGGTTATAGTACATGAAAGATAAGTGGAGGGGCTTGCTATGATAACACAAATCCTAAACAGTGTTATCAAGAAAAGTGAATGCTTGAATGGTTGCTTTTGGGTTTTAAATTCTCCCAAGTGGTTAAAATGACAGACGTATTCTTTTATGTGTTTGTGCTGATGAATGTTAGTCCACCTTTTGCTTTTTTACTGAGGATGTAAGCATCATGATTTTGTTTCTGTTTGTGTAATATACAAGAAGGCATGCATTAGTGAATTGTCATAAAGTGAAACATAATGCTATGTCTTGTGTTGAAGCTGATGATCAAGGAATCAGAACTCTTTCAGTGGATTCATATAGTGTGCGTGTGTGTCTGTGTGTATTATATTTACAGAGAAATGGAGTGTATGTGATCGTGCAAGCGTGCAGGAATGTTGTTGTGTATATCAGTGGTCTACCACCCGCTGTCCCAGGGGCTACCTTGGTGTGACAGATTACCTCGGCTGGCTTGGTAGCAGTTTGATCCTCAACTCTCTGATATGAGCTTTGGGTTATCGCTGGCAGCACCACTCACTGGGAATACTATAATACCAAAAAAAAGAAACACACCTTCATGAAGGTCCAATGCAACTTCTTTTCAAGCCACTTAAAGGCCAGATGTCAGGTCAACTGGTACACGTGTCTATAATGTAGAGTAGATAAATCTGCAATCTACAAGCTAGGGCTGTACCCAATTATTTGGATATTCGAATATTCGTTTCTATGGGTAGGTATTCGTTATGAAAATTTGGTATTCGATATTCGTTTTTTATTTACCCTTTTTTAATAACATATTTTTTTGGTGCTAAATATAGTCTTTTTGTTGTTGGTAAATGTAGGTTATCAATAAAAATCAAAACTTTTAAATTGCATTGTTAAAAATGTGAAAATATAGTATAGCCTACTGAGCTTGTGCATACGGCACGCTTGAGCGCATCCGTCTGAGGCTGTGGATCAATGCCAAGTTTTACTACTTTATCACTATTCACTCTAACTCTAACTCTAATTTAATATGAATTATGGAACCATTTTTGTCAACGTTTGTTTCCCTCGTTTTGTACAATAAATTATTGTTTAAAGTTTCAACAAGTTTCTTTTGGAGTGCGTGAGACAAGCGTGTTTTGAAAATGACCACAGACTGTCACCTGCTCAGCCAATAATGTCAAAATATCATTTACAGACCGATTTAACAGATGATCACTGCTGCCCGACCCGCAGGTCCATTTGCGAGTCCCGCAGGTTACGGGTCGACCCGCACATCACTACTCAGCTCAGTCTATAAAGGCTGTACACAACAGTAAGGCTATAGACATTATATTCTATTCAGGCCGGCAGAACCAGCAGCGCATCGGCTCTACAGTGCACGGCACTGCTGATTAACCATTTTATTGCAGCACAGAGTGTCTGCCAGCAACCAGTTACTTGCAGAGGCTTCCTACAACTTGTTTCAACAGTTCCGATTTAATCAGAAGACAAATTAAACAGGATGACTAGCCAATGTGAAAATCAAAAGAAAGCATAGAATAATGTACTGAAGGAGACTGTTGTGCCATCACATTTTTTTGTGGTTTGAGAGCAAAGGTCCGGTCGCTGCTGTGCAAAACTCTACAATACAATTAGGTCCGAAAAAACCCCGTAGATGATATTAATCTCCCATGCTGCCGGATTGAAGATGTGTGTGTAACATCCACGTTTAAGAACAGCGATTCCCAACTGGTGGGTCGTGGTCCAGAAGTGGGTTGTAGGCCCATAATGAATGAAACGCAAGTGACTCGCAATCATGACTTTGATTTTAAGTACAGTAACTTTTCCACACAAAGCTTTTAGTTAAAAAGGCTGTTTTCTGCTGTAGTGTGAGTGCAAGTGACCAACCGACAGCTACACGTATGACACTGGAAATATTAAACTGTGGGACCTTAAACTAATGACTAACGAGAAATCTGGACCCCATGGCTGAACCATTTGGGAACCACTGTTTTAGAATATGCAGTTTCTTTACAGCAACATCCATATTTAAAGCATTGTATACTGTCATGACTGTATGAGTCTGGATAGACATGGATGTAAACTGTAACTGCAATTTGACTGGTTTGTTGGGCCATACAACCGTGAGGTGGTATTTCTAGTTGATTTTCCTGTAATTCCAGTGCTGATTCTATGGAAAATCACATTGACTCTGTTTAAATGTATTTAACAGTACCTCTATTTAACTATTGCAGAAGTTCTTTTATTACAACCTTTTTTTTTTTTTTTGGTGGCATCTCTCCAGTTCTTGGTTGTGTGCCAGAGTATTTGCACACAGCACAGCACCTGCCCTTATATATTGTTTAGGAGACATTACCTCTGCTAAAAACAGTCAGCCATGTGCCTCCAATTTATGATCAAGAGGGATTCATTATTCAGTACACCTGGGTTACAGCAGAATTGGATAGTTAAGAACTAAGATTCTAAGATTGGTCCATCTGGGGTTGATTTCTCTTATTTTTTCTCCATACATAAAATTAAGAAAGAATATAAGAGCATGTTGCAGCAGGAGGTCCATTACATTATATATGGTGCTACTTGATTGACACTGATTTTAACACCTGCAAGCGCTTTAAATTCAGTGCAAACACTTTAAAATAAAAAAAAAAGATGCTGGCACTTAAGAAAGAAAGGTGCCAGTTTGACACAAATCTCGTCTGTATCAGGCTGTAATTTGTCAGATTTAAATAAACACAGTGTACACTCACTTTGCTTTTACCAGAATGAACGAGTGCAGAATAGATGGAAGTATCAATGCAAATTGAATGACAGTGCAATTTCGTTCCTCTCCACAAAATGATGCATCCACCCAACACCACCACAAACTACAGCCCCGCTTAGTGCTCTTTTGAAAAATGATTTCAAGACTATTCAATGCTCTTCTCCCACCATCCAGAACCAGATGTCCTTGTACAGTTGATTACGATTCATCTTGTGACACGGGTCGGCGTGGTTTCCCAGCTGCACGCACAGCTGCATCGCAATCAACGGGCCAGGGGTTGAACTGCAGCTGTGATTAGAGCCGGACTGTACCAAAATGGTTACTTGATTTCATGTTCGTCCCTTTTATTATATTTCCCTATTTTTATATGTAATTGTTGCGTGACAGAAAACGCTTAGTAATGATGAATAAACTCACTCTTGAGGACTTGGAGGGGAAAACAGAGTGAGCTTGCTTTTGGGACAGGTTGAAATGTGATGGTTTGGTGTGATGCAACCTACCTTGTAGACCAAAGAGCTCATTTTGAAAAACACATTTTAAAAATGTAAGCATACAGTGTACTAGTATGATACAGAGTCTAACAATTAAAAGGCAAGAACTATTTTAAATGTGTCTGCTTCACCGTCATAGTTTTGCTGATCAGCATTTGTGCTCTTTGCCATTTGTAATTATAAGCAAGCACAACATGGTCACCAATCAGCATCCCTATAGACCCAACAGACTACAATAATTTGCCTTCCCTTCTCCCTCTTACCTCCCTTCTATCCTTCACCCCTCGCTCTCTAAGAAGCAGATTTCACAGTTGGGTTAAGTTTAGCCCTTTGGGCAATGTGATGGCATTTTACTGCAATGTCAGCCCTGAAATGCAGCCCTTGCTCATTGTTCCAGGATTCAAACAGGCGTCGTTATTAAAAGCCTCCGCACAAGGTACCACTGGAGCGCCTTGGGCATTGAAGGAGAAAGACTGAGGTGGCTTGCTAAAGCTAATACTTCAATTCCCAGTTTACAAGCGACTGGTCCTTTAGATGCTGTGGCTGCTTGACTAGGCTTGAAAGAAATGACAGGTTTGAATGATCTGTGATATCAGTCAAATACCATCGTTGATATGTCTTTTTAAAAGCACAGCACTGACCTTTGTTCTCCTCATCTGTGGTTGCTTATGTGTTATGATGTGGAATTTAATCGTTATGCAGCTCATGCACTCACTGTAAGTCGCTCTGAATTAGAGCAGAGGTTAAAGCCAATACTGTAACTCTTAAATGCATGTTAAATAGAAGTGTTTTTGTTTCCACTGTGGAGGTGTTGAAAAGGAGAGAGGGTAAATGTTGAATAATCTTATGTAGTTAATGTATTTTTACTCTTTAATTACAACAGATTCCTGTGAATTTTGTTGTGGTATGAGCAGAGGTGTGGGCCAAAGTTCTCCTTAGCACATTACTGAGTTCAGGTCCCACAAATGGCGCTGCGGATCAGCTTAGTTTTTCAATTCTTTTCATGAGATAACCCCAACACTAACCCAGCTCCAAATATGTGACAAACAAACTTTCAAGTTCTGACTTGCAAACCTTTATTTATCCCAGAGAAAAGATGAGCCGTGTGAAGTCTGAATAAGGGGCTTCAGCTCCACTGGGGTAGGAAAAAAGGACAAGCACTTCACCCAGCTGAAGCCAAATAATCTTTCTTCTCTAATTCAGACCCAGTGCTTTTGGTCACAATAGTACTCTAATCCCCTATTCATTTCCTGGATGAAGATTGGAGTGTCAGTGTGCTGCAGTAAGGCTGAAGTTAATCAAACCTATCAGCTAACAATAACCCCTATAACCCACGTTCTAACAGGCATGCTCCCCCATGTACAGATTTAGGCTGGCAATGTCGTCATATTAGCACCCATTTTCTTGTTTTATCGTCTTGAAGGACAATTTTATAAGTGCTAATCTACAATTATCAGTGTTGTTATGAGACGAAAACATTAAATGTCATGTTGTAATCACATGACTGAAATGAGACAGCAGGTGGCTTTGTGGTACATAAGGCAAAGCTTCGGTGTGGAGTTTTTAACCACTATTAGCACTATGAATACTGTATGTCATGATGAGTGGGCCGCTATCTTGATCGCTCTTATGCAAGCGCATGAGGACATGTGCACACAAGCATGCAAGTGATGCAATACACAGGCCTGCCAGTAGTTCCTCTCTCTTCCACTGATCTAAAGGAGGCAGTGATGCATCAGTTCTGAAATGATCCATAATGCGGCTTTGGAGTGTGAAGATTAGATAGAAGGAGGCTGAAATGTTTATGAAGAGAGCACTTTTTAGAAAAATAAATAGATAAAAGAACTTTTGTGCAAGTTGTGTTAGAATTAATCCACAGACCAGTACACAGGCAGAGTATGTGTAAAAAGTAAGTGTGTGTGTATGTGTGTGTACACTAATGCACCCTCTTGAACAAAAAGTTTCAGAAATAACATCATTTGAGACACCGTTTTCAATCATGATGATGCAACAGCACAAAGTCATCATGCTGTTTCTTTGTATTCACTGTGGAGTGACTCTTACGTTATATGAACGAATGAAAAGGAGACTTGCAGAGTGGACTGAAAACTCCAGAAAGCTTGTCTCAGTCTCTGAGTGATTTAATTCTGCTTTAGTATGTAACTGCATTGAATGAATGACTGGTGAGTCATGTTCAGGAAAGCAAACTCCCCCACAGTAATTCCTGGGCCACCATAAACTAATACCACAAGGTCAGGGACTTTTGAAAGGCCAGGAACTGTGACAGAGGAAAAAAAATGTAGACTCTGGTTCCTCCTTTCAAAATGCAGGTAAACTTCCAGAGCTTGTCTTAAGGGACACTGGAAAACTTTTTTCTGTGGAAACAGGCTATAAATGTACGGTACATTTCCTATTTCTGAGTGTGTGGCTGAACACTTTCTTGCAGTAGTTATTCCTGTGTCATTTCTCAGCTTGCTTTTGCTCGAGACAAATAAAAATGCTATTTTCTTTGTATTCTCTCTTTCTCTCTTAGTGACTGTCGCTTTCTTTCTCTCGTGCATAAGTGGCCATGTTTGAAAGCTTCATGACCCCTTTGACGGTCACATGGCTCAATGGATAGTAATGCTAAGGAACTCATGGCCCCTCATTGGGGAAATCTAGTGAGGCCAGTGGATATTAGGGTAAAGACTTCCTCTTCAATGGGCCACTTGTTGTTTACAGTTTGATTAGCAACTTATGACAGCTCCAGACAACATCTAAGCTAATCTCAATAAACAAATACCTGCATATGAATGCAGATAATTTTGTAAAAAGCTAATAAAAAACGAAATGTCTCAACCTGTCAGATGATAGCCGATGGACTCTGAGATTGCATTTACATGTCTTTGGCTCTCCACATGAACCATTTTCCTGCACTCAATCAAACCCTGCTTAAGCATGAGTTGCCAATACAAACCTGACTACGAACAGGAAGTAGAACGCTTCTGATAACAAAATCTTAAAGTATTACCAACAGATTGCTTACATATGCAGATATCTGTTCATAGAGATGAGATGCATGTAAACACACAATACATTGGACCATTTAGACCCCAGCCCTGCCCTGCAGTTGCTGAATAAGTAAGAAGAATTATTACTATTACAAGTATAGCTCTCTTTGCTTCTGCTGCTGCTGTCTTTTTGGGAACACCTCCCATACGCCTGTTCAACAAGTGATGATGTCAATACCTTCAGTGTTGGCATTCATTTCTTTCATTAAGCATAGGATGCATTAAACTTGGCTGTATATAAAACATAAGGTCATATGACCATCTCAGTCCAAACTGGTTCATATTAATCAGTTAATTAACACAAAATCCATCACATGGAGGCTATATTATCTGGAAGCCTTGTTCCTATGTGATGTATATTAGGATTTGGGATTAAGAATATTCTGTACTTTTGCAGTTTCTTTATTTTGGATTTCATTATTTGCATTACATGTTTTGAGTTCTTTGTTGCTAATTGTGGTTAATGTAGCTTTATGGAGTAGAATATAGATTTATGAACAGTGTTTCATATGTTGTACATTCCCTCCCTACAGAGAGGTAGCAGAGGCAGTGAGGAAAGAGCTGAGGGAGGCAGAGAAAGAGGTTCTTCTTTAGAAAACAGCCAGCAATTTATCTCCATTAAATACTTTTGTCCTCATACTTCTTGTTACAGTTAGAGGTGAGCATTGCTGTTTGGACTGTAATATGAATATTTTGTTTTATGAAGTCTGCAATGTGGCATGATTGCTTTGTTTTGACATGCGTGTCAGTGGCTATTGTGTGGTGCTGACTAAAATATCCTATTGTGATTTTTATTTTCTTCCAGGTACATAGTTAATGGGGAGGTTAACATGTCTATGACATATGCATGATGTCATATTACAACATACTGTTATTTAATAAAGGTATATAGTATAGTTTGTATCTCCGCCTCCTCCTTGGCAGCCCTCCAGCAGTCTTGGCTACAGGCTTGTATGGCTATGTCTAAATATAGGCCTGCTCACACACACACACACACACACACACACACACACACACACACAAACAGACCAAAACATCAATAAGAGCAATCCTTGGTGTTAATGCAAGAAGACGCCTCGCTCCACCTAAATGATTGGCACACACATTCATTCAGTCAGTATCTCTCTCTCGGTCCATCTTTCCCCATCTCTCCATCCCTCTCATTGTAAGACAATCTAGCTGATGCTGTTACCACTCAGTGTTTTACAGCAGGTCTTGTGTGTTTGCCGGGCTCTGTGTAAGAGCTCTCTGCAGTGCCATGAATAATGTAATCACAGTGTGTTTGTGTGTGTTTATTTATATGTGCGCACACTGGCGTGTTTGTAGCTGGGCACTATTTGTTATACGCCGAACAAAAGTGGTTCTCCCCTGTGTTAGTGCGCAGCAAAGTAAGAGCAATCTATTTACATTTTAAACTAATGCTTTGCCACATACATTGAGAATTACTGTGCACCTCTCGTATTAAAGAATGATGAATACCCCCAAGGAATGAGAATAACACAACATGATGTGACATTTTGAAACTTGTGCTATTTTCAAGTCCATTCAATTTTAAAAACAAAACACAAAGGGTTTCACAAGTTTGTTTTGTTCTGTTTTTTTGGGACCCAAGACTGGGTTGCTCTGTTGTGTTCGAAGTGGAAGTTGTCCATGTTCGCCA
Source organism: Epinephelus lanceolatus (assembly GCF_041903045.1). Taxonomy (NCBI): domain Eukaryota; kingdom Metazoa; phylum Chordata; class Actinopteri; order Perciformes; family Serranidae; genus Epinephelus; species Epinephelus lanceolatus. The sequence goes on along the minus strand of NC_135747.1, from coordinate 17,111,757 downwards.
TCATTTTCTGGCCTCTTACCTCGAAATCAAAGATAAATTATTACGTTAATTTGAGATCACAATTAATTGCTAAATGTTAAACGGTGCTGATAGTTTTGTAAGCCTTCAATGTTGAGCTAACAGTTTGCAAGGTCCAGCATGACACTGGATACACATCAGGTGTCTAAGGTGGGCCACCCGTAAGTAATTGGGCAACAAACAGGAGCAGCTGTATTAGTCTTAATCGGCATGCTGGTATACACATCCTGAAGAAAGTTTCACTTATAAGACATTTTCAATTACAGCTTGAAGACAGTCAGACAACAATTACAGCACATATCCTTCAACCTGTCAGCCCACCAAATGAGATGTCACACACACACAAACACACACACACACACACACACACGAGAGGGAGGCTGCACTGAAGAAGATGCGCATAATGAATCACATGAAACACACGCCAAGGCAAAGGCACAACAGCCCATACCACACATTAAACCACCTGGCATCTAAAACAACAAACACGAAGCACCCAAAAAGCCTCGAAATGCACTCGAGCATTCACAGCGGAGTGTTAATGCAAGAGACAACATTTTGCTCTCACAAAACATGCTCTAACAAACACACACAAGGAGACACACCAGGGGGCTCGGGCTGGCATCAGCAACAGAGCTGTTTACAGACGGGCCACACTGCAGGGAGACACTGTGACATTTCAGAAAAGGATGGTTTTAGTTTAACAAGCATGGCCCTTCAGGCTTAATTGGGAGTGTCTGGAGAGAGAGAGAGAGAGAGAGAGAGAGAGAGAGACAGAGAGAGAGAGAGAGGGTGTGTGTGTGTGTGTGTGTGTGTGTGTGTGCCAGTAGTGGATCGGAGATTGTCAGATAAATTTAACCCCACTTCATTCAGCATCAACAGACACACTGCCAGAGTTCTGAAGGACGTGTCTCTTCCTAAGGGCAGAGCCGAGGTATATCAAAGGCAGGGTCTTGAGTTTCTCCTTATCTAGTATGAAGACAGCTCTCGGGGGTGAATGCACAAAAGGATTGCGCGGCTTTTGTGGCCAGTAAACAAATAAGACAAAAAGAAACTGTGTCATTTTCAAAGCACCCACAAAGAGTGAAATGCACCCCTTGCTGCGCTGGCAAGCAAACAGCTTCTCATAGCTCCCGTGCTATTTGCACCTATTTAAATGAGGTAATATGCATGCATTTGGCGCAAAATTGGCTCCTTTCTATGCAAATCAGCCTCATTGCAAAACCAGCCTCATCACAAAGATCACAGCTAATAGTTGTACGCAGTTAGAGGGGAAGTGCTTCTGCATCTCGTCGGTCAGGACCTGTAGCTCACAGTCTGAAAACCCCAGTTTTCTTTCTCTCTCTGTCATTGTTCTGTCTACTGTATCTTTGGTGCAATGGCAACATTTATACTTTGCCACATGGATAGTTGCAATTAGGGCGTATTTGCACTGCAGTGTCACTAACACAATATCTCCTGTGAATCGGACCTTGAGAGGAAGGAAAGTGATTGCAAGTGATGAGTAATTCATTGTGCTATCAGTGGCCACAATCCAACCTTTGTGAGTTCACCTTTTTTCTTCTCAGTCACATTCTCAAACACCATATCTGTTCTCCTTCTTATTGAAGGAGAACATTTCTAAATTTCCCATCCTTTGAGTTTTTAAACTCAGTCTTATGGACTTTATACTTACATTAATGCAAATCATACAGTGCAGCTGAACTTGAAGGCACAACTTTTGTTTGTTGTCTACACAGTCATTGTATTAGCATTTGCTTCTGCAGCGATCACAAATAATATAATTGAAAGCTCTTTGAACGCCGACGGTATGCTAATGCATATTTCCCCTGAGTTGTCATTAAGCTCAGTGTACCACTGAAAGGCGTGGAGTTTCCCTGCCAAAGGCTTGATGTGGCTTGAATTGTGCCCAGTGTAAATAGCTGCTGTCAGCCCACTGCTCCTTTGTCTGTCAATACATGCTGTCAGCATGCACAGCGAATAATCACTGAAAATGTAAAACATTCATTAGCTATTATTCCAAATCAAAACATTTAGTACTGCATGTGAATAATCATAAAATTGATTAATGTGACAACACAGACGTGTGTGATTGAAAGAACACATGATAATGCGAGTTGTAGCCATAGCTTTCTCATGACTGATATCCCAAAACTGGACGTGATCATTGTTTACCTGCAGATATTAATTAAAATGAAAGAAAAATAGGCTAATTGCTTTGACTTAATGTTTAAAACTGCAAATATCCATCTTAATTTTAAAGGACTAGCGTGTAGGATTTAGGGGGATGTCTTGGATATGGAATTTAATATCAATAATTATGTTTTCATGAGTGTATTATCATCTAAAACTAAGAATTTATGTGTTTTCATTAGATTAGAATGAGCCCTTAACATCAATCTAGGGAGCCGGTCTTCGTCCACGGAGTGCGCCATGTTCCACTGCCTTGTTTCTACAGTAGCCTAGGATGGACAAACCAAACACTGGCTCTAGAACGGGCGTTTCGGGTATTTACATTGAAACGGCAGCTAAAATTTAGTGACGTATATGCACATGAAGGTCTAAATCCTACACATTAATCCTTTAAGTTGTGCTGTTCTTTGCTCTTCATTTCTTTATTCAGATTCAATCAATGCCTTGTAGTGAGGTATATGGAGTAGATAGACAGAGCTAAGAAGACTGGGTCTGAATGTTTTCTGGCCCAAAAATGATCCCCAGAGATTACCTGTTGCAAATGCATATACAGAGTGGCCATAATCTCCCTGCACTATTTGTTTGTCAGGAGGCTGTATGTCTTGTCTTTAACTTAGAATAAGTCTTTTAACATAAGTCTGAACTGACTAGTGATTGCTTTTTTCTCGATGATGTGGTCTTCCTGCAGACCTTGACTGTATTCTGGCCATGTGGAACTCCTTTGTCCCACTGATAGGTGTTGACCATGCAGTAGAGATCAATGGCCTCTTGGCATAATGAAAAATGGGTGCCATCTGGAGCAGGCCAGGGAGGTCATCATGTGGGCTGCAGTGAGTGGAGGGCGGTGGGGTCTTGTTCATGAACTCAGTGGTCATCTTCCTACTCTATCTGCAGCCTGATTTCTCCACCTGCCACTGATTCACTCACTGACACTCCGCTGGTGTGGAAGGCAGACTCAATGAATTGCCATCACACACAGGGGGAAAACAGATGTGAGCCCAGTGTTGGTGACAAGATTTTAAACCAACAGCAAAGTGTGTTAGGTAGCAGAATATGTACAAAATAGAAGTAGTTGACTCTAACACTGGTGCTGTGACTACACCATCCATCATTGGCTCTTTCCTGAAATAGCAGCTGACCTGTATTCTTCAGTTTGCCTTGACATATGTATCTTATCTTGCTGTTTATAGAGGCCAGTGTTAATTAGCCACTGTGACATCCTTCCTTTTAGTTAAGTGTTATTCTTGCCAACACGGCTAGCTTTTGAGCACAAAACGTGTGCTGGGTGACCGTCCTTAAATTCAAGATGCAATAAAACAATGCTGTGACTAACTTCTTAGGAATCTGACTGGATGTACTGTACTGTACACTCTGTTCTGTGCGATGCAATGACCTCCAATCTAGATCAAAGTCTAGGTAAAGAGGCTGAGCACCCCTGAGTCCATGCTTATCTGCCCTTGTGAGGACCCACTTTTGACAGTTCATTGTTCTTATGAGGACATTATGGCAGCTTTTCACATTAAGAAGAAGCAGAGTTAGAGATTAACCTAATGGCTGGAGATAATTAGAGTTACAGCATATTAGGGCTGGGGTTGGGTTAAGGCTAAGTATTTAGAAAAAAAAAATCAAGTTTGACTTTAGTATTTAAGGTTATAATCAGTTTTGGGCTTGTAACTCAAAAAAAAAAAAAAAAAGTAATTTATTGCTCAGTACTTTTTACATTTTTGAAAGGTAATTTATAGTTAACTTGTTACTCCCTGCCAACAATAATTCATTACACTTCTCATTCATTATTTTTCTGTGAGACCCCACAAAATTGGTCCTCAAAATTTAGATTTGCATGTGCGCCTCTGTGTGACTGTCAGCCTGATCTTTGGTTAGTGCAGCTAAAACTATATAGCCCGCAAATGATTTCTTTCCTGTGGGTCTTCTGTTGCCTGTGACTGGTATTTTCCCAAGGCTCTGTCTGAAAGAAGGAGAGTCAGTCATGGAGATAGGCAACATTTTATCCACACATATCCAGCCACAAGCTTCGTTAGCTCTTTGTTGCTTGTAGCCTGCCGTCGTCCAAGATTAAAAATCCACTTTTGGTTGTTTAGCCAGTGTAGGTCTACAGCCATCCTCCACGGCCGAGGAGGGCTCAGCTGTATTTCCATGAGCCTCGCATTATTGTGCTGCCGTAGTCGGTGTTTCAGACTGCAGGTTGGAGGTTGTGTTTGTCACAGTGGTACCTTGAACAACGATGTTCTTGTAGTCTCTCCTCCTGACCAAATTAAAGTAATGGAAATAAGGCTTGGGCGGTATATGCTTTTTCATACCATCATACCCTCCTAAAATTCCACAGGGGTATACAGTATGAGCGTGCAGCACTGTAGGCTAAATTTAATTATAGGGTTATTGAGATCAAAAAAATGTGGTTTCATTCAAGGGTTTGAGGGGTGGGACATTGGATTTTAAAATAAATATTTGGTAGTTACAAATATTAAAATAACAACTATGTGTGTGTTTGTCTAGAAGATCTACTTTGAGTGTTTGACATTTGACTTGATGTGATAATAACAGAGTTCTGAAAAACAGCCATAAACAAGCTTAGATTCTGTAAAAAAAAAAAAAAAAGATCAAAAATGAATAAACACAATCAAACAATCAGCGGCAAGCTACGACGCAAAACACTGAAAACAGTCTAGGAACACAGTGTCTTGTCTGAATCAAATGTGTCGCACTGACAGAGCTGGAGAGGAGAAAAACATGATGATATGTGAGTGTGTGTGTTCATATGCATGGGCATGTTCTTTTATGTGTGTCTTACACAGCTATCTCTGTTTGCTCATTTACATTGTATATCAATTACATTCCTCCAAATTGGTTGTGCTTTACCTTCCTGTGTCTCTCTTTAAATCAGTCACTTGATGAGCATTAGAGGCTCTCATGTTGTCGCTCTTCAAGCTGTAATTGAGAACAAATGTGGAGAGGGAGAGTGTTTAATTGGGGTTGTCAAGCAGGGGGGCGGGTTTGTTGGGCACCTAGAGATCTCCTCATCTCTTTGCATTTTAACAGTTTAAAGAATAAATTATGCAGATTGCAGTTTTTTGCGAGTCCTAGTTGCGATGTGAACTTGCGGTGACTTCTGCTTGGCTTTTTCCCCCCCTTCGCTCAGAGTTACTTCAAAGCCGGGAAGTGATCAAAGACAGTTGGAAAAAAATAAATTCCCCAACGTACCGCCACTCTGCATACATACATACAGCTCCTGCCTGTCTCGACACCGCATACTCTCTCACTCAGAAAACAAAAGCAAGCGACACCGTGTGATGTTTCTCTTTCCCTTTTTTTTTGTCTCCTCGAGCACAGTCCTGTCAGACATTGCAACATTTCAATTGATTTCCCTTTTTTCTCATGTGTGTGTTCTATTTTAGTACGTAAGAGACCAAGAGACTGAATTAGTCATTAAAGGGTATGTATAGCACGACATGGCCCAGATAAGACATCACAGGGCTGGATTGAAGAGCAGACTTGTCATAAATGAAAGTACATTTTAGGAGCTGGAGACAGCTCCTCTCCAGCAAAAAAAGAGAGTGAAAAAAAAGAGAGCGAAAAGAGAGAAAAAAAACAGGGGTTATCGGGGGTTCAGCGTCAATGATGACTGTGTTTCGTCTCAGTGGCAGTTTGTTTATCCTGCAGACATAATGTAAAAGAGTTTATACTTGTGTGTCCAATAATTAAAATATATACATGTTTCATCTGCCATGTAAAAAATGAATGATTTATAAGCAGCCCTCATTAGCGAGAGGGGTGGAGACGGGTTTTGAAAGTTGTTCTAATTAAGATATCACTATCACTATCCACATTTTTCTCATGCATACTGATGCATGAGCCAGGGTTTCTTGACTCCTGACACATCAACACAATTACCCATCTAATGCACAAGCTAGCTCCACATCCGTACACACAGATCGGTGACCTTGGCCAATGTCAGCACCAACCTGTTCAAGAAAACATCATTTTTTATTTCCTCAAGGCAATGTTTTTGTCATTTTAGTGCTAAGATGTAGCTGGCTGTTATCATTTTGGCTTTGAAGTAATTTTTGATTAATAGAAGTATATTTTACAGGGGTCCCACAGTCATGGAAAACCTAGAAAAGTTATTGAATTTGATCATCTAATTTTCCAGGCCTGGAAAAGTCCCCAAATCCTTAAAAGTTTTGGAAAAGGAATTTTGTTGCATTTAATGAAATTGTAATCTGCCATGGATAACCTTCAATGCAATGTAACATACAGTGAATTTATTCACTGCACCTACTCATCGATACCACGATAAATATCAAAAAAACAGAACTACTACTTTATTAAAACTGTTTCAAACTTTAACTCTAATCCTAACCCTCTCCACACACGACTCCTACTACCTGACTTTTCGACAAGCCGAGGTGTTGTGGCTCCAGCGGCACTTGTAGAAGATTGATTCTAGCAAAGACGATGGAGAACAGGCGTTCTTGCACTGAGTGACGCGCGTATACTGCTCCCATCAGTTCCGACAGGAATCGACACGGCCCGCTAAGGGCAAAGTTGTATCCGGTACTTACGGTACTGAAAAAAAAACAGGTATCGACGTATTTTTTGGCATCGACTTGGTACCGAAGTATGGGTTCTCATGACAACCCTAGTTTGAATAACACTGGGCAAGTGGGGCAAGAAAAATAATGTTGTGACAGTGTGATTAACATGTAAGGTCATGAATCACAAAGTATTCAAGTTTCCAAATTGTACCGCATTTTTAAGATGAAGCAATTGACATGGGCAGATCAGACCATTAAACTGTCAGTTTAACTGCTCTGAAAGTGGAGCACAGTATTTGAAGGTACAGAGCAGTCTTTTTTATTATTCTTTTTTTTTTTTTTTTTTTTTTTTTTTTTCAAAGAAATAAACCCAAGAGCCAACCAAACCGTCAGCTGTCATTTCCCTGCATTGGGAGCTCAACTGCTCCATGTCCACAGACTGCCTATAATAAAATAGTTAACATTTGAATTAAAGTATACTATGCAGTGATGATTGTGTTATATGTTATGAATAGTCACGGTAATTTTATTATGCATCCTTGAAAAGTCATTGAAAAGTTTAAAATCCTGTTCTTGAAAATGTGTGGAAACCCTGATTTTAAAATCAGATTATTTCCTTATTGTTTGTCACATGCAGATATCAGTGTCACATTTTAACGAAACGTAGGACTGTGATTAATCTCCTAGGTTCTTGTTGAAAGATGATATATTTGTTACAGCAAAGTCACTCTGTTTTCTTGTGCCTAAAAGCGATGGTCTTTTTTTGATGCTGGCACATACCAGAGCAAACGCAGAAGCAATGGCACTCTCGTTGGCCGCTTGTTGATTTCTTTGCACCTGCACCTCTTTTCTGGCTCCAAGCAAACCTACTTGCGCCAAGGTGGGAGGAGTGGCACTGATGAGGTTGTGTTCTTGCAGAACAGACGGTACAGGGCTATTTTGGTTGTCATTCTGGCACTGAATTGTACTTGTGTTTCCACCTGCTCCAACCACCCCTACTCAAAAATGCAATTGTGAATTGTAGTTTTTTGTGGCTTGGTTTTATTACACAAACACACATCTAAACAATCACAACACATCATTTATGTGTGTAATTTAAATCCTTTGACATGGTGTCGAAATATAATGGAAACTGCCCTGCTTTTCTTCAAAAATACTGGCAAACTATCCGGAGCTCGTATTAAAAGAATCGGGACATTTTAATTTCAAGCAAAAGTCGAGGCTCGCTTTCCTCTAGATAATCAAAAATTCTTTTTTGTCGTGTCAATGCAGTTATTAAGGTGAGTCTCACTGTAACTGCAGTGATGACTTTAGATTTTGGCATTGAAAATAAACTGCACTGAAAAAGGAAACACTGGCATCAAAACACTGTAAAAAGTTATGCTGGCATTGAATATTTCCTCTTTCAGATCAGGTTTTGTTTTCAATGCCAGATGAAAATCTGATGAAATACTTTGCTGCATTTCATATGTTGCCATTTGAAAAAAATATGTGTATCTATTTCAACTTTCAAAAAATGTCAGTGCAGTGACAGTACTTTCACCCCGTTGATACTCTCCCTCACCCCATGAGAGGCAGATGACCCCAGGGTAAGAAAGGCTTTAACTAGCAGTAGGTGTCTCTCAATCTGCCGGACTGCAACAGCCAAGCTTGTTAGTCACACTGGTGGAATTGCACACACACACACACACAGGCACACAGTCTCTGTCACACACACACACACATGCATAGTGTCCCGTGGATAGACTTAATCCAGCCATTGAGTGCGGCAAGCAGCGATAGCAGAACTGGGTCAGTTCTAGAGAAGACCGTGGTGTGAAACCGTTCCCCTCGGGGTGGATTGAGGTCTGAACTTTGGCTGACCCCCCCTGACAAGTTCAGACGTACAATGAAACCTCAGAATTTGCCGCATGGAATCTGTTTGAATTAATGCTGACAACTTCATTGATCAGGCTAAAATACGGGCTTAAGCCATAGGAAGAATATTTTGGACATGGATAAAATAGAGTAGCTGTAATTGGGTTTTCTTCATGGTGAGATTAACTAGAGAGGAGCAAGTTTAAAGCTGAAGAGCTGGGTACGGTGGTGACTCACTGCTCTCGTGGTATTGCATATAGACATCTTATGAATTACATGTCCTGGTAGAAATTTTAAGGGTGGATTTAAGACACCATATTTTAAGTCTGTTTTGTATAAGTATCTGTTCTTGTTCCAGTTAAGTGTAGACTCTCTCTTGAGTTTCTTTTTCTTTTTCTAAGCAACAAGATGACTTGCAAAACTTGGTAAACAGGTTAAGGTATCCTTATAGAACGGCTCGTATCATATCCTTCAGAAATGCAGACACAACATTTCCATGATAGCCTACGGATTAGCTCTTCACAAAGAAAGATGGTAAGGATGTACCTTGAAATAACTCCAAGTTCACTCAAAGTTCACACCAAACATGCATCTCCAGGCGAAAGTCCCAGGGAAAGTCGGTGTTTTTGTGACTCATCCACCACCCTAATCTGCCTCCTCTCAGCACATCGGTCACGTTATTGCAGCCTTCCAAAAGACATGGAATATGTACGAATTTGGGTACATTACTCTTCGGAGGAAAACGTGGAAAACAGTTTAGCAGGTAGCAAAGGTAAAGGTTAAAATGAAAAGGGCTTGTTTAGGTAATGCCAGTTAATTTTTTTGTGCATACCTAATCTTTTACTTGATATTACAGTGTGAAATGGCAAACTAACTAATGAATTCAGCTACAAATAATGGACATAAATGATGTTAGAGGTGAGAATCACTCCAGACTTAATGAACAAGCTTCTGTCTTTTGTAATTTCTATGATTTTTGTCCATATTTAAAATGTGTGAGGTTATATTTTCTTCCACAGTGTGAGAGCACAGAACATTGTTGGGTTGGATGAAAATGAAAATGTTACAAACATGGCTTAAAGGTCTAGTAGGATTCAGGTAGGTATGGAATATAATATAATAAGTGTTTTTTCTTAAGTGTATAATCACCCGAATATAGGATTTGGCATGTTTGTGTTACCTTAGAATGACACATATATGTCTAAATAGGGGGCAGGTCCTCATCCACAGTCATATATTGCAGCTTTGCCAATGGCTTTTCACATCTACATATTACGTACTAGGTATCCTTCTGTGTCTGCTGTTGACATTCCAGGACATGCTACCAATGCTGGCATGTCAACAAAAGCACCTGCTTAGGTCAGCATTTCAACCTGACGCCACCCAGCTGCATATCATACCACTGCCACATGTGCCGTCCAAGCCGACTTGTGGTGTATCATTACAACATGAAAGGCTATGTAAAGCAACATTAAATACTGACCCAGCCCAGCCATAGAGGCCAATACGGCTATTGGCTGCAAGCACCTGATGCCAATAGCCACACATGGCTATCGGCCACACGTATCCACACACACACAGCAATCACTGACAAAGTGGCGGTATTCGATGACTTTGGAATGAGAATAAGCTGGCCAATCAGGTTTTTTGCATCAGCCACAGTAGTTTGCAGCCCCTTAGCAACGAGCAAAACAGCTTCGGAAAAACACTGATTTTTAAAATGAGACTGCTTTATTCAGTGTTTTTACCAGTTGAAATCCCTGCGTCCCTTTGTTTTGGAGAGGAAGAGACCTCTGTGAATAATTCCACTCCCAGTAAAACCTCCTGGACATCGGGATCTAAAGTTATCAGAGAAAAAATGTGAGCACACATTAGCAGGTGCTGTGCTAGCAGTCCACCTGCGACGATGATTTGTAACATGAAACTGCTTTATTCAATGTTATTAATGGTTTTAATCACCTGGTCCATTTGTTTTGCCGAGGAAGAGAACTCTGAGGATAATTCAGCTCCTGGTAAAAACCTGAAGGAATATACTCTGAAGGAATCCTACCCGAGAGTTCATGCTGGGCATACAGGAGATTTTTCCGCTGGTTGCAATCTGCAGTCTTCTCCACTAGATGCCACTAAATCCTACACACTGCTCCTTTACAATATTTGCATCTTCTTCAAACTCTTTCTAAAGCTGAATGGCCCTAAGGATTTTAGTTATTGCAGTTTAATCCACAAAGCCCAGAGGATACAGTCTGTGTGTTTGAAATAGTAATATATAAAGAAAAACTTCATTGCAGTTTAAAAGCTCCCCATGGCTGGAATACACCCTCACCAGAGCATGTGGAACACCTGGGGCCTGAATCAACCCTCCCTATTACCAGAACAGGGAGAAATGTCTGGAGTCGTCTACAATTCAAACAAACACACAACATCCTTCAATGAGGCCTGAATGTTGGCAGCCATGTAATATTTATACTGTGTCTGTCTGTTTGTCTGCCAGGTAGATAAATACTTGCAGTTCCGCCACTGCGGTAACAGTTAATCTCATTGGGGTTAAACAGCTCCATCTGTGGGACTATCAAGTCACCACATTTTATGTAACTAATCTGAATGTGTTAAGTCATTGAGCAAAAATAGTTTAGGGATGGAGGAAAATGAAAAGGTGGATGTACAAAACAAGTGTGTAGTGCATGCTGTACATCATGTTTATTCATGTTTCTGTACTTAAACTTTGAGTTTTGACTTTTCTGGTTCCACTCGTGTACAATTTGAAGTTGCAATTTAAGTGGTAGTACTTGGCCACAAATCAGCTGAACGTTAGAATATTGCCTTTAGTGGAGCCATTTCAAACCATCATCACTCTTTGTAATGGTAACACTCTGCACCATTAGGCTTCAGCAACTAGTCAAACGGATGGTTCATCTGGAATTCGTATAACCCCCAAAAATGCAAAGTGGCCTTTTATACCACAGTAAAGGCCAACAGTTACAGAGACAAAAGAGCACTTTGCAATTTATATATTTATTATATACGTGTGTGTGTGTGTGTGTGTGTGTGTGTGTGTGTGTGTGTCTGTGTGTGCATGTGTGTGTGTGTGTGTGTGTGTGTGTGTCTGAATTTGAGGAGAAAGGAGAGCAGGTGTGAAGTGTGTGCATGAGTAGTATCGTGCAAGTGTACACTTTTCCTGGGATCATTTGTGTATGGATAGTCTGCAAGTGTCTTTCTGTATATAGAGTATATGTGTATTTAAATGTGTGACTGTGGGATTTTGTGCGACGGTGTTGTCTTTCTGAATCTCATCCACATGTGTTTGCCTGTGTATGCATTTCTTCCTCATATTCTGTGCTGTGTGTGTGCTTATGTAGTTGCTCGTCCTTATTATCTATCACCAGCTGCAGCTAGTAGGCAGCTCATCCCACTCAAGCTGATGTATGCTTATTGGGCAGCCAGAGGCAGAGACTGGAGACCTGATTTATAAACCAATACAGCTTGTTTTATGGGGGATTGATCTGCCTGTGTCTCCATCAGTGAAGCATTCTCCTTGTCTTTATTCAGAGTGACAGCAGGTAATAAAGGTATAGCGGTGAAAGAGAACGATGAAAGTGTTTACAATTATACTGCTTAGTACCATCACCTTTTCTGACATTCATATATTATGCTGCATTCCAGATATGTCAAAAAGTTGAAGACTTTTTGTACTAGGAAAACACAATAAAGCAAAGCACGTGGAGGCACACACAGAATCACTGCACTCTTATCGCTTAGTATTATTTATATCATTTATAACCTGGTTATAATATAAGGATCTAATATGATGTCTACATGATGTCTTTGATAGGCTTGGGTGATATCAGGGTATTAAACTCATACAGAGAGGCTGTGTTGAGGATATATTGTATGTGGTGCACATCACGCACCACCACATATCAGTCTCTGGTGGTGGAACAGGAAGCTGAGCTGGGAAACATGGCGACTGTGTGTGGCGGGTATAACGTTGTAGGACTGAAACAAGCCATCCTGCAACAACAGAGAGACTGTGGAGAAAACCAGAATATTTTCACATCTAAACTGTCCATATACAAATACCACCATATACGATATACCAGGTGGAATTTCAGGAAAGTATGAAGGTATGGAAAATAAATACCACCCAAGCCTTACCTGTGGCACATCCAAAAATTACTCCAAAAAAGAAAAGAAATAGATAATTTTCTGTGAACACTGCTTTACTTAATCATAATTTTGCAGAATGTTATAGACAGTTTAGAACAAACAACATGCTTTGTGCTGAAAAACAGTCTCACATCGGGGTTCATTTATCAACCTGGAGCTTTGATCATAACACATGATCTTCCGTAGCAGATGGAGTTCTCCCAGTTGAGATGGCTTTGTCTATTCTAAAAACTTTTGAAGTTACTCTCAGGGCATTGGTTAAACTCCTAAAAACTCATCTCGGTTCATCAAAATTACATACTTAGACTTTTTTTCCATTAAAAAAAGCCCTTCCAGGGCTACATGGGCTTAGATGTAACTCTACACTTTTGCCTAATTTCGTATGTGTGGATTTATGAATATACAAAATAGCTCTGCCCCTCACCTGCGGGCCTGCAGCGCGAGCATATCTGCTCACTTTCAACTCTGAACTCTGCTCATCAAACACAAAAAATCTCTGCTTGTAAACAGTAATAGATAAAATAGGTTTGTGCTGCTAATGTTACACCTTATTCCTGATTGCTGACTTATTTCGCTCATGATCTGTCTTGCAGCGTATAATAACCCAAACACCAAATGAAGGTTAAAACATGAATGTCACTGGTGGGGGTCTTACATGTGCAAAGTTCAGTCTTGATCTTGGAAACAAGATCAAGGTCAATGTAAAGCATGCATTGAGAATGACCCTCTAGGACACACACAGCAGCATAAACCCAAGGTACTAACCAAATATTAAACCTCTTCCCCAGTATTATAAGAGAAGGAGTCACAGTAACCACTGCCAGTGCTATACTGCAAGAGAATAATTTATGTTAATTATTTTCAGGTTAATCTGATTTCAGTGACTAAAAATGCAGTATGCTGTAAATCTGAAGTGTGAAGTGCCAAGCTCTCTCGCCCGTTAGCACAGCCAATACTATTGATTTAAAAGTTGCTAATAGATGCATCTTGAATGCATTAATACATCTGTTAAGCCATTTTATGTTTACACCCTCTGGGCTGCATCACACTTAAGATGACTCACAACAGACTCTGTGTAAAGCATGGGGTTAACACATTGTTTTCTGATGGATGCAAATTTCTGTTTGTGAAAGTACCCAATTTAGTCTGTTTGGTGCTGCACATTAATTATGCGCTTGGCCCCAGACTTTTGTCTAAGCTTAGGATAAGTTTGTTAAAGGACCCCCCCTTCTTCCTGAGTGTTAACAGCAGCAGAGCAGGATCATGGACAGTGATTAACATTATGTGGGTGTCAGGGCACCAGAAGACCCTAGGGTGTCAGACCCAAACCTCTGCACCCGACTACCGTCTGTTTGCTGTCTCACTCGCACACACTGATACAACACACACACACAAGTGCACACAGAATCAATGAAGAGGCCACTTACCGGCCACCTGGTTCTCCCTCTCACCGTTTCTCTTTCTTTGTCTCCTTTCAATCAACCTGAGTTAAAAGAAATGGTGCTGTAAGTGAAAAATACCTGCAGCTGCTGTGGATTTCAAAGCTCCAGACAACAGAAGAAACATGCACGCGCGCACACACACACACACACACACACACACACACACACACACACACACACACTAACATAGTCTCGGTATCGAAGTCGCAGTGGTGCAGAAGTAACTGGGGTCCAGTTCATGCGTGGGGATATGAAAAGGATAATTTTGTTTCATGCTGTGTGTGTGTGTGTGTGTGTGTGTGTGTGTGTGTGTGTGTGTGTGTGTGTGTGTGTGTGTGTGTCCTTTCACTAATCCAGCTGATATTGATCTCTCTTCCAGGGAGTGACTTTGATGGGCAGTGGGGCCAAACAGTAATTCAGTAATTTAAAAATAAATCAGATCTTCATTTGTTGACACTGGGGCATCATATTTTCTGCTATTTCCACATTTTTCTCATCTATGCTGACAGTAACAAGAGCATTCAATTAAAACATCATCGTTAAGGTCTGACATTGATCCTCATATTTACACCACAACCTCATGTAATTGCTATTATAACACATATTCATTGTGGCATTTATCATTGAAAAAGCTTTAACAAAACAATTACATTCCCTTCCACAATGTTTCCAGTAACCATAGAATTTATATTCATTCAGTGGTGATTCTCTGCCTCTGATCAGCATGAGACAAACTTTAAATTGAAGCTGAATGAAAGCAATAAGCCTCCTTTCAGAGACGATATGCTTGACAGCTGGTTGACATCCTGAAATATGCGTGGAAGTGAATGTTTTCCGTACTGTCTCATTTTGTAGTGCTTTAAATAATAAATCTTGCTTGGCTCATATGACCTCAGTCACTCTGCTGTTTATCCAGTCTCTTTTCCCACCTGCTTGTCCTCCTTTTACCTGGTTTGGTCGTCACATAGAGGAGTTCATTGTTTCAGTACAGTAGCATATATTCCCGCCCAGACCTTGCAGCAGATGGTATGATAATTACTTTACTTTCCTAAAGGTGTGATTAGTCATTTGAAACTAGACTAAACAGCAATGCACTACAAAGTGAAGGCCTAATGCTTTTCTTAGATTTATAGACTTTTAAACATGCTTTTTGTTCTTTCAGTAAATAAACAATAGAGGACTCGGTCATGTTTCACTAGACAAATCATGCAGCGCCTAAAATCTAATTGAATATTGTCTAATGCGCACCAGGTGGACGGGCGCGCAGGAGAATTAAGTCCTTGCAAATGAGGGTAGTGGACTCCTGCACACTGTCAGCACAAACTTTATCACTGTCGATGACTAAAACATATTTTTAATAAACCTACCACTGAGGAGTTCATTACCTTCATTTGCGAGTCTACAAGTTAAAACTGTTTATCTCCCTTATGATACACTTGTTCAGACCTGGAAATGAGTTGGTAGAAAGGCAAAAGCTTCATGTGAAAAGAGCTTTCATCAGCAAGGGGCAAGAAGCAACTAAAAACTCTGTTAATGTTGGATGGGACTGCATGCACAATATTTTTGCATAGAATTGTTCAGTTTGTTGATGTAGTCAGTGACAAAAGTGACGGTCTAATAACAGGAAGTAGGCTGATATAAACTGCCTTTTTTTTTTTTTTTGAGGATGCATATTTACACACACACACACACACACACACACACACACATATGTATATACAAAAATTAGGCTGCTGCAAAGAGCAGTAGGAATATTTTTGGCCAGTTACACATGTGCATCTATAGGTTAATTATGCCACTCTTCAGTTAACTGCATAGCTTGCCAACCAGGTCTGGTGGGAGCTAACTAAAGGTAGCAGCGTCGCTCATTTGACAGTTAGAGGTAGCAACACTTTCCCGACCCACAGTCCTGCTGTGGAAACATTGTGTCCACCCTCCGGTCAACTCCAGGTCACCCCAGGATTAAACAGGATTCATATTCTGTGTCGAATTAATGCCCTACCTGCGGCTTAGGCTCTGCATCAAAGTAGAGCCTAAGCCGTGGCCTGACATTCACCTCCCCAGAAATGTAACTACACGTCGCGATGACAGACCTGCAGTTTGTTTTTGTAAGCTAAAACCATTTCCCTCAGAGGAAAATAAGCTTTTTTTACTTTTATTTCACAGATATAATTATTTCACGGGGGGGGGTAGCAAAAAAGAAGATGGCAAAAACGTAGTTTTGTAGAGTGCAAAATCTGGCATTCTGCTTTTTTTCTGCTATGGGTTAATGGGTGTTGGGCTATTGAATGCAGAATCAAACAAAACTGGCATCCCTAACTTGAACAGAAGAGGAACATGTACAGAATCTGATTATCTATCTGTTTAAATCCTTCTGTACTGGTATACCTGTGTATATTCATGCTTGTGTCTCTCTATAGGAACATAGCCAGGTACTGTGCTATATTGTCTGTCCTTTGTTCTGGGTGTTGGCACAGGCACAAAGAAAGGTGGAGGATTTGAATTAATGCTGCAGTAATGCTGTTTCTGTATGCTCGGTCGTCATACCCTTACACGGAGACCTTTAGTTAGTGTTGAACAGTGTTGTTGCACTGTTCAAGGCTCATAGTTCAAACTCTGGGTTCCCCAACAATAAGAGAGTTCAGCTGTGTTTGTTACAGCTAAACACAGAGAGACACACACACAGAGTTCTCCCTTGCAGTTTGGTCAGTTTTTTTATGCAGACTATTTTCCTCACATCTGCGGTTAGCTCTGCAGGGAGGAGGAGAAGCTTTCTGTCACAGGCCTAAAGAGACAGGAGGGAAACACGGGTTTCTAGCCTCTCTGTGGGTTCCACTCAAGGAGCTTGCTCCAAAGTGCAGGAGGGGGGAACTTCAACCTCTTCTGGAAATCCAGCAGGCGAGAGAAGATAAGAGAGAGAAAGGGGAAAAGAACAATAGCAGTAGCTGATTAACTTGAAGGGTTTTTTCACCTCTGTTCGAAATTGTTTGCAGCTGCTTGGGTGCTCAGAGGGTCACCTACTGGAAAACAGGTGTTTGTTAGAGTCACAGCTGCTTGCATGTTCTTTTTACAAAAGGAATCATAGTTTTCAGGACAACTGATTGCAGTGGCAAGTCCTTATACCTCACATTATTTTTTTTCAAACGTGTTAACAATGGTTGTGTCCATCTGTGAGTCTGATTCTTCCTTATTGCTTCACATTTGCAAGTTACTGAGTAAAGACAAGAGAGCCTATAGGAAACGCTAATCCAGTTTATGAGGCTAATTTTTAAAAAGAACTGTGCTGTGAGCAGATGCATGTATTAGTTAAACCCCAAGTTACAGATGCTACATACAACTTAAGATGCTACTGTATAGATCTGGCTTTGTATTTTTTTCCACATAATGTATCCATCTATCACTAAGTTTACAGCGCACTGTCACATTTTCCATCTCATACCTCCTTTTTTTTGTTTAGTATTGAATTGCCTACGTTTGAGCTCATCTCCAACAAAACGGTAGGAAGTGAGTGTTGCAGCCTCAATCTGCCTTTCTCCCGCTTCTAAGCAATCACACAGATGTCTGGCCGTCCAGAACCTGCCATGTTGAAGGCTGAACGGCCCCCGCACACGCACACAAACACACACAGAGAAACACACTCAGTGTTCTGATTTGTCTGTCTGATAGCGCTGTCAGTGAGACTGGATGTCAGAGAGAAGGAATCTATTACAGGATCGATTTGGCCGTGCAATTAGGTGGCAATGGGAATTTCTCATTTCACTTTTCTCCCTGTAACAGTCGTCTCTCGGGAGCTTTGAAGGAGGGATAAAGTGATGTACTGTGATGGCTGGCACAGGAATAGAAAAGAGGCAGGATTATGGGAAGAGAAGGAAAAGTGTGTGCGCAGTTGTGTTTCTTTGACAGATGTGGAAAGTGTTTATGCTATCTATAGAAGCATGTAAAGAAACTAGAGGTAATGGAAGCATATTCACTTGTCAGCGTGTGTGTGTGTGTGTGTGAGCACGATGCATATAATATATGATTTATTTACTTTGTAATTTGGCAGTTACTCACCCTCTTCTTCAGACTGCTCAACCTCCTTCTACTGCTCATCTCATATGCTTGTCTCTTTTTCACTGTTTAGAAACCGCTCACTAATTGGCCGTCCAAAAATTTTAACAAGAGCGTGAGCAGCATTTTTCTTACACTGTCTTTTCAGTTGGCATCACCGGAATAAATAAAAAAAAACTTTGCAATGGATCTCCAAGTTTGGAAACGGGCCAAACACTTCATCCGACTTACATCACAGGCATTTTTGTATGTGTGATGTGCAAATGTGTGTATGTGTTTGTACTGAAATGAAAGCCGCCTTACATCATCCGTTCCTAACGCACATCCATGTTGTTGGCAATCACTCAAGCTCAAAGCGCTGTACTTCCTCAGCAGTGCTGGAATATCAAGTTGTTACACAACTTAATACAACTTTCCTTTTGAAATGAGAACTCTGACTATCCCTATTACTGTACTGTGCTGTTTGTTGAGGCAAAAATAATTTCTCAACATATTTATTGTGGCTGCGCTGTTGGACACATCAAGTCTGCCTTGTGAGCTCTTCCTAAGTCCCAGTTATGAATGTAGAAATTATAAAAATGTGGAAAATGATTCAAAATCTCTTAAATGTATATGGCATTTGCTTTATTTGTGGTAGCAGGTAATTTCACAGAGTCAGGTCAAAGCAAATGAAAGGTTTGATTACATTCAAAATTTCGTTTTCTCTGATTTTAGGTATATTGACAAGTTTAGGCCAAAGCAAGTGTAATTTTCAAGATAGAAAGATCAACTTGGGCTCAAATTGAAGCGCATCAACTTTGGAAGTTATTTTGTGTGCAGGTGAGGCAGTGATATTAAACACAAAGTGATGATGTATTTGTCAAACGGACAGTCATTTTTTTGTTTTGTTGGGGTTGTTGTGTCTGATATTTGGAAATTAAAGGCAGTAAGACCCTGAATCTTATTTTCCTAGTTTCCCCTTTTGTGTCAGAATAGCTCTTGCCAAATGTCATACTTGTTTGACTATTAAGGCCATCGTAGTGCCCTAATATCTGCATTTACAATTTACATAATTTTGCCAGAAGTGCGCCCAAAAAAGGGGGTTTGGGCGTTAACCAGCTACTTGAACTAATCCTGTGTTATAAAGATATAGTTGTCAGGACTGAGGACTGAGACAAGGACAGAAACAGAGTGCAATGGTGCTACTCTTATCAATATTCCTTATTGGTTTGGTACTTTATCAATACTCTTACGGTTCCTTTTCTTTACTATGTAATTGCTTTTTTTAAAAATTACGTTGGAATAGGATGAGAACCCCTTGACCTGCCTGCCTAAACCCATGATATTTATAAAATGTTACCAGTGAATTAAGACAAAACAGCGGTCAGCCCAATGAGTGTGAGACAGTATTGATCAGTGACGATGGCAAATCTTTACGATGGAGGCGTCAAACTTGGTTGCTCCTAAGGTACCACTTCTTAAAACACTGTATGAATGCCATTACCGCCACCGCAAACCCATGCCTCAGTGTTGATGTTGTTGGGGCTGGGCAGGGGCTTTGAAATTGCCATGTTAAACTCAGTGGTCTAAAACTGACAATGGCATCATCCATCAGCCCATACCTAAACCCTAACCACCTGAAGCTATGCAAAAAGAGGTAGAATTTAGTATTACGGAAGCCCTTGTAGTGTTTTGTGTTTCCATTTTTGCACAGTGTTTGTTGTAAAGCTATAGCCGGGTCTCTTAGAAATATGTAAAAAGACCATAAACTCATGCATTACATGAAAAGAATGCAAAGTCAGTGAGGATCTTTTGTCATGGTGGAAGTATGAAGGGTGAGGAAGTTTGTGTAGGGAGGGTAGGGGGGGTTAAATGGGTCAAACAAACATGAACTTTCAACCAGGAAGCCGCTGTTCGTGTCCTGTGTGAAACCAAAAGTCAACGTGGTCATGTGACTTTACGGATTTACATTAAGTATGTAAGTTTACATCACTCACGTCTTGTTCATCATTACTTTAACAGAAGCCACAATTTTTTCGTGCACTTAACCAAGACTTTTCTCTATACTGAACCAAGTGTTTTTCTTTCCCCAAAACCTCGTCAAGTAGCAACCCTTTCACAAGGTGAGCCACCTAGCGTTCGTTTGCAATAGACTTTGCATTGGCATTGTTTTTGTGTTGCCATTGCATGATTTTAAGACATTTTGTGCCCACCGCCACGTAATGCGTTGTTAAGAGGTCATGTCCATTTCATGTATTCTGGGACTGTGTTGAAATCTAACATCTGATGTCACGTATGACATCAGATTTTTATGGAAATCACCTACGTTTTAGATTTTCTGAAGTGAATTTTTTTACACCTTTTGAAGGACAGGTGAACATTTAAGCAGCTAATCATCATAAAAACATGCCCACATACTGCACACTGCTAAAGACTCACATGACTCAATTGATGACAGTCCAAAGATTTACATCCCCATATACCAAGAAAATTGCCAAGCCATCAGCGATGTCAAGCTGAGTGGAAGATTTATCTGATTCCCCCTTGTCGCTATGTAGTCCTACCTAATGGCAGTGAGAGTTTTGTATCAGGACAGCCGCCTGGCAGGACGGAAGAGGAGAGATTTAATGAAGCCTTCTCTGCTGGCTAATTAAAATCTTCCTCTCCCCCGCTCTGTCATTAAGCAATGTTTTAACAGAAAGACTGGAGAGAATATAGCCTGGGAGTTTTCATTTTGCAACTCTCCTGCAGTACCAGGTGTGTGTGTGGGGGTGGTGGATATAAGGTAGAGGTACAGTCTGTACCGCATATGACTGTGAATGTTTGTGTTTGTATGTTTCCATATATTCTGTGTTGTTCTGATTACATTGGACCTAAGGGGGTGATTCAGAAAACATACACACACGCACACACACACACACACACACACACACACACACACATGCAGCCAAAGTGCTCCTTGAAAAACAGAAATAAAGTCTTACCCAATATTCATTCTTCTCCACACCCTCTATGTGCCTGTGGATAGGCTAATGGGCTGCGGCATCATCCTCTGACACGAGACATTTTTCTAATATGTTTGAACTGCTGGAGGACTCCACTGGGGTTTAATTGCAAGGGAAGTGCGCAGATATGTACTTAATTAAATCCTTTTACCGAGCCATGTTGTCTTATATTTGCATTTTATTTAGAGGTGGAGCTACTCTGTTAACTATGTTGTGATTTACAGAAGGACTCCTCAGTTCTTTATTATAGAACGTTCAGGTTCTTTTTTTTTTTTTTTTATATCTCTGTTTTTTATTGTAGCAGAGACAGGGGCTAGCTCAAGGGAGCTTTTTGGCTCAGTGAACTTGTTGGAGAGCTGCACATTCAACAACTTTTAAATGATTTCAATATGCTTATTTTGATATACTGTATGTATGCTAGAGGGAGTACCTAGCCCCAGAGCCTTTGCGACTGTATTAAACTTTATTATGCAGGCTTTGAGCTGCGTGTTGGCAAATACACTAAACTCAAAGTGAATAGAAAGCAGTGCCCGGCAGTGTGAAGCTAAAACATCATTGTAATAAACTATTTGAAAATGGGAAAACCTCAAATTTGGCTCTTGAGTCATTTCATTTGTGCATTCACTTTCAGCACTTCAGTCTGCCTCTTTCAGGTCAACAACTGTATTGTTGTGGCTCAATGCTGTGCAAAATGTTCCCAGGCTAATGAATGCATATACAGCACCATGAAGCCAAAATGACCTGGGTTCCACTCCTGACGTATTATCATATCATCCCCCATGTTGCTCCTCCCATATAATTTCAGATTTATTTACTCTTGTCCACAAAACATAGAACAAGACAGCAACATACAGTAAACAACCACAATGCATCTTACGCACAAACTAAGTCATTTAAAGAGATGTGGCACATTACTCAAAAAGACACCTAGTTTACATATTGTCCTCGGCCTGTGTGTCTTAAGTAATAACATAAGTTTATACATGAACGGATGGTGGTATTTTGTTAAGTACGTCTTCATGTCCTCAACAGTGTTTGTATTTTTACATAAAAATAACCGTTCATCTTACAGGCAGTTGTCATTATATAATTTAAAAACCTTGTATTTCTTTCTAGACCTTTCTATCCAATCCTATTATTTTATGTCAACACTACATGTGGCCATGTCTGCTGTTTCAGTTACATAACATTTCCTGGTTGTTTGGTTGGATGTTGGATTGTGTGTGTGTGTGTGTGTGTGTGTGTGTGTGTAACCTTGCTCAAAGACCCAAGAAAGGATGAAAGAAACTCAACTGAAAAGTTTTGCTTTGAAAATAAGCTAAATAAGAAAAAAAGCACTCTGAGCATCAAAACATCGTGCCAACCATTATGCTAACGATTTCAGACTAAATTCCCCCTCTGTACCCTCCAAGCAGCTACTGGTTTAATTAAACACAAGTAAACATTGACTCCTCTTTTATTTTGGTAGTGGAGGGTATACACAGCTATACAGGGTATACCTACCTGTTTTTGGCCCTTTACAGTATACTCACCAATCAGACAAAAAGCCTTTGGAATATATAGGAGAGTATACCCACTATTTCCTTGGTAACCTACTCATCTACCTAGTTATACACCTACCTCATCAACTACCACTTCACCACTCCAAACAGATGCCCTCGGTAGGTTAATTGATGACCCTAAGTTGCCCATAGGTGTGAATGTGAGCATGAATGGTGGTCTGTCTCTATGTGTCAGCCCTGTGATAGTCTGGCAGTCTAACCAGGGTGGACCCTGCCTCTCACCCCATGTCAGCTGGGACAGACTCCAGCCCCCCTGCATCCCTGAATTGGATATGCAGTTACAGACAATGGGTACATGGATAGAATTATTGTTAGATGTCAATGTGGTAGATGGCAAGGACCGAAAACTCCAACACATTTTCACACCGACCTTGTCACAAATCGACATATGGTCATGGACTTTCCACGTCCAGATACAACTTACTTATAATCTTACAGGATGTAAACACCGCACTGTTTGTTGGACCCATCCAGCACCCCTCCGCCCACCCTACCTGGACTTTCGCTGCCTTAACTCTTAATCTTGTCGCTCTTAACGCTGCCGTTAAACTACAATGGCGATCATGCCGACATTAATGGATGGTTTTTTTCTGCAGTAACTGATGACAGATAACACTGCTGAAGCGCCTTCAGAATGAGACTGGTTTTACAATTCCTTGTTTCACTAAAGTACATCTGAAAAGGCAAAAAAAATGTCTATTGCTTATCCTCATTGTTCCTCTCTCTTTGTAGCTGATGTCACGACAGTATGTAGTAGTAATAGTTTTGTAAATCAACTGCCGTGTATTTTGAAGGTTATCCAAGTGGGAATGGTCATATCACCCGTAAAGTGTTGTATAGATGTCATAAACCAAGATTTATTGTAAATCAGCATTTTATACAGACTAAAGGCAATGGAATTACCAAAAGCTGATCTAGTCCTGAGCTGTATTGCGGTGATGAAAACATTGACACCACTCTAACACAAATGTTACACACCATCTGTAGTCAAATATGACAGAAATCTTTGATCTAGAGAGAACACAGGAAAATCCACCCAAAATTGAATTCACAAGGCCTTCACATGACAGCAATGTCTGTGTGACAGACTATGATAGGAACGGCCCCTCGTGGTGGATCCATTTAACCATTGGTAGCCATGTTGCTCAGACCGACAACGTCCAGCAGCGGCAGTGACAGCTTTAATTTGGTAGCTGGCGGTCAACATGATTAGCGAACGGCAGGAGGCTTTTACAAAGTGGACCAACTGCCTCAGCCACCCACAGTGTAGGAGGAGAGGAACACAGGACAAGCAATGAGAAGATTGTTAAGACAGATACACAAAGGCTGTGAAGATCATGTGTGGAGCTGCTCTGAACAGGTCTTCTTTGTATTATTTTAAGAAATATCACGAGGAAAGGTTCTCTGTTTTGTTTTAATGCACATAAACAGCACATACATATGCATGAACCTTATACTCACACGATGTATGACATGCACATAATGCATGTAATGTTTTAACATATTACACGTTGAAAGATGTGTTCTCCATGTACACACGCCATTCACACCTTTCCATATGCAGGCAGAAGCCCAG
Organism: Epinephelus lanceolatus; assembly: GCF_041903045.1. Classification (NCBI taxonomy): domain Eukaryota; kingdom Metazoa; phylum Chordata; class Actinopteri; order Perciformes; family Serranidae; genus Epinephelus; species Epinephelus lanceolatus. The sequence continues at coordinate 17,087,358 of NC_135747.1, read as the reverse complement.
CCACTGCTTCATTTTCCAGTTGGCAGGGAGTTGATGTGTTCAGATATGATTTATTGATCATGTTGAGCACATTAGTTTACCCACTGTGTTCAGTTAAAAAGCAATAACACATTTTACACCCTCTGTTCCATGCGAATGCAATAACACTAAACTAATTACGCAAACTGGGGACAGCAGTGTGATTTGTAAAGACCCGACTCAAAGCCATCTTCGGCTAGAATATTGGAAGTAACACGCAGATATCTGATTAATTCATACACACCTTATCTCTCTCCATTCACTGATTTATATGGAAAGAGAGCCATAGCCTAAAGAAAGTGACTGTGTTTACAAAGCAACCCAGCTAATGGCTAACATCTCAGCTATAATTCAAATTCTCACCGGTCAGTGAAACCCTCCTCCTTATCCTTTTACAATTCAAAATCCACTGTTCAGTATAATTATACTGGGGATGAAAATAATCGACAAAAATGGGTAATTTTTTAATGTCAGTGCATCAGAACCAAAGAGGAAGGGTTTTTATCATAGACTCAGCATTTCACATCAACTTAAAATTCATTTGGGGTGAAACATGGGCACAGATTTCTCTCACAACAGCAGGCAAAGCAAACCAAACTGCAGTGCACACATTAACTGCTGTGTTTTGTAACTAAGCATCCCAGCTCACTTTTGTTCCACTGTAAATTTGCATTTATCCAAACTAGTTTCATTACATGAGGTTCCAAAAGAAGCAATCCCTGGCCTTTTTTAATCAAATCTCTGCATGCTGCAACTCAGACTTTTTATACAGAACACAAAATTTAATAAATATCCTTGTTACACACAACTTTGTATCTCTCAAAGCTAGGTTATTAACAGAGCAGAGCAGGCAACCAACAATTTAAACTACTAAAGTACAATATCAGCTAAGTCTTGCCTTATTACAAAATCTTTGTTGGCCCTGTCTTGCAGATGGACCATCTAGTTATGACACCTTTATTATTTGTGTTTATATGGTGCTCACATCATCAAACCGTGATGCTCTAGGTAACCCCCCAGCATCCATTTTGGACACTAAGGGACAGCTTGTTAATTTGTGTTCATTACATGCAATGTGTTTTTTTGAATAAACTTTGCACAGGAAATGTACATAGCATACAGCCTCTTCCTTAGGTTTATCCACCAAAAACACGTGATTATGTTTGGGGGAAAAGCATCATGGTTTGCCTTAAAATAAGTATGTTTCCTACTAGTCTCACTCACCAGACCTTTCTCAAGAAAAGAAAGGTCTGGCTGGGCCGTCTTTCACTTTGAGATTGGAGAAAAAACCTCCCCGGCTGCTTGTATTTCTTTTAACCAATCATAGTCGTTCTGGGGGGTGCCACAGTAATGGTGCGCTTGCAAAAATATTGCCGGGGGGAAACAGGTTTTGGTGTAACACGCCCACAAAAATATCGCCTATAGGACGCGAACCATGGCAGAAAAATGGCTACATCCCCACAAGATCAAACACCGCAAAAGTTAGTAAAGGACGTGTTAAAAACGGTTGAAAACTGCTACACAACCGGAGGTGGTAGGGCGGGACTTAAGCGGGTGGCTCGTTCCGCCCAATGAGAGGCTGATCTATGCAGCGAACTTCCGCCCACTCAGACTAGTTTCTTACTAACACAGTGTAACATCAGGTGACATTTGTCGTATACGTCAAGTGACAAACATCGTTAGCGTAGTATGCTACACATGCTAGCATACTATGTTATTACAATTACTCGATTGACTTTTAGTGTCACAAGGAACACAAACAGCAGTCTCCTGGGTGAAAGTATGGATTTTGTTTGACCATCCTACCCACCTCATGCAGACTTTCTTGCTCTTTCTACCATAGCAGCTGCTCGGAGTGTCAGTAAGTGCTGCCACCTTGGGGTGTCAGTATTTGACACTGAGGGCCACTGACCAAGCGTTGGTATATGACAAGTTGGGAGTGAGACTTGCCTGACAGAAAACCTTGGGCCTGGTAGTATTCCAGGAATATGTTGTCTGGCTCCCTGCGCAAAATATAATAAAGCTGTAAGTGTGCCATGTGCTCTGTGTGTGACAGTAACTTGAAGGCAACATGGACCCAATAGATTTTTTTTACACCTGGGTCTCTAAGCAGGTTAATCTAGTCATGGGCATACTGCACACCTCTGGATGTGCCCCAGCTTTTATCGCTTAAACATGACAAAAAGAGGTGGAACTCTGCTGATAAGAAAACAAGAGGATACATTAAGGTTTATCTTGATCCTTGTCTCTTTAAAAAATGTAATCATGCCTGATGTGACCTCAGTTTCAGAAACATATCAACAGGGGTGCAAGATCAATGATTTATAACTCAAGAAACATCGCAGAAATAAGAGGATTCTTACCAAGGCCATAACTGCAGGCTCCTGTAACCTGTAAAACAGACAGCTATAATGGTCTTCCACAGAAGACTGCAAGGAGCCAGAGTTTTGACAGGGACTTAAAAAGAAAGCATTATTACCTCTGTCCTCAAAACATTACATTGGCTTCAAGTACGTACTGGAATTGGTTGTAAGATTCTTTAGTTTGTCTATAAAGCGCTGAATGGCCTTGTTCCACAATGTTAGACATGCTGAAAAGCCATGAGCCACCCACGTCTCTCAGGTCATTTGGCAGTGGTCTTCTTGTTGTCCCAGTTGTTCATTTTGGTGAACTCTGCTGAAGCTGCTTTTAGTATTTACTCTCCCAGTCACTAAGGCAGCTTTCCTTAGGGCTTGAAATGTGTTCAGTCTCTCACATCTTATCTCTGTTGCCTCTTTCCAATCAATATTGCCTCTATGTCACTGAATATTCTGTGTGCTGGATGCAAATTAACCTTTTTGATATCTATCTTGTACACATTTTCATTAATAGTTCCTCATTGCATTTATTCTTATTTTATCTAGCGCACATTCACAAGTGTTTGAAATGTAATAAGGATAGAGTTTTGCCTAGCTTCACATAGGAAAGCAACCTCCCACCCAGGTTAAGTTGTGACATTTTATCATGTTTCATAACCAAGTGATGAAATTCACTCATAAAAAACAGAGTTGCAGAATTTTCTCTGAATCCTCCCTGCATGCAAATATAAGCCAACTGTTTATTTCCATCCTCACACAACCATAGACATGGATACACACACATTTGCGTCCACGCACATTTTGAATGCTCTGCATTTTTACCACTCAAGGTCTCATATTGGGCCAATCAGTATTAATTTTTCCTCATCATACGCTGTTATCGCTCTATAATAAAAAAACATATTAAACTAAAATGAAAAGAATAGCGAAGGATTTGAGGAAATGTAGCATCCATCAGCTTTTTCCCCCCTCTCTCCCATCAGTGGTAATTGATATTTGAGGCCTCGTTTTGCGCCCTGGTCTCCTTTTTCTTGAAATGAGCTTTTGGAGCGCAGAGAAAACAGCTGAGGCGGTGGAAATGGAATTGGTTGTGTGTCGGTGCATGAGAGAGTGGGATTATCCCAGCGTAATGTCAGCCTTATTAAACACTATTACACTCTATAGATCAGAGAGGGATCTGAAAAGGATATACTGCCAGCTCATCTGTGTGTGGAAGTGTGTTTAAATTGGGATTATACGCCCATAAATTAGAGTTTTTATTAAGCGTCAGATATGATCCAGTGAATATGGTCCACCTCTGATACAATGCAATATGTCTGAGGATGTATTGAGGATGTATCTGTTATAATTATTATTAATCATGAGTCCATTATTATTATTATCCACCATTTATTCATTCATTTTCCGTAAGATTATCCTGTAAGGGGTCACAGGGGTGCTGGAGCCTATCCCAGCTGACATTGGGCGAGAGTTGGGGTATGCCCTGGACAGGTCGCCAGACTATCACAGGGCTGTCACATAGAGACAGACAACCATTCAAGCTCACATTCACACCTACGGACAATTTAGAGTCACAAATTAATCTGATGTGCATGTCTTTGGATTGTGGGAGGCAACCGGGGTGTCCGGGGAAAACCCACGCTGAAACGGGGAGAACATTAATGTCGCAAAGAAGGGCTCCCCCAGTAGTCGTAGGGGCCCAAAGTCTCAGGTTGCCCCTGTGGACTTCACCTGCAAAATGTCACTAAAATGAAAACATAATGACCAGGAAGACACTTCAAAGAGCAAGAAAGGACACAAGACCCCAAAGAGATGCAAAGGAACTGCAAGAGACACAAAGTAACTACAAAAATGGGCAAAACAACTACAAAGAAACACAAAACAACCACATGGAGACACAAAATTACTACAAAGAGATACAGAATGACCAAAAAGTACCTTGAAGACACACAAGACAACCACAAAGAGACACAAAACCACAATAAGATGCATAATGACTACAAAGAGACGCAAAGCCACCACAAAGTCGAAGTGGTGGGGCCTTTTTCATATCTGCGCCCAGGAGCCTGTTGTCTCATAATCTGTCAATGCCTGCAGGTACAACAATGCATATGTCTATGGTATCTTGCTTACATGCAAAATGATCAACAAAATGTATGCAAGGGCCATTATATTGGGATACACGACAGTTTCACATAATTTGTAATTTCATGTTTGGAAATATTTTCACTAGACGAAAACAAGCTTTGCTTTGTAGAACAAAGCAGCTGTAGTTTTAGAGCCAGAAACCAGCTGCTGTTTTCTGATGTGGGGTTAAAACTGGCTATTTATCAAAAAAATGAATGAATTAATAAATTAAAGCAATGAAAAATAAATCAGCAACTGTTGGAAAGCAGGTGATTTATAGCACCGTTGATATTAACAAGCACATTATTCATTTTGCACCAACATGCAGACTGAAGTCTTTCTTATTCTAAGCAAACTGTTATATTCAGATAATCATTCACAGTCTCAGGTGTTTCACCATGCATCATTTTGCTCAGGTGAAAACTGAGCTGCTGTTGGAGAACTAGTACAGAGGAGCACAACAGCCAAAGTGTGTTGTTACCTGCCAATCAGCTGAGCCTGAAGGCAAGTTCAACTTGCGATAAAAGAAGCTGCTGTTTGTTTCTGGGCTTTGTTTTCTGAATATTTTCTAGCACCAAGAAAGATGCACTGACACTGACGAAGTCAAAGACAACCCCTGGCCTTGAGATAAAATACTTGAGCAAAAAATAGCTTCATAGTAATTAAATAATTAGTAATAATTACATGCGTACACCCACACACAGTTTTTAACAGCTCATTTTGAAGAAAGCAGCAAAGCTAATCCTTCTCTCCACAGGTCACTTTCTCTTTTCATCAGCTATACAACAAAATACACTTTATAGAATTATTAATTACCATCCTTTATGATAAATATACAACAAAAAATGGAATACTTTCACCTCAGCAGCTAATTAGGCCATACAGTAGTGGACTGCCATGTCTCTGCCAGTCTGAGAGGACTTAGAAGAGTGTGAATGCCAAGACTGAGCCAAGCCTTTATATGTAACTGCCACAGCATGGCTACAATTGGCAGGCAAGGACTCCTCTTGCTTGGACCCTTCCCTTATTCACTGCAGATGGGAGGTAGGTAAGGGGAAAGCAGGATAAATCCCCGATTTCTGCCCGGTGGGAAGGAAATGAAGACAAAAGCTGGAAGCATAACATAGACATTGTCAAACCCATAAACAGTATATCCTCCAAACTTAGCACCACCTACATATTTTTCATCTTTGATAGATCCTCCACAGAGTACATATGTTCTTTATGTTGAGTGCAGGGAAATGGATGCTGTGCAAATGTTGGAACATTTCCCGGCTCTGCCTCATTGTATCTCCCCTCATGCTTTGGTCCATTGATTGGCACATTGCTGTAGCGTTTCAATGGCGAGAAGATTCAATGTGTTCCACTCGTCAGATGTCACTTGATGAAACTGCTTTTGATGTAAAAGAACTGCGATGACGTAAAGAGAACTTCGGTAATATGAGCAAGTTTGGGAATGTGTGTGTTTGTGATTTCAGTCAGCGTGCAGGGAGAGTGTGTTGTCCTCAGATCATTAACAAGAGAAGCTTGTGCTCCAATTGTGCTCATTCTCCCCTAATTACTGGCAAATGCTTCCCGCTAGTCCCATGAAGGCGCACTCCATCATCCCAGATGACTGCACTTGGAGTGCTTTCTGTCCTTTGCTAAGCAAGTTAACTAAGTCACAAACTGCAACTGGACCGGAAAGGCTTATAGTGTACAGTAGCACCCAACTATAAAGTAGAGCAAGTGCAATGTACTTCCACTGAAAGAGACTTCAAAGGGACACTTCACCCCCAAAAATATCTTTGTTTCACCTTACCTGTGGCGCTGAAGTACTGAGAAAATACATTTGAAGAACTCAACATCAGTGTCTCTTTCTAGAAGTCATGACCTGGTTACTTGAGGCACTTCACAGACCTCGTTGTGAGCAGTTTCATGTAGGAACTATTGTCTTCCTACCAAACGACACCTGCCAACCATATCACAAAAGGAAGCATGCATCTGTCCATGGACGAGAGGCCTGTGCTTGTAACAGCTAGAGATGGAAACATTTAAAGCGTTCCCCACAGCTGAGTTGTAACATTAGTAAGCTCAGTGGTGCTGGCTGAGCTTGCAGTAGACGCACCCTTCATTCTGGCATTGATACTCTTGGCAGGTGTTGTTCAGTAGAAATTAAATAGTTCCTTCATTAAACTGCTCACAACAAGGTCTTTGGATTATTTTGAATAACTGGGTCATGATTTCTGGAAAGAGACATAGCTGGTGTATTTTTGGAGCTTTGAGCACTACAAGCCGAATGACATCTAGTTCCATTAGGCCTCATTTATACCGCAAGCGATACGTTCACGAAGCGCTCGCGAACGGTCGCTGTTTACTCGCGTTTTCATTTCAATGAACATGTTAACAGGTTAGAGCATTCACACCACATCTGTTCTACGCGCTGCTGGAGTCGCGCTGCTTTCACAAGCAAGCTCGAAAATAGAAGAGACGCTGCTTTTTTGCGCGAGTCGCGAGCGAATGGTCGCTGTGTTCAACAAAAAATCGACATTTACGGTGGCCGAGAGAGGTCACAACACACACAAACTCGTGTTTATTTGTAATACAAAGCAGACAAAGACTACTTACCTATTTGTAGTGCTAAATATTAAATCCAAGCGTTGGAATAATCACTGGCGCGCGAACCTGTTCAGCCTGGGCTTTGGGTCCAAACTCACTTCTTCATCTTTGGGGTTTATTGGAGATTTGCAAACGTGGTGCACTACCACCACCAACTGTTCAGGTGTGGTTTGTGTTTTTACGGGACAGCAGCAGCCGCTGCGCAACACGTCTGTTCGGTTTTGGTATAATATATGTGTGCTGCTGCTATGCTTGTGAACGGCTTTGTGACCGCTTTGTGAACGTATTGCTTGCAGTGTAAAAGAGGCCTTATATTCAAGAAAAGGCAGACACCTCTTCAACCGATATCTCCAGACCTCAATGGTAGTTGTAAAAATCAGGCATTTTGTTCTTAATGGGACAAGGCAGCTGTGGTCAGCTTTAATTCAAGTTGGTTAAAATGTGTTACAATAATCACAGGCTGTTACAAGTAAGTAAGTGTTTTTACTTTTTAGCAAAGGAAAAGAACCTTGTGGGAAATGTGTCAGTCCACCAAAACTTAATAGGCAGATTTCTGTGAAATTAACTGAGCCTCTTTAATCTCCACATGGGATGATTCCTGTGTCGATCTTCCTTTTTGCTATTTTAAACCCAAAGCCAAAATGTCAAAGTTGCCCACATTGCTTCCAATAATCTCCTGGACAGACTGTCATAAATGTCTTACTGTTTACACTAAAACATTCCTCAACAGACTTAGATTCTTCTGTTTTTACCCTAAAAAGATGCCAGTACAAATGTATAATAAAAGAAAAATTATCACCATCCAAGTCCAAGTCTTTTTACATGTCTGAATGCCAAGGAAGGAGATCATACTTCTTCCAGAGATAGCTGCTAGACTCAACAGTGTAATCACGCTGTCGTCTTTTCCCCCCTTCTATTTTGCCCATCAGAGTTGCACTTGCTCTTGTCAATTTTTGCAAAGTTGTTCCCAGATACATACGCCTTCGCACTCACAATGTGACAGCAAAATTTTCTCACTTCTCACCAACCACGCTGCATGTGTTGACACCCCTACAGCTGCTTCTCAGAAATATAATTTGATGCTTTTCATGTGTTACAGCATCACTATCATCACCAGTATTTATTTCACCTTTTTATGTCCTGGACTCTGAAGGCAGTCTGTTTTTGAGTTTGTATCTGAGAAGAATACCTGAGAGACAACAGTGAAACAACTTTTTTTTTTTTTAAATTTCCTTCATGATTTGTTCTGTCACCTCCTTCATTTGTGTCAACAACAATAATACCTCTCTTAGCACGACAGATGCTCGAGAGTGTACTTGTCTATGCAAAGAAAAAAGATTGAATATTAGTAATATGTGTTTACAAATATTGATGCTTATTGTATACAGTATGTGTAATATATGCCTTTGCATCTGTAAGTATTTTTCTCTTATGCACACACTTGATTGGATTTTGGATCTGAGCCTGTTAGTGTAAATCTGTGAGAATGAGATTTAAAGGAAAAAGAAAACGAATCGAGTGTAAGACAAAGAAAAGAGAGAGAGCATCACCAAAGGCATTTAAATTGACTGATCCATTTTAATTTCACTCTAGCTCCATTATGCTGTTGTTGATGTTACTAAAGGGCTGCCATGTCATTATCTCCCTCCTTTGTTTGTGCTGTTTTTGAGAAGACATTGCCGTTGTTTATTTTCCACAAGAAGGCCTTTATGCTAATGCGACCTCTGCTAAAGACGATTTGCTGTCGATTTAACAGCGTGTTAAAATCACAATCAGCATCAATCATGCGGAAGGGAGGCAGCGAGCGAGGGAAAAAAAAAAAAGTTTGGGGCTAAGTCATGCTAATCTTCATAACACCTTATAATAAATTCATTAGGCCTATATGCACACACACATTGACACGCATTCTCTCTTCTTCAAGAGGCATATAGCCTTGCAGGTTTCATAATTAAACTCACTAACAGTGAAAACAGGGGGATGAATATAAATGTAAGGCAAACTATTTTAGAGGTAGTGAGTAAAGGGGTTGTATCATAAAGGAGCTGCTCTCTTGTAAATAAAAAAAAGAAAATACAGGGCTTTATCCCAGAAACCTCTCATAGTGATATCACAAAACCTATTTACAGCCTGAATATCTGCTGTTTATGTCAAATATGTACATGGCACCTCTACAAAATATATCTGCTTTAAATAAACTGACATAAATGACAGTGACAAGAATAATACAGATGTTTCTAGTAGATCAAGAGAAAGAAGTGACATAAACACAGTTGAGACACAGTACAGGTAAATAAAAGCAAATAGGTTGTAAAAATGGGGAACTGTTGATACACAAGGAAAAAATGACAATTAATATGAATGCATATATGCATGGATATATACTGTATATGTAATTAAACAACAAAGTAAACGTAATTGTAATGAATTACTTTTATGGGCCGTACACATGCCGCATTTTTGCACCCTCAAATTAATTATTTTTTAATGTTCATGTCCAGCATGTGCGCTGAAACACCAGAGTGACGCCGCTGTGGTGCACTTGTTTCCCGCCTATTTTTCAAGGCCCGAGGGCTGCACCTGAGATAAACAGAACTTTTGGAACGTAGTGGCATATGTCATGTGATGAGGAACAACCAATCATATCCGGCAGATATCTTTCCCTTCTTCTGTAAATATCAGTCTGTGGTAAATATGGAAAACAAGTTCATCGTTTTAGTTCAGGGCTGCCAGAGCTTTATATCCGTCCCATGGACAATATCTCAGGCCCAATACATACTTAAAAAACAATGCCTGGAAGAAGATCAGCTCTGAACTCAGGATTTTTGGTAAGTAGGCCATGATACAGTGCTGGTTATGGTTACTTAGCAACCTCAGACATGACCTGCCTTTGCGGCCTTGAAAGTAGGCACAGAGTATTCAATTCAATTTTATTTATAAAGCCCAATATCACAAATCACAATTTGCCAGAGAGGGCTTTACAGCATATGACATCCCTCTGTCCTTGGACCCTCACAGCAGATAAGGAAAATCTCCCCCCAAAAAAACCTTCAACGGAGGGAAAAAATGGTAGGAACGTCAGGAAGAGCAACTGAGAGGGATCCCTCTTCCAGGACGGAGATGGCACAAGAGTAGTGCACAGCGCCTGACCTCGTGTTTTTCAGGCGGTTAAAGAAGCGGCATGTGTACATCCCCTAATTGGGAAAAAAGAAGAACTAAATTACAGTTACTGATCAAAATGTTAGTGATTATAAAAGAGGTTACATCTAAATATAATCTTAATGGTGAAAAAAATATACGTAGAATATAACATTCATTGTGTTGCTTTTTTATGTTTTTGGCATGTGAGCATGAATTATTATGTCATAGCCTATTTCCAGACATTTTTTCATCCTCATTGCCCAGTTTAAAACATTTTTTCAGACAAGTAATCAATTGTAATGAGTTGCATTACTCTGATGAAGTAATTGAAATATATTACTTTTAATATTCTAATAGGGTACAGGGTAACAGAATTCTTCTTCTGGGGATAATGAAAATTTACAGCAAAATTCACATAAATCTAGCCATTTGTTTTTCAGACACATGGTCTGACCTTATCGTGGCACTAAATGAAAAAGTCAATTGTCATCAAAATCCACAGAAATCTGCATGTTGGAAGCATCAATATACATATCAGTCTGTTGAGTTGTAACAGTTCAACATTTTTGGCGGCTGTGTTAAAGAGATGACATCACCATCCTTAAACTCCGCCACTTGCAGGGCAACAAGTGTCACATTCCACTAGTAGTTGATGGGGTCGGTGCCCGCCAGCCAACGATAAGCACTGTCACAGATTTACTGTTGTGATCATGCATTTGAGATACCCTAATACAAGTCAGTGCTGTCTTGGAGCCAGTCAAGACATTATCTCAGCTGTGAAGCTCAGACTATAAAAACACTGCTTTACTGTCCATCCCAAAGCCTCTACCAGCCACCGTTTTGTCTCCAAAGTAAGATTTAGAGAGGAACTCTGCTCTCTCTCAGAGTTATCGGATGTCTTTTGTGAAGTTTACTACTCTGTTAGTTCATTTGGCGCAAGACTCTCACTATGGTGCCATAAACATTGCCATAAAGGGATCAGTGAGGCTGACCTCTGTAAAGTCCATAAAAAGATCTTTGTCTCTGATAATGTCACTGATATATAACGGCCTCTGGATGAGAACATCCAGCACTGTCCGTGGTAAAAACTGGCTCTCACTCTCTTGCTGTGTTCGTGTTTTCATCTTCATCTCATTGTCTGGTTAATTAGCTGTGTCTGTCTTTGTTCCCCTCCTACCTTCATCTCCCTTACAAATTTCAAAATCCAGTGTACCAATACATTTTACTAAGCTGGATGCCAACATTAAAACTTTAATGTTTTGTTGAATACAACCAATCATAAAAGAAAAAGCATTTTTTTCCTTTTGATGCCAGGTGTCTCTGTTGTTGCTGTAATTAATCTTCCTGGAGTGTAGAAATGTACAAGGCCATTCATATCACACAACAGAAACAAATTCTGTTTGGTTTCAGTACACCAAATTGTCTAGTGTTAATATGCGCAGACTCTTGTGTAACAATGATTTGAGAGGACACATGCTGGTTGATGGGCTCTTTGTCCCGAAAATCACACAGACTGAAACTGGATTAGCTGACAGTACGGACAATACTGAAAATTTGTAGTTTTTTTGTGAATACTTCTCTTTTCAAAATAAGGGTCAGTGTCCATATAGTTTTGTTTTTCTCAATTGTTACCCAGTGAGAAGAGAAAAGCACTGCACCCAGCATCTCTTTTCAGAGCGCTTCAGCTCTGACCTTTTCTGCGCTGGTGTCATTACTGCTGCTTCTGTAGCCACTGTCTATCCCAAATTGTATGATATGGCTATCAGAAACTATCACAATAAAGATAGAAAGCCCATTTGTGGTTGCAAATGCTGGACACTTAATGCAACTGGTGAGTATTGTGCTTTAAATCATCATATGCATTGTAAGCTGTTGATAACCCTCTGTTGACGTAGAGTTATGTTAGTTACGTAGCTTTTGTTAATGTCAAACTCACACGTAGCACATCATTAAAAAAGGGCTGAGAGCGCTTTTTTATGAAGTCCTCATAAAATATATTTGTGAACTTTTACTAAACTTTAGGGTCAAAGATGACCCCGGCCCAAGGCCGAGGAGGGGCCCATGAAAAAGTCTATGTTTGACTTTTAAATTGGATCAAGCACAACAATTTACTTACTCACTGAAATGAAAATTGTATGTATTTAGATGATAAATAAATGTATTTTTATCATTAAAACACATTTCAATGTGGCGTCTGAATCTCCCACCCCAGCTGGTTTTGTGAAATGGTACGGTCCATCTGAAAGCAGCAGTCAGATGTGTATTTATGTGCAGAACATACAAGCACGGCTCGTGTAAATATGTGAGGCAAACTGCTGCCTGATTAGTTAAGTCAGAGTGCCTCACCAAATATCAGGGGCTCCTCAAAGAAAAGGCAGGGTACAGAGAGAACAAGAAAATGAAAGGAGCAGAGAGGCAATGGTGGAATGTCTGAAAAAATGTGAAGAAGAACCAGGTATGACAGGCAAAGCTAAAGGTGAGGAGTGAGGAAGACTAATGTTAGCAAATCAAATCTGCTGTAGTGGGTTCAGTTTTAAAACTACAGTTAAGATACAGATATTGTGAAATTAGGGGACCTAAGGCATCCATTGGTACCAATTGTGCTGTCTGTTGGAAAGGGGCCAATGTAACACTTTAAAGTTACTCTAAATTTTGGTGAGAGGGAAAAGAAGCATTGCCTTTTTTCAAAATTATTTCTGCATACTAGGGTCTTGCAACTACATAAAGTAGGCATGACTGGAAAACCAAGAGTCGATAACCATATACTCTTTACGCTATTTCAGTTCTGCACACAGTTTGATCAATATTTGATTAAAATAGTATTTTTTCAGTCATGATCTGATCTTTAAAACATTGCAGTAATTTCTTCAGTCACTGTTTGATTTTACTTTTCTCTAATCATCATTGGAGGGCATTTTTTCAGCCAAAAAAATACAAAATACATGTGGAAATATGATTAATTTGATTATAGATGCAGACGGTATAAACGTTTCATATTGATATGTAGAGTGATTTGACCCACTACCCCACCCTGATGGGTGTAGAAGAGGGGCCCACTCTGGAAAATGTTGTCCCCCTGCCCATATTTCCTAACAGCTGGCCTACATACTACACCTTTAAAATATTGTTTTATAAGGAAACAAGGTGTAGGTGTGGTTTTATGAGGCAATAAGGAACAGGTGTGCATAGAGGAGCAGGGTCAGGTGATTCGCGGATGGATCAGAAATGCAAGGAATGCAGGAATGAAAGCAGAGTCTGGAGAGGGAAGAGATTCGGGGAAGGGAAATAGGGCATAAGTATTTAACAAAAACATTGTGCTGTTATAGCTGAAGTAGAAGTTACATTAAGCAGTGATTTTAATGATGCTGGAGAGCTCTAAGTGTAAGTGATTCAAATCTCAAACACCCCCCAGTCTGCATGTTGTCAATGGAAGAGATAATTAGCTCTGATTATCCTTGTTAATAGTATTGTTTTTTTTCTACTAACAAAAATGGCCTGCATTAAAAGAGCTTATTACCTCTATTACCTGTGATCACCAATTATGAATCTCCAGTCATTGCATCTTATCAAAGCCTGATTCAACGCAATAAACCTTCATGCTGCAAAATACCAGTCTAATTAAACTGGGGGGAGAAAAAAATCAATGCAATAGATGAAGTTCAAATAATTGTGGCAAGAGGGTACATAAAGGAACAAATTAACCAGAAATAGTGAATGATTTGCATTAATGGTATTAAATTTATTCAGAGATGGGAAGAAGATCTAAATTCACACAATAGTGTGGACGTGCTAAGTGGAAAGACACTCACTCCTCTGTTTTCAGCACTGAGTAAAGCCTGCTGTGGTGTCGCTAGTAAACACTGGTGCTTTGCAAAACCACCAGACTTCATGATCTGTAAAAGCCATGATGGAGATTAAAAGCTGGAAGCATGTGGGAGAGAGTGAACACAAGAAGGTAACAACCATAGGGTTAAAAGCCTGTTCAAGAGATGGCTAAAATAGCAGGTTGCAAACACTAGTGAGGTCATGCAAACATGCGTGTCTTCTGGAAGGCAAAGTGGAAGAGACGAAAGGTTGAATACATATTTATTTGTTCAAGATCATTTATAACTGCGGGGAAAATATGCACTTGACTTAAACATATGAGATATGCCCAGCTCAGTCGCCAGAGTAAAATGTTGGCATTGTACATTGAAGTAAATTATGGATATGTTACATTTGTATGTTTCATATGTATCATATCAACATTAATACAGTGATGTAGTTCAGATTATGTGTTTTTGAGCTGAGTTCAGGAGGAGGAGGAGATAGTGGATGTTGTGACACCACAGGAGATGGCTGCCAAGCAGGCGACAGCAGCAGACCACTGTTTGAGGCCAACAAAAGTGGGTCTTTTTAACAAGGGTTTGGGATGTTTCCAGCTGTGTTTAGAGCAACAGAACTGGGTGATTAAAGCCAAAACATGATAACCAAAACAACTGTTTTTTGTGCCTAAACATAGTCACATGTTTACCACAGCATTGACACGATATAAAATTGAAACATAAAGTTTCGACATGTGAAATATACAATGGTGACATATCCGTGATTTGCAGAAATGTACAATGCCAATATTCATTCTGCAGATGACGTTGATGTGCCTTGTACGATACTGTACAAAGAAGGTATTCATACAAATTCAAACGTGCCATGCTTACATCACGTTGACGAAAAATTTTGATATCACACATGAAATATATTGTTAATATACTGAATATAAACTACACAATAGATAAGAGAAAGATTTGAATCATACGAATAAGGCTGGCTGGAGTGCAAGGAAAGTAGCTGAGGTTGTTGAAAGTAGCTGGGCTAACCTTTGATATGAGTTTTAACCTCCTGAGACCCTAACTTTACTTTCTCCTAGCTATTTGGGATTAGTAGGGCCTGACATGTATAAAAAACTAAGTCCCAATGTCCTCAAATGAGACAAAAATAAAGTCTCAGTACCGTAAATGAGACTAAATCCCAATGCCCTTAAAAGAGATGACAACAAAGTCCCAATGTCCTCAAATGAGACGACAATAAAGTCCCAGTGTCTTCAAATGAGGACTTCCTCATTTACAGTGTCTTAGCTTGTTACTGTTGCTAAATTTGGTCAAATTTATTGGCTTATCAAACTGCAAAAACTTTATTTATCATAAATAAAAAAGTTTCAACCATAAAATGTGATCAGGTTTTGACCCTTGTCCACTTTTGTGTCAGGGTCGACTGCAGACTGACTTAGCAAAGATGGCTGCCATCGTGTTTTTACATGGATTAGTGTGTGATTAGTGTGGTCTTACAACCGCTAGCTCTCACAAAAAAGTGTCCATGATGAGGACAAGAGGTCTAAGTTAAGCAGAATTAAGTATAAGGTCCAGTAAACCCAACATGTGATGTCCCCATATGAGGACACAGGGTCTCAGGAGGATAAAATGCGATGTTGATGGTAACAATATACTTTGATCTAAGAAGTAATAAAAGGACGATAAAAGTTTTATGATAAATAATCATTTCCACACACCAGGCCTGCTTTTCCTGTCACCTTCTGTCACCATTTGAGCAAACACCATTCTTAACACTTCAGCAGAGATGTGTTTGGAGAGGCCCACTAATCCTCAAGTGCAAATCAGAGATAGTGCTCACTGCCTTCAGCTAATGAAGACAGGGGAGGAAGGCTGATGAGTAAGTGAGATGGACTGACACAGAGAGGAGAGGAGGGCTTTTCATTTTGAGTGTTTGGGAGTGTTGTTCCTGATTACACGTGAATCTATTAGACAAGGTTTCAGAGTGCCACTGCTACTGTTCCCGCTGAAGAAGATGTGTGACTTTTCATTATCTCTGGTGTTAGTTGGCGCTGCATTTCACAACTAGAAGCGCTGTAGTCGTACATGTATGTCAGACTAGTTTCAGTGGCTCACAGACATAAGAGAACTCTATACTGTTGATGTATTTCACTTGTGTTGGCAGGCTTTTTAGCTCTGTTTGAAAGTGAACAGAAATACCATGTTGCATGAGCAAAGAAAATTACGTTGTAATTTTCCCCTGATGGATTATGATGAATATTGTTATGTATGCAGAAAGAAAAGGGACTCGGCACTACTATTGTGATAATATGTAAGATATGAGTGGACAAGATGTGTACTGTGTCAGCACGGAGAAAAAGCAATAAGGCTTTTATTTGTATTGTTTTACAGTTTTTATAGAACTGACTGAGGAGGGTAGTGTTTGTGGGGAATGAAACTGCAAATAGTCTTGCTTTTTTTTTCTCATATGCAATAAGTTTCAGGCTGCATCTCCCCTTTAACGTCACCATCTCTGCAATGATCTCTCATCCTTTGCATCGCCTCCTCACCACCCTGCCTTTTTGATTTCAAGAGCTGAACTATTCTGCAACATTTGTTGATGTGGTTCTGCAAGTAAATGCTGCAGAATTGTGCTCCTCTTGGAATTGTTCTTCTTCGCTGACCACCGGGAGAGGAACCCACCATCATCGGCTTTGCACCGCAAAGAGTCAAAGAGTGTCATTAACACATGCACACAGGCCTACACACATAACACACACATATGCAGATTCCAGTAAGAAGAAGGTTATATTGCGTTGGACTGAATTTTTTTTCTTTAATTTTTATGAATTTATTATATGGCTGTAGTACAGAGATGACAGGAAGTTAGGAGGGAAATGATGTAGAATGACATACAATAAAGGTCCAAACCAGGGATGTTGTGGTTCGTGGTTGTAGCTTAACCCTTAGACCTCCAGGGTGCCCCCATTAAAGAACCCTTATGTGACAATCAGAACATTTATGTGTGTTCTAATCTGTAGCTTCTCTGTTTGTTGTTGTGTTAGATGGCCCGGCTTCACAAGCATGTTAGTGCATATGAGGCCCTGTGAGCATGTCTCACTAATCGCTAGTCGCCGCTACAGCGGTTACTGTTGCAGTCGGGACAGCATCATCCAGCAGCACCCACCCTATGTTTTCCAACATTTATTTGTTATCAAGTCTGGAATCTGGACCCCAGAATGGCACCTATTCAGTCCAATCAGAATTGCTCACTTGGTGCATATGCCATTATAGTCTCTAGCTTCTGGGTTTACTTCTAGGGTTTGCAGCCCACTGAATATGCACAGCAGTGTTTCTCACGCTGCACTCATAGATTTTACATTGTGATGATGTCACAGATTTTTTTTTTTTTTCTTTGCTCGAGGGAGGTTTTACAAATAAAAAAACCCTCCATGGATCAAAAATATATAATAGAGAGAGCCACAATTGATCTTACTTGCAGTTCAACGTGTCCTGTCGACCGAAGTGGTAATTTCGTTCACGAGAAACCATGACAAAAATTTTTCCATGATGAAAATGAGACGACGAGCTAAAAATAGATCTTGATAATGAAAACTAAGGCTAAATCTGTGTTTCAGTTTTATTGACAAGATGAGACGTGTCAAAAATGGTCGACTATCGCACATTGAAAGTCGAGAATGGTCGTGCTTACAGTTATCTTAAAATGCTGCATGAACGACAGCAAGGTACCTTCCAGTAAATAGTCTGCACCAGGATGTTGGTGCGAGTTATGAACTGTAATTCAGCAGTAAATAATCAGCCATGTGTGTCTGTTAATAGTGGAGCTGTTGAATGGATTTGTTTGTTAGTTGCAGCAGTGGCTGTTAGCAAATAGCTCCGCTTGTTTGCCACTGAACGACATTGGAGCAAGCAGACACCCGCTGAACTTAACAGCTGATCCCTGCAGGACTCCACTCAGACCCCCTACCTGCTCTTTGATAGGCATGTCAGTTTTCTGTGAGTGTAGCTGTGCTGTAAATAAACAGTCTGAACTCAGCAGAGTTTTCTCTGGCAGAGATGAAAGTCAATTCTGAGTACAAATCCTAGTTGTCTCATAATAGTTATTTGTGGTGTCAGAGTTTCTGAGACCATAAATAGAGAGATATAAAGCTTTTCGAAAAATGATCAGTAACTGTGTGCTCCTAAATAAAAAAAAAAAAAATTTGAAGTAAGGCTGAGTGGCATGCCTGGGGGTCTGGCTAACCCCCAAGTTAACAATGTTAGCTCTGTCAGCATTGTTGTCGTATGCTGGATATGGAGTTAGCACCATTAGCTGCTAGCATCCGGCTCAGCCACCTCCATGTTGAGAACCATGTGCATATAGTCCTGCTCCAGATTCTGAATCATAGATATGCTCTGAATGTCACATACAGCTCATTTAAAATAGTTTTAATAGATAGTTTTCAGTGCTTTAGTTGTTTAGAACAAGATGTGGTGAGTGGTTTAAAATAGGTATTCAATTGTTATGAGAGCAACTGTTTAAAAAAACATGTAATTTAAAGACAAGTGGTGGCACAATGAGAGGTGCATTTGTACAGTTTAGTAAGGGTTAATGCTGATGCTTGACTAAATGAGAAGTTTTTTGTTTATTCCAGCTAATTTAAATCTATCTTAAGTAAATGTTTATAACTTGTGGAATTTGGCTGTTAAATGTCTCAACCCTGTTGCCAAGCAAAACATCACATCCATTGCCAACCTTTTGTTAATTCTTTTTTTCTACAATAACTGTGCATAGGAACTACAGTGTAAGGCTTATGTCAGATAAATTATTCGATTGTGATTCAAGAGGTTTAAGGCAACTAAACCTCTTGGTTAGATTGTGGTTTCAGTTTAACATCCATGCACCAACACCTCCAGATCAGTTCCTTCTGTCTATCTAATAGAGCACACTACTCTCAGCACTGGCTTTAAACATTGGTATTTGACACAAATCACCGCATGCTCGAATGTCCACTGTGGGTGTAATTCCTGATCAAGATTAGATAAGAGAGGAGAAGATAAGAGGAGATGAGCTTTGTCTTGGACAATTGAGAGAACATAGGGGACACAGGCACACACATGTACAATCAAACTGAACCTGTTTCATATAGTCTTTACTGTTGTGTAAACCCCTCTTACAGTCTATCTCTGTTCTGTTCGAATACATGAAAAACAATAAATGGAACAACCAAATTTTTTAACAGCTTTAAACAGAACATCCACTGCTTAGCTAACCAGTATGTGTATGTAACCAATCAGAGGAACAAACTGAGTTTAAATCCCAGCAGGTGGCCGTACAGTAATATAGACAGTAGTGAGACAGATAGACAGGTAGAGGAAGACAGACAGGTCCACCCTCCTTACCTGATCTGCTTGCCAGTTGCTCTGGTGTTCAGGTCCAGTGAGTATGAAGAGGCAGGCCTCTTCATCCAATCTGCTGCCTCTGGATCTCAGAGCGCAACCCAGAGCTCTGAGATGTAGATGTTCTGGATGACTTCCAGATCTCATTAACCTTGGGCTGAGGGCCTACAGTTAGAGCAGAGCCCCAAAGGCCAGTGGGTCAGGATGCGGTTCTCACATTCCCTGCTCAGCTCTGGCCTACTTACTTTAGAGATGCTTACAGTGTAAATCCACACATCCTCACATGTTGCGACTGTCAAATGTTAGATTAATGGAATCCACACAATATATACTTTCATACTTTCAAGATTTCTATCTGTAGTTCCATCTTTGATAACACTTTCTATAAAGTGCATATATATATATATATATATATATATATATATATACAGTACAGGCCAAAAGTTTGGACACACCTTCTCATTCAATGCGTTTTCTTTATTTTCATGACTATTTACATTGTAGACTCTCACTGAAGGCATCAAAACTATGAATGAACACATGTGGAGTTATGTACTTAACAAAAAAAGGTGAAATAACTGAAAACATGTTTTATATTCTAGTTTCTTCAAAATAGCCACCCTTTGCTCTGATTACTGCTTTGCACACTCTTGGCATTCTCTCCATGAGCTTCAAGAGGTAGTCACCTGAAATGGTTTTCCAACAGTCTTGAAGGAGTTCCCAGAGGTGTTTAGCACTTGTTGGCCCCTTTGCCTTCACTCTGCGGTCCAGCTCACCCCAAACCATCTCGATTGGGTTCAGGTCCGGTGACTGTGGAGGCCAGGTCATCTGCTGCAGCACTCCATCACTCTCCTTCTTGGTCAAATAGCCCTTACACAGCCTGGAGGTGTGTTTGGGGTCATTGTCCTGTTGAAAAATAAATGATCATCCAACTAAACGCAGACCGGATGGGATGGCATGTCGCTGCAGGATGCTGTGGTAGCCATGCTGGTTCAGTGTGCCTTCAATTTTGAATAAATCCCCAACAGTGTCACCAGCAAAACACCCCCACACCATCACACCTCCTCCTCCATGCTTCACAGTGGGAACCAGGCATGTGGAATCCATCCGTTCACCTTTTCTGCGTCTCACAAAGACACGGCGGTTGGAACCAAAGATCTCAAATTTGGACTCATCAGACCAAAGCACAGATTTCCACTGGTCTAATGTCCATTTCTTGTGTTTCTTGGCCCAAACAAATCTCTTCTGCTTGTTGCCTCTCCTTAGCAGTGGTTTCCTAGCAGCTATTTGACCATGAAGGCCTGATTGGCGCAGTCTCCTCTTAACAGTTGTTCTAGAGATGGGTCTGCTGCTAGAACTCTGTGTGGCATTCATCTGGTCTCTGATCTGAGCTGCTGTTAACTTGCCATTTCTGAGGCTGGTGACTCGGATGAACTTATCCTCAGAAGCAGAGGTGACTCTTGGTCTTCCTTTCCTGGGTCGGTCCTCATGTGTGCCAGTTTCGTTGTAGCGCTTGATGGTTTTTGCGAGTCCACTTGGGGACACATTTAAAGTTTTTGCAATTTTCCGGACTGACTGACCTTCATTTCTTAAAGTAATGATGGCCACTCGTTTTTCTTTAGTTAGCTGATTGGTTCTTGCCATAATATGAATTTTTACAGTTGTCCAATAGGGCTGTCGGCTGTGTATTAACCTGACTTCTGCACAACACAACTGATGGTCCCAACCCCATTGATAAAGCAAGAAATTCCACTAATTAACCCTGATAAGGCACACCTGTGAAGTGGAAACCATTTCAGGTGACTACCTCTTGAAGCTCATGGAGAGAATGCCAAGAGTGTGCAAAGCAGTAATCAGAGCAAAGGGTGGCTATTTTGAAGAAACTAGAATATAAAACATGTTTTCAGTTATTTCACCTTTTTTTGTTAAGTACATAACTCCACATGTGTTCATTCATAGTTTTGATGCCTTCAGTGAGAATCTACAATGTAAATAGTCATGAAAATAAAGAAAACGCATTGAATGAGAAGGTGTGTCCAAACTTTTGGCCTGTACTGTATACCTGTATGAGGGATTGTACTGTGTGCACAAAACATTTTAAGAATTGATAGAAGCCTTCATAATATTAAATATATTTCATAAGAAAAATATAATATACTGTACAGTCAGATAAAAAGTTTTGTTGTTTAGGTACAGTCATGCTTGATAAACTTTATAGTGTCATTGATAATACATCGTAGTATGCAATGTCTGCCTAGTCAGTATTCCCACTCAGCAGCTGTGGTACAGTTTCCTCTGTGCCCATGAATGTTCACTTAAAATATCTGCCATGGGCATTGGTGTCAGGATCAACAAACAGCATGATCAGACAGGCAAACATACAATACAATATGTTCTCACAATAACATATTAATCAATCAATACAGCCTTAGTGCAGTAACACAGACAGCTTTGTCATCATTGTTACATGAGGCACCATGATGGTCATAACACTTGTTCATTCAAGATGGAGGGGAGTGAGTACCCCACCAGATTTTTGGTATCTTGCTTTTTATTTTCATTTAATTTTTATTTTATAACTATTATTAATATTAAAATGTGCAGTTATGATTATTTTATATTATGAGTCAAACCTATTTTTCTATGAATGTCATTGGTTATACGTCAAAAGTCACGCACCTCTTTCTCTATGGCATTGGGCATAGGGTGAACGAGCATGGTGAAATCAGTGCTGAGGAGATGAAGGCCGTGTTCCTGACGTAGTTAGTATAGAGAATCAGTCCCCTTTTCAAATGTGTGAAAATACAATCAGTTATACACACTTAATTGTGTTTGAGAAGTGTAGGCATAGTTTGCTTGACAAGATCGTTGGCTAGTGATCATTGCTTGCGGAGTGGAATCGAACTCAGAGAGATTTAGGGAGGAGACACCGCTTTGTCAGCATAGTTTCATCTATATTTCCTATGCATTGTGTTTGAAAATACAGCTATTGCCATGTTAGCAGGTTCCTTTCATCTGTGGCTTTATTATCTGTGCTCTCTAAATTAATTTGCATTGTGGATATATGTGGACTTTTAATGTGAAACAGACAGGATTTAGCGTAGAATCAAGTGTAGCAGTGAATTAATTAGTAAGTATCATTTTCAATAACTTCAGACTTCAGAATATTTATTGTACCCTTGGGTAAATTTGGTTTACAGTGAGTGAGTCATCTCGTATTGTGAACACACAGAACACCACAAGACAAGACAAAGTGACGGCAGGGCTTAGGCTAAAAGAACAAAGAGGACGGCCCCAAGATAAAAAGCAAAATAAGTTAGAACATCAGTAGATAAAAAGGCCTAGGGATGCGTCAAACCAAGCCAAATGATAAAGATGTGCCATTCATAAAAACAAGAGAAAAGAAGAAACAGTACAAGAAATAAATACATAAGTTATGTTACAGTTTCTCTCACTTGTTAATAGCACTGATGGCTGCTGGTACAAAGCTGTTTTTTTTTTATAACAGTAACAACATGAATAATTGACATGAAAATATCTAAATAAAGATACAGAGATTCCTCCACCCCCTGGCTTTTGGCTGGCATGATACCCCCAATAACACGTTATAACCTTTACTTTCTGAATAAACTATGTTAATTGATTTTGCACTGGTTTGTAATTGTACTTATAATACTTAAGATATGATGATGTCATTTTATAAAACACATATAACATTACATATCTTATAATCGATGCTTATATACACAGCTTTTCTTTTAAGACATCTTACTATATTTTGAAGGTTCACAACAACTTTATTTATTGCCTTATGCATGTTCCATGTCGGTGCATTCAGTTAAGATATGGGCTGAAGGGTTATTCAGTTTGTCCATGTGTTGTTAAATGTCTGTGACCCTGATGAAACTGTTACAAAGGGGATTTGTTGTAGCAACTGCATATACGAAACACACTCAGCCTTGCCCTGCTGCTTCCTTCCACTCTGCTACTTTATTATGGCTCTCATACTCACCAGTCAGCAGACTTTCAGCAGCCAACGTGCAAACTCTATCCAGTACCGTGTCTTTTCATTTGTATGGCTCAGACTTCTTCACAACAGGGGTTTGTTGTAATAATTCAAAATTACTCATACGGCCCGTATAATTGCCCAGAAGTCAGATTTTCCAGGCTTCATTCAAATTTGACGAGCCGTACAGTTAAATGTTCTGTTTGTCATTGCTTTTGCCATGTTCGCTGGTGTGTGTGCGTGCATACCAGTATGTGTGTGCTAACCTCCTTGCCACCATGTGTGTGTCCATCCTCGGGTGATGCATGGTCAGCCATTGTACAGCAGCGCTGTGGCCTTGGAACAGAGCCTGGCCAGACAGATTGCAGCAGGACGCTGCGAGGTTCGAAAAGGAACATCCCCTCGGTTCAGCGAAGGTCGGGCAGAGGCATCATTAGGTTGACAGAATCTAAAACAGGGTCTAGTGGGGCTGGGGACTTGACTGACGGTTTTTGACTCAAGGACATGCCAGTATCAGAGGTTAATGACAGAGGCAGCCTTGGTACGCCATAGGGGATGCTACTTATCACACTGATGTGTGTGTGTGTGTGTGTGTGTGTGTGTGTGTGTGTGTGTGTGTGCTGCATGCATGTGCATATGTCAATTTTTTAAGGCAAATATTGATTTGAATATTTTGAAATCGAGGTCACCCATGATTGATATTCAGCATTTTTTGAACACTCTTTATGTTACGATACAAAAATGGTATAAATGAACAGACAAACTAGCAAGCAATCACTACACTAAAAAAGTCTGCGATGCCTCGTTCCGAGTGTGTGTGTGCGTGTATCTGTGTGTGTTAACCTTTTTGCCTCTGTCCTAATTGTCCCCATTTGATCAGACCAGTCGTGGTTTCGAGCGCTTCCTTGTCCTCCCTACAGCTCCATTTATCACAGGCAGCAATGGAGACACACAAAGGCACTCGGTGCTTCAAGGTGAATCCCTTCAAATGGCTCAGCTTGTGTTACCTTGTTAAATCGATGTGCTTGGTGACAACCAGCAGCAATGGAAATCTCACCAGGCAGGAGACTTTTACACGTCTCTGTGACATAGAAGTGCTTTGGAGGTTGAGAAAATGCTATTAAAAGCCGTTGCACCTGGTCTCTAATGACTTTTGGAAA
Organism: Epinephelus lanceolatus; assembly: GCF_041903045.1. Classification (NCBI taxonomy): domain Eukaryota; kingdom Metazoa; phylum Chordata; class Actinopteri; order Perciformes; family Serranidae; genus Epinephelus; species Epinephelus lanceolatus. The sequence goes on along the minus strand of NC_135747.1, from coordinate 17,062,748 downwards.
CTATTCTAAGCTTTTTGTTCATTTTCTCTTAATTTTTTAATGAGCGAAGCTGCCTCTATGTGTTGCGTTTTATTAATCAAACCCACACTGAAGCAGTCAATTACAGTTTACATATGTGTTTAGAAGAGGGACTTTCAGTGGTTCCCTTCCTATGTCCTTTAGCCTAGGAAAGGAGACAACACACTTTCACGCCACGGCAGTACAAAACTCACAATGCATGCATTCTTGGCCAATTTCCTCTATTCATTCTGTGAATTTTAATGCACAGAAAAACCTGGGTTTGATAGTACTACATGTGTTTTGTGTGAATGTGTAACCAACAGAGAGCCTCTTCATTACACGCTTTCATACACAGGGCTTCTGGAATAAGTTCAGCAGCTAGTGCTGGATTAGAACAAAAAATACTCATTTTGGCAACATTTTTCATGCACCAAACCATTAAAACCCTTCTCTCTGTTAGAGAAAGAGCACAGGCAGTTATAACTTTACATATTCTCTCCAAAAGTTATAGAAAAAGTTATGCAAATGACTTTTATGTTCCTAGTGGCAAAACTGAAATAATATTTCTTCTTTCGGTACTTTGTGTGTGTGTGTGTGTACTTTAACTCTTGACTGATATCATTTGTCTGCTCGGTGCATTGACTGAATTTTATGATAATTTGAATAGATCTGTTTCCCTTGTGTTAGTAGGAAAAGCACAGGTGTTACTGCTGGCATTAACCACAGCTCCATTTATGACAGTGAGCCAGCATGAACAATACCAGGACTCTGAAACTGAAGCAGCCAAATAGAATTCTATTCATTTATTTCGTTATATACACCCGGTGTCCTTGTTTTAGATTTCCTAAATGTTAAAATGTCTTTCTTGAAGACTGGAAGCTGCCTTCTCAAATCAGCTGGTTAAAACTGTTAAAAAAAACAATGTGAATGAATTTTTAGATGAAAAATGGTCCGAGATATTTACTTTACCATTACTTGCCAATAGGCCTGTTGTTTCCTTTGCAACAAAACTGCAGTTGTTTTACAATAAGGCCAGATGTATGTGTTTTTATTTGTCTGTAAGAAACAGTCACTTCTGGTTTAATGGCGCTGAGGATTTTTAGATTGTACTGTGAGTTTATATCACTGTATTTCAGCATCTTGTGCCATCTCTGCTATTACTGTAAATAGCCTGGAACAGAATGAGGTGCACTGTGTGAGCGCATGCTATAAATGAAGGTCCCTTTTTTCTTCCCCGTTGAAGTGTGTTTCTTGTTTACTGGAGATTATTGGATGCACAGTAGTTCCTCGACACACCCGAGGTGCACAGGTGTTTTCACTTTCACTGATTGGACCTCTCCTCAGGACTCAGTAGTCAGCAGTGGGTCCATGGTGCACCTGTAAGAGGAGTCTGAGCACCATTTGACAGTAATCATAGGCGGCAGATCCACAAGATCATACGCTAAATTTATTTCAGCATTTACGTCACCACTACCACATGGCCCATACAAAGACAAAAAGGTCAAGGGAGATTTATAAGACAGAGAAATGGTCAGTGTCGTTGAGGCTTATATAAAATCGTACTGGCGACATTACTGTCCATTTTGACACTCATTTGTCAATGAGGAAAGCTGCATGGCTTTTGCCCTGTAGGCCGACGTTGTTTGTTTTGTCAGCTGACAATTATATGGTTGCTGCCGCTGGCTGACAGATTACACTTAAACAGTTTTCCCAGCTCTCGCCGTTACCTGTAAAGCAGTGCACTGGTGCACTGAAATTGAGTGGACCTTGAGTTACAGCTCTTGTCAGATCTTTTTTTATCATACTTACACCTTTATGTGTATATCTTTATCACAACAGACAGTATTATTAAGACAGATAAAACGCTCAAGAGTCAAAAAGGTTACAGCAAACTAAGCAGGCTTAAAAACACCCTCAGTGAGGTGTAACACATTATACATTTGTATGTTTTCTGTCAACAAACCTTTCTATCATCACGTTTAATCATTCAGCTTTAATTATTCATTAGATGCTGCACACCAGCAGTAAATGTAAATTAAAGCATTTAAGCTGTTATTATTAATATGTTCAGGGTTAACCTTGTTTTCACATTCAGGCAGGCATAAGAAAAATCCATGTGGGATTCTAAATCGAACGTATTTTCACTTCCGATGAGAGAAGTTGATTAATTATAAAACTAAAAAAATAACAAAATAAAAATAATTTTCAGTGAAAGAAAGGCATGAATATGTGTCTTTGTGTGTCTGTTAAGCTTCTTTGTTTTCATCTAAAATAAAAATTATACGTTTTTAATACTTAGAGTACAAGTTCCCAACACCAGAGCAGATGGGCTCATTATATTTAAGTAAATCTTGCTGCATCGATTTCCATATTTGAGAGGAGAAGCTTATTTTCATGAATCTGTTAAAAGTCTTTAATGCTCACCAGACAACACCAGACAATGTTAGCATAACTGATCATGCTAAATTCATGATGCATATTTACACTGTAGACAATGCCTCTTGTTTCCTCTGCCAAGGAGGTTATGTATTTCGGTTTGGTTTATTTGGTTTATTGATGGTATAGGTGTGGCTGCATAAAAGAAATAATATGACATAATATTTTAGGAAATTATGTCATTGCTGGTTTCTTGTCAGCAAACAGTTCATGTCCGGTTGGGTCCTCATGCGTTATGGAACATTATGAGGACATGTAATGTTTGTACCTGTGCACCCATAATGTGGCTTTGCTCTCATATCCTGTCATATTGTCTTCCTGTCACCCCCAGCTTGCCAACCAGGCTTCTACAAGGCATACGCTGGAAATGTCAAGTGTTCAAAGTGCCCTCCGCATAGTTTCAGCTATGGAGAAGGGGCTGCTATCTGCCGCTGTGAGGCAGGCTTCTTCAGGGCTGAGAGAGATCCTCCAAGTATGGCTTGTACACGTGAGTATACCTGCAAACAGGACTTGATAATTACTTCCTACCTATTACTCATTAGACACATAACATCATTAGATGTTCAGGGCTTTAAGTCATCTCTTTTGATGCGATCAGTGTCACGGGAGAACTTTGAGCCTCACTTCCTTCATTGTGAATTCACGTTAAAGATCTCTATACTTGTGTGTGCCTGACAGCCTGGGTAAATTATTGCTGTGTCTTTAGAGCTGCTGGATTACTCCAGTGGTCTCTCAGAATTAGCTGTGGCCGTAAATCCAGTCTTGTCTGCAGGACTTATCTGGTGTGAAACTGTGCATTAGAGAGTCTCTGGATGAATTACATGGCTTTTGTTCAGCTGCCTCGTCTTCACTGATGATTCACCGACTGTCATTACGACTTCATATTTGCATTAAATTACAGTTTAACCGGACTAATTCTCCTTTAATTAAAAAGCCATTTAGCTGTCACCGAGATAGACGGGGGCCACGTCTGAGAGCTCTACAGGGTAGAAGAGTGTATTTGTCTTTTACGGCAAGACAAAAGCCAAGTCATTGTGGCGAAGCTGTGAGTTTACAGTTCCCTCTCAGATGCACTGTTTGCAGAGTAAATCTTCAGAAAGGTTTGGCTCTTCATCTCTAAATTTAGACTCGGATGATGCAACATCTTGCTTCTGCTCATAGAAATCTATCCTTTTATACCTGCAGGCATCCAGTGAAACAAAGGTCTGTTACTGTTGGGTAGCTTTTATATAGCTACTAAATCCAACAGTATTGTACAGTATACACAGTATATATCTGTTACTCTTTATCAAAAAGGTTTAGATATGCCAACCATAAAAACTGTTTCAGCAAAATGATGTTTGAAGATCTCTTTCTGACAGCATCTAAATCAACAATATATACATAGAATACAACATATAACACCAGTGCCAAGCCACAACTCTACTCTGAATATGGATGGATAATTTGTCCTCTTCTAAGCTTTGAAATTTGGATACAAATTTTAGGTAAAATATATAAAAATGGACACCAATTCCGCACAGACAAACAACATTGTTTTTAGTGCCTCGTTCAAAAGTTGTTGTTGGTTGCTGAACTAAATCTTTTAGGCAAAAGCACATCCTAAATCTCTGAGGCCACTTTTGCTCCAAGTACGCACACTGCATGTGTGTTGGGCTTTGACAACCCACCAAACTAAGAAGAGTAGACTACCACATCTATTCTAACAAGCTGTGAGCTCTGTGTTTACTCACATAATGCATTTTAATCAGGAGCTTGTAGGCCAGAGCAAAAACTATTTGCTTGATGTCTAAGTAAAAAAAGAAAAGAAATGGAGATTAAAGACTGAGGAAGACAAAGGTAGATAGCAAGAAAGAGAGGATGTCACAGGAGGAGAGATAAAGGTGGAGAGAAAGTGTAAAGGCTGGATGGAGTAGACAGTGAAGAGAGAAAGGAAGGAGGGTGCTGATACCAATCTCCCCCTAGAGGAGAATAGGAGCTGATTGATGGCAGTGGGGTTGCTCTGCAGGAGGGGAGGTGGGTGGATTCTCCTCGATGGAGAGAATAGAGGAGGTGAGATAATGGCCGATAGACGCAGAAAGAAATAAAGAGAGAGAGAATGGACATTCGCTGACAGAAGTGGAGGAGGGGTAGGAGGAGCTTTCCTGTCTGCTGAGATTTTTAGCAAAGGTAGGGAGGGAGAGGGATGGAGGGATGGCAAAGGAGAGGGAAACATCCCATTGTCTAGGCAGACAGTGAGCTTGGCAGGACGGGAGTGTTCAAATCCCTCAGGCCTTTTAACTCCACCCTGTTGACAGCTGGCTGCCTCCTATAGCACAATACTTAGCCTGACACACAAACACACACTTTCGGAGAGCACAAAAATACCTCAACAAAGTGATATGTGAGTGAGGTGAAATAACTTAGAATTTTTACTGCACGGGAGAGGAATTTATATGAAGAGTTATGTGGTACAGCAGTAATATGTGAGAATCAACAAATTTGGGTACCTGTGTGAATTAGAGCACTGGATTTTGTGGGAATTTATTAGATATAGATAAGCACACTATGGTAATATTTTGTGCAGAGCACTTAGAATTCAGTATACAGTGTATGGCGTACCTCAGGGGTCAATGTTGGGTCCAGTGCTTTTCTTAGAATATGTGTTATTGTATTTCCCCTGCACAGTAACATTGGCAGCTTGTTTACTCTAAAGGCTGAAATACATGGGGGACGGACACAACGCATCATGTAAGCAGGGCAGAGCAGGCTTTTTTTAACCTGCTACACAGACTCTTTGTTGCCAGCTTCACTGTATGTGTACTGAGTTCTGGCAAGTGACAGTGCAGGATTTGGAGGTGTATACGTTATATTACTGGTATTTAATTAATTAATTGGATCGTTCCGACAACAGGATGCATTGATTATGTGACATGTTAAAACATCCACAAGGTTGCTTTACTGCATCGCATTGCCTTTGGTACATTTTAATCATTTTTTAAAACTAATTTTTTACACAATTGTATATGGTCCGTGTTTCTGTTTTGTTTGTTTGGCTTTTTTTTTTTCTTTTTTTACCCACCCTGCCCACCTCCTTTTAAAATTAAGAAATATTCCAACATTTGCAGACTTTTTTTTGCAGATAGTAAAAAAGCACTCATCATCGATAGTGAGATAATTTGAAAGTGTATAAATTGGAGTGTAGACTCCATGGATGTGAAGTATCGGTATTAAGACAGAAGATAGGACAGGATTCCCTGGAGTCTAGACGGTGCTGGGGGTGGAGTAAAGCCAGCTGGTGGTCAATGGACTTTTTGGACATCCTGTAGTTAATAGGGGTAATAGGAAGGAGCTGAAGGTGTGTTGTGCAATAAAAGGTCTTAAAGACAGAAAATAAAAGGCGAAGAAATAGTAGAAATTCAACCATAAAGGAATATAAGCAGATGGTGGAAGAAAAGATCAACTTTTCTTTCTGCAAAACCCCATTTGGGTCAAAAATCAGCTGTTAGGATTTTAAAAGGCTCTATAGGTAGAGAAGACATTGTCACTGCCACTATGGCTTATAAGCCATAAAATGATCACCTGTTTAAATCCAGCACATTTAACTATGTATCTTAACATCAGCTAAAGTGTTCATTAAAGTACACTGTAACTGATTTGATTCATTAATATTTTTTTCTACTACTGGCAGGCCCTCCATCTCCTCCCCGCAACTTGATCTTTAACCTGAACGACACCTGTCTGATGCTGGAGTGGTCACCCCCCAGTGACACAGGAGGCCGCCGGGATCTCACCTACAATGTCCAGTGCAAACGCTGTGGCCCCGAGCCCGACCAGTGCCAGTTCTGTGAGGAGGAGCTTCGTTTCTTACCACGACCATTAGGCCTGACAAACGCCACCGTCACTGTCATGGACTTCTCAGCACACGCCAACTACACCTTTGAGATCGAGTCCCTAAATGGTGTGTCAGACATGAGCTCCTTCCCTCGCCAGGTTGCCGCCATCACCGTCAGCACTGATCAGGGTGGTGAGTATTTGAATTTTACTTGATGCTTCAGATTACCTGGCATTTGTGCCACTTTAAAAAAAATTCCGGTGACATCTACTGTACAGTACACCATATACATAGCATAAGGTCATCACAGTGTGTAAAAGATTTTATTTTAGTAATCAAGTATTTTCTTTGCAAGAATTTCATTGAGAGGTTAAGTCGAACTTATTATAGCTTATAACTTAAATAGTTTTTCAAGCACTTTCACACCACTTTTATGACCCTCTTATCACAGGCACTGCTGCCATATGTTAATGTATGTGATATATTGAAATGAAAGTTGAGATCACAGTCGAATAAGCTATAATTTAAATTTCACAGGAATAAATTATCACTTATTTCGATCTTTGCTGTGTGAGCTCTATATGCTATGTGAGATATCCATACTTGAGTATTAATGTATGCCTTATCTGTAAATATATGGATAGGATATGTCCAACATATTGGATATAATGTGCTTTGATGGCATTTATGCAGATAGACTTCAATAAATCTTTCTCTGATATGAGTTTATATGGTGAAGAGGTGAACACAAATGCATTGCTACCTCTCCATTATTCAGTCGCTTTTGGTGGTAGAAATACTAAAATACTAATTAGATTTTGGTGAAGTTAAACTATAAGCCAGGGAACACCTCATTGTTTATGGCAACAGCATGTCATGTTTTATTTCATGACTCATGAGCTCTGAAGGGAAACTATTTTGGATCTTTAGTAGGGATGTATCAATGTATTAGCCAAACATCAGTATTGGCTGATATTCGCCAATACTGATGTTTGGCTAATACCATCTGACTATCGGCAAATAAGATGACATTCAGCTTTGGCGGTGGCTGATGTCTTTCTGTTGTCTGGCATTAATTTTGCACGGGCTAAAAAGCAGGGCAGTGGCCTGTCATACCCGGAAGAATAGACAAGACAATTAACATGAGCAGAGATTGTCCCAGTGACGTAGTAAATTCACAAACTGTTTGACTGTTCGCATTCAGTGGCTGCAACTAACAGCTAATGGAGGTTACACTGAGTTACATTTTGATATGTTTATGGTCAGTATAGTAAAAATGAATTGAGGTCAATTATACTGTTGTCATCATGTGTTCAAATATGATCTTGTAAAAAGTTTTTGGTGAGAAACTTGAATAAATACAGTTTTTTGAAGGAAAAAGTTTTTGAGGTTTTCACAACAATATAAATGAAATAATAGAGTGTGAATTGTGATATATTATATATGTTAAAAAGTTTACGAGGTTTTTTTTTTTTTTTTTTTTAAGACAAAATGAAGAACAAAACAAACAACTAAAGATCCGTACTGGCCATCAGCTAAATTGTTATTTTCAACATCAGCATTGGCCCAGGATTTCACAATTGGTGCATCCCTAATCTTGACCTAATAGCTACAGACAATTGAACTAGAAAGAGATCATTGCATATTTTCAAGGCACCCTGTGAACTCTTTGGGCACCAGTAGTGTTGTGGAGCAGTGTTTTGCAATCGTTTTGCATGACTGCCAATCAAGGAGGTGGTAATACACTAGGTAACACAGTTGACTGGCTTTAAGGGAAGGAAAAGGGAAGACTACTAACAAAAGAAATGTGGATACAAATGCATTCAACACTTTCGTTAGACCTCAAGGATACACACAATGCACTTTGGTGAGAAATACTGAATACAACTAAATACTTGCTTTAAGGGCGTAAAATTTACTTTTTACATCATCTGCCATTGGCCAGTGACTTCCAAAAATTTACCGGCCAAACATATTTTTCACCAGCCAAATAAAAAAATCGTGCCTTGTTTGACTAAAAATAATTGCCTTACTTTTTCGTATGAAAATCCAACTTTAGGAAAATCCAACCCTGTCCTCCATGTTTCTTTGCGTGCTTGCAGCAAAGGTTGCAGCTCATCGTGTTGGTGTGGGGGTCATAGGTCAGCCATGACCGCGGCTGGCCAGCGTTGTCTAGTTTCCATTTTTCAATAAAATGCCATACGACATTTGTACTCTGTTTAACTGTCCTTCCTGTCCAAATCCAACATGTTCATCTTTGTTTTTCCTCTTCTGGCGGTGGCTTCACGGCAGAAATGTGTCGCCACATCTTGCTCAGAAGTTACCATAGAATGCCCAGGGTTCCGGTAGCTGATGTCATGCGTTCCCGGCACACGTACAATAAGCTGCAAGGGTCAGAATGGTCTGACACAGCTGGCAGAAATGGTCGAAGCACATAAAAAACCCACATGCAATTCAAAATTTTCCATCGGCCACTGGCGGGTGTGTGTTTTTGTTTTACATGCCAAACTAATTTTTTACCCGCCATTGGCGCTTGGCGGGTGTTAATTTTACGCCCTGCTTGCTTTGCAAGTAAACTCCACAGGGCACCTTTTAATTCTTCAGGATTTTTTTTTTCAGTATTTCTCACACAAATTTCATCCTCCCCTTAACAAGTTTAATATATAACAATTTTTGAACAAGCCCAAAAAAGGTTTTTCATTATTTATTTTTTTAAATGGCATGCTATTTTCCTGTAACTGCCATATTCATTAACTTTTGGTACACAATAACTCTTGAGTGCGTGATTAAATTGCAATCAAATTTGGAGGACAGGTGCACTCACATCTACTTACAGCGACTTGATAAATTTAAATAACCATTTAAGTGCTTTATCAAATTTTAATTTTGCAAGCGTTGTTAATTGCAAAGTCTTTACTGTTGTAGCCTTTGGAGCAGATGGTAGAGAAAGTCAGGGTTAGAGTCAGAATGACATTACAGTTAATGTTCCTCTAGTATTTTTAGTTTTGCATCCTTAACTGCTGCTGTAAATGATGACAGGAGGCCAAGGAGAGGTTGTCTCTACCTGCCTACTTGCTCCAAATAAGCTTTTTATGCTGAAAGGCCCATATTTCCTCAGGGACAATGGTCTGTATGGGAACGCTTATGCTTTTAATTTGTGATTTGCAAACACTGTGTTTTCTGTTTTCTCCCTCCTCCCTCTCCTGTCCTCCCTTGACTGTTCTCTCTTCCCCTTTTTCTATTGGTTGTTTGTCCTCTTTCCTCTCTCTCCTGTTTCCAAACATGTTTGCTTTTTCTTTCTTCTTTGTTCTCTCTTCCCTTCTTTCTCTACTTCCCTTCATCCTTGTGTAGCTGAGGGAGTCTGGGAGAAATACATTTTCTCATACAGCCAAAACACATTAAATGCATTATTCTATGTCACAGGGGACAGCTCCAGCCTATACAGGTAACTCAATGTTACACGCAGCCTTTTTATTTCATTAGGATGCCCAGTTTAGCACATAGTCTTGGCAGGTCCCCGAGCTGTACACAAGACCCATTTCATCACTAATATACCCAGCTGCAGTTATTTAAAATGCTCGAGGGAAGAGGCAGATTCCTGGCCATCAGCCAGTGATAAGGAGCCTGATGATCTATTAAACCGCTGTCACGTTGACAGAAACGTTTAGTCACAGAGTCAATGGTCAGTGTCATTAACGTGCCATTTCATGGAGATTATTGATTATATAGCTGGCTGTATGTAGGCCATAATTGTATAGTGCACAGTCAAGCTCATGTACTGATGATCCTGGACTGTAGTCCAAATATTTGTGAATATTTCGTACTGCAGTCTCTGCTTTTTATGTCAGGTGGCTGGTGGTGGTTTCAGATCCTTTACTTAAAAGGACAATTTACCCAGAAATCAAAAATACATGTTCTTCCTCTTACTTGTAGTGCTGTTTAGACAATTTAGATTGTTTTGGTATGAGTTGCTGAGTAATGGAGATCTCAGCCATAGTAGTGTCTGCCCTCCCTCTAGTATAATAGAGCTAGATGGCACTCTGCTTGTAGTGCTCAAAGTGCCACAAAAACACATTTGAAAAACTCAACAGCAATGTCTCTTACCAGAAATCATGACCCTGTTACTGAGTGTAGGCAACTGGACTTGCTTGAGTTTCTTGAAGACCTTTCACCTCTCATCCAAGAGGCTTCTTCAGTTCTAACAAACTGGTACAAAGTCGCAGGCTTTAAACTCTGTGTGGGTGTGAACACTTACAGAGTCGTTGAGGTCACATGTGAGCTCTGAGTTTCAGACGTAAAGGTCATATGTTAGTCGTTGACCCACCTGGCCATCTTGTGTGGCATTAGGGTTAGAAGCTTCTTGGATGAGAGGCGAAACGTGTTCAAGAAACGCAAGCAAGTCGTGTTGCCTACGATATAGCACTTACCGTGATTACCATGACCTAGATGACTCAGAGGGCCCTATGTAGATGGTCTAAAGCGGAGGGCGAAGGGCGCATAATCCATGTCGCAAGTGTCATTGCTATTTAGATGCAAGCGCAGTTGTCATTTTCACACCCTGCGCCCTCATCATCTAACTAGCAAATGAACTTGCGCTTGTCTGGGTGTGTTGGTCTAAAAATGAAGAGTGGTCAGGCACAGTCATGGCGCGTTGCTAGTTAGATGACGTAAAAAGCGAATGCGCCAGTGACCAACAAAAACCTGGTCTAAAGTCAACGGCGCAGTATTTCGCTGTTAAACAAGTTAGTAATATGCGTCTCTAGGCGGGTGCACAACGTGCGTGCACTCTGCTCAGACACACATGGAGCAGCCACACATATGCAAAAGATAACAAATAAAAATATGATTACAATGTGAAAGGTTATTATTGTGCACATTAAAATATATATCAGAAACACGTCTTAATGGTCATTAATCAGAATGATCTAATCGCAGTAATAATGATCATCATAATTTGTAATAATGACAAATGAAATTGTGAAATTATCTGACCAATCATTCATTTTTTTGATTGAAAACCAAAGCCCACACATTGCATTTATTTTAACATGTTATACTAGGCTACATTATATACTAGGCTACATTATATTATATTATTATATTGTTACCTGAGTGTAATGTGAAAACAATTAACAAACGTGGGGGAGAAAACGCTGAACAGGTCCTAGCTGCAGGATCAGCACCTTCGGGAGCTCCGCGGCATTCCTGACAGCTGTGCTCTGTTATATGATGAAAACAGGTTTGAATAATATTCCACAGATATTTAGTAAGATCTTTCTTGTATTAGTGATCCCACGCCTGCTTTACCTCGGGGAGCTTGGGTGCCTGTCTGCTGTCCCCGTAGATCTGGTTCTGACGGGCCTTCACCTCCCGCACAAGGAGATCCGTCTCCTCAGCTGTAAAACGCTCACTCTTTCCAGTTGGTAGGTCCGCCATCTAACTAGCTTTCCGCCATGACACTCTGATTGGCTTATTGAATGATACGCCCAAAACACACCCATGACTAATTCACAGAGTAAGTCCAACCGTTTTAGACTCTTCGCCATGGCGCACAGTCTAAAAACGCGCTGTCTAACTAGCAGGTGACTGGAACACGCCCATGCGCCGCACGCCTGGCGCTTCGCGTTTTAGACCATCTAAATAGGGCCCAGAATCTTCACCAACAAGTTAGGGTTAGATGTGTCCAGGTGAGAATGGGTGTTAAGTTGTCTGGGGAGGGATCCCAAGACTGCATTGTAGGTGGGTGATTAGTGGTGTCGTAGGCCACCTCTGTTTAACGATGGTCGTTCCAGTTTGACGTAGATGGCTTCTTTCAATCCTCTTTCAAATCATCTGTCTTCTCTGGCCAAGATGTGCACATTGCTGTCCTCACAAGAATGTATCTTATCCTTTAGATGTAAATGGACAGCCGAGCCCGAACAGCTGGCTCTCCTGTGCTGTGCCATGCACTTATGGAGTGGTTGTTTTGTTTCATCAATGTACAAATCTGTGCATTCCTGGCTCCATTGAACTGCATACACTACATTACCCTGCTTATGCCTGGGTGTTCTGTCCTTGGGGTGAACAAGCTTCTGCCTCATTGTGTTACTTGGTTTGAAGTGCACAGGAATTTGTTGTTTGTTGATGATCCTCCTGAGTTTCTCAGATACTCCTGCGACATAAGGAACAATGATGTCACCATGACGTGGATGACTGAGAATCTTCACAGACGTCTTGCATCTACTCATGGACAAGAGGCTCGTCCTCATGACAGCATGAGATGGAAACATAAAAGGCGTCCTCCTCAACTGAGCTGCACCATTAGCTATGTCATTTGTGCTTGGTGAGCTCGCAGTAGAAAGTAAAAGAAAGAATACTATGGTTTTAAAGTACTCAATTACAAGTAAAAGTCCTGCATTTAAAATGTTATTCAACAAAAAGAACAAATGTATTACCAGCTAAATGTGGGCAACCAGAAATCTGTTGCATGAAATTGACTTTGTGTAAAATCTTGCATTGGAGTAAGTTGTGCCATGCACATATAAAGGAGGTGTGTACAAGCTTTAGTATATGTCCCAGTTGCTCGGCTGACAAAGTAGTCCTGAGATCCTGGTCTCAGATGGCCCTGAGGGAGTCTAAACAAGTTTAATTCATCCTGAAAATGTAATCATATACCACTGAAGTGAGCCCCTTTTATTTGGAGGAATTGAATATGCAGTGAAAAAGTGCCTAATTTGGTAGAAGTTTGTGGGAGTGAGTATGTGGGAGGTTAAATTTTGGTGATAAATGAAGGAAAAACATCTTTAATATGGAAGTTATTAATGGTAAGCAGGCCACTGTTCAACCAGATCTGGAAAACTGGTTCTGAAGAGGCTGGTAAGAATAGGTGGTTCTGAAAGATTGGAACTAGACCTGAAGGAGCATGACGGCCAAACTGTCTTCTAAACTGATTCCAACTTTATAAAGTGTTGGCTACATTTGGGTTCTGAGCAGCTTATTGAATTGAGAGATGTAGCTGGGAACAAACCATCGACCAAAATGAGAAACATGAAGAGGACGTTTCCATCTGGCTCCACTAGGGCTGTTAGTACTGTGTCTTATTACTGTTCCAAAAAAGTAGTTTGTTGATAGTGCAGGCCCAATAGTCCCGGCGGAAGTTTGGCAAGGCAAGGCCGACTTTAGACTTGGGGAGTTGGAGGACTGTTCTCTCAATGCATGCTTGTTCATGCCACCACAGGAGTAAGTAAAGAGAAAAAAATGTTTACTTATAGTGGAATATGTTGACACTCATACAAAAACTGAAACTCTGTGCCCTAGCTGTCTGGCACACACCATAAAGTCAAACTTGTGATTTTCACATCTCAACTACTTCTAAAGGATTTGTTATTGAGGTGAATATTTTACCATGTATATAAGACCTGCTGTGTCTGTTGGGAATGGAGGAGGATGATTTATACACTCAAACAGCCCACACAGTGCCAATTACTACTGTCAGTTACAATATTATAATATTGTGACTTTTTTCTCCCATAGATCTTATCATCTAATTATATACAGATTACACCAATACATTTTTACAAACTGCAACAGCCATTTAAACTGTTGCTCTTTTTTGTGTGAAATGCAATGCATCTAAGTAAGGAGCTTGTTGAAAATTAAATGATGCATCTCACAAGGGTTTATCCCGCAAACAATACATCTGACACATTTAGATATATCATTGGTTGCTTTAGTGAAATAAATGTGCTGCAAAAAGTCATTCATCTAAACAAGTAATTTGGCCTCATTTGTGCAGTTTCCTTTGTTCCATGAATCCTTAAGTCATAAATTGAATCCGAAAAAGACTTATTTAGATTTAATGCTTGGAACATTCTTTCAGCTAGGGAGAGAATTCTGCCACCCTAGGCCCGGATCACAACAAGACACATGGCAATAAGGCTTGGCAGCCTCAGGCCCCCCCACCCCACCTCTCACCACCAACAGTTGCTCACACAAAACCATGCATGCGATCGCTGATTAGTATTTGAATAATATGTGACCTTCTTTGCAGTCAAATACCATAAATATCAGCCTTACATCGAATTTGCCATTGTCCCACTGTTCCTACCACATCTACCTGCATCAAAACAGCAGCAAATCCCACCTCTCTCTTGGCTGCTTGAGCCATGTGTGAAACCATTGATGTTATGCCGTTATTCCAACAGCCCAAATTTCCGAAGCCCCATTAGTCCTAAAATTGTCCCATTGGACTGATAGCCTATTTCTCCAACAGCCCATTATCCCAAAAACAAATGCTTATTGCTCCAAAGTCCTGTCTCTCTGAAAAAACACACTCCCTGCAGTTCGAGCACATGGGAGAAGTTTTACTTGTAGGCTTCCTTCCAAAAAAAAACCCTTTCTAGCAGAAATCTTTTTATCTTAACTCAAACCATGGATTTTTCCAGACCTTAACCAAGATATATCTTACTGGCAGAAAACCTTCTAGGACAGTGGTTCCCAACTGGTCCAGCCCTGGGGTCCACATTTCTGCTTAGTCATTGGTTCAAGGTCCACACAGTTTAATACATTTAATGTCATACTTGCATTTGGCCATGTTGTCTAGCTACTTTGCTGTTTTTAGTAAGTAGCTGTCCGTTAGTCACCCACCCTACAGCAAGAAAACAGCACTAAAATCTCTGTGCCAGAAATCCACCAAACTTAAAAATAAAGTGTGTGTATTCTTTTTTTAATAAAGTTGACACATTCATGAGTCACTTGCGGTCCATTCAGAAAGGACCCGCAGCCCACTTTTGGATCTCTAGGAAAAATATGCACTAGGAAAACTTTTCCCAACTGTGCAGTTCGACAACGCAACCACCAGAAAAAATGTTTGCATATTTGCAATGTTAATTTCTGTAAATCATGGATATGTCACATTTGTCAGCAGCACTGTGATGAATGTGTGATTAGGTTTAGGCACAACAGACTCTTGGTCAGAGTTGGGAAAAGATCATGTGTGGCTTGAAACACCTACATTTGGTGGCATGAAAGTCACTGGAAAAGCACAGGCGAGTCAATTTCTCAGTGTCTTTTACGCAACAGATCCCAAGTATTTTTACTTACCTGTTGCAACTTTTCACAGTGGCATTTGAGTCATCAACCCCAGCTGCTTTTATTGACCCGTCACCATGTTTCTCAACAGTGATTTAGCCTCCCATCTCAGGTGTTTCTCCCAACCGATATTGTGTCTATCATTTAAAGAAATATACAATGCGAACATTTTTCTGGCAGTTGGGTTGTCTAACTGCACTGAGTGTGTATTGTTGGAGAAACAGGACTTCTGAGCAATGGCCATTTGTTAATGGGATAATGGGCTGTCGAAAAAATGGGCTTTTGGTCCAACGGAATAACAGGCCTTTATAATTTTTGGTCATTGAAACAATGGAGCGGTGCCCATGCCTTGTGCCAATAAAGTTGTGAATATGTAAGTTTCATGCATGTCTGAAAACTGCTAGAAAAATATGATGCAGGGCGCAAGACAGGACCACGTGCCAGGTGTGCTTTACCATTAGGGGCAGTAGCTCAGTCCATAGGGACTTGGGTTGGGAACTGGAGGGTCGCCGGTTCAAGTCCCCGTTCGGACCAAATACGGAGCGTGGACTGGTATCTGGAGAGGTGCCAGTTCACCTCCTGGGCACTGCCGAGGTGCCCTTGAGCAAGGCACCAAAAAAACCCCAACCGACAGACTCTGACATCTCTTCACTTTGTGCATGTATAGGTCCTGTTTGTGCATGTGTGTATTTCGGACCTGTGTGTTAATGGCAAGAGTGAAAAATTGAATTTCCCCTCAGTATATATAAATAGGAAAACACTGGTATTGCTGGCGATGCATTTTGGTGTGAACAGGTCCATACTCTTTTGTGTCTGACCTCCTTTACTTTAGAGGAGCTGGCTTGTAGCTGCAAAGTTGCTGGTTAGAATTCAACTGCTTGTTGGGAAATGCAACAGAGCAGTAAATAAAAGTGGACAAACTCATGTGATGTATTTATCCATACAAACACACACGCTTGCTCAAATATAGAGGGAACTGACAGGGTTTTACGGTGCAGTAATACATACTCTTCCTGTCATTACACAACTGATACAGATCACTGTCCCAGTCTATCACCTCAACTGCTTACACTGTAAAACTGATTTGCTGGAGTTGTAGTACAGTGTTATTGTACGTAGCACTAATTACTGGTCGTAAAACCTAGTTTTACGTCTGTGTAACCTGGAAATGTATAATGCTCTGCAATGAATTAAGTCTCTTTTTAAAAACATTTATTTTGTCAGTTTTTACTAGCGTATGTTGCAATCCTGCAAACACTGATGAACAGCAGCTACAACATGACACAGGAGGAGGGTCAGGTCCATCAGGCACACGCATTGTTTTAATGAAGAATGCCTATCATACTGCCAGCAATATATTAAAAACATTTTAAGTGTGTACAAGGTCAACATACCCGCCCCATATTTGAGATAACCATGCAAGTCTATCTTTTGAGAAAAGGACAATATGCAGTTTTTCTGCAACTGCAGTGATATGCATACATACAAATACTTTTGCACATATGCTTTCCTAGACACATCCACCTAAACCTCTCTGTGATGAGCTTGTTTGGAAAGGTGCACAGAAAATTCTAACACCATTAGCATAGCGTCGCCATCAGCAGAAATGAGACAGCCATGTGAATTTCTCTGTGTTGCCAGGAATATCAAGAGTCTTCTGTAATAATGTACACTGGCCATAGATAAATTAGACTTAGTCATTAAAATGCAGATGGCCCTTTTGGTAAATGCTTTGTGTCAGTGGGGTTAGTATGTGATTTGTTGTGGTTATGATTGTCTGCTTTTCAAACACACATACACACACCAGCACCGTGCACATGGGTGAGTGGCGTAAAGAAGTTAAGGCCTGCGATAATTTCCTGTCAGGCATAACCTTTTCAATATTTTGTGATTCATACAGTGAAGCACATCTGATGTATGCACAAGCATCAATCTTTATAACACACGCACACATGCACCGAGACTCTGTGTGGAGAATTATAAAGCATAAGGATTAACAGCGGGGGAGTGTCTTGGCCTGGAGTAAATCCCCTCATATTTGGAGAAAGAGAGAAAGAGTCAGGGGAAATTATGTGTGCATTTGCAGTTCTTAAAGTCGGCACCAGGAACGTGGCACCTCCGTGATCTGGCAGACTTATGAGTTTATGGCTTTAGGACAGGGAGGTTCCCATCCGCCACAATGGTCTTTTATTACCAGCTAGTAGAAACTCTGAGGGCCATCAACAGAAAGTGGAAATGGGAGAAAACACAACCTCCTGTGAGCTGCACCTTGGCACTCTGGGGGCACCCAACACCTACACGCATCAAAAACAATCAGGGTTTACTTTTTTAATCTGCATACTTACTAAATAAAACTGTATTCTCCAAAAAAATCAGACAAAAAATGTAATTCCCGAGTGCTGCCTTGCTCAAAGGAACCCTGAGTTCCCCTGCAAAGTAGGTGACTGGGTCAGGAGGAAGAGAGAAGAGCCGCAGGCAGCTGGAGGACAAGTGACAGCTGGATGAGGATGTGGAAGGTTAAGTGAACAGAGGAGAAGTGAAATGAGGGAGTAAGCCTGAGAGGTAAATAGAGAGGAAGAGAGAAAGAGGGAGAGAGAGGCGTTATGAATGTGGAAAGCAGGAGAAGAGCGAGACAGAGACAGATGAAGTGACAGAGAGAAAAAGAGGGTGAAAGAAGATAGAAAATGAGAAGCAGAGTATGAGAGGGATGATTGAGTGAGGAGACGATCGAAAGAGCAAAGAAGGGGGTGGCAGAATGAAAAAGAGGGTAAATTAGCTGACAAGAAATGTGGGCAGAGGATAAAGAGAGTGCGGGGGAAGAGATGCAGACACACAGAGACATCTGTGCACTTTTCTGTGTGAACTGTGAAAACTGCAACTTGAATTTTGTTTGCCTTATTGTGATTATTGATTAAGCTAAGCTTTTATTGTCACTACAATACACAACACTGCAAAACACTAAAGAAACCTCAACCGCCCTCCTATACTCTTCCTTTGTAAGGTACTTAAGGCAAAGATTTCTAATTTGTGATCCAGCATTGATCATGGTTTGAATGTGACTGCCGGCAATACAGCAGTCTGCATTGATTAGGCATGAGGCCCAGCCACCAACTGCTGTCAATATGGATCTAAACAGCTGTTCATTGAACGTGATTGATTGATAGTTGTTTTCCCTTAAATTTGGTTGAGTTGACAAGTTAACAACTCATCTTTATTTACTTATCACTAACCCCACTTCACTTAACAGACAAATATAGAATCCTTAGCCTTGCACTCCAGCAAAAGATGTAATCACCCCTTTAATGTGGAGCTCAAAAGCTCAGGAAGTTGTCGCAGCACTGGGTCATGCACCTCTGAATTTTTTTAACTAGGCACTCACTGCACGTCCTGCACTTTTCAGTTCAGAAAGGAAGAATGACAAAAAAGGTTTGCCAATACAGACATCTCTATGACTCTTCATTGAGAGACTGCAGGGATGTCATGACCTTCAATTCTAAAAGAAAATCACTCACCACACTGAGGAAGGAAAAGGCTTTTTTACCACAGGGTGTGGAGGAACACGGGGGGTCGCTGTAAAAGCTAAAAAAACAGCCTTATGGAAAGATAGCAACTCAAAGGGAAACAAAGAATAATTTCGACTAGGAGGTGAGCATTTATAATTACAGTGCGCAAATGCAATGTCTGACGGTACGTCACTACTGTTTACAACTGTTGCCAGGCAGCCTGTTTGTTTCTGGCACTGCTCTTCCAGTAATACTCGTTGACTTCTTGCTTATCCACAGAATATTTTGTTGACATTTTGGAGAATATTACAATGAACAGCATGTTGAATGCCTCTGAGCCTGCTTGTAGCTTGTGCGCCATCAATGTAGACACCACAGTGTCTAGGGCGAATACCAACAAAGCTTGAGTTTCTGCATCTCACCTGTTCTATGTTTCACATTTATTTTCCATAACCGCTTACCCTGTTGGGGGTCATGGGGGGCTGGAGCCTATCCCAGCTGACATTGGGTGAGAGGCGGGGTTCACACTGGACAGGTCACCAGACTATTTTAGGGCTAACCCATAGACAGACAACCATTCAAGCTTACGTTCACACCTACAGCCAGTTTAGAGTCACCAATTAACCTGCATGTCTTTGGACTGTGGGAGGAAGCCGGAGTACCCTGAGAAAACCCATGCTGGCACAGGGAGAACATGCAAACTTCATACAGATGGGCTCCACCTCCCCGCGGTTCAAACCCTCCACCTAAGGTTTGAACCAGGAACACCCTTGCTGTGAGGGGACAGTGCGAACCACTGCACCACCATGCTGCCCTAATGCTATGTTTATTTAGAGTTAAGGAATGATAAAGGAGTTGAAAGTCTTTCTGTAATTTAGTGAAACTTTAAAGAAGTTTCTAAAGTTTTAGACTCAAACTAAAAATCTGATTAACTTTTCATAATTTTTTTTTTTAGCTAAAGTGCGTGACTTTTACAAATAAATACATGTCTGTCACATTTAAGTCAACCAAGTTTACACAGTGCTGTTTAAACCTATCTCCTCCTCCAACCCCTGCAGGCATAAATCATAAGCATGTGTCAACAGTGTTTGTGCATGTCTGTGTATAGGTTCATGTATATGCGTGGTTACATTCAGTTTATTTGAAAAAAATATTGTGTATGTGCGTAAAGAGCATATGGCCTAAAGGTGATTTCAGAGGTAATAGCTGGATTTCATAATGCAATCTTGGAAATAAGTGGTTGAGGGGGTGGACAGGTGGATGACTGCAGAAAGGCAAAGGAAGAGGAGGAGGACGAAGAGGAGAGGAGGAGAAGGAGGAAATGGCCTAGAAACAGGAGAGTTGCTTTAATCACAGGAAGCAGCTGGGTAATTGTGAATGTCACTGAAAGCAATCAGAGACAGATCGGGTTCTCAGTTGCGGCGATGCATCAGGACATTCTTGCAGCAACTTGAGAGACGGTAATCAGACGGTTTTGTAGATGAAAGCCGGTGGGTAAAACTAACATCTCCAATCTGCATGATGATATGGAATAACGTGGAAAGAGCTGGCGAGGGGAGTGCAGCTCATAGACTTGGCTCTGACTGCAAGTGTCCAGATCATTTTCATTTGTTTCACTCACCTGAAGGCAGATGTAGAAACATTGCAAAGACATTATGCCACCATCCACAGAATCAAAGTTGATATGAGAGTGCATGTAAACACAGTAAACCATGCATAACTTCAGGGTTAATTGTGATGTTGTGTTACTGTGATGATCATGGCAAAACTAAATGAAAGCACGCAATCAAAGCTGTGTGTAACTGGTGTAATGTCAGCCTCTCATATAGCACTAATTACCTTGGTGTCAACCATCAGTATCTTTATCATCTTTATCCATTGTCTGCTTTCTCTAGTGATGGTATAAACCACTAGGATATGCCAACACTGTGCATAATCTGAGACTTCATCAAAATCTAAATTGATTTGAGAATGTGCTTACCTGGCATGCAAGCTTACTACACCATGCACACAGAGGGTTTGGAGTTAATGGTGTGCAGGATAGGGTGTAGTAATGAAAGATTAATAAAAATGATGATTCGATGGTAAACCTGAAGATGTTGGTGCAGAATGCTCAAGGATGCCACAGCAAACCTTATCCACACTTTATGGATCATATTGTATTTGTCAGTATTCTCTGTAGTATTGTCAGGATACTGTATAGCAACATATTTCATTATAGATGACTGTGGGTGATCTAATACTGATGAGAAATATTTAATTTTCAATGAAAGGTTATCTCTGGTGAGCCAGAAACACAGATTTACTTGCCATCTGCTGCCTGTGGGTTGATGGACAGATAGACGGCAATAGTGAATTTAAGTACTGCATACTTATACTTTATGCTTTACAGCAGAAATACATTGGACACTGACGCAGTGTCTGTCACAGCAGGCATTGAGCAGAGTGTGTCCTTCATAATCAGTTGAAGCTGCAACAGTTGATGACTCTTCTCTATTTTTACGCACCTGGTCTATTTTTTTTTTTTTTCCCCAAGCATGGCTCCGCAGCCCTCCAACAAGTAAAAACTACATAAAAATGAGTAAAAATCAAGTACAGTCTGTTTTAAAATGATTAAAATGAATACTGTATGCTGATTTCATACTGTGAATGTACCAGAGGCAATGTGACAAAGCAGTGCAACCTTGTATTTTTTTCACATTTTACATTAAAATAATTAAACCAAATGAGTGCGTCTTGCTGTTAAGTGATCTAGTTAATTAATTCAGTACCAGTCAATATAGCAAGGTGGCACCCAACCACACATCACAAAGAAAGTCTATGTAGCAGGTTAACAAAAAGCATACATAAAGTACCATAAAATACAACAAAATGATTACAAGGAATGGCTAAACATATAGAATTAAGGGACAAAATGAAATCAAGCAGTGATGAATGGGCCTTCGCACCTCTGCGTAACTTGTCAGTTGACATCCTGCATGCACCCACAAGTTACGCAGTGGTGCGTAACTTGACATCCTGCCTGCACCCACAAGTTATGCACCTCTGTGTAACTTGTGTGTGCAGGCAGGATGTCAACTGACGTGGCTATCCTTTTCTATGAAAGTCAGACTGTGCAAGTAGTAGTGAGATGGTATATCCTTCTTAGAGTGTGGGATTTGAATGACCCATTTCACATTTTGTACCCCTTTTTTGTCCACTATGGGGCACTTGAGAACACATCAAATGTAAGTAATTTTGCTGTTAATCAATTATAGACCCCACCATGCAAATTTCAGGTAAATTAAAGGACAGTTGTCTTGCAAGCCTTACTTCCTGTTGCCAGTAGGTGGCGCAATCACCATGACACCTAATGTGCATCTAGTTGGCTTCTGGCCTGGATAACATTCAAAGTTTGGGGCAGATTGGACCATATATGCTATTACTAACCACTTCTTGTTTGGAGGCGAAACATTGACATCTGACCCCTTGCCATGGTCACACAGTTCAACAAAAATTCAAGCTTTAAGCAACTTTTGATATCCAAGGTCTTTAGATGGTACAGACAAAATCTGAAGTCAATGGGATGAAATCTGTAGGAGGAGTTCATTAATGTACAACCACTGGAAATGGCCAAAAGTGGCAGAATAAATTTAAAATGGCTGACTTCCTGTTGGGTTTAGGGCATGGCTCTGAGAGGCTTTTTTGTTACATATGCCCTCAAATTTTCATACCTCTAGGTGAAACTTAAGGTGGGGGCTGCTTCGTTGAAATTTTGTATTGGGTGCTACCAAGCCCCATCAAAGATACCACGGTGACGGTATTTGATGGAAACTCTAAGTTTCATTTTGGAGTATCATCAACATTTTAGTACTTCTCTGAACAATTTTTAGGTGGGTCTAATTAACGTGCCAGAAGGAGGACATTTTCTGTTGCCAGTAGGTGGCAGTTTTGAAAAGATATGACCATGTGGAATGAAGTTACAGCAACTTCTGTTGTCATGTTAAAACATCAAAATCTGTGGCGCTGCCACGGCGACACCCTTTGCCCAAAACTCCAAATTTTCACAATAAAGCATCACCAAGGTCTTATGGCTTTTTTTGGCATAATTTCAGGTGTATCTGGTCAACTTTGTGGGCGATGTACATCAAAGTATAAAACAGGACTGTCATCAAAAATGTGAAGTTTTGGGCAGATTGGACCATGTATTCTGGAGTTACAAACCACTTCCTGTTTGGTCCCAAAACATGGAAGCTTGATGCCTCGCCACCATCAAACAGTTTGATAAAAATACAAGTTTTAAGCAACTTTTAAAGTCCAGTGTCTTACGATGGTACACACCAAATTTGAAGTCAATCAGATCTAATCTGTAGGAGGAGTTTGTTAAAGTACGACCTCCGGAAATGTCCAAAAATACCCCAAAATTGCACATTTAATTCAAAGTGGCTGGCTTCCTTTTGAGTTTAGGGTATGGCTCCAAGAGACTTTTTTGCACATGTTGAGATGTTACATGTGCCTACCGATTTTGGTACATGTAGGTCAAACTAGCTTTGAGGCAGTGGCGATTGCTCAGCTTCCCCTAAAATGTCAAAAAATAAGTGGTCAAATATCTACTGTTGTGTTTACATTTCATTGACTAAATATGCGCTAGAACGCGTTCACCTTTTGTTCAGAATCAGCTACTTATCACAGGTCACTGACGCGAATTTCTTCTCATTCATTCCCGTAGCGTCACAGTGCATTAACAGTGGAAGCTCAGCGTCCAAAGACTTCAATGGGGAAGCATAGAGTGGGTTGTTCCACTGCAGCGAAACTAGACAGTCATTGGATAAATGCTCGGTTTTGTCCCGCCTTAGCGTCTCTGGGGGGTCTGTGGGGCAGTGGGCTGGCCTCGGCTGGCCTGGACGCTGGGCTTCTGCATGATGATTGGATTATCTGTCTGAGGCTGAATCCCTTTTTGATTGACAGCAAAATGAGCGAATCAGCGATCTTGAAATATAAACCACCGGAGCATTTTTCAAGTTTCATTTCATTCC
Source organism: Epinephelus lanceolatus (assembly GCF_041903045.1). Taxonomy (NCBI): domain Eukaryota; kingdom Metazoa; phylum Chordata; class Actinopteri; order Perciformes; family Serranidae; genus Epinephelus; species Epinephelus lanceolatus. Next base: position 17,038,911 of record NC_135747.1, on the reverse strand, counting down.
ATTGTTCCGAGTTGATCTGGAGACTTTTCCAATCCTCTTAAAGACTTTTTCTTTGTTAAAAACGACTAGCGACAAATCTAGCATCTTTTTCTGGTGTTATTGGAGACTGTACTCGTGTTTGGAGACTCTGACTTCTGTCGCTCTGCAGTTACTGTCCCCAACGAGCAGCGGGTGCTGTGAGCCCCTCCACCGTAAAGTAGGGCTGCCACGATTAGTCGACTAATCGATGACTAATCGACTATTAAAATAATTGGTGACTATTTTAGTAGTCGACTAATCGGTTTGAGTCATTTTTCATAGAAAAGTACTATAAAAGTACCCTAAAATACTCTCACTGCAGCTTCTTACATTCAGATATTGGCAGCTTTACACACTCTTCCTTGACAGTGAACTAAAACCCTTTGGCGTGAGTATGAAACAAGACATTAGATGACGTAATTTTGGGGTTTGGGCGAGACAGACCGGCATTTTTCAACATTTTAACACATTTTTCAATGAAATGATTAGTCGACTAATCGAAGAAATAATCGACAGATTAGTCAACAATGAAAATAATCATTAGTGGCAGCCTTACCGTAAAGCACTCGCAGGCGGACACACTAGCCTCGTGCAGCAGCCCCAGAGGGTAGAATTTACGTATAAATAAACGGACACATTTTATGATGTAGGCCGAAAATGAGCTTCCCCTCCTTGAAAGACCAGCAGCCGCCACTGCTTTGAGGGCTGCTTCGTAGAAATTTTGCAGGGGGCGCTACTGAGCCTTTTTTTTTTTTTTTTTTTTTGCGCCTGGGCATGAGACCGCTAACATATCAAATGTTTCACCACGTGATGTGTTTGCAAAGTTTTATGAGTTTTTGAGTATGTTAAGCCCCTCAAAAATGCAATTCATTTGGCAGTAGAATAAAAATCGCGCCACAAGGTGCACAGGCTCTAATAAAGACATCTTAAACCCACTGCAGTAATAAACTCTAAAGATGCCAGTCACACACCATTTTTAAAAGCGTTTTTAAAATGTGTCAGGGACTCAGCTGACCTGATGAGAGGAGTGTGATCTCCTTTTGCCCTGTGCTTGGACTGTGTGTACCCAGACCTGAGGATCAGAAAGGAGACAAACCACAGAGGGCTTTAAAAGAAATCTAAACTTTATTTGTATGTGAATGAATTATAAAATGAATTGAAAGCCAATGCAGAACTGAATACATGTTCTTATAAAGCCTAAGGCTTTTCGCCAACACAGTATTCTCTATTTTTGTGATGAATATTTCATTTGCTAATACCAAACAACAACTGGTGCAAGTGATGGTGTTGAACGTTTAAAAATATTGACACTGACAGTGCTGTGCAATTCTGTGTCTTTATTTTACATGTCAGACTCAGGCTGTTTTTTTAGACTCCGTAAATCTGTTAGACAGATTTACTCCATAAAGACTGTGTCCAATGGCAATCTTTGAAATGATGTTTTAGCATCTGACAGTCCCTGCACTATACAAAACTTTTATCACTCGCCTTTTTGTCTTTTATGAGCACTTGCAGCACAAATGTGTTCCACATTACAGCTTCTATTTTTCTGGACCCAAAATATCTCCCAAAATGATTAACTTCTGGGTTATATGAGTCACGCTTGTTTCCCTCTCCAGGCTTATTGCTGTTTGACTATAATGCCTGTAAAATGTGACTGAGCTGAATGATAAATCTTATCTATGTCTCTTTATCCCAATTTGCCTCACTATTTTTTTTTTTTTTTCGATTTTTGCTCATTGTTGCTCTGACACATTCAAACACATTCTCACAGTTTTTTTTAAGATGTGCTGACATATTGAGAAAGAGAGACAATTACCAAGGCAACAGTCTATCAAATAAAATGGAAAACACTGAATCTGACAAGAATGTTTTTAAGTGTTCTCAGTTAAAGAGACAGGTCACAGATTAAACACTGGTATGTCTGCACATTTAATAAGTTTTAGGTAAATATTAAGCCAGTGTCAGGAAAGGGACTAAACTAAACTCCAGAAGCTCTGCAGCTCTTTGCAGTCGATCATGTTTTATGTATTGGTCATGAACAGTCAGGTCAATTTTATTTATATAGCCCAATATCATAAATCACAATGCGTATAGCATGTGACACCCTCTATCCTCACACCCTCAGGTTTGTTTACCTCAGACATAAAGCAATGTATTTTTTAGATAATAATGCTCAGATTCAAAGATTTAAGTCCTAGCAGAGAATCTTTTAAAATAAATTAAAGTTGTTATTGGCTGTCAAGCACCCACACATGTCAAACCTTAATAGCATTATGTGCTCAAACGTGTTCAAGTCAGATCCTGTATAGAAAAACCTCTGGCCCACCTTGATCTGCGATGGCCCTCTGCCATGCCCCGAGCCAGCACCAGCATAATTATGCAGCACTGGCTATAAATGAATAGTGTGTATTAAACTCCTGGCCTTCTCAGCCACCGTACCCCTCCCAGGCAGCCCTCTCCCGGCATCGCGCCACGCTCTAACTAACTATGACAAATTAGCCCCACACTTAATTACTAGCCTGGGAAAATCACAATGATGTTTATTAGGCGCGGCATCATAAAGCGGTGTGTCCGTGCCCCAAGACCAAAGCGCTGTGCCGGAGAAACACTAATAATAACAACAGCCATACAAATTGGCTGAGCGGAATGACCGGGGTCCCCGAGGCGCCGGCCGGGGTGGGGTAAGGGGGAAGGTGACTTTCTGTGGATGAATCAATACTGTTCTCCGCTGTGCTGTGCTGAGCTCCAGCTACCATTGTAGATCTGCCTGAGATGGCTGAAATCCACTGTATGTGTGTGTGTGTATGTGTGTGTGAGTGTGTGTCAGTGGGTTAGATTTAGCTGCGATCCTTACTCCATTATGGGTTAATAGGAAAAAGGATCCGCTGATGAAAAATGCTGAATATATCACATTATAGGAGAAGTTTTTTTCCCCCTTGACATACAGTTATATGGGCATGTGTATCTTGGGGGTCTTCGGTCTGATAAAGATTAAGTGTGTGTGTGTGTGTGTGTGTGTGTGTGCGCGCGCGCGCACATGAGAGACCACAGCTGGGCTGGTGGCACTGGCCTTGTGGAGAGAGCGGTCGTAAATAGAGCCTCCATGCTTGCCGGCTTATTAACAGTTGATTTATCTGCCTCTCTGTAAGGAATGCGCGCCCTTGGCACCCAAGCCCAGAGTTCGGCCCCAGGGGGCCCCAATTATCCAGTGCCATGTGTGCGTGTGAAGATGTGTCAAGGGAATATTCTGCGTGGCTGTGTCATGGATGTTGTGCCTGCGCATATGTCTTATATTGCTGTATACATCAATGAAACTATTCAGCACCAGGGTCGTCTTAATCATCACTCACTCTCTCTCTCACACACACACACACACACACACTGGCACATACACACACACTTTTTATGCCAACTGTGGAGGGAGATACTGGGGGCAACAATAGGATGGGAAAAATTTATTCGACAGCTTTCTGCCCCTACAGTGATTTATCAGAGTATTTATCCCACTGATGTGCCTTTATCTTTTTTTTCCTCCTCTCTTTCTGCCTCTCCCTCGTCTTTCTTCCCCTCCCATACTTTTACATTAAGGCAATGTGTATGTTTGAATTGTGTGTGTTCATCATTATAAGCACTGACACTACGTTATATTTTACTGTGTTGAGACAGCTGCGTGGTTTTGATTTACTGTATTAAGGCTGAAGTTTAAAGGCCCCATCTCATTTTATTCATAATGTTTGCCCCCCCCCCCCCCCCATGCATTTCAAGGATATGTTTCCTCTAATCCTATCAGTAAAATGTCATGATCAAATGTGTTGTTTAAATCTCCTCCTGTCTGGTCTTTTTGTCTTGGAAGCGCAATGTTTCACATATTTTGCACTTTCTTTGCATCTTTTTTTTTTTTTTTTATCCCCCTGTCATCATTATAATATCAGTTCAGTTGGATTAAGATTGGTGCAGTCAAGTATGAAGAAAATGAGTCATGAATCCTGATAAAGCTTTACACATGGAAAATTAAGATTTCTAATATGATACTTGAGGAAATAAAATTACTTTTATAATCATTCGGCTTTATTTTTATAAAGGACTATTATATTACAGTTTTGCAGTTGTTAATTTTTACCCTCATTACATGTTCAATAACTAGGGCTGCCCTCAACTAAGAACTTTCCTAGTCAACCAATAGTCGTCATTTAAGGTCATTAGTCGACTAGTCATCCACATGTTTATGATATTAATTTAATCATTAAATGATATATTTTTGGCGGGGCAATACCTTGTTTTGAGTTGAAGGTGTGAGAAAGAATAGTATCAGTAACATTGTTAACACTGTGCTACATTACAGAGAAATACAAACCGTACTAATGAACCTTCATTAATATAGGCCTATATTTTATCTACAAGTGCACGTCACACACTGAGCGAGCTGCTTGTTAAGTGGCTAATGGGCATGTAGCTACTTCCATGTTTCAGATGATACGTCATGTTTGTAGTCGACCAATGAAGATGAGTTTACATATCACCTTGGGTTCGTCCTTCACCTTCTCAAAATGATCCCACACTCCCACACTGGATTTCCTGCCCAACATGTTATTAACTAGCCTGTGTAATAACCACAGGTACCAGCCCTGTAAATTAGGGGCCGCACACATGCCACGTCTTTAACCGACTGGAAAACGTGAGGTCAGGCGCTGGGCACTACTCTTGTGCCTTTTTTGTCCCAGTTTTCAAGAGCGCAGCAGCAGGTTGGGTCTGAGGTTGCTAGGCAAACTGAACAAGCATTGCATAGCCTATTTACCTGAAATCCTGAGTGCAGAGCTGATCTTCTTCCAGGCACTGTTTATTGTAAGTGTGAGGGCCTATCGTCCATAGGACAGATGTAAAGCTCTGGGTAGGCCTGTGCGAAAATGATCAATTATTCCGTATTTATCAGACTGAATATTTACAGAAGAAGGGAAAGATATCTGTCGGCTGGGATTGGTTTGTAACGTGACTCCTGTTTGACTGCTGTGGCCACTTCCTGTGTCCGTCCTTTCAAATTAAATTCCCACATGGTCCAGTCATATAGGTTTTGATTTATTTTGACAAGGCACACTCCTAATAGAGTTTAACATTGGTTCTTTCTTTCTGCGACTAAGCGACCAATGAAATCTTGCCAAATATTGACCTTTCTGGTCAACTAACTTTTGGTCAAATATTAGGGGGCAGCCCAAACACTAACTAAGGCCATGCTGACTTAAGACCCTCTGTAAATTACTCCAAGTTAGGCCTCTTTGTACAAAAGCTATATCGCAGTTTATATAATGTGATAGTCAGTATGTGTCAGTATGATTTCTGTAGTTAATTTCATTTAAATTACCTGTTTATAGAATACAAATAATTGTGATTCTTCACAACGTTTGAAAGCAGGGTTAGGTGATATGAGAATCAGATACATTTTTTTTTACCAAATACCTCAATATCGATATTGAGATGATGTTGTAAAGTTGACTAGTGCTTTTACAAATCATTCATACAATGAGATATTTGATAATTATCAGCAATGTGTATTATGACTAACTGGGTGAAGACTAGACTTGCAGCAGTAGTTGGTGTTACATGCTGTTCGGACATACACTGATTACATAACACCCCCAACTTTTTTTTTTTTTTTAGCCAGTCACACGATGAATGCTAGAATTTATTATGAACTGAAAGTTTCTGCTCCGTACAGCAGCAGCAGGAGCAGAGACGCTGCACAGAATAGCAGGAGTCAGATTTCACTTCAAGTGATGAGTGTGAGGAGAGTTGACCGACAAGACGGTGGCAAAGGCTTTGGTGCACCTATTGGGCAGTGTTTCAGATTTAAACCCAATGCTAACAGGGAACCTGAAATGTAATGAGGGAAAAGAAGTTGGAAGTGTACAGCCTTACACCTGCAGCGTTTCATATAACAGCTCACCGTGGCTGCTCTCTCTTGTTCCATTACTCCCTGCTGTATCTCAAACTGATCCTCTATCAACAAACACTGCAACTGACCATTGTTTTGTTTGATGAACTACAGCAGTACTGATAATATAATCTCACTAACAAACACATTGCATTTCCTGTGATTTATTCATAATAAAAGTCATCTCATGCTCAAATACAGCACTCTACAGATATTGTGCGTCACTGTAATGTTATCATGAAGTTATTAACAGGTGGGAAAAGCATTCCTAGCAAAGGTAAATAATAGAGCAGCTAGATCAGTCTGGTAAGTTCAATACAGCCTTTAAAACCAGGAAAAGACAGCACTTACATTATGATATCAAAAATCGAGGACAACATCTAGTCTCATATCATGATATCAATATAATATCAACATATTGCACAGCTGTATTTGAAAGTTGTTTCCATGATCTACATTGTAAATTATTTTTGGTATTGTCATGAAATTGGAATTTTTAACTTTAATACAATACCTTGAAAAATATCGATATACAATATTTATGATACCACGGTGAAAAATGGACATTGAGGGCTTAATGTGAATTTTTTTATTAAAGGATTTGTAATAAGGCTGTTACATTATGATCATGACTTTCTCAGTAAGTTGTCAATTTCAAGTCATTTTTATTTGTAAAGCCCAATATCACAAACTACAATTTGCCTCACAGGGCTTTACAGCATACGACATTCCTCTGTCCTTGGACACTCACAGCAGATAAGGAAAAACTCCCCAGAAAAACCCTAACAAGGACAAAAATGGTAGAAACCTCAAGAGGAGCAACTGCAGAGGGATCCTTCTTCCAGGACGGACAGACGTGCAATAGATGTTGTGTGTACAGAACAGATCAACATAATACATTTACAGTAATCCATATGATAAAAGTAGTAAACAACAGCAGAATGACTTGGTTTTCAGGTTGCAGTTCAGTTGAAAATAATCAACAGCTTACAGGAATCCACTTCAGATTCAGCTGGATCACATTTTATTTTTCAGTTGCAACTTGTGTTGTGTTGCGCTGTATCCCCTCGCTGCCTCCAAACACTACAGCGTGTGTATACTCTCTGCTCCATACTGGGTCTGCAATACAGTGCTTACGATGATCAGTGAAGTGAAGTGCAAGATGAAAGACTCACATTACTCCATGAAAGTGTTACCTGGGGGGAAATGAGTGTATCAACACTTTGCAGCATGAAAGACCTCTGCACTTTGTCACTACAGCAAAAGAAAAGTGTTGAACATGTTATTTTCACAAAGTTTCATAAGTTTTACCCAAAAGTGTGATCCTATGAATCCCATCTAACAGGCATGTGTGACAGCATGTGTAAAAACTAAGTTTAGTGTTTTAATGTGAATGTGTTTTGGAGATGCGATGAAGGTGGATTAAAAATGTCTTATGCACCTGCCTGCAATAATGTGAATCCAATTGATTGTGCAGAATCTGAGATATTACACCTCTGTGCTCATCAGAGGCAGCATCAGTAATTATCACATTTAGATCTGCCCTGTCAACTCTGCAGCTGCATGCCTCCCACTCACCCCACCGCTGGCTCACCCTCATTATGACCACCCCATCTTTATTTAATAATTTATTTAAATTCATTGAAATTATTTTTGCTTCTTCAGCTTGATTCAGCTGTGCACTATTAGGAAGAGAAGTTTAGTTTGATTGTGTGCAAGTTTAATTGGAATATTAAGAATACCTCTCGCATACCCCTCTCCTTTTCTGAGCAGCTCAAAACAGGGTGTTCATTTGTTTGTCTTGTTAGTTATGTAGTGATGATCCTTTGGGAAACGGAGGAGATGGAAATTTCATCTGCTCTAGTTTGCATCACTCTCTGTATTCTGAACCTGTCTGCTCCCGCTGGATGGTGGGAAGCTCTGCACTGATCACTGTCGAACACACGGTAATTAAACTTTGCAGCATGCTGACTTGAAATGTTCACATCTATCGGCATCAGTATCTTCATCACTCTTTGCTCTCTCAATCAGTGCTCATTGGACTGTATGTCAGAACTAGCTGAGGGGAAATTGTAAAAAAATACCTGTTTTCTTATTTGTTTTAGTGAGTTTAATTACAGATGCTGGTACAGTAGGCCTACATATGATTCCCCATTTGGTGAAATGTCTGCTACTGATTGCTGTTGCTATACTGTAACATTGGCAGTTTACCATTGTAAATAAGTGAAGTAACTGTTTTTCTGGCCACCTGACAGACCTCCCCAACACCGTTAAGCTTTGATATTAAAAACAAATATGTTGCCCACTGAACAGCAGAGGTTACCTTTGATTTACAGTGTTGAATCGAGATCAGTCATTCCATCACTGTGACTGTAACCGAACACCAGAAAGGCTGAATGCTTCACCTGCTCAACAGTGTTCAGTAACTACCCTCTAACTCCAGTGTTATGGTTGCTCTGTGGTCTTTTCCGGCCCTATCCACTCCCATCTAAGTAACCTCTGCACCTGAGGGTGACTGATCCCATCACACACACCCTTTCTATAGGTGACATAGGTGGCCGCCCAGGTGCCAGCCAGAGTAGCGGGTGGAGCGGCCTCAATCATAATAATCATAATCATTTAAAAACTCTCCAGCTAATTCAGAATGCAGCAGCACGTGTACTAACAGGAACTAAGAAATGAGATCATATTTCTCCTGTTTTAGCTTCTCTGCACTGGCTCCCTGTAAAATCCAGAATTGAATTTAAAATCCTACTGTTAACTTATCAAGCTCTAAATGGTCAAGCTCCGTCATATCTTAGAGAGCTCATAGTGCCATATTATCCCACCAGAACACTGTGCTCTGAGAACGCAGGGTTACTCGTGGTCCCTAAAGTCTCCAAAAGTAGATCAGGAGCCAGAGCCTTCAGCTATCAGGCTCCTCTCCTGTGGAATCATCTTCCCGTTGCGGTCCGGGACTAGACCCTCTTTGATAAAGCTTATAGTTAGGGCTGGCTCAGGCTTGCCCTGTACTGGCCCCTAGTTAGGCTGACTTAGGCCTAGTCTGCCGGGGGACCTCCTGTAATACACCGGGCACCTCCTCTCTCTCTCTCTCTTTCTCTCTCTCGCTCTCTCTCATGTCCTGTTATTGCATCTTGCTAACTCGGCCGTACTGCATGTCAGTAACTCGGCTTCTTCTCCGGAGCCTTTGTGCTCCACTGTCTCTCAGATTAACTCATATCGCAGCGGTGCCTGGATGGTGTGACGTGTGTGGTTGTGCTGCTGCCATGGTCCTGTCAGATGCCTCCTGCTGCTGCTGTTATCATTAGTCATACTTCTACTGTTATTATACACATATGATTATTTTCACATATGTATACTATCAGATATTAATATATACTTTAAACATATTGTACCACAGTAGCCAGAATTATAACTATAATATTACTTTCATTAATGTTGTTGTAAACTACTGTCATTACCATCTGTCCTGCATCTCTCTCTCTCTCCCTCTCTTTCTGTCTCATTGTGTCATGCAGATTACTGTTAATTTATTATGCTGATCTGTTCTGTACGACATCTATTGCACGTCTGTCCGTCCTGGAAGAGGGATCCCTCCTCAGTTGCTCTTCCTGAGGTTTCTACCGATTTTTCCCCCCGTTAAAGGGGTTTTTTGGGGAGTTTTTCCTTATCCGCTGCGAGGGTCATAAGGACAGAGGGATGTCGTATGCTGTAAAGCCCTGTGAGGCAAATTGTGATTTGTGATATTGGGCTTTATAAATAAAATTGATTGATTGATTGATTGACAATGTAAAAATGTTCCAAAGGTTTTATGCTAGTCTGTAGAAGGCGTACCACCTCTGGTCCTGGAAATGCAGTTCACCTTTATATGTGTGAATCTGTGAGTGATGATCACGGTCAGAACATGCTTGAGCACTGATGGGTATGGTGGCGTGGAGTGTAAGTGGAGAGCATTAAAGTTATAGAAAATGAGAAGGAAAAGGCCATCTGGGGCGCAGTACAGAAGAAAAAGAAAAAGAAAGACAACATACCGTATTCTTTTTCAGTTCAATTCATGGGGTGGCACAGTGGTGCAGTGGTTAGCATTGTGGCCTCACAGCAAGAGGCTGCCTGGTTTGAATCCAGGGTGGAGGTCAGAGACCTGTGGTGGGGGAGCCCCTCTGTGCAGAGTTTGCATGTCAGCATGGGCTTTCTCTGGGTACTCTGGCTTCCTCCCACAGTCCAAAGACATGCAGGTTAATTGGTGACTCTAAATTGCCCATGGGTGTGAATATGAACATTAATGGTGGTCCATCTCTACGTGATAGTCTGGTGATCTATCCAGGGTGTACCCCGCCTCTCTCCCAATGTCAGTCCACGACCCCTAACAGGATAAAGGGTTATGGAAAATGGATGAATGATTATTTGTTTTGGTTTTTCATTAGATCAATGAATTGTTGAAGCTTGCCTTTGGCGTCTAATCTCCTTGGTTCGGCACTGCCCACCAGCGAATCTCTCTGTCTTCATACTAATTATTTTCTCTTTACCACTGCTGATGAATACAAAGCACATCAGATTAGGCTTCGGATCAATTACTGGACATAATGAAAATGTTTGCTGTTGTAGCTTTGTTCTGGTGTTTATCCTGACATGAGGGACACAGTGGATTTTCTCCCACTGTACTCAACCTTGTGTGTGTACAGTATGTGTTACACACCCGTCTCGTTTTTGAAGTGATGAATAAATGACTAATGATGCTAGGACAAAGAGCTGTGTTGTTAGATGAAAGGGAGATTACTAATGGACAGTTGAAGGTCTCATATTCATGTGTGTGTGTGAATGGCTGGGTGTTAGTGGATGTAATCGAGGTTGTCAATATATACAAGTGCAGTGCATCACACATGATTGTTTTGTGATAGCATTATTACCTGTATAGTTGCTGGAGTAGTTTGACAAAACAATTCCAACTCAAGCTCAATTATTCATCTTTTTCTGGAGCTATCAATCATTTGACAAAATCTTAATCCATTGATGAGGTTTGCTCAGTTAACATGGATGTAGATCTGCTGACGTGCAAGCTCAGTAACTGTTACAATTTCTTAAACCTGCTATAACACCTTTTTGCCTCTTGGCCCACCAAAAAGTCAAGTTACGGGCCAGAAAACAAAATCAGTAAATTGTAAGACTCACATGGTTCATTATTATCTGTTGGCTCATCACTGCAACAACAAAAAATCATTTTAACATGCAAGTAGTCGTGTGATCCACTGTGTATATAGAAATATTCATTATCACTGCTTTAACTTCAAAGCTAGCATGAACAGGAAGTCCTTGAAGTCTTCATAGTTTCTGGTCTTTGATTTTCTATCTGTGACACGTGGAGCAGAACCGTCATCTGTGTGAAGTTTACTTGAAGGTCCTTTATACAAACTTGTCCTGCTTTCCACATAGTATACTGTAGTGGCAAAGGGTTTATCCAACCTTAACTACTCCAAACTTGACTTTACCTTTATACCATCCCTAAAGGTTTGGTATGCAATCCTGGAGAAAGAGCTGACTGTTAAATATCATTTCCAGGTCATCAAATTTTACCAATGCAGTAAAATTTTTTACTGTAGATTAACTGTATCATCCCACTATTTTTCTGTTCTTTGTGCTCTACTAGGGATGTAACAATATCACAATCTCACAATATTACTGTACCCCAATAACAAGCCCATGACATTTATTGCAGTATTGTAAGACATGTCATGATATCAAAACCTCACTGTATGATAATAGTACAGTAGCTCCACGGTATAATATTAATTCCATTATCCATTAGTCAACAACAAGAACATTTGGTCAAAAATAAAATAGCTTATCATGCCTTTCTCAATCACCAGCCTCTTTCCCTTTATCCCTCCCTCACCTGCCTGTCTGCCCCCACCTCACTCCCCCCCCCCCCCCCCCCCCCACCTGCCTGTCTGCCCCCCCCCCCCCCCCACCTCGCTCCTTCTCCCTCCCTCATTCCCTCCCTCCCTCCCTCCCTGACCCAGCTCACCTCACTCCTTCTCCCTCTAACTTTAAATAAATACCTGGTTCTGTATCTGCCGTCACACAACAGTGTGAGAAGTTTAACAATGTCCGCGACATCTGCGCAGTCTGTCCGTGTGTCTGTCTCACGTGCGTTACGTCTGACTCGCTCTCAGTAGAAGCTGCAGTGACTGTTGTTGCTGCTGGGGTCTGTAGCGCTCAAACATCAACAACAACAGCTGCTTGGAAGTCAGCAGTGAAACAATTCAGCCACACACACGTACTAAACAGTCAGCTGACACGGTGACACGGACGATCGTCTCTCACACTCTCACAAGCGCCGTCATTTCATATCGTTACATGTCCGCGACGACGCAGCCACACACACACACGGACGTGCACGAAAAACAAGCGCGTTGCACCGAAGGCGCGCCGCTGGCGTCGCTTTGGGTTATGAGCGCACATGACGCACGTCTACAGTAAAAGTAATGGGTTTGAGAGTGCAAAAGAGCTACATCTGAACGCCCCCATGCGGCCCGTCTTGCTTTAGACAAATAGGGAAAACCCTGACATGTATCTGATATGTCATAGGCCTATATCCGATCCCTGATCGGGATGTAACTTCCGATTCCGATCGAGTCTGAAACCACGTGATCGGCCCTGATTTCCGATCACGTGATTGGATCGGGACATGCCTACACACTACAGTGGCAAATGACACTTAAACTGGGACCAACACTGACAAATGTGACTCACTTTCACTTACTGACTGCCAGCAAACCAAAGGAGAGCTCATGCTTTGGATTAAAAATCTACGCTGCTTTGAAGGTGTTCACCTTTAGTGTACCTCTGCCCTCTGAATGGACTTCTTTTCCTCCTCTTCTCTTGGTGTCTATCTAGTGTAAAACCACAGTATCTCTGTCTGCTCCCCAGTCTGTAATCATGACAGCAACCTTTGAAGTAGGCCACAAACAGATGAAAGAGAATGGGAATAAAAGAAGACAGTTTTCAGGAAAAGGTGTAGATAGCAGAGGCGAGAGATGACAAGATGACACTATATCATCTTTGTTCTGTGGGATAAAGGTTTATTTAGCATACAAATCTCGCTGTTAATAAGTCGTAAATTACATTTTGGTGTATTTTAAAAGATAATTTGGTACCATTCAACACTTTTATTTCTACATGACTCGTTTTCAGATATAATTTTCTCACTTGATGGGTGTGAAATTATCATGGAAACTTCCAACCGTGCCCATATCCCAAACCTATCATCAGGCAGAGTGTTGATATTGGACCATCTGCAAAAACCCCAGATTAAGTCAAATTACAATGTTTTTTAACGTCATTGCCAACATTTAAAATTACTTTCTTCTACAACATGTGGGCACAGCAGCACTGTTAAGCTTGGGGGACTTTTTTAATGACTATACACCACTGCACATAATACACAAAATGTATTACCAAAGCGGTTTTTTGTTGTTGCATTCAAGTGCTCGGTCTCTGCAGGAAGACTGAAATGCTGGTATAATTTCAATCTCTTTATAGTCACTCTGTGCTGTGAAGCTCCTCTCATCTTTATTGAGCAGATGAGAAGGTCTCAGCGGTAAATATGTGTTTGGTTTTACACACTTTATGAAGCGGACGAACTTTCAAGCTCACCTATCACTTTGAGTGCTTTGGGGAAAAGGTGGGTGCTTGTGGGCTTGCGTGTGTGTGACAGTAAGTTCTTTCAGTGTGTGCATAATGCTGTTTGTTCTCCTCTGGCACTTTTAATAGATTCATTCTAAAGTCCTCAAGGAGAGTGAAGACACACACACACACACACACACACTTAGTGAGCTCACACTTTCTTCAACTCTATTCAAGATGTGTTTTTAATCTCTACATAGAAGCTGTTCTGTCCATGAACCCCTCAATTTAAGACTGCACCAAGCTCCATAAGAGTAGATGTGTTTTTACAGAGAACCAAGAAGAGACAAAGACAGACAAGAAAGTCATGTACAAGTAAACTGTAAAAGTGGTGCTTGACCCTGTACCCATGGCTACCCATTTATCCAACACTCCATTTAAATCTTTCTTAATGCCCATCCAGGTCATACACAAATAGGTTTATTTTACAGATATTCATTCTTGTCTCTTTGCTTTTACATTGCTGTTAATATTTGGTATGTACTGTGCATCTAGTTGACTCTTTATGATTGTAAGACACGCCATGTCCAAGATCCCTTCTATAACCAGTGCTTCCATAATGTAGTGTACTAATATGCTGTAAATGATACTGTAGAAATGAAGGCAGCTGTCTGAGTTGAGCGCCAGAAAGCTCAGACCTGATTAATTATCACTTTGGTAGTGATAATTAATCAGGTCTGCATGTCATTTTTACAAAAGGCGGCATGCCATGAAACAGAATTTGTACTTGTCATAGCAACTTTAAGACTGAATAGCAAGAAAATTGTTGAGTTGTTCATTATGCATGGCAGCAGCAGCTCCTGGTGTCATTGTCTAAGTTACAAAATTGCTTATTTAACCGATGGTGTTACCAAGTTTATATAAATTAACCTGGAAGCCAAACATAAGTATCCTGATAACGCATCAACCTTTCACAAAAGCTTATGGAGGTAAACTCACAGTTTTGTCCGCGCCAGTTGAATAATGCTGTATTCGTAAAAAATTAGCATGATTGAGTGCACTTGTCAGGAGAGACCACTGTATGTATTAGGAGAGTGGAGTGCTGTGTTTGCAATTGTGCAAATAGCACTGTACACAAAAACACACACACACACATGCAGACACAAACATGCATAACAAACGCACAATAGAATGAGGGCTGTGTGAAAAACCCTGCACCTGTAATGGAGTGATAATGCTGAGTAAGACAGACACACACTTTCACACGCACGCATATACACACACACAAAGACATAATGACTACAGCTCCATCAAACTGGCGTGGGCTGTAGAGGAGTGACCTAAATGGGTTGGGATTGCAGCATCATTGGTGATTACCATTGAAAGCTTTGTGATATATAGCACCCATAAACAGTCTATAGGGGAACAAATTCACACTGGAGCACAGAGCAATGTGCAGCCCCACAGTCTGAGACAAATACTGTATATCCATCATTAAGACACAAAACAATATCATCAACTCTTAAAGTAAAAGCAATTTAACAATTTGTCTTTGATAGCAAGAATTATTACAAAAAAATACTCAGATTAGGTTGCCAAATTGTCACTTGCCTATGCATTGCATATTTCTGCCATACTGTATTCCTGCTGGTCAGACAGTTGCAATTGGCATAAAATGTCATGACTGTCCAGATTGTTTGTCTCAACAAATAAAAACGTTTTTGCATCGTATGGTCCTCAAAAATATTGTGGTCTCTTTAGTGCTCAGTTTATTGTCTCACATAACTTGAAAGAGCTGATTGCTAGAACTCAGTACAATACAGTAAATGCAGAGAAATGCTTAATTGGAATTTAACCTAATATGATCCACAATTGTAAGCTAAAGATGTAAGGCACTAGGTTAATAACTTGAAATTTACAAAATTCTACACAAAGGAAAGTCATGAAGTCTCTGTTGTTGATTGAAACCTGTGCATCAGTCAGCTTAATTAGTTTGTGTTTGGACTCAAGCAGCAGCTTTCTAAAGAAGGTATAGCTGCTGGCGAGAACTGAGAAAAGCCAGTTACAGTGGTGCAGTCTTATACATGGAAAATATTTTTCTGGCTGTGGTGAAAACCTGACTGTTATTGTCCAAACGTGTGATTAAAATTCATTTAGATCAAAATCCAAGAACATTATTGATTTGGGCTTTTTGTTTTCAGCAACAGGAAATGAATGATGTTATGTATACAAGTTTGTAGTTCTTGAATAAAAGGGACCCAGGGGTTGAGCCTTGGGGAACTACATGTGATTTCAGTTCTTTATGAAGATTTCATTACTGTGACCACACTCACACGCACAGTGGTATTCCACTATGATTACAAATATGACAATACTTCGAAGTTGATAAGGGTCGTGTTATCAGGATATTGTGCCGTGTTTGGATATTCCAAATTAGACCACAATTTGCGTCACTTGCTTGTTTAATGTCAGCTCTGTGCGTTGTACTCCAATCAGCTAGTCAAGCTCACATTTCTGGTCAGAAGGAGAATCGCTCTTTAAAACATTTTGAAAGTCCTGGACATCAACAAGTTTTTGGATATGTGCAGATATTGCAATGCCTAGATTTTCAAGAAAGTTCTTGAAGAAATAAAGGATGGAGGCTACGTTTATGCAGTTGAACAAGTCAGTTACCGGTGGAAAACATAGCTGTATGTAAACGGTTATTGGTGGAATAATATTTTTCATTAGCCATTGAAACAGTTTAGCAGGAATATTGTCTTTTCCAGAATAATGTCGCAAACTAGACTATTTTGTGCATGTGAATGTAACCATTGTTCTACCACACCAGAAACAGTGCTACTACTATTATTTATACACAACTAAAGCATTATAGCCATTCTTCTACAGATCTCTTACTGACCAAACATCCAGTCAAACAGGTGTTATTTAAGCAGTGCAGTGCCAAACTTTGACGTCATGCCAAAGTACACCACTGCCAATATCACATGTTATAGTATGACCTTGAGTGCATCATTGTAATTATGAGTACCAGGTACAAATTAATAGTCTGTTAACACAAATGATCGAAGACTTCCCCACTGATACCTTCTGGGCTCTATAAATTAACTTGTGTAGGAAATACACTGTATCTTGGAAGCAGTCAGTTTAAGATGAATTCTTCTGACAAAAATACTTCCAATATAGGGGCATCTGACCTTCAATATAAAGGTTTTAATAACCATCCAATTACACGTTCAGCAGTAACATTGAGGGTAGCATTGTGAAATTGTAAGGTCAGCAGACAAATGTAATGGAGGCTGGTGCTGAAGGTCTTTAGAAACTAAAGTACAAGGAAGTTGGGAAATGATAAGGTTTAGAGAAAAGCACAGATTAACAGTTCAGTCACAAAGTGTTAGAGCTGTAAGACAGCTTTTGTTGTGATGGCTCCTTACTCCTGCTGGATTTGAACATCTGACTATGATGTTAAAGTGCTGAGTTTCCCACCTTTATTTGAAGATGTTCACATCCAAATCGCATGTGCAGTGTGAGAATTGTACTCTCTTTTGTATAGTGCGAATCTGTACTATTAATAACACAACACAATGACTGTTATGTGTTATCTTCAGTCTGGTCTTCAGCACGTAATAATAATAATGACTATTAAGGACACAGAGAAAGGACCAAATTGTACCACACAAAGAACAGACAGTAGTCTATGTAATGTAAAACAACTGCTCTTTTGGATTTAGGTCATTTGATTGATTTGGTTAGTCAAGAACATTCCACTGTTGGCTGTTTGTGCTACATATGTTGGATCATTGTCAAAGAAAATGGCAGACTATGTTAATGCTCTCTCATACCTGAAAGACAAAGTAGGTTGATTTCCACTAACTTCCAAAACAATATATTTGACCGTCCCCTAAATGCAATATTCTGGTGTCCTAACAGTTGCAGTTTTAAACACAACCTTAACGATATGAAATGGTTGTTGTTAGAGTTTAGTTACTGTTTTGTTATTAACAAAACCTCACATATGTCACGTGGTCAGACGTGACACACCTGACTTCACATGTGTCACTAGCGTAGCATGACACACATACTAGCATACTACACTACACTGTTATTAAAAGACATCAATATTGACTTTAGGCCACAAACACATGTCTCCTGGATGAAAGTCCTATGCTTGTTTGATCCAAAAACCACCCCTACTACCAACCTTATTGAGACTTGTTCCGTTTTTATACAACATTATGTGGACTTACTTTTTATTATACGTCAACTCACTTCCTCCTCTGCACCTGTATTAATTACAATGGCCACTAGAGGGCACCGCCTTACAATAAGCTGCTTGTACATTTAACTTATATGGCCAGGTTTTTTGGTGAGAGCGGCCTGGGCTATGTATAGCATGGCCTACAAGTGGTCCCCTGTTCACCTTATACAATTGTAAACATCTAATACACTCTTAAAGCTTAAAGTCAGCACTTTCACCTCATCTCATCATGATTGTTTTAGCTCAGATCTAATGTGTTGGAAATCAGAGTCAGATAGTGTAAAACATGTATCCATTATAATGCTTTTTTTTAAATTCAACATTAACTTTCTGGAAATAATAGAAATCAAAATAGAAGGACAAGCAGAAGACAGCCCAGAGATTTTTCAGTGAATGAAAGATGTTTCATGATTGAAAAATCATGATTTAAAAAAAAAAAAAAAAAAAGCAGGACAGGAACTTTGCCAAAGCTTTGCTCACTGGTCTGTCTAAGTCCGTTTGGTTTGTGGAGAAACTTCTACAAAGTTACCTTAGACTTGTGTTGGAGTTCACACTTTTTTTCTTTTGTGTGTTTATTTCCATTTATACACCTTATGCATTATTGATTGTCACACCATTAACGCATTAGAAACTGCTGATGGTGAGGTGTCTGAATATTGTTCTCGAAGTCTCACGGAGAAAGCACATCTATTAGTTCTTATACGTGTGTGTGGACATTAAATACCCATCTATTAAGCTACTCACCAGTATGTGTGTGTGTGCGTGTGTGTGTGTGTGTGTGTGTGCAACCGAGCCACAGATGGATGACACACATAACTCACACACACATGCTTCGCTGCCAGTAAATCCCCACAGACTACACACTCCTGTTACCAGAAGGTTTTCCTGTCAAAGTGTCCTTGAGTAAGACAGCGCCTGGTCACTCATCATAAGTCACACAAGAACCTCGGCAAGATTAATAAAACAGTATGTGAATATTCTCATAAAGAGCTGCACAGCGCCACCATAGAAGCACATAGAGGGAAGCTGTGTCAGACTGCTGTCACGTAACTTTATTAACTTCCTCTGGGGTAGACAGCAGTTTTCTTCATCAGTGTTTTCAACTCAGCCGTGCTTTTCTCCGTCAAGCACAACAGTCGCGTTAGAAAATGTTGAAACACTATTTATTTATCACATCACACAGATTAACTGTTTTATCATTAATACTCAACCTTTTATGACAGCTAGTGCATCAAATTTCAGGATTATCTTATTTATGTATCGTAAGACAATTATGCATTAACATCATTGGAAACATTTATGAATCACTGTTCTCGGAACAGTCATGATTTGTTACTGTTGGCAGTATAAATAATATGTGGTGAGGAAGCAATGACCAACATCATTGAGAAATACACCCCTGTACTGTATATTACACCCTGACTGAGTCTTGAATGAGATTTTCTTTAGTTCTCTTAGTTGGTTGGGATTCTTCTCAATATCTTCTGAAATCAGCCCCCAAAAAGTTTCACCTAAATGAGCTTAAAGGAAGCACTGTACAACTCTGAAGTGAGACGTGTCCAAGCCAGCTGTCTTGGGATATCTTAAGGGTTTTATCAACCAATAGCCAGGGGACAGAAGAATGTGTTGAAGGGGTTGATGGACAGAAAAAAAAACATGACATTTGAGAAAAGACAGACTGAAGGAATAAAAGAGTGAGAATGACAGTCCCCAGTGTGATTAGAGCCCAG
This sequence comes from Epinephelus lanceolatus, assembly GCF_041903045.1. Taxonomy (NCBI): domain Eukaryota; kingdom Metazoa; phylum Chordata; class Actinopteri; order Perciformes; family Serranidae; genus Epinephelus; species Epinephelus lanceolatus. The sequence goes on along the minus strand of NC_135747.1, from coordinate 17,019,353 downwards.
GGAGAAATGAAGAAATGGAGACAGATGAGATGGGTGGGTTATAAAGAAGAAAGCTGTTCTTCTCGCTGCTTTTTATAGCCATTTTTTCATGCCAATAATATGGCACTATCATCGGAAATACGTGCAAACCTATTACAAAAAATGTGTTTTTTCTTGACAGTTTTGCTCTGAATTCTATCATGTTTTTTTATGATCACAAGGCAGAAAATACTTTGTACCATGGCCCCTCCTGTTATGTTTAGAAATAAGCTACATTACTGATATTGTGAAGATAAAATTAGAGAAGGGCCAGCTTAGTAAACTCAGTAACTAACACGTCACCCATTTGAGCTATGCCATTTAAGCACAGACTTAACTGATACATGGTTGAAGAGCAGCGGTTAACAGAACTAATAGTTGGCGTATTTGAGAGTGTGCACATGCTTGTATGTAACACTTATGTGGCGACACAATGAGAATCGTGAAGCCTAAAGGGGGTACCATCTTAATCCAAAAGTAAAAATCTATTATTTAACAAAAGTACAGTGTCAGCCCAGGAAATTAGACTAACCCTTGCAGAGAGCTCGAATGAGTAAGCAGAACAAAGTGCCTCCTTCCCCGAACACGCAGGCACAGACCCAAACATTTTCTCTTTCTTGCATCCTATTATTGTTGTGGCTGTATATTTGCCATTGCAACAAGCCAATTTCCCCAAGGGAATCATTAAAGTTTCATCTTAAGAGAGGAAGATTTTGGAGGAGGAGGGAACAGATACAACAGAAAGATGTCAGGGAGAGGGATACAGATAAAAACAGGAGGAGAGAAAGAGGGAGGGAGACAGTGATTTAGACTCAGTGGTGCGTAGCGGCTACCAGCCCATGTTGTCATTGACAGGAAGTGAAGGGTACATGCCTTCCCCAAACCAGCTTATCCTGCTGACCTCCTGGGGACAGTGTGTGTATGCATGTGTGTATGTATGTTATAGAGAGAGAGAGAGGAGGCCTTGGCTTCGCAGTCTCTCTCTCTCTTTCCCTCCAGGCCTGGAATGAATGATGCTCCCAGCGGCTTGGTTTCACCCCAGTGAACACACACACTGAGCTAATGGTGAAGCTGCGGGACCAGATGTGTGCGTGTGTCTGTGTGGCCTACTCAAAAGTGGGTGCAAACTAGATAAACTTTTTACATACATGTGTTCATGTACGCAGGAAGGAAATAAACAGTGGCACTTGACCAATGTTTCTCTTTTTTGGGGCAACTGTCGATACAAATATATTTTTGGTACTAGTACACCAAGAATAACAAAGATAGAAGCTGGAGTAGTAAGAAGGGTGTTTGTTTAAAGGAGCTCTATACAATATTCAGAGGGTATCTATGATTTAGAGATTGTCTGCACACGGCTCTCAACATGGAGGTGGCTAGCAGCTAACAGTGCTAACAGCACAAACAGTGCTGACAGAGCTAACAGTGTTAATGTGGGGGTAACCATAGGGTGGGTGCTATGCGTCAGCTACAACACGATCCCGATATCAGCGGTAACCACCATATGAGTGCAGTGCAAAGCAGCAGCAATGAGCTAGCCAGCTGGATACACATACATGTGCCGCTGGAAAGGCTTACCACAACAAACCACAAAGAAGCTCGGATTATAAAATACAGAAAGGTGGCATGAATTCATTCTCTGCTCAGGACTCCATAACGCCAGTATATCTCTCTATAGAGAATAGTTGTTTGCAACTACACTGCCTGGCCAAAAAAAAAGTCGCCACCTGGATTTAACTAAGCAAATAGGTACGAGCCTCCTATTGGATAATTACTGCATGGGCGATTATCTTTCAGCTGGCAACAAGTTATTTAACCCCAACTGGTGCAATGAGTTGCTTCTCATTTCCTAAACAACCATGTCGAAAGACACATCCCGTGGTCGTGGAAAAGATGTTAGTCTGTTTGAGAAGGGTCAAATCATTGGCATGCATCAAGCAGAGAAAACATCTAAGGAGATTGCAGAAACTACTAAAATTGGGTTAAGAACTGTCCAATGCATTATTAAAAACTGGAAGGATAGTGGGGACCCATCGTCTTCGAGGAAGACATGTGGCCGGAAAAAAATCCTCAATGATCGTGATCGGCGATCACTTAAACGTTTGGTGAGATCAAATCGAAGAAAAACAACAGTAGAACTCAGGGCTATGTTTAATAGTGAAAGTAAGAGCATTTCCACACGCACAATGCGAAGGGAACTCAAGGGATTGGGACTGAACAGCTGTGTAGCCTTAAGAAAACCACTAATCAGTGAGGCTAACCGGAAAAGTATGTCACGCAAGGATAAGTTTTTCCTTAGTTGGGGAAACTGCATAAGGGTGTTGCACAGAATCTCTAGTAAAGAAAAGACATGGGGGGAAACTGCAACATTTGGAGGGGAACTTAAGCATGATGTTCAGCAGACGAGTGAGGCCGTTTAAAACTCGGTGAATGATGCAGCTCACCGTTAACTTGTGTACATGACATAGTGTACCTAGCTAATAACTGATTGGAAAGATTCCCCTCCATAGATCATATTAGTCCTTGTCTCCTGCAACCTCACTGGCTTCCTGTTAAATATCATATCGATTACTGCTTCTCACCTTTAAGGCCCTTCATAATCAAGCCCCTTCCTACCTGTCTGAACTCCTTCATATGTACACACCCTCCCGTACTCTTAGATCCTCTTCTACAATCCAGCTCACATCACCACCTGCCCCTGACCACCATGGGTTCTTGAGCCTTCAGCCGCTCCACACCCCACCTCTGGAAGTCTCTCCCCCTCGATATTCGCAATATTGACTCTGTTTCCACTTTCAAACCCTATCTGAAAACAGACCTTTTCAAGTAGCATATTCGGTCTTAATTTAATTGGTGACACACATATTGAGACTTGCACTGACAATGATTTTATAATTATGATTCTTACTCCAAATCACAAATTCACCCTATAAATTTAAAGTGCAAAATCAATTGCCCATCATCAAGGGTTTCATTCGGTTCTCCTCAGGATGCCTTCGTTTTTCTCATTGATCACCATAAACTCAGTCATGTTGCCATTAAGATGCAGTCAGAGGTACCTTATGTTTTTTTCCTTACTTTGGTTACTAAGTTCCTCTGTGTAACAGTTGAGAGCATAAGACCAAGATATGGATAAATCCTAAGGAAAGACTGAAGGATGTTTTGTGCAGGAAACCTTAACTTGGATTTAAAGGAAAAATCTTCACTTAAGGTGTTTGTGCAACTGGCCCCTAAATCTTTTTGTTTAGATCATGAATTGCTCAGTAAGGCTTTTAACACTGTTTTGTTACATGAATGAGGCCACCAAATCTGGATATTTTGTCCTAATGTCCAATTGTCTTTACTACAGACTACATTAGACTCAAAAATGTTTAAATGATTATAGTAATGATAATCAAATGGATCCAACCCATGCTTGAGTAAAAGCAGGTGGAACTTTTCTAAGCAGGTTAGACAACAATTGTAATTTGGATCACTTACACAATAAAGTGTAATAAAAACTTATTGAGGCACATCAATTTTATCAGAAGTAACTGATCCTGACTGGGCAGATTAGATATTTAATTAAAGGACAAAATTAGAATAATATATTAGTATAACCTGAGTGTGTGCACAGAGAAATTCTTCATCTGTGTTGTTTTGGGAGCGCTACAGGACATTTGCAAACACTGGGTAGATGTTTTGTAAGGTCAAAGTGATGGACAAATACCCAAACACACTGATGTATACAGTATACAGTAGGTTCTTCTTCTGTGAGTAACCTGGCTCTTTTATCAAAGTAAAAGACAAGGCCACAAACATATCACTCAAAAAGTAGGAGTAAAGCTAAAAGATTCAGGATGAAGGAGTTGGGTAGAAAACTCAGGCTGTGGCAGCAACACTGTATGAAACAAAAAATTCTCCCAGCAAAGAGGTTGAGGTGTTTCGAATGCAGGTCACAGGATACAGGATGGTAATTGGGTTTCTCACACCAAAGTGTTACCTCCTGGATATTATTGGCAGTAATAATGAATTCCTGTGAGCTGAAATTGAAGAGGGGTGGAGCAGCCTGAGGAGAGAATAAACACAAGCTGGCACTGGTTGAGAGCAGCAGAGTGAGTGACTGTATGTTCATAAAGACGTGTACAGTTAGTGGTGAAACTTGGGGACCACCAGCAGAAAAACCACAAAGCTGCAGTTTCACTTTGTCACAGCTGATTTCAAGGTAATGGTCATATTTTGACTCGACAATCATTGCAGTGACTAAATTGCTAAATTGGCTGTGATTTAGGAACCCCTTGTACTTGTCGCTTCTGCTTCTTCGTCACACATGGAGGTGGATGGATGCAATCAGTCAGGGAGCAATAGGCAGTTCACTTAAAGCTGAGTGTGTGCATATGTTTTAACCAGTGTGTGATTTTCAATGTAGCTTTTGCTCTCTCCACTTTACCAGAAGACTGTGGGGAATCAGCTTAGCAGCGGCACCTCTGAATTACTAACACCCTGCAGACTTTTTCACTTCTTCAATCCACTCCCCATTGAGGAGCAAAGTTTTGAAGTATTTTGCAGTTTTGTCCTCACATCAATTCATTTCAATCCATCTGCAGATGTTTAATTATCTTTTGGATGGTGCTGCTGACCTGGACATACCTGACACCTCTCCCTCTCTGTCATTTGCTGAGAAACTAAAGTTACATGTAAGACTTGGTGGTACATCTTAATCTCATTTTTAAGTCCTCCCACTCTTTTGATTTGAATTACTCCTGTAGAATGACTGTAAAAATAGATTCAGCCAATCTTCTCTCGCTTCTCCACCCTGATTCCATTTGATTCTGCTTAACTCCACTCACATAACTTTTTACATCAGGGACCGGTACACTTGACCCCAAAGTCCAGTTTGTTTGATCAGTGTGAACACTGTTGACCATACCAAGGCACGGTACGCTGCCCCAAGTATGGGTCATGTATACTCCAGTACAGTTCGCATCAAATGTGAACAACAATTGTCCCAAAACACAGAAGTGGACTGCCATTTAACACAACCACAAGGATTTTTTTACTCTGTTATGAAACAGTCTCAATTTAATAATGATGCCTCTATATCAGATGGCAGCGCAGCCAACCACAAACAGACCCAGATCCAGCTTCGCTGGTGCCTTTGACCTGTAATTGGAGCTCCGGTCAGAGGCAGAGAGCTCCGTACATGATAACAGCAGCTCCTGATGATGGTCCCCGGGGCAGCAGTGTCCATCTGCTGCGCCCTTTTCTAAACTGTAGATAACAAAAGTGTGTTCTCATGCACGGAACAATATTACCAATCTGATAGCTGAGCAGCAGGTAAGTGGTTGGGGGGGGTCAATCAGGCCCGGGCATGATACAAATCAATTGTACCTAATTTGAAAATGCCCTAATAAGACACCAGTAACCTCTTGTACCTTCCCAACCAGTCCTCATCCCCAGGACATCAAATATGGCAGCTTGGTCAGTGGCCTTTAGTATCTGATATCATTCAGCTAACTCTATTGTAATCCCACCTGTGTCAGTCATGTATTATAAAGAGCAAGAAAGTTCAAGTAAGGTGAGGGGATGGGTGGGTGGGTCAAACATACACAGGACTTTGAATGAGGAGACCAGTGTATGTGTCCCATGTGAAAACGAAAGTCAATGATGAGTTGTTTTTTAATTATTTAATGTAATTAACATAGCATAACATGCATGTCACATGAAGTCACATACGTCATGTGACATACTTGTTAACTTACCTACAGTGAGGTTAATTAACAAATGTTCTTATTTTAACCCCTTTTTTTCTAAGCCTGTGTAGTTTTGTTGCCCAAACCTACATTTCTTGTAGGGCCAGTAACCAAGCTGACGAGTTGGGAGTGAGAACATGTTGACCTGCCTGACAGAATCTCTGCTGTGAATGCATCCATGCCTGTACAATTAATTTTGATAGACACTTTGGAAGATAGTACATTACTAGAAGAAGTCTTATTTGCCCTTATACAACTTCACAGATGTAGGACAAGGACACAATAAATAGGACATGCAGTAGGTTACGGGCTGATGCAACATGCTGAACAATGCAGAAAGTAGGGACCCAAAGCAGGATGCAAAAATTAGGATTTAAAATGCAAGATGCAGAACACGGGATATAAGATGCAACACACAGCGTTGTCACGGCTTTTCATCTTGTATTTACTGTCCCAGGCACAATATACCTACATGATTATAGGGCACCTGTTGTGAGAATAGAGAAATAAAGTACCAAGCGCACAAGCACAGCTTTGGATACAGTTTTTACTTCAGCCTTGTGTGTGTGTGTGTGTGTGTGTGTGTGTTTATGTATGAGTTATTGTATTTTTCATGAACAGCACCTGTGTGTATTGACTAATTGCATTTTCTCTTTTCATATGGTTATCCATGCTAGAAGGCAAAGCAAACCTCCACTGTTACCTGTATTTGGGGATTTAGCTGCGATATTGTGCCTTGAAGATTAGCTTTTCTTCTCAGGATGTTTAAATATGAGAGTTAAAGCTCAGCTTATTGTTCTGGGAGTTTGTGCTAGAGTGTGTAGCTTTGCAGCATTCACTTGTATTTTACTTCATCCTGTCCTTTTGTGCCGTAGCGACGCGTTGCAGGGCTAGGATGCAGTCTTGCATCATTTCCTAAGATATACTGATGCATGTTATTATTGTACATGTACACGCAGACATACAGTGAAGCTGAAAGCGTACAGACACACACACACATAAGGTGAACGGCAGTTTATTTCAGATACAGAGCTTGAGCTTAGTGAATGCTTTTCTTTCCTCTTTGTTGTTGAATCATTGCCATCCCACCACACATGCACACACATTCATAGAGAACTTTTGAACAGAGAATGAAAGCAATGATGTGAAGTCAAGAAGTGTGATATAGATGCAGAGAGAAAGGAAGAAAGTCTGCGTGAGTGTGTGTGTTATGACGTGCACGTGTGTGTGTACGTGGGTGCATGAGCGTGCGCATCAGTATGACAGCTTTCAGAGTAGCACTTCTTGGCCAGCTGATTCTCTCCCATCTGAGATCCTGAGTGAGGATTATAAAACCAATCAGCAGACGGTGATTGCTGCAGCCAGCCTGTGATTGGATCACAACCCAGCCTCCGCCGTCAGCTCTGCAAAGGGAAAGATTGAGAGAAGAGAAGAGCGAGACATGGGGAAAGAAAGAGAGGAGAAAAGAGATAAATAAAAAGAGTCGTCAGAGGGAGGCTAGCGGTGGGTGGAAGAGGAAAAAGAAAAGATGAGAAAGAGAGAGAACATAAGATCAAGATCTTTGGTGTTTCCCATCAGCCTTTGCTTTCCGAGTCATATTTACTACCACCAGTACACATAACAGATTTACTCTTTACTAAGTTACCATCATATGGACCACTTTCAGTCTCCTTGCTTCTAAAAAAATGATGCATTATACCCAAATAGAACACGGTTCTGCTCTACATCCTAAGTTAATTGTGCAGCATTTCCACAGCGTGCTGTATGTCCTTGTTATCCTTGCATGTTAAATGAAAAGACTCACCTAAAGGAAAATAAAGCGGCACAGAAAAGGCCAGAGTCTGACAGCTGTTTCAATTCACATTAGGGTTTAAGTGATGAAATACAGTCTTTTTATTAACATATTTTTCCTTATTTAAGGCTGATTCTGAGACGGGTGGTGTGTCTTTTGTGTGGTTGGGGCTCCTGCCTCACAGCAGCAAGGTCGTAAAGCTACAGTTGGTAACTTTTATGTGAAATAACTTTGTGTCATACTTCCTTAATGGGTCACCGTATTTTAAAAGAAGTGCATGAGATCCATAGTCTGTGGGGAGAAAAAATTATCTCCCTCATACTCTTCCTAAAAGACCAATCAGAGCTGAGGAGTCTAACGCAGCTGTCAATCATGTCAATCACTCTGTGAACTACGATCAAACCGTCAAATTAGGCAGCGCTGATCAAAAATGCTCAAAATGTTTTCAGGAACACATTTTAGTGTACTGTTTAGCTGTAAAATCAGAAAGGTTCTGACCTGACCGCCATATTTGATACAGGTGACTAAAATATCAAGCACCGCCCACCTGCCGGACCAACTTTATCATTTAACAGCTAAACAGTGTGCTAAAATGTTTCTGGAAACTTTTGAGGTGAGGAATAGGCAATAAACAACCCGGTCTCACTCCGAAGTCATTGAAATCCGGCGCTTGGGCAGTGACTTGTGGCATCAGACATCAACAAAAGAAGGCGTCCTTTAATGTCGGCGTGATGGGTGGCCATTTGCCGTTATAGTTAAATGGCGCCAGGCAGCGTCAGAGGGAAATTAAATGGAAGAACAAAAGTTAAAGCAGCACCCTGCTCTTTTTTCCTAAACCCAACCACATGTGTTTGTTATTGAAGGAAAAAGAAAAGCTCAGTTAATGGTGTTATACCGATGTAGTGTGTTCATTCTGAAAGAGACTGTATGTAAAAGTTAAATTTCCTGTGAAAATGGAAGTGTATTTTGAAAGAAGATAATGGAGGCAATGGGTAGAACTTGACACAGTGTCCCAGAACATTAACAACCAATGCATCCAAGGTACCTTTTACGTCATATGTGGACGTGGAAAGTCCATTACCAAATGTCAATATGTGACGAGGTCGGAGTGAGAATGTGTTGCAATAAATCACCCTTCCTGTGTAAAGTTAGCATGTTATTTCTGCGTTTATGTGGCACCTCTAACGGCACTCTGTTTTCCACAGTCCAAAAACAAATCAGTTTGGTCTGTCAAATGTTTGTCTATGTTATATTCTTGGAGACCTGTTCAAGTTATTTCACTGCCTCTCATGTAACACATGCTGGGATATGCCTCAGTGCAGTGATAGTAAATTAGCAGAGCTATAGTGGTGACCCCCCACGGTCTGCAAGGAACGTAGAAAGGGCAAAAGCTACATTGAAGAATACATGAATAAGATTATATGGAATAGACCTCTTTCATCTACAGAAACAGTTTGACATTCTTCAACCATGATATTTTTATGCTCCTTTAAAGAAAAGAGCAATAACAACATAATTAAATTAATTGGCTCAACCTGTGTGGTGATACAGGTAATTGGAGGCAACGTAAAGGAAAAGAGGGAGCTGTTTGAAGTTTGTGTCATTCTACTAATCATGTTCTTATTTGTATTTGACCTCACTGATTCATGATCACATTACAAGCTTTCTGATGGCCAAGGATTTTATTGTAAAGCAGCAGGAAGTGTCGGTGTAGTCTCTGAGAACAACAGATACCTTCTTGTTCATTACACAATGAGACATATCCTTTTGTGGTTTTATTTTAGATTTTCCATCTTTGTGCCCCTGTTGTTGTGTCAGTAAATGTCAATCCTGCAACACTTTTCAAGATAAGTCCAAGGTTGTACTACGTTGTGCTTTTCCTGTAGTGTGAAAAGCCACTGGCTCCATGCCCACGTCAGGAGCTTTGTTCACAGGTTTTTCTGGCACTGGTTGGGCCAATACTGGAGACTGAAGACTTACTGTATTCTGATAATCACTACTTCAAACTTGACGCTGTAAATAGTGAGTTTTATCCAGTATTTAATGCATTTAAATGAGCTCTTTCTTCAATAAAATGTTAATAAATTGTATAAATTCATAGAAGAAGTGGCCAGACAATTAGCGCAATTTATTATTCTGACAACAAGTAAAAATAACCAAGGCTTTGCAGCCATGTACAAGAGGGCTCAGGCATGTTTATAATGGTATGCATTGTACATAACAGGATGTGTGTGTGCTCATGTAGACATAATGAATGTGTGCATCTGCGATAAGATGTTAGCAGGTGTTTGCTCACTGTGTTTGTTGGCAGGTTTGTTCAGCCGGCTTCCCATGGGGCTTGATGTGACCCGGGGCATCTGTTGCCCCCCTGCCCATTTTCTGCCCTTCAGCACCCTCTTTTATCTTTGCCCATGACCTGCTGCAACCAGACACACACACACACTCACTCACACTTACATAAGTTTAGACTAGTTCAGTTTGCAGAGAAAAACAACAGATGTGGAGTCAAACAATGAGAATAAAAGAGGTGATTGCCATAAATACTAAACGTCTGAACTTTGGCATGTCTGCGTCTTGCTTCTAGGGTGCAGGGAGATTGTAACATAATATTCAGGCTGTTACAGATTTGATAGAGTTTGATTTGGGTACACTTTCATGGAGGACAATGAGGAAGAGAGGTGATAAGGGCTACAAGTAGTGAAAATGAGGTGAGGAGGGGCATATTAGCACAGCTGGGCCTAGTAGGGAGCTCTGTGGTTATGTTGGCCTTGTATCTGTTTGTATGTATTCAGGTTACAGCACACAAATACTCACCTGTTTAATATGGGTAACATCAGATAGTGTAGGCCAGGGACAAAGTCATACAGTTAACTCAAACTTTAGGGACACACATAAAGGATTAGTTTGAATTACTTCAGAGATCAGTATGAAGTCCCAAGTAATTGATATGCTTTAGTGCAATGTAAAATTGCCCAATGGGCTTATCTTTTGTCAAGGCATTGCATGTCCCTGACAACAGCGATAAGAATAATTCAAAAAAGGGTAATTTGTTCAGGGACAGAGATGCCATTGCTAAAGGAGATTGCGTTATAGGATGAAAACCATTTATTGGGATTACCTGCCCACATTGGTCTATTGTGATCTTTTCCTAAAAAAGGTTTATCTTTTGTTGAGGGGTGCATTAACATGCCCATGATGAATAATGCTAAATATGGTAATATTTACCATGTTGGCCGTCTTCATGGGGACTGACCATTTCTCCAACAGCTCATAATTCCAAAGCCCCAGTAGCTCACAACATATCCCACTGGACAAAAGGCCCATTTGTCCAACAGCCAGAGATCCCAAAAACAAATGCACATTGACACCCTGCCAAACAGAAGCATATGGCTAATTATTATAAAGTATGACATCATCAGGCCTTCCTACTGTGAAGGCATGACCTGCTCTACTGTACCTCTGATTGCCTGGTACTCACTGCCTTGGTTGGTTGGGTTAAGGCCAATTAGAGGAGTGAGACTGGTTTGGGTCAGGTTAAGAACAGCAAGTTTAGCCAATCATAGGCAGAGTTTGGCAGGTGCCTTTCCAGTGACATCATTCTGTGAAATAATTAGCCATGTGCTTCTGTTTGAGAGAGTGTGTAGAGTATTTTAGGAGAAACAGCCCTTTTGAGCAGTGAGTGTTTTTCGGTGTGGGCTGTCGGACATTTTTCGAACTATTCGTGCTTCAGAATTATGAGCCGATGAAATGATGGCATGTCAACATCTTAGTTTAGCATGTTAGCCAGCTAACATTTGCTAATTAGGACTAAACAAGAAGTACAGTACAGGTAAAAGGAAATGTCATTAGTTTTGCAGGTATTTGGTCATAAACCTAAGTGCTTATTAAATACAAGAAATTCCTGATGAAGGCACTAGATGAAAACTCACCAACTTCATTCAGGGTTTGGACAAGGTGCTTGAAGTGCTTGGATTTTGAGGAGAAAAAAACAAGCACTGGAATACTTTCAAAAATGGCCCCTTCAATAAACCACATAACGTTGTCTTTCTTCGCCAATTTATTACATTTAAATTGCTCAGAATCAGAAATCGCTCAGATTTTTCTTATTTTAAACTCTGAGGCGTCACCATCTGGACCGCAGCACGCTCTCCCTCCCCTTCCTTTCTCACCTTGATGAAATCCCGTCCAACATTGTAGTTTATTTTTGCTTTGCTCGACTCGTAACCAGTAGGCCTATGTTAGCTTCTCAAAACTTAACATGACTTAACAGCTGGCTTTTCACTGTGATTTGTCCTCCTCTCTTTAGTGTTGCAACAGTGTAATAGCTCTGCCAAAAAGTGAAATTAAAACTTAAGTTTTAGCTGGCATTGTTTCAGTGCGGCACTTACAGATATGTCTATCTTAAAGATGATTTTTGCCTTTCTTCATAATGTGTACTTCTTTTTGTAATGAGTTGACAGTTGTGTGATATCAGGCAAGTGCAGTGGGATCTCTCCTTCTCTTCTTGCACCATTTGCAGCCAGGCAGGAGGACACCGTTAGTGGAGTTCAGTTTTAGTGAGTTTCTCTGGTTACTTGATGCTCTCGCTTTGAAACTTTCTCCGGATTGGAACTTCTCAAAGCATGAAAAGGTGGTGTGTTACAGTCGTATAAGCACCATAGCTCTTATGCCAACTGTTTTGTTGAGGATTTTATACAGTTATGCTCAAAAAGAGTGTGGTAAGTAATCCTGCTCTGAAAAGAGAGACAGTGTTTGTTAAAAGAATATTTCCAAATTAATTAGTTTCTTTGAGTGAGGTCCTTGAAAATTAAAAAAGTGCTTGAAAAAGCGCTTGAAGGTCCTGAATTTAATTTTATAATGTCTACGTTACCCTGGTTATTACAATCAATCATGGAAGGCATGTGAACATCTGTGACCCAAGAACATGGCAATTCGTTCAGTAGTTTCAGATATTTCATTCCAGATGATATTATGATGCATTTGCAGAAAATAAACTCAGCGCTCAGTTCAGAAATAATGATGTTGTTACACCTCTATTTAAAGTGCCATGGAGTTCCTACAGGAATAGTCATGAGTAAATCATGTGTTACAGTCTCTATCACCACAAATCTGCAACCCAGTTTAAAAACTGCTTGATAAATCAGTCCGCATCTGGACGGTGGCTGGGTGCTGGATTTCGGAAAGACCTTCATGCCTTTTTGCTTTTGAGTTTTGAAGGCCGTCATTGAGCTGCCCACATGTACAGTGTTGTGTGCGGCCATATATCTTCAGCCAGCTCCTCTGAGCCCTCCAGACATACAGTAAGTCACCTATTCACCAGTCAGCGTTAAGAATAGCTATTCCCCAGCATCGCTATTCAGCAGTGTTCAGAGCAGGTGGGGAGTTTGAAGAAAAAGAGATTAGCTATTTCTACTCCAGAAAATGATTTATGCCCAGACTTTTATCAGGAAGCCTCTTCCCCCCTGCAAAGATCATTTCCCCTGACTTCACCTCACAACGGGAACTATTTTAAGCATTGGCTCATTAATACAGAGTGATTGGATTCATTGTTCTGCAATCCTGATGGATGTCCTCTGAAGTTTTCCCTCTCTCAACTCCCACCTCAATCCCCTCTTCAATCTTCGGGTTGAATTTCCTCCCAAGAATGCAGCCCCATTGTCTTCTGAAAGTTAGATAAATCAGTTGCCAAAGCCTTTTGTCGCTTCAGTTCATTTAAATGAATTTGCATTAGCCTCACTCCATAAAGCCATTCATAATGACAGCAGTTCTGACTTCAATCTCTGTAGACCTTTATCCATTTTAACAACCATTGAAGACACACTCAGCTTAAGGTCTTACACTTTATACTCCATTTCCACAGCGTATTCCAATAAATTCAGACTGAGACATCAAATACATTGACAAGCTTTCTTTTATCAAGCTTACACTGCCTCTTTTTGGGAAACACATCAGGTATACGACTGCCTGTCAGTCATCACTCCTGAATTTGTTCATATGTTCTCCTCATTTCAGACACTTTTTATAAATTGAATTGGTAAGTACTTTAGAAGTGATATTAGCCCTTTCGTTTGCTGTCCTCACTCTGTAAATGTGCCTCCTTGAGCAATAATCTGTTAATATTGATCAGTCAGGTAGTTTTCTATCAGTAAGTATCAGTTAGTCCCACTTTTGCTAGCTGGTACATTGAAGTGCCAGCCAGTTGAAAATTGTTGTGTAGTCAACCAATGTAAGGCACCACACTAACAAAAGAAAAAAGATTAAGAAACATCTCTGCAAAATGGCATTTTCATTGTTCCTGGAAAAAAACATGAAACTGTGACCTTTTACACATTTGTAGAAGTTGTGTGTGATTGGCCCAGTCGGGACCTGCATTATTCTTCAACACGTTTACTGTCACCTTGTGCATTATGAGTGCTTTCAAAGTCCATGCTGTCTTCTGTATTCAAGCGATCCTCCACAACCCATCCACACAGCACTGTATCAATTGTGTGGGCTATTTTAACTCCGGGATGGTTGACTTTGACAGCGGGGTTGTGTACGGATTGCTCTGCTTGAAATAAGCTCTATAGGAAAGAGCGTATTGCCACTCTGCCTGCTGTGTGTTCTGCTGCAGTAAGTCTGCTCTGGGTGCTATAGGAGGGTCGACTGCTATTTATACTGTACCTCCACTGCAGTGGCACTCCACTCTTCTCCCTGTGCACTCCTATTCAGAGAGGAGAGGAGATTTTGAAGCCACTGAAAGTTTTTATTCTGTTCTGATGTACAGAGCTATATTTATGTGTCAAGGTATTTTCTTTTCAACACACACAACTCCGGCTGCTGTATGCATAGGTGTAGATTTCAGGGGTGACGCAGGGGACACGTCCCCCTCAATATTTAGAACATCTGTCAAAACCCACAAAAAAGTATGTGAATGTTTCTTTTTAGCTAACATTAGCTTATCGGCTGATCGTGATCAGAATTTCATATGACCTGACTTGTGTTTTGCTTGACCTGAGCTATGTCTTGCTTGACTCACAGCACAGACTTGACTGACTTGATTCCCACCACAGTAACTTGGGACTTTCTTGAGACTTGAAGATTAAGACTTGAGACTTGCTCATGACTTCTGCTTGCGTGACTTACCCCTACCTCTGCCAAATGGTGCATACATTTTCACCCAAATGTATGAAATTTAGCATTTGATGCTCAAAAGCTTCTCTCGAAAGATGCCCGAATGTTCGTTTTATATGTGTCCAGTCCAGTGCTGGAACAAAACCTCCACCCTTGCCTGTCTGTGAAGAAACCAATTTTAACTGAACAAAAATGTAAACGCAACACTTATTTTTGCTCCCATTTTTCACAGGTTTACACTAAAAATCTAAGTTTTTTTTATGCACTCGATACATACATTTATCTCGAATTTAGGTCAAAAATTGTACGCCTGACAGGTGCGGCTTATCAAGATACTGATTACTGATTACTACACAGTTGTGCCTCAGGATGGCCACAATACAAGGCCACGTTAACGTGTGCAGTTTCAACATACAACACAATGCCACAGATGTCTCGAGTTTTTAGGAGCATGCATTTGTTCACTGACTGCAGGAATGTCCACCAGAGCTGTCGCCCATTAACTGAATGTTTCCGGATTGACAGTCAATCCAACCGGCTTCACAACCGCAGACCTTGTGTAGCCTTACAAGCCTCCACCTCCAGCGTCTTTACCTGCAAGATCTTCTGAGCTCAGCTATCCAAACTGCCGATGCACAACCAAAGAATTTCTGCACGAACCATCAGAAACCGTCTCTGGGAAGTTTATCAGCAGGCTCGGTGTCCTCACCGAGTCTTAACCTGACAGCAGTTTGTCATAGTAACCAACTTGTGCGGTTGTGAGGCCTGTTGGATGTTCTTCTAAATTTATAAAAACAACATCAGAGACAGGTTATGGTAGTGACACAAACATTCAGTTCACAGGCAACAGCTCTGGTGGACATTCCTGCAGTCAGCATGCAAGTGGCATGCTCCCTCAAAACAAAAAAAGACCTTTACCTTTGATTATTCCAAGGCACACCTGTGAAGTAATGATGCTGTTTGATAAACATCTTGATATGCCGCACCTGTCAGGTGGATGAATTATCTTGGAGGAGAAGTGCTCACTAACACAAATGAAATGTATCTACTGAGTGCATGAAAAAAAAATTAGAAAGCTTTAACCTGTAAGAAATGGGAGAAAAAACTAAAGCATTTCATTTTAAAGGGCCAGTGTGTAATATTTGTCATGGTTTATTGTCAATCTGAATCTGAATCTGAATATTCTACCCATTAATATGTTTATACAAGTGTATGATCGCTATAAAATAAAATTCGTTTGGTTTTCGTAGCCTTATAATTATGCTTTTATATATATATATATTAAGGGCCTTGCTTTAGAGAGGTCGCCATCTTGCGCCGCCATGTATGTACGGCAGACCGAGCGGACAATCCAGCCAGCCAGAGAACGCGTTTCGCGTGTATAAATGAACCAACGAAGACAGCGGAAGGAAGGAAGAAGGAGGAGGAAACAGCAGAGAGTGTTAGTAGTTCGTCGAAAGAGAGTAGTGAAAAGTTTTTTTAGTAATAAAGTTTGCGAATGGACCACACTTACCACGCAACAGGAGAGAATGAACCCGAGCCGTCATCTGCGAGGAAAAGAAGATGCAGCTTCACTCCTTGTGATGCACTCTCTGCGGCGCTTTTCCTCCTGGTGATATCTCCCCAACAATGGCAGCAGTAGCACCGAATCCCATTCTGTGCATTCAGCCTCTCTTCTCACCCGCTCAGCATCAAACACATGGAGTTCCTCATCTGTATGCTCCGGCTCAAACAGGTATGGCTCTGGATCTGTGTCCGCTACAAGAAACTCTTCAAAATCGCGTTCAGAGTCGTCCATTGCAGCTGCTATAGTCTGGAGATATTGCTAGGCTAAATAAACAGCTGAGCTGTGTTTACCGGCTACGCTGTCAGTCAGTGTGCGGGCTGGAGATTGGCGGAGCAGAGAGGGGAGGGGGGTCCCCACTTAGCATGGTAAACAAGTATGTGTGTAAAGTTATGAAGTGTGTCTATTACGCCAGAAGAGTCAGAGTTTGGGACGGAGTGGAGTGTTACCGGAGTTTCTGGAGTGCTCAAATAAACGGGCCTTTTTCCCAAATGCTCCTCTGGTCTCCTGCTCGTGAGGGATTCATTACAATATCGTAACATGGTTTAGATTTCTAAATAAACACTCACCTCGTCGCTAGATAGACCTACTCCTGAAAAACTCGTGCGCAAGGCTTTTTGTCCCTATGAGGCCACCGTCATTTACCCGACGGGAGGGGTGAGCGAGTGAGCCCTGCAATCTAGAATTTGACCACTGATGTCACTGTTTCCAATGGTTTTCAACCCATTTTACACACTGGCCCTTTAAATTTTTGTTCAGTGTTCAAAAATAAAGTACACTTCTCTACTGAAACCCATAATCATAGTCATCAAAACCATTACCATCAAGAGTACCATTATTGTCAAATCTGAATTAAATGTCAAAAAGCAAATAGTAAGGTTAAGGGCTGTGATTTTTTTTCTTTTTATTAATAAAGTTTGAAAGAATTCAAACACAATATACATGATAATTAACTTAACAGAAATCCAAGTAGCCTTATTGTGTGTTGTAGAACTACTAGATGTCCTTTATCCACAGTTTTTCCACTGATGCTTCCAAAGGCTTCCACACATTACTGTACCAATGTTTAGGTGTCTTGAGTTGACCAAGATGTCATATTGCAAATTTAATTTACGTAGAATGACAATGGAAGCACAAATGCATGTGTGCTTTATCCAACGACACTAATCTGATGAGAATGACACCTCTTCTTTTAGGTTTTTATCCTAACCCGCAAGACCATTAGGTGCATCGACATCTATGTCTGCCCATATCTTTGTCACTTTCCAATACTGAATGCTTGGTTTCAACCATAATGAAGCTTTTAAGTAGCAGCATGAGAAGTGGACAGGGTGTTAGGGACAGGGACCGGCAGGGAAATCAGCTGTCAGTGGCCAGATACTTCCGTTCTTCTCATTAATTACTTTTGGGGAATGAGAGGTGGAGGCCAAATGAGTATTGATTGTGGTGGGCCAGTATAGGGCCAGTTTCACTGGCCTTTCCCACACGTCATTGCTTCTCCACATCCCCATTAAGTGGGAACAAGAGGGATCAGTGGCAAGCTGGGACCCTATTAAAGACGGGACCTTAGAGTGTCAGACAGGCTTGCTAGCACACAAACCTCCACCATGAGACAACACTTCTTTTCGCTTTGAATCTGTCCATCTGTCCGTCTTTTAATCCCTCCTCCACTGCTTTAGTGCAGACTGTCAATAGGACGACAAAGGTTTAAATGTAACAGGCTGTTTGCAAGTCAAAGGAATCAGACTTTGTCGCACTAGGTGTCTTTGATTTGCTGCTCTTCTTTTTTGTTACTTTCCCTACTATTCTCGGTCTCCACTCTCCTGCCACAACTCAAATCCACAGAAAGACAATGGAAATAACTCTGAACTCACAGTAAGGTCTCTTTCCTTTTCTCTTTTTCACTCCGCCTCCCCGATCCATGCTTTTGTTGCGTGACTGATGATTTTAATTACCTGTTAACTCCCCGTACTCAGCAGATACACATGATAAATGGTCCGGGTGACTGTTGTAGCCACCATCTGGATGGGGCAAAGGAGTCTTAGGAGCTTTTCTCCACTGTCATACTAAAGACAGCCACCACAGCAGGGGGGGATTGCAGGTGTACCGAGGGAGAACAAGAAACTGTCCCAGTTTAGATCCGGTTGACAGCTATTTAGTGTCATAGGGGTCACATCCATTTTTCCTGTCTGAAACTGCAGGCAGCAACAATATGCCTCTAGAAAAAAATAAGAAGCCCATATCACCACAGTGGGGAGACAGATTGCTGTAGAGGATTGGCCAGCAAATTGCAGCACTTTATATGGAGATTGTAGAGAAGGAGGTGGGGGGAGGAATGCTACCATAGGTACACGGTGGAATGGATTCAGAAGTAGGCATTTTGTACCATGCACAGGTGCTATGCAATGACCAGTATCATCTTTGAAGACTGAAGCTCCCAAAAGTTCTTGAAGCAAACTTGCTGCAGAAGTGCAAGCATAGCAGAAATGTGTTGGTGAAATGGATAGTAACCCTGGACGGAAAATGGGTTATGAAAGCTACTATTAACAAAGGCTGTGATCAAAGACTTACATTTCATTTCACAATAAACATAAAAACTTCTCAAGTGCAGTTCTTGAGGGGGACGCACTGAAGGTGCAGCCAAAAGTATTTTCTTCGATTCCCTGTGATGCAGACTCCATCACTCACACATAACATTCAGGGGTTTTACAGGAAGTAAAGTAATACTTCTGTTACACTGAATCCAAGTTAAGAAAGTATCAACCTGTCAGAGAGGGCAAGAGCTATAGAGGACATACAGTAACTGCAATGTTTTGAAACTGTTTTGTGCCTATAATTAGCACACGTTCAATGCATAGAATTACTGTACATTACTTAAAATTATATAGTTCAGTCAGGAACACTTAAGTCAAAGAAAACTTCATTTCCATTTGCAGTATTATATTTGTGTTGTTCTGGGATCCCGTCGCCTTTCCTCGCACCTCCGCAGAAAGGCTCTTCTATGCACCTATGTGGAAAGCCTAACTGTACATTCATACCAGAAGCTTCCAAAGTAGCAAAGTCTGTCGCGGACGCCCAAGAAGCACTACTGTCAAAAATATTTGTGGCAGCTTTGGTCCCTCTAGTCGCTCATCACGTGAATCATTGAACGTTCAATCGTGCTTGTCAATTTAAAGGAGCCGCAAAACGGACTACTGGCTTGAAAGCGGCGTAGTTGCTGCTTGCTGTTGTCCAGTCAAAAAGCTAATAGTTGGCCTACAGAAAGTTATGTTTGGTAAATGAAAACAGAAAACGTGTGTCATCCCATTCAAACCAAGCAAGGAAGACTTGCATGCTACGTCGCAACATTAGCCTGCAATTCTCTCCTCTATTACTAACATTGCACACTTTAAAACTTACCAGACCAACCAGCTACCTCCACGACGTGGTCCCAAGCCTCATTCTTTTCTTTTTTGGTCTCCGTAACCAAACAGCAACACATTATAAAGGACTGAGTGGGCGCAAACACAAGTAATAAACTTCTCAATATGCATTGTCGGAACAAGTGTGCTGTAGGAACCAGTTTCATGGCTTGTTCTCTGGGACCTTCATCAAAGCACATCAACGTTCTGACTGGTTGCTGCCGAACCGCGTCAGAGCTCATTACCATAAAGTTAACGTGTTTTAACTCCCCTCTGGACCTGCTCCAGTCGCTTTGGTCGCCCAAGACGCGCGGCTGACAACCAGGCCCCAGCCCCTGGTAATTTCCGCCTGTGGCTGCATCCAAAATAACTCCTTTTTTGTAAACCCACAATTCATTTCTTCATCTGTTTTTGTACAGATTTAACCTCCACATTCAAAGGTCCAGTTTGTAGAATTTAGAAGGATATATTAAAAGAAATTGAATATAATGATCAGTCTTCATTAATGTATAATCACCTGAAACTAAGAATTGCTGTGTTTTTTATTACCTTAGAATCAGCTGTTTATCTATGTGCGGAGTGGTTCCTCCTCCATGGAGTCTGCTATGTTGTTGCTACAGTACCCCAGAACGGATAATCCAAACACTCGCTCTAGATAAGGTGATTCACGTTTTTGTGTTTTTCACGCCAGCCACCGTATTTCCCCTACAGTCTTGGCGCACTGAAGAAGTTTCAGTTGGTTGCAGTCTGCAACCTCACCACTAGGTGCCACTAAATCCCACACACTACATCTTTAATACACAGACATGAGATAGCTAACAATATTCTTCTCACTTGACTCTCAGCAAGAAAGCTGAAAATGTCAAACTACTCTTTAAACACACAGTGGTGGAAGAAGGTTTTCGGACACCCCATGCATTTGTGAAATATTGCATTAAGAATCACTCTTAGGTCTTCACGTGCAATTTCTTTTAGTACAGTCACAGCCAAAATACTAAATAAATCCTAAAAAAGCCATTAAAAACTTAAAATTGATTGGTTCCATAAAAATACATGAGAAATTTTGAGTATTGGGTCATTTTGGTACCAGTGATGGAGGTCGTTCTTTTTATTAAAAGACACAATTTTTGTTGCCAAGCTTCGTGTCTACATAAAGCCAGCACATTTGAAAGTTCTTCAGACACAAAAATGGCTAAAACAAGGAACCTAACGCAGGAAACACGCCTGAAGATAAAGATTCTCAGCCAGGAAGGGTACAGCTGCCGCCAGATAGCCAGGAAGTGCAGATGCAGTCCTTCAGCAGTTGGATACACTCTGCAGAAATACAGACGAACCAACAGCTTGGAAGACAAACCAAGATCTGGGCGTCCAAGGGTTTCTTCAGCAAGAAATGACCGCATCCTGATCCGCATGTGCAGGCAAAACCGCCGAATGACATCACAGGAGCTTCAGCAGCAGTGGTCAAACCAAACTGGTGTCCAGTGTTCCACCCGCACTTTACGTGGCCGACTTTTAGATCATGGCTTAAGGTCCTACAAGGCTATCAAGAAGCCCCTGATCAATGAGAGACAGAGGTTAGCCTGGCGTCGTTGGGCCCAGGCACACAAGAACTGGACAGCCAGGAACTGGAAGAAGATTTTGTGGTCAGATGAGTCCAGTTTCCAGCTTTATCTTCCTCCTACTAATGTGAGGGTACGCAGAAGGCCAGGCGAAGCATTATCTCCAGCATGTACAGTACCTACTGTCAAGCATGGTGGAGGCAGTATCATGGTTTGGGGATGCATGAGTGCTGCTGGTGTTGGTCATCTCACTGTCTGTGATGGCACATTGAACTCTACCAAGTATTGTACGATTGTCGAAACCCACATGCTCCCTTCTGCGCGTGCACTGTTTCAACAAGATAATGCCCCTTGCCACACATCCAAGGCCAGTAGAACTTGGCTGCAGGAGCACAGTATCCAGGTCTTAGAGTGGCCAGCTCAATCCCTGGACATGAGCCCCATTGAAAATCTGTGGTGGATTATCAAAAGGTCTGTGTCAAAGCATAAACCAAAGAATTTAGAAGAATTAAAAGCAGTAATTCAAGAAGAATGGGACAAGATTACCCCTCAACAGTGTGAAAGGCTCGTGGGGAACATGCCAGCCAGGATTAGAGCTCTACTACGTGCCAGTGGCAGGACTACTAAATATTAATTTGATGATGTGATGGTTTATTTATTTTTTGTTCAGTTTTGAACACATTCTCTGTTATTTGTTGACTTTGATACCGACAATGTTGAGAACTGACATATTGAAACTGTCAAGAATTTAGTTTTGTTAGTTTTTCTTGTAAACAATAAACAAAAAAATATAATTTGTATTTGTTTGTATCTGTCTAATGCAGCCACACCTTTTGAAACACAAAAAAGATTTTTCCACAAATATTTCATGATAATATTTGAGATTGTGTAAAATTTTAAGGGTGTCCGAAAACTTTTTTCCACCACTGTATCTTGGCAACCCAACAAACAGGCACATATTGTAGGGATATCTGATTCTCAGGTGGCTATCACAGAGGTCAGCGCTAATGAGGCAACAATTCCAATTATACTGTGCTTGATTGAGTTGAGCACATCAGTCACTTACTTATACTCTATAATTAGACTTAGACCCAACAGTTTGTTTGACAGTCAGGTCTCTGTGGTGTGCTCTGTGTGTTTATTCATAGAGTTCATGGCAGAGAGCAGATGACCCACAGTGCAATGGGAGTGACCCCCAGCATTAATGAAGGGTAACGATGATAGTCCCCATAGCAGACCCCGTGTCACTTCAGTTTTGTCTTGCGGTTTGTAAAAGCAGCACACACAAAACCACAGCTACACACACACAGACGCTCACACACACACATTACAGATTCTACAAATGTGACATTGCTCCAACTTGAGGTCCCCGTGGTAACATTGAGACAACTTCAATTCATCCATTCCTTTAGTTCCCTGAAGCTAACTGTGAAGTGCTTTTGAAGCACGCCAAGTACTCATCGATGGCAGGCTGCACTTGAAATTGAGTCAAATGGTATTGAATTGAACTAATTTGAATCTAATCAAATCAAATTCAGGGGAATTGAATATTTGTGCAGCATGCATGCACGTGCTTGTGTTTTTGTCCCAGTAAATGTTTTCAATCTGTTCACCCATGACGATGCAAGCTGAAAGAGCAATTTGGGTCAGCCGCAAGACAAACACAACCAGACACCTAGAAAAGAGACAGACATATCAATATGACTGTTGTAAACAAGAGCACCTATATTGTGTATGTGTGTTTCTTTCTCACTCTATCTCTCTATCGGCAGTGAATCAGTGGAGTGTTAGGACATCGTTTAAGCTCTCGCACAGCATCAATACTGGCTCTATTGATTTTTTCAAACAGTTAATGGAAGCCTTTAGGGCAGGAAAGCTAATTAAAATCATATGCAGGTCAAGCTCATTTAAAGACTCCCCATTAGTTTATGTTTAGCTTAACCACGCTTGACTGGAAAATCCATCCATCGGGCATCGTAATTGACTGGTGTTTCTAATGGCTTTCCAATGCTCCTGAGTTCCTCTGGCAGATTTCATGCTGCAGCTCTAATAACCCACATACAGAATCATTAAAGACGGTTTCTGCGTGTCCTGTATCCTCAAAGTAACTTGCCAATGCCTGGAGACATTGATATGTTTCATACCCTTTGGAAATATGCAACCACAACACTCAGAGGCAGACACCGTAGTTCACGGTGTCTTGAATATTGACTTAGTGGAAAGAATGTTGATGATGTAAGAATTCAGATCAGAATTTTGATGGGATGATAATGTGATGCTTTAGTGTAATGAATCTTCAGTGATTGTTAAACTAAATATTCAGCAGATGCTATTTGTACCCAGTAGTCAACTATGCTTTTGTCACCAGTGGTGGAATAGTCCAATGTGGCTATTTATGCTCTGGTGTGTATAGCATCATGGCAGAGGCAAGCAGCCAGGTTTCCATAGGCAATAGTGCCCTTTACACCTAGGGTGTAAATAGCCAATTTAGATATCCCCCAACATGTCTTGCTACCTCCATAACTGTGCCACTATTTATACTATGTCACCGGACAATCTGGCTGTACATTTGTGAGTTTTGTTTGTTAAATTTACCACTTTCATTCCAGAGAATATCCAAGATTGGCCAGTACTAGCTCTAACATGATCTCTTTCCCCCAACACTAACCGCCTCCAACCTCATCATGCCAACGTGATGAGTACTAGCCAATCACAGCACGCACTTGGATCCATAATAATGTGTTGTGTGCATGGGTGTAAATAGCCGAATAGCTGCAGTGTGACTGTTCTCACCCAGGTGCTAACAGACACTTTGTAAATTAGTTCCACAATACAAATTATAGTATCCATTCCTGTAGATGAATTTCCACTGTGGCAGTGTATTTTCACAGTCAGCTCAGGCTTAGGGTTTCTCCTGCTTAAAATCTGTTTATATGTCTAACACATCACATTTAGACAACACTGACTGATTCATCAATTCTGAAGAGACCAACACTAATTTATGACTATATTTAATGTACAATGTATTCAACACTAATTCTAGTCCAAACACCCATTACACACTCCTCTATTGTGTAGAATTACCCAGGAGGCATTTAGATCACATAAGATTACATCCACAATGTGAGCTCAGGAAGGAACATAGGAACATGTATATTCTTTTTTTTCTTTAGGTTTGGAAAATGGCTCAATTAGAGTAACTGTGGCTTTTGTATGATTGCTGCAGGAAGGAATTTCTGAGTGTCCTGTCATGATGATTTCTATCTTGACGTGCAAGCACAGCTGCCACATTTCCACTGGCTATTATTTTCTGCCAGCCAGACAGTGGTCCTGCTTCTCCGACAAACATATTGTTTTTACACGCGTCAGCTTGCGACTGTTTGTGTGTGTGTGTGTGTGTGTGTGTGTGTGTGTGTGTGTGTGTGTTTGTGTGTGTGTGTGTGTGTGTGTACACATCTTGTGTGCATTTGCTTGCTGCAAACTGTGTTCCCTTGTTTGCTTGCACAACGCGTGTGAGTGTGCACTGTGCAGCGCCTTTCGGTGGGAGGCTGATTTGAATCTGAGTCAGAGGGAGATTGTATTTAGGCTGTGTTTATTGTTCCCTATCAGGGGCCAATATGCTAACAGCAGATGCCAACCATCTTGCTGTGTCTTAGTTTGATGCCTCCACTGCATGACTCTAGCCGCAAACCACACCGCCCTGCCGCCACGGTTGTACCCAGCTGGCATAAGCAGTGCAGGAAACCTCGCGATGTCGCAGCAGCTTCAACAGAGTGGTTCATTAGACAGAGTTAGATCAGATAAAATCCCCCTGAGATGAATTTTCTCTGTCACTGAGGAGAGACAGAGCAGAGGATATGAGCACGCTCTGAGTAAAATGGGCATATGAGAGGTTATATGTAATAATAACACCTAATAAGATGTCAGCAGCATTGCCTTATTGTGCTGCTGGAAAAAGAGTTTATTTTCTACTCCAGATGGTCCATACCCAATACTGTAAGATAAAAACATGCACACATACGCACTCACATACAGTAAGCCCCACATGTACATGTATGCATGCAATACACACACACCTTGCTCTTTGAGCTGATTATGCTCATATTATTAGCCACTCACGCATGATATTATGTTGTTCTATTTTTGATAACATTTCAGACAACCTACCAAATTTTAAATGGCTGTTAATGTGGTGGTTATTAAGGAGAAGCCAAGCATTAAAATGCACTTAATGTAAAGTGCAGGATGCTGCAGAGAACACCTGAACACTCCAGCCCTGTTTCATCCATCACCACATTTTGATCCAGCTAAAACGACTTGAGCTGCTGGTTGCTTGATTAACTGCATGTTTTACTCATTTGTAATCACAGTCATCGTAATTTGGCCGTGTGAATCATGTCCAACGTGTTTATGAAGTATTTCTGTAAGGTTAGTTGTTTTATAGATATCCCTCTTTTGCTAACACATCCACATTTTAGACTTTAATACAATAAATCACAATACCTGCCTGCTGAGATTATTAAAATGTTATTCTTATCAAATTTAACTTTCCTCCAAGCACCATGGGAGGAAACTTAAATTTGTCTTTTGAATACTCATGTTGGCGTTCTCTTTGTAGCTCAACTTTTATCTACAGATTTTGAGCATTTTTGCTCTTCTTCTGCCTAACATTGTTTTTAAGTCGTGCTTAAATCTCCACGTCTTCATTTCCTTCCAAACCAAGTTCGAACTCTTCACCTTTTTGAGTTCCTGCTTCCTTATATTCTGAAAACTAATTTCCTCCCACTCAGAGTGAGGAGGGGGATTTGGAGGGGTGCAGGAAAAGGGAAGGAGCAGAGGACAGAGATTTAAAGCCATGTATGATGATATGAAGAGATAAAGCCAGCAACAGATGGAGAGCAAGTGGACAAAGAGAGGCAGGTGGTGAGGAAAAGAGAAGTAAGAGAGGGATGAAGGATACAGGGGTGTTCACTCCCTGTCAGATTAGTAGCAGTAGGTCTGTGGCTAACAAGCTCAGACTCCTACAGCCCACGGCTCTCATGTCCGACCCCTAACCCCAAGATTCTCCTGCACAACCCACAAACCCTAAACCCCCATCCCTGATCCCCCATGCTTCCCCTAATACCTAGCCTCAGACAAAGTGAGAACCGCAAACAGCTTCCCCAGGCACACTGATGTAGAATAAATGGAAAAAAATAGTGTCAGGAGTATCATTTTACTTTGAATACACACGAGAAAAGCAGGCCTACATTTTATATCCACATAATGAGTCAGCCCTGTAACATTAGATGATATAATATACAATAATGACTCTCAGGGCAGTTACATCTGCTGACCTCTCTTGGGAGCTCAGTGCAATTATTTACCCAGCAGAAATTCATAGAGCAAAGCTAATGCAATTCAGTCCAAGGAAAGAAGATGTAGCTTCCTCAACTTCTTTTCAATTAAAACAGGATGATCTTATGGGAGAAGGGAATAGCTGTGTGGATGTTTCCTTTCCCAGTGACTTGAAAGTACTGACGCCTATTTTGAAATACAGTAATTGAGTGTCGGCATTGATGTGTGATAATTATTGCTGACAAGGTTGGACAGGTGTTTATCTACAGCGTGTGTTTCATGTGTGTGACACTCTGTCAACTGTTGGATTTCTTGTTGTGCTATACAGCTTCATTGTATACTGGCTGTATCATAGAAAAACTCCTCACTCTGTATTCAGTGCACATTCTTATCAAACTGACTGCTTGCTGAGGTCAACTGGTTCTCCCAAGATCAACAAGACTAAGAGTCTGCAGCCGTGCCGGCAGCTCTGTGAGGCTGAACTGACCATCAGCATGTGATATGCTTACAGTAGCAATGTTAGTGTGCTGATATTTAGCAGATAATGTTGAATATGGGCATCATGTGACTGTAGCTGAGCATGTTAGCATGCTATTACTTGTAATAGCACGGTGCTGCAATGGTTAGCATTGTCGTCTTGCAGCAAGAAGGTTCCTGGTTCAAACCCAGAGTGGGTGGGGGAGCCCTTCTGTGCGGAGTTTGCATGTTCTCCCCGTGTCAGCGTGGGTTTTCTCTGGGTACTCCAGCTTCCTCCCACAGTCCAAAAACATGCAGGTTAATGGTGGCTCTAAATTGGCCGTAGGTGCGACTGTGAGCGTGAATGGTTGTCTGTCTCTATGTGCTGCCCCTGTGATAGTCTGGTGACCTGTCCAGGGTGTACTCTGCCTCTCGCCCAATGTCAGCTGGGATAGGCTCCAGCTCCCCCGCGACCCCCAACAGGATAAGCAGTTACAGAAAATTAATGAAAATGAATGGCACAAACTGCTGCTGAGTTGACTGTGTGAAAGTTTGGTGTGTTTGTGCAATTATGTAAATAGTTTACAAATCAGTGAGGAATAAAAACTTTACTTTTGAAAAAGTAAATGACTGCAGGCTTCCTTATATATTGATAGATTAGGCTGTCTATTTTTTAACAATGATGAATAACGTTTTGATATTTATTCTCCAAGGTGATATTGACCAAAATATAAAGACAGCACCAAAGCTCAGGACAATATACAACAAATGGCCGTGACTAACTGAGCTTTTTTATGTCAAATATAGTATGCTACCACAAAGGTAGTGCATGATGATGACTTTACACTGCCTCAGAATAAAAGGATAGGTTCCCCTGGGTCACACAATGTATATTGTGTGTACATTTGATACTGACAAGAAGAATAAGCTTAGAATTGGCAAAGTAAACTAAAAAAAAAATAAGTCCAGGCATTCCTTTGTCTGTGTTGACTGTAGAGGGTTGAAGGGGATGTCATTAGTTTTACATGTATTTGGTCCAAAACCAGGGTATTGAACATTAAAGGAACAACTTGGTACATTAACTCACATTAACTCGATGCATTACAACTTCATTTTAATGTAATCCATTGGCAGTAAACAATGCCAGTGACCTGCAACATAAACACAAATAGTTTCCAGACCTCAATTAAAACTAAATCAACAGCATCCTCTTGTTGGTCTCTTAAGCTTTAATTGTTTGTGTTGTTCCTTATTTCTCCTTGTGTATCTTTAGAATTAGATGAACCGTGTTTTCCACTGCTTTGACCACCTTATACAATATGTCTCCAAAGAAATCTCGGGTCTTACTTCTCCATCGCTATCGTATTTTTTAAACTTAGCAAGCAGCTGCAGAGAAACAATCCGCTTCCTGTTTGCACTAGCATGCCATGCCTGGTGTTCATCAATGGTCATGATATATGTGTACTCAGATATGTTAGTGTGGTCAGAGATTATATCTGAAATGATGCTAAAAACGCTCATGTGTGCGGAAATTGTTGTCATTTAATTGGCCGCTTTAATTGGAAAACATCTCTGTGATTGTGGCTGTAAACATCTTGCTTGTCATTTTTCCTAATTTGCTATAAATATTAGCATTTTTTCATGACTGAAAACTCCATGTTAGAGGTGGCTGTATTGTGGCATGTTTCACATGGTATGTTTAAAACAGCTATATTTTAAACATTGAGTGTAAACTGCATGAAATATGCTTTGGTGTCTGGTTCTCTAACTCTCTCCCATGGCTCTTTCCCACTCACACACACAAAAACATGATTCATCACACCCACTCCACCACCCATCCAGACCACTGAGCACATGAGTCGTGTTTGTATTTGCAGGGCTCCAGATCATGACTATTTAGTTGCATTTTGTAACCATGGAGCACAAGTGTGACTTGTAAATATTATTAATATATGAACTGGGGGCTGTCAGTTTCTTTCCCACTCACAGTGAATAAATCCTCACATTTAACAGGGCTGCTATAACAGTTTAAGTTTCCGCTAACTACTAACAGCTGACTGTCGACCGGAAGCTTCAAGTTCACATCAAAAACATCAACACTTTATCCCCGAGATGAACTGGTGCTTCAAAAAAAAGCACCAGTCGTTGTGTTGCTTTTATTTGTTTACTTTATTACAACAGCACTGTATTTAATTCTATTATAATAATAGTGATAGATAATAATAGATAATAATAGATAATAGTGACTACTTTATTCAATGTAATTGTAACTGTAGATTATTTGGTAGTTTAGTGTTTTGCTAGTCTACAATAGTCAGGGATATCATTTTGATGCCATATCGCCCAGCCATACTTCATAGTCTGAACTGCAATTTAAGATGAAGTCCCCATTCAACTAAACATAGCCTCATTTAACAAAATGTGAGGCTGATTGAATTTGAATACATTTAACTAAACATTGTGAGTCACCTGCAGAGCTGCATCAGGCACACACTTCTAAAAATCACACAGCACACCCAAACATAGTTTGTATCAAAAAGAGCTTTGGGTATTTTTCTAGTCATTACTAGTTCTTCTTTAAAGTCTCTGTGGAAAAGTAGTTAGAAGGAGGGAAATCGTGCGCTCATGTAGAATCTGTTAGCTCATGAATTCAAATCTGATTTGCAGCTCAGTGCAGTTTGTTTGCACACAAATGAAGGCCGAGTCAAGTGTGCAAAAGAAGTTGAGCACTCCCACCTGTGTTGTATAAATAGATCACCATATTAATTTTATTCATCACCAAAGATGACACTGAAGCTAATGCCTGTGTGTTTTGTGTTGAAACCAGGTCCGTCTCTGGTTGGGACTCTGAAGAAGGACTGGGCCTCTCCAAACAGCATTGCTCTCTCCTGGCAGCAACCCGAACAAACAACACTGCCCATCCTCGACTACGAGATCAAATATTATGAGAAGGTACAGTTACTTTTGCTTATGGCAAGTACCTTGGTGTAGACCCATACTTTGGCTGATGAAATTATGGGCCCAGAGACTTCTTTTTTATTAGACAACTAATTCAGCCAGAATTTTGATATTCCAATAAAAATAAGGATCATGCAGGTGTTTTAAATTTGTTAAAGGCCCCTCCATTCATTGATATTTCTAGGTCTTTATGACTGAACAAGAACATCTGGCCTCAGATCAAAAAATCGTCATGGTGCTTAGTAATTTAACATCCTGGCACAGCAGAGCAGTCCACTCATTAAACTGTCACATAAAACACTGTTGACCTGGGATGATATCACACTAAAAATCTATGATGTTATCAAAATAAAGAGATGTGGGGCATGAAATATTAGGTTCTTATGCTCAGTATCAGTAGAGGCTGTTCATGCATCCAACAATCTCTACTGATTACAATTTCTGGAATAGTTAGGAATAAAATACACTGTGAGCTGCTGGAGTTGGGATCAACTTCAACAATAGCCTACCACATCAGCTCCTCTCATCTTATTAGTCAAAAGAATGGTACAAGCCATTCCTCGTCAGGGTAAAACTTAGTCTTTTTTCCTGCAGTTTAAGGTTCCCAAGGCACATATACACAGTCTATAGTACCCATTATATGATTATAAAGCAGTCCAAATATGCTTCCAAGGACAAATGATAACCCTTTTTAAGCTGAATAGACAATTCATTTATGCTGTCTCTGCATAATTATGTGCACAACATTATCTTAAAAGTCTATGATATCCATGCAGTCCAATTGTACTAAGTGGTAGTTTAATAAAATAAGACTTATGTATTAAAACTTGTCTATGCCTGTGTTTTTGTTCACTAAAGTGATCAAGTTTGAAGTCAGTGCTTGTCACTAGTTGTGCAATCAGCAGCCACCTCAGTGAGAGACAGTAATTACACACATATTGTGGTTGTAAATTGAGGTAAACCTGGCCGTCAGTCATTAGATCATTTTTACTCAAAAGCTGTTTTTAATCGTTTAGATTATTTTGATCATCTTCCACTCCCTCCCGCAGGAACATGAGCAGCTGAGCTACTCGTCAACGCGCACCAAGGCTCCCAGTGTGATCATCTCAGGTTTAAAACCAGCCACCTGGTACGTCTTCAGCGTACGCACCCGCACGCCAGCTGGATACAGTTCCTACACTCCTAAATATGAATACAAAACTACAGGAGACTGTAAGTACCTGAAACCATCCACAGCACTTGGAATGCATCTGTGTTTGTGTGTATTTTGTACTTCTTTTCACAGCTAAATGACAACAAATCCTTTAAAGCATGTTGCTGTGTCTCACCCCTGTCAGCAACTAGGATAAAATTAGAATTTGGTCCGGGGTTGAGGTCATGATTGGCATTAGGTTTATTTTAGGTTAAAAGAGCTTTTATTCTTGATGGCAGTTAAGGTGAAGTATGCAGAAATTATGTAAAGTGATGGCAAAAAACAAAATATCTCAGTCTGGGTGTCAGGTTGGTATGATACAGGTTGAAAGGGTCAGCCATCTATTATTAGTGTACGTTGTCTGAACAGACATGAGGAACAGTCTCAAAATCCATCAACAAACTTTCTGGCTGTTTCAAGGCCAGTTAAGACCTTTTTCTTTTGTGTGAAAAAAACAATTTAGGCTGAGGAGCCAACGCAATCACCAGTATAAATGTTGGCTTTGTGTGTGTCAGCAAATCAGGGGTATGTTACATTTGTACGTTTTATGCTTTTGTTTCAACATGTGTTATTATGTTAAGGCACAAAACCCACTTGGTAAAGGTAAGGAAAAGATCATGCGTTGGCTTAAAACACCCGGTTTTGCTGGCACAATCATGGCACAAACACATGAACGTCTCGGTAAAAACAACGCCATCCACCATCCCCTCTACCTCCAGATAACAAAGTCAACTCATATATATGTAATCTGAACCACATCACTTTAGAAACATTGATATGATATGTATGAAACCTACAAATGTAACATATCCATGGTTTGCAGATGTGTACAATGCCAACAGTTTCCTCTGATGACTAGGCGGGAGAAGCAGCAGCAGCACTGGGTGCAAGCAGCAGTTCAGGGTCAGATGAAGTTCAGGTACTGTAGCCTGGAGCAGCGCTCAGGGCGGCCTGCACCAAGAGCACAACAGCAAATAATAAGCCTGGATATGAGCCCTCCATCAGGAGAATCCACAGTAAAATTCCAACTAGTAACTTCTTCATGAGATCCTGGAAACAAACATAGTCACACGGTCACAAACACTAAATCATTACACTGTCATGACTATCTGTGCAGCAGGTTCACTTTGATTAAAGGAAAGTTTTTGGACTCTTAAATTTACCACAACATCATGTACATTACTGATGATCATTTTCCAACCCATACTATAGTCATTTTTGATTTCAGAAGGTTTGTTCTTACCCTACACTTTATTTTACAACAGTAGAGCTTTGTCAGGCCCAAAAAATCAGGCATAAATGAACTCACATAGTTTCTGTCTAAGCCCGACCCGAACCCCAGGAGCAGTTTTGGGCCAATCCCATGTAAAAATTTGAATTTCCACTGGTTCTTTTTACAAGCAAAAGTCAACTAAAGTCTTTTTTAGTGCAGTAACCACATTTGAGACATGGGGTATGTTTGTAAATTGCCACTGCAAGCACCAGACCATACCCTGGCACAAACTGGACCGATGGCCCAAAATTCTGAAGCGACATTAGTCCAAATAATGTTCAGTTGGACTGAAATATATCATTTCCCCAACACACCGTTATCCCAAAAACAAACACTCATCGTTCACAAGTCCAATTTCTCTGAAAATACACACTCCCTGTAATTAGAGGCATCTAAGCCACCGATCCCGGGTGTTTTTACCGACCCTTCCCAGTGTTTCTCAGCACCATTTGAGTCACAGATCCTGGGGTCTTGTCTGAATCCTCGCAGTGTTTACCAGCAGCGTTTGAGCCACTGAAGCCCAGGGTTTTTCATTTTCTGACCCATTCCTGCTTTACCAGCACCGTTTGTGCCACCATACGCAGGTGTTTTAAGCCAAAGCATGATCTTTTCCTCACAATAACCAAGTGGTTTTTAAGCCTAAATATAGCCACACATTCACCACAGCCTTGTTGACAAATGTAACACATCCATGGTTTTCAGAAACGTACAAAGCGAAAAAATTTGTCTGGCAATTAGATTGTCTAACTGGCGGGAGTGTGTATTTTCAGAGAAATGGGAATTTGGAGCAAGGGGCATTTGTTTTGGGGGTAATAGACTGTCTGTGAAATGGGCTTTCTGTCCAATGAGACATTTTTCAGACTAATAGAACTTCAGAATTCTGGGCTGTCAGAACAATGAGCAGCCCCGAGATTTTAGTAGTAAATGAAAATTAAAAGATTTTTACATTTTATTAAATTACAACTGATTTTTATTTTTTAAATTAAAGGCTAAAATTTCCCAAGACATTTTATCTGGTGTCTGTTGACTGATGGCATTGCAGCCAGAACATTTGGCCTCACTACAGTATGAATTTCATTGATTGAATTCACAAACCCTCAAACCACTTAAAGGTCAGGATATCCGTTGCAATAGCAATTGAAAAATTGAACACAATCAACAAGGGAGTCGAACAATACACCCTTGATGTTTGGCGCATTTTGAATCAGTGTTTTTTTGTGTGTCTGAGCAGTAGCTTTATTGCAAGTCTACTCATAAAATACAAAGGTCCAGCTGCCCTTTTATGTTGGTTCAGGTATTGTTGAGGGGTGATTTGGCTTCACAGTGGCCCTCTCCCTTCCAGGGCTGCAAAGCTTTGCTTTATCTGCGGATCAGACGGTGCTTGGCCAAGCCTTTGTATTGCCTGGCCTTTTATCTGAAAGAGAAAGCAGATTTGGCCCCTGTCGCTCTCTCCCCTCCCTGTCAGTCTGTCTGTCCACCTGTCAGTCACTGTCTCACGCGCTCCCTCCGTCTGTGTATCTGTCTGTCACTTCCGCCTGGCTTTCTCCCTTGTTTGCCTTTACCTCTCTTCTGTCATCCGTTTTCCTCATCCCTCACCTTGCATTCTTCATCCTGTCCTCTGCCGCCCTTCCCTCTCTCTCCACACACACACACACACACACACACACACACCTCATTACAGCAGCATCAGTCCAACACATCTGCTTAGTTAGTGATGTGAAGAGTGTGTGAAGCTGACGTCTGGGAGAATTGTCTCGTGTGATCTGGCCACCGCCACTTTCACTCTCCCTCCCTCTGAGTGGTCTGTAATTACTTTTATCCAGCCAAACACACACACAAAGATCTTGACACCCTGCTCACACATACTTGCTGGTGACTTAACACTCACACACCCACATACTGTATAAACCCACATGAGCCTCACTCTTTGGGCTAGCGACCACGGACCCTGATCTCCAATTCATATTCATTAAGCGTGAAATATTATAGAAATAAGTTTGGTAATAGCAATCATCTTTCAATTATCTTGGATTCGTTAGCCTTGTGACAAGACACAGAAAAGGGAAAATCATGAATATCAAATGGGACCAATTTAACCAAATGATCATGGACTAAATCACAATTTCATGAATGAATAATATTAATTAAACAGCAGCAGGCATATGAATCATTCCAGTATGAAAGCTGACGGAGGGTTTTCTGCATTACAAAGAGCTGATCAAACATCTCTCCGTAATATCTGCCTATCATGAGAGCATACATGGTCTATGTATGGTGCACTGGTGGAGAGGGATATTGAAGATGACAATGAATGAAATTCTGCTCTTTCTTCTCACTTTATCCTGCGTCCAGACTAATTTCCTTCTTTTCTCTCCTCACTGCTTTTATCATCCATACCTGCTCTTTACATTCAACTTCTCACACTTATCCTCACCACCTTCCTCCTCCTCCTTTCTCTTGGCCTTCTCTTCCACATCTTCTCTGCCCAACCCTACATCTTACCCTTTTTCCCACCCATCCTCCATTCTCTGTTACCTTTAGCTTCAGACATTGCTTCTGACCAGGGCCAGGTGTTGGTCATCGTCACAGCAGCGGTTGGTGGCTTTACCCTCCTCGTCATCCTCACCCTCTTCCTCCTGATCACTGGAAGGTAAGAGCACTTCACTACCCTAGATTTCCATTTATGCAAAAAGAGTGTCAGTCAATGTGTTGCTACTTAAATGTGTCATTTTAGTTTTAGCTGATGTACTGTCTCGCCCACATAATAAAGGGATAGTCGGGATTTTTTGAGTGAGGTTGCATGAGGTACTAATCTATAATCAGTGTACTACCCACAGCAGATGGCGGTCGACAAGCCTCCGGTTTGGAGAGGCAGACAGGAGCACCACCACAAGAGCTACGCAATGTCCTGCTGTGGACAGTGGCATCAGCTTTTAGCCACCTAAAAAAGGCCCACCTAAAAAAACTAATATCATATACACTGCTTTACCTTGCTGTCAGAGAGCACTTTCCAAAAAACAATGATTTTACCTTGCTAAACACAGATGTTGCTGGTCTACTGCTGCCTTTATCTGTAAGGCCCCGATCACACAGAAAGTGTTTTAGCAGCTGAAGGCAGCTTTTTGTCATCCAGGCATTGGGTCTTTGGCCAGAACTAAACGCCTGGAGTTGAAAATACTTCAACTCAGAGCGGAAAAGCACCACACATCATCTCCGCTTTTTTCCCCATTGTCCAATCGGATGATTTGAGAGGCAGGCCTTCCGTGGTGGTCTGGACAACAAGTTTACAGTTGGTAAACAATGGAGGAGAAACTGGTGGTGCTCAGTCATTTGGCAGGCCCACTGAACTCCCTGTAGTTAGTTTTCATTTTCGTTATACTAGGCTCAATGATAGACAGCAGGTTGTCAAACTGCCCCCGAGTTATCCTTAAATATGCCTGGAAACAGCCATCATCGAGGCAAAGCTCCTGGACCAACTGGTAGTAGTCCCCTTGATCCACCCTCTCCTTTAAGGTCTCATGTACTCACTCAGATGTCCGTTTCCCTGTGCCCACTTTGCTGACAGCCTCTCACCCTCAACCAGAGCTACAGCAACTACCCTCCGCCTGTCCATTGTAGTAACTAGCTACTATTGCAAAACAAATGAAAATAATAGTAATAGTAGTAATAATTAACAGTAGATTGGTTGCACAAAAAGATAAGGGTAAGGGGGTGATGGGTTGGTTGCCTGGTAACAATAATAAGGTTCAGCAAGCATTTTTTACTGGCGGCATTCAATTTAAACCAAAAAAAGGCAGTGCAGCTTTGTGTTTTGCAACCTGCAAAATGCTCTCTGTGTGATTGGCTTCTTAGGTTGTTTATGTTATTATGTGACTGGTGTTTTAAAGGGTTTGTTAGGATTCACCAAAGTCACAAAATAACACCAACAAACTACTGATTGAGGCAGCGGCAGACCAGCAGCTCTCATGTTCAGCGAGGTAAAATGAAGGTTTTTTTCAATGGAGTCTGGATTTGAAGAAAACAATATAATGGCTCCACTTCCTAGTTAGAAAGGGCTGTCTGACAGCAAGGTAAAGCGGTAAAAATATTCTAAATATAGTGTGTACCTAAAATGATATTAATTACTTTAGTTGTCTAAAATACATTTTGCTGCACCTTCCTGCTTCTCCAAACTCTGCGGCACCAACTGTCATGTACTATATGTACTATACTGACTATAAGAACCTCATGCAACCCCACTTCAAAAAAAAAATTCCTAACTATCCTTTTCAGTGGACACAGATTTTTTATAATCCCAAACTGTAGGCTTGTAGGTCTGTGGCAAAAAGGGCTATTTGGTTGGTGATACAACTTCATATTCCTTCCCTTACCTGCAGTACTGTATAAGCTTCATAGTCCTTGGCTTACAGTATAGGTGTTCAGTATTTCCTCTAGGGAATTGGTAAAACTCTACACTACAAAGGGCTTTATTACATTTTGCTTGTGTACTTTTAAACTGAAGTGATGACAAAGACATAATGACGAAGGTTGGCTGCACAGGCCTCTGAATTATATCTGCATGTGACCTTACACAGATGCTGAGAACATAAATGTGTTCATGAAGGTGTAAGATTTGTGACTACAAATAATTCCAATTCTCAATGCTGTAGCTGAACCAGAATCACTTTTAAAGCCTAGATTATAACATAATCTAATAATGATTATGGTTATTATATACCATTATATTACCTATGGCCAATCTACAGTAGCTCAAGCAAGACACATGCATACACACGATCTACAATCTAAGGAGGTAAAAACACAGACACACATATGGACAGGAATATTCACAGATGGAATTAAAGGCAAAGCAAGACTGTCTTTGTGTGAGGTAATGTGTGAAAAGGAAAAAAAAGACTATTTCAGACCTGTGGAGTAGAGAAGGTTTGGAGACTAAAAGAATGGACCACTTCACCCTGAAGTAACTGAATAAGAAATAAAAGGAGTTGCTTAGAAATGCAGACAGAAATACTCAACAACACAAATCCATGGACTGTTTCATATATTACATGTTTGTTTTTTTACATTTCCATTAAGATTTGCAGGAGACATATTTAAATTATAAGAATACTATATAAGTATAATGCAGCTATTTATGTGTTTTAAGACAATTAAACAAATGTACTGATTGCTTTCAAGAGCATTTCATAAAAAATAAAAAAAACAATACAAGAGCTCATATTAATTCAAACATCGAGTGTTCAAATATGGCAAAG
This sequence comes from Epinephelus lanceolatus, assembly GCF_041903045.1. NCBI lineage: Eukaryota > Metazoa > Chordata > Actinopteri > Perciformes > Serranidae > Epinephelus > Epinephelus lanceolatus. The sequence goes on along the minus strand of NC_135747.1, from coordinate 16,981,703 downwards.
CGAACTAAATACTATGAACTGCCGTAGGCTTATATATACACTCACCAACCACTTTATTAGGTACACTTTGCTTGTACCAGGTTGGACCCTGTTTGTCTTCAGAACTGTCTTAATTCTTTGTGCCATAGATTCAACAAGGTGCTGGAAACATTCCTCAGAGATTTTGGTCCACATTGACATGATAGCATCAAAAAGTTGCTGCAGATTTGTCGGCTGCACATCCATAATGTGAATCTCCCATCCCACCACATCCCAAAAGTGCTCTATTGGATTGAGATCTGGTGACTGTGGAGGCCATTGGAGTACAGTGAACTCATTGTCATGTTCACGAAACCAGTTTGAGCTTTGTGACATGTGCATTATCCTGCTGGAAGTAGCCATCAGCAGATGGGTACACTGTGGTCATAAAGGGATGGACACGGTCAGCAACAATACTCAGGCAGGCTGTGGTGTTTAAACCATGCTCAGTTGGTACTAAGGGGCCCAAAGTGTGCCAAGAAAATATCCCCCACACCATTACACCACCACCAGAAGCCTGAAACGTTGATACAAGGCAGGATGGATCCATGATTTCAAATTCTGACCCTACCATCTGAATGTCACAGCAGAAATCCAGACTCATCAGACCAGGCAACGTTTTTTCCAATCTTTTATTGTCCAATATTGGTGAGCCTGTGTGAACTGTAGCCTCAGTTTCCTGTTCTTAGCTGACAGGAGAAACACCCAGATCTGCTTCAAGGTTCAGCGTCTTGATCGTTCAGATGGTCTTCTGTAGACCTTGGTTGTAACAGTCGTTATTTGAGTTACTGTTGCCTTTCTATCATCTTGAACCAGTCTGGCCATTCTCCTCTGACCTCTAGCATTAACACGGCATTTTTGCCCAGAGAACTGCCGCTGACTGGATATTTTCTCTTTCTCTGACCATCCTCTGTAAACCCTAGAGATGGTTGTGCATGAAAATCCCAGTAGATCAGCAGTTTCTGAGATACATGCACCAACAACCATGCAACGTTCAAAGTCACTTAAATCACCTTTCTTCCCCATTCTGATGCTCTGTTTGAACTTCAGCAGGTCGTCTTGTCTTGCATGTCTACATGCCTAAATGCATTGAGTTGCTGCCACGTGATTGGCTGATTAGCTATTTGCGAGCAGTTGAGCAGGTGTACCTGGCCAGTGAGTGTATACTCAAACACCAAAATTGATCCATTAAACCACTTTTAGTGAACATATGTTTATTTACACATACAGTTACAGAGCAATATTATTTATTTGGTGCCATGTGTCTGGCCACCCGAGGAATGTAAGTTTAGTATTATCTAATTTTTAACTTTAGTTTGGTCTCTACCAACTCCTGAGGGAAATATCTGTCTCTTTAGCTGCTAAAGGCTCCACTACATACACCAGCTTATTGCGGGCTGCCTCTATCCGTAGTGTACAGTGTGATTTTAGAGCTTTTTTTGCTGAAAACAGCTGCCTGCTGCAAACGGAAACAAGTGAGAGTGTGTGAGAGTAATTTTGCATCTTAACAGAGACACTGAGAGGCAAATCTTGAGCCCTTTTCATTACATGCACTCCAGCCTGTTTAAAGTCCAGTTTGCCAGTTGTCTCAGGCACACTTAACGCATGAGCAACAAACTGAGACCTTTACGCCTCTGAGGGAGGACTGCACAAAAATATATAATTATGGTTGATTGCACATTCTGCTGAATTTACCGGGGTTCACACAAATTGCTAGGGTCAGATTTGCATTAAGGAAATTCAACCTCTGAGGGCATGTGCAAATAGTGAGTGTAATTTAAAGGAGTTATGGTGGGAAAGAGGAGCTCAAATTAACCTTTATTATACAGACATCTAAATGTCAGCGAGAGTGATTATAGATTAAACTGAACTGATTATTCTATTGTAATGGATTTATCTGCCATTTGCTAGAAATTCTGAGACGCACATATCCTAAAATTGTCTCCGTCAAAAAAACATCAAAACTAGAATTGATTATTTATTGTTGATAACAGTATGGGATTTCGAGAAGTAGAAGTAAGCATCATCTCGTATGTTTCTTTACATGTCCTGCCACAGGTGCTTTCACTGCTTCTGACTCATCAGACCTCTGCTCAGGTTGAGGCAGGGTACAGCTATGCTTAGAGTTATATAAGGTCACCACCTTCATGAACCAAAAGTAATTATGAATGTGAGAGTTTTCCTGCCCTTACAGGTTGGAAATATCTAATGTAAATCAAACCCAGCCTGTTCACACCGTCACAGTCCTGTGAGGAGATTTAATCAAGCAAGATACTTTAAAAAAAGACTTGATTCAATGAACAAAGCACCTTTAATTTTCACAGATAACATCATGTAACAGATGCAGACATCTAACTTACATGATGACAATTTCTGCTGAATTGGAAACTTGACACTGAGAACACATTCGGAGACAACTCAGACATTTGCCATTAGCAGAGCAGCGGTCTAAAAGCTTCTATGGAACTGAAGTTGTTTACATGCCATTGAGAGCATTGGGTGTTGGTATGTAGTTTGCTTCTATCTTACAAACAATTTAAGACTATGATATTATCAGCCTACAGTAGAGTACTTGATGCACGCTGGCACACTTGGTATTTACTGGCTGTTGTTTCCAAAAGGTGTTGTCACATTCAAGTTCTAAAACAGCAAAATTTTGCAGTGAATTCGTTCCAGTTCAACTTAGATAGGCTGTGATACACAAATTTGCGCTGGTGACCATTGACAAACCATTATGACAGTGCTACCTTTGAAGAAGAGTCCATAATAGAGCAAACTGTCCTATCTTATTGGCTGTGTTGCCCCAAACAGTTTTATTGAACTCTCCTGTGTCAGAGTATAAACTGCTCCATAAAAGAGGAATAGCTTGCAGACAGTTACGAGACAGGGCTGAGTGGTACAAAAATGTCTTCCCTTCTTAACTGTCTGAACTTATTGTCCTGTTAGCAACTCAGCTAATGAGCTTATTAACTGACAGTGAGCTACTATGATCATGAATTTGACTGGCTGTTCCCAACTCGCTAACATGTTAGCCGTTAGCTCTCCAGACAACACCACCTTGCCCTGTAAGTAGTCCCTATATACTACTGACCTTCTACCACAGCCCATTTAATGAAGACGCATGGATGAACTTTGCCGTGACACTTTCTGGTGTGACCGGGCCTTGTCTCTATCTACCAAGTGCCAACTGTTGGGGCTAAAGAAATGAAGTTTTTTTCATTCTTAAAATGGCCACTTGGATTTGCTCCAAAAGCAAGTCAATCCCTTGTGTTAGACCCTTGTGTTAAAATGCCCAACTTCACAGCAGAGATGTGCGCGGTTTGTCAACCAGTCGATTTAACATTCCTACCTTCATTTATCACACATCCTCTGGGTGTGATGCAGACTTCGAAGGCACCTTTTGGTTTCTTTATGAGACATAGTGGGATTTTAACTAACCCATCCGCAGCAGTACTTGAAGCTGAGAGCAACAGATTTAGTATAAAGAGCAAGAAGCTCTGCAGAGGGTTGGTGGAAAAGGTAGTAGATGAGTCAAACAAACACTGACTTTCACCCACGAGACTGCTGTTTGTGTCCAGTGTGAATGCAAATGTGGCATCATGTAACCTACATAGAGACGTAACATACGGATGACTCTCACAACATGTTATGTACTTATTTCAACCCAAAACATTTGGTTAGGTTTTTTTTTTTTTTACCTAATCAATTCATTTTGTTGTGAAAACTTGACCACGACTGTTTGACAGAGCTTACCACGTGTTACAATATGTTTCACCAAGGAGAGAGCTGTGCGTCACATACAGACACAAGAGAATGCCTTGTGCGTATGTATGAGATAACAGGGAGATGTGACAAAGCGTAGGTATTTGACGACTTGGAAAGGAGAGCAGTGGCCACAGCTTCACCCTCTCATCCAAATATGGTCAATTCAAGGCTTCAAAGTGGGCATTGACAAACCAGTGGATGATGTCATGGTGGCTGCATCCTTTACTTTTATACAGTCTATGGTCTCTACCCACTCCAGATTGCCTCTGTCTTATTTTAGAGTAACTATACTTTCATGTATTAAGTATCAGTGGAGCTCCTAGTTTCAGCCAGAGTGAGGACATTACAAAAAAAGTGTGTTGTTTAAATGCACATGCTGATCTCTTCTGGCAGAACAAGAATCCTACAGTCCCAGAAGATGACTGCGGAAGGCATTTATTTAATGAACACAGCACAAACTTGCATTTTCATCAATTTGGCCCTCAGCCTTTCTGGAGCCAGGTTCATCACACCCATTAGAGAAAGAGCATCTCAAAACACTGGCGTATCCGTTGCAGCATTGAGCTGTGCTGGTTGCCAGAGAATTTCCAGGAGTGAGCAGTGAACTTCACAGATATGAGATCAGTTTTTATATCCGACAAGGTGCACTAGCTCACAGAGAAGTCCTTCAGTGTTGCCATGATGTGAATGTCAAAGGAATTTTAGGTCCTTAAAAAACAAAACTGAAAGCGGTAGATTTATAGCAGGGATTTACAGTGTTTTTCTTATTTCTATGATTGATCCCAGTGTGTGTGGGAGTGTCTGTGTTCCTACTTTATGTATTAAAAACTCACACATACACTAAGAGCCGAAGCAAGCCCTCTAGGCTTTTTGCACTCTAGCAACAAGAAGGACCTTTTTTTTTACCTGAATTCAGTTAAAAGCAGTCGCAGGAGCAGTTGCAGCAGCAGTTGGAGTGTTTTTTGACTTTATCACGATCTGTTATATCTGCGTTCCCTCTGCCCTGTGTAGGAGGGACTTTCACTCTCTTTCAGTTTTAAAAAAAAAGCTCCAAATGTACTTGAGCTGCCTGAGAAAGATGAGAGCTTTCAGTCACACAGCTCTCATAGATGTAAGGTTGCAGAACACAAGTGAGGATATAAGAGGACTCGCTGTACGGGGAGTTTTAACACCTGGTTGCCCTAAAAGCTTCCTACATTTACATTTATGTTTGCATCTGCTCATGCTAAATTTGAAGAGTGACTGTTTCTTCTGGAGCAAAGCTGTCACAACTGCACAGATGTAGCGTAGCTGAAGAGTTTTACTGTATGTGCGCTCTTTATCCTTGAGTTGTCTGTCAGTCTCTGCAACTTTCTTTAACATTTTCTTTATATCTTCTTTCATCCCTCATTCTGTGCCCTCTGCAGCAGCAGATAGATGTGTCATGGTGAGGTGACTGAGGGATGTTAGGGCAAGAGAGGAGTGGTTTGAATTACACTGATGCTTTGATTAGGGCTCTTGGCAAGGTTGTTTTACTGAGGTGTGTGTGTATGCGTGGGCGTGTAAAGGGCTTGTGAATATGTACTGTAACAATGCTCAACAGCCCAGAGAGCAGTGGCAGAAGCCAAGGTCTTTGTGTGTGATAACTGTCTTTGTGTGCGTCTGTGTCTGTATGTGCGGCCTCTTTTCAACATGAAAGCCAGTGAGACAGAGGGATAGGCGGATAAAGGGGATCAGAGGATAGGACTGGAAAAGACTGATAAAGGCACATGCCACCATTTCTTTAATGAACAGTTTGACCCCATCAGCAGAGGTCAACAGTAGCTTTCCAAATCCCCTTCTTGTCCTCTCTGCCAGTGTTACCCGCCATGTTATCTGCTCTGTCTATCAGTGTCCAGGATCCCACAGACTTCACTTAGCCGCAGCCCAATCTGGCAACCTGCGGCTCGTAGCCCTCTGACACCTGCTCTAATCTGGCAACCTGGATTATGTTAAGTCTTCAAAGAGGAGAAGGCTCACATGTGATCACATTAACCCACACACACTCATACAAGTGAGCGCTTACACACACACACTTTCTCCTCTAGTATGTTGTGGGCATTTTCACTCCTCATTTGTTCTATCGCACTCTGCATTATCGCATCATTTAGCCACTTTATTAGGCAATACAATACTCTCTACCATTGTTTGTTAGATGTTGTTTTTGTTAATTAGAACAGCTACTGAGGCAGCACCCACTCTCACATCACATTTGAGAAAGAGGAAATGTATTCTTAAAGAAAATCAGAAATCTCCTGCACAATTCATGTTGATGCTGACCAAACTCGGCAATGCGAATAAATCAAACATAAAGAGAAGACATGACAAACTCTGCACTTAAGATATTTCTTTCAGGAACTGGTGGAGGCCAGAACAGAGCTGTAACAAGAGTGAATACTACAAACATGACTCCACATGAATACTAATGTTGCTCTGTGTCTGCTACATATGTAAGTAGACAATTGTTTGCAACAGGTTTTCCATAATGGCTTTATAAGGTGATAAAATGTGTATGTTACATCTACAGCAGAGGTGTCAAACTCATTTTAGTTCATTGGACACATACAGCCCAATTTGATCTCAAGTGGGCTGGGCCAGTAAAACACCTACGTAACAACCTGTAAATAATAATACTTTCAAATGTTTCCCTTTCTTTCAGTGTAAAGTTGTACATTCTGTAAGTGTTCATTTATTTACAAAACAGATGATGTTCACTTTTCCCTACAGTCCCACTCCTGTGTAGTAATGCTGGCATCACCACACCAAACTAAAGTGGAGGCTATTGAGGATGCAGGTTGAGCTGTCTCCTGCCTCACCAACCATTTACAAATCTAACAGTTGTCAGAGCCATTTCTAGCAAGTGCTAGTTTCCTTTTATTTTTTGAGTCACTTTAATGCACTACCTGACCTGGCATCTTGAGAACCTTTAATTAAAGGCAGGTGTGCTGAAGTGAGTGTGAAACATGGAAGACGCCACAGGGTTACAGTCTTTAACTGCAGCCTATTTGGTAAATCTTAGTTTCTATTGTTTGATGAAGTTGTTTAATACTCCATTGCTTTGAGCTTTGTTTTGTTGTAAAGGCCTGTTTATTTGGGGAATGTTGGTTTGGGGATTTTTGTTTTAATTTTTCTTCATCAGTTCATAGCATCATCTTGCAACTCTTCATACATCCATCAAATCAATCAATTCTTAAACCAACCGAAGCTCCCTGTATCATCAAACAGTGAGTCAAATTAAACCAAAGACAGTGAGTTCATCATATCTCCCGTTATGGCGTCAATGGGCGGCTACTTTGAACTTATTTGGAAGCCACAATAACAGTGTTCCACCTATATTGTTTTAAGATAGAGGTCTGATGCACAATTTTTTATTCTGAAGCTTCTGATTCACAATATTTTGCACAATGTTCAGTATCTCTAAATATGACTACAATAAGCATTCATTGTGTTCAGAGAGCCATATTCTGGTCAGGGTGGTAAAGCCTCAGAAGCAGCATTTTACATGAGGTAGATTACTCACTCACTCTATGCAAAGTCATCCAGTGGGCCTGATTGGACCCTTCAATGGGTTGGTTCTGGCCCATGCACCATATGTTTGACTTCCCTGGTCTACAGCATTTAGGAGAAAAGATCACAGGATGACTCACCTACATTAGTATGTAGTAAAACATTATTTAAGTTGCATGGTACACAAAAGATTGACACTTCAGCCCTTCCAAAAACATGTAATTTAGTGGCTCAGTAACTAAAGGGTAAAAGTCCTCCGCACTTTTGAAGGTGTAGTAAATAGCTTTGGTCACCAGGGGTCAGGAAAACATTGAAACAAGTCATCAGCATACAGCATCACCAGCTTAAGTCATCGTGGCTACACAGCTGACATGGCCCACCGTCATCATTGATTTAACGTAGGTTTTCTGCCCCGCGAGCAAATGTAAGTCCAATATTCTTGTTCGTTGTAGCTCTGTGTTGGTCTCCTCCAGCTTCTGAGGAAAACAAACCGTAAAACTGTACTTCCTGTAATGACTGCAATTACTGTCAAGTTGTGAAAAACGTACAGCAACATAACTTGAAATTTAAATGGTCATGGTCGGGGTCATTCCGAATAGGATGTTATTAAACCAGTAATAGTGATCCAGCTCTGTAATAAACACCCACAAGTGAAACAATCTGGTTAGACTTGGCGAATTTTCTGTAAAACATCCAACACAGCTAAATTCTGAATGCCTCCACATTAACAGACAGACCACAGAGGAAAAACCCAGAGATATCAAAAGCATGTCCTGTCCCACCTTCTTAAGAGCACTGTAATAAATGTATCAACTGATTATCATCTGTTATGCACAGAAAATCTGTTTAATGTACCACAAAATACTGTGCATGTGCCACTTTTTAGTTGCCAAGGAGATTCTTTACATGTCAGATGGGTCCAAAAAATGTGTTATGATTAATTTTTTATATTGTTATATTGTTTATTTATATTGCTTATATTGTTTGTTTGTTTTCCAGTACAGAGAACAAATATTGCCAGCCTTCCAAAACTGTCAGCTTTCATCCACGCCAACTGCTGACAGCATTATTAAACAGAGGGAAAAAAACACAAACATTTACACGCACAGCGTTTGAGCAAATAGAAATTAAGACACAACCTTGAGTGTTGTCATTTTCAAGTATTCTTGGGTGCTGTTGGACTTTATGAAACGGGCAGCAAATTCTATATTCAGTCTAATAAATGATGAAATATGAGAAAATTTATTAGGGGATCCACCGGAGAAGTGGGAGCGAGCGTCCCTCATGCTCACAGTCATTAATTAAGCCCTCCACTGCAAAATAGGTTTTAAAATTCATCAGTGATGCAGCCTGTGAGAGAACTCAGAGCACCTTTCCTCCTTCATATCATCATTTTCCATCTCACTGCTCTTCTCCAAGTGAGGACCTGCTACCAAATATTCCATGAGCATTGCTGGTCCATTTTGTCATTCGTGTATGAGGCCATAGCTAAACATTTAGGTAATGCTCAACCACATTTCAACGACAAAAAGCATTTACTTGTGCACCAGGCCAGATGTCTGACTTAAAGGCTCAGTTTCCTCAAATTATTCTAAAAAAACACATTCTCCCTCTAACTATAGGTGGTATCTAACCATGCAGATAGTTTTTATGTCTTTTTTCATAAACAGTTATGAATTTCAGAGCTTCTGCGTATACAACCCCGTTATTGAGGTTGCAGCAGAATTTCAGACATTCATTTGTGGTTTAGCGTTAGCGTCCTTGTGCGACTGTGAAAGAACCTGCAGATTCGTTTAAAAGGTATTATAAGGCTCCAGTCTTGCTGTTTTTTAGTGGCAGGGTGGCCTTTTTCAAATTGTGCTTGATTCTTCATAATGATGTTCACCATGGAAATGTCACTTCAGGAATTAAACGGTGACAATGACAGACAGCAGGTCTAAATCATAATTTAGTTGTCACTTTAATGACTATATTTTTTGTTGAAGCTCAATGCTTTAAATTGTTTGAAATGGAACAGTCTGCTAATGGACCCAAAATTATTTTTTGTAGAAGCAGAATCACAAAGGTGTGATTGCAGAGAAGGAAATTATTTGCCTGTTATGCTTACCATATACCCCAAGACTCTGAAAAGTTAAGCAAGTCGTAAAATTTAGAAAATATGAGGGATCTTGCAGGTTCACTATTTGCGGAACTACAACCAGTTACTTTTGAGATAATTTTCTGATGAAAATCATAAAATTGAGATTATTTCCTTACTGCTCCTAGTGGAAAATATTACGCCAAACTCCCTTTAACAAATACGACATATTAACAGTTCCTTGTGTGTTCGCAACGTAACACTGAAACAGAGGGTCAAAGGTATCATCTGTCAACAGTATTTTTGTCAGTTTGGCATGAATATAATCTTTAAAGATAAACTGTATTTGTATACACACTCAACATTTTGGATTTTGGCACCTCAACTTGCTACCTGCCTATGTTGGTTAGCTGTGGTATTTTAGTGAGGAGAGACTGTAGGAATGAGAGGCGAACTGGTCCAAAAAATTAAGATTTCTGGCTAAAATAAGAGCTATAGACTTTTTTTCTACAGAAAGTCAAGTCACCACTGCACAAGTATAAATGCTCACAATGGCGTAGACCACATGTGTAGGCTACGGCATAGGCTCTGCATAGAGCAGTGGTGACTTGACTTTCTGTAGAAAAAAAGTAATTAGATGTATTGACATGTCACCAGAGGAGATCTTTTTTTTTTTTCTCCTCAAAAAAATTCCAGGATTTTAAGAATTGCATTAAATATACCAAACAAAAATTTTGAAGCAGCACTTTTGTTTTTGTTTCCTGTTTTTAGAGGTTTACACTTAAGGTGAAAGATTTTTTTATGCACTCTATGAATATTTATCTTGAGTTTTGGTCAAACATTTGTTAAAATTTGTGTTTTGAGCACTTCTCCTTTTCTAAGATAATCCATCTGACAGGTTTGGCGTATCAAGACTCTGATTTTACAGCGTCATTACTATACAAGTGTGCCTTGGGATGGTCACAATAAAAGGACACTGCAGTTTGATGGCACAACACAATGCCATAGATGTCTCAAGTTTTGAGGGAGCGTGCCAGTGGCATGCTGACTGCAGGAATGTCCACCAGAGTTGTTGCCATGAACTGAAAGTACATTTCATTACCATAAGACACCTCCAATGTTGTTCCCATGAATTTGGCAGTACATTCAACCGACCTCACATTGGCAGTCCACATGTAGCCACATCAGCTCAGGACCTCCACATCTAGTATCTTCACCTGCAAGATCAGCTGAGACCAGCCATCTGGACAGCTGATGCAACACTTGGTTTGCACAACTAAAGAATATTTGCAAAAACTGTCAGAAACCATCTCGAGGAAGCTCACCTGCATGATCGCCGTCCTCAGCAGGGTCTTTACCTGACAGCTGTTTGTTGTCATAACTAACTTGAGTGGGCACCTGCTTACCTTCAGTGGCAACTGCCACTTTAGAGAAGTGTTCTCTTCCCTGATGAACCCCAGTTTTCTCTGTACCAGGCAAATGGCAGACCTTGTGTATCGCAAAATTGTGCTTCATGGTGGCTGTGGTGCTATGGTACAGGTTGGCATTAGCTACAGACGGTGAACACGTGCATTTGAATGTACAGATACAATTCCTGGAAGCTGAAAATATACCAGTTCTTGTATGCATGGCCTGCATACTCACCACACGTCACCCATTAAACATGTCTGGGATGCTCTGGATTGGCACATATGACAGCGTGTTCCAATTCCTGCCAACGTCCAGCAATTTCACACAGCAATTAAAGAGCAGTGGGCCAACATCCCACAGGCATCAATCAACAACCTAATCAACTCTATACGAAGGTCATGTGTCACACTGCATGAGGCAAATCGTAGTCACACCACATCCTGCCTGATTGTTTGGGCTATCTGTGACCAAAAGATTCTCAAGCATCTTGATTTGATAAACCTGACTAATAGAAATTCAACAAATTTGAGACCAAAATGTGAAAGAATAAGTGTTTTATGTGCATAAAGAAGTCTCAGATCTTTAATTTAAACTTGTGAAAAATGGGAGCAAAAGCAGAGTATGTGTACCTTCTTGGGTTTTTTTTTTCAGTTTGTCTCTTTTCATTTATGCTATTTACCATATTTTGTATGCAACACTCAACAGTTGGTGTACTTTTGGACTATTTTTATCAGACAGTAATGTGTTTGAGCTGTGGGTCAAATTCCTGTCTGCACACTGCACTTTTCCTTGAACACTGTTCTTGGTTCTGTGTGTGTGATTCTGACAGGGTACTTTGTGTTTTCTTCACTTTTTATTTCAGAGTAACATCCAAGCATCTATTTGGATAAATTCTTCTGTGGTCTTTTGCAGATGCTGTCATCTAATCTCTCAGCTTTTCAGACTTTCTTGGCAGCAGCTTTTTATCAGTCGTTGGCTGTCTCTCGGTGTCTCGGTGCCCAGATAAACTCTCACACAAAAACACGCTCAAACACACACACACACCACACCACACACAGGAGGACGAGGGAGTTTTTGCATCAGTGGATGCAAGCGTTCCTCCCTTCTATAGATATAATTCTCTCTGAGTTTCTGTTCCTTTAAGTCCCTTTTACTTTATCATCTCAAGAATTTGAATCCTGGTGTTTATGTTCATATTTCTGCACACATCACAGAAACACAACACTTCCATCTGCATTACTTAATCTGAAAACCATCTCTTCCACGGCCAGACTCTCACTCTCTGCCAACATCTTTCTTCAAGCGATGAGTTCCAGTGATCAGTCAACCTTGCAATATTGTGTAGTTTTATTGAATTTTTGGTGGTAAAAGCCAGTTTTGTCTCATTTTTCTGGTGTTTAATTCTGCTCAGTGCTGGATTTTTAAATGTTAAAGCTTTCATGAACTGCAGCATGTGGATCTGTGTTCCTGTGAAAATGTCATGGATTATAACTTTAATAGACTAATTAGCCTCTGAGATGTTACTGTACTTCTTTTCTGTCTCCTTTTACTGTCTGGTTTATGTCAGAATGGTTTGTTCTGGTGTATTTTTCCACATATCACCTCCAAGCAGCCATACCCATATGATCTTTTTATTACAGTGTCATTCACCAGTTTGTGAAGCTGTTCATCTAAAGGTGCTACTATTCCTTAAAACGATTCCATCTGTCTGTGGTGTGAAAGGGAACACAGGGACAAGCTGCTAAAATACTTCCTAAATTATTTTTTGTTTTTTTGTGCTAGCTGCAGCTAAAGCACAGACGCACATAAGCACACACAGCCTGGAGGAAAATGTTGGCATTGTATGTTTCTGCAAACTACTTATGCATTTCCTAAGCATCATATTGACATTTCTAAAGTGACAGTTCTGTTTACATGTATATGAACTGACTTGGTTATTGTGTAGCAGAGGGGATGGTGGATGGGGTGTTACCTAGGTGAGATGGCTGCCAGGCTTCAGACCACTGTTCAAGACCAACAAACAACCAAAGCAGATGTTTTTCACGAGACATCTGCAGCATTTCCAGCTGTGATTATGCTACAAAAAGTGGTTATTTTAGGCCAAAACGTGATCTTTTCCCAATAAAAAAGTGTTTTTCATGTTCAAACATAACCGCACTTAAGCCATACAACTGTTGAAACATAAAGTAACATAAAGTTTCAACATGTCTGCCACATAATAATGTGCAAATGTTACATATCCATGGTTTGCAGAAACTTAAAACATTTATTCTGGTGATTGGGTTGGCACACACACACACACACACACACACACACACACACACATATATCACAACCTGCCTGTCTTGTAGAAACCTTACACACAGAACTTTATGACCTGTATTATTGCAGTGTCAAGCTGTCAAGCTGTTAACACAAGATGCTGGAACTTGAGCCAGCAGTGTTACATAACTGTATAGTTGTTGTCTTAATGTGACCAGTATTTGACATTTTCTGAAAATTGTGTAATTCAGCATGACACACTGAGCAGATGGTGAAAAAAAAAATCAAATGAATATCATGTTGTTTTTACAGTATGAATTCAAAAAGCAGTAGTGTAGTGTAAAAGTCTGGGCCTTGTGTAGCTCAATGGACCGTAATCCCCTCCTAATGCATCTGACAGTTAAACACATGGGTCTGCAGTGGTTATTAATGTAATCAGTAATGAACGTAGGCAAAAAATATTGTTTGTTCTCAAAAACCTGTCAGTGATTAAGGTACTGTTTGACTGGATTAAACCCTGTGTTCTGCTGAGATTGAGGGGTTCCCCAAGAGGCTCCAATATTATTTAAAGCACGACTATACAACCTTTAGAAGAAGAAATCACATGTTCTTCCTCTTACAAATGAAAAACATCTGTGCTTAATTCAGTACCCTCAGGAGATGACATGATGAGTCTCTTTCTGCAGAATATTGGTAATTAAATATTTTGAAATGTCACCAGTGAGATATTTTTCTCTACAATAAGATTCTTGGATTTCTGTAGGGATGCACTATTTTACTGGCTGAACACTTGTATCAGCTGACATTCACTATGTCGACTGCCATCAGCTATCAGCCTATTAGCAAATGAAATGACATTCACTGATGTGGCTGGTGTTTTTCTGTTGTGTCATAGCAGTTTTGTGGAGGCTAAACAGTACGACTCAACAGCAGTGTAGTGGTAGTTGATGAGGTGGGTGTACCACAAGGTAGCTGGGTAGGTTACTGAGGAGGAAGTGGGTATATTCGCTTATATGTTCCAGTGGCTTGCAAGTTAGATCATAGGTAAGTGCAAACAAGTGCTCTTAAAGCCGCAGTTAAGTTTGGATCTCCAGTCAGGCCCAGGCTGCATGTCAGATTAGACGCTACATGCTTGTGACTACATTGCACTCGACCATGAGACCGACTTCATGATGGAAGCAGAAAGGCGTCCCACAGCAGAGAGGGGGGAGCAATGATTCAAAGAGATTAAGATCTGTGACAGGTAACTGTGCAGTGACTGCTCCACTGATATGTGTCAGTCCTGGATAGTTGTAGGTTTTCTTTAAATCCTTTAAGTTGTGAAGAAGACCTTGTTTTTCTTCTCTATCAATCTATGTGCACTCCATTTTTAAGGTGGTGTACATGTTAAGAGGAAATAAACTTAATAATCCTCAGAATTCTGACAGTTTTATTATAGCCAGCATTGTCTTGTACTTTTACCTTATACTTGATTGCATTTCATATAATAAAATTACTTTCGATACTTGAAGATATCATAAAATATCAGATACTTTAAGACTTTTACTCAAGTAATATTCTAATAGGTGACTTTAAATTCTACCAAAGTTGTTTTCTGGTGAGATATCTGTACTTTGGCTTTCTGGTACTTCATCCACAACCAGAAAACTCCATATCTTAAGACCCTGTGGCCTCATACTGTATGAGGACATCACATTTTGGGTTTACTTGACCTTATACTTAATGTTGTTTAACATGGACCTGTTGTACTTGTTTGTGGATACTTTTTCCTCCCATCAAGTGGCCCTGGCGGAGCGCCAATAAGACGATCAAGCTTGACTATCAAGAGGAAGCAAAAGTCGTAACAAGGTTCTCATTGCTGAACATGCGGAAGGATAATTTGTACAATGCACTAATCTATGTAAAAACAAGATGGCAGCCATCTCTGCTAAGTCAGTCTGCAGCCGATCCCAACACAAAAGTGGACAAGGTCCAAAACCTGATCACATTTTATGGTTGACACTTGTTTATTTATGATTGATAAAGTTCTTGCAATTTGATATGACAACAAAATTGACCAATTTTAGCAACAAGCTAAGACACTGCTAATTTGGAAGTACTTGTTTGAGGACGTTGGGACTTAATTATCGTTTTTTGTAATTATCAGGTCCTACTGATCACAAATAGCTAGGAGAAATAAAAAATGCATGGTCTCATGAGGATATACCTGCGCATACACCCCACTTTACCACTGGGCTCAAGGCTAACGGTGTTCCAGCATCCCAGAGACAACAAAAAACATGTTTGTGAAGAACAGAGATCTTTCCGGGACACCATTAGGGACAAAAGGATGCAGTAAACTCACTATCGATATGTCACAGGATGCACCCTATTGTTCCCCTGATAATGCTACACTGTAAACAACAAATCTGTGTTGAAATCAGCACGAGGAGAGCTAGGCTTAGGTAACATTAGCTGTTAGCAGCCAGTAGCCGGAACTAACTGCTCACAGAGATTGCAAGTTACTTTATGATGTGTTCAGTCTCTATTCAGTAAAAATTAGAATTGGGCAAAGGTAAATTATAAAAGTTTAATGATTTGTTCAAATGTATAATCTTGTAAAAAAAAAAATTCTGTTTCTGTTTAAAGGACAAAAATTTATATTTTCACAGTAATGTAAAAAGATATTGGAGAGGGAATTATGATATGTAATAAAAAGGCTTTTGAAGCAGCTTTTTAAAGATGGTTTTCTTGTGAAAGGTTATATAAAGGTTGTTACATAAATTTGTATTAAGTTATTAACAGTATGTAACAATGTTGTCTATGTTTTTCTCGACATTCATTTGAACTCAATTCCAGGCTTCTCAAGGGCCGCTCCCCATATCTGGGTCCTGGATAGTTAGTTCCACAGTGAAGTAACATTGCTGCATGTTTGTGGAAAATCCCTCTAACTCTGTCCATCAATGTGTTTTCCAGGTGTCAGTGGTACTTTAAGGCCAAGATGACTTCAGAGGAGAAGAGGAGGACCAATTATCAGAACGGACATGGTAAATCAGTCAGTCACCTCTCTCTTGTTTGTTGCTTTGGATGCTTTTCTTCCCCTCTCACTCTGATCCTAATTATTTTCACACATCTCAAATAGCAAAAAGACTGAGTCAAGAATAAATAATTTCCATATTTATGGTAATGATGGTGGAGGGAACGTCTGCAAGGTCTAAGTTTTAAATTTTAATGAAATGAAAAATCAGTTTGGCACATTACATTGTGTTAGTGTTAAGAATTACTTTTGCCAGAACGCCCAATCATTTCATGAGAAAGTGCCAGGTTTTATTTCGTGCTGTGTCTTTGCCAATAAGTAGAGAAGAGACAGATTCTGTGAGCCACAGTTAGCAGCTAGCACGCTAGCCACCTGCTTCATCTCTTTGTATTCAACAAGCACATTGTAATGCGGTATGGGTCATTTCCCATGTGGTTCTGAGCCTATGCATATTTGAGTTTTGCACAGGAGAGACAGTCCTCAAAGCTTTTACAGAATGCAAAAAATATTGACTCGCTATTGTTACAAATGCTAGAGAATGTGACATTTATGTGATAGTTTCAGGAATTAAGACGTCAGACAAGTCAACAGAGCAAATTTCTTTAAACCGTTCACCTTCATCTTTGTCTCCCCTCCTCTCCTTCCTCTCCAGCGCTCCTCCTCACTTCCCCTCAAGTTTCATTTGATGTTCTACATGACCCCCCCCCCCCCCCCCCCCTTTTTTTTATTAATCTGGTTAAGTAGCTGCGTCCCCGAGCTGTCTGCCTCTGCACCCCTGTACCTTTCTGTCTCTTTTACCTGCTTTTTGTCTTTTAATACCCAACTTTTTATTCCTGACATGAAAAACACAAACTGAAATGTGAGCTGTAAAGTGAAAAAGGAAGAATGTTTGAAAGTGAAACAAGGGAGGATTGCTAGAGGAGAAAACAGAGAGGAGGGAGAAATGAGGACGGGAAGGGCAACCAGGTTGAAAATAGAAGAGGCGAGGAGAGGACAAAGAGAAATAAGGCAGTTTTAGGAGGGATTGAGGGTGGAACAGATAAGGTAAGAGAAGAAATGACATTAAATTAGTTTTTGAGGGTGATTAACAAGCTGCTACATAATTCTCTGATATTAAAGATTAAAACACACACCTTATATGTGAGTGTGTGTGTGTTTACCCCTATCTCCTGAGTCCTGTCTCAGGTCTCAGCTCTGGATGTGGTGTTGAGCATAAGCTTTGATAGAACAGATGTCCTCTGGGTTTTGCTGGTGTCGGTTCATTGTTGTTGTTTTTTTTTTGCTTTGTGACACTGTATTGATCCCTGAAGGTGAAACACAGCTTTTGTCTAACCCCTCCACTGGGAGGTCAGGGTCAGAGTCACTGACTTGCTCAAGGACACTTCAACAGGGTGGACTCTCGCTGAAAGCAGGGACCCGGTTAAAAGACTGGCTGAGTGTGCCACCCTGCTGCTTCTCAGCAAAAGACGGAGGAGGAACAAGCTATCAGTGGGGTGTTTCAGTGTGTGTGTGCATGTGTGGAATTCTCAGAGTGAAGCAACACTTTTGCTTTTGTGCTTTGCAGATATTAGACATCTGACAGGGGAACTCATCTGATTTCCTCCCAGCTCATAATATAAAGTTACCATTTGACTAAAGAGTGACCAGACCATTGTTGTATTTATATATGTAATGTCCTGCGATTCTCTGCTGCTCTGCTAACTAATTTGGGGGTTATTTTGACAATAAATATACTAAAGATCAGTCTCACACTCATTTATTTTCCTATGTATGTGTTTGTTTTCCGCCTATTTTTTTTTTTTTACATCTTAATTTGAATCCTAAAAAATGTCATCTAAATTTAGCTGATTTTAACTCAGTAAACAAGGCCAGCTGGGCTGCCATGACATTTTTGTCATGACTGTCTTTTTTTTTTTTTTTTTTTTAACGATATGTTTTTGGGCATTGATATTTTGTCTCTTTTAAGTTTTGTTGTCAAATAACAACAATCTAACATCTTCAGAACATCTCATGCCAACGTCACCTTGACGTAGGAAAATGATATTTAGTCAGAAATTATGGAGAACAAAACCCATCGTCTGCAAAACATCATAATGTTAACATCCACACGACATGAAATTTTAACATTGTTTGACATTTAGAATATTAATTAATTCATTTTCTGTAACCGCTTACCCTGTTGGGGTTGTGGGGGGGCTGGAGCCTATCCCAGCTGACATTGGTCGAGAGGCAGGGTACACCCTGGACAAGTTGCCAGACTATCACACAGCTGACACATAGAGACAGACAACCATTCACACTCACATTCACACCTATGGCCAATTTAGAGTCACCAGTTCACCTAACCTGCATGTCTTTGGACTGTGGGAGGAAGCCGGAGCACCCAGTGAAAATCCACGCTGACATGGGGAGAGCATGCAAACTCCACACAGGGGTGAATCCCCCACCCCAGGTTCAAGCATCTTGCTGTAATGTGGCAATGCTAACCACTGTATCACTGTGCTGCCATTCAAAATATTGTTAACTCAATCTAGATTCCAACTAAAATTTTATGTCTGTTCGACATACAAGTCCAATGTCTTTTGATGCCGTGTTGATGTCCTGTGCCAGCTGGGAGGGGACTAAGAAAATAGGGAGTATCTTATTTTCAATATTTAATTCAAGATAGAACTGAGCCCAGTGTGAGTTGGAGTCATAAGAGTGACTAATTGCGATCATATGTCTCACATTGCTCCTCGGTTCTCTCCTCAACTGTGGTCGACAACTATATAACTCTGCTCTTAATCATATAAAACAACCAAAGTCTTTTCAGACGGTGGTCCCTGAAGCAAAATCTTATCAAAATGAGGTCTGTGACCTAATCTGTATCAATTTAGGGGTCCTTGAAATGAAAAATGTTCAGAACCACTGCTCTAGCTCATTGTCTCTTATTTCTTTGTGTCCTCACAGTCCCTTTCCCTGGGATAAAGACCTATGTGGACCCTGATACATATGAAGACCCCACACAAGCTGTTCACGAGTTCACCAAGGAGATCGATCCCTCCAGGATCCGCATTGAGAGGGTGATCGGCGCCGGTATACCCCTACACACACACACACACACACACACTCACACACACACAAAGGTCTGTGTTATGCACTCATCCACTTGTGTCTCACTGATTCGTGCCCTTTTGCCATGTGGGCGGAGGAGGATTATTGCAAGAATAACAATGGTTTTAAATGTGCCAAAGGATTTGATCTATTTTCATTTCTCACATATAATTGCCGTGAACCCCCTCCCCTCCATTGTATACACTAAAGATGATGCCTTTTTCCATTTCCCAGTGTCTCAGTGTCATTTTCTCTACACAGACTGTTGGAATATTAAAGCTTAACAGGTTTAGAGAACAAAAGAAGGTACAAGAATGGATTCAAGGCTTTTTTTTAGAAGGCGAAAGAGAGAATCTTATGAAGTTGAACTAATCAGAGGAGGGACAGTAATGCTGGAGGTTAGATGGGAACTGCAACAGTGCCCCCAGGTGGCAGACAGTGCTGCCTGCTGATGGTGTGTGATGGTGATTGATTCCTCACTGTGTTTATTTGTGTGTGTGTGTGTGTGTGTGTGTGTGTGTGTGTGTGTGTGTGCTGTAGGTGAGTTTGGTGAGGTGTGCAGTGGCCGCCTGAGAACACCAGGGAAGAAGGAGATTGCCGTAGCGATAAAGACACTGAAAGGAGGCTATGTGGAGCGTCAGAGGCGGGACTTCCTGCGCGAGGCGTCAATCATGGGCCAGTTTGACCACCCAAACATCATCAGGCTGGAGGGCGTGGTCACCAAAAGTAAGTAGGATTACAGGAGAAGTCTAATAAAGTTTGAAGATGTGATCAGATTACAGATTACAAGTCCTGTATGTCATTGATACCACTAATGACGCCAAGCTACACTAAAAATTACTTATAGATGGCTACGTGTATGCTGGTCAGAAAAATACAATCACAAAGTGGTGATAAACATGAGAAACAACTGCCATCACCCCCTCACAGCCAAATCCAAGCATGAATTAGTTTGAAGCTGAGTTCCAATAACTCGCAGAGACACAATGTGTCATATAAACATTTGGATCATCTTTCCATCAAAAAATACTCCCTGCAGTTTTGTTGTCTGGGGGCGACCCAGATGCTGTGCTGGCATTAAGCGCTTTGCTTTAAAAGCAAAATAAAATGTAACAAGAGCATTTGAAATTGATATCTCTTTATCCATCACACTGTTTACTACAGTCTGGTGGATAAATTCATGTATTTGCTTGTTGAAATGGTAAATTGCAGTAAAAACACTTTTTAAGGATGCATTTTCCAGCATGGAATAAACAAGTCTGTGTGTTTTTTCTTGGTATTTACAAGATTAGTGGGCTGACGCTGTTGTGTTTATACACATAGTTTTATTTTGTTTTTATGCCTTGGGTATGGTATGCATTATCCTCTATGTGTGTGAGTGCGAGTGTGTGCATGGTTATATTGTGTGTATGCATGATCAAGTTGTAATGCCTCGTTTTTGTGCAGGAATATGTTTTATCTACAAAAGGTGTGTGTGTATGTGTGTGCGGACTTGTTAACGAGCTCTGTTTTACGGGGCTCACCCAGCGCAACATATGGTTGTTTTTACAGGGGTTGTATAAACTGAGACATCGCTGTGAATATAAATGTGTCCCCCGAAGACTTTCAACCCCCGTCCCCGAATGCAGATAGAGGACACTCCTCAGCTCTGACCCTGCTGACAAGGATTCAGCTGATAAGGGTCTTCAAAGGCCGTTACTGCCATTATTGCATTAAAGCTGCTGATTGCTGATGTTTTGAGCCCATAGATTTAACTGTAGTTTTTATAGTGCGCCATCTCTGAAGCTATTGAATGAAAAATATCCCCCCACACAACACTGAGATGATGTCTCTGGTAAGACATCTGATGATAAAAGAACAAAAATATTTTTGAGTAGCTTTGACAGAGAAGGACGTTTCACCACATCAGAGGTCAACAGCACTGAATAGACATTCAGAGGTCTGTTATTTCTGAATAACGGCTTTTTGACTGGACTCCTCATTCGAAATATAGATAGGGCCATTTGTGTTCTCACATCAGCCCCCATTATTCTCCTACACTCTTGGCACGATGGAGAAGTTCAGTTCTGCAACCTCACCACTAGAGGCCACTAAATCCTACCTACCCCCTCCTATTACCATCTTATATTTATTGTCGTCATTACGAACAAGAAAAAGACCTAATGAGTACTCAACGCAAATAAGCAACTTAGTTAACAAACAGTTATGATAACAGACAAACGATAAAAGATTACAATATGTGCATATTTGCAAATTTCAAAATCAACCTCTATAAAATGCTAAATCTTCTTCTTCTGCGCCCATGGCTGGCTTTTGTCTTTTCATTTTCTCTTCCTCTAATTCTCTCCACTCCACACTCCACTCCACTATTCCCTTTATGTTCGATTTTTTTGAATGTCAAACAAAAAAGGGGAGGGTGATCACTTTTGGGGCCACCCAGGGTGTCATCATCCACCGCTGAGCGCCACTGTATCGTTATATAGAAAGAATCTTATTCATTATACTATTAATTGAATGATAACCAGTTTAACAGATTCTTAGTTGTCTGCGTAAATAATAGAGAAAGTGATCAGACGGAACCATTTCCCATGACTGCCTATCCAATGGTGCGTGCACACACACACAATACACACCAAATCACACCATCAAAAGCCATTTGTGCTTGGCAGTGGGGCATTATATGCGTAGAGAGACATTACTTCTGAGTATCTCTCTTCTGTCTGCCCGCCTGTCTGTCTGCCTTTCACTCACTTTCTCCTTCTTTCACATCTGTTGTTGTTCTTCAGAGACTAATTATGGAGAGTATTGTGCTGTGACTGACTGCTATACCTGCTTCGAAATAACAGGTGACACATTTGACTCCGGTAAACAGGTGCGTTTGTTTTTGTTCAAGGCGCCGCACTGCATAAGTGTATATTGTTTCCAGGCCTTGTTAATTAGCTCAGGAAAGCCAAGCTTGATCAGATAATTTCCTGTCTATCCCTGCTGGATTGGTGTCGGGGTGGAGTATCTGCAAGTTTAAGAGTATTATGATATGATTAGAAAAAGAAACATCCTGTTCCTATTTGGTCTGAAGTAAATCCATTCATCCATCCATCCATATACCCACTGCGCTTTGTTTTCTCTGCTGACGCGGATGTGAGGCAGGGATCAACATTCCCTTGTTGACGATGCACTTGATTCGTTTTTGATTATTTTAAATGGTAAACGAATTCAGGCTGTTTAAGAATTAATATTAAACCAGTAAAAATTTTTCAGTTTATCTGAAGGTTAAGGCCACCGTATACTTGTTCAGCTTTCTTTACCTGCAAGAGATCAAACTCAGCATTTAAAAGTGTAATATAAAACATTCAAAATGAAAAATGATTCAACATTTATGAAGGGGCACAACACAAAGCATGTGTACTTTCTCAAAGAGCTTTTTTTTTTTCACCTGCCCCTCTGCAGCACTGATTGTGAACCTCAATGGAAGGTGTAGTTCATGGCCATGACCATGGCTTGCACCATCTTTTGTATTATTATGTTGCATTTTGGACTGTCCCAGCTGCTTCCTATCAAAACTTTCCAAAAAGTGATTTTGAGAACCCAATACGCATTTGCCAAACCAACCACTCAATTCTCATTCCTAAAGACTCCCTCTTGTAAAAATAAAATATACCGTTTTATTGAAGCATAAATCTGACTTTGTGTGCTTTGTTTACTTATGCAGACTTATTGCTGCCTGCAGTCTCGCCTGCTGTCTCATGTTTCTCTAATGAGATGTCCCTTAACCAAGTCCCAGCAGAGCACCAACGTCCTGTCCACTAAAACCGTTAGATGAAGGTTGCACATGAACCTTGCTTGTAACCCCTCCGTGTGTGTTAGTATGGCGATCCAATGACTTGTCATATTTGCCACCTTCAGAATTCTGATAAAATGCATTTCGTAACATTTCTATACTTCTATACCTGGCTGAACGCCTGGAGGGAATTTCCTTAAATTTGGCACCAAGCTCCACTTGGACTCAAGGATGAACTGATTAGATTTGGTGGTCAAAGGTCACTTTGACCTCACAAAACACGTTTTTGGCCAGAACTCAAGAATTCATATTCACACAAATGTCTTAACAGGATAAAATGATGATGTGCTGACATTTTATATCCAAAAGGTCAAAGGTCAGCTTCACTGTGACATCATAATGTTCTGCAAAACCACACTTTTCTGGCCATTACTCAATGCCATAACTCAGGAACGGAGGGGGAGACATTTGGTCAGACACAGAACTGGTGACACTAATCTAAAGTCTCCGTTTTGAAACTGTGGTGATTGTATAGATCTCTTCTGTGCTGCAGGGCTGAAGATGTATGTGTGGCATCCATGTTCTAGAATTTGTGGCTTCTTGTTGCAGCATGTGTTTGAAGCATTGTCCACTGTTATGGCTACATCTAAGGTCTGGACAGACATGGATGTAAAGTGTAACTTAACTTGTTTTCAGAGGCGTACAACTGCAAGGTGGTAATCATAGTTTTGTAGACAAACCTAAACTCTACATGTATATATATAATCCATCATCAATCTTGAATGCAACTAGTCACATCAACCACATCATTAGTTTCAACCAGTTCTGGTTATTCTGAAAAAGAAAATGGGGAATACATCTGTATTTGAAGCTTATAAGAGACTTTTAGAGGTTGACTAGTTCAAAAACAGTTTCTGGCCACACACTAACACCATTGACATTGTGGTTATTGCCTGTCCTGTCACAGCAATTATCAAAAAATGTTTTCGAGGCGGTGAAGCGGTGGTGACAGATGTCATTTGGACTTGTTGTGACATGTCACAAGCTGTGTAATATCTCACTGTGTCTGAAATCTGCATCAAATGCCTTTACACTTTAAAGTGACACTGCTATCACGCATTGTGCTCATCTGAAAACACAGAACATCTTATGAAAGCCCTTCAGATGTATAAAAGGAACCTTTTTACAAATCTTTGCGTTTATATTGTAATACGCTATTTTTCGCTATGTGACTTTTCACACTCCCATGTGAGGAAGAAAGCTGTCTTGAATCTGGAGTGTGATCTCATGGTGTTACTTCACTACAGTAACACTTTTTATTTGTCTTTCCAGCAGTTCAGAATGTTTCACAGCTCACCGGCACACAGGCCTGGACAACTACCTCCCAGCTGTAAACCAGTCAATCTGTAACACCGCAGGGATCCTCTGTGGGGAAACAATAACATTTGGAAAGAGAGACTGTGCACGCACCTGTTTCTAACTAATGTTTCATGTCATTCATGGACTGAATACTGAGCAGGTCTCATTCAGAAGATTGGAAAAGTTCTATGAACTCAGGTTCTTGACTCAATGCATCAATCAACTACCGATGGCCCGTGTATTTCCCCAAACCTCTCTTTGCTTTTTTCTGTCTCAAACTGGCAGACACAAACACACACACAGTCATGTTTACATCACTTCAGAGGACATTAACATTGACTTAAATTCATTTCCTGAAGACTTACCCTAACCCTAATCATAATTACTACTTGCCGGACAATATCTTTAACCCAAGTCCTCACACTAAAATTGAATGATTTAGATAATGGGGACTTGCATTTCGTCCCTACAAGAGTCCCCACAATGTGTTAACAGACTAAAGTCCCCACAATGTGAGTAATACACAAAGGCACACACATAAACACAGTGTGGTTTTGTCAGACCGTGTTTACCAGAGCCCAATGTGTCACCTAGATGACTCAGAACATTATCTTGTGCTTCTTCAGAGGATCATTTGGGACCAGTGTCCCTTGACTAATAGTTTGATGACCTTCATTCAATGATTCACCATGCTGACTAGTCTTTCCTCCATGTTGTCTTGTTACATCTGCGTACACAAAAAAGTGTTGATGTCTACATAATGGATTATATCAATTTAAATATATTTATTTAAGACTATCTTTCTTTAAAACTATTAAACTTTTTATTTACCTTTAAAAAATCACAAACAGCTACTCACAAGCGTATGAGCTTTTACGTCATTGCACAGTAAGTCAGTCTTTATTCAGCAAATGGAAGTGGCTCAGGTCTTTCACCTTGAACTGCGCACTGTCTGAAGCAAAAGAAATCGATAAACAAAGAAATAATCTTTGGAGAAATGAGCAGTGTGTGTTGTGTTTGTGTGTTTACAGGCAGGCCTGTGATGATTGTGGTTGAGTACATGGAAAATGGATCGCTGGACTCGTTTTTAAGGGTAAGTGTTGAGGTGGTCAGAGAATTCAAGTATGAATATGTCTGTTTCATGCCTCAGGTGGTACTTTTGTGGGAAATAAAAACATGAAGTTATTATAGTTTAAGACAAAGAGAAACCCAAAACATACATCTACTAAAGGCCTTTGTCTCAGTCTGTAAAAGCAACACTACCTTTGCACATCTTTATTTGTCATTTCAAGCCATGCATGCAGAGTAGCACCTTTAGTCATGGGTTAAGGATATTGTGGTTAGCTGGAGGCCAAGCAGAGTAAAATATTTTTAAGAATCTCAAGAAAAACAGGCAGTTTAACTTTGTCTCCGTTTGGGTTCTCAAGAAGCTAAAATGGCAATGTCAGTAAACTGCCAGGATAATATTCCCATTTTAGCATTCTGAACAAACAATTTGTTTGCTCAAAATCACTAAAGTATTTCACTATATATTCTGTTGCTCACACCATTATGTTGTGTCAGTGTTATTCCTTTGTCCTGTCGTTTTTGCTCTCAATCTTTATCGACCCTCCTATTCTCTCCGGTTGTCTGTGCTGTCTCTGTTTTTCGCAATGGCTCCTCATTTCTCTCTGTATCCTGCTCTCCCTGTCAGCAACACGACGGTCACTTCACTGTCATCCAGTTGGTTGGCATGCTGCGTGGCATCGCCTCGGGCATGAAGTATCTGTCAGACATGGGCTACGTTCACCGAGACCTGGCAGCTCGAAACATCCTGGTCAACAGCAATCTGGTGTGTAAAGTGTCAGACTTCGGCCTGTCCCGAGTCCTGGAGGACGACCCGGAGGCCGCTTACACCACAACGGTACAAACCTGACACAAATCTCTGAATCCAAGCAGCTGCTAGTAATGTATTACAGGTTTAACAAAGCTGAGTTAATCCTATTATAGAAAATACATCCTTATAGTACAGGCTCCATACTGGGGTTAAATTGATTCATTCATTTTTTGTAACATGTGAGTGACAACATGTGAGTGACAATACTTCAGTGACAATAATATTTTTTCAATATATTTTATTTGTAGAGTTTCAGATTTTAACACAAACAACACAAATACAGGTACAAATCACCCTCCCCCGCACTAAATACTTCATTTAAATGGGAAACCAACAGGATGGATATAGACTTTTAATTTTAGTTACATAGATGCTGCTTTGTTTTGTTTTGTATTTTTCACCCTGGAAATGATGCAGTTTTATGGAAAACCTGAAACATTGCAATAAAGGTAATGAAATGTCCAGATATTAAGATTTTGTATCAGCAGTTTGGCACTGGCCTCCAAAACCCTTATTGATTCAATTCCAATTTCTCTGCTCAGAGCTTATCTGAAAAACTTCAGATTGGGGAATCAGGGGCAGAAGACAGGCATGTTGCTGGACCCAAAAACAATACTTCTCAAATATGTGTCCAGTGTTTGCATTCAGGGGCCTATGGTGAAAATATTATGCTAGTCCTTTTAGATAATTGCCGTCCTGCTTTTCTTTGCAACAATCTTTGTATGTTTTAGCTCTACAAATATAAGTACTGGTAGTGACAACACTAAACATCTCTGGGAATGAACATTTATGCCTCTCATTGTTGGAAATTGTTTTTATGTGAGGCTTTTGTGTTCAATGACAGAACATTTATTTAATGCTGTCACTTAAAAAAAGGCATCTGGAGGAGTTTTCTAAAGCAGTGGTTGCAAACTGGTCCAGCCACAGGGTCGTCATACTTGCATTTGGCCACGTCGTTGAGCTAGTTTGCTGTCTCTGTCAAGTAGCTGTCAGTTAGTCACTCACTCTACAGCAGAAAACAGCACTTCATAATAAAAGCTATGTGCTGGAAATTTACTGTATCTAAAATTAAAGTGAGTTTTTTTTGTTTTTGTTTTTGTTTTTTTTTACAAACTTTAACACACGTTTGCAAGTCACTTGCGGTCCACTGGGCAACCCACCTTTGGACCACGACCCACTAGTTTGGAATCTCTGTTCTAAAGCCAGAGATGGTTTCCCTAAAGTTAAAATCTGCTGTCTTCATTTTGTTGGTATTAAACTTTTGCATAGATTAAGACATATTCAATGTAGTGCTTGTTAAATTGCCTCAGCTTGTTCTAGCAAACTGACCATAGTAACTGTGTGTTACCATAAGCCACCATGCAGATCGGATATCTGAACTATACAGTGATTTTAAAAAACAAGTCTGTCAGCTTAATTATTATTTACAGCATCTCAGCAGTCATAACAAGGACACAAGTTTTTCTCAGTTCAGTCATGTTCACTGTTGGTTGGCTGACTTCTCCTGGTCTGTTCCTGGCCTTGTGAGAGAACCTCATTAGAAGTAGAGTTTGAAGTCTTGAACTATGAAAGGCAGTGGAGTAGAGACCTAGCAAACAGCAACTCAATTTAGTGATGTACTGTGAGCTTACAAGACACTCCCTACCAGCTGTGCTGTGGATGATCCTCCTTGTGTTACTGCATAACAAAGAACAGTTACCTGCTGTTGTTGCATCTTATCATTTATATTCTCAAAAGCAAGTTCATCTCTCCCCCAAAATATAAGTCTTGTCGGTATTGGGAAGGCATTTGGAAATTGGTAGACTTAATTTTTTATTCCAAGATTGTATTTAGGCACTGATGCTATCTATGTAAGCTTGAGACATCAGCAAACTGATGCATCGCTCTTCTCCGACTTGATTAGGTTGCGGAAATGTTGATTTTTCTGCCTTCTCTCCTGAGGCCAGCGAGAGATGGAGTTGCCTTTGATAGCAAAAGCTAAACTTCAAAAAGTGAAATGACGCCATTCTGTAAATCTGTCTGAGCCCACAGTGACCTCCATTTCCTGGTTTGTATTGAGGTTATTGTGAGAAGGAAATGCTGTGTTTATGGTTCCAGGTTTATCTTTCTGCTCCACAACACTGTGGCTGAAATCCACGGAGGGGAAGTGAAGGGTGAGGTAAGGTGGGGGTAGGTGAGGTGAGGTGAGGTGGATACTAGAGGTGATAAATACAGAAAAGGTGATAATAGGATTCGGTTAGTAGCACAAAAAATATCCTATGGCCACAACATTCTTGAGGCATGGGAACAATATCAATTAAGTTTCATATGTTGTGATCATCATTTTTGGAGTGGTGCTAGTGATTGTGCAGTAAATGAAAGTAATTAGTATTTGCTTGTGTGAACAGGGCGGTAAGATCCCCATCCGATGGACCGCTCCTGAGGCCATCTCATACAGGAAGTTCTCCTCAGCCAGTGACGCATGGAGTTATGGAATCGTCATGTGGGAAGTGATGTCATATGGGGAGCGGCCATACTGGGAGATGTCCAATCAGGATGTGAGTATTGAAGTCATCACAATGGTTGTTTATGGAGCAGTTGTGTTACTAGGAGAACAAGTGACCCGGTCAGGAAAATGTTCTTTATACTTACAGAACAATTAAGTAACAACCACATGATTACCTCATTTTCTTCTTCTCACTCTCCCTCCTCGATCACAAAGCTCACGAGTCTCACTGACTTAATCCGAAAAGCTTCTGCCACTAAGTTCAATGAACTGAATATTCAAGACACACATAGTCAGATTCGACAGAGAAGGAACCTGACACAAAGTAGAGTTTAATGATTTCTGAAAAGAGGTGGTAAAGCTGCTGCAGAGGAAAAGATGAGGAGGAGGTGTGGGCATCACTTTTGTGACTGATGTCTTAATTATTTAACTTAGCTTGATTTGTATGAAACATGAAGTATTTGATATCAAGGTGTGCAATGAGAATAAAGAACATCTACTCAAGTCTGCCGTATATGAGATATATTAAACAAATTTTAGTCAGTCAAATAAAAGAAGTAATAATAGTAGTTGTGTTTGTCCTATAGGATGCTACAGTCCATAATGAGAATATTAGAGATACTGAGGTCATTATAGGCCATGTTTACCTCCCCAGGGACTGCAGTTGGTCACTACTACATAATCTGGTTCAAAATATCTCTTTTCTTGTTTGAGACCAATGGTTTTGGTCCCTTGCAAATACATTTAATTTAAAATATATATATAATATTCTAGATTCCCCCAGAAAATCCTCATCAAGTTAAAGTTGTGTTCAGACAGAAGGCAAAGTGAATTATTGACTTGTGCTATTGGACCATTTTTGCAGTATTTATTCCCCTCGTAAAAAAAAGTCTCTGAGCACATTAATATTTGACATGTGGACTTGTCTCAGTGTCTCAGTGTCTCAGTCATCTTGGTCATGGTAATCATACGTGCTATATCGTAGGCAACTGGACTTGCTTGAGTTTCTTGAAGAAATTTCGGCTCTCATTTAAGAGGCGTCTTCAGTTCTAACAGAGTGGTGCAGAGTCGCAGGCTTTAAACTCTGTGTGGGTGTGAACCCTTACAGAGTCATTGAGGTCAGATGTGAGCTCTGAGTTTCAGAGTTGTTAAGGTTACATGTGAGTCGTTGACCCCCCGGCCATCTTGTGTCGTTAGGGTTAGATGGGTCCAGGAGAGAACGGATGTTAAGTCGTCTGGGGAGGGATCCCAAGACTGCATCCACCTAAAATACCCATTCTCACCTGGACCCATCTAACCCTAACAATGCAAGATGGCCAGATGGCATGGAAACACTTTGTGCATTTCCATCCACCTCCTTTCATTTTCTCAACTTGTGTCTCTGAGTCACTTTGCTCAGACCAGGGCAAATGCCCATTCCCTTCTTTCCACTGACTTTGCACCATGTCTAAAACTCACCTCACATTCTGTCTGAACATACCAAGACATTTTTGACAAGCCACTCACCAAACTTTAGTAGTATTTAAAAAACAAACCAAAAAAACAATTGAATGTCACATTTCATTTCTAAATTCAGCTCTTAAATTATATTCTTTTTTATCTCTTTATGGTATCATCTAAATAAATCATTTTAATGTCAATGTTTTGTCTTTTTGGAAATATAAAGAATTAGTTGGTTGACACAGCTGCATAAGCTAGTGAACATGGAAACACCCGGTGCGATTCCATCCATATCCTTTTATGCACATTTTAAATGTGCACATAAAAAAATGAATAGAAATGCCAAAAATTGAAAAAAAAATCTTTAAATACTGCAACAACAAAAATACACTTAGGAGAGGCTGGAAAGTTGGGATATCAATAAAAGGTAAATGTGACAAAGTACAATGGAAATAGATTCAGTGAATGAATGATGACATACAGTCTCTCTTTGTCGTCTCTGGGTGGCTTTTGACACACTTGTGCATACAGCGCTGTTACCAGAACTCTTCCAAGAGCACTTAGCTGTGATATTAGTTGTTAAAAAGTTCCATTTTCCAGCATGCTCTCCATTATAATACATTCATAGTTTTCCTTTGTTTGTTCTTTTAATTACGTTATCTTATTGCACCCTCTTCTGCAGTGGCCCCTGACTGGAGAATTAGCGCCACCTACTGCTTATCTCAGTGAACTAACTCCAGATATTTGCATGGCAGCAGTGGAAGGAAGAGCATTCATTAATACAAAATTTAATTTCTGTCTGCCATTTCTCTGAAAATTTGGTTAGATTTGCCCTACATTTAGATGGAAACTCATCTGCTGCCTTTGTTTACCCAACATGACTATTCTTGCAAGTGATTTTCTCTGAGGCATCTCAGTGATCTTTCTTCAAGGATGGAAGAGACCTGTTTCCACAAATATTCCCCTCACAAGCCTGGTTCTCTAACCTCTAACAATACAGCACAGCTCAATATTGACTTCTCAATTCAAGTCCTGCTCCACTGAGTAAATTCTGAGTTTATTTTCCATTATATCTGTTAAAATTGCTGCCCTTTAACCTGCTCCCTGACTGTTCTGTTCTCTGTTCTCACATCAAAAGCCTACCTCTGAGAGAGAGAGGAGGGGAGGAACAGAAATGCTGGTGAGATTCACCAAAAGGATGAAAAAGATGAGTGAGAGGGAAGGGAAAAGAGCAGTGAAGGTCAGGGGTTCAGAGGACTCCGGTCCGATGGAGGGGGAGTTTAAAGCCGTGGATTCAGTGTGGCTGAGCAACCCGCTGATCCCTGGGCTGTGGTCAGGGATTGGAAGGGCCATGGAGGAAGCAGATCCATCCCTCTCTCCGCTGAGTGTGAAAGCTCCACCGTAATCCCTTCAACCCCTTACACACAGACGCGTACACATCTATACACAGACACCCACACACACGCACATTCACTAAGGTCCCAGGGTTTGCAGAGGATTTGTGCTGTTTGGGAATTGCTTAGAAGTGCTTTCCAAGGCAAAAGGCCAGCCAAGCCACAAAAGCAGCCAAACACTATTTCATCCTGGTCAGCCACTTACCACTGCTCCCTACAAAGATACATGAATCTTTCCTTTCCCATAGACTCACAGATATGATGGAGATCTGCTGTATGGATGCTGCAGTATTACACGCTATCAGCTCAGATTAAAAAGGAATTTACACTTGCATGCGGTACATGTTGGAATTGATTGATAGTACAGATAAGGTTTGGGCACATGAATAAGAGAGCAAGTTTAAACTTATTTGTACTACACAGGAAATCAGACAACCAAGAAAAGGTTATGGGAAATAATAGAAGCTTACCAAAAGCGTTAAATATGATGATGCTTGCTGTTTCGACCTGAAGGATCAAGCAGGTAATCCGTCTCTTTGCTGCAGGCTTATAATTGGACAGGCAGAGCTATTATTAATGCATCTAAAAGTGGCTTTAATTAATTCTTTTCACAATAACGATGTATCAAATGACAGTATGTCATGTTGTAGCTGCTAATGTGGCTGTAGATTCTTTGTCTTGTTACGCTACTCTTCAGTGTTAAATATACACATAACCAAAGTGAAACCGATGTGTAAAAGGGGACTAAAGATCTTATAAAATGGGACCTCTTCAGCAGATATAGTATGTGAAATACAGGCATACGTTATACATTTCTGTTGTGTGAGACGCTATGTACACGTTCAGCATCTACAATACCCTGATGCATTGTGAAAAGCTTCATGGACTTGATTTGAACCTTCGCTTTATGTTGTTATTCATAGAAAATCATTTGAGTAGGATCAATTTGTAGCACTGTATAGCCTTGTAAATGCAGCTCCAGAGCCTTGGACCTTTCATGCAAATCCACATAATGCCAAACAATGCCACAGGTATGTTACTATGTGGGTTTATTGTGTTTATGTGGTGTGCTGCAGCCTGCAAGATCATAGAGAAGCAATTCCAAGTCTCTAGCTTCAACTTTCCAACTGAATACATCAAATTTCAGGCTAATTAAGTTCTATTACAGCAGTCGCTTCATTCTTCAACGCATCCAACTGTCTCTCCAGGTGATTCTGTCTATCGAAGAGGGCTACCGGCTGCCTGCACCCATGGGCTGCCCCGTGGCCCTGCACCAACTGATGCTGCACTGCTGGCAGAAGGAGAGGAGTCATCGGCCCAAATTCACCGATGTTGTTACCTTCTTGGATAAGCTGATCCGTAACCCCAGCAGCCTGCTGCCACTGGTAGAAGACATTCAGAGGTACGGTATTGAGGAGTTTCTAGTTTCATGAAATGATTTAAATGTAAATGCACTGTATGTGTTTTTTTGAGCAGAGGTGACAGGGGACCGTGTTTTTTTTTTTCAAGCATCTCTGAACTCAGAACCGAGTTATTTGAGTTGCAATAAACAGCAAGCTATGATAGGATATCTCTCCTATATCAAATAAAGTTTATAAAATGCTCTTACTCCTACGCCTAAGGGTAGGACATGGTGTGTGTCAGTGTGAGTTCTTTAAGTCAGAAGGGTAAGTTGTTCACCTTTGAGATGCTTTAGAAATACTGGCAGGATCTGACATTACCTGGTTTTGTTTTGTTTTGTTTTCTGTATCAGTCTACCAGAGTCTCCAGGGGAGGAAATGGACTACCCAATGTTCATCTCCATCGGCGACTGGCTGGACTCCATTAAGATGAGTCAGTACAAGAGCAATTTCATGGCAGCTGGCTACAACACATTGGATTCTGTGGCGAGGATGAGTATTGAGTGAGTAGCAGAGCCAAAACATACCCATTACTAGATGGCATGAAACCAAATAGGACCTACCTTTTATAGCAGCAGTGATTTAAAGGGATACTCCATCAATTTTACTCATAAGGTTCAATTTACTTGTTATGAGAAATACTATTCAGACTGTGAATGTCTCCTGTAGCTTTGGGAGGTATCTTTCAGAAGTCTGAGAAAATAACCTTGATGATGTCATATATGATGTCTCACATGTTCTCCAATGCTATAGCATAAATAGCCTTGTTTCCACCAAACACTTTTGGTATGGTACCTTTGGAACCAGAAGTAACCTTGCAGACATGGTACTTAGACCCTAGGTCCGCATAGTGTTTCAACCGCAAACAGTACTCTCTCATGTGGGCGGGATTGTTGTCACTCACTGCTCCGTCCAGCACTCACTGTATTTCCTCCTTTATCAGTCTGCACCTTGTTTATCGTCCACAGAACGGGGTTGCACGCCAACATTTTCAGAACAAAATAGAAAAGGCTGCATGGAGAGTCTCTCTCAATGGGATATTTAAAAATAGTGGGTGTGTGCATTTATTACTAATAAGGCAAGCTCAGGGGTTTAGTCTCACTGAAGCCCACAGGAACAACTCGCCACGATGCTTTTTTTTTCTAACCTTAAAAGTCGCCGGTAGTTGGCCCAGTTAATTTTATTTTCTCAGACCACAGTCACTGTGAGAGGCAGTAAAACATCCTACCATTTTATAGTTACAGTTCACTAATGTCTGTAAAACTTTCCACAGTATAAACAGTGGTTACATATAAACCTCAAAACCAGCCACAACTCAGCCTTGAGGAAGAGTGACCATCTGCTCTTGACCAATCAACGGACTGCAGTGTTCACAGCTCCACCTTTTAGAACAATTCTGTGTGCTAGGTAACCCAACAGAGGGGGGACCAAAAATGGAAAAGTACGGAACAATTCCATTGGTACCATCCACAACTTTTCACAGTGGAAACGGCAAAAAGGCACACTGAACTGCTTGTTGGAAACGGGGCTTATGTGTAATGTTAAATTTCGGGAATACCAAAAAAGGGGAGCCAAATCTCAACACTGGAGACAATTAGGCTACCACATCAACAATTGATAAAAACATGTGTTTGAGATTTTGCTCCCCTTTTTAAATGATTGATACAGCCCTGTGGTTGTACTTGTGTGTTTTGTTTCGCATTGTGACCAATACGTTTCTCAAATAAACTTAGTGCGCACATATTTTTACATACATGAAAGGTTTTTAAAATGAATAATGTACTTTTAAGTAAGATATTTTCATGAATCCTCACTCAGCCCTTACAAGAGTGAGGATAATTATTAAAGTTTATAGCATATTTGTATTCAAAACATCACTGCCTTTTACCAGGCAGTGTAAACATTGCCAACACGACCCAGGCCCAGTCCACTAGTACACAGGTATTTTTGATAACAGGGTTTTTCCCTCCTTCATCCTCACAAAAACACCTGTACACAAAGTTACAAAATATCTACAACAGGTGGCAATATAACCATAACCTTAAAGTCACGCAAAGAAGTTGGCCAATCAGAAGCCTGTAAAAACAGATTACTGGAAAGCTACATGGAGCAGAGACCTCCATAGCATTTTCTGATGCATCCATTTCTCTATGTAGCAGAAGAGTAACTGTACATTTATGTGTGAACATGTAAAAAGTCCTGTTAGCAAGGTCAGAACCTGCACTATTTTAGCCACATCTACTTTTGCAAGAAATGTCGCCTCATTTGTGATGCCTCACAAAGGGGATAGAAGTGGGGATAGATGTCAAAGGGCCTCTCTGAAAAAACCTTAGAAATAAGTGAAGTCAATGTAAAGTCCTCACGAGTAAGCCTTAAAGCGTTGTTTGTGTTTGTCTGTTTTTGTGTCTCACCTCTCGGCCTAGAGATGTGAGGCGTATAGGGGTGGAGCTGATCGGCCACCAGAGGCGGATCACCAGCAGCGTACAGACCCTCCGCCTTCAGCTACTGCACGAACAGGAAAAGGGTTTCCATGTATGAGGACACCCTTTAACACAACCTGGGACGGACAGATAGATGGACAAGACGGAAGTGAAGTCTAGACCGTTGGACAGACAGTCGATACAGCCTGTGCCTGAGTCTTAACCCCTCATACAGGAGGTCATTGGACAGACTACCACAGCAGACTGCCCCCTGGTCTCCCTCACATCCAGTAGTAACAGACTCTTTCCTACTATACACCCCTTACCCAGAATACCTGGCTCTGCCTGATAGACTTTAAAGACTGGCCCAGGCCCTCACTTAGGGGAATGTAATGCCTTGTTGCAGCAGCAGTACTTTGTGTGTGGAGCAACAATATCTAGAGATGTAGATTTGCAAACGTAATCTACTGAATCTTTTGACTCTTCTTTTCTCTTTTTCTTTTTCCGCTCCGAGTTATGTGCTCATGTAGCTGCTATCGGGTGTGCAATCGAAAAGTATTTGAAAAAAGTATCCTCAATATTTTTTATTTTGGAGTTTGATAATTTATCATGAAGGTTTTATTTGCATCGCTTTAGTTTACCCTCTCTCCAGAGAATCTGGTACGCTAATACTTGAAGAAAGAAGTGAGAAGCAAGTTACGGAGATTTGTTGAATGTTTAAAAGTGTATAGACAATTAATCGATAATTATTATCATAACCTAATATCTATATATGTGCAGTCCTGTATGTGAAAGCCCTAGTAAATCTGGATCTTATTTAAGATGTTTTATTTATTTAAGATTTTTATCCAAATCAGCAATACAGTATTATGCAGTCACCTCAGTATCTCAGACTAAAGAGAGATAAAGAATTGCGCCATGAGAGAACTCTTGTTGACACATAAACATGAGGCTCACACTACACCATCCACCTGTTTTTATTGTCACATGATAAGCTTGCAGAACTGGATCCGTTGCCTTCAGATGAACAACCATACAAGTCTATACTGACACTTTTTAGCAACTGGTGTACTCACAGTTGTGCGGTAAGCCTGATTTATTTTGGATTGTGAATGTTATTCATTGCCTGAAAGTACACAATCTCCACTGTCTTAACATATGAATGTTCACAGAACTTTTTTGTCTGGAAATTTGACATGGACTTATATGGTTCTTCAGAATCAGCTGATTTCATATACATTTTATTTTCTTTTTGCCTGCACACACACTAATACAGTGCACTTCTGGGGCAGAGTTGATCCAAGATGTCAGAGCAGAATAAGCCGCCATATAGGTGCACAGTAACTGGATGGATTTCACTCCAGTCTGTTCATACATTGTGGTCATGTAAAGGTTGTGGCGTTTGTGGCAGTTTGGGAAACAAGTGTACATAGACATAAGGTGAAACGAAACCGTTGGATCCGCAGTAGATGATGTCAAGTTGTCAGATTATGCCATTAAAATCGCCATTTTTCTTCATGTGCTAAGTCAGTTAGTGGTGAATAGGCAGCGCTGCAGAATATAACTAGTTAGCTGAATTGTTGGCAGCAGAAGTAGCTAAAACCTGGTGGATGGGAACAGGTGAGAAAAGGCAGTAGTCAGTATGATTGTGTGATCAGGACAGAGCTGTCCCGCAGAGACAGGAAGTGACTCTAAGGACAGCTGAGAGAGAACAAACATAAACAGCAGCATCATAACTCATCATGTGTCATCCTAACATCAACAGTGACAAACACACACATGCACCCACACACTCGCACACACACGCAGAATGCCTTACAGTCCGTTAACCATGCAAGACGGAAACACTTTAGAGTGGTTCATAAGTTTCAGTGCAGTCACAGGACCTAGTCATTAGTTTGAGTTGTATTCCATAATTCAGGAGAACACCCGCCCCTCTACAGCTGCAGTTTACCTTACAAACTGGGGCTCGATGATTAATGTCCAAGGCAAACCGGATCCAGAGATCTGTGCCTTTCGGTCAACATGTAGTTATGCATCCAGGCCTGCAGGAGTAGAACAAAGGTGCACACACACATCCAAACACACACACACACACATATTTGCACACACATGCTCCCGGTCACCACCCCTCTACAGAAAAAGGAGAATATCAGATGCTGTTTGTTTAGCATGTTCTACTGCTGAGCAATGTTAGAACGTTCTTTTGTACAAAGTACAAGTATACTTATAATTCTTGTATTTTATTTTTCTATAATTTCCAAAGAGATGTTGTAGATCTTGCACACTGTAAGAGGCAGTTACAGCGAATATTTATTTGCAAATAAAGATGAACAGTTCTGGTGGTTGACTGCTCATTTAATTTGGTTTCCATTTTTAAGTCAAAATCCAAACAGCAGCAATTCAAAGGAAGAAATGTTATCTTTTATCTTTTAGGCTGTGAAATGTCATTGTTTTCAATGCTAAATTTAGGACACTGGTTCCCAACCTGGGGGTCACAACCTCTATTAGGGGTCACCAAAGTTTCACAGGGGGTCCTGAGGCTTTCTTCGTAAGAAAACTTCTTAACACAAATTATACAGCGGGCCTATATCTCAGCATTTTATTCATTTTTCTGAGAGAAACTAAATCAAATTGTTATTTTTCAAGTTTAAAGTATTATTTAAGACACAAAAAAACCTCACAGGTGAAAACCTGAACACAAACTATATTCACAAAGCCTTCGCTTGCTGTTGAACAGCCTTGTCCTCCTTTATAAAATTACACATTAAGATATTTTAAAAGTACACAGTCAATCAACAAGCAAAGTTAGAGCA
The DNA here is from genome assembly GCF_041903045.1 of Epinephelus lanceolatus. NCBI lineage: Eukaryota > Metazoa > Chordata > Actinopteri > Perciformes > Serranidae > Epinephelus > Epinephelus lanceolatus. The sequence continues at coordinate 16,943,569 of NC_135747.1, read as the reverse complement.
ATGGCCAAGGCCAGAGAGAAGAACACACTGAATTTGTCCAAAAAAACAGACTATTGGTAAAAATTATACACACAAACTCATACAAAAATTTCCTTAAAATATCAATAAAACTCATGACGTAATATTTACAGGAGATAATCTGCTCAAAATTCATCCAAAACATTGGTTTTATACAAACTTCCTGCATTTATTAGGTTTGCTATTTGGGTTAACTGTACAGTTTATTAGTTGTTCTGTACTGTTATTGTTATGTATTGAATATAATTTGAAATATCTATAAATATGTCAGTCAGGGGCCGTCAGTTTACTCAATGATAGAAAAGGGGTTCTTTAAGGAAAAAGTTTGGGAGCCACTGATTTAGGGGAGACCTCACCATTAAAGAATCCTCAGTCAAATTTCAGAGTAAGTGCCATCTCTTTATTAAGCTTTTATTTTGTGTTGTTGTTTTATTGTTGTTGTGAAATATATCAGACTTTTACCACCTCCTCAACCTGTGAACTGACATGAAGTCGTACACATAACTGATAACCAAAAGATGGAGCTGTTGGACCACTGACCAGCTTCAGACCTGCCATGTGAGAAGTCCAAATTAAACTCCTAAAATCATTATTAAAAAAAGTAATAGTAGATGTAGAATTTTCAGATTGGATACATCGTAATTTTCCCACTGAGAGTTTGCCACATCCCTTTTTTAAAACAGATATATGGTTGCACACACTATAATATGTTCGTATGTACTGTATGCATCTTTAAGTGAACACATTTTAAAATATGTATGACCCTGTAGTCCTATTTCGCTGCTACAAATGTGTATGTGTTATTTCTCATTAATTGTAGATTTACAGTGACACTCTATCCCAGATTGTTTGAATTAAAGCACAGATCAGACAGACGGTGGCTCTAATTAAGCTAATGTAAGGTAAAGTAAGGTAAGGTAAAGGTGTTACAATAGTAAATCAAATGCATCAGGATGGGGTGCCTGGAAAGCTCCACACTCCATGATCAGGTCACCGGGTGGTTCACAGAACTTAATTCGCCTTAATAGGATTACCTGTCACAAGCTGGGATGCCCAGGCAGCATCACAGCTTGTGACACTGTTCACAGGGAGTGCTGGGAACACGCTATCCACGGCTATGTTTATCATCATTCTTTGCTTTCATGAGGAATTGTAAATGTAAATGTAGTATATTTAATTTCCAGTGGTCTGACTATCTATGGGGTGATGCGTTAGAATTTAAATGGTGTAGCATTACTTAAGTCTAATGGGGCTGCTGGATAAACTGTCGGGCTGGCTCGGCCTGAGGAAGAAAGAGGTCAACGTTTTGTGTTTGGGACTGGACAACAGCGGCAAAACTACCATCATCAACCAACTCAAACCATCTAATGTAAGTACATAAAGCTGGGCCTTTAGTATTTTGTTAGAATAATCGAGGCCTTTGTTTACTGTATAGTCTGCCATGTGGGTACGCACACTTGTTATGCATAAAAACAATCTCATACCATAATTATTTGGGATAAATCTTGTGACACGGCCTGTCAAAATCTCCTTTATTTCACTGCAATCATTCACTGAATGCTTGTTTTCAGCATTCGAATCATTTAGGCCCATTGTCAGAGGAGTGGAAACATGTTAGTCAGGTAAAGACCATATCATACTTTCCTTATATTATTCCCTTGTTGACATACTTTTGCCATTACTTGTCTGTTTCTGTGTGTTTGTGTTTGTGCGGCTGTCTCTGTGCGTGTTTGTGTGTGTGTGTGTGTGTGTGTGTGTGGGTGGATGCAGACACAGGCACAAGAAATAGTCCCAACAATTGGCTTCAACATTGAAAAGTTCAAGAGTTCAAGGTAGAAATTTATAGACATTCATAATGTGTATTTATTTGTTTTTAATGCACCAATAAGTATCATTCTAAGCTATTCTCTCTCTGTTTCTCTTCATGCAGCTTATCTTTTACAGTCTTTGATATGTCTGGGCAGAGCAGATACAGAAACCTATGGGAGCATTACTACAAGTATGTAACACACAACGTGCTCGTCAAATATTTACTGCAGCGACAAGACTCTGTGGCAATTATAGCATCTTCTCTTCTCCTCCTCAGAGAGAGCCATGCCATCATATTTGTCATTGACAGCGGTGACAAACTGAGAATGGTTGTTGCCAAAGAGGAGCTGGATACCCTTCTCAATCACGAAGGTATAAAGACACAGTACAGGAAGTGTTTTTCCAGTAGAGTGTAATTGCCATATACTGTATGAATCATGCTATCAGGCATGGTTCAGGGTTCATATTGTGTAATCTGTGACAGAAATGATGCCGTTTTAATAAACTTCTGCCTTTTAATATTACTATTAGCAGTGTCCTGGGATTCAGTTGTTAGTGTCCTCATTGTCTGGATTCGGCATGTCAAACAATGTGGCATATAGCTAAGTATTTTTGTGACTGAAGTCCAGTAAAATACTACATATGTTAACTTCAATGGCCAGCATACCTTCAAAAAAAAACTATGAAGATGACTTAAAGCTTTATTTATCCTGTGGGAAATTGGTGTGCAGTAGTTGCAGCACAAAGTGGGAGGGGTGCAGACAGAAAGAGCGCAAATATAGAAAACAAAATGTCTAAATAAATCCTTGAAGTCATTGGGTGTCAACTTTGGTTGAATGAAAACAGCTACTTTTAGTCTTCCTAATATCATATTTAAAACACATAAAGTTTATTTTATCTTCCTCTGGGCCTGTAATTCATTGGTCTCCTTGTCTTATTATCCAGATATCCGCAACAAAAAGATGCCAGTATTGTTTTTTGCTAACAAGACGGATCTACGGGATGCCATGTCTTCAGTCAAGGTCTCACAGATGTTGTGTTTGGAGAACATCAAAGACAAACCCTGGCACATCTGGTAAATTATTTGTCTTTTTTTTTCCAAACGGGCTACACACTGTCATTCCAAACCAATATTTAGTTAATCAGTTATCCTTCAAGTGCTCGGGTCACACATACAGTCCTACAAGGAGGCTGTGACAATCACATGGCTGCAATATTGTAAAATATTCACCCTGATGATAGGTCTGTAAGCGAAGGCCATCTCCAAAGACATTGTTGAGTACTACTGAATCATGCTACTGTTCGGCAGTCTAGAAGGAAGTGCACTTGGATTAAACTGGCAGAAGTGAGCCGAGCCTTGCTGTTTCCCCCTCCGCAACATTTTGTGCTTCCAATGTGATAGCTTAAAGTCTTTAACTGATACAATAAAGTGAAGAGGCGTTGTTTACCCAACACCTACTTCCTTGGCCTCTTTCCAACAGCTTGTTTGTCTGTTTCTGTGGCTCAAGTTAAACATTGTTAGGAGGCACGGTTGTTCGAAAGCCCGGTTAGTTTATGTACATGTTTACCACCCTGTTTACTCATTAGACAGATGGAAGGCAGATGGATTAAGAGCAAGACAGCTTTGAACTTCCAGGATCCACGAAAAGTCATGAGAAAGTGAATGTGTGCCACGGGGAGATTAACTTCTCGACATTGCCTTGTTTTTTTTCAGTGCCAGCAATGCTATTAAGGGAGAGGGCCTACAAGAAGGGCTGGACTGGCTACAAGGTAATGTGTGTGTTCAGTAATATTTCTAATAACACTGTTATACTGGGCCAAAAGAATTTCAATGTTAATATTCAAGTGCTGTCTGTATTAAGACATGTATTTCTTTATATCCATAGAACAAATTGCACAGTAAGTATTATTATGTCAACATGTAAAGTGATTTAGGTGGTCGATTGTATCTCAGTATCTCTCTGGATGGGATCATAGTTATGCTAGGCCAAATTTGCATTAACAAAAACAAGAGGTATTTGTAACTAGAATTAACACTATAAAGAGAAAAATTATGCAATATTAAAATTTCCCCTACTGAAATAAATCCCATCCAAATGGGTCCTTTGTGCAGTGTTTATTGTAGACCTCCCCTTGTCCCACTGGAATGTAACTCTTGTGATGTGTATATTTCCTGATCGAACCCACTCAAAATCTGTTGTATTTATGCAAAAATGCCAAGATCAGATGTGGTTTTGAATTCTGTAGAAGTCTTTGTTTGTATCCAAACCCTCCAAATCAGTTGTTTACTAAAAAAAAGCACCACATTTCATTAAAATAAAAATCTAATTTTCATCTTTTTCTCCTGTCAGATCATATCAAAACAATGAGCACATGAACGACTGAAATGCCTGTGACCATGGACACGATGTGGGTGTGGTAACCGGATCTCATTTACCACCTGGAGTATTCATCACACTTGATGTTGTAGGCCTTAAACGTCAATGTTAAATGACCTAGTACTTCCTGTGCACGCTACGACTTTGACACAATGTCTTTGATAAAACAAAATCCTGCCATTAGTACAATTTATGAGCGACCACTCTGTACTGGAAATGTGCTTAATATCAAACCTGGAAATGTGCTTAATATTGTTTCAGTATACAGTCATATTTAAACATTTTTATGTGAAGCTGCTTTTTTATGCCAAGATGTATTTAACAAATTTCATCAAAATGCTGTCAGTGCTGGCTGTTGTACTGCCTGGACGATAATAAAAGCTTGTTATTTGCTGAGCGTGTACTGTGTTTCTGTTGTTGTTGTTTTTTAAAAGGCAGCCAAAAAATGCTGCCTCAAAAACCTAAAACAAAGATGAATAAAAATTATAAATACCAATTTATTAAATTATTCAAAAACAATGTGATCATTGTATCACAACTATATTTACAGAGAGGTTCAATGTGAATAAATATTAAATAATGTTAATAAATATTGCTACTTTTAATGAATAAATATTAAATACAGATTACAAACATTACAAAGAACAAGATTTTAAAACTCTGGAATAAATATAAAATCTGTATAAATAAGCACACTGTCTGGCCAAAGTAATTAAACAGCTCTATTTCCAAACAAAAAAATGCAGTGTTGTTTATAGCATATAGAGAACTGTAAACCAAATTCTTCCTTAGAGTTCTCTGAACATTCATTATAACACTGCCCATGTTCAAGTCTTACTGTCGTAAAGGTCCATCACTCACTCTTATTCACTTCTTTTGTGAATTACCGATGTTTGTCTCTTCCCCAACTCTTCCTCTGGTCACTTTTGATCTGCATCATCCCTGTATGAGGAACATGTGGAGGAATTTGGTGTGGAAACGAGCGCTGGAGTCCAGGAGGATACACAGGGTTTGGAAAGTCTCCCTGTTCTCAAGAGGGTTCCCTGAGAGCAGATGATGTATGAATTAATGACTTTTTATATCACTTTTAATTTGAATCTGAGGAACAGTGGAGGTATTCTGTCTCGGCAGTGATTCTCAGTCTCTAGGAGCTGCAAGATAAAACTAAGATACATCAAAACAAAGAACAAACATTTCTACCATGTTTTTTTCCAGCATTTCTCTAATCTACTTCAGTTTAAAAGCTAATAAAATGAAACTATCTCACTCGCTGGTTGAAGTGTTCACTGCTAATAGACCCAAGAAGCCTATAATGAGGGGGGCTTAAAGGGTCATGAGCCACAGAGGTTGACAACCAAAGGTATAGGGAATGAATGCATGTGAGCTGAGTGGCAAATTTCAGTCTCCACTCATGCAGTCTAAAATCACTCCACTTTTTTGTTTTTAACTGGCAATTCCCCAAAACTCATTTAGTATGCTTCATGGCAGAGCACGGGCTGCTTTTTCTTATATTCACATTAGCAGAGAGGTAAATAACATAAGAAACGCACCACTCCAGAATTGTCCATTAGCATGAGATAATCACAGACTGTAAAAATCATGGACGTAGCTACGGTGACGTCACCCATTGGTTTGTGAACTCACATTTTAAAGCATTAAGTTCAGCATATTGGCCGTCACCATCTTGGTTTTTTGAAGTCAGAAATGAGTGATCTACCTGAGAAGCTGAGGACAATATCGGCATCAGCATCAGCATCAATCAAAGTGGCCCGCCCTTACAGTTCTCTTAGCGACTAAAATTAAATTAGCAATAGAGACCAAAAACTGTTTTTGTACCAGGCTGTAAACATGTTTACAATTCCATGTTGGTTTCATTTTCAGCCACGGAGGTTGCTGCTTTGTGCCGATATAATAGGCTCAAAAATTTGAGAGGGGATGTAATCAGAGGTGCACAAATGAAGGTTTGCTCTAGGTGGCAAAGTGATGACAAAAAGAGAAGCTGAAAATATCTACAATAAAATACATTTAAAAAATTCCCAGTGAAATCCGTCTGTGTGAGCTGTCACACACATTCACAGCCACCCATCAACACACAGACCTTTAAAACAAGCTGCTCCAAACTGCAGGTATGATCATCTTCCAAACTAGCACTCAACCATGTATATTTATTGATGATTGTACATTTCAGCATCTGTAAATTTTTGGCCACCATCTTCATGCTGCGGTTATTGTTTCTTTATACATTTATAATTGCAACATCACATTAGTAGAGTAATATATTACTTGATGCAAGGAACCATCTTCCACACAGTTATATTTATTTAAGATTATTTTTTGCTGTGGACTAAAAAAATGAAATCAAATATACACATTTCAGGAAGCTGTCCCACCTCACCTGTCACAGAGGACTCAAAAAACTCCCGGGTGACCTCTGCAAACATGTTCTCCAGGTGGTGGATGAAGCTGAACCTTTCAGGAGCTGTGTTGAAGACCTTGCAGATCTGCTGCACCAACTTCACCGCCCAGGACATGTGATAGCCGTCCTTCTCACACACCTGAGGATGAAGTAAACTGAACCAATGTGCCTTTTCACAGCAAAAATGTTGTTATAGCTTTGACGGTGTGTTAGTTTCAAGGTCCTGGTATTGTGCACAAGTTTGAATCAAAACTGCTATGGCAATCTACGAAGGAGTAACAGAATGACTATCAACCTTAGCACTATCAACAGCACAAGTGTCTTTAGCCGACAGATGACAGTTAGGTAAATTGAGACTGTTGCAATACAAGAGCGACCTATGTCCCTGTCGCCTTCCTAGTGCATGCTGGGTCAAACTGCAGCCCCCTGACCCTGAACAGCAGTGAGGAGAAATGGCAAAATGAGTCACAATGACCAGGGCAAAGCAATAGACGATGACTCATTTTACTGTCTGCCTCAAGCTGTTCCTGGATGCACACTTGTCCTGATGTGATGAGATGGAAAATGTTGGCCAATTTCTGATTCTCAATTAAAAGCCAATAATGGCCCAACATACCGGTCTGAAGGAGAGTAATTACATGCACATCATGTAGGTGCACGGCTATCGATTAACAGTGACAACAAAGACAAAACTTTCTGATATGTTTTATAAACTAATGCTTGATATTATGAGGTGTGGCTTTTGTATTACTGTTTTTCTGGATGGTTAACTACACCTGCCATCAGCTTGTCAGCTTATTGGTGTGTATTATGTATAAATATAGATTTGGTTCCACTTTTCAAACATTATGACCTCACCAAGATCCAAAAAGGATCAAAACACTGTCCTTATTAAACTTTTGTGGCAAGTGTGCAGGTCCAACATTTCAGATTAACCATAAATGACACTTAATATGAAGCTAATTTCTTTAATCGATTCATCTGATTATAAAATAACAAGTATTCTAACCAGTATGATGAACACGATGAGTCTGCAGATCTCAGGGAGTTGTCCATTGATGGCCTTGCTGGCCAGAACACTGTAGCAGAGCTTGCTGCCACACAGCACCAACAGACGAGCCACACTCTCCACATGCCATGGCTGAGGAACAACTGGAGATGGTGATGATGAGGAGGACAACCGAGTCAATTACATGTCTTTATCCTAATTTGTGTCTATCTGTGACATGAAAACACTTGAGGACCAGTGAAGTATGTTACCAAAGAGCTCTTCCAAGATTGTCAGCAGGGGATAGGTGGTCTGGCTTTTTACTTCTAGTTGTCCGAAAAGCATAAGGATGGCTCTGGCCAGGTCCCACAGAGCACTGCGAGGAAGCCCCCTCTCCACCAGATCCTGCAAGCCAAGGGTGCCTGCATGGAGGAGAGAACCTCACACATTACCTGTGTAATATAATACCACATCACAAAAGAAAAAACAGACAAGCTGCATAGGAGACAAGGCAAGTTTTCCAACACCAGTGCAAGCTACCCAGGCCTCCTTCACCAGAGTACACTACAGGGGATTTAATTGGGTCTCATAATAAAATTAAATTTCCTTCAACTATTGAACACTTGTGGTTGTCCAAACCTTACATTGTACATTTGTAATTATATCTCAACACATTTCAATATATTCATCGACCACAGCAGAGAGGTAGCAGTCTTTTTATCACTGGTGAGAAATCTGGAGCAGAAAGCAAATCACTTCAGGACAAAACTCACAACTAATCTATGATTTGCTGCTCACAGTAGCCAAGGAGGATTACAGTCTGATCCTGTATCTCATAAAGTCAAACCTCACTCACTGATTGTTTTAATTAACTGTGAATATGAAACTAATCTTACCCTCAGGCAGCAGGGGTCCATACAGCATGAACAGTAACTGTGCCTGGCTGACCATGGGCCAAGGCTTCAGGAGTTGCATTAGCCAGAACTGGCAATCAGGCTGGTTCAGCCACGGGTCCAACAGAACTCTGCGGCAGAAAAGACGGAGCTGCAGCTTTTGGTAACACCTCACCCCTGAGAACAAATGAATGAAGACAGATGTATTTTTGTACGATTTTCATAAGGCTGAGAAGGAAAAGGCCAGAGTTAATAAAAAGTCCATTAGTCAGTGAATCCCATTTTATCCATCAATGTAATTTTTGTTATCATCTAGATTTAAATCAGTTCAGAGACCCATGCATGCTGCTACACCCAACGCCACGGCTCTGACCCAGGGAAACTGAGATGTATAACTAAAATGCAATGCAGACCTCACCAGTTTTCACCAGGATTGTTTAATCCTACTAAAAAAAGCTAACAGAATGATTTAAAATATGTAATAATTGCCGCTGTAGTAGAAAGAATAATATCTTCACTAATGGCCTGTTATATATTCAGCAACATTCTCACTTCCTGACACTGAGACACGCACCTGGTTTTCCAGTGATGACTGCATCTATTTTTGGCATCAGATTTGTGAGGTCACACAAGAAGTTGAACACTCTGTGGCACTCCAGCTCATCCCACCCTGCGATCAGTGCCTGTACAGTGTTCAACACAACACACCTCAACATTTACAAAAGCAGAAAAAAGTCATATCTCTCTGCTGAAATGTTTTCAGGCAATGGGATGGGACACTAGAAGGTTTTTCAACCATCTATATTCAGTGTTTTTACCCGGAGTTTATCCACCCTTAGCTGTTTTCGTGAAACATCCAAGTTTTTGTTTATTGCACAATATTCTGTATTTCTGCTCACCTGGAGGAAGACTCCGTAGCAGTCGAAGCCAATGCAGTCTGGTTCCAAACACTGCCCAAACAGGAAGCAGGGGATCTGAAACACATCCGTCTGACAACTTTATTTTGCCCCATCACTAGCATAGGTTATGATCGCTATATAAGGTGGCTGAATATTTAGTTTTGTCATTTTTTTCTTATGTGACCTTTAATACATCACATAATTTAATCATGCTTGTCCTCTCACCTCTCCTTTTCTTACCTCTGACAACCTGCAAAAGATAAATTTCAACCTGTCCTTTGTTGGTAGCAACAGGGTGCATCTCTTGAACAACAATCCTGAGACACAAAAGCACATTTTTAAATTAAAAAAACACCAAATTTTCCTATCCCTTACCCTGACAGAGTAGCTTATCCCTACTACTACTCAACAGGTTGTTAGTTACTTCTCAGTCAGGAGAAGTGTTACACAAAATAAGCTACATAAACGTTGCTACTCACCCAAGTCTCTGTAGTGTCCAACAGTGCATCTCTGTTCAATGCAGGTGGAGTTATGAAAGTTTTGAATGATCCTTTTATTCTTCCAGGCGAGGGTGGAGATGTGGTCCACAGTGTATCTAGTAATGTCCTTGGACACCATGCTGAACACACTGAGCTCCATCACTGACAAACACACACATTTTCATCTCATACATGTGCGGTATTGAAATATAAATTCCCACTTACAATACTTTACTATAAACTGATTTTAAAATACAAGGACCAAAAGGCATTGATTTATTTACTGGATTGTCTTTAAGTGTCCTAAAAGTCGTGGTTAACTTGAAGAAATCGACATAATTTGGGTAAACACGTGCAAAAACTGTAAACCAAGTGCTGTACAAAATATCAGGATTTTAATTAAATCATTTTCTTATCACCAACAAATTTAGCTCAGATACTACAGGACTTTGTCGGCAATATAAAAGTTTCAGTGTCACTCTGAAGGACATGTATTTCACAGGTTATGTTAAAACAAGTTGTACCTACCGGACAGTTTCTCCAGGATCATGTCGAACACCTCTGCCGGGAGCCTGTCGAAGAAGCAGCCGCTGATGTTAGCCTGGCTACGGGTCATGATGGTCCTGGTTGGACGGGGCTGATGATGAGTCCTCTTGCGGGGTTTGTGTTTTAGTTTGAACTTTCTAACACCTCTGGAGGCTTTCCTTACCATTACGCCGAATTAACTATATTAAACAAGATAAGGAAAACTGACTTCAAAGTAAAAGAAACTCTAAAGTTAGCTAATTATCATGGTGTCACAGGAGTAGCAGCTATGCTAATCAGTAAAGCTAGCTAACCTAGCTAGCTAGACTAATGAATTCAACTCCTGACAATTTAACATAGTTGTGGTTTCGTTAACTTTAAGGTTTATGTACAGTAGTTACACGGTGATATATTTATAATAGTAATAAAAAATAACATTAAAGCAGTTAATTATCTTACCAAACCTATTAACTCAGTAATGTCGACAGGTAGCTAAGTTTGCTGTATGCTAGCTGTCACGGTTAAAGTAAATAAGGCAACGGCGCGAAATAAGTAACTTTATTGACAGTAAAGGAAGTCTCTAAATGAGGAGGTGGCTTTGAGGACGCATATTCGGGTAAGCAGTCGTAAATGTTTTATTAACTTCAAGTCAAATAATGTAAAGTATCCAAAATGTCTTTCAAGTAACGTTAAAAGCAAGTATTAGCAGTGAGGCTGAAGCAAAAGTAGCAAAAAAAATACTGTGTGAAGTGTCTGATAGTAATAAGTAATATAATTTAATATAACAACAGTAATACTACATGCAGTAATATTTAATGAGCTCCATTAAAGAGACTGGTGGAAAAATATAGAAATTGCTAAATAATGTGTAACTGAAGCGGTCAGATAAATGTAGGAGATTAAAAAGTATTTTTCTCTGAAATTAAATGGTTTCCCCCAATATGCTGCATTATATTAATATTGGAACAGTAGCATATATCCCATCTTTTTCTTTTTCTTATTTTCTGTTCATAAGGTCACTAAATCATTTTGTGTAAATTGATATGGTCTTATCCAGGGCTACAACTAACGATTATTTTCATTATCATGAATCTTCTGATAATTTTCTGTATTATGTGATTCATTTTTTGGTTTATAAAATGTAAGACAATAGTGAAATGTCCATTCCAGTTTCCCAAAGTAGTCCAAGGTGATGTCTTGTTTTGTCAATCCAAAATAAATTTAAAAAAAAAATCCAAATATTCAGTGTAATATGACATAAACAGAAAAAAAGGCAAAATCTCAATATTTAAGAGGCTGAAAATAACAATTTCTGCAATTTTCGCATGAAAAATGACATACATAACAATTCATCAGTTATCAAAATAGTTAGTGATTATTTTCTGTAGCTCAACAAATCATCTTGTAGGGGTGGAATCACCTGAGGCCTCACCATATGGTATTATCATGATACTTAAGTCAAGAAACAATATTACTGTGATTTTAAATGTTTTGTGATATGCTGAAATTGCATCATATTGGGATTTATGACCATTTTAACTGCAAATTTTGGGGGGGGAAATGGCAACATCTGTTTTATCTAATAGTTTTCAGTCTGTTCATCTCACTTCAACATTTTTATGGCAACAAAATGTATCTAGTGCACTGAAAAAGCTATTGATTGTATTGTTCTAGTAGCCTACCAAAAGTTAAATTCATGTGTGCAATATTATTCATTTTTATAATTGAAAAAAACTGATACTTGGTGTCCATGTATTGATACAGTATTGCCATGCGAAATATTGTGACACTGTGCTCTATCAATTTTTTTCAACCACCTCTAGTCAAGCAGCTATAGTCTTGTCCCAATAGATATTTTTCTCAAATATCAAATAGTAATCCAGCAGCAACAGATTGCTCTTTATTTGATTTACTGCCCAATCAGTTATTTTAAAGGCCCTATGTTACACCCACACAGGTGTTTTCAAATATGATGGCTGACTAGTGATGACTGTCACTCATCTGTAAGGGCAGGTGAAGTCTAACTTTTTCTTTGCTATTAGTTCAGATAGTTTGGTGACCTCACATGACTCGAATAATCTCTCCACCCAACCTGAACCTGAGAAAAGATGTAATTGGCTAGGATGAGCAACAGGGCCTTTAAGATATGCCAGTTTGACTATATTTTGATGATGTTGTGTATATCTACGTATATACCATTGAAACAATATGTGCAGTACAAACAAAGGCAGCTTTTCAGACCTCTGAAGACACAAGAACACTAAAAATAAGGAAGACCTGCGCTACACGTACCATCATGGTTGGGTTACCCTCCAGTAGTGTGCACAACAGACCAGCTATGCTCAGCTGCTAATCATGGGATTATTCTGCTTAACTAAGACTATTAAGTGTTCCACATTCAAATGGCGTCTCCCACAGGCAGACCTTGGAGAGGATCATCCCCTCACCATAGAGCTCTTACAGAGAACTGAACACTGCACAAGGGACCCAGGGGAAGGGCTGGGAAAATGCCCTTGTATACCAACAGGATGTCATGGTAGGTTACACTTGGGGCACAGATGGAGAGAGAGAGAAGAGCTGCATAGGAAGAAGATGGACCTCAGAGGACCGCAAAGATAAAACTGCAGTTTTGAATGACTTCACCTGGCTCACAGAACAGTATGTACCACACACATTACCACAAACGGTACCACATTACAGTACATGCGTAGCTTTGGCTGTCAGCTTTGCAGTGTTGCTTTTACTGCTTAAATGTCTCCTGATTGAACTCTAATTGTAGTAAACCTAAATATTTTTTCTACAAGTTGCTTGTAAGATGATATGCCAATCAGTTTTTTTCATTGTTTCATTTAATTTTGTCCAATGTTCATTTAACAGTTGTGGAAATGCAGAAAGCTGAATTATTGAGACAAAAACAGCACAGCCAGTGAGGACAATATCTCCTCTGTCTGTCTCGGCTTGGCAACGCTGCTCTGCCTCCGGGTCCACGGGTTTATCTGTGTATAGCAACAAGCCATCACTGGAACAGTCTCTCATGTCGTCTCTGACACAATGCTCCTGATGCTGGCCAGGATAATGCTGCTGATGATGATGATAATATCTAACACTAGCCGGTCACATATCTGACAATCCTGCAGGACGGACACATATTCCTTGTGTGTTGTGGCAGCAGCAGCAGAGACAGAAGGAGCTGGTCAGTGAGGAATCAGTGCCAATGGCCCTATTTATCTGGAAGTGTACCGTCTGGACACCTGCTGTGACCATGGCTTTGTAGTCCTCGTGTGACCTTGTTGGTGAGTATCCAAGTACGGAGAGTTTGTACTAAATATTTAAACATGAAAGCTTAAGTAGCATCCCATGTGCAGTATTTCATAGTGAAAATATTACAATTGGCAAGTGAAAAAATGTTATGAATATTACATTGGCTTCGCTCCTGGTGGGCTCATTTATGGGCAAACCAACATGAGACAAGACACTTGTCACAGCCTTGGCTTTGTTTCTATTGCTCACTTGTTATGCCTTCAGCATAGTCAATCATTAAGTGAACACAATGTGGCTTGTATCTGTGATATTTTAAGAGGCCCCAACAGTGGCAGGTTTAACACTGAACAATAAATTCCGCTTCATAAACAGCCTCTGTTCTCTGAGGAAGTTGAAACAATGGGGCTGTATGAGCACAGAGGGGTTTCTTTGCTTTCAGATTAAAGGGACAGTTCACCCTTAAAATCAAAAACTTTTTTTTTTCGTCTAACCTGTGGTGCTATATCAGTCTAGATTGTTTTGGTGTGAGTTGCCAAGTGTTGGAGATATTGGCAATAGCTTTCTCTTGAATTTAATGGAGCTATATTACACTCGGCTTGAAGTGCTAAAAGCACCACAAAAGTACATTTGAAAACCGTAACAGCAATGTCTCTCTCCAAAAAACATGACCTGGTTACTCAAGATAATCCACAGACCTTTTTTGTGAGTAGTTTCATGGAGGACCTTAGTCTCGCCACCAGACAATCAGAGATCTCCGCCTTCTGATAGTCTGGGGACACTCCTTTCTAAAGTGTGTTTGACACACCGGCGAAAATGGCCGGCAACAAAGCAACACCTCTTGCATTTTTGAAAAGGATATTTTTTCACGGAGAGGACATTTTGTTCAAAACACCAAAAAGGAACAAAAGTAAATGCTTAACTACCTGTGAGTTTTTATTGTGGCCGAGAGCTTCCTGGGCAGTTGTGGAATTTTTACCGTCATGTGGGAGATTGTAAATGTAGCACTGAGTGTCAGTTGATCTCAGGTCAGAGATTAAATTGGACATAATATAAGTCAGTCAGTTATTACAACATAAGTCACTACTGTCCCTTATTGTCACAGTTTAGGGCCCATCAGCTAGAAGTGCTCTGTCATCAAGCCCTTCAGTCCCCCTCTCTCTCAAATACCCTGCAGAGCTGTGAAAAATGTTCAGAGTTAGTGGTTTATAACAGTGCTCTCAGCTTGGGTGGTTTCTGTAAATGTTTAATTTCCTCTCCCCCCCCCCTCTCTCTCTCTCTCTCTCTCTCTCTCTCTTTCGTTTCCTGAGGGGTGGCGGGGAGCTTAACAAATAGACTGCTGTGATTTGCCCTCCAGAGGAGAGCGTTAAACAGGTGAAGCTGAACACTGCTCTCATTAGTTACAGATGCAGTCACCTGCCACTCACCAGAGACTGATGCCAGAAAGTTTCCGCAGCTATTTCTGCCCGCACTCCGGAGACACTTGAGGAATGGCTCAGACTCTGTGACTGGATGTAAGCTCAGTGGAATTTACTGTACTGCTGGGGACCATGCAGATAACAGGAGGAATCCAGCCTCATCTTCAGCCGGGGGGACTGTAGTTTTGTTTTGAAAGTGTTTCTCTTTTTTTATTTGGTGAGATGTTTCTCTGTGTTGATTTTCTCTGGATCCAGTGTATGTATACGAGCCTGCTTAGTGACGTGTGCAGTTTAAGACATCCAAATGCTAGTAATCGTCTACCGGTGTCTCCTACTGTATCAATATTTGATACCACGGGGGAAAATTGGCATTGACGGCATAAAAGTTAAACATAACAAGGTTACAACATCACAATGACTTTTCTAGGTTTGCAGCAGAGAACAGCGGATTGACTGTAGTAAAACATTAACAATAAGAGAAAACAAGGAAGCGGTGTATCGATACTGCAGAAAATGAGTATTGAAATTGTTTCAAATATTCACAATTGATTGATTGCATCAGTAAATCAACAACTTTAATAACACTAACATGCTCATCAACAGTGATTTTAAACTGTAACTTTGCACTCCGCAGTTCAACCATCAGTCGAGTGAGCACATCATGGCCAACATGGCGGTTCAACTCCTTGGCTTCTTCTTGGGTCTGCTGGGGTTTGTGGGAACTGTAGTTGCAACTCTGCTCCCCCACTGGCGCAGCACAGCCTACGTGGGCTCCAACATCATCACAGCCACTTCCTACATGAAAGGCCTGTGGATGGAGTGCGTGTGGCACAGTACTGGCATTTACCAGTGCGAGGTGTACAGATCTCTACTGGCGCTGCCACGTGACCTGCAGGTACGACACAGTCACTGTTTAGTCAAAGTTTTTATCCAAAACACTTTCCTCTTATCATGAGAAACAACAAAATGAATTGTCAGTTTGATAACTGAATAAAAACACCCAGCAGTCTCTTGTTTCGGCTCCTCAAATGTGAGGATTGGCAGTATTGTAAACTAAATATCTTTGGGAGAGAAAGAATTTGAAGACACACAGATGGAAAAAGTATTTCACTATTTGAAATATGGTCTTTGGTTTACCATGGTTCATTTACACATACTTCCCACATTGTTATGATACAGAGCTGGTTGACAGTTGGCAAAGTGTCACTTTATCAAGGAAAATATTCGTCAGATTTAATCGATAATGAGAATAACGACTAAGTTAATTCTTAAATGCATCCCCCTGATGAATAGATGGACAGTCTGATATGATCAAATACTGCAGTTGCAATTTGCTAACCCTACAGCCTGGAATTTGTTCTAGATCTCTCAATCATCTCTTATGACACAATAAAAGTGTGTGGCAGTGTGTTTACCGCTAGAGACTCTGCCCTCTGCCTGTAATTTCTTATTTTATCTTTATTTTGCTATGGCTGGGCATAATGGGCAGGTGAGGTCGGGACTTTATAAAAAAAAAGTAGCGGCCAGGTGCCAGACTGTAAGCAGCACACGTCAAAGAGGAAGCTAAGAAAAAAAGCCCCAAAAAAACTGAAACAAAACGCAAATGTAGTGAATGAGTGTGAATCTGGGGTTGGCTTTCACTGGTGATATTGTTTACAAACAATAACCGACAATTCCTGCATAGTATACATTTAAACCAGTGGTTCCCAATTGGTCCAGCCACAGGGTCCAGATTTGTCTTTAGTCAAGAATTCAAGGTCCACAGAGTTATTAGTTGCATCATACTTGCATTTGGTCATGTCATTGAGCTAGTTTGATGTCTCTGTCAAGCACCTGTCCGATTCACTCTACAGCAGGAAACAGCACTTTAAAGTAAAAGCTCTGTACTGGAAATGCACTGTACTTCAAAATACAAACTTTATATGTTTGCAAGTCACTTGCAGTCTAGTCTCTATATACAGACTCTACATTCAGTGAATGTAGAGTCTGTAGGCAAACCCCGGAGATCTTGCCTCCGGAAGAAGAGCGGAAGAGCCCTGGTTTCCGGTGCTAGGCTGTTTGTAGTCCACGTGATATTTATCAATCACGTTTGAGCCGGCTGCAGTTGTTGCCAGGTTAAAGGTCTGTGCGGTGAACTAACGAGGCGGAACATAATTGGCGCCACTGCAAACTCTGAATCCATCGCAGTGGTTCAGCATATTTACTTATAGATAAACGGAAGTCGGAAACGGAAATTCGCCTCCTCAAACTGGAATGCCAAAAAATCAGGGGTCTGCCCCCAAAGGCTGTATCGCCGTCTGCCGGAAGTCAGACGCCGAATACAGTCGATGGGTTCCGAGAATGCTTGCTTTCCAATCAGAATAGACCTGTGACCCACCTTTGGACCATGACCCACCAGTTGGGAACCAAAGCTTTAAAGTGCCTGTCTGTTCTCCACTTTAGGCTGCCCGGGCGCTCATGATGCTCTCCTGCGTCACCTCAGTCCTGGCATCTCTGGTGTCTGTAATGGGGATGAAGTGCACCCGCTTTGCTCGTGGCTCCTTAATCAAGTCTCCTCTGGTGCTAAGTGGAGGGATCTGTTTCCTCTGTGCTGGCCTACTCTGCCTGGTCACCGTGTCCTGGACCACCAATGATGTTATCATGGATTTCTACGATCCCTTCCTGCCCAGCGGGTTCAAGTACGAGATCGGCCTAGCTGTGTACCTGGGTTACGCCTCTGCCTTCCACAGTCTGACCGGAGGACTGGTGCTATGCTGGAGCAGCAGTGGCAGCAGGTCACAGAGGCCCCTCCATGTGCAGAGGAGTCGACCACTATCACCTCCCCCTGCCTTCAACCACATATATCCTCCTGCTCCACCCTACAAGCCCCACGAGGCCCTGAAGGACAATCATGCGCCCTCACTTTGCTCCCTTTCCAGCAGTGGCTACAGGCTCAATAACTATGTCTAAGACTTGGGGAAATAATAATACAATAACTGAAAATCCATGGGGACTTTTATGAACAAAAAAGACTTCTCCAACTTATTTTAAACATCTTAACAAGTACTTTAGTTTCCCTTATACGTAATACAAGTTTTAAAAAATGGAAAAGGAGAGACCAGCATGTTGCTTCGCCATGTTTGACCGCAAATCTGATTCTGAAAGGATATCGCAGTTTAACAAGCTGCTCAAGCTGTCGTCTAACTTTAACATGACCAGGTCTGAGAGCCTAACAAAACTCTTGGTGTGTGTGAAAGAAGTGAGAAGTCAAACCTGCTGACCTACTGCTATGTACCTGAAGGACCAGAAGATGGCAATATTTTACTGCAGATAACCACAAAAGCCACATTATAAACATTCAGATTGCACTTTGTATGCTGTAACACACATGTAAATGGATAAGCTATTGCTCTGTCACTTGTGTTGTAGCCTACTTTCTAGTTAGAGCTGGACAATATATTGATATTATATCTATCATGATATGAGACTATATCTTCTTAGATTTTGGTTTTCGTAATATCTCAAGTGTTGTCTTTTCCTGATTTTTAAGGCTGCATTACAGTAAAGTGATGTAATTTTCTGAACTTACAGACTGTTAAAGCTGTTTTATTATTTGTCTTTACCCACTTAGTCATCATATCCACATTACTGATGATTATTCATCAAACAGATCATTGTGTAAATGCTGTGAATTCACCAAAAGTCAACCTTATCATTGCAATGATAGTCAACAAGCCGATACAGCGCACACGAGAGGACTGCATTGCCTCTTCTTTTAATGTATTTTTCATTTGAAATTATGTTTCCTTCCTTTTTTTCCTGACATTTGCTGGTGTTTCCTGCCATCACCTCCATGAAGTTGTAAGGACTGCATGGGACATGTGCTTTTGAATGAGTTCACCTATCACTGCAATATCATTATCAAGGTATTTGTTCAAAAATATTGTGATATTTAAATTTTTCCATTTCACGTAGCCCTTATTCTCTTTGCGATTAACTTTTTTCTGAAAGCCAATTTAGATATGATGGTTCTTTTGAGGAAGCTGATGATATTTTATCCCGGTATTTAATATTTTCATGCCAAAGAACATTAAAAAAAAAAGACAATGTCAGTTTCTGATGATTTAAACATAGATGAGTATTTCATAAAAATATGTTCGTTGTTTTTTATGAGCCTTTTTCAAAGCAGATATTTTGACATGTCAAAGTAAGAAAAATACAGCTGTAATTAATAACGTGAATTTAACCTGGGTTTCTGGGATACTTAAATGGAACAGAGCCACCCTTAACAGTTTCAGTTCCTCCTGTGCTTATCCAGGTATGGCAAGTCCAAGCGTCCTCTGTGACAGAGACCTACAGTAGGTAAACTAGTGACACCTTTTAGCCTGAAGTCCATTGTTGATTAATTACAGTTTAACAACTGGGAAATCCTGCTGCAGTTATGAGCACCAGACTTTAGTGGATCTCTGTCCAACTTTGATGTTCATGTATAGTAACATTTAAAATATGTTTTGTGAAGCTCAAGAAAGCCACTGGATGGCGACAAAGGTCTTTTGAGAAGGCAGCCTGAAGCCTTCAGTTGGAACTTTTCATTCATTAGGACTACATCGTTTGTTGGATATGATATAGGATAGTCTAGATAGAAACACTGGTTATTAATGACTCTAACATGGAGCCAGAGTCCTCAAGTCACATATGTAAACACATAAATTATTCTCATTAATGGATGCTGAATATGAAGTTGTGAGGAAGTGACTCCTCTGAGGCTCTCCAGGCTGCCTGCTTAGAACAACCTGTAACACTGTGGATGTGTTTCTGAGGCTTATTTGTTGGAAAACCTTCCAATTAGAGGTGACCTCTGTCTGGCAGCCTGTCAGCCACACAGACACTCAATTAGGGGACGTGTCACAATTCAAGCAAGTCACATATTGTTTTCAGCAGTCAGACTAGTCAGCATCAACAACTTTACATCAAGGAGCTAATTTATATTGCTGGTGAGGGCCAAACAATGGGATCTATTTAGACTGGAAACCAGTAAAGAACAGTTATTGCTGTAAGAAAAGTGAGTAAAAGTCAGTACTTTTTTTAAAAAAAAAAAAAAAAGCTACAGAAATCAAAGTGATTATTAAAGCTGAACGCATAATGAGACTGAAGAGGCTTCACAATAATAAGGTCACAAACTAAACTCTTCATTGAGAACCTATTATAGCCTAAATGTTGGAAGAAACAACACTGTGATTTAAAGGGGATAAAGTACAGTGTTTCTGCCTTGAGCACTGAGTGTTCACATTTCAGCACCATGGACAGAGGTCCAAATGATCCAAGGAAACCAAGTTACATCCTCGACTGTTTTAAATCATCTTTATATAATAAAAAGAGCTCTTACTCTTGATGCATCCAAGACTGGATTTGGTAACATGACTTCAAGTGTACAAAAGGGACCAAAATAATGTCCCATGAGTCGCCATTGCTTCCTTGTGACTCATATCTACTTATACAAACTCGATTTGGACGTTGTGTGGAGTGATGTAAGAAAGCTTCCGGCTTGCATGCGTAAAGTGGGTGATAAAATGAAAAAGTAACCCTATGCGAGGCTCCCACCCGCAGCATTATCCACCATACAGCCAGCGTTTGCAGAATAAAAGCGATGCTTTAATCGCGGGGCAAGATCGTAAATCAGGCCTGAGATGTAACCTGGCGGAGTAAAGGTTCCATCCATTGCCAATATGATATTATGATATTGGAAAGCTCTCCCGAAGCGGTGGTGCGTCACGCCACTCTCTATTAGGTGCTATTTTCGTCCTGCCCTGGAAGACATTCATCCAGCATCTACTCACCCTGACAGCACCCAATAAACCCACCACTCCCATTCATCTCCACCCACCTCCACCCTCTCTCCCCGTCCCTCGCTCGTTCCCTCTCCCTCTCTCTCTCTCCCTTTTCCGACGAGCACTGGTGACTTAAAAAACAACATAGGAGAATTGGGTCTGGTCGTCCAAGAGGATTACTTTGTGGTACCTTAGCAGTTTTCCAACAAAACCGTCTTTGTCACTTTGTAAATCTTCTTTTGGAGGCCCTGCTCCTGTCATATATTTAGACCTCCTTCTCCAAAGGAAAGGTAAGATACCACTTCTTAATATTCTCTTCTTTTACTAATATGTTTTGGCACTGAAACTGCTTTGGACCACAGTGACAGATGTTGATTTAAAGAGAGATCAATAATGCAATGCCGGCCTCCTGGAACCATGGTGTCAGCGCAACGGGGAGCTGAAACCCACAGGTTTGATTCTAGTGATGCAGCACATTGGAGACAAAACCCTTCTGCATCTGTTTTAGGTCTCCTCTGGTTCATGGTTCGCAGTTTTGTGACGGCGCGTCACGTTTGGGAAGCATTGATGGACTTTTACGCACGAAACAAAACCATGTCGATCCATTTTTTTTTTATTATGTTTTTCAAAATCATACTGTGCGACAGAGCAGGCTGTGCACTTTTTATGTTGAAACTGAACAGACACTGAGTGAACTGGCACAGTAACTGGAGTGAGCCATGTCTGTAAGTAAAGCAGTAAGGCGTGCGTAAAGTAGCTTCAACAATTTAAAAAGCTAAACAAGTGCAGCACTATTAATTCCATTATTTCTGGTTTGGGTTTTACTGATTGTTTTAATGTGATGACACGATGAAGCAGTGCCGGTTGTTCCGCTTCCTGTGCTTTGTGCGTCTGTTGGACACGGTAAGGTATGGCCACTCTTCATAGCTTTTATGTAACAAGTTAAATATGGCAGATATGATCTTTTATGGTCACAGAATTAGACGAAGATCAAAGTGGGAAAGGCACGAAAGTATTTCCCTTTTTTTTTAATCAAAGAGGCTTTCAGCTCTAGTTGAGCGTTTGTCTAATAGTTTATTGTGGTGGGTAAAAGATAGGAAAATCAGTTTTGTGTATTTTTACATGCATGTACTGGATGCAGGGACTTTATCACGCTTAAGTAATTTGACATCATTGAGTGATTCGAAATTAGACTCGAAAAATACAGGTGTTTTTCAGCCTAAAATGTGGGTTATAAGCTCTCCTGATGTTGTCATCTTTAATTGTAATATGTAGTAAAATTGAAATGATATTTTCCTCTTGTAGTGACTCCACCTTTGAGGCTTGAACAAGAAAAAGCACCCGCTTGAGCTCGGCAAGAATTTGAATTGATTTGTGTTTATATTACTTGGGTTAGTACTGAAGTTAATCGGTGCGCATGAAATTCAAATTTGAATTACATTGTGTTCTCTATCTGGAAAGGGTGTTAGTTTGTAATATCCATGGTATGGTTACTCAACACCAAGTGAGTCTGAATTAAATCTTGTCGTTTTTAATAATTTGGTAGCCTCAAATACAGTATTTGGATGGGAGTGTTTTCAAGTTGACCATGAGGTTAATAGCTAATTTTCATGTGGGTTTAGTCATCTCCGCGTAATGCGCATGGAAGCTCTGTAATTACAGTCCGTCTGCTCATAACCTGATTTACAAAATGGTGTGGTACAAGGTGAGGCTTCTGTAAAATACCTCATTCAGATCAAAGACAGACGTAGAATATGTTTCTTTCTTGTCTTCTTCTTCAAAGTTCTCTCCATGAGATTCCAGTCCTCCGCGCGCAATAGCACTTGATCTCGGCGGGAGGAAGCGGACGAAAGGAAGATGGCCATCCACGCCGAAGGTCTCGTGGCTATCGTGATCTTCTACCTCCTGATTCTGTTTGTGGGGATCTGGGCCGCCTGGAAGAACAAAAACTCCGGCGTCAGCGAAAGCGGAGACCGGAGCGAGAGCATCATGGTCGGGGGAAGGGACATCGGATTGTTCGTGGGTGGATTCACAATGACCGGTGAGTTGGTTAATTATAGGAATCTCTGAAGTCTGATGGGCAGGTGTTTAACCTGACCCGTGTGCGCATGCTGTCACATGTTGGTATCATATGAGGTCAGAAAAAGACAATGAATTCCACCACCTGCGTCTTTTACGCACATACAGCTCAGTATTGCATCCACTCGATTTCTGAACCCTTAAAGATGAATGATGAATGAAAAGTTTTAAATATGTGCTGTAAATCCAAACTCAGGTCCTCATTTGTACAGTTCTGTTTCCCCAACACTAACTGGATTCAGTTGGATCTTTATTAAATTATAATCACAACTGCAAGCTAAGGTCTAGTGAACCCCTCTCCATCCACAACAGACAATCATGACATGCACCAAACTAGTCTTTTTTTTTTTTTTTACAAACCTTTTTTTCTTCTCCTTGGTTTCAGCTACTTGGGTGGGTGGGGGCTACATCAATGGGACAGCAGAGTATGTCTACCTGCCAGACTTCGGCCTGGCCTGGGCACAAGCACCCTTTGGTTATGCTCTCAGCCTGGTAGTAGGTAAGAGCCAGTGTCTTTGTATATGCTCTTTCCTTAATTATACTGTGGGAAGCAAGTGTATATTAAGTATAGTGTGAGGAGCCATGTGCAGTAGGAATGCACGAGTTGCTGCAAATGGACAGCATTGAGAAAATTTCTAAAGAACCATACCACTAATTTTGCATTTTTTTAAATCATTAACATGAGTGTGTAAGAAAATAATCTATTGGAGTGATCATCCTGCAGCATCATGTCTGCTTTTATTTTTGACACTCTGCATCACTGTAGTGTTGCAACACAGTGTGGACTTTTCAAAACCTGAAAAGAATTTTGACATAAATTGCTATTTATTGCACTGGATTAGTCACTGGAATCAATTTCAAGTATTTAATGTTTTGAATACTACTGTATGGTATTTTGGCAGTCATGTAGTTTAATATGGTGTAGTAGTATGGTCCTCCAAGAAATATATATCATACATATAAAAAATAATGTTATTTCTTCACGCAGAGATAAACAGGAAATGCTATAGTGTTACTATTATGTGAATTATGCACCAGATGCAAATTTTGTGTCATGATATTATACAATTTCATTGATTCAAGGATTGTAAAATACATTTTATTGGTGTTTTACGCTATTTGTCTGCCTTATCTGAATGTCTGACATCATCCAGGTGGCCTTTTCTTTGCCAAGCCCATGCGCTCTCGTGGATACGTCACAATGCTGGATCCCTTCCAGCAGCTGTATGGAAAAAGGATGGGCGGCCTGCTCTTCATCCCCGCGCTCATGGGGGAAATCTTCTGGTCTGCAGCCATTTTATCTGCCCTGGGTTGGTGATTATTGGACAGGAAGACTTAACTAATACCACCTCCATGTTAAGAATACCATTGAGCATCTTAACTTATGAACTGAATGTATTGTCCTGCAGGTGCCACTCTGAGTGTGATCGTGGACATAAACATCAACATGTCGGTGGTGATCTCAGCCCTGATCGCTATCTTCTACACACTTGTTGGAGGACTCTACTCTGTTGCTTACACAGATGTGGTCCAGCTCTTCTGTATCTTTGTTGGCTTGGTGAGTTTCACGCTGAAACCATTACCTACCTACCTCCCAATATTTTATACTAACCTTCAAAACCTTATTTTTAATCATTTTCTTGCCAAAAATGTCTAAACACTGTAAGTGGAATGTGATCAAAATGCTGATTAAAGTGCATAAAGTGTGTAAAAATAGCACATTCTTCATATCAGAGATTAGTCACATTGGCAAGAACGTACAGATTTACATGTAAAGACACCAGTCTACAGTGTGCCTAGTTTAAAAATGCTATCAAACTTAACTGAACAATGTACATCCAATGTCACAGTCGACAACTTTGACTGTGGAAACATATTAAAATCGCAGAACATCTACGTAACTGTAATAATGTTTGCACTTTGATACCCTCCTCTCTGTCAGTGGATCAGCGTGCCTTTCGCTCTGTCCAATCCTGCCGTTGCGGACATCAGTGTTACAGCCAAGGAAGTTGTCTACCAGTCACCCTGGCTGGGGAAGATTGTACCTGAGGACAAATGGCTCTGGGCAGACAACTTCTGTTTGCTGGTAAGCCTTTCTTGAATCATTTCATCAAGAGACATTTTACTACTATAAGGTGAATGTTGCAGAACAGAGTTTTCACATTTGTTATACTAAGACTGAGTGTCAGGGCTGTGCCAGTGCTGATCTAGCTGACTGTTAATGCATTGGTTTGGTGTCTGTATTTACTATGGTGTTTCTGTTTCTAGATCTTGGGGGGGATTCCCTGGCAGGTCTATTTTCAACGGGTTCTTTCTGCCTCTTCAGCTACCTACGCCCAGGTCCTTTCCTTCCTTGCCGCCTTCGGCTGCTTGGTCATGGCCGTCCCCTCTGTCCTCATAGGAGCGATAGGGGCCTCCACTGGTAAATACACACACACACACACAGACGCACACACACACACACATACTGCAGCACATACCCCAGCGCCCAATTCCTGTTGGTAACTTTTTGTGGATGCTTTAAAAATGAAGTAAAATTCAGTCTGCAGTTTGGTTTGTAAAATGTGAGAAACAGGAGCTCTTGTTACATGTATTATTCTAATAGCTAGTAGACATCACACACTTCAAACAACAATAAATAAAAGTGGTGTGGCTGTGAAGTAAAAGAAGTTACAACAGCCAACTTGTTTCTTTTTCTTTTTTGCATTAGATGTAATTCTATTTATTAGATTTTTTGTATAAATACTTGTAATAATACTTGTAATTTTGCTTTGTTTTGTTTCGTGACTTTGGCTGTTGTAGCTTCATTGTGTAAAATACTATTTAAATAAGTCAAGATTATTGTCCTCGGCCAAATATTTATTCAGTATTGATCAAATAGCTATGGCTGCATGTTATATAGAAGCCTCCAAATGACACAGAACTGATCAAACTGCACTGACACCCAATATTTCTATTCTACACACACACAGTTACGTCTGTATTGCAGCTGTTAAATCACAGACGATCACAAACATCATCACACACTGATCCATGAATGATGTGCGCACACACAGACACACGCACTGATTAAGCCGTTAATGAAAGATCACAGGACAATCGAAACATCCAGGAATCTTGATCCTTTATTCAAACAGGAAATTGTGATCAAAGGAAACACGATGTCTTCCTGGGCTGTTTGCACCCCAGCAGCTTTATTTTCAGTTGTGTAAATGCAGATGCATACAGTATCTGGAGGGTAAACAACATCAGATGGAGCTTGTCACGACGGGCAGAGGAGAGAGTCATCAGACCGTGCCGGTTTAGTGAATATTACATCTGAAGAGAGCTAATTAATCTTGTCCGTCTGAAGCTGTTTCATGTATAACCAGTGCTAATCAAATATCCAGAGGAGGGAGAGAAAGACACAGATTGTATACCTCAGGAGGATGAAGAGAGAGATGAAAAAGTGGCAGAAAGATAGAAGGATGAGACCTAAACTTTTGTTTGGATCACATTTTTAATTTCTCCTAGCTACCTGGGACTAGCAGGACCTGATAAGTATAAAAAACTAAACATTGTCAACGATAATAAAATCCCTATATCCTCAAACATGGTGATAATGAAGTCTGAATGTCCTTCATCGACCAGATGATAAATTCCTTATGCCTTCAAACAAGTACTTTCTAATTAAGAGCATCTTAGCGTGTTACCGTTGCTAAAATTGGTAATGGTATTGTAGGGCGTATCAAACTACAGATGTTATAAATCATAAATACACAAGTTTCAACCATCATATTTGATCAGGTTTTGTACCTTGTTCATGTTGTGTTGGTGTCGGCTGCAGACTGACTTGGCAGAGATGGCTGCCATTGTGTCCTTACATGGATTGGTGTATTGTGGTCTTACTGCCACTAGATGGCACAAAAAAGTGTCCACGAACGAGGACAACAGGCCTAAGTTAAGTAGAATGAAGTATAAGGTCCAGTAAACCCAAAATGTAATGTCTTCGTATGAGGGCCCAGGGTCTCAGGAGGATATGACAGGCAGGAGGGAAGCACTCTTTCACTGTAGAATATGACCTGCTAGTTTCAGTTTTGTATAATGAGAGACATTTATCATTCCCAGACAGTGAATCCTAATGACTTTTTCTGTAGCGCCACCATAAGGTGCACAAGTGTTTGACTAACATAAATCTAGTGGTGGGATTGGTGCGAAATTTGGTATACACAGTCATGTTTCCATCAGGATGAATAGTAATAATTCCTAGTGATCCTTGACTCCTCCTCATCTAGTGCTATCATCAGGTCAAAATTTCATTGTGTCCAATACTTGAATTTCTGAACAAATACTTACAAAAGGAGCCATGACCATTCACCACAGCTGTACGTGCGTATTAGCAACTGTTAGTGTGCTAACATGCTAAACTATGATGGTAAACATTAAGCTGTACCTGCTTAACATCAGTGTGGTGGCACTGTCACTGTAAGCATGCAACCCAATCGCCAGAATAAAGGTTAGCATTGTACATTCATGCAAACCACAGATATATCATATTTGTATGTTTCATATGTGGCCAATATGTTGAAACTCAACATTTCACGCTTTTGTTGTGACAGGGTTAAAGTTTGGTTAGGCTGAGGTAGGGCTGTACGATTTGCATAAAGAATCAAATTGAATTTACTTTGACAGATATAGCAATTACGATATGACTTGTGATTTTAGTGGGAATGGTAATTTTTGCATTTTATTTTCAATGAAGGAAATATTTAACTGATGATGAAAAAAAATTGCTAGGATCTGTACCACCAAACTTGCATTGCTCTACTGCCACAGTGCTTCTTGAGATTTATTTACCTCAAAAAAATGTTTCCAAAAATTGCATACTGTGATTTTGATGACAGTTTTATGAATTTATGAAGTCTTAGGTTTAGACAAAAAAAGACAAAAAAATGTCATGTTTCAGGTAAAAAATATTCGGTTTGGTCGCTACAAACATGGCTGGAAATGTTGCCACCTCTTGTTAAAAAAATACCTGCTTTTGTTGGTCTCAAACAGTCTGCTGCTGTTTCCTGCTTGGTAGCCATTAGGTGTTACGCCATCCACCATCCCCTCCTCCTCCTGATGAGAAACTCAGTTCATCTCCATGTAATCCCCATTGCCTCATATGTATGAAATACAAATGTAACATATCCATGGTTTGCAGAAATGTACAATGCCAATGTTTTATTCTGACAGCTGGGCTGGAGCGTGTTAGCATGCTGACGTTAGCATTTAGCTGAAATCAGCATATTCAGTGTCCCCCCTGTAAAACAACATGCAAACCTCTGTATTTAATTAGTTCAAAATGTCTCATTAGAATCAGTGGCTTCACACACTCATTAATCACTATTAATGAAATTATTATTAATCATATTTACAATTAAGATGCAATTAAACTAATGTATTCTTCAATACTGACTCATGTTTCATATTAGACGCAATGATCCAATAGGCACACCAGTGTATTCATTTTAGTTAATATTACATCAGTGTCATATTTTCAGTATGTATCCACTCTGGTATTTCTCTCATTACTGTTGCTTTTTCCTGTATTTTGACTAAAATCACAGCATGACATTGATAATCTCTGCTATATTTCAGCACAGACACATGCAAAGCCTTTCTGTTTCTCAACAAATGGAAAAGGTGTATCCACAGGAGGTATTATAATAATGCTTCATAGTCAAGCCTTTCGTCTGAAAAGTCGAGGGATCACTAATAATATTTGATTTTATAACATCCACTTAAAAATTTCACAAGTAGGTCAGGAGCATAATTTTATTAATCTCAACATCAGAACTTGCACCAAGTTTCTTTATTTGGAGCGTAGATAATCCTAATATGCAGAGAATATTACTGATCATTTCCTAAGAGGTAATAACAGACATCTTAATATTTCTTTCTATTTATATTTGGATCGTTTACAGACAATGTATTTTTGACTAAGTTTCCCATTCCTCATTCCAGACTGGAATCAGACTACCTACGGGTACCTCCCTCCGAAGGATAAGGATCAATCAGACATGATTCTTCCCATTGTGCTTCAGTACCTCTGCCCGCCCTACGTGTCCTTCTTTGGTCTGGGGGCGGTGTCGGCTGCGGTCATGTCATCGGCAGACTCATCCATTCTCTCAGCCAGCTCCATGTTTGCCAGGAACATTTATCAGCTCGCCTTTCGGCAGTCGGTAAGAATGCCAATAATAATACTGACACACATTGGCACAGTTTGAGCCAGTGGTTATAAGCATTTCTCAAATAATTGATAAAGAGATTTTAGTTTCGTCCCAGCGGTCTACAAATGTGTCAGATGGGTGTACTTCCTGGGCACACAAAACCAGACCCCAGACCTTCAGAAAACATGCAAACGCATAAACTCAGACTCAAAAGAACTGAAAAATTACAGCAGATTATGTATAAATCCCCTAGTAAAAAATGAAAGAAAATATGTAGTTTGATGTTAGCCATGCTGGTGGCATGACTCTAGGGATGTCAGTTAGTCTGAAATGTCTCTGAATCTGTTGGATGGATTGCTATGACCTTTTGTACTGCCGACAGTGACAGTCCCCAGAAAATCAAAATCCCTCATGACATTGATGATCCCCTGCCTTTTCTAGTGCCATCAGCAGGTTTTGGTTTTGAATAAAATGTCTCACCAGCTATCGTATGGATTGCTATAGTTTGATACTGACATCAGTGTCAAAATTCAGGTCAAAATTCAAATTAATTAATTAGTTACCAAATACTCTAAGCTGTACCCTGTGTTTAAAGGAGCTCTATATGACATACAGAATATTTATATTGCAGCAAATAACTTTTTGCTACATAAAGATATCGTGGAGTAATGGCGTCCTGAGTAGAGAATGAAGACACGCTACCTCTGTGTTTGTTGTAATCCAAGCTTCTCTGCTCATTGTTGTGGTAGCTACTCCATCAGTGCCTCCATGTTTGTGCATTTGAGTACTTGTGTGTATCCCAATGGCTAGCTAATGGCCACCATTCTGCACTGCGCCTATACCGCGGTTATAAACTTATAATGCCATGCCAGTGGTGGGGCAGTGGTGTTGTGGAAGTAACCTCCCTACGTTAACACTATTAGCTTTGTCAACACTGCTGCCATTGTCAGCACTGTACCTGCTGTTAGCACCACCAGCTCAGCCACATCCATGTTTAGAACTGTGTGCAGGATATGTGAATCATAGATATGCTCTGAATGTCGAATAGAGCTCCGATAATGCAGGTTGGTATTTTCATTGTGAACATGTTATTGAACATTGAATACAGGCACTCATAGGGCTGCTACTTTATCTGTAGTCTTGTTTTACTTTGACCTCTCTTGTCATACCTTCACCTTTCGTTCTCAGCCTTGTCTTATCCACATTTTGTTTTCCTCTTCACTTTATTATCTCTTTCTTCTCTCCTCCAGGCCTCAGATAATGAGATTGTTTGGGTGATGCGCTTCACCATCTTTATATTCGGAGCCCTTGCCACTGCTATGGCATTGTTAACAGGATCCGTGTACGGCCTGTGGTACCTGAGCTCCGACTTGGTCTACGTCATCATCTTTCCCCAACTTCTCAGTGTGTTATTCGTCAAGGGCACTAATACCTATGGCTCTGTGGCTGCCTATGTATTTGGTCTTTTGCTGCGCATTGGTGGAGGGGAGCCCTACCTCAAACTCCCACCCTTCATCTACTACCCCGGATGGGTGACCCAGGAGAGGATCCACCACCTCACTGGGGATGTGGAGTACTTTATCCAGCAGAGGTTCCCATTCAAGACAGTGTCCATGCTGGCATCCTTCTTGGCAAATGTAGCGTTTTCTTACACGACAAAGTACCTATTCGAAAGCGGTACGTTGTCACATAAGTATGACTTCCTGGATGCTGTGGTGTCCAAGCACAGCAAGGAGATTATGGACAAAGCCACACTGGTGAGCAACCATGATAACATCATTCTTTCAGAGATGGCGCCTGTCAAGCAGGCCCTGGGTGCGTCTCTTGCTGGAACATTCATCAACACAGAGGTCCTCAGTGATGATGGCGCATCCAGTCCAGAGGCTTTTCACGATGAAAACTAGGCAACAAAGGCACAAAGAAAACTAGAACCAAGGAATCTATAGAAGAAGAAGGAATAATCTAAGAGGCATTGACATTCTTCAGGATACTTGCTACTGCCACACTGGAAGCCAAATCTGCAGAAATCTGCTGTGGCTTCCGAGTGACTCCACAAGTTTGTTCCAGTTGATGACACGGTGCCTCCTTCTTTTTTTAAGGTCCCTTGCCTAGAACCAGGAAGTTGACTGTCAATCAGCTGTGTCAAGCATACCATACTCATTCTTTTTTTAAATCATGACTCTGTGAATCTACAACCACTACAACCACTTTAATTTAAGTGCTTGTGACTGTGATCGGAGGGACTTTCAGGGCATAACTAGGAGTGAATGCAGTGGACATCGACATCTGCAAGGGTTTTCTGTGGGTAATGAAAATAGTGCAATATCTAACCAAGGAAATGTGTCCACGTCTACATAGCAGTGTGTGTGAGTGTGTGTGTGTTGATGTATACATGCTAGTGTACTACTGACAACAAAGCAGTGAATGCTACTGAACCTTTTCAGACTTCAAGTTTTAAGTTTGCGTAGAGTAAATTTACTAATAGAGCAATAATATTTGTAGGATCTTTGTTGTATAGATAGATATATTGTGCTAAAATTGCAAGTTAGCCATTGTTTTTAACTTGAAGAACATTAGACAATTTTTTCATTTTTGTTGTAGCTTAATTTATGTTTCATTTTCACCTTGCTCTTAATCCTCCTGTCATACTCACTTATTTCAGACGTGGTAAATGTCGAATAGAACCACATGCTACTATGATATTACCAAACCCTCGACAGAAGGTTGTTACTGGATGATTCTGCAGATTACATTCAGTTTAGTCATTAACATTTTTAACAGTCACTATCAACATGATTAAATTTAGTAGTTCCTACAGTATCCCCATTTTGCAACTGCAAGATCCACTTGATGAATCTAAGTGCAATATTTACTCCTTTTTTATCTCTGTTTTGGTCTCCACCACTCCAATCAACAGGTAAATATCTGGCTTTTTAGTTGCTAAAAAAATCCACTCTGTTCACTAGCTAGTCTCTTACTATAGCAGGTAGCGTACGTTGAGTTAATCAGTGTCTTTTGCAGTAAAAATCTGCATGTGGCAGCTGTAAATAAGGTTATTGAGAGAAGTGACAATGAACCAAGAAAGTAAAGTTGTGGGCCAGAAAACCAAAACAGACCAAGCTGAAAGACTCTATGACACTCTGGGGACTGAGAGTTGGGTGATAATTATCTGTCATTTGACAGTCATTATTAATCAATTAATACATATTTTAAGGAAATCTTTAGATCAGCATTTAAGAAAGCAAATATTCATAGTTAAACATAAAAAACAATGGGACAACAATGTGACTCTCTGGTTTTAGAGTCAAACACATTAAAAACTTCCACTTCTGGCAGTGAACGTTTGCACTGGACATAAAACATGTACTGCAGAATCATCATGTACGAATGTAATTCCATAAGAGCCTCAGTTTTCATTACACACCACTACACAGATTCCAATATCCAATATAAACTTTGATTCTTAAATGTTTTTTTTCTGTGTATCTTGTAAGCAGCCATTGGCTTCCATTCATTTCCATACCTTATGGAAACCAATTTGCAGTTTTTGTCTTTGTCAAACCTATGAGTGTGTTATAAATCTTGGAATTAATGTGCATTTATAACTGCACTCCCACATAACAATGACGCTGACAACAATTAAAGCACATATGATGTTCATTTTTCAAGTCAATTTTCACATATAAATGAATGGAACTCAATGGCAGCCTGAAAAGTGTGACAGTTCAGAAATCTGAAACAATTCAGTAAGCTTTATAAATGATTGGCATTCATGAACAATACCTTTGAAGACTGATATGGTCTTTTAAAATGATCACACAGAAGCTATTTTGAGATGTGTGTGTGTGAGTATGATGGTTTGTGTGGTCATCCTAAACCTGTATTGACTGGCCAGCCACAGCAGGTTAGCGGAGACAGGAAATGATTGTTCCTCTCGGGATGGTGTCAGTGGCACCGGTCATTATCGATCCAATCCCCAGTCGATTAGCCCTTAGGACATTTGATTAATGCTGCAAAGCGGTTTGACACTGTGGTTTATAAGGGTTTGTTTAACAGTGTGTCATACAGTGATGAAAGTTGAAATGTTATTGATTGAGCACCCTCACATGAATTCCCTAACATCAGTCCTCACATTCTCCCCAGGGCTGGTTGTTTTAAACTACCCAGCACACTGCTGCTCTGTATGATGAGAATCAAGCAAAGGAGTTGTCACATCATGCAGTGATTTCTGGCATTGTTATGTGTTGCTATTGTCCAGTTGACTTCTGTGTGTTTATCTCCTCTCAGAGTTGTTGTGGATTGTTTGTTTCTTTTTGAATCTATGGAATCGCCTTAATTCAGAGGTCAGCTGTGGAAAATGACTGTGTTTGGAACGCTGGCAAAAAGTGACCACTTTTATAGAAATCGTTTTGCAGTTAGAGGACAAAGCTGGTAATACTCTGCATTTAATTTATTGTCAACAACTAAGACCAGAACCAATGACGTTTTGATGATGTCAGGGATTTTCTGACTTCCCAACCTCATCTATAGCACTCAGCTGCAAGCCCATTCATTTCAATTGAAAATGTACATCTTAAAAAAAGGGGTCGCATATACATAGTGTCCATTTTTTTTCTGAATCTACTGCTTTTCCCCCAAGAAATTAATATAACTGAGTAAATGTTTGTCTGTTGGCCTAATGTGCAATTCAGAGTACTGAAGACAACATTGGCATTGTTGGGGATTCTGTTTGCAATTAGAGCAGCCCAGATTATTATGGCATGGGTTTAAAGGTTGCAAATTTGTACTCCAGCACAGTGTAACACATAAAGGTTTCAAGATTACTAAGATTGTTTGCAACAGATTCCTACCTTACCTATTTTATGTAACCTTAAAAATGAAAAACATCGGATAATTTTGCCTCTTTGTAGGTGACAGGAGTGAAAATTAGTCATCCTCAGCATTTGTTGTGTTATAGTTTCAGAATGATGAAGACATTAGAGAATGGTTAGATACAAAATAGGATGTAGCTCCCAAAGCAACTATCACGTTTTCCCAAAGTGATGTGCAGATTTTTAGGGATTTTATTACCTCGAATGGCTTGAAAAAAAGTGTATATAAAGCTGCCGTAAGCAGGAAAAACAAATGTCCCCAGTGGAGCATGCCCCTGGACCCCCCTAGGCTTGGCTTTGCCCCGTCTATGGCACGGCAGAACAAGCTATATCAGGTCTTGGCTGCTCAGACAGTACTTGTTAGTGGGATCAATTCATTGTTGATTTTGGTCTTTTCAAGGGATTTGGTGACAATAAGCAAAATGTAGTATAACACCAGCCTTATCCTTTAAGTCAAGAAGATGGCCTTATAGTTAGTCTTTGGAGTGAAGGGGACTTGATCCCCATATGCAGCCATATCTGCTGAGATACAGTAGGTCACATTAATTCCAGACCTGATCCTATCTCATCTGTAAAACATAAATAACAGTTGTTGGATTTATGATTTGCCACCAAGATGACTTCACAATGAAGGGGTGACTGCTGGTCTGATGCTATGCAAAGTGTCAGGCAATCTCATTGGACTCAAATGTGAATGTAAACTTTCCTCCTCATCAGATAAGCCTCATAACGAGTGTGTCGTAGCTTAGGTTCATTCACAAACCTGGACGCACACAGAAAAGAATCTACGTCAGCCGTTGAGCCGACACATTTGTGGCTATATGTCGTAAATTGCAATGATGCTGTATTTTTGTGTGATAAATGTATATACCAAAAAAAGTAAAGAAACAAATTAGTCTACTTTTAAATGCAGCATTAAAAATGATGTTTGTTGATGGTGAAATTACAGCTATTTATTTATTCATGCAGTGTCTATAAGAGTATAGTTGTAAACATATGTGAGGTCAGTTGAATAAATTATATTATTTAGCACAGTCACGATTTGGTTTTCTCTCTCCATACGCACATACTTGCATTATAGAATTTTAAATTTTTACAGATATATGTTTACATGTATCGCATGTGTGTTTTGTACATGTCAGCTTTAAAGTATTGTTTTATTTTCAACCCTTTGCTAAGATATGAAAAAATATGGAAAGATGTGTAAGTGTGCGTGTGTGTGTGTGTGTGTGTGTGTGTGTGTGTGTGGACTGACTGGTGGAGGGTTTAATCTAGAGGTTGCCGCCTGCTTGGACGCATCAATCAAAACGCCCACCTCAGAATCTTATAACTGCCAAAACTGTCAGTGCTGTCAATCTCTCTCTTTCTCTCTCTCTCACACACACACACACACACACACTTACTTCTCAGATACGAGCATGACTACACCAGTCTGACCCCTGGCTGAACGAGGAAACCTTCATATTGTGTTTTTCTTCAAAGACAAATAACAAAAGGAATCATTGTTATTTATGATTGAAAAAATTGAAAAATATTTTATTTTCTGAAGTTACTTTTTTACTGCACCTTAAGTATCAGTGTATCATGAGGTTAAACTAGAGCCAGATTCAGTACTGGTGAAGTGATATCTCAAGTTATTAAAAGCTTATATGTTTTAGGGAATAATCACTCATAATTAAAAAATGTTTTGTAGTTACAGTACTGAGAAAAGGACAGGCCTGTACTGCCAACATCAAACACCAAGACACCAGGAATGACAAAAAGAAATAAAATGCAACTGGTCAAATTCAGAACAAAATGTTGGTC
The DNA here is from genome assembly GCF_041903045.1 of Epinephelus lanceolatus. Classification (NCBI taxonomy): domain Eukaryota; kingdom Metazoa; phylum Chordata; class Actinopteri; order Perciformes; family Serranidae; genus Epinephelus; species Epinephelus lanceolatus. Next base: position 16,907,731 of record NC_135747.1, on the reverse strand, counting down.
CTATGCCAATTCCATCGCCACATGATGATATTAAACATTTCTGTAAACCACAGACACATTACATTTTACACATTATGTTGCGGATACATAACATTTCAGAAAACGCTGTGGTTAACATGTGGTTAGGTTTAGGCATGAAAACCGCTTGGTTATGGTTAGGAAAAGATTGTGTCTTGGCTTAAAATACTCTGTTTTGGGGAGGCAACACCATGAGGAAAAGTAGCGGTAAAGCGATTAGGAACAACTGCTGGAAAAAATGCAATGGGTTACTACAACACCCACGTTTGGTGCACGCTTGGGATGTTTATGTGACATGTATAAGACTTAGGTGGGATTTATACTAATGAGTTGAAACGACATAGCCTGACCTGCACCTCCCCAGGTGTAACTACACATTATTGTGGCGCAGACCTGTCTATTTTTGTAAGCTGAAACCATTTCCTCAGTGGAAACATAGCTTATGTTTACTTTAGTTTCACAGATAAGAAACTATAAATTATGAAGACAATAAAGCCCCCGCAAAATAGCATTTTAAGTCTTGTGTGTGATTCATCCTGCCTTCAGATGAGCAGAGGAAATCTCCACTTTTTGCTAGGCTAATTTATACAATATAAAATGCCGTAGACTTGTGCTAAAAATATTAGCATGTTGTATTTGTGGGGAAAATGTGTCCAGATAAAGACAAGTGCTTTGTCTGTGAATGCTGCGAGTTATAGTGAAGCCAATTTGTGCACTTGTGTTTGAAATAGTCTCTATTAAGCCATGTTTAATGTGCGTTTAATGTGTGTTTTGAATCAACTAAACTTTACAGCACTTCACAGAAACCCTAACGCTGCCAAGTGTTTTGGAGGTGTAACTGCAGAGTGACACAGACACACCACCACACAAGTATAAATGCTCACAACGGCGTAGACCACATGTGTAGGCTACGACGTAGGCTGTGCATAGAGCTGACACACACGTACAAATCCCGCTTCAAGCAGGATTTACATGTAATGTATTTGTGGTTCGCAGACACATACAATGCCAGCACTTTCCTTTGGCAACTGGTGCACCAATGCCAGTCAAATCCTGTAATTACTGACCATATCTGTGAGACAAAACCCTTTAATTTGTTGGATGAAATCCATAATGAAAATGCAATAATAGTAATGACAATAATAAACCACTTGGGTGAATAATTTATTCAGCAGAATTTACTGAGCACAGGATCTGTAATGGCAAACCCGAGTTCATCTGCCTGGTCTACTTTAATGCAGTTTGAGGGTAATACATGAAATGAAATCACGGCACCTTTTATCTGAATACATTCAGTTCTTGTCCTTCCCTTCGCTCTCCGCCTTTTAATGAGGATTTCTATATTTGACAAGTCTCCAAGTGATTCTATATACACGCTTATTGTAAAGAGTCATATTATAATCTATGAAAAAGCTCCACGCCGGGGGTTTTTTTTTTTTAATCTTGATTCATAATTTTTCACTAATGATATGGTTCAGTGAGTCATTATGGTTCCATTTAGAGCCACTCGACATGAAATTGAGACAGACATGTTTCAGTCTCTAAAGCTGATATGAGGGATTTCAAGATAAGAGAGCGGATTCATATGAATATGTTACGCCTCTCACTTTTACTGCTTCATCTTGTGGGAATCATGTATGCACCCTCCATGCTTCAAGGCCAATACCTAACAGCAAGCTATTATTCTGTCTGTAGGAGGAGATGGAGGAATGTGAGCAGGTTTAATAGTTATTAGTGTAAGTGTCAATGAAACCTGCCACAGTGTCACATGATTCGCCTGCAGGTGACAGACATGAGATTGGTCTGATATCATGGAAATTATAATGCTGCCTGGAGGGATACAGATGAGCTCTGTGGGCCTTTTCACAGAGAACTCAATGACCTCTCACAGTCGCAAAATCACAGGTGTAAATAACAAAATGAAAATTGGCTGAACTCCATTTAGCTGCTTCAGTTTCAGGATCTTGGTATTGTGCAAGAGTGCTCATTATCATGGTTTACAGGGACACGTGAATAAAACGCAGCCTTTATTAATGATATTACCTGTACCTGCAACAACAAGTCAAAATGTGTGCTGTGATAAAGTATCATACATAAACATATTTTTATTCTAGTCTGAATTTAAAAAAGGTGAGAGAGAGAGAGAGAGAGAGAGAGAGAGAGCTACAGAGCTTTTTAGAGAGGTATGGACTAAAAGTATTGTTTTTCCATTAAAAAAAAAAAGCATATTGCTGTGAATAAGTTATTCCTATTTTGTTGGATCCCAAATTAATGTTTTGTTTATCTGTAAGACGTAATGATTGGTTACTGCTCCTAACGAGGCTTGTGAGCCAACAACGCTGGTATCATGCGCTATCCCTGTGACGGTGATCAAACTTCCTAGTAGCTGCCAATTTGTATGGAAAAAATGTCTGAGTTTGGCACCGATCACACAGAAAGCATTTTAGCAGCTGGAGGCAGCTTTTTGTAATTGTTTTTAATGAGAATGAAGCTTTATGCTTGCTGATTTTTGCGTTGCTACACGCCTTGCATTTCTGTGCTCCAGGTGCCTGCCGTTTTTGCCAGAGTGCTTTTTTCTCATTGTTCAATCAGATGATTTGAGAGGCGGGCCTTCTGTGGTAGTCACAACAACAAGTTCATAGTTGGAAAACCACAGTTATACGGCCCAGTATAGACAGCAGGTTGTCAAATTCCCCCTGAGTCATCCTAAAATATGCCTGAAAATGGCCATCATCAAGGCGAAGCTCCTGGACCAACCGGTGGTACTCCCCATGATTGACCCTATTTTTTAGGGTCTCATGTACCCACACAGATCTCCGTTTCCCTGTGCCCACTTTGCTGACAGCCTCTCACCCTCAACCAGAGCTACAGCAAGTACCCTCTGCCTGTCCATTTTAGGACCTAGATACTAATTACTGTCAAATAAACACAATAAATAAATAAACAGAAGACTGATTACATGGGTAGTTTGGGGTAAGGAGGTGATGGATGGTTGCCTGGCAACAATAAAAAGGGTTTTTAATTGTGGCAAAAAGTCACTGTGGTGTGCCTGCAGTTTTGAAAGTAGCTTTCTTTGTGATTGGGGCCAAACTTCCTGTCTTTACCATTTTAACGTTAGGGCTCATTTATGATCAATGTTAGAGACAGAGAAGGACAGAGCCTTCTGTCCATACTGTGTTCATTTTGTTGTATGTGTGCACGTTTTCTTAAAGCTTACGGAAACAGAGGAAACAGAGCACTTCCTCTGGAGATCGTGGAAGCAGTATGGCATAGTTCAAGTGAGATATGACCATAGGAGGTGACATAGAAATTTAAATAATGGTGGAATGGAACGAATCAGAAATGTATAATAATAAATAATAATACATTAGTGAAAATAGTAACAAAAAAAAAAACAAAAAACTCTGTATGTATGGATGTATATTGTGGCCAAAGACTACTATTGATTGTGTTACATAAATCTTGTTACACACAAATGCACATATTAACCTCAATCTAAAGCTAATGTATGGCTACATGTTACAAAATAAATACACTACTTTACCTGAAAAGAATTATCTCATGACATGACTGAATCTGTCTGTCCACCTGTGCAACGAACTGGCAAACACCTGTGCTGCTCAGTGCAACAGCAGTGTGTTGACATGAATGCAATGGAAGGGTGGATGGAGGGGGTGCAACATGTAGTAACAAATGTTATCAATAGCCCTTTTAATATAAAGCTAGCAAACATTCATGCAGTTCGACCATTTTTTTGCAGAGGTTTTGCAGAAAATTAAGAAAAAAATTGCTTGGCCACATCTTAAATTATTGGAGGAATAATACATGAAGCTTGTCCTGTCATAATGAAGCACTCTTTTGTTCTCCGTCGTAGTAATAATGCTTTATAATTGGTCAATACTGGCACATCCATCTCAGGTAAAAACAGGTGTAAAGCAGCAGACACTTAACATGAGCTTGGCAAGATTAATTGAATAATTATAAAATGTATTTATTTTGCTATTAATGCTTTTTGATAAATGTAAGATCATGAAAAAATTGACACAAGAGAAATTAAACACTGTGCTGCACAAAGCAGTGTGTGTAGTGCAGGGATGTTGTTTTTGCACCATAGTGTAAATTGTCAGGTTCAAATAAACAAATCACAGGAGCGTTATGTGGTTGATGTATCATCAGCCCCCATGTAATTCATCGAAAAAACACACAACCTCTGATGAGCTATGTTTGCCATGTGTTTATCACCACAATCCTCTGATTGAACTCCCAGCCGGTCATTTTGTGTTTGAAATGTTTTCCACTCTCTATGAATCGTCACATGTACGTATCTCTATCAACCCTAGAGCCTAGCCACAGGCCTCACGACTCAAGCTTTGTCCTCGCTGACGCTTCCTCTGGATTTAAAACAACAGCAAATTCCCTGAACGTCATCAGTAGCATGTAGTTCATGCATGTACACAGAGACAGGCACACACATACATTGAGCCCTGCAGCACAGCTCATGACTTATTCTCTTTAAAATGACAAAAAGTAAAAGAAGGCAGGCGGAAGTGCTGATGAGAAGCCAACTCATTACACTCTTTGACATCCCTTATATCTTTTATTTATCGATTACATATTATTCTACATTTTAATTACCTATGCCTAATAATAGATATCTTATGCCTCCAGACAGTTTTACTGAAAGCTTTATACTGACATACATGTATGTGGACACACTGAAGATGAAGAGGACATTATGTGGGGACGGATGATCCACAGATCAAGATGCAGCTAGCAGTTGGTGAGCTGGTGGGGAAGGTAGCCGGAAGTGTTAATCTACAGAAGCAGCTACTTGGGTTAATTAATTGGATCCAATGTGGGAAAGAGAGGAATTCATTTTTTAAGATATCCATACGTCTTTATGGGATGATGTGAGCCAAGACAAGGTATCCTCATACATTTTAAACTGATGAGATAATAGGAAGAGGAGGTAAAAATCTATGAATGGCTCAGGGCCAAGAGGCGTATCTGAGAGGTAGTGAATGAAGGAGCAGAAGAGAAAGAAATTAAGTTGCCTTAGTTAATAAATGCATTGTGGAAAATCATCTTCAGTACCTGTACACTGTTGTAGCATCAGTTAAACATGTGTCTGTTGCTAAATTGTATTTAGATGTGTTGGCTATGCAGTTCAGACTGAGGTGAATTCATCTGAGACGGGCAGGACAGTGAGTCATAAATGCAGCACAAAAGAAACAATAACTGGCAAACTGAGCGAAGAAAATTTAGTAACATGAAAAAAGAACAAAGGCCAGCTAAAAACGAGAGGGATGATGTAATTTATAGCAATAAATCTTGGCTCATTTACAGCTTTTTCAATACAGGCAGCGGGTAATGGCCAGCCTGGAAAACAGTCATCGTCATTACTCGCATTAGACTAAGTGCTCCACTTCTCAGGACAGACGGAGGAAAAAAAGGAAGGAGGGAGAAATGGATGGGAAGGCCAGACATTTACTGTCGCACCCTTAGCTCATATGAAGCACGGGCTGAACTGAGAGTCTCCACCCACCTGGTGGCTATGTCCTTGCTTCTGTCCTTTATCATTTAAGAGCTGATCTAATGGACAACTCAAGTTTCCTCAAGAGTAAAGTGTCAATCTGTAAGCCTGTGACGGGTTATTATTATTTATATTGTTCATATTTATCCAGTTTTTACCTGAGTACTAATTATTGAAAGATGTTGCACAGCACTTCCCTTAGATCACTTAGCAGTTCAACAATTTGTTAATTACCTTAATGTGCTTTTTCCATTAATCTTCTGCTACAAATGGACAGTCTGTTGGCCAAGCTGTGTCCAGTCCACCCAGGTTAAACTGCTCAGTCTTCTGTTTTCACAGGAAGCAGAGGTCCTTAAGGTATACTGTATATCAATTACTCACCCAGTGTTACACTGAATGCCTCCACGACTGCAATAGCCATGGCCGGAGGCATTATGTATTTAGATTGTCCGTACGTGCTGCCCATCCTAGAGAACACAATATCTCAAGAGCACCTCAAGAGAATTTCCTCAAACTTTGATTCAACAATGAACTGAACAGTTTTTGGTGGTCACAAGTCAAAGGTCACAGTCACTATGATCTTGTCCGCCTCATTCTCGTGTCTCAGTATCTCAAGAATGCCTTGAGGGAATTTCTTCAAATATGGCACAAATATTCACTTGAATACAAGGATGAACTGATTACATTTTAGTGGTAAAAGGTCAGAAGTCAAGGTTGCTGTGACCTTGCATCCATCTCATTCTTGTGAATGCAATATCTCAAGAACAGCTTGAGAGAATTTCTTCAGATTTGGCACAAACATTCACTTAGACTCAACGATGAATAGATTACGGACAAGTCTATGTGACCTCATCTCTCATTTTTGTGAACATGATATTTCAAGAACACTTTAAAGCTATAGTGCGTAACTTCTACATGTCCATAAATGTCCGTTTCACTCAAGCCACTACTAGAGGAGATGACACAATGCTGATTAAGCCGATCAGCTCCTCTAACATCTCGTGGTATTTTTCAATATATATCATTTTTAGTTTGCGTGTCAACCGGCAACATTCCCGCGCTAGCGCACAGGAAATGCCGCGTTTTACCTCACAACAAGAAGGGAGGGGGAGGAAGAGTGGAGAGTCTCATAGCAAGAGGTAGAGTGCAGGTAGAAAGAGAAAGCAACATGGTGGAGAACCAGCTGAGACACGGTTCAGAAGTGGATCCTACCACAAAGAAAAAGCCTGGACGTTCGGCTCAACGTCTACTACCAAAGAAGGAAAGTGACCGACAGAGAAGGCAAACAAGGATTTGTATTGGCGTCGCTTTTCCTCGGTGGAGAGCCCTGAAGGAAGAAATTGGGCTGAGGGCAGACACGGATGTTGCCTTGCTGCTGTTGGATAAGTAAGTGACTTGGTTTATAATTATATTATGAGTAGTATGTGTTGCTGTTACATGTACTGGACCTAGTACTTTATTATTTTCTTGGAAATGGTGCTATGAACGTAATGTCATGTTAGCAGCCTGGTGTTCACCACGTTGTGTAGCATTGTGTACATGGTGTGAAGCGAGTGTTACTCTGTGTACACGGTGTGTGGCAACTGGCGAGTGTTACTCTGTGTGCATGGAAGTGCCGGCTTATTTGTTGTAATAACGCATTATCCGCTGGGGGGCGACAGAAGTTACACACTATAGCTTTAAGGGAATTTCTATAAATTGGACACCAACTTCCATTTGGACTGAAGAATAAACTGGTTAGAATTTTGTGATCGAAGGTCAAAGGTCAGTGTCAGTGTTACCTCACAAAATATGTTTTTGGCCATAATACAAGAATTCATATGGCGAAACCTCACACATCTAACAGGATAAAATAATGAAGTGATGACTTTTAATATCTAAAAGCTTTAAGGTCAACTTCACTGTGACATCATAATGTTCTACAAAAACACTTTTCTGGCCATTTTTCAACACCATAACTCAGGAACAGCAGGGGAGACATTGGGTCAGATACTGAATTAGTGACACAAATCTTGGGTGTCCATCTTGAAACTGTGCTGATTGTATAGACCTTCTGTGCTGCCAGGTTCAAGGGTGTGTGTGAAGCATCCATGTTTTAGAATTTGTAGCCTCTTTGCAGCAACATCCATATATGAAGCGTTGTCAACTGTTATGGCTTCATATGAGTCTATACAGACATGGATGACGGCAACTTGACTGGTTGGAAGAGGAATACGATCACAATGCTGTAACTCGAATTATCAGTGGAGTCTGGTTTTTAAGAGATAGATAAGTTTCTCTTTGTGTTCAGTTCTCTATTGAAAAGGGTTAGGGTCTGTTTGGGGAAGTCTGAGCATACGACTGAATAAATAATATTTGGATTAAACTGCAAAGTTGTGTCAGAGTATGTACACTGAGGTTTTGATATAATTTTGCTGCTGAAATGTGGTTGCCGATGACTTCAATTCATCAAGAATTTTCTCCATTTTTGGATTTTTGGTTCACTGGAGATATGCAAGAAAAACAAAGCTTTCTATAACATAACACAGGGTAAGTAATTGATATACAAATGGTCATTTGGTGGGTGCAGTATTTCCTTTAAACTGACTCACACATGCTCCCGGATCCTAATTTTCTCACTCAGAGAACTATCTTACACAAGTAACCTTCTGATATATTTTGTTGCTGATAACCTTTCCTTGAAGTTAACTGGTCTGGTCAAACAATTTTAAGTTGGAGAAATAGTCTGTTTCCTCTGAGAACCATTGTTACGTATATATATTATTGCATTAAGACAGCTCCACCCAGATAGCACTGCCATTATTCTATCTTCCCCATGTTACGCCATCAGTGTTTGCTTCTTGTTGTCCATTTTTATTTTTCATGGTAAACACACATGCAGTCATACTCAGGAATCGCAAAATGGTACAGGCACTCACTCACACACACACACACATACACACACACAGAAAAAAAAACACCCTGTCCCCAGGGTACATTTTATTAATGCTGGCAATACTGTAGACAGGAACATAAAGTACTGGGGGATTTATTACAGCTGGGGCTATGGTGGGAATATTATAGCACTGTAACAAACTGAAACTGGGAAAACAGACATGTATCACTTAGTAAGCACATTGTTCTGTAAGTAAAAGTCAAACGCTGCAGTTCACCCGTTCAATGTGACCATGCTATATGTAATTTTTATTAATAATTTGTCATTTTGAAATGTTCATGCTTCATGAGCTACTGATTCTACTCTTTTATATAGGCCTACTGATATTAATTTGAGAATTTTTTAAATGATAGTTGTTTGCTTTATTGCTGTAAGTTAGATGGGAAGTGGCCTGTGGTCAGTTAGCTTAGCTTAGCATAGATTGGAAGCACAGTGAAATAGCTGCCTGGCTCTGTCCAATGTCAACAAAATCCTGCCTACCAGGACCTCTAAAGCTCACTGATTAACATTGTTAATTTAATAAGTTTATTTTTTTAAGAATTAAAGTGTGAAAACAATAAATTGCAAGAGGTTATGTGCAAGGCTATTTCTTTGGACAGAGCCAAGCTAGCTGTATGCTCCTGTCTCCAGTCTTTATGCTAAGCTAAGCTTCAATATCACAAATAAGCATATTCATGGAGGCTCCAAGTTCATTCATTTAGATTATAGAGATTATTAAATAACCCTGCATGAGACAGCTGGATCTGTGTTGGGATACTCTATGCTACGGACAGTCTTTGAATAAAGACTTGTTTATGCCAGATCTCCAGATATCACATTGTGCCACTTCAGTGATTACTGTTGTGCTGGGAGAGAAAAGTTTGAGTTTTTCTTTATTCCTTTGTGTTTCAAATGAGCTCCGATCTGTGTTATTAGCAGTCTGCTTTCAGTCTCAAGTGGGTTTCATATTAGACAGTTGGCCACAACAATGCACATGCACACACACACACACACACACACACACACACACACACACACACACACACACACACATATAAACAAACAGAGAGGGAGCTCTTCCTGACAGTTAAACACTTTCCCTTGTGGTCCAACCTGCCAGTTTTAAAAAGGTAACAAACAATTTCTCATTTTTTTCCCTTGACATTTCTTGCAACACTTTCTGATTTGTAAAATTTGAAAGCACTGTTTTAAAGTCAGTCATGTCAGAACATTGTAAACATCTTTATTAGACTCTGCGTCATTGTCCTGACTGATAATGTCTTATATATATCTATTAAAAGCAGGTGTTCTTTCTGGGGGTGTAATGAAATTATGCCTGCGGTGTGTGATCTGGACGAACTCTGGATAATACCTTTGGACAGGTACAGTGTCAGCTTGGATAATGAGCCATGGAAAACATCACAACTGTAACTGAGTTAACTCCAGTCATACTAACGTACCATATCATTTAATAAATTCTCTCTCCATGCCACTTCACTGAAGGTACTGCGCTTTTTGCACTAGGTCATGTGGAATGGAAAAGCAGCTGATATTTTGTTTGTCCAGTCACAGAACAGTTTGTCAATCAAACATCTTTGCTGAGCAGACAAGTTAATCACATTTTTCAGAATCCTCTCACTCATCAGACCAAAGGCCCGTTTCCACCGCAGGAACTTCGTCCCTGCCTCGGAGTAGGTACTCAGAACGGCCCCGAGAGACTCCTGGCTGAGGCTTGGGGATTACTTGGTGCTGAGTGGATATAATCAAGAGGCCCATTTCTACTGCAGGAACTTCGGGGTAATTTTACGGGGCCGGGGCCGTTGGTGCGTGTCTCCACCGCAGGAACCACCCCCGAAGGACAGAGTTCCAGAACTTTTACGGGGGCTAAACAAGTCCCTGCCTCGGAGTAGGTACTCAGAACGGCCCCGAAAGACTCCTGGCTGGGGCTTGGGGATGTGATGTCGACAGAAAGCAATGTGATGTCGACAGAAAGCAACAAAATAGCCGGCATTTTTAAAACTCAGCAGACGAGGAAAAAAATATTTTTTCCAGCTGATATCTTAGTTACAACATGATTGAGCTAGCAAAGCAGTTTTGTGTTGCTATGTGTGGTATTTATTCAGTTATGGGAAATCACGATGTCTAGAAAGCATCAGTGGCTGCAGCTGACAGGGACAGCTAACAGCAGCAGCAAAGCTAACATCAGGACGTCATCTGTTAAAAGCCTCCCGTTGTCAGATATGACATGAAACTACTCGAGTTAGCTCAATCATGTTGTAACTAAGAAATCCGCTGGAAAAAATATTTTTTTTCACGGGCCATTTAGTGAGTTATTACAGACACCGCTAAGGGCTAACAGCTAATGGCTTCCCTACGTCGCCCTGGTAAATGGTCGCGCAATGATTACGTCACATCCAGAGCCCATAACTTTACAGGAACCTTCCTCGTACTCCGCTCTCTCAGTGGAGACACAGCAGTTGAGAGGGCCAAGCGAGAGGACGTTCCTGTAGTAGTTCCTGCCCCCCAAATAGTACCAGGAACTTCTTCAGTGGAAACGGGCCTCAAATTTGCAAACATCTCTATGATGCTGACTCATATGTTTGTTAATTCAGTTACTCGGCTCATCTTGGAGGACATCCTCCATCAGTCCAGCTAAGCAATCAAACAAGGTTTGTTTTGTTTTTTTGTTCTTTGTTTAAACAATGCACAGGTGTTTTCATATTTGAAGCCAAATCAGTTGTTCTCTCTCTCTAATCTGTTTGCTGTTTGTTTTTTCCCCCTGATTGCAACCAGTAAAAGGTTCTCCAGCAGCTTCTTTGTTCCAGTAAGACCGAGTTTTGACACACAGTATTTTTCATGATTTGATGTGACTGACAGTGTTTCCGAGCACATTTGACTGATACACTGCCCCCATTGATTTCCTATCACTGTAACAGTGTGAGGAAAGACCACCTCATACAACAACACAGCTCATGTGTGTTGCTGCAGTGTGTGTGTGTGTGTGTCACTTGTACATTTCACAGCTAAAGAACCTGAACCTGCTTAACCATAAGTTCTTTTCTTTAGCTGTTACGTGTGTTTGTGCTGCCACTTTATCCTCTGCCATATTATTAATGATTTTAGTATAATGCTATGCACTTAAAGTTAAATGTCATTTTTAGTTATTCAGCCATATTCAGTTCACATATGGAAAATTACCACCAGCCATTCACATTATGGAGTATAATTCAGCTGCACCTCTTTGACATGACAGATTCTGCAGGTTCTGTTATTACTGCTGCACTCGCAGATTGCTGTGGTGGCTGCCTACATATTGAACTGCGGTAAGTAATGAAAATGGTGTGTGTCCACCATTGGTTCTCCTATTGATCCCATCAGTGGTAAGTAGCTCTGCTCCAATTAGGCTGTAATAGGCCCGAGGGAAGGGAGGAGAGGAGAGGAGAGAGGAGAGGAGATCGTGAATGTAAAAAAAAAAAAAACTGTATGAAATGTGAAGCCAAGGATTTCCTGGAAAAAAAGAACATTTTGCAATTTCTCCCTGAATAAAGCTCAACAAACGTCACATTTTACGCGCAACATGTTTGATATTTTACAATAAATCAGTGTAATGAGCCTGGTGTTGTGGGATAGAAATAAATTGCTCGATTGTGACAGTCAATCATTAAATCTTGAAGTCTAAGGTGAAAACAAATGTCCCCCTGGTACAAGTTAGAGTATTTATCTTTTTATTAAACATAAAGTCAGTCACGGTGAAGAATCAATGATAATCATCTCCAGTTTCCCCTCTTTTTCGCCAATTTATACCTCCATCCCCAGCTGCCTGAAGCCTGCTGTTCCTCTGTGTTGAAGAGCTGACAGGAGCTGACTCTCGTCACAGCAATGGTAACGTAATCAGCTGAACCCACACAACCTTCAATGCACAAATTATATTATGCTACAGTTTGAGGAGGGGAGGGATCCTTCAGAGTGATTTAGTTAATGCCTGGACTCAGGATGAATGTGGAGTGGGGGAAGAAGGTGCAGCCTTGAAGCGACATTAGAGACACACAGTATAGTAAAAACACAGCTATGCATCTATGTGTGTGTGTGTGTGTGTGTGTGTGTCTTTCTGCTTCACTGCTGCTGCACATCTGGCCTCCTCCAGCAGCAGGAACGAAGCATAAAATACAAACCATCCGAGCCTGAGATAAAAAGATGAAAGCTGGCAGGTGATGCGATGCTCATATATTAATATGGAAGAAATCAAAGTTTTGTTTCAAACTGAAGTTGTCAATTCCCATTCAATAACACACTCACTTGGCACAGGCGAAACGATTCTTTATTCAAGCTCCGCTTTGATGATGAATGGCCAAATAAATGATTTATCCCATTTGAAATTATAATTTGAGAGGTTTACGTAAAAATGCCCGGCTGTGCCAGAAGTAAGTCTCTCAATCTGCTCCACCACCCCTACACTCATTATTTAATTTCCCCTGTGCTCAGAAGGACATTTTAAATTCACTGGATGCACAAATAAATCTTGACTAAAAAATAATCTCACAACATAAAATTGCATGAAATTCATTAGCATGTCTTTTGTTACATAAACCCCATATATAAATTTTACATTTTATATATTTATATTATACTCTGATATTTCATCAGCAATGAGCAGCTATTATCTACGTTTCTATATTAACAATTGATCACATGACCAGTTACAATGAAAGGGGCCATTCATGGTAATGGACCCACAGAAAATTATCACCAGACTCTGCCCTACTTTACAGCATCTTTCAGCTCTGGTTTAGCAGTCCACAACTTCACTGCTTTGGTTCACTGCCACCCCTCTTATAGCATCGTTTCCAGATACTAAAGGCAGCTCATGCAAAAAAACAAGTTCTAAAAGTTAGTGACTAGCTGATGAACTTTGTGGATGAACTTTGGCAGCTAAATAGCTCTCAGGAGTTGGTGGAGATCAAAAACAGTGCTAAAAGGAGAGTGAATATTGGATTTAAATTCTCCAAGTGGCCAGGAATATGACTCCAAATGTATGATAAAGTTGCTCCATAACTACTGGATGTGTATATAGCCAACTGTTTGCTAACAAGTTCATCATATCAACTTAAAAGGTGATATGTCAATGTTCAGGCTGTTCTCATGCATTGTTCGTACATATCACAATTTGTATGTAATCCACATAATCGAGAACGCTGCAATCACATGTCCAATACGTTGATGGGAGTAAAGATGGAATTAGTATAAAAACCAGACGTCTGGGTAAGGAGGCAGATTGGGATGCTGGATGGTCAAACAAACACAGGACTTTCCTCGAGAAAAATGGTGTTCAAAACCATGTGAAACCATGAACTATTTTAGGGGATGCCGTCACCATGTTTCTTTTCCTAAACTTAATCTACGTTACTTGCCTAAGTCTGACCTACATAACTTCATTAAACTTTACATTTTATATCATATAAACCAGTGTATGAGAATATGCTGCAATGCTATTATCACAACTTGTTTCTGATGCCCCCTTGTGGGCAAAAAAGTGTATTGCAGATTTGCCATAATGTGTTGTGAGCAGTATTTTAAAGTTGAGGAATACACCTATATAGTTAGATATGAGGACTCATACCACTGTCATGTATGCTATACAGCATATGGGACTAAGAACATCAAGCAATTAGCCTACCTTAGCATAAAGACTTGGAGGTACTATTACCTCAAGGCTACAAACTAATGAACATGTCATATCTTGTTTGTTTAAAATGTAGCAAAAACATAAACATAAAAACAATAAGTTATGGGTTTGTGTAGAGTTACGTGCTGCAACTTTTTTTCGGCAAGGCTCAGTGACTCCCTGGAGTCTTGTCGTCACTGCGGGGTTACCAGGCAACCAGGGGGGATTCTACTTTCACCAGGCTTTATGCTAAGCTAAGCTAATAACCCTCATAGATTTAGCTGTGCTTAACACAGACACATAAGTAAGTAGTTCCTAGAATTAGCAATAAAGTTTAGATAAAACAGAATAGAATATTTTCAACTAAGACAGGATTGTCAACTTTGGTATCGGTCAAACTGCAGCTGTATTTTTTATCCTCCCAGGGCACTTGTTGCAGCAGGCAGGACGTGTTTCTGATTAGAAGTGATACCAGCTGCTGGCTAACAGGCTAACGGGGCAGAAACATTTATCTGGCTAACAAAGCCCTGGCAGGGCCCCTCTCCTACACTCTGCTCTCCGTAATGCTTTACGACACTGTCATTTAAAGATGACATATGATAGGAGCGTGGTTTAGCTTGCCAATATCCCCTGTTGTCACACACACATACACACACACACACACACACACACACACACAGCTGCTGAGGAGGCAACCCAGAGAGGCAGACAGAGGCAGAGATGGATGAGCAGCTGCTGTGTGTGTGTGTGTGTGTGTGTGTGTGTGTGTGTGTGTGTGTGTGTGTGTGTGTTGGCCAGTGTAGAGTTGGTTATTTATTTGATTATTTCTTCCGGTTTTACATCTCTCATGAATCAGGAGGAATGGTTCCTTGTGACTCTCGATATTGGCCGTCTTCCCTGATATAACTGTGTGTGTGTGTGTGTGTGTGTGTGTGTGTGTGTGTGTGTGTGTGAGTCAGACATGCAGAGTAGCAATGGAAAGTAAAAATAGATAAAACACAGCAGTCATTATGTACAGTCAATTGCACTGACGCACAAGCCATGCTACAGAAAGTTGGCTATGCTATTAATAAAATAGATACAGCATACATACATACCCATGCAGAGTTGACTGTCTGGCAGTGGGCAAAGACATAAAGCAAGTTAGCAGCAATTTATCCAAAAATAACAATATGTTGTGGTTATGGTGAGTAACGTACTGTGTTGTTTATGCTCACATGTCTGATTGTCCAAAAAACAGGTCTTGAGCTTTTGTTTGAAGGTGTGATAGATTTTACTGTTTCTTATCTCAGATGTGTTTGTTTTGGGGATGAATGAAACAACAAGACGGGAAAACTTTGCCCCCGCTCCTATCGGGGATCCCAGCTCACCTCTGCCGCGCCCCAGCTCCACCTCTCCGACATAAGCGCCACCGCCGCCGGGGTAAACGCAGCAGTCGGCTGGTAAGACTGAAGGCCTGTTTGGCGAGCACTTCCACGGCTTCTTGGACTGGTTATGGAGCGGTGCCTCTCCTCTTTATTTCTCAGCACTCGCTGGACCCTGTTGACGCCTGGCTGGTACCTGTCGTCGGCCCGGATGAGGTGTTCCAGCCCCGCGGCCCCTGCTCTCCTCGTGCCCGCTGGTGCGGGGTGAATCTGTGCAACCTGCGGCCTCTGTGTGTGGCTCCCCGGACAGCTAACGCTGTGGACCCGCCGGCTCCTGCCAGGATTGGGCTGGTAAATGCTAGATCGCTAGCGAACAAAACGTTTATCCGGAAGGATTTTCTGACTTCCCGAGGATTGGATTTTCTCTGTGTGACTGAGATGTGGCTGACTGTTGGTGAGTCCAGTGCTTTCGGACGTCGGGTCGAGGAGGAGGAATAGCAACTATTTATAAGAGTCACTATAAATGTAAGCAGCTAGGTAAGATGACGTGTGCCGTCTGAGTGCCGTAAATTGTTTCGCCCTGGAAGCGACCTGGGGCGGACCCGGACACAGTTTCCTAAAGGTATGGATATACACCATATAGAAATAGCTTATCTTCACACCGATGGTCTCATTTGCTGTTGTAGGTCACGCACAGACATCAGCAGAAACGAGAGACTTTTGCATATCCAGTTAAAAGTTCCTTGTAGCAGTTTTAAGTTTTATAGCAGCTTATTTAAATTTGTATGGATTATCACATTTGATTTACCTGAGAGTGGGTAGATGATGTTGGTGCTCTCTAAACTCAGCTCAAGATGTGACATTTGTTTCATGTTTTGTACATAGACTGTATTTACAAATACATCTACAGTGTATTTGGGATTTTATGTGTTTAATCAGAAGGACTTTCTTTGTGCTCATCCATTCACAATTCTCTCCATCCCACCCCCCTGCTTCCTCTTATCAGCTGACTATGGATATTCACTCTTCTAGTTATCCAGTGAAACTGTGCCACGATCTCCATCAGCCAATCACGATGCTACTGCAAAATTTTAAATCTGCTCTCTCTTGTGCTGCTGTCAGCCGTCAATTTATTTCGAGCTGTAGTGCCCTCCTCCATCCTGTTCACCTCCAGTCATCATATCCAGAGTCCAGGACAAGCTCAAGCAAAGGCTCATTCCTCTACTCATCCAGATCATCAGCACTTCTCCATCTTCCTCACATCTCATCTTCACCACCTTTACCATCACCACCATCTAGACCTCTTGGGGGTTCCCTATTGGACGATGGATTCATCATGCTCCCTAAATCATACCATCTCTAATCGCCAAAGATTTTCCACATTTTTCATTTTTGAGTCACTCCTGATTGAAATAGTAAAGCATGTTGTATAATCTCATAAAAAAATGTTACATTATGTCATCAAAATATCATAAAAAAAACGTCAAAGTATAATATGTCGTCAAAATATCAAAAAAAACTGTCATAGTATAGTATGTCGTTCAAAATACCATAAAAAAGTCATAGTATAGTATGTTACCAAAATATCATAAAAAAGTCATAGTATAGTATGTCGTCAATATATCATTAAAAAACGTCATAGTATAGTATGTCATCAAAATATCATGAAAAAACCTCATAGTATAGTATGTTGTCAAAATATCATACAAGTCATAGTATAGTATGTCATTGATATATCATAACAAATGTCATAGTATAGTATGTCATCAAAATATCATAAAAAAAACGTCAAAGTATAATATGTCATCAAAATATCATAAAAAAACATCATAGTATAGTATGTCGTTCAACATACCATAAAAACATCATAGTATAGTACTTGTGCAGTGGCTGTAGTAAGCATATATTTTGGTAAGGAGGCATCAGTTGAAAGATGAAAGGCTACATGTGTCTGTGATTGATATGGATACAGATTGAGGTGTATATGTTTAATCAGTTGTTGTTTATGAAGTTGTTGTAATGTCTTGTGTTTGGCTTTTAGCAATGACACTGTAGGGAGTTGAACCCCATTTCACTAATGTGAAAGTACCACTACCAGTATTTTTTTGCTTTGTCATTGGGAAAAGTGTAAACACAAATGGAACATCAGTCAACTGAGTGAAGAGATATTGTGTGGAAAGATGAAATTAATTAAAGTAAAAAGTGAAAAAGTATGTGTGTCTTATAGAGGACAACTCAGGCCTATGTTCTAAACTTATAAGAGCCGTGAAGTGCAATGTACTTTCTGCAACCAACACGAAGCTATCGTTAAAGCAGGTGAAGTTAGCGGACAGTTAGGTTCGGATGACTGACGCTAAAAGCTTTAACGCAGGTTTTGATGACTGACGGTATAATGCTATGCGAGTGAGGGCAAGGCTCAGTCAGGTTCCGTAATGCGTTGGCCTGTGGTTAATGCGAGTTACCTGGCAATGTTGCGTACAGTGTTGGGTAAGGGTTACTTTAAAAGTAATCAAAGTATGTTACTGCGTTACTTTTTAAAAAAGTAACCAGTTACTTTACTGCGTTACTCCCTAAGTAAGGTAACTCAATTACTTTAAAAGTACTTCCAACGTTACTCCCTGAGAAAAGTAACTCAAGCACTTTTAAAGTACTTTTGAGTATTCTACATTTCCTATTGGGCAATGGACCACAGGGCGCTAAGCCTACATTTTTTTGTCTCCAAAATTAAAGTTATGGACCACTTGCCCTTCACTGAGATCCAATTCTCCCATCACAGCCGTCACCTTGACCAGTAGAAACACAGAATGATCTGCTGCCGTAGACAACTGTATGACAGCAACACCCCAGCATTTTTAATATTTCCTCTGGGGATGTTACCACACAGAGTAAAGGGGGGAAATGATGGTGTGAAACAGCAGAGGCACTTTGTCAACCCGCTGAGTTAACGTTACTGTCATTAGCATCAAGCTAGCAAACAATGGTACATCCTCACGGTCGGACATAAAGTAGTAACATTAACAAATAGCGGCGGGGCTTTTACTCACCACAACTGCAGAGGCTCCCAGCTTCATTTGAAACAAACTACATTATAGACGGTCCGTTATTTATTAACCCCTCTGTGTGTTTATATATTTACTTTTTATCTGCTCTGTTGTCTTTGTAAAGTTAACATATCGCACTGTCATTTCAAACTCAACACTTGTTTCAAATTAAAAGCCCCTTATAACCTCGGCTAGAGAATCCCTCCATTTTCTAAATAGGCTTTTATTCTGAAACATTTGTCAGAACTTCCTGTGGAAGATACAGTAGCTTGATAGTTTACCCTACCAGGGCCTGTTAGCCCAAGACAACACAGCTCCCAGGTTCACAGGGACACTCAAACCCCTCCACCACGTTAAGGTGGCGATTTTCGGAGGAGATGTATGTGTGTGTGTGTGTGTGTGTGTGTGTGTGTGCGCCTGTGTGTCTTGTGTATGTGTTTGCATCAAACCAGCAACACGATGACCCGAGCACAACAGCATACAGTGTGCTGGGCCTGGGTGATTCCCACGGTCCCTCAAGTCATCACTAATTGAACAGACACATTACTTATTAACTAATTGATTAATAATTGATTAATTAACAAGAGAAAGTGAGTCTAGTGGCACAACAAAACCTAATTACAATACACAGCGGAGGCAGAGCACACTGTTTCCATAGATAGATAGATAGATAGATAGATAGATAGGATGATTACCCTGACTTGAAGAGCTTCGACTTAAAAGCATGTGTCTAGAGAAAAAAATCTTTGTCTTGAGTGTAGCTTAAGGCTGTAAAGCACTGAGTACTGTGCTGCTATATTAATGTCATCTTATACTGTGTATCCTATGTTTTCATCTACTTTCCATTGTACAACCAATAACAACCTTTTGTCAGACGCTCCCTTCCTGGTAAATGCCCATGTCTTGTCCAGGTTTTCTGTTAAAAGAGCCAAAGCAAAGGTTTATTTTCTCAGACTGAAGAACAGTCTTTTTTTAAATTATCTGTCTCATATCAGACTCCACTGCTGTTTACTCAGTCTTGTCTCTATCTCAGACAAAGAGGACTTCGGATTAAATTTCAGGATCAGTTGAGAACACAACTGCAGGCACTTAATTGCCTGTGCAAAAAAGGATTTTTTGCATAAAGACTGATAAGATGAGTTCAGCTCCTAGTGTTAGTTTGTATTTGTTTGCTTATAGAAAACAAAGGAAAAGTGTCACACATAAAATTCACCTTAGCGATGCCTTTTAATTATTTTATCGCAACATTTCTCATGGTACACTAATACAGACACACACACACACATACAGTATATATGGCAATAAAGGAGTTGAATAAAAAGGATTCTTTATTTGTTTTATGTGTTTTCTGTGGGTGCTTTTATTGTAATGTGGATCTTTCAGATTCATTTGAGGAGTGCCTCTAGTTTTCATGGTGCACATTTTAACATAAGTGTGTCATGCAGTGTGGGACTCACACTGGTCTTGTCTTTGGTGATGTTGACCACAACACTGTCTTGGACTGTGGAGAGGGTACTCCAGAATAACATCTAAAGCCCCGTTTCCACCGAGCAGTACAGTACGGTTCAGTTCAGTACGCTTTTTTTCCATTGCCACTATAAAAAGTTGTAGATGGTATCAATGGAACCCTTCCATACCGTACCCATTTTTGGTCCCCCCTCTGTTGTGGTACCTAGCACACAGATCTGGTACTAAAAGGTGGAGCTGTGAACACTGCTGTTCGTTGATTGGTCAATAGCAGACTGTCACTCTGCTCAGGGCTGAGTTGTTGCTGGTTTTGAAGCTTATGTAACCACGGTTCATACTCTGGAGAGTTTTATTGGTTAACTGTAACTATAAAATGAAAGGATGTTTTGCTGCTTCTCGCAGCAGCTGGAGTTGGAGTGAAAAATAACTTAATTCACTGGGCTGATTGCCGGTGACATTTAAGGTGGAACGCTAACTTGTTATGTTACTCAGTGTATGAGTTGATGACTTGAATCCATCAGCACACCTTATATTTCACTGTGAAAACTTTGACCATCACTGTAGTTTTTATATAGCATACACTTTTAGAAGTGAGTGGATCTTTAAGCATTTATAATTTCAACCAAATTATGTGAACTGCATATATTCTAATCTTCACTCGTAAAAAAAAAAGCATCACAGAGCGTCGTTCCTGTGGGCTACAGCAACACTAAACCCCTGAGCTTGTCTGAGAAGGACTAAATGCACAAACCCACTATTTTTAAATATCCCATGGAGAGAGACTCTCACTGCAGCCTGTTTTATTTTGTTCTGAGCCTGTGTGCAACCCCGTTCTGTGGACAATAAACGAGGTGCAGGCTTCCATCTGTGTCACTGGTAATGAGGAAATACAGTGAGCTGGACGGAGCAGTGAGTACGGGTACAGGTAAGGGTACTGTTTGCAGTGGAAATGCTAGGGTCTAGTAGGTACCATGTCTGAAGGGTTACTTTTGGTTCCAAAGGTACTGTACTGAAAGTGTTTGGTGGAAACTGGGCCTATTTTAAGAAATTCAGAAGTTCAATTCACACTTTTACGGCTCTGTTTAGTGTCCTCTCAAGAACAATGGCCAGTGAAGCTCATGGGTACTGACTTATTTGACACAAACCAATGGAAAGATTAAGGTGAAACAGCTAAAACCAGTGGCCATGAATTAACTAGAGAAATTTCAGGAGAAACTTTGAAATTAGATCTTGTTAATGGATGGCAAATCAAAATATGTCACAGTAAATATAACCCAACACCATGCAGCCATTAGGCTGTCATTAGTCAGAACAAAACACCTTCTGAAAAATCTTTTGACTTTGCATTTGAATGTGCATATTAAATGGTTTGGCGAGGCTTATATTTTATTGAGACATTTTTCCATTAGTTACAAAAGGACTATTGATTCAGTTCTGGCTCAGTCTCAGAAAGCACAATCAGCAAGGGAATATTTATGTGTTCTTAAAGTGATGTGTCCACCATAATGTAATTGCTCTAAATATATGCCGGGAAGAGAGTTCCTTGTTCATGTGGAGAAAAAAAAAGTCAGTGTGCAACTCCAGCTGCACTAATTAGACTAAGTTCATTAACACAGAATTATGTTGCAGATGTTAAATGTGGGTTTATTAACTTGATATTGTTCCGTAGTCAGTGTAATTGACAGAAACACAATGTGAACCGAGCAAGATAAAGAGAAGGAGAAAGCTTGGACACAGTTGTACATTTCATAAACAACAATATTTGTACTTTCAGTACTTCTGCTGCAGTTCTGATTCATGTCTCCCTCTCCCATGTACAGGAAGCAGCAGAGGATAATCTGATTACCTGTTCCGAATGGGGAAAGATAATTAAATCTTACATGAGCTAACCCATTTACCAATTTATTGCCCCTCTTACGGACTGGGATACCCTCTCCATATGCAGAGGAATGGCTCTTAAATTAAGATCAATAAAATGGAAATCACATTGTTTAAGATTCTTATTCTTTCTTTACTTTAACTGTAGATGTTGTGATTGTGTTTACATGCATGCTTATATTAGTTTTATACTGGGATGTCAGTGTGGGTAAACCATATCTGAACTCAACTGATCTGTCTAAATGACTGATTTTAGAACATTTTATTCATTACGTTCTGTTTATTATATACAGACCATCTGTAGAGGATGTCTGCGCTTTCTGCTACAAAACACTGCAGCTATTCTCAGTCCGTGTGTTTCTGTGTGTTGAATTTCTTAAGTAAGTAAAGTGCATCATCTGTGTCACGACAGAGGTGGGTTTTGGTTTGGGGGCAGTGAGAGTGGAGAACTAAATGGATAAAGCCCTCAAGACTGTGATGAAGCTACGAAAAAAAAACACATGCACACACACACACACACACACACACACACTGAGACGCCAAGTTTCTGAGTGACAGAGGCACAACACACCAGTAATTTCAAAGGGACTGTCTGCTCTAGATACAAAAGCTGACCCAGAATGGACGCTGACGCAGTAGCACACAATTTGCATGACCATCGCTGACAGAGTAAAGACGGAGACACAGTAAAGCTGGCTGCATAGTAGTCTTTATATTGTGTAGGAAGTAGCTAACAGAGGTCTATATATCCTTGTTAATCTTCTAGTTTATTTTACTTACTCATATGGTGCTCTCTTTTATGTAACTGCAGTTAAGTAGTAAAGGCTGAGGCATGTTTAAAAAACATCAAACAAGACAAAAACTGCAGCAGCAGTTGTGGGGCTCAACATGGACACCATGGATGTGTAAAGAGATCTGGATACAGGGTTAGGGGCAGGGTGCCGTCCATTCCTATGAGAGCTACTCAGTGGTGCACGCAGCTAAAATGGTTAAACTGCCATGTGTAAATTTGGCACTACTTCCACACTGCATGACCCAGTGCAGGCCAAGATGGCTACTTCCGGTTTAGGTCTCCGCTAACTTGAATGGTGACAAAATGAATAAATCATGCTGTTCTTCTAGAAATATTATCGGACCAAATGGATTAAATCCCAATAGTGAAACAACTCATTTTATGGGGGGTTGTGACACTGATTTACAGACATCTTGTTTGCCACGTAAATTAATATGAAAGGTCTTTTTTGGCTGCCGGGCAACACATGACGATATACGTACACTGTTTGGCCACTACAAAAATTGGCTTCAATTCCTGGCAAACTTCTTGGAGGCCAGATAGACACAACATCTGTTGTTATCTCTCAATAATTTATCCCCTTAAGAGCACTAAATTACATAAGCAGTGCTGGGAAAGTTGCTGGAAAAACATTATTGATTATTCACTGCAAAATTACCAAAATGACTAAAGAGTAAACCTGATTAATGATAATACTCGTTACTATAATTTTGCTGCTACTCACCCCAACTCTGTCAAACGTGCCTTTAAACAACTCTAAAGCCTTGAGGATTTATGTTGTGACCATCAACAGCTAACATTAGCTTAGCCCTCCTGTGGCTGACTTATGTTACTCCAGGTAAGTAACATCCTCAACTGAAGGTTTACCAACTGCATATAGGTAAAACTACCACCGTCTAGTTGTCAGCTAAGAAGATGTACCGTAAATAAGACATTTGTCTTACCAGAAGGTGCATTTCTACACATTTGCTGATGGCAAAGTGCCTCCAAACATCTCTACAGAAGATTTAAAGGTGAAAACAAACAAACAAACAAAATATAATATGCTTAGTTTTTTAGCGTTTGTGTGTGTTTGCGTTTGTTTTTTTTATGTATGTATTTACTGCATTTTAATTTAATGGAAATCATATGTCAGATGACAGTTATTTAGCCCTTTGTTTTTAATAGCAAAATGAATTGTTTCCCACTGTGACATTCATTTTCTATGACACACTAAAATCAAATCACAACAAAGGAACGTGAAGAGGTGTATTGCATTACAAAAGTTCATATAGTAACTGAAAGGATTTGGATTTAACCTCTTAGAGACCTAAATATAGCTACTGGTTAAGAGATTTGCCGTGTCAGTGTTTGACATTTTGCACAAAAAGGAAATAAAAGTTTAAAAAATTGCCCGCTCAAAGAGGGAGGTGTGATGCACAAACACAATCTGTGATAAATGTCACTATTAGCATGCAACCTTGATCAGGTGGGGTTTGCAGCTTCTCCACCCTTTCAGAATATTCTCCCTGCATTGATTCGTTTGACAATGAGCAACTATAGAAGGAAACAACAGAGAAAAGAGATAGAGGGCATTGATTGACCTGATCTTAAAATAGGAGGGAAGCCATACTTTCCATCAATCTGATGGAAAATTCCAGTCATGGCATTTTGACACCTATAAACATGTCTGAACATGAACCCTTCAAAGTCCTTACTTTGGCCCATCAACTCAGTCCATGTGATAGAAATAATAATGAATGAAGGCAGCATGGAAATAATAATAAAAAAAAGTTTCTAGTCCCATTTCAAGTTTTTTTTAATGTCACTGCTACACAGATGATGGGAATGACATCAGCAGCAGAGATGCAGTCACACTGTAGAGTAACTATTTCTGTAAAATTAAATGGGTTCCTCGAGAGAGGCAGAGAGGCTATTTGTCTCCTAGTCCAAACAAGCTGAATCTAAGTAGGAGATCAATACTGATATCTTTAGGCGTCTAACTGCTCCACTAATATATTATTGATGTCTGGGTCTCGCTGGATTGAATTTGGGCTGCACACAGTAGTTCATCTTGATCAGTGAATACAGAGGGGAGATGCACCAACAGAAGAATACAAGAATTCCCCTGTAAATGTGTATATGACATCCATAAAGCACCAAAAGACAGAAACGTTTTTAAGGAACTTTCAGGGTGAGTAATGAGGGAGGTTACAGCGTGTGATTGGAAAAGGCCATCACAACCTTTGCTTTAATTTGTCCAGTGTTTGATTTGAGATATAGAGGGTGTTGAGTCCAACAGGAATGTTTATCCAGGGCCTTAGGGTGAGTTGGGCTACTTGTCACTTACCAGTCACTCCACCATGGACCTCACTAACCTGGTTACTTAGCAGATGCCAGGGTTTCAGACCTCCTGCGTAGGACTGCACATAAAAGGTTTTCTTAATGGTTCACTGGCTATTAGCTACTACTGTGTAATCATCAAAAACATATCATCAGAGAGGTTTTGAACAACAGTTAAATGACAAACTTTGACATATAAAAAACTGACTTGTTCATTAAAAAACACTTATGGTTACATTTTCCTGACAAGTCACGCCTCGTGTTCATGTGCATAATGACTGTCCTTTAGCAGAGGCAATGTAGTTTCATGTTTACATACTGCCATAAGGTCAGGATGGTTGGGATGGTCGAGTGGGGAACAGCCCATTGGTCTGACATCCCATTGTTCCGACCATATTAAACTCATTGTTCTGAAGTCCTGTTGTTCCGAAATCATCATGATGCCCTGTGGTTAAGGTCTGGTCAGGTTTAGGCACAAAAACCACTTAGTTAGGGTCAGGAAAAGATCATGGTGTGGGTTAAAATGAAAAAGAAAGTGACAAACACATAAGCCGTGAGCCTGCTTCGCCTCAAGCCTTTCCCAGCTGACCCAGAGCCGGTCACGGCGCACCATCAAGGCAGAAATACGCCCACCGGGAGCCGTTCAGCACCGCGGACCGTCGGACTAATGAGATGTCGGACCAATGGGCTGTCGGACCAATGACATGGACCCGGTCGAGTGTTCTAAAACTCCAGTTTGTAACACTGGTTTCTTATGACAATGGCTGCCATCTTTCTCAAACCTTAACCAAATATTCTAAGGATGCTTTCAGACCTAGAGTTTCCTTGCTTTGGTCCAAATCGGGGACTAATTTTGTTACAAAGTTGCATAATTGAGTTGGTTCGTGTTCTCACGGCAGCATTTACAAGTGGACCAGATCAAATGCCTTGTGTGAGAACGCTGCTCTTGATTGGTCAGAGTTTCTATGCGAGAAAAATCCAGGAAGTAAACAAAACGTTGAAGAAGAGTACACTTGCAAGATAAATGCAACACTTTCTAATGTCACAATGGAGGGACAAGTATGAGGGTTGATTTTAGCACTGGTCATCGTGGACTACATTGCTGTCATTGTTCATTTTAGTCAAACCATACAGTTTGAAAATGAGGCGCAACTCCAACTAGAAAACAATGTTTTGATGCATTGGATGTGCTGAATGTGCATATTAAGGCAGTACAGGAGGAGGCGCACATTAGTAATCCTCTGGGACTGTAACATGCTCATGTTTAACCCAAACACTTGCAGTTGGTTCGGATTGAAGTCAGAACACGTTCTTGCCACAAACAACCTGCACCAGAGTTCTTTTCAAACCGGACCAAGACCACCTCTTCAAGAAGGTCTTGGTCCAGTTGGTTTTGTGATTCACTTAACGGTATTTGCTTTGTATTCACAACTATAAATCATGTTAGTTTCAAATCTATCTGGTATAATGAAGCAAAGCTTGAAAAGTCTAAACAAGCAGCCAGAGTAATTGAATTCATTGATTTTGTGCACCAAGACACTGAAAACATAAAGAGCTGTCTAAAGCCTCTATAAGCAATACATACATGTATGTATGTACAGTACAGGCCAAAAGTTTGGACACACCTTCTCATTCAATGCGTTTTCTTTATTTTCATGACTATTTACATTGTAGATTCTCACTGAAGGCATCAAAACTATGAATGAACACATGTGGAGTTATGTACTTAACAAAAAAAGGTGAAATAACTGAAAACATGTTTTATATTCTAGTTTCTTCAAAATAGCCACCCTTTGCTCTGATTACTGCTTTGCACACTCTTGGCATTCTCTCCATGAGCTTCAAGAGGTAGTCACCTGAAATGGTTTTCCAACAGTCTTGAAGGAGTTCCCAGAGGTGTTTAGCACTTGTTGGCCCCTTTGCCTTCACTCTGCGGTCCAGCTCACCCCAAACCATCTCGATTGGGTTCAGGTCCGGTGACTGTGGAGGCCAGGTCATCTGCCGCAGCACTCCATCACTCTCCTTCTTGGTCAAATAGCCCTTACACAGCCTGGAGGTGTGTTTGGGGTCATTGTCCTGTTGAAAAATAAATGATCGTCCAACTAAACGCAAACCGGATGGGATGGCATGTCGCTGTAGGATGCTGTGGTAGCCATGCTGGTTCAGTGTGCCTTCAATTTTGAATAAATCCCCAACAGTGTCACCAGCAAAACACCCCCACACCATCACACCTCCTCCTCCATGCTTCACAGTGGGAACCAGGCATGTGGAATCCATCCGTTCACCTTTTCTGCGTCTCACAAAGACACGGCGGTTGGAACCAAAGATGTCAAATTTGGACTCATCAGACCAAAGCACAGATTTCCACTGGTCTAATGTCCATTCCTTGTGTTTCTTGGCCCAAACAAATCTCTTCTGCTTGTTGCCTCTCCTTAGCAGTGGTTTCCTAGCAGCTATTTGACCATGAAGGCCTGATTGGCGCAGTCTCCTCTTAACAGTTGTTCTAGAGATGGGTCTGCTGCTAGAACTCTGTGTGGCATTCATCTGGTCTCTGATCTGAGCTGCTGTTAACTTGCCATTTCTGAGGCTGGTGACTCGGATGAACTTATCCTCAGAAGCAGAGGTGACTCTTGGTCTTCCTTTCCTGGGTCGGTCCTCATGTGTGCCAGTTTGGTTGTAGCGCTTGATGGTTTTTGCGACTCCACTTGGGGACACATTTAAAGTTTTTGCAATTTTCCGGACTGACTGACCTTCATTTCTTAAAGTAATGATGGTCACTCGTTTTTCTTTAGTTAGCTGATTGGTTCTTGCCATAATATGAATTTTAACAGTTGTCCAATAGGGCTGTCGGCTGTGTATTAACCTGACTTCTGCACAACACAACTGATGGTCCCAACCCCATTGATAAAGCAAGAAATTCCACTAATTAACCCTGATAAGGCACACCTGTGAAGTGGAAACCATTTCAGGTGACTACCTCTTGAAGCTCATGGAGAGAATGCCAAGAGTGTGCAAAGCAGTAATCAGAGCAAAGGGTGGCTATTTTGAAGAAACTAGAATATAAAACATGTTTTCAGTTATTTCACCTTTTTTTGTTAAGTACATAACTCCACATGTGTTCATTCATAGTTTTGATGCCTTCAGTGAGAATCTACAATGTAAATAGTCATGAAAAAAAGAAAACGCATTGAATGAGAAGGTGTGTCCAAACTTTTGGCCTGTACTGTATGTAAAATATATTTTCTGTTAAGGCTACACAGACGTTCCAGACTGAGTGCTGTCTGATGCTGCACCTCTGTGGTTAAGGTCTGGTTAAGGAAAGAAAAGGACTTGTTTAAAGAGGAACACCACCTAAATTAAGAATCCCAATATATTATTCCCATGGCCCACAAAAGTTCAATCAGTAATTTGTGAACATGAGCTACTCTCTCTCACAACCAGAAAAAAGAGAAGGAAGTCAAACTTGTGATGTCATAGGGTGTGAGATCTGGAGCTGCTCCATAGACAATGACTGTGAGAATGTTTGTTTTGTTTTAATAGTCAAATGAGCTTTATTCTATTGTAGTGTTGTCACTCCTGAAACAAAAAAATATACCCATGTACTCAGAACTTTCCCCTGGGTGCTCTCAGTGTCATCTAGAATATCTTTCCCAATTCACTGTCTATGGAACAGCTCTAGACTTTGTTCTTGATGACATCACAAATATGAGTTCTTTCTAATTTTGAGAGAGTTGTTGATGTTTGCGAATATTTTTGGACTGTCTTAGACCATCGGAGTAACATGTATTAAATTTGAAAATGGGCTTAATTCCCTTCAAGGGGAAGATTATGTTCTGAGTTAATGATAGGGCAATATCGCCATCGCGGTTAAAAAAGGACAGGAACATAGTCTCCATTTTTGTTGGTAGAAAATACAGGCTCAATTTGGGCTAAAGCTGACTAAACAGAAGATGTACATTATTTTTTCTCTCCAGAAAATGCCAAATTCACTTATAAACCCATACTGTGGCTGTGGCTCAGAGGTAGAGCGAGTCGTCCATCAATCGGAAGGTCAGCAGTTTGATCCCTGGCTCCTCTAGTCTGCATGTCAAAGTATTCCTCCCGATAATGCTTCCATCGGTGTGTGAGTGTGTTAAAAGATGGTTCTTGTATGGTAGCCTCAGCCCCCAGTGTGTGTGAATGGGTGAATGTGACTTGTAGTGTAAAGAGCACTTTGAGTGGTCGGATGACTAGAAAGGCGCTATACAAATGCAGGTCCATTTTACCATACTTTATATTTACTCCTAATTAAAACAGGCACCATGCTGCTGTTTAAGATGGAACTTTTCTTGCTCAATTAGAGGGTTTTCTTCATGTTTTCAGCCAAAGAGGCATCAGACGCAGTCCTCCAGTCAGCCCATGTGGACCTCCTCAGTAAGACCACATCATAATATGCACCCGAATATGCCAGCACACCTTATTGTAGACTATAGGTTGAAGCAGTGTTTTGAGGATGGGTCATTTTTAGAATCTACCTTAGTCCATACAGCGAGTGTTTCCTGCAAAAGGCTTATCAAAACTGATGGATTACCAATTGGAATTCATTAACTTCCCTCCTTTCCCCGTCTCTTTCTGCAGCACTCTGAAGCTGCTGTAATTCCACTAATGGAGTGCTTACCATTCAGGGCCAGTTTTCCTGACAGTGACTGATGCTGCTTAATTGCTAAAAAAATAGAGAGTGGTTCCCTTCTGCTGCTAAATACAGCATAACTACAGAGAGGTGCAGGAGCGCTAATCATGATAACCAAGATGTGTTACACATCCTGGTGGGGGTCACGAGGGAGCAATATGAAATGGTAAGTCTGCACACTAGTGCTGAGCCAGCACTTTCTGTTTCTTATGATCAAAATGAAAAGTCATTATTTCTGCAGAGCTATGCGCAAAAAAATAGACAAAGGACAGTCACACCATCTGAATGTGTGCAGTAAAATAACTGAATACTAATTGCAAATTCTGCAAACTGGTATTAGTAAATGTTTTGAAATTGTATTCTCTTTCATTACTCCCACTGAAAAAACAAATCACATTGCTGTAACACGTTGCTGAGTTACTGCCCAACGATGGACACTTACTGGATGTCTTGCACAGATCCAGCAGGTCTTTCAAGACGGTTTTCTAAATGGCCACATGTCTCTGTGCTCTGTCAGACACAGCAGCACTGTATGGCGGTTTTCCTTGAGGCAGGATACAGTACAACATTGAAAAATTCTCACAGCACCAGGGATTTTGTCTCCACCTCAGTGATTGGATGGTACAGTTATTTTTAATTTTGGGTCAAGCATGCCTGCCTCTATACATTTTGAATACAGCCATTTTGCTACATCATCTCGATTATTTAATTAGTAAAATGATGCTACAGTTTAGAGACCACTGCTGAGTAGCATTTTTCTGATCTAAGGGTAACTGTACAGTTTATTGCGAATGCTGAGCTTGTCTGGACAGGCTTTATGAACGTGCATGCAGTGCTGTGTGTGTGTGTGTGTGTGTGTGTATGTGTGTATATGTATGTTTGTGTGTGTGTGTGTGTGTGTGTGCCAAGGACCAGGGCAGAGCTGAGCACTGGCCAGCACTTCCATTAGCTCTGACTGAAATTAAGACACTGCAGATGAAATACATTCAGTGGAGGTTAAGAGTCTTCTGCTACACACACAGCTACAGACCGACGGTTTCAGGCCGCAGCTCCACCAGACTGATGATGGATGACGAGGAGCAGAAGAGAGAGGAAAAGATGGAGAGAAAAAAAGCATGAGACAGAGACAGGGCGAGGGAGGAGGCAGTATTTCAGTCACACTTAGCAAACGGCTGTCATTGGCGAATCCAGATGCCTCATCACTCTGTGCTGTGTTGTTTCTCCACTGCTGCTAATGAAATCAACACTGGCCTGCAGCGTGCACGCACGTGTGTGTGTGTGTGTGTGTGTGTGTGTGTGTGTGTGTACGTGCAGGTTATGTCTCTGCATGTATGTGTCAGGTTGTTTTATTAAGAGGACCATGCATTAAACAGGGCTGTCATTTCAGGGCTGCCTCACTAGGCTGAGTGAATGTGTACATTAGCTTTCATGGCTACTGCACAACGGAGTAATGTACAACATAGTGACAATGAAAAATAACATGCTTGCTGATGGTCTTTAAAAAAAGCATTTGCAAATCTGTAACAGCTGGCCTAGTGGAGTGCAAACCTCTATTAGTGCTCAGAAATAGTGTCCCATCAAAAGCTACTAGCCTGGTTTCAGGCCTCTAACAAACTGCCGTCATCACTCACGGCTATGACCCCTAGTTTGAGAAAAAACTGACAAGTCAAAGCTTTGTAGCTGGAATTAAGAAGGAGCTCATCATACTCCTACATAGCTACCTATCTTATAAGCGATTAACAGAGGCCACAAAAATGGCTTAAAGACTGACACAACACCACAAGCTGTTGTAAGTTAACTTACAGAGTTGAAAGTACGGGAGCGTTCCTATGTTCCCATAGCCCTATGTTCCCACAGCCCTATGTGCCCACAGCTCAATGTTCCCACAGCTCTATGTTCCCAAATTTCCTTTTTCCTAAATTTGTATCAGATTTTATCCCCCTTTCTCCCAATTTGGTAGCCAGTTACACCCAACCTATTATCCAGTAGCAATGGACTACAGATGGAATGTAGCTTTTAGCTAAATCTGGTGCGTCCATCTCTTTGTTTATTGCAAACATTTAATGTAAGTGCACATTGTCCTTTTAAATAAACAAACTAAGCTAAGTAGCACAGAGGCCTCGCATTGACTAGCTTCCGGTCAGATCAGTCGAATGAAGTGCAGCAACTGGACGCAAACTATAGTTTGCAGTGCATCAGTAGGCCTACCTAGGGGATAGGGCTTAAATTGAAGGAACACAAGACCTAATTTTGAAAATGTCCTAGAAATGTGGGAACACAGGGTTTAATTTTAAGAAAAATCTTAGAAATGTGGGAACATAGGGCTGTGGGAACATAGGGCCTAATTTTCAGTGAAAAAAATTCTTAGAAATGTGGGAACATAGGGCTGTGGGAACATAGGGCTGTGGGAACATAGGGCCTAATTTTAAGAAAAATCTTAGAAATGTGGGAACATAGGGCTGTGGGAACATAGGGTTTAATTTTAAGAAAAATCTTAGAAATGTGGGAACATAGAGCTGTGGGAACATAGGGCCTAATTTTCAGTGAAAAAAAATTCTTAGAAATGTGGGAACATAGGGTTGTGGGACCATTGGGTTGTGGGAACATAGGGTTGACCCCAAAAGGGGACAGTAGAGTTAAGTACAAGTTAAAACAGGCCACTACTTGCAATGCGCCATTTTGCAGCATTCAAAAAACATGCCAGATTACACCAATGCAACTAGATGAGATGGTGTATCATCTCTATGTAACAGCTCTTTGTACTGTTGTTCTGATTTCCAGCTTTTTGGGTTATTTTCAGATTTAATATAATTTGTAGCTTCTATTGTCATTTTGACTTGACCAGCTGACTTCACTACAAGCTGACTGGCTGTAGAAACAGCTGGTGATTTGACCAGCAAGCTGCAGGTGACACCACCAGCTAGCTTGAGCCGAGCTCAGACTGGTTGCTCCTAGCAAGCCTTATCACTGCTTCCATGATACTTGCAAGATGGATACATCACTGGCTATGAGGTTCATCACTTTCCATTCAAAATTCTAACTATCATTCAAACAGGAGAAAACTTATAGGCTATGTATATTTGATCTTTAATGGATTCAAAATTCACAGTATGTGCGAAAATAATCTCAAATCAAAGGTCCTGTTCAAGCTGCAACCTCCAGGGCTGTAAAATGAAGCCAACGCACAAGTGCCAAAAACTGCAGTTCCTTGAATGACCACTTGAGGCTGACTCCAAAGCCAGTCAAACCCTATGGACACCAATGTTTGCCAATTTGTCTCTTCAGCCTCTTAGTCAGATCCACCCCTCGCTTACAGCTCCAGCCTCTTGCCCAAATATAGTCAGTTCTGGCTCCAAAAAACCTTGATGGTGATAACAGAAATGCCAAAGTCGAGGCTTCAAAACAGGAGTCTACGAACCTATGGTTGAGGTTACAGTAGCTATGTCCATTAATTTTACAGTCTGTCAGCCCTACTGGCTACCAACTGGGATATCAACTTGTATGAACACAACAGAAATTAGCAAGCAAGTAAAACAAAGTGGCGATTTAGTGTGATCATTAGGTCACAGAGCTGTAAACTACAACAGTTTGTGCCTATTTATTGTTTGCCTTTGGTTTCCCAACAGAGTAAGATGTGAATGTAATGCTATCCGATGTCAAACTTAGAAGTCCAATATGTTAGATATTTAGAGCAGCATAATTGCCAACACTGAAAAAAGCCATTAAACAGCAGAAAATTCCAAATACAGTTAATGAGCAGAGTCCTTGGGCCAGGGGTTATTAGCCTGACAAGTTTTGTGTTATCTTGGAAAAAGGTGACAACACAGCCTTCTTTCAGCTCCGCTGCTGGAGGAAACGAATCAGTGAATCTACAACATCTGTACAGGATGTGCAGAATGTGCTGTAAGCACATAGAGGAGGAGGGCAAAGAGAGAACTGAGTGAGGAGGAGGAAGAGGAGGAAGACTGTTGTAATCAAGGCTGAGCGCTAGTGTAAGTGCAGACGGATGCAGGTTGTGCCCGTGGTCCTTGATGAAGTGCTGTTCTCCTGCTGAGCCACCAAACTATTTATATACAACACACTGACAGCCTATGGGCATGGAAGAGAAAACTGCTACACTTACTGCTCTTTCTTCTTCATCACTCCATCCCTCATCTCTGTTCCTTTGCTCAAAGTGGTAGATGAAACTTAAGAGAATTCATATTCTGTACACAAAACTAAGACCCAGCATAGTTTGCCATCAGAATTTTGACTGATAAACAAGAAAGAACTGACTGACTTCCAACATTCGTCTATTTTCTCTGACATTTGTGGTGAACCAGGCAGCTACTGCCCCAAAAACTCAAGAGTCCGAACATTGCTGCGATCAAAGGTGCAGTTTGGATTCATCACATCAGAGGCCAGGCTGACAGGATGCGACTCTGACATCATCAATAATAGACGAGCATCAGGATGGGGCCTCCACTGCTTCTGTCACACTTGAGCATGTATACACACCAACACAAAACAAGGTATACTGTATATCCCTCTGGACAAATGTTTACCTCTGTAGTCAAACCTTTACAAGAAGCATGTCACCTTCAAAACTAACCCAGTTGCTAGAATACACATTGGCATTGTATGTTTCTGCAAACCAGGTATGTGTAACATTTGTAGCTTATGTAGCAGAGGTTTAAACATAGGTTTAAACTATGACAAAATCACCGCATCCCTTGCAAAACCACAGTGTGACATTTTTACACTTTAAACTAAACACTAGCCGCCAATCAAAACACATTTAAAATGCAAGAAATACAACATATAATATAAAAATCCACAATAAAACCACAACTATTCAAACATAGTGGCCTTTCAAGACAAACAAGCACATGTCTCTGTCGCCACATTCTTCATGAGACCCTTAAATTCATCAATTAATATAGGTGATCCTAGTTTTAGATCTTTTTGAATATTGTTTGCCCAATGTTGCTTTATAGATAAGAATATACCAGTGCTGTTGTCTGCGAATGGTCAGTGACGTCCAACCCACCAAATCATAAAGAATGCAGTGAGTCAGTGACTTTGCACTTGTAATAAAACGTAGAGATGCATGGTACACTGAATCAAGGCTACGTAAAATGGTGGAGGTTGTTAATCAGTCACAGACAGAAAAGTCCTGGGCGACTGGACTGGATTCACAATAACATGCTAACACTCTAAACTAAGATGGTAAGCAAGGTAAACATTATACCTGCTAAACAGCCGCATGTTAGCATTCATGAGCATGTTAGCACGCTGGCTTTAACACTTACTGTAGCTCAGAGCACCACTATGTGTAAGTACAGCCTCACAGAGCTGCTCCCACACTCTTTGTTTTGTTTATCTGCGCCTAAAAAATATTAATTACAATACAACTCACAGCGCAATTACAGCAGAGTATGTTCCAGGTTAGATTAATGTGCGATTCTTACCAATAACGTCACTCAGATTAGATGGGAGTTAGCATTTGCACCCAGTGTTATCAAAGTAGGGCCCCTTGTCTTAACTTCCTATGGCCAAAATCTTCCTTTCTAAAGAGAACCTTAGCAGCAGTGATGCATCAAGTGTTGCCCTTAAAACACTTAGGGAACAACTACATGTTTGCAAAATTATAAAATAAAACCTGAGTCATTTATGAATTTTTAAAAAAAGCACAAAATGATAATTCATCTCTCATCTGCAGCATCTATGTTTGCGTAATGATATAAACCCTCTGACAGATTACCTTCTCTTGAGATTGTGACAAGAGACTTTATTAACTATTAACCTATTATGTAAAGAGCCAACACTATCAACAGCAGCTCAGAACATAATGAAACATTCAGTCATCTTTCACGAGTATAAGCTTTGGTTATTTGTTAGAAACCCCACTCTCTCGGGCTTGGTTGTGAAAAGAACAATGTGAGAGGTTCAATTCCCTCATTAATACATTAAAATGTCAAAGCTATATGTTAAAATGTCAAACCTATTAATGGTACTGCCAGTCTGCAGAGCTAAAATGTCAGGGAGAAAACAAATGCAGTATGCAGTGAACAAAATAAGAGGTGGAGCAGTACAAATGCTGAGTAAAGGTAGCAATCTTTCCTGAAAGATTCGTTCAAACAAATGTAAATAGCAATGTTGTGATGAAGGCGTAATCTACGACTCCGTCTTCCTTGGGCCCCACTGAGAGGCTTCAATCACGCTGTAGGGAGTCAGTGACATAACCACTCCACCCTGCAACCCCCAAAGTCACCTTTCACTGATTGGTTGGAGGTCGAGTGCAGTGGAGTGGAGGAGCGAATTGAGAGAGAATAGGGGGAATGGAGTCTCGAGAGGACAACTACTTCACTGTACAATTGTAACTACACTGATTAATCTCAAGGGACGGCTCAGCCTCAGACATGGCTGACGCATGGGTTTCTGCAGATTTCAACAAGTTCAACCATTAAAGACCTTTTAAGGCCCTTTAAAAACCATTTCAAGGCCACTTCAAGCATTTCAAGGCCTATTACACTTATCCATACTGGCCTCTAACTCATTATTTCAACAGGCTTTGTGAAATGCACTGTTTGACAGTAAACACACAGTCAAGCTTTTAATGAATAGTTTGACATATTTGTTAAATGTGCTTATTTGCTTTGTTGCTGGGATTCAAATAAGAAGACTGATGTCACACACATGTCCATATGTTAAATATGAAGCTATAGGTAGCAGCTAGCGCACTTAACTCAGCATAAAGACTGGAAACTGATAGCCTGTCTAGTGTAAAGAATTTTTTCTGGGCCAGCCATAGTAACTATGACAACATCACTGCATCCCTTGCAAAACCACAGTGTGACTTTTTACACTTTCATTTTTGGACAAATTAAA
Source organism: Epinephelus lanceolatus (assembly GCF_041903045.1). Lineage (NCBI taxonomy): Eukaryota > Metazoa > Chordata > Actinopteri > Perciformes > Serranidae > Epinephelus > Epinephelus lanceolatus. Next base: position 16,871,200 of record NC_135747.1, on the reverse strand, counting down.
CAAATAAAATACAGGTAAGTGGATTTGGATACCTTCTGACAGAGCCGTCAGCTTTTTCCCTCTATCTCCAATCTTTATACAAAGCCAAGGCTTCATTTTTACTTTACAGATAGTGGTATCTATCCTCTCATGTCTCCTGGTGAGAAAGTTTAAAAGAATATTTACCATAATGTCCAATTCCTTCAGGATTTTTGGGACAGCATTCTAACTACTAGTCACAACTTGAGAAATGCAAGTGGCAACAAGGTAGTGCCAAAAACCGCAGTTCTGTAAATGTACAAAACCTGATTAATACAGTAGGAGGAGCCCTCAAGAGACAAGGAAAGATAGGCAGTAAAGAGGAGGATGTTTCTCATTCTCCATGTTAGTTTGAAATGTAATGATTTTTGAGAGAAAACTAGCAGGAGAAGGTGCGAAAGAGATAGAAATAAACAGAGAAAAAGCAAAAGAAAGAAGCATGACAGTGTCTGTTGCTCCTCCTGATAGACCCAGCAAGGCTATTCATTACTCCCTGAACGCCAGCCAGTGTCAGTTATATTACTGCAAAGCCGTCCCTGACTGACGGCCACGAGTGGGGGGAGAAAAATGGCTGCAAAATATTGCTCGATACCCTGGGAGAAAACAAGGGAGGGGCAGTGATGGATGGGTGTGTTTGACCCAGGCGGGGTGGAAGGCAGAGATGGGTCTCTTCCAGATGAGACAGGGAGTCGGCAGAGCCCCTGCCCCTCTGCCCAGAGCACCCCAGCCTTGTCAGGATGAAAGGCATCTCGCTAAGCTGCCTCCGTCAGTGCTTCTATCACTCGTGTCAAAACAGACTCTTTCCATATTCAAAAGATAAAACTGAACCTCACGTGATGGGAATACAGAAACACAGCTGAGCCATCCACTGAGTTTGTGACAGGCCTGATGTCAGCATGAGGGCAGATGCCCCCCACCTCCCTATAACAGTCCAAAAAACAACATCATGGTGGCGTCAGACAGCTCTGAGATGATTTTATGCCCCATGTGGACTTGCATACACAGTAGAAAACAACAACAACCAGAGCAGTTAGTCTTAGGTTCTCAGCTACATGATGTTCAGCCATTTGTCCAACGTCATTGAGGAATCCATATCTTATTGGCAAACATAGCTATATTAGCCTCCTTATGGTGGCAACACAAGGATATGTAATCAGTATAGTTGTTTATAGCTTAACATTAGCTTTTTACTAAAGGCGATTGCATTTAAGCTTCAGAAATCATACAAGTCATGTTCATTTGTGAACAAAATGTGTAAGTATCAAAAATGTTTGCCACAGAGATCATTTCTTGCAATAATCCAAAATCCAATGGAAAAATCCTATTGGGTTTTTGACAAGGGATCCTGGGAGATGTTAACTTCCACAGTGGCCCCAAGGAAACTATATTCATATTATATTTATAGTTTCCTTGGTCGGCCTATAAAAAAATGTAATTGCACTCTATTTGTATTTTTTTAGTAGAATTTCTTTATCATTTTATTTTGTGGTACAACAGATGTTGCAAAAATAATGAATAAAATAATCATGGCCTGTGGATTTTAAACGGCCCGCAGCTTGTCTTCCAAAGCACTATACATGGCACACGACACAATATTAGTTAATCAAACAAGATCAGTCTGCATTTTTTCTGTTCATCTCTTAATGCAGGACTATCACACAGTGGAACTAATGAGTTTTTTTTTAAAAAAAAACAAAACACATGGTACACAAGCAAACTAATAGTTTGGCTGTGTTTCTCTCATTTGTATGTGATTTTTTCTTTTTTTTTGTAACCCATGTGATGCGAGAAACAGCTGGCCTTCAGGTATTTTCACACTACCTTATCTTGCCCCCAACAGTGTGGACAGCTCTGATGTGGGTAAAAACATATTGCTACCTCTGCTTCCTGTGATGTGTGGTCAGTTCAAGTCACACATGATAATGTACTTTCATAGTAATTCCGAATGTCAGAGTGCAATTAAATGTTGCTCATCTGTGCTATACTAAATGTTATCAACAAGAGCATATTTAATATATGGCCAAAGATTATGTTACCTGAGGCTATATGGGCCACAGTAGTTATTCATCCCCCACTCCTCTATGCTGTAATCTCCTTTGGGTGCTCAGACATAGCGGCCCTTTAAAGCAGCTCTCTCAAAACAGGTTATAGCTCTTAACTTGACCTTTTCATCACTCACATGCTGGTGGCCCCAGACACCAGGTCAGGCACTGTGTGGTTAATGTCATGTTTGCCTCCAGGTATAACTGCAGGTGGCAGGTGGTGTAAATGTGCATGTATGCAACAGTGGTTTAAGACTAATAAAGCTTGATAGCTGGAACCACCAGGTGGTCAGTTAAATTTTATGATCGATGTTTTTTTTTCTACATTTAAAAATATGACATATTTGTATCTACAGGTGGATAACACAGTAAATTGGCTGTCTGTGTGTGTGCACAATTCATGAGGATACAGGGATACAATGGTCGTTTATAGGATCCTGTTGACTGTGTGACGAGTATTTCACTGACGTCACGTGGTTGACGTTTGCGGAAGCAAGCCGTTGCTTTAGCCTGATAACCCAAAACCAAAACAGAGAGGATGTTTTCGTACTAAATCCCCAAGAAATCAGAAAATATTTTAAATATCGCTTTGTCACTCTCCGGTCGACTCACCGGTTATCACCCAGCACCTGTCAGACGGCTGAGAAGAAGCTAACTGCGACTGAGATGGAGGTAAATGTTTAGTGTCGAGATGTTAGCTTAGCCAGTCTGGTACAACTTGTACTGCTTGTTACATCTTAAAGTTAGCTAATATTATAATGCTCTTTCGTTCGTAATAGCGCTGCTGGGGACTTTGAAACAGGGCTGTAAGCATTAACAGGTTAAGCTACCCATTGTGAGGTGTTTACTCTCTCTGCGAACTTCATCCCAAACCTTGTTGTTTAAACGCGCTGAATATCGACATTTGGCAATGTAAGAAAATCACAGTGCTCTGAAGCACTATATGCCTCTGTCACGATATATTATATGTATTAACCATGTCGCCTAGCCGTATTTCACAAAAGCTCTCATAATTGGTGACACTGCTCGCATCCGCCATCCAGACTACATGTGTAAATGTTGACACAAGGAAACGCGAACCTTTTTTTAAGCCGGCATTTAAACTCTGTTAGCTCTGAGAGCTTACTTTGTATAAGTTATACACATAGTATATATACACACCGAACTGAACAGTGGCTTCCAACTAAACATACAAGCTTTAAAAACCTTTCTCTATCAACAATTATTTTTGCCGACAACCAGAGCAACATTTAATTTAGGGTTTTTCAAATGGAATACTGTGCTGACTGTGAGACTGCTTTTTGTTGGGCATGTCTGCCATGTCTATAGCATATCTACGTTTTAGACGTTTTAGATATCTTTGTTGCAGTCTGCTCCTAGTTAGGTTTGTAATTTCTTCTTTTTTCTCTCACTGAAACAGGAACCTGGTGGTACTGGAGCGGAGTCTGCGGCTCCATCGCCTGCAGGTGCAGTCAAGTCAAAGGTACTGTATCTACAAGCGTATTATTGCTCGTAGAGGCTATCACCATCTGTAGTATGTGTCTAAATTTGTATGAACATGATTTTCTTTATATATTTTTCTCAGCTGGACACACTGCCCAAAGATGACCTTATCAAGTTTGCAAAGAAACAAATGGCTGCCATGCAGAAGATGAAAGGCAAATGTGCAGGTAGCTATAATTGCCATAAAAGCTTTTGTTTGTCTCTTTGGTTATGTAGACTAATAGTGTACAAGTGTGTAACATTATCTCCATTTTCAGATTTGGAAAAAGAAGTTGAATCCCTCAAACAGCAATCCAAAAACAATAACAACAGTTCAGATGACTCTGCTCTGATTCAGGTGTGTTTGTAGGGAAGTATTTCATCATGTGTCTCTGTTAACAAGCTGTACTTCATTTTCATGCTGCATCATGCAAATCATTTGGGAGTGTGTGTCACAGGAGCTGACTGAGAGGATGGATGCCTTACTACTGGAGAAGGCAGAAACTCAGCAAAGTCTTTCACTATCTCGTAAAGATCTAGAGAAGACAAAGCAGCAAGCCAAGGTGAAATACAACACAAATATTGTATGATGTGTAACACGGGTTAATTATTTACTTTTATTGAATATTTCTGTGTATTTCTGTAAATTATGAAGTCCTTTTATTGATGCATGTCTGCTTGTTATTTTGCAGGGTGACCTAGCAGTGCTGCAGGGAGAGCTTGACCGTGTAAAAGAAGATCATCAAAAGAAGATCAAGACCCTTGAAAGCAGCATTGAGGAATCCAACAACAAACACCGAGAAGAAGTGGCTTATTTCCAGAAATTACTGAAAGAGCGAGAAGAAAGCGACAGGGAGAGGGAGAGTGAAAGAGAGAGGGAGCGCCTGGCTGAACATGCTAGTGCAAAAGGGATGGCTGAAGAAGTCCGCTCTTGCTTAGAGGCTCAGCTGGAAACCCTTCGAGCTGAACTGGAAGCGTTGCGGGAGCAAAAATCCAAGGAGTTGGCTGAGCTGCAGGAGAGCTACCAAAGGGATTTGACGGAGGCCCAACAGGAGATGGAGAACCTGAAGGAGGAGCTGAATCAGAAAAGTCTGCAGCATGAGGAGGAGATGAGGGCTCTGGAGGAGGACTGTGAAATAGAGAGAGAGCGTCTCCTGTTGCTCCACGAGGAGCTGACCGAGCAGCTGGCTCTCAAAGGTATAACAGAAGTCAGAATAGGACCTAGATCTGTCACAGTGAAGGTTACTCACTGTTTCCTGGAAGTAATTTCATTTATCCAAGAATAAACACAGTTAAAATAAACAGAAAAAGAAACCATTGACCTCATCACCTACTTTCTTATTTATGGTAGAAGCACAAATATCAAAGGAAAATGCTCTAATCAACAAAATCTGCAAGTCTGCAAAATCATGCATGGTATGACGCTGCAAAATTGTGTCGCCGCTGCATCTGATGGAATTGTCTCTATTGGCTCTATTAGTCAAGATGGCGTTGAAGATAACATATACAGGGACTAATTAATTTCATAATGTACCTAACATTAGTTAATCATAGCATATCAGGTATAGAAATAATCTGCAGATGCTGACAAAACTTTTCTATAACTGTCAGTTTTTGAACAACGACGAAGGCCAAAATGTGTCCTGCATCAGACTGTAAGACCTGGTGTTTTTAGCCAGGACGATTTCCAGCCCCAAGCGACAGGTTGTTAGGAATGACAGGAGGAAATTAACAGGAAGTCAGCAGTCAGTGATGGTATGAAACAGTCAGACAGACAGATACACACTCGCACAGAAACACACACGACCAAATGCATGATTCCCACTAGAGTGTATATACACATATATATATTATGTGTGTGTGTGTGTATTTTTATCATTGATTAAATGGAAATTGAAATTACTTTTCCCACTAACATCCCCACCATTATTTTTTCAGACAGCTTCCTGCAGGATGTGCAGGAGGAAGATGAGGAACCTGCCCGTGGTTCAGGGATTGCCAAAATGCTGGAGCTGTCAGCCCGAAGTCAGGGTGACTCCAGCCTCGGTGATGGAGAGGAGACAGAGACAGGAAGACTGAGAGCAGCCCTGGAAGAACTCCAAGCCCAGAGCACCATGTTACAGGATGAGCTCACCCTGCTCAGTAATGTGAAGGGTGAGCTTGAGGCAGAGCTGGAGAAGGTCAGGGAGGAGTTTCAGATGGAGAAAGAAGAGCTGGAGTTTAAAATCAACGAGTTGCAGATGAACCGGGAAAGTGCTCCCAATGACCCAGCTGTAACGCTGAACCAGCAAGAAGAAGAGTTTCAGCAACAGAGCGAAGCACACAAAGATGGAGGTGAATCCAAAGAGTCAGCAGTCAGTCCTGGGGACCAAAACAGTCTAAATCCTGAGGAGCTGAGGGCCCAGTGTGAGGCCTTGACCAGAGAGAGAGACTCTGCTGTGTTCGAGTGTCAGCACATCAGAGACATCCTGCAAGGTCTGGAGACAGAACTGGGTGAAAAGACGAAAAATTTTGTTCTTCAGTACAACGCCATGAAGGAGCAGGGGACCAGTACTTTGCGGGAACTCCAAGACAAGCTGGAACAACTAACCCAGGAGAAGGATGAACAGATGCTGAGGGTGAGAGAGGTCACAGAGGAGAAAGACACTCTGATGAAGGACCTGCAAGACCTGAAGCTAAAGCTTGAAGTTACTGCAGGCGAAGACCAGAAACTTCAATCATCTGTAGAGGAACAAACAACTTTAGCCTGTGAATTGAAGCAGTCTGTGGAGGAACTGACCAAGCAGAACGAGGAGATCCTCTCCCAACTGCAAATGAAGGAAAATGTGACTCAGGACCTGAAAGAGATGGTCAACAAGCTGACTGAAGAGCGAGACCAAATACAGTCCCAGCTTCAGCATACAGAAGAGGAAATGCAAAAGCTGAACAATGAGAGAGGGAAAGAAATGGAGAGGCTGCTTGAGGAGAAAGAGAAAGAGGCACTTTTGCGTAAAGACGAGAACATGAAGGAGTTGAACAGCTTGAAAAAAGAGAAGGAGGATGAAGTGCAACATCTGAAAGCGGAGAGGGAAAAGCTGGAGGAGAGCCTTAGGGAGGAGGTGGAGAGAAGGCAGGATACAGTTTCTGCTTTAGAGCTGACTATCAGAGATCTCACCATAGAAAAGTCTGACCTCCAACAGAAATTGGAAGAGGCATTCACTGGGCTTTCTAAAACCCAGGAAGGAAGGGAGCTTTTGGGCTCCAAGATGGCAGCCATGGAGGCTCAGCTACAGCAGGAGACCTCTGAAAAGAATCAGCTAGAGATGAAGTTGAGTTCACTGACAGAGGAGGCAGAGCAGGCTTGCGCCACAATCACAGCTCTGGAGGGAAATCAGTCTGAAGCGCTTAGAAACTCCACCAAAGAAGTTGAGGAGCTCCAAGCACGTGTTGATGAGCTGGAAAAGGAAAAAGGGCTGTTGAAGAGTAGTCTTGAGGAGGCTCAAGGAGTAATGGGATTAGAGGAGGTGGAAAAGGAGCTCCAGGCTCGTATCGCAGACCTGGAACAGGAGAGGAGCATGTTGAGAAACAACCTGGAGGAGGTGGTGAAGGATACAGAAGGGCTGCAGAAAGACCTGGAGGACATGAAGTCAGTCAATGAAAAGCTTAACGAGGAGAATCAGAGACTGCAGGCTCACATTTCTCTGATGACTCAAGAGAAAGAGGAGAAGGTGGAAGGGGAAATGAAGACAGAGATGGAGAATATGGAGAAAGAAAGAAAAGAGCTAAAAGACCAGCTGACCGAGAAGGATTCACTCATATCTCAGTTGAGGAGCGAGATTGCTACAGTCCAGGTGCGTGGAGCTCCTGTTGTGTCAGGTTCTTCTTAGAGGAATGTCAGTCCACAAGAAACAGGAATTTAAGATGCTGTTCATAATCCTGTTTATAATCACTGATCTTATTCTGCCAAATATTAAAAATAAGTAATTGTTATTGACCATATTTTGCTTTAGCTGTCGAATCAGACATGATCAGGCAGCCATATTAATTACTGTCTATAATGTTGCCTTTTCTCATAGCCCCATTACAGATTGCTAAAATCAAAAATTTTCCAAACTTACTTTGGTAATTTTTTAACCTAGACCCTATTTTTCCAAGTTTTGTGTCTAAGTGACTAATGGGAGCAACAGTTTTTGAAATTGGTCCAGTATTGAATGAAAGGGCTGTAGCCAGCAACAGGAAACAGGCTACGATGTAACCACTCAGGGCATGTATGCACTGTCAGTTTACATCCTCTAAAGGTGCTTGTTTTTGCTGCTGACAGGCTCAGATTATTATTTTAAAGGGTCTGACAACATTATGAAAAGGATCCCTACTTTTTGTACAGTAAGACAGTAACACTCTTTTTGTTTCACCAGCCCCGAAATCACCATCGCCAAACCCACCAGACTCTGTTTAAATAAACAGTAATTCAGCATGTATAGAGCCAGCATAGTTTCACATCTAACTGGGTGGATTTATTTATTAATTTAAAAACATCCCCATTAGCTGATGCCAGTGGCACTAGCTAGTATTACTTGGGTCTGAAATCCAGTATGTTAGATTCATCATCCACATATGCTGTACATCTCCAGCTGTGTTAAATTAAGTGGTGAATCAAGGGTTTATTTCAACCAAACCAGAGTTGATGATTGTTGGGACAGTGGAAAGATGACCTCAGATGACTTCTGTGAAATTTATTTTGTTTTTGTGTTTTACGATGATAAAATAACTGTTCATTTAAATGGAGTCTGGCAAGTTTGACGATAGTGGTTTTGGGGCTGTTCCTGGTAAAACAAAAAGGATCTCACTCTTCAACATAAAGATGTGTCTCTGTAGGGATCCTTTTCCAGACACAGAATAACAATCTGAGCCTATCAGTGGCAAAACAAGCGCTTGTAGTAGACGTAAATGAACAGTGCACAATTGCCCATCAACATTATGTTGGAGCAGCTGGCTGCACTGGTTTTGTTCAATACTGGACCAATTTGAAAAACTGTCCATTAGTCACTTAGACACTAAAACGTGGAAAAAACATAGGGTCCAGGTTGAAAAATATTGAAACTACCCTTTACACCATATAGCAAGTCAAATACCTTGATGAAGGTGAAGCTTTGCTTGTTTTTCTTTATTTTTTGACAATCAACTTCTTGGCAGGCATTTGGCATTTTTTGTTTTTTTTTTATCTCGTATACTGAACAGCATTCTCAATTATTTAAGAGAATAATCTGTAGATTAACTAGTAGATCCCGTAAAACTTCAGTTTAAAGCCCAGTCCCAATTTAACACCCAGTCCTTTTTACTAGCCTGGTGTGGCTACACATTTTGCCAAGGCCTTTCTCTATTAGAAGCCTGGTCTGGTTGCCAAGCAGTTCATAATTATAGAAGTTCTTTCGATGTTTAAAACTGGATTGTTTACTACACAATGCCAATGTTAGTTAGCTGCTTAGATCGCACATACAAATATTAATGTTTAAATTTCTGTCAGTATGGAGATGCCACACATCTTTAGCTCGGTTCAGTTTATTTCACTGAACCACCAGAGAAGAGTGTAATTCATTTAGATTTACCACCCTGCCAAAAAAGCAAGTGGTGACGCCCTTCCTCTGAAGCTGTCAAACTAAAAACGTGTCTGATGTTTTTTTAGCTTATTCTTATGTTTTCTGCTCTTAACCCCTCTTCTCTGTCAGGAGTCTGCTGTCCAGTCTGCATCCTCGGAAGAAAATACAGCCAGTGAGATCACAACAAAAATAGGTATGGAGGTGACACTTGTTGTTATTTCACGAAATATATGGCCCTTCAAAAACCAATTTAATTTGTTTTCTCCGTGGAGCGGATGATAAATTATAGATTATAAATTCTGAGTGTCGTAACTGCTGCTGCCCTCAGCTCTCCTGGAGAAAGAACACAAAGAAAAGGATGAGAAGATGAACAAAATCAAGGCAGTGGCCATCAAAGCAAAGAAGGAGCTGGAAACCAGTAAGAAAGAGGTAAAGGGAAGCATGACATTTCTTAAATGTAGATGCAAGTTTGCTGTGCTTTTATTTAACAACGTGAACAAGACATTTGAACGTGATGTAAATACACAGGAGTTTACATGTTATTGTTCTTCCTGCTGATTTTTTAACCAGAGGAACACATCCTAAATATTTGTTGGAAAGGTCAATAGAAATTCCATTATCAAAACAACAACAACATTATAGTAAAAGTATAATTAAAGTATTGTTTTAAGGTCGGGACACTTAATAAATATTGATATAGATTGTAGATAAATTATGCATTTTTCCCCTCTGTGCTTAGATTACATAATGCGTCTGAATCGGCAATTTATTTTTTTCTCCAGGTTGCATCCCTGAAAGAAGAAGTAGATACACTGAAAGCAGAGAAAGAGAGAGTGAACAGCTCCATGAAAGATATCATCCACGGTGCTGAAGGCTACAAGGTAGGCAACTATGTGGGACAAAGCAACTTCCAGAACATCCTGCTTAACTAAACTAAAAGTTACTTCCTCAAAGACACTGATGCAAATAGCTGCTGCCAGGTGAAAACATCAAATCTGCAAAAACAGTAAACTACTCAGGAACACTGAAAAACAGCCTTTGTTTTCACAGAGTTGTGATCATAAATATATGTAATCATGAAACTTTTGTGTCAAACAGTCACTGAACTATTGTGGCGTAAGATGTGTATCAGCTCACCAAATATAGAATTGTTGTTCAACATAATGTGGTGTAGAGATGCATATTTTACTGTACGTAATTAATTCAATTGAAGTGCCAAATGACGAACTGAAAAATGTATTGATAACCTTTATATTAGATTCCATAATAGAGCACAAATAAATAAAACAATAAGTAAACAATATTTCTTAGTGTTTGACATGTCAGAATAAAGACAACACCAGACATTTATTAGAGAGTTAAGAATTTTTGAATCTTTGAAACAGACCTTTTTGCCTGATGTGACTCCCAGAGGTCTCCATAAGCAGCCCCCAGACTGCACTGTGCTTTACGACTGTGTCTCCATTAGAGAAGAAGCCACTCTGTTGTGTCTAATGAGAGTCACGTCCCATACTCAACTGTAAATGCAGCTGATATCTGAGATGCATAGTGTTTACCTTCACCGAACTGTTCAAGCGGCTCCCGGTAATAAATGACTCTGTGTTTGTGTGTTTGTGTAGCACCTGCAGATAGATTACGACAGGCAGACAGAGCAACTGGATAAAGAGAGAGAGAAGGCGGAGGAGGCAGAGAGACAGATTGCTGAGCTGACCAAACGACTCAGCAGTGCTGTCACACAGGTAACACAGATACACACTCAATCACACACACCCACACATTACCACTAACAAACACACAAACTGCTCTCACCCTCCAGTAAATCTAAGCAGTGCCACTTTGTCCTGCAATACATCTCTCCAATACTTCTCGCGTAACTCAGTTTCCATCTGATTTACAGTGAGTCGTTTTAGCCAGCGACACTTTACCCAGCTATGCTTGACGGCCTGGTGCCCACAAATAGCCTATCAGATGTGACTGGGTGAGCTAGGGAGAAATTTTGTTTATATATACTTCTCTCCCCAAGCTCATAACTGTCTCTTTCCAATGAGAGAACAACAGGCAGGTAAATGGAGCGGAGTATAGCTTCCATCTGCTGCAAGCTATTGCAACACCATTTTCTGAGACAGAGGTTTATTCTTGTGTGCACTCATGGGTCTCAAGAGGAGCCAAGCCGACTGAAAGCTCGTCAGGGATCTAAGAGTACGTCTGGACATCTCTGTTTACCAATCATAGTTTCAGTGTTTGGCTGACAGATGACGGGAGGTAGCTGCTGCCGCCTGGCTCAGTGTTCCTTGCAGAGAAAACCCTCAGAGCCTGCCGCTGTCAGATTTGCATGAATGACTTTCAAATGTGTCTCGTGTGTTCATGCAGGTGTGGCGCATTTGCCTACATGTGCATCTTCAGGTGGAGACCTTGAATGAGAAACAAGTTAAACCATATTCTCGTTGTGTGAAACATTCATTTCATTGGGATTTAAAAGATCATGAAATATATTCTTAACTCATTAAAAACCCATAAAACCATTTTTCAACCAGGACATTACTTTACCATGTTTTTGTATCTAAGTGACTAATGGGAACAGCAGTTTTTAAAATTGGTCCAGTTTTGAGGAAACAGGCTGGAATCTAGCGACTGTTGGTATTTGCACCATTAGTTTATGTCCAATAAAGGTTCCTTTTCTTGTCACTGACAGACTCAGAATATTTTAAGTGTCTGACAACATTATGGAAAGGATCCCAACAGCAATAGACCTTGTTGTTAAAGAGTTAGATCCTCTTTGTTTAACCCTTTGAAACCTCAGGAAATTGGCTTGATTTTTCTCAAAAACATGGGAAGAAAGCAAGGAGCAACAGAGGGGGAGATTTGGAATTAGTAAAGAGAAAATTAATTAATTAATTAAAAAATGAGAAAACTGTTTCTAAAAAAAGAAAAGAAAAAGAGAGAGTTAAAAAAAACAAACAAACAGGGAAGTGATGTGGAAAAAGTGCATAAAAATTATAATAATTCTGTACCACAATTCAAAATATGTAGTAATAATAATTAGGAATATATTTTTCCCTAGCTTTTTTCTTTTTCCCCCAATTTTTCATGTAAATAATCTTTTTAATCTATTTTTTATTTTTGCAATTTTTGCGACATCTTTTACTGAGTTGCTCATTGCATTTTTCCCCATGTTTTTGGAAGAATCCCACCTATTTGCTCAAAGGTTTAAATAGTTGAGAACGGCGTCTGAAAGCGACACATGCAAAGTGAAAAGGAAACCAGAAACAGCCATGAAATTGCTATTGAAAAGTAATTTTAGCGTATGTAAAGTCAGCTAATTTTCACATCTAGCTAGGTGAATTAAGGGTTTACAACCAAACCAGAGTTGGGGATCGTTGAAATAGTGGAAAGATGAACCAAGATGGCTCTTGTGAAATTTGTTTTGTTTCTGTTGGCTTTGAATGAAGTGTGTTTCACCATTATAAACTTACTGCTTATTTAATGGAGTCTGCCGAGTTTGGGACTGTTTCTAGTAAAACATAAAGGGTCTTACTCTTTAAGAAAAAGGTCTATTCCCTATAGAGATCCTTTCCATGTTCTCAGTCACTTATAATAATAACCTGAGCCTGTCAGTGACAAAAAACAAGCAGGTTTAGTGGACGAAGTGTGATGGTGTACAATTGCCCATTAGCCTTACATCGCAACTGGCTGCAGCGGTCTCACTCAGTACTCGTCCATTTTCAAATATCGTTGATCCTATCGGTCACTTAGATACAAAAATAAGAAAAACAGAGTGAAAAATGCCAAAGTTAGCCTTTAATACAATAAAATAACCAAAAGTGATTGATTTTGTGAAATAAATCACAGTTAAATACAACTAGCATTGTAGCTCATCATAAACCAGCTTGCCTCAGAGGTGCAGGGCTGATGTAGTTTACTAAAAGATTTATAATTGAACACACCAAACAGTGAAACTGTGTATTTCACACCTTGTTTCATTTCACAGTTTTTCATTAAATCATATTTTCTGCCTGATAAGTTGCTTAACTTAAGTGTGTCACCTAATGGGGATAATAATATAATATAATATGCTTTTACAGAATGAGACTCTGAGCAGTGAGAAGGAGGACCTGCTGGCCAGTTTGGAGACCCAGAGGAACACAGTGAGGCAGCTGGAAGCCCAAAACCAGGAGCTGCAAAGACAGTCAGCCAGTCTGGATAGAGACATGATGGCAGAGAGAGCTATGAAAGAACAGAAGATCAAGGTAGAAAGGAAGAGAGATGTATAATCCATATTACTGTTATGTACTAATCAGAGATCACGTCAGCCTGTGCTCCCAATTTTGTATTTTAGCCATAGACTGTATAAAGGAAATGGATGTAGCATCCAGGTCTGAAAAGTAAAGCCAGTAGGCCCGTTTCCACTGAAGAAGTTCCTGGTACTATTATACTATTGTGGAAGTACCTTAGATCCTCATTATTTCTAATGGCCAGCAGGGGGCGACTCTGCTGGTTGCAAAATGAAGTCTAATTGTACAGAAGTCAATGAGAATATGACCCTACTTCTCACTTGATTTATTATATTTTCCTAACGAGTTTATAGTCTTAATGGTTAATTTCACGTCTTCTTCAATACAGCATGATGTTCATTTTCTAAATTATGGTCCCTTCTAGATTAAAAGAGACGATAAAGCAGGGTATGCTTTAGAGCATGACCACTTTGTGATTTTCAAGTAGCTATCACGGTGGTGCCCTTGGGTTCTCAGTCAGATCCACCCCTCGCTCATCCATAGCTCTACCCTCCTCTCCACATACGGTCATTTTTGGCTCCAAAAAACACAAGATGGCGACGGCCAAAATGCCAGACTTAAGGTTTCAAAATGGTACTCCACAAACCAGTGGGTTACGTCACGGCAGTTACATCCACTTTTTTTTATAGTCTGTGATTTTAGGTGATCTTATAGCACCACATGCAGTGTGTGAAACTTTAGACCTACCTGTATGTAAAGTATCTAGTTAAACTGCTTTTAAGTGTTGATATAATAATATGAAATATACAGTATAAAAATCCCTTTGTGTGCATATGCATGTGTGCTTGCTTGCTTCTCCAGGACTTGTCAACTGCCATGAAGGAGGTAGAAGAACTGACAGCCCAGCTCCGCAAGCAGCAGCAACAGTCTCAGCAGACTGCCCAGGAGCTGGAGCAGCTACGCAAGGTACACACACACACACACACACACACACCACACACCACACACTCAGCTTCTCAGACACTAGTGTCTCTGAGGGCCTGTCCAGTCAAGCGACTGGACTGATGATGGCCGGCCTGCAGCTACAGCAGCACCTCTCAGGGAGAAAGAGAGCAATTCTAGCCCACAGCACAGGAGCTGCTGTTTCTTTTCCATTAGTGGAGACCTACATAGTGAAACAGTGTACATGGACGCTGCCAGGAGCTCTGACCTCACGTCATGTGTTCACATTGTTAGTACAGCCCAACAAACACTTTGGGGGTTTTTTAGGCTGATACCAACAGTGATTTTTGAGAGTACGGAAGAAACAATTACACTGGGCACAATTCTTTTGTTTTGGCCAAGATCCCAGAAAGTTTATTATAACAGAGTAGTGATAAAGAAATGTTTAGGTTAAGCTGTATTATTTAAGATAATATTAAGAGTTCATACATGATAAGGTAAATCTTTTTATTAGGAAATATGAGGGTCAAATATCCATAAAAATATCACCTTGCCTAAAGTTTACCATTTAGCAAAAGATGTCACAGTGTGTGTGTGTGTGTGTGTGTGTGTGTGAACAGAATTGTAATTATATAATGTTTCAAGAGGTCAGGTCCTAAACTACCACCTCAAGCCTTCCTCCTTTTAAGCCTTTCTAGGTTCTCAACAGTCACAGATAAACAGATTAAATAATCTCTTGAAAAACATGTCACCTTTTTTTTTATATCCACGTCTCTTATTTAAGAAGTAGGATAGCTGCTAATTTTAAACTTGTTTGACTCTGTAAATTATTTCTTTAGTGTTAAAAATTCCAACAGCGTATTATACGCAGCATTAAATAAGTAAATGTTGGATAAAGCCAGATGTTGAAAATGAGAATGAAAAAAAAATGAAAATTCTACTTTTTTTTTTGTTCTGTAAAAAATGTGTGTGACTGTTGAGGAGATGAGGGTTTGAGCTTTGTTCCCTGTAATGACAAGTGTTTTGGTTCTGCCTCTAGGAGGCGCAGCAGAGCTCTCTGCTGGACATGGAGATGGCTGACTATGAACGCCTGGTCAAAGAACTCAATGCCAAACTCATAGAGAAAGATGAGTGTGTTGAGGAGTTAAAGGCTCAAATAAGCACACTGACCCAGAAGGAGGACACACTCAAACAGGAAATCGGTATGTATGAGACATTAGCATCTGTGCTCAGTCTTTGACACATTGATTAATACTTCTCAAAGATTAGTCTAGCTAAAGGATGTATATTTATTTAGAAATAGCATTATAATAAGAGGATACCAGCTGTGCTCCCACTGTTTTTGGTTCACAGCACGATTCCACAGACTTTGAAGATTGATCAAACCTATTGTCTGTGTCTTCAAACAAACTGTATCAGAGCCATCACATCAGAGATGGCTGACTTTTTAATACAAAAAGACAATGTATTCCAGGTCCTTTATTTTGACAGAGTAATATATAGTGCAGGTCTGTTAGTGCACAGGTTTACAAACTGTCTGCTGGGGCTGTATTATTCCTGCAGAGCCTTAATGATTTACTGTCTACCATGTAACTGCAGGGCCCTTTGTTGTGTGTCATTTTTCTGTCTCTCTCCATGTTTGCTGTTGCTCTACACTGTCAAGCCGTGTAATGAAGGAGAATATTGGAGAAATGACAGGATAGTATATATTGTATGTATTTCACCAAAACCATTTTTGTTTGTGTGTGTGCGTGCGTACACATGTGCCCGTGCATGTGTATTTGTGACTCCAGAGGCTTTGAAGTCCCAGCTGGACCAGGGGGAGGAGAAGACCTCCAAGATGAAACAGCTGCTGGTGAAGACCAAGAAGGACGTGGCCGATGCCAAGATGCAGGTCTGTTTCTGTGTGTGTGTGTGTGTGTTTGTAAGTGTATCCTGCAGGATTTTCTCTTGCTGTGTGTAACATTGCTGTCTGATGAATGTAAATAGTGTTATGCAACCATGTGTGGGCATGATTGTGGGGGAGGCCTTGAAGATGTTGGGAGTAGTTAATCATTTGTGTGCGTTGCATTCCTGGGTGTATGGATTTAAATTTTCACTATGTTTGTTTGTGTGTGTGTGTGTGTGTGTGTGTGTGTGTGTGTGTGTGTGTGTGTGCGCGCATACGTGCAGGAAAGCTCCCTATTGATGCTGCAGGCCTCTCTGAAAGGAGAGCTGGAGGCTAGCCAACAGCAGCTAGAGAGCAGCAAGGTAACACAGCCAGCACTTCCCAGTAAAATTTCTCTCTGTTATTGTTTAAAATATATATATATGTTGTCAGAAATTAACATTTTGGTAAAGTGCTAATGTTTTTTCGGGGTCAAAAATCTGTTAAAAGTAAATTTTTACTTGCCCCGACACAAATTGTTTTATCTATTAGTGGTTATTAAAAAAAACAAAACAAAAAAAAAAACACATAGACTAATCAGTTCTGCATAAATGCAACAGAGATGAAAAGGAAGCAAAATGACTCCCTCCTGAGCTTCTTCTATCATCAGCTCTGGTAAAAACTATATATTTAATTATTTTTTACCTTGGCCCAATTTGGCAAGTGAGTTGCTAGATTTACTAGCCCGACGTGGCATTTTACTTTCCTTTTACTTGCAATCATTATTGTTGAGCCCTGCACAAGTTATATAATAAAACATGCATGTGTTTTGGTTTTAAGATTGAGGTGTGCGAGCTGACAGCCGAGCGCCACCGCCTGCAGGAGCAGTTGAGGTCAGCGTTGGAACAGCAACAGAGAACCAGCAGCTCCCTGCAGCAACGCATCAACAGCCTGCAGCAGGAGAGAGACACTACTAAGGTATACACACGCCTGTATACACAAACACACACCTGTAGAGTACATACAATCACTGAACAGCTTGACCAGAATGGGGCAAAAGAAAAGAGCATTGCTCAAGAACACATCAGCAGCAGCAGTGTTTGAGATGCTGCAACTAGAGGAGACATTTATTCTGAAAGAGTGGTGTTGTACAGCGCTGCAGCTCGTGACTATCTTTATTATTAATGTCTGAATTAATTCTTGATTAATCATTTAATCTTTACGATGTCAGAAGTTTTGCCCAAGGGGACAGCTTTTAATTGCTTGCTCACTTTGACCAACAGTTTTTGAGAGGCTGAAACCAGCAACACTTTTGCATGATGAATGATTTAAAGAGTCAATTATCAAGATTTGTTTTGTCAGTTGATTTTCTATCAAGTGACTGATCGATTAATCGGCTGCTTGTTTTCATACCAGTGTGATGTGACTGTAATTTGTCTGATGTTAAAGATACCCCAACATGTACTATCTGTCAAACTGCAAATGGCTAATCAGCCAAGAAGCAATGAGCAAACAGCTTGTATTGTTTGTTTTATTTTTGCCAGCATCCATTTTTACTGCTAATAACTGAGAACGATACATTTTCCCATCATCTTTGAGAGGTGTTAATTCAACTTTATGGTCATTTTAGAGGCCGTAATTTGTTTATTTATTTAATATTTTGTCCACCCATATCAATGTGAACCTATATAGGCATTGTGTAATTTGCTGTCTGTTCCCTATTCCTCAGTTTCTCTTGCAGCCCTTTTATTTTACTCTGTGTACTCCTCACTCAGCTCTTACTTCATCTTGCCTTCTGAGTGTTTTGTCTCCTTACTGTTGTCTCTACTTCCATTGTTGATAGCAACTCTACATTTTTGTGTCAGATATTTATACAGAGTTTATAGGGTTTGGTGCATGAGGATCAGTATGTAGCAAATATAGTGGAAAAGATGACAAATATCAAGTCATTAAAAGACTAAAGGGAGCTCAGCTGAGCCTTCAGTCTAATTAGAGACAGCAGTTTTAACAATATATGCATTTGTACCAAGGTGAAACACAAGCATTATAGATAGACAGTGTTTTCATGTTCACTTCTATTAATGTGAGGCAGTTAGCTAATAGTGTTTGTCCAGAGAAAGGTAAATTGTATGAGCATGATGAACAGACTGAAAGAGGGCAATTAGAGAAAACAGGAGAGATGAGGCATGATTCAGTGGCATGAGGATTATATGACACTCATTGAAACATAAGTGGTGAAAAAGTAAAATGGCCTCAGCTCTTTTATCAGTTGGACACAGTTCAATGAAGTCTCTATAGTTGTTTTCTTAACCAGTAAAAAATAAATAAAAAGTAAATAAAATAAGGTGATTAAGACCATGACCATCAAAGTGAGGTACACTAACATTATTCTTTACTTTTCTAACAGAAATGATGACAACTACAAATCTTATCATCTTTCGCAGTCTGTGAAAGCAGACACACATACAGTCTACAGTAAATATATATTGTGTTATTCACCGTATATCTCTGCTTAATCTTTGTGCTGATTCCAGGCTGAGCTCACGGCAACAGCCAGCGAGTTTGAGAGTTACAAGGTGCGAGTCCACAACGTGCTCAAACAGCAGAAGAATAAAACCACTGCCCAGACTGAAGGAGACTCTGGCAAGTTAGAGAGGTAAGGACAACGCCTGTACGACAAATACGCATGACACAGACAGATGCAGGGAGGCAACCGCAAAGTGTAATGGTGAACTGCATCCTGAGACTGAATAAACATTAAAACAAGCAGACAGATACACAGCCAGGAAAGTACCTAAATGCAGGTTGGCTTAGTAGCTACATGATAAGAAATACTTTTGAACTATACAGGAAATGTTTTTAACCAAAACAAAGAAATTACTCTACAACTAAAGCACATTGTTTAACATAAACTAAAATCAGTTGCAGTATCCATGCTGGGATCAGGTCTGATACCACTGCTTGCTCTTTCACTAAGATACAGACAAATACAGGACATAACACACGAGAAAGAATTTGTCGCCAGAATAAAATATGTTACATAGAGAGTTGTTGTTATGTTACATTTGGACATTTCAAACAAATCAACATTTCTAAAGTGACGTAGTTCATATTACATGTATATGGGCTGAGTTTCACATCAGGAGGAGTTGGAAGGGGTGATGTGAGATCTCAGCAAGATGGCTGCCGGGAGGTCGAGAGCAGCAGATGACTTTTTAAGACTAAGAAACAACAGGGAAACATGTTCGAACATTTTCAGTAGTGTTTGTTGCGACAAAGGTGGGTATTTTAAGCCAAAACATGATGTTTTCCTAACATTAACCAAGTTTTTGTGCTTAAAACTAACCACATGTTAACCTCAGTGTTGTCATGAGGGCTAGGGACCCAAATAACCCTGTACCAAGTTGCTTGGAAGCTTCTCCAGCCAAACAATGTGTGCATTTGATCCTTTTAATGCTGGGATCTAGACAATAAAGAGACTAGTTGTCTGGTTTTGCTCACAGCCAGTCACCACAGGTGTTCTTCAATTTAATGTGACGTGGGATTGCTGTTGAACACCTGCAGCAACAACCCATACAGTCTTATGTGTGGAGAGGTTGAGTGCAGTGTATTTGGCAGGCAGTTCAGTGTGGCATGATGGCACTTAAGTGCTCAAAAGTATGGCTATACTACATGCCTGTGGTGTCGGGTGGCATTTTACACAAATGAGTGTTTCCTTTTACATGATGGATACTGAATGAAGTATTAAAAAGGTATCAAATGTACTCTATTGGTATCGGTATCACTTTAAAGTAGTGGTATTGGTACTGGTATTGTAGTTCTTTTAAACAATGCCCAGCCCTGGTTGTCACAATATAAAACCAAAAATTGAGGCTTTAAGTTTCAACATATCTGCTACCTATGAAACCTACAAATGTTACATATCTGTGGTTTGCAGAAACACACAATGCCAACTTTTTTTCTGGTGACTGGGTTGCGTGCAAAGGCTGCTACTCAATGGACCATATTAAAATAAAGACTAATTCGTAGTATGTGTCAGTCAATGCTGTCAGTCAGTGATGTGAATATAATGATTGTGTGTTGTGTCTGGCAGGGAGCACTTGTCCTCTCAGGTAGAACAGCTGAGGTCCAGGCTGGCAGAGAGCCAGCAGAGCCTCCAGAGCAGCACGGCAGAGCTGCAGCAGCTCCAGACTGAACACGACACTCTGCTGGAGAGACACAACAAAATCCTCCAGGAAACCATCAGCAAGGAGGCCGAGCTCCGTGAGAGGTGAGCCGGCTTTACTCCAAAGATTTGTTTTTTGTTCTCACTCTCCCTGTATGCCCCCTAGAGTACTTTCCTGCTGTATGCCATTCTTACCGATTCTGTACTAAATGAGCAGTCTATTTTAATTCCCTGTCACTTTGTCTCCACCTCCAGGGTGCTGTCAGTGCAGTCAGAGAACGTGGCTCTGAGGTCAGATCTGTCCCAGGCTCAGAATGATCTGTCCTCCCAGACCGAGGCTCAGCGCCAGACCTACAGGGAGCAGCTGAGGAAGCTGCAGGACGACCACCGGGCCACTGTGGAGACCCTGCAGGGCCAGCTGACTCGCGTCGAGGAGCAACTCTTCAGCCTGCAGAGCCAGAACAGTAAGCATGGAGGGAAATAAAATTTTGATCTGTTTAAATGAATCCGACACTGATCCTGTACATAAAGTAGCAGTGGAAACTGTGAGGTAACAAGCGTATCTATGATATTAAAAAGCAGCTGAGTGATTCAGAAAGTGGCTGCTGCTCGAACAGACAGCAGGAAGCTCAAGGGGTGCATGAATGGTATCCTATAAAGAGATCCATCAAAGCATCAAGTGCTAAGAGTGCTGAAGTTCTCCGTCTTGTTTACTCTGCTTCTCTGAGAGAGGAATGATGGGAGAGGGAACAGAGGAAGGGGCATGCTGGTGTGTTTATCAGTAGAACAGCACTGCAGGCTCATTCATCACCTCCCACACAGCTGCCCTCTGGAGTCAAACAGCAAATACACACGTAGTAATGCCTCAGAAAGGAAAGTGTGTGTTTGTGTGTGTGTGTGTGTGTTCCTTCTCTGTCACTCCAGCCTGGCCAGGTGTTGGCGAGACTCCTCAGCTCCGTTCCCGCCTCTCAGTGTGGCAAACAGCTCACTGTGGCATCTGGAGAGACTCATCATTAGCGGCTCACACATGGACGCCAGAATTAGCCCGATATACAGGGCCGATGTTAGCCGTTACTGGAAGTCAGATTTCAGCCTTTTTACTACAGTATTTTGATTTATTAGCTTTAAAAATGCAGAAGGGCTCAAAATCAGTGTGTTTTACTGGCCCTAGTGGGCAGGTGGGTCATAAAGCTGCTGGCCCCTGGACAGTTTTTACTGGCCTCGTATATTTTTTTATGAATCAACTGTAACAAACAGTAAAATTGATCTATGTTCGTTATCGTGTTCTGTCCCATTTACTCTTCAATCTAAACAATTAGACAGTACATAAACACAAATACTAATTCTAGAGAGATACTTTGACAAGTTAGAAACCGGTCGAGGCAGCAGCTTCTCTCTGCTCTTTCTTGTTGTAGTTTTGCAGGGACTTTGCACAGTATTCATTTGTGATCAAGAGAATTCATTCTACTATGAATTGGTGTCCTTTTCCCCCCTCATAGCTTATTTTTTTACCACTACAGCTTCATTTATCTTGAGTCTGCTTGTAACAGATTTGATTGATTAGAGCTGTGCACATCCTAAAGCGCTCTTTAACAAGGAGTGTTGTGTCAAGAGTAAAGAGAAGAAGTAGCAGTATTACGCAGACGCAGCATTATATGGTAAAGATGTTTGTTTTTTTTTGCAGTGAGCTTTTAAGTTTACTGTTCTGGCTAGGCGTTCTTCTGGCAGCGAGCCATCAGGAAACCATCAGCTTAACTGTGAGATTTTCTGAACCCTGATCAGAGTACAAAACCTGGTCAAACTCTAATGCATTTACACACAAGAAAGGACCTCGGTGTCTTGCTCTCCTCACTTAGCCGCAGAGGGAAAGAGGAGGCAGAGTAGCAGACTGGAGGTGGGAAGCTGGGGGGATTGGTTTAGTCTGGTCTTTTGGTTCAGTCTCAGGTCCATTAATCATAATCTTCTCTTTTTGTCCACCCACTCTCTGAAGCACTGCACCCTTCCCTCTCACCCTTCTCTGCACACTTGTTGTCATTGTTCATGCCAGCTGAACTGGTTAATGCCAGAGTGTCTGGTGCCCCCTCATGTCACAATGAAGTAGGACGCTGTGAAATTGTGTGAATTCTGTGCAGTGCGTTAAGGGATTGGTCATAATCAATAGACATCCAAATCCAATACACTCTACTCAAGACATATATATATAGTATTTTATAGCCCTTAGTTATTGAGTTCTTGCCTCTGTCAAATTAGGTGACATCAGGGTGCAAAAGAATGTTTTTTTTTAATGTAAGGAAAAAAGTTTATTTTTGGCAATGAATTATCTGTGGTGTTTTCTGTTGTTCACCTCACTCTACTTTTTCATATGCTCGTATTCATCTGCTTAACCATGAATAACAAAAATATGTTTTTTGTACCAACTTTTACCGTCTTACAGGTTCAGTGGCGGTCCAGTCTGTCCGTAAGCCCCTGTCGTCAGACCCCCATCGCAGAAGCACAGATCAGAACCAGGCAGGGCTGAACCTAATGGCCCTCAGCGACCTGCAGTCTATGGCCAGGGAGGAGGGCGAGGGCATGGAGACCACTGAGACAGAGAGCCCTTCTCCAGGTCTTACGTCTCTGCCCTCACTGGAGCAGCTTCTGACGTCCCCGGACCCCAAACAAGGTGTGTTTGATACAGGAAGTGCAGCTTGTTGCAATTAATAAGTTTACAAAAGCAGCATGTACGGTATTTCACCGATCTCAAAAGTTACATATTCAGTCTCTTCCCCCAAAAAGCAACCTACCACATTTCTCAAAGTTTCCATTTCTTTTTGACTGTAACTCAAACATGATCTTTCATGATATGTAACAAGTAAAAAACATGATTACTTGAAGTTCACACCACGGCAAATCATCCTCTATGCCCCTGACTCTCTCAAAAAAAAAGATTTTTAACTTGGGTGTGCCTGGTTTGGTCTCTAGAGCCATTCGTGTGGACGGTGGAGCCCACCAAAGAGGAGCTGAGTCAAAAGCTGAGCACAGCCACCCGCAGTATGGAGCACATGAACAGCCTCCTGCATGAAACCGAGGCCACCAACGCTGTTCTCATGGAGCAGATCACTGTATGTATACGCACACACCCAGAAAACAACATATTAATGAGTTTAATTTCACTCTTCACAGCCTATTCATTCAAACTGTTTCTTGTCACTTGTACAAACAACAACATAAATTTCAGACATTCATAGTTAATTCTAAGTGATTTTAAGTATGAAATGCTTTTAAATGTGTCTCATAAATATAACACCCTTCTCTAAATTAACCTCACTTAGTCCATATTTGATCTCATAGATTTTATTTCATTGAAGAGAGGCAATCAAAGAGAAACAGGCATATTTGTTTGGCAGCCGTGTAAAATCACATCTGTGGACCAGTTCTTTGGTGTTTATTGTCCAACACAGTTTTTATTACACAAAAGTGTAATAAACACAACTTAAACTGGCCGATAAGCCCCAACAGTGATATCAAAGAGCCTGGCGTTGTTCACAGTCCCCTCTTTGTCCAGGAGAAAGTAGAACTTATGTCCTTTGACCTTGAGAGGGATGAATGAGGGGGACTCATGTCTGTGAGCATGACAGGCTACCTGGGACAGTGGGACTGTTATGCTCCGGCCTCGGTCTGGACCCAAAGGTGACTGAGTGGAAATTGTCACCATCCTCCCACCTTGATGTAAAACCACCTGGCTGACAGAGCGCCGGCAAAACAGGACCCCGAGTCCGACAATCCCCGCACCGATGGCCAGACACCCCAGCGTGAAGCTGTACCTCCAGGTGTTTGAGCCCAGGTTCATCTCAAAACTCCACATCCCAGCCAGCCCGGTGGTGGTGGACGTCTTGGCTGTCCCCTTCTCTGTGGCGCCCCCTGTGTCTCTGAGTCCGGTGTAAGCGAAGTGGCCCATGTATGTCCAGAAGAGCACCTGTCCGCCGCAGAAGACCGTGAGGAGCCGGAAGAAGCGGGTCCTGTCGTGCTGGAAGAGGGTGACGTCTCTGGAGGGCTGAGCGGAGGTGCAGAGGCTGCGGCGGGCAGCCAGCTGCCTGTGAGCCGCTCCGAGGCGGCCTGTGTGGAGGAATATCTTGCTGCACAGACCTGCTATATATGTAACCCGGTTAACCATGTTGGAAGTGCTCGGTGATGCCTGTGTGGACATCGACATAACGTTACACTGAAAGACTCGTTGCTGAATGTTAAAGAGTCGAAACTGTCTGGAGTAACACCCCACCGTCCCGCAGAGCAGCCGCTCCAGACCCATTTTAACCACGACAAATAGCTTTAATCCTCCAACACCTATTTCAACATTGAATTAAAACAGTTAACGTCGTGTAAACGTTACAACAACTCGCGTTTCACAGCGTATTTCCCGACACACTAGCGAGCTGTAGCTTAGAGGGCGCCGCCATCTTTGTTATGTGTGACGTAAGGTGTCAGGTTACGGGAAGTACCGCTGACCAAACTTAAAATCAGCTCGTAGTACTGCATCTGTAAAACCACAAACTCTATTTGTGAATTGTCTTTATGTTTTTATGACTAACACTAATGAAATAAGAAATAATTTTAATACTGTTGTTGGAAAATACATTTGACATATTTTCAGTTGTGTCTATTTAACCAGGTATTAATATGTCTGAAGATAGGTTTGAAGTGAAACCATTTCTTTCTTTTTTATTAATGTTAGTTTTTATTTTATTTTCAACAACTTATACAGTCATATTCATAAATTTGCCCATAGTTTAAAAACATTTTTCCTCTGCATCCACATAGCCCATGGATGATTTCATAATTATGGAATGAAATTGAAACAAAGGTAATAAATAACAATAATAATAACAATAATAATGATAATAAAATGCATTAGTTTGAAGAACAGGGGTGCAAATCAGGGGGGAAAACTATGGATGGAGGAGAAGGGTCAGGAAAGGGAGTTGTGTGTAAATCTGTGTAGTGGTATAAGTAAGCGTATGCATAAGGAGACAGGATGAGCTGGGAAGACAACGCCACATTTCCAATTAGAATGTGTTGGAGAAACTAGTTCACTTTACTGTATTAACATAGCCATGGCAGGGCTCCACCTCTTAATGAATATATATTTTTGGAGTCTCAAAGAGTATGTTATTTATTAGGCTACATCTGGTAGAATTCCCAAACCCTCTGAGTCCATATGTTATATGTTTGGGGGGGGGGGGTCATGTTTTATACACTTAAATTTAATGCATTTAACTAGCAATATCTGTAAAAGATACCTTTAGCCCCTTCATCGGTACCCTCCGCCTTTGGGTTTTTTATGAGATTTTGATGGAACAAAAGACCTCTTTCCAAAATTTTCTTAGTTTAGGGCGTGTCCTTGACCTTGAACTGACCTTGTGTCCCTTTAAAATGATGGTCAGTTTATGCGTTCTCCTTGTCATGGCATTCTTTGCATCTACCATGCCAGATATCTGTTGCTTACCTATTGACCAAATAATATACGCACTGTGAATTATTTGGTTCAAAAGTTTGAAATAACCTGTTTTATTGATTTTTTTCTTTTTTCCTTCAATAGTGGCTATTTTATCAAAGATAACAACAGTAACATTAATACAGCAAATGTTTTATTGGCATTTAAAACAGTTTTGGTCCCAAGAGAATAATAATTCATGAATAACACTTCCATTTAGTCGGTGTCCCTATAGTGTTGCATCACGGGAAAATACTATTGTACCTGGATTTTGAATTTGTTTTCCTCTCCAGAAAGATGTACATGAGCCGCGATCTTTATTACAACACAATGGTGCAGTTGGGCTCTTCATATTTGGGGAAAGAGTTTTTTCTATGGGCTTTCTGCAGTCTACTCAGTGGTTAGATTGAATAGGTTTAAACTGTGATTCATTATATGTTCAGCAATTGTTCCCTGATTCACTTCCAATAGTGCAAACCATAGATTAACCGTCTATTTCTATTGTGAACTTGGAAGCTAACAATGTTAAATGCAGGGAATTTGCCAAAGATTTGGGTTTCATTATTTAAAGTTGCCGATGTGTTCTACCTGCTAGTTGTTGAAGAGTGAGGTCCGTCGTCTCGAGCGAAACCACGAGAGGGAGAAGAGCGTGGCCAACCTGGAGTACCTGAAGAACGTCCTGCTTCAGTTCATCTTCCTGCAGTCTGGCAGTGAGAGGCAGGCGCTTCTGCCCGTCATTCACACAATGCTGCAGCTCAGTCCGGAGGAAAAAAGCAAACTGGCTGCCATCGCACAAGGTATGTGCTGGGTGGACAGGTTTTGTAAACAGATCCAGATTCTCCAGAAATGATCTGTTAATCATGACTTTACACACACACCTCTTGTGCTATTCCCACAATAATACATACTGTTGTCTCCATGGTTTCTAACCAAGTGTTCTTCGATCTCCTTTGTGCAGGTGGGGACGAGGGGTCTGGGTCTCGCGGCTCAGGCTGGACATCCTATCTCCACAGCTGGTCTGGGATCAGATAGACATGTGATGATCAACCGACCTGACAAAAACAATAGAAGCACAGTGCTGTGATGTTACTGGACCTTTTCTGTGAAAACCTGTACTAAGCTGTGATGCTGTACATTTGAAATAGTGGCATAACTGGGGCATTTACTAAATTAGGGGCACACAATAGAAGGGACCAAGGGACGTATCAGAAGAGAATGAGGAAGTGTGAGGTAGAGATTAAACCAAAACATTTGACATGAACATTGATTTGATTCTGCAGTGCAATAGTTCCATTAATCTCTTACCAATGAACGTCAACTGTGACACATTTCTGTCTTCCTTAGTCTTACTATTGACACATGTATTTATAACAATATTTACTGGACCTGAAGGTTACACTGTCTTGAAGTGGAGCCCATAAAGCATTATAAGGCACCATTAGCACTATGAAAAAACATTGTATAATGTACTTGATGTGCACAAATTGTGGGAGGAGGATTTAATCAAGGGGATTACTGCTTAGTGAATGGCATGATATAACTTGAATATGATTTTCAGATGATGGATTACTTTGCAAGATTTTACTTGCACTTTTAATGGGCTTGTTCTGTGTAGCGCAGCACACTTAAAGGACTATACCGGAGTTTTAGCTCCTTTGGTACAAATCAAACAGACTTTACATTGCTTTGAACAGTTTTTAAGGGTTTGATTAGATGTTAAAGATTTTTGAGTGTGTCTACCTTAGAGGAACCCTTTTCCCCATTCATTGCAGTATGAAAATCGACACAAAACTTGCTCTGTACATGAATAAACATTTATTTTTGAGCAGTTGTTGCCTGGAATGTAGTAAAAGACACTGAGAAAACTTAAATGCAACATGCTTTAGAAAACAATCAGCAATAGTGTTAAGTATGTGTGATTTAGTTAACGGAGTGCTGCAAGGCCAACACAGATGTTAGCATGGCCCTTTCTTTTCCTCAACGCAAAGCAAACGTTAGGCTATAAACGAACTACAAAATAATTGCATGACTTCAACATCACCACCACAACAGCTGTAAAACCATATTTGGCATGATGATGCTCTGTAGTCTTATTTAGCCACTTGTTAGCTTAACTCTTTTTTCAGACAGTCTTAAAAATTCACACGTGGGGTATTTTCCGACATGTTTTATGTCATAGAGCAAATCGTGGAAGTCTCCTAAGCTACGCACCCTTCACTGACTTCGAGACGAGGGTACTGAGAATGCTAACGCTCATGTGCAGCACTCTGTGGGCTAAAACATGCTACAACCCCGTGTGGTCTGTTTAATCCCTGCTGTATGCCTCACAAAGGAGTGCGTGTCTACATCTTCAGGCTCACCTGACCAACACGAGTGACTGAACATTATCAATAACAGCATATTTGTGCTTTTATTCTGACTGGTTTTGCAGTTGTTCACTGATGCCTCACATTCTGTAATCAAGAGACATTATCATTTTCATTCATTGAGTTTGGTTCATCATATCTTGTAGTGATGGTTGGTTTGTGATTTTTGTTCTGGTTACTGTGTACTTTGTTGTTGTGGTTGTTATTTAATGCCAAATTATCATTTCACTGCTTTCTGTATCTGTTCTGGGAATATTTTATGGTTTTGTCAGTCGAGCTGCTGTTTGATCACTGTACACAAAAGATGTGTTGCAACTTCATCCACGCAGCTGTCTTGTTGAAGGACGGTTCCCATGACAGCAAGCACATCCTCCATGCTAAAGTGTCCTTGAGCAAGACTCCTTGTAAGACCCGTGGGTGCTTTTTTACAGTGTCTGACCATGACCTCTGACCTCCGTGTGGAGGTGGTAGAAAGAGAGAAGTTAATTCTGCACACATCCACCTACTTTTACATCATACCAATACATGCTGGCTCAAGTCCTGCTAACGATAAAGATAACTGGCCTGTTCGTTGTCTCATTCCAGTGGCAGCTTTTTGTTTCTGTAATTCCTTCAGCGTAAGTGAATGTATTTTTATCCAAGGCTTTTATATTTATGATGATTAATATCAGCAGGAGCTATAAGAGATTACTTCAGCTATAAAATGTGATCTGTATAAGAATGAATGAGCATTTACAGTATGTTAACTAGTTCACTGTGTAACAGCTTATATCAGACGCAGTTCTTGTTTTTTTTTTTCTGGTTATTTCGGACTGAAAAATGAAAATAAAGTTAACATGGACAGGAATGTGTCCAAAAACTTTAATTGTAACGCATTTTGGTGCGACACTTTGCATCTTCATGTCATTATATGCAACAGCAGCCAGATGTTTTTTGTTTTTTTAACAAATCTCAGTCACAACTTTACTAATGTTGCCAAATCACTTGAAGCATACAGTTTTTATTAAGGATATTTATCATTATAAAGTAAATCACAATGAACACACAACCATTTCATCCTGTTTTCAGACTTGTAAATCCTAAAATTTATTGTTAAACACTTCTGTCCGAGAGAGTTTCTCAATTTCAGTGTCAGTCTGTGTGCAGTATGAATCAGTGCATCCATAGTCTCTTTGTAGTCATGCATTTATTCTCTTGCTATGAAAGTCCTCATCCCTCCTGAAGAAGGAGGGGGGGGGGGGGGGGGGGGGGGTGTAGGGTCTTTCCTTTTAAGGAAATATATGTGGCTTCTAGTGTCATGACGCAATCAGGGGAGGAAAGAATAAATAATAGCTACTGTATGCCACTGAGGGAAAGGTAAACATGTTATTATCTGTTCAGCCTCCTTTGGGAGCAGCACTGTCATTAATACCTCGCTGTTTTTTTTTTTTTTTTAGATTTTCCTTTGCAATTAATCCTATAATCTGTTCACGTTTTGTCATATTTTGCAGAGCCCTGCAGATTAGAGGGCCAATTCTTTATTTTATTCTCCATCTAAAGTGAAGTTTGTTTGTATGGGACAGGGTTTTTCACGGCTCTCTCTCTCCATCTTGAACTTCTGTGCAGTTTCCGGTGGCCAGAAAATAAAAAAGTTAAGACTTTCCATACGTCCTGAACTGATGCTTCGTGTGTGTGAATGATAAAAGATTACATCATATGCTGGAGCAGCAGCCTGCATTAATCTGATAGCAGATACACGTCTCGTAATCTGTAGATAGGAGCACACCGTGCAGTGGGTTAGCGGGGCGGGTGTTGCCCGTTTTCTGGCAGCAAGAGTGAAATTCTATTTCTCCAGCGGTGGAAGCTGCAGCCTGGAGGAGAAGCTGCTGCAGATACACTGAGACACAGGCAACGAGCGCGGCGGCCTTCAAAATAAAAGCACACGTTTTTAGAACTGATGCGAGTGAGTTTGTCTCTCTGGGTTATGGGACTGGTTACCTGTCCACAATATCTGTGTAACTGCTCCCTGGATATTTGTGAGCATTTTTGGGCCCTCAGTGAGATTTGGTCACCTTAACCCCTCCTTAAAACCTGAACAGGGAGCTGTAAATAATTGCTAGATGATATTATGTGACCCAAAAGATAACAGTAGTGACACTAAAAGTGTGATGTTAAGCAGGGCAACCATTTCATTTATCTTTGTGTTTTTCAGTTTACAGTTTTGACATCTTTTTATTGTGCACTACAAAATCAAATAATAAAATACTGAAAAAAGAAAGAAGGAAGGAAAAAGAATGAAAGCGAAAATGAATTTACTTGAAAAATTCCATTAGTTCAGACAACCAGCTGCTGTTGCCACCAAAAGCATAAAATCCATCACTTAAGTGATGGATTTTCACACTGGAATTCCAGTGTGCAGAAGATCTGTTAGACATTAGAACATCAAGTAAACATCCAGGTTTGGAGACAGGCCCTTTTCATTTTAGTTGTTTAATAGGAAAAACAAAGATAGCTTTCATCTATTAAAATGTCCCCACATAAGTGTGAAAAGCGGAGCAGCATGTACATTATGAAACTGAACAATTTAAATGGAATTCTACCATTATTAATATTATTATTTACACATGAGCTTCTCCAACTGTGACAAGCTAGTTTAGAATCACTTGTGTGTTATCATAGTTCAAGTGAGTAGCAAAATTGACTTCTGTGTGTATTCATACATTGCATAGGCCCTATTAGCAGATATAAAACCAAAACAAGAATTTTTAGCCTATAGGCCAATGACATTACCAAAACAATAAACAGATCAAGCACACTGTGCTAGTAAGAGGCACAGCTTTTTACTGCCACTTTTATTATAAAAATATATTTTCTAATTTCTTTAGAATATTACCTTTATCTTTATATTCTTAATACTTATTTATATTTTTGTCTAATATTTTTTAGATATATTTATAAATACAGATCCATGGAAGTAGTTTTGTAAAATCATTATCTATGATGTATCATACAGATTAAAAACATTTTTTAATGAAAGTGTAGATGTTTCTGTGATTTCTATTTGGTTATTATTTTAATTCAAGTTGGCTTTTATTTTCTTTGAAATGAAATTTATTGTTGGAATTAGGGAGTGTTCCTTACTTATGAGGGGGGAGGGGGAATAAAAGGGGAGGGCATGTCAAATAATTTTTTAAGCACTGAGAAGGGACTTATGTTCTTTTATTTTGGCTAAGGGAAGTGGCAGACAAATTAAAATGGTTGGGGTTTGTATTTATTTTAATGACAAATTTAAGGAAAATCTTTTTGTGGAAGGTATAAATCAGAAAAATTACACAATTTATCATAGCCAGAAACTGTAAAAACAGAATTTATCAGTGGATTTTCAAATTTCCAGTGGTCCTTGGACATATTGTGTGCGACAAATGCTTCTGTCAGAAGAAAAACATGACCAAATCTGACCTTAAAATAGTGATATTTTATCAAAAACAATTCATTCTACATCTCATTTAAAATTTGACCAAAAATAAACTAACCACTAGCTAACCAGCATGCAGGACACGAGTGAAAAACTAAGGCTTTTTTCAACTCAAGAATTTTGAATATTTTTGAACATTTTTCAGTGGGGGTGGGGGTCAGGCATTTTCTGCCAGTCACTCAGGGAGACTCAAGGAAAAAAAGATTCGGGGGCGGGGGGGCAAAAAGAAAAACAACAACAACAACAACAAC
Organism: Epinephelus lanceolatus; assembly: GCF_041903045.1. Taxonomy (NCBI): domain Eukaryota; kingdom Metazoa; phylum Chordata; class Actinopteri; order Perciformes; family Serranidae; genus Epinephelus; species Epinephelus lanceolatus. The sequence goes on along the minus strand of NC_135747.1, from coordinate 16,839,335 downwards.
AACAACAACAACAACAACAAAACGAAGTCACACCCCACCCACCCCCTCTGATAAGTAAAGAACAGTCCAATAATATAATGCTTTTACGTTGAAAGTCACAACCGAAAGTGATCTGTTCCGTTGAGTGTGAGTTGACGGTTGGAGCACAGAGGCGAGGCCCGTCTTCGCCATTCTGCTCTCTGTGTGCAAACCGACACTCGCTAACGTTACATCCCAGACTGAACAACATCTGGACGGTCTGCGACTGAAGTCAGAAAACACCAGTGTGGTCCGAGAGAGAGCGGAGAGATGCTCGGCATCAGTGAAATGACAAACGGGTGAGTGAGAAGTTATAAAGTGTTTCTGTAACAGAGACATTTGTCGGAGAAGTTGGGAAGTTTGGAAAGTTGACACTTTCTCCTTGGATGATTAAAAAAAACGCAGCCCCGGTTTGTTCCATTCTCTCATGGGGTCGGAGAACTGTAATTTAGTCAGGACAGAGTTTAATGTCGCCTTTTATGTACAAATAAACTGTCTTATGTGTATCATACAGACGGTGTTTGTTACAGAAAGTTAAAGATATGTACACAGTATGCGAAGCTAACGTAGTTTAACGTTAGTTACTTTAATGTAAAGCTGCAATCTCAATTTGGTCACTCTGTTGCTCTCTGGCGCCCTCTACCGTGTTGTTGATGGAAGCGTTTAACCCCTGTCAACCATGACTAGAAACAGATTTAATAATGGAGTTTGGTATGATAAGCCGCTGTCAGATGAGTTTAAAGTTACTTTTTTGCTAGATTTTATAAGATGTTTTGGGGCCTATGAAGCACTCCTGCTTCTTATAGCATAGTCTGAAAATAATGTAAGTACAATCATTATTGTTGCTAGCAATGCAACAGGCTTAATATGGAGCACTGTTGTAGCACTGATATCAGGTATATTACAGGAGTTAGCAACAAAAAACACTGATTTATAATAGCTGCTCAATTTCATTTTTAAACAACAGGAATATTAGTGCAGTTTTGTTTAGTTTCTTTCTTTCTGAAGCATGTAAACTACTACACTCTTAGCCAAGATACTCAGATGTCTTCATAACAAAAAAATCCTTTCAGTTATGAACATTTTCTCATTGCATGTTATGAATTATGATATCTCCAAAATGTAGCAATAGTCAGGATAATTATCTGCAAGAAGGATATCCAAGAATCAACAGAGACTCTGTTGTGTAAGTCCTATCATACCCTTTGTCTTTTGGTTTTAACAAGTCAATAGACGTGCGGGGAATCTGAAACCTCTCCCTCAGTCTGTAGCTAGTTGGTTCTTGTTACTTCTTTTCTTCTTTCTTAATACTTAATGTGTGTGTGTGTGTGTGTGTGTGTGTGTGTCTGTTTCTGTTAGTATGTGTGTTGCCTTTAAGATCATAAGACTTGCCCCTGCTTTAGCTTGATGATCAGAGTGAATTCCCTCTTCTCTCTGCTTCATTCATTCGTCTCGCAGAGCAGTTCAAAGATGTGATGAGATGATGTCATTCAAACACAAATAATGGTCCATACAAATGTAGAAAACAAAGTCTGACATCCTGCTCTGATAAGTTTATGAATTCAAATAACTTAGTAAACCCCCAGAAATAGAGTAAATGCAGCATTTGTGTGACAATGCAGTACATATTGATGTGCAAACTGTCTAATGTAATGATACTCATAGGTCAAGCTAAGGTAATGTTTTTTTTTTCAGTTAACAGTTTTGCTATTAAATGCATCATCATCACTACTCATATGGGATTATAATGATAGTTAATCTGCATTAGATCCAGGATCAGCTTTTATCCCTCTAATTATTGCTCTCTTTAAATCTGACAACTTCCTTCGATGTGAATCATTGCTTTAGCAGGTTTTCTGGAATAACTTCCATAGTCACATCTGACATAAAACAGATAGTCACAATAACACAAACTCAAGTTCAAGAGAAGCCTTCAGTGTATAGTATATCAGAGGTTTGACCACATTAATTGCACGGTTTCAATAACAAAAAGTCTGAATAGCTTTATGGGTAACATAAGAAAGAAGTGATAGACTCCAAGGAATAGCAACAAGAGAGAAATTTTAAAGAAGGAAAGAGGATGTCCCTCCATTTTCTACATATCAACCTCCTCCCTGCAGAGGAATGTCCACAAAAACTAACTGGACAGTAGTTAGTGCTCTCCGAACCACTTCCTGACCATCCATTCCCCGGGGACTGCTTTGCAGGGCCGTGTTTTTTCCACCAGTGTGAATGCTACTGTGTGTACTGCCGAGTTAATTACGGCCCGGGATGAATCTGGCTTTTATAAAGCACTCTGGACACTAAGAGCTGTAAGAGGGCAAGTCTTTTAAAGGCCTGAGGATTGCTGCATTCCCAACGTATTACATTTTCATCTGATTCCACACTGTGTTGATACAACTGGAGCTTAGAAGAATGTCCCAGTCTCTAGTGTGGACTTGTCCTTGTTTGGAAGAGCGGTGTGTGTGGTGTAGGATTTGGACTATGTGTGTGTATTGACTTGATGCTGTAGTGTAAATGAGTGTGAGATGTTTTTGCAGCTCTCACTGTAGCTTATTTATTGACACTGAATTATTGACTTTTATACTGTACTTTTCTAGTATTTTTTGACCTATTGGGGTTTCATTAGAGGATTTGGATTTTTCATGATCGTAATTCTCTGGAAGCACATCAAAGGCCTACCACTGTCTTCATATTAGCAGCCTATGTATGAAGTGTGAAGTGATAGACAACTGCCTGACCATTGCGGAAGGAAGTATGGAACAATGACTTTGCAATGGTTGCACTAGTTCCTCCATGGTACACAGTGAGTGTGTGTGTGTGTGTGTGTGTGTGTGTGTAAAAAGACTTTCTATTTTTATCCCCATTTCAGAACATCTGTATATTTTTTTTTACATATACAGTACAGGCCAAAAGTTTGGACACACCTTCTCATTCAATGCGTTTTCTTTATTTTCATGACTATTTACATTGTAGATTCTCACTGAAGGCATCAAAACTATGAATGAACACATGTGGAGTTATGTACTTAACAAAAAAAGGTGAAATAACTGAAAACATGTTTTATATTCTAGTTTCTTCAAAATAGCCACCCTTTGCTCTGATTACTGCTTTGCACACTCTTGGCATTCTCTCCATGAGCTTCAAGAGGTAGTCACCTGAAATGGTTTTCCAACAGTCTTGAAGGAGTTCCCAGAGGTGTTTAGCACCTGTTGGCCCCTTTGCCTTCACTCTGCGGTCCAGCTCACCCCAAACCATCTCGATTGGGTTCAGGTCCGGTGACTGTGGAGGCCAGGTCATCTGCCGCAGCACTCCATCACTCTCCTTCTTGGTCAAATAGCCCTTACACAGCCTGGAGGTGTGTTTGGGGTCATTGTCCTGTTGGAAAATAAATGATCGTCCAACTAAACGCAAACCGGATGGGATGGCATGTCGCTGCAGGATGCTGTGGTAGCCATGCTGGTTCAGTGTGCCTTCAATTTTGAATAAATCCCCAACAGTGTCACCAGCAAAACACCCCCACACCATCACACCTCCTCCTCCATGCTTCACAGTGGGAACCAGGCATGTGGAATCCATCCGTTCACCTTTTCTGCGTCTCACAAAGACACGGCGGTTGGAACCAAAGATCTCAAATTTGGACTCATCAGACCAAAGCACAGATTTCCACTGGTCTAATGTCCATTCCTTGTGTTTCTTGGCCCAAACAAATCTCTTCTGCTTGTTGCCTCTCCTTAGCAGTGGTTTCCTAGCAGCTATTTGACCATGAAGGCCTGATTGGCGCAGTCTCCTCTTAACAGTTGTTCTAGAGATGGGTCTGCTGCTAGAACTCTATGTGGCATTCATCTGGTCTCTGATCTGAGCTGCTGTTAACTTGCGATTTCTGAGGCTGGTGACTCGGATGAACTTATCCTCAGAAGCAGAGGTGACTCTTGGTCTTCCTTTCCTGGGTCGGTCCTCATGTGTGCCAGTTTGGTTGTAGCGCTTGATGGTTTTTGCGACTCCACTTGGGGACACATTTAAAGTTTTTGCAATTTTCCGGACTGACTGACCTTCATTTCTTAAAGTAATGATGGCCACTCGTTTTTCTTTAGTTAGCTGATTGGTTCTTGCCATAATATGAATTTTAACAGTTGTCCAATAGGGCTGTCGGCTGTGTATTAACCTGACTTCTGCACAACACAACTGATGGTCCCAACCCCATTGATAAAGCAAGAAATTCCACTAATTAACCCTGATAAGGCACACCTGTGAAGTGGAAACCATTTCAGGTGACTACCTCTTGAAGCTCATGGAGAGAATGCCAAGAGTGTGCAAAGCAGTAATCAGAGCAAAGGGTGGCTATTTTGAAGAAACTAGAATATAAAACATGTTTTCAGTTATTTCACCTTTTTTTGTTAAGTACATAACTCCACATGTGTTCATTCATAGTTTTGATGCCTTCAGTGAGAATCTACAATGTAAATAGTCATGAAAATAAAGAAAACGCATTGAATGAGAAGGTGTGTCCAAACTTTTGGCCTGTACTGTATATATTATTTTGTTGTCAAGTTAACAACACAAACAGTTGCAAAACAGTCAGAGGAGGCACATATTTTAAGGCACACCCATGATTATGATGCATCATCCACACACCCAGTGGGATGTGCCAGTGGCAGCCAGTGTGGTCACTGGGTTTGGCCTTTGCCCTCCTCTAAGCTGGAGAGATACACTTAACATAGCAGGTCTATGAGGGCTACTTGATTATCCATTCTGTGTGGTCGTTGAAGGCTCCTCGCAGCTCCTCACACCTTTTTAGTCATTCCTACTCTTCTCTCCACCACCTTTTATCTTCCTGAATCTCACTCCTCTTCCTCCTCCTCCTCCTCCTCCTTCTCACACCCCACCTTCACCCTGACAGACAGTCTGGGAGGCCTAAACCACACACACAGGGCTAGAAGTTTGTGTGCTGGCTTTAATATCCACCCATCTTCCACAAATGCATACTGGCACATAGGCACAAATGGACGCAAACATTCACACCCTCCCACACACACACACACACACACACACACACACACACACACACACACACACCACAGCTAACAGGAAGTGATGTGGCCATACAGGCTGAGATAACGGCAGTAGTAGTGTTTGCAGTGACAGCAAAGGGACTTAAGCAGCAACGGAAAACATCCTCACTGCTGTTTGGCTCCAAACATTGGTAAGATGACTTTTTACTCTAAGAGCTATTTGTAGCAGCAGTTAGGCTCTATAACTTGCTTCATGATATATGTGCAACTCATGGTGTACATTGTCAATAGAACTGTGTGCATCGTCTAACACCTCTGTGTACCACTGAGTAATATTGTTATTATTTTGTTTGAGAGAGATGTTTTATTACATTTGCACTGTGGCATTTGAACTACTGTGTACTGTATGCGCTTGTTTGTGTACTTCCTCATATATGTGTGTGATTGATGCCAAGATTCCTGTTAATTTAGATTAATGATAAATAACTCCTATGGGTAACAGTAGATGCAAACAATAGATGAAATGGTTAGTTTAACTTAACACAGCCACATGTTAAAAAATAATAATGTTCACTCTATTGTGTCAGTTTTAAAAATGCTGACTATGTTGCTGATTATATGAGCCTAACAAACAGCAATCCCACTCACTGTCAACTGTTCGTTTGCAGTATATTTTAATCATTAGTGTCTAAGGTTTGCAGTAATGAGGTTAATGATTAGAGCTGGTGAGATCGCTGTTGTACCAGTGTTGTCCACACAGTGGCAGTGCAGTCATGTGGCAGAGAGGTTGGCTCTTAAGTGTCTTGGGCTTGCAGGAAATGTCTTCTCTGTTCTAAGGGGCTGTGTGTGTGTGTGTGTGTGTGTCTGTCTGTCTGTGTCTGTGTGTGTGTGCAAGATGAGTCAGTGTGAGTGTTCATAACAAGACAGCTATCTCAGCATATTTATACCAGCACAGAACTTTAATCCAAAACACAACGTAACCTTTGAAATGCCAATTATCACCGATTAATCTACCAATTATCTTCTTGATTCATTGATTAATTGTTTCATCAGTAAAATGCCCAAAAATAGTGAAACATGCCGTGTGTCATTTCCCAGAGCCCTAATGGTAGGCTATGTTTTATCCATTCAACAGTCCAAAAATCCAAAGCTGTTGAGTTTATTATCATGTATAACAAAGAAATGCATCAAATTATCACCTTTAAGAAGTGTTAAGCCAGCAAATGTTTGTCATTTCTGCTTAAAAAAATTACATAAAGGTTCATTTGATTATCAAAATAGTTGCCACTCAATTGTCAGTCGATCGACTAATCAGTTAATCAGCTAATCGTTGCAGCTCTACTAACCATAACCAATTTTGAATTCAGTTTTATGACAGCTACCAGTTTTTGAGTATTGAGGGAAATGCATGTCCCAAATGGACCGAATTGTGAGTGAGTTGATCTCAGACATAAAGTCTAAAGTAGGGCTGGGTGTTATGGAGAAAATCTAATGTTACAATATGTTTGACCAGATATCTCGATACTAATATTTCAACGGCACTGTAGGGTTGACTCTTGGTACATTAACAAAATATTTACACAATGAGATTTTAATGAATAATCATCAGTCTTTTTTTTAAAATTTATTTAATTTTTTTCTATACTTTATTAATTCCCTTGAGGGGAAATTCAATTTTTTCACACCGTTGTCATTAACACACACGTCCGAAATACATAAACATGCACAAACAGGACCTATACATGCACAAAGTGGAGAGATGTTAGAGTGAGGCAGCTACCTTGGACAGGTGCCCCAAGCGGTTGGGGGGTTCGGTGCCGTGCTCAAGGGCAACTCGGCAGAGCCCAGGAGGTGAACCTCTCGCCACCATTCCATGCTCCATATTTGGTCCGGATGGGGACTTGAACTGGCGACCCTTCAGTTCTCAACCCAAGTCCCCATGGACTGAGCTACTGTGGATATAACAAATAAGCAGGTAATAGCACAGCTAGAACAGTCTGGTAAGTTCAGAATATTACATCACTTAACTTAAATGCAGTCCTGAAAAACAGAAAAAGACAATACTTTCGATATTACAAATTCAAAATCTAAGATGATGTCTAGTCATCATGATATCAGTATAATATTGATATATTACCCATCTGTAGCCTGAAGCGTTGATTCACCGTGAATGTTCTGACATACTCAGACACGTCAGCCTGCGCTACCGTGACCCAGGTGCAGCTGCTCCAGGATGTGATACTGATTTTGAAGTTCAACATTCACATTCTACGCTTTGACTGTGTCTGTGTGTGTGTCTGTGTGTGTGTGTGTGTGTGTGTGTGTGTGTGTGAGAAACCCATGTGGAATGCTGAACAGGTCAAGGCAAGCTGGCGAAGGTGAATCTGCACATTGTGTGACTGTTCCTAGGGCACGTTCTTGTCTGTACACATTTAGGAAAGACATGGTTTCTGTCAGCCGGTAGTCCACCTACAGCCATTTAACACCATCAAACTTTCACTGCTTTGTAATTTCTATAGTGACAGGTGCAGGTATTGACTGAATTTTATACACAGAACAAACACAGTTAACCTAAAGGAGCAGTTTACATTGCTAATCAGACTGCATACTCTGTTTTACAGAGCTGCAATCAGTGCTCAGTTTACATCTGTTTCTTCTTTGGCTGTTTGTTGACTCTGCTTGTTTGGTTTCACGTCCTCTGACCAATCCTGTTCCTGCTTTTGATGATGTCACAGCTCCTTGCTTGTAATTAAACATGTCAAGGAGGCAACTTTCTGCTCTGTTTGGGAGGATCTCTTGTTCCCACATAACGTGGTGATGAATTATTCATAGATTGACATTTTCCCCCTTTTTCAATAGTGTGTTGTTTCTGGTGGGAGGTGATCTCACAGTTTACAATAGAGGAGCTCAAGTCAAATTGAAGAGCAGTGCATGCTTGAAATTTGAAAATACTTGGGTGGCATTTTTTAACACAGTGGAGTTTTACTCAGTCTGTATGTTCCCAGCTTTCTAAACAAGCTGCTCCTCAGACTGAAATGCTGACTGCAGCTTTTTTTTAACCTTACCATTGCTCCTTACTGTGTTCAAAACACTGTTATTATGCCTGGCCTTTATAAGACTGCTTGCGGGGCATCGGTGGCTTAGTGGTAGAGCAGGCGCCCCATGTACAAGGCTGTTGCCGCAGCGGCCCGGGTTCGACTCCAGCCTGTGGCCCTTTGCTGCATGTCACTTCCTCTCTCTCCCCCCCTTTCACTCTTGTCTGTCCTATCAATTAAAGGCTAAAAATGCCCAAAAAATATCTTAAAAAAAGACTGCTTGCTGGCTGAATTTATCAGCCACATATTGTGTGAAATCTTGTCGATGTATGTGTCAATGTAAAAAGAAAGCTGCAGTTCATAGCCTACATTTTTTATAGACCTAGATGAAATTTTATGGTTATTTAAATACAGTGAGTTTATTGTTCACCTGTGAAATATCCTGCCTTAGTACAAGTCTTTGTCACAGCTCTCATGATGAAACATGAGGTATCCTTACCAAAAGTGTTATATAAGGTGTAAGTGGTGACTGATTTCTTCTTTTTATCTCTGAAGTGAAGATATTAGATTTAGCTTCAAACATTTAGTATGATTCAGGCTCTGATGCTGACCTCAAATGACACTGTTAGGACAATAAGTTCATCTCTATTCCCCATGGTCAGTTAGTCAGTACTACAGTTTACCATTGTATTTATGTGTGTGGGAAGTAGCCTGTTTTCTCTCCCTTGTCCGCCTGGCTTTCTTTTTAAAGGGAGGAATGAGCCAGAAAGAAGTAGGAGGTAAATAGAGACAGCAGGGGTAAAGGCCATGCCCCTCTCTTCTTCTGCGACTCTTCCTCCTTCTCTCCGAGGCATTCTCCCTCTACCTGCAGCAGGAGGGGGAGGAGGAGCAAGAAGTATTTGATAGGTGTGCAGGCTGTTGAAACCACACCTCTGCGTATGTCCTTCCTCAAGGGTGTGAGCCCTGGAGGTGTGTTTGACACAGAGAGAGAGAGAACGAGAGTGGCACTATACTTCATCTTTTTATTTGGATCGAGCACTGACACACACTTCCTTTGGAGTGTTGCTGTGGACTGAGCGTTCACAGCAGACAAGGGGTAGGCAGGAAGGAAGGGAGGGAGAGAGGCGAAGGGGAGATGAACTCTCTGAGGCTGAAAGAGTTGTCAAACTCAGACTTGTACAGACGAAGACAGGAGAGACCAGACAGCTATGGAAGCCAGGCAGGGGACAGCTTCAGGTGAGTCTACCTCTGAGAAACTTTTAACCCTGAAACCCTGTGAAATGATTGACGAGACTGCATTTGAGAAATGTTGATTCAGCTCAGTGATGGGTGTTTTTTGTGCTGGTGTTTAACTCACATTATGTTATGTTGTGTTGCCGATATTCTGACCACCACCTGTTAGTAAGTCCTTCAAAATTTGTACCAAACAATGTACACTTTAACTAGAACTGAACTAACTAGAAATAGTCTTAAATGGCTCCAGATAGAAAACTATGGTGGTACAAGGAACCACAAGGACAACGAAATTAACAAAAACCATACCGTGCTTGTAAAACTTTTTTTTTTTATTATACCTGTCACAATTTCCAGTATCCCCATTTGCTGTCTGAGAAGCTATGATTATTTTTTATTGGGTCTTTTTTAAAATGCCGTATGTAAATGCTTCTCATTACCTTTACAATCAGCTGATGACCCAACAGTAACCAATCCCAAAGTTTCTCTTCTGCTCATTGCAAGGTAACTTTCCTGCGTCACACTTCTGTGTTTGGCAGCTAATATATGATTTACTCCCCGTTTCCAATGTCCTTATTTTCCCCCGAAAAGTTTTCTTCTTACCGTAATAGGTTTTTCTTTTAGGTTTTGTGAACTATTAAAGTGGGCTTAACCTTTTGCTCTTAATGTTTTTAATGTGGTGTTCTGTGGTTAGTTGGGTTGGTTTTGTTATTAGCTGGAGCTGATTGACACCAATGAATCAGAGAGGGTTTGTTTGTGTTGCTACAGAAACACTATCATTACAAAGAACTTCTGAGAAAAAGTCCTTTTCTGTGTGTCTTGTTTTGACAAAGACAGATAAGGTGAGATGTGGTGGAGTGTTTGATCAGTAAATACTGCGGCTGATGGCTGAATTCCTCCAAGTTGTGTGACCAGCAGCGATAGACAACGTACAACGTGCAGTCTTTTGCAATATTGGTTTCACAATACAGTAACATCTGCTGATGTTTTTAATGTCTTTTAGAGCACTTATCTGTCTCCTCCATTCTCTCCCTTTGTCAGTCTCTTTCTGTGTGTGTGTGTGTGTGTGTGTGTGTGTGTGTGTGTGTGTGTGTGTGTGTGTGATCCTGAAGTGATTAGTGGAATGTAGTAATGTCAGGAATGTGGGAAGAGGGAGCTCTCGCTGTAAAGGTGTCCCCAGTCAAATCACAAATGCTTCATTTCTTGCCATATAGCTTTCCTTCTTCTGATGCAATACAAAAATAATCTGGTGTCAGATGGCTTCTTTCACATTGTTTGCACACTGCAAAGTCTTTCTTAAGCACAATATTTTCACTAAGTATCATTTGATAAAAGTTAAACTTCTGGAGAGGTGATAATATCCAACTCTGCAGGGTCTCTGCGTTGAGCAAGCGAAGCACAAGACTCAGAAATGTACAGCTTGTCCACACCAAACCATCATTTCAAATGTCTTTCCACAGTAGGTTGCAGCAGTGAATGGCACAACTGCGTGAAACCACAGTAGAAACAGAAACAAAGCATGAGAAAGGAGGACAAAACAGTAACACAGTAAAAAAATTTTTTAGGAGAAGCAGAATCAAGGAAGCCCTGTTAGCAGTGATGAGAAAGAGAATATACATATTTTAGCTTTCATAAAAATGTGCTTGTAGCAAAGCAAAATCCCATCCTGCTGTGGAACTTTTTCCGATTTAAACACGATGACATTCACACGAATATTCTTTGCAGTTTGAACCCAAAGATTGATGGTAATATCCCGGATGCCAAGTTGGCACCTGTTCATTCCAGTGAACTTGCTCGTCTGGAGCACACGCCGAAAAAAGTTTCTAACTTCCAGGTTTATTTACATGGCATGCAGCCCACTGAATATGCACAGTAGTGTTTCTCCCGTGAGTATGAGCTTGGCTCATAGACTTTACATTGTGATGATGTCACAAATTTTTAAAACACTTTTATCAGGTTGAGGAAAGTTTTACAAATACAAAACCTCCACATTGATCAAAAAATCACAATAGAAAGTGTCATAATTGACCCTGTTTGCATTCAGAGGTGTCCTGGCAACAGTTTTACAGATGTCTGTTTTATAATGGTGATCAATGGGGAAGATGCTTTTTGGGATGCAGGGGGCTCTTTCGCTGTAATAACACAAGTGGCCACTGGGAAAAATGGGACGCAAGGCTAAGTGGTGTTCCTGGGGGCCTGTCTGAACCATAGCATGGTAACATCACAAATCAAACCACCTGTAAAGTCTGTACAAAATGCAATAGTGACAACGTTATTAAAGCCATTGAAACTAGCAGGAAATTTATGCCAGGAGCCATATACAGGCCAATGCCATACCTAATTTTGTATTTTAAAAAGTGCTTAGGTACCTAAAAATATTATTCACAATTGTGCAGCCTTAACATGGTAAGAAGGTTTAATTACTGCAGCCGTAGACTGTGCATAACAATGGACGACACGGCTCCACTTCCTCCCACTGTTTAAAAATGAAGTGTACTTAGACCTTTTAGTTTGGCCCGTGTCCAACCTGCTAGCATTAGAGGACGGGGTTTATGACCAATACTACAGCCAATCAACAGGGGGTGATGAATATGTTTTAGCTTCACTTTTGGAAAGCTGTCATGCCGTCCATCTTCATATACAGTCTATGGTGCTTACTGTGAAAACAGTTGTGGTATGAAATGAATACAGAACTAAGTCCACAAAGGTATTATTAAGTGGCACCATTAGAAACTAGATATAAAATGTTACGTCATCCTTTGGGCTGTATGTATTCCAGCCTGTCCTGTAGTTAAGTGGAACTGACCCTTGATTGTGTAAGTCAAAGTGGGTGTCGGGAACAAAAAGTGCAAAACAAAGGAAATGTTAGTCATGAAATATGTTGCCCAGTCATTGAATCAGTGTGTGACACTGAGGGCTAAGTGTGTGTGTGTGTGTGTGTGTGTGTGTGTGTGTGTGTGTGTGTGTGTGTGTGCGTGCGTGCGCGTGTGTGCGTGTGCGTGTGCAAACTTGTTATGCTTGCCAAAGGAAAAATGGTTTTGCCCAAGCAGCCCTCCTGTCTCTGTTGCCATGGTTGCTGTTGACACAGTGGGTGAGGGGGAGTGAGGGTGTGTGAGCAGGGTGTGTTTGATTTGTTTCTTTGGCCTGAATCTCCTTGTCTTGTACCGGCTGAGAGCCACAGTTGTTGCTTGGGTCCAGAAATTTAGAGGACAGGAGTAGTCTGCAGACACAGATTCATTCAGCCAACCTTTACACAAATACCAAAACAAAAATGTTCTGTAATATAAATGTCTTTTAGCTGGAGTATTATGTGCTTTAATTAAAAGTTATGACAAAGCATTTATCAAAATTATATTTTATTCATATTTGTCAGAATTTTGGCCACAATATCAACACTGGGACTCTTTTAAATTGGCTCAGTTAAGAGCAATGTGAAGTTATCTGCAGATATTACCCCACTCTCCAGATAACTTTCTGGTTTCTCTTTCCGACTTGTGTATGTATTACAGCCTAATCCTTCCTTATTAAATAGACACAGTCAAAATTTGTATAAAGAAAAGTAGTTAAGGTTAAGTGGGAAACCAAGAATTCAACAAGCTAATTGGACAAATCCAAATTAAACACCAACCAAGCACCAAATGCATACAAATACTTCCAGGTTCATGGAGTAAATGGAGGTTCATCCACAGTACAGGACTACTGTTACTGTGCCAAGCAGATCAAGCAGTGATATAGTCTACAAGGCTTGCACTGGAAACAAACCCTTGTCTGAGGGGTTGTGGCATCTCTGTTTTAGACACACGCTATATAAAATGTCCATAGTTTGTTTTGTTTATAGTTTATTGTTTCATATATTTAAAATTCAAGGCTACAAAGGTCCCATGCCTTTTATACCCCAGTGCCTTTTTGTTTTGTTTGTCTTTGCAGATGGAAAATGTAAGACAAATGCTTGTCAGTGTGGTTTTGAGTTAAATGTTTCTGTCTGTGGGAGCCAAGCCCACATAGCTGTTGAGAATCACTGCACTAGATTATTTACACAAATCCGTCTCTGTTTGCAAATGAATGGCTTTGCCTCCATGATAGCTACAGAGGTCAGTCCATTGGAACAGTAGCCTGTATTTCCTACTACATTTTCCAAGTGACCTGACCTGTGACCTCAACAGTGACCTTTAGTGACCCAATAAGGAAGCCTGAAAATCCTATCCTGCAGCGGGAATAAACCAGAGACACTTTGTCAACTGCTGACAGGTGCTGTGGCCATTTTTAAGCTCAGGTTGACATTCATATCAGCGCTCACATTCTCTCTCTCCCTCTCACTCCCTGTCTCTCTTTCTATGTCTGTGTCTCAGTGGAAACTCAAAAACAGTTAACAACAGTGTAATATTACAAATGCATAGACATACATACATTTTAAATAAAAAAAAAACTCATTAAGTGAAGTAGTAAATAAAAAGGCAGAGTGTGATCTGTAAGGAGATGAACCATATGTTTTTGTGTTGGTTGTCTCTTAGGCTGTGACATGCAGTGACATAACCTCCTGCATCTATGGCGCTGACACTATTTTCTACAAGTAGATGTTGCATTTAATCTGGTCAGAGGGTGTATCAAAATCTTGCAGCAGACAATGTTGCTCTGTCTCCACCTGTCTCTGAGGACAGAGCTGATGCAGCCTATCTTCTCTAGGTAGCCAGGTCTGTCTGTGTCTGCCAGTCTCTATGTCCAGGCTGTGATCACTGAGTCTGTACATAGTCAGTATCTTTCTCAGTTTCTCATCTCTCACAGCGGTCAGATAGTTTGCCTTCGAGTACTATCTGTTTAGGGTGAAATAGCATTGAAGTTTGGTTTGGGTTTTAGATGTCCAATAGTTGATGTGGTTTTCTTTTTCTTAAGCTATAATTTGGTTTGGCTGGACTGTGTGAGGGTTGTCCTGAGGCCTTGTGCTGTTAGAGGTGAGCCTCAGGACCAGCTGGCTGAGAGGACTCCTCTCTATGTTCTCCTCTTTCTGTCTCTCTTTCTCTGTCTCTCTCTCGGTAAGGCATTAATATCTTTGTTCTTTTAGCTGAAATATCTGTTCATTCATTTATCTGGCTACAGCATGATTTTTGTGTGGTCTTATCCACTGACCTGACTGAACACTGTCGTGTATCAGTGATGACCAAGAATCAGCTAGGGTGAAGTCACCTGTCTAAATGCTAATGATACCAAGTGAGTCTCACAAAAATCAAGTCCTCTCTGACAAGCAAGCTTGAGCTATTTTGTTATTTTAGTCATACAAATGTGTTTTTGTTTTTATTCTTGTACTATTTAAAGTGATAATCCACTTTCTTTGTACTGTGGTTGGTGGTTGGCACTGTGGTCAGCGAGGGCTGAGTATGTGAGTATGTCCAGCACTAGCATAACAATACTGCCGAGTGGAAACTACAAACTGTCATGAAGGAATTTACTGTTTAAGCAGATGCAAGAGCATGTTTTGTCTTCTTGTCTATTTTATTAGAAGGAGCTTTCCATGTTATGCAACTTTGATTTATTGCCCTGTCTATTTGTTTGTGTGTGTGTATCCCAGAGCGAGAGAGAAAGGAAAGATTCTGATTTACTTTTTTTGTTCTATCCCTGTGGAAAAATGTTGTCTAATCCCTTGTCAGCTGTGGTAATTGGAAGTTGGTCAGAAAGAACAGTGTGTTGCAGTGCTATTTTTACCCCCAGTCTAATTATTTTGACTCTAATTCTATTTTCTCTAAAATGAATTTAATGCTACTAATGTTCAGTGCTGAAGTTTGATTTAGCTCAAATCAGATGTTAATAATTTTATGTTACCCTGTACACCAGAGAGCTGATAAGCTCCCTAGCACACATTTTTAGGTGGAACACCCTGTGGCATGGCAATGTCTCTAATCTGGAGGAAAGATTACGTGTGCTTCCTGTTCAGCACCCACCCTCTGTCCATTGTACCAGAGTCAATCAACACTGGTTCCCAGTGGATGAGATTCCCAGCAGAGCCCCAGCTCAGGACAGGAGACATTTCTGCAGTCATTGTTCTGTTTTAGAAAGGCTCTTGTAGCTATAGATGGTGCCTGGTGTGATGTTTGGCTCATTATGTCATTCATTTCAGAGCCCCGACAAAAATGCTTATATGATGCACGTAGAAAAGATGATGCATTTAAGAAACAAATCAAATCACTCCCAGGTTTAAAATTCTGGATTTAAACTTTCAAATGTGAATTGATGGCTTTGGATGATTTGAGGTCTGGCAGCCTCTTTCAGAGGAGGTAGAGTTGGCCCCAACTATGTATACAAACTCTCTCTCACACACACAGACACTAAACAGCAGCTGCCAGCACCTAGTTTGGAGTTGAGGCTTCACTAACTGTCTATTTGTAGAATTATGGAGTCATGTAGAAGACTGTTATACTGAAGGACTCAGAGACATGTTTCAGCTGGAAACACACACACACACACACACACACACACACACATCTAGAACGTTGTGTTTTGGCTCTTTATAGACTTATGTGTTTATTGTGCATCCCTTAGTTTCGCAGGATTTACACAGCAGTTGCTTCCCAGTGGAGCGTTGAACATGTTTGTCTCGCTGGAGTGTATTTCCAGATCTGGCTTGATGTTGTTTTGATGGTTTGGGAAGTGGTCATTAATTTGAGATGCCAGTTGAGTGTAACCACATAAAGAGCTATCATTTACCCAGAGGAGACACGGATTTGTGGGTTTAAAGGAATGTCTATCGTCCAAAATGGGGTTTCTGAGGACCATTAACATATTTTATAATTGTAGCTGTAGATAGCCTCAGATATATGCTTTGAGCCGTTCTGTTGGCTCACTTGGTGTAGACGCATGTTTCCATTATATCCTGTTTTAATCCTGTCAGGAAAAAATAAGCAGTTCATAAACAATGACATCACGTGGTTTACCAGTGGTGGGGTAAGATATATTTGGAATTGGTGAACATGAAAGTGCGCTAAGACCGAACCAACCAAGGGAAGCATGCATGCAGTTGAAATTAGTAGTGTTAAAAATCTGCATTAAATCAGTTTAGATGGCCCAAACAGCGTAGCATCTGTCTGTTAAACTATGAATATGTAATTCACCAGATTACATTGCATCACATCAGGAGGTGGATTAGGCAATATCTGGGCCAATTTCAGCCCCTGTATGTTGATTTCCTTCCTCAGTGTGTTTATACATCAGCTGAAATAAACAGTGATGCGTTATCTGTTCTGTTTCTGTCATATTGGTATCATACCACTTAAGCTTCTCCGCTTTCTCATGCGACATTCCCACTTTGCACAATACTTGGAGTTAGAGCCACGTTGTTATTTCTCCCAGAAAGCTGAGAGTTCCAGCTGTTTAACACACACACACACACACACACACACACAGAGACTGAAAGCACGGGTAGATATTAGTCATAGACTGTAGATATCAGGGATGCAAAACCTTAAAAAAACACAGCTCAGGCATGGGTGTGTGATGGCACAGTGACCTCTGTCTGGACTGGCGTCAGGGTGGGCTCTTTAGTGTCAGTAACCTGCCCAAGAATAGACAGTGAGTGTGACAGGAGGGTGGTGAGTGAGTGAGAGAGAAAAAAAGAGCAAGAGTTGATGTGGGAATGAGGGAAAGAGGGAGTGTGTGTGTGTGAGGGAGAGAGGGAGAGTACTCCCAGCGCAGCCTGATCAGTGTTTCGGTCGCCTTCTTGCGATGTGGATTACAGCTCCCACTGCTTACTGGATTGCCATTCCCATTACTGGAAACTTGCCTTGAAGAAGCACAGAGGATTTTTTTATTAGAATTCAGCTTTTTGACAGCAGTAATTTTAATTTAGGTGTTAGGTGGACTTCAGCACTTAATTCAGACTGTTGTACATGAGCATGGAGATAAACGGTCGTGTCCTGCCGCCATCAATACCTGAGGATGGAGAGGCCCCGGACCATGTTCTTCATGGGGAGATGAACGGTTACCACCAGAGGCTGCAGGGCGGTGACGGGGGAGAGGCTGAGGTGCCGGTGTCCAAGTCCCAGAGACGAAAGAGCGATGTCAAAGTCTACAAGGAGTTTTGTGATTTTTATGCTCGCTTGTGAGTACATAGTTGGGAGGACAAGGGTTAAAGCACTGTAGGTAGCTGTTGACCAAAATAAAGGTTTGCTCAGATGATGACACTTACCTTTAAAGGAAATTAAAGCTGCTTTTCCACCAAAAAGTACTGAGTTATTATGGATTTAATGTGGTAGGTGTGAGGCTGTTTCATTCTCAGGGACACACCTCCACTCTCAATTGTCATTGTAGTAACTGTAGTATCTCTGAGCAAGTATCACGGAGCAGTGACTGGGACAGTTGTGGTTGTGACTGTGTGGTGGTACCATCACAGATTAAGAATTGTACACATTGGTAAGTGACATGCCAGTTAAAGTGATAGCAGGAAAAATGGCATGAGGTAATGGATGTGCTTGTTCAGAAATTTGGTGTGCTCATTCACTGACATGGTGTTAGTGTGTACGCTCTGAGCTTACTGCAGTGTTACAGAATGTGAAGAATTCAAATGTAGCCAGCGTTACTGGCAAGTTTGACTCACTTAAGCTGCCCTAGGTACCATGTTTGTGCAGGAATAGCTCTGAGCACTGCCGGACGGGAGCACACAGGAAGGGCTATTTTTGTGCCAAGTTGTTATGCAAAGTAGAATATGCCAACTGGCATCCCAAGTATGTGTGCATGAGGGGCAGGAAGGCTAAATATACGTACTATATTTCTGACTGATCTAGCGTATACGTAGGCTGAAGGAAAACATGGGCACAGGGTCACCCACAGGTTTGTGACGGGACATTTTGGAGCCTGGAGTTGTCTTTCACAGTGTTAAAGACTGACAAATCAAATTTTGGTTGGTGTTAGGTCTCAGCAGATGAGATGATATGGAGACATCAGTCCCTATGTGTGGTACTTGAACATTTCTCCCTGTGTCCACACAAACTGGATTTTGGCTTTTACTTCTGAGTTAAAGAAAACGAAAATGTATTGTGCTATTGGAGACTGAAATTGGTCAAAACGGTACGCAGTAACAACTTAAGACTTTATAGTGAAAAGACACCGACAGAGCTTTGAATATTCAGACAGCTGTCAGCAATATCTAGGTCCCCGTCGTTTTCCATAACATTGTCATAGGAGTTTAAAATAATGATGGATTATTTTACAGCACATATAGTGTTCACAGATGTGTACAGAACGCCGACAACAGAGGAGAAAATAGAGGAGCTGCAATAGAAAGCAAAGTGAAGACACGTGGGGACCAGAGGAGGGAGGGTGGAGGGAACAGAAGGTATTCATAACACAAGTGATAGTCTGCATCCTTTCCCTTTGCTGACAACCAGAACCAGCCTCCATTTATAGTCACAGGTCAGCACGGTGGGGTTAACAGGGTAGAGGGAGAATCATATGGATTTTCTATCCTTCGAACCTACTTTTGTCTGTCTGGTTACAATACCTGATTTTGCCAGAGACTTTTGCTGCAAACTGATCAATTTTAATATTATACTTGTTCACAAAATCAAAGAAAGGTTCCCGCACACTGTATCGCTCTCAGTCAAACATTTATTGGCGTAACGTTTCGGTCGATGTAACCTTCATCAGACATGTCTGATGAAGGTCAAACATGTCTGATGAAGGTCACATCAACCGAAACGTTACGCCAATAAATGTTTGACTGAGAGCGATACAGTGTGCGGGAACCTTTCTTTGATTTTGTGGACACGTTTTGGGTTACGCCCTCTTCCTATGCACCTGTGCCTTCAGGTGTGCTGAGATTTTGCATTCAATATTATACTTGTTAAAACCTGTGTGGTAGACATCACCCAAACCCTGAAAAGTCAAAAGTAGAGATCCAGGAGTAAATTTGTACCTGAAAGAAATTCAGTCAGCTAATCCTTAAAGTACAGTGAAGTTAGTAAACTGTTGGGGAACCTGGACGGTGCAGGGGGACAAAGCCCTTGGCCAGTGCAGTCCGATCCAGGGTCAGTGCTCGGCAGATTTTGGCTCGACAAATGTGGAACACAGTTGGCTGTGGAAAGGAAGCTAGTGAGGGATGGTATCTGTCTTGTAACACTTATGATTCCCTCAGTCTAACTGGTCTGTCTATACTCGTTTACTTTAAATCTGCTCTTTTAGTGGGTGCCACAGCAATAGGGACTGTGAACCTGGCCTTTGCAAGAAAACCTAATTTATTTTATACTTATAGGCTTGTCTCTCACTCACGCAGGGTGCTACAGGCAGATAGAAGGGTGGAAATGCCTAAGGGATGTGTCACTTCCTCACTAAAATCCTTTGGATAGGGCAGGGCTGTCTGTGTGTGTGATATCAGGCCAGACAGGGTATATCTAGAACAATATGTATTTGATAAATTTCTGAGGAGTGGACCCAGATGGAAGCCGAGCTTATCCCTACATCTTGTTTCAATGTAGTTAGTGCTTTAAACAGGGTATGCCTAAATTTTTTTGTAGTGCCAATACTGTGAGACATTGGATAGAACTGAGATGCGCATTGTTAAAATAATGAGCAGTTTAGAGTAGACACCACCCCCCCCCCCCCCCCCCCCCCCCAAAAAAAAAAAAAAAAAACATAAGAAGTGATGAGCAGTGTGTCTGGGATTTTTGGATTTCTTGGTTATTCCCAAATTGATGTAACTTAGTTAATATGAACAGATGGTGTCACTCCATAAAAATCCTACACAGTCTTTTGTGTGTGTGTGTGTGTGTGTGTGTTGCCTGGATACGCGTTGGTATTCTGACCTTTAAAACAAAGCAGAGTAGCCAGGATGGTCCCATCATTCTCTCTTCCTTTTTCCTTCTCTCTTTCAACACCTATGTGTGCAACATGTCCTCATTTACTTACAGTTTGATTCAGTAAGCAGTGTTGTTTTGTGTGCATCAGCATTGGTACTTTTGCTGTTGATTAATTAGTATGTTTGAGTTTTTTAAAGATTTCTTTTGGCATTTTGCCTTTATTAGATAGGGATGTACATGGGTTGCGTGTTCTGCCAGGCTCTACTGGGCGTCCCCAGTATGTTGCAGTTTCGAACATTGGCTGCTTATGCTTGGTCCAGAACATTTTCATTATATTGTTTTTTATCCTTACTATGAAAGGATCAACATGGATTTAGGTTCAGCCTAAGCATAAATCTGTAATAGAAGTAGGGTTGGACGATTTAATATACCATGAGATGATATCCAGAATGGTCCAAATGTAAGATTACCTCAGGCTAGTCAGATACATACTGGTCCAATCAGCCAGCTTTGAGCAGCATTAATTGATAGCACGACTTCCTTTCTATCAAATTCCCAAACCTTGTCAACAACTATAAAAACTAGGTGTTGTAAATTTAAACCGACACACCATTTAGCAGCTGCATGGCACATTTTTCTGTATGTATTTATTCTGTTTCCAGGATAGTGTAGGTTTCCAGATTAGAAATAACCATGTTTTCCAGTTATACAATCAGAAGTGAACACCAGTTAACCAGCGAGTTGTACAGGGTTGAAGGGTTCTTGTTGTGTAAGTGAAAGACATAAATCAGAGTAATTGTTACAAGTCAAGTGTCAGATGGGTTTTTTTTTATTACTTCCCTCCAGCATAAGTAAAGTTAAAGGGCTTTTTTCAACGTCTATGTGACTAACTAACATGTAATGATGAGCAGATAAGAAAAGAAGAAAACTAAATAAATAAGAAAACTAAGCATAAATGAAAACCTTTTTATGAAGCCCTCTGGCATGTTTTTTAGGTGTGACCACATTTGAGTTGCAGGTTCTGGCACCAGTGCCTCCAGTATAAAAAAATAATTAGCCTGGGGCCCTGCCCCGTTGATCTATTAGTCATGTTTCGCAGAGAGGCAGTAAAACAATTCTGATTGTTTAATGAAAGGGCAGGATTGGCTTCATATGTCATAATAACTCTACATCTCACCAGGTTTTTCCTTAAAACTGTAATCTCAGGTTGTCAGATTAGTGTTTGTTACATGGTACTGATCCATGCTGTGCATACATCACTTACAGATACACTCCTGACACAGTGCAGATTAATGAACAATAATTCCAGCTTGTCTCTCAAAAGGCAACATGTATGGTTCCCACCTCAGTGATCCCCACACCCTGATAAGCAGAGCCAAAATAAACCTAGAACCAATATATTGTGTGTGTGTGTGTGTGTGTGTGTGTGTGTGTGTGTGTGTGTGTGTGTGTGTGTGTGTTTGCATGGGCTGATAAGCTCTTACATCACATTTTCCTCACTCTCCTCTCCGCTTTCCGTGTGTTGAGTACATCTTCCAGCTGTTTTTATGACAGAAGAAACATGGGATAGATGTTAAAATATTAGTGTAATTGTGTCCTGACATGACCTTGGTTAATGCATTGAAGTTGACCTGAGGTTTTATGAGTTGAATCAATGTTTCCATAAACTTGGGTACAGTAAATGTCATTATCTGCTCTGTGTTGTATTGGTTGCAGTAAGGCTTCGTTTGGTTAATATTGCATTCCCTGCTTCTCCTTATCATATTAATTATGTTAATGCCTGTGAGTGTTCTGACTTTGAAGTTGACTCTGATGCTGAGTATGATTTTTTTTCCTTCTCAGCAACATGGCCAATGCTCTGGCCAATGCCATGTGTGAGCGCTGCAAGAGTGGTTTTGCCCCGGCTGAGAAGATAGTGAACAGCAACGGGGAACTTTACCATGAGCAGTGCTTCGTGTGCGCCCAGTGTTTCCAACAGTTCCCAGAGGGACTCTTCTATGAGGTAACACTCACCAATGTCTTTTCAGCGTGATGTTCATTATCTAATAAAAGCTGCAGTAACTGACAGGTTTAAATACACCTGCAGGGCAATGGGTTACAATAAACATGAGTATCGCCAATTGTTTGGACTTTTTTAAGCCTTTGTGGATCAATTTAAAATGGATTGAAATTGGTCGAGACATGCCTCAAACACTTGCTGCATGCTCTGCAGTTCAGTATACAGTTAACATTAAAGCATGTGAGTACAGGTCAATGGGTTCAGATGATGTTTGGAATTTATTGTCTGAACTCAGAAGTCACCCTGAAAAGATTTATCTTACCATGGTTACACTTGTCTACGACTGAGTGCAACCTTTAAGAAACAGTTCACCTCAAAACCAAAAATATATATTTTTCCCCTCACGTTTTTAAGTCTAGATTGTTTTTTGTGTGAGTTGCTGACTGTTGGAGATATTGCTGTAGAGATGTCTGCCTTCTCTTAAATATAATTGAACTAGATGGCACTCAGCTTTGATTTGACATTTGAAAAAACTCAACAGCAATGCCTCTTTACAGAAGTCATGACCCAGTTACTCCACAGACCTTGTTGTGAGCAGTTTCATGTCGGAACTATTTTATCTCTGCTGAACTACACCCGCCAACCGTATCGCTGTGCAGAGTGTATTGTTGATTTTGGGTGAACTGTCCCTTTACTGCAGCATTCAATCATTAGAAGCTTGTTCCAGTAAGCTGTTTCTCTACCAGCCTTGACGCAAGGCCAGATGTTTCTCCGGCAGGTCCCAAAGATCCTTGTGCTGCCCTGTGCTGTCAGTTTATCAAAGAGAAGGTGTCTTTAATGTTCCAGTCAATATGAACATCAAAGCCAACAGCACTGCATTAACCTCTGCTCCCTGTAAATAATTCTTCCTGTTGCCATAAATAAACAGCAGTCAGGTGAATATTACCCCTCTCTCTGTGCTGAGCAGTAGTAGGGCTGCACGATTTTGGAAAAAATGAGAATCACGATTTTTTGGCTTATAATTGAGATCACGATTCTCTCACGATTTTTTTCAACATAAAGATTTATTGTGCTTATTTCCTGATACAAAAGGAAAAGTAACAAAAATTATAAATAAATAATAATAAAAAAATCATTAAATAACAAAACCTATGATTGTGCCTGATACAAGAGACACAAGGCACATAAACTCTGGTCAGCAGAGAGGGAACACTCCTGTTTTTAGCTTAAATGCAACAGCTGACAGCCTGACACTGACCGTAAAAACAATAAACTTTAGTCTCTTGTCTTCTCTTACAGCTTTTGAACAATTTAAACAATAATATCAATGTTGAACAACATTTTTCTGAGGTAGGTATTCCAGGCCTGGAATTAAGTCATTTTTAGGGCAAGGCCACTTCGGCATTTGATAAATACAAATTTATTGGGGCATCACGGCCAAAATGTGGGGCACCAAGGCCAAAACCAATGGCGCAATAACAATATGTGCTAATTACATTGAATGAAGACAAAACAATGTATGTGTTGAAAAACAGTTCTGAGTTTATTAAAACTGTAAACTGAACATTTGACTTTTCCACAAAATGCTGTGTGATAAATGTTATTAAAATTAAATTAAAATGTGAACAATTCATAATATTCATTGTTATTGTTATGATAAAATAAAGTTTAAATGGACTAAGGAAGATCAAAATTAAACGTTTCAACACCATGCATTTGACAGGAGTATTCACCTAACATAGCCTACATATCTTTAATTATATAATTATTTATATCTTTCTGTATATTTTTACACAAATCCCCAATATTTGCCTTTAAAAAAATCCTCTTTCTTCATTTAATTTGACAGTGTTTATTGTATTGTAATATATGTATTAATTCTCTACAGGATCTTTAATGTGTGTTCAATTTATTAAAAGAAAAAAAAAAAAAAAAAACGTTTTGGTGAACCCTGCAGCAAAGTGAACCCTCTTCCTTAGAGAGGATCTTTGCCTCCCAGTTTGTTCCTGGCGGCAGAGCAGAGTGAACCGTCTTTCTTCTCAGAGGATCTTTGTCCCATGCTCTCCGTGCCGGCAGTGTAAACAACTTTCGCTGGCGATTTGACGGTCACTAGAAGGAAATTATGACCCTTTGTAAAAGTTTCTGTGTGGTACCTGTGTTGTACAGAGCTAACGTTAGCAGCTAAGGACTGAGAGGCTGTCCGGTATGTGTGTGTGTGTGTGTGTGTGGCTGTCTGAAGAGTGTCAGTACGTTAACTTTTAAGGGGTCCTCCTCACTTTGTCGGTTCTCTCCTGCTCTCGTTGCTTTCCAAACTGCCGGCCGGCTGTCGCTCTGCATCACGTGGTATAACGTTGCTTCGTTGGGAGCGCTTGTTTTCATGCAGATGATGTCCCGACTCCCGGCACGGGCGGGGCTGGCAGAATCGCCGTCATTGAAAAATCAGATCGCATATGCATATGAATCGAGATCACGATTTTATTACGATTAATCGTGCAGCCCTAAGCAGTAGTAGCCCGCTGATTTATGAGGAGAAGTTTTAAGTATGATCATACTTTTTTTGGCTTAGTAGAATGGAAGTGGAAGTAGAAAAAATAAAATAAACTCCACAACAAATAACTATTTACAACCATTTTCACTATGAAGAAATTCTACAAAGATGGTTTTTGGTATTCTCAACACATGTATTATATTAAGCAGTGCTTTTGTACATCAAACAGAGAGTGCAACATAACTTTACATCAAATGTAAAGTTATGTTGCACTCTCTGTTTGTAATACCACAATGTTTATTCATCACAGTGTATAGCCATGCTTGCACAGAGTAGTAGATTTGCAGACTTGCAGACTTGACTTAGGACATTGGAATTAGATTTCTGAACCCACATCTGCATTTTGTGTCGCACATTTACAGCAACATAAATGATAAGATATAGGATCAACCACATCTTGCCAAATAATGCCATGGATGTCATCCATTTCTCAAGTTTTTACTCTTTTGACAGATTTGATTTGCTACTCCAAAATGCCCTTTATGCTAAGTAATCAAGAAGCAGCTCTCTAAGACCCAATCAAAAACAATCACAACTTCTCAAATTTGCCTAAACACAGCCTACGGGGCTCATTAAAATCTGCCCTGATAGTTCTACCTTTCTTACTGCCTTATCTTAATTTTTCTTCCTCCTCTAGTACATGAGCTGTGTGGAATATGTTTAACTGTATTAAAACTTGTCCCTGAACTGTTTTCTGTACTTATGTGACTCATCAAATATAACAGCCTTAGCTTAAAGGGCCTATTCTTTCATTCACAATATAATGGAACTGCAATATAGATGTTTCAATGTATGACATAAGGCGCTTCTCTATTGAAATTTATTTTTAATGAGAAAACATCATACATTAAGTCCTGTTTTTAGCTGTGTAACCAAGACACATAGGTGCTGTCATTTTTCATCAACATTTCATACTGTATTATTAGTAAGTGTTGTGTTTTATATAATATAGGGGAAGATGTTTTTATGATTATACAGTATGTTGTTATTGTTATTCTTTTATTTTCATTTACAGCTGCGTGCTTTAATTGATTGCATGAAATTATCGTATTCTGTTGACAGTTTGAGGGCAGAAAGTACTGTGAGCATGACTTCCAGATGCTGTTTGCTCCCTGCTGCCACCAGTGTGGTAAGTACAGGAACTGCAGTAACAGAGTAAATACCATCGATTCATTTTGTTTACCAGTTCAGGGTCATATGAAGCTTGAGCTTGAAGTGGATGTCTTTTAAACAATAAATATCCATGACCAAATTCCCTTGTAATCTTTCTCTGTAATCTTTTTTAAGGCGAGTTCATCATTGGCCGTGTGATCAAGGCCATGAACAACAGTTGGCATCCAGACTGTTTCTGCTGTGATATCTGCCAGGCTGTGCTCGCTGACGTTGGATTTGTGAAGAACGCTGGAAGGTCAGTTCCTCTACAACCAGTGGTTCACAAGGGTTGACCTGCGCCTTAAAAAACTGTCCTTTGTTAGTCTTCTTCTCTGATGGTGGTGAGGGAGAAAGTATAGCAGCTGTCAGTTTTGAACTAAGGAAAGTCCAATATGGGCTGAAATATCTGCACTTTTCTACATTTTTTTAACTAACCGTAGCCTCAAGACATCATTAGAAGCATTAAAAAAGAAAGGACTCTAGTCTGAATCTTTTTGTTCTCTGTGTGCAAGTCCTCTATTGGTGTACTCCTTAACCAGTTGACATTGTTCCACTGGTGATCAAATCAAATCAGTTAATGTCTAATCCAAAGCAGAATGCAGTTTTATCTTGTACTGATGTCTCTAAAACTTCTATAAGCCCACGTCAAGCATTCTCACAACCTTCTCTTCCTTGACCTCCTTTTCATTATCCTGCGTCTCTGTTTTGTCAAGAGAAACTAAATCATGTTAAAGTTTTAAAAGGACGAGAGGATGGGTTCACATTTTTTCTTGTGGCTGTAATTCTTCCTCTCGTTCCTTATGCGAAACCCACTAAGTTTAGCTGAAGCCAATATGAGGCTTCAGCAGTTTGTGCTAGACAAATCAAGTGGCCATCCTCTCATGTTACAATGTTTTTAGTACCCAAAGTCTACCACAAAGAGGGAACTTTGCACTAAAAGACAAAGTATGGAGGATCCAAATGGAGGAATGATTACAATGGCCAGTAACCCAATAACTAGATTTTCATACGGGCATTTATCATCCCATTAATCAGCTGTTCTGGGTGATGCAGTCAAATGTATGTTAGCATGTCTGATGTTTTTCCATTCACATACCTTACAATGGTGGAGCGAAGCTGACACACCATCTTCATTTTATACGCAGCTCTCTTTCTGTTGCTGTCTTAGCTGACTGGGAACCCACAGATGGGTCTTCCAACTCCGGTGTATCATTTGTGCTCACCATAGTGTGAGTGACATGTACTGAAACTACATACAGCTAAAAGTTTCAGGACAGAATTCTCTCTTGTGAACTCTGATTCCACATTACGCACATCAGTCTACGTATCACCTGTCTGCATACGGCTGTGTGCACCAAACCGTGACCCAGTAGCAGTAGAACTAGAACTAGCACTAGAACACAAGGTCATTAGACGCTGGAGAATCTGATCTATCTGAGAAGATCAGTAAACTATCCAATAAATAAACCTTCCATCTCTCCTTTATCGTGTCATTTTCTTCTCTCATCTGTTCCCCTCTCTCCCATCAGGCACCTGTGTCGTCCATGTCACAACAGAGAGAAAGCTCGAGGCCTCGGCAAGTACATCTGTCAGAAGTGTCACGCCATTATTGAGGAGCAGCCTCTCCTGTTCAAGAATGACCCATACCACCCTGATCACTTCAACTGCAACAACTGCGGGTAAACATACATACACCCAAACACACAAACCTGTCCAGCTGTGTCAGTCTCATAAATCACTCAGTGTATAAAGGCAGTGGGAGGACCTCATCATGCTGCAGTAGATGGTGTGAGCAAGCTGCATCAGGTTGTGAAAACATCTAAGACTTACACATAGAGGTCTTCTAATAAGGATCATGCTTCATTTGTTATGCCGTTATGATGCTGCCAGGTTTATGCACTCTTTCATGCTAGGATCCAGTTTGTTGAATATACTGAGATGAGACAGATAAACTATGAATATCACGACTAAAGACTGCTGTCTAGTGGACAAACTTTGTAATTGCAGTTGTATTTATGTAATACAAAGTGTGTCATACCGGTGCTGTGGCCTGACTGAAAGTGTCTAGCATTATGAAAACAACCTTGTGTGTGTGTGTGTGTGTGTGTGTGTGTGTGTGTGTGTGTGTTATATGTACGTATGAGACTGTGTTAATATGCTATTTTGTGTCACCTGATTGAAAGCAGAGCTGATGTAGTGTTGTTACCTTTCTTCTCTGCAGTAAGGAGCTGACGGCTGATGCCAGGGAGCTGAAGGGGGAGCTCTACTGTCTGCCCTGCCATGACAAGATGGGCGTTCCTATCTGTGGGGCCTGTAGGAGACCCATCGAGGGCCGTGTGGTTAATGCCATGGGCAAGCAGTGGCATGTGGAGGTATGATGTTAAACTTTTCAAAACAACCTCAGTTACCTGACGCTCAGGAGACACTGGATTTACCCTCTCATTTAGGAATGTGAAATTGTGAATATATTTGTTTGGTATTGGCTGTTTTTAAACTGTCTATGTTCTGTTTGAAATGATTATTACTCTGTTTTCTGCATCTGTAAAGAGAAGTCTCTGAGGTTCCCAACATTTACAGTGACTTTCCTGCTGAAATGCAATTTACATTTTTCATTCTAGTGACTTCTCTGTAACGTGTGCTATATGTGTAACTCATTCTTTTCCCAGCTTTATCTCCACAGTTCTGCTCAGTTTGCTCCATCTCCAAGCCGTATACTTCATGCCTCCATTAACTGTCTCTGTTAAATTCTGTCTGGCATCATTCCACCACGTATCTGCGTATTTTCTTCTGTCTATTCACATTTTATGGCCATTTTCCTGTCTTCCACATGTAGCATCATGTGTGCTCTGTGTGTGAGCGCCCATTTCAGGGCCACCCGTTCTATGAGCGAGGTGGTCGCGCCTATTGTGAGAGACACTTTGACATGGTGAGGGGATTAAGGATTGGCCTGATGTGTCCAGAGCATGATCTACAAGCCAGATTGAAATTAACTTTTGTCTTGATGCCAGATCACGTTTTCAACCCAGTTACCTCCTAATTCAACATTTATATTGCACTATATTTTAAAATATCATATGGAACATATCTACACATAGGCTGCATGAGATAAAAAGAAAGCCAAACTTTGATTTTCTTTTTTTTATATTGCTTAACTTACTTTATTCACTGAAAAAAAGGCATTACATTTGAGTAATGTCACGATCCAAGAGGTAAAACTAATGTATTCACATAGCAGTAAAAATTTTGGATTTAATGGGTTGATTAGATTCTCTGCAGAGTGTTACAGTCAGATGATAGCTAATGTTCTGTCAGAGGCGTTTTATACACTGTAAGAATAAAATTATGTCGGAAATTTGTATTTTATTTTAGGTATAGATCTAAAATTTAAAAAATAAAAGGCTAGCAAAGCCATCCATCAAAATCAGCTTTTTTTGGCTTTTAAAAATCAGTATTAACGTAAGCCTACTCTGTAATACTCATCTAAGGTGTCCTGCTACACAGACACGTGAGGGATCATCATTCAGTTGCGTAAAGGCGTATTCCCCCTTAGTTTCTGTCACACCCTACCATTAATTCCTCACATATCTGTTTGGAGGATTAATACACCCACTAGAGCTCACTGTCCTGTCCACCTTCTCTACTCTCTGTATCCTGCTTTGGACGCAGTAACAGGACATCTGGACTGAACTGATCTGGTTGTGGTCTGACCTGATAATGACTCAGCCAGACTGTGCTGCTTCCTGTAACATGGTCTGAATGTGATAATGTACTGACTGACAGCTGTGCTAACCATGTGTGCTTGGTGTGGGGTTTGTTTGCAGCATTTTGTGTGTGCTAAGTGTGAGAAACCTTTCCTGGGACACCGTCACTACGAACGCAAGGGCCTGGCCTACTGTGAAACACACTATAACCAGGTAACACTCAACTGTATGGGGAATATTTATGTTGAACACACAGATAGAAATTAAAACACACTGTGCTATGTTTTGGCAGTCGTGAAAACATCTCCATTTATTTTTAATTGATTCTCTCTCTCTATGAAAATAAAGCAGAAATGCTAATATAAAATAACCTTGCATTCCAACTTCTAATCAGAGATGTAATTTTTTCAGTCAGTAATATCGCACATGAATCCAACATTTTGTTCAATTTCAGTTAAAAACAACATAAATAATCTTATCTTTTTGGGTGAGCCACATACACAAATTGTACTGTTATATGTGAGGATTTCTGGGTGAGACATTTAATTTGTTCCCAATGTAGTTTTTCTTGTTTCTGAACATTTTTAGAACATTTCTAGACACACACAAGCATACACTAAGTATCAACAACATGACATGACATGATTCCAGAAAATCTTTAAACTAGTTACAGTTGGCACCACTCACTGGACTTAAAGGGGACCTATTATGCTCTTCCTTATTGTCTATCATATATATAATGTTACAGTGTCGGATGTTCATATGAAAATGAGGCCGAAGTTTCAGATAATGAGGTAAATGTATGTAGAAGTAATCACTGTGAGCAAATACCTCAGGTTTCCTACAGTTCTTATTACTCTGTTTTCAATGCTTTTTCTAATTTGGGTAGGCCTACAAGCTAACGTTAGCTTGTGATGAACTTTGTTATTACTGCAAATGTTTACATCACAAACACTTGGTGTGTCTCAGATCACGTACTTCCGTTAGTATACTTCTATATAGTATACTATGTGCACTATGTACTCATTGGGGTAGTGCACAAATTTGACAGGGTAGTGTTGTCTCAAACCAAACACTGCCGTTGTGCACTCACCGGAAATGACAACCGCAAATTAGCTAGTTAGCAAACTAGCATTAGCATTCGCGTTATTGTTCGCGGCACCACATCATTACAGACTGCTAAATTAACCCAATAAACATACTGTTGGCTTACATCCGACAACAGTATAGTGGAACACATGTATTTGTACAATTCAGCGATGTTCACGGTTGGACAGTCCTCGGCCGCTATTTTCAGTTTGTAAAAGTGGTCCCTCCCCTTCCGCTACGTAGCCAAGATGGCGACCATTGAGGGCGAGAAGTGTCCATAGTTCCACACTCAACTTCTTGACCGTTTTGTATGCACCATCCGGGTAGTCATAGTGCCCTGCATTTTTCCATACTTCTCAGTGTGAATGCACTTACAGAAGTACGCAAATTGAGACACAGCAACTGCTACATGTAGCTACATGCTAACGTCAAGGAAACATATAATCTTGGATTCCGTCATTGCTAATTTCACCCTGATTCCAGGACATATTCCTGCTGGAACTTGATTGATTTTTCATGGTAGACAGTGCTGCTATATTTCCTGACAGTCATTCAGCCACCTTCAATGATGTGCAGAGATACCGAGAGCACAGATGTGGAAGATAGGCTGAACAAATAGAGCAGAGTGATGCACTAAAACGGAGCGAATCAGACAGAGGGTGGTGAATGCAGGTGTTCCAGCTCAGACAGTACGAGGAAAATAATGTGGGGTTTTTAAGGTTATTTTGTATTAGCATTTCTGCTTTATTTTCATAGAGAGAGAGAGAGAGGCAGGGGAGATAGAGGGGATGACATGCAGCAAAGGGCCTGGGCCTGACTCAGACCCAGACTCAGCCTTAAATGATATGCATCCTGTCTGGTGAGCTACCGGAACATTAAAGGATGCAAACATGTTCTAGTAGAAGCCCAAAATACAAGTATGAGCCTGAAAATGAGCATAATAGGTCCTCTTTGACATTCTTAAGACATTGCTTCAAACAATTATCAATCTGAAGTATGCTGGATCAGAAAGATCCCATTAAGTCACTACTACTACTCCACCTAGTGTAAGTGGGTTTTTTTTTTACCAACACAATACTTGTGCTTCCAGGTTTACAAAGTTTATAAAATGCCTCTGTAGCCTGTGCTTGTTTGCATGTTTTTCGAACACAGCATGTTATATGAGCCATGAGGAAGTCTGTCAGTGCTACACTGTGTTGCAGAATTTTATTACTCATAAGATGTGTCACCGTGTTGCTCACTGTCTGTTCCTCTCCCTTCATCACACTCAGCTGTTTGGAGATGTTTGCTACCACTGCAATCGTGTCATTGAAGGAGATGGTAAGAAAACTTTTATGGTGGAGTGATAATATGTCTCTCATTGTGCTGTTCATTGCCTTTTATTTCTACTTCTCTTTATATGTCACTGTCTGTATTTTCATTATGTGTGGATTTCTTGCCTTTTAGAAATGAGATTTTAAATTTCAGACTAAACCAGACCCTTTTAGCTCCAGTCATATGATGGTGATGTTAAGCAGTGTCTCATGTGACAGTGTTTCTTCTGTTTTTGTCAGTGGTGTCTGCCCTGAACAAGGCCTGGTGTGTCAACTGTTTTGCCTGCTCTACCTGCAACACCAAGCTCACCCTCAAGTAAGTAATACAGCAGTCTGAGAGACAATAATACCATCACTGTGGAGTGAGATCAATCCACACATTGTAACCAAGTTTTTGTACTCATTTGGTATTTGTTTTATTTTCTAAAAACTGCCAGAAATTGGCCGAGCTCAGTCTTTGCTTGTCATTTTTCTCTTTCACTACCACCCTGCATCTGGGACTGTTTGCTGCTATTAACTGTCTGTTTTTCAATCATGTTCACTCCTGAATTTTTCACCTCTCTCTTATAACACAGTTTCTCTGTGGACTTGTTTCTCTACCTCTCCTTCATTTCATCATCCCTCTTCTTTGTCCCCATGTGTGCTTCTCCTGTTCTACATTTCCTTCCCTTGCTCTCTGCAACTTTCTTTCTCCTCCTTGAACTTTGTCTTTTTTCCTTTTCACCCTTCTTCTTCACTCTGTTCTTGCCTCCTCAATGTTTTTCTCCCCCTTCCTCTTCTCTCCCCCCTCTTTCACACCCATCTCCATCTCTCCCTTCTCCCTGCTCTGTCAGGGAAAAGTTTGTGGAGGTGGATCTGAAGCCAGTGTGTAAGCACTGCTATGAACGCCTGCCGGACGACATGAAACGCCGGCTGGCCAAGCGGGAACGCGACTCAAAAGACAAGAAGAAGAAATTACTGATACCCATGTGTCTATGATCCTCTTTTTCTCCTTTCTCCTCACTTCCACTGCTCTTCCTTTGGTCAGTTTCCATCTTTCTTTCTGTTTCCTTTTCTTTTGCTTTTTCATTGTCATCAAGTTTCAAACATACTCAAAGCCACTTTTATTCCTCACACCTCTATAGTTAATTCCTCTGGCTTTCAAGACAAATTATGAAAGCAGACTTTAGTAGGTGAATATGCGCAGACTGAAAGTATTTGAGTGACCTAACACAGGAAATGTATCAGTACATAACCAGCTTTCAGCCAGAAACACTAGTCAGGATTAAGGCTGGTAACCTCCGCTATGCAAACAGGCAAATCAGATCAGTCACATGGTGAAGGGAATGCGTTGTTTCCTGGGTCTCCCGGTCCGTCTGGGCGTAAGGGTAAAGCCTTAATCGCTTCCGGCAGCTTTCTGGCCCCAGCTGTGGAAGTGCTGAGGTCCCTCTGGGTTTAACACGTGCCCTGGTCCTGCCAGTGATTATCTGCTTGGGGAGCAAATGTCGCCCAGGACAGCTGGGGGGGGGGGTTAGAGAGCTTGCCAGTGTTAGTGGAATTAAGGCATTTAAAACAGAAAATAAGCATTATTGGAGCAAATTTTTCCTCTGCCAAGGCTGCACAATTCCCGTGTGTTATTTCATTAATAAAAACATTTAGAAATGTGTAATCTACATGTAGATCTACACTAGTAAATATATAGAAAGTATTGGGATACATGATTTTCGTCATTCTATGAGGTGTATTAGCTCATGAAAAGTTAAAAATAAAAGTTCAAAAATCCCTGTGCTGTCAAGATTAGAAATCCTTACAAAATTTATTAGATGTGCACATGCATCCAGGTCTGCCCAAACACTGATATTTAAATTTGAAATACTGAAATTTGCTAACAAGTTTGAGGTTTGACATCCTGGTAGCACAGTAATTAAAATGCATAGCATAAAAGAACAATGGTCATGATTTGATTCTGGCAGGGGACCTGTTGCATGTCATCCATCCCTTTTCCTCTTGCCTCTCATGTATCTTGTCTGTCTACCATCTGCACTCAATAATAGCTAAAAGGCCAAAAAAGGGAATTATCTAAAAAATTCTCAGGAATTTTACAATGAACAAAAGCATATGTAATTAGGAAAGATTTTGCCCTACAATATGTGTTTTTTTACACATAGTGTAGGGCAAAATCTTTCAAGGACAAGGAGTTCAATATGACGATGTTACAGACGTAAGACGTCACAACAAAAGTTCTGTTCCGATCAGTCGGGATGAATATAATAAAAATAAATATAATAAAAGTAAAAAGAATCACTTTTGACCACAGTTTGTTTAGTTTCTTTTCCCCCATTTACATCAGCATTTCAGGTTATGTGCTGCTACAGAAGTGTTTTGTAAGGATATGAAATGTATACCTGTCAGCGCTCTAGGGTGAATCTACAACTCAGCAACTTCCTTAAGCATTTTTCATGCTCGCAGACATAGCATTGACATAGATACTGTATGTGCATGCTTGCAGTGACGAATATCGAAGATCCAAACTCTAACTGTGACTGTACCTGTTTTCCTCACCAGGAACAAGTTTGTGGAGTTTGACATGAAGCCAGTGTGCAAGAAGTGCTACGAGAAGTTCCCCCTGGAGCTGAAGAAGAGACTGAAGAAGCTGTCTGAGACTGTGGCCCGGAAGTGAACGCATAGCAGAGCAGCTGGAAGGAGGGAGAAATAGATGAAATGTGGTGATGCTAGTCGCACTTCCAGAGTTGACAATCATATAAGACAGGATTTGTGTTTTTTATATAATTATTTTCAAACTTAGGTCGGTTATTTCAGCGAACACGCCTCTTTATGTCCTTTTAGTTACAGAGGATCATTTCACGAGCCTGAAACTGACAGATGGGCCAACACACAGATTGTTGGTCAGTCAGTCAGTAGGTTTATCATCAACCTGTAAAGTGCCTTTAGCTCAAATACTGCGCTCTATATGCCTCACATGCTTGCCTTATTTCACTCTATGTATTAAACCTAAACACAGATGATGATGACGATCCTGTAATTTAAAATGACATATGAGCTTTAAGCAAACACGGGAACGTGTGAATATTAAAAATGCGTATTGACAGACTGTTCAGCTACTTGCCAACTTGTCTCATGACGCCAAGCCACGTGTCCTCTGTTTGACTCATGTTACTGATACTTGAGTATAATAATGGAGTAAACCCAAAGAGAGCAAAATACAGTTTTATTGAATGTGTATATAGTATCTCCAATATGTCATGTTTTTCACCAATATGTATTACTTTATATGTTATTAATGTGTATTTTCTTTAATATTATACAATATAAGTTTGTGTTTAGCTCTATAAAGTTAGAACTTCTTTTTGCATCCACAGTTACTGTAGCCTCCTTAATGCTACACTGATGGACTCAACCATCAACTGCAGTATGCTGGATTGCCTTCTTATGTGCTATGCAAACAATCTCTATGTAAACTGGTATTTACAATACAATACCAGTTTATTAGGGTCACTTGTACAATCTCATATCATCCAATACAACAGCCCTGAAATAAATCCCAAGTTTATATTGTTCAGTTTTTGTGTTATCTACTCGTTTAAATACATGAGGGCGGCAGGATAACTCAGTCCAATTCAACACCATAACCACAGCTTTAGAAATTACTACAGAGATTAAGCAACACCTCTGACATGCTGTAAACAAACACTGAGCATAATAAGCTTCACAGTAACAGGATTTATTGCATGGCAACTGGTGACCATGTGTGTCTTGCAGCATGATGGCTTGTGGCGTGTGCAGAGACCGGATGTGGGAGTAATGTTGGATGTTAGAGAACATGTGTTACTGCTGTTTGTAATCCAGAGAAAGTGATCCTCTTAGAGAGGTGTACCAACTTCCTCAGGGCTCAGACCCTCTTAGGAAAGAAAGCCAAGTGTTGCGAATAGGAAAGAATAGTTTCACTTGCGCAGTATTTTATCACATATGTTTCACATAGTAGTTTAGTAGAAAAACACATTCCACTATTTATGGAAATACAAACCTGTGTTTCTAGGAATTTCACTACCTGCGCCACAACATTTCTCACTTGAAGAAGAAGAAATATTCACTGAACTTTCTGAACTCCTAAAAATAGTCCAGTGGAAAGTTTTCTGATATGTTACTACCTGGGCGACTGAGATGACTCCACATAGACAGACACTGCTCCAATACTGTATTTTATCTTTGCAATGCTTGTCAAGAGACAGTATTTATTA
Organism: Epinephelus lanceolatus; assembly: GCF_041903045.1. NCBI lineage: Eukaryota > Metazoa > Chordata > Actinopteri > Perciformes > Serranidae > Epinephelus > Epinephelus lanceolatus. Next base: position 16,803,219 of record NC_135747.1, on the reverse strand, counting down.
TGTAAACACACCAAAGTGCATGTTCTAGACATTACTATTTTTCATTATATCCAAAGTAATTCTGTCAGTTCACCTGAATAAACATGTATTTCAATGCTACCAGTGTCCATGTAGTGATGTTATTGATGTGCAATTTCTCACCTCTCTCAGAGTGTAACATGCCAGATTTTGGATTCACACGTCATGGAGGCTCTCGTGGTTAAGAACACATAATCACAATTATAGCGAGTATTTTTTTGTTATGTTTTATAAATATTTTTTGCAGCTTTGATTAGATTATTCTACACCGAAGGTAACATTTGGCTTACTTGAGTTAAAGTATCATTCCATGGATTAGGCCTTAACAGTCATTAAATAGTCTTAAATTTTTATTTGTTTGCCACAAACAATTTAATTTAATTTAAGTAATCCATCCAATTTATTTTTGTCAAAATGAGCCAGTGATGGTACAAACCTAATATTGTCTTTTTACTTTATATTTGTACTCAACGGTTGGCTAAACTTAGTTTAACCTAACTTAATTTGCTAAAAATATTCCTACATAAAACTTACCTCTATACAGGACCACATATGTACTTCTTACTTTTTTTTTTTTTGCCTTTATACTTACCTGCAATGCTTGTATAAGACAGTCAAGATTTTTTTTTAAAAAAAAAAAACAACCTTAAATTTGGTAAAAGATTATCTAGAAAAAAATCTTAAAAAAACATTGAATTTAAGTGTTGTGATACCTGTAGATACCCTGTTCATAAAACAGAGGTGAGGACTTCAGAACCATGACTTGGACCTGAGTCAGACTCAAATCACAACTTTGATGATTTTAGACTTGACAAAATCAAAAAAGACTTGCACTTTGACTTGGACTTAAAAACTGAAGACTCGTGACTTTACTTGGACTTGAGCCTTTTGACTTGAAAATATTTGACACCTTTCCCCAAGCCCAAAGATGAAATGTTTGTTATTTAAAAAGTGTGACATGAATAAAAATATATTTTCCTTTATTTCCTCAATTTACTAATGTTAACATTAATATTTTCATTTCATTTGGACATAAAATATAGAAAAACATACTTATTACTTTAAATAAATAATAGACAGAAAAAATCTCAAATATATGAGGAAAAAAATATAGACATTTTTCCAATATAGAATAAGTTTACAGCAAGACAGCACCAACACACAAAATTCATTCCGTGCTATACAGTGCTATATGCTATGGAAGTTCAATGTCAGCAGGTCTTTTTTATGATTAAGTTCAGTCACACTTGTTATGACAAATGAATACTGATTTTTTCATTCATGATATTTGTAATTTAAGTTGTTACTCTGTTGTTAAAATGGCATTACATTTGGTGAAAAGTGCATAATCACTTATTTCGGACTTGAAACGTTAGGACCTTTGACTGAACTTGACTCAAGACTTGAGTGTTAAGACTTGAAACTTACTTGTGACTTGCAGAACAATGACTTGTCCCACCTCTGTCATCAAATAACTGTTTTAAACATTGCAGCTATTACTGGATTTGAATCTTTTCTTTTTGTTAGGCCTATTTATTACTTTATTTTAATAAATAAACATGTATTCTCGCAAAATATTACCAAATACAGTTTTCTTGGTGTTTAATTGGTGTTATGTAAAATAATATATTGTTGTATTGTTGGAGACGATTTGAAATACACTATGACACCTATTGCATAGAGTATGTGGTCCAGACAGATGGTTCACCCCAGCTAGCCCACCTCTGCTTCAAAATAATGTGCGTCAGCGGGCGTCAAACGGACTTCTTGCTTCTCATTGGTTGAGGAGCGGGATTCAAGCGTGCGCACGTCCCACGTGACCCTCTGCCATTTGACGGTAATGAGACTGCGCAACATCATCATGGGGAGTTAACGTTACGGAGTGACAGTCGAGCTGATACTAATGTCCGTTTTATATTTTGTGAATTCTCGCTATCCTATGCGCCATAGTGAGTCGTGTTGAAAGTATTTGTTTTTGGGAGTCATGCGGCGGAGTAAGGCTGAAGTGGACCGTTACGTTTCCTCAGTACAGAGTTCATCTCCCTCACTCAAAGAGGTAAGTTGAGCCCCGGCGGCTAGTTAATGTTAGCATGTTGCTGCCATCATGTCAGACCAGCATGTGTCAGCCAGCCGGTATGAGGAAACAACCACGGTCAAATAAGCACTTGTTGTAGTGTTAATTAAACTCAAGTTTAATTAGTTAGCTTGAGTTATGTGTTCAGTGTAGCCTCTGTTAACTACCACAGGCTAGCGGCGTCAGCTAGCCGGTATGATGACGCCCGTTCGTGTCCACCCCTTCGTACTCAGAAAATGCGCGGCATGGAGCTACCACAGCAACGCTAGCCAAACGGCCGTGCTAGTTAGCCACCACTCACTCAGCTACTTGGACTACTTGTACAGCTAGTATTAGCTTTATATCTTTAACAACATGGCTTCAGTACACTGTAACCGGAATACACGCCGTTCACTCGTGTAAAGCAGCTACACTCAAGCCTTATTCAGGAAACTTCTATCATGTAGCTTAATTAGCAACTAGATAATCTGTACAGTTAGTGTTACCACCACAGGTACTATGCTGGTGCGACGCTAATTTAACGCTAAGTTGCGCTGAGCACTTTGTGAAACCTTTACCCCACTGAAAGGAAGTAGGGCACCAATAACCTTGTAGATATGTAGTTAAGGTTATTTAACATTGTGGGCATGGAGGCATTAAATCACACTAAATTACAAGAATGACTAAGTTAAGTCCATCAATCACAATATTTCCACTGTGGTCCTTGGTGTAAAGATAGCAAAGATGCATTAGTTCAGGTAGCAGGGCGATATCATACTACCTTCACACTAAATATTTATATTGTCATCAATGAACTCACATCAGTTAAACACCAAGAAACTAAATGATGTATAATTAAATGATTGTCAAAATGTCAACTCAAAGTTTATAACCCAAGTTTATATGACAAAGGGCTGTACAAACAAGAATTTCAAGTTTCAGTTTTATATATTAAGTTAGATATCATAAATCACAATTTGCCTTAGAGGGCTTTACAACATATGACAATCCTCTGACTTGGACCCTCATAGTGAAAAAGACCTCCACAAAAAACTCTTAAAAACCCCTACCTAAATAGAAAAAAAAATTGAGCAACTAAGGAGGGATCCTCTTCCAGGACAGACTGATGTGCAGTAGATGTTGTTGCATGTATAAACATCTGCTTTTAAGGTTCTTGCTTATTATTTGAATGTGCAAAGCTAAGTTATTCCAGTTCCTAGCATCGCACAATCTAAAGGAACAAGCACTCATTTATTAAATCCCATCAAACAACACCAGCTCTTGTCTGGTAGACCAGGAAGGTCAGCAGTAAATCAAAGTGGAGTGAATAAGTAAAAAAAAAAAAAAAGTGGAGATAATCCTAAAACTATGTTGCCTTATATGATGTTCGCTTTTACCACATGAGGATTGAAGGGTCATTTGCATCTGGGGTAATACCTCCCAATAAGACATCTTGTGAATTAACTTTTAACTCTAAATGGGGTTATCCTTGTGCCTGCTAGCTAACATGACAAGCAAGATAAATATGATTTGAATATTCAAAACATTGTTGGTTCACTGATCTTCAATGTTTTCTTTCCACAGAAGCCAGTCAAAGGATTTTTATTTGCTAAACTGTACTTTGAAGCAAAGGAATATGAACTTGCAAAGAGGTAAGCACACAAGCTTCACCGTTGTTGAGCACATGTGTTACTGCTTCTCAAGAGGTCTCCATTACACTGACGGTAATCTTGCCTTTTCCATGCTCTCCCTAGACATGTATCGGAGTATCTCAAAGTCCAGGAGAGGGATCCAAAAGCACACAAATTCCTTGGACAGCTCTTTGAGAGAGAGGGCGACATCAACAAGGCAGTAGGATGTTACAAGGTAACATGGGGATAAATGTGCAAAACAAAGCTTTTCTTTCTGGAAGAGTGCATGGTGTGGTGTGCTTCTTGAAATCACAGCTCTCTTCCAGGTATATTAAAAAGAGGATTTGAGGATTTGATCGTGCATTTGATATTATTTATTGCAGGGTTGGTGATTCAAATTCTTGCTCATCCTGTCCACATGTGGACGTGTCATTGAACTTAAAATTGCTCCACATGGCCATGCCAGTCTGTTATTGTGTGAATGGGAATTGTTCAGGTTAAAAAGTGCTATGTATGTAAGTACAGTCCATTAATGGTGGTCAGGTCAGGAAAGGGATACCCAAGGCCAAGACTTAATTATGGTTTCCCCACACTTAAATTGTCTACATTTATTACCACTGACATACAGTGCAATCTATAATTATTTATACACATTATTGTTGTTCTGTTTCACAACGCATTGAATTTAGGATGAAAGAAAGAGCCACCACTAAGCTTTAGAATAAGAAATAAATAGAAACACTGTCATGAAATGTTAAATTAATTCGCAAAATTTCAACAATTCAGATGGGATTAATTAAAAAAGGTGTCTAAGTGACTGACTAATCTAAGTGAGCGCATTTAACAAGCCACATGTTTAACGATGCTTCTCATTAACTGCGATCATTCTGGAGAGGATTTTGTCAAATGCAAAATTATACCAGGTGGTTCCTAATAGTCAGCTCATTCCCCATCCTATTAGCCACACATTTAATGACTTAACGTCGAGGCAGACAGCCCCACAGCCTGGATAGAAATCTGTAGCTTTCATTACAGCTGATCAGGCTGCCGGCATCTGACTCTCCTAACGTCTTCATTTTGATTGTTTCAGTTTGTCTGGTTGTCTCCAGCAGGTTAGCCAAAACGTTTCAGTCCTGACATTACATCCATAGAAAGTACACAGAGCTGAAGAAATTCAGCGCTATATGAAGAGATCTATTTGAAAATACAAGGTGTCTGTTTGGAACCAGGCGTAGTTATGGGTAGACTAAACAAACCAGTATTTTGGGCTGGTATTTATACCTGCATAGGAAGGGGAAATGCACACATTGCTTTGAGTGTCTTTGAATTTATGTAAAGGCAAATTACATGAATATTTTACTAAAATATAAAATATAAAAAAAAATTTAAAACAATATACACATTGTGTATGCTTTCTGTTCCTGCTGACCATTTTCCACAGCAGTACCACAAGGGTTAAGATTTTTTTTTCTTCGATCTCAGTTATGTGAAATGTAAGTTGCATACACAAATTTGTTTTGAGATCTAGTAAAAAATCCATTTAGCAGTTAATGCCCATTGTTTGTTTTGTTTTCTAAATGGAGATGCACTGAGCTCACTCTGACCTTCAAGAATTGGTGGTCAGCTGTTGAAAATGCACTGATAGGCTTTAATGAGGTGTCAGTTTTTATTCTGTTGACAAAAAATAGGGAGATAACATTTGGCAGAGCATATGATGCACATGATAGGATTCCTTAAGTACATTTATTTCAACTACTGATTAAATAACATTGGAATTTAGTCAGTTATGTTTAGCTCAAAGCACAGATTTTAGTTATATAGAAGGCTTTATAGTCTGCACTAGGGTTGCAGTGATATACCAGGTTTCAAGGTTTACCATGATATAAAAGTTGACAGTTCTCATACTGTGTACATTTGCTTAACTACGATATTGTTTAAAAAAAAAAAAATGCAGCTGGATGTTGAATCTCCCTTTTTTGTAGTTATTTTCTAAGGGTAGACTTTTTACACATACTTCTATTAACAAAATGGTTTCAAGTTTCAGTTATAGTAATAAAACGTTTGTTCAACCAGCAATAATCTTTTCGCTTTCATTCCTTTAAGGGTCATTCTGATCGATCATAATATAAATTCTGTAAAACTGTGAAACTGCGCTATTTTCTGAGACGGTTATGCCGTGAAAACCTCATACCCTTGCAACCCCAGTCTGCACAATGTAAGCAACCTGCTTGCCTTAAGGCCCAGACACAACAAGCCAACCTAAGAGAACTTGTGGCAATGATAGCTGCCTGTTGCGTCGCCTCATGTCAACTGTGTCCCAGCCAAAAAGTTGCACATGAACATGCTGCAAAGACTACAGCTGATGGCACAAACAGCACGCATCTTCTGTGCCTGTGTGAGAGGAAATACTCTCTCCATCAGTGGACGGGAGTAGTCTGTATTTCTCCGGAAGACCGTCATGACGCTAGTTAGCCAGTTAGCACATTAACAACACAATCCAATGCTGAAAGAACAAAGCATATTTACCATACGTGAGTGAACAATGACACAAATCACCTCTAAACGTTTCTGCTAAAAGGCTCAATGGCTAATGACAAAGACTCTTACGTTATATAACAAGTTTGTTTTAGTCTCACTCCCTCTTGACTTCAGCTGTTTGTTTACTTTCCTCACTTCTGGTTTTCTTTTGCGCTGAGCTCAACTGACAATTTGAGAGATTTCATTTACCGACTGGCTCTGCCGTCGCGTATGCCAATTCAGTGTGCTGAATCAGCTGAAAAAAAGCCAACGGGCTGAAGAGGGGCAATGGTGCACGACACACCGTACTGACAAGGGCGACAGACACTCACAGACGGCCCAACATTGAGCGACAGCCAACTGTTGGCTTGGTGTGTCAGGGCCTTTAAACTCTTGACTCATCCTGTTTATTCAGTAACCTCATTTGGCTTCTCTGTGGACTGAAACAGGGGGACATCCTACTGGCCTTTCTTTCCTTCTTATTTCATGTTTTGGACGTTGTTTTTTGAAAGAGTATTGCCCTTTGTATAGATAACATGTCAGCAGGGTTTTTCAAAAACTGACAGTATTTCTGTACTTGTGTGTGTTTACATAGCGGTCAGTGGACTTGAACCCAGCCCAGAGGGACCTGGTGCTGAAGGTGGCTGAGTTACTGGTCAGTAAGCAGGAATGTGACAGCAGAGCAGAGTTTTGGGTGGAGAAAGCTGCCAAGCTGCTGCCAGGAAGTCCTGCAGTCTTCAACCTGAAGGTGAGGCTCCTTTCCTTCTAACTTTCATGATAGTGTTTTTTTTTTTTGTTTTTTTTTTAATCAGTCATGTAAGATCAATACTTCACGGAAGATGGTGCATATTAATTTAAGTTGAAAAGGATGCCACACTGACTGTCTTTGGTTTATCTGTGCTTTATGCAGGAGCGTTTGTTGAGTCGCCAGGGTCAGCCGGGATGGAACCGGTTGTTTGACCTCCTTCAGGCCGAGCTGGCAGCGAGGCCAGCAGACGCCCACGTGAACGTGAAGCTGGTTCAGCTGTTTTGTCAGGACGGACGGCTGGATGAAGCTGTAAAGCATTGCCTGGCTGCTGAGAAAAGGGGCTTGCTGAGCCACAGCCTGGACTGGTACACAGTGGTGGTGCGCACACTGCAGGTCAGCATGGAGGGGTGATGGAATACTGTGTTAATGTTGTCATTATACCAGGATTTTAAACTTAAATGTAATACTAGTATAACAAAAAATTATGCTCAGTGCTGACACAAAGAGAAAAAGTTTGAGGCACACATTGTAGGATATTTTTTTTTATTATTTTTTTTTTTAATTTACAACATGCACACAGTTCTGATACACAAAAAGTCTGTGAACATGTTGCCTCCAGTCATGTGGTGGATTCATTGCTGGAAAGAATGCTGTAACAGCCACAGGTTAAGGATCAGTCGATTTTCTTCCCTGTCCCAATGAAAATCTGTTTGTGGATCTTTTTGTTTGTTTGTTTGTTTGTTGAACAAGTATTGATACTTTTGACAGTCTTATACAGCATACTTGACAGGTGTGCACATTTTAAGCTTCTGTAGGATTTGTTAAATCTAACCTGTATAACTTCAGAATAATACAAAGAACGGTTGACCTTTGTTGCAGGAGTATCTAGCTCAGCCCAGTGTCTCCAGTAATGAGAAGATGTGTCGGCGTCTCCAGAGAGAGCTGCTGTTGGCCCACTGCAGCCTGCTGAGAATCACACTGTCTGAGAGCAGCATGCAACCCTGCTGTAATGCACTCACAGGGTAGGTCATGTCGAGGTTGAACGGTGTTTGTACACATATACTGTAGACGAGCTGTATCCATGAAATCAAATCTAACCCCAAAGTTGACTTTATTCTCATTTCTGAATTTGGGAGTAAAGCAAATCAGGAAGACTTTATATTGAGACGGATAATTTTATGAAACATAATATAGTGGCTTAGATTTTTAGATGTGTTTTACCACCTTCCATTTGTTTCTATTTATTCCACTGAGCATCTAAACAACTACAGGAAACAGCTGTTCATGCGATTGTGTTTGTGTGTGTATTGCAGTTTTGACCAAGCTATGCAGACACTGAGCAGCATTGCTGGCCGCCACACAGACGATCTGTGTGAGGTGTTTGTGGAGATGAGAGGTCACCTCTACCTGCATGCTGCTACACTGCTGTTGAAGCTGGCTCAGGAACGCCAGCAAAGCTGGAGAGCCATCATTGACCTGGCTGCACTGTGCTACCTGCTGGCATACCAGGTACTGACACACCTACCTGCTTATTACCTGTCAGGAATGAGGATCGCTCATTACCAGAGCGTTTAACAAATGCTCAAACATGTAACTCTTTTGTTTCATGCTGATCCTCTTTAAGATGGTGAAAGTAAAGTGTTACTATTGTGATTATTTTGTCTGTTGTTTTTCTTTTTATTCACTTAATTTGATATAAATACAACCATATATTTTAAAAATATGCTAATATGGTAGATTTCCTAACTTTGTTTATTTTAAAGACAAGAAACAGGTTGAACAAGTCTTCTTAAACAGCAGGTGTCTCAAAAATGGGAAGTGTCATATGATCAGGCTCTCTTTTACTTAACAAATTACTTCTTACTCGACTTGTCAAGTCCTTTACCCTTTGCATTGCTATCAACGCACTCTTTTCTTAGAGTTTCCTTAAACGGGCTTAATGTTGGAGCCAAGACCAGAAACTTTTGAATACAGTTTATTTTGTTTGTTCTTCCACCAGGTCCCCAGACCAAAGCCTAAAGTGACCAAAAGAGACCAGGCAGCCCCGCAGCTTCTGGAGCTGCTGGCCAATGACCGACAGAGTCAGGCCGGTCACATGTTGCTAAACCTGAGCACAGATTCATCCACCTTGATCAGAGAGGTCTGTCCGTGTGTTCTGAGTCAGTTTAGATGAAGCCCTTTTAAGCTGGAATAAAAAGCACTTTACATCACTGAAGGGTGATGTAATGAATTAAGTGGATTAATTTAAGTTTGCATGTGGTGAATATAACTTCCATAGGTGCATACCACTCTGTCTCAACAATGACACATGCACTATTGCTTTGTCTTTTTACTTAAACACTAACATTAATAATTTCTGCATCACAAGACAGAGCACCAATAAACTGAATTTGTATGTTTAGAAACAGGCATAATTTTATGTTTTCTCTGTGCAGGTGGTGGAGGCGTTTGGAAACCCTCGTGGACAGGACTCTCTGTTTGAGCTCCTGTTTGGACCACAGGCCTCCACTGGATCTTCCTTCATTGCAAATGATGACATTCGTTCCATTAACACCATGGCTCCAGAGCTCTCTCAACTCGCCAAATGGGACGCTGGTACATTCATTTTTTGAAATTGAAAAGTAATGCACAACAAGGGTGGGTTGTACTGAGGTGCTGATAGCTAGCAGTAGACTTGAAAGTAGGACACAAGTGTCACACACTCTGGCTCCATACTCATTCCTCTTTTATTCAGATGACATTTCAGCCCTCAGGCCTTCTTCAAGATCAACAATCATGAATATCAGTGATCTATCGCCTTTGAACAATAGACCAAAAGTACAGCACAGTATTGTGTACTCTGGAGAGCTAATAATATAAGTCAATAACACAGTAGTCTTTCCCACCAAAATATTTTTCTGCATACAAACAAACAGTTTTGACATTTTAAGTACTCCCACACAGTGATAACTTTGATGCCTCCCCTTTAGGCTCCATCCTGCTGCATGCTGGTGACTTGCAACATCTAAGCTGGTTGGGGCTGCAGTGGACCCTTCTGGCCCAAAGGCCGGCCCTGCGGGACTGGCTACAGCAGCTCTTTCCTAGACTTACTCTGGAAACCTCCAAACTGGACACCAACGCACCAGAGTCCATCTGCCTGCTCGACCTGGAGGTAGGTGGAACCACGTGGGTTGGTTTGGTGGGATCACATAACACCAGACGAGGCTTTGCAGGAGAAGTTTACAGATTTTCACTCATCTCAGATATTCAGCACATCAAGAGTGTTTCAAAATTCGAAATAACAGGAAAATGTATTTTTACCATTAAAATACAGAAGAATGTGTACAGAGTATAATTTGTAATAGATTTGTTAGCCAGAACTTGTCCGTCTCCATTTTTAGCGAGAAGATGAAAGCTATCAAAAGCTCAAAATAGTAGTTTTAAAATACCTGCAGCAGAACGAAATGTCTACATAGATCTGTTTTTGATAATGACCAGCGTTCTTTTGTGGAAAGACTCTATAGTGTGTCTGTATTGTTTGCACTTTTGCATCGTCCCTGAACCCACTGCTTGCAGATATATTTAGACTGCTGAATTTGCTTTGTGAATTATTTGACACTCGTGTGCGTGTGTGTTGAACATTTCTACCCAAAATATAAAACTCTCTGTCTCTCATCTGGTTTACTCCATCCAGGTGTTTTTATATGGTGTGGTGTTCTGTAGCCATTGTCAGCTCCAGGAGACGGCGAAGATCAGCAGCGGCATGAACCAGCAGCAACAACAACAGCTTTTCGAGCCTCGCTGCCTTCCCCTTCCCCTGCTTCGCCTCTTGACCACTGACAGACAGAGGGAGTGGTGGGACGCCATCTACAGCCTCATTCACAAACAAGCAGCGTGAGTAAAAACTAGGGTTAAAACAAAACATGCAGCATATTGACCAAAATATAAGCTGTGTCAGCCAGTTAGCTTTTTCAATGTGTGACATATTGGATAAGAGTGGTTATCCGTCAGCCTGGCTGTTTGCAGGATGCAACACATACATATAGATACACTTGAATTAATACAAAGTAGACTGAAGAGTGGGTTAGATTCTGCTCTTCTCTGCTTTTCCTAATTTGAACCTATATATTCAGACACACAAGACAGCGTTAGAGTGGATAATAAAGAATAATTTTGTATTCTTGCTGTAAATGAAGAGTTTGAGTGTCTCACATTGTCAGTCCTGCAAAGAATAAAATAGTGAGGATGCCAGTAAGTTGTAATTTGTGGAACATTTGGTTTAAAGTTGATGTATTTAAGCACTAAATATTAACTACACTTAAAAATGTTGGCATGGCTATCCGCTGTCAGGTCTCTTAGTCTCATAGACCATTGTCAGAATTATGGATGGAAAAACATTCACTCTATTTTCCCCAAAAGACTCTCCTGTCAATATGCCAGTAAATGTCAACAGTTTTAAATCTCAGGAAAGCAATAGAAAGCAAGAGTGAACTCTTCTACAATTGACTTGTTGAAAGCAGGATTAAACTAACATTAAACCTCTCTTGTGGCATCATTAGTGCTAAAAGACAGGTGTGGGCACAAACATGACATTTTCACAAGAGCAGTTGGGTGCCTGTTTGTCTCTTCGTTACTCTTTGTCCTCACTTCATCCCAAGAAATGGCATAAAAAGGCCAACACAAAGCACTTGAACAGTTTATTGTACATATTTTATGGGCCCTAGTATTCAGTGTTTTTGCTTAATGTCTCTTTGTTGTGTGTCTCCTTGTAGTCCTGGCATGTCAGGCAAACTGCGGATGATTGTGCAGCACGGACTGAGCACTCTGAGGGCTGGAGAGAAACATGGGCTCCAACCAGCACTGGCCATCCACTGGGCACAGTGTCTCAGTCAGACGGTACACACACACACACACACACACACACACACACACACACACACACACACACACACACACAGGGACATATACACACTGTTTCCACAAGCTCAGCAAGCAGCCAGCTAGACAGAAGATGGAGATTTTGCAGGAGATTTCCAATTGTTATATAGCTGATTTAAAGGTTTTCTGTTATCTGGTTTTACTGGTTTTGATTTGAGCTTTTTCTATTTCTGTTTATACCCGTGGCTTCAATTGAAAGGGCCACAATGGATGAGTTAATTGAGTAGTTGTCACCTATTAAATTAATCGCCAACTAAACGAGATTAGTAATTTTTTAATTTTTTTTTTTAAAAAAAAAAGTCCAAATTCTCTTACTCCATCTTCTTTAAAAGTGAATATTTTCTGGTGTCTTTACTCCGCAAATCGATTAATAGAAAAAAATTGACAGCTTAATTGAAAATGAAAATAATTGAACAATACAGTTCCTCCTCATTTCACTACAAAAACCTATATAAGGTGGCAGCTTGCTGGAGGGAGATCACTAGGGAGCTTAAAGTTTCTGGTAACCGACCATTGCTGAAAACAACCTACTCGCTGCTGGCTATAAAATTTAATTACCAGTAAATATTACAGTATAAAACATGGTTTTTGTTTCATACAAAAATAAGTAGATAGGAAGTACTCACCCATCCTTAGTGATTATGCTTCCAGTCTGATCCCAAACACATAGCTGATAGGTACGTGGTTTGTTTACTTGATGTAACAAAGGTGCATATATAACAGATTTTTTTTAAAAGCGTTATTATTTACGTGAGTCTATTGACCAGACTTATTTTATTTGGACTAAGCATGTAACCCACTTTTCAGAAAATCACTAAACAGATAGTATTTGACTTGAATTCCTCCCATTTGTCCGGGACATCGAAGTCTTCCAAGACACATGGACCAGCACCAGATTTTTTCTACAGGGAATACTTGATGCCAAAGTCAGATCACTCAAAACAGTTAACTGAAATTAACTTAAATTGTAATTGTTAACTATCCATCAAGTTACAGTACACACGCTCTGGCTTTGCATTTATACATTGTCAAAGCTACGGCATAATGCCTTGACCATCTTAAATTATTGGGTAATGTGCAAAACCATGACATGTAGAACTGTCACAGCATAAAGGCTAAGTGTTACACAGTGTTGAGATATACAGCTGTATGTGCGGCATGATTATCAATATAATCACCTTCCTTTCTTTAAAACATTAGTAAGAAGGTCAGCTAGAGATGAGTCCACACCAGTTGTGGGTGGCACATGCACACACATAGACATGCAGCACAGCCAGAAAAATAGCACTTGGATAACTCAGCACCTTGCCAGATAACTGCACCGACACACATGCCTTTCCACCTGCTCCTTTCTGTCACTTAGCCTACAACTGTTAAATGTGATCAAGATGTCCAAACAGCCACGTGTGCTGGTTCTCTGACTGTGTCCATTTGTTTCATGGTAGAATTTGAAACAACTGAACTACATGTGTCAAAAGTGCATTAAGTGTTTTTCTTACCTTGTTTTACCTTCATTAAGTCAATGTGGCAGGCAAACCTTCTCTCCTTGATGTTTAGCAACCTTTTATGTTTAATAATCCAGGGTGATGGTGTGAACTCGTACTACGACCAGAAGGAGTACATCGGCCGCAGTGTCCACTACTGGAAAGTTGCAGTTCCAATGTTGGAACGGATCAAAAACAGACGCAGCATACCAGAACCACTTGACCCCCTCTTCATACACTTTCCCTCCAAAGATATTCAGGTTAATACTGTCTTCTTGTTTTACTTTTATTACAAATTAAATTTTGGACACTCTCAAATCCTTAAGCAACCAAAGATCCTGAGACTTTCGGTTCTGTCTACAGATAACTTTTTTTTTTAACTTCCCTCCTGTAAAGTAATTTTTGTTAGCCTTTTATGTTTTTATGAATATGAATGATGTGCTTTATCTTACAGTGTTTACACATTGTGTAGGCAATGGTTTTTGACATTTTTCAATCAGTAAATGTTAATGTAGATAGCTCTTTGGTAGAGTATGGTAGATCTTAGGGTTTGAGGTTTGATTCTCACTTGGGCCACCACAACAAATATATGCACCTATGATACTAGCAGGTGTTAAGACTGAAGACTTTGCTGGATGCCAGTTCAAAAATGTACCAGGTTGGCTCACTGTTTTTATCTCATGTCCATCTTTCTTTTCAGATTTCTTCTGTAAAAGGCTATGAAGAGGAAGCCAAGATAGCATATGCGACGCTCCTTGACATTGAAGGCAAAACAGAGGAGGCCATCGCTACCTTGGAAACAATCAATAACATGTCATCCATCTGGCATTTGGCACAGGTAAGGCATACACTTCTGCACAACATACCTGGGATAAGTTGCTCTTAAATATCTCAAACAGTGGTCCTCAGTGTTTTGGTTTTGATAGATGTGCACTGAAGATGATTTTTCTTCCCACATTCCAGCCTCTTAAAGCGGGAATAGTGCATTGCCATGATTAACAGATTTCTTCTTAAGATCATCTAACAAACACTGTGGGAGTTTTGGCATAATAAACAAACATTTGCCATAGGTCCTGTGATTTTTTTTTTATCATTTAAGTAATGAAAGACTGAGAAGTTAGTGTAAATTCAACAGTATTCATTGTTGGTACCACAAAAGCCACTCAGCCGCCTCCGCTCTGCCTGTCAGTATCGAACAACATTTAAAGGAGCTGTATATCCGTGATTAAGAGTCTGGGGCGGTATTGCCTGCACACAGCTCTCAACATGGAGGTGGCTGAGTTGGCTAGCAGCTATCAATGCTCACTCCATAAGTAGCACCATGGACAGCAACAGTCCTGACAGAGCTTATCCTGTTAAACTGAAGGGGACCAGAAGGTAAGTGCTATGGTTCAGTGACGATGCCATCCCATTATCAGCAGTAGCTGTCATATGAACATAGTGGCAAATAGTTGTTTTCCGCTATATTAATGCTCTGAATGTTGTAACTGCTCGTTTAAGCGACAAATTCCTCAAAATTCACCTGGATCTGCCAGCCACTATATGATATGTGATTGGTTTTTCCCTAATATAGATGTTTGTGATTCTGACATCTTTACATGCATTTGCTATTTGTTTTTCTATGCTGTACTATGTTTCCTTCACAGATCTACCAGCGGCTATCAGAGGAGGCAAGCAGCGGGGTTGAGGAGACCCAAGACAGGTGCATCACCTTTCTTAGAAAGTTTAGGACCTACCTGTCAAAGATCTACAATGCGAATGCAGATGATATTGATAGGGTAAGTCCCATTTGCTTGTACTTGTTAATGTGAACAACTCTATAGCTGTGTACAGGGTTTCTCCAGATCCTTATAAAGTCTTAAAGGCATTTTATTCATTTATCTCTAAATAAGGTTTCACTTGGTATTAAAATGTCTTAAATCAATTTTTCAAAAGTCTTAAAAATGCAAAGCCATGGTAAGTATGATTTTATGAATAGTTTTTTTCTGATTTTGTAGTGTAAAATCTAAAAATAATTGGTTACATTAATTGTTTTTAAAATAATTTACCAAGTGCCTATTGATGTAGCACACATCAGGATAGTAGTACCAACAACACTCGTATTTTGTTTTCGCCCGAGATGCTCAGATCAGAGGATGCACTGCCTGCCTGCTAGTTGTCATTGTTCCCTGGACAGCATGGAGAACCCAAAGTCAATGAAAATCATCTATTTAACCAAGATTTCATGGCATGGGTGAAACAGATACAAGGCAATGCACTGTGCAAAAAGTTTTCCAAACTCGGCACGATGCGAGTTAAGGCAGTGAAATCCCATATGCAGAGTAAAAAAAACACAAAATCGGCAAGAAAACTTGCCATCAAGCGACAGGTACATCGCAGTTCTGTTCCACCCTCGTCCCCGCTACGAGACAAAAAAGTCATGTTTTACATTGCAATTACATTTGTGCATAATTGATCAGTAATTGATTTCAGTTTGTTTTTGTTTTAATTGGTTTCAAATATCATTACAAATGGCATTTAAAAAGTCCTAAAAATTTTTAAGTTGCTCTAAGCTTTAGGGACCCTGTTTGTAACAATCTGTTACATGTGTCCCAGCTTCCTGTCTCCATGGAGGAAGTCGTGGATCTCCTGAATGACGTGAACCAGCAGCTGGGCGAGAGTGGGGAGGCCATGGATGAAGAGGAGGAAAAGGAGGACGAGATTCGAAGAGGACCAGCCCACTCCAGCCCTGCTCATCCCACAGAAACCTCTGCCTCCATATCCCACATAAAGTTTTCCACTCCCTCTCCTAACAAAAGCATCGTCTCTCCTTCAAAACGACACCTGGTAGGTTCAGGTCTTTTTATGTAATTAGTATATTAAGTGTTTGCTTTTGTTTTTTTTCACAGAGATATTGATTCACAACACAAACGGTACTTTTTCTGATTTCTTTCTGTGTCGTTTAGATTTCTCCCAAGACACCACCACATTGGGTGGAGGACCAGAAAAGTCTCCTCCAGATGCTGTGTCAGCAAGTTGAAGCCCTCAAGGTCAGGATAAGAAATTAAACCTTTTTTTTTTTATTTTTATTATTCCATACAAATTGACACTGTTTCCACACTCAAAGCAGCATTGTATAACTATGTTGGTGTACTGAAAAAGATATGAGTGTTACCATGAATTTATCATAGCAAAAAGGAAAATTTGTTGGAAGCATTTGGGTTGACAGCAGAAAATTAAATTGGAGCAGATGAGATTAACTCGCATGTGATAAAATGTATTTAGGAAACAGGAAATTGAATGAAGGTTTCTAATAATAGCCTGTTTCAAGTTAAGACCTGGTTCTACCTGCAGATGAGGTATATTTAAAATATCTATTTGAAAACAATAAAACTATTTGACAATTTACAATAATTAAACTATGAATGACTCAGCGTATGTTTATATTCTACTTTTATTGTGAATTTCTGTAAAGATGTCAAATTGAGTCACTCTTTGTTTTGCAGAATGAGGTTCATGATCTGAGACACAACTCTTCAGGGAATGCAGGCTCCCCTCATCACAAGATGTACGGGGAGAGCTATGGGGCCGAGGGCCTACAGGAGACCTTTACCCCAGTGCAGTCCTACCATGGGGCCCCACTAACAGGTCAGCATGCTACATAGAACCAAAGCTTTCTTAATTGTTCCATATTTTTGTCTTGAAGTATTGAACAGCAATAATATGTAAAATCAACAAAATTTTTATATATTTCTTTCTTCTTCTTTTTTTTCTCCAAGTTGCCACTACAGCCCCCTCTGTGTACTACAACCAGTCTCCAGCTTATAACTCTCAGTATCTCCTGCGCACAGCAGCAAATGTAACCCCCACTAAGGTAATTATGGCTGTTGAACAGTAGTTTACAGTAATAACCCTGTCAACAGTATATGGAATGACATATGATTTCTTTTTTTCTTTTTTTCTTTGTCTCTTTACATAGGGTCCAATGTATAGTATGAACCGTATGCCACCTCAGCAGCACATGTATGCCTACCAGCAGCCCACTCATACTCCTCCATTGCAGACAGCCACAGCCTGCATTTACCCTCCTCAAGAGCAGGTCTTTGGTGCCCCTCTTCGATTTGAATCACAAGCCACAAGCCTTCTTTCCCCCTATAGTGAAGAATATTACGGGCAGAGTGTAACCCAACAAACCACCAACCCTCCCCTGCCTGAACCTGGCTACTTCACCAAGCCATCTGTAGTCCCTGTTCAGCCACCAAAGAGCATTGAGGGGAAGCCTATGGACTTTGGGAAGCTCTCCTTCAGCCAGCAGGCACCTGCTGAAGTCCCCAAAGTGCCTAGTTTTGGAGCAGGGGCAGTTGCCCAGTCAACGCCTTCAGCTGCTTTTAAATTCAACTCCAACTTTAAATCAAACGATGGAGATTTCACTTTTTCAGCTTCCCAGGCCAAACATAGTGAAAGTCTTCTTGGTCTTCTTACATCAGACATTCCCACTAAAACAGATACCATCCCAGAGAAGCCTGCGGCCCAGGAGCAGCCCCCTGGCCAAACAGGCATCTTCACCTTTGGCAATAAAAATGTTACTGGCTTCTCCTTTGCTGATTCTGCACACAACACAGGCACTGGAAGTCTTTTTGGAAATGTGGAGCAGCCATTTAAATTTGGGGATGTGACCAAGCCAGTGTTTGGGGTTGGAACGTCTGCAGCAGAAGAGGAAAGAGCAGCAGAGAGCGACAATGACAGCACTCATGTTGAGGAGGATGAAGATGGTCCTCACTTTGAACCCATTGTACCCCTTCCTGATAAAGTAGATGTGAGAACAGGTGAGGAGGAGGAGGAGGAAATGTTTTGCAACAGGGCAAAGCTGTATCGATTTGACACAGACACAAAAGAGTGGAAGGAGCGAGGCATTGGCAATATTAAAATCTTAAAACACAGCAGTAAAGGAAAGGTCCGCCTCTTAATGAGAAGGGAACAGGTTCTTAAGATCTGTGCAAACCACTATATTAATGCCGATATGCTACTGAAACCAAATGCTGGCTCTGACAAATCCTGGGTCTGGAATGCCATTGATTATGCAGATGAAGAGCCCAAGCCTGAACAGCTGGCTATCCGCTTCAAAACAGTAGATGAGGCGGCCCTTTTCAAAGCTAAGTTTGAGGAAGCCCAGAAAACTGTGCTCAAATCAAATGAGAAACCTGATCAACAGGAGAAGAAAGAGGAAAGCATAAAAGATTCTGAATCACTCGCAGCCCAGTTTGCGCTTAAAGAGGGAGAATGGGACTGCACTGTGTGCTGTGTAAGAAATAAACCCACAAATATGCGATGTGCTGCTTGTCAAACTGCCAATCCTAATTCCTCATCCAAGCCAGACATTCAGGCTGTTGGAGAAACCAAAACCAGTCCCTTTACTTTCAAATTCGGGATTGATTCATCAAAACCCAGCAGTTCTGGCTCTTTCACTGGATTTGGTGCTTTTGGATCATCTATACCCTCCTCATTTACATTTGGCACAAGCACCTCAAAACCTGCTGACACAGCCACCAGTGCATTTGGTTCTGGCTTTGGGGCTCAGTTTGGCAAGAAACCCGGGCAGTGGGACTGTGATGTATGCGAAGTAAGAAATGAGGCCTCTGCAGACAGTTGTGTTTCTTGTAAAGCTCTTAAAGCCTCACCTAAAACAACTGCAACAGCACAAACGGCACCAGCTGCAGATGTAACAGATGCACCCTCTATATTTGCTGTTGGCTCTGGGTTTGGTGCCCAGTTTAGCAAGAAACCCGGGCAGTGGGATTGTGGTGTATGTGAAGTAAGAAATGAAGCCTCTACTGACAAATGTGTTTCCTGTGGAGCCCCCAACCCTGCTGCTAAATCAACAAAGGAGGCTCCGGTAGCTTCAAATCCACCAGCAGTGTCTGGATTTGGGGCTGAGTTTGCAAAGAAGGATGGGCAGTGGGACTGCAATACCTGCCTGGTCAGAAATGATGCATCAGCTGCTGAATGTGTGTCCTGCAGTTCCCCAAATCCCAATCCCTCTTTAGAAGCCATGTTTGCCAAGAAAGATGGGGAATGGGATTGTGACACTTGTCTGGTGAGAAACAATGCCTCTGCCAATAAGTGTGTGGCCTGTCAGACACCAAATCCCAATGCTAAAAGCACAAGCAGCACGGCTCCCTCAGCCTCCTCATTCAGCTTTACATTTGAAAGCAAGAGTTCATCAAGCCAGCCTGCTGGAACTGGATTTACAATGCCTTTTGAAACTGGCAGCACTTTTACATTTGGTCAAAATAAAGACAAAAGCTCTGCTGCTTCTTTTAAGTTTGAAGCTCCTCAGTCTGGGTCTAGTTCCACAAGTTCTTCAGGCTTCTCTTTCTCAATGCCCATTCCAGCTGGTGGTTTCAAGTTTGGCATTCAGGACTCTGCAAAAGAAATTTCCTCAACTGATAATGAAATGCCTCCATCAGGATCAGCCTCCAGTTTCCTGAAAAGCATAGCTGACAAACACAAGGAGAAAGAAAATGTGTCTACACTCTCAATGGGCCAAACAGAGCAAGAGCAAAATCCATTAATTGCTGGAAAAAGTGAATTTAGTTTTGCAGACTTGGCAAAGTCCACTGGAGGAGACTTCCAGTTTGGCCAGCAGGACCCCAATTTCAAAGGTTTCTCTGGGGCTGGTGAGCAGGTGTTCTCAACCCCCACCAAGGCAGATGCCTCAAATGAGCTAGAAGATGACGACATGTATAAAACAGAGGAAAATGATGATATTCAGTTTGAACCAGTGGTTCAGATGCCTGATAAGGTGGACCTGGTGACAGGGGAGGAGGATGAACAGGTTCTATATTCTCAGCGTGTCAAGCTGTTCAGATTTGACTTGGACAGCAGTCAGTGGAAAGAGCGTGGTGTAGGAATCCTTAAATTCCTGAAAAACAGCTCTAATGGCAGACTAAGGGTACTGATGAGAAGAGAGCAGGTTCTGAAGGTGTGTGCCAACCACTGGATCACCACCACCATGAATCTAAAGCCCTTGGCAGGTTCCGACAAAGCATGGATTTGGATGGCCAACGACTTCTCGGATGGAGACGCTAAACTTGAACAGTTGGCTGCTAAGTTTAAAACCCCAGAGCTTGCTGAGGAGTTTAAGGAAAAGTTTGAGGAGTGTCAGAGACTTCTCTTGGACATCCCCCTACAAACGCCCCACAAGCTTGTTGACTCAGGCAGAACGGCACGCCTCATTCAGAAAGCAGAGGAAATGAAGTCTGGTTTGAAAGACCTGAAATCCTTTTTGACAGACGAGAAAACAAAGATCAAAGATGACGACAGCCAAGGAGACATTACAACATCTAGCAATGTTTCAAACCTTGTAATCAAGCCTCACGGTGAAACCACTGGCCCCACCTTGGAATGGGATAACTATGACCTAAGAGAAGATGCTTTAGATGATACTGCTAACTCATCAGTCTATGCCTCTCCAATGGCCAGCAGCCCCCTTAGAAAGAACCTTTTCCGCTTTGGAGAATCCACTGGTGGATTCAGCTTCAGCTTCCAACCTGGCATCAGCCCCTCCAAGTCTCCTGCCAAGCTTAACCAGAGCAGAGCCTCAGTAGGTACTGATGACGAGCAGGATGTAACCCAGGATGAGGAGAGGGATGGCCAGTACTTTGAACCTGTGGTCCCCTTGCCTGATCTGGTGGAGGTTTCTACAGGAGAGGAAAACGAACAGGTGGTCTTCAGTCACAGGGCCAAACTGTATCGCTACGATAAGGAACTTGGTCAGTGGAAGGAGAGGGGTATCGGAGACCTCAAAATCTTGCAGAATTATGAGACCAAACGAGTGAGGCTGATAATGAGGAGAGACCAAGTACTTAAGATCTGTGCCAACCACAGGATAACACCGACCATGAAGCTAGAACCTATGAAGGGTGCGGAGAAGGCCTGGGTCTGGAGTGCCTTGGACTTCTCTGAAGCACTAGAGGGTAAAATGGAGCAGTTGGCTGTGAGATTCAAGCTGCAGGACACTGCAAACACATTTAAACAGGTATTTGATGAGGCCAAGATTGCCCAAGATAAAGAGGAACTCATGACACCAGTGACATCCAGGGTTGCCACACCTCAAGACAGTGGACCCAAGGCATCTGCTCAGCCTGCTACACCTGTGTGCGGGAAGGCAGCCATCACTGTTCTGGAAGAGACCACGAAGGAACGTACAGAGCTTCTCCCGGACAGTAAGCCATGTGCAGCTGGGTCCCCAAGTCCAGTTAACCCCTCAAAGACAGTGGTGTCACCCCCTAAGTTTGTCTTTGGCAGTCAAAGTCTGCAAAAGTTTTTTGGCTCTCCTAAATTTAATTCTGAGACTGAGGAATCTGGATCCAGTTTGAAAGCCAAAGATTCTGGACGTCCTGCCAAGGATTCACCCGCAGCACCTGCATTCAAAATCCCAGAAAAAGGTAAAAAAAAAAAAAAAAAATCTTAATATATGTGCAGTATTTGTTTGATTTTCTGATTTGTTTTTGAATGAGTATCACGACTGTTTTTGTTCATTTGAGTTTTAGTCCATTGTCTTGTTTCATTTGCATCTCATTGCTCCATCATCTTCTTATACTGGTTGACCCAGCCAGACCCTTCTCAAAATTTTCTTGGACAGAATTGTATAAAAAAAAGTCATTTCCAATTTCCTCCCCATGTAGCCACTTTATATAAATTGTTTTATTATGTTGTTTAATTATGTTAAGATAATCTGAACCTTTAGTAAAACTGTGTAAAACAGTAAATTATCGACAGGAAGTTTTAGTCAACACGCTGAACATGTTGCATACCCTTAGAGCTTGAGCACAGTTCATACACAAAACATTCATACACACGTCACATTTTCATTTTAACACTTTTGGCTGTGTTTTATGATTATGATACCAGCCTCACTATTAGTTTCTCTTCGTCCAACAACCCATCATCCTTTAGGGCTGGATTTTAGGCTTTTCAAAGATAACCCAATGGCTTTTTGGACCAGCACATCAACCACCCAATTTGAACCCCCAGGTACTCTAATCACTGCAGTGTGTGTTAACACCTCTCAGCTGTCACCTGGCTGGCCCCTATCACTAGGGCTGAACGATTAATCAAATTCAAATCGATATTGCGATGTAAGAGAACGCAATTTTCAAATCGCGAAAGCTGCCGGGGCTCCATGTGCATACACGCTGCCCTACACTCCACATGATGCGAAGGAAATAGATGAAGAAAACCTCTTGTAAAATGCCACACGCAAGCTTTGATGCTTGCAGTACTACCATGTGACAATAGCCAAGGCCGTGTTTGAGTGCAATTCACGTGGTGTAAGAGTAGCGTGGCTCCTTTGAGGAAGTGCATAGTGCGTATGTAGTGTGGGCATAGCGAGTGCGTAGTAAGTGACAGAGAGAGTAATGGTAAATGAATGCACTAAGAGCAGTGTTGGTGATCAGAGCAGAGAGAAAGTTATAAAGCTATAAAGTTGTCAAGCGGAAGTAAATCTACAGTGCAGGCTTCAGTTTGAACATGAATAAATGCTGCTGCTCATGAAGACCAAGTAAAGTTCCTGTGTCTGGCTTTCCAGCCCCTGGGGAAAGTGAGAGGGAGTTGGCCCCCAAGTGAGCAACAATGTCCCGACCATAGTCTTGAAGCTGTAGCAGGAACAGTTGACAACATGTTGACAATAAGGCTTTGAGTTATCTAAATATTTTAGAGTGTTAGAGCCATAGTCAGTGTGCACTTCAATTTCTGTGATTGGTTACAATACCTTAACTTACAGGACATCAGTAGGATTAAGATTTATTTTTCAATAACAATATTACAGATAAGGAAGAAGATAGAGCTAGATAAGGAACTTTAAAAAAAAAAAAAAAAAAAAAAAACAAAAGCACTAAATTGTTATCGCAATATCGGTCTCAAATAATCACAGTTAGATTATTTTCCTTTATCGTTCAGCCCTATTTGTCACGAGACAGAAATAACCTGGATGCACGGAGTGGAAAAAAAACATTGACGCTAATGTGTTGCATGTCCAATGTGTGGAGGTGCAGTTTTTTTATTGTTCAAAAAATACTCAAGTTTGTCACAACATTTAAGTGTCTCACACTGGAGGGATTTTATCTGCTAGTTTGTCAGGGTCCTGCTGTAAAAAGTCTGTAATTCATAAAAATGAGTTTAAAACTGACTCAGGTAATATAGATTTAAATTTAGTCACAGAGATCCTCAAGGGCTTTATTATGGCTGAGCAGTAATTCAGTATTATCATTCATCTTCTCATATAATATGTCATGATGACATTCTCATTCTGATATTGTGGTTCACAGTTCTCATGTCTAAATGAAAAAACTTTTTTTAACTTAGCAAAGCCTGGTAGAATGAACTCTTAGATACAGTGTTTCTCATACATTGATTTATTTGTAGTGGCCCGCCACGATATCAGCATTGACTCCTACATATTAATTTTCTATTATTTTTACTATATAAAATGGGTAAAATCTTATTTTATTGTAGAGCTGCACGGTGCAGTGCATTGATTTGCTCAGTCCCTCTTTCTCTCTGCACAGATGAAAAAAAAAAATTGGCTAGCTAGTGCACCCAGCAGTCTGTCCGCCTCACTCTCTGCCTAGGAGACTACTTCACCGGGAGAAGAGTGGGTCACGACTCCAGAAATGGATCTTAAGTTAACACCTGTAACAAGTCAAATTCAGCCAGCACAAACCCCAGCACCTTGTGGTCTAACTTGTGCAACAGAAAGTTTGCTGATCCAGCAGGGAGTCGGGGCGGCCTGATATCAGAGCCCTGGCTCTGGCATTTGTCCTAGCTGAATTAGAGTTGCTACAGCCACTACCTGAAGGTCCATGTATCCCCCCCACCCCCCCAACCCACTCAGCTACCACCACAAATAGAATCCAGTTCTGTAAGAAACAATAAAATAGTCGTTTGGTTCTTGTAAATCTAAAAATGATGTTGATTTTGTCTATACAGTATTTCTCCCACCTGCCAGAGAGCAAATGTCCAGTTATGTTTGGTCAGACTTTCTCTCATCTGAGTCTTGAAGCTACATTAGAACAATCAGACGGTCTCATACTAGGCTTTCGGTGGACTACTAGGTTTTGCTTCTATATATACATGAAAAATGTCACATTGCATTTAGCATTTCATGAATAAATGCACGGAATCAAATAAGAGTTTTGTATAGCAACAGGAGACACATTAAAAGTTATGCCTTTTTGAAAGGCGAGCTGAGAAGATTCCTCGCAGAGCGTTCCCTCACAGAGGAATGCACTGTGCAAACGTCACACGTGCCATTTTTAGTGCGGGAAGTGTAGCAACAGCATGAAATGCAATTCCCCATCTGGTCTGCCAGTGATGTGCACCTCAGCAAAGGCTAATTAGAGTTAAAGCTCAGGTATTGGTTGTATTTAATGCAACAGTAGTGTGTGTGCTACAGCAAGTCTGTCAAATGTGAAATGAAAAACGGACATATGCATACAGAAATGTTCACTTAATACAACTTGTCTCACACATTTGAAAATCAGTCGCATGCTATTAATTTTTGCAGTGCATGACTTTTTTCTGTGTGGAACTAACACCTGTGGATGTAAAGGGAATAAAGCAGCTTAATTCCTCTGTTCTTCTGAGCCTCCGCAGGCTGACTGTTCATTGTTCTTCTTCTGTTGTATCTGTCTGTCTCAGGGACACCTCAGGCAGAAGGAGGCGCTGCAGGGTCAGGTGAGGACTCGGATGTGGAGATTTTGTATGTCAGGGAACCCACTGCTGAGCAGGCAGCTTTAGCCAGGAAACTCCTGCTGCCTTTCACCTTCTTCTGCTACAAGAATGAACCTGGCTACACCAGTGACGACGAAACCGACGGTAAGACCAAAAGCTAAAAAAGGACTATAAAAGTGTGTGCTGTTTCCTCTTATGCCTTTTGCATTAGGAGTTTGTTGCTGATGTCTCTCACCATGACAACAAAATGCGTTAATATCTGTAAAGTTGGCCATCATGAGGCTGAAAATCTGAATACTTGAATCAGAGAAGTAGACAAAACAAACAGAAAACTGTCTCAGATTCTTGCCCGCTGGCATTGCCCAAGGAATGAGGGCATTCACTGACTGCAAATTAAAAAAGTAATTTAAGTGAAATTTGTGTTGAATTTGTTTTGAACTTTCAGATGAGGACTTTGAGTCAGCAGTAAAAGCCCTGAATGGAAAGCTCTACCCTGATCCTCCTGAGAAAAAGGCTGCAGCATGTGGTGATGGTATGTTTGTCATATCCTGTCATACTATTTACCACACTCTCTCTTCTGTCATTTGTCAGTTACCATGTCAGTTTCATTAGTTTCACAGACAGTTTAGTGGCTGTGATAGATACATGATCTTTTCTAAGTGTGCAATATACTATTCACTGTATGGCTTAGTATGTGGACTTAAAGTAATGCTCACCTCGCCTGCCAGTCATTCTCTAGCCCTAAATTTGTATGTACTGCATTCAGAGTCAGACTGCCAGGTGGTGTGGGAGAAAAAGCCGACGCCGGAAGAAGAGGAGAAGGCCAAAAGTCTCCAGCTTCCACCCACCTTTTTCTGTGGCCTGAGCACCACAGACAGCGACCCAGACCAGGACAAGTCTGAAGACTTTGAGACAGAAGTCCGCAAGGCACAGCAAGACCTGGTAACGGACACAACATTTATAAAAGCTGCTGAATTTATACAGATAATAACCCAAATCAAATAATCATGTCAGCAGACAGTATCCAACTGTCGAAGCAGTGAGTGTATTTGAGTTAAGCCTTGTTCACATTACACGATTTTCACCCTGATTTTGCGTCGCGGAGACTATCATAATCTTTTGAGTGTTCATACCTGGTGACGTGTGTTTCTGTCAGCGGGAGTCTCGCCAACTGCGTTACGACCTGTGTGTGCACACCACAAGATTTCTCCACCAAGCCCTCACCGACAGAGCCACAGATGATGTGGTGACGTCACCAAACTTGGAGACGACACATCGTAAAGGCATGAATATTCTTTATTATCCTGGGTCCAAACACTACGTGCTCCCTGTGATCCTGTGGACACCGCCATTGTTGTTGTTGCTTGCTGGCCGGCTTGTCAGTGTTGCCAGATCTTGGGAGAGAAACAAGCAACCAGGGCTGTGGAAACAAGCCCAAAAGAAGTGACTATCATGCGTTTATATAACTTATTAGATGGATATATATATATATATATAGAGAAAGGTGACGCTTAGAGAGCAAGCCCAAATAAGCAACTCCACTTTAGAAACAAGCCCAAAGTTGCGGCCAAGTGGCAACCCTGCGGCTTGTCCTCCTCACATTTCTTCCATCCTCCTGCGTGCTGACGTGGGACGTGTCCCGCCTCTCATTGGCTGATGCTTTTTGTCGGTCGTGTCAGACTTCTCCAGTTTTCTAGCATGCCAGATATCCAGTCCCAGTCACAGACGAGGGGGCGACCTGCTTGTTGGCTTGTTCACATGAGGACTCGTCGTGGCAGACTATCTGCCAACTCACTTCTGACCCAAGGTGGTTCTCAAGATCCTCTGCGACATCAAAATCGTGGTGAAAATCGTGTAATGTGAACTAGGCTTTAGTTTAACTAGTTGCAGATGTGTTTTGTTAATGTAGCATCAAGACAGCATCACTATTGAAGTGTAATTGCTAAATTGTTGCAGGGTGCCCAGCTTAACGAAGCTGAAAAGGCCTCCAGCAGCCCTGCTGTGGCCGCAGAAGAACCAGCATCAGGCTCTTCATCCAGCAGCACCGAAGTTACAGGCAGTGCAGATACCGCAGCCAGCACAACAGACGCTCCAAGCAGCACAGACGCTGCAGGCAGTATAGATACTGCTGCCAGCACAGACGCTGTAGGCATCACAGATACTGCTGCCAGCACAGACGCTGTAGGCATCACAGATACTGCTGCCAGCTCAGACACTGTAGGCATCACAGATACTGCTGCCAGCACAGACGCTGTAGGCATCACAGATACTGCTGCCAGCACAGACGCTGCGGGCATCACAGATACTGCAGCCAGCACATCTATAGCAGAGGAGCAGACCTCAGACCAGCCAACAGAGACTAAGAGTGAAGCTCCTAGCAGCAGCTCTCCCATTGACCTGTCAACTAAGAAGAGCCCAGAGCCAGAGTCCAACACGGGGACTGCCACTGCAACCTCTACTTCTACAACAGCCAGTCAAGGTAAACACCACTTGCTGTTCATTACAGATAAACAGATGTAAGACTGTTGACCTTTGACAGTCTACCTGCTGTGTGTGGGTCAGCACTGGTGTGTTAAATTTGAGAAGCAGCCTTTTTAGTCCAAACTTTCCTGCCAGCTTTACAAACAAATCTCAATTACTGAGATTATTTCCTCATGATTGCATACATGTAGTCACTGATTTACTGGTGTCTCTATCTGTTCCACTTGCTTACCAGAGTAGGTTGAGGCTCAGCAGCCTCAGTTATTATATGAAAACATAGCACATCCTGCCCACACAAGTTTGGGAAGGAGATGCATACATAAGGAATACTTCACTTCCCAAATAACCATTTGTATATCAGTTACTCAACCCATGTTACACTGAACCAAAGAGGAAAACTGTGGTTTCTTGCATCCCTCTGGTGAATGAAGAATCCAAACACATGCATTTAAGCTACAACATTACTATTTAAAACTAAACTGAAAGTGACACTTATCTGTGCTCTCCTCAAAGCCAGACTATGTTGACAAAAACAGTAATTTTACCTCAGTGAACATGGGAGATGCTGCTCTACAGTTGCCTCAGTCCAAAAGTTTGTCTTATTGTGTGACTCTAATGAATCAAAGCAAACCCTTTAAAACAGAGAAGTCACACAATAATAAACAACTTATTGAGGCAGCGTTAGACCAGCAGGTCACGTTTTCTGTGAGAGAAAAGTACTGTTTTTGTCAGTGGAGTCGAGTTTTGAGGAAAGCATCAATGAATTTCACTATAATTTTAGTTTTAAATACTACTTATGTTTCAGTGAAAATTTATGTGTTTGGAAGCGCTGAGCATCCGACTGGATAAATGAGACTTTGATTATGCTGCACGGGTTGTGTGACAGTTTGTAAGCGTTTTGCTGTTGTTGGACTTTTTTTGTTTTACAAGTTCAGTTCATTAATAATGTTGACGGTTTTTGGATTATTTGTTCACCGTGAAGGCATGCGAGAAAGTTTTTTTCCCCAAAGTCAGTGTCGTAAGGGGAGAATAACTTCTTCCACCCAAATAAATATTCCTTTAAATAGATTTAGCTGATTATACTCATATCCTTTTACTTCAGTAAGATTTTGAATACTTTTAATGGATTATTGCATTAAAAGAATTTTTGCAATGTTGTACTTTTACTGAAGAAAAAAATATGAATATATTTAGCACCACGAAGTATCAGCTTCAGCTTAGATTTATTGCAGAACTGTTGCCTCATTACTTCATACAGTGCTGGTATTGTTGTGTCCAACATGCTATCTGCTGGAATCCTGCACACAATATGAAAGGAATAATAAAAACTGCATTCAGTTCAGTATTTCATGATGTCTTTCTCACTCCCACCACAGACTCCTCCAGCTTTGGCTTCAACTCGCTTGGAGGCTTCTCTTTTGCTGATCTGGCCCGAAACACAGAGTCATTTGCATTTGGAACTCAAGGTCAGCTTCAACATTGGCATTTGTTAAGATGGTCTTTCTTTGTGACAGCTGACTGTTGTTGCATGTTGTTAGCGACACATCACCACAAAATTATATTTCACCACATATTTATTGGTTCTCTTTGAAAAAGACTCCAACTTCTCGTGGGCGAACGCTGGAGCGACAGTATTTGGCACCGCAGCGACCTCAGCACCAAAAAACAATGCTGATGAGGATGGCAGTGATGAAGAGGATGCTACTAATAATGTGGACATTCACTTTGAGCCAATAGTGTCACTACCAGAGGTACCTTAAAATGCTGAAGTCTAATATTTTGATCTTTTGTTAGATATTTAATTGAAGTTTAGTGAATGAGGTACAGGAACACAGCTCATCCTTGTGTAATTGTGTGTCTCTCAGGTGGAGACAAAGTCTGGAGAGGAGGATGAGGAAATCCTGTTTAAGGAGCGCGCCAAGCTGTACCGATGGGACCGTGACCTCAGCCAGTGGAAGGAGCGTGGCATTGGTGACCTCAAGATCCTCTTCCACCCAACCAAACATTTCTACCGAATCCTGATGAGAAGAGAGCAGGTGCTGAGAGTTTGTGCCAACCACACAATCACACAGGCGATGGAGCTCAAACCCATGAATGCCTCAGCAAATGCACTGCTCTGGACTGCCACAGACTACTCAGGTACACATGTAGTGTGTCTGTGTTTTCCTTCTGTCTGTTAATAGCATGCTGTAGTGACCTAACACTTTTATAATTGTGAATTGATTACCTGCACTTTAATTAACGTGATTTCTTTCTTTTCTTTTGTATGATGATGACAATAATTGGGTTTTGCATAGTTGTGGATTCTGAAGGCAGACTTTAGCTAAATATTACTTTGTGCTAACATGTGTATTGAAGTTTTTTTTTTTGGCCGTCCTCTTGCTTATCGTCTTTTCTTCTGTCCTCCCAGACGGCGACGGTGTAGTGGAGCAGCTGGCAGCCAAGTTCAAAACCCCTGAAATAGCTGAATCCTTCAAGAAGACCTTCACTGAGTGTCAGAGCCGCACAGGCCAAACTGAAGGAGACGCCTCGAGTGTCTCCTCGCCCCAGATGTCCAGAGTTCAAGAGCACTCCAGAGACACTAACCCCCGGGTGTTCCTCAAAGTGGCAGGTGACGGCCAACCACTGGGCACCATCACCATCGAGCTTTTTTCCCATATTGTCCCCAAGACAGCAGAGAACTTCAGGGCTCTCTGCACCGGCGAGAAAGGCTTCGGGCTTCGGGACTCCATCTTCCACAGAGTCATACCGGACTTTATGTGTCAGGTGAGGAGATCAAGATCAGATGACCGATGTTTCACACATTCTGGCCAATGTTTGAAATATGACATGTCATGCACTGTAATGCGATCATGGTCATCTGTCATGTGAAATTTGGGCTTTCAACACAAAAGACACCAACACAGTGGCAGTATTTCAGCTAGTGTGATGGAAAAAAAAGTCATTACAACAAACTGTCTTGAAATAATAAGTTAGTATCCCAATATAATATGAAGCTTTCTCAAAATAATGACACAGTATGATTCTTTTTCTATTTTGAGGAAGTTCCTAATTTTTTTTAAGAAACTATGCCTTTTTTTAGATGAGTAACTCATAATTTCAGGGAGGTTTATGATTATGACTTTCAGTAGGGCCACACAATTGTGGCCAAATTGATAATCATGGTTATTTATCACAATTATTCATCAATTTTTAGGGTCACGTTTTTGCTATTGCACTTTCACATTTAAACGAACCACTTCCATGTTGTGCTGCATTCCTGCCAATGTACAAATCGGTGCATCAAAATAAGGTTCTTTTCACCTGAATTCAGTGGATCTCCTAGAAACAAAATATAAATGTAATTGTACCCCAAAAATAAGCAAACTAAAAATAAATATGCCAATATGGAATGCAACCAAATGAAAACAGTCTTCACTGGACACATTTTTGGCCAAGTTGAATGTGATTACAATGGTTATTTCAATCTGTCTTGCTGGATGGACACGTATCCACCAAAGTAATTTAAAAAAAATATATGTATATATATGTGTGTATATATATATATATATGTGTGTGTGTGTGTGTGTGTGTGTGTGTGTGTATATATATATATATATATATATATATATATATATATATATATATATATATATATATATATATATATATATATATGTTTAAACGGTCATGGCACTGATGTACTGCACTTTTTTTAGTGTATAAATTATTGATTTTTCAAATACAAATTAAACTTTTGTTAGCATACTAGAATAATATAATCACCTGCCTTTTCAGTACACTAGATACATTTTGCATCAGTAACAACAACTGAAGTGAGATGAACAGACTGAAAACAGGGGCGTCGGTGGCTTAGCGGTAGAGCAGGCGCCCCATGTACAAGGCTGTTGCCGCAGTGGCCCGGGTTCTTCTCCAGCCTGTGGCCCTTTGCTGCATGTCACTCCCTCTCTCTCTCTCCCCCTTTCACACTTGTCTGTCCTATCAATTAAAGGCTAAAAATGCCCCAAAAGTTGCAGTTCAAAATGGTAATAAATCACAATATATCAAAACAGGTTTAAAATAGCAATAATATTGCATGGGGATTTCAATATCATGATAAAATTGTATCATGGTGCCTCTGGTGATTCCTATCCCTGCTGTTCAATACAAATTTTTGACTGTTCTTTTTTTCCTCATACAGAGTTTCAGAATTGGAACAGGGTTAACATAATATAGTAAACAGGCTTTTTGCAGACACTAAATATCAAACAAAAGCCAGAGACTGTGTCGTATGAGGTTGCTGTGAGCTGTAAATTCACCACTTCCAAGCAGAAGGTAGAAAATAAATTTATCTCAGAGTAGGGCTGGGCAATATGACCAAAATCTCATATCACGATATAGGTCATTTCATATCCCGATAATGATACATATCAAGATATAGCACATTTTAATCCAATGAATAAAAAGTTGTGGTCGAGCAAGCTAGAGAGTGAGTGAAGAGAGGGAGCGCTGGTAGCGAGAAAGCTGGTGAATTAGATCAATAAAATGTTATTTTCTGATTGTTTCAAAGCGGTTATGTTCTAAAGCACAAACACACCCACACCCTCACACACCTCTGCTCAACACCGAGGCTGTACTCCGCACCACCTGATTTGGTCTGAATATTGTCGCCGTCTCGCTGTGTCTCTGCGGGGCTGAGCCGTCAGTGTGTGCAGCGCAGCAGAGACAGACAGCAGAGTTATATAAACTTGTTATGTTACTGTAAGTGCCGTAAAAAGCCAAGAAGAGTAATTTATCAATGAGATCCGTGCAAAAGATGGACAGACTCCAAATGACGAAAAATATTGTCGTAAAAAGTGTAATTTGCGTCACAACAATATAAACGATAGAGCAAAATATTAAACAATAGACATTTTTGTCTTGTCACACGATATATATATCGTCATATCGCACAGCCCTATCTCAGAACCTTTCATCGCAAAGCCTCTCCTTCCCGGGCTGCTGCATTGTGTCCTCAGCTGCCTGTACCAAAGAGCACAGTGAAAGTGAAGAGTGCTCACTCTGCAGTAAAATCTGGGGACCAAAAAGAAAAGACTGCTCAACTTTTAGCAATCTCAGTCGACCGAGGGGTCTCCGATTGATAATTCAAATCTTCTTCACCTTTCACGGGGCAGCCCC
Source organism: Epinephelus lanceolatus (assembly GCF_041903045.1). NCBI lineage: Eukaryota > Metazoa > Chordata > Actinopteri > Perciformes > Serranidae > Epinephelus > Epinephelus lanceolatus. Next base: position 16,770,501 of record NC_135747.1, on the reverse strand, counting down.
ATTAATATTCGATTAAGTTTGCAACCCAAACTTACAGGACTTTTTTTCCCCATCACACTGGCAGAAATGGGCTTCCATACAAAGCGTGTCCTAATCATAATTCAGTAATAAAATCTGCTGTGGTCGCCTCTACTACATGGTGCTTGTTAGCAAAGATAGCCAAATTGGTTATCACACTGGACAACAGAGGAAGCGGTGCCACTCTTCTCTGGTTGAGGGGAGGTTTAGTTGAGCACACAAGCTTTCAGCACTTTTTCAGAAAATTAACTTGAACAAATTCCTAACACGCAGTTTGTTCAAATTAAATGAAACATAATCATCATATCCTTCCCAAACATCTATTTTAGACTTAATATTGTTCCATTAATGCATCTCCACTGCTGCACTTGAGTGACAAGCTAATGTTCCTGGAAGGCAGTTACATTTTACGATCAAACAGCATTGCTTTGATACATATTTTTTCCATCTATGGTGTTGAATCCAAAGTGCCTCCTCACATCATTTCTCAGATGGTTTGGTTTCATGATGATTTACTCAGTATGGCTCACTAGTTTCTTCATTTTGTATTTATATACAGTACAAGCCAAAAGTTTGGACACACCTTCTCATTCAATGCATTTTCTTTATTTTCATGACTATTTACATTGTAGATTCTCACTGAAGGCATCAAAACTATGAATGAACACATGTGGAGTTATGTACTTAACAAAAAAAGGTGAAATAACTGAAAACATGTTTTATATTCTAGTTTCTTCAAAATAGCCACCCTTTGCTCTGATTACTGCTTTGCACACTCTTGGCATTCTCTCCATGAGCTTCAAGAGGTAGTCACCTGAAATGGTTTTCCAACAGTCTTGAAGGAGTTCCCAGAGGTGTTTAGCACTTGTTGGCCCCTTTGCCTTCACTCTGCGGTCCAGCTCACCCCAAACCATCTCGATTGGGTTCAGGTCCGGTGACTGTGGAGGCCAGGTCATCTGCCGCAGCACTCCATCACTCTCCTTCTTGGTCAAATAGCCCTTACACAGCCTGGAGGTGTGTTTGGGGTCATTGTCCTGTTGAAAAATAAATGATCGTCCAACTAAACGCAAACCGGATGGGATGGCATGTCGCTGCAGGATGCTGTGGTAGCCATGCTGGTTCAGTGTGCCTTCAATTTTGAATAAATCCCCAACAGTGTCACCAGCAAAACACCCCCACACCATCACACCTCCTCCTCCATGCTTCACAGTGGGAACCAGGCATGTGGAATCCATCCGTTCACCTTTTCTGCGTCTCACAAAGACACGGCGGTTGGAACCAAAGATCTCAAATTTGGACTCATCAGACCAAAGCACAGATTTCCACTGGTCTAATGTCCATTCCTTGTGTTTCTTGGCCCAAACAAATCTCTTCTGCTTGTTGCCTCTCCTTAGCAGTGGTTTCCTAGCAGCTATTTGACCATGAAGGCCTGATTGGCACAGTCTCCTCTTAACAGTTGTTCTAGAGATGGGTCTGCTGCTAGAACTCTGTGTGGCATTCATCTGGTCTCTGATCTGAGCTGCTGTTAACTTGCCATTTCTGAGGCTGGTGACTCAGATGAACTTATCCTCAGAAGCAGAGGTGACTCTTGGTCTTCCTTTCCTGGGTCGGTCCTCATGTGTGTCAGTTTGGTTGTAGCGCTTGATGGTTTTTGCGACTCCACTTGGGGACACATTTAAAGTTTTTGCAATTTTCCGGACTGACTGACCTTCATTTCTTAAAGTAATGATGGCCACTCGTTTTTCTTTAGTTAGCTGATTGGTTCTTGCCATAATATGAATTTTAACAGTTGTCCAATAGGGCTGTCGGCTGTGTATTAACCTGACTTCTGCACAACACAACTGATGGTCCCAACCCCATTGATAAAGCAAGAAATTCCACTAATTAACCCTGATAAGGCACACCTGTGAAGTGGAAACCATTTCAGGTGACTACCTCTTGAAGCTCATGGAGAGAATGCCAAGAGTGTACAAAGCAGTAATCAGAGCAAAGGGTGGCTATTTTGAAGAAACTAGAATATAAAACATGTTTTCAGTTATTTCACCTTTTTTTGTTAAGTACATAACTCCACATGTGTTCATTCATAGTTTTGATGCCTTCAGTGAGAATCTACAATGTAAATAGTCATGAAAATAAAGAAAACGCATTGAATGAGAAGGTGTGTCCAAACTTTTGGCCTGTACTGTATCTCAAATAGGGAAGAATGTATTTTTAGTAGCACATCTCCATGTAGCATTACTAACAAGTTCCCCATTGGTCTTTTAGGGCGGTGACATCACCAACAGTGATGGCACAGGAGGGAAATCCATCTTCGGCAGCAAGTTTGAGGACGAGAACTTTGATGTTCGGCACACAGGCCCGGGCATATTGTCGATGGCCAATCGTGGGCGCGACACCAACAACTCACAATTCTTTATCACCCTGAAGAAAGCCGAACACCTGGACTTCAAACACGTGGCTTTCGGCTGGGTTCAGGATGGCATGGATGTTGTGCAACAGATGGGTGAGCTTGGCACAAAGGCAGGTACGCCCACGAAGAAGCTGGTCATTACGGACTGTGGACAGCTGTAGCTTTTTAAAAGTCAGATCAAGATTCGCAGCTTGGTTCAGGCTATTATGTTAATGGTCAAAAAAGACTTTGGATAATGATGTGTTCCCTGTGCAGTGCATACCCTCCTGCTTAAACTGAATCCATAGTCGTTAGGCATATGAGAATTAAACACTGATCACAGGGCTACTGGTCAACACACTTCATAGAAACTTGGCTCCAGTAGCGTGGAATTAGAAATTATTTTGCTATCCTATAACATAATCACAGATGGGAAACTGTTGTATCTGGGAGGAGCAAATATAGTAAACTTTGCTCTGTTGCACTCGCATCTTTATTATCGTCTGTCAATAAATTCTGATCATTTGTTTATTTTGTGTGTATAATTGTACATGGACAACTTTTTTAATGTCTTTTTGTTCTATTGTCTCGCATGTGCTCAATTTGAATGTGCTGGTTCTTCTTTATAAGCTCCACTCGGGTATTTTTTCCCTTTTTGACTAAGTCTTAACTATAATTTAAAGGTGAGGTTGTTTTTTTGAAAGCACCTATTGGTTTGTAACTGTTTCCCTGGCCTTCTTTCCAAACGCTGCCTCTGTGTATCTCCTCCTGTAGGGCTTCCCCAGTGATTTTTCTTTTGTGTAAGTGGATTTCATAATGTGCAGATAATTAGACTTCACACTTGCCCACACAAACTTGAGTCATCTCACTATGGTACCCCGTGGACGGAGGGTGGCGAGATGATGACACTGCATCTGGTTTGGATTTTACAAAGGTGTTTTGCTATAGTTTGAGATAATCACAAGGTTGAAATGGTGCTTGTTGTACCAAAATAATATGCTAATAAAGGAGAAATAAAGTTGCTTTACAAGGAATGGATCGCAGAGTGCGAGATTTTCTTTTAATGTCTTATGTTTGTCCTCGCCTAGTACATCGGACTGTTAAAATACATCAACACAAGTTGCATCCTGTAGCCCACACATCTTCCCAGTACTACACTCTCCTCTTCAACTACCACTACACCACTGCCTGTCCTGTCCTAACAGATATGTCATAGACCCGTAAAATACAGATACATTTTTTTTTATAATAAACTTTATTTATAAAACACAGGTAAAAAGTACATAGTAAGAAATAATAAGTACAATGAAAAAAAGGACTTTTTCATTAACGTTACAGAACACTGCTAGGGGATACACAGTATAAAGAGAGCTACAAAAATGTATTAGTGCAAGCAGTCACAGTTCTAATTGCTTTTAGCTTTTGAGAGCACTGGATTGAATGAATGTATTGTTTGATCTCGTTATCAAAAGCAACAAAGTAAGGTTTTCTATTTGTGAACTTACATCAATGAATATGAAATTTGGCCATTGTAATAATAAAATTAATCATGTATGTGTGTTTTTTTCTGTGCATTATCATTTTTTAAGAGACCAAACACTACATTCTTCCAAAGCAAAATAAAGTCAGCATCACTATTATCACAAACAAAATCACATAAGCTCTGCCAGAATCTTTTAACAACAGGGCAATACCAAAATAAATGAACAACACTCTCGGGATATTCATCACAGAAACTACAACTCACATCAATTTCCTTTTTAAATCTTTTTTTGATATAGTTTTTGGCTGGATAGAATTTGTGAATGAGTTTAAAAGAGATTTCCTTAACTTTATTTGTAAACAAGTATCGATTAGGTAAAAGCCAGGCCTTCTTCCATGTAATATCACCCACAAATGTAAAATACAGATGCATACCGCAGGTACTGCAGTTTGGTAGGTGTAGCGCCTCTTCCGGCCACCATATCAAAATGGCAGCAAAGCTCAGAGGCGAACCCACAATGACGTCATCAGGATGTAAATGCAGTGCCTCGCGGCCTGAACGGTCTTTTTCCTCTTCAGTGTAGTCAGGGCGGTAGGCCTTCGCTCTGTCTCTGAAACATCCAACACCGAACCAGCAAAATGATCATCTACAGGTGCATCATCTCCAGTAAGTAACCAGGTTTTGTGTAGTCTCTCATGTTTATTGGCTGGCGTTACAGGCGCGACGTTTTTTTGGCTGTGTCATGTTATTTCAGACAGTTGGCCATGCTAGCTAGGTTAGCTAGTCAAAACGTGTTAGCCGAAAGCTAGCGCTAGCCAGCGAGTCGGCCCTGTGTTAGCCACCCATTTGGCTAACCGGTGATGCTGAGGCCGGTTAGCTTCTAGCATTGGCTGGGGTTTAACTACCGGTAAGTTAGCTAAAAGTTGAAAAGTATGACTATCGTGTGCCTAATCTTAACGGGGAGCTCTTAACAGGACTGTACGATACGGGACGTTGGTTCTGGTTTAGGATATAAATGTAATGTTAGTCATGATAAAGTAACGGGGTGTACGTGGCCTTTCGGTCTCATGTAGCTGCAGATTTATTTAGGGGAAGATGTCTGGCAGATTTTTCTAGAATTAGCATAGCACCGCCAGCCAGTAACTAATCATTACTAAACTAAGTTATAGAGAAAGATGGAAACATTAGTCACAAAGGAAAGTAAGCTCGCTGTCCAGTGAATGTAACACTTGGTGTTTTAAGGCGCAACCAGAAGATAGTCAGACTATTTGCCTTGTCTCCATAAATAACTGTGGCCATGTTTCTTCCCGCAGATGATGAGATGTTCTCGGACATCTACAAAATCAAAGTGTCCGACAATGGCATCTTCTTCGAAGTCGAAGGAAAGGTGAGTCAGTGGGACACACGTAGATGGGATCTGTGTCTGTGTGGTTAGACTTGGGATATTTTCTTTCTACATGGTAGGCCTAATTGAGGCCACAGTGAAAACACCTGACACCAATTTACCCCGTTTAACAATCTTGATGAAGGTGACAATGCAGTTGGGCATTTTATAGTGATAGTTAACAAAGATTTAAGACATATTTACAAAAGTGTTAAAGGGATAGTGCACCCATAAATGAAGATTCAGCCATTATCTACTCACCCATATGCCGAGGGAGGCTCAGGCAAAGTTTTAGAGTCCTCACAACACTTAACGGAGATCCGAGGGAGAAGTGGGTAGCAGCACAACTGCACACCTAATGGTTGACAGCAACCCAGATTAAAACATCCAAGAACACAGAAACCATAAAATATCTCCATACTGCTCGTCCATAGTGATCCAAGTGTCCTGAAGCCCAGACATAAAAAGTTGTTTGGAAAAACGTCATCTGAACTCTGTTTTTAGCTTCATTGTAGCCTGTAGCTCTGACTGCCTCCGTGTACACTGTGCTGACGTGTGTGCGCTTGCGCGAGACATGGGCACCGCCTTCATGTGTGTTCACGTGCTTTCGCTGGTCTCGCACGCGCATGTGAGCACGGTCCACAGAGAGGACCGTGTTCTTGGACGTTTTAATCTGGGTCGCCGTCAGCCATTAGGTGTGCAGTTGTGCTGCTACCCACTTCTCCCTCAGATCTCCGTAAGTGTTGGGAGGACTCTAAAAGTTCTCCAGAGCCTCCCATGGCATATGGGTGAGTAGATGATGGCTGAATTTTCATTTTTGGGTGCACTGTCCCTTTAAGATGGTAGCAAAGGTCACCCAATTGTTGTTAACATGGCGTGAGAAATAGGCAGTAACAGAATTTCAGCACTTTGTTTTTAGTTTTTAAGCTTAGTTTACACAATACAGGAAACGGTATCCTCCCAACTTCCTGTTCAGTAACTCTGGTAATACAGCTAAAAAGAGCACTAAATATATTTCTGTTATCTTCAGTTGAATCATGCAGTTCAATTTACCTAAACAATGTGACTGAAATATCATTGATTCATATTTACCCGCATGGGAAATGAGAAGAAAGTGATAACTGCTGGCAGTCAAAGTCTTAATGTGACCACTCCTCCATCACTAATATTCTTTTAGTCTATAAGGTTCAACCAATCAAAAAAGCCAAAACGTGTTTCATGAAAATTAATTTAAGTTGTGAACATTGTTTTTAGAGAATAAAGAGAGGTGTTGTATTGTCGGTTTCCTCTGTGCCTAGTTGTTTAAACAATTTAACGTGGAGCATATGATTGGCCTTTGAATTCCCATGTTTTGCTAAAGATCAGCTTATCTATTTTACTGTTTTACTGGGCTTTCAAAGCAACATTGGATTGGATTCAGATCCAGACTTTTCAAAATTACCAAATCCAGATAATCACTTCTCTAAATGGTGCCACATATCACAATGTAGGCTACTGGCTTTGTAAAGAGCAGGTAGAATAGGCAGCACTGGGTCACTTAAGTGTTTTTAATTTGAGGACACAGAAACAGCACTGGATATGTAGTTGTTAGAAACTACTGATGAAAGCCCTTGCATTTGTGGTATGAGATACTGTGTCTGATATAAATAAATCCACCAGCATGGCGTCAAGACTTTTTCTGCCAACAGACACACTGCAATTACTGCTTATTGCCAGGGAGGCCACCAAAGAGAATGAAACAGAGCCTGCTTATTGTAACTTTAAATTATTATTGATTAATATTGACAGCCGTGTGGGGGATTTTTATGGGGACAAAATACTATATCTTTTATTTTACCTTACTGAAAGGCTTAATGGATAGCCACATGTAGTCTTTATCTACTTTATCTCTGTGATGTTAAACATAATACATATATACAAAATAAAAATAAGTTGGATAGCTTAAAAGTTTTATTACATTTTGTACCTAAAATCCACCCTGAAACCAACCTTTTGCTGGGATCAGGATAATGCTAATATTTCTTTATTGGGGGGATCAAAGGTATTACTTTTTTTTTTTTTTAAACACATACTGATGTTTGATCCAGATCTAAAACAACTTCAAGTTCAAGATTTGATCTATTAGTCAAAATCCAATCAGATTACTTCTGAGCAACTGGACCCAAGAGCTGTAAAATGACCATAACACTGACGCTGTCTCCCGAGCCAGCTGCAAGTTGAGTTCAGCGATTGAAGCAAATAAAAGCCCAGGCTATTAATTTAAGTTTATGGTATACTACCAACCACTCTGGTCACACATGTATCAAGTTAGGTATTCACTTGGCTATTTATATCGCTTTAACGGTACTGGTATTGGAAATTTTTTAAATAATACCCAGCCCTATTTTACACATACAACCAACATTGTTATGACACAGTACCCCTTTAAGGACAAGCTCTTTGTAGCATCCTGGCCTATAGTCGCCCAGTAATCAGTGGGTAAGATAATAAAATCATAAGTATAACTTTTTATATTCACTGGAAACAAAGTCCAGAGAAGGTGATGGACCGAGCCTACTAGTAAGGCTGCGTATGTCACTTGTTTAATTGTGCTTGACTAGCTGTGCATTTAACTGGCAGCTCTATCCATTGTTACACAGATGTTTTTAAATAGTTAAAAGTCTGAATCTCAGCTGAGGGAAGAATATCTATGATGAGTCATGTGATCAGTGTTCCTTTGGTGGTTGTGTATTGTCTTTACATGACATCACCACAGTCAGGATGACATGCATACAGATTTAATGTCAACATTATCTCAAATGTAGTACAACCATTGGCAAGTTTTTGCTTAATTTCATTTGTGATTTACCATAAACTCATGTTCCCCGGTTTGATGTTTCTAGACCACCACCAGGACAGAGGATTTTGATGAGAGACTAATTGGGGCCAACGCCTCTGCAGAGGAAGTAGCAGAGGGCACTGAATCATCCTCTGTTTCTGGCGTAGACATCGTCCTCAACCACAATCTGCATGAGACGGGCTTCGACAAGAAGGGTTTCACCGCTTACATTAAAGAATACATGAAGGCGTGAGTATCAGTGTTGAGGTTCAATGCACCATTGACAAGGAGAGGAAGTTGGACTGGTGCATCCTCAACTGTAACTGTGGGGTGTGTGAGATCCAACACAGACTGATTCTTTACAATTTGTCTTTTCTGTTTGCATGTCCAGCATTAAGGCGAGGCTGGAAGAGACTGATCCGGACAGAGTGAAGCCTTTCATGGCTGGCGCCCAAGATGAAGTCAAGAAGGTCTTGGCAAACTTCAAAAACTACCAGGTATCCTGATTATTATGTGAAAAAGAACTGTCCACAAACCCATACTGTAAACCACATCCATCATCATCATCTTAACTGCGCCCCATAGATTGTGGTCAGTCATCTTGAGACTAGCATCTCTTTGAAAACCGAACTTGCGCTATTTCACCGATAGTTTTCTCACATGCCATCTTTGTCTCCCTGCAGTTTTTCACAGGAGAATCCATGAACCCAGATGGCATGGTGGGACTGCTAGACTACCGCGAGGACGGCATCACGCCATTCATGCTTTTCTTCAAAGATGGTCTGGTGGAAGAGAAATGCGTAAGTACTCAGCTGAGTCTCCAAAAACCAGCAAGCATCCTTAAGAAACTATTTTTAGCTGAACTGCAGAATGCGAGGCCAGTCACATAAACACTCACTCAACGTTTTTGAGTGAGTGATGAAGTTACACCCTTAGTCAAAGTGAGTGATGACATGACTGTCAATGTTTGACAGTTAGCCATTGCTCTTTAGGAATGAATAGGCGCTGACAGAGCTGTGGGCACCAACAGTTCTGCATTATGTCTTAGGAGGGTCTTTTGCTTTATGACTGCCATTATAGTTCTCTATTTCATCCTCATGGGGCATATACAGCCATTCTGTTTGATTGCCATTCATTCATTAGAGTAGTCACTAGTGGCTGTGCAGCCTCCACCGGTGGATGAAACTGCACATCACGGTGATGTGGACGTCCTGTTTATTTTTGTAAACTGAAAACTGTTTTCCCTTAGCATACACAGTAGTTTCTGCGTTCGTGTGTTTGCCAGGGTCTGTTTTGGTCCCTTGTGACAAATGTAGTCATCCACCCATGTCCACAAGGGTCCACACAGACCCTATGCAGATGTCCTCTTGCAACCCATCTTTTGTGAGCCTGTGGACAGTACGCATGGAAAGTACGACAATACACCTTCTCCAGTCTCTTGTACCACACTCGGGTCCTATCCAAAACAGTGCCAGACCCAGCAGCGTCTTCTTAGTTTCACTTGAGCCCGATGTCAGCAGTAGGAGGATGGTAAGCTCACCTCCCAGCCCTCTCATACAGCGCTGGTGGCAGCAATGACGCCTCCAAAACACTGGCTGGCGGTGGTGGTTTTATGCCACTGTGTTAAGTTTGTGAAGGGCTGTAGAGTTTGATTCAAAACACATAAACCATGATTTAATAGCAACAATATCAAACACAAGTACAAAGTTCAGCTTCATGATAACTCACAAGGTTCACAGAGAAAACAGTTATATTTTACTAGATGAGTTTTCCCCATATATACGACATGCTAACATCAGCATAAGCCTATGAAATTTCCTGTTGCACATGTTAGCCTCGTGACAAGAGGACTTTTCCTTTTCTCAAATAAAGCAGGGATAAATTACACTGAAGACTTAAAATGCTGTTTTTTGGATTTATTGTTTTCACAATTTGTTTTTTATCTGTGAAATAAAAAGAGCCTGCGTCCATGCAAAGTGGGATTACATCTTGGGGAGGTGCGTGTCAGGCATGATGTTGATTCAAAGCAGAAGTATAAATCCCACTGAAGTCATATTGTTGGCTGTGAAAAAGCCAAATTGAAACGTATTTAGTGCACAAAGACAGTTTAGCTTCACATTTCACGGTGGGATCACAGTGTACTGTAAAGTGATTATCAGCTTTTGTTGGATGACTTCTGTTTAAAGTGCTACTCCCAAGGACAGAATCTGTTACATGTACATGTATCTGTGCATGTATGTAAACACTTGGAATATTAATTTTGAAATGCACAGGGATAGGCTCGTGCCAGTTTGAAAATTTTCCAACCGGATTGATTTAAAGCCAAATATCTAACTGAACCAATATATCGAATTATATACCTAATTTTACCACTGGGGGGTCGCATTTGAGCTATTTTTCCCAATTAAAGCCCATTATAGGTGTAATGCGCTTCCAATCCACTAGGTGGCAGTAATGCTGTATTAACTGCCAATACACACAAGGCTACACAAGAAGCAGAAGGACACCAAGAAGTTACTAGGGCAACAAACCGAATGACACGATGTGCTTTTATTTATCAAAACAAAACAACCATTCAACTTAATGTTTCTTCTTCAGAATTATGAATACTTATAAATAAAATAAGACTTGTCTTGGGTCCTCTAGTGCAACTTGAAAGACCATTTTACAAAAAGCAAAAAAATAACAAAATGTCATCTGTCTATCTGCACTGCTGACTCCCTCGCACTTTTCCCGCCCCCAATGAAATTTGATCTCTCGCAGCAGCAGACAGCTGAGCGGAGCTGCGGAGTCCCTCTGCAGCCTCTGAGACAAACTAAACAGAACACTTGTAGGCTCCTCCACTTCATTTATAAACAAACATAACCCTTATTAAGTTGTCATAATGCATGTTACAATGCAAGATAAGTTGAATATAGTCCCTTGACACGCCGCTGATGTGAAAGGCTTTTTTTTTTTCCCCCCCTCTGGTTTATCTGGTTGACGTGAATTAAACCGGGTGGAGCTCGGACTGAACCGGTTAAACCGGAAATCGGCACAAGCCTACACAGTGAATTGAATACTCTTAATTGTGAAAAGCTGCTTGATAGCCTAAATAATAACATGTCCTCCTCTTTCTTGCAGTAACTACCTGGAACCACATCTGCTTTTCAATTGACTGCTGCTTTCCAAATGGCCCCATGAGCGAAGGAATGAAATGAAGGATCATTTTGAATTATGACGGAACAGAAACATTTCTTGTACAACTTTGTCATATTCACATTTAGGCCCATTGCACTATGGCCAAGGCTGGGTAAATCAAACGTGATTAGTCACTGAATATAGTTTTTAACTTTTTCTTTTTGGCTTTTGCGGTGTTTGATTTTTTTTACCCAGGATTGGCCCAGTTTTTTGATGGCTGAAAGTATTGGCAGGACAGTGGGCGAAGCTTTGACTGAATACAAAATGGTTTTTCTTCTGCCTGCGTATTATTTTAATGATCTATACAGGTAAACTTCAACAGACCTCTTGTTTATGGTTGCATTAAATCTGACTCCATCTAAAGTGAAAATACTTCTGGTTCAATTTCAAAATAAAATCTAGTACCACCACTTTCTGTTATGTAGTGTTTTTGTGATATGTTGAGTAACCCTTTACACTTGGGATTTTCTAGGGCTACATTCAGACAGATACATGATATGCTTTTATTTACTACTCACCTACAGAAATATCTTAAGTCGTACAAAGTTTTCATCTCTTCTCCTAGAACTGAGTTCACTTACAGGTCCACTGTGTAGGATTTAGTGATATATATGGGCAGAAATTAATAGAGTATTATGTTTTCTTTAGTGTATAATCACCTGAAAGAAATAACTGTATTTGTTTTGTACCTTAGAATCAGCCATTTATATCTACACAGAGAGCAGGCCCTTGCCTGCCACCATGTTTTACAGTAGCCCAGAACAGACAAACCAAACACGGGGTCTAACTAGCACCATCCACAGCCAGAGCCCCTCTGCAGTGAGCCAAACAGCATTGGAAAATCACTGCTTTTTAATGTGAAACTGCCTTTTATACTGGTTTAAGTCACTGGGTCCATTGGTTTTAAAGGAGGGACCTTTAAGTTCCTGGTAAAATCCTGAACAATAAACACTGAAGGAATCCTAACCAGCAGTCAACGCTTGGCACACAGGAGAAATTTCAGCTGGTGGAAATTTGCAGTCCTCATCACTAGATGCCACTTAATCCGACACAATCGTTTGTATCACTGTTAATGAAACAAATGTAATAAGCTTTTAAAAAAATGTCACTTTCTACCCTAAAACCTCTGAATATGTTCTTATAAGCGTCACTTGTTTTTCACAACAAGGGTGACGACATTCAAATCACGTTCAATTCGTCATCCCACTAACGTCTAAAAGAAGCTTGTAAACTATAAGTCATCTAAAGTGAAAATGTAGGTATTCCTTCCAAACCCGAAGGCATGTTTACTTTAAAAATCACCAAAATTACACCATTTATCACAGCCAGAAACTATAACATTGAGTACTGTGGGATTTTCAAATTTCCAAGTCGTAAAACACATAATGTGCAACAAACGCTTTGGTTAAAAAAAAATAATCTGATTTTAAAATAGTGATACTTAATCCTAATCCCTAGCCAGCGTTCACATTTAATTTAACTGTAGTAGCATTTATCTACTACCTCTGAGAGAGGGCGCCCTTGAGCCAATAACCCACGTATAACCATATTGCTACATAACATAAGTGCATGACTATCACATTATAATAGCAAGTGGAATTACATACAATACAAACTATGTTACACGGGCCGCACTAGCCGTCAAACCTGCATGACAAAACAGACATCCTTTTTTGTATCAAAACTCAAAAGCTGCAATGCATTTACATGTGTCAACTCAAAGGAACCCATACCATGACAAGAGTCGTTCCGCCCATCACAAAGTGGGTGGGGCGGAATAAGGTGGGGGTTGTTTTATCCACCGTCTTTGGTTCACCTGAGTTTTCTTAGTTATCCTTTTGTTCCCAAAAAAAAAAAAAAAACCTCTCACAGAAAACTTCCTGGATTTCTCCACACACGGTCTGAAACACCGGCACAGCACATAACATCCCAGCAAAATGATCATCTACAAGTGCATCATCTCCGGTAAGTAATCCTGTTTTTCTTCACGGAGAGAAAGAGAGAATGAAATTATCAGGGCTAGATCTAAGAAGAGATATGAGCATGAGGACACAGGTAAAACAAGAAGGCACATGGTGTGAGACAAGGAGCTATGGAGGACGAGTCAGTCAGGGAGCATGTGGAAGTTTGCTGTGGGAAGGATCAGGTGACGTTTTTGGCTTTTGTGGCTATACATTAGGAAATCTGATATAATTGATTTATTATTATTATTGATATATTTCTGGGCATTTTGGGAGTTTCTGGAGAAGGTATGCAGCATCAGATGAGAAAACGCTTTTAGGCTCTCAAACAAAACAATTTAGAGTTGGAAATGTAAGTGGGAAGATGTTTTTTTATTGTATGCAAGTTAAGATTTTAGTTTTAAAATAGTTGGCAATTCATAGTGTACACGTCATTCAAAGAGTGACGTGATGCGGTTCACTCTGAAAACCACGCCCACTGTCTCCATGCCGGTGTTATCCCTGGCTGGAGGCGTCATACTTTCGTTTGTCCGTCTGTCCGTCCATCCTATTCTTGTAAATGCCATATATCTAGAATGCATTGAGAGAATTTCCTCAAATTTGGCACAAACGTCCACCTCGACTCAACAATGAACTGATTAGAATTTGATGGTTAAAAGTCACAGTGAGCTCACAAAACATGTTTTTGGCCATAACTCAAGAATTCATTCACTAATCATGACAATATTTCACACAAATGTCTAATACAATAAAATGGTTAAATGATGACATTTTATATCCCAAAGGTCAACTTCCCTGTGACATTATTACATTCTAAAAAAAACAAAAACAAATTCTGGCCATTATTTATTGTCATAACTAAGGAACAGAGGGGGAGACAGGGAGACATTTGGTCAAATACTGGAATGGTGACACTTAGCTTGGGTACCCATCTTAAAACTGTGGTGACTGTGCTCTTGGGTTGATGATGTGTGTTTAAAAACATTTCAATCGGGAGAGACTTGTTTATATATAGTAAAAAGAATATTTATTAACATGTGAACATTAGAATAAAAATGTGAAAAGTCTTTGGTGATTAGACCCTGCAGAGATGGTATGATTTAAGGAGGGTGATGAATCCATAGTCGGATAGGGTCTAGACGCTGGTGGTGGTACGTAGAGGTGGTGAAGATGAGAGGGGGAGAAGGTGGAGAAATGCTGATGATCTGGATGAGTAGAGGAATGAGCCTTTGTTAAGCTTGTCCTGGACTCTGGATACAACGGCTGGGGGTGAACGGGGTGGAGGAGGGCGCGACAGTTCTACCTAAAATGATCAGCTGATTGGAGGAAGCAGTGGGAGAGGGAGGGAGAGAGTTGTGAATGGATGAGCACAAAGAAAGTCTTCCTGATTGAACTTACGCTGACCTTCATGTAGCTTCTTGGCACCAACATCTTTATTTGAAGCAACTGTCATGGCTACATATTAGTCTGGACAGACATGGTTATTAACTGTAACTGCAATTTAACTGGTTCACAGAGGCATAAAACCAAGAGGCGGTAATTGTATTTTTTTTTCTTAAGATGGCAAAGGCGTGACCTGACCAGCTCTGTCTTCCTCTGCCTCTGATTGACTCACGCCGACATTCTTACCTAAACCTAATCAGTGTTCCTCCTCATGTCTAAACCCAACCAATCCAGCCAACAAAGGCAACAAGTAGTTGCGAATTAGAGGCAGAGTAGGGCGGGTCATGCCTTTGCCCTCCTTACAAAGAAAAAAAAAGTGAAAAACAATCAGCTGCATGGTTGTATCTATCTTATTCCTAGCCCCCATGATACTTTGCATAAATTATGGGTGCAACTTTTAGCTCTAAACCGCAATCGTTTTTTCCCAGTGGTAACGGTACGCTAATCCCATGGATGTATCAAGAAAACTGGATGTAACGTTGAAGGGCTGTGACAGCTGCTCAGTGGCACATGAAGCAAAAATGGTTCGACTGCCACATATAAAAAAATTATTTGGATTATCCAGGGATGATCGACACTACTTTCACACTGTGCAAGCACACTAGAGATTTACAGGAATAAAATTAATCAGGCAACTCTTTTAGACTTTTGAAATGTTATCAGACTGAATGAATCTGATAGTGACACAAGTCATTTAGTGAGGGTTGTGACACTAAAAAGAAAAGCATCCTCTGATTTACAAATCTCTCTTTCACCATGTAGGTCAATGGAAAAAGGAGAGGGTGTCATTTCACGGTTTGGCTGCTACTAAAATTGACTTCAAAGCTCGTTGCACTCCCTGGGGGCGGGGCTAATCCTCTGTCCCAGAGCAATTTGGAACACACCACCTGTTACACCTTAAACAGGATAACATGATCGTACCTCTGCCATCTCTAACAGCCATGTCAAAACAATGGGGGTTTTCCTTTTTAACCAAGCACGTTAGTGATTACCTTGCCTTGCTATGTTAACAAATTGTTAAATGTAACACAGCCGGGACTAAGATGCAAGGAAAAGACCAAGAGAGGGAAACGTGGATGTAATTTAAGACAGTTGGGATGCATCCACGCTCTGCTTATTTAGTGTTTATTATTGGATGGAAAACCTGCGTTTATTGCCACCAAGTAGAGTGGAGTCGCTACACCCTTATCAGTGGGTTCTTTCAGTCTCGCTATGTTCCACTCGGAAGCAGCTGCGGGGTCAAGTGTGATACCTTATGGTCAAATTCAGTATACTGGTGTTTCATTTAATATCAAAACAGTTTGAACATTTTTACAGTGGCCCAACCCCACTCATTACTAAACCAAGTTCCAGATCAAGATGTTAACGTTAATAAAACACTACTGAGGAATTTAAGCTTGCAATCCAGTGTATGCATCTTGTAGTTTATGGAGCCTGGAGATTTGCTTTGTGTTTATTAAGTGCGACAATGTTTCCTTCCCACAGGTGATGAGATGTTCTCGGACATCTACAAAATCAAAGTGTCCGCCAATGGCATCTTCTACGAAGTCGAAGGAAAGGTGAGTCAGTGGGACACACGTAGATTGGATGTGTGTATGTGTGGTCAGACTCGGGAGGATTTTTCCCCCCACATTGTCGGCCGAATGCAAGGCCACGATAAACTCACCCTGTTCAACAGGCTTGATAAAGGTGACAGAGCAATTGCACATTTTAATGTAATACAGTACACACATTTGAGACATATTTATAGCTTCAGGTTTTGTATCTATGATGAGTCAGGTGATCAGTGTTCCTTTTGTGGCTGACTGTACCTGTAGTGATGTGAGTGGCATGGTCTTTACATGACGTCACCACAGTCAGGATGTCATACGTAGGGTGTGTGTCAAACACACACAAAGGAATTCATGGTGGTAATCGAACAAGCTCACAGCTTAAAGTCACAACCAGACTTCGACCACAAAACCACACTGTGAAGTGCTGAACATTATCACCAGTTATTAAATTATTTGTGTTTATAGTTCTTTACAAAACACCCAGTTCTGTTTAAAGGTGCTCTGCCTTTACTCAGGCTGAGACTATGGATAAAGGACAGCACAGAAATATTGCTCCACAATCATAACAAGACTACATATTTTTGCAGTTCAAATAGATCAATTGATTCAGATGCACTGAAATGCTGTATAAATATTTACCTTTTTTCCCTCCTGTGTGAAGAAACAAGAAAACAAAGGTGACACTGGATTTTCTTTCAATGTGAATCCATGTATTACAGCATTTTTACAAGCTCCAAAAGTTTTTACATTACAGATTTAATGTTAAAATTATTTCAAATTTAGTTTAACCACTGGTGAGTTTTTGCTTAACAGATGAAGTGAAGCTCAAACCGACATGGTTGAGCCCAATGTCACATTGTCACTGTGATTTACCATAAACTCATGTTCTCCGTCCTCATCATGTCTGTCCTCTCTGCCCCTCCGGCTTGATGTCTCTAGACCACCACCAGGACAGAGGATTTTGATGAGAGACTAATTGGGGCCAACCCCTCTGCAGAGCAACTGTCAGAGGGCACTGAATCATCCTCTGCTTCTGGCGTAGACATCGTCCTCAACCACAATCTGGGGAAGACAAGCTTCAACAAGGATTCCTACAAAACTTACATTAAAGGCTACATGAAGGCGTGAGTATCAGTGCTGGAGGTTCAATGCACCAGCGACAGGGAGAGGAAGTTGGACTGGTGCATCCTCAACTGTAACTGTGGGGTGTGTGAGATCCAACACAGACTGATTCTTTACAATTTGTTTTTTTCTGTTTGCATGTCCAGCATTAAGGAGAGGCTGGAAGAGACTGATCCGGACAGAGTGAAGCCTTTCATGGCTTGCGCCAAAGAAGAAGTTCTGAAGATCTTGGCAAACTTCAAAAACTACGAGGTATCCTGATTATTATGTGAAAAAGAACTGTCCACAAACCCATACTGTAAACCACATCCATCATCATCATCTTAACTGCGCCCCATAGATTGTGGTCAGTCATCTTGAGACTAGCATCTCTTTGAAAACTGAACTTGCGCTATTTCACCGATAGTTTTCTCACATGCCATCTTCGTCTCTCTGCAGTTTTTCACAGGAGAATCCATGAACCCAGACGGCATGGTGGGACTGCTAGACTACCGCGAGGACGGCATCACGCCATTCATGCTTTTCTTCAAAGATGGTCTGGTGGAAGAGAAATGCGTAAGTACTCAGCTGAGTCAAAAACAAAACAAAAGAAGTGTCATGAAGTTACTAGTTTTTTTTAACGTGATGCAGCTGTAGAAAATCATAGGATTTTTGTCACAGAAAACATTTTGACATGTCACAGGTTTAAATAAAATGACTCACGGCTGAATTCCATTTAGCTGTGACAGTTTCAGGGTCCTGGTATTGTTCATGCTGGCGTGAATGTCATTTGAGATTTTCCTTCTAAATCATATCCTCTGATGTGAAAAAGACAACTGAAATGTATTTTGTGCACAAATATATTTTTGATCTTCACCGTTTGGCTCTTTGTGATATAACACAAAAAAGCACTTTGAGTACTTTGTGTGTTTTCGGTATTTTAAAAGACCAACACAGTGTCGAGTCTTTATATTTAATAAAAAATGAAAATGTGTCCTTACACTGATTATTCCGTTTTTTGTGGCAGCCTCTACCAGAACTGACTTGATTAATTTTGAGGTGCACAGGAAGTTGAATACTCTAAATTGTGAAAAGATGCTTGATAGCCAAAGTATATTAACATGTATTCCTCTTTCTTGCAGTAACTACCTGGAACCACATCTGCTTTAATTGGCCCCAAGAGCGGACTGAAGGGTCACTATTTTACATCATGCTTCAAAAGAAACATTCTTGTACAAATTCTTGACCAAGGCTGGGCGACTCAAATGTGATTGGTCACTCAATATAGTTTTTAACTTTTTCTTTTTTTGGATTTTGCAGTGTGATTTTTTTTTTTACCCAGGATTGGCCTGTTTTTTTGGGACTGAAAATAAAAGGCAGAGCAATGAGTGAAGCTCTGACTGTATGTGACAGTTTTTTTTCTCTCTGCATATAATTTTAACGATCTACACAGGTAAACTTCAACAGACCTCTTGTTTACGGTTGCATTATATCCGATTCCATCTAATGTGAAAATACTTCTGGTTGAATTTCAAAATAAAATCTAGTACCACCACTTCTGCTGTATTTTTGCGATATGTTGAGTAACCCTTTACAGTCAGCTCTTAGGTTTTAAGAGATAGTTTAGATATTTTTATTTTATCTCCAGGGCCTACCGCTGCCTCGATCGGTTTGTGTTACTGTGTTATTTTGGTGAGGTACATTTACTGGTTTTGTCGAAGGAGTCTGGTGGGTTTGAAGAGAGCTATGTAACGGCTTAAGCTCCCCGTTAGAAAGGGAGGTCTGATGGAAATGTAATGCAGTCAAGTGATTTTTCAAGGTGGCTAATTTGCTGCTGCCCCTGTCCACAGCAGTGCATTGCTTAGTTTCTGTTGCAGTATAACTGCCTACCTCTTTAAACTGGGGGCGTTCTGATCACCATCTACTGTCGGTAACACACTGACTATGGATAAACCCCAAAAACAACTATCCCTTTAAATTATACATATTACCAAAGAGCACAGTGAGATAACTTTTACGAGGGGACAGTAATTTCATTTAAAATATTTGTGGCCCTTCTGCTGATCTGTAACCATTTTCCACAGCATTTGTCATCAAGGACCCATTTTTATACTATATACAATACAGGCCAAAAGTTTGGACACACCTTCTCATTCAATGCGTTTTCTTTATTTTCATGACTATTTACATTGTAGATTCTCACTGAAGGCATCAAAACTACGAATGAACACATGTGGAGTTATGTACTTAACAAAAAAAGGTGAAATAACTGAAAACATGTTTTATATTCTAGTTTCTTCAAAATAGCCACCCTTTGCTCTGATTACTGCTTTGCACACTCTTGGCATTCTCTCCATGAGCTTCAAGAGGTAGTCACCTGAAATGGTTTCCACTTCACAGGTGTGCCTTATCAGGGTTAATTAGTGGAATTTCTTGCTTTATCAATGGGGTTGGGACCATCAGTTGTGTTGTGCAGAAGTCATGTTTTCAGTTATTTCACCTTTTTTTTATTTATATATATATATATATATATATATATATATGTGTGTATATATATGTGTGTGTGTATGTATATATATATATATATATATATATATATTTAACACATATTTAACACACATTACTCTATACTGTGTATATGCATGAACCAATATTCCAGTATGAGAAAAAAATGCCACCTCTTTCTCCTGTCACCTTACCTTACAGTGTATGTTACAGAAAGGAATAAGATATGATGCAATATGCCTCAGTCAGCTTTATTTTCCTTACGTCACCTCAGCAATGTGATACAGAAGTTGTATGAATTCATTACACATTACACACAAATGTATAGACAGTATTAGATATACAGCAGTGCTTGTGTCAAAGCAATGACAAGTGATCCACAGTTTAATCCACTGACTGAGGAGTTTTTAAAAATAACCGTATAGAGAAAGATGTGTAGCTAATTATACCAAATCTTTTCAGTTGTTTAATCCCGTGATTGAAAGTTCTTCAACAAGGAAGCATGAAGAGGTCGTGTAGCACGTGTATTTCTGTGTCTAACTGTTAATTCATGGTTAAATCAAAATGTTGATCTTCTGATCTCACCCTCAGGAGTTTGGCATTTTGGCCTTGCGACATAAGTGGTTAGGGTGTGGTCACACATTTAACATGCTTTAACCTTAAAAGACAGAGCAGCAGCAGCAGGTTTCTGCCCTGTGAGATTTATTGTAAGTATAGTTTAAGGCTGTCCGCAGTTGCTATAGTAACACTGCTAGAAAGGTGAGATGGGTTTCCAGTTAGTTTGCTCCTTAATCTTCATTTTCTCTGATTCACTGCGGCTGTTGAAATTCACCTTGCTGTGTAGCACATGTTCATACTTGCCCTGTACTCGCTGAACGAACAAGCCAAAAGAATTTTCAGCTGCAGCCGTTGTTTTACCACTAAATCCTATTTTGAATTACTGCCTGATTTTTTTTTTTTTTTTTTAAACACACTATATTTTCTTTCAAGTTGTCAGTTTTTCCTACTTCTTAGCCAGGAGATGATAGAAAAGTTTTACCACAAAACTGTAAGTGACAAAAATAAACAGACATGATGTTTACTATGATGGTTTTTCTTCTTTGATTCCAAACTGGGATGCACACAGAGGAAAATCTGGAGTGAAACTGAAGTTGAATAGAGCCTCTTCACAGCAGATGTTCTGACTTGTCACACACAAAGGTGTGACTACTAACATATTTAAATACAGCAGTGTGTTGCAATAACTGCTGGAACAGTCTAACCGGTTCTTCCTATGACACGCTTCGTGTAAAAAAGGTCTGTCTGACTGGAACATCCACAGTTTGGGGAGGGGTAAGTGCTCTGTTGGGAGCATGGCTATCAAGGTCTGCAAGATCTATTCATTAAGTTAAACATGTTAAGTTCCAAATAGATTTTTGACAGGAAACAAAAGGTTAACTGCTGATGCTCATCATCAAAGAGAAACATCAAAAACTAAAATATGATGAAGGCTATCTTACTTAAGTTGAATGTCAGTGCGTCTAAATAAATGACATGACAGAAAAGTTTGGTCTAAATCAAACAAGCTTAAAACATGCAGGCAAAGAAATGGCTGCATGTGGTACGGTGTAGAATCGTAAAACAGTATGTTTGATTTGTAGTAAATGGGCCAGAACATGCAAGTGTGCAGATTTTAGTGATAGTCACATCACGGTTACAAATTAAGTCATGTCATGTCAGTCAACTCAACATGTCAAACTGAGATTATTTTTTATTCTTATTTTTTTATTCTTATTTTCAGGTGACTGTACACTAAAGAAAATATACTGATTATATTATATTCCATTTCTGCCGATGTATCCCCCTGAATCCTACACACTGGACCCTTACAGTGCTGTACTAGCTGCTGCATAGCAGACGATTCCACCCAATAATAATGTTAACTTAAAAATTATGAACTCACAAAGATAACATAATGCCTACATATCCCACAAACAATATCTCCTTTTTGACATCTATATTTAGGATGTCACTGAAAGACCTGACAGTTGTATCTCTGTTCTTCCCTGTGAGATGAGACGCTGGAACTAGGCCATCTGCATCTCCTCTTCCTCAGCAGACTGGTAGTGTCGGTACTCTGGCTTCAGCTCCCAGGTGCTTTTGTGAACCCCTTTGCTGTTGTACGTCCCGATTTCTCTCATGATTTCTTTCAGGTAGGTCTGGGGAAAAGGTTGAAATCAACAGACCGTGACCTTTATCTCATATTTGACATGAGGTTGTATTGATTTAGACAGATGTGTTGCACATGCGTGTATAACTTGTATCCAACATGACAGAAATAACAATATATCTGTCCTTGTCTAAAGAAAAGTCAAGAGTTCTTACATTTATTGCTCTATAATGGTTCAATGTGATGCTAAATACCAAGCACAGCCTGTGTTTTTGGTGTACAAGCTGAGGAATAGTTTGACAGTTTTGCTATCTGGCAGAGAGAAAGATGAGAGGATTGATACCACTCACCTGTCTCTGAAATATGAGGCTAGAGCAAAGATATATGCTGACATAAAATCCCTCAATAAAATGACAAATCAGCTTTTACAGAGTTCGGCTTGCACTTTCCACTGGTTCCCAGTGTTTATTCAAAGTTACAAATTTAGCCAAAATTTCATACTATTGCCTTAAAGGAACTGTTGTCATAGTGGGAAAGCGGTAACACCCACATTTGTGCAGTAAATACGTAGTGATAGTTACAGCCAGCAGCCAGTTAGCCAACTTAAACATGCAGAATGGAAAATGGGGAAACGCCCAGCTTAGCCCAGTTCCAGTAGTTGAAAGTACATTTACTCCAGTTCTGTACAATTTTTAAATCATTTTACTTTGAGTATTTCCATTTTATGATACACTTCTACCTCACTACATTCCAGAGATACATATAGTACAATCCTAAATCCCCAAAAGTTGGGACACTGTGTAAAATGTAGATAACAAGAGAATGCGTGTTTATTCAATTCAATACAGTACAAAGACAAGATATTTAATGTTCATACTGATAAACTTAGTTCATTTTTATTTGTTTTTGGTAAATACACAACTTGCGTGCCTGAAACAGGTTCCGAAATGTTGGAACAGGAGCATGTTTACCTCTGTGTTACATCACCCAAACAACACTCAATAAGCGTTTGGGAACTGAGGACACTAATTGTTGGAAGTTTTTAAGTTGAAATGCTTTCCCTTCCTTGCTTGATATATGACTAACGTTGCTCAACAGTCAGGGGCCTCCACTGCCATATTTTCAATGGGAAACAGGTCTGGACTGCAGGCAGGCTGCAGACTGTACCTGCACTCTTTTACTATGAAGCCACACGTGCAGAATGTATCTCACTGTGTTGCTGGAATAAGCAGCGACATCCCTGAAAAAGATGTCATCTGAATGGCAGCATATGTTGCTCCAAAACCTGTATGTACAAAGTTTATCAGTCTGTACATTAAATATCCTGTCTTTGTACTGTATTCAATTGAATATAGGTCAAATCAGATTTGCAAATCACAATCTGTTTTTATTGACACTTTACTCATTCTCCAAACTTTTTTTGGAATTAGAGTTGTACATTCTACTCCACTACATTTTTTTGAGAACTACAGTTACTGGTTACGCTACACTTTAATTAAGAATAACACAGTAAATAAGCAACAGATAAATTATGATATCGTTGTCTATAAAGTGGTTAAATACCTCCATCTTTATTAGCAGTAACATTAAAGTGATGTCTACATATTAATACAGCAATAATAATTATATAATAATATTATTATGAATGGGCCATTTGGCATAATGAATGATTTTGCTTTTGGTACCTTAAATATTTTGATGCTACAACTGCTGTACTTTTACTTGAGTAAATGTTTTAATGAAGCACTTGTCTTGCTACTTTCATAGAAGTAAAAGATCTGAATATTTCTTCCATCACTGCTCTGTAAAGGTAACAAAATTCACCTGCCAGCACCTCTAAAGCTCACTCACTAACTCATTACATTTGGTGGTTTAATCCGTTCAAACACTACAGCGTAATAAATGGGTTAAATGCTACATTATGTATGGGCTAAGGCAATTGTTTTCTGCCTGTTTCCAGCCTTTGTGCAAGACTAAACCATAAGGTGTTGGCTGTAGCTTTATATATAGTCTGAATGGAAGTATGAGACTCAATAACATGCCTACTTTTACAATAATAGATGGTTTCCCTGTAACTCTGCTTGTCTCTCATTTAAACCTGCTTAGACCTCTCATTTCTGTACTGACAGTACTGTTCAGTTTGATGACCAGATGTAAAGCCAACACAAACCTAATGTATAATACCAAGCAGTAGCTGTGAAACACCATTCAGTGGTGCTGTGTGAGAAACCATACTTTCCAACGACCACTGGGTGTCTCTGTTGAGCTTGTAGAGACGCGCCCACGGCACCTGATGAATACCAGTGATGTGATTCAAGACTTTTCATAATGGGCATTTCGGTTACTTTAGTTCAGTTAATTTGAGTGTTAGCCAAGTGCTTTAGGAGAGAAATGATGGTGTGGAGTGTATTGCGGCGTTTGACTCCTACTCAGCCGATGGTTATGCAATCAGATGCAATCAGAGGGAGAGGAGGACCTCAAGGTCTCATCAGCACCTACACGTTGCTGTTCTCTGCGAGCTGGAACGGATCCACTGCACTGTATCGATTCATCCCATGTTCGTGTGTGTGTGTGTGTGTGTGTGTGTGTGTGTGTGTGTGTGTGTGTGTGTGTGCGTGCGCGCATGCTGGCCCAAATTTCAGCCACAAAAGATAGTATGAACAGGCATGAACGTCATGCCGTGGGCGATTTGTTCAAATTTAACAAAGCAAGGTGGATAGTGGGCAGGTGTATTGTCTTTTTTTGGGGGTGTTTTTTTCAAGCTATATTGTTACGTGTGTTTGTGTGCATGTGTGCATGTGTGTGTCCATGTTTGTGCTGCTCACCACAGGTTGTTTGGTGATGTCCACCAGGTCCTTAATGTTGTAATACTGGTGCTTCTCAAAGGCAGAGAAGAGCATGTCCAACACGATCTGCCGTTCAGCCCTCACCATCTTCCCCTCCGACTTCTTCTTCTTCTCATGCTCCATCTGAGGATCAGACTGAATGTTACAACTACTGATACTGACAGTAATAATAGTGACACTTATATACAATATTTCTAATGTTAAAGGGAAACATTGGACCTTATTGTCATACGTTTTTGTGTCTAACTAATGGGAGGAACAATTTTTAAAACTGGTCCAGTGCTGAGTGAAAGGGCCGCAGCCAGCAGCCACAAAACAGGCTGCAATGTCACCACTCGGGGCATATTCACAATATCAGTGTATGTCCGCTAAAAGTGCTTGTTTTTGCCACTAAAAGGCTTAGACTGTTATTATACTGTAAGTGACTGACAATATTATGGAAAGGACCCTACAGAGAAGTGAAGTTTTTTTTAACTTTCACCTTTTGTGGTCTGTTTGTTCTTGTATCCAACCAAGTCTTGTTTTCTTTGTAGGGTCCTTTCCATAATGTTATCAGACACTAGTATCTGAGTCTGTCATTGGCAAAAACACGTTCAGTGGACATACACTGACACTGTGATCTTGCCCCAAAGATTTCACCTGTTTTGCAGCTGCTGGCTGCAGTGGTCTCGCTTAACACTGGAACAAAATCTGTTGTTCCACTAATCACCTAGAGACTTATATACTGAAAAATAAGATTAAGGATGAAAAATACCAACGTTTCCCTTTAATCTGATCATTCGGGTTTGATTCTGATGTCACACTTTGATGTAGTCTGAAAAAAAGGTCCATAAAAGCCTAAATATACATGTCAATACACTGCATGTCTATGTCCCAGTTTGTTTTTGCTTTTTTTTTTAAATCATAATCTGCATTTTTAGTTCATATTTATTTGCACTTCATTAAAGCTGCATGTTACATTAAACTTAACTGATATATTCTTCTTTTAACCTGGTTATCATATTTTATTTGTACTTGTAGTAAATTGTGCCGAGCATATTTGACATTAAAGGGTAACTCCAGTAATTTAGTTATGCATTTTCATTAAAGTTCCAGTGTGTAGGATTTAGAGGCATCTACTGGCAGAAATGGTAAATAATACTCATAACTATGTTTTCATTATTTTAGAATCACTAGAAAATGATAATTGTGTTTTCGTTACCTTAAAATGAGCTGTTTATATTCTACATACATAGCAGCTCCTTTTCCATGGTGTCTGCCATGTTGTTTCTACAGTAGCCCAGAGCAGACAAATCAAACAGGGGCTCTTGATAGGGCCCTTTTCATGTTTTCAGGCTTTCGCATCAGCCACTGTATTTCTCCTACACATTTAGCACATGGGAGAAGTTTCAGTTCTGCAACCTCACTGTTAGATGCCACTTAATCCCACACACTGGACCTTTAAGTTGGTGCACTTACAAAAGACAGAAAAAAAGAAAATTTGAAGCAGTAAAGGGAAATGGTGACTTTTAGTCCCTACTATAGGTCAAGCCCTACAAAGACTGGATCCTACATTTACCATAATTCATTAGCATCTTTTGTTAGACCCTCCTTGCCTGACAAGTCTTTCAAACTGTATGCCAATAGTTTCATCAGGGTTATACTCTCAGACTTTAGAAAGCTCCTCCAGAGCCACAAGACATATTAATAGGCCTGCAACTAACGACTGTTTTTTATCATTATTTGGTCTGTAAAAAGTAAGAAAGCAGTGAAAAATGTCCATCACAGTTTCCCAACTAAAAATGATGTCTTTAAATGTGTTGTTTTGTCCAACCAGTAGTCCGAAACTTAAAGATATTTGGTTTACAGACCTAGATATTTAAGAAAAAGTGCAATTATTCACATTTGTAGGGAATTTTGGTTTTAGAAAAATGTCCCAAAAGACTGATTGTAAAAGTAGTTGCCAACTGATGTTTTTATCAGTTGGCTAACTGTTTAATCAGCTGACTGTTTCAGCTTTAAAATAATACATACATATGTTTTCACAGGTTGAAGACTACTCTGTGATACATAAACTGAACTTAATGTGTAAAATTGGTGGACTGCCCCTTTCAAAATAATATCACATGATATTAAAAATATGGTGAAAAATTAGTTCCCTCAACATTTTACATTCAGTAGCTGATTCAGATGGTCATGTGATATACAATACATAGTTTAGGAGACCTGTAAATTACTTTTTATTTGTGATATATGCAGGTCAGCCCCGCAACAACTGGCTTTTACTCTCTACTTTAAATTATTTTATAACTACATCACTTAAAAACATGGTATGAACCATTTGTTAAAGTCAAACTGGTCACACACACACACAATCCTTGCCGTGATTAGTTCTCACATTGAAGTCATGGTTGGCCACAGGCTTGAAGACGGTAGTGACGGCTCTCTCCAGCTGCTGTGACAAACGCTGAGGCTTGGTAGACTCTCTTATCTGCAGCCTGACATGCACACAAAGAGAGAGAAAGTTTGCTTTGTGTTTCCTGTGATATAACTTGATCTCTGCTGACAGTTGTGCCTGTTGGCACGGAGACGACTGTCAGCACCTTGAGGTAAAACTATCCAAATAGGCAGTGGCAGCTGCTCTGCTTTCTATTTATTTATTTATTGTTCATCTTGACTCAGCCGGCCATTAAACAAATTTTATTTAAACTGCTGGCCACACAAAATTACCATGATATATTCATAAATATATATAAACCATAAACAGCTATGTAAATAAAACCATAGTAAAGCATGATGATGCATAAGACACTATTTCTATCTACTTATTTTCTTCATATCTCTCATTTCTTTGTAGATGAGTCATATTTCATAGTCCATATGCTGATATATTTAAAACTCATAACATACCAGCTGCATACAAAAGAAATATATCAGGTATAATAATCAGTGAGCATTCAGATGTTTTTGTTTTTCCTCTCCAATATGAATATTTATGTGGCAAATGCTAAATATAATCATTTTATCTACACTAAGAACGTGTGGTCAAGTCTATTATAAAACTGTTCTCGAATTGTGTCCACACACACACGCTGCCATGACAACATAATGTCCTGGATATCCCGTAGCTTGCCATGATGAAGGGACATTTGTCAGCTGCCACCCAAAATGGGAGATTACAGAGCTGGAGTGAAAAGTGAAAAGACTTTCCTCGTCGAGTCAGAGATGAAATACAACTGGACAGTTCAGAATGTACTCTACAGTACACTGCAGTACCATCCTGACACTTCTAAGAAGAATCCCGGCCAGCTATGTGTCTTCTGACGGCAGATGACGGTAAAGTCTTAGTGGGGGTCAGGAGGGGCACGTCTTTGCACGTCAGTCATGTAAGTGCTTTCCTGTTATGTGTCTCGCTGATTCTATGTCTGACACATAAGCGGTCTCACACACTTAAGCAAACTGTGTTGTGGGCTTGCCTTGAGTTGTATTGTAGCAGTGCATCTGCCACGGTGATGCAGTTGCTATAGCAATACCATGCACTAACTAGCTGGAATAACAGATTCCAATGAAGAGGAGACAGAGACCATTTAAAAAGGCAGAGTGGACTCGAGTGTTTAGTGTACACAAATTAACAGTCGCAGCAGTGCCCTGGTCAACACATCAAACTTCTCTACTCCTGTTAGAATTAATTCACAACACTTGAACAGATTTTGTGCAGGGGTGAAAAAAAGAGAGAACAAATGCTGCCCTGACATTTCTGTGGTTATTTTTCCACTAATAATATGAATAATCCTTAAATAGTTGGCCCGATCCTTTACTGTAACGTCGATGGAATGAATATATACACTGGAATATTACACACTGTGTATCACTGAGTTTTTTGAGGGGTGTAGGTAGGAGGGAAAATTACACTTGCTAGTATATTTTTTTTTACATATTTTGCACAAATGTTACGTTATCATCCAGTGTTGTGCTTGTTTACAATACTGGACAGTCTGAGTGACTGACATAAGTCTGAGTGATGGAATATTCGTTTTAAACTACCCGTAACATCCATTTGCTGTATTTCCATTTACAGATGATTCCTCTCTTTGCTGCATCCCATTATTCTAACTCACTGCAATCACGAGGCACAAACACATTCAAATTCACCACCTTTATTTTGACGTAATTCAGTCTTTTCAAAATTTTGTGGCTGAACAATTTCAAAGTTCACTCACTTCTTCAGCTTCATGTAGTTGTCATTGACAACCGGGCTGCATTCAGCTCTGTGCACCACCATCCCCTCCAGACTGATTTCATCTACAACAAAGACAGTGACTCAGCTGCTCAATCATGATTCAGACACATGCACAGAGACACACCAAGTTTGTTGGAAAAAAAGAGTCAAATGTTTTTTTAGTAAAACTTCACATTTTGTTCGTGTAAAGCCTATTTAAATAGCTTATATATACTTTAAACATTGAGCAAAACACCCATCAAACAACAGTGAAAATACATGCTACAAAATTCAGCTATCTATAATCACCAGTTTCTAATTGTGATAGTGACACGATCCAGATTTTTGTAGAAGCTGAGATAAATCCCAACTGGCACTCAGCAATACAGAGAGTACCTGAAAAGGAAACCAAATATGGTAATTAAACACAATTATTTTGGACATACCTTTATATTGTCCATGCGTCGCATTTTTAAACCTCACACGACCAACTCTGTAACCATACAACCATCATGAGTTTTGGGTTGATGGCACGGGAATCTACCCCACCTTTACCATCCATCCAATATGACATGAACGCGGCTTTAAAAGACAACACACATTCACTTAAGTCCAGAGAAGGATATAAAAAAAATAGCTATAGAATCGAAGATCGGCATGACTGTAGTGCTGGATGTTGAGCCAAACTTGGCCACGGAGGAGACTAAGAACCAAGCGTTCACTCTAATGGAGCCTGACAGAGATGGGCCAGAGAAGTGCCAGAGGGACAGCCCTCTCTGCAGCACTTCATGGCCGTTTACAAAAATGTCATGAAGAGCCACTGAGGAGGAACCAGAGTGTCACTCAACATGAGGTAATACTCACAGCAGCAAAGGCTCTATGTACAAAGAGGGAGGGTTTAAACAAGCAGGTAAACTGTGGGGTTGTCACATTATCACCACCAACAAACATCCGCTCCTCCAGGTGTTGTCTCATATTGTGTACCATTTCTGAGCAGAAAATATCAACCCTCTAAATCATAAAATGAAAAAGAAATATAGAAAACATCCTATATCTACCTACATCTACAAATTCATAGATAAGGAAAATAACCATTAGTTGCAGCCCTAATTCTTTCTGTTCTTCTTAGCAACAGTTGCAGAGCTAATTCATCAGGAACATCACTAAATACAATGCAGTCTTGTAATAAATCCTACATTAATAAAGTTTATCATAGTCAGTTTTGTTGAGAATGGATTCATATTAAAAATATTTTCCTATGTCATTTATTTTACTTTCTATAGTGCAATGCAAGTCGCAGCACCACAGCAATCAACACCTCTGTCACCAGTGTCAGATTTGCAGCCAAAGCCTGAACCCGAGCTCATCTGTGCTGTGCTCAGACATGAAGAATGCAGTTTTCCAATGCTTTCCCCATCAAATCTGACACAGCACGATCTGCAAGAAGGAAACTGCCTCAATCCAGGTGCGCACAGCTGGGAGGAGCAGCCTCAACAATACTGAAGTAGCTGTAATTTTTGTCAGTAATGCTCCTACAAAGAGCTGAGCATGCACCACATGTCATCAAGTCTGGCTTTCTATTTTTAACAATTGTGCAAAATTGGATAATTAGGAGACCGAGTTCTGGTCTCCCCCATGGGGAAGCTGTATTCAGCCATTATGGCCCTCACTTATGGAATAGCCTGCCAGAGAGCATCAGGGCTGCAGAGACTGCTGATGTTTTTAAAAGGAGGCTCAAGACTCACCTTTTTAATTTGGCTTTTAACTTATTTCTTTTACTTTTTTATTCTTCTATTATGTTATTTTAATCTCTAATGCTTTTAAATTATTTATTTTTAAATTGTTATGCATTTTATTATAATTAAATCTCTACATCTTATTTTTTTTTAAATTTATTTATCAATTATTATTATTTTTAATCTTTAAATCTTTCATTTTTTCTAAATCCTTAAATTTTCAGACATTTTATCATTATTTTATCTCATACTTGTTTTATCTTATCATATTGCCTTATTACCTGTGGCCATAGGCTGTGACACCTCTCAGTGTGGATGAGCTCCACATAGGTGGTTCTTTCCTTTCCTGGTTCCTCAGTGCCCAGCCATGTTACTATATTGACTGTGTGTGTGTGTGTGTTTATATGTGGGGGTGGGAGGGGTGGGTTTTCAATATATATGTAGTATTTTTGTTGTATGTTTTTATTTTGTGAAGCACTTTGTGCTGCATTTTGTGTGCTATAAAGTTTGATTGCATTTGGTCTAGTCAGTCAGTGGAAAGTAAGTGTCATAGAACAGCACTGAGGTACTTCAGTATTTCCATTTCATGCTATTTTACACTTCTGTTCCACTACATTTTATTTGACAGCTTTAATCATTACTTTTCAGATTAAAATTTTATTCATATATATACATATACACACATATATATACATATACACACACACACATATATATATACACACACATATACACACACACACACATATATATACATATACACACACACACACACACACACACACACACACACATATATATACACACACATATACACACACACACACACACACACACACACACACACATATATATATATATAGATATAGATATATAGATATAGATATATAGATAAAAACAGAATTAGTGTCACCAATTCAGTATCTGTCCAAATGTCTCCCCTTCTGTTCCTGAGTCATGACATTGAATAATGACCGTGTTTTTGGCAGAACATTTTGATGTCACAGTGAAGTTGACCTATGACATTTTGGATATGAAATGACATCACTTCATCACCTTATTTAATTAGATATTTGTGCGAAATTTTGTCATACTTAGCACAGAAATTTGTTGTGGCCAAAAATGTGTTCTGTGAGGTCACAGTTACCTTTGCCCACCAAATTATAATAAGTTTATCGTTGAGTCCAAGTGGACGTTTGTGCCAAGTGTAATGATATTCCCTTCAGGTATTTCTAAAATATCATGTTCACAACAATGGGACGGACATAAGGTCACAGTTACCTCGACCTGTGACCACCAAAATCCAATCAGTGCCAAATTTGAGGAAATTCCCTTCCGTTCTTCAGATATCTTGTTCAAGACAATGGGATAGATATACAAATTGGGGGATGGACAACCCCAAAACATGCCTCTGGCCCCAGCTGACCCTGGCACAGAGACATAAAAATGCATGAAATGCTTATAAAATACATCATGTTCTGGATTTAACCAGAGGTTGTTAACTATTTAATCTTCTGATCTTGCACTGTCTGGTTGTGACTCTTTGTGTTATTAGCAGTTCTACCAAAGATACATTTCCCCACTGCACATGTAGTTTTAACTTTAATAACAGCTCAAAAGAGGTCAAATTATTTACACATTTTCAATATTTCACCAAAAAAAAGCACAGATTAGCATAAGCTCTTTTCTACCCCATCAGGACCCCTCAAGTTGAGAACCACTGGACTAATCTTGCCAACCGTATAAAAAGTAGTTAAAACTGCAACAGTGAAATGCTGCTTACACACCTAATAATGTCATATATAATAATATCAATAATATACAGAATACAACAATCAGAAGAATAAAAATTTGACACTTTAGGTGCATTTAGCTGATAATACTTATGTGCTTTAACTTAAGTAGGACCTAAAATGCCAGGCTTTTATTTTAAACGGAGTATTTTTACACTGTGGTATTGATAGTTCTACTAAAGTGAATGATATAAGTACTTCCTCCACCACTACCTGTCATAATCCATTCACAACTCCTCTCACTGTGACATTTTAGCTATTTCTGGTTTACCTTGAACATGTTCTTTTCATTTGTTGCATCCATTTTTCAAGTTGTTCTTTCATAAGCTGCTTTATCCAATTATACATCTGTCCAACCCACAACCTTTTTCTGAAACTATTTGATGCCTCTTCTGCACCTCTCCAATCAGTATTGAGAGCCGCTGTCATTGTGTGTGTGTTTTTTTTTCCTTATTCTTTGCAAATTTTGAATCGACTGTCCAGGAAATGATGAGTCCAGTTGGTGAGCGTTGGCGTTATACTGGCAGCAGCTCGGTCTACTGTGCATTGTTGTATGATTTGGCATTGTTTTTATGTGGACACATAAAAGGTCTGAGAAGCCGCTACATTTCACACCCACCAGTCAACAATACCAGCAGAGAGAGAGAGACACCAAAAGGGCAAACAGAGAGAGGAAGTCTACAGGGAGCGCTAGAGGTCAACAAACAG